>NW_024543095.1:24697238-27444476 GCF_018167655.1 Microtus oregoni
GTATGTCTTAGAGAAAGGGACAGTTAGGATGAGTTTAAACTGGAGAGGCAAAAATAACATCTTTATTGGTATAACACATAATGGCCGCCAGAGATGAAAATGGGAACTTTTTAACATGCCAACTTATCTGCATATGCAAATTAGTTTAATTCTCAATGACTCCAGCACAGATTTGGAGAATGGCTGGCTACTCTTATCCAGTCTATTCCTCTTTAAAAAAAAAAAATCAACAGGCCAGGTGGTAGTGGTTCACTCCTTTAATCCCAGCACTCAGGAGGCAGAGGCAGGTGGCCTCATTGAGTTCGAGGCCAGCTTGGTCTACAAGAGGACAGGCTCCAAAGCTACAGAGAAACCCTATCTAAAAAAGCCAAAAAAAAAAAAAAAAACCAAAAAACAAAAACCAAAAATACCCACCAACATCAAGCTAAAACAATAGCTGAAGCCAACCATTGTATATATCAGCAATTGAAGAACTGATAGAAACCTATACAAACAGCACCACAGTCACAAAGGCTTTTAGAATTGGATTTTTTTTTTTTTGATTTTTAGTTTTCTTTTCCTTTTAACTATTGCAGTTACCAAGAAACCTACATTGTGTCTCTGTAAAGCCCAGCACCGCTGTGGCTTCAATAGAAGGTAGAAGTTTGTAATTCGGTATGTAACTCCAGTACAGCAAGGACAAACAGGCTGGGGTACTCAGGAGGTGAGATGACAAGCTGCTGGCCCTGTTCCATCAGCATCACTGTAATTAGGACATGTTAACAGACCTGTAGCTTTCTTCATAGCTGTGTGTGTCTGCTAAACTTAGAACAGGAGTTCTAGTTACTTTTTAGCAGAAAAGAATTAGGTAAAAACATGCCATTTCCCGGAAAGCGTCAGGTGTTTCGTTGTTGAGCAATCTCTTTAAATGGTGATAGCTTAAATATTTACCAGGGACTTTGGGGAACTCCCACCTTTCAGTAAAAGACTTTGTTTTGAATCTAATCCAGGCAGCTGGGTCAGAGGCGTCACTCAGCAGGGAGTTCCAAGGAGAACCACATTTCTGAGTTCCAGCGTCCTGTTCTTTCCTGCCTAGCTTTCAGCACAGGAAGACATAGCAGTGCTGCCTGATTTGATGGAGGCAGGCCTTTGACACTGTGGGAGAAGAGTACCTCCTACAACGGTTTTGCCACAAAAGGCCTATTAGAAAAACTCCCTACCCTCTAGAGCAACTTCAGTCATTTTAAATCCTGGATGTCAGCTTCATAGGAGCTGTAATGGCTACAGACTTAACTCGTCGGATAATGTATCAACTGAATGGAATTATTTTTCATGATGAGCATAGCACTTCCCCAATGAGTGGTTACTGTAATAAAAATCAGTACCTTTTCCCTTTGTGGGTTTGTGTGTGTGTGTGTAAGAAATCATAGGGTGTCCTAGCTGTTAACACCCAATCTTTTCTCAGGCACATTGAGTGCTTAAATGAAGCTCTAGGATTACAAGAAAATATCGCATTTGGGATAGATCTGAATGCCATTTCTACTAAAGCGTGTATGGAGGAGATTTATTCTCGTTGCCAGGGCCTACTTCAGTAATCCCTTTTTTTCCAACAGCGGTTCTTACCACACTACCTGAATGTCTCCTTGTACATGAGCAATGCTTAACCTCAGTGTGTGCTTACACATCAAGGTCCACCAAAGACAGTGTGTTCAGATCATTGAACACACAGGAGAACCCCAGATATACCAGATGACCTGTGGTGTGTGTTAGTATTTAGGTGTCTGGACTGGGCCGCCGTCAGCTCACCTTCATCTGGGCTCACCTCCAGCCTGTTGTCTCCACATTCCACCTCATGGTTGTCAGAAGGACACCAACTGTTTTCCATAAACGGGGGAAGAAGGCAGAAGATCCATACATCCCATAATAGAACATGTACACTATAAAATGGTTCCTCCCTAGAATCCTATTCTTAGAGTTCTTAGGTTCAAATCCCAGTCTTTTGTATTTCCCAGAGCCCACTTTAGGATTTGTTCCAGGTCTTTGTTGAAATGAGATCCCTGAACTTGAACCAGGGCACCATGACTGAGTATCCCCAGGTGAGCCCTGGCCTGCCAGCCTGACACTGCGGTCTTCGACATGGCTAGCACCCACCCAGACGAACTCCAACACATGTGTTTTGGTGGGGTCAAACATGACCGAGTAACAGAGAAGCAAAGGACAAAAGGAATGGACTGACACTGTCCAGTGAATATCACGTGATATGTAGCGCCACGGACTCCATTAAATCCACAGGAAGGAGATGCGTATGGATGTGAGTGGGTATAAGACACTGAAAGAGACTGGATCATTTGCTTGTGTTTCCACAACATGGACTTACACTCTCATCACCGTGAAACCCGAAACATGCCTAACCAGCAGCTTTCCCCCTTCTAGCTGGTGAGCTTTATACCTTGATGACACTCGATCTAAATCAGGGGTCAACTATTAGAAGGAGCTAACAGCGACATGAAATTTTTGTGATTCCAGTTTATTGAATGAGTAAATTCATAGCTTTATTTGCATACAGAAAAGTGCACAAGAAGACAGGTACATACAAAAGAGTTATGTGGCTGATGATCATTTTCAAAAATTCGGCCATCTAGAAATAGTTACCTCCAGTTTCGCACATCTTTATGTATTTGGAATTTTAAAGTATGATTTCAAGTCTCTGTGTTTATAATAACTGAATAGGAAGTTAGACAGAAAAAAAAACCCATATGTGGTAGATAAGTAACGATTAGCATTAAACAGAAACCCAGAGGACTTCTTCAGCTTGGATTACTTGAGGCTAATCAACAGAGGCTCACAAGACCAGCTTCTTGCTTAAATCCTGAGCAGTCCTTTTCTTCTACCAAAAAATAAGATTGTATCAACACCCATAAGACCTGAGCATTAAAGGTCAAGAATTAAAAAAAAAAAACTCAATATAAACTAAGGAAAACTAAAGAGTTTGGCAGGAAAAAGCCCTTCAGTACTGTATGACAAAAGGACTGAAAATGAAAACGCATTGCATAGGTTTCCAAGGTTATGCAGAAAATATTGCAGGCAGATTTTCAATGATAACCTCAAATATTCATTCATCACCCTCTCTCCTCTCTTCAATTATTGTCTTATTTAGTTATATTACTGTCGTTTCAAGAAAGTTCGCAGTTACCTGATAAAGGCATAGAACTACCTCCAGTATGGACCCGGTGTATTGGGTACAGTCACACTTAGCTTTCAGAACAAAGTCCTTCTTTGCTGAGCAGAGTCCAGTTTCTTTCCCGTGTTAAATTGCTCTTTGGAAGTTTATGAGAATGACACCCCATTCCTTGTGGAGGATGAGGATGGTGTGCCTTCCAAAGTCTAGGCATTGGACTAACAAGGACTGAAGGTGGATGTGTGTGTTCCAAATCGATGAGTCGTTCAACACCTTTTGACCCATGAAAATCTGTTCCTGGGTATTGTTTATACAAACCCAGGAGCAAAATGGACCCAAAGGAGGATGGGGGACAAAGACACAGAGAGATAAACAATACTTTTTTTTTTTAAATAACCAGCAGGAGATTAACAATGGGATCTCCTAGGTCCTGGGAGACATCATCAGAATAAAGAGAAATTATACTTTTTAAAAAGTAATTGCCACAAAAATCATTTTTATTGAGAAAGAAAAATCACATGATATGAAATTAGGATCATCAAGGGAAATTCAGGCCATAAGGTCAACAGGGTCAAACATCTGGAATGAAAACAATGTGAGGCCCCAGGGAGAAACTGTTTTATTCGCCTTGAATAATGCCTGATGTTTGGAGTTAGAATTTTCTTCGTTTCAAGTCGATGACAAGCACCTCTGAGGGCATAATGATTTTGGCTGATAATGCCAAAACGGTCATCTTGAACAGGTCCTCATTTGTGACTGAGAAGTCTTGCTTTCATTTTACCCCAAAACCTGTCTGAGTAGGGATGGGAAGCAAGGTATCTTGCTGTCCTACTAACAGAATGTTTAAGTTATTCTGCATACCAGGAACATCAAATGACTTGGAGCTACGAGGATTTGGGCATTTCCTCGGGGTAACGTCAAATGAAGGGTTAAGGTGGCCGCACCTCCCAACTGGAGGGTAGGAGGGGGAGTATTCTGAGAGGGTCACAGGGCACAAAGGACAAGAATTTGGCAGGGGAGCTACTTCATTTATAGTTGAGCTAGAGAGTTTAGGAGCTTAATTTACGAAAAACCATAGTTTCGGTTTAGCTTCAGCCTAGACAGAAAGTATAAGGCATTTTACAAGAGGCAAAGACAAGTAAGGCAACAGATAATATGTCAAAGGTGGAAGGAACAAGGACAGAGGTCCGCACGTGTCTGGCTCTCAGCTCTTGTCCTTGGCTAAAGCCAGTCTTTTGTTCCTCTGGGTAGTCAGCATGACAATGTCCTAGAGAAACATGGAGAAGAATGATTAGGATAGTTGGGTTGAATATCAGTGTGTTACAAATGACACCATCATTTTCAAATGTTAGGGATAGGACATCCCAGAGCTGATGGGAAGATAGAATAGACAAGTACCATCCATCCACTAGATGTGATAGTGTGTGCTGATGACTTCAGCACTCAGAAGGCTGGGGAAGGAGGCACCAGATTTCAAAGCTAGCCAAAATCATTTAAGAAAGCCAAGACCCGTCAGAACTAATGAGGGAGACCCTATACCAAACCATCTATACCTGCAAGGATTTACCTGGACCGGAGCAACTGAATTGGGAAGACCCACCCTAAATATGGGATGGGGATCTTTGCAATGGGATTGTTGGCTAAGTAAGAAGGAGGGGCAAACTGAGCACCAGTATCCATGAGCTTCTGCTTACTGATTGATGATGCAATGAGACAAGCTGACCTTGTGCCATGACTTTCTCGTCTTGATGGATATCAGCCACGAGCCCTTCATTTCCTAGGTTGCTTTTGCTAGGTATTTTGTTGCAGCAACAGGGCAAGTAAATGATACATCACGCAATCTGTGCCTATTTTATCAATGACATTTTAGTCATTTATGTATAATGGAATAAACAGGTTGGTACTAAGCTGTAATTCATGGTTTCAAAAATCCTCAGGGAACTTCACAATGCATTCTCCATAGACAATGGGAAATAAATATTGTTATTATTAGATGTGAGGAAGTTATCTATTACAGATAACTGAAGAATGAGTTTAGCCTTGATCAGATGAGGAAATATTGAAATAAAATGGGCTTGGATTCATTTCATTCATTTTTACTATTCTATCCTTCTGGCTGTGCCTTGTCTAATGTCATGTGACTTAGCTTAATTTTTTTCCCTTCTCTTCAGTGTCATGAGATCAGAACACAACTGGTGTCATTTATTGATGAGAAGAACAGATCACAGGGAGCCCTGGCAGAGACTTCAGCTTTCCTAGAATAAAGTCCACTAGAGATGGGATGGTCAAGCCTCTCACTTAGTTTGCACTTCTATTGCTTCTGAGGGCAACATTGACAGCTGTCACTGGGGTCAGAGTAACACATCACAGCTCAGGGACCAGTCTGAGATTATCCTTGAGGAAAGAGATGAAAGAGAAGTTGTATTGTCATCGGTTTCAGAAAGTCTTTTAAACCTGGACATTTTATAGAAAAGCCAAATTGTTATGAGGATGCTATGCCTTCAACATGGGGGTGTTTCAAGACAGGGTTTCTGTGTAGCTTTGGAGCCTGTCCTGGAACTAGGTCTTGTAGACCAGGCTGGCCTCAAACTCACAGATAGTCACCTGCCTCTGCCTCCCAAGTGCTGGGGTTAAAGGCATGTGCCACCACTGCCTGGCCAACAGGAATTGTTTTTTAAAGTAAGTCTGGGAATGTAGCTGGAAGGCGCTTCATTCACGGAGCCCAGTTTTGATCTCCAGAACTACACAAAACTTGATGTAATGGTGCGTGCCTTTAACTCCAGCACTTAGGAAGTGGAAGGAGGAGATTCAGAACAAGGTCATTCTCTGATAAAAAGAGAGTTTGATGCAATGTTCTATTGAATTTATTTCCATACAGACCTGAACTATCAAAAACACAGGACAGAAGATTTTATCTCCAGGCTTGACTACTCTTAGTAAGAATTAATTTCCTAAATGCTCAGCCTTATTATTGTTAAGTTATCAGAGTATTGATTTTCATACCTATTACTCCCAAATTACACATATGTAGCCTTTTTCCAATTCTAAAGATAAAACCTTACCCTTTACCTTCTGTATCACATTTTCTCACCATCTACCCTACTGCAAGAAAATGCTAAGCAGGTTCTTCAACTTACAGAAGCTAGGCGAAAGGATTTCCAAAAGGGCTCCTGCGGGCATCAGAAGATGCGGGCTGAGAAGCCACCTAAGAGATAAAACAACACAACAAACACTATTACAATCTTAAGAAAAAACATTGATTAAACCTGTTTCATTTAAGCAACACTTAACACAGCGGTTCTCAACCTTCCTAATGCTGTGACACTTTGATACAGTTCCTCATGCTGTGGTGAGTGCCAACCATAAAATTATTTCATTTCTACTTCATAAATGAAATGCTGCTACTCTTATTAATCATAATATAAATGTCTGATATGCAGGATATCTGACATGTGGCTCCTCTGAAAGGGCCAGTCAACCACAAAAGTTCACAACCCATAGGTTGAGAACTACTGACTTGGGCCATAAGCCAATCAGACATTGTACGTGTCTAGAGTGACCTTTGTCTTACTTGCTAGAAGATGATAGTACATATTGTTTGTTCAAAGTCAAAGCTGTGGAGACTTTGCATTTGCTTCCCTCTGCTTGGAAGAATTGCTTGGAAGAGGTATAGAACTATTGATGGGAGATTAAAAATTAATCTTTAAAGGTCTTTAAGAGACTATTTTGATTCTGCTTCTCCCATGTTTTCACAAGACCAGTTCAGTGAAATCCAAGAGGAGGTTTCTGATAGTATTATTCCTCAAGTTCAGGAGATGGGAAAGCCTATGAAAGACAATCTTGCTCCAGCTTGACTGTATGTTCACACTGTGAAGATTCCTAAGAACACCTCATAGGCAAATAGGCATTCCCAGCAAAGAGTTGTTGCATGGGGCAGGTAGATTCAGGAAGCTGCAGGGGTATGTGGCATGCTCTTCTAGGATTCAGTACTTACGGGGGGCTGTGATGAACTTAAGCATCCTTTGGAGAAGGGGTTCTCAAGTGAATTGTCAGCAGACTTGGTACCCGAGAGGAGACCCTGTCTGGGAACTGGCTTTGGTGGTTCTGGAAAGCAAGGGACCCAAGCAGTTAGTAGACAGGTTTTGCTCGCACATATGTTCCCTGACTGGCTTACCTTTGAAACTTAATTCTTTACACCGGTGAAAGAAAAAAAATTCACCTCACATACCAGGACTCTGTTCATCTATCAGGATAGAGAGCTACGTTTATACTTTATCTAAAGTGGAAGACTCAGATGTTCCTTGCTTGTTGGCCATGAATGGGGGCTATATTACCTATTCAGCTCTCCAAATGCCCTTTCTATAGCTCTCAGAAGCCCTTTCAAAAACGGTCACTGGGGGGCAGCATTGGGCCAGTCCTTGGGATTGGCGGAGGTAAAAGGAATGGTTAAATTACCACCAGAGACCCGAACTCCACAGCAAGCAGGAGGCTGGCTACTGATGAAAACAGAAGGGTCCTCTGAGTTCCCCGTGGGACTTTAAGGCAGCTGAAACATTAGTCGGCAGATAAGTGAGCAAACTTACCGTTAATCTTGCTCAACAGCTGATTGGCATCAAAATCGTCATGGTCTACATGCTCCTGAGGGATGCCAACTTTATTGTTGAAATAGCTGGAGAAGGCACTCGAAGTCCCTGTGGCCGGTGTCTCCCCCTTCCTTGAGGGTACAGGTGGCTGCCGCAGCTGGAAGTCCTTAAACATTTCCTTCACTTCCTTGACTTCTTTGTCCCCGAGTGGGTCTAAGCCAGTGAAAGCATCACTGGGAATGTCCTTTAGCGGCCCATTTCTGGGAGGTGGCTGAGGAGGCGTGGCCACAGAGGGCAGCGCAGGCGAGGGCTGAATGGGCATGGCAGGAGGTGAAAAGGTGTTAGTCTGGAAAGGATTCCCCAGGGAGCTTGTGGATGACCAAGCATTGGGTGGTGCCACGGGTGCAGCTGAGCACCAGACTGCGGGGGCTGGAGGGGAAGCTGGGGTCGCAAACGACGAAGGCTGGTTCCAGACTTGAACCGCTGGGGTTGTACCGAAAACGATCGGCTGACCGAAACCTGAAGGCTGGCCGCTTATTATGGCTCCTGGGACCACAGCTGTAGAAGGACTGAAGACGACAGGTGCCCAAGGTCCTGCTTGAGGGGGTGTTACTGGAACACCCCCTGAAGGAAGAGGGAGAGATATGTCATCAAGAGGCAAGCTTGAAGAGAATTACTTTATTTTTATAATAATGTACTAATTGTATAAAATCATGAATTTAATTGTGATTTTTCAAACATCCAGATAACATACTTTGGCTGTCTTTGACAAGAATTCTTGATTTTTAAGAAGCATGACTCTCTGGCTGTATCTGTAGACCACTCCCAGGGCAAACTACTCTGTGAAGTTTTGAATCTGACTCAGAAATAAAGGCTTCAAGAGATTAAATAATTCTGACGGTTAACTCATTCACACCGTTTAGCTGGAATTCGAATGCTTGTTGCTTGTTCTTTCCACCACACGTCTTCCCTCGTTAGAAGAGTAAATACATCCTGTAAGTTCCTAATCATGAATACATGGATGCTTACCAAAAATGCATCGATGAACCTCCAACACCCTGAACAGAACTTGCAGACAGTAAGAACTGAGTTGTCGAGTGTATAAGCAAGCAAATCAGTGACGATCAAGCAGTTAATTAAGACAGTTCACTGTGGAATCACTATTTAGCTTTTGCATTTAACAGCTGGCTGCTGCTGAGGACTTCTGGGAGCCAGTTATCATGGAGGGACACAAGTTCTCCAAAAGCATCTCTCCTGTTTTAAAGGGTCCCTCCTTTTTTAATGCTGTCAGACTTGACACAGCTCCATAAAGGGAAGATAAAACATAGCTGAGATCCACATAGTTTAAACTTTACACATAAAAACGGAAGAAAGACTATTAGCCCAGGATGGCTGCTTCCAATAAAAGTGTTTCCTGCCTTGTGTCACTTGCTAGACGAAGTTAGAGTGGAGTAGTTGGAAGACAGGAGAAGCAGCCCCTTTGTGGATAACTGTGGTCTCCTGTCAGAGTTTTATCTCCAGGGCCTGCGTCCCTGTCATGTTCCTCAGGATGCAGTTGCCTCATGAGAACCCAGACCTCTCCAGTCTCTCTTCCGTAGGCGGATCCATGCCATGCATCCTGTTCTAACACGGGACATTCATTCTCTCTGCAGTAGCCATCCGCTAACTCCAGTCCAGCCTCACCCTCAGTCACGGATGGTGCTACCTGTTCTGAGGGTCAGAGCACAACATTCTCTCACTCTTCATTTTCTAATCCAACCAAGCAAAGGCTTCAAACTTGGGATAGAAAAGATTTATTGCTGTTGGTTTTTTTCCCCCAGAGTGAGAAGAATTTTGAAATGGGGTGAGGGGCTGTTATAGAGTCCTCTCTTTTGATCTTTTTCTTATCATGAATGCTGGCATCTGGTCAGGAGCACACCTGCTCCACTCCCGTAGAATGGCCACCTTACTGGATCAACATTTCTCATTGAGGAAACAGAATCAGGAACATATATAATCAGACAATGAAAGCTCACAGTCCGTGCCCATAGGGGTAAACTCATGTACCTTGGCCCTGACCCCAGCACATTTGTCTCCCATTTTGGCCTCTTCACAGCAAGGCACAAGAAACAATTACTTGTGCAATGGGGAGCTAATTCACACACTAACTTCACAGACACATGGGGGCCAGGACTTATTTGCGTTATGGGACACATTCACAGAAACTGTGACATGGCTTCTCTTATTAAGCCTTAAAAGTGGGTTTAGCGAATCAAAGACCTGGATATTAATCCACACACCTTCGAACACCTGATTTTTGACAAAGAAGTAAAAATTACCAAATGGAAAAAAGAAAGCATATTTAACAAATGGTGTTGGCATAACTGGATATCAACATGTAGAAGAATGAAAATTGATCCATATCTATCACCACGCACAAAACTCAAGTCCAAATGGATCAAAGACCTCAACATAAAGCCAGCCACACTGAACCTTATAGAAGAGAAAGTGGGAAGTACACTTGAACGCATTGGCACAGGAGATCACTTCCTAAATATAACCCCAGTAGCACAGACACTGAGAGAAACAATTAATAAATGGGATCTCCTGAAACTGAAAAGCTTTTGTAAAACAAAGGACATGGTCATCAAGACAAAACAACAGCCTACAGAATGGAAAAAGATCTTCACCAACCCCACTTCAGACAGAGGTCTGATATCCAAAATATACAAAGAACTCAAAAATCTGGTCATCAAAATATCAATTTTTAAAAAAAAAATGGAGTGCAGACCAAAACAGAGAACTCTCAACAGAGGAATCTAAAATGGCTGAAAGACACTTAAGGAAATGCTCAACATCCTTAGTCATCAGAAAAATTCAAATAAAAGCAACTCAGATTCCATTTTACACCTGTAAGAATGGCCAAGATCAAAAACACTGATGACAACTTATGCTGGAGAAGTTGTGGGGAAAACACCTGCATTGTTGGTGGGAGTACAAACTGGTACAGCCCCTTTAGGTGTCAGTGTGGCCATTTCTCAGAAAATTAGGAAACAACCTTCCTCAAGACCCAGTAATACCACTTTTGGGTATATACCCAAAGGATGCTCAATTGTGTCACAAGGACATATACTCAACTATGTTCATAGCAGCATTGTTTGTTATAGCCAAAACTCAGAAACAACCTAAATGCCCCTCGATCAAAGAATGGATAAAAAAAATGTGGTACATTTACACAATGGAGTACTACATAGCAGAAAAAATAACAACATCTTGAATTTTGCAGGCAGATGGATGGAGATAGAAAACATCATTTTGAATGAGGTAACCCAGACACAGAAAGACAATTATTACATATACTCCCTCATAAGTGGTTTTTAAATATAAAGCAAAGAAACCAGCCTACAAATCACATTCCCTGAGAAGTTAGACAACAATAAGGATCCTAAGAGAGGCATATATGATCTAATCTACATGGGAAGTAGAAAAAGACAAGATCTCCTGAGTAAATTGAGAGCATGGGGACCTTGGGAGAGGGTTGAAGGGGAGGGGGAGAGGTGAGCAGAGAAAAATGTAGAGCTTAATAAAAATCAAGAAAAAAAAGAGAAGAAACACTTAACTCACATAGCTGTTGTGAAAGTTAAATTTATGTTTGTGCAGATGCATTGCAAGAGTTCGATCTGTAAGATCTTAGAGTAATATAATTTATGTGTAGGTAAAAGTTTTTAATTTTGATTATGTTTGAATTACTTCTCAAGATTAATAAAAGCACAGCTATTTGTCTTTTTAAAAAACAGGGTTTAATTTAGACAAAGTAAGTGACAATATTTCAAAACACATTAGTGTTGTGAATGGAAGGGTCATTTCCTAATCATTTCAACCATTGCGAAGTGCAAAAATAAAGATATAAAAGGAAGCCCCCATTTACCATCCTTCATCCTGAATTACTTGCCTTTCCTTGCAAAACTCTGAACTCTAGTCATAGATAGTATCAATGGGAGTGCCATTTGTAAAAGAGAAAAAAAATATTTCATTTGCTATGAAGTAAGTGCTTGGTAAGTCTGCTTTTGTGCCAGCCTTCATTCCCATCTCCCAGAGACCGCCCATTATGTTTCTAAAACATTTATGGCCCAGCTGGAGAAAGCAGGGGCAAGGACTGAGGAAAAAGAGAGTGCAGGCATAAAGCATTAATTTTATTACCTTCTGAATCTAGATCAAAACACAGGGTTCAAATCAAAGCAGAGGGCTCAGCTTCCTGTAGTCCCTTCTCCCTGCTCCCCCCCGCCCCAGATCTCGAGAGGAGGCAGTCCCCCAGCTGGGTCCAGCGGAAGCCAGACCTACAACCTTCCAGGCTTTGGCTGAGGATCACTGCCAATGGACAGGGGCTACACTGTGGGGCTCAGTTTGAGTTCCATGTCCAAACTTGGAAGAATCATCAGTATTCTGCCGTTGTAGACCCCAAGGCCTCAACAGGGGCATATCGCCAAAAGGCTTCACTTCGTCTGAATAAATTAACAGTTATAGGGTCCAGCTGTATCTTCAGGCTGACTTGTTAAATATTGGCTGCTAGAATTCTTCAAGGCATTGATAGGAAACTCCAGAGCTCTGGGATGTGATCTAGTCACAGACCCTGAATGCAAGTTCTCTGCCTTTCTATGAAGGAAAAGACACCAGCTGCTTCACTGTGGGCATAGGGAAAAGAGCAATGCCAGAAAGGGCAGCTTCTGAAAGGCACAGTGTATTTTGAGTATCTCTGGGTGTTCTAACATCAAGCAGAAGCCTGGAACTCACTGACTTCCCACCTTCACCTGGATTTCAACCACTCAGCGTTGGTGACAGCTGCCTTCTCTGCCCTGCTCCAGACATGTTTACTGTGGGAGACAGACATTCTCCTCTTTGCAGGAAAACAGCAAAGGAGAGAAGATGGGAAATAAAGGAGGAAAAGGGATCTTGGTGACTGATTCTGTAGAGGGTAGGGAAAGCCATGATCTCTGTTCAGATCTTACTAAAGGAACAGAGAGTCCTCCTTGATCCTTGGTCCCCCACCTCCCAAGGTAGATTCTCTTTGGGTTTGCACAGGTGCCAAGAAGCAAGCCAACAAATGGAACCCCCAGCAGGATGGCACAGACTATTGTTGGGGGTTCTGAAACTGAGCTATAAAGCCTGAAAAGAACCTGAGGCTGTGGAGGAGGAGTAACAGGACCAGAATTCAGTCAATGTGCTTGCTTCTACCATCATCCGGCAGCAAAGGCTCAGGGGAGCCAAAAAGTCAGAAACAGATTTTAACCTCCAGCACATCCCACTGTCTAAGAAAAATCCATCTACACTCTTTCTAGCTTTACTTTTTTCCTAGATCTACTTAGATGCTCTTCTAGAAAAATTACTCATTATTGAATTGCTATGGGGCAAGTCTTCAAAAACAGATCAGAATCCGTGACCATTCCCTGCCTACTTAGAGCTAGGGGCAGAGCTGAGCCCAGACTTTGACTTTATGATTTAGCCTTGCTTCCCGCTTAACCAACACCCGCTTCCGGGCACATAAGAAGAGCTGAGCCTCGAGAAGAGACAGACTTCCACCTATCATGGCAAATGGTATGGAAAGCATGCATGGCCCTGCTTCTGCTGCACAGACAGCACACAAGGCTCCCTCAGTTCATCTCCTTTTCACCATTGAAGCCAGTCTGACTTCAGAATCCCTTACAACTGTCTCCCGAAAGCCACTGCCAGCTGTTCAGGGTCATGCAATACTGAAAATGGACTTCTTGTCCCGGGGCAGCGCAGAGAGCTGAATTCCAGTTACCAGGCAGGAATGTCACCGGGATGTGGTCTGTGCAGGGGTTAAAGTGAGGGGAGCGTTGCTGGACGCCTCCCCTGCGATGCCACAACCACAGGAAGTGCCTTCCTCCTGTGCATCACCACTGTGGGTGACAGTAGCAAAGCCACATCTGATTCCATCCCTGGGAACATACCTAGACCTGCAAGGGGCCCCATCGGGGCAGGAGCGCTTGTTTTGAAGAGATCCAAAGGGTTGGTCTGTGGGGCTGCAGGTGGTCCTGTGGGTGACGTCTGGCCTGGAGGTTCTGAGGCAAAGATGTCTGAGGCAAGCAAGTCATTTGCTGAAGACTGACAAGGAGGGGAAGGAGGGAGAAGAGTTACTCAGGCCAGAGGTAGACACATCTGTCTCCTACTCTTTACCCCAAAGCTAACCTCCCCATGAAGGAAAGTCTTTTATCACTGGCAAATGATTACGTCTACTAGCAAATAAAAGAGCAAAGGTGAGGTGTGTGGGGTGGGAATAAGATGGCTGTAGTGAGCAGATTAATGGATTATACCACCTGGACTTGCAAAATAAAATCTATTTTTCTTATTTTATCCTTTGATGTCAGTCTGGTCTCCTTGGCGAAAATTTGCAGCTGGGAAAGGAAGGGCAGCATAAGTATCCTAAATAATTTTCTATCATTCCATTAGATCTAAATCAGTTTCCATAGAGATGCAACTACCTTCAGCATTAGGTAAGTCTGCACCTTCCTATGAGAGCTTTGAGGAATCGCCTACAGACACTGCACTTGGAGTTGCTTTTGCACGGAGGGAGCTGGTAATAGTGATTGTGTGAGCTTCTAAGTCAATGGGTTATTAAATCAACATTTACATTTAAAAGAGGAGACAGACTGGAGACTTTTATATACCGCCACCGTGGACATCCGTGATGATGGGTGTGCCGGGTGTGTTAGTGTGGGGGCAGGACCCAGGGAATCACAAGACCTCTCCCCCTCCCGTCCCAGAACGTGACAATCAAACTTACCAGAGGCACAGAAGCATAGCAGCATTAACAATGGAAAACAAAAAACAACTTGTGTTTAGTTTAGTATTAAGTGACAAGACATGCAAATGGAAAGCAGATGTGACCAACACTGCCAGGAAGCGGAGGAGGAATGTTGACTAGAGAGGGGCATATTCCTGGAGGGTCGGTGTGTCTCATCCCACCTTCTACTTCACAGCCACACAGGGAAACTAAAAGAGCAGCCAGGAAGAGAGCTCGCGTCACACCACCCTTTGGTATTGAGCATGCACTCTGCTAATGGGGATGCAGAAAAGACAATTCACCTTAGCAGTCCTTCTGCCTCTTCCGGGTTTGGTACTTTGTGGAGGTGGGATAATGGCTATGGAGTCATGCGCGGAGGACTGGACAGAGCTTTCCAAGTCCTGCTTTACGCCATTCGGTACTGAGAGTCCTTTGGGAGGGCTTCCCACAAAAGGGTTCGGGGAAGGTTTGATATGGAAGCCGTTCTGGTCTCTGTCAGATACCCCATTTGGAGTTCTCACTGCTTGCTGGGTTTGCGAACTTGGATAGGGCCACGGGCCTGCCTGAGCTTCCTGTTTGCCAGTCCGGTTAGAGATCTGGTCAAATTGCTGACCAAAGTAATCGGTATCACCGTTCAGGGGCCCTTTACTCAGCGGAGTAGACAAGCTACTCAGGTTCGCTTTCTTCTGATCTGGAGATGTGAGAGAATCAAACGAAGAGGGTGCCGATTGGTCTGGCTGTGCAAAAGGATCATCACGGAAAGGATCAGGATTAGGGGTGGGAAAGAAGTTGAGATTGGCAGAAAAGGCATTTTCAGGCAAGAAGGATGCCTGAGGCTTTGGTCGAGGGAGAGAACAGGAGGTGACGCCATTGGTTAAGAATGGATTTTCTCTTAAAGAGTTCTGATTGGTGTCGAGTTCAGAGTTTAGATCCACTAACAGGATATCTTTGCTTTCCTAGCACATTTGGGGGAAAAAAAGAGAGAGAGAGAGACAGTGTTAGTCCATGTTATAACTTCACATGAGAAAATTACATCAAAATGACAAGGATTACCGGGGTTCCTATTAGAATTTGGGACTATTACCATCTCCCAAGAACCCCAGAGTGTTTACTCGCTGGGAATTAGTTCCTCACTCAGCTTGTGAGCTGTAAGTTCCCCTGGGGTCTGCCCTTCCTTCAGTGAAATCTTATTAAATTCATCCTCTCCTTAGTCTATACATTCAGATGGGCTAGGTTCATTATCTGCGTTGGTTTAAGTGACATCTTTGAATTAATTGGGACTCACTCTAAATGCTTATCTGAATATACTGTTTGAACCTATGAATGGATTTCAAATACCTAGTCCAGCTTGCTACCTGTGAAACACGCAGTTCATAGTCCTTTTCCAGAAGTCTCTAACATTCCCTCTCTAAATGAGCAAATTCTTGGTTAATATTCATATGTGTACTGTGTGCGTATGGTGTTGGGAATTAAACCAGGGCTTTGCGTATCTCAGGCATTCCACCACCACTAAGTTATACTCCACAGTTCCAGATTCCATGGCTACGGCTGTGACAAACTTAAAGTCGGTTGAGAGAGAAAAACGAGATACTTCATTTTTATCTCGGTCTGTGAGTCTGACTTTTTGAAAGAACTAAGATCTTACTAATGGTAATGGCCAAGTTGGACCTCTCAACTTTGCCATCCTCATCCCTTCTTGGACACACCTTTTGTGTGTGTTCTTCTGTATGTGACACTCAAAATACTGTGCACATCTAATCAATTACACAGTAACCTCATGTCAATGTACATATTTTCAATATTTTGCCCTGATTTCCTGTATTGTGGGAGTGATCTTGCCTATTTAGCATTGAAGTCAGTTAGCTAATAACTAAGAGGGTTTTAATGAGGGTTTAGGATGCAATCGTCAAACTATGCAAAACGCATAAATCTGCTAATTCCCCTTTTTCTCTATTCCATCAGAAAAATATAGATGTTAATTACCCAGTTTCTTCATTTGTTTTATGAAAATTGTTAGCATCAAAGCTACCAGTTTGATCAATTTGACATGTTTTTATTCTAATTTATAAGTAATTGCGATTTAAGACACTGGGAAAGACTTTTGTCTGATTTTGATCCATTAAATACTTAACTATGCCAGCCATAGACTATAAACAATAAACATTGCCCAGCTGGAAGGAAGCTAAAGTAGACATCTAGTGGTAACCTGGGTAGAGTACCATTTTCATCACGGGGACAAGAGCAGTTCAAAAGAAATCTGAACTTCTTCAACTAATAAGGATAAAAAACATTCAAAAGTCTCTGTCTTTTCAAGAAAAGAAAAAAGTCCTGTTTCTCTTTTGTGACCATAGAAGAGACCACAAAATCAGGTTTTCAAGCTGTATTTTTTTCTTTTTACTTTCTTTACTGGAAAATATGAAATCAGGTTTTGCTTTTTTGTTTGTTTTTGTTTTTTTTTTTTAAAGCCTGGTTGTCTTTTTATACCTAGAAGAATTCATCACAAGAAAGAGCTTAAATTGAAAAGCTTTTAATCAAACAAATGAATTGGAAGGCTTCTTAATGAGTGGATCTTTAAGCAATCAAAAGGTGGGATAAGATGCATTCCGGAAGCTTGATTTCAGTATTTCTAAAAGCCACCTCTAGGTTAGCATGGTTGGGTGTTCCCAGCTGGTAGAGTTCTCCTTTCCAGACACTTCAGAACAAGGTCTTAGGACACCAAACAGGAGCCATAGTTTTAGACTTCTGAAGAGTCACCCTACGAGCAAAATGTATAAGGCTCTCCTCAGGTCAGGGCTATTGTCGATCCAAGCGTAAGAGTATAAGTAAAAGACTAGACTGGATGGAGGGAAGGCTCATCTATTCCCACAGTCAGAACTTCCGGAGTGCTTTGGAGACTGTCAGCACCCCGCTGGGCTACCACCTGAGCACCTCAGACAGACGTGGAAGTGGCTCAAGCCACTTCTGCAAGGGGGTGTGGAGATGGCAACATTGGGACACAGATCTACAGCTCTTCTCTGGGTAGCTAGCCTCCCAGAGATGGTTACTAGTTGAGGCCTCAACCCTGTTGTTGGCTTCCTGCCATTCCGTACGTGCATTAAAACCAGTGTCTTTAGAGCCACTTTCAGAATGCTACATGGCAGAACCCCACTTGATTTACCCTAGCTACTGTCTATTGCTCTCTACCCTTCGGTGACCAGCTCTACTTCAGAGTTTTCTTTATACTTTTCTTATTAATATTTCTATTTCAGTTTTACCTGCATCTACCCCATGCCATTTCTGGGGGTATAAATGTGTATACATACACATATTATTTAAACTTCTTACCCAAATCTAATCCTCTTATGCCAGGTTTAACCTCTATGATGGTGGATCATTTTCTGTAGTCTTTTTTCCTGTCTCTGTGTCTCTGTACTGTCTCCCCTCTCCTTCTTCCCCCCTTTCTCTTTATTTCTAAAGCACCATGAAACATAATGTTCCAGTAATTTTGCAAAAAAATTTAAGTTCTAAAAGATGTCAACATATTATTTGAAGTGCATAAAAGTTTTGTTCATCAGTTTGGGAGGAGCCATAGCCACCAGGGATAATGGAGAGAGTCTAATTTAGATATTTTTCTATACTTTACATTTTCCAGAGCAGTTGTTGTAAAAGTTGAAAAACTCTGAAGCATGCTAATTTTATAAGTCAGAGAAACATCTATTTTGTGACCTCTGCATATGGATTCAATGCAACAGAATATGTTGGCAATGTCTAGCCAACATATAATTAGCCCTGTTAACCATTTTTTTTAAAAACTTACCAGATAGTATCTACTTTAATTAAATTTATCATCTTAACTTATTTTTTTAAACTAAAACTTGAATTTCTACAAATAAAACATTTTTAGTTTGTGAGAACTCTAGTATAAGAATAAGGATCATCCATGCTGTTTTTCATTTGGTATGACAGAATGCTTCAGAAGTCCACAAAAGTCAATTAAACACTAAGTGCCTTCTTGCTTCTTCTGCAATTCCACTTGTGTCTCATGAGCTTTCCACTCTCTTGGAGGGCCCATTTCGGTGTGTCACTTTGAAAGATGATTGTACAGATATTGATTTCTTTTATCTCCTAATAAAGAATTGCCAAGACTGTTGAGAGATCCAAAAGAGCCCAGAACTAGGATGGTCCTTCCTTCCAGCATTAGCTAGCCTAAGATTTCAAAAATCTTGCCCTGAAGCCGGGCGGTGGTGGCGCACGCCTTTAATCCCAGCACTCGGGAGGCAGAGGCAGGCGGATCTCTGTGAGTTCGAGACCAGCCTGGTCTACAAGAGCTAGTTCCAGGATAGGCTCCAAAACCACAGAGAAACCCTGTCTCGAAAAACCAAAAAAAAAAAAAAAAAAAAAAAAAAAATCTTGCCCTGAAAACGCTAAGAAAGATTATAAAAAACGAAAGTTCCATGGACAAGCAAGAGGGGAAAGACTCACTCTGGAAGAGTACCCAGGAGTTCTATCTCCTCTATTGTAGGCTCTGCAAGGACTTTATGATGCTGCGCAGTGTGATTTTCACTCATGGGTACAGAGAAGAGTGTACACAGTCCATCCTTCAGCGGACTTGTGGGTTTATGCAGTGAGGGTGCACATGCTGGGCTTCTCTGTAGTATTCTGGGAAGTGAGAATCCTTCCCAGTTTCTCTCTGATTCACTTCAGTTCCTGAGATCTTCTGCACATCATAAAAACTTACTTGATAATTTCCTGATTTAAAGAGTCTTATGCAAACATTTCCTCCATTCTACACGCAATAATTTACTGTTTGCCTAGCTATTGCCTTCTTATCCTTGGTGTTCAAGTTATTAACTCCCTTCCTTAGAAACATTATGGGGCAGGACAATGGGAGCTGGGGAAATGGTTAAGAGGTCCTGACTTCAGTTCCCAGCAACCACCTGGTGGCTCACAACCATCTATAATAAGATCTGGTGCCCTCTTTCTGTCTCGCAGGGATACACACAGGCAGAACACTGAATACATAATAAATAAAAAGAAACATTATCTGAGCCTGCATGTTTGGTGAGCACCATTCCCTTGGCTTTGTCACTAGTCTCAACACTGTCCCTGCTAGACAGAATGGTTGATGGTAACACTAACATGTGTCTTTCTTGCCACTATGCTTTGCCAATAGCGGGTGCTCAGGAAACTAGGATATAAATAACAAACGTTGATTCAAAAGGACGTGACTACTTCTGTGTGAGGCCTGTTTTATAGAAGATCTGAAGAATATGACCTTAAATCTGAGCATAAATGAGGTTTTTTTTTCTGGATCAATATTTTCATATCAATAAAGGAAAATATTGCTATATGCTCACATGACTGACACGGATTCGTTAATATTGAGAAGACTTGCTCTATGGTAATGCTCTATAAAAACTCGCAATTTTCTAAATGAAAAGACTTTTGTTAATCATAAGATGAACCTTGTTTAACTCTTTGTTTGTTTGTTTATTGTTTTTCAAGACAAGGTTTCTCTGTGCAGCCCTGACTGTCCTGGAACTTGCTTTGTAGACCAGACTGGCCTCAACTTCACAGAGATCTGCCTGACTTTGCCTCCTGAGTGCCTGGACTAAAGGCATGAGCCACCATGCCTGGCTCCTTGTTTAACTCTTATTTCATGTCAAACTCATGCTGCTGAATTGCAAAAAATGAAAAGAAAAAGAAATAAAGAAACTTAAACAATTTAGGATTTATCATTTAACACATATACTCCTTTCAAGTAGACTTATGCCAAGAATTATAATTCAGTCTTTCCTTCTGATCCCAAATTATTACCAAGAAGAAGCACAATGGTTGGGTAGTAGCACATATTTAACCTCTATGTTATATTAATATATCTGAATTAGTAGTGGTCGCTTCTTATGGTGACTTAAGAATCAAATGATCTTTCTAGTAGCCACTTCTATTTCATGAGGAAAAGTCAAGACATTCCAAGTTGCCATGAAATGCTCAATCTTTCTAGTTAATTGTAAATTTGGGATTATAGATGTTATTTCAATTACATTGCAAATTTAAAAGCAAAACACTTACTGTTGGACTATTTAGGTCTGGAGGTGTAGACATGTCCCCAAACAAATCCATCTGGTCAACACCCTTAAAAAAGTATTTGGATTAGATTCAGATGGGTCTACTACAAACAATGACTTTGTCTATCATTGTAATTGTTTGTGTACTAAACTACGGGAAATAGTTGTTACAACTGGATTGCAATTGATTTCACACAGATTTGATATTAAGCTCCATATGTCAGAAAGCGAAGGCTTGTCTCCAAGCGCATCACTCTGGTGAACACCTTAAAGAGGAACTATATTAGAGTCTGCTGATCTACTCAGAAGACTGTGTGGTAGACTAACGTAGATATTATTTGAATGTATTGGAAAATACTTGTCCTAATTGAATTTTACTACGGATTCAATATAGGTCCAGTATTAGCAACATTTGCAGGAGGTAGAAACCCATGTTCAAAGGATCACAAAACATCCCAAACATACCAGCTTCAGTTTGTTAGCTTGATCATCAAGGGTCATTAGGGCCTCACTCCCATTCTGAAAATAACAAGCAATTATTAAAAGGATTTGAACTGATGAAGTCACCCCATAACATTCATTTCCACACCTGACTATTCCACGAAGCTGTTATAGCTCAATCTCAAATAACTTTAGCTAATGAGCTTCCATGAAAAGAGTGGTCACTAGCCCAGAGGATCAAGTCAGGAGGGGAGAATGCTCTTGCATGGAGTCAGCATGGCTTCCACACATCACACACATCACAAGAGAAGTAAAGAAGCAGCTTTACCTCTTCCACTTTGCTAGCTTCTTCGACCTAAAAAGAAAGACACAGATTCACTGAGCTTGGGATTTGGGATGAGAGTTAATACAGGAGCAAAGACTGCCAGATTCATAGTTGGGGGGGGGGGAGTCTTGTATAGTTTGCTATATGTTCCACTTCCCCCTTCACATAGATACTAGATTTCCAGATTTAAGCTAGGTTGCTCTGTCAAGTCCTTTAACTAAAGTGAATGTTACAGGGACCCAGAAAATTGCCCTGCTAAGAACGACAGACAGGTCTATACTTGAAAGAAGTCCATCTCTTCAGACAGGGCTTATGAATACGACATTAAATAGACCCTGAGTACAGTATTGATCCAGCAGAACTTCTATCAAACAGAACTTGCCTTTTTCTTTTCTTCTTCCTTTTTCTTTACATTGTAGATAACTTGAAAAAGGTCTTTAAGATCGACGACTAAAGGTTCAGCCTGAAGCAACAGAAAGGGTTAACAGCATTTTGTTCTCAGCTTTACTCTTTGACCACACTCAGTTACCATTAATACTTTCTATTTCCTATTGAGATTCCTTATAATTATCTTCTGGATTATAGAGGATCACCACCCTCAGATAACTAAAGGATACAAGGTTAATAAATGTTTCACCACCGTTAAGAATATATTTATCACACTAGAATTTTTTTCTCAAGACAAAACAAGAGGAACCATGACAGTCTGAGTTTCTTCAAGGTTTCTGGGAATAATTCAACATTATTCTAAATTTATTAGTAGCATTATTAGAAAGTCTATCTTCACAATTTCTTTGCCACACATGTGAGTATCAGTGACATTTTAAATAGATTCTTTAGGCATAAGTCATGGTCTGAGGGGTGATTGACCTAAAGAACCAGTGACTTAATGAATTGTTTCGAGTAATTCTTCTTGTTAAGAAACAAGCACCCCTATTCTCAACAGAAGTCTAGTCCTCATGTGTACTATGTCTTAGAGCTTACCTGTTGGCCAGTTTTTATGGCAAAAAATTGATGCTGGCCTTCTCCTCCACACACATAACCAAACGCTCTGTTATCTGTCACATCACGAGCAATGAAAGAAATCTTATTTACTGGATGTTCATGCTCTATTACCTAGAAAGGGAACGTAAAAGAACAACAGTGAGTGATACAGACTTGTTGGCTAGCACAGCTGTCTATCAGAAGGCTATAAGAAGGCATACACCAGGGCTGAGAAATGGCTCAGTGGTTAAGAGCACTGAGTGCTCTTCCAGCAGACCCGGGTTCGATTCTCAGCACCCACATGGCAGCTCACAACTGTATGAAAATCCAGTTCCAGGGAATCTGACACCTTCACACCAATGCATATAAAATAAAGATAAATAAATCATAAAAAAATTTAAAAAAAGAAGGCATACACAAGAGTTTAAAGCCTTTGAAGGAAGACCTTTTAGTCTTTGGTTCAAGGCTGGATCTGATTTATTTCTGCTAGAAAGGGCTCCAAAAGGAAGAGTTAATAGAAAACAAAAGTAGAAGATCATTTTTTCTAAAAATCTAAGTACTTGACTCTCATTCTATCCAAAAGACATAATGCCATGCACAAGGAAAGACTGAGAGGAATTCAAAAATTTCTAAAGTGTAATCAAGTGAATCTGGGTGTGTTGTGACCTTTATAGTCCCTGGGAGATTTAGACAGGTCATTAGTTTACCCTATGAGTTCAAGACCAGCCTAGGCAGCACAAAAAGATAGTATCTGACCAACTGAACAACCAAGTGAGCACATACCAAAATCAGAGTTATTACCACAATAAACAGCAAGATGAAAAACTGAAGTCAAACAAAACTCAAGTAGGTCCAACTTCTTAACTAAATGACAAACTTAAATGAACAGCCTAAGCTGGAGAACTGTCCAGAGGGCTCCCGTATTTTATTGAAACGACTGAACCCAGTAAACCCTCAAGCTATGAAATGCAGCCGATAAGCATTTTCACCCTGTCCTGGAGGGACCTTGTTATGAGAAGGAAATGTGACAGAGACTCTAGTTTATTTTCTGATTTTCCCCATCTCTCTTGATCCTTTCTAGCCTGCACACGAGTTCAACTCTTGAAAGAAATCTGTAGGTGGCAAAATATGTCTTGAATTTTATTTCCAAATGCCTAAGATCACTGAAAAGATCAGTCAACAGATACTCTTGAACTGTTGAGTTTGATTTGACAGCGGGTCTTTAGTCTCCAAGACAGTTTTGCCAAATGAAGCTTTTGTGAAACAAATTAAAATGTCATATGGTTTCTTAAATGTTATGAATCTATATTTATCATTTTAAATGAATAGTAATGTGCCAAAGGGATCATGTTTGGAAAAGAAAGAAATAATGCTTATGAGAGAAACTGGCAACTATTGTCTGAGGGGCTTGAGATAAAAAGTTACTAAGGGCAGAAGGATAATGATAAAAGACAATGATACCCGAGGAACTAACAACCAGAGAGCTGAGAGGGCATATACCATGGGGCCCTCACCCTAAGTTTGGCAGGCAGATTTTTCATGTTAGATAACAGGTGCCTCTTGGAAGGGATGAATAGACATCTTGTCATGTTGACTTGATATGAGTAGCAGAGTTACAGATGACAACGCTTTATAGAATAAAGGGAAAAGTGCCACAGGAGACCTGAAATACTATAGCGTTGGGGTACTGACCAGAATAAACTAAAGAAGGAAAAAGAAGCAAAACTGATTCCACGCGATAGAACAATAGCCACCCTCCCACACACAAAAAAACTAAAACAGCAGCCAAAAAAGTTGACATCTGCAGGTTGGAAAAAGACAGGGTTGAAAGAGAGATGAAAAACATTCTAGAGGTTTGGAACTAGCCACCAAATTCACACGTCAGCAATCCATTGAAATAGGTCAGGTATTGAGATTAACCTTGTTTAGTCTGAAACTCAAAATAAATAGCATGCATCAACAGTGGCACCCTTGTGTTTAGGGGCTTCTTCACATCTTCATAGGAAATGAATTTCAAAATGGGATATCTTGATTCTTCTCTTCCTGTTGTCTATTTTAGAGAAGCCATGTGTGATATTACTCTTTTCTCTATTTGAGGAAGAAAAGGAAATTTTCCACAGGAATTCAACCATGGTCAGACTCAAGTGGTCAGCTACTGCTAGCAAGCACAAATTCTTACCCCAGTTTTCTCATCGATAATTTTGATACCAGACAGGGAGATGTTGACCCAGATCCTTTGCTTGTGTTGTCCCTGAGACCGGCCAGCTGCTGCCATTCCCTGGAGAGATTGAGAGAATAAGGGAAATAGATGGTAAAGTATCCTAGAATACTTTTGATGGCAAAAACTTTGGAAGACGAACTGCTTTGTTTTCAGCTTGGATGGCATCGGGGAAAGGAGGGGCCATTTTTGATCAAGGGTAATGGACAGAAGATATATGTTATTTCTTCAAGGGATGGGGATGTAGCTCTGTGAAAGCATGCTTGCCTGGTGTATGCAAACTCATAAATGTAATGTCTATAACACACACACACACACACACACACACACACACACACACACACACGATGGCTCCTAAACCTTGTATTATTTAATTAGGTCCACATAGTAGCATAGTATAAAAATGAAAAATTCTGAAACACTGGGCTTGGGAAGATGGCTCACTTGGTAAATGTTTGCCATGTAAGCATGAAGACTCAAGTCTGATCACCAAAACCCCACATAAAAAGTTGGATGCTATGGCAGACACCAGTAATCTCAGTGCCAGGGAGGCAGAGACTGGAGGATCCCTGGGGCTTTGTGGTCAGGCAGTTTAGCCAAATTGATAAGCTCCAGCTTCAGTGAGCTACTCTGTCTCAAAGAATGAGGTAGGGGACAATTAAGGAAGGCACTCAATGTCAACCTCCGGTCACATCATGTGCACACATATACACATACACATGAACAGGGACACACATGCAGACATACAAATTCAAAAAACTGAATGGTGTGTCCAAGTACAGTCCTGCATTTTATCCACATACTCTCTCAGCCAATAGTCATTCTGTGACTTCTTTGAAATGTTTTTAGTTTTTATTACTTTGGGGTATGTGTGTGCACGGTACGCATGTGTATAGAGGCCAGAGGATGCTAGCAAACATTTTTCTTGGTTGATCTTTTCTTCATATACTGACGCAGGGACTCATCTGAGCACAGAGCTCACAGATTGTCTAGCTGAGCTAGCAATGGGAATACTGTCTCTGCCCTTGATGATTGTGCTTGCAAATGGGCTGCCCCACTGATGCACCATTTTTGTGGGCGCTGGAGATCTAAATAAAGGCAAGAACCTTATTCATGGAGTCCTCCTCCTAGTCCCTGCTTCGTGTCTTCTATGCAGAATAAGACATATCACACGCAACTGCCCATGGCTTTTAAAATCATTTAATGATGGAGAGTTTAGGGGTGGGCTTTGCTCATCTGAATCCTGAGTTTACCCAAATGAAAAGGCACCCAGCATCTTGCAACTCTTGAAGTCTACAACAAGACTCAACAGATTCAAGTAATGAACGACTTCTCTGAAAGGAAAACACTGGTGGATCAATATGTGAATGGAAACGTTTGGGTTGATGGGAGCTAATAGAATCCCCTTTTAGACACATGGTTGAGACAGATAATGGCTTCTTTACCTTGAGTTTCATCATAGAATCTTGGCTCATTTTGTCTCCTCTTGCATCGGGCACGTCATCAATCCCGATTAGCTTGGCCTTGTATTTTACACCATCACCTTTGAACCTGGCCAACAGATACTCATCTGTCTTTTCGGAGCCTGAGAAGTAAAAAGCAATGCAGAATAAAGCTCATATTTAAATGCCCCCCTTAGGTATGATCACATGTGCTCAGCATCCCCCCCCCCATAGCATAAATCTTTACACAGTAATTGGTCACACATGGAATTTCCACTGTCTCATTCTTACTTCTTTTGAGCAAAATCTCTCAATATTGAATATAGAATTGAGAGTAAAAGGAAAAAAAATCAGAAAACTACTTCCTTAAGATACAAAATGCAGAGGAGAAATTCATGAGAACACATTAATTGGGAGTTGGGAATACTTTTCATCAAAGCCTTTTTAATGTTTTGACTGAATTTTAGACAAATGGCATATTCCTTTAATGAAAGAGAAAAGAAAATAAGGCACAAAACTATTTTCTAACATTTTGAACCATCAGAAAACAAAAGCGAATTGAGGGTAAATTACCATGGCTGTAATTGGATAATTATCCCTTCTTTCCTTTTCTCTCCTCAAAAGGCCCATGCTGTCTCATTCCTGGAGCTGAAGGGCAGCAGCCAAAGCAGAGCAGGAAGCCCAAGGCCCCTTCTCCAGCTCTGGCACACTAAGGACTTGAGCACTAGTTAGTACTTAAAGCCAAGAGTGTTTTAGTGAAAACAAAAGTTTTGATTTTTCAAAACTGGTGGTGCTAGTAAAACAAGATGGTAAAGAGATCACTGGAAGATAATTACACAATAGTTATGGGTGTATAGTTAACCATGCATTTAAACAAAATAATTATAAAAAAACCACATAATTAAAGAAAATGCCATAAAATTTTCCTAACTGAACCTAAGTTGGTATAATCAGAGGTGCAGAGACAAGGACTGCCATACATGAGACAAGCCAACCACTTCTGCCAATAAAGAAAAAAAAAGTTCCCTTCTTAGAACTTGAGAGTAAGCTCATTTGACAGCCGAACAGGAGTCACTCGCCCCCACCTTTCTTCTTTTCCTTCTTTGATGGCGCTTTCGGGGCAGCCTGTTGGTCAGGCTGACCATTGGTCGTGCTGGCTTCAACTTCGTTAGACATGACGAGAAGGCAGACAGAAAACCCAGCAGCAGACGCTCGCTGACACCAAGCAATCCTTGATGCGCAGGTCTCAAACGAACATAACCCTCCTCGGCACACACCTGTGGGTAGAGAAAAGGCTCGGTGAGGCCAAACTACAGCAAACCCAGACTCCACACCATTCGTGTCCACAGGGGCCGTCTGTTGCCGGTCTAGGCTTGGTAGCTGCACACGCTTGCCAATCCTTCTCGGTCACGCTGAACACGGAAGGCAGGGTTGTTCCCTTTGAAGCTCCCCAGAATGGGAAAAGATTGTTTGGTAAATTTTTCTTCAAGCATTTGATTTCTGGTAGCATTTAATGATTACCTAGCTCAGCAACTTGTGTTAGAACTTTGGCATAAGACTCCGGTATCAAAGACAGGGATCGCAAACTGGTTAGAGTTCCGAGCGAAAGAGAAACATACCTGCTGAACTCGATTAGATGGTAACTGATGTCTGAAAATGGATATTGAGAGTTTCAGTTATCCACAAAACTGCTTAGAAAGGCAGTTTGCTCCAGCGGTATAAGAATACCTGCAGCTTGGCTCCTATCCCCAGCATCCCCAAAGTAGAAAAGAGCAGACTTACTACTTTACTGAGACATTTAATAAGCCACTATTATGATACTACATATGATCTCCAGGGCTATATAAGCTCTGAACTTTAAATAGCTCCATGGTGGGTGGTGGCGGTGCTGGGAGTGGGGCGCAGCAGCACTGGGAATCAACCTGATAATCAACATAAACCAGACTCAGAAAGGTAAACAGTGCATCTTCTGTCATATGTGGTTATAATATGTATGTAGAATGGGGACTTTGGGGAAGGAGGAGGATGGAAACATGAGAAGGAGCATGGAGGGTAGAAAGGTAAAATATCCCATCTTTCTCTTGTATTTGGAGTCTATATTTAAATATATGTAGGGCTAGATCATATATATATGACATAGAGCATACATATTTGCATGAAAGCATAAGGAAAAATATGTAAAAGAGGAAGGGGGAAGAGCAGACAGGAAAAGATTGGGTGGGGAAGATTGGGAGAAAAAGGTAGTGGGAGTAGATATAAACAAAACACAGTGATTTATGTGTATAAAAATGTCATAATGAAACATTTCATATGCTATTGGAAAATTAGTATTATAGATAATTCATTTCCATTTTCTCCATCGACATGTTAGTGTATCAGAGTGCTTAAGGGTGTCTCTTGCACAATTCACTGAATACACTAACAAATGCCTTTTTGCTATCATTCAGCACAAACTTTCAAAACAGTTGTTCCCCAAGCTCCTATAGCGCCCCCCTGTGGATTACAGTAGAGAAAACAGCCAGTACTCGGGGGGTAAACTAATGTTTCAAAAGGTTTTTGCACCACATTGCCTTCTGTTCCTATATACTCTAGAGAAACACGAGAGGGTAAACATTCTAAAACTATAGACCAGACGCGGAGGAGAGCCACTCTTCTTTAAAAATTTACTGTAACACTGTCTCTAGACAGGGACACTCCCTTACCACAGGAACTTTTGTCTTTCTGCACTATGTCCCCCATGTATGACAACACCATGGTCCAAACCTACCCATGGGAATGCATGCTGCTTCATAGACATGGCAGATACAGAATGAGCCTCGAAGGTTTTCCCGTTTAACTCCTAAAAATCCTCAACTCATATTACAGCATTATTTCATCTTCCCACGAAAAACCAAGGCACAGACTTTTTACTTCCTGCCAAGCAACAGAACCGGTTTTTTTATCCCACACAGTCGGGTTCAGTGTCAGAATCCCTTGACATCCCATTGATGAATCTTATCTTAAAAATCACCATCTTGTTACAAAAGGTGCCTATTATGTCTACGTAGTGGGCAATAAAACTATGTCTTAAGACTTAGTGCCCATAGTCTTTGCAATAAAATGGGATTGTGCCATGCTCCTTGCCTCGGGTAGATGTGAGCCGTCACTTAGCTTTCCTTGGTCAGCAGACATATCAAATTAAGCTCTTATTTGGATTTATGTTCCCATTTGCTTTGTAAGTCTCTGTCCCTCAGACCTCACTCTGTCTTTTAAAAGTAAGGACATGTGTCATTGGATTTAGATCCCTTCCCAAATCCAGCACAATCCACAAGTAACCAACTATGTCACATCCTGACTTTGGGCTTACTGCCTTTAGAAGTACTGGATCAATAAATTTCTCTTGCATTAAGCATTAAGCCACTCACTTTGCTGATGGTCTCCTGACACACACAATTAATTACTTTGCTTTCCATCAGTTAGAGTGGTCTTATTGCATACACCATACATCTATGCCTTTCTTGGAGCTCTGCATCCTAGCTTGTGTTTACTTAATTAGGCTGCCACAGAATTTTTTTTAATGAGTTGAATGAATATTCTCTAAATTAAAAAAGTAGCTGTAAAATTTCCGGTGGAAGCTCTCCTTTGAATTTAGGCAATGATCAGCTATTTTCATTTCCTGTGTAATGCCCTTGCGTGTTTAATTCCTGATCATCTTTACCCTCTGCTCTTTTCCGTTTCTTTCTGAATGGCCTTAAAGTGAGTGGTTCACTTCCTTACATTTTCCCATCTGCTGAGGTATATCCAGCTCCCTCAGGTACCTATTGTCCCTGAAGACAGTAGGTAGGCCAAAGTCTCCTCTGAAGCTCTTGACTCTCCTTTCTAAACAAGCATGCTCATCATACAGTTTCACACAGATTAGCTTCATGCCTCTCTGCACAGAGCCCTTGAGAGGAGAAGACTCATTTGGCATGTGGGAGCCATGCACATGGATGGTAGCCTGGGCTGTTGGAACAGTTTAAATTCTCTTCCTTGCTTATCATGCATGTGAATGTGTGTATTGCCAATTTCTAGTTTCTCACAACTCTCTACCTTCCCTTTAGTACCTGTGGTTTTTGTTTTTAGAAATGTAATGAGAAGTTTTGTCTGAGGGCCCTAAAGTCTAAAGGGTAGCTAATGTGTCTCAAAGACACAGGCTGTCTTCCAGGAGTAGATGGAAACCTATTTGTACTTCACTGCTTTCCAGGTCAGAAACTTCCATTGGATGAAGAGTTTCATTGGAAACACCTGTTCTTTTGCTCCCATATGACACTGAGTTCAACAGTGTTTCCATGGACCACAGAGGTAGGGGAGGCTTCCAAACCAGGTGGAATCACTGGCTGGGAAAGAATCATGGACATCAGAATTCATTGTCCATCACAGGAAGTACCGTCACACCCTACAACAGCGTGTTGTTTCTGACAAGAAAAGACTTTGCTAACATAAGGTTTTTATTTTTTTTTTAAAAAGACTCAGCCCACTCTGGGTGGTGGTGGCGCACGCCTTTAATCCCAGCACTCTGGAGGCAGAGGCAGGCAGATCTCTGTGTGTTCGAGACCAACCTGGTGTACAAGAGCTACTTCCAGGATGGAAAAAAAAAAGACTTAGCCCATTCAATGTAGCATTTTTGACCCCAAGGTTTTAATATTTTAAAGAAATCTGAGAAGTTTCACAAAGCACAGTTGTGCACCTAAGGGAAAGGGGATGGTGGCAAGACATGTCACAGTATAACTCAAGGCCCATGACCACATCACGTTTTGTCTGCCTGTGTCAAACAGAAAGGGCAGAAGGTGAGTAGACCTACTTGGCCATGTGTTTTAACAATTTCTTTTCCTCAGACACCAAAGACAACATTTGTAAGGAGGAGTCCCTAAGGATTGACCCTACATACACCAGGAAAGTGTTCCGTTGATATTTCACCCCCTGCTCTCTGGTCCTTTTCACTGTACTATTTTGAGTCAACTTCTCAGTAAGTTGCTCAGGCTGACTTCAAACACACTGTGGGCTTTGAAATTGTCACCTTCCCAAGTGTTAAGTTACAGGTTTGTGCTACCACAACTTTGATGGCATTGCTATCGTTCCAAAGGTATTTGGCTTCCTTTTATTGTATGTCCTTTACCGTGACGGTTATAGTAACCAAAGAGAAACACAGCGAAGAAAGTCTACTATAAATTTGAAATAAAATGGATGTGTACTTTGAATTACTCAGTCTTTCTTTTGCAGCATGATTATAAGACTCTTGTGATCAAGGAAGGAAGAGGTTACCTAGGAAACACATATAATGATCAGTAAAAGGCAAGGATTACAGATGAAAGCCCAAAGATGTATATATGGGTCATATCTAAACAGAGTTGATTTTTCTAGTTTTCTAGAAAAGGATGTTTCCTTCATTAGAAGATTGAAAACAGAAGTAAGAATATATATCTGGGGGAAACATTGTATCCTGGGCTCCTTGAGGCAACATGTAAAACAGAAAATGGTAAGTAAAGCTTTGCTGAGCCATTGGGACTAGCTTCCTTCAACTTGAGTGAAGACATCTAAGTTGGATTTTGAACTTCAAACAAATCTCCCTGAAGGAATGTGGAAATGGCTTCCTTGCATGGCAATCAAGTCAGATGACTGTGGAGCTTGCAACATCTCCCTTGGTTTCTGAGAGGGTTCTAAGAGATGTACAGCGGAAGGATGCGTGAGTCATCTTTGAATGACTGTGTCCGTGGCACTAATAAAAGTCAGCTATAGTTTGTTTTGTCCTTAAAGTGACTCATAGCATTTTGCAACCTGAAAAAAAAATCAGCATAGTGGGCAATAGTTAGTCTAGGGTTTATAAGGGCAAATAAATTTAATGGAGAGCTTCTTAGAGTTGCTTGCCCTTCTGTCAGTAGGACTTGTACTGGTGTCTCATTGGTACTCCTTTATGACTGTGAGGTTCTGAAGAAATGTCATGGCATTATTTATCAGGTCCTCTGACCTGCACCTCTCACCTACCTTCTTACTCTGATTATACAGACAGGCAGACGTTTGTTTGGTTGTCTCAAAATGCTAGAATAACTTGAGTTAAAGACTTGACAGTAGCCCCATTTCACACATAGTAGAGAACCTCATTTCAAAGTTCAGAGTCATATGGTATAAACACCTAATGCGTTCAGCACCCCACATCCAAATGTTCTATATCTGTGGTTTCAAAAGCCTGCTGAACAAAAATACACAGAAAAAATCAGTACTAAACATGTACAGACTTTTAAAAAAATATCATTCCCTAAATAAAACAATATAGTAACTATTTGCATTATATTAGGCATTTTAAATACTCTGGGGATTATTTGAAATATAATAAAGAAATATGCTAGATGATTTGAAGTAAACAATATATGTAGGGTTTTGAACATCAAAGAATGTTTGGACTTATGTGAGAGGGGAGGATATTAGAACCAAGCCATTGTGGATTCAGAGGAATGTCTGTCCACCAAGATCTTAAAACCATTATCCTGAAAACTGTATAAAAATGCCTCTGTTTTAGGAATAATAAATGTACTCATTAACCCAAAACCTAACTGTTTTTGATAAACTGTTGAGCTCAAAACTGAATTTGTTTTCCTCCTTATAAAATGCTTTTCTTTTGTTATTTGCTGTTCTTAAATCCCACCTACCTTTAACCCATATTTTCAAAAATTCACAATCTCAAGGACTTTTTAACATACCAGTTATAGTTGCCACCAAGAACAGCAAGAAATAGACATACTGAAGGGAATGAAGGAGACTCAAAAAGAAAGCAGTGTCAGGCTGAAGAGATGACTCAGGCTCTAAGAGCACAGGCTGTTCTTCCAGAGGTCCTGAGTTCAATTCCCAGCAACCACATGGTGGCTTACAACCATCTGTAATGAGATCTGGTGCTTCTTCTGGTCTGCAGGCACACATGCAGACAGAACTTAAGTATAATAAATAAATAAATAAATCAAGAAGAAGAAGGAGAAGGAGAAGGAGAAGGAGAAGGAGAAGGAGAAGAAGAAGAAGAAGAAGAAGAAGAAGAAGAAGAAGAAGAAGAAGAAGAAGAAGAAGGCACTGTAAACATATTCGCTTTGAGGGCTGCACTTTGTTCTTGACAGGGAAGGTGCTGCTTCCATGATCACACGCTGCCTGAACAGGACAGTCTTAACCTGGAGGCCAGACCTTGAGACCAACAGGCAGCTGACACCTTCTCTACTGTCTCTGAAGTAACCTCTGAGAAAATGCATTGAGATGCAGCTCTGAAGTCTCGCACTTGTTGAATGACTTCCTCCCTTAGCTGCTTCCATCTTTATGATTTTTAACACGACAGTCTACTCTTCAAAGGCCAATTGAGCAGACAGTAAGACTTCTGTGGATCAGAGAGACGTCTCAGGGAAAGGCGGTTATTAGAAAAACTGGATGGCCCAAATCCAATCCCCGGAACCCATGTCCAAAGTGGAAAGAGAGAAATGATTCCATGGAGTTATTCTTTGACTGCCACACATGCTGTTTAGCATGCAGGCAACCAAAAGCATATCATACAGACACGAGAGAATTAAAAATAAAGGTGCCAGAGACCCACATTGGACCACCGGACAGAAATCTCAAGGTCCAAATCAGGAGCAGAAGGAGAGAGAGCACGAGCAAGGAACTCAGGACCGCAAGGGGTGCACCCACACACTGAGACAATGGGGATGTTCTACTGGGAACTCACCAAGGCCAGCCGGCCTGGGTCTGGAAAAGCCTGGAATAAAACTGGACTCTCTGAACATAGCGGACAATGAGGACGACTGAGAACTCAAGAACAGTGGCAATGGGTTTCTGATCCTACTGCATGCACTGGCTTTGTGGGAGCCTAGGCAGTTTGGATGCTCAACTTACTAGACCTGGATGGAGGTGGGGGTTCCTTGGACTTCCTACAGGACAGGGAACCCTGATTGCTTTTCGGGCTGGGGGGGGGGGACTTAATTGAGGGAGGGGGAGGGAAATGGGAGGCGGTGGCGGGGAAGAGACAGAAATCTTTAATAAATAAATAAATTTAAAAAAAAAGAAAAATAAAGGTGCCAAAAGATTTTTGTGTCTTGTTGACTCGGGTAACTAGACCATGTTAATGTACACTCAAAGAGTCCTGGGAGGCATTCTTGTGAATATTGACTATGGTAGGGACCCCATACCTGTGCTAATATACAAGTGAGGCATTTCTGTACAGGTTATGCATTTCCAGTAGCATGTACTCTGAGAGGTGCTGGTGTAAGAGTCAGATTATAAAGCCCTGAACTACGAAGACTTCTTTCTATTTAGAGCCAAGTCAAACTTACATTAAGTGTTCCCTAGTTTCCTAAACAGTCAATTTGGGGTAGAGGAGAGATGGCATATTAGTTCAGAGTTTAAGATTCAAAGTCTCATCCACCTGGAGCCTTGCTTTTCTTTTAATTTTTTTAAACCATTAAAAAAAAAAAAACATGGTTTGAGGCATTTTTCCCTGCTGAGGTAGAAGGATTGCTTGTGATCATGAGATCACAACCTGAGCTACACAGTGAATACCAGGCCAGCCAGAGGCATAGAGGAGTCTATTTTTAAAACTAGTAAACAGACAACAAAACCACACGCCAGTGTTCAACAAATACAACTATGGTTGAGTCACAGCCCATGATCCCAATGCCGTGTACTGTATAATATCACATGGCAGCCAACATCAGCTCTTTCCACAGCAGGTGTTCTGATGGTTAGTAACTCAAAACATGGAGAGACACACTTTAGTTAGTGATATAGGTGAAAAGGTGAGTGGCTGTACCAAAGCTCAAGCCAGCCCTCTGCCGCCTCACTCTGGCTTAAAAACCTATAAATTTATGTTCTCATGGCATACAGAGACAGGACTTATTCTAAGTTCCTCCTGCCTAGTAGATTCTTTTTTAAAGAGATTAGGAAACAGGGAGCATAAAAAAGGTTAAAAAAAAAAAAAGCTGGCTAAGATAGAGCTAGCACCAGGAGAAAATTAGTTCCCAGAATGCACTATTCCTAGAGAGTATACTGTGCCTGGTGTTCAACTTTTTTTTTTTAAAGCAGACTGTGCAAAGCTCATTATTACATGGAGGCTCTACCAAGAAAGCCTTCTGGGACTTGGGATGTGATGTGTCTCAGTTGGAGAGGGGTGCCAGCATGCAAGTCCCACTGCACCACAGCCAACACAACCCAACCCAAGCCAAGCCAAACCAAACCAAACCAAACCAAACCAAACCAACCCAACCCAACCCAACCCAAACCAAACCAAACCAACCCAACCCAAACCAAACCAAACCAACCCAACCCAACCCAAACCAAACCAAACCAACCCAAGCCGTTTAGTAGGCACATCAAGGAAAGACCAAGAAAACAACTTAGCTAAATGTTTCATAGTCTTGAACCAAAACAGAAAAATAATTTAAAGGTTTTGCACCTTCTTATTCTACATTGTCCCTGGATTCTTTCCCACCCCCATCCCAAGCAGAAGAAATCATACTTGGTCAAACTGGCCTTTGGAGCTGGTTGTTTTGGCTAGGTCTGAGACACAACTCACAGATCAAAGACTTGAAATTTATTCTTAGTTCAGTACACTCTCTACCGTGAAGCACCTTGGCCTTTTGGTTTCTTTTCTCTTCCTCTCTCTCTCTCTCTCTCTCTCTCTTCTCCCTCTTTGTCTTCCAGCATGAAATGGAAATCTGAGTTGTGACATTGGTAACTTATAATAATTTTGGCTGATTTGGCCTTTCCCAACTTTGTGCCCCCCCCCACCTTTTTCACTTTAAAAACAATTTTGTATTAGCAATATCTTCCTTTCCAGCTGGAGGAAGTAATTATCATAATTGGTGTTTGGGAGGGTTAAGTGTTAAGGGAGCTTTGTGTACCCATATTAAGGCCCATTCTCTAGACTAGCCAGGCCACCCAGTTCACTGGGAGCGTCTGAAACATATTCACAGCTGAGACCAAAGTCTCAACTTTATGATTAGTTTTCAACTGTATTTTTTAGTCAATTTTATCAGTGCACGGACTGTTGTTTATGCGCTTAAATGCTTCTCCCTATGGGGGGGGGGGAGCAGAACAAGTAATTTCACTAATCATAGTCTACTTTAGTCCCTTGGGAAACCTGGCTACAGCTAACACACCTCTATGAAGCCAGCAAGGAGGGCTGCATCACCTACTGAGATTCTAAGAGGGTAGTGGTGGAATGCCCCTCTGGTTTTCTGCTCATGTGGAATGCTTTTAGTATGGACATGAGGTTTAAGTTAAGTATTTCCATATCCAGGTGAGGTGTCCCTGCCTATAAGAGTAGCTCTTGGCAGGTTGAGGTGGATTCCTTTGAGTCTGAAGCAAACTTAGGCTGTACCATGAGACCTTATCTCAAAACAAACAAACAAACAATAAAGCACTTGCATGCCTGCATACATCTTAGCTTCAATGTCTTGACCAACATTCTACCCCTCCCAAGCCTGACCTCCTGTTGCTTAGGTGAAACAGGAAAACCGGAATCTAGCCTTGTCCTGTAATTCAATTCTACAAGGAGAAGGAAGTGGTATTGAAATTTTGGCTTCTGGGAAACAGAGAGCTTCAAAAATCACCTTTGTCATTGCTTCACGTTGCTAGCTAGCACTGATAGTCTGGGCTCAGTTCTGTCATAGTTGCCCCCTACACCCAGGATAAGGTTCATGCACTTGGCGTATTTCAAGGGCGAGCATAGTGGGGCTCTCTATCTGGTGGACACTGTGCCAGAACTCTGCATTTGGGACTATTGGACACAGATAATAACTAATAAATATGGCTGACAATGCAGTATTTCTTTTCCTACAAGCTATTGTTCCCCTTTGCACTGTATATCAGCAGTACTGCAGGGAAAGGGGTCAGCAAGGCAACCACTGTGTCTTGGAGTTCAAGGGTACTGAACTCATCCTGGAAATGATCTTTTTTTTTTTTTTTTTTTTGGTTTTATCGAGACAGGGTTTCTCTGTGGCTTTGGTTCCTGTCCTGGAACTAGCTCTGTAGACCAGGCTGGTCTCGAACTCACAGAGATCCGCCTGCCTCTGCCTCCCGAGTGCTGGGATTAAAGGTGTGCGCCACCACCGCCCGGCCTGGAAATGATCTTAAACTACATCATTTCTTTTTTTTTCTGTCTTCCATTTAGATATACACAAACTCACTCGTGTGGCAAGGCCCGAGTGAGTGATTCCTATGAATTCTGAGGAAAGGACCACAAGAAAGAAGTCTAAGACTCTGGGAGAAAGGAGAGCATGGCTTTCTCGGGAGATGGGGGCTCAACACAGACTGCTCTCTCTTGTGTATTTTGAACTTTGAAACTCAGTGGTGGCTGGGAACTTGAAGAGCAAGTTTGGACTTTGAGCCAAAGCATTTCTGGGAAGAGGCCAATGAATTAAAGCAGTCTGCGGTAGGAGTTTGGGAAGGGAGAGTTCTTTTAGGGTAGATGAGAATAAGGAAGACGTTGCTCAAATGTCAAGCTTCTCTCTAACCCCAGTGAAATGAACCTTTAGGAAGGGGAATCCTCTAATATGGTCATTATTCGGTACGAAGCACCTTGTGGAATGAATTTTGACAAGAAAGCCCATGTTCCAGAATGCTCCTGAGTCCTTCTCCTACCCCTGTGACGATATTGTAGAACCAGCAACAGCATACCGACCTCTGCCACTTCAATGCTTTCTTCTGGGAATACAAATCTAGCAGGCACTTGTCGTTGGTAGCCGCAATAGGATTGGAGACACTGTGCAACAGTGACTGCCGTAGAAGTGGTATCAACCATATTTGATAAGATGGTTTTCAAAAAGTAAAACTGTTCATGGAAAATTGGGATGGGTGAGTTGAACCAACTTTATAAACCTTTCTTTAGAACAACTCTGTTATGTAGTGCATGTCTAGAATTGGAATATCTTTGGAGACTGAGCTGGGGTTTTTTGAGTTGGTAGCCAGTTTGGGCTACTTAGTGAAACCCCACCTCAATGTAAAAAACAAGCAAACAAACCCACCACCAACAAAAAGACTATGAACCGGAAAAACTCCATCTTGTATCATCAGATGGTTTCTTTCTGTTTCTTTCTGTGCTGTCCTCATCCTAAATCCTGGCAGAAAGTTTTCTGAAGAGTGAACAACTTACATAAAGAATTTTAATGCTTTCCTACTTTTTTATTAAAATGTAACTATGGACACGCACATTTTAGAATCTATCACAGTGCTTTTGAGCAGTAATTTGAATAAAAGTCTCTTGGACCAATATAAGCCCACAGTGAACACTTTTCACTCCACGACTAAATCTCACAAGGATATTGTGCTTGAACTATGCAAGACTTCTCTTTGCAACAGACAGAAGACTATTACCGAAAACCACAGCCAATCAAAATGCAGAGTTGTGGAGCTCAGTCCCCGGGGAGACATCTACAGAACACTCCCACACCTGAGGTTCATTGAGGAAGAAGGGGCAGAAAGACTGAAGAGCTGAAGACTCAGGGAGATTGTTCTTCCTAGTTACATCACAAGCTCTATCAATGAAGTGCCATTAATGACAGCTCAAACTTGAGCTGGACAAGGAGGACACTAATAGACATGCCAAACTACAGGGGATAGGGGGAAACCCTTGAGGCTTCAACCCTACACAACGGACTATAGGCAACCATGTCAAGCTAGGAGCTGGGAAGTAAATCTCCAGGGAAGAGTTCACCAATTTGTTGTCCAGTGCTAAATGGTCAGTCCTGAAGACATACATATTAAGTAGCATTATATGGACACAACAGGTTATATTTAGGAATATGTATGTATTTGCAAATGCATGTAACAATTGATGAAAAAAGAGGCCATGAATTTGAAGGAGAGTGGGCAGGGGTATGCGGGAGGAAGGAAAGGGATTAAATTGCAGGACAAGCTCCAAAACCACAGAGAAACCCTGTCTCGAAAAACCAAGAAAAAAAAAATTAAAATAAAATGAAACCGAAGAGTCAGATGAGGAAAAAGACACATCCATACCACTTTCGGGTTTCTGGGAATAATAAGAGCATTTGCATTTTTTTCCTCACAGTTCTTTTGCATACTTAGTGTTTTATTGTTTCTGTGGCTATCCTTAAGTTAGGTGAGATGCTGCTGCCAAAGCTTATTTTCCTAGCTCCCGGCTAGTTTTTCAACGAAATCCTATTAATGAAACTTAGCAGTTGGCTTCCAAGGCTAGCCAAGGTGTATGTGTTCATTCCCTTAGGAAATAACCTGGAAGGACATGCCTCCCACCTTTGTGAACCTTAGGATACAACCAACGTTCACCTCTTGGAAGTTCTCTTACGGTGTGCGCGCGCACAATCCTAGTAAACACATTTCACTATATTCCAGTTCCATTAGTCATCCTGGAACTCTACCTGGTGTTAGGAGTTAAAGAAAGCTTGCTATTTATAAGAATCTGTATTTGAAACCTTAGGTTAGTAAGGCAGAGGCACACACCCCAGCAGAATTATGATCTTTTATAACCACACCAGGGTGCTTTAAAACGGGAAAGTAATCTTAAGCTTTTCCTCTTCCACAAACTAGCGCAAGAAATACTGCCTGATATTTGGTTTCTTTCTGGCTGGATGATATAAATCCCAAGGAGATTTCCCTTCCCAGGCAGAGGCCCATATTCACGTAATCCAGAAAGCCAATGCTTGTGCGGCTCCACCTTTGTGCAACTCGAGTTTCAGACACATGCTGAGTTTTTAAGTTGTTAAAACAGGAAGGGTCCAGCTGCCTGGTTGTGTCAGTGCCCAGCAGTCAAACTGGGATGTGTGCAGTAATTGTTTATAGTCAGTGGGACTAAGTTGTGTGCCCGCTACATGTCTGTGTCTAGACCAGACTTCTGGAAGAATGCAGCATTAAGTCTCGGGAGGCTTAACCCAAGACTGCTTTAAGTGCTATGATTCAGACACGCCATCTCCGGATTCTAGGTGGCCTCCTGGGTAGAATATGCCCTTTGTTTTGGTGTTCAGTCTACCCTTAGGGCTGGCAATAACCTTCCATGAGAAATGTGCCCTGCCCACATTTCCTTGTTTGATACAATCTATTCTAGCTGGGTATGATTTTACCAACAAGGCATTAAGCTTCATCTCCAAGAATATTGGTGACTGTGCTGACTTCAATGGCTAATGATAGCTTTTAAAAATTAATTACTGTCATCTTGTGTGCTCAGAATATTAAATATCGCCTCAGAGATGGTTCACAGTGATTCAGCTGGTTTCGTTTAGAGCAAATTTTGTTGCTTTTAAATAAAATGAGTGAAGGTAACACTTAAAAAATATCTAGGAGCTGGGGGTGTTGGTGTACACCTTTAGTTCCAGATTCTTTGAGGATAAGGCAAGAGGAATATTTGAGCCCCAAAGCTGGAGATCAGCTTGGGCAAGAGAGAGCTCATCTCTATAAAACAAAATGAAATAAAATAGCAAGGAACTTTGTATTTATTTGTTGACTGTTAGGTTTCTAGAGGAACCAGGAACCTGAGAACCAGTCCTCTTTCCTATTATATTAATACCAGTGTCCTAGCACGCTTAAGGTTAGGAAGCTTCCACAATATTACCTAAAAATTCAGGAGACTTCTCCCCAGTGAAATAAGAAGATTATTTTCTATCAGGTTCTGGGATAGGTTTTGCTTTAGAAACTTGCTTCTTGAGGTAATATACTAATATTATCCCAATCTTAAAATTTTAGAATGCATGATACAAAAATGTCCTGAAATAGCTAACTTATATGCCTTTAAATTGTGCTTACGGTTATTTAAACAAAATAATAAACTTATTATTTTTCTCAGAGTGAGAGCAAGATGAACTGTAGGGTGGCGTAAGCACAATCAGCAGGAATGGAAAGGTGACTGAAGGGACCCTATGAAGGGGTGACTTTAGGGCGGAGTTGGACCTGTGAGGTGCTAATCATTAAAACAATGTGCTTCACCTACAGGGATCCAGTTCTGTCACCTTAGGCCACGTGGTTGTATAATCTCAACAAGAAAGAGGGAAATGGATAGAAGCATTTCAGAGAATTAAGGCTTCCCAGGAAATGAAGGCAAGGCTCACAGGCTTCCTTTTCTGATTGTAAATTTCTAAGAACCTCAAGAATAACCTTATTCTGTACAAATTCCACAAAGTTTGCCCTAGAGTTCAGAAATAGACTGAATCTATATAAATGTATATGTGCATATACACATATAAGAATATATATTAATATATGAATTACTATACATATACATGTGAATATATATTCATCTTTTGTCAATGTATTAAGTCATTTGTTAAACCATCTCTTCTAGCAGTATTCCAGGGTTTAGGAAGGAAGAGATTTTTTTATCTCTTTTTTTATCTATTTTTAATAAATAGTTTATCTGCTGGGTGTGGTGACATATGCCTTTCTTTAATCCTAGCACTTGAAAGACAGAGTCAGGAAGATCTCTAAATTTCAGACCAGCCAGGGATACAGAGTGAGACTCTCTCAAAACAGTACAAAGCAAAACGAAACAAAAGAAGCAGAATAACAAAACAGCACCAGAACACACACACACACTCACACCACATCACACCACACACATCTGACTTAGCCCTGTGTCTTTCTACAATAAGCAGATGGAGTCAAGTGTTTCTTTCTCTGTGCTGTTGACTACCCTCCATGCTGATCAGGTTTGTTACCTCCTTAGGATCCCTGGAACTATCCATGGGGGTCTACTAAGTATATAGTTTCAGTACAAGATGAACTGATAATACTAATTCTTTATTGAAGATCACTTTTCTAAGCATCAGCTGGGACCTCTTGGCCATTGATGATCTAGATATGCCTGTTCGTGGTGAACTGAAAGGGCTGCTAGCTAGAGCCCACAGGAGTCCAACTTCACTTTAAATGGGGTTTCCTTGGTCAGTAAAACATGCAGGGCCTAGACAAATGCTCACTAGCCTGAGTGCTTTGTCACAGCCCTGTCGTCTGCTCTTTGGATTTCTAAAGAGAAGCTGCAAGATTCTGTACCTGTTAAGCAAAGGGTACTTCCATATTTAATGAAAAAATGGGGGTGGGGTGAGGTAGAATCCTGGACCAGATAGACAGGTGTTCCGTCTGTAGCTTTTCTTCATCATCTCTATTAAGTTCATCAAATCAAGGGAACTTGAGTTGGTTTGCAAGCATGAGCTGAAGTCTCCTCTCTATGGTAGCATCTGATGTGACTCTTTTGTGAGTGAGTGTGTGTGTGTGTGTGTGTGTGTGTGTGTGTGCAGGCACTTTTAGTATCCAAGAATGCAATTCCATGCCTTGTTTCCTTAGCTGAACTCTATAGCCCTATTCAAAGAGAAGTCTCTTTTGAAAGCCACTATTAAGTCCCTAATCCAATCTTTATTAAAAAAGGCTCAAAATTATAGACAAGAAGGTTAAGGCAGAATCTCTAAGGTTGGGAAGGAACCCTTCCAAACTCCACAGACTGGGTGAAGTCTGAAAAATTTGGTGAATTTTTACAGTTCCTGTGTTAACTAACAATGTCTTTAGTACCTTACATTTTGTAGAAACATACAAATAATTAGCTGCGCCAGGAAAAGCAGAGAGAGAGGCTTAGTTTGCTTTGTCCTTCTCAAACAAGCAAAATTCTGATTTCAAGACAATTACTAGACATGGATATGAATAAAGCTTCTTTCCTAGAATCAGTCTCTCTGGTTTTGGGGTTCTCTACACTAAATTCCAGTCTACCCCTACTACAGTTGCTAGTGTGCTTGCCTAGCATGCACAAGGCCCTCATGCGGTCGGTAGCATTGCTAAAGCAGTGTGGTGGTGGACATCTCTACTCTACTCTACAGGAAGAGGGTAGAGGATCAGAAGTTCAACACCCTTCTCAGCTACATCGTGAGTTCGAGACCTGTTTAACTAGGGGGTGCGTCCCTTTGAATAAGCTTCTAATACACACCAGGAAAGCAAATCACATAACAAATCTGTATTCCTGCTCTACTGTGGGAATTCTCCTAGAGCTTGGATATACGGAGATCTCTTTCCTGACAAGTCTGCACTACTGCAGAAGGAAAAAAAAAAAGTAAATGGAATATTAAGTAATAAGCTTTCCAAAGGGGATTTGTTAAGGAAAATCGGAGCAGCCCAGAAACTGTGCAGAGTATCACTGGGGATGGTTTGGAAGTATCAAATATTATATACTAGGATGCTCTCACGTGATTCTTCGGTATTATTCCTATTTGATCAGAAAAGCTGACTTGTATAATTAAGCATCCTTGCTTCAAGCTTTTGCCCCAATCTTTGCCTGGAAGCCACAGAGTCAAAAGAAAGGATTAAGCCAACCCCACCCCCACCCCCAGCCACCCAAGGCTGGGTGTAACTTGTACAGAAAATCTATCTGGGAACGAAGAATTCTTAGCAAGGAAGAAAGAGTATTTATATCAACTGAGTAGGGATACAGGGTGCTCATGATGCCAGGGGAAATGTTGAGAGTCAGGTCAAGCTGGATTACGGTGAGCTTTGGCACTCTATTTTGTCTAGACAGTACTGGGGAGACTTTAAGGTTGAGTGATGGCCTCGAGGTTGCGGTGGAGACAAATCCGGGTACTCGCAGGAAGGCATCAAAGAGTCAGAGAGCTTTGTAGTATGAGAGTTGCGTGGATGTGATTCAACACTGCCGGGGTCTTTTATTTAAGAACTTGACTAATCTCCTGGGAAGGCCTTTTCATCAAAAGGTTAAGGTCTAACAATCTCAACTGTCAGATTCAAGGTCATCCCTTCTAAAGGAGCAATGATGCCAGTGACCCTTAGTCTTCAAATAGACTGCGTCCTAAAAGTGGCTTTTATAAAAGCCAAAGGTCAATTATATATTATACCCTTTATTTCATGACCCACCTTATCTTCAAAAGGAGTCTCCTTAATGCCCATTTTAGAAGTGAAATGACATTTTGAAGTGTCAGCTTAGAAAACAAAACAAGGACGTCTTTTGTCAAAGGCAGCTATAAACTAAAATAACCACAACAGTATGACTTATTCGAAGCAGTATGTTTTCCCATTCTGTGTTTCTTTTATAACTGTTGGAAATCTAGCCAGGCAGTAGTGGTGCACGCCTTTAATCCCATCACTTGGGAGGCAGAGGCTGGTAGATCTCTGTGAGTTTGAGGTCAGCCTGGTCTGCAGAGTAAGTTCCAGGATAGGCTCCAAAGCTACAGAGAAAGCCTGTCTTGAAAAACCAAAGGAAAATCTAGAAACATCAGTATTGAGGAAAGATTATTATGGAAAGGTAGACCATTGCTAATTCTTACATAGCTAGGATGTGACGTACATGTGCTTTTATTTTAAAACCATATTTCCTGAAGGTGTGTTCATGTATCAGATAGCAATATTTAAAATTCAGAGAGAGCTGGGTGGTGGTGACGCACATCTTTAATCCCAGCACTTGGGAGGCAGAGGCAGGAGGATCTTTGTGAGTTTCAGGCTAACCTAGTCTACAAGAGCTAGTCCCAGGACAGGCTCCAAAGCTACAGAGAAACCCTGTCTCAAAAAACCAAAAATAAATAAATAAATAAATATTCAGGTAGACCTTGGAGCATTGCAGTGATGGAGAACACAGCTAGGATGCAAGCATGGATCAGGTACTGAGATTGATGTTAGCACCTAAGAGAGATAATTAGGATTCTGTGACACCCACCAAGAGCATCTGGATGTCTCGAGCAGTGCCCAGAGTCAGCCTAAAATTTCATCCTGGACACCATTTAACTGATGCCTACCTAAAGCTGCTAGGAAAATCTCCTGATAAATTAAAAATTCAATAGTAAGATGATTTTTTAGAATTTATTTTATTCTGATTTATTCGTGTGTCCTGTGTGTGTCTGTGCACATGTGCGTGTGTTTGTGTGTGCATGTGTGTGTGGTGTTTGAACAATGCAAATGCCTGGTGAGACCAGAAGACACAGATTGATTCCTAGTGCCTGGAGTTAACGGGTGTCCATGAGTTGCTGGGTCTGAACTTCTTTTGAATAAGCAAGCATCTTAACCATTGAGCAGTAAGTTTTGAATCAAATAATTAAACTTTGGAAAATTGATTTAATGGTGGGACTTTGAAGCTGGTTAAGCTAGGACCTGTTCTTGGTTTCCAGCTGTTTCTTGGACACACTGGGAGCAGTCTAGGGAGTACTGGGCTGGCAGTCTAATGCCATCCGCATTTTAGAAAGGCTAGTGGAAACTGCATTTAAAATAACAGTCCAGCTGCACAAGCACATTTTAAAAATTAAGCTTCTCACTGGGTGTGGTGGCTTATGTCTATAATCCCAACAGCACCAAAACCACAGAGAAACCCTGTCTCGAAAAACCAAATATATATATATATATAATCCCAACAGTGGAGTCGGGTGGGACCAGCTAAGGCAGGAGGAGGTCAGCTTGGGCTACATAGTAAGTTCCCGACCATCTTGAGCTCCAGCTCCAGACCTTGTCTCAAAAATGCAAAGCAAAACGAAATAAATAAATTTAAGTTTTCTTTTTCTTTTGGGCAGAAATTATGTTAAGTCAAACCAGTAATCAGCTCTGAGCCTTAGGTCATCTGTATTCAATTTTGATTGGCAATTTAATAAACCGTTTGGTGGGTGTCTATAGGTGCTAAACCAAATAAAAAAGAATGAAAAGCTGTCCTGGGGCCAGGCGGTGGTGGCGCACACCTTTAATCCCAGCACACGGGAGGCAGAGGCAGGTGGATCTCTGTGAGTTCGAGGCCAGCCTGGTCTACAAGAGCTAGTTCCAGGACAGGAACCAAAAAAGCTACGGAGAAACCTTGTCTCAAAAATAAAAAAAATTGAAACAAAAAGCTGTCCTTGGATGGAATATCAGCCTGGAAACCACGAGGTGTAACTGTGATTAGCCAGGGGGTTCCATCCACCAGGTAAAGCAGGCCTTTGAGGAGTGATGAATACTTCAGAGACAGAAGGGAGTTAAGGGGCTGGAGAGATGGCTCAACGGTTAAGAGCATTGCCTGCTCTTCCAAAGGTCCTGAGTTCAATTCCCAGCAACCACACACACACATACATATATGTATGAAGGGAGTTAAAACAATGGAAATGCTGGCCGCAACATCTGGGGAAGTTTACTAACACCTTGTCTGTCTTTCTTGAGAGCTGGGCAAGGTAGGCTCATTAAGAGTATCTGTGGTGTTTTCTGTAAAATTTAACTTAAAATCCAGGGTTCTGAGTCATCCCTAGCTTCATAAACAAACAGAAGGAAATATTACATCCATCTGGCACCCAGTTTCACCCAGGAGAAGCATGAACCACTTGGAGGGATGTCAATGTCTACATCTTATCCCAAACATGTTACTGGACCTCAAGAAAGACATTTTCAGATGAAGCAAACTCCTTACTTAAATGAAACAGGTATCAGGAAAATGCAACCTTCTCTCCCTCCCACTAACTCCAGCTAGCTTTGGTTAAAGGGCACTACCTAGTTTACAAAAGCATTAACCTCACGTTATGACTGTCTTTATCAAGAAAGTAGTTTATCCAGGCACCTCACAAGTGCTGGCTGCAGGAAGCCTCTGCATCCAGACTCTCAAGCAGAACATGCCTGCATCCATTATTCTGCAGAGGAGTTCTCACACCAGAAGCTGAGTGTCAGCAACACTGTGGATGGACTGGGAAGAGACAGAGAATTTGTTCTGTCCCTGGGCGTATCTACAAAATCTACAACTTGGAATGAGGCAGACTTCATCCTCTTCACATATCTACTGGGTCTGGCAAAATTCTGACTCACGGTTTCTCACAGTTGTTGTTTTTTTTTTTTTCATGCTTCTCATCTCCCTCTTTACTGCGCTTCAGCCAAGAGTTCCTTCCCAACCTTGCTTCCTTGTCACAGTCAGTAGATGCTATGTGTGCCTGGCTCATGGCATGTTGTTCTTTACCTTCTCTACACAGATACCATGCTGTTCCTTAATATACTTAAAATACTTAAAGTCAATGGGTGCAGTGATTTAATACTGTCCATCTTTTCAAAGGAGGCCAATGATAGCCCATGTTTTAAATGACTCTAGTTGTGCCAGGTCAACTTTTATGGAGGACTTATGTAGATGTGCCAACTGGATGAGACTGCCTGATTTTGTACTAATCAAATTCAATACCTGCACTTGTACTTAATGCAAGCTTCAGAGTCCTTAACCAGGGTGCAGACAATTGAAGTCATAGCCACCAGCTGTCTAGATGAGCCATTCTCTTCTGTTTCTCATAACAGAGATATGGTTGTGTCATGCTCTCAGGCTTCGGATGCTGCTGTCCTAGCCTTCTCCAACTTAAATTCCAATCTGTCATTCAAAGGCTACTCAAGGTGCACGGCCTCAGAAGTTTCTCCTGGTCTCTCACTTGCTCTATCATTTTCTCACAGTGACCATGACCCATTGTTGCTCTGAGTCATGTAGAATGTTTCCCTCACCTTAATAAAAACGTTTGAGGTGAGGGAATTAGCTACTCTTTTCTTTTTTGAGACAGGGATTTCTCTGTGTAACTTTGGCGGCTGTTCTGGACCTCTTGTAGACAAGGCTGGCCTTGAACTCAGAGATCTGCCTGCCTCTGCCTCCAGAGTGCTGGGATTAAAGGCGTGCACCACCACCACCTGGCGTCTACGCCACTTTTCTCAGCTTTATAGAACCTGTTAAAGAGTATAGTATTTTCAAGCACTAAGACTAGTGCACAGATGGGGAGGTGGTGGCGTGGGCTTGTGATTCCAGCACCAGAGATTGGGGGTTGGCCAGGTCAATGGCAGGAAAGATTGATAAACTTGGATGTAGCTCAGATTAAACAGTGAACTGGTTGCTAGCCTGAACTATATAGAAAGAACCTGTCTCATAAAAACTCAAAATAAGTATATGACAACCATACTCACTTCCCCTTTGCTCCTTTATATTAATTCAGGCAAATCTTTGCCCTACTTTGATGGTAGGATTTTCTTCAACTGCTAAGCAACCCACACTCGTACTTCTCTTGCTAGCTTAAACAGGTTAACTTGCCTGAATCAACATGTATTTTTGCTTAAATGAAGAGATCCTCTTAGCGAATAAAGACCGCACTTCCTTGACTGCTGTGCTCCGTGTTTTCCTTCTACATATTATCATCTCTTAGCTATACACACGTACTCTCTTGGTCAGAATGGACAGTGATTTGAGCACACCCCGTTCCTTCCCACCTACACGATTCCCTTGTCTACTTCTTCCTTCAGCATATTTTCTCATTGTGTATTCTCATTTTACCTTTGCATATTTAATTTCCTTTAGTCCCTTTAAGGCTAATTCCATTATTACAAACCACTGACTGTTTTGTCTTCATCTGGACCTGTGTAAATACCCCACACCATTCAACTGAAACAAAATTCTGTTGGTTGGTTTATAATTTTCTCTAAATTTCATTTTTATTGTCAACAGGATTTCACTATGTTGCCCAGGCTGGCCTTGAACTCAAGCTCTTCTTGGTTTTGCTTCCTTAGTGCTGGGACCATAGGCATGTGTCATCACATGGGCATTTTCTTTATCTCTCTCTCTCTCTCTCTCTCTCTCTCTCTCTCTCTCTCTCACACACACACACACACACACACACACACACACACACAAATGTAGACCAGACTGTTCCAGAACTCACAGGTGAATGCCTTTCTCTGCCTCCTAGAGATGGGATTAAAGGCACGTGCCACTCTCAGCTAAATTTCTTTGTGGTTGGTAATTAGCATGTGTCTGCTAGCCTGCATAAGGTAAATAGCTGCATCCAATTGTAAATTTCAACCAATGTTTAATTATAACTCCAGACAGCTAAATAAATTGCATCTCCCCAACAGGTTTTGAAGCAATTAATCAAACATCCTTGCATCAAGTTATACTTCAGAAGACAATTTGGATTCCAAGTAAAATCAGTTATCATTCCAATTCAAGTCTGTCTATCTCTCTATCATCTATCTATCTATCTATCTATCTATCTATCTATCTACCTATCTAGATGTTTTCTGAAAAATCCTACCTGAAGAGCCGGGTGGTGGTGACACATGTCTTTAATCCTAGCACTCAGGAGGCAGAGACAGGAGGATCTCTGTGAGTTCGAGGCCAGCCTGGTCTACAAGAGCTAGTTCCAGGAAAGGCTCCAAATCCAGGGAAACCCTGTTTCAACCACTCCCCCCCCCCCAAAGAAAAGTTCTACTTGTAGTTCAACCTATATCCTGGTAGAAATCAACATTGAACATCATTAACTATTGATGGAAGAGTCAGTTATACTTTTGTTTTACACTTCAGAAATGGGTCTGCACTTATAATATTTGAGGGGATGGGGATCAAACAAATATGATGAAAACAATAACAATATTATCAGTGGTGATGTAACTAAGGCACAGCTAAAACATCCCCTGCTTAAAGCACAGAGATTCTAGACCTAGCGTGTATATCCATGGTGATTTCCGATCCTGATTCAGCACAGTGAATAACTCCTTTGACCATGGCGACCCAAAGCCAAATGGGTCCATCCTTCTTCACTAACCAACACCTCCGAAAGAGTTGGGAATGCGTTTGGCTTATTTCTAAAACACTAAAAGACAACATAAAAGCATATTAACTTATGAATCATATATCTAGGCGATCAGAACAGACTTTGGTCCTAAATAGAGCAGTTAAAAACACAAAATGTAAAAACTGGGTGTTACAGTGCATATCATCCATGCAGCCCTTGGGAGGCTGAAGCAGAAGATCAGGAGTTTGATGCCAGCTTGGGCTACTGAGTGAGATTCTGTCTCATAAAAGAAAGTAAGGAGAGAAGGGAGGGAGGGGGGAGGGCCGAGAAGTGGAAGGAAGGAGGAAGAAAGGAAGGGTGAGAGGGGGATAGAGAAGGTTACAGGGAAGACCATAGGGAGGGTGGGAGAAGGGAGAGAGAAGGGAGGGAGGGAGAAGGGAGAGAGAGAAAGGAAAATTGAGGTTATGTAGGAGAGCATCTATACCTGACATGGACCCAGGAAGGAAAGGGTTACTTTTCATGTTCCAGATTTTTATGTATACATTCACTCGACTTCAAAAAGTCTCTATTGTCCCGAGCAGACCAAAGTGGAACCATGGAAGTTTACAGTTGCTGGTCTCATTGGACTATAAAATATTGCCATATTCTACTACTTGACCCCCCATATTTAATGTTTTCAAAACATCAACAAAAGTTGGTTTATCTCTCAGCCTCTATGTGTTATGTCAGAATCGAGCTGATCTAAACTACACCAACAACGAGGATGAGACCGTTTCCCAGCATCAGCCCCGTTATTTCACTGAGGACAGCAGCCCCAGAAGGGTTTGCTCGTCTGCGTCAGCAGCCGTTCTCAGGAACTTTCCACTTCCCTTTAGCTGTAACTTTGAGTCCCTTTGCTTTACGGAGAGGGAAAATGAAATTCAGATGTTGTACCTCTTGTGTTACAGCAAAGCTGGTTTGTGGACACGGTCATTTGTAGTTCAGACCCCGTGTTCTGAACCACTAACCTTGGCCATCTCATTTCTGGAGGACACTGGCATGCTTTGGTCAGGGGCGGGATCTCTACCCATAACGGTCATTCTTAGGACTGTTTAGCAAGGTGAATGTGATAATTAAGGGTTAGGGACATTGAACAGCTATTTTTCAAAACAAACAAACAAAAACAAAAAACAAAACCTGGGAAACAAATCCAGAGCCTCGTACATACTTGGTAAGAGCTCTACCAATAAGTCACATGCGTGGCTTTTAGTAGCATTTCTGAGAAATTCTAGGGCTGCCACTCCATTGCAGGTTGGCAGAATTCTAGACTTTGTGTGCGTGGCCTCACCTGCAGCAGACTTCTTCCTTATTCCTATTCACTGGGGTTGCTGTTTCTCCACTGCCAACTCAGCACCATGAGTTACTTGAATCCTTTGTAAATACTCAGAGAAACAACTAAAGCTCAATTCATCCTCGGGATCTGATGTGGAACAAGCTGATCATGTTGGAGCTAAGAAATGGAGGCATCTCTTTCTGAGATAAGTAACTCATGCTGGCCTCAAAGTCACTGCATAATTCTGATGCTGTTGACCTTCTGATCTTCCTGCCTCCATTTCCCAATGCTGGCATTAGCTGCCTGAGTTACAACTATTTCAGAATGGAGATTGAACCCCAGGTCTCGGGCATGTTACATAAACACTCTAGCAAAAGAGTTATATTCGCAGTCCAGACTTTTTTTTTTTTGTCTTCTTGCAAGTTATGTATAATGAAAGTTAAATGGGGGAATGGATTGATCCTTCTTAAGACACAGAGCTCTCTAAAACCCAACTGCAGTAGATTGATTTAGAGTGGAGGCGCTCATCTGCACTTCTGGACATGGCCTGGAGAAGAAATGTAGAAGTTATGTGGGCTAGAGAAAACCATGGTTTAAGGGTAATGGTGTAGCTTACTGGAGTCCTTTTTAAAAAGATGTTGGCCAAGACAGTCTCCTAATACGTGGCGATTAATGATACTCTTTAAAAACCTCAGCCTAGGTAAAAGGATTTAGAAGTGAGGCACTGTGCTAAAACTAAGGATTATACTCACTTTCCTCAGATCAAGAAAGCCATGGATAAAATGTGGTAGATATGTGCTTTCTCATTTTTTTGCAACTCAAGATGCAGCTAAACATAATTATATTTAAGTAGTTTTGCTCTATTATTCCTATGACTCTAGAAACTGAGGTACATTGTTATGTTTTCTTTTTTTTCCAATGTGCATTTTATTTTTTTTTTCGATTTTTTTAAATTTATTTATTTATTAAGGATTTCTGCCTCCTCCCCGCAACTGCTTCCCATTTCCCTCCCCCTCCCCCGATCAAGTCCCCCTCCCTCATCTGCTCCAAGAGCAATCAGGGTTCCCTGACCTGTGGGAAGCCCAAGGACCGCCCACCTCTATCCAGGTCTCGTAAGGTGAGCATCCAAACTATTACCTAAGCAAACATTGTTATGTTTTCTATTGAAGGCCTGAAACATAAAACTGAATTACAAGCCAGTAGGTGGTAGCGCACGCCTTTAATCCCAGCACTCAGGAGGCAGAGGCAGGCAGATCTCTGAGTTCGAGGCCAGCCTGGTCTACAAAGCAAGTTCCAGGATAGGTAGGGCTGGGGAAACCCTGTGTCAAAAACAAAAACAAAACAAAAAAAAAAAGAAAGAAAAAAAGAAAGAAAACAACACAAAAGCAAAAATATAAAAGAAAATAATAATAAAAAAAAGCTGGGCATTGGTGGTGCACGCCTTTAATCTCAGCACTTGGGAGGCAGAGGCAGGCAGATCTCAGTGAGTTCAAGGTTTCAGGACAGCCACCAAAAGCTACAGAGAAATCCTGCCTCGAAAAACCAACAAAAACCAAAAACAATCAACAATAACAACAACAAAAACCAATTTGAATTACAAATGTTACTCTTAGATCAACTAAAAGGTATGTAGAATGTAACTGGGCAAGGCCTCCCTGCCATCTTGGTTCAATCAATCCGGAGTGGAGAAAGACCTCACTCTGCGAAACTGTCTCAGGAAAGCTCCTCTAGCTATGAAACATACACCATGTAAGTGCCCAATCCTGAGAGGGCGACTTTGGTTTTTACGAATCTGCTTACCAACGGCAGTGTGTATGTACTTTGTAGATCCTAGTGTGTTTTAGCCCCATGCATCCCATCATGTTACTAAGGAAAAGCAGACCAGCTTTTACCAAGAGAAACATCTTAAACCTTCTGCCTGTCACTCAAGCTTCTTCCAGGTTTGATAGCATTTTTTCATTTTCTTTCATTTCTGTAGCATTGGGGGGTCGAATCCAGGGTTTTATACACAGAGGTGCCTGCCCCACCCTGGCAACACAGTTCTTACCTCTTACAGTATTACAGATACAGCATTCTAGAATTCTTACTTCCTGTTCTTCCCTTACCCATTTCTTTGACATTTCTTGAAAATCTGAGATGGTCGTCATACTTTCTGCTTCCTAGTCACTTCCCTAGAACTAAACATTAAGCTGGCATGTTCCATTACTGAGAATTCTTACCAGCTTACATCAGCCAAAGGTCACTTGCCTCTAGCTAGTCTGAGAAGGTTAGAAGAGGGACAAAAATTGCCAGGCTGCTTCCACCCTGAAGTAATAACTGAAATGTTATTAGCCAGCACATTTTGTTATCTCGATGGTGTAGAGGAGCTAGCAAAGATTAAAAAGTTTATACTGGAATTAGAATAAGTTTGAGGGGTGAGGGAAGGGCAACGTGCAGAGAGAGATTCTACTTTCCTGAGTAACTTCCATTTTTAGGCCAGGAAGCAATTTGTTCTGATTCTGCTTGCCCTAGAGAGGCAAGTTTCCTCCGAGGGTGGTGGAAAGATGCAGGAAAGGGAATAACCATGGCAACCTGCCCAGCTATGTGGGCCATGATAGTATTGGGGCCCCAATGTCCTGGCCTAGTCACTAGTTTAGTCAGGGTGGTCCCTCCCTTTCCCACTTCCTTGGCTAGAATGCTGACTTCAGAAGGGTCATTCTTTCTCGGTAGGGAGTCTGAGAGAGTGTGGGGAAGATTGAAAAGAGACCAGAGGTCATTCTGACCAAACCAAATAGCAGGCTTCCACGCTGAGAACAGAGAGTAACTGTCTGTTCTAGCGTGAACTCAAGCAAACGTACAAGCTCCCTTAGTATCGAGTACTTGAATGATTAACAGTGTTTTCAGATAGGGTGAATGGTGTTCAGTTTTGATTAAGAAATTCTTCAGTTGCCTCCAGTGTTCACAAAGTCCCCTTATCAGTTGTTCAGGGGGCAGAAATAAGCCGATAAAGTATCCCAAAGATATAGATTAATTTTATCTTCCCAGTGTCCCCAAGTACTATTGTTCTTCCTCAGAAAACTGAATTACAGAGGTCATTCTGTGTGCCCAAGGTCATTTTACTAAGCAAAGGTGCAGATAGTTTTAACCACTACCCAACAGTGCTGTTGGCGGAAGGATGAACAGCAGCTATCTTATGAATGCACGAACTGCTGGCCCTTTAAGACACCCACCATCATTTGTGCCTCTAAGCAGGACTTTGGGCTGTCTCTAAGAAGAAACTTGACAGTTTGCTTCTGATTGACATGATTAACCAACCCTCTAGAATATCTTCCCATAATTTAGGTTTCCCTTAAACACACTTATCTGATGGAAACACTGTCTTGTAAATGAGACTTGGGCCAGCCTCTGCAATTCAGTAATAGCGCTTCAACTATATAACAATTACAACTCCAGAGAGAACAAAACCAAAACAAAACAAAGAAACCACATCCTGCTCCTCAGGTGTTTCACATTGCCAGTCTGCTTCCCATTTTAGTTCTGTCCACCGTAGGAAACCTTATAGGGTAGATCGGTTATATAACCCCCAGGGCAGTCCCCTTGCCAGTCTTCCAGATGGGGCAACTTATGCCCCTGGTGAACTCCTTTCAGCGGCCTTCACCCAGGACAACATCCTCACTTTATCTTCAAGAAAAGGAATGAGTAATCTCCCAAGTGGAGAGAAGGAGGCAAAGAAACACATGGCGTTTCCAAGTTAGCTTGATCACAGCAGTAGTAGGTTTCGGCTCAGACTAGGAGAGAAACGAAGAAGCAACTTCCTCATGGTTTCATCAGGAGCAGCTTCCCAGGGTACTTCCTGAGGGCCGCGAGCCACCCAGCAAGCCATGTTTTCCTTGTCTTTTAAATTTTAGGTAACAGGGATATGACTGAGCAAACCAGACCAACTGGTCAGCAGCTCCCAGAAGACTTTACACCATCACCATGCCCAACAAGTGTCTTCAAATCAATAATCCTCACCCCCAACAAAGCCAACTAAAATCCATCTAACCGGTGGAGAAAGACAATGAAAACAGGCCTGAAGAACAGGAGGTGAGACTTTAACCCTTAAAATTATAATACGTCTTTAGCATAAATCCAGACTCTGAGCCAGGTGGGGGTGATGCTTGTCCATAATTTCAGAAGTCAAAAGACTAGAAGTTCAAGTTCAGCCTGGGAAGAGAAATGCATTGAGACGCTGCCTCAAAACATCAAAAGAAAAAAGGAAAGAAGGAAGGAAGAAAGAAAAAAATGAATGAACGAACCTACCTCTGTGTTTGATTCTTTCTTCACAAATCAGCAAGGCCTAAAAACAACACGGTGGTTACCTTCCCAGACCTTCAGGGCCTCAGGTGGAGATAAACCACCCTGGTGTCAGCATCACCAATGCAATAAACACATCTGCACTAGAGGTTAAGGAAGAAGACATTCCTCCCATTCCTCCACTATCTCTCTCGCCTGACCACAGTTAAAATGGCATAGCTTAGCCAGGTGTGGTGGCCTCTACCTATAATCCTAGCACGCTGGGGACAGAGGCAAGAGGCTGGTGAGTTTAATCTTGACTGAGGTGCAGAGGAAGGCCATCTACTCAGGGCTTAGGGAGGCAGCTCAGCGGCTTGCCAGGCATGTCCAGGGTCCTGGGTTCCTTCTCTAAGACTTCAGGGGAAAGAGAGAACATACCAGCCTAGAAACAAAGAGTTTCTAGGGTAAAGATTGCACTAAAGGACTGGCGTTGGTGGTAGGGAGAGAAGGGATTTGCTATTAGTAAGAAGCAGAGGAATCCAGTGAGCTTGAGGCCAAAGTGATGAAGAACATGAGAGAAACGGTGTGTGTCTGGAATACGTGTTTGAGGAGGTCACAATACCTCCTTTCTCAAGGGATCGCGCTTGTCTCACCTTCTGAGTTCCATTTGCTGTAGCATTGCTTTTCCCTGACCCAGAGCTTTTTCCTCAGGAAAGCCTGAACTCCCAACACGCCCGAATTCTCAAGCCAGTTAACTCCTTTCAGCTCTGGTGTGTGCCCTGCCTTGGTTAAAGGGAGTGGGTGGGGTACCTGACTAGAGTAAGGCAGCCTAACCCCAGGATGGGGGAGCACCCTGACAAGCCACTTAGCAGCAGCAAGTCCTGAATTCTAGCTATTCCTTCCTTTTAGAGCAGTCGGTCAATACTTCTGGGTGCAGAGCCCAGGTCTCACGACTGTAAGAAAGATGGTTTATGCATCTCATGGGGACTATTCCAGCATCCATACCAGGTATCTATGAGACATTTTGCCAAATTTCCTGCCACTGCTTTATGTTCAAGTTGTATCTGCCTTGGTCCCCTTCATGCTCCCGCTTTGCCTTTGCCTTATGGGGCCCAGAAATATTTTCATCGAGTCACTTTATAGAGCTACAGCAACATTTACTATTCATGAAGTTGCCCCTTTCATAATTTTTAAATCTTTCCATGTGTCTGGGGCTCATTTCTGTTCCTCTCAGTTTACAGTGGCTCCCTTCCTTCCAAACACAAGCTAAGAAGAAAGAGGAAAGGGTGTGTGTGTGTGGGGGGGGGGTGCCCGGAGGTGGAGATAACGTCCAACTTCTTTGAATCCAGTTAAATTTCCCTTTGGATTCAAGCAGCTCCCGACTGAAACCTACTACGGAGCAGAATTCCAAGCTCGGGATTAAGTGAAGGAGAGAGAACAGGAAGAAATAACAGCCTCTGCTCTATGCTGCTAAAAGAGCCGCTACTTGACTACGGCTCTGAGGTTTTCAGACGCTTTTCGCCCGTTTTCTCAAATTCTTACTTAATCCTTCCAACTGGTTTACAACCGTCAAGAAAACAGCGTTTAAACGCTTCAGGGATTTAAAATAAGTTTGTTAAGTCGCTTGGGCAGATACTTTCCTAGGAATGCTGGTCTAAGACAAAGTTCACATTTTTAATGCCCTGTCCTGTCAGTCAGCAGAAAATAGCTCCTTAGAGGCACAGACCCACGTCCAGCCTTTGTCACAAGGCAAAACCCAACACCCCTCAGCAGTTAATTAGGTGGTCAGCGGCCACACCGGCGTTCTCCCTGGGATGGCCCCAAAGCCCTTAAGCACTCCGCGCCCTGTACACACACACACACACACACACACACACACACACACACACACACCACACACTCACACGGATGGGCTCTTTAAATGTCACAGGATGGGCGTCTTGGAGTCCGACCCCAAAGGTAAAATGCATTCCTTGGAAGCATTCCACAGATGTCAGGCCACAAAACCGCCGCTTTCCCCGGAGTACACTGTCTGATTTGTAAGATTCCCCCCCCCACCGCCCAAGGTCTGCAGTCAAGATAGGGGTGGGAAGAGAGGAGCGGGCAAAGGAGGGAAGGAGGTCGGCAAAAATGGAACCAAAGAAAAGGAGAATGGCAGAGCTACTCACGGGCTAGCTAGTGCCTCTGCGGAGCCAGCATGACTTCTCCGTGTCCGGAGCCTCTAGGTTGCAGCGCTAGGGACTCAGTGGGCCCCGCTTAAATAGCCGCCGGCAGGGAGCCTCGGTGCCGCGCGGCCACTCCCGGGGAGAGAGAGAGAGATATGGTTCTAATCAGATGCTGGCAGCTGAGGACTCCCCAGGAATGTGGCGGGATGTTTTTGCTGCCTGGGTTTGGTAACTCCCCCTCAACGTGCTACGGAGTCTTCCAAACTTAACTGTTTATTAACTCGCGCTGCAGCCGCGGAGACCGGCGCCTCTTGCGCTCCGTGCGCCCGACCAGCTGGGGGCGATCGCCCGGACCTGGAGAAAGGACCATGCAAACGCCAGGGCCAGGAACCCCACACTAACGGGGGCCAGGAAGGGTGCACGTAAGGACAGGAAAGGGAAATTCTGAAAGGGGTGGGATCCGCTAAATTGCGTTTCACAGATCCGTTCCCTGGATAGCCACTTCAAGTGGCATGGCACGAGAACCCATTCTAAACCGCCTGGGGCCTTTGAACAAAGAGAAGCCTTTACTCCAGGCTTTTCCTTCAAGGGATGACAGATCCCAGGTTCCATCTGTCCTTTCTTAAGCTGAGCACGTGACTGGATTGTCACCTTTAAAGAAGTCAGTGTCTGTTAATTGCAAATGTGGACGTGCTTATTAAATAGGAGGGAAAACTATGGGCGCCCGGGTAAAAGATGTGTTTATATTGAAGTTTAACACCACTCATACAGATGCAAGACCATATTCTTTCTCTGAAACTGGCCTAAATGAAACACTTTACCATCTATCTAGCACATCCAGTGATCTAATGATCCAATGATCTTTCAGTGCTTATCCACCCACATGCAGATAGCAGGACGTCGTCTGTTAGTTTCTATAGCATTTCTTTCTTTTTTATTTTTCGAGAAAGAGTTTCTCTGTGTAACAGTCCTGACTGGCCTGGAACTCCCTTTTGTAGACCAGGTTGGCCTCAAACTCACTGAGATCAGCCGTCCTCTGCCTCCCAAGTGCTGGCTGGAAGTAAAGGTGTGCACCACCACCGCCCAGCATACATCTTTTCTCTTCTTTTCTTTTCTCTTCTCTTCTTTTCTTTTCTTTTTTATCTCTGCATGAAAAACTTGAGCTATGAGAAGAGACGTTGAAAAATGTCCCTATCAGCCGGGCGATGGTGGCGCACGCCTTTAATCCCAGCACTCGGGAGGCAGAGGCAGGCGGATCTCTGTGAGTTCGAGACCAGCCTGGTCTACAGAGCTAGTTCCAGGACAGGAACCAAAGCCACAGAGAAACCCTGTCTCGAAAAACCAAAAAAAAAAAAAAAAAATGTCCCTATCAATGCTGAACTGTAGACACGTGGCAGAGAGAACCCCAGGGACCATATAGAAGCTTGCCGCTTCTTTCCTGCATATTTTAAAGCCAGGAACAATTGTCAAATATCTGCAAAAACAGTATGGTGCTTTTTAAGAACTTAGGAAATTACACTTTGGGAAGGTTTCCTCCACCTCCTCTTTTTCTTCCTCCTCCTCTTCCCTGCTCTCTTATTTTATTTAGTCTTTCCTATACCTCCTCCTCTTGTCTGTTTTCCTGCTGCTCCTCCTCTCCCCCCTCCTCCCTCGCCTCCCTGTTACCCCATTTGTTGGAAGCAAAATATACCAACTATAAAAATGACAAATTGTCACTCAGAGAGAATGGGTTATTGATTTTATTGAGTAAGCAATACAATGGATATGCATCTTAGCACTGCAAACCAAGGGTTCAAATCGGGCTTATGGCACACCAAGGATGTATTTTGTGGTCCGTGTCTAGCCCCAGCTGCAAAGCCACTGTGTAATTTGAGGTAGCTCAATGTGAGTGGCAGTTTCTGCTTGCAAGTAGGTCAGGCTTGGGAAGGCCCATGAGCGGGGAGAGCAAGAGACACAGAACAGCACAGCTGGGCCAGTATGCTGCCCTCCTGACCTCTGTGTTCCCTCCACACCTGGGTTCGCACAGTAGATGGGGTTGTGCTGGTAAACTTTCAATATTCCCCTATGATTGTAGAAAGAAAAAGCAAAGATTTTCTGTGAATGACTAGAGGTTTGTGAAGGTGTTATGCTTAGTTCTGCTGCCTCTGAGGACATCCTACTTCATGTCTAACATCAGAAGTCTAGAGAAATGATTTCATTTCAAAAGGCGCAGAAATTAGAAAAAAAAAAAGTAGTCCGTTCAAGGAAACAGGGGCTTTGAGAATACAAAAGAAATAGGTCTCCAAAAAGCATGTATTATCTCTCAGCTTGGAAGCACCCATTCAAGTCTCTCTCTATCTTTATCAGAATAGTTCAAAGACTGTTTCTAAGATGTGTTAACTTGCTGCCAGTAAAAAGAAGCGATTTACCTTAGAAACCAGAGAAAGAAAATGATTTCATCTGCTGTGAACTGCAGTGTGAAGAGGAGACTTGGGCCCAAACAGCTCATGTGAGTGCAGTAGGCTCGAAGTTGCAGCTCAGAACAGACAGCCTTGTTTTATACAGAAATCTAAAGAGTCAGAGCTGAAGAACCCTGGTTTGAAGTGTATTTTTATATCTCTAGGGTGCTGATATTGGTCTTGGCAGTAGCTCAATGTCCTGCTCACATTATGTGTGTGTGTGGGGGGGGGAAGAAATGAAAATAAATTTAACTCTTTTTATCCCAGGAGGTGCTGTTTCCTGTCACCTCTATGTTGTTAACTTTTCAATGAGTCTAAAACGAACATCTCCGCATAAGGAAAAGCACGTCAGAGCCCACCCAGATGTTCAACTATGGAAAGCACGATTTTTCTTTATCACCACCAAAATTTGTTTAGAAAACTAAGGTAGGAAAAAAAAATGAAATGCGATGTTTTTCAAAAACCACGGTCCCCACGTAATGATTGTCATTTGCACAAAACCTGCTTGTGGTGGGGTAGGGTGGAATCTGGACTATACTCCCAGCCTAGACAGGGGTAGTTAATCCCGTGACAGTTTGCTGAAGAATGCATGGTTTATTATTAAAGTAATCTCTTAAGATTTTCCTGGAATGTGCTCCCACAGCAGCGCTGCCTATGCAGGCTATCCTATGTGTGTCTTTTCTTCCATGATTCGACTGTTGGTTCTTCGCTCAAACGTATGGGCGTTTCTATCCTACACCTCGCTCTGTCCCTTTCTCTGCTGCTCAGGCCTTTCTTCAGCTGCCCGTTTTGAATCTTGCTCTTTTTCATGAACTGTAAATGGGACTTTGGAGTTGGCCTCAAAGAAGTTGTACACGTTGATGCTTGTTAAAAACAGACATGATCAAGTGAAACAAACCAAGCTTGGCAAGATTGGATATGTCTGTAGTTCTACCGTCTCTGAAGGCTGCGGCAGGAGAATAAATAAGTTCAAAAGGAAACAAGAATTGATTGAGATGTGTCTGGCAAGAGACCCTTCCTTTTTTCATATACTATATATATGTATATAAAATAGAGGCTGTCAAGTGAAGAAGAGAAAAGAGGAAAAAAGCTGTTGCTTCCCTAAAGTGTCCCTTGCCCCTGCCTGATCCTATATATTTAACACTGCAGAAAAACAGATTCCACCAGATTCAACTGCTGCCAGGGATGGCCAAATATAAGGAGTGTGTATTTGTTTTTATACGCACTTATCTATCCATCCATCCATCTATCTATCCATCCATCTCTACTCTCTCTCTCTCATTCCCCATTTTCCTCACTCTCTTTCCCTCCCCTCCTTCCCTATCCATCCTTCTCCCTCTTTCTCTAAGATTTTCTGCAATTTGGAAGGTGGGTTATTCTTGGTGGTTTTGCTAGTTGCTGTCATTTATTTTCTTCCTTACATCCCTTACAATGCTGCAGAAATCACTCTTGGCATGTGTCGTGTAGTCATAGAGAGATTCTGATGTGCAACACCAGGATACGTGGGGAAATTGGAACAGCATGAAATGGAGATCATTTAAAATTCAATGTTGGGACAGCAAGATAGAGCTGTTTGCAAAGCTGGACAGCTGGAGTTCTACCCACAGGATTCAACTCATAAACATTGTCCTCTGGGTACCTCACACATGCACACACTGGAGTCCCATCCCCAGTACTCACCAAGATTGGAGAGAACCGACTCCTAAATGTCATCCTCTGGGCTCCACACACATGTGCAAGAGCATGTGCACATGCGCGCACACGCACACAAATAAATGAATAAAATTCAATATATTATATATTTTTAGAACCAGTCACATTCACTCCCTATACACCTACCTGTATACCTAGGCCTATACCTATGTGCTTGTATATATAACAGATAATAAGGGAGGAATACTTTAATATGAATTATCACTCAAGTAAGCATTGTATTATTTAGCAAGCAACCTAATATGAGTTATGCACGCCTTTAATCCCAGCACTCGGGAGGCAGAGGCAGGCAGACCTCTGGGAGTTCGAGGTCAGCCTGGTCTACAAGAGCTAGTTCCGGGACATGCACCAAAGCTACAGAGAAACCCTGTCTCGAAAAAAACCAAAAAAAAAAAAAAAAAAAGAATATGGATAGCAACCACTTACATAGTCCTCTGTCCTATGGGGATGAATAAAGATGCTAATTTCTTTAATGTTTATAGGAATAGGGAGCTGAGAACAGAGTGCGTCCGTCAGTAGGAAGGGATTAAGTTATGATTCACACCCATGGAGGAACCATACGAAACCATCTAAAAGAGCAAACTGAAGCTGATTCTTAGAGTTTAGAACCTTTCAGGTTTTATTGAGTGAAAAAGCAGAAATCAGAAAGAAATCTTAAGGATTTCTATTTTAGTCATATACAATGCAGTTCCTCTATGTGTGTATGTCAAGTGTAGTTTGTCTTCATGTGTGTTGAAGATTAAAGGACTGGAAACTAAATAGTCTGAGATATATATTGCCAGAGCTCTGGTAGAGGGGGAAGTATTGAGGGAAAGGATAGGGTGAGAGCCGGGTACAAAAGTAAAAAAAAAAAAAAAAAAAAGTCCACAGACTGAGATGCATCGGCTCATCAAAGCTATTGTGGATGTACAGGTTTGTGCAATCAAAAGAATATATGATCTAATTTTAAGATGAGAAAAAGAAGAACTTGAGGAGAAACCCTCCTAAAATGGGTCTTGTGAAGGTACTCTCTGAGGTCTTTCAAAAGGGATTTTTAGGGATTGGGAGACAGCTCAGTGGATAGACTCTCTGGTATGTAAGCATGAGGACCTGAGTTCGGATCTCGATTACCCACACACAGTAAAGCAAGGCTTGCCTGGGTGTGAGTCCTTGTAACTCAAGCACTGGGGGTTGGGGAGTAGAGACAGGCAGATAGCAGAGCTTGGCGGCCGATAAGCCTAGCTGAAACAGTGTTACAGTTCCATATGTCTGCCCATGGACCCATACACCCTCAGACACACGTCTACACATCCTACACACATGCCACACAGGCTCAGGGATCCAAGGTGTGAGGAAGGCCTGGAATCTACTTGTTCAATAGCACTTTGGTGTGGTTCTGCTGGTACTGTGGTCTAGGGGACAACATATTGAAAAACACTATACTTTTCCCCCATGCGGTCAAGAGGATATGGAGTTTGCTGTTCTCTGCCAGGTGAGAACAGTGGGGATTGGAGAGAGTGATCCCCTTGCAATTGAAACCCTATAGTAGAGAGGCAGGTTTCCTTTTCTCTTTGGCTCTCTGAGGCCTCAGGTAAGGTACCAGCTCGGGCTAAGACTTCCCTCCCTGCCCCCTCACCTGTCAATGTTTGTTTTTTTTTTTTTTAAAAAGGAGCTGACAGTAGCCATTTGTGTTGACATAAACCCACGGGATTATGTTTTCCGGCCTGGCCCTTGCTATGGAAGAACCAACACAGCTCAGAGGTCAGGGCTCCCAGCCATCTTTGTAAGACCTGGAAGGAGCTGGTTCTATGCTTGAGGAGATAAAGGGAATTGTCAGCGCCACGTGTTCCCAATTTAAAGCTACTGAGAAAGCAGATCAATGAATACATGGGACAATTCTGCTTTCTCTGAAGTTACACTATATTTTGACCGCCAAGTACCCAATGACAGCTTGAAAACTGGAAGAGTATTAGACACACCACGGCCTCCATGTTCTAACAAAGGAGGTGAGGATTTGGCATCAGGTCTGGGGCAACGCCCTAGTACCACATTTTCCTTACTGGAAGGGTGGCTAGTCTACCTTTTCATTGTAAAACAGTTATTCCCCTAACTCCTGATCCTATTTTGGCTTTTAGTGAGAATCTAGTAAACCCATATTCATGAAAGGATTTTAGAGTGATAAGGGTTTAGTAAATAATACAGAAAATATGTGAAATCCACATTTTTTTTTTTTTACTAAAAAAGTTTTCTTTATCAGAAAGGTTTTGCCAGCACTTGGAAGGCAGGCGGAGGCAGGCAGATCTCTGTGAGTTCAAGGCCAGCCTGGCCTACAAGAGCTAGTTCCAGGATAGTCAGGGATATGCAAAAACATTTGTCTCAAAAAGAAAAAATAAAAAAAGAAATTATTTCTACTACTAATACCACGCACCCATCATTATGAAATCATCTTCATCAGATAAGTTTTACCCAGGTGAGGAGGGGAGAGAAATGTGTAAATTTTGCTGAAATGGGCATATTGCAAAAAAGAATCCAGAGACTTTTTTTTTTAAATTTGAGAAAGGGTCTCTCCGTGCTACCAGAATGGGTTCAAACTCTTGGACCCAAGAGCTCTTTTGCCTTCCTGCCCCAGGGCTGAGACTGTGAGGGCATACTACCGATCCTAGCTAAAAGATGTCCCTGTCCTTCAAACAGGGTCTCCACTTTCTATTCCTAGCTGGGTGGTCTTGAACTCATTACATGAAGGAGAACAGCATCAAATTTATGGCAGTCTTTCTGCTCTTGTCTCACATGTGCTGGAATTACAGGGGTATACCCCTACATTCAGCTAAAAGTCACGTTGTAGCTGGAGGGTGGGAATAAGCCACTTTTTGTATTCCAGAGCAAATTTAACTCCCCCATGTGGTGAGTGTGCATGTGTGTGTGAGTGTAGACAGGTGCATTGCCTAGGAAAAGTATATTGTGGCTTTTACTAGATCATCAAAGGACCTCATACCATAAAATAAAGTTAAACTCCACAGTACTGTAGGTTTACAGCCATTCCACATTCTTTCTGCTCATTTTAACTGAAGATTTTATCTGGGTCTTTTGTTCGCAGCTGATATATATCTTCCCAACATCATGGTCAAACAGGTTAGTCTAAGTCTTCTTGTTTCTGAGCACAGACACCTTGATTTACTTCCTTTACAGACTTAAGGACAGAGCTCGACCGTGGCCCAAGTCTTTGAATAATCTAAAATAATTCTGTGTTTACTCCCGTGTACAAACCATGATTCTAGTGGTCAACAGAAGATTCTAGAGTTCACAGGATTCTGTGTTTGTGTGCCCAAGCCCAGGAATGAATTTTGTTTCATGAGAAAGACATTTCCAAGTGGAAGGATGTCCACAGCAGAGCCATAGGGACAGCAAGAGGACAGCCATGCCAATAAGAACTGCCATGAGATCTCTCAGTGTGGCCTTATCATAACGGGCATGGGTAGCCAGGACAAGATTGGTCTCAGGCCTGGGCAGTGGGTTAGGAAAGAGAACTGTGTAAACCTCCTTCTGAATATGTACAAGGGGATCATGCTCCTCTGCTTGTCCAAGAGGAGGTTAACCGAGTTGACTCATGTCTCCCTAAAAATAATGTCCTTAGACATTAGCGCCGCAGCATGCTACGTTGGACACAGGGTCTTTGCAGGTGTGACCAATGAGGAGGAAGTCATACTCCATTCTGGGAAGTCTCTGGTGTGTTGTGTAGTGCTCTTTGATTAGAATATCTGGCCTTTTTATCACACTGTATTTTGAATTACTATAACTCTTTTTTTTTTTTTTTGGTTTTTTTGAGACAGGGTTTCTCTCTAGCTTTTGGATTTTGTCCTGTAACTAGCTCTTGTAGATGAGGCTGGCCTTGAATTCACGGAGACCCATCTGCCTCTGCCTCCTCCAAGTGCTGGGATTAAAGGCATGTGCCACCATTGCCCGGCAAATTTAGTATAACTCTAGATACAATATACTGACTACAAATTCTTGCTCCATGGTTTAGCAGTCTTGTGTGGTTCAAGAACTAACATTGTTCATTAATCAATGAAAGAAAAAAAGAAATAAAAAGAAAAAATAATAAAAACGAACTAGCATTGAGTTCTAAAAAGAGAAATTCTGAAGCATCCTTCCAAGGTGCTGTCAGATTAGATAAACTAAGGCATGGAAAGGGTTAATGGTATTTAGCAAACACCTAGTGCTATGCTGATGATAATGCAACATTTTCTGAATATTTAAAATCTTTAAAAATATCAAGTGCATTTGAAATTAAGCTTACCCCCAAACTCAGAAATTTCATTTCCCAAACAGCCTTGGAAGAATTCCCTATCGTTTTCCTGAAGATACGTTTACGAATTCTACCAAAGCATGATGACACATTCCCGTAATTCCTGTACCAGGGAGGCGGAGGCAGGAGGACCATGAACTTAAGGCCAGCCTTACCCACGTGGCAAGATCAAGGCCAGCCTACTTTTCATTATCCTACCCCATCTCAATAAACTTTCTGTTTTCAGGCTCCATCTCAAGGAACGAGGGGTAAAAAGAGCCAAAAGTAAGAACAGCTTGAGTGTGGTAACAGAAAATAGAAGCAAATCGTGGCACTGGTGTATTTCCCATTGGAGACACTCTAGAAGTAGCAGCGATGGTATAGAGGATGCCACGAGCTGTTTGTGTGGATATAGCTGCAGTGAGTTGGCAGATCAAGCTACAGAGGGAGAAATAAGGCATGGAGCCATTTGCATGTGATTTAAAATACAAAAAGCAACAGCCGCATGTTAGACAGTCATGCGCTGGCACAGAACGGAGCTGAGCAATAAAAGCTTGAAAGAGTTTAGGTAGAAGAGGAAGGGATGGTAGGTCGAAGAACATGGAGAAGAGAGAGAGAGAGAATATTGCTCAGTCTGCAAATCTGATTTCTAGTAGGTTTACAGTGTAGAACAGCTGTGCTCTTTTCTTTTTGGGGTGTGTGTGTGTGTGTGTGTGTGTGTGTGTGTGTGTGCTAGACAGCGAACCCAAGGTTTTGGTCTCACACATGAAACATGCAATCTACCGCTGAGCTACCCCACCGCCTAACTCTGTTATAGTTTAATTTTGGCATATGAACGAACAAGCCCCACTGATTCCTTATACTTTATGGTTTTTAAAAGAGTGCTTCTGCGAGAAAGGAGAAATTGCACAGGTAACTGAAAATAGTGTGAAATCTGTTCAGTCAAACTCCAGATTACCTGCCTGTTTAGAGGAAGGAAGTATATGAGGAAAGGAGCAAATTCCATGAATGCACTCCAGCCAAATCCAGCATGGGGCATGTTCTACAAAAGGAATGATCTGCTTCTCCAACTGTTCGAGGGCGTCCACCAAAGGGAGCGGAGAAGAGGCAAAAGTGAACAGTTGTGTTTCTTGAAGATTCTAACCAACTGCTCAAAGGTATTTTTGAGAAGGAGAAATTGAAATGTGAATAGATATTAAGGATTATTATTAATTTATCATATTTACTTAGTAGAGACTGATTGGATTTGTGGGTGGAATGGTATATATTGAATTCCACACCCACACTGGGACTGAACCCACGGCTTCATGCTTGGTGGACCAGTACTCTAGCACTGAGTTAAATCCCTGAACCCTAAACCCTTGAATTTTCTTTATCTCATCCCCCACCCCAAATCTAAAGGGAATAGAAGAAAAAGAAAAAAATAGGAAAATAAACAAAAATTTACCCAAGGTTGGCAAAGCAGAATGATTGGTTTTTGTGAATTGGAGTCAACAAACAATTGTGTATAATTGAAGTGTTCTGTAATAGATCCAGATCATGCTCTCATTGTTTCCATGGAGCCCATTCATTCATTCAGTCATTCATTCAGTCATTCATTCACTCATTCATTCTTTCATTTGTTCCCTGCTGTTTCCTACCTGCTAGCTACTGCTGCCGCCTTATCAACTGGATGCTACAGATGCTTTTGTAGCCCCATTCTCTAGACTTTCTCAGATTGATTTAGCTCAGAAAAGTTTATGCATTTGCCCACTGACTGAGCGTTTGGCTTTCTTTCCTGGTTCTCCTTGCAGGTGAAGTTTGAACGTGTGCCAAGGAGCACCTCCTGGGGTCAAGGATGAATAAGGTGATATTAATCATTCAACATCAGGTCTTATCAGAACAGACAGGTTAAGCCCCTTGGGCGCCCATGTGCTCCCGAAGTGCTTGTTTCTCTGGGTTACTGATTTCAGCTTGAAGTCAGGTGATTTACGAGATGACCCAGGCTTTCCTGTCTGGTTCACACCACACGGAGGGCGAGGAACAAATAGGTCCAAAGTCTGCTGATTTCTGGGCCTTAGGAAGGGACCGGCGTCGCTGTCACGTGCTTGTCTGAGCAGACGTTCCGGAGCCTGTTTTTCGCTTTTCTGGCTTCAGGAAGCCAGGATCCCACTGTTCAAACCAAGTTCCAAGAAGACCAGCTTCCGAAGGCATTGTTGGAAGTCAGGGTTCTACACTTTGACTGTGTTGCTGACGTTCAGAAGGAATGGGGCTTTTCTTTATTCCCTTGTGCAAATGTTAGAATCACCTGTATGGCAGGGCAGGAACAGGAAGCAGATAGAACGTGGTGACAATTTTGATCTTGATAAAGAGGACTCTGATTTTACTCGTGTGTAACTTTGATCTTTGTATTCCTTGTATCTGTCTTGCAAGTTAGATCATCATGTCTCTATCTAGCAGACGACAGAGTTGGATGTCAGGAGTTAGAGAATTTTTTTTTTTTCAAAACAGGGTTTCTCTGTGTTGCTTTGGAGCCAGTCCTGGAATTAGGTCTTGTAGTAGACCAGGCTAGCCTTGAACTCAGAGATCTGACTGCCTCTGCCTCCTGAAGGCAGTGATTAAAGGCGTGCGCCACCACCGCTCAGTTAGAGAACTTTTTTTTGCAATGTTTATAGTTTTTTTTTTTTTTGCAATTTCATAGTGAAATTGCCATCATTGTGACATTGTTTTGTGACTCTTTTATCCTATCCATGATCTTTCTAGCTTGTGAGACATGACCTGCAAATGGAGAGATTGGGGTTGGGGGAACAACGAGATAACTTGGTCCTGCCTCAAAGAGGTAATGGGACACACTTAGTTGACTTCCAGGGGAGAATTTACAATCTCTGAGGAGCAGACTGGGGTGGGGAAGGAGGACGAAGGTGGGGGGAGTGGAGAGAGGGAGGAGAGGAGGGAGGGGGAGCTGTGACTAATACTAAATAAATAGATAAATAAATAATATAAAGAACAGATGTGATCTGCAAAACATTTCATAAAGGCAGAAACAGGGCATGGTAGCATTCACCTGCTTTCTAGATGAGAAGATGGGGCTGAGGGATTGGCCAATCTTTGTTATGTGATGAATTCCTGGCTACTGTGAACTATAACCTGTCTCATACACACACACAAACACACACACTAGACAATTCAGTTTTTAAAAACATCTTTTGAGATTATAATATATATGTATATATATATATATATATATATATATATATATATATAAAATTGTATCATTTCCCCCCTTCCCTTTCCTCCAAATCCCCCTCTGAATGACCACATACAATTTTCTCAGTCCGTATAATGTTGCTGTGCATATGTTTTCAGGGCTGAGCACTAGGTATTGGATAACCAATTGCTGGGCTCTTCCCTGGGGAAAGCTATTTCTATGGCTGAGGCTACCTGAGCATTCTATTGTCCACATTCATGTTAACTTTTCTATTGATTGCTCAGGTCAGGTTTAGGCAGCCATGCTGTGAGACTTCATGGGTAGAGTTTCTGATGTTCATAGGAGACACACAATTGTGTAGAAAACTCCCTATTCATCTGGCTGTTGCAATCTTTCCACACCAGGAAGTCACAACTGATCCAAGTACGCAGTTGTGGAACCCAATCTAAACAGACATCACAATACAACTCCTGCACATAAGGCTCAGGGATCAGTGAAGAAGAAGGAGTGGAAAGGCTGCAAGACCCAGAAGAATACTCCAGTTTTTTTGATGTGTTTCGGTTTTGATTTTTTGAGACAGGGTTTCTTTGTGCTAACAGGCCTAACTGTCCTGGAATTCGCTTGGTAGACCAGGCTGACATTGAACTCACAGAGATCTGCCTGCCTCTGTCTCCCAAGTGCTGGGATTAAAGGTGTGCGCCACCAGTGCATGGCACCATCCAGTTTTTAAAAAGGTTGTAAATGTTATCTGTTCTAGTTTCCAAATGATCTGAAATGTGTTCATTTATTAAGATGTTTGGACCTTTGTTCTTTTCTCTGAATGTGTAATCTCAAAGTATTTCTAAGGTGTTATAATAAAAAAAATCATTATAATGTGAGATCTATAAGGCAGATTTGCCTAAGACACTTTAATTAAGTCAGCAAACTATTTTGGTGTCCTTTGCAACATATCATATGACTTAGTTCTTCTTGTCCCTAGAACTTTCTCTTTTTAAGCAAATTGATTCTTTGTGATGTGAAGGTGATCTGGCTTAGGGGCAATGTTTGGCTTACAGCTAAATAACTAAGTAAGTAAGTATGTAAGTCTTACTTACTATGGTAGTATTAAGCCAGCACACTTGTGCCCTGTGTCAAAGACTTGTCCAGAAGAGAGTTGGAGGGAACATTAGTGTTTCATGGCCATCTGGTTCTTCTTAGCTGAGGAACGCCCAGCGGTCATAGCACTGCTGAGTGGAACACACAAAAAAGACACAACCTTCCATTCTGGCAAAGAGAACACTGTGAGGGACAGGAGGTGAGGCTGCTTATGAGAAAGTAAACCCGGATACAAACCAAGTGGTAAAGGCGCCCCTTGGATCAGAAAATTTTTGGTGCTGATGTATTCTTTTTGGAGAATTTGTGCAATTCATTTTTATTGAGTAGTCACCAGGCTGCACTGCATTGTAAATCTGAACTCAGTAAAAAAAAAAAAATCATGTATTTTGAAAGCAAAAACATTATGTTAGCTAAGGAAAAAAATACTCATTACTTAATGGAATGGATCTTTTAAAAATACAATCTAAGATGCTGAAAAGAAGACAAACACTAGTAAGGAAATAAAATCATAGTTTCATTTATTCATAAGAAGGGAGGTGAAAGTTTGACCTTTCTCATTTTGGAACGATTATTTCTCTTCACTAAAGAGGCCACACTGGACCGGGCTGTAGTTTATCTGTTGTCTGATAATGGCATATCCACACAGCCTATCCTGCGGCAAACAACAGATTTCAAATAAAATGTCACATTAGCATTCTGCTTATTTGGAAATCCCTGCTATCTAGATCATAATAAAAGAAGTACAACCACTCCTGATGAACTACTCAATTATGTGTTCTGTGAGGAGATGGCTCGGCAGATAGGATTTGCTGTGCGGATTTAAGGACCTGAATTTGGATGCCCAGAACCCATGTAAATGCTGTTGGTTGCCATGGACCCCTTGTTATTCCAGCACAGAGGAAGTGGAGATGGCCTTATCAGAACAAAATGTCTAGCCAGAGGAGCTAACGTGAACTGTGGGTTCAAATGAGAGACCTTGCTTCAGCAAATAGAGGGACAATGGTAGAAAAAGACAACCAACTTCAACCTCTGGCTTCCACAAGCACACCTGTGCAGTTGCACCCACATTACCCGTGAACCACACGTATGCACATGTATGCACACTGCATGCGTATACACATGAAAAAGTTTCCCTTCTGAAACACTTGATGTTGTGATACATTTTCTGTTGTACAAATGCGAATTAGGTGTCTCAGGGCTTTGCTTTCAATTCATCCATAAAAGGTGACAGGGATTGAACCTAGGACCTCATGTGTGCTAGGTGAACACTTCAACACTGAGCCACACCTCAAGTCTCTGAGTTAAAGATCATACATTTGATGTTTCTTTGTACTGTTTATGATTTTTTGATGCTATTTTTTTTTTAGACACAGTTTCTTGCTATGCAGCTATGGCTGTCTTGGTACTTACTACGTAGAGCAGGCTGGCCTTGACTTCACAGAAATCCATCTGCCCCTGCCTCCTGAGTACTGGGATTAAGGCACGTGCTGATACACCTGGGCACCGTTCATGGTTTTCAGATGCACTCACGTTGGAAGTGAAGGATCCAGTAGGATCAGATGTTGGTATTTGCACTATACTGTGTCTATGGAGCTGGAATAGATAGACCCCAGAACATCTGGCGATGTGAAACTGAAGGGAGATTATACCGGACTAGCTGAACATAGCGGACAATGAGGAATACTGAGAATTCAAGAACAATTGCAGTGGGTTTTTGATCCTACTGCACGTACTGGCTTTGTGGGAGCCTAGGCAGTTTGAATGCTCACCTTACGAGACCTGGATAGAGGTGGGCAGTCCTTGGGCTTCCCACAGGTCAGGGAACCCTGATTGCTCTTCGAGCAGATGAGGGAGGGGAACTTGATCGGGGGAGGGGGAGGGAAATGGGAAGCGGTTGTGGGGACGAGGCAGAAATCCTTAATAAATAAATAAATTAAAAAAAATAATCTTAGATAATCTGTTTATGTTTTAGCAAGTAGCTAATATAAACAGATTAAAAAGAGCTCCTAATATATGTTTATTGAATAATTATTATATTATTTAACGTGTGCCTACATTATAGCCACTCTTTACTTGTGTGAAATCCACAGACCCAACTACTGGATCATATACCAGTACAGACAGACGCCTAGATAAGCCTGAGAAGTGTTTACGCAGAAAGGATTGTTTGTTTCTTTTTAAGGTACCCTGAATAGACATCTCTATTTTTTCTAATATCTGTCGAAATCCTCATAAAGTTTCTCTTAACATAAACCCCAGTGCTCGTCTCTTCTCTTGCCCTTTCAGCACTAGCAGAATTTTCCAGCAAGGAAAACTACAGATTTTTTTTTTCAAAATTATTCATTTTGGTCACAAAACACCATATAAAACTGACTTAATGAAGCAAGAAACAGTTCATTTTGAGAGATCCTCTTTGAAACGACTAAATGTTAGCTAGCTAGCTTTGATCTGCATTCCAGAGTTGACTTTCCCTTCAGCTTTATGTGTTTGGGGGAGGCAGGCTGGGCCAGGGAAAGAACACCCCTATACAGGCCAGGAAAGCAGAGCCCACGTGCTGTTAAAACTGTAAACGCTAATGATGGTTTGGGAGGTGACACGCTACAAAAATACCTCAATCATCCCAAGTAAGACTTGGAACAACATTTATACAACATTAACTCTGGGGAAAAGCAGGAGGCTTGGGCACGTGAACAATGCTGCCTCTATTAGAAGCAAACCTAAAATGAGATGGAAATCATAGCGGCTTTCATTTCCCTTCTTCTGTTCTCTCTCTCTCTCTCTCTCTCTCTCTCTCTCTTCTTTTCTCTCTCTTGAGAGACAGAGAGAGACAGAGAAAGAATGCTTATCAAGAAAGAAAGCTGGTTCAAAGAGAAACCATGAGACATGTTGAGAACGCTGCATTCATACGTGCGTGTTTATGAGAGCAAGAGTATGGACACACTCGACCCTAGCTAGGGAGGATCCTCTCTGTCTCCACAGTTTCTGCACCAGCTTGAAGCCAAAAAAAATACTTAATCACTTCCATAAAAATGCCCAAATTTTAAAAACATGCCTGAAAAAGGCAGCAATAAGAGGAAGCATGCCAGATACATTATAGCTGACCACAGACGTCATTCACAAAACAAGCAAGGGGCCTAGCCAGGAATTTTCCAAATGCTTTTTGAGGAGATGTTAACTCCCGTACAGAGAGCTTCAAAATAGACAAAATAGGAAAATGGCAGGTTAGACCCATTCTACTGATCCATCCTCTCAATGAGGACTGTTTTGTGAACAGAAGCACAAATCCACAGCAGATATGCCAATAGAGAGCGAGCGTGCAGCCCCTTTCACAGAAAAGTAACCGTCTCACGTTCTGTGGGAGAGAGAGGCAGGCTCTGCTCTCCCAACCTGGGCCATCTGGCCCCAGCTTTGAAAAATATTTCCACATCAGACTCCACAGACCTCCTTCCCCTCTCGGTGTTTTTAGAGGACGACAGAGTTTGTCCAGCAGGCAATACTGGAACAGGTTTTGTAAGATTTCCATTTCCCCATCCCTGTCTGGGACAGTATTATTGGAACTCGCATGGGTGGTTACCGAGTTCCTCTAAAAAGGCTTTGGGGCCTTAGATTGTCAATTAGTTTAGCCTGAGTTACATTTGGAGAACCTCGAAATGGGTGGAGGCCAAATAAACTGTAGAATATTTTTTAAGCAGTATAAATAGAGATAATTTATTTAAAAAAAAATTACATCTCAAGCCACTGAAAAACCTTCGTGGAATCCCAAAGAGCTCAGCTTCAGGCTGGGAACCCAGAGAGTGCACTGGCACAATGCTTGTCTAGTATGTGTGAGACCAGGCTGGCCTCGAACTGCCTCTGCCTCCAGAGTGCTGGGATTAAAGGTGTGTGCCACCACTGCCCGGCCTCCCTGGGAATTCTTTAGGGTGGATGATTTACAATTTCTCTTGGCATTGATGGCTCAAGGCTGTTATTTGTTATGACTGTGTTTTTCAGTGTGTATGTATTTCTCTGTGTTCTTCCTTGCCTGCCTTCCTCGTTTGACAACACACCAAACTTAACCTTTTTTCTCCATCAGTATGCTCTAAACCCTCGCATGAAAATCATCTGGGAAAGCCACTGTATTAGTCTTATGCAAAAGTGTGAAATGAATGGTATTCATTCTGACATGCGCACGTGCGTGCCCACAAATACCACCTTCACATGTATCTAGTAAACTGAACGTTCAATGTATCTTAAAATGCAAACACACTTTGATATGTGTGGTGCTTTCTGGTAGCCAACAGGATGCACACAAACCAGTGATACGAAAAGATTATAATGGAGTTCTGACTGATGTCTCAATGGTTGTGATGCCTATTTAAGCAAACCCCTGCACTGCCAATTATATGAAAGTATAGTACATGCAATTATATATTACATGCTAATTGAAAATGGCCACATATAGCTATCTTGCTGTTTATGTTATACCAACACTATGTGTATATTTTTAAATTTTTTTCTTTCTTAATTTTTCTGTGATAGGGATTGAACACTAGGCCTTGCACTTGCTAGCAAGTAGTCTACTATTGAGTTGACAGCCAAAGTCACTACTTATTATATTTAGTTTATTTTTAGACATATTTTATTGTTTCATTGTATCTCTCTGTTTTGTTCCTGTCGCTGTCTCTGTCTTCTCTGTCTATGTGTATGTGTTTGTATAGAGACCAGAGCTTGGGTTGATGTTTTGTCCTCAGTTACATTGTGCTTGGCTTTTGTTTGTTTATTATATATTTTTTTGAGAGATGTTCTCTCTGCGTAGCCCTGGCTGTCTTGGAACTCACTTTGTAGACCAGGCTGGCCTTCAATTCAGAGACTTGCCTGCCAGCTTCTGCCTTCTGAGTGCTGGGATTCAAGGTGTATGCCACCACTGCCTGACTTATTATTATTATTATTTAATTAATTCCTTGAGAATTTCATATAATGTCTTTGTACTGACTGACAATCTTGCTGAGGATGGTCCCAATTCGAGTTCATTTATGAAGTTTACAAGGGAAAAGGAAGAGTTCAATTGGGTATAAGAACACGGGACATTACTTACCCAGGCAACTACTTACTAGTGCAGGTGTCTGCAGCCTCAGCTGTCACTTCTGTTGTGTGCAGTGGCAGATACAACAGGCTGGAGCAGCACAGCCTCCTGAGCTAAGAGTGGCAGCGCTAGTCTTTACAGCTTGTTAGAGTCTGGGAGTCTATCAATGAATCCTTGGAGGCTTTGTCAAACACACACTGAGACAGCCGAGAAAGGTAGCATGGAGGTGTTGCATGGGTTCTAGCTTTCCTTATGTATTGCTATTCCGTTTTACCTTATGCCTGGAAAATTTGATTAATACTACAAATATAAAATCAGACAAAAGCAAAGACTAGATGTTACATAAGCTTTCTACTTTGGACTTTTCAGGATGGCTCTTATTGTAGAGGGTTGGTCTTAGCTTCTCTCCTTCTGTTTATATCATTTTATTAATTCAAGGTTCAGAAAATGTGTTCAGTTTATGTATGAGCTAAGAGAATTTTTTGAACTAAAAGTGAGAATTTAAATTGTAAATACAGTATTTAGTGAAAGAAGAATGATTGAACTCATATGCTTGTCCTGCCCTGGGTCTCTCCAAAGCCTCCACTAAACTTATCAAGTGAGTAAAGGCTATCATCTTAGAAGGCAAAGGAACAGGGTAGGATCTTTAGCAGGTATCTACCTGAGGACACCATTGAATGATGGGCCATGGGTGAAAGTGTAACCATCCCTTCATTAGGACAAAGGAATCAAAATCTCACATCCGTGTAAGGAGCATGGTAGAAGCAGTTCACTAAGGAAAATCCCAGAGACAGTTAGCATGATGGAAGCAAGGGCTGAGGCAAGACAGACCAGGGAGTAAATTATATTCTCTGAGGCTGGAATTCATGTGACCTGGTCCTCCCAATTGTCCATTGTGCATCAAAAATGGAGCAGTAACATGGTGGTGGAATAATCTTCTTGTATACTGTGAAATTGTGTTGCTAGAAAGCAGATTGGCCAATAGCTAGGCTGGATTTTGGGGGCAGAGAGAATGCTGGGAAGGACGGAGGAGGCAGAGGAGTCTCAAGCCAGATGCAGAGGAAGCAGGATGTTAACAAAATAAGGTAACAAGTCATGAGTCCTGTGGCAGCAAGCAAAGGAATGGAAATAAGTTAATTTAAAATTCAAGAGTTAGCTTGTAACAAGCCTGAGCTATTGGTCAAGCATTTATAATTAATATTAAGCCTCTGAGTGGTGATTTGGTAGCTGCCACTGGGATACAGAGGAACTCCACCTACGTAGCATCTGTATTACTCTGACAAGGACTTTATATATTAACTATGTAAGTGGATAAGATGGTTAGCGGTTCAAAAATATGAAACATAATAAAGGGTAAAGGGAATGCAGCAAACATATTACAAGACAATTTTTAGATGTCTGAATATCATAGAAATGATTAGTGTAGTTTGACATCATTGCATCCTTTCCTAATTTCCTCCCTCGCTGCAGGTACAGAAAACCATAGTCAGGAAGATGTTCCAAATAGGAGAGATAAGCAGATGACTTTGGTATCTTAAATTAAAATAAATCTTACTTTTGATGATAACTATAGAACTTTCATTTGAGATGAGGTCTCATCATGCAGCTAGCCCGGGCAAGCTCAAAATTCACAGTCTTCCTGTCTCAGATTCCCAAGCCCTGGGATTATGATTGTGCTTCCCCATGCCCACCTCTGCATAGATTTTTTAATTGGTAGGGGTTTTTTGCCCTTAGTGGTACATAAAAATAATGATGTCTCAGAACTATAAGAGTCCTAGAGTCAGTGAAACAGGGTACAGTAAAATAAACAGATACAACATCTACACTATGTGAAGGGACAGAAGGAACTGGAGTTCTGAATGAGAATTATACTAAGTGTGGATGGTAATAACTCTAAGAGCTATAAGCATTTGAAGCTTTTCCTTTGGCTAGGAGATAAAGGGGGGAGACATTCATGGGGGAGGAATGAGAGCAGTGTAGGCAATGCCGGCTTTTTCTCTAAATGAGCCAGGCAGATTGCAGACTGCTGAGGCCTCTAACAGACTGACCCAGTTTATGATAAAGTTGAGAGGAAAAAGCAAATTTGACCCATTGTTTGGTTGCATTAACATTACATGCCTCAGCTAGGGTTCACAGGTCACCATGCCAGAAGGAGGAAAAATGATTGAGAACAGAAAACAGGACTCTTGTTTAAGAATGTGTCACCCATCAGTCAGGAAAACTTGGGAAGTGGAAGGCCTCCGTGTTCTTATTGGCCACAGTGCCAAAACCAAAACCCAAATTAGCCATTGTTGGGTAAAATCCCTGATTTTGCAAAACCCAAGCCTAAACCAGCCAAGGCGTCTACAATCAAGAAAGGGTCAATATTTACAAACTTATTATTATTATTACTTTAGAACTGCAGAATGTTCAGTTAAAGAGAAAAAAAATTAACCCCTGTTGGTGATTGTTAGAGAGGGCGGATTTTAGCAACATCACATGCTCACTTTTGTTTAAATGCATTCCTTTGGGTACTTGTGAGAAAACCCAGAGTGGGGATCTATAGATGAAAGTATCTTCTCATGACCTACCTGGTCTGCATGAGACACAAGAGCAAGCAGAAGGCTCAGCCCTAAATAGAATTCACTTGATATTCTGGCTGCACGTACTTCTCTGCTCACACCTCTTTCATTAAGATCTCGAATTTTAATTTGTTTTTCAGAGCTAAGGACTATGAATCTTAATTTTCTTATCCTGCATTTTTTCTGGGATTGTTAAATTCTAAGTGAACAGTCATGAGAGACTCTCAAACAAAATGTCATTATGAAAACAGAGAATTAACAAGCCACTTTCAAAACGTGGATTCTAGAAAGGTCTAATTCATCACTACACAATTTGTTGTTGGAAATGCAGCTAACACCCATGTTAGTCCATCCAATTAGAAACCCCTGGTGCGGAGTAAACAGATCTTTGAGATTAAAATACTCATCCCCAGGAACTGAATCATGTATTTCCTCCTAAGAAAATCCCACCTAAGTACACAGGAAGCTCTTGACTTGCTGCTTGTCCAGAGACATTGTTAATAAATACAGACGTTAAGTGTGAGCTTTTATTCCTTTTGTGGTGTTGAGGATCAAACCCAGGGCATTGCACGTGCTGGGCATATACCTCTTCTCTGAACTACATTGTCATCCTCTAACTAGGCATTTTTAGCCTGTTGTGTCTATACTATCCTGGACAGGTAGAACTCCCCATTTTAAATGATGCATTTTTTAAAATTCTTCATTGTGAATTTTTATAGGCTTTTAGTATCACAGAAGTTTCCTTTAAACTGGAGAGATAAGGATAGGAATGTTTTCCTTGACAACCCGAGAGCCAGAAATGGGACACTTGAGACACATTTGGACCTTCTACATTCCTAAGCCACCTCACTACACGCTTTGGTGTCTGAAATGGTGCCAACACCCAGGTCGGTCCGTCTAATTAGAACTTCATCTTAAACACAGATTCCGTTTGATATTTTGACGGCAGCTGTGAGTCCAGGTGATTCAGTGGCCTTTCCATCAGATCAACACTCCAGAGAGTTTCCACACAGGCACATGGTTGTTCGGACCAGCTGTGATGTATTGTATGAAATGGTGCTTTAAGTAGACAACATACACCTACAAGCTGAATGTTTCTTGCACACAGACGGGCATTGTAATCGTGAACCAGCCTATTTGTTTGGTGAGGGGAGCGTTTTGTGACAGAATGACAGGATGACATATATTTATTAACATCTCTCATACTGTGTAGCAAAATCTGGCAGAGTAACTATGAATGGAACAAATTGTCATGATTTTGTGGCACCCTTTGACACACAGAACCTGTGCCTCTCTTGAGGCAGTCTGGGGAACCTCAGTTCTTACCAGATTTCTTAGACAAAATTCTCATAATATTTCTCTTGTTATTTTCGAGGTTTTCTGTTTTTCTTATACATGGAATAAATTGTCTTTAAAAAATTCTTCTCAGGAGAAAATATTTCTTTTTGAGACATTCTGGAAACGAGACTTGAGCAGTCAAAGAAAGGTTACAGAACTCATAATTCTATGGAGTATTTTCTTTGCAAAAGTTGTACCTAAATTACATAATAAACATTTTCTGGTGACAAACACATTTTCGAAAATCAGCACCAGTGAGAATGTAGACACTTTATTTTATCTTTTACACATATGTGCGGGTGCACATGAACCTATACACATATTCGTGTGGACGTCAGAGGACCTTGGGTGTCCCCCCAGAAATACCATCAACTTCCTTCATGACAGAGTCTCCAAAGGCTCAAGTCTCTTATGATCCTGGAGATCAACAAATATGATAGACTGGCTGACCTGTGAACTCAGGGATCCCCCTGTCTCTGCCGTGGAAATGCCTCACAAAGTGCTCTGCACTTGGCTTTATTCTTTAAGTTTTAATTAATATGATTTAAGTTTTTGTATCAACACACAGAAGTGCTTTGTTCTTTCCAGCATCACATGAACTTTAGAGTTCCTCTTTTAATCGACCCAATTTTCATAAAGCAAACATCACTACAGTTGCCACTGTGGATGGTCGATTTCATGACTAGGTGCAGAAGCGTGTGCATATTAAATTTTGCAATGGGAATACCAAGACCAACGGTATATATGTTTTAAAACATGATAGTTTTGGTAAAGCACCTCCCAGTAAGTTAGTTCTAGCTTGTATTCTGTCGTGTATGGGTGTGTGTGTGTGTGCATTTGTGTGGAGGTCAAAGGATAACCTCAGGGGTCATTCCTCAGGCAATGTTCACCTTTGGTTGACACAGACTCCTTCACTGGCTAGGAGCTTGCCAAATAAGGCTGGGCTGGCAAGTCATTGAGCTTTAGGGCTCTGCGTATCTTCCCCTCACCAGTGTTGGGTTTGCAAGTTTAGGTACTCACACCTGGCTTTTTTGAGTGTTGAGAAGAGAACTCAGGTTGTCAAGCTATCAAGACTGAGACTATTACATTAGTGACTGAGGCTTCTCCCAGCCTAGCTCCCAGCCCAGCTCACATTTTTACTTACAAATGAGGGTGATTCTATCTCTCAGGGTGGTTGCTGACCCTGAGTGGTAGGGATGGAATCCAGAGTTTTACACATGCCAGGAGGGTGTTAGAATACTAAACCATGCTTTGGATCTTGGTAGCACACTTGACTTTTGCCTTTTCTTAAACTTTATAAATGAAGTGTATAGATTGTTATCTTTTTTGTTTGTTTGTGTTTCATTTTCTTACATGGTAGCCAAGCTTTAAATGGCTTGCTATTATTAGTGTGTAAGAACTTCTCTGTCTCTCTCTGCTTCTGTTTCTCTCAGTCTCTTTCCCTTCTTCTCTGTCTGTCTGTCTTTATCTCTCTGTGTCTGTTTCTGTTTGTCTGTCTCTCTCCATGAGTGTGTATAGTACAAGCATGTATGTAGTACAGGCATCTCTCCTCTCCCCATCTACCTTCTTCTCTCTCTTTTTTTAGACAGAGTCTCCCCCTGATCATGGAGCTCACTGACTGACTAGTCTAGATGGCCAGTGAGCTCTAGCGATCCATCTATCTCTGGGGCCCAGCCCTGGGACCACAGGCTGCTACATGGGTGCAGCAGATTGGACTCCCATGTCAGGCACTTATGGAGCCATCTCCAGGTACCATGGGAGCCTCTTTAAAAAATGTTTTTCTTGTATACTCTTTTAATCCCCTTATTTAGGAAGCAGAGATCTGTAACTTTAAAGCCAGGCTGATCTACATTGTAAGTTCCAGGCCAGTCAGGGATACCTAGTAAGACCCTGCATCCAAAACAAAAACATATTTCTGAGTGGTATTGAATTTATAAGGAGATAATAAAGGTGGTAGTTATTAAATGTGAGTGTCTTTATTCAAAAAGTGATTTTTTATTTTGTTAAATAATAAGTAGATATTTTTGCCTCCAGAGTAATTTTTTCTATAGAAAATATTACTCAGCCAGTTATTTTTGCTTAAAAGTTTAACAAGTGTTGCATACAAATGGATGGAAATAGAAAACACTATCCTGAGTGAGGTAAGGCAGACCCAAAAAGAGGAACATGGGATGTACTCACTCATATTTGGTTTCTAGCCATAAATAAAGGACATTGAGCTTATAATTCATGTTCCAAGAGAAGCTAAATAAGAAGGTGAATCCAAAGACAAACACATAGGCATCCTCCTGAATGTTAACCTTCATCAGGCGATGAAAGGAGACAAAGACAGAGACCCACATTGGAGCACCGGACAGAAATCTCAAGGTCCAAATCAGGAGCAGAAGGAGAGGGAGCACAAGCAAGGAACTCAGGACTGCGAGGGGTGCACCCACACACTGAGACAATGGGGATGTTCTATCTGGAACTCACCAAGGCCAGCTGGCCTGGGTCTGAAAAAGCGTGGAATAAAACCGGACTTGCTGAACATAGCAGACAATGAGGACTACTGAGAACTCAAGAACAATGGCAATGGGTTTTTGATCCTACTGCACGTACTGGCTTTGTGGGAACCTAGGCAGTTTGGATGCTCACCTTACTAGACCTGGATAGAGGTGGGCGGTCCTTGGACTTCCCACAGGTCAGGGAACCCTGATTGCTCTTGGAGCAGATGAGGGAGGGGGACTTGATCGGGGGAGGGGGAGAGAAATGGGAGGCGGTGGCAGGGAGGAGGCAGACATCCTTAATAAATAAATAAATTAAAAAAAATGGAAAAAAATCCCTATCATATCCTGTGATAGACAAAGTCCATTCCAATAAAACATTCCATTTGCTTAGTAAAAAAAAAAAAAGTTTACAAGTGACTTAATAAAACTCAAAAATTTTAGAAAGTTCTTAGATAATATTTTTAAAATTTAACAACTCCATTACTATGATTTGAACAAGATCAAGAAAGGCCCATTGGCTGCTGAGAGGAGGAGGGGCCTAATGAAGTTGAGGCATCAGTATTTTCTGTAATGAGGATGCTGACATCCTGGCCTGCTTTCATTCTCTCTCTCTCTCTCTCTCTCTCTCTCTCTCTCTCTCTCTCTCTCTGTGTGTGTGTGTGTGTGTCTTTCTTCCTCCCCCCTCTCCATCAAGTCATGGGGTGACCAAGGATCCTCCACCACACACTGTCTCCGTGATTCACTGCTACCAAAGATCCAGATAAGTAGATCAAGTGACCTTGAATTGAGACCTCAGAAGCCAGGAGGCCAAACAAATCTTTCTTATTTTTAGAATGACAGAAATAATCTTGTTTTGAGACAAGAGATCTAGTAGCAGAAGATGACCTTGAACTCCTGTCTTCCTCCCTTTACCTTCCAAGTGCTGCAATTATGGGCATGCACCACCATGCCTGGCAAAAAAAATCTCCATGTTCTTTTCTTCTATAGTGCTTGGCACGTAGCTTAGGGCCCTGCACATGTTAGAGAAACACACTATCACTGAGATATATGCCCTTCTTGAAGTTTATATCTCATTTGTTTTCAATGTTTTAGGAAGCTAACACACCTCTCTCAACATATGTTTAAGCCCAAGTAATTGAAATAACCCTTTTAGCGAGAGACTGAAGTCCTAATGGGGTCTTAAATATGAAGTCATTTGCCTGGCTGTCATTCTGTTTGTAAACCTAAGTCATTTTTGCTTTTGTTTTCAATTTGTATTTACTTATTTATCCCATGTTTGTGTGTGTGTTTGCGTGTGTGTGTATAAAGGTTTGCCATCCATGACTAAGTATGGAGTAAAAATGGCGGTCAGAGGACAGCCTGTAGGAGCCAGCTTTCTCCAGTCACCATGTGGGTCCTGGGGATAAAACCTTATTCTTCAGGCTTAGCAGCAAAAGTCTTTACCCACTGAGCCATCTCACTCGCCCCCTAAGTAATTTAATTAACCACTGCTATGGGACATTTGAATATGTACAATAGCATTTTCGTACTTAATTATCCAAGTCATTCCTTGTTTTAGTTTAGTTTTATTTTGTATTTAACCTTTTTAAGATTTATTCTTATCATTTAAAAATTTTTATATGTGCATACATCTGTGTGTGGGTATGTGCTGGTTCCTGTGGCGGCTGGGGGCTTCTGATGCCCCTTGTAACTAGAATTACAGGTAGTTAGTTGTGAGCCACTCATTGTGGGAGCTTGGGATCAAACTTGGGTACTCTGCAAGAGCAGTAAGAGTTCTTAATGGCCGAGCCACCTCTTAGCTCTCAACTTCTTTTGAAGTCTGTTAGTTTAACTCTAAAACTTCCTCAGTGGGTATGGTGGCATATATCTGTACTCTTGGTACCCAACAAACTGAGGCAGGAGCATTGCTTTGAGGTCAGCCTGGACTGCACTACAAGATCCTTTTAAAGAAACAACAAATAGAGACCAAAAGCTGAATGAAGTTTTCCTCAGGTCTTATTAAATGTTTATTTTGCTTGCTTGTTTCTGGGGATCAAATTCAAGACTTTGCATGAATTCAACCACAGAGAACTCCACATTCCCACACCTAGTAACACACAAACACACACACAAAATCCTTCAAATATGAATAAATATAAATAATAGTGAAGTTTAATCCTCTTAATCTTCTTTACTAGTCCAATGGTTTCATAAACAGTTTATAAGTTAAATTCACAATTCTGTTAAAGTTCTGTTATTCTTTTAAAATTGGAATAACCAAGTCCATCTTTCATTTTAATAAGCAAGCTATTTTCCTTTAAGCAGTGTGAGGACAGTTATTAAATATAGATGTATTGCTAGACCCATCAATAAGATTGTTTGAATTATCCTAAACACTTGGATACATAATTCTATTTTTTTCTGAAGTTGAAGAACATTTAACTAGTAAAGAAACTTTATCATCCAACAGCATTTTTGCAATGCCTTCTCAGCTTCCATGAGGTGTGTAACAGCTATACATTCAGTTCAGCTCATCACTGAACTCTATAGGATGCACTGTGCATTATTTGAGGGTCTGTAGCTGGCTTCCCAACTGGAAGCTGGCCATTTCATCCTCTTAGTACTGGTGGCTAATATCCAGGGACTGAAGGAAGGGCTTTGTGTCGATCTCCTGGGCTCCTCACCTATGAGATTTATGTTCTTTTAAAATGGACTTTTTTTTTATTATCATACTCCAAAGTTTAGAAAACTTGGCAACCTTTCCATATATTCCTGAACATAATTCTTCTGGATCTTTTAAAACTTAATTCATCTGTTCTTCTGGATATCAGTAGAACATTCATGTTTTTCCCCCCTAGTATCTCTTTTCTTTCTTTTTTAAAGTTGATAAAAGAATTTTATTCTGTATTTTTAAGAATCATTTTTTTATAGTTTTGTGATTAGAGTGTGATTAAATCACTTCCCCTTCCTTTTCCTCCTCCCATATTCTATCTTACTCTCTTTCAAATTCATCATCTCTTTTTTATTAATTGTTGTTACATACACATATATAAATGTGTATTTATAAATACATAAATACACTCTGATCAGTCTGAATAATGCTTAGTTGTATCTATTCAGGGATAACCATTTGGTATGTTCTTCCTGTTCTCAACATTCTGTAAACATACGTTTCTGTTCCACCTGGTCCTGTAGCCAATCAGTCCCAAATAAACACACAGATCCTTGTATTAGTTACAAACTGTTTGACCTATTAGCTCAGGTTTATGATTTACTAGTTTTTACAGCTGAAATTAACCCATAATTCTCATTTATGTTTAGCCACGTGCCTTGGTACCTTTTCTCAAAGAGGCATTCTCATCTTGCTTCATCTGCATCTGGCTGGAGACTGCATCTCTGCCTTTCCTCCTCCCAGAATTCTCTGAGTCTGGTTACCCCACATATACTTCCTGCCTGGCTATTGGCCAATCAGCATTTTATTAAACCAATATAAGTGACAAATCTTTACAGTGTACAAAAGCATTATTTCACAGTAGATCCCCCCTCTTTTTTTTCTCCAAACACATTCATTAGTTTCCTATAGCTCCTTGTCTAGAGTTAAAGCTTTTCTTATCCACTTTAGCATGTCTATTGCTGTCCTTGTCAGCTCATGTTTAGGCATTCAGGATTACCTTTCACGGTTCCAGAAGGTGCCGTGAGATCTTCCTAAGGAGCAAAGCAATCAATACTCCTACACAGCTATGATGCCTGTGGATCACAACAGTAACCAGAATGTCACGATAATCCCCAGGGTACAATAGAGGCACACACGCCTTGGCAGTAGCCCACAACTCTCTAATTGGACTTAAAACTCTCCCATCAAGCAGGAAATTCTGCTTCATCCTGGAAATTTAGTCAACTACCCAGGGCTAGTGAAGTCATGGATCCTGGAGGAGAACCCACAACCACCGGTTTATGAGAACAACATAGTCTCTAACTGCATTCTAAATATCTGTCCTTATGCCCTCAGATAAGTACTGTCCTCATTCCTGGTCAAGGGAATTCTCTTTGCAACAGATGGGGACCATTAGAGAAAATCACAGACAATTGGAATGCAGTTGTGGAGCCTAGTTCCAATGGCTGCATCTACAAAGCCACTTCTGCACCTGCGGCTCAGGGAACACTGTGAAAGCGGTAGGGGCATGTTTCAGTTTCAACTTTGGACCCTGCGCTGGTAGCCAACAACCTGAGACTGGAAAACTAAATACAATTGCTTGGCTAAAACAACATAGGAATGCCCATCTCCATCAGTGTTGCTCAGCCATCATCAGCAAACTAACACAGAGTCCTACAACAGGGCAGTAGACAGAGAGGAAGAGACTTTTGAACACTCGGTCCTGAATGGGATGTCTTCCTCGAGTCCCTTAAGGCTCAGGGAGCTATGCAGAAGAGGAGGTGTAAGAGCCAGAGGGGAAAGGTTATGCCTAGGAAATACAAGAGGATTAATGTGTTATGAACTTATAGAGACTGTGGTAGCAGCACAGGCCCCTCTGCACAGTCAAGTCAGATGGGATCCGGGTACAGAGAAGGGTTTGAAGGCTATGTGGACATGATCTCTGTGACCAAGAAGCTATCTGCGAGTGACGTCTACTTGCAAAGCAAAAATTAGTTTTCTTCAGTGGAGTCCCACGGGGTATGTTACCCACGCTTAGGGGTAAGCCCCATGCCTGGAAGTAGATAGCCAACACCAGATAAACTCAATGGCATTTTTGTAGACTTACTTTTTGTCTCGGAATTAATTTGTTTGAGCATATTATTTTTCTTACTGGTCTTTGGCTTTTATCTTACGTTTTCTGATTTTGTGTTTTATGGTTTGTGTGTTTATTGTGATTCTTTTTGATTCTGATTGTTTGTTTGTCTGTTTATTTGTTTTACAAAGAGAGAATGAAAGGGCTTGGAGCTGGGTGGATGGAGAGGTGGGGTGGTCTGCAAGGAGTTGGGGAAAGGGAAACCATGATCAGAATACATGCTATGGGGGAAATTTTTCAATAGAAAAAATGTAAAAATAATAAAAACTTAGAACTCAACTTCACACTTCAAAGGACAGAAGGGGACACGTTTTTTGTATCTGACACTTCAGCTTCTAGCAAATCCAGCACCACACCCCTGCGGCTCTCCATGGTCCTTGCACTAACAATAGGAACTCACTTTGTTGTGCAGGAATATTCACCTAATCATAGTGTAATGTGCTGAAAATAATCTATAGAGTATTTGGGAATAGATTTATACATCTTTTTGTTTTATCTAAGTAACTAGAATTTATATTACTCTCCAGGTACTTAAGAAATACAGATTACTGAGTCAGCAGGCACAACTTCTTCCATTAGCAAATTGTTATGAGGAGAAAAAATTTATCCCTGTTCTAATAACATGCTAGCATGATTTTGTTTTGGTTTGGTTTTAAGATAAAGTCTCACTATGTTACCCAGGCTGGCTTGAAATTCTCCATGCTCCTCCTCCTGTCTTCAGAATGCATCTGTGTGCCTGGCTTCCTAAGAGCATTTTATAGTACAAGTCATAACACGTTGGCTCTGGAAACACTCTTATAGTTAACCTTGAACTTGCTCATTACTGAGTGTGACTGGACATTAAGAGGCTAAGTGATTTGTTCCAGATCTCCTAAGCAGTGTAGAGCCGCACAGGGAGGATTCAAGAGTCTTTGGACCTAGGGTGAGCCTGTCTACTGTTCCACTACTCCAGCCGAGGATGAAGACACTCTGAAGGTAGCTGCCAAGTCACAGAGTAGTTACACGAAAATAGCATTTTTCTTTCCTTTTAAAGAAAACCAGCCTGTGACACTGGAATATATTAGGTAGGGTACTGGGAATCCACTCTTAGGAACAACATAAATTGACAGCCTGGGGTAAATGCAGGATGCCTGTGAGCCACATTTCCACAAAGACAGTGGTTTTTTTCCCCCCTCAAGACTGTGTAATAATTCTACTGGAATTCTTAGTATAGAAAAGAGATGAAGGCCTTGAAACTTTATATAAATGTTTTTAGAGAATATTCATAACTTTTGATTGGGTAGAAGATCCACAGTCTGAACTCAATCACAAACATTCTTGAAACCAAAAAGTTGGAAGTCACTAAGTATCTCTGCTTAGGCACAAAGGTTAGAAGTGTGTTTAATTAATTAATTAATTAATTTCTTTATTATTTATTTGCTGAGAAGCATGCCAGTGAAATGTGGATCCTGCTTAGATGACCGCTGTGAGACCCAGAGCATTTAGTCAGCAATCCAGCTAAGGCTTTAATTCTTCTCTCATCCTAGAGAGATTGCAACTCTTTAACGAACAATAAAGAATTCATCAAGGATAATGACAGACACCAATTGTAACAAAGTATAGACAGATATATCTACATCTCTATAGATATCAATACCAGACATAAACATAGCCACACTAATGTTTAAGTAGTTTTTCCTAGTGACATTCACGTTTTATTTGTTTCAAAGTCTTGATCTTCCGTGCCTCTGCTTCCCTGGAGTCAGGGCCGCACCTATGCTCCATGATGCCCTAGGAAAACAGCCACTATTAATTAAGGCTTCTGTACTTCAAGCGACTCTGGGATTTAAGCATCTCAAAATCACCTTGATTCTATTATTTATGACACCTATTTACCTTTTCTCTAGTGAATCTAGGGCTTGGTTGGGGGTGGCCTAGGGACTATACTTCCTTCCCCTGTTGCTGTTTGTTTGCCATTCTAAGCTTGGCTAAAAGCAGTCACTTCACTAGTTTTGAAGATTTGGACACAAATGTGGTTAGACAACTTCCCTGGGGGTAAAGGAGGGAGGCATGATCCGAGCACCGAGGAGGACTTTAAGTCAAGACTGGACCCCTCTGACCAGCTGAGGGTGGCACAGGCCTTTAGTCCCAGCCCTCAAGAGGCAGAGGCAGGCAGATCTCTGAACTGGAGGCCATCCTGGTCTCCAGGATGAGTTCCAGGACAACCAGGGCTCCACAGAGAAACCCTGTTTGGAAAAACCAAAGACTGGACCCCTCTGCTCAGTGACCACCTCTGAACCGTCCCACCCTCCTTCCCGGAAACCTGAGACCAAGGCTCCACTGCCTGTCCTGTTTCTTAGCTCCCTTCTTCCTTCTCCACTTCCTTCCCTGCTTTTTCCTCTTTCCTGTTCTAAACACTGGGTGACTGTCAGCTTGCTGTGAGGAACAATTTACCTAATAGTTAGCAAAGTGATCATTTTCTACACTGTGTTTTGGAGCATAAATCTCTTTTTCCCCACTCAAAGCAAGCTTACAAGTTATTTTTTTTTTCTACAAAGGTAGTTTGCGCCTTTCAGGGAGACTCTGCTGCAGCTAAACTATTAAAATAATGTGTCTTTTAAATTTTTTCCCTTTGTATTAACTATCTAAGATGCTTTCATCTGTTCTCGTCTGAGTAAATACAGCTACCTTTGGTGACTGTAATAATACAATCCTTGCTTGTAGTTGTTGCATGTTTTGAATTCTCTCAATGGTTTCTTCATGTTATTTTCCAGTTTTTAAAATTGATACTTCCTTCCTTTTCAAAAATAGAGTTGGCCTCATGATCTTTTGGGAAGTAACATTTCTCTTGCTCATCTCTAATCTTACTAAGCGATACACTTACACACACACACACACACACACACACTATATATATATATATATATATTTTTTTTTCTCTTAGGATCAGAAATAAGTGAGAAGAATCTCCTCCTCTCTGCTTTCAAAGTTACCATCCACTCCTGAGAAATCTTCTTTTCAACCAGAGAAGGCAGCTGTTAAACAGAGTAACATATAGTATATAGTCTCCTTTTCTTCTTCTTTAATTTTTTTTTTTTGCTTTGTTTTGTTTTTTCGAGACAGAGTTTCTCTGTGTAGCTTGTGGCTGTCCTGGAACTAGCTCTCGTAGACCAAGCTGGCCTTGAACTCACAGAGATCGGCCTTACTTCTGAGTGTTGAGATTAAAGGCATGCTACACCATCTCCCGGCCTTCTTTTCTTCTGTACTTTGACAATTTTTGATTTGTAACAAACTGTTATTTATAAATATCTCTTTAAAATAAGCTCTAGCCTCTAAATATGGGGTAAATGTTTTACTCTCTAAATGTGTAAAAGATAGTGTATAAAAAAAACATTTGAACGACACTGAGCTGTCTCCTAGCCTACAGGCATTCATATTCAGCAACAGTTTTATCAAGCTCTGAAGAAGCCAGTGATTCCAAGCAGGGTTGCGTGGAATACTCCTCTGGAGGACTTGAGACATGGAGGGTGTAGTTAGAACACATTTGACTCCCTGGGAAGGCTGGGATCGTAGGTCAGTGGGATAGTGCTTACCAAGCAGAATTCTAGGGTAAGAAAAAAAACAACCTCCTGTTTGACCAACTAAGCCCAAACAACCAATCCAGTAATCAATGGATGATCCATACAGAATGCCTGAGAAATTCTCCTCAGAGTAATTCTCATTATCCTCTCCGGTAGGTATAGAGGCGATGGGGAATAGTTTGGTAAAACATTGTAATTCAGAATCAGTTGGTGTCTTTGCATTCATTTTAGACCACATATGAACTGTGAATCATGTCTTGGGGAAACATGACTCCTCAGGAAAATAGTTTCTAGTTAGTACAGCTTCACTTAGGCCACACAAAATGGCAAAGACTGTCCGGGCGATCTGTCTTGCATTCTACATTATTTGAAATCCTGTCTACATTAATCAGAGTAATTGTGTAGAGCTAGCCTGTGGCTTCAGACTAGATATTTAAACACACGTACACGTAAAATGTTTCGACTTGATCTTTAAAATGTTTACTTTTTTGTGAAAAATGTGGTTATGGCTAATGACTGTCACCCTTTCAAGACCTCATGTTTAGAACAAGCCCTGACAGCTGGTCATGAATCATTTCCAGCTTCATTCTTATAGGTGATGTTATGCAAACCCGTAGTTTCAATATCCATTTACATACGGATCATTCCTCCATTTACATCTGCGGCTCAAACCTCCCCGTTAGACTCTGGACTCTTCTAGGCAGGGCATCGCGTGCGCTGAAGAAGTTAATCTGAACAGAGTCAAGCCAAGCATGGGCACATCACTCAACCGAAGGCAGCACCTCTGGCCAGACACGTCTAATTCCATCACTCTTTTTTTACTGCAGCAACAACATCGTGTGATTTCTAGTTTGCCTTATTTTATTTTATTCTATTAAGTTTTTGAGACAAGGTCTTGGTATGTAGCCTAGGATGGTCTCCAACTCACAATACTCCTGCTTCATGGTTCTGAGTGTGTGATTCAAGTATGTGAATGTGTATGTGTGTGTATATATATATATATCATATATCATATATATATATATATTATGATAGCTGTCTATCTATGCATGCCAGATCTTGTCCAGTATATCACCTGGCAAGCTTTACTTGCCCACTAAATTATTACTAGATGAGCATAAGGTGGAAACATTTTTCTCTGTAATATTACAGTATGAATGATTTTCCAATATGTGCATGCTGTAACTATGAACCAAAGCTGAGTTCTCTGTGAAATCACCAACTGAGACACATTCTTTATGGATTCTCCACTTTAGAAGTTAGATTGAGTCAGGTAGGAGTATGTATCCATGTATACATACAAACACATATTGTACACATTGTACACATATGAACTATGCATGCCTTCCAGATCTAGTCCAGTTCAGCACATGACAATTTGAACATGTTCAGGAAACTATTATTAAGCAAATACAAAGAGGATTTTTTTTCTATAAGGTAACAGCAAAAAGTATGAGATTTTATCCCACTTTCTCTTCTCTTCTCAGTAGTAGTAGGCAGATTTTCAAGTTTGCCAATTGCCTTGGACACTAAAAAGTTTTGTGCTTTCTTGGATCTCAGGGAGATCCCCCACCCCACCACAAAATAGTTATAACTAATTAATAGTATACTCCTCTCTTACACTTTACACTGCTGTTGTGTAAGGGCACAAATAGACATCCCCAACACATGGTCACACAATAATAATACAAATGCAATATTTGAATCTCTTTTGAGTTGGAAAACAGCTATTTGGGGAGTGAAGTACATACAAAATTTACACAAAATTAGAAACATTAGGAGGTAAAGTCATTAATGGTAACAGTAGCTAGACTTGGAGTTATGGTGGGTGCCAAACACCTTTATAAGGCTGTTTATATGTAATATTGTGGTTTTGCTTCCTAACAACCCTGTGGGGTTGGGATTAGAATTTTCACATTCAGAAAACAAAGAAAAGAGTCCAGGCACAGAAACTGAGTTTATCCAAGAGTGTGCAGTTGACAAGCGACAGTCTTGATGCTTGGTCTATGAACCTGTGCCTCTAAATCTAGTTTTTGTGGTGAAAGGAAGGGAACTTCAATAGGAAGTGCCCAGGAAACGGCACATTGTGGCCCTGGTTTCACTTCTCACTATGAGAAGAAGTAACTACTGCTTGCCGCAGCAGACAGAGAGCCACTCTTTCCCAAAGGAAATGCAGCTGCGAAAGAGAAGGCACAGCAAAGCCACCATCAGCATTTGAGAGCCCCGCGGAACTTTGGGAAATCATAGAGAATGGTTGCTTTGGCTAGCCGTGCCTTGAGGAGTAACACAGACTTACAGACAAGGACCTGGAAGCCAGACATGGATTTTCCAGCCCAAACTAGGCAGGCAACATGGTATGCAGGTCACTGCATCCACATGGAAGAGCATCAGATGGGACTGGACCCACTCCTACAGTCCAAGTGCTGAGTGTAGATGCAGTCATTTTCAGCAGATATTTCCATAATCCAGAAAGTTCCTAGTGAATGATCTGTTTATATATTGCTGTATAGTCACTCTTGGGTTGAAGAGCTACAGAAACACACACTGTGACTCTGGACCTCTCCAGTGTTTCCATGATTTAGATGCACCCTGCTGCAGATCCAGATGTGTTAGTATCAACATCTGGTGTCACATTAAAGGTGGAAGTATCATTAATTTTCTCAGATCATCAACAGATATATTTAGTGAATGAGTAAGCACACTGATGGCCATACACACATTTGCATACCTGTTTCTCCTCAACTTTACCGTCCTCACCTCTGGTATCTACCTCCTATGATTGTCTAAATCTTACGATGTGACCCGTCTCAGCACAGGGAATGTGCAGTGATTTCCATTTATCAGTTATTTCTCAGGTACAAATTCAAGCCCGCACCTGTCGCTGTGAGTTCTGGCAGGAACAATTTCCCCACTTTGCCAGAAGAATTCAAATTCAGTGAGTCCCTTTTCGAGGCTGGAGCCAAGCGCACTTGCCGAGATGTCCTTTCTGTACCCTTCTCGGTCCCCCCACGGAGGTCACACTCACACCACTTCGCCGTCATGCACACCCCCTCCTACACATTGCTGCGGGTCTTGCGGAAGCCTGGTAACTGACTCTTAAACTCTTCGCCCCTGTTTAGCTTCTAGAGTGATGTCTGACATGAAGCTAATTCTCAATGCACAGTTGTCTGCAAAATAATGAAGTGAAAGCCCTTAATTGTTTCACTTCAGACTCTCTGACGTCAATAACTACATTATGGTTCCAGGACATTTTCCCTCCTGCGTTCCGGGGGGACCTGAACGGCACATACGATACCGCAGTGAAGACTCCTTTTACATCCGCTGTGTTTCAATCCATCCTCTCATCTCTAGGTAGTGTTTAATCTGAGTCGCTTAAGCCTCTCTACTTTTGGGGTAAAAGCTATTTCATAAGAAGAGGAATGAAAAGAAAGGCCTTTTATTGTAGAAGCTCACAGCCATTCAACTTGAACACATTCGGAGGGGAGTCTTGGCAGTGCTTGCTCACATGGAGTTAATGCTCATGTGAGTTTGGGGATTTTATATTCAGAATTCTGCATTCAGGATTTGAGCAGGCGACTGTTGAGGACCTTAGCTGGTAAAATCCAATAATCAATCAGTATTTTTGATAAGCCTCAGGCCAAATCATTGAGTCCTCTTGATACTCGAGATTCAACAGGTTGAAGTTTCCTAAATCCTTCAACTTGAGGTTTTCATTTTGTAACTCTTGGGATGAGGACTTCAGCGACAACAATAAGAGCAATAATTAGTGTTTACAAAGCACTTTTTGGGTTAGCCTGCTCTGCAGAGTGAGTTCCAGGACAGCCAAGGCCACGCAGATAAACCCTGTCTCTAAACACCAAATCAAACCAAAATAAAACAAAAAGTACTTTTTAATGTCTTGAAAGATAATTAAAACAAAGTTGTTATGTCAAGAAAGTGCTTTTTAATTACATTTTTTATAATCATGCAGAATATTGATTATATATATAAGTGCGTGTGCATGTGTGTGTGTGTGTGTGTGTGTGTATGTGTGCTGGCCTTGAACTCTCAGAGATCCACCTGCCTCTGCCTCCTAAGTGCTGTGGTTAAAGGTGTGCACCATCACCACCTGGCCAAAGAGAATATTCTTATTTATGTATCAAAAACTAAGGTTGACGATTATTGTCAGTTACATATCTTCCTTATGTGTTTGGTTGTTTAGATTTAGAGGAGTAAGTAGTGGTGGTGGTTGTGCAAATGTGTGTGTTTCAAAATGCTGAATTTGAACCCTTCCACTCAGGTGAACCCCTGCCTTAGCCTCCTGCATAGTTGGAACTACAAGTGTGTGGCACTGTATTAGACTCTTTCTCCTCTTATTATTTTCCAGATTTTACTTCTCCAAACTAGAGGTGGTGTCATATTTAATTTATAAATTTATTTTCGTTGGTTCTCTAGATCTTTCTTTCCTCAATTTTTAGGGTTTTTTTTTTCTTTGAATGAAACTTTAAGAAGCTCTTAAGAGCTGACAAGATTGCTTCAGTTCTCTGTCTAAAAAGAAATTGTGTTAAAACATTATTATGTTCTACAGTTAGATACAGTTTCATCTCTTTACAGGGAAAAAGGTCTGAAAATTTCTAAAACTATTTTTTTTTTTACCTGTCCAGCATTGTGTTTGCTCCCCAACCCCCTAAATTCAGGAACATACACTGATTTGTGTCCTCAGGGAGCAATGATTACACTTCAACCAAATGAAGTACCTAGTAATCATATCTGAAACAGAAAAACTAAAGGCAAACAGACAGTTTCTGGTGCTGTTTGTTGAGCTCCAATTGGCCTGTCACACCTTACCTTCTACATGACTAACGGGGGACAGGGGCTCCTCTATCACCCAGGTCTTAGGTTTCTGAGCCCCGTGGTTGGGACAAGCTGTAAACTCTGGATTAGCTGAAAAGTCTCTGTGTCTTCCTACGTATGATTCCCCTCTTCTCATATTCTCACGTCAGCCTTCACCACCACGGTTGCCACGATGCCTAACTTCTTACTTTACCAGCTAGTGGCTTCCTGTCTTCTCCCAATATCTCCACAGCTCCTCTCTCTCTAGCTTAGCTCTGACTTCAAACATGATCATTCCCTCCAGGTTACCATTCCCTCTAGGTTAACCTACTCAGTGGAGTCCTTGTGGTCCAAGATGAAAATCTGTATTCTCTACCTGAAGACCAATCATACCCCTGTTCCATCTCCATCCCTTATTACATCACAACTCTATTCTGCTCATGTTCCCCTCCCAGGCCTGCCTGTGTTTCCCCTGAGCATGTGTTCCCTAGCTTGGGCTTCCTTCTTCTTATTCTAGAAGCATCCTTCAGACTTATTTTGGGATCATCTTCCCTGAGAACCATTTCCAGGACAGTTTTCCCTCAACTCCATATCTTGCCCATCAGAAGATTCCCTGTTGCACGTACATTTGATTCCTGGGACTTATTTTTACCTAAGAGCCTGTGTCAAACTCTTTGGGAAATGCCCTTTAATTTAATTAGCCCTATTCTAGAAATAAGATAAAAGACCCACAGGTCATTATTTAGACTCCTATTAAAGAATGATTAGCTTCAGTTTTCTTTGGGGCTCAAATACCCGAAACCAAGTTGGGTCCAGTTCAATTCAACAAATTATTATTCTACATGTATTCTGTGGTCACTTAGTCCCATCACCCCTGTCAACCAAGGCTTCAATGTATGAACTGTGGTTAAGGGAAGACATTTGAAAGGCAGTCCCTATTGTGATCCAAGACTCCTGCAATGCCGATACGTGGCTCCTCCCCACAAAAGAGAAAAGGGGTTTCCTGGTTCACCCCATAGGTGGGAGAGCTAAGAATCCAAGCTGGGCTCTCTCCCTCCCCAAACCTCTGCCCCCTTCTCTAGCTACAGCGTTCCTAACCTCCATGCCATGTTTGAGAAATTCACTAAAAATGATATAAATGTCTTATGCACACGTGAAAATAAAAGTCTGCTGGAAATCAGACATTGAAACTTCTTTGTTGTTTCTGGAGCTCCGCTTTTCCTTTTCTTCCCCGCGGAGAGGGGTCTTCACTCAGCGTGCACATCTTGGACCCTGCGTTTTGGGGAATCGTGCAGACAGGAGCTCCTCTCTTCCTCCGCTGCTGCTCTGCTGTCTTCTTGGAGAAAGTTGTGAAATGCAGAAGTAGAACCGCTGCTCAGCAGAATTCAGAACTTGTGCTCGTGGTTTATTTATATTGGTGGCAGATGTGGTCCCGTTCCTGGGCTTCTTAGAACTGGAAAGATGTATAGACGGTGTCATAAGGTTTCACTTATGCATAGCCGGGGCCGCTGAAGTCTGGGAAGAGTTAATGATTTATTTGCCCAGCGTCAGATCATAAATAGTAAAACAAATAAGTATTAAATAATGGTGTCTAAATGAATAGTCCTATTTATTGTGAATCTGCCAGACAATATGGCTTCTTAGTATGTGTCATGTATTATGCTTACAGATGAGTCTCAGGCTTAAGGAAGGCTGTGGGCTCCTGGGTGAGGAACCCGGGGTTCAGAGAGTCTAGTTCTAAAGGCTAGGTCTACAGATCTCTGCTTCTATAATGTGAACTCATCAAGATAAGCAGGAAGGAGCACTTAAGCCTCGTCATCCCCATTGTCAGCTCAAGCAAGTTGTGAAATCATAGCGTTACAGAAGACACCTTTGAAGGAAAAGGGCTCGTGTCAAAGCTATGTCAGAAGTTCCTGATGCAAACGCAGGGATCCCTTTCAAACACTGTCAGACAGCAGTTACTTTAGTGAGGATGCCCCGGAATGACCCCCCTACGCACTTTCTCTCTCTGATTACTTGCATAACCTAAAATATGTTCTTTCGAATAATCTCACCACTAAGAAATTTTTCGTTGGGAAGCAGACTAAATTGCTCATATAGTTTGGAGTCTCATTTGCAGGGTGGCTGGCTGATCATGGTTAATATGATGTCACGAGGCTGGCTTTCTTGAGTGGCTTGCTCCACGGAGTCAAGAGTGTCTGATTGGAAGACACGCTTAACTGCTTGGATGAACAATGGTGTCAGTCAGATTTGCATGAGATCTGAGAGAGTCAGGCTCAGCTGTGGGTGTTGAGGACGATAACTAAACAGCTGCAGAGTGTCAGATGGTGAGGCTAGGCCCAATCACTTAGGGATTTTTCATTTATCGTCAATTCCTAGATGTAAAACCTTACATAAGTTTGAAGAAGAATCGGATGAAATTTGGTCTGTTGACAATACCTTATCAGAAAGAACTTCTGAACTACTATAATATTTATTTTCAGCTCCAATTTCCTAGAATCTAATCGAGTAACACACTGTGTTTTTATTTCACAATTGTCCTATTTTCCTTGAAGACTGTATTTTTAGCTAATGATTATTGTTGTGGTTTCTGACAGTGCTGTGGATCAAACCCAGGGCTCAGTACATACTAGACAACAGCTCTATCACTGAACCGTACTCCAGTCCCTATACACTGGAACTGTATTCATTTATGGGGCACAGTGTGAATTTTGAATATAGCTTTAAGAAAGATAAAGATGCTATTGTAAGGGTCTTCAGTGTCCCTCCCCTCTTTTGTTTCCTTCACTCCCCCGCAACTCTAAGCTGCTGCTACAAAATGAACACATTTAGAAAGCAGGCACAATCTCCAGCCACCACTTCTCCATCTTCACATGTTGCTCTCGCTGAGTTTAGCTTCCAGGGAATTGGCAAGGTTTCAGTATCCAGCAACTTTTTCTCTTGGACCGTATTGGTCCCCACCACTATTTTCTCTGAAATGTTTCAATTGCTCACATTTCTTTTCTAGCTGTGATCTTATTCAATATTTGTATAAAAGTCACAGTAGGGTCATTTTAGGTGGTCTGGGTTGATGTGGGCAGATCTTATCACACATTTGGATCCAATATTCTACGAAAAGCTTTTTCAGAACTAGAGAAGCTGAATAGTTAGCTGAGATAGATGAAACTTGCTTTCTACTGGGTTAAGATAGAAGTCTGTCTGTCTTTCTTTCTTTTCTTTTTTCTTTCTTTTTTTTAAACAAAGCTTTGTTTATGTATGTAGTCCAGGCTACTCTGGAATGCAATCCTCTGCTTCAGTCTCTCAAATTCTAGAACAGCAGGAGTGTAGTTCCCTGCCCAGTGGCTTGGAACTGCTGAGTCAAAGGTTTGTCTTTACTGATTGATAAGACCAAGGACACAAGGTATTTATTGCTGTGCAGTTTTAAAAACACCTCTATTATCTGTCCTGCCCCAGGACAGGCAGATTTGGTAGTGTTGACTTTAGAAATACTGATGAACTTGCAAAAGGACTTTAAATAGTGCTAGGTTGACTCTTAGATCTCGGATTCCATTCTAAGGTAACCTTAGAACAACACAAGGCAGCAATGGATCAGCACCCAAATCCCAGAGGTCCAACTCTACCAGTTCAACAAAGTCAACAGCAGGTGGGAAATTGAGATATCTTCAGCAGAAGAACCTCTGCCTTGAACAGGAAGTATATTTGGTTTCAGAAGTACTGGAGAAAAAAAAAGCTTCAGAGAGAGAAGCTTTCTCCTCCCCCCCCCCCCCCATTTTAAAGGAAGGATGGATTGAGAGGCCTGCAAAACCACAAAGAATAAGATACTACTGGTCAGTGGAAATAGACACAATTGGAAATTGGAAATAAGTCAATCTCTGTTCTCTAACTGGTTGTGTGAACAGGACCCTCTCTAAAGAGAAAGGTGGTCTAATGGATTCAAATGAAAACAACAACAAAAAATAAAAACAAGCAAACACAAAAAAACTAAAGAAATGTTGGTCTGTGGAGAGAGAGAAAGGAGAGAGAGAAAAGTAGGGTGGTTGATAATGGTATAATTTAAGAATCTTACTTGCAGTGCAGTTCAATTTGAAAGACCGATTGTTCAAACTTGATAAAGGTGTATGTCTATAATCCTAGCAATTTGGAGGTTGAAACAAGAGGCTCTTGAGTTTGAAGCTGGCCTGATCTGTATAATGGGATCTTGTCTGAAACATACAACCCCCCTCTCCCAAAACAGAACGATATTTCTGCTCTTTTCTTTCAAGTTGACATGGTGTAAGCACTCACTGAGTATATTCCGCAGTGACTCTTGAAATCTCATCAAAGGCACATCGTTATCAAAGCATATCACTGTTTTGTAAATTGAACAAGGGAAATCCATTTGAAAACCAAACTTCAATTGTTTTGCATCAAGCAAGGTCAAAGTAAGATTTTTGGTGTAGATGAAAACACCTTGGAACACAGTCGGCTGGCCTAGTTAAGGCTTCCCCCTTAGAAAACCAAAATCGCGTGCATTGAAACTATTTCTAGGACTCTGGGCTGTCAAAGGAAGGGCTTTGCCTGAAGAGACTCTCAAAGACAGAGCTTCCCATCCCTGACGTCCGTATCGCTTACACTATCAGTTCACTCCTGTCCCCACTCCTGTCCATGAAGACCTGTTAAGTCTAAGACTGTCTGTACCCAGGGGTCTAGATTCCATGGCATTTGTAAGGTATGTTTGGTAACCTCTGGTCAAGGGCACCAAGCAGGATCATTTGTGCCATGGAATCCTCATCCTGGCTGCATATGAGATCACTTATATTCACTACACTGTTAGCATTAGGGGTTCCTTTTCTCGGAATTCTGATTCATTTTATCCGTGAAGTAAGTTTTGCAGAAGGTTTGTAGCAAATTCTTACATGGAGCTAGGATAGACACCCACTGTCATAACCCAGTCAATCCACTCAGTTGTGCTGTATCCATTTGAAGTGTAAAATTATGGCAAAGAACACTTTACAATTTTATACAGCATGTTTCACCTTAATTAACCACCCTTAATTATTATGGATTATGTATTTTTGTATAAAAATTTATTTATTTTTTATTGTTGTTCCATACAGGATTTCCCTGGGTAGCTCCTGAACTCACTCTATAGACCAGGATGGCCTTCAACTCAGAAATCTACCTGCCTCTGCCTCTGCCTCTGCCTCCTGGAGTGCTAAGATTAAGGGAGTATGCCACCATGCCCAACATAATTTTTTTTTGACTGTTGTGGAGCTTAGCTCAGTGGTTCTTAACCTTCCTAATGCTATGACCCTTTAATAAGTTCTTCATGTTGTAGTGACCCCCAACCATAAAATTATTTTTGCTTCTACTTCATAACTGTAATTTTGCTACTGTTATAAATCGTAATGTAAATATCTGATATGCAGATGGTCTGTGCAAGAGTTGTTCAATGCCCCCCAAAGGGGTCACTACTCATAGATTGAGAACCTGTCCCTTAGTTGAAAAACCAAATGCTTCAAGGAATCTTTGTTATATATTCCCCAATTTCAGAAATTTAATTTGTAAACTACCACTCTTTAGGAAAGCATTCTTGCCAAGTCTCCAGGTTGAGTGTGTCAGAAGACCTTGTTAGAGTGAATGGGAGAACTTCGAAACACCAAAGCCTGACTCCATGTAAGACATTGAACAAGAATGCCTCAGTTGTCCTAAGAAGCTTCTTGGTGCTCTGACTCTACCCTGAACTGCCCTGAGGTTCAGTGAGGTCTGCTGCCTGTACTCTCTCCCAGTCCCCTGTAGACTGTCCAGACAGTGCCTCAATCAATTAACTTATCTACGTGCCTTGCACAGCAACTTTGAGATCTTGGGTCTTGCCAACCTCCTGACTACCTAACCTCCCCAACATTTTCTTAAACTCCGCAAAATTCATGCTGATGACTTTGAGACTAGAACTTCCTGCGCATGCCTTTGGCTAGTGGATCAAGCTCACATTACAGCAGACTTGGTGGGCTGTCCTGCAAAGGTTTATCTACATCCTCTAGACTTGTCTGGGTCTGTGGCCATGACTCAATGAAAACTTGAAAATGTACTGAGATGGCCAAAACTCAGTAAGTAGTTAGGAATTCCAGGACGTGAAGGTTTTAGAATGGTGAGGGTCGATTGTTGTCCAAAGCTTGTGAAAAGCATGCTGGGAATAAGACAGAATAGACTCTCAACAAACAAAACCTCTAAAAGTGTTTTAGGAAAGGGAGGGTATGGGAAGGGAAGATGGCCTGCATTCAACTACCCTAAAATAGCCGGTTAATTACTTTAGGAAGAGAAGATAGGATGGGGACACGTTAGTCATAGTTCTTTTTTGGTCTTGGATGTTAACGTTGCCTGATGACCTGCAAGCATTGTTCATTTGCTTTGATCTCTTGACTTTTAAAAGGCAACCTGTAACTGCAACTGGACAATTTAAGTCAAAATGCAGAACCTCACAGCCATGCAGTACTGGAGCTATTAACTTGCATCTGTTTATCTGGTCGTCGGTGAAGTTCATTGTTCTGTTAAGGTGTCTGCTTCACACCAGAGCTATTACCATGACTTGCGGTTGCTTCAGTTTTCGTTGCCATTTACGTGTGTGTGTACACGTGTGTGTACATATTTGCTATAAATTCTTCTGGACCACAGAAAAGACTCAACTATTAACATATTAATTAATATAATTGTTTATTTTCAATCACATGTTGCCTTATGCCATTTTGTCACAGGTGTGACTGATACAGTCGTGATGCCTACAGCTCTCATTTTGTCTATCTGCTTGGGTAATGAATAGTGTACGGTGCTTGTGCAAAAAACACCGTGGTGAACATTTGGTATACCCCAATTTCCTGATCCTTATGAGAATTTCATGAAGAAGAAGGCTTTATTCGTCTTCCTTTCTAGAAGGGAAAATTGAGGTACAGTTGAACAGACTTGAGTACAGCACCCCTGCCAAGTGATGGAGCTGGGTTTGCAGCTGGGCAGACCGATGGCAGAGCAGTGTTGTTGGCCACTAGGTTATCTTGAGTTTTGTTTATAAAGCTTTTCTTAGTGGGCAGATCTCTGACCTGTGCTTTGACCTTGCAGTCCCTGGAAAGTTTCCATTTGACTCATCCCAGACTGTCACGCAGGGCCCCGAAAGGACATTTGGAACTGAAGAGTGGTCAATGACATGCTTTCGGTCTTGGCTCCACATGGAGTTCCTTTAGATACAGTATACTTTTTGGTTCCTTGTTTTTTTCTCTCCCCTGCTAGTACTAGAGTATTGGCTTTTCCCCAAAGAGAGGCCATGTTTTCTTTATTATAAAGATATCGTATGTCCCTCTCTTAGTCAATTGTAGGATTATTTGTTTCTCTAGTGTCAAGTGTTTTATAAAGTATGAGGTCTCTCTGTGTACTTGATTTTTCTTGGCTAACGTTTAGCATAATCACTTACACATTAAAGGAGGCAAAAGTTTAATTTATAGTAAAAGCCTTCAGATGCATATTTTAACTAGGATAGACAGACCTCTCTGTGGTAGGGTTACGTTATTAAGTTCATGACCTAAATATGGTGCACGGACTAATGGCCATCGGACATGACACACCTGTCATCGCCCTTCATTACTTTCTTGATTACGCCCCGGCTTTTCATTGAGTTGCCCTGTGATGTGCCAAGATTCCTCATCCTCCACTCATCAGCTGACACAGATTCGCACTGTCTCTGCATCCTATCTTCTGACTCGAGAGCTGGCCTGGGGTTTGAATTAGTGATGTCAAGTTTGTCAACAGACAAAAGCCAATAAGCCAACAACAATAGCAGCAACAACAAACCCAAGCCAAAACGAGCATTTTCTCACATGACATAGCAGCCCATGGCTTCATGATCTCCAGGGTATTGTCACACAATCAGTCTATAAGAAGAAAGAAGCCAATGCTTTTTGAAATGAAGGGAGCAACCAAGACACCATGATGGAATCGGCGGTGCATGTTAGATCAAATGTTAGCTATTAATTCTGTAAGAACTTGGGAGATGTGACTGGGTTAAAAATGGAGAGTGTGTGTGTGCAAGGGGGAATGAAGACTCCTCTAGCGAAGTCCTTCACACAAACCCCATGTTGACATGCTGCACAGCAAGAGAAGATACCCCTCCACACACACTTATATGCTATCTCCCATGCCTCTGCTGATCTTCATTTTCTCCAGGAAGCTCTTCCACTTCTTCCCTATCCCCCAACAGAAAGCCCCAGAGGAACTGGTGTTTAATCCTAAATGACAGGCATATCAAAGACATTTTGACATACCAATCTGTAACAATAACCTTCACTTAGTAATAAGTCACTACCGAGATAGGAGAGAGAGGCGGAGATAAAACTTGGTGGTTTTATTCTCAGCTTTCTGATCCTTAGAGCCACATAAATAAAACAGTTCAAATAAAGGAGAGGTCACTGTAAGATCTAACTCATATAGTTTGTATCACTCATTGATCCAATTAACGGGACGAATGCCAACTCCTGATTTACTTTATGCCACAAATGTTTTTGTCTTTAGTGTATAAGAGAGTTGGGTCAAAGGTGCTCCAGGTGACATAAGCAACTTGTGTCCTTCTGACTTGTTACCTTTGCAACCTTTGTTTCCACAGTCAACTCTTAGAAATTCACAGAAATGGAGGCACTTGAATCCTGTGACCAAGTGTTTCTGGAACTATCCTGAGAGGAGCTATTGTGTTCTATTATTCTCATTTAGAAAAGCAGACCTGCACTGGGCAGTGAAGGTGCATGCCTTTAATCCCAGTACTAGGGAGCCAAAGGCAGGCGGATCTCTATGAGTTCGAGGCCAGCCTGGTCTACAGAGAGAGTCCCAGGACAGGCTCCAAAGCTGCTGAGAAACTCTATTTCGGGGGGGGGGGGGCAGGAGGGAGGGGGAAGTAGACCTTCTTTAACTTAAGAATGCTATCTTTGCACAGAAGCTCATCAATGGACTCAACACTAAGGTGTCCACTTCAGGTGGTCTCCTGGACCACATGCAGAATCCTCGGGGGGGGGGGGTTCTGTATAAGGCTCCTATAGAGTTATTGATGATGCTTGTTGTATCTTGGAAGCCGAGTCTGAAAAGAAATCCATGATGCTAGCTTAAATTTGCCTCAGGTTGCTCCTTTGCTTGGTTGCAAGGTTACTCTTTTCTTCATAGGAACTTGAGAGACCATGAAGGTGAGAATAACAGGGTGGATTCGGCTACTAGAAAACGATTAAAACAAAGCCAAAACTTCTTAAACACATCAGCAAGATGACACCTCAGGCCCCTCAGGAGCTTAGCTTCCTCCCAGAAGCGGTGCCCTGCTGCTGCCTCTAAACCAACTTCCCCAATTCTCCACCCTCCACCCCTTTACAAAGGAACTTTTATTGCCCAATGATCTTCACGTCTTTTACATGATGATAGGATTTGAATTTTAAAAAGTCCCCACAAACCAAATTACATCATTGTTTTACTATGAATTATTTTCTTTTTACACCTTTCATTCAACCATAAGCAGTCTTTGGTGGCATGACTTGCTAGCTAACCTCCTCTAAATGTGGGGGCCAAGAGTTTTGATTTTGGATTGCGATGTTCTGAGAGTCCATCATGGCGCTGTCACCTAGAATGCTCTAGAGTATTCAAAAGACGTACTTCATATTCTGGTGCCTCAATTTTTTCAGTTCTCTAAAACTTAATTAAAATAAAAAACTTTACTTCCAGTTTTCTTTGAAAATACCTTTAGTTAGTTATTATTTTGGAAGCCATAAAAAATCTTATCATGTGTATTCAGTAATGCTAACACTTTTTACACTGAATGTAGTGATATTTGGAGCAAGGTCAGCAATGTGTTTGGGTGATGAGCAGCTCGTCCCTTGTTTATTCATTATGCATTGCTTTGCCTAAAACCTTTAAAGCACTTTTTATTCTTTGATAATTTCATACATGTATATAATGAGTTTTACCGCTTTTATCTCCTGTTAACCTTCCTCATCCCCCCTTCTCCCCCTAAAATCCTGTTTCCCAGCAAGTCTCCTTCCTTCTGTGTATGTGTGTATGTTTATGTGAGTGTTTGTCACTGGCTTTAACTAGGGTGACTGCCTTTTCTGATGCTGTTCTTTTGTTTCTTGTTTTTCGGGACAAGGTCTCATGCAGTTCAGGCTAGCTTTGACTTTGCTATGTATCCACTGCTGACTTTGAGCCAACTCTTCCTGCTTCTACCCTTCAAGGGTTGTGACTATCTGCCCACTCTGTCTCCTTTTCTCTCTGTCTGTCTTTGTATTTCTGTCTCTGCCTCCGTGTGTGTGTGTGTGTGTGTGTGTGTGTGTGTGTGTCTGTATCTGTCTGTCTGTTTTCTCTCTTTCTTAAGCAGAATCTCACTCTATAGTTGAGGTGGGTGCCTAGGACTCACTATGGAGCCCAGATTGGACTTGAATGTGCAGCATCCCTTCTATCTCAGCCTCTTGAGTGCTGTAATTATGGGTAAGAGTTTTTACCTGGCTTTGAGCTGGTGATTTTTAAACGTTCTTATTAGGGTTTGTGTGGGTATAAGATGATATGCAGATCTGATACCATAGCACCTTTGTGATAATGATGCTTATAATCTTCTCCCATTATTGCATGTTCACTAAAATATATTGTCACCCCATTACTCCAAACAGACATCATATCCAGCAACCACCCATAATTATTAATCTTATAGAACTATTGCCTGTTTTAAGCCAGTACTTTGGAATTATTTTTTCTTAAATAAAAAAGGCATATGTAAGTAACAAAATGGAGTTGGTTAAATCTATATTTATCCTAACTTCTTTAATGATTGGTGTTTTAGGAACTAGTGCAGGGAACTGAGGAAATAAGGCAAGTGACAGAAAATTTGAAATTGCAAATTGTTTCCTAGACACTAGATAATACACAATCATTTGTTCTAATTGCTACCCATGAGCCAAAAAAAAAAAAGAGAAGAATGATTGGTCCACGTTAGAGAGAAGGAAACTAAATTATAGAAGTTTGGTTATAAATTCTCAGAAAAGCTTGTCCTAGGAGTTCATTGCTTATGAGTGGCCTATTTCCTGTGATCCCTGAGTCACACTGGCAGTTGGCTAATTCATTCACTTAGTTTTCCATTCAGCAAGTTGTCTACTGATTGCCTGCCATGTGTTAGACACTGTTTTGTGTGCTCGGTGGGACAGTATTTGTCCAGCATACCTAGGAAAGGATTCTCTTCCTAGTATACTATAACACACACACACACACACACACACACACACACACACACACACACGCATACATGCACATATGCACGCACACATACACACTAGACAATGGAGACCAAGGACTGAATCAGAACACGATCTAGGAAGTTAGTGGTTTAATCACGCAGACATCAGAAGGTCTGGTCATGAAAAGTGGTCAGAGGTAAAAAAGCAAAAGGCAGCAAAACTGGGTAAACACATTGGGTAAAGTATTTAGAACAAGAGACAAGCTAAAACTGACTTCAGGGGTTTTGAACTGAAAAACTGGAAGTTTTTCCCTGCTAAGTGGTTTTCTGAATAATACAGTCTCTTGGTCCCAGAAAGAGAGGGGCAAATGCAATCATCAGGAAAAATATTTTATTTTGCTTTGGGCTCTTGAAATGTGTAGTTTTGTTTGGATAAGACCTGTGATGGTATTGACCATTGCTTTCTCTTGAACTGATACACTGACTTAGAGGAAGGAAGTCACGTGAGTGAGGGCTCAGCAAGGATCTTGGACAACAGTGCGGATCAGTTCTTGCTAAGCTTAGTGTAAGGGAATATATTCTCCTGGCAACATCGCAGCCTTAAAAGGTAATGGGCACAGTGTGATCTATGCTTTGAGTGCTGTGGAAAAATGTTCTCCTTGGTCGATTTCACTGCTGGGTTCATAATCCTTAGCCCACCTCTTCATTATTAGCCCCTCTCCACAGTCTGACGAGAACTATTGTATTTACGAGGCTAGCTGTTGTATTGTGTCTGGTGAAAACTGCTGTATTTTATAAATCTAGCTGATGATGGAAGCACTTAGCAAGCAATTTGAAAGTGGTTTGTAAACTATAAGCCATACATAAGTATTTTTGCTGTATATTATTTTAACAATGATTTTGTTCATTTTTGAGAATTGCGTACAATGTGTTTGGTCATATTTGCTGCCATTCCTCTCCCCCAACACCCTCCAGGTAATCTGTATACCGTTATTGATGCTGTAAGGAAGCCCTGAGAGTCAAAACTCTCCACACAAGTGTCAGTCAGTTAGATTACATACTCGGCTTTTGAACAGTAAGCGCTAAACATGTTTTTCAGCTAATAGAGAAATAGATACAGTGGATTGCATTGTAAGTTCTGCTATTATAGGTACAATGAATTTGCCCCAAAGTAGCCAGGGATTTATTATGGAGCAGAGGTATGTGGCTGCTAAGAGTAGAATGTTATGGACACATGTAAGGTTTATGTAAGTATGTTTATATATGTATTGTACATACACAGGGGCTTTTTTTTTTTGTTAGTTTGTTCGTTTGTTTTTGCTGTTTCTAGACAGGGTTTCTTTGTATCCCCCTGATCATCCTGGAACTTGCTCTGTTGATCAGTCTGGCCTTGAACTCACAGAGATCCACCTGCTTCTGCCCCCAAGTGCTGGGATTAAAGGCGTGCGCCACCACCACCCAGCACTGTTGTTTTGGGCTTTACTACGCGCCCCTGGCTGACTTCACTTTGTTGCACAGGTAAGCTCTGAACTCATTCTGCTTCAGTTTCCTCAGGCCTGAGATTATGGGTCAATGGCCTTTTGCTTCATTGGATCTTTGCTTTTATTCCTCCTTCCCTCCCCTCTGCCTCCACTTCTCCCCTCTCTTACTCTCCCCTCCTCTCCTCTTTCCAGTCCTCTTCCCCCAACTTCCTTTTCTTTCCCCTCTCCTCCCATCTCTTCCTTTCTTCTATTCTCCTCCCTCCTCTCCTTTTCCTTCCTCCCATATTTTTCTCTTGACCCAAATGTTTTACCATGGAGTCCAGCCTAGCCTGGCCTCCCAGTCGCTAGGTAGCCTCAGCTAGCCTCAAATTTGCAGTCCATCTGCCTCAGCACCCTGAGTACTATGACTGTAGGTGTAGGTCATTCTTAAGCACTTTCTTTAAAGTATGTTAGTTGAGACTCTATTACCACACTGGAATGTTGGAAGAATCTTTGTAGTCATCTAGTTCTGTAAATATGCCGGAGAGCATGTGCCAAGTCTGACAGATTGATGGATGCTTATTGGATCCCAGTGCTAAGAAATATGCTGAAGCTGCTTCTGGGAAGGGTGGGAAGTTGAATGGACCAATGAGCAAAGGGCTGTGACGAAGGATGCAACATGCCTTTGCACACTGCACACATCCATCCCAATCTAGTTCGGCCTCCCACTTCGGGGAACCTTCCCTGAGGCCTTACGGCCTGTCAGCAGGCCCAGGAGTCTTCTGCACTGCTCTGGTATCTCTTGTGGCATACTTCAGACACCAGATTATCTCTGCTACAGCACTTAGTCTGGCCTGGCTACTCAGAAGGTTGAGGCAGGAGCATGATCAGCATTGCGTACCTATCTCTTCCAAATTAAAACCTTCTCTTCTGGAGACTCCTAAGATGCAGAAAGATAAAGGGAGGGTATGCAGGAGGCTTAGAGTTACAAGACTCGATTAGCCCTCCACGAGGTTAAATCTGAAACACCCTTGGTGGAGCTGCCTACAACCTGCAGCTTTTAAGTCACGTCCCATTCTCACATGGGCCTATTGCTGTTGCTGCTGGCTGTTAGTGAAGCAATGCTCCTTTATGCAACCCCTCCCCCTATCCTGCAGGACCCCAATTCACTCACTGGTTCGCAAGCTAGGTTTGTCTATGAGTCCTTAGTCAGCCCCTATCTGGAATGTTCTCATTTCCCCCCAAAAAGTGCAGCTGGGCTACGGACTCAACTCTAGACTAAGCAGGTTAACCTAGTAAGATTCTATGTTAAAAGAAAAAAAGAGGCGGGGGAAAATGGAGGGCTCGTCGTGGAATACTCACAAAGCCCAAGTTTGGGTCTGTAACACCACAGACAAAGCCAAGCCAGATAGATCCTCACTCTCATGAAGCCTTGCACACATACTTCTCGATATGATAAAAACATGAATATTAAAATTCAATACTTTGCTCCCCAGACTTGTCATTAACTATGGAAGTCTGAATGAATATGCTTTTCCTACATAGACAAGGGAAATTTCTTAAGCTTAAAAGGGCTTCTTGATTTGTTCCTTTCTTTAAATTGTAAAACTACTATGATTTGGCATGAAGCAGAAGCAGTGAAATAAAAACGCAGGTTTATAGACTACCATGGAGTGGATTTACAGCTAATGCTATATTCTACAAACACTGGCATAACGGTCCCCGCCCCCTTCTTCAGAGCGATGGAATGCGAAGGAAATGTCTGAGAAACAGCTGGAAATGATTGCTGAGCATTTTCAACAGTCCTGTGAAATGCCATGAATTCAGAGCATCTCTTCAGAAGCTGGGGACTGTCGCCCTCAGAAGAGGTGCTGGCTGTGGGGTTAAACCCTAACCCTGACCTTTTCTTGGACTAAAGGTCATGGACTGGCTTTTATGAAAGCTTTGTCTTCTGCTGTTTGAAGGTAAATTCTCTCTTTTCTTCTTGGCCACCTTCTCTCCCTGCTTTGCCTAACTTTTAATTTGAAAAATTAATTATTAGGTGGTTAATTAACCTGAGCAGGTCTTGCTAGCCTAGGATTGTCTTGAACTTCTGCACTTGTGAGATCCTTCCTCTGGTCCAGAGCTGGGGACAGAGGCTTAGCACCGCTCCTAGCTCCTCCTTACCTTAGAGAAATCCAATCTTTCAGGGAACATGTTATGATTCCTTCATTTTAGTGTATCTTAATTCATAAACACAACAATTGGTAGAGAACCATGGCTCCATTCTGCACACACAATAGGCAAGGCCCTTCAGCCCTCAAAACCCCATCCCCTTCACCACAAGTGACCTAACTGCGGAAGTTGGAGAAATGATGGAAATGTCAGGGTTGTAAACTGAGGCTGGATGGGAACGGACAGCATTGCAGGATTGTTCAACACATGTCAGAGCAGAGTGGGGTGAGATGGTCCATGCCTGTGATCGTAGCATTGTGGAGGCTGAAGAAGGAAAACCGAAGGCTTCAAAACCAGCAGGGTCTACATAGTGAGGCCCATCTCATAAAGCCAGAGAAAATCAATGAGTGTTAAAACTAGTTTAAGATACTATTACTCCAGGTTTTTAGTACAGGATTCCCAGTCCCATCACAGGGACCAGGGGAGATGAACAATCACAGCCCCACCCAGACGTGCTAACAAGTTATCATTTACTCTGCACCATGGTCAAAGAGTAACTTAGCAGTGTAATTATTCAACCAAAGCAAGCCAGGATACGGATGAACACTGGCAGAGGCACTAGCATAGACTCTTTGATCTCTTTTCTCTGAACACCGTTTTCTGTGTTTTAGAGGAATACATGAAATATAACATTCCTCTGCCTGCTGTACCTTTCACTATCTCAAGTGTAAGAAATAGGTCTGAAGGGTTCGGTTTGTTGATAGAGGGAAGAGCTGATAATTGTGCTGTAGCTTATGTACCAGATGACAGGAACTTTGTCCAACGTTCCAGCAAGAAGAGTGGGGGAGAGAAGAAACAGAACCACTTCCTGTGTTCCTCCCACTCCACACGTCCCTTGCCTCCTTGGGACCTGTTGCTCCGTGGACCCACACTCTCTCCATGTGCAAAGAATCAGGCTGACGGTCAGAAACCCCGAGAGCAGCTCCGCAGTACGAGCCTTGTAACTTTGACACCAGCATCCCCAGTCCTTAGGATGCATTCCATCTTGAGGATAACGAGTCTTGTGTACGTCCTTCCTTTTGTGCTTCTGAAACAATATGTCTTTGTCTTATGGCCCGTCTGGAAGTATGACAGTTGTTCTTTATGACGTCATGTACTAAGCCTGGGCAAATGGGCGCTCGGTTATGAAGTGTCAAAGTGCAGTGTGAGAAAGCAACTGAGCAGCAGAGTAAAAGTGTTTGAGTTGGACGGCGAGGAACACCGCAGTTGTGAGTACGTACAGGATTAAAGCATCCCTCTGCATTTGGGATGAATTATTAGCAAGCAAACGTTTTGAATTGCAAACACGTGACAGTTTTAGTTGCTGTTTATCCCCTCTCCTGTCTGCCTCCACCCCTAACAGAGATGTTTTTGTCAACTTGTGGCAATACATTCTAGGAAGCCTCATGATGGGAGCATCACATTCATATGGAGGAGGCCGGAGAACTACAAAAATGACAGTCCATTCTCAGGTTGAGATTTTGTAATGAATGACTTCTAGATTCTTTCCTTGACTAGCTTATATGTTAAACTTAATAGACAATCATTAGAATGAGAAAATAAATATTTTTAAAATAACTATAGTTATAGGCAGCAGAATGAATGTCAGAATATAACAAGACGACTGGAGAAAACCAGTGCTGAGAATTTCTAGATCCTTGTCAGGCACATGTGAGCAGAAATGTCGAGGGCAGATAGTTTGTATTATTGAAAGATATTGAAAGAACCTGGGGGTTTGTAGCTGTGTCTTCCAGGTTTCTATATTCTATAAAATTATATAGATAAAATAGAAGAACAGTGGAGGTTCTTTTGTTATTGTTTATTTTTGGAGAGGGTCGGGGAGTTGAGGCAGGGTTTCTCTATGAAGCCCTGACTGTCCTGGAACTCTTTCTGTAGACAAGGCTGTTCTTGAACTTACAGAGAATCACCTCTTTCTACCTCAGTAGTGCTGGGATTGAAGGTGTGTGCTGAGGAGGTCTTAAATGATACAAAATAATAGACTGCTGATGGGAATAAGGTAACAATAATGCAGTAGGGTTTTAAGAATTCAAATGGGTATTCATCTGTAGGACTTGAAAAGGCTGAGGCATTTTTCAGGGACCCGCTGGATTCCCCTGCTCTGCTGACTTTAGTGACATTGTTAGAGACATTACTAGGTTGAAACATTTTGCAAGATTACCCTTTTTGACTCCAGTGTAGCTGGGAACTGAGTACAGTTTCGAGCTCTGAATTTTTTCTCAAAGAAATGAAAAATAAAATTAAATTACAGGAGTATTTTTGACACACAGCTTGCCCTGCCCTGGTAGACAGGTTTGTTTCTTAACTTAATGCTGTTTTCTGATTGTGGGATTTCCCTACATCAAGTCTTTGGCTCTCAAACCTCTTTTCTCTTCAGCCAATAAGGGGTTGCTTCTTCAACGCAATTTCAAGTGACATGTCATTACGCTAGAGTATTTTTTTCTTTCCTGGCTTTCTTTTAAACATTTTAAGATTGTGACCTATTAGGCACACTCAGAAAGGATCACTTGTATTAGTGATTGACCTAGTGATTATAAAGAGAACATTCTGCCACACTCAGCCAGATCAAGACACAGTAACTCAGAAGCCCCTTGTGAGTGTTTTTCCCTGACCACGGTATCCTTTTACCCCCTTCTATTGACTTTCACGGAATTCATTTCTTCGATTTTTGGATAGTCTCATTAATTCTGTACACATTTAAAAAACAGTTTTGCGGGGGCTGGAGAGATGGCTCAGAGGTTAAGAGCATTGCCTGCTCTTCCAAAGGTCCTGAGTTCAATTCCCAGCAACCACATGGTGGCTCACAACCATCTGTAATGAGGTCTGGTGCCCTCTTCTGGCCAGCAGGCATACACACAGACAGAATATTGTATATATAATAAATAAATATTTAAAAAAAAAAACAGTTTTGCCCATCCTACTGTTTGAACAACGAGAAGGGATCCACCCTATATATAGATGCTCATTTTTCTTTGGTTTCTTTTGCTCACTATTGTGAGTCATCCCTGATTTCTTGCATTGCCTGCTTCCTTCTGTAGGATCTCAGTGGATGGCGCCAAGGCTGTTTGAACAGAGCGATATCACGATGAGCCTGCGGTGAGCACTCTTGTGCTTCTGTCCTGGGGCACACATCCTGCACACGTCGCAGGCTGGTGTCTGTAGGGTACATGCTGAGTCATCTGTCACATCCAGCCTTCAGTGTCACACTGTGAGGCTGCACTCCCCACAGTGGCTGTAAGGCCTTCCCTGCCTACCCTGTTCACCTAGAGTGTGCAAAGGTTTCCTGCCCCATCTCCTCCCCTTGGCTTGACATCCCATTACTTTTATTTTAATTTTTAGCTGTGCTAAACCGTACATCCCTTTGTAGTGGTTTTAGTTTGGATTTCTCCGATTACTAAAGAGGTCGAAGTTTTTTCCTTGTTCCTTGGCTATTTACTTAAACATTTTGTTGTTGTTGTTTTATTTTTTGAGACAGGGTTTCTCTGCTTTACAGCCCTGACTGTCCTGGAACTCACTTTGTAGACCAGGCTGGCCTTAAACTCACAGAAATTTGCTTGCCTCTGCCTCCTGAGTGTTGGGATTAAAGACATGTGCCACCATTGCCTAGTTTACTTAAACGTTTCTGTGTTCATATGATACACCTCTTCAAGTCTCTTGACATTTTTCTATGAGGTTGTCATTTTAGTAATTTGTAGGGATTCTCTATCCATTTTCAACTCTAATGCTTTCATTGCACATATAGATTATAGTGCATTAAGAATAAATATGCAAGTACATTTTAGACACAGTAAATGTAACTCTATGTATCTGCACTGAGGCTTAAGAAAGCTAGAGTGGCCATTTGAATCAACAGCACCCCTGACAGGGATTTAGAAGATAAAGAATGTTAAGAATTTTAAATATTACTGGCTGAGGATTTGTCCTGCATGCATGAATCCCGGGGTTCTCTTCCCTCTGCACCATAAACTGAGCATGTTGGCACACAGTTAGAGTCCTCTCACTTGGGTTATGGAGGCTGAGTTTCGGGTCCATCTCCTCCGATAATCCCTGTTAGGCCCGGCCTCCTCACTACAGTTAGCTCTTTAGCATCTACTTTCAGTATTACAAACAACAGAGCAGACAGAGCCTCAAGGAGACATAGCAAATTTAGGTGTTCTGTTAGCTCTTAAAACAGGAACTACTCCGGGAGAGAATACTTGGAGTTATTTCCTGCAGAGCTGTGGTTCCCCAAGCTTTCCTAATCAGGCTTCCTGACTGTATGGGTGGGAATCTTAGTCTAGAAACTTATACCGCTGCTCTGATCTGGAATCCATCCTGCACTAATGTCTTCCTGTCTGCACTGGTCTATTTCTTCCAGGCTTCGGAATTTCTTTGTCCCTGAACCTTTGGTGGATTGAAAGCTCTAATGGCTGCTTTTCACTGCTCGGTCTCACGTTCAAAGTTGAGAGTCAGAGGTGTATGGAAAAAGCAGGATGCAGAGGGCAGAAAAATTCATAGAGAATCTAGAACGTGATATTGTTTCCTTGCATTCTTTTCAGTAGCATTTCTGTCTTTATGATGGTGTGCATAAAGCATTTGGTATAAGTCATTATAAACTATATTTAATATGCTTTTGAAAGTGAAACAGAGTAATAAAATAAATTTTAAATTCAGTGTTGCATTATATAAGGAAAGTAATCTGGCAATGAATAAGTAAAACTAGACTACTAGACCCTGACCCAATAGCAAAGCAGTGCCATTGTAAAAAGAGAGCTTGCTGTGGGGACACATAAATAGACACAGAATGGCAGTTCTTAACGTGTGGTCTGATGACCACTGTGGCCTTAAGGGTTTCCCAGATGGCCACCCTCTGGTCTGGTGTCTTGCAACTTTAGAACTTAAATACAACCACATTTTTGCTTTCTTTATAGTCAAGGAGAAATTAGCTGTATCATTAATGTCTTGTTAAAACAGCATGTCTCAACAATTTTAGTTATTGTACATGGCCAAGGTGTATCTGACTCAGTGGCTGTAAGTATTTAAGGTCAATAAGATCTTTTGCTTATTTATTTATTATTTATTCATTCATTCATTTATTCATTCACTCACTCACTCATTTTTAATCTTTTTTTTTTAGTGCTAGCTAGTACAAGTTACGGTGTATATTTCTTGTATTGTGACTATTAACTTTTTCTTAAAGTGTTTATATAGGTGATTCTAGGGTTTCATTGATATTGAAGTGATCCGTGGGTCAGATAGTTCTGGAAGGTTGACCTAGAAACAAAGGCATCTTGTAATAATCTTGAGGGAATTGGTGATGTCTAATAAGATAATTTAGTAAGTCTGAATGAAGAAAATAAAATTGGAAAGGAGAAGATGCAGAAAGAAAAGAGAAAGGGGGAAATAAAAGAGACAGTGGGGGGGAGAAGAGAGAAAGGAAAGAGAAGAGAAGGAGGGAAGGGCAGGGGTGACCAGAGGAGAGAAAAGAAGGGGATACTGCCAACACTCTTGTGACTACCATCCCTGGCCTCAGCAAAAGAGGCTAGGTGTCCCAAAGTTTATGTCAAATACCACTCTGATAGTTACACCAACATTCCTCACGAGGGGAGCCCAATACTTCTCTTAACTACATGGAGCTAAGCACTGCTTCCTTTATAGGAGAGACGGATGCCAGGATGCCAGAATGCAGAGATCGGCAACGCCAGAGAGAAATGGGCAGAGCCCAGGAAACACAATGCTGCTCAGTCAGTAAGGATTATACAGATATGACCCTCCACCAGATAGCCATGGCTGAGTCAACCTCTGAGGCTTCATAGGGATGACTGGTACAGGGACAGGGTGAGTCCAGGAACTCTCCTGTTCTTGAGATTTCTCTCCTGTGCCCCTGGCTTCTCAGCAGTTGGAAATTCTTATCTATAAGACCTCTAACTTAACATTTGAGGGAGGATGTTTAAGAAAAACAAATAAACAGAAGCTAGGGGCATCTACCCACCTACCAATTCTGTTTAGAAGAATTCCTGGCCTTGACTGTCCACTGTCTATCCGACATGAGCAACAAAGTAAAACATAACCATATACATTACACAGCTTCTATTCCCTGGAGGAACAGGCCGATAGAGATGCCATGGGAACTATAGACATCAGCAGACATGTATAATAAATTTACAGTATCTACTTTGATTTATAGTTAAAATTAGGAACACTAGACTTTAGAATCTCAGGCCTTAAATATGACATGTTAAGATCAGACTGGGGTTTAAAAATGATTTTCATGGCAGGGAATTGAGGAATAGATTACTGCAACTTCAAGTGATCACAGTATTACACACTCATGTTGGGAGAAGTGGCCTAGTTACAACCATAGAAAATGAGTGGAGTGAACTGGAGGTCACAGCTGGGATGATGTTCCAGAAAGAAAGAGCAAAGTGTCAAAAACAATCTCCAAGGATATTAAATATGAAGACATAGGAAGCTTCCTAAATATGAATAATGCATGTGCCCGAGGAAGATATCAGAGTTGGTGAGAGGGAGTCATATGCAACTATGGGAAAAATCTGTACTGAAGACACATTTGATTCTGTTGTTTGTGCATCCTGTCCAGTTTCTGCTCCACCCATTCAAAGGCCAACTAATGACAGAGCTTTTCTTGCTTCAGCTCTCCACCCTTCTAGGCTGGAAAGTTGGAGGACCTCTTGGTGTCACTAAAGATGGGAAGTCAGATAAAAGTACAAACGCAGGGCTGTTAAGAGCAAGGTCTCTCATAGTGGACCTTGCTTTGGTTCCTATCTCTTGTCTAGGGTGATGTGATGCTCTCCTCTGGCCTCCCTGTGCTCTTGTACACATATGGTGCAATACTCATGTAGGCACACACACATAAATACACAATACATACATACATACATACATACACAAACAAATAAACAAACAGCTAAATCTCCCCCCCTTCAAAGTAGACACAGAGAAGTAAGCTCTCAGACATGATTTTCTCTAGACAACAACACTAGAGTGCAATTAACATATAAAACAGTGTACTTTATATTTGTGGTTATGTTAATATTAAGCAGAGAGGAGGAAGAGAGAGAGAGAGAGAGAGAGAGAGAGAGAGAGAGAGAGAGAGAGAAGGGAGAGGGCTGAAGGAGCAGTGTGTGTTCCCACAGCACCGGCCAAAATGTCTCTGTAGCTGAAATAATATAGGCCCTAATCTCAGAGTGGGTGATATGCAGTCCTGAGCCTGTGACTGACTAAAGGTTTGAATAGCTTTATTTCTATTATTTTTCCTATGTTGCATTTTCCTCTCCTGAGAGACAACTAGAACTTTCAAATATACTGCAAAATGATGTTGTGAGCATCTGAACAAAACCACACAGAAAATCTGCACACAAATTTAGAGGTTTCTGAGAACACTGGGGCCATATGTCAACCAGATCATTGCACTGCCCTCACAAGTGGCGGGAGCTGCACAGTGGATCTCCCAAGGCTGACCTGTCTTTAAAGGCATTATTTCTGCTTTGTGGATAAAGCTATCTTCATTGTGAAGGAAAAAGCATGTCCTTCCCTAAGAGATTGCGATTTCACAGTTCCTAGACACACAGATAGAAACCCTTGGACACACAGCAATCGTGTACAGTAATAGGAACAGTCACAACAGCGGAAGGTTATGGTAAGATCCATGTCTTCTGCTTTGACAATAAACTCAACTTAGCTTCATCATTCATTTTCCGTAATGTCTACATCATGGTGTGGTCAGTATTCACATCACAGCAGAAGATTATTATCTTGGAACAAATGAGACAATGCCCTTGGAGATGTGGTCTTCATTATATTTTATACTTTTGTAGGTTGGGAAACTTTGTGTTGGAGCACTCAACACAAGAACAAAGGAATGTTACAGAGAATGTATCTTATTATTATTTTTTTTTGATTTGTCGAGACAGGGTTTCTCCGTAGTTTTTTGTTCCTGTTCTGGAACTAGCTCTTGTAGACCAGGCTGGCCTCGAACTCACAGAGATCTGCCTGCCTCTGCCTCCCGAGTGCTGGGATTAAAGGTGTGCGCCACCACCGCCCGGCTTCTTATTATTTTTAAATTGATTTTTATTGAGCTCTACATTTTCTGTGCTCCCCTCCCTGCCTCTCCCTTCCCCCCTTCAACCCCAAGGTCCCCATGCTCCCAATTTACTCAGGAGATCTTGTCTTTTTCTACTTCTGAAGAATGTATCTTATTATATCTTGAACTTAGACTCAAAGTTTGTTAGAATATTCCTAGAAAAGTTCTGTAGAAGCAAATCTGGATGGAAGAGAGATAGGTACACTATTGATTTTTTGAGGCCACTCGCATCAACCCCTTTACTAAGGAGTTTATTTATTAGAACCCCAAGTCTCCATAAGCATAGTAACACTTGGAAAGAACTTTGACTCTTGACCATGTCCAAGAGGGGATAGTGCCCTTAAAGTAGCCCTGGTGACCAATGTCAGGACTCCATACAGTAAGACCAGGGAATCCCTTGGAGATACTAAAAACCCAATATGTACAACAAATAATTTTTTAAAAAATGACCTAAAACCCTTATGCTGAACATACTCTTGCAAAAATCCGGAAAGATAATACATTAGAAGTTCAAATAATGATATGCTCAGAATACTGTTTCATGTAGTTCAAACTGGGTTACAAAGAACATGAGTCCAACCTGAGGAGGCTTAAACCTAAGAAAAGACAAATTTAATTGCTGGCAAAGGCCTGGGAGTTCTTCTCAGGAGCAGCAGTGAAGGGGATCCTGGGTGACTACAGGAACACCCAAATCATTTCTTTTTAAAAAATGTTGGACAAGAAAAATTTATCTTTGTGTCTTTGACTCAGGCAGGCTTCTTTCTCCACCACGGTCCAGTTGCTAGTCTCGGGAGGAAATTTTCTCCACCACAGTCCAGTTGCTAGTCTCGGGAGGAAATGTGGGGCTCCCCCTCCCACCGCTTTCAAAGGAATTTATGCATATTTCTTTGAAACCAGCAATGCGTTCTCTCTGAGGAGCTGAGTGTATACTTAAGTAGACATGAGCTCAAAAGGAAAAATGTTTATTTCAGCAGAAGAAGCAGCCCTTAACCACATTTCCCCTAAAGTCTGATACGTAGGCTCTGGCCAGGGAAGGTGGGTGGAGCAAGGTTCCTCTTGAGAAGGTTCTGTGAGCTCTTATGGGGGGTGGTGACTTTGCCACATATGTGGTTGTTGCTGTGCCTCAGTCCATTTCACCAATATATGGGTGGCTCACTGCCATAGCCCAGCAGGTCTACTGCCAGGAAATGGGGGACAGGAAGCCTTTCTCTACCTACTTCCAACCTAAAACAACTGTGATTTCCCTGGGCGCTCAGTCCATTACATTCCCTCCAAGGATGAGGGAGATTGAGAGACAAGGAGAAGTGAGAAGATGCATTTCAAGCTGAGCAGTGTGCTGATAGCCCAGCTGTCTTTCACATTTCCTCATGGTGAATGGCCGGGCTCTGTTTCTCTTCTATTAAACATGAAATATCTGGCCTCTCAGGTCAGCAGTTTTTTCTTTGGTCCACGTTAAGCCTGCTGGTAGCTGAGCAGGACAGGGCATACCCACGGTAATGTGCCTGTCACTTTTTCCATAGGGGGTAAATCAAAGGTTTCTGTATCCAGGCCTCTAACCTAAGGGAATCTATGTGACTGTCACATGTGCTGAAAGTGTCCCAGACTGTTTCGATGTCTTAGAGGAAACACAGGAATCATAGCTCCTTTTGTAGTTCATTTATTTGAAACATGATAGAGCTGTAACACTTTAAAAATCATCTGAAATAAGATGGTGAGATGAATTTATTTTCTTTCCCTTCCTTCCTTCCTTCCTCCCTCCCTCCCTCCCTCCCTCCCTCCCTCCCTCCCTCCTTCCCTCCCTTCTTTCTTCCCTCCCTTCCTTTCTTTTTTCAAGACAGGGTTTCTCTGTGTAACAGTTCTTGCTTTCCTGAAACTCAACCTGTAGACCAGACTGGCCTTGAACTCACAGAGATCACCTGCCCAAGCCCTGGGGTTAAAGGCACATGCCACTACCACCTGGTGGGAGAGGAATTTCTTATTTTTCTCTAGGAAGAGCTGCATACTATATTTGGGATATTCTTATAAGCCACCTTGGAACTCTTCTAAGAACTTTCCTGGAGCGTTTTCATGCTGAATGACAATCCAGAGGCTTGTGACTTGGTAACTACACACTCAGATGAAAGTGAACATATGGAGGGACTCACTCTATTTTATTCATTTTGAAATTCCTTGAGAAACGCCTTCATCAAATGAATATCTGTTAAAGTATGTCATATGATGGAATTAGCAAATCAATGAGCAATATTTTATTAGGTAAATAGTGGGTTTTTTTTGTTTTTTTTTTTTGTTTTTTTTTTAAGAACGGAGGGATATAGGTCCTCCCAGCTCAACTCTACCTCCAAGGGTCTTGGCCTCTTGGAGTGAACCCAGAGTCCCCCTTCCAGCCTTTCCTTCTACACCATCTCCATCCTTTTGTGACTCAGCCAACCTGCAAAACCTTTCTCTCCCGGGAGCCCACAGTCTCCACACCGGGATGAGAGCATCACTCAACCCTCCTCGGAGGGAGGAGCTTGCTGTTGCGGTAGCTGGGTTGTGTCATATATGAACTCACAGAGACTGACAGCACACACAAGGAAGCCCTGGACAAATTCAAATCAGACACAATCCCTGCACTGAGAGGGAAAGTAGACACCAAGTTCCACCCATAACCAAGATGCTATTCGAAACTGATACCTGCTGAGAAAGGAGAGATCAGTATCCCCCAATGGAGTGTTGCTGGGTATATTAATCACATACCACGGAGGGCCCCATGCCCAGGATTCAGTACAGACTCCATGATTCCATGTTTCATTTGGTTTTGTTTGTTGTGGTTTTGCTTTTGCTTTGGTAATTTTTGCCCTATTGCTTTTGATTTTGTTTTGATTGTCATCTTGTGGGGAAGGGCTGAGAGAAAGAACTTAGTCTGAAGTTGGGCACATAGGGTGATACATAGGAAGGCTATGAAGTTGGGTATATCAGGTGGTACATAGGATATGAGAGTTGGGTATATAGGGTAGTACATAGGATATAGAAGAAACTGGGGGAGGGGAAGAGTATGATCAAAACATCGTTTGAAAAAAATTAAAAATGTTTAAAAGTTGAGGGCTATGGGACTGATGAGAGGACTTAACAGGTAAGATTTGCTGATCAGGCTCACGACAGTCTTGATTGCATTAATCCAGTTTCAGGGGACCTGAGGCTCTCGCCTGGCCTCCATCCATACCAAGCATTCACATGACTCATATACATTCAAGAAAGCAAAATGTTCATATACATTAAATAAAAATAAAGACTGTTGCAAGATAGCATGCAATTGATCCCCTGTGGACTGTGCTCTCTTCCTTGTGCTTGTGATTTGGGGTATCCTTGTAAGAACAACAAAATTCTTAAAGTTTTTGTTTTGTTTTTGCTTTGTTTCAATTAAATGCTTGACATATATCTATGACTGTGATTCATAAGTTCTGTATGTATGCGCTAGTCTGAAAAACATCCAGCCGAAATGATAATTGTGACATCTATTACTTAGGATTGACTAAAAGCTCAATGCTATTCTGATTACATTTATTTCATTTTCTTTTATTTTATTTTATTTGGTTTTTCGAGACAGGGTTTCTCTCTGGTTTTTTTGGAGCCTGTCCTGGAACTAGCTCTTGTAGACCACGCTGGTCTCGAACTCACAGAGATCCGCCTGCCTCTGCCTCCCGAGTGCTGGGGTTAAAGGCGTGCGCCACCACCGCCTGGCTTGATTACATTTATTAAGTCATCTAATTCTTGTACTGCCCTCCTGTACTATGTGATAGTATGATACTACTCCTGTATTGTGGCGCCTGCACTACAGGACCATTTGCGAGCCGGGCAAGGGCCTGGAGATTTAAACACACAAACACACACAGACAGAGACAAGAGTCATCCTTGAAACAGGAATGTTCCAAGAATGCCCCCTTTATTGTATCCAGCAGCAGCTTATATAGGGATCCTTAACTGATAGCCAAGCCCCAGCTAAACCCACCAGAAACCACTCTCCTGCCATCAGGAACTCCTGAGGATCTCATGCTCAGAGCAGCTTCAGGATGTCTCAGAGCAGAGGAAAACAAGTTGTTTACAAGAAATTCAGGATCTGGGGGTTCACTGCTCTCAACAAATTCTCATACACAAAGGTGAGCTATGTGTTACTGTCTCCATGCCACAAGAAGCAATGACATCAAAATGGCATCTGTAGAGTTAGAGCTGAGATAATTTTGGGCTTCGAGTCTCTGTTCAGATATTGCACTCATTTTCCTATCACTTTAGCTCCTACAGCTGAGACTTCATTTTTCCTTCCCTGTACCCTATTGAAATTACAGAAAAGTAATATAAAATCAGAATAAGGTAGATAGTGACTTCTAGGATATGAGTGGGGTGAAGGGAGTTTGTTCCTCAGGCAAAATAGCCACAAGTAAATAAAACCCGTATATCCCTACCCCCACCTCTAGCATCCCTGGTGCCAGCAAAGCCTGGGATAATGGCACTGTAGGAAAAGTGGACAAGTGAGGCCCCACCTGCCTGTACCTCCCAGTAAAGGATATCCTGGCTTACTAGAGTGGTTGCCTTTTCTGATGCTTAGCCTCCCATAGGACTCTCGGTCACACACGATGAATCCTTGTTAAGAGCAACCAAAAGATCAGGAACTCTTTCCTTGCCCCGTTCATTTGTAGACTCAGTGTTCAGATTGTTTTACACTGTAAATATCAAGGTCCACATCGCCTTTGTCTTCAAATAACTCTATTTAAAAAGGTGAACATTTCTAATTAACAATTGCAGTTTCTACCTTGGCACCTGAAAAGGAAAGCAAGAGAAAGACAAACAAGGAAAATAAAACAAAAACACTAAGAACTACAGAAAAAAATTAACAATATTTGTAAAATGGCAGAGATAATTGAAAAATCAAAAATTGTTTTTTATAAGAGTCAACACAACTGATGAGTGTTTACTTACAGAGATATAAAAAAAAAATTCTCCAAGACGGACTCAGACTGAAAATCAGTAATTCAAGAAGAAAGTAGTAGGGACGCTAGTGAAATGATCGACTGTATAAAGAAGAATTATACCGTCTAAATGAAACATAGAAATGTTTGGGAACCAACTGCTAAATTTGACTCCAGCAGAAGAGGAAAACCAAATTAGAACCATGATTGAATTAATAATCCTGAAACTCTCCCTTTCAGAAAATCGCTAGTATCAGACAGATTCATTAGTGAGGTCTAGCAACCATATAATGAAGCATAAATACTAACTCTTCACAAACTCTTCCCCCAAACTTGGAAAGGAACCCTTTTTAGCTTGTTCTGTATGACCAGTATTCTACCAGTGTCATAACCATATGAGAATAGTACAAGAAAAGAAAACTCCAGGTCAAATTCTTAATAAATATATATATTTATATGCTAAGTTGAATACAGCAGCATATAAAAATTGCTATATCATGACCAAGTGGGGTTTGCCCCAGGAATACAAGTGGAGTTAAATTTTAGAAAATAAGGAAGTAACTTCTCAACTTACAATGATGTTTTATCCAGATAAAACATCTAAGTTGAGAACAGAATAATTTAAAATGCCTTTAACACTCACGATTCACTGACAACAAAGCTTAGAAACATGTACAGGGTTGGTTGTGTGAACCCATGATTGCATGACTGACAGAAGATGGGGCTCTCTGCTGACACCCAGCTTTGTGAGAATATTGAATAAGAATAAAGAAAAAGATATACATTTTAAGTATGAGATCAACAGGACATATATTGTATTGTCTCTGTTTAAAGTCAAACCATCAAGGGCCGTTTGTAGCTTACTGTAGCTATAGGCTAAGAGGAACAAGCCACTCGTTTGCCATCAATGGTGTGGAAGAAGAGTGTCTCAAAGTCTAAACTCCCTTCTCGGGGAAAACTCAGCAGACTAAGAGGTTAAAGGAACTTCCAGAGTAGGAAGTGTAGCTGGGCGGCAGACCTGGAACCCACAGAGATCTGCCTGCCTCTGCCTCCCGAACGCTAGGATTAAAGGTGTGTGCTACCACCACCAGACAAGACTCTTGAGTTCATGGTCAGCCTGGGATATATAACTGAGACTCTAAGATGCCAAGTTAGACAGAAATTTCCCCAGCCTGGTGGGGGCATCTGTGAGAAACTACAGTTAATTTTATAATAAATTGCAAAAGATTTGAAGCGTTTCCCCAATACTGGGAGCAAATCAAATATTTTTGTTCTTACACACTAAACGTTGTATTATAACTTGTAGATGGAGCACTTCAGTAAGAAAACGAAAATAAAAGTCATCCAAATTTGAAAGGATGACACCTACCTCTTTTTTTTTAAATTTTTCTGATTACATGCACCTGCATTTAGTTTATCAGTTTGTTAGTACTAATCATGGTCAGCAAGGTTAGGTTGTCCTCCCAACATACAGCTAAAAAAAAATTAACAAATTGCCTTTGGCAGTGGTGGCATGCCTTTAATCCCAACACTTGAACCATGTTTTGAAAAGCCAAAAGAAGAAAGAAAAAAAGCAAATTGCTCTTTTAGCTGTTTACAACGAACAATGCAAAAATGGAAATTAAAACCAAAATTGCTTTACGGTTTCATCACAAAGAATAAAATAGGCATAAATGTACAAATGAAAAGATTCAGTGCGGTCCTTGTAAATTTCCATTAGGAGTACTGTGTGAAGATGACAGATTTGAAGGACCATTTATGAGTGGAAACCATCCCAAAGCTACCAACAGAAGAGAGACTCGATAATCATGGTGCAATCATTTACAGGATGATGGCTTTCCTACATCCATGTGGATAAAGTGAGTCTATACAAACTGACATGGAAAGCCGTTCATAATATGTAAAGACAGATAAAGATATCCCAGGCCACATTAGAATGAACACACAACAAGGCTACTAAGCCCCCTTTTATTAGACAGGCATTTATATGTTATCAGTTATATTTGCTTCATCTATCTTGACTTAGGGTGTAGGCCAGTATACAAGAACCAGCCCAATTTGAAATAAAAAGACACAGCACTTATATATCAGTCTTTTTGAGAATTGATGAGCAACCCATCCTTGAAGTTAGTTTATATGGATGCTATCCATGATGTTAGATCTGGGTATCCTCCAGAGTTGTCTCATATCCACCCAGTGACTGTCTTGTTAAGCACAGTGGTGGAATCATAGGGAGAAATGTGGTTCAAACGCAGAGAAAATACTCAAAAACATGCAGGTCAGTTTCCAGTGGTCATCCGGAGAGTGTAGATAGATAGAAATAAACCAATGAAAGAGGTGCACAGTTTACCTTTCATTCTCTATGTTTTTAGCTTTAAATTTAATATGGGTGGTTTCATATGTTTATAATTAAAGAATAAAGAAGACATGCCATAGATTACACTAATTACAGGGAGAAACTACATCTGATAAATAACACATTTTAAAAGTAGTTTTGACCCTCCCCACTTTGAAATACTAATCACTTCCTTAAACCTAGTTTTTCCTCTATATAGATTTCCTACTTTCTAGATAAGTGGACCTGACACAGACTAGATTAAACTTCTTACATTTGACAATACCCCATCGTGAAGTCTCTTATGTGCCCTGCTTTCTGCCGTTACATCCGGGGCAATATCTCATTTTTGCTCAGCCTTTCGTTCTCACTTTTCATTATTCTCTTGGCTGAACTGACTTTGTTTAAGATTACATGTGAAGATGTGCCAAATGGCATGACCCATTATTACGAATCTAGAAAGTTCCAAGTTTTGAGACTTGCACCAGTGTTTTTAGTATCACTTACTGTTTTGTGTGCATGCTTGTCAAAAGCAATTACCCCTGATTCAGCAAAATTCAACGCTTTCTAACAAACGACGAGGAGGGTAAACAACTCATTTACTCAGAGGGGTTTATATTTTCAGCCCTGCCTCAAAGGAGCATTTCCAAGAGGCCAGAAAGGAATTCAGCAAAAAGGAAACAGCAGGAAGACCCCATGTTTCTCTGTAGTTCAGCAGTACTGGTTGCCAACACCAACATCATAACATTTCAGGGCCGAATTTTCCATATTTTGAAATGGCTTGCAGAGATTGTACCAAGCGAGTCAATCTGCCATCAAACCTAGCTTTGTCTGTTTGTCGCTAAACTTTCTATTCCCTGGCACCTGAACTAAATAGTGGAAGCTTAGCTCTCTGTGAGTAAATCAGAACTGGTGGTGACTCATATGGAGGCAGTGGTTCTCAAATGTTGGCATTTAACCAGATGGCCTGGAGTACCTAAGATACAGATTCCCCAGGCTAATCATAGAGTTACCCCAGTGTGTGGGGCTCAAGAATCTGCTTTCCAGGTGAGTTCTCCAGGTAAACCCACAGCTGCTATTCTGGGGTCAATAATTTGAGGACTACTGAGGTGACTGCTTAGGCTTCCAGGACCTTATATTAATAACTAGAGACTTACTCCTGGCTCTCAAATATGAGGACACCCAAATATTAGTGGCATGACCTCTAAATGTGATTAGCCTAAGAAGAGAAGGGCACAGTATGGAAATACCACTCTTGTAAGATAACATCTGTGTGCTCATGAAAACATAAGTTATGGGTTCAGATCGTCTTTTAAACAGATGTTGCTTTTTTCCCCCAAGAACCTATCCTAATTTTGTTTCCTAAGATCATTGAATTAATTGGAACTAGTAGATACTACCGGGTTAAAAAGAGTCACACACTTTAGATTTCCTGATCCAACATCATGAAGGTCAGTTTTTAACATGTTCTGATCATCCCTAGTCTTGTCTGTGGAACACAGAGAATTTGGTGGTTTTTAGACATAAAGCAAAGAAAACCAGCCCACAAATCACAATCCCAGAGAACCTAGACAACAATGAGGACCCTAAGAGAGACATACATGGATCTAATCTACATGGGAAGTAGAAAAAGACAAGAGCTCCTGAGTAAATGGGGAGCATGGGGACCTTGGGAGAGGGTTGAAGGGGAGAAGAGAAGAAGGGAGGGAAGCAGAGAAAAATGTAGAGCTCAATAAAGATCAATAAAAAAAGAAAAAGAAAAAAGAAAAGAAGAGAGAGAATTTGGATTAGACCCAGGTGCTTTGAAATTGTATTCCTCCTTCTTTGATTGACTAGGTATCTTCTTCTTATTATTATTAGGTATCATCAAATTAAAGTTTAGTTGGTTCTGTTTTATAGCTCAACACAATTACTGTATTTCAGATAGGTCTCTTCTGGTTTGGTGAATGGGCCAGTTAATTAATAATACTTGTATTAATTAAAAATGAAAGCTGTTATTCTTACAGCGTATACTGAAATCATGCCAGACCAAGTGGAAATGTCTAACTTCCAACTTATTCAGCAAATATAGTGCCAGGCACTGTGCTAATTGCTTTATGCATACTTAAGTGTTTTCTTTTTATTATGTTATATTAAAATGGACAGAGCTTTAATTTTAACACCAGCTTAGTTAAATTGGTTTTCAACTGAATCATACCCATTGGCAGCGTTTTCCAGAGGGCTGAGGTTTGCCTTATAAGATGCCAAAGGCAACTCCAATCAATACTGAAAATGTCACATGCGTGGAAGGAGGCAGCCCTGTCTCTATGCGTACTTAGGTTACAAGAGCAATAATTCATCTCAACTATGAATTTGGAGGAATGCAAAATTAGAATGCAATATTACTTCAGTAATGATATTTAGCTTGCATGGGTGTTTTTGTAGCATTTAGGTCATTTGGGGGTCATTTAAGTAACCCTATGGAAGTACAATTATTGTGACCACTCTTATATTAAGATATATGATGCATAAAAAGTTGTTTTCTTAGGGCATGAGTCAGATTTTTTGAGCATTTGTAAGAGAGGGAGGGAGAGAGAGAGAGAGAGAGAGAGAGAGAGAGAGAGAGAGAGAGAGAGAAAGAGAATAGAGAGAGAGATGAGAGAGAGAACCAGGAAACTCTTACTTTAAAAGTAATAACATAATGGGGAAAAAACAGCCTTGCAAGTTGAAAGCATGTAGTTTGTGTGCCAATGTTGTCCTTCCTAGATACATAACATTAACAAATACCTTAGTCTTTCTAAGCCCATTGAGTCATCTGGGAAATGGAGCCAACAGGCCTTTCATAGCTCATAGAGATTTTGCAAAGATTAGAGCTAATATAGGTAAAGCACTTGGTTCATAAAAGCTCAGAGAATATTGGTATTCTTAACACGTATTGGATATTGGGATTCTACCTGGAAGGTCTGTCTTTTTCTCTCTCTCCTTCCCTCTCCCTCTCTTTCTCCATCTCCAGAATTTTGCACAATTCTTGGCACAGAGGAGACAATAAATAAACATGTATTAAATAAATGAGTGTACCGTACCATACAGAGTAGCTAATCACATGTTTAATAGGATCACTTCTATCTAGATTTGAAAATGAAAAACTGGCCATTCCTGCAGACTGATCTCATTTGGCTGGATATGAAACAAGGGTATCAGGAGAGAGACCATTTGCCATATGTGACATTCTCTCTCTTACTGAAGAGAAAAATGCACCACAGCTTTCATTTGGTGGCCTGACGGAGATGGAGGTACACAAACCTGGAGGGCAAAATGCTGAGGTGTTATGAGGCACCCGAATAGGTCAAGAGTTCCTTGGTGGTGGTGTGTGGTCCAGGTTAAAGATATGAACCAGACAGACCCTCATGCTAACAGTTTTTACATGCAGTCTGGTAAGAAGCAGGCATTTTCTAGCTTTTGCATAAGCCTGAGTATTTACATAGAAAAGTCTATTAAGCATTTAGAGATAGACCTTGGGAAGAATCTATTTCTATGATGAATATTGGAATATACTTGATAGATAACCTCCCAAACTGTCAATCAGTCCAAACTGTTTGGTCTTTATGTCAGCCATATCAAATTATGAAACTCAACTTGTCTATCTTTTAGGTGTGGAAGTTTCCTGACCTTGCTTATCCTCGAAAGATTTATTAATTAAATGAGGATAACAATAAAATCTAGATGCCACGTAGGGTATAGCATTACATTTGACACTGCATGGAAAATGTCTAACATATGTTCAATATTTGGTAGCTACTAACCATTCTTATAGGAGATTAGAAAAAATAAATCTGACCATGACACACTGGAGAGAGATGCCTGGATTGAGGTCAGGAGACGGGTTAACCTGTGGGTCAACAAAGCCGGAGTAATGGCTGCGCAAAGCAGAAGAAGCAGCCCAAATACAATTTCAGTTGTGTAAAAAATTTATATTAGGATAAGCTGGAAAATATCAGTGGAAACGGCCACTGTATTTACTCCAATTGTCTGATATTCACTTATTTAGCTATTTTGTTAAACGGGTATGGTTTTTTTCATATCTTTCCAATGACAACTTAGGGAAAACTGACAAAATTGATTCAGAAATGATTATCCTTTGGGGTTCAAGCAGATGAAGTTCATTGTCACAATCCGTATCATGATGATGTTGCAGCCTGTGTCATTTCTAGTTTATCACAACCGCAGGAGAATCCAGCCCTGTCCTTTTGGTCGTGTTCTCCTTCTAGTGGTCCAGCCTCCTGCTGTGACAGACCCCCAGCACAGTCAGCAAGCAGAAACAAATGATCAGCATTTTGAGAAAAATATTCCCAGTGAAGCTAATCCATATAAAAGTTTAGCATTGCGTGATGGGATGTCAGACGTCACCACGCAAAGAAATGAGCACGTGCCAGTGTGAAAGGTAGACCAGCTGGTGACATTAGAATGACTTCAGCTCACGAGTATTATGTTTCTTAATATCCGTTTCCGTCACCGCTGTGCCCAGTGTCTGTGCGCAGTCTAATGAGAATATGAAACTGACTTAGATTTGATTTGAAGAAAGACATTATGAATTGATATAGAAAAATAGTACTTTTATTAACCCTTAGAGACGGGCAGCGTAGCTCCAGCTGAAGGAATGCTCAGTTCTAAGCCAATATTTTCCAGGGAATTCATGACATGTATAAGATGAGGGCAGAGACCTTTACTGCCCCCCCCCCATAGACTTTAGACCACTGAACACAATGCTTGTCGTATTGTAGGGGTGCCTCAAGGATGGGTTTGATAAGTGAGTAATGAAGTGCACCCCACAAAGTGGTTCTGGTGACATCGGTGCTTACAGAGTTGTGACGGGAGAGGTGTGCTTTACATGACCAATGCTGTAGGGACCACCCCTGGTTGAAGCCTCAGCTGGATCTAGAACCATACTCATTCTGAGGCCTGTTCTCTAAGATCAGCTCCAAGATCATGATGGAGTACATTTGACCCGGGGATGTAGAATATTAATACAGGCGAATTTCAAAGAGAAATCAGATTTTTCAAAAGGTCCAAGGAGTTCCTACTGAGCTAGCCAATTCTCACTCAGAATGCGGGTGCTACTGGAATCTCTTCTACCCAGTCCCCGTCCTTTCCTTTCTCTTTCCACAGCAGCAGACCTCATCACCACATTAAAGGGTCCAGACCTGCATCACCACGCTAAGGGGTCCAGACCTGCATCACCATGCTAAGGGTTCAGACCTTCATCACCATGTTAAGGGATTCAGACCTGCATCACCATGCTAAGGGGTCCAGACCTGCATCACCATGCTAAGGGGTTCAGACCTTCATCACCATGTTAAGGGATTCAGACCTGCATCACCACGCTAAGGGGTCCAGACCTGCGTCACCACGCTAAGGGGTCCAGACCTGCGTCAGCACGTTAAGGGGTCCTCTTACCTGGTCTTGTCTTCTCTCTCCAACAAATCTCTCGCAAATGTGATTCTGTCTCAGTGTTTGCTAAGAGAGCTGGCATGACATGAAAATTTATGGTGGATCAGTCACCGAGAAGCGCAGGAGATCTGCCTTGTGCGTCGTTTAAATTTAACCTGTGTTAATCCAACCCTGAAAATTATTTTCGAAGAATGAATAAGTGAAGACATCTTCATCATGTCAGCAAAATTATCACTAGTCTCACTCAAGTGTGTTTAGGGCCAGAATGAGTCCTTAGAGATACCCTCTCCCATTACAGCCATCAGAAGAGCCTACAATAGAATAAAAATGAGTATACTATGCAGGCGACTTCACTTTGGGAAGCAAAAGACTTACTTTTAGTACCCTATAATTTCATGTTTAAAATTCATCCTCAGAATTTATCACGTGTCACACACGTCACCGTTATTGTTTAATACCTCTCTTAAGAACACAGAATTTTGCCTCATCTGAGGGCGCAGGAATGTACATCAAGGTTTATTTTGTAAAAAGGCTTACCTTTCCCACTCGGAGTGATTCATGACACACTGAACTTACACGACTAATGTATTAGCAAACTGTCGGTCGTTTGAAACTTGGACGTCTACCTGATTTTATCAGCTTGCTGGGTGCATACAGGGTCTTACAATTCAAACAAAGATTATTGAAGAATAACATTTCTGCAGCTGAGGACAAGCTGGGTGTTCCATATCCATTTATGGATGAATATATGGAAAGCTGAACTACCAAGATAGAAAAAAAATGGAGTCCAATGGAGTTTTTAGTATTTAGGTCAAGACGTTTTCAGCAGACACAGTTGGTTAATAAAAATGAACAACCGAAATGCAAGAGATGATATTTGTTCTGGAGTTGAAAATGATTCTTTCCAGCAGGCAAGGGAAGGCCATTACCTCAAAAGTCGGCCTTGCCAGGTCCAAGTTGTTCCCAAGGAACTTTCAGCAGCCAGCAAGTACAATCATGAACTGGAAAAACATTTACTGGAAAGGGACGGGGGGGAGGGGGCTCCTGTTGGATGGCTTTGGGGTGATTCACAGCAGCAATTTACAACATTCTCACAGAATCTTAAACTATTCTCTGCCTCAAAAATATGCATGTGTTTTGACATATGGGGCAGAAGAGGACAAAGAAGGAACAGTGGAGAGTCCCAGTCCATTGTCTCCGAAGGATTCTGTGTATACTTTGTGATTGCTCTTTTATTGCTAATATTTAAAATGTAGCCTAAAAGACGGGAGGATATAAAAGCATAAACTGTGAAAACTGAGTGCAGTTCTTTTACAGGGTATCAATACACATTGATAAGGGAAGTGTGGCCCTAGAGATGCAGCTCAGTTCATAGTCTGCTTGGCTAGTGTGCCCCAAGTCCTGACTCATTCTCCATAACCCAGGCCTGGTTCAAACCCGTAATCTCCACACTCACCATGGAGGACCAGAAGTTTAAGATTGTCTTCAACTACACAGTAAGTTTAGGAGAGCCTGGACTTCACAGGGCCTTGTCTGAAACAAATGAGCAAAGAAGGGAGCTTTTCAATGTGTGTCTATGCATTGGCACATGTATGTATGTGTGCACACAAGTGTGCACATGCTTGTACGTGGGTGCCTGTGTGTGTGCACCATGAGCCTGGCTGTCTTTGCCCCTGATTTAGATCTAGGCAGCTCCAGTTTCAGGTCTGAGAAGCCTGTACAATTCGCCTTTTTATTCTGCTCTGAAATCCTCCTGATCAGGCCATATGGGGGTTCAGGTGCTGACAAGCCGGGTGCTGTCAGTAACTAGGATTACAGGAAGTCCATCCAATTACTGAGCTGCGGTCACTCCATGTGTCATAGTAAGGAAATGAAAGTCATTCATTGTACTTTTCCCCGTTCCCCGTTTCTGGCAGCTCAAACTCTATCTTCACATCTCTGACTCAGTAGTAATTCTACATGCTAACGTTTCAGCAAAGTTGCTTAACGTTGCTACTACATACAACATATAATAATTCTGACATTTTATTTTATATTTAAAATTTTAGAAATTTAAGATTTTATTTTAAAAATTGCATCAGCACAGATACATATCCATATATAGACCATAAAGTCGGCAAACCTAAAGCAGGTTTTAATTGTATTCATCTGTATTTTCAGGGACATCAAAATAATGGGTGTGGTAGAGCAATAGCATCAAAGCAAACAAACAGCAAGAACAAATTCCACCACTTCCACCACCACCAAACAAAACACCCCCAAAGCCCTAGTTCAGGAGCTTTAGGAATTGACACACACACACACACACACACACACACACACACATATACATACATACATACCTATATACATATTCTAAGCCACATCTGAGAACAGTCATGCGTTAGTTCCATATTGTGGTCTCTGTTCAGTAAGAATATGACTTTTACGTTCCTTTCTCTTATTATTTTATCCCACGACACAAGTTATTTCTTTTTCAATTATTCGTTTGCAGTCTCTTGAGTCCAGTTTGGTTTCACAGTGGAGATCCTCCTGCCTCAGTCTTCTTAGTGCAAGGAACAACTGTGTGCGTCACCACACCCAGTGATGTCTTCTTTTCTTCTTCCTTTGCAATGAAGTGCTGGGGACTGAACTCAGGGTCTGCTGTACTCTAAGCACGAATGTGCTATTCCGTGGAGCTACCCTCAGAGCACACAAAAGGCATTTTCTTAAAAATTCTAGTTATTATTACTTTTTGCATATAATATGTTTGGGTGTGTACAGGCATGCATGCACCACAGCACACATATGAACATACTTTCAGGACTGCCCCTTCCCCCAGAGGGTTCTGGGGATTGAAGGCAGGTCATGAGAATTGCATGGTAAGCACTTTGACCCTCTGCGCCATCCTGCCAACCCACAGGAAGCTATTTCTAAGTCCACGCACAATATTTGCTGTGTGTACTCAAGCACAGACTCCTTCGCTTCCCTGGTGACTCTGTGACATTTCTTCCTATGACTGACTTTCTTTATATGGGCTTTCCCACAGTCTCTGTCATAGTCTGCTCTATAGCTAGTACTCACTTCGGTGCCAAGAAGGCAATAGCTTACCCCTCACCCCACAGCCGGTGTTTCTAATAACCACTGTAGTTGGCTGTTGTCTTGCCTTCCACACTTGACAAAGTCCTACCAGGTGAAGAGGGAACCCTGCTCTTGATAACAGGCTCTTCTGCTTATGAGCTGCATGGTTATGATTCAACTGCTAGGCTATTTCTTTCCCTATCTTTAAAATCAGAGTCAGATTAGGTGAATTTAGAATATTATTTCCTACTTTGGTTTCATGCTTTAGCAGTAATTTTCTATGCTTACACCATGTTGGATTGTCCAACTATCCCACCGCAGCTGTTTTGGCTCAGATGATTTCCCAATCTGTCTGTTGGCTGCTTGTTTGGGAGAAGTGTATCTCATAGTGTCTGGGAGGTCATTTGTCAGCTACAAGAGCTCAAGGAAGAATACACAAACCGAAGGGGAAATGTGGAGCCGTGTAAGAAGTCCAATGCAAACTGGGAAGGATTGGTGAGCATGGCATGCAGGGCTAAATTTGAGAGACAAACATGTTCAAGATTCAAAGGACTCTCAAATGTCACAAACAAAAATTGGGGGTAGCAGTTTTAAGAGGGATGTTTTCGGAGTTTAGAATACCGACAAACATTCTCAGATCTAAACCCCAGAAAGCGAAGTTCATCTGCAGCCAAAGGGATGTCAGATATACTTGGCACTTTGAAGTGTGTTTGGCTTGCAAAAAGTTATTCGAAAAAGAAATGCTGAGTGGGAGGCCAAGAGAAACCTCTGGTTCTCACTCCACAAGATTCCACCTACTGGCTGCCACCATGCGGGGCACTTCCTTCTTAGGTTCTTAGCTCACAGAGACCTGGAGTGAGTAAGATTAAGACATTCAATATAATAGAAAGTTTGATCCACTCATGGTAGCACACAAGACTGGGTTTGCTTTATTTCTAGTATCTAGGATGTACAAGCGGGGGCAGGGAGTGATTGATCAAGTTATAACTGTTCCCTCCTCACTTCTGCCATAGATACTTTGGTCCCATCACTATTTTCTTGGTCTTACTATCTCAGCTTTTATTCTAGCTTTCTACAACCTTGTCAGTTACCTATGGACAGATGACCACTGATTTCAACAATGGCCAGAGGAACTTCTTTTTGTAGTGGGTAGCAGAAACTTTAAACTGGTCCTGGTACTGAGAATGAGTAATTGCTGAGCACTCAGCACTAAATGTGACATTTGTAACAATCCCTCCGAGGCTCAAGGAGCATAGTTGAAGAGTGGACAGAAAGAATGTAAGAGCAAAAGGATGTGAATGAATACTGTGAAATGCTATCTTCTGGGCTTGAAATCGACTGTTGAACTCATGGGCTCAAAGCAGCTATAATTGCTTATGTGAATCTTTTACCAGATCAAAGTAGTCACCACTACAGTGTGGATGGAGAACAGGCTCATACATCTCTGAGCTCAGCTGAGGGGTCATTGGCAGCTGATGCTTCTGAATAAAGGGAATCCTACTTCTTTACACATGTGTCCATTGGTAGGTAGCCCATGCTCTGGGAGGTGGCACCATACCCATGTGCCAGAAGGTAGCACTTATTAGATACAGTAAACTCTATAAAAAAGAAGACCACATGATGGTACCAGAATGTGAAGATGCATTGAGGGGACCCAGAGGCAGTGTAAAGAGGAGTTAAGGGTAGATTATGATCAAGATACATGAAACACATGTACAGGATTTCCCAAAGTAAATTAAAATGTTCTTTATTGAGCTTTTAAACACATAGTCACCCAGAATTACTCTCCTGATCATAATCTACTTGACACAAAAGTATTCAAGCCCAGAATGTTGTCAACAAGCTTCATTGGCCAGGTCAGACCTACTTGATTAGCAAAACTGGCCCATGGTGGTTCTGAGTCTTATAAACCTTGCTTTGACATATTTCTTATTCCTCCCTTAAGACCTATGCCAGGGGTGGAAGCTGGCATTCCATCCCCCCTTTTTCCTGCTTTTCAGAGCTTCCCCTAGTGAAGTAATCATCCCAATGAGTATACCTAGGCCAGACTGTGGGAGACTGGCACCTGGCCTCCTTAAGGAATTTAGCATATCCACAAGCTGTATGCAGTGCTAAGGAATTGAAATCAGAGAGGTTCAGAAAATACTCTCAAGCTTTAGAATGCACAAGATCTCACCATGAACCCTAACAAAAAATCACATGCAGGCTACGTTTTTAGCTACCAGTGATTGTCTTAGTTGGTGTTTTTATTGCTGTGAAGTGACACCAGGACCATGGTGACTCTTATAAAGGAAAACATTTAACTGGAGCTGGCTTATAGGATCAGAGGTTTAGGCCATTGTCATCATGACAGGAAGCATGGTTGCATGCTGGAGACATGGTGCTGAGAGGTAGCTGGGATTTCCACATCTGGAACAGCTGGCAGCAGGAAGAGAGAGTGAGCCACTGTGCCTGGCTTGAGCTTTTGAAGCTTCAAAGCCTACTCCTAGTAAAACCCTTCCTCCAACAAGGCTACACCTCTAAATAATACCACTTTGTGGTAACCAAAGATTCAAAACCATGGGCTTATGGGGTTATTGTTATCCAAACCGTCACAGTGGTCTGTGGGAAGTCTGTGGGTAATATGATTATAGGAACACACTGAAATTATCAGAAATTAACCAGTTACATATATACAAGTAATTTACACTTCACCTTAATATTTTTTTTGTTTTTATCTTATTTATTTATTTATTAAAGATTTCTGCCTCCTCCCTGCCACCGCCTCCCATTTCCCTCCCCCTCCCCCAACCAAGTGCCTCTCCCTCATCAGCCCGAAGAGCTATCAGGGTTCCCTGACCTGTGGGAAGTCCAAGGACCACCCACCTCCATACAGGTCTAGTAAGGTGAGCATCCAAACTGCCTAGGCTCCCACAAAGCCAGTACGTGCAGTAGGATCAAAAACCTATTGCCATTGTTCTTGAGTTCTCAGTAGTCCTCATTGTCCACTATGTTCAGCAAGTCCGGTTTTATCCCATGCTTTTTTCAGACCCAGGCTAGCTGGCCTTGGTGAGTTCCCAATAGAACATCCCCATTGTCTCAGTGTGTGGGTGCACTCCTCGTGGTCCTGAGTTCCTTGCTCATGCTCTCCTTCTGCGTCTGATTTGGACCTTGAGATTTTTGTCCTGTGCTCCAATGTGGGTCTCTGTCTCCTTTCATTGCCTGATGAAGGTTAATATTCAGGAGAATGCCTATATGTTTTTCTTTGGGTTCACCTTCTTATTTAGCTTCTCTAGGATCACGAATTATAGGCTCAATGTCCTTTATTTATGGCTAGAAACCAAATATGAGTGAGTACATCCCATGTTCCTCTTTTTGGGTCTGGCTTACCTCACTCAGGATAGTGTTTTCTATTTCCATCCATTTGCATGCAAAATTCAAGAAGTCCTTGTTTTTTACTGCTGAGTAGTATTCTAATATGTATATATTCCATACTTTCTTCATCCATCTAGGTTGTTTGCAGGTTCTGGCTATTACAAACAATGCTGCTATGAACATAGTTGAGCATATATTTTTGTTGTATGATAGGGCATCTCTTGGGTATATTCCCAAGAGTGGTATTGCTGGGTCCAGTCACCTTCATATTTAAACTGCTGGAATATCTTTGAGGAAAACCTTATGAATCATACAGTAGGTAAAATGGCTTTCAAAGATTAGTTATGCCTCAACCATGGGCTATATAAATGATGGCAGATGATGTAAACGTCCCTGGTCAACTATTCAGAAGATCCTATTCAAAATAAGGAGTTCTATTAGGTAATAGAACTTTTAGGTTCTTACTGAAAGCATGGAAAAGACTGATTTCTCGTGTCTGGGAATAGAATGAGTCTATAGAGGAGTTTGGTCCATGACCCTTGTTTTAACACCAAGGTTGTTGCATTTCCTAGAGATGGCTTGTTATTAGAGGCTAAATAGTTCTCTAGGACTGAACTTGGACGTCTTCTCCTTCTGACATAGCTGTGGATTCTCTCTAGGGGCCTTGAAAGGCTCTAACACATCAGGGCCAATTCTTGTGTTTGGTTGACAAGTGAAAGAATATCTCCAAGAAAAATAAGGGAAGTCCGGAGAAGGAGTGGGGGTGGGGTGGCTGGTAGGAGTGTGGGGTTGGGAAGCTGTAAGAGGCACTAAAATAAGGGAAGTCGAGGGACTCCTGGGTTTTCATGAGAGATCTCATTAGAGAGAGAGAGAGAGAGAGAGAGAGAGAGAGAGAGAGAGAGAAAGAGAAGTGTTCTGAACTAATAAATTCTGCCCAAACAGCTGCCCCGAGCTCTCTCCCGTTTACGGTAAAACGCCAATGAGGGGGAAATTATAGATGGATATTACCCAAGGAACACGCTTTCTTGGAAACATAAGTTCATGCAAACAAACCGGCCTGGAGGCAAGCTGGAAAACAAAGAAAAGACAAGTTCCTATATGGGACAAAGGGCATTCTTTGTCAGGTCTGGCTGGATGGATCTAACTCATCTTCCTGAGTAGACCGCTTCATCATTTTTATTCCATTGCCTGAGGTTTGGATGGTTCACTGCTGCAAGATACCCACACGGAAACTCCCCTTAGCAAATCATTAGGACACCAACATGGTTTCAGCACAGACAGGCTAGGCAGGCCCACGCTGAGGATTGCTAATCAATGGGACCAAGCCAGCAATGTTGCACATAGAGTTTGGAAACCGCTCCTACCTATTTGCCTTGCTCTGGGAATGTCTCCAACTGCTTATGTTTTGTTAATGCAAGTTCTACATGTGAGGTTTCCCTCTGTGTAAATCTTTTAAAGATTTATTTTATAAATTGTATTTGTTTGTTTGTTGAGACAGGGCTTCTCTGTGTAGCCCTAGCTATCCTAGAACTCACTCTTTAGACCAGGCTGTCCTCAAACCAGAGATTGACCCACCTCTACCTCCTTAGTGCTCCATTAAAGGGGTGCACCACCACTGCCTGGTAGGTTTATCTTTGTTTTGAGCTGAACTGGCCTTCTATTAGCTACAGAGACCTTTCTTAACAGTTCTAGTCTTCGGAACAAAAGTTTCTGTCATCTTCCTCTGCTTTCCCCCTATTCTCCTCTGATTCCCAGTGTATGTATGCTCTCATATTGGCTCTTTCCTGTCTTCCTCTAGTTCTATGTAAAAACCCTACTGTGTGTCTCACCTTGCTGAAAGGTTGTGATGGGGGAGAGTCTTCTGGCTTGTGTTAATTTTATTGGTTAAATAAAGGGATTGCCTTGGCCCTTTAATAGGACATAAAATTAGGTAGGCAGAGTAAACAGAACAGAAGGCTGGGAGAAAGAAGCTGAGTTGAGGAGTCGCCATGATTCTCCTACCGGACACAGACGCAGGTTAAGATCTTCCTTGGTAAGACACCTCGTGGTGGTACAGGGATATTAGAAGTGGGTTAGGTCGATATGTAAGAGCTAGTCAATAAGAGGCTAGAACTAATGGGCCAGGCAGTGTTTAAAAGAATACAGTTTCCATGTAATTATTTCGGGGCATAAGCTAGCCATGTGGGCGGCCGGGTGCCGGGGATGCAGCCCCACTGCTCCTATTACAACAAGGTTGTTTCTATGGAACTTCGGAGCTCTCATTCCTCTCTGCATCAGCTGGACTTCCCGGTGGCAAAGGTGGTCAGTCACTAGAGCCTTTTGAACGGTGTCTGAAATTGTGGTCATTTGACCTCATCTGGAGTTAGCATAAAGGTTTCCTGGAGCAACACCATTGGCATAGCTCAACAAATCAAACTTCACCTCTAAATGGAGCATCTGCCAAGTGAAAGACACCATGTGCAAGGCTGTATTCCAAGTGCATTGCCACGGCTCCTGAGCTCAGCAAGCTTGCAGAGAGGGCACAGCTAGATGGGTAATTATATGATAAACTCATTGTTAGGGCTCTGGTGGGCAAATGTATGGGTTTTAAAGCCAAGAGGCCAAAAAATTCTTGTCAGATCTACCAGGGCTATTTTCTCTAGGACTCAATTCCATATTGACAAAGTCAAAGCACTAAACTAGTTCAGGAGCACAGATACATTTCTTTATTGTTTGATGAGGCAGGACCTTGCTATGTAGCCTTGGCTGATAAGCTACTCACTATGTAGGCTAGGCTGGTCTCACACTCAGAGAGAGCCACCTGCTTCTGTCTCCCGAGTTCTAGGATTGAACGCATGAGCCTCTACATCCAGAGAGACACAGTTTTTTTTTTTTTTTTTTTTCGAGACAGGATTTCTCTGTAGCTTTTTGGTTCCTGTCCTGGAACTAGCTCTTGTAGACCAGGCTGGCCTCGAACTCACAGAGATCCGCCTGCCTCTGCCTCCCAAGTGCTGGGATTAAAGGTGTGTGCCACTACCGCCCGGCGAGACACAGTTTTGTAGATGATGCATAAACCTGGATTATAAGGGAGTCAGTCACATGAGAAAAAATTATTTCCTTTTAAATTCTTTCTGATTACTAAGAGGTGGGGCAAGCGGTAGGCTTTGTATTCTGCAATGGTTAGACTAGAATAAGACTGTCTAAAATTTTTATGTCTTCTCAAGCTGCCTAAATCTCAGAACTTGGGAGAGAGGCAGTAGGATCATGAGTTTGAAGCCAGCCTGGACTGCATAGCAAATCCATATGGACTACTACCTAGATCATGGCTTACAGTGCGTATGGAAAATTTTATTTCAGGCCAATTTGTAATCATTCTTACATTTATTGTAAGTTATTCTTAACTACATTACTAAATAGAAATTACTAAAAGCAACGATTTAACTTAAGTGCATATCAAGAAAAAATAGACTGTGGCGTGTATTATAAAAATTGGTAGTATGGTATGAAAAATTGAAAGTTTAAGGAATAATTACTGAAGGATTTCTGAGGTTCTTTTCAGCCTATTCTTCTTCTTCTTCTTCTCCTTCTCCTTCTCCTTCCTCTTCCTCTTCCTCTTCCTCTTCTCTCTCTCTCTCTCTCTCTCTCTCTCTCTCTCTCTTCCTTTCTTTCTTATTTTTCAAGACAGGATTTTTCTCTGTAGCTTTGACTATCCTAGAACTAGCTCTGTAGACCAGGCTGGCCTCAACTCAACAGAGATCCACCTGCCTCAGCCTTCCAAGTACTGAGATTAAAAGTATACGCCACCACTTCCTGGCTAACATCACACTTCTTTAATTTTTAAATATTTCTAAAAGACACCTGATGTATTGTATTTAATGTAGCTTCTGTGTGGTTATTTCAGGTCTGGGTGGCCTCCGTCTACAGACACCAAGGCCATTCGCTAACAGCTGAATATGCCAACAGATTTGTTCTAAGTTATCTGGGATGTGGGTAGAAAGAAAAAAAAACAGGTAATAAAGTTGTAGACAAAGATAGATGAAAACATATGCAGACAACAGATCAAGATATATGAATGTATGCGGTTATGACTAATACAAATGGAAATAATTATCTCTGATGTAGAAGAAGATGAGAGAGCTGTTTCTACCATCCTTCAAATAGGAAACAACCCCTTCTTAAATCAGGGTTTCTGTTAACTCTGGGGGAAAGTGACTGTTTTACTTAGGTTTTAAATTTTGTTTGCTTTTATTCAAAAAAGCCATTATCTTTTTTGGAAATATAGCTTTATCATGTAGTGCTGACTGGCCTCAAAATCTCAATTTTCCTATCTCAATATTTAGGGCACTAGGAAGAATTTCCTAAGTTTTCACCGTTAGAGGTTTTTAAGTAGTCTTGTGTGAAATGTGGACAGTCCTGGGGGTTTAACAGTGTTGGGCCTCCCCTCAGAAGAGCAGTCTGATACTCCTCTCTGGAAAACAAAAGAATGTAGCTTGGGACTGGAGAGATGCCTCAGTGGTAAAGAGAAGCAAATTCACTCATTTGAGAAAAATGGGAATCAAGAAGGGTACAAGTTTTCTATCTATCAAGTATGTATATGTATAATATATATGTGTGTGTGTAAGTATATTAAATATGACTATATAATGTATACAATATGACATCATAGAATAATAAATGACACATATATTTTACATTAAAATACATGAGTAACAATGTCAGAGAGATAACTACTTTGAAGAAGAAGAGATAGTTTATTCCACATCCACCTGGAAATCAGATGGCCATGATATATTGAGGAGACACTATTGGCATATGTCATGAGTGTTGTAATCTTCATTTTATTTTTTATTGACTAATTAAGAAATCGTGTATTTATTTTGAGACAAGGTCTCACTGTGTAGACTTGCTAGTGTCAGGCTCCTTAAGAAACCTGTCTAACCTTGAGCTTGTGGCGGTCCTTCTGCCTCTGCACTGACTGCTGGATTTTAAGTGTGCATCGCCACACTGAGCCCTCACCCTTGTTGTATTAGCTCAAGTTTAACGAAGCCTAAACCGGGTTTGTCTTCTGATGATTTACCCCCTTCCTGCACCAATCTTGAAGATTTTGTGTATGCCCTGAATATGTCCTACAAGTTGCACTTCGTAATGAGATGTAATTGCTTTCCAAAAGCTGCCTCCTAGCCCCTGTGGAATGCCCTGCAAATGAAGAGCTTCAGGGAAAAGATGAATCGGTAGGTGGATAGGTGAATAAATTACTTGTTTAATTTTTCTCCGCAGTTAAAAATTTTCCACCCCATAGAAATCTGATGGGCTTTCAGCATTCTGAAGTGTAAAACCGGGGAAGACGTCAGTTTATTGAAGCACATTATGTCATTAGCTCTTCTGTGAAGACCAGGACTTTTTAGAAAAGTGGTGTTGTTTTCACACGCACAACCAGAGTGTAAACGTGAGACTGAAGAAGGGAAAGGCTCCCTGGAGGAGTGCCTAGCCAAGAGGAAGGTGGAAAATAGGCTCTTTCTTTTTTTTTTTTTTTTTTTTTTTAATAATTTTTTTATTAAGAAAAGAAGAAAAAAAACATAAACAAAAAACAAGTTTCCACCTCCTCCCAGCCTCCCATCTCCCTCCCCCTCCTCCCACCCTTCTCCCCCTCCTCCCACCTTCTACCCCTCCCCCCACTCCTCTCCCCCTCCCTCTCTAGTCCACAGAGCAGTCCAGGTTCCCTGCCCTGTGGCAAGTCCTAGGTCCTCCCCCCTCCGTCCATATCTAGGAAGGTGAACATCCAAACTGGCTAGGCTTCCACAAAGCCAGCACATTAAGTAGGATCAAAACCCCGTGCCATTGTCCTTGGCGTCTCATCAGCCCTCATTGTTCGCCATGTTCAGAGAGTCTGGCTTTATCCCATGCTTTTTCAGTCACAGTCCAGCTGGCCTTGGTGAGCTCCCAGTAGATCAGCTCCACTGTCTCAGTGGGTGGGTGCACGCCTCGTGGTCCCGACTTCTTTGCTCATGTTCTCCCTCCTTCTGCTCCTCATTGGGACCTTGGGAGCTCAGTCCAGTGCTCCAGTGTGGGTCTCTGTCTCTGTCTCCATCCATCACCAGATGAAGGTTCTATGATGATATGCAAGATATTCGTCAGTATTGCTCTCGGATAGGGTCATTTCAGGTTCCCAGTCCTCAGCTACCCAAGGAACTAACTGGGAACCTCATGTTGGGCACTTGGGAGCCCCTCTAGGGTCAAATCTCTTGCTCACCCTAAAGTGGTTCCCTTAACTAAGAATTGTGGTTCCATGCTCCCCTATCCACCTTTCCTTTATCCCAATTCTCCTGATTCCCCAAGTCCCCCCTCCTTCCCTTCTACCTTTTCTCTCCCCATCTCCCCTTACCCCCATCCCACCCCACCCCCAAAATCCTAATTTTCTCCCCGGCAATTGGGTCTACTTCCCTTAGCCAAGAGGATAACTATATGTTTTTCCTTGGGTTCACCTTCTTACTTAGCTTCTTTAGGTTCACCTATTGTAGACTCCGTGGCCCTAATTTATGGCTAGAAACCAATTATGAGCGAGTACATCCCATGTTCATCTTTTTGGGTCTGGGACACCTCACTCAGGATAGTGTTTTCTATTTCCATCCATTTGCCTGCAAAATTCGAGAAGTCATTGTTTTTTACCGCAGCGTAGTACTCTAGCGTGTATATATTCCATACTTTCTTCATCCATTCTTCCATTGAAGGGCATCTAGGTTGTTTCCAGGTTCTGGCTATTACAAATAATACTGCTATGAACATAGTTGAACAAATGCTTTTGTCATATGATAGAGCATCTCTTGGGTATATTCCCAGGAGTGGTATTGCTGGGTCCAGGGGTAAGTTGATCCCGAATTTCCTGAGAAACCGAAACACTGACTTCCACAGTGGTTGCACAAGATGGCATTCCCACCAGCAATGGATGAGGGTACCCGTTCCTCCACAGCCTCTCCAGCAAAGGTTATCCTTGGTGTTTTTGACTTTAGCCATTCTGACAGGTGTAAGATGATATCTCAAAGTTGTTTTGATTTGCATTTCCCTGATTGCTAAGGAAGTTGAGCACGACTTTACGTGTCTTTTGGCCATTTGAACTTCCTCTGCTGAGAATTCTCTGTTCAGTTCAGTGCCCCATTTTTTAATTGGGTTAATTAGCATTTTAAAGTCTAGTTTCTTGAGTTCTCTATATATTTTGGAGATCAGACCTTTGTCTGTTGTGGGGTTGGTGAAGATCTTCTCCCAATCAGTAGGTTGCCTTTGTGTCTTATTGACTATGTCCTTTGCTTTACAGAAGCTTCTCAGTTTAAGTAGGTCCCATTTATTCAATGTTGCCCTTAATGTCTGTGCTTCTGGGGTTATACATAGGAAGCGATCTCCTGTGCCCAGCTCCTGTAGGGTACTTCCCACTTTCTCTTCTATCAGGTTCAGTGTGTTCGGGCTGATATTGAGGTCTTTAATCCATTTGGACTTGAGTTTTGTGCACGGTGATAGATAAGGGTCTATTTTCATTCTTCTACAAGATGACATCCAGTTGTGCCAGCACCATTAGTTGAAGATGCTTTCTTTCTTCCATTTTATACTTTTAGCTCCTTTATCGAAAATCAGGTGTTCATAGGTTTGTGGGATAAAATTCGGGTCTTCTATACGATTCCATTGGTCGACTTCTCTGTTTTTATGCCAGTACCACACTGTTTTCATTACTGTAGCTCTGTAATAGAGTTTGAAGTCAGGGATGGTAATGCCTCCAGAAGATCCTTTATTGTATAGGATTGTTTTGGCTATCCTGGGTTTTTTGTTTTTCCATATAAAGTTGATTATTGTCCTCTCCAGATCTGTGAAGAATTTTGATGGGATCTTGATGGGGATTGCATTGAATCTATAAATAGCCTTTGGTAGAATTGCCATTTTTACTATGTTGATCCTCCCAATCCAAGAGCAAGGGAGGTCCATCCATTTTTTGGTATCCTCTTCAATTTCTTTCTTCAATGCCTTAAAGTTCTTGTCAAATAGATCTTTCACTTCCTTGGTTAGATGTACCCCAAGATATTTTATGCTGTTTTTGGCTATTGTGAATGGTGAAGCTTCTCTGATTTCCCTCTCTGCTTCCATATCCTTTGTGTATAAGAGGGCGACTGATTTTTTGGAGTTGATCTTGTATCCTGCCACATTACTAAAGCTGTTTATCAGCTGTAGGAGTTCTTTGGTGGAGTTTTTGGGGTCGCTTATGTACACTATCATATCATCTGCAAATAACGAAAGTTTAACTTCTTCCTTTCCAATTCGAATCCCCTTGATTCCATTATGTTGTCTTATTGCTATTGCTAGAACTTCAAGCACTATATTGAAGAGGTATGGGGAGAGTGGACAGCCTTGTCGTGTTCCTGAGTTAAGTGGGATGGCTTTGAGTTTCTCTCCGTTTAATTTGATGTTAGCTGTCGGCTTGCTGTATATAGCTTTTATTATATTTAGGTATGACCCTTGTATCCCTAATCTCTCCAAGACTTTTAACATGAATGGATGTTGAATTTTGTCAAATGTTTTTTCAGCATCTAATGAAATGATCATATGGTTTTTTTCTTTCAGTTTATTTATATGCTGGATTACATTGATAGATTTTCGTATGTTGAACCAGCCCTGCATCTCAGGAATGAAGCCTACTTGATCATAATGGATAATTTTTCGGATGTGTTCTTGGATTCGATTTGCCAGTATTTTGTTGAGGATTTTTGCGTCGATATTCATGAGTGAGATTGGCCTGTAGTTCTCTTTCCTGGTTGAGTCTTTGAGTGGTTTTGGTATCAGAGTAATTGTGGCTTCATAAAAGGAGTTTGGTAATGACCCTTCTGTTTCTATCTTGTGGAATACATTAAGGAGTATAGGTATTAGATCTTCTTGGAAGATCTGGTAGAATTCCGCATTGAAACCATCTGGTCCTGGGCTTTTTTTGGTAGGGAGGTTTTTGATAACCTCTTCTAATTCTTCGCGACTAACAGGTCTATTTAGATTGTTCACCAGGTCCTGATTTAACTTTGGTATATGATATTTATCTAAAAAAGTATCCATTTCCTTTACATTTTCCAATTTTGTGGCATATAGGCTTTTGTAGTAAGATCTAATGATTCTCTGAATTTCCTCTGTGTCTGTGGTTATGTCCCCCTTTTCATTTCTGATCTTATTAATTTGCAAATTCTCTCTCTGCCGTTTGATTAGCTTGGATAGTGGTTTGTCAATCTTGTTGATTTTCTCCAGGAACCAGCTTTTTGTTTCATTGATTTTTTGTATTGTTTTCTGTGTTTCTATTTTGTTGATTTCAGCCCTCATTTTGATTATTTCCAGTCTTCTACTCCTCCTAGGTGAGTCTGCTTCTTTTTTTTCTAGAGCTTTCAGGTGGGCTGTTAAGTCTCCAATGTGAGCTTTCTCTGTTTTCTTTAAGTGGGCACTTAGTGCTATGAACTTTCCTCTTAGGACTGCTTTCATAGTGTCCCATAAGTTTGAGTATGTTGTTTCTTTATTTTCATTGAATTCCAGGAAGACTTTAATTTCTTTCTTTATTTCTTCCTTAATCCAGCTATGGTTCAATAGTTGACTGTTCAGTTTCCATGACTTTGTATGCTTTCTGGGGGTAGCATTATTGTTGAATTCTAACTTTAATCCATGGTGATCTGATAAGACACAGGTGGTTACTAATATTTTTTTGTAACTGTGGATGTTTGCTTTGTTACCGACTATGTGGTCGATTTTCGAGAAGGTTCCATGAGCTGCAGAGAAGAAGGTATATTCTTTCCTATTTGGATGGAATGTTCTATAGATGTCTGTTAAGTCCATTTGATTCATTACCTTCACTAATTCTCTTATTTCTCTGTTAGGTTCCTGTCTGATTGACCTGTCCATTGGTGAGAGAGGAGTGTTGAAGTCTCCTACTATTAGTGTGTGCGGTTTGATGTCTGCCTTGAATTTTAGCAATGTTTCTTTTATGTACGTGGGTGCTTTTATATTAGGGGCATAGATGTTCAGGATTGAGACTTCATCCTGATGAACTGTTCCTGTTATGAGTATAAAATGCCCCTCTCCATCTCTTCTGATTGATTTAAGTTTAAAGTCAACTTTGTTAGAGATTAGTATGGCCACACCTGCCTGTTTCTTAGGACCATTTGCTTGATAGGCCTTTTCCCAGCCCTTTACTCTGAGTAGGTGCCTGTCTTTGTGGTTGAGGTGTGTTTCTTGTAAACAGCAGAATGTTGGATCCTGTTTTCTTATCCAATCTCTTAGCCTGTGCCTTTTTATAGGTGAGTTGAGTCCATTGACATTAAGTGATATTAATGACCAGTGGTTGTTAACTCCGGTCATTTTTTTTTTTAGTCGTAGAGTTTGTGAGTTTCCCTTCTTTGTTTTGTGTTGGTGAAGGGTCTCTAGATGTCTGAGGTATTGTGGTCATTGTTGGACTCCTTGGTTAGTGATTTTCCTTCAATTACTTTCTGTAAGGCTGGATTTGTGGCTGCGTATTGTTTAAATTTGTTTTTATCCTGGAAAATTTTATTTTCTCCATTTATAGTGAATGAAAGCTTGGCTGGGTATAGTAATCTGGGCTTGCACCCATGGTCTCTCAGTTTCTGCAGTACATCTAACCAGGACCTTCTGGCTTTCATGGTTTCCATGGAGAAGTCAGGTGTAAGTCTGATAGGTTTACCTTTATAAGTAATTTGGCCTTTTTCCTTTGCAGCTCTTAATATTCTTTCCTTATTTTGTATGCTTTGTGTTTTGATAATTATATGGCGAGGGGATGTTTTTTTTTGATCCAGCCTATTCGGTGTTCTGTATGCTTCTTGCACCTTCATAGGAAAATCTTTCCTTAGGTTGGGAAAGTTTTCTTCTATAATTTTATTAAATAGATTTTCTGGACCATTGAGCTGCCCTTCTTCTCCTTCTTCTACTCCTATTATTCTTAGGTTTGGTCTTTTTATTGTGTCCCATATTTCCTGAATGTTTTGTGATGAGAGTTTGTTGGACTTGCTGTTTTCTTTGATCAGTGTGTTTATTTTCTCTATGGTATCTTCAGAATCCGAGAGTCTTTCTTCTATCTCTTGTATTCTGCTGGTTATGCTTGTTTCTGTAGTCTCTATTCGTTTACCTAGATTTTCCATGTCCAGACGGCCCTCTGTTTGTGTTTTCTTCTTTGCCTCCATTTCAGTTTTCAGGTCTTGAACTGTTTCCATTATCTGTTTGATTGTTTTTCCTTGGTTTTCTAGGGTATCATTCACTGATTTATTCAATTCTTCAAACTTTCTGTTATATTTCTCATCCATTTTTATAAGGGCGTTTTTTACATGCTGTTTAAGGGTGTCAATCACTTTCATGAAGTCAATCTTTTCTCCTTCCTCTTGATTAAGGGGTTCTTGTCCTCCCGTTGTGAGGTCGCTTGTTTCTGGTAGCTTCATGTTGCTTTTCAGCTTGTTGGGCGAATTCTTGCCTTGACGTCGGCCCATCTCTTCTTCCAAATGCTCCCTATGGATCTTCTTTTACCGGATTAGGTCTCCTTGCCTACCAAACGCTGTCTCTCCCCAATGTTGGCTCTCCCAATGCTGGGTCTCCCCAATGCTGGGTCTCCTGGCGCCGAAAGATCAGGCCTCCGTGCTGGTTGGGCAGCTCGCAGACAAAGCGCCTACCCCGCTTGGTGCAGGCAGGCCATAGAAACAAAGGAACTGCTGCCCCCCGGGAGCCCCGGGTACTCGGACTCAGCGCCCAGATAGGCTGGGCTGGGCGATGCCACGCGCCAAAAGAGGGCAGTGGGGGCGAAGTGGGGAGGGCTCTGGACGGAAGCTGGGTGGGCCAGGAAGAAAGAGGCAGCACCCGGGGAGTAGAGGCCCTGCAGAGAGCCCAAACAGGACAGGGGGCCAAGAAACCCCCGAGCTCCCCGTCCCAGGCTGGCGCCGTGGGCCAGAAACTCACCCCAATGCTGGGTCTCCTGGCGCCGAAAGATCAGGCCTCCGTGCTGGTTGGGCAGCCCGCAGACAAAGCGCCTACCCCGCTTGGTGCAGGCAGGCCACAGAAACGAAGGAACTGCTGCCCCCCGGGAGCCCCGGCTACTCGGACCCAGCGCCCAGATAGGCTGCGCTGGGCGATGCTACGCGCCAAAAGAGGGCAGTGGGGGCGAAGTGGGGAGGGGTCTGGACGGAAGCTGGGTGGGCCAGGAAGAAAGAGGCAGCAGAGAGCCCAAGCAGGACAGGGGGCCAAGAAACCCCCGAGCTCCCCGTCCCAGGCTGGCGCCGTGGGCCAGAAACTCACCCCAATGCTGGGTCTCCTGGCGCCGAAAGATCAGGCCTCCGTGCTGGTTGGGCAGCCCGCAGACAAAGCGCCTACCCCGCTTGGTGCAGGCAGGCCACAGAAACAAAGGAACTGCTGCCCGCCCGGGAGCCCCGGGTACTCGGACCCCCAGATCCAACTTTTTTATCTGAATTTCTGTTCACAATCGAAAATAGGCTCTTTCATACTGCGGTCCAGTCATTGGGATTTGAAGCTGGACAGTGTCTTAGTCTTCTTTTGTTTTAATAGAAGAAATAGGAACATCTAGAATTTCCAAGAAGAATCCGCAATAATTTCCTTGAGAATTCTAGTGCAGGGGAGACATTGATTAAATGGATTCTTTTATTTACCCAGTTTCTGCCTGGTTTCTATTAAATGTTCTTGCCTATGATTTAAAAAGAGGAAGAAAAGAATAAAGGCGTGAGTTCATGCTTTAATTATCCAATCTGACCTGTTCCCACCACTCTATGGCCACCGTCAATTGAAAAATATAAAATGTGTTTATTCATTTCTGTTTAATCCACTGCATGTTTGATTCATGCTGCCACTTCTAGAAGGAAATTGATGACTAAAATAGCTGTGGAATCTCAGAGATTAATTGTCTGTTTTGAGAATAGTACGCTTTCCCTTGGCTTTCCCATTTGTCAAATGAATTTTATCTAGTGGAAAGTAATAGCTTCAGGAGCCATCAACGTGCAGTCTCTCTTATGTTCCTCCAGTATCTTCTGTTGCATCCCAAGAACTGAATTAAGGTTAAGGTGAACAAAGCCACCACTATTTCCACTTTTGTGCCGCATTTCCACCCAGTGTCTCCTGGTCCTCATGTCCTTGAATGCCAACCCACCTGACTTCTCATCCCTCATCTGCCTCTCTGGCTAGGGTTCCTTCCAGATGAATGTGTCCCGGAAAGTTGTGATTTTGTTTTGACTGAGAACGAACTAAGAATAGAGAACAGAGAACAGTTATACGTGAAAGAATTCTGGACTGTCCTACGGAGAGCAACACTCACCCAATATCCCCAGATAGTGTTGGAAATTAACCTCTCCAAGCCGTTCTCTCCATCTGCAAAGGAGAAACTGTAATGCCTTCGTCTTGGGGCTGTTTTGGGAATCCAAGAAAATGCAGAGTGCCAAAAGTGATCATGCTGTCTTTCACAAATGAGGGTCCCTGTGTTTCTGAAAACAATAGCTAATCTCTAAGGTCTCTGTTAGACTCAGCCTTCTGCTGCTGATGATCATTTTTCAACCATGCTAAGCAAATCATATGGTGAAGGTAGCAAAGAAGAAAGAGGTCACTGGCAGTGGGCAGGCGATAGAGACTGACGTGGACTTTAGTGTTTCTCCCTAGTCTTTTGAATGCTCTCCACACAAGCATAGCCAGCTCTCCATCCTGCTCCGGGCCTCTCTACTGCACGGTCACAGTTTTGCCAGGATGTCACAACTCCTTTCTTAAAACTGTCAGCTCTGTGCTTAGAGTATTCATTCAAGACTTCATCTCTCCTAGTTCCTCTTCATACACATACATTTCAGTCCCCAAAGGGCGTATTTGATTCCCATCGCATGTTCTGTTTTTCCTGCCCCGACTTATTTGTGTGCAATTTCCCTTCCCACAAATCTGTGAATTAGCATGATTCAAGTATGACCTTTCCTAAATAGTCTTCCTTAATCTTACAAGAAGAAATTACTCCACTTATGGAATTGCTAGGCTATTTTTACATACCTCTATAGTGACCACCAAATCTTTCTATACAATACTTATTTTAAATTTTATAGTAGCAAAAGCAGTTCAATTTTTGTTCCATGTAAGAGACCTAAAATTCTCGTGATGAGTAAGTGAATGGCTAAAGGTATTGTTGCTAAGATTTCTGAGCATGGATGGAAGGAAATTATATGTACTGATAGTTCCATAGAGGAGCTTAAGCAACCAGCTAAATAGAAAGATATAATGCAATTGGCAGCCATGTCTCATCTTGGCCATTGAGGATTTGGATAATCCTCAAAGGATAAGAACAGTAGAAAGTAACATAAGACCTCATTACTCGCAAAGTAGATTTTAGACAGGTACGGAAATTATTTCATTTTACATTTAAAAAATTATTCTGTTTTCTCCATAGTAAGAACTGTTGAGAGCAGGAAAATCAATCCTTTGGGAAAAGGAGACGTCCTAGGATTCTCATGGCGACTGCACATACTCTTCTCTGAAAGTCTTTAGAATTATGTGCTTTAAACCAAGCGCTGTAGCGCCATGACCTGGGATGCAGAATCAACATTTTCTCCTTTGTGAGGCTGAATGAATATTTTCTTCAGGGTAGAAACATGGCAGGGTTGGAATGAATTATAAACACATGGATTACATTTCCCCTCGTGGAAATCATTAATAGTAAGGTAATGAAAGACTTTCACATGTCTGAATTTTAGTGAAGGTTTAAAAAACACAAATTCAAGAACTGAACAAAAGCCAGGCATGGTGCACATCTGGAATCCCAGCATCTGGGAGGTGGAAGCAGGAGGATTAGGAGTCCAATGCTAACATCAGTTACACAGTGAGTTTAGGGACTGCCTGTACTACATTGGGATCTGTCTGTCTGAAAACGCAAGCAGCAGACAAACAGCAGGAATGAGGACAAAACCTAGTGTGTGAACGACGTGGGGTCATTCGTATTCATGATTGTAGCGTGTTGATTTGGGGCTCTGATGAAAGAGAAAAGAATCCTGGTTTATATGGGACAGTTTGCTCCCAAGTTTTCAGAATTTGGACACAGGTACTGGGGACTTTCAGGGATTTGGGGGCTCAGTGTCCTTCTTTCTTTGGTGGTGGTTTCCTGTCTATATAGGTACTATGTTTGAGGACAGATTTAACAACACTTGTCATTAGAAATGGGGCTGAAAGCCAGGATAAAATGTATCCCATGAAAGAGGAAATACTGGCCTTATACAGAAGGGAATCAATATGCTAGTTCTATATTTAGGGTAAACACCTCATTCTGTCTGTCTGAGTCTTCCAGATCCAAACTGAATGTCTTTATGCTGAGTGACCTCACCCTGGAGTGACCCAGAACAGTTCATGACCTTCTGTTTTAGTTAATTCTCAATCACGGTGACAAAACACTATGCCCATGGCAAGTTATAAAAGAGATTACTCAGTTTGGGCCTCAAGGTTCCAGAGGGTTGTAGTCCACGACTATCAAGGTGGAGACAGTGGCAGCAGGCAGGCAGGACTGGAACTGAAGCAGTAGCTGAGGGCTCACATCTGAACCCAAAAGCATGAAGCAGAAGGCTAACTGGAAATAGCATGGACTCTTGAAACCTCAAAATCGTCCCCCAGTGACGCGACTCCTCCAAGTCTACACCTTTTAGCCCTTCCCAAAGAGTTTCACCAATTGTGAACTAAGTATTCAAAAAAACGTGTGAACTTTTTATTTATTTATTTATTTATTAAAGATTTCTGCCTCCTCCCTGCCACCGCCTCCCATTTCCCTCCCCTCCCCCAACCAAGTCCCCCTCCCTCATCAGCCCAAAGAGCAATCAGGGTTCCCTGACCTGTGGGAAGTCCAAGGACCACCCACCTCCATCCAGGTCTAGTAAAGTGAGCATCCAAATTGCCTAGGCTCCCACAAAGCCAGTACGTGCAGTAGGATCAAAAACCCATTGCCATTGTTCTTGAGTTCTCAGTAGTCCTCATTGTCCGCTATGTTCAGCAAGTCCAGTTTTATCCCATGCTTTTTTCAGACCCAGGCCAGCTGGCCTTGGTGAGTTCCTGATAGAACATCCCCGTTGTCTCAGTGTGTGGGTACACCCCTCGTGGTCCTGAGTTCCTTGCTCATGCTCTCTCTCCTTCTTTTTTTTTTTTTTCTTGGTTTTTCGAGACAGGGTTTCTCTGTGGTTTTGGCTCTCTCTCCTTCTGCTCCTGATTTGGACCTTGAGATTTTTGTCCTGTGCTCCAATGTGGGTCTCTGTCTCTGTCTCCTTTCATTGCCTGATGAAGGTTAATATTCAGGAGGATGCTTATATGTTTTTCTTTGGGTTCACCTTCTTATTTAGCTTCTCTAGGATCACGAATTATAGGCTCAATGTCCTTTATTTATGGCTAGAAACCAAATAAGAGTGAGTACATCCCATGTTCCTCTTTTTGGGTCTGGCTTACCTCACTCAGGATAGTGTTTTCTATTTCCATCCATTTGCATGCAAAATTCAAGAAGTCCTTGTTTTTTACTGCTGAGTAGTACTGTAATATGTATATATTCCATACTTTCTTCATCCATTCTTCCATTGAAGGGCATCTAGGTTGTTTGCAGGTTCTGGCTATTACAAACAATGCTGCTATGAACATAGTAGAGCATATACTTTTGTTGTATGATAGGGCCTCTCTTGGGTATATTCCCAAGAACGTGTGAACTTTTGAGGGCTATTCTCATTCAAAACACCGCACCCTCACGAGTTAAGACATCACTGGAAACATCAGTGGAAGCAGTCATTCCCAGACTTCTCTCTGCATGCTCAGAACTTGTGGACCTGGCCAAAGTACAGGTTTCCATTTTGCTTATGTGGGGTGAAACAAAAATTGCACATTTCTAGAAAACTTGCTCCTGTTGCCAAAGCTACTGCTAGTCAAGAGTCCTCATTTTGAGAATAAGAATTTAGACTCACAGGTGTAGCCAATCTACTGCCTGTGTGTTGCTTACAGCTACATGCAACAAAGAATAGCTTTGGCTATGGCCCAACACAAAGTCATAAACTTTCTTACAGTATTATGAGCACCCAAGAGACAGCTCAACCAAGTGAATGAAGTGCTTGCCTCCTCTTGAATTTTGTCTCTCAGAACTCATATAAAAACATCAGGTGTGGTACCACATTCCTATAATCTCAGAGCCAGTGAAATAGTGGTAGGTAGACCCCTGAGACTTTCTGGCTAGCCAGCCTACTCTATTTGGTGACCATTGGATCAATGAGACACACTGTCTCAAACATACAAAGTGGGTACATGATGAATAACAGTAGAGATTAACCTCTACCCTTTACATACACACTAACGTAGGAAGTTTTTGGTTTTTATTTTACAAGTTCTTAGTATGTCAACTGCACAGTTCTCAATGTCACAATGCAAAAAGTTATACACAGCTGTTAAAGGATATTAAAGGATGCCTGCGGACTGAGAGTTATTCCAAGATCTGGATTCACGACATTCTGTGTCTTTGATCAAGTTCTTGACCTCTGTAAACCTTCACTTTTTCATCTCCACAAGACACTACTCTCCTTAAGGCATTGTTTCAAAGATTCATGGGGATGATTACAGACATAGGCTAAACAAGAAGTAAAACATCGTTGGGACCCAGTTCACATATCATTGAAGTCATTTCCCATTGAGTAATAGAAGTTGAATATATATATATATATATATATATATATATATATATATATATGGAAAGTTACAGGAAAATTCCTAGTTGAAGGATTCCTAAGCAGTGACATTTGCAATGCAAATCAGCATATTTAAAGAATAAAGATTTCATCAGATTGGATGAGGATTAAGTTGACACATAAAACATAGCCTAAAACTGGTATTTCCTCTAAAACACTAATCTTCTACATGTTTTATAATCTACCTCCCTATTCTGAGTAACCTGGAGCAATAAGCCTATTGCAAAAGGATACCCTACTTGGGAAAAGGAAATTGAACACTAAGAACTTAGCATGAAGGCCCAGCTTAGTAAGAGTTCCTTTTTATGGGTTGTACTACTTCTTTCTACATAATCGTAGAGAAGTTATAATGATAACGACTTGAAATGGCAGTCTGATTTTTACAGTGAGCATAATGCTGCTTCCCTGAACAATCACATCACCAACTCTGCATTAAACCCAATTGTATTCTGAAACAGCTTTCACACTTGGGCAAAAACAAACAAGCAAACAAATAAGTAGATAAATTGAGGGTCAAGGATCTTCATGAGCATCTTTAAGTACATATAATATTTTTTGGTTTTAACTTCATGGGCGATACTAATACATATATAACATATCAATGAGCCTAAGGTGTAGTTTACAGCCCAAGAATTGAGTTCTGTACCTACATGAGTTCCTACAAGTCTTCATTAAGAAGTTTATACATGTTCAGTTTTCATTTTTCAAATTTTAAAACTACTATATTGTTGACAACTGCTGTATAGTTGAAGTTGGAATCAACAGAAATTATTTGAGCCTACATAAATGCTCAGTAAAACATACTCAGGAAATAATGATTGAATGAATGTTCTCATTTTTTTTTCTCAACAAGAACCCAATTTCTTGGCCAATGAGAAGGCCTGTGGTAAAAGCACCTGTCACTCAAGCCTGACAACTCTAGTTCAGCCCTCATACCTGATGCGGACCAAAGAAACCCTATTCCCAAAAGTTGTTCTCTGATCCCCAGTATATGTCACCCCATTATCCCCTTGTTCTCTGTCCCCCCACAATCATTAAAAATAGTGAAGTCCTAAGAAAAAAAGAATTGGATTTCTTTCATAAATAGCATATATACCTACCTGTCTGTGTATTTACACACATAGATAGGAAATCTAAGGAATTAGACTAGCTGAATTTTCATTAGAACCCTTATATTCTTTTTATGTGGTTGTATCCGGATAGCTTGTTCATATGAGTATAATTCTCTCCATGTCTATAATGACAGAGAAAGCTACAAAGCTTCAATGGCATTATCCTACTCTGAAACTTCATCAGTCTGTGCAAGCCCTGACTTTTATTAAAATGGTGTGCATTTTTCCTGCTGCATATTATATAGATATTATTCAGGAGGATACACATGTAGGTGTGCACTTTTTAAGGGGCGCCTTTCTTCTTAGTAGATGGTAATGTCCCTGTACTTGACTGAGACAAATCTTGGAATCCTCCAGAAAGCCAAACTGCCCTCAACAGCTTGGCATAATTAGCTGGGAATCATGGGGGGAAGCCGAGCATGAAATTCTAAGTAGGGAAGCATTTTATAATTTCTTCTCTGATGAGCTATCGGGCATACTCACTGTATTAGGTTTAAAAGGCTACATCTGTATTTTCCCTAGTTAAAAACTGAAAGGTTGGCTTCAAGCTGTGATTTGCAGTCTGGGGAGCAGTGTAGGGCATGGCCTCCTACAAGTTGGAACAGATGCCAGCCACAAAGAATTTCCACCTTGGACACCGCCTAAAAAAACCTAAGCCAACCAAAGAAAACCCAACTTGAAAGTACTTTTCCTGCTCCTACCATCGAAAGGAAACCATTGCTTTTTAAGTCTCTTAAAATGGGAATGTGTTGATCATTAGCTTAAAAGGAAATAATAAAAAGTGTGCCTCAGAATCTTACCCACCTCTTGTCTACCTCTTGTTGTGTCTCATTGGGCCTCACTGGCCACACACAAAGGCCTTGTCTCCATTTCTTGAACACATACAGCACGCCCACCTCTGTCCCCAGAACTTTCTGAGAATCAGAAATAGACTACAGTTTTATCCTGGTTTCATTTCAGTTGCCATGACTAAACATTGACCAAAACAACATGGGGAAGAAGAGGCTTACTTCATCTTCTACATTCCAAGTTACAATTGGTCACTTAGTGGATTTAGGACAGGAACTCAAGGAAGGAGCCTGGTGACAGGAATTGAGGTGGGGACCATGGGGAAACACTGCTTACTGGTTACCTTTTCATGGCTTGCTGGCCTTGCTAACCTCTACAAGCCTCAATCACCTGCTTAGGGATGTCAACTCCCGAAGTGGGCGGGGCTCTTTCACATCAATCGTTAACCAAGAAAATGCCTCACACATGTGTATACAGACCAATCTGATAGAAGTAATTCCATAATTCAGGCTTTTGCTTCTGAGGTTACTCTACCTTTGTTCAGTTTACAAAAAAAAAAAACAAAAAACAAAAAACAAACAAAAAAAAAAAACCTTCCTGTTCGTTACTCATCTTCGAAAGGTATCTCTCCTATGAATGGACTTACTCTGGCCATCTGAGAAAATGCTATCTACTCCTGTCATAAATCTAATACCTTACTCTATTTTATTTTCCTATCACAATATGATAAGTAATATTTGAGATATATGTTCACTAATTTTCTATTTATTTTATTTTCTATCTATTCTATTAGTTGATCCAGAGAGCAAGGAAGTTGGGCTACCTTGCATATGTCTGGCTAATAACTGATTATTGGTTAGCATTTTGATAATCATATTAGTAATAATGAACAGTCTAATAGTCTCATGGTCACCTACTATACAAGACTCTCCCAAGCTGATTCACCTTCAGCTCAAGTAAGCTCCATAAGATGATTTTTCTTGCAGTAGATAAAAAAGAGGTTTTGACAGTTGTATGAAGGAAATAGACCCAAAATTTCAACATTCTTAATTGTGTAACTGATTTTAGTATAGGCATCTTACTGCATTCCTTGCTATACTTTCTTCTTTCTTCTTACATATTCCATATTTAACAAACAAAGTAATACATGCCCACTGCCTTTTTGATATTGCCAGAGTTCATTGGGCTATATTACTCTCTAGTCAGCAAACATTCAATCATTCTTAATATTGTATCTTCAGTGTATTTGTACCTCTGTCCTCATAACCTGTATTTGTGAGGAAGTGTGTCACCGTGGTCTTTTCTTCTCAGGAATATAATAATAATAATAATAATAATAATAATCAACAATGCTATTTTTTAACTGACTACTACACTTGTTATTTTTTAATTAAGCATCAAAGCATAAGATATATCAAATTCAGGCTGGACGGTGGTGGTGGTCGCCTTTAATCTCAGCACTCAGAAGGCAGAGGGAGGAGGATCTTTGTGAGTTCGAGGCCAGCCTGATCTACAAGAGCTAGTTCCAGGACAGGCTCCAAAGCTACAGAGAAACCCTGTCTCGATAAACCAAAAATAAAATAAAATAAAAGATATATCAATTTCAAAAACATACATAAGATTGAACAGAAAGATGGATTACATAAAAGAAATCCAGGAACCAATAATATAAAAGGTAAACAGGTACAGCAGATGTGGTAGCTCTAGGCAAATAGGGTGTCAGGGTTCAGGTTTTGAAGAGTTCCCCAAGATTCCCTTATTTTTATACTGGGTATCAAAACCCACTTAAGGCAATTCTTAAAACTAGAAGTTTTCCCAGTCCCAAAAGTAGTTAGGAAATGGAAACTGGACCCAGGTGGGGCATGGGAAAGAGGAAGGAAACTAATTGGGTAGGTAGGAAGGGGAAGATACGACAGAGTTATGAGGTGGTATGGATTAGATGAAAATACATTGCATTAAATTGCCAATGAATTAATGAAAATATTTGTTTAAAAAGAAGTCAGCCTGGTGGTGTTGGTATATGCCTTTAATCTCAGCACCTGGGAGGTAGAGGCAGGTGGATCTCTGTGAGTTTGAGCCAGCCTGCTGTACAGAGTGAGGTCTAGGAAGACTGGGGCTGATACACAGAGAAACCCTGTCTCTAAAAAAACAACAAAAACCAAATAAACAAAAAACAAAAAAAATCAAACAAAGAAAAAAAAGAGGTCAAATACTGTCTTCAAGTGATTAATTGGTTATAAACTAATTACTAACTATAGTATAAAATACAAACGCCAGAATTAATAATTATTAGTCAGTTATAGAGGATTCTATAGAATCGCAAAGAATATGTTATTTCTTTGAAAGTATCAATCACGTGAAAGAAAATTAAAAATAGAAAGTTCAGGTCCTAACTCCAGATCAGTTAAATCAGGACCTGGGGCCAGAGTCAGAAAAAGTTAGTCCAGGTGAGTTCCATATTTAAACAAATCTGGAGAGTATGTGGCTAAACGGTGTGTACTCAAACACAAGTGCGTCATCCCAACACCCAGGGGCTGAATTGGAAGGATCGCAAATTCAAAAACCATCTCCAAATTAAAATTAAACAGCAGTAGTCACTGCTGCTGCAGCAATAGCAACAATAACAACAAAAGAAGGAAGGGAAGGAAAAAATTCATATCTATTTTTTTGTTTCATTTTCAAGACTTCATGGAACCATTAACTGTAAACAGCAAGATTAAAAGTTATTGTTTGACTTCTGTGGTATTTGTCACTATAACACAAGCACACACACAAACACACAGATACACACAAACACACACACAAACACACACACAAACACATAACACAAACACACATGCACCCCAAACACACACACACACACACACACACACACACACACACACAAAGGGCAGAATTTATTAACTACTCTAGATGAATATTTTAAAAGTTCAAACATCTAGAAAACCCCATGGTTGAGGTTTTGAGTTAATTTATTGACTCTAAGGGCCCAATTCTTTCTTTTGCTTAAATGTGTGTACGCCCACACATTCACACAGTTCCATGGCAGCAAAGAAATCTTCACATTCCAAATACGTCTCAGCGAAGCCCGATGGTCAAGAATTCTCAATATTTTCACATTACTTAGAGCACCGTAGGTAGGTTACCCTGGCCCCATTCCCAGACTTTAACAGTAGGGGCCTTGTGAAATGCTAAACGATGTGTATAACAGTATTTAGGCTCTCCAAGAGCCAATCCGTCAAAACATTTGCTGCTTTGAAAATGTGTTCTTCAAAAAAATGGGCATATGGAACTTATTACTGGGCTCGGTGGAGTTCAGGCGGCGGCGTCCAAAATAAGCACCGAACCTTTTGAGGACACAATTTTACCTAAAGGTGACAGGGTCTCTGACACTGTCCTGCCCTGACCCAAGGGTATGGAGGACTCATGGGAAATGGCAGGCTTCTGAACATTCTGGGGGGAATCCAAGGGTTAGAATAGCACAGCGCTGGGTAGAAACACTAAAAAGAACAAAGATTAAAGGAGTCTCTAAAGTGCAAAGGACCCCACAGCTGGTATTTCTTTATCAGCGACTTCAAGCTTAGCCTTCGGACCGTAATTGTTTAATCACTATCCATGAACATGTAAATCAGTGACATCTTACTGCTACATATTTAGGTGGAAATTACAATGTGTAGCTACAGACTTTGGAAATCTGATGAATGGAAGAGAAATGAAATTGGTTGACTATAAAGGATGGAACACTTTCATGATGAAGGAAGCAATCAGAAGAGCCTACCTTACCACAGTTCTTGTTACCTGTGCTATTTACCTGCCCTTGCATCTCTGGGTTCCCTGTGTTTAAGGAGGTAGATGTTCTGAAACTCACCTGTTCTTATCTAATCGAAGTATTGAAATAACAAGGAAAGACAAATGACAGCATTTCCAAAGGTTTATTTACTTTTCTTTGACCCTCCGTAGCGTTTGCTGAACTGGCCGTTAAAAGAACACATCTCCATCACAGCCCAGGAAGGAAACGCTATTATCGGTCACTGCAGACCAGAGCAGAAGTTCGATTTTGATGCTGAGAAGCCTGAAGCTCCTTGCTGGGTTTTATTATGCATAACTGAAATTCTTCACAGCTACAAAAGTGTAAACGTCTCTTGATTGTATCAATATGGGCTTGGAACAAAAAGATGCCTAGGTCAGTACTACTGGGGAGACACACATTTTGTGGCCTTGGAAGAAATCAGTCTGTGAAGCATGCGCTCCTGCCCCCACTTTCCTAAGAGCCATGTAAACATACTATTTCTAACTTCTTTAGGATCTTTAAGTGTTTCATTTGCCTCTTTGTAAAATTTCCTCTGCTTGAAATTTCTGACCATTCCAGACACTTGGTTTCTGGAGCGTTCGGCGATATGAACTGCGTTGTGCAAACCACCAATGACTTGAGTTCGCTCAGCGATGGTCACTTTTGCTCAGTACCTTCGTTTTCATAATTTCGTGATTTGTGTTTTGTATTTTATGAGTGATTCCTGGGGGACTCCCCCTCCCCTAAAAAAATGACAGGAATGATCCACGTAAGTCCATAAGAGAGGCTATAAAATAAATATTATACCATGTGTGGGGTGAAAAAAATATAACTGCAAATGGCTGTTCTCATTTTCTGGCATTTACACACATGGCCATCTGTTTGAGGACTGTTTTAGTTGGCTTTTCTCCAGAATTTATGTAACTGGCCAATTCAAAGGAAATGACATCACCAAGTTTCCTGACAACTGTCATTGGAACTACACATTTTTTGGAAACAAGTTGCTTAGTAAAGAGAAAAACGTCTTAAATGTTCCTTCTACTTTCATTTTTTTTCCCTAGCATACAAAAGTTATAAAATACTTTTCCACCTACTGCTGTACATTTTGTGTTAATGGCTCTCAGTTTTTACTGTTTGGGGCATCCCCTTTTTATGCTGTAGGGGTATTTAGAGAAAAAATAAAGCTTTTGTTGAGTACATACAACATGTTCAGCAGCTGAGGTGTTGGCTCAGTGGGCAAAGCACTTTCTGTGTGTGTTTGAGGACCTGAGTTCACATCTTCAGAACCTACAGGAGGCTAGAAGTGGTAGCTCGTGCCTGCAATCCCCATATACTACGGTGAGATGGCAAATGGATACAGAAGGATCTCTGGGGACTGGAGGGGCCATCTAAACGGTGTGCAGCAGCTGATCACGTGTGATCCTGTTTCAAACAAGGTGAAAGGTGAGGACTGACATCCTAGGTTGTCTTCTGGTTACCACACATGTTCCAGGCACACACACACACACACACACACACACACACACACACACACACGCTTAAAAATACAATATTAGCAGAATGTAATGAAAAGTAGAGTTGTTGAGTTCTCCACTGAAGTGGCAAATTTGTGTTATTGTTTTAAACCTGTATCTAAAATAATTATGCAAAAACCTAAATCAATCGACTACAGGGAAGCTAATTCAGCCCATTTCCAGGTTAGCCTGAAGAGAAGGATGGCATAAAGAGGGATATTTGGGAATATGCTTGCTGACAGCACTGAGGAATCAGAGCTAGGAAGGGTGAAGGTTTTAATAGCACAGTTTACAGATGCTCTTATCCTGCAAGGTAATCTGTACCATGCACCAAGGAATCCTTTTATCTGATTCCAAAACTCAAGAATCTCTAGGGAAAGGCTAGCAGCTGTTTTGAAGGTTCACAGTTGTATGGAAAAAGAATTAGTGTTAGGAGAAATTCAGTTTATCTGCTCTTCAAACGTGCTTGGGAATCCCAGCCAGCAGGATGCCCATCTAAGCAGGAATCCGTGCTCTAGTGTTAAACATTTTAGATTTTTAAATGCCTTCAGATGACTATAGTTGCCTGCTGGCATCCTACCACACCTGAGTGTTGAGACTGCGTTAACTTGAGCCAGTGCTCTTCCAAGTTGTGATGGCTGTGTCACTTAAACACCTGCTTGTATTTGTTTGCAATTGTCTTTCTACCTTTCTTTCCTCCTCCTTTCTTCCTCCTGCTCATCACCATGGTAGAAGACACTGTTGGTACTCCACCTGACTTCCTTTGCTAGCTGGAGCATCTGTTCCTTGGGTGTTTCTGAGTCCTTCCTGGCAGCTTGCTGGTCTCTGATGCGGGGGTTTTACCTCCTGAAAGAGATTACAGGGCCATGGATTTCTCCATTTTCCTGTGTGGTCACTGATTGTGGTTTGCAGAAACTTGGCCTTGAGTCCTCTAGTTCAAACAACTCTGATCCTCCAAGCTCCAGCACAATAGCAAAGGGTCCTATGTCTTCCTTGATTCTCTCTCTTTCTCTGCCTAGTTTAATCAACTTCCTCTTGGGATCTTCCTAAAGGTTATTTGCCATAAGTCGCATGCTTTAGAAGTCTTTCCTAAGGTTCTCTTTGTCACTCCCTCCTTCTCTTTCTTGAAGAATTGATCATCCACCAGGAATCCTGAGAACCCTGTGAAGGATTGATAGGCAGGTATTTACAGGGCAAGGAGGAGAGCTCTTAGAGCTGACAGTAGGGGGGAAGCTGAACAGACAGGTGTGAGAAGTCAGAAGTATTAAGGTGAGAGGTTAAGAAGGAAGGTAATATTAGTAAATACTTCTGTTGATAAAGGTGACTGATGGAAGTCAATAAGGGTGATGGTGATTGCACAGGTGGATAAAAATATACTTGGATTTTCTTTTTAAAAATTGATTTGACGCTAGGCAGAGTGGCTCACACCCCATAATACCAGCACCTGGTAGGCAGAGGAAGGCAGATCTCTACGCATTTAAGGCCAGCCTGGTCTAGGTAGTGAATTCTAGGCTTCCAGGGCTACATAGTCAGACTTTGTCTCAAAAAGGCAAAGAAACAGGGACTGGAGAAATGGTTCACTTTTAAGAACACTGGTTGCTCTTCCAGAGGACCGAGGTTCAATTCCCAGCACCCACATGGCAGCTCACAGTTATCTGTAACTCTAGGCCTAGGAAATCTAAAACCCTTTTCTGGCCTTGAGGACACTGCACTCGTGTAATGCTGATGTAGGAGGGGCATCTGTCTATGTGTTACTTTCATTGGTTAATAAAGAAACTGCCTTGGCTTTTTGATAGGACAGGAATTTACATAGGTGGAATAGACTGAACAGAATGCTGGGAGAAAGAAGCAGAGTCAGGCAGACGCCATAAAGCTCTGGCCCAAGAAGGACGTAGGTTAGGATCTTTCCCGGTAAGCCACCACCTCGTGGTGCTACACAGATTATTAGAAATGTGTTAACCAAGATGTGAGAATTAGCCAATAAGAGGCTAGAACTAATGGTCCAGGCAGTGTTTAAATGAATACAACTTCTGTGTTATTATTTCCGGGGCTAAGCCATGTGGTATGAAAAGCAGGCCTGCTCGCTTCATCACTACATAATGCACACGCATAAATTCAGGTAAGATCCTTACATAAAACAAACAAACAAACAACAATAGACAAACAGTTAACGCCCCCCCCACACACAAAATAATTTAATTTTGTAGCTGCCTCTAATCTGACCACTTGGCAAGCTGAGTCAGAAAGATGAGGCATTTGAGGTAATCTTTAACTGCATAGTGAATTTCGGGCAAGCCTGCGCTAACCAAGACCTTTTCACAAGTCATCCTATCCCTGAAAAATGAACTTATATGATTGAACCACAGAAATGAATCAAAATAATTTTAAAATTACTTGTAATTCTATTATTAAAATATAATCACTATTTTGATTTACTTAATTGCAATTTCTTTTGTACTTACTTTTCATTCATATATTACATATTTATGTGTAGTCGGAGACTGCTCTTTTGTTTCCTGGCTGCTCAGATCCGAATAATCACACAGACACTATATCAGTTACAACATTGCTTGGGCATTAGCTCTGGCTTATTAACTAACTCTTACATCTTAAATTAACCCATTTCTAGTAATCCATGTATCACCACACGGCTATGGCCTGTTGGTAGGCATCTTTTTCCTTCAGCAGTTACATGGCTTCTCTCTGACTCTGCCTTCTTTTCTCCTCTATCTCTGCTTGGAATTCCCACCTTTCTCTATTCTGTGCTGTCAGAGGCCCAAAGCAGAATCTTTATTAACCAATGGTAATAAAACATATTCACAGCATACAGAGGGGAATCCCCATCACTTATATATACAACTAGTCAATCTTTATATAAAATGTCATTTCCTACATTTCTTTCTGAATTCTACATGCATTTTGCATGTCTATCTTCCTTTCAGTATAATAGAAACCATTTATTAAAAAAGCAAAAGACACTCATGAGCTTGGGGGTGGTCTAGTGAGTTAGGGAGAGAAATGCATTCAAAAGCCCTAATGATTGCTTCCTCCACGAATCACAGACACCAAAAGCCTCTTGTCACACTGTCTAGGTTTGGTGGTGGTGGTGGTGGGTTGGTTGGATTTTGAAGCAGAATTACACATATCTCAGGTTGACTTTGAACTCACTGTATGAAACTCTTGAACCTCCTCCCTATACCTTCTGAAAACTGGGGTTATAGGTATGTACCACTACACCTGTCTTAAAACTCTGGTTTTGGGGCCCTGAGCTTAAGATACTCAACTGAATAGAGACCTGGCTGATGAGCCCACAAAGTGCTAATATGCCTAGAAACCTGTCTCTCGGTCCATGCATAATATTAAGACATATGGATTCATATACCTTAATACCCATCAGTGTAAGTTGCTGTCAATATTTTGCTATTTAGAAGACACCATAAAGGATAATACTATCCTTGTATATAAATGTTTAATAGAGTCACATTTCTACTGTGTACTAATGACTGATGGAGTCATATTGGCTCAGATGTTTGAAATTTTCAAATAAGTTGCCAACTTATATTGCAATATTTTATCGACATAGTGCTGATCTTTATCCAGAATGGATTTGTCAGTGCATAACAGCTGCAGTTTATGATGTCATAATGTTTCAAATTAAGTATTGCAGCAAAATTTATCATTAACCACATTTTCTTCTTTTTTCATATTTTTTTACTCTCTATGGAATGTTGTTTATATGGTTAACTGTCTTTCACTTTCTTTTGTGCTAGAGACTGAACCCGAGGCCATACACATGCTAAGCAAATGCTCTACCAATAAGCTGTATCCTATGCATGTTAAAACTTAGAAATAAACTTGACTGTTTTCTTTTAGTAAGGCTTTATTTGGGATTAGGAAAAAAGATGCCCCAAAGAAATCCCATGTTTCAGACATGGAAAAGAGAACTGAATTATTGGAGGAGTCGAGAAGGAGAAGAAGGAAGAGGAAGAAGAAAAGGAAGGCAGCAATTAATGTACTCTTTCAGGATTGTGAACCAAAGGAATCAGCTAAAACCCTCTTTTTTCTAGTTGTGTTCTCTTATTTGCTGACATGGTATGGTAAACAGCTCACCTCGGCTTCTAGAGATATTTCATCCCTAAACTAACATACTTTAACTTACTAAACACACTTTAGTGATTCAAGAATTGTACTGGTGACAATAAGATTATAATATATGGTGTAAAATCTATTTAACAAGGAGCAGAAATATCATATGGCATAAAGATGAAAATGACAGACACTAGGCAAGGCACGTACAAAGAGTCAACCAGGCTGTAGGTACAAGGAAAGAAACAGCCATATATTTCTTTTATAGTTACCAAAATGTTTCATTTGGGCTTACATATGGTATTATTCTTTATTTCATAGTGTTTTGAGTGATATGCAGGATCATATAACGGCATAGTGTGGTAATAGATAAGTTGCTTGTTTAACATATAAGCTGGGTTTTAAACATTTTTAATTTGTTTTTATCTTATGTATTTTGCCTGCATCTGTACCCATTCTTGTGTGTGTCTGATACCCAGGGAGGCCAGAAGAGAGCATTAGATCCCCTGGAACTGAAATTATGGATGATTGTGAGCTATTATGTAGGTGCTAGGCACTGAACCTTGGTTATCTGGAAAAGCAGCCAGTGCTCTTTAACCACTAAGATATCTCTCCAGTCCCTACATGGATGCTATTATAAGCAACCCTAAAACATTACCCTTATTTGACTTGTTTATGAAAGTGAGATTTTACATATGTTTGACATGTGATATGTGCTTACAAATGTAATGATTTCAACAGTAAAAAATCATTTAATTTTTTACAATAAATAGTACATGTTGTCAGCAAGGGAAAAAAGCAACAGAAAAAAAAAAGAACCAAAAGGAAATAGTGACAGAAAATAATTGAAAAGGGATTCCTCAAGTAGTTAAAAGAATAGAAAAGTGAGACATTGGTCAGGATGAGTATCTGACGTAATTGTGTGGTATGGATGCTCAGAAATGAAGCTGGTTCAGGCTTTCCTGATCAAATGGCTCATTTTCTGTGTGCTTTGGATTCCAAGGTTTTTCTTTGCTGGCTCTCCAATGAGGCACTCTCCTCACTGTATCCATCAGTGTGTTTTCTACAGCTGTGATAAACACCACCATCAAAAGCACCTTGGAGAGGAAAGGGTTTATTTCATGTTCCTCCATCACTGAGGGAAGTCAGCTCAGGAACTGAAAGCAGGGCCTGATGCATCGACCATAGAGGACTGCAGATTGCTATCCTGTTCCCCGTGGTTTGCTCAACTTGCTTTCTTCTACAACTCAGGACCCCCTACCTGCCCAGGTCTGATCCCACCCCAGATGGTTTAGGCTCTTCCACATCAGTCATTAATAAGACAATGCCCTATGGACTCGCCTGCAAGCCAACCTCATGGAGTCATTTTCTCAACTGAAGTCCCCACTTCCCTATGACTCAGGCCTGTGTCATGCTGACAAGAAACTAACATGCCCACTTGCCTTCATTTCTCCTCCTTATTGTGTCCTTCCTTCTTCTTTTGCCTTATCTTTTTTGGTTAACACACACAAAAAAGTGGGTGTCAATTTTCCAATTCATTTGTATTGTAATACTATACTTGGTACTTCTAGCTCTTGCTGCTGTCCTTTCTTCTACAAACAATGGTCCCGTCTACATGCTTGCTCTTCATTTTGGGTGGGTTGTGTTGTTGTTATTTGCTTGTTTGTTTGTCTGATCCAGGGTCTTCCTATGGACCCCGGTTGGCCTTGAGTCTAGAGCAGTTCTCGTAGCTCGGCCTGTCTAGTGCTGGGATTATAGGCATAGACCATGAGGTCCAGCTCTCTCTTTTGCTTTCATGACACACATATCTGTTCTTTCTTTCACTGATATCCCCTTCCACCCCTCTCACAGTCATCTTTTTATTTTTCCTGTCACACATACATTTATAAGATTTATAAATATGTTCTGCACAGGAAAGAATATTTGAGATATTTGTCTTTCTGAGTTTGGCTCATTTCCCTTAACCTCCATGGTGCATGGTGCAGCTGTAAACATGGTGTTTTGTGGGATACTGACTTAGAAGCCTTCGGATGCTACATTCCCAGGTGTGGGCTTCCTGGACCACCTGGTCGCTCTCCATTTAGACTTCTCAGGAAAATCCATGCTGATTTTCAAATTAGTTCCAGTTTATATTCCCAGCAGGAGGGATGGTTCCTCTCTCCAAGTTCTTCACCAATGCTTGTCATTTTTTCTCAATGGTGGACATCTGATCAGGGGATCAGAAATCTCAAAGAACTTTCAATCTATATCTCCCTGAGGGCTGAAAATATCAAGCATTTATTTCAAGTCATCATTGGTCATTTGTATTTTTTTCCTTTGAGAAGCATCCATCTTATTAGCCCATTTATTGTTTGGCATTGTGATGGAAAATCCCTTTGTTCCCCACTTGTCTGTGCAAACAAGAAGCTGTTGCAGTTTCAGGGAGATCATTCATTTCCCTCACACCTTAACTTTCATAAATACCACTAGCCATTTATTTTTAGAACAAAACATAAATGGATTACCTTTAACCTTTCTTTTTTTTTTTTGAGTGAGAATATTCTTTTTTTGTTTGTTTTATTGTTTTTTTAGTTGTTGCAAAAAAAAATTTCCGCCTCCTCCCCGTTTCCCATTTCCCTCCCCCTCCTCACACACATTGCCTCCTTCCCCCACTCCCCTACCCCTCTCCTCCTCCCCCCCACTCCATTCCCCCTCCTTCTTGAGAATGAAGAGCAGTCAAGATTCCCTGCCCTGCGGGAAGTCCAAGGTCCTCCCACTTATATCCAGGACCAGGAAGGTGAGCATCCAAACAGGCTAGGCTCCCACAAAGCCAGTTCATGTATTAGGATCGAAACCTAGTGCCATTGTCCTTGGCTTCTCATCAGCCTTCATTGTCCGCCACGTTCATAAAGTCCAGTTTCATCCCATGCTTATTCAGTCCCAGATGAACCTTTAACCTTTCTTTACCCTACCCTCACTTCAAAACTAATCTGAGTGAGCTTTAACTTTGAAAAAAAAAAAAAAGCTATGAATTAAACCAGCTTTCATTGGCTTTTTACCAAATTGTGTCATTCTTCTGCCAGTTGCTCTGGTCATGGGCAGAATTTGCTTCCTGTTCTCCATCCTTGTCTACTTATGGGGTACACCATGCAGTCTCATAAAGCACTTAGCTCCGTGGAAAGCCATTGCCAGGTCAGGCTGAACGACATAAGTTTCAGAATTTTTCAAATTATAGCTTCAAGGTCTGACAAACCTTGACGTGGATCTGGAACTAGTGCTCAACAGGAATGTGCCACACTGCCTCAACTCCCTCGAGTTTGCTTTCTACAGGTGACTTTTGTCAGAGGATGTCTTGAGTGGTAATGTTTAATGCCATCTCTAAGCTGACACAAACTCTTTTTTCCTTAATTTTTTATTATTATTAATATTAAAAATTTCCACCTCCTCCCCTCCTCCCACTCCCCCCACTTCCTCTCCACCCCTCTCTCCAGTCCAAAGAGCAGTCAGGGTTCCCTGCCCTGTGGGAAGTCCAAGATCCTCCCCGCTCCAATAGGACATTGAGCAATTTAGTACACAGGAAAAGACCAAGATGGTGTCTGAAAGAGCAAGAGACTGTGATTTTAAGAGTACATAGTTTTAGTAATACCACTTTTGGGTATATATCCAAAGGATGCTCAATCGTATCACAAGGACATGTACTCAACTGTGTTCATAGGAGCATTGTTTGTCATAACCAGAACCTGGAAACAACTTAAATGTCCCTTGATCAAAGAATGGATAAGGAAAATGTGGTACATTTACACAATGGAGTACTACACAGCAGAAAAAAATAACACCTTGAATTTTGCAGGCAAATGGATGAAGCTAGAAAACATCATATTGAGTGACCAATACACATATTGAGTAACCCAGACACAGAAAGACAATTATCACATGTACTCACTCATAAATGGCTTTTAAACATAGAACAAAGAAAACCAGCCCACAAATCACAACCCCTGAGAACCTAGACAACAATGAGGACCCTAAGAGACATACATAGATTTAATCTACATGGGAAGTAGAAAAAAAAAACAAAACAAGATCTCCTGAGTAAATTGGGAGCATGGGGACCTTGGGGAGGGTTGAAAGGGAGGAGAGAGGCAGGGAGGGGAGCAGAGAAAAATGTAGAGCTCAATAAAAATTAAAAAAAAGAAAGAAAATAGTACATGGTTTTCCAGCTCTTACTCTTAAGATATATCAATAGATAATAACTTCTTCAGGTGAAAAACAATGCAATTCATAGCTGTTTTAAAACTTCTGGTTATGTTTCTGTTTTTCCTTTTTTTTCTCCGTGTGTGTGTGTGTGTGTGTGTGTGAGAGAGAGAGAGAGAGAGAGAGAGAGAGAGAGAGAGAGAAGACTTACTGAGTCTTATTAGTCATCTGAGCTAATTTTATATGTTGTGAAATGAATATTTAAAAATCTGTATACAATAAACATCTAAAAGAAACATCCCATGTTTAACTACATTTGTAGGGGTGTGTGTGTGTGTGTGTGTGTGTTGTGTGTGTGTGTTTGTGTGTTTGTATGGATGTATCTACAGAGAGAAACAGATTGGCCTGGAAGTGTCCTGTGTTTGATAACCATTCTTGGAAAAAAAGTGAAAACATACTCATATGGCTTGCATATACCTATCTAAAACCATGCAGTAATGTTCATATGCATATACATGGTTTTAGAAATCCTACCGTGGTTGGGTGTTAGTATTTTACCCTCTGACCGTACGATTCTATTTTGAATGTGAAGTAATGGGCTTAAAATATTAATTATAGACGCCAAGCTCCTCTGAGTCACGCAGTGACCTTCCTCCACCCCACCCCACACCATCTCCTCCCACTGTTATTTTTGTACATTTGGCATAACCAGTTTTCTTTAATGAAACAGAGATTTCCTTTCCCAGATAGGCGTCCAAGCCCCAGATCAAACCATAAAAATGCTTATAAGCGATGTTTACTTCACTCCAGCTGTTCTTTCTAGGTGTAAGCTGCACATGCGTTATTATCTGCTGGAGCATCGAGAGTCACTGCTTTCATTAGAACTGTCAATTCCTAAGGAACAATGATGTCCACTCAGTAAAACAAGGGTTTAAACTTGTGCTGCTGTAAATTAGACTCCCTCATTTTTCCTTTGGCAGGAGAAGGACCTTTATCTTGCTAATACAAAACTAGGAAGAACTTTATACCTGAGACTTAAACATTAAACAAAAGTATATCCATTTAAAATATTTGTCCGGATGGTAAACAGGTAGGTTTAGTTCAGCCTTGAAAACAATTGGGGTAGACTTCCTGAGTGGGGAGTGGACAGAACCTGTCTGTTTTGCTCTCTTAAGACAGAGGTTTGATCCGGAAGCAGTAAAAGGCTTTACCTCCAAGTCTAAGGAATTAGGAGACAGTCACAAACCAAACAGAAACAGGATTGCAGCTCCAGGCACTGGACTCCTTATTGCTTATGTCGCAATTTAAAGAATTAGTTCACTCTTGGTCACATGTTCTCAAGTGACATCCGTCCTCCCTACAAACTCATTCCTTCAAAAGCAAGAAGTGAGTCACTGCAGATGTGCTGGGACGACCAGACTGCTTTTTGTCACCGCTTTCCTGTTCCAGTTGGGAGGAAGTGGCTGAGTGAGCTGAGCTGCGAGGGTGGGGAACCGATCTATTGCAATGACCCCATGAGCCCGAGCCTGGTTTTGCCTTAGTGAAAGAGTGATGAAAACACTTTAAACAGTTGCCAACAACCCAGGAAGAAATATTTGACATCTCACCTATATCAACAAGCAAGAGCTAAAGGTTAAATCACACACAAGTCAAGTGCTGGGAAAAGGATATGTTTATGCCATCAACTTTCTTTGTTCTACAATGGTCTTATGTCAACAAGGAGACACATTCCCCAGCCCTGGCTGGAGTCATGGAGACAATAGAGATTGATGACAGACACTTTGTGCAGGAGCCTCAAGCAAACCCCCTTCTAAGCATCTACAGTTTGCCTCTGGTCTCCTGTGTACCCCTACCATTCATTAACTGCTCTAACAGCTATCTCTTTAGGACACTGTGGTGGATGGCCTTCTTGTGTCTTTACCAGATTCTTGAGATTCCAAGCATGAAGCCTAATGTGGACGCAGGAAAACCTAGGAAAAGGAAGATGTTTAAAATTATGCATTACCTGTGTTAGTTTCGACACAGCGAGCTCCTCCCTCAAATGCTTTGAGTGGGAAGGATGCCAAAGAGCAGCACTTGGCACAGCCAGGGCTCACCTGCTATAAGTTTAGTGAGAGGAGGATCTTCTGGGCAAGGCAACTGGCCAAAGCTCAACCTCAACATAATAATAGCTTTAAGTCAAATATGCCCAAAGGAAGAATGCAGAACTGTCATTATGGAGACAATGGGTAAAGAAGAGGGGAAAAGTAGTATAGAAAGTATGGTGGTATATTCCTGTAATTCTAGCACTCATGAAGCAGAGGCAAAAGGATTGAATTTAAAGGGCAGCCTAGGGATTAAGTGGCTCAATTAGTAAAGTTCCCATGCAAGCACAAGGACATGAGTTTGGTTTGTATTTATTTATTTATTTATTCATTTATTTTTGAGACAGGGTTTCTGTGGCTTTGGAGCCTGTCCTGGAACTTGCTCTGGTAGACCAGGCTGACCTCGAACTCACAGAGATCTGCCTGCCTCTGCCTCCTGAGTGCTGGGATTAAAGGTGTGCACCACCACCACCCAGCTGGGTTTCTTGCTTTTCCATATCAAGTTGAGTGTAGTTCTTTCAAGGTTTGTGAAGAAATTTGCTGGGATTTTGATGGGCATTGCATTGAATTTGTAGATTGCTTTTGGTAAGAATGTCATTTTTACTATGTTAATTCTACCTACCCAAGAGCATGGAAGATCTTTCCACTTTCTGGTGTCTTCTTTAATTTCTTTCTTCAAAGATTTAAAGTTCTTGTCATATAAGTCTTCCACTTGTTTGGTTAGAGTTACTCCGCTACCTCAAATATTTTGAGACCAAAATAAAAAGTTAAAGAATGCCCACTCTCAACAATAAAGATCTGGTATAGTCAAAAGCACTTTCATAGTGTATCATTTTCTTTCTTTCTAAACATATTTTATTTTATCTGTATGGGAGTTTTGCAGGCCACATATATGATTGGTGCATATACGGGCAAAGAGAGGTCCCTGGATTCTCTGTGTGGGTGCTGGGAATTGAACCAGAGTTTTCTGCAGGCACAACCAGGGTTCTTTACTGCTGAGTGATGTCTCCAGATTTATTGTAGTATTTTCTAAAACCAGGATTCTGTATACAGTTCTCTGGACAATGCTGGCTCACCACGCCCTGCTCTGCCCATCTGCAAAGGTACTGTTTCTGTAGATAGTTCTTTAAATATACCAATCTATTGCTAGGTTCTTTTCAAATCTGAATATTCCCTTTTAACCTAAAATATTATTCACTTGTTTCTCTTATTACGGTTACGAAACAGTTGTCTATGCTGAAGAATGTGCTTTCTCATGGGGAATTTCACATAGTGCAGATATCTCAAAATAAGATAGATTCCTTTCTACTTAAACACTACAGTAGGTTTTAGATGTTTTTGTTCAATGCTTAAAAACAGAAGAAACATTTAAACATTGTTTTGATGATCATCTTCTAGAATAACTGGCTTTCTTTGAACTATTGTTGATTTGTTTAGATTTATTTTTATTTCGGGTAAATGCCATGTTTTGTGTACATGTATGTACGTACACTGTGGAGGCCAGGAAAGGTCATCAGATCCCCTGAATGGTTGCGCGTCATCATAGGGGTACTGAGAACTGAACCTGGGTCCTTTGCAAGAGTAACAAGTACTCTTATCAAACTGAAACAAATCATCTCTTCAGCCCCTGAAAACACCATTTAAATATTTATTTTATTTTCTGTTTATGGGAATTTACCCCTAAATGCACCCACATGAAAAGGAGGGCAGATCCCCTGGAACTGGAATTACATATGATTTTAAGCCACCATGCTGGAAATTGAAACCTGAGTCCTCTTCAAGGACAGCAAGAGCTCCTAACTGCTAAAACATTGCAACAGCCCCATCAAGTATAATGTTTAATACATACTTGAAATATAATAATAATATATAGCTGAAAAATGGTCCACGATTTTCATGACCAGAGCCCTTGCTCCATGTGCAGGATATTTTAACAATCCTGTCAAAAAGATGATACAAATCATTTTCCCTGGAACAAGAACCAGCACTCAAGGTTTGAGGACTTCTGAGATGCTGAAAAGATATCATGGGTTTTGCCTTAATGGGAAGCAATTAATAAGGGTGAATGCATCTTGTCACTAAATAGAGGATTTTATAAACTGGACAGAGTAGGAGTCAAGCTGCTTTGCCAGCTGCTTATGTCTGCCTTGACAAAAGCGTTTTTGCAAGGTATTTTCTCAGAGTGCTTGAGGTAGACACAGGAACCAAATTTGAAAACTTGTGAGTCTTTTTCTGCCTGGTTGTTACTAAATGTTAAAAGCAGCTTTAGAATTTAGATTGAGAATTCTTTCATCACAGTCTAAGCATGTGGCATGATGTTATTTTGGGAGAAAGGGATCTGTGGCTCTCACTTACATCTGATTGTAGGTTTAGAGCCTACTAGAATGAGCTGATGAGTTGAGTAACCATAGACACAGAATCTCCTTGTGTAGCCGTGGCTGGCCTTGAGTTTGTGACTCTCTCTCTCTCTGTAACCTCCTAAATGTCTCCTAAAGGACAGGCATGTACCACCATAGCCAAATATTCCTAACTTTTTCAAATCTTGGCACTGAGCATTGCAGTGGCTGTGAACTCCTTTGGTCCTCTTGTCCCCAACTCCCAAGTTTTAGAATAACAGTCATATGCCATCATGCCTGGCTCACTGCAGTGGTCTCAATAGGCAAATTATTTGCCTTTATTTTTTTATAAATCTTGCGATAGACTCCTTCTTCTTTGTTTTGGATGTTTGAGAGTGGAGTTAAAATCATTTGATACCCCTAGACAGTAAATAAAGCTTCACAGCATAACTTCTGTCTTTTCATTTCTTTCTTAGGGAACGCAGTAAAAGCATGAAGGGTAGAGACAGATAGCTTTGATTCTGAGTTAGTAGCTAACTGGCTAAGTAACTGCATGTGTTTCCTTTTCAGTTCATTTGTTAAACCTGTAGGAGCCTCTAGAAGAATATGAAGACCTAGAATAGCATCCAGGTGCCTGTGTTGACAATATGAGTATTATTGCATTACTATTATTACATTAATATTACATTATTCCTGATTTCATCCTTTTCTTGCCTCTGATTTCCTCACTTCTTTCATTAATTGAAATATTGCTACTTCTTTTTAAAAGAATGACTTTTGGGGCAAACTCCCTTATTTCTACTTGGAATATTGAAGAAATATGGAAAGTCTAGATTGGAAGTAGAATATAAGAATAACCCCCATTTTTAGAAAATAACTAAGATATTAAGAGTACTGATGTGTGGAGGAGAATTATTTCGGACAGACAAATCGATGAGACCTGGTGACACATTTATGGGGAGGGTAAATACTAGCAAATCTGAAGTGGCTTCTAGATTCCTGGCAAGCAGATGACGGGATCGTTAATTAAGATCAGAAAAACAGGAAGTGTCCTGGAGGTGGTTGGGGACCGTGATAAATAATGACATGAGTTTTGACCACGTTGAGTTTGAGAAGTTTTGTGGGATAATTTAGTGAAGTCCAGTAAACCACTGACAAGACACATCTGGAGGCCAAAGAGGTTGTAGGACTGGTTTACGATTTAGTAAAGTTTACGTTTTCAGTTCAAGCACTGATTAGAGACAAAACCGTCCAGTGATAAGCAAAGGCCAAGAGAATTTAGGGAAGCGGCTTTGAAAACAACAGATGTAACTGAGCTTTTTTGTATTTCTAGTACTCAGTCCAGTCCCTGGTGTAGTGGAGACATTCCGTAATTAATCTTTATTTTGTGGCTTACAAATGAATGAGAGAAGAAGCAGAAAATGACTTTAAAAGACGTTGAGAAGGAGCAAGGAGAAAGATGGTCGAGGACTAGCGATGGATGACTTCATAGAAGATACTCGAGTAAACTGTGTGTGTGTGTGTGTGTGTGTGTGAGAGAGAGAGAGAGAGAGAGAGAGAGAGAGAGAGAGAGAGAGAAGATACTCAAGTAAACTGTGTGTGTGTGTGTGTGAGAGAGAGAGAGAGAGAGAGAGAGAGAGAGAGAGGAAGAGAGAGAGAGAGAGAGAGAGAGAGAGATCTGTGTGTGTGCCCATAGGTCTTCTCTTAGTGTCTTTTTACCTTCTAAACTTTATTTTCTTTGAGGAAAGCTCTAACATTGAACCTAGAGCTCACTATTTTTTGCTAGATCATCTGGCCAGCTAGCCTTTAGAATCCATAGTCTCCATTCTGCTCCCAAGACTCCTGTTCCAGGCTGAGCTTCCGTGGCTGGCTATGATGTTGTTTCTAACAATCTAAAGTCAGGCCCTTTGGTTTTTGCTGCTATCACTCCTAGCCACTGGGCCGTCTCCCTAGCCCCGAGAGTTGAATTTGAAGAATGGATGTACAGTAAACACAAATGTGGATGACTTGAACCATGAGGGTTCTGAATGACATAAAACTGAGACTAGATATCTGGACAAAGGCTCAGAAAGCTCTCAAAGGTTTAACATGAGAATTCAATCTCACAGACATTTATCAGAAATGTATGTAAACCCCGACTTATATGTTATACTCACAAAATCAAAGGTGTAAGTATGAGAAGCAGATGGCCTCATCTGAATCACATTCCTGGCATTTAATAGTGTGCTGAAAGTCCACTACAAATTAATAGTGGAGCCTAACTGTGAAGCAGGTAATTAAGTGATGCGAACAGTGGAAATATAGGCTAAGAAAACCTGCTGGAATGTGTTGTTGAGAAGCACGCATGTGCATTTCAGGAGGAATGAAACCATAAAAATGCGGAGAATGATAAATGGAAGAATGAAAGATCTAGAAATCAGTCATCCATTGAAAATAATCTGGCTGAAGGAAGATGTGGAAAGGAAATGACATGCCCTGTCTTTACGTGGAGAGAGAGAGGAGAGAGAGAGAGAGAACTTTGTGTGGTCTAGAACAAAGGTCAAGAATTTATAGATGGAAAGAATTTAAGTGATGGTTGTTGAGAAGCCACCAGACCCTGTCATTCATTTACCTGTATTTGAGGCTCTCCTGCCAGCCTCTACACATGCCTAGACAGTAGAGTTTTAACAGTGAATGAGGGATATTATACGGTTCCAGCTCTAACTGAATTTTATGGACTGTGTATGATAAATCCTCTTCCATATCACATCTACATATGTACTCAGTAGCAAAGATTTCTGTACCCAGGCCTTTATAGATTGTAGGGAAAAACTAGATGAAGCAAAGACACATACCTAAAATTTCAAACTCATCAGTCGTTTGCTATGTAGAAGGAGGGCTGGATTCTAAGAGGGATTGGCAACTGGTGGAGTTCAGTGAAGTGAAGAAAGGATTCCCTGAGTGAGTGACGTGCGTGGCAAACCTCGGAGATGGGCAGAATGTAGGTAATTACAGTTGGAACAGTCCATTCTTCCAGGGTCCATGTAAGAAACTCAGGAGAAGTCAGTGGCCAGAGCAAGGGAGACCCACAGATACCAGCATGCACGGAGTTTAGTGAGATTAGAGAAGATCCCGCCAGGAAAATCTTGGAAATTTGTGAGAAACACTGTTTTATTCTAAGCACAATAGATACTCGCTGGATGATGTTTAACAAGGAGGGGGATGAAATAAAGCACAGCAAGCAAAATAAATCTGGGTTCTGCGTAGAGAACACAGACAGTAGAGGCAGGACAATGAGATGTGAAGAAAACAAGAATTCTATTGCTTTGGCTCAAGTTGAGGCTAGTGTTTTGGAAGAAGGCAGAGGCGGTAGAGATGTATCTGAATCAGTAAGTTCAAAATCATATTTTGGAGGCGATATCATTGTACCAGATGACTCAAGTTGATGAACATTGACTTGATGTGGGAAATAGGATGTGGGAATGAATGTTTCCAATACACCACTCCAGATCACAGTTCATATAACTGGATGGACTGAGACTGCTTTTGAAAGGAATCCTGGGAGATATGTTATTATTGGCAGTGAAAGGGACTGATCGTGCAGGAAGGTCAGTGGGCATTTGGAATCTAGAGTAGGTTTCCAGGTGATGCCAATTAGGACCAAATAAAGGTCATAGTAAATGATGTGGCCCTTTCAATGAGGCCGCTTGGCTTTCCTGATCTCCCTTTAGCCTCCTATTTAATCAGTGGTGAAGGGAGTTTCCGAGCATGTTGTTGAGGTCTTTCTTACAGAACTTGACTATGTGTGTTTCATGCCAGAGATCTCCTAGTATTTTGATATGACTGGGTGAATCTGAGAAAGAAGGTATTTTAACTTATGGTATGCTCTGGTAAATACGTTCAAATGCCATGGGGGCTTTTGAATAAACCTTTACATTGGAGAGGAGGACTAGGCCATGAGTTCCCCCACAGAAATTCCTCAGTTCCTTGAACACATTAAACGTGCATTCGGCCGCCGGCCCTTGAATTAAATGAAGCCAAGTTTCATCATTATCTTTCAACTCCAACAACTCTTTTTCTTTTATCCAGACCCTTGCTTACTCCAGTTAACCCAACAATTTCCTCTGCCAACTTACTTCAATCTGTCATCTGCTCTGTGGGCTGTTAAAATAAGAGCGTCTCCATCTCTCTCCTGCCCTCCTCCACTCCACCATCTCTTGTGATCTCTCTCCCAGGTTGGAGATTCTTCGTTAACTCTATATGTTACAGCAGCAAAAAGAAAAGTTTCCCATCTTCTTAGGCTGGAAATTAAGACCCTTTGAAATCGGACAGAGTAATGCACCTCTGTAATCGCAGCACTTAGAATGTAGAGGGAGAAGGCTGCCACACAGTGAGTTTGGGGACAGTGACAATGAGTATTACATACAACGTGACCTCAAAAAAAAATCAAGGCAGAATCAAGAGATTTGTAGGATCGTGTCAGGGGTGTTTTCTATAATCATCCTGCAAACCTTCTTTTCTCCTTGACCCCTGCTTTCCTAGTCTCTGCTTACCTAGACTCAGTTCTTGTTTACGTGATATGGGGTTTTTGGGATAGCTGATCCCAACTGCAATTTGAGTGTGCTCTTCTTTCAAGATCGAGGCTGAACTCGATCTCTGCCATCTTCTAGGGCAGTTGATTCTCAGACTGCATCTTGATCATCTGCGTCTTCATGTCATCATGTCTGATCTGTCTCTATATGTCCAAGGCTGTGTGTCTGGAGTCTTTTCTCCCATGACATTAGAATCCTTCCCTACAACTGTCTCACCTGGGTGAATGACTTGAGATCACTGGCTTCTTTGGGACTATCTATATCAATAATAAAGGCATTTTTTTTTCAAAAGATGAAAGAATACAGGTGAATTTCAAAGCTCACTTCTTGGAAGTAGGAAGGGTAAAAGACAGCTTTTGACAAATACTCCAGAAAATATTTTATGGAGACACCCTCGCTTTATAGATGAGTTCTTGTTATGTAGTCCAGGTTAGTCTCAAACTCATGAACCCCTGAGCCAGCCTCCCAGGTACATGCAACCATGCTCAGGTCGTTCTCAACATTTGAAATGACTCCCTCATCTTTCGAGCTAAATTATTTTTTTTTAGTTTCTCTCAGAATCTGTTCTTTTCCTTTCATTTTTTCCTATTTCCAAGTATATATCCTTAGCCACTTAAGACTCCAATTCTCCTATTCAAAACCCCACAAAAAGATATTTCATCATCTAATCATTTTCCCTCAGAACACTAGGTCTCCTTATGTTCATTCATTCTTTTAAGATTCATTTTTATTATCCATATGTTCTTGCAGAGTGCAGAAGCTTCCTGTTCTTTCTTTGGTGAACTGGACACTAAAAGTATTGCCATTTCTACAATATTAACACACCCGGACATTAATTCTTTCCGTAGTCACGGACTTTTGCACATGATTTTATCTGAATATTTAAGAATTGAAGATAACATTTTGTAACAAAGTATTTAGAGTTCTCCAACACTGTACACTAACTATTGGTGCTATTTTGGTTCTGCTTTGCTTCATTATTTTGTTTTGTTATTTTTCTGACACAGGATCTCCATCTCCTGTGGTCCAAGTGGCCTAGAACTGCTTATATAGATGAAAACAACCTTGAACTTCAGGTCGTCCCACTTTTACCTCCCAAGTGCTAGTATTACAGGCATGCCCAACCACTCCCAGCTTCCTTTCTGGTTTTGGAGGCCTGAACTTTCAGATAGATCATGGGGGGTTTTCTTGTGTTTTCCTGTATAATACCGAGATCAAATCTCTGTGTAAAGAACTTATTTTTGAGGGTAAACGCTGCCTCGAGTCATGTGTATGTTATGCAGTGAACAGTGTTGCTAGGTGCATGTACAGGATGGGACTGTCATCATTTTTTAAAGTAAATTGATGCTTTTCCTAGCTGTGGAATCAAATTTACTCACTTTTAGGCAAAGTACTAGTTTCCTTCCTTCTGATTAAAACAAGTTCTTGTCTTAACAGTCCTAATCTCTCGTACTTTGTTTACTCAGCATATAACAGCAATAGATACACTCAAAACAATTGTCTAAATGTTAACTCCGTCCTGGGAGGGGACAATGGAATATACAAAATTTAAATGAATATTTTTTTATGCTAGCACTTAGTGAGTTTCCTTCTATTGTGGCAGTTTTGCCCCAGAGTGGGATCAGGAATTTTAAACCTCAAATAGAATCCTGGCACAGTGTTTCCCCTAATCCCAGCATTTAGGAGGTTGAGGCAGGAGACTTTTGAGTTTGAGGCCAGTCTGTTTTACACATCAAGACTGTCTGAAAGACAAAGCGCAAACAAACAAAGCAAACACAGAAGATAAAACTCAAATATTCAAAAACTAAAACATAAAATTGTTGAAATTCTGTTTTCCCAAAAGTTTTCCAGATTGCCAACGAAGAGTTCAGTAGTTTGTAAAATGCCACTGTTTTTCTTGAAGTGTGAAAGAGTCCATTTTCCTTCGGCTTCTGAATTCACCCAATTCCTGAATGTATTTTGGCTCAGCTTCTAGGGACTAAAGTTTTCTCTAGTCTGAATAATTCTGTACAATTTTGATGTTCTAAATTTTGCCATAGTTTATTGTGATTTTATAAATGGAGTAAAATGATAAGAAATACAATTGCTAATATGTATCTAGTAATTAACCTAAGGGAGATCTGGAGAGCACGAGATACAAGCTTTATACAAAGCTGTGTGAAAAGATTAGTTGATATCAATGTAGCTGATACTCATAATCTTGTGGGAGTTAATAAGACAGAGTCTTGGATGGATGTAGGGAAGGATCAGCAGTTCAAAGACATCTTCAGGTACATAGCAAGCGCAGGCCAGCCTCAGCAATAGAAGACCCTGTCTCAAAAATAAAACAAACAAATGTGTGAATGGCAGCAGTCTTAGTGCTCATTTTGTGAATTGCATTCTAAAATGAAAAATTGGGAATTCAGCCTCTATGTAGGGTATATTTATTTTAACTCTTATTTATTTTAGTGGCAGCTACAACAAAGCGAGTGAATATTGATGGAGCATGAGTCATGGAGCCAAGAGCATTTCCCTATGCAGCTAAGAGAAAGAAATAGATGTTAAGAATAGAAATTCGCTTGGACTTCCAATATATAGTATCTTTACCCTAAAATAATGCAAATTATTCTCTAAATTAGCACAGAAAAGCAGGTGTGGTGGTACATGCCCTTTAGTCTCAGCACTCAGGGACACGAAAGCAGGAGGATCTTTGTGATTTCAAGACTAGCTTGGTCTCCAGAGCGAGATCCAGTACAGTCAGGGCTGTTACACAGAGAAACTTCGTCTTGGAAAGACAAAAACCAAAACAAAAGAAACCAAAAAAAAGGGGGGGGGGAGGAAAAGAAACAGAACACAGAACATAAATAATGTGTGGAAAGTGCAGAATGGGATTCAAAACTCCTTAACCTTAAACTTCTCCAGTTGTCAGAATTGTTTCATAATACAACTGATATTTCTCATGTTTCGTATGTGATGATAAAGCAGGTTATCCTGTGCTGTTCTTGTGATGTGTATATTCTCAGAAGTCTCATTACGCCGAATGGGTTTTTGGTGGTTTGAGCAGAGAGATGGGTGCTTTTTCCTGCGCCCTTTATATCCACAGCAACCCTATGTCATAATTAAAGTGTAGATTAAATAACTGACCACACAGCTAATAAGGACTCTGAGTGTGGGTGGGTTTACTCCCCAAGTCAAGTTTCACCTCCCATCAGTCTGTTCCTTTCATTCCCGCTAAGCAGTACTGGAGTAGCATTGTGAAGATTTTCCTCATAAAAGTGAAGAAGAAGCTCCCTTTGGGCTATAGAACAAGTCAAGCAAAACCAAGACACTGTCACGTGTGATTTCACTGTGGAGATCACTTACTTGTGAGACACCAATTAGCTTGTAACTCAGATGACATGCCCTCCAGATGACTCCCTCCTCCCCATCACATAAATCACAGATGGGGCTGTGATTTACACTTAGAACCTGTTGGGGGGGGCACAATACAAATATATTTCAGTACAGGAATTTCTAAGTTAATGTGGCTGTCTCATGGGAAAGAAGGAGAGCAATCAAACGTTTGGAGGGTTCTGTAAACGCATCCGGGTGCCGCTAGTCACTTGCATATAATTTACTCCGTTGGGTCTTCCCAAGGAATGTGTGAGGTCATTATGATCTGGCAGATTGGAAAAATGAGAGACAAGAAAACTCTCTAATTTTCCTAAGACTGCGAAGAGCAGAAGCAGAATTCAAACCCGATTTTGTTGGCACCCAGAATCCACACCTCTTAGAGTATCCAGAGATTGCCCCGTTGTATTTTGGACAGGTTGAGATTTGCCATCTTGGATGCAAAGCAGCAGGCTGTGGTCTTGGCAAAGGTCCCCTCTGCTGCCGATCAGTGCAGGGAGGTAGATGCGGAGGACGATGGAGGGCTGAGATTTCTGGTTCGGAATGTCTGAGATGATGTGTTACATTTGCCGGGGACATAGCTTGCTGGAAAAAGTGACTGTAAAAAATAGTAACGGGCCAAATTTAGGACATGTTCAGTTCAATGTGACTTTTGAGCATGCTGACAGAGTTGGCTAGAAGGCAATGAAGTCTCAGGAATGAAGTCTGCACTGGATTTAAGAGTACTCAGTGTATAGATGGGGTGGGTGAGTTTATTAGTGGGTAAGATTCCTCCGGTTGCCGATTAAGAAGAGCCAAAGACTAAGAGAATTCTGTGAAATGCCAAAAGGCTAGAGCTTGGAAGAAGAGTGCTGTAAAGGAGTCTGCAGAATAAGAGATCAAGGAGATAGGACATTCAGGACCGGCTAGAGTTTCTGAATACAAAACAGAAAAAAAAAATCTTTCAAAGAGAAAACAGTGCTGCTATAATGGCAATACAAAGTGAAGAGCTGAAAGAGGTCACACGACAGAAAGCACAGTAGGCCAACTGGAGAACTAAAAAGACAAAATGTTTTATTAGTGGAATTTATAGACAATGTTCTCAGATCACAAACAAACTTAGTATTTTATCATGAACAGTTTCTCCACAGACCAAGCTAATTTCCCCTGTAGCCCAAACAATAAATTCTCACAAAAAGGCAAAACTTGCCAGTAGCTCATTAGGTATGTGTCTCACTATCATTTGAGATGGGTCGAGTCCCTTGATGAGCTTGGAGGACAGCAGATCAGCCTGTGTGATTCAGGTAAAGTCGACGACACAGAGGAGGCAGGAGATGGAGCCAGGAGGGACCTCAGAGGAGAGAGCCAAGAAATGACTGGGTAAGTAGGGACTCGCTTCAAAGAGGAGAAAACATTAGAGGCTTGAGCATAGGAGAACTAGAGGCTGTAGATTTGATGAGTATGTCAACAGGAACATTCTAGAAAATAAAGTACGGGAACAAGGTGGAAGCCAGGGCTGGAAGGCCAGTTTGGAAAATTCTGGGTCCAGCATAGAAAGGAGAGTGGCATGGATTGGGCTGTTGGTGGTACACAAGGATTCTAAACAATTCAGACACAAAATATATTTTGAAGTCGGCAAGGCTGGAGACCCGTCTGTGAGTAAACAAGCCGGTAAGAAACACTGCCCTCTGCCAAGAAGGACCTACTGCTGGATACAGCGAACTTTGACCTGGGAGCCCTGACTTTTCATCAGAGACCCTTTTAATATTAACAATTTCTGAAAACTCCCTGGGTTGCAGTTATATTTTGAACATTCGTTGGTGAAGGAGACACAGAACAATGGTTTTATTGCTAATCATAACAAAAAATGAGTTGCAGTTAAGAAAGTTACCTTGGACACATTTTAATCGTCATTCCGGCTGTCCGCAATGCTTGGTGCGCATACGGACAGACGCTTCTCTTGAAGCCTTGGAGGCGCGTGCACAGCACACAGTTGGGAAAATCTGCTTCTCTGTTTGTCTTCTGAGTAGCCTGGGTGCTCGTGCCCTTGCTCCTCCTTACAAGAGACCCTGTTGCCTCACGTGTCCTTCAGGGCAGAGTCCAACTCTTTCCACAAAGACGTCTCAATCCCTGTTAGGATTCACAGCCTCCGTTAGGTCCCAGATGCCGTTGGCTTTTGTACTTTGCACTCGGGTTCTGTTTAACAGTGATTCATTTTACAGCTTGTATTTCTGGACACCCAAATACTTTAAATATGTGTCCTAGCTATGTATCTTGAGGTATGCCTTATCTCTTCTGTTGCCTAATGTTATTTTAGCCTGGGATTATACCTTGTTTATCTATTTCACCAGAGAGAACAGTTCAGTACTGAATGGCTTGAAAATATTTCAGAAACTGGATGTCTCAAGCTGTGCCTAAGGAAACAGATTTAGGATTAGCGGTCAAAATAAACAAGAAGAAAGTGTTTTGGCTTTAAAAAAGGAAAGACTTTGTAATATTTGAGATTTAAAAAAAGGGGGGGATAAGCTACTATTTAAATAATGATTTTTTGGGAAACTATAAACAGTCACATCATTTCCGTCTCAACTACCACCTAAGCTCCAAGCAATGTAGCCAGAGTGTGACATGCAGTACCATCTACAGTCTTTAGAAAAAAGACATTCAACTATCCTGATTTTTCTTACTGTGGCTGGGCACCTTGCGTAATCACACAATTTATATCTTACAACAAAATGCATAGGTTGGAATTTCAACCTGAATCCAGATGTTTAACAGAGTTGCTTCTCCATGGAGAAGGGACTCCCGTATCAGATGGATTCATTTCTGAGGTGACCATGGAGTATGAAGTTCCAGGGAAATACAGAAGATCGAGGTAGAATGTTTTGGGCTTGCTGTGGTTCAGCAGATCTTTCTGATGGGGAGCCAGGAGCTGGCAACTTGAATAGGAGCTGGATCAGTCTATAGTGAGACATCTGAGAAAATATGATTCAATTTATCTACATCTATCAAATTTCATTTCAAAAACAATAGAACAGGTCCAAGATCAGAGGTACATTCTTCTTTGCTGTAGTTTGAGACAGGATCTCATACAGTTAAAACTGACCTCAAACTACTCGATAGCTTAAGATGGCTTTGAACTCTTGATTCTCCGCCTCCCGAGGGCTGGGATTACAGCCATGTGTCACCTTCCCTGATGATATTTTACTCCTCATGAGACAAACATCCAATGGCACACTGGGGAGCTTAGAAGATCCCTCTCAGTGTGCAGAGAACATTCTAGCTCTAAGAGTAAGGCAAAAGGCATCCTTTATGCCATTAAGGCTAATGATGATTCTGAGCAGGAGCCAAATTAAAAAAAAAAACTACAAAAAATACAAAAACAAAACAATGACAACAAAACAGCAAGAATTTAATCATCTCCCTTTCCCTTCACACTCTTTGAATCTGTACTTATTCTACGTGATTTCTTGGTTAGAAACAACAAACAGAACATACATTTTAAACTGGAAAGGGAAGTGTACACACACAGTCCCATCTACCTAAGAGGCTGAGGCAATTGGATCACAGTTTGATACTGTTTTATCTAAGAATATACAGGTTAATATTGCACATTTGTATGCTGAGCCATCAACCTAATCTTTACCAAAGGAGAGAACTGTGCTTGTCACGATCATTTCTTTTTCATGTTTTGTTAAGGAAGATAAATATTTCAGTGCACATATGAGATGATGTCGAACAGCCAAAAACAATCTAGGAACTTCCTTATATTCCAGGACGTCTGCTCTTTCAGCAAACAATCTGACTGATGGTTGGGGCATTTGGAGGCATCGCCACCCTATCCTATTGTTGCTGCTGTTTGTTCTCACATTCCGTTCAGCCTAACCGAGGAGAGCTTTATTTAAGTGAACATAGTCCTCAATTTCCACTGAACTATGACCTTAAAAAAAAGCTCTCAGCTTCCTTTGGGGAGACATGTGACTAACCGCCTTGTCAGCAAGCAACTTTTCCTGAATCTGAGCTATTTCCTTTTCTACAGAGAAAAATTGCTGCTATCACTGCCAACCGTTTTAGTAATGGCCTTTTGCGTGTACTGTATATGCTTGAAGAAAGAAGAGGAAAAAAATGGAATGTCTCTTCCTTTTTGCTTGTTTGTGCAAGAATTGTTTATCCTAAAGAAAAATGTAAGGCTATAAGCACATTCCGTGTTTTCAAAAATCAGCATTTGTAGAGATTTCTGGTGCAAGGAAGTTCTCTTTTAAAAGTCCATTTTAAAACTCCTGTTTCCAAGATCTAAACATAAGAGGAATGGTCTAGTGAAGCCCCCAATCACACAAGTGCTTAGTAATCTCCTTATCTCCTGCCCCCCCCCCTTTTCAGTTTGTCTTCAGATCAGCGTTTCTCCAAGAGTTGACTTTGGAACCAGTGTGGCAGTCGTCCCCTCCTGTTGGGCTTTGTATGGAGCTATCTTAATTTTGTTCTTTATCTGCCTCCTTCTAGGCTTTCTTTGTTAGCTCCCCTTTCAGTTCTCCTCTGGGGGATCTGCTCTTTGCTCTCAGACTTCTTTATCTGTCTCCGAATGTGACTGGAACATCCCCACATGCCTGCAGTCAGCCCATGCTGCTCTGAATACCAGCCCAGGGCCTCCTACAGAGCTCCTACATGCCCCTTGTCACCTTAAACTCAATGCCACCTAAGTGAATTCAGCAATTTCTGTGTTCCTGATTTATTTCCAGACACTAGCTTCCAATAACAAGACTGCAGGTAGTCTGTGCCTTCATCCTCATATTTGACATCGCTCACGTCCATCCTTCTGCTCATGTGTTCTCAGCTGCTCTCTTTCCAAGTATGCATTGGTGCTTACTGTGCTCTCTAGTTCCTTGAGTAGTTAGCCTAAGCTGAGGCCAGAAGCTTATTGTTAAAATAACACCCATGAAGCATTTGTTTAACTTAAAACCTCTCAGGTTTCCTCATTTCGTATAAAGATTCCAAACTCTTTCACATAGGCTGTATCAGCATTACCCCTCAGTCACTGTGGCTTCTCCATGACCTGGACTTCACTTCCTTACCTACGGCGGCAATGGTGCACACACTGACTTTCCATAACCTTTGTATGTGTGTCCTTGCAAACGCTGTTATCATCGCCCTTTGAAATGGTTCCTTTTGTCTTTTCCTTGCCTAGTATTGCTGCTCTCCCACCCCCAGAGTTAGCTCAAGTAATCCACCTCCAGCTCCAAGTGTATAGCATCTGTTCCTTCACCCTCGCTCCCCCACTGCCCCCAGTTCCTGACTTACATATTAACAGTCTGGGGTTTGAATTTTAAATGCTAAACAATAAAAAGTTGTGTTTAAAAAGCAGTGGGTATCTTCTTGTCTGACTTGTTATTCACTAACCACACTAATGAGTGATGAAGGTAAAGCCTTAACAATGAGTGAACGGATTTCAAACACAAGCCCTAAATGTTTATATCTATGTTTTCTTTCTCTTTATCTATTTTCACCTTTTTTATAAGTGACTAGTGAGATTCCTGAAACTCACAATCCAGACCAAAGGCAAGACGGAGAATGTTCAGAACCTGAACCGAGAGCCTGTGGAGTCGGTCAAAGGTGTATAAGTAGTGAGGCATGCGGTTAGCTCTTACCTGCCTTTGATTTTTACAAAGCATTATTGGGTATAAGTCCAAAAGAGTCATGTTCCAGGGCTACAGAATACTGTGCGCGTGTATGTGATGAGCACCAATTTCTCTTCTTCCCACAGGGAAGAAAAATGATGGTACCTGGCTTTCCTCTCTAAAGCCTCTTGAGGAAGAATGCTAAAATAACCATTTGCTTAGACTTATCTCTGTCAGTTCCTTGCTTGGACGTTTGTGGAGGAAAAGGATGTGCAGATTTGCGTGTGTGTCGCAGTAGCACAGGAAAACAGTTTTGGAGAGAGAAGGAATACGGGAAACAGTGTAAACCCAGCTAGTTATAGGGTCAAAATAGGGAATATCTGTGCATTAAGAGGTTGCCATTTAGAATGTAACTGAGTTGCTTAATTACGTTATTAAGACAGGTTTCCAGCTCCAGGAACCTATGGAGTACATATGCCCAGAATTAGTAGTTGAGGATTTTGGAGAGGTTAAATGAGATTTTCCAAATCATCTGGTCTGCAAAACTCAGCTCTACTCTCTAGAGAGAGCAAAATTTGGGGGACCTGATTTTCAAAGAATATCAACAGCCAAGCTATGTTGGCCAAACAAACAGCAAGATCACATGCCTACAAAACCCAACACACACACACACACACACACACACACACACACACACACACACTGGGGATGGGGAGAGAGAAAGAGAGAGAGAGAGAGAGAGAGAGAGAGAGAGAGAGAGAGAGGAGCGAGGAACATTGACAGCAGCAAATGACTAGACACCTCTTTCCACTTTCTGTCTTGTCTCTCGGCTCCCACCGTAGAGGAGTAATTAATCCTCGCCCTCCTATTTTAACTCCAAGTCCTGCTTCTCTGAAAAAGTTCCCCTGAACTAATTCAGGGTTCCGTTGGATCAAGAATCTTTCAAAGCCTCCACATCTTACTCCTGGGAGACATTCTTGAAAATGCCACATGCATATTGCATATGTATATATGGCCCCACCAGAAATGTATACAGCAATGTCAGTAACAGCCGAATGTTAGCCCTTTAAGGTTGTGGTCATCGGGCTTTACTGATGCTAGAAGGAACTGAGTACCCGAGGCATAGGTGAGTGTGAGAGTTACGTAATTTTTAACTTGGCAGGAAATGGCATCATGTGGAGGTAGTGTAGGACTTCAAACACTTTGCTGAACTTAGAGGCAAAGACTGGCTGTGACGAGCACCACTGTGTCTGGTTTCCCTGTCTTATTCCTCCGCGAGCTCTAAAGGGATACAAGCAATTTAAAAACACAGGTTTACCAAACAGTTAAGTAATCCTGGCTGCGGTGATGCTGCAGGGGCAGGTACCTTTTGGTAGTATTTTTAAAATGGGTTTTTTTATATGTTCCTGAAGTCCCGTTCAGACACCTATGAGACATCTTGTTACACAAGGACTGAAGGGATCGTGAAATAATGCTGGGAAAAATTTATTCAAATAGATAAGTTTTTTTCCCTTTAGATACAAAATGTAGCATGAAGGCGTGACATTAAATTATAACTATAAATGTGTAGTAAGCATTTTATTTTTTAAGTAGTCCCTCGCCCCCAAAATGATGTATAGTGGAGAAAGTTGACTGGTTTCAGACATCATCTGGTCCAAGAAGAAACCTGCGGTTTCTTTGTCGCCACAGCGCCCTCTGCTGCTTCAGGATGAGTCTTACAAGTCGGCCTGCCCACTTCCCTTCAGCTTTTCAGGGCCCCTGGAAACAAGACTGGAAAACATTATCCTCAACTGAACCGTAGCCAGGAAAATCTCAGGAGGGAATTCTTCCTTACATAAAGTTAAACCTGGCTTCAGCATATCTGAAGGGGGAGAAGGGAAGCTTACTGTTGATGTTTCTTCGCTTTTCTCCCCCTGTTCTTTTTTTTTTTTTTTTTTTTTTTTTTTTTTAGTTTTTCGAGACAGGGTTTCTCTGTAGCTTTGGAGCCTGTCCTGGCACTCTTGTAGACCAGGCTGGCCTCGAACTCACAGAGATTCGCCTGCCTCTGCCTCCCGAGTGCTGGGATTAAAGGCGTGCGCCACCACCGCCCGGCTCTCCCCCTGTTCTTAAAGCAACATTATTTTTTAAAGTTCAAAGCTGAAACAAAACCTGTCATCTGCCAGCTTGGCCGGCCTCTCCATTTCCTTTGGTTCAGATATCACTGACTTGTCCGGTTTCGTCCCTTTCCTCCACTCAAAAAAAAAAATTTTGTTTTAAATGAATAGATGCTTTTCAGCGTATCGGTAGGAACTAGTGAAGGGGGTCCATGGTCGTCATGTGGGATGGCAGGGAAACCGGCATTAAAAGACCCGTAAAGTTCCAGGCGTTGCGTCCCTGATGTGGTAGATCTAAGCCACCAAAGTCAGATCTTCAGGGAATTTGATCAGAAACACACAACCCTCGGCAATGTGTATTCCGGGCCAGCTGGGTGCACTGCCTCGTGAGATCAGACATCTGGAAGGTTAAGCCGGGGGAGGGCTTTGCCTCTCTGCGCCCGTGCTAGGCAGTGCGATGCTTATATGAGCTGGTGCGGCTGGTTACTCATGCCAGGGCTTTCGTCTCATCGAGTTCAGACAACAGTCCCCTCTACCAGGGCATCTACAGCCTGGTAAGTGAGACATGCCTTGTTATTGCAGACATACTTGCCTAGTTAGTGCTAATTTGAGGTCAGCTTTTGTCTGGCATTTTTCCATCAAACACTATTGTTTGGGCTACTTATCCCCCATCTCTTACTACCATTAATTAATAAGCTGTTCTTCATCAGGAAATGTCCACTGTCCCATTTTATTGCTTCAAAATATCCTTTCAAATGCCATGGTATGTTTCTGGAAGTCCTGTCTGTTGGGAAGCCCCTCAGCTGAGAACAGAGGCCTGCTGGAGGAAAGCCCATGGAAGAGAGTCCAGCAGCTGGTTACAGCCACCACTGTGGCACACGAATGAGAAACAAATGTATGTCTTGCAAGTCACCAAGGATTGGAATTTGTTTCTTATGACCCCAGAACTTGCTAAGGTTCACCCCCTTCCCAGTGGTGCCCCATGCTACCCTTTTAGATTTCCCGCAGAACTGTGACGCAGCGTGGACTTTCCACGCCAGCCAATGCTGTAGTATCCCAGGTTTCTAGATTCTTTTTCTGGTCTCTTTCTTTCCCTAGCCCAAAATGCCTGCTCCTGATCGTCAGTAAAACTTAGCTTCAAGATCTCTGCAGATAGTTCAACTAGCTCTCCCATATGAAGGATCCGAATGCCTTGGTTTGAAATGAGTTTTTCCTTTATTTGGGCTCCCACAGGGACTTTACTCTTATGTTTCCTGCCACTCAGTTTGTTGTTAGAAAGAAGCAGTACTCTTTATTGATGTCTTTACTACACAGCAAATGCTATTTTTAATCCGATTGCCTTGGTTTGGATATGCTAAGATGGACTAAAAAAAAAAAAGACTTCCTAGGCTTGGGTCAGGGAAAGATCAAGCAGGATAAAAGATCAAGGAGTAACAGAAAGTTGTAGTATCCTCCTACCAGAGCTAGGGCCCTACAGGTGAGGAAGGAGGGAGGCAGGGAAGGATTACTAAGTAGGAGTACCTCTGACTGCAGCCCCATCCCATAGAATGTTTAATCAAACCAACGGATAATCTGTAAGCCAAAGTCACACTGGAGATGATTGAATAGCTTGCAGAAAAAGCCTGAGTTATTGGCCTCCCCACTATGGGTCATTGACTTCTTGCAGCTCTGGGCCCAATTACAGTGAACAATAGCTGGGGTTATGATCAGTCATGCTCATACAGCATGATATCTGGGTAGATAGATTATATTCATGGCCATCCCCCATATCCTTTGAAGACAAGGTTGTTAGCATGCCTGCTTTTTTATTTTAATTTTTAGTTAAGTCTGTGCCCGTGTATCTATGTGGGGGTATATGCACATGAATACAGTCGTCTGCAGAGGCTAGAAGAAGCCACCAGATATACTACGAGCTGGGATTAGGTGCAGCTGTGAGCTGCTTAGTGTGGGTGCTGGGACCTTAATTTGGGTCCTCCTCAAGAGTAGTATATACTCTTAACCACTGAGCCCTCTTTCCAGCCCCTGTCATTCTTATTTTAAGCCAAGGGGCAGAACCAGAGATACGAGATTTTCCTTCCTATGATGGGATGGGGCCAAAGCCCCTCTTCCAAGTCATCACGTGGTGGCGTTCACTGTGGTATAGTCCAGTGTGTGAATGGGTAAAAGGACTGTGGGCTGTCGGTGAGAAGGTGAAGATCTGATGTGTCACAGATGCCTGTGTTGACCTGACTGCAAACTGTACTTTCTAAGCTATGTGAGTGAGAACACACCGTCTTTCAAGAATGGCCCATATGGCTTAAGACCTTATTCCCTACCTGTGGGCTGGGGGTAGAACTGGAAGTTCGATTTTTTTTAAGCTGACCTCTCTTCTGATAAATATTCTCAAATGCTATATGATTAAGATATCTCATTAGAAACATTTCCCTAGACGCCACGGAAATACACACGCCTCACGTGTGTTCATTCCTTGCATCTTTGGCTGCTCCCTCTCAGGTTCACCTCCTGCCAGGTCAAACAGAAGGCAGGTTGTTGTGATCATAGAGCTTGTTGTATTATGCCAAGGCAAAGTCTGCCTAATTGTGTTTGGAGAAAGGGTCTTCATGGCTTCAGGACAATCTTATAAATGACTGCCTCTCAGTGGGGACCCCAGTGCACCTCGAGAGTTGAGTTATTTATTTCTCTAAAACCCAGGCTTCTGAAATGGAACCTCCCTGAAGAAGCTCATATGAACATGACCTCTTAAAGTGAAGTGAAAGAAAAAAACAAATAAACAATTCTAAACCCTTGATTCTATCATATGATGTGGCATTTTAAGGCCATAGCTTATGTTTCCCAAACCACACACACACAGCTGGGACTTGACACTAAGGATGCCCCCAGCTTTTTGACCCTTGACTAGCAGGTAGTATGTTACAGCTTTGAGTTTTCAAGAAGAAAGCCATGGTTTCCCTTATCTGTCTATGCCCATTTCCCTCTGTGTGCTAGTACACTGGGCTGATGGAATCAAGAGCCCAGCATGCAAGAGCAGCCTCACCTGCCTGGAGAATGAAAACACCCTCTTACATGCTTGAGCAGGACACGGCTAGACACGTGGAGCAAACAGTGGCAGCTACTCAGGGAGCAAGTGGTTGGCTGGGGGTGACTCTGCCTTTTAGATGAACAGAAAGATTCTTGAAGAAACCAGAGGGAAGGTTCTTAGGTATCACCGGAAAGAGGGCTCCCTTTCTCTCCTACTGTCTTTCTGGCTTGGAGATGGGCAGCCTACATTTGCTGTGTGAGGGCTCTCAGCACAGCCCCGATGTAAACGGTGCACCCCACTTGACCTTGACAAGCCACACAGAAGGCAGGACGATGGAGAGGAAGTCCTGGATGCTTAAAAGTTTGGATGGTTGTTTTGCATTGCCTGAACTTTATCCCTGCATGGGAATAAACTCTTTTCTGAGTGGCAGGAGGCTTGGGGGATGCTGGTGGGCGTTTCTTTACAATCTGCTGCCCACCAGTTGCTGAGCCATCTGGAAAGAGCAGGGCCTCTCCATGTTGCGACAGGAAGGACAACTGGCTAGTGCACGACGGCTTTCAGCAGAGTCTGCTCGCACTGACTTCCTTAGGACATCTGGAGTGGCAAGCTCCCTTCATAAAAATTAGAAAGGCAAATTGCTTTAAAGAATTATTTCATTTAGGAAGCAGTCATTTTAAATTAAAATTCCCTTCGAAAGAATGGGGGATGACATAGAGTGGGCAATTAATAATAATTCACATTTTTATATTTTACTGAAGTGCTGGAGATCACGCTGAGGGCATGGCCCATGATAGAGCAGCACTCGGCCATGAGCTGTACCTTCAGCCCAATAAGTCTTGAAGTTGGAAGAGGAGGATCAAAGCGGTGTCCACAGAGTGAGCCCTCCTCCTCCACGAGCATCCCCAGAGCACGCCAGCCCTCTTCTCTCCTTTCATATTTGAAGTTGCACGTGCCACTTCATTCATAAATATACACTATAACTCACATTAAATGATAGTTTTATGCAGTCTGTCTCAACTCCCTGGATATATATTTTGGGGAATGAGAGCATATGGTATTTTTTTTTTAATATGCTGCAAAGCAACTCCTGGCTTAGTTTCCAGTTTAAAGCATGTCTTCAGAAAGTCCTGGTTTGCTGGTTAGTGACCAAGTCACGGGAATTATCAGATACACCAAGCAACCTAATGGTTGAGGTTCAACTGGCTCCTGTGGAATCTCTATTGATGATACTATTAATAGCGACAAATTAACACGCAATATGCACAGATGTGGGGGAAGCTGTTGTGAGCTCTGCTGAATTCATGGAGAATAAATGTCATGTTCCGAAATTAGTTTAATATGTGTTACGTTCATTTATGCTGTGGAATATATGTTTAATGATGCAAAGATGTGTTGCATTCTTTCATATTTCATTTGGTTAACTCTGCAAAGCTGCATTACTTTGCCTGTCTAAAACACCTGATGGATCTAATAAAGGGTTGAATGGCCAATAACAAGGAAGGGCAGAGACATAGCAGGGCTGGCAGGAAGAGAATAAATAGGGGGAGGGAGGGAGAGAGAGAGAGAGAGAGAGAGAGAGGAGAAAAAAGACACGGAGTAAGAAGAAAAGAAAGGAATATAGAATAGAGAAAGGGAAAACCCCAGAGGCTAAAGGTGGATGGGATAATCTAAGTTAAGAAAAGTTGTCTAGAAATAAGTCAAGCTAAGTCTGGGCATTTATAAGTAAGAATACATCTCCGTAGCTGAGTGGTGAGCTGCCAAAGACCAAGAATAAAAATAACCAACTTCAGTGCAATTTATCCAAAATGCTTAAAATTAACATATATTGAGCAGAGCTGTACTTTTTCCTTGTTTGTCAGTGAGGAGAAATCATTTTTGTGGAAACAGTATTTCAAATGCCTCATAATCTGAAGATTTTCACCCTTGGAACATTTATACCATAGTCTTTTTTATTGATTATGCCTCTGAAAAAATCCTGAAATGCTAAGCCTTTCTTTTAAAATTCTCTAAAATAGTGATAATAACAGGACCGGAATCAGGTGCCGGTGAGCTTCTGCTCGTGAAATGAGCAGTCATCCTCAAACCGTCCTTGACGCATTGCAAAACGATGTTATTTATAACTTGATTACTGCAAATGACTTTAATTCCGGCTAATCGTAGCTGACTTTGTTTTGCAATGTGATGAAATGGTTAAGGCTATAAACTTTGGAGGCCAATAAAGCTGTTTTTAAATCCTTATTGCCTCTTTTTGTGTGAACCGGGGCGATTTACCACTTTTCTTATTTGCAACACGGAGCAGAGTCCTGCGTCACAGTGTTGAACTTGCTGGGGAGGGCTGATGTGACAGAATTCTAAATTTGTGCTAGTGTCACAGTGGCGGTGAGGATAGTGAGACAAGACTCTAAAGCTGTGCTGGGCGGGGTTTCTGGAAGGAAAAGAAAGGGTGATGCATGCGCTCAAATGAGAAAGCTTAAGAAGAGTTCAAGGAAGTTAGAGAGAGCTGCGAGAGGCCCGAGACACCATCTCTGCTCAGTCCACTTCTCTAGGCCTGAGAGGTATGAAGAGAGGGGCAGGGCTTGGATCTGGAGACAAAGAGCTGCGTGGAACATTCTCAGTTCTCCTCTCTACATCATCCGCCCCTTCGGATAAAGCTTGTCCGTACTCAGTCATCCGGCTCACCCAATGCCATCTTTGCTTCTTTGTAGCTACTGAGCTTTAGACCTCACACCCGCCCGGTGTGCCCATGAGGTCCTCTTTCTCTAACCTCACCTGTGTGAGAACGAGGTGGACCCATGTCCACCGATCTCATTGGCTGTGCCTTTGAAACACCTTCACACCCTAGCCCACCCGCTTTGTAGCTGTTGGCTTGGTTTGCAACTCATCTTCTGAATTTGAATTAGCAGTCTCTGAATCATGTTACCCTCTCCACAGGTTCTTCATCTCCCATGTTGTAGTCATGCTTCCCACGAAGTCAGGTTGTACTCCTTCCCTGCTCAAGAGCCCAAATTGTTTAACCCAGTCCAAGTCAAAGCCTCATTGTATCCTCCAAGGTTACAATGTCATCTCCGCCATCAGCCCCTCTGTCAGATTGTCTCATCTAACCTGTCATCCGTTCTCCAGCCACACTGGGCTTCCTTGCTGCTCTATGAGTGAGCTCAGCATTCCCTACCTTGGCAGGACATCCCTACCTGTGTCCTCAGCCCTGTAGCCCCTTTCTTCCCCTAATCTGACATCCTCTACATTTTCACCAGCTTTGCTCATGACTAGATGAGGCCTTCCCTGACCATGAACTAACAGAGCAGCTGTGCTTTCTCCTCTGTTTCCTTGATTAATTCCCCTTCATGTTGAGACCACCACTTTGCTTGGAGTGATGCTCACTTCTTTGTGTTTAATCTTCTGCTTAGCATATAAGCTCCAGTAGGTCAGGTATTGGCTGTCATGCTTGATGCTGTATGCCCTTGGCCAGGACAGTGGATGAATTGCTGCATTAGTCAACATGTATGGTTCATTAAGACATTGTGATTTTCTAATATGGAATAAGTTTGTCTATGCTGTCATATGTAAACAGTAAAAGCATTAATGACGAAGATAATTTTAAATTGAGCTTTGTTTTTAAAGGAAATAAATTTCAGGTATAAACAATTTTGTAACAAGCTAAGTCTTAAGATGAAAACATTAAAAATCACGAAGATTTCTTCCAATGATAGTTGTGAGATTGTCTGTTTGGGACTCAGCACACACAGGCTGCTGGACATTTGTCTGTGTTTCCTGCCTTCCTTCTGGATCCAGAAAGCTTTGGGGGAAATGATTTGCCCTGAGTTTGAGGGAAGGGTTGGAACCTTATAAAACATGTTGCCATAGTCACAGAGCTCTCCCGGTGTCCATTCCCCAAAGCCGCTAGGGCTGAACACAAGCACGAGAGCAAGGCCGTGACGACACACCTGCAGATTTCCCATTAGCTCCATTTTCGTTTGCAACAAAAAATGACTCTTTTCATAAAATCAGCTTTATTCAGTGTCTGTGCCAGGAGGGGGCGGTTCAGGCTTGCTATGGTGTGCACACAGATGTCAGAGAATCAGTTCTTTCCTTCTCTCATGTAGGTTTCTGGGATCACATATAGGTCCACAGGCTTGGCAACAGATGCCTTTACCCACTGAGGAATCTCCCAGCCCAGGAGAATCCTCTAAACACACAGTGCAACGTTTTCTGAGCTGCACTCTGAAGGAACACAACTATGCATGAGCTATTCGTGGAATTTCTTCTGTGGAAATGCTCATCTATCAAAAGAATTTGTGGAAGGCTAGCTAAAAGAGGCTAAAGAGACTACACATTACAAACAGTCATTATGTCTTCTCTACAACCCATGTTGTTACTCTTCAGTAGATGCATGTTGGATTTTCTAAACTGACTTCACCACAGAATCTGTTTGCACAGACCTCAAGTTGAACTGAGCATATTTTGAAAATCTCATTGTACTTTAGAAGGATTTTATTTAATTTTCATATGAGCCCATTAACTTTGTTTTACACAAAAAAAAACAAAGGTTTAGCATTAGAATGGGACAGAGTGAGCTGAAATTAAGCTCCTCCCTCAATTTTAGCTTTTCATTTCATTGTACCATTACACAATCTGGATTATTTCCCTGGGTTTGTATGTCTTGTTCCTTTCATGCCCGTTTGTAGCAGAGTGTGGCTGATGTAATGGTCATATAAAAAAAGACATTTATTTCTTACTGCTCTGAAGATTGGGGAGTTTAGTTAAGAGACTAGCTTCAGATAAGGGCTTATCATAACATAACATAAAATATCATAACATAACATATAACATAACACAACATAACATATTACAACGTAACATATCATAACATAACATGACATGATATGACATGAAGAAACACATCATAGAGCAAGAAGAACTGAGCAAAGATCAGCTTCACTTTGAGAGCAGTGCCTCTCCTAGAGCCACTTGCCACCTCAAGACAGTGAAAAGAGCTCCCCCAAGGGGTGCAGGGCTCACGAGGGTCCCACCTCCAGATGTTGTCACAGTTACAGTTAAACTCCAGCATGAATTTTGGAGGAATGTTTAAACCACAGTGCCATATCAAGTCACCACAAACCGGATTGCTTAAGCAGCAAAAACAACAGCAAAATCATTTTCCCAGGCTCTGTGGGAACCTCTTTTTCTTTCCATGCTTCTGGTGGATGAGCAATTCTGGAAGTTCTTGAATTTCTTTCTCTCTCTCTCTCTCTCTCTCTCTCTCTCTCTCTGCCTCCTTCCCTCTCTCTGTCTCTCTCCCTCCCTTTCTTTCCATCTTCCTCCCTTTCTCTCTCCCTCCCCCTTCCTTCCTTCCTTCCTTCCTTCCTTCCTTCCTTCCTTCCTTCCTTCCTCCTTCCTGTCCTTCTGGAACTTAACCCAGAACCTTGAATATAAAGCAAGCTACATCTTACTCTATTGTTAAATTCCACTTCTAGCCCCATTTCCCATTTTAACTAAACTCTTTTGAAGCAGCCCTAACTTAATTGTTCAACATTGAAAAGAGTTTTCGATATTAGTTAGATAGTAATTAAAATAAAATCAAAGAATTTCTTCTAAGCATGCTAGTTAGAGTAATAATAATAGCTGTTTTTATTCAGTGGTTTCTGAACTTCTGTGTTTTGTGCTTTTTTAACTTTAATAAAATGTCTCTCACAGCAGTCTTAGGAAGGAAATACTTTTTACCATTCCCAGTTATTACTAAAGATAATAACTCACAAGTGACAAATCATAAATTTGAATCTGAACCTTTGATTTTACTACCTTGGTGATAGCTGATTCAGAATTAAAAGCCACACCCCTGTCTTATCTGTCTACAGGATGCACAGTTGGGAAGTCCAACAGTGAGAGGTTAGTCCTGGGTAAGGACTGAGCCTTTCATTGGGCTCTGGCATAGAAAGTTCTCAGTTTATTGTGTCTGCAAAGCTCTTTGGTGGCAGTTTTGGTAGAAGAAGCCAACAGATGATTGTATAAGTGATTGTGATCAATGAGAGAAACAAATGGCCACAGCTACTTATCCTTTTGTGCTTCCTTGTCTGTCTTTTTCTTCTTCCTCTTGTCCCTAGTGTCTGCAAGTCATGAGTTACCTCCAACAGACTCTGAGTCCCATCAGTGAAACTCTCAAATACCTACTTGGGTAAATTAACGTGTGTGGGTATAAATACGTCTCTAGTTCTATCTGGGTGCAATGGGTCCAAGCAAGGGCCATGACTACAGCTACAGCATCGAAGCAGAATGTGTGGCTTAAGTCTGGCTCCCACACAATGTTTCATGTGTTTATAAAGTCATACACACACACACACACACACACACACACACACACACACACAATCTTATGTCAAACTCAAATCTTCTGAGCTGAAAGAATTTATTAATCTTAGCCCTTTATTGATGTATTTATTTATTTATTTTAATTTACTATGTTGTCTTGAATAGCCTGAGGCTTGTTCTACAGACCAGACTGGTTTTGCACTCACAAGGATTCATTTACCTTTGACTCCAGAGTGCTGGAATTAAAGGTGTATGCCACCAAGCCTGTTTTTTCTCAAATCTTTGACTACATTAACATGCATATCATTATCTTTAGATAGCAAACTGTGCATGTATACTGTGATTTACAGATGACATACTGTGGATATGCACTCTTCTTTCATGTAGTAACAAAACCAGTTTGTGTTCAAATCAATTATTAATGAGGTAATGCCAGAATGTTCATTGTATCTTGGGTGTTTGAAAATGACACGTATATCTCAAAGTCAGAACAGCTCCATGCATTTAAGGAGACGCCTTTCCAAAGATGACTGGAGAAAGGAGCAATGAAGACCTGAGGTCAGGACAAGTCTTCACCATTCTCCCTGTCTCAGAACACTGCTGTAACCTTGTAGAGAAAGTTACATGCCAAAACTCCTACTCATTTTCTAGACCATCTTCCCAGGGGGCTGAAATGTACCAGGGTTTGTCTCTCTTATTTATTTTCCTTTGCATAAACTTGTTGTGTGTAAGCTTAGAACTCGGAATGTTGTATGTTGGACTAGATTTCATTTCATGATCCAATGTAGAATCTTCTTCACATACTTAGATGAGAAAATATCTTTGAGAAATTATCAGTTTATTTTCCTTTCCTTGCTTGAGTCAGAATTCCACACATTGTTCTGGGCACATTGTATTTATTGGTGCCAAGAAGCCACACTGAAAATTTTCTGAGGATTCTCAGTACATGAAGGTTTCTAGATCATGCTAGTCTTTCAAATGCCCTTGAGGAGGTTTTAGAAGTGTCATATTCCAAGTTGAGGGTTTTGTGTTGGTAAAGTTTAATCCTAGCATTGCTGGCAGCTCTCCTCAACTGTCCCGGGGAGAAGCTCCATGACTATATAACAATGGGGAAAGAAAGAGGAAAAGGAAAGGTAGAAGAGCACCTAAAAGATTTAATAGAGTTCTTCCATTCAGACCACGTATTCAGCCACTTCAGCTCCTTAGGAAAAAGCACAAAACAAAACGATAGTCAAAAAAATGGAAGCCTGCTTTTATATTGAAGACATTGAGACTGACCCCTCCCTTTTCCTGCTATGTTTACACAAACATGTACAAAACCCCGTGTGTGTGTCTACAATATACTAGAAGTGTGTGAGGCAGAGCCATGAGAAAAAGCCTACTTAGCTTAGGCTGGCTCAGCACACTATGTGCTAAAACAGTTAGCTCTATAACATCTTGCTCAATTAGATATTGCCGACAACAAATGCAGAAGTCAAAACATCAGTGTAGTTTGGGTAGTATTTTCCTTTGAAAGAAAAATGAAATGTAAATCTGAAAATGTTGCATGTGCATGTTTATTCATAGGCTTGTATGCATGTGTGTAAGTCCATATACAAACTGTGGACTGTGCATTCTATATACAACCAATAGCATATGATTAAAAACATTTTTAAAAATTCTGTTTGTAAAGATCTCCTGAATAAACTGAGAGCACGGGGACCTTGGGAGAGGGTTGAAAGGGAGGGGAGAAACAGGGAGGGGAGCGGATAAAAATGTAGAGCTCAATAAATATCAATAAAATTAAAAAAAATCTGTCTGTAATAAACCTGAATAAGCTTTCCTTGTCATTGTTCCTAAATAAGTCAGTATAGCAATTAGATACATAGCATTTATTTATTTGTCCCACTAGGGAATAATGTATGCAAGGGTGCACCCTAGAGCTAAGCTTTAATTCCAGCCAGACATAGCAGTTACATTATCTTAGGAATTATAGAAAACTCCAGATGATGGTAAGAATGCAGGAGAATCTATGAGGGTTATCCGCAAATATCACACATTTTTCTCTGAAAATTTGAGCATCTTGTATGTTTGCATTTGTGGGATATCTCAATAGACATAAAGCAATGACTGAATATTTATGCATATAGTGTATGTATGTACTTATAATACAGTGCAAGTTTGTTTGGTAGTGTGAAACAAACCTTGACCCTTAGTGGTAAAGTGAGTTCAGCTCAGCTCCCTGTTTTGAATCAATGTGAAAATTTCCCCAAGTTATAAGTCACTGACTTACTTGTGGCAGGAAAGTCAACTGTTTTCTTTTTCCATTTTTATTTTTTGAGAAATGGTTATGTTGCCCAGTTTGCCCCAAGCATGCCACCCTCCTGTTTTCTTATCTGAGGTTACAAGTGCGCAACACTGTTCTTGGCTTGGAATGAACTCTTAAAAAAAAAAAGATTTATTTATTTATTATGTATAGTGTTCTGTCTGTATGTATGCTTGCTGGCCAGAAGAGGGCACCAGATCTCATTACAGATGGCTGTGAGCCACCATGTGGTTGCTGGGAATTGAACTCAGGACCTCTGGAAGAGCAGTTAGTGCTCTTAACTTCTGAGCCATCTCTCCAGCCCCTAGAATGAACTCTTTACTGAATAGTGAATTCATATGTAAACACTGTGAAAACCTTCTGCTTTCACTATAGACAAGTGGTCTGGAGGAAAAAGACATCATTGGGATGTTCTAGATGACTGGAGATAGGTGGAAGAAGGTAAAAGTCGGTAGAAGATGAAGTTTAATGCATCTTTTCCTATCCTTACTACTTTTGAGAGAAACACTTGGGCTATAAAACATGTCACCCACTGTACTAATGCCTGATTGTTGTATACGTTCTTTGACATTAATGGCCTTGGTGTAAATACCAAGGAGAGTCACACTACTGTGGACTTAATACAGCAGATAGTTATCATCTTCAGTTTCCTCTCATTGCTTAGAGTAAGGGTAATATATGTTTTAGTGGCTTGACATCATTTATAAGGTGACACTTCCAAGCATCTAGAAATTTGACCATGTGTTGACCTGAGAGGCTTTTACTCTCACTAATGGCTTGCATATCCATTAAATCAATCTGCTGCCAGTTTCTCAGGCATTTCAGAGTGGTCATCACTTCCAACTTTTGAGTAAGGTATCCCTTCTGCCAGGTTCCTGTTTCCCTGGCCTTCCTCACCAACAATCATCAGTTGTATTCACTCTAAGTATACATTGTATTCACTGGAGGTATACATTGTATTCACTGTAAGTATACATTGTATTCACTGGAGGCACACATTGTATTCACTGTAAGTATACATTGTATTCACTGGAGGCATACATTGTATTCACTGTAAGTATACATTGTATTCACTGAAGGTACACATTGTATTCACTGTGAGTATACATTGTATTCACTGGAGGTATACATTGTATTCACTGTTAGTATACATTGTGTTCATTGGAGGTATACATTGTATTCACTGTAAGTATACATTGTATTCACTGAAGGTACACATTGTATTCACTGTGAGTATACATTGTATTCACTGGAGGTATACATTGTATTCACTGTTAGTATACATTGTGTTCATTGGAGGTATAAATTGTGGTCACTGTAAGTATACATTGTATCCACTGCAGGCACACATTGTATTCACTATAAGTATACATGAGTTGGGGGAGAATAAAATCAAGATCAGAATATAGTGTATGAAAAAATATTTATCAATAAAAAGCCTGGTATAGATTATACTTCATGTAACACCCACTGGGAAAAAAATCACTAGTTTTACTTTGGGATATAGTTTGAGTGACTATATCTATAAGCTTTGGGGTCAAATTGCTTGACTTAAACATTCATTTAATCTTTTATTGTTCTATCTATCTATCTATCTATGACATGGTCTTGTTATGTAGCCTAGATGAATCTTAACCTTCTGACCATTCTGCTTCAGCCTTCACGACTAGTTCTATATCTTATCAACTGTAGGATTCTATATACTTTTACCTTCATTTAGTCTCAATTTTCTTATAAAAAAGAAGTGCGGTGATATTACATGTTAATAAGATTACTATGAAGATAAATTGATGCAATCCACTAGGTTTTGTTTTCAACAAATAGCACCACTCTGTTTTCTCAGAATAAAGGGTCCCCACTGCCTGACTGACCACAGTTCTGTCCAGACCACAACCGCACCTGTGTCCAGACAGTGCCAGGCTCCTGTTCTGCTTTTCTTTATTGCTTGTGAGGGTCAGCCTCTGAAAAGAGGAGAGAACCAGTATTTTGTCAGTTGGCTGTTTCTTTAACATTTGGACTTTCATTGCTTTGGCCTACTTTCTGAGACATGGTCTTTCTATAATACATAGCTCAGACTAGTATCCTGCTCACAATCAGCCTTCCTCAGCCTTCCTCAGCCTCCTCAGTGCTGGGCTCATAGGTAAAGGCCATGGCAGCCTGCTCAAGTGAAGACCTTTCTAAAACTCTGTTCAAAAGATTTAACTGCTCCTGATCTTGGCCAAAGGCTATCCAGTGGATGAAGGGATATAATATAGCCTTGGTAAGTTGTAGTCCTTCTACAATCTAAAGTTCACAAACACAACCACCAACCCTTTTTTTTTTACTTTTCCAAAAAGGGACATTAATAAGAATTGCTCAGTAGGAATGGCCAGCGCAGAAGGGGAAGCCTTGCCTAGCTGACCAGAACTGCTCAGTTACACGAGCTGCTTTATTGTAGCTATCTAACAAGCATCCTTTATAGTGACTATGATGTCATGTGCTGGGCTGTGGCCTCTGTGGGAAGGAACAACAGACACTCATGAAACACTGATTTGCAAGAACGGTTTTAGGCGCATTCTCTCCGTACTAAAGGGTAGTGTTTTCTTCATGGGCGGTGCCTTTGCAAAACCAAATGTCATCGATGCGCTTAGATTATGTGGGTTCCTTAGCTTAAGTCACTTTATCTGTTTTTCTCCAAAGTGGAAAATTCTTGAAGTTATTGGAAGTTCCTTTCGGAGATAAACAGAGAGAGTTTTGAAGTGTCCCAAAGGTTTCCGTGTGAGCCAAGAGGACTGATCGATTCTTTACTTTTCCTTTAAGGATTTTCAGATTGAGCAAGGCACTAGCTTACACTTTAACAAAATTAATGCTCATTTTGACCTTTGATTCCTGAGTGGTGGCCACAGTGAGCGCTCCTATCTTCGTCTCCATAAACAGAGTCTCAGGCTTTTGCTTTGACTGAAAACAACCCAGATGTTTTAGGGAACCTGCAGGTCAGCCCCAACCAAGGCAACATTTCAAGTCAGTTTCCTGGTCCTTTTGTTGGGTGTGTGTGTGTGTGGTAAAAGCTGTCTTTTTTTTTTTTTAAAGATTTTTTAACAAATAGTATTAAATTAGAATTTTGAATCCAAAGCCTGGAGGATAAACATTTGAAGGAATCCCTTCGCTGTTGTTGTCTCTGTTGCTGGTAACCCCAGAATCTGAAACAAACATTTCATTTTGCTAGTATGTGGCTGAGACTCTGTGCTTTCTCTTTTTGCTCATAGAAATGATTTTGAAGCCTAAGGTGATGTTTTTTCCCACCTCTTTGGAATGAAACAGATCCTTTCCAACCTTGACAAACACAAACTTCAATGTATAGAGGTTTTCCAACCATGGGATGACATTCTCACTCGCTTTCTTTGGGCAAAGGAAAGATTATGTGGCTATTTAGAGATAAATCTTGGGGTTGTTTGTAAACATGATCTAATGTGAGCTGAGGATAGACTTACTGAATTTTGGCCAAACACCATGACAAGGAGAATATGAGGATAAGGGGGAACTAACAGATATAATTCCCAAGTCAAAGAACTTACAAGGCTAGAGAAATGGAGTTAAGCAGTATAGTAATAGATTCTTAGCAGTTTCAAAAAAGATTCTGAAATGGTAGTAATGCTCCACTATTCCTCAGGTCCCCATCCCACAAAAGAATTGGACAAAATCAGATTGAAGCTGGAGGGATGGTTGGAAATCTTGGTCAGTGGAGCAGGAAGGGATCTGTCTCACCTGGCTACCAATGGCTCAAGGACGCTGCTGCAACCGAGAAGCAGTCTAGAGGTATTCCTTACAAAGCCCTGGAATAGGGGTGTTGAACACCCCCACCTGACAGGCGACTGACACATCTGGTGGAGTCTATGGCAAAATCTCCAGAGCCTGCGTGTGAGTGAGGGTTCAGCCATTAACTCAGGAGCGGTCGGCTCAGGCCACAGCTTTCTAGAACATCTGGGGGCTTGCTGAACAAAGCATTCCCTTCAAGTGACCCTTTCTTTGTCTGAGGATCTTGGAGAAGCCCAGAAATCTGTTGGTTTTTCCTGTGCTCGTTAATATTGGGTTGTCACTGGTTGGTTTCTTTCCTGTGCCCATTAGTATTGGGTTGTCACTGGTTGACTGGTTGTCAACAACCTTTTGGGAGAGTGAAACCTTGTTGTCTGTTTAACAGTTGTCCAAGACATAGATCTTCCAGTTTTAGTGACTCTCCCAGATAATAATAGTGTGGTTTGTGAAGTTCTAAATGTAGTTTTATATATACATATTTATCTATGTATCTATCTTCTTTATATCTATATCTAGCTATCTATCATCTGTCTACATATCATCTATCTGTCTATATCTATCTATATCTATCTATCTATCTATCTATCATCTAGTTCTCTAACAGTTGCCCAAGAGATATATCTTTCAGTTTTAATGAATTTCTAAGCTAAGAGTAGTGTGGTTTATAAAGCTTTATATGGAGTTTTCTGTCTGTCTGCCTGCCTGCCTGCCTGTCTGTTTGTCTGTCAGTCTGCCTAGCATTTTCTGCACACACGAGGCTCATCTCCAGATCTCCATTTGGTGAATCCCGGCAAGTGCCTTTGCTAACTGCTCCAGGCTCAGGGCACTGCTCTTCTCCCTGTGCTTCCTGATACCAGCACCTGTCGCTGCTTCCTGCACTCCTGGGATCTTGCAGCACTCTCCTCCCACCTTGCTCTGTGCAGCACTCTTGTCCTGCACACTCCCCTGCTGTTTGTCTTCTGTGCCAGGAACTTGATTCTCTTCCATGTATCTGACCTCATTCACAAAGTGCTTCTTTGTTCTTCTTTTCAAGAATTATTTTTTAGCCAACGGTAACTTACCAGTGACTCTATCACTGAACAATATGACTCATCCTTTGACTTTTCTGGCAACCACTAACTGCCCAGAGTTCTTCAGGGGTGGGTGGTGCTCATGAGCTCCTCCCCTCTCTATGATGTAATGGTGATGGGCCCAGTCTTGTACAGGTCTTGTGTGTGTTTTCACAACTGCTGGGACTTCATATGTGCATCTGCCCTGTTGAGTCTGGAAGACACTATTTCCTTGAAATCACCCACCACCTCTGGCTCAAATAGTTCCCAACTGATTTTATTTATTTTATTTTTTAAAAGGAAATCAATGACACATCTTTTAAACAGACAAAATTGCTTAATTAAAGCTTAGCAAATTGAATCTAGTAAAGAAGGAAGACAAATGCATCATGATCAAGTGAGATTGACGAAAATAACAAGAATTTAATCATTGCCATGAATCGGTGTAAACCCTATATTGTCTCACTATAAATAATGTAGATATGGAATAGATGTGGCAAAGGCATTTGACCATATTCAACTTACAGAGGAAAATGTCCTATAGATTAGGAATAGAATAAGTAACACCAAATCGTTAAAGGTTATATATAAAAATTATGTAGTCAGCAAATCAGTGAATGACTCAATACCAAGTCCCTCTTTGTAATTGGTAACCAGGACAACAAGTGATTTTACAAACACATGCATTTTGGAATGAAAGAAGACCATATTAGCCAGGTAGCTCAGTAGGCAGAGGTGCTTCCTGCCAACACTGAGGACCCGAGTTGGATTCCCTGGATCCACATGATAGGAGACATCTGACTCTTGTTGGCTGCCTCTGTCCTGCATTATCACACACACACACACACACACACACACACACACACACACACGTGTACACAAAACACTCAGTCACGCACACAAACATGAATGGATGTTATTTATAAAAAAGAAAATGATGTTTATAATCAACATGATTATATATATATTCCTAAGTTACATATAAAAACTAACACAGAACTGACAAGTTCAGTCATAGTCCATGTTAGAGATGATATAAAAACTTACAGCCATTTATCTTGACAACAAACAGTTGATTATAGAACCATTTGATAGTTTTAAATATCAAACATCAGTTCAATTATCCAAGCTAACAAGTCTCTAAGTATGAAACAGAAATGAAAACCGAGTCTTCAAAAAGTCTCGAGTACAAATACTCCCAGTGACTTCGATCCAAGCTGCCATGAAATTCTAGGATACAATGCAAACAGATGAACTAGCACCATACAGAACAAGAAAACGAAATCTCAGCATGTTTATTTTAAGTACTGAATCCCAGACACAAAACATTGCATAATGCTACAAATCTGTTGGCCTAATACTCTGCAAAGAAAAACCATGGCGATAATGATCTAACCTCTGGGTAGTAAGGGTCGGAGGTGGCAGTAAGTTTGAAAATGCTCACGGGACACAGGGCAGTGACAGATTATGATTTTTACATTTGATGAGTTTTTATTATATACAAAGTATACTTCAAAAATCTTACTGACTTTAAAAAGCTATTCTTTCATTTAGTCTTACTGACAGAACCCTATGCAGGACTTACTGCCACCTACTGGTACAATTGTGCATTATTTGTAGCCCTCTTCGCAGGATAAAGAGAACAGCTAATAGCCATTAAGCGCTCGCTGTAGGGTAGGCCCTATTCTGAGTGGCTTCATAGGTTTTGCTGATTTAATCTTCCCAGCATCCCCAAGAAGGTCCACAGTGCCGTCTTCACATAACAAAGACGAAACTGATCCCCAAATACTCATCGACAGCTATTAAGAGGTAAATATACAGGCATCCTGAGTCTAGTGACCAGAGGGCACAAAAGGTCTGGATATGAGAAAATGTGATTTCCTGAGGCTTCTCTCACACGGGAGAGGGGGTTTCCAGTCCCTAACAGTAGTCAGCAGATCAGCCATCGTGACAACAGCAACACGTCTCTTCTCGAAAGCCAATCAGCTACTTAACTGTAATTTTGTGCAACTTTAAACCAAAAGTACTTCTTGCAAGAATCTCTAACATCCGTTATGACATCCAACAAGATCTATTTAGAGTGTTTAGAATTTAAAGGTGGAGTCCATAGTTCAAGTGCAGTTCTCAACTCTTCCAGCAGATGGCAATACAGCCTTTGTTAAAAATGTTTGCCCGCACAGCCACTAGTAATTTAGCCTTTGTGTCTTGTTTTGTTTTCTGTTTTTTGTTGCTGTCGTTCTTCTCTGTGATGAGTCTTTTAAAGCTGATGGAGCGATTCTACTCCAGGTACAATATCTTAACTATAAAGGGTAAGCCAGATGCGGAAGTCTTTAGATTGAACGAACACTTCTATGGTTAAATCTGGAAGCGGGGCAATGGAAATTTGATCTTTAAGTTAGGGGTACAAACTAAGGGCCTACATGAAGAAACATTGACAGTCATGGAAATGACAATTGAGCAACGGACTGCCTGCTTTGGTGTCCACAGAAATGTCAGTCAAAGAGAAACGGGTGTTCTCGTCCGATTTGAGCGGAGGAGTCTAACTAACGGTACAGCAGAAGGAACAGGTGTGTACTAAGGCTGTTTGGGGAGGTACAGTCATTCCCTGATTTCACACAGCCATTCACAGCTGAGTCGGCTGTGCCCATCAGAAATACAGATCAAGAGACAGAGGTGTCTGGGCCTGGAGGTACCGGACTGTAGCCGCCACCAGTGGGAACCCTGAGGCCAGAAAAACCCCAAGTTCAAGTCACAAGTTTAAGACCCACCTGGATCCTGTTTCAAAGAGAAAAGGGGGCTGTAGCTGTAGCTCGGTGGTGGAGCACGTGCAAGACTCGCTCTATCTCTGGGTGGGAGGGGAGAGGGGTTTCATGAAAGAGCTTGTCATCGTCGCCGGGATAGCAGAGACAGTCTGAGAGAGAAAACACGAGAGTTCTAGAAACCTTCTCTTAGATGCGTGCACGTAGGAGAAGTCCATGTGTCTGGCATCTTAGGAGCCTATGGGCAAGGAGGAAGGAAACAGGAGCAAGAGATAATCTCAAGACTTAGGGTATATGGTGAAATGAAACCACAGGCCTCCTGAGGAATGGTTGGCTGAGCCGGTGGAAACAGAAAGGTTACTATGGGCACATAATATAAAGAGCACAGAAAGCGTAAAAACCCCTTTTAGAAACTTCACAGAGGGTGGGACTTGGAGTGTGGGGAAAGGAAGAGAAAATTCTACACGTTGTGTCCACACAGGAGCAGCAGAAATCACGACCGAACAAAGAGGCTCCAGCCCGTTTGCGTCTGCAGTGAAGGAGCCATCTGACATTATACTGAAGTTGTTTCTCTTTTTGCCTTAAATGACATTTAGATAATCTAATGAAGCTATATAACTTCATTTACCAGCAGTTTTGTTGATGTCAGAATAAAATTAGACATATAATTTTAAGGCACATTCTTGAAGATGTTTTTCATTTACTTACCATGTGTCTGCTCGGCTCCTCTCTCTGGCTGATGTCTGAAGTTTGGAACTAACAAGGTCAGCCATGCTAGTCTACTTGGCCGTGAGCATTCAAAATCTGGGGGCATTATGGTGAGTGACAGACCTAAGGGAACTGCTGTGCATCTATGAAGCATTTACAGTCTTTTTTTTTTTTTTTGAGACAAGGTTTCTGTGTAGCTTTGGAGCCTGTCCTAGAATTCACAGAGATCTGCCTGCCTCTGCCTCCTGAGTGCTGGGATTAAAGGTGTGTGCCACCACTGCCCCGCGAAGCATTTACAGTCTTATGGTGGTCTCTATTCCACCGTTATGCTTTAGTTTTGAGTGGGCTTTTGCTTCCAAGATTTCCAAAGATCTCTTCATTCTTTTTCTTCTGTGTTCTTCCTAAAGGAGAAGAAAGCTTGCTGAGGTGTAAGCTGAATCTGCCCCGCTGGGGCTCTGGTTTTTTCTTGTCTTCTCATGCAAAGGAAAACAAAGGCCACCATCGAATCTGCCAGGAAGAGTAAGAGCGCCAGACCGAGTAGCTCTGCAGTCAAGTATGGCAAGCACACTGGTTTCATTAAAAACCAATAATAATAAGACAGATTTTCCAAACACGGAGGCAATGGAAAATGGAGAAAAGACAGGAAGGGAGCAGCGTGTAGGGATCCCCAGGGACAAGAGCCTGTTCCTCCAGCATTGCTAAGCAGTGTGTAAGTGCGTATGTACTCAGTTTCAACTGGATTCTTTGAAGCTCTACGTCAACAGCCACCAAGGAACATAGATTCAGGTTGGCCTGTTACACGGTCTAATGTGAAAGCTCTTCAGGGGAGGTTACAGAAAAGCAGGGGTCCTCTGCTGTAGACTTTAGATGTTATCTGATGATACTCACAGCTTCCGAGTTGGTGGACACTGGTGGTCTGTGTCCATTCTATAGCTTGTTAGCTGGTAGTTGAATGAATGTTGGGTTGGACAATGAATGGCTGTGAAGGGAGTTATAGATATACTACTATAATGTTTCTCTAGATCTGTGACATTCCAAGTCTCCACAACCACCAGGCAGTCAACTGGCCTTGCAGAATCTTTAGCACAGGCATATCTTTTATTCTTAGAAAACAAGGAGACTTAAAAGGTATAATGTACTTAGAGAACATCACAAAACTAGTAGGCTAGACTCCTAACATTGAAATTTTGTATTTATTTATTTATTTATTTATTTATTTATTTATTTTGTCTGTTTCAGCCAGAGTTTCCCAGTACAGCCTAGGATGGCCTGAAACTCAAAACCTTCCTTCCTTAGCCTCCCAAAGGACCGATGGGATTACAAATGTGGTTTACCGTGCCAGACTCTAAATCCCAACTTTGACGGCCATTGGTATATGCTTCCAACACCTTACCGTGTAACATGGACAGAAACATGGATGAGTAAAGACTAACTGGAGGAAGAGACTTTGCATCTGGGTAGACTTTCCTCTAGTCCTCAGGCAGGCTTTCACTGGTCAAATCTTGGCCTCTGACGGTCACCTTGGAAGAACTCATGTTAGAGTGTCCATGTATAACAGTTTGTAAGGGAATTATGTTTTATGTCTGCCAATCTTTTTTTGTGTTCAAACTCAGGCCTCCCTCATTTCTAACATTCCTATCCAGAGACCTTTGCTATGGCTGGAGGACTTAGAGGGCGGCCTCCGCAGAGAATACACGTCAACCCTTCTTCTTCTATTAGCTCAGCTGAGCATGGGAAAACACACTCCTGATTCCACTTTGGTCTCTATGGAAGTCTGGCTTTCTTCTTCCTTCGGGCTCTGACCTGGCCCTAACGTGAAGTCCTGCACCCAACCAGGCCCATTTCCAGGACATTTCCAGCATCCTAATCCGTTCCTTACTTTGGAGTCCATGTCCAAGGTCAGGGATGGTGGTCCTTTCTCTGTGTTAACATCCGCTCCTTAGGAAGCAGAGCCTGGTGCGTTAGCTGAGAACCTGATCTCTTACAGTTAGCTAGCTGCCCACAACTTCCAGGAAATCCAGGCTGAAAGAGAGTTCCGTGCTATGGAGCTGCACAAGGTTTCATGTGTGCACAGCTGTTCAGCCCTCTTGCAGAGAGCCTCATGAAAGTGAAACAGGGTTGCAGTGCATCAGACCTCTGCTGGTCAGAGAAGACTTTTTGTTTTGTTTTGTTTTGTTTTGTTCTGTTGGTCTCTTCCTCTTCTCTTGCCTTGCATTTATCCGCAGTCCTCTGCTAGGGGAATGACCTTTCTGCATTTCTAGCTTCCATTCTGCTCATCAAATGGGCTCAGTGAGGGGGTGGGAACCAACTATTGCACAGAGCACAGATGTAGTGCTCTCATTTGGGCAGATGCAATTGATGTGAAGTGTGCACATGATCCTGCTGCATGTGGTATCTGTCCCTGTAGTCACGCAGCTGACAAACCATGAGGGGTGTTCAGGTGTGGATGTGGGGCTCCATGAGCTGGGTTAGCTGTGTTTCGGTGGTGGAGAACCTTGATCCAAATGCAGACCATGGTCTTCACATGCTGGAGGCGCAGTTTTTTTTTTTTTTCCTTCCGTTGCCTTCATTCTAGAGATCTTGGATCTTTCTGCGGGCACCAAGTCTACAGACAAGCCTGGGAATCATGTCACCTCCTGTGTGTAGTGTATGCTTATCCACTTTTGCTGTAGAAAGTCTTACAGCTAGTGGTTACCCGCCCACTGGAGCGTGGCCTCTTATACTATATATGCTGATGGAGAACCTACGTCCGGCCACTCTTTTTCCTGCTTCTCTGTTCCGCTTACGGATTTCTATTTCTGATCTCTGTTCCAGCAGAAGATTCTGATTTGTGAGTCTACCCCTAAATAAATAATCATCTATTTCTTAATTCTGAGCTAGTGTGGAATTTCTTTTAAGCGTCCTTCTTCATACTTTCACTTTGGGAATCCTACCTTGTGTCTTTAAATGTGAATGAACTGGCTTTGTGAATTTGAGAGCTTCCTAGCATCAACTCATTAGGGCTATTTCAGTCATTGCATATTATCAGGGAATAACGCAATCAAAACTTCACTTGGGGCTCTTGATGTAGCTCAGTGGAAGATGTTTGTCTAGCATGTGCAAAGAACCCTGTGGTTGATCTCCAGCACTAGAAACCATAAAAAGATTAAAATTAATTTTGCCATGATTATTGTGTTTTTCCAGATGGCCTAAAATTTTTATTTCTTTATTGCTTTCATACAGCACATAAATAAATGAGTTCAGATTACAGTTCTGGTTTGAATTTGTAATGCCTTACATGGACTCGTATGATTGCTCACTTGGTCCCCAGCTAGTTTGGAAGATGGTGGATCCTTTAGGGGGTGGCACTCCAGGGGAGAGTGTGAGGTTTTATAGACAGACCCCATTTCCTGTTCACTCTCTGTTTGCTGAGTTCAGATGTGATGTGATCCTGTTCCTGCCAGGGTGCCTTCGCTGCCTGCTGCCATGACGTCCCAGTGATGTTGGACTGTATCTCTTAGAACTGTAAGCCAAATAAACTTTTTATCCCTTAAGTTTCTTTTGTCAGGGTATTTCATCACAGTAATGAGAAGGCAGTTAAGTCAGAAAACTTGGTGCCGAAAAGGACGTAGTACTGTGGCTATGATAAAGCAGATCTTGTGGTCTTTGAACTACTTTCGAGGAGGAATGGGGAAGAGATTGGAGCTGCCAGTGTCCTAATATGGTCTTTGCTGCTCTGATAAACACAGTTTCAAGAAGCAGCTCAGGGAGGAAAGGGTTATTTAAATCTTACAACTACTGGCTCTCAATCCATCACTGATGGAAGTTAGGGCAGGCGTTAGTGGAAGGAACCTGGAGGCAGCAGTAAAGCAGAGACCATGGAGTAATACAGTTTACTGCCTCAATCAGTAAACTTTCTTAGTAACCCAGAGCTACTATCCAAGAGGGGGAACCATCTCAATGAGATGAGCTCTCCCAGTTTAATCATCAATCAGGAAAACACCTACCACAGGCAGGCCCACAGGCAAACCTAGTGGAGTAAATTCCTCAGTTAGGTCCCTTATTACCAGGTTACTCTACTTTGACAAAACCTAAGCAGAAAACTATGGTTGTAGGATGTACACCAAGAAGAAGAGCAGACACGAAGTGGCATCTTCCGAGTTAGAAGCTTTGTGTGCTATAGGGTGTAGAGCTAGAAGGCTGGAGCTAATGATGACCTCTGGAGCCCAGATAATTCACCATGAGCGTTTCTAGTTGCTGGGCATGGTGTTGCAGGTATAGTTTTGTTCTCGGTTCTATTTGGGTTTGCTTTGTTCCTACCATTCCTTGCTATGCTCCAATTCTTCCATTTTGGAATAGGAATGTTCACTTTGTGTTGGACATGTGCGAACTCAATGTTACTGTGACCTTATAATCAAGAGAATTTCTTCTCTCTAAACATTTTCCAGTAGCTTATTTGGAAGCTCATGCCTCTATGGAAAGACCTGGAGGTATAAAACTGATTTAACTCCTGCTAGCATTACAAATACTTGAACTCCATTCTTGTTTTCACTAGTCACCAATAAGCACAATTTAACCTACAGTTCCTCATGAAAAGTACCACCGAAACCACAAACAGCTTGGCCATTCACTTCATAGTCACTGTGGTGAGGGCCAGCCCTCAGGCTTGGGCCATGTGAACATGCATGCTGCAATATGTTGACCAGACCCTGCTTTTTCTATGTTAGGATTGGATCATTCCATCAGCACTCATAACCATAGATCATTAGTAACTTATGATTTGGTGTTAGGGAAGTTGTGAACTCTTAAAACAAATTAGCTCTTGAAGAATAGTGTCTATTAGGGGTGATAGTCAACCTATGGACTAATCAGTCTCAGTATGCTTCACTTTGGAACACCAGAAAGAATATAGTGTCAGAACTGGGGCGTGATTTGAGTTTTAAAATTTCTGGACCTTAGTTTTCTTTTGTCGAAAGTGGGAATACATTTGGCCCTGCAAAACTATCATGAAGACGGAGCGGGACACTGTATGGAACCAGCAGGCCCACTATCGACACCTAGTAGGTTGCAGTATTTCTATTTTTCTGCTTCCCCTTCCTTCTCTGCCCAGTTCTATCACCCTCACATTCCTATAAACTCAGGATCTTGCAGACTGTGTACCTTAACAGGACTGTTGCTCTGATTTCTTACACCCATGTCCTCTGTGCTAGGAAAGGTACTTTTTAGTCTGACTTGCCTCACAGGTAAAAAATACATTCTTGGGCAACATTATGCTTCTCTTCATTACAGATGAAATACATAAGGTTTAAGTGACTTATCTGCTCAAGTAGTACAGGCTGGCTTGAACATTTAGTCTTTCTGTCTCAGACTCCCAGTTGATGGGCTTCCATTTGAATTCCATTAAACCCAGATTCTTAGTTATTGATAACAAATAATTAAAATATTCATAATCATGTTTCTTAGAAAGAAAGTCAATTAATGCAGAGCAAAATTTTCTCAATATAGTCTCAGTCTTCAAAGACTGATCTTTGTGTGTATCCCTGTGTGCATACCTGTGTGTGTGTTCCTTGTGTACATCTGTTTGTGTGTGTCTGTGTACATGTGTGCATGCTTGTGCACACATATGTACATGAATGTGTAGAACAGAGGTCAGTATTATTCAACAGGTACTATTTATTCACTTTTTAGAGAGATTTACTATTTTTGATAGAGGGTATCTCTGTGGATGTGTACCTGTGAACACAGGTACGAAGGAGTCTATGAGAGGGGGAGATGGACTCCCTCAACCTGGAGTTATAGCGTTTTTGAGCCTTTCTATATGTGTGTGGGGAACTGAACTAGTGTACTCTGAAGAACACGGTGTATTTTTGAGGCAAGTAATCAATCTAGGATGTTCGTGTTCTCTAGCAAACACAGGAGAGACTACTGCCGTATGTGGGAATTTGGTGCATGAAGCTTAGGTCATAGAACGATCTCAGTAAATCTTTAGCAAATTGAACTAATTCATCTTTACAACTATCTTCTTAGAAAAATCAAACTATCCCATTTTTATTCCTTGACAGTTTCATACATGTTTATGATGAATTTTATAACCTCTGCAGACTCCACTTGGACTTTTTTTTTCTGTTTAAGCTGCATTTGACTTTCATTTTCTTTTATTTTTTATTAATAAAATTATTTATTTAACATCCCAGTCAGAGTTTCCCCTCCCCCCTCTCATCCAAGTCCCTCCCCGCACCTCCCTCTGTTCCCACCCACAATCCACTCCTCTTCTGTTCCCATTTAGGAAAGGGCAGGTCTCCCATGAGTATTCTATCAAGTTGCAGTAAGAGAAGGTACCTCCCCATGGACTAAGGCTGGGCAAGGAGACCTAGTATGAAGAATAGATTCTTGTCAGCCTAGAGCTGAACAGTGAGCCCCAGGCTGTTTCTGCCTCAGGACTAGGTTATTAGTGTGTGCCACCATGTCTGCCTTCTCAAACGTGGGTTCCAGGGATTGAACTCATGTCCTCATGCTTTTGTGACGAGAACTGTACTGACTGAGCAATTTTCCCAACCCAATTACTTAACTTTTCGAGAGCTGATAAAAATGATCGCATCACCTAACAGATGCCAAATATGGTATTAGAATCCTTAGTTAATGTGAACGGAAAGTTTCTATAAAGGCAAACAACTGGAAATTAATATGCATTAATGCATTGCCATTAAGACGTCAGACTGATTTATTAACACAGAAAATGAAAGTAGACCCGGCCTTCACCACACAGGTATGTGTCGTCTTAAGTTCCCAACCCTTTCTCAATGAAGACACTTATTCAATGAGTATTCAGCATTTTACTGGCACATAGTGTTTGAATCCTGCTTAAATCACATGCAAAACAAGAAGCCAGAAGTAACGTAGTGTTACACTACAGTGATGATTCTCAGCAGCTTTAGCCATTCTTCCTCAAGGGAGGCTGTAAGTTCACTGCCACAGATATATTTGTTAGTTTTCTTCCATCTTTCCTATCCTCTAGTAAATACAGACCTCTCACTACCTATTTGTGGGGTGTGTGTACATGCATGCGTGTGTGCGTGCATGTGTGTATGTCTGTGTGTGTGTGTCTTGGATGGGTGTAAAGCCCATGAATCTACAACTTCTATTAAGACTTATAGAAGCATCTGCAAATAAAAATTGAAATTAGACTGATGCAAAATTGCAATTCTTTTCTTAGCATATATTTATCATGCCAAGTGATGGGTTTTGTTATGAGTTTTGTACATGGCTATCACTAACTTAGATCTTGCTTACTAACCTGTTTCTCTGTCCAGTTTCCGTCTGCCCTTACGAACCCATTCCTCTGCCCTTCACTGATCTCTTTGTCTTTGCAAACAGTTTTTCCTTTAAAACAGAAGGTGTTTAGACTGGGAACAACATAAAATCCAGAGTGAACAGTATTTTTGTAACAATGAAATGCATGTTACTGTGAAATACTCAAACTCAAAGTCTGAGTTGGCAGGGATTTCATTAGATTTCTTGAAACCACATCATTGAATGAGTTTATTGTCCAAGTGCTCAGTATCACTTAATTTCCATTATGAGTCTTACTTCCTACCGGTTTCAATAAAGTGAGACGACTTCTGTACTTTGGATCAGTTTTTTATGTTTGCTGGATGATTATTTTAAAAAGGCTAAGTTGTTTTCTTTGCCTTTTGAGTACACAGCCAGAAAGAAAATTATGATTTTCAAGTAAATAGCCATTGCATCCTAATTGAAAAATTAGCTCAAATGGTGGGGACCTCGTGGTGGCTGACTCCAAAGCCCAGATTGAAAACAGACTCCAGTGACTTTAAGAAGTAATCAGACTAATACTCAAGAGTTAAAGAAGAGATTGGACTCAAGGCTCAATCCACAGTACTTTAAAAAAAGATATTTTTGTAATAAAATGTATATATTTGTATATTTACATACATATATAAACATATGTGACATGTATCATATTTTTATGAGAATTTAACAAGTTAAATAAGAGTGAATGCAAGCCTCATAATGTATCAGCTATCACAGGTTCCTGTGTGTGCCAGGCACTGTGCTATATGTTTTATGTACAGTCTTCTAGTAAAGGTTAAGACATTTCTTTACATATAGTATATGTTGTATAAATATGTTATATACACTCTCATTTAACACAATGTTTGATACCCATATACACACCAGATGTACTACACGCACACAAGCACATATTATGAAGGAAGGAGATAATGACATCAGAAGCAAGAGCATGGCATGGAGGGAGAGCAGGCAGGAGGAAGAGAGGCAGAGAAGAAGGAGAAGGGAGGAGGCAAGAGACACTGCTCCCTTAGTAGAGATGTTCGCAGATTTCATTCAGGCAAATGCTGCTTTGTCCGTGGCATTGGTTCTGTGAATACTAAGTTCTAACTAACAAAGCTAATGAACTATGGCCAGAAACCAGTCATCTTTGAAACACTCCAAATAATCTTGTAGTTGCAAGACAGAAGCCTACTTCTGACCCTAATGTGCAGGCTACCCTAGACGGCTGGTAATAACAACACTGAACAGTAATGTTGAATGGGTGTTCTATTAAAACACAATGGGGTGGCCGGGCAGTGGTGGTGCACGCCTTTAATCCCAGCACTCAGGAGGCAGAGGCAGGTGAATCTCTGGGAGTTTGAGGTCAGCCTGGTCTGCAAGAGCTCGTTCCAGGTCAGGCTCCACAGCTACAGAGAAACCCTGTCTCAAAAACAAAACAAACAACAACAATATACAATGAGGTGTTCCCAAATGACAATTGCCTACAGGATACTATTGAGCCAAGGAATATAGTCTATTCACGTTTTTCCAGCAAAACCAAAACATAGAAGAGAAAGAGAAAGATAGACTATAGCCATATATGGCAAATCAAGACTTGTGGTATACTTCATGGGCCTTGAAATTTGATGCATGAAGTTTGCCATAGAATGATCTCAGTAAATCTTTAGCAGCAAATTGAACTAATTTGTCTCCACAATAGATTTTTCCTTTAAAAATTTAAACTACTGCACTGTTACTTTTTTGACAGTTTCAAGCATGCTTATTATGAATTTTAGTCCTCTTCATTCCCCTTCCCCTCTTTCAACCTCCCAGTCCTCACTAAAATCCATGTTACCATCAACTCCCACTGCAAGTTTCATGTTTCTTTCTGTGGGAGACTAGCAAGGCTAATGAGAGCTGCTTGCATGGATGGGGGACGGGGCACTTGGTAGAACAAAGAGAACTCATCAGTGGATTCACTAAGGAAGAAAGTGACTCATCTTCCCCCAGAAACCATTAACCAATAGATGCCAAGGAGAGGGTGGGGGCTCATGGGAGCCTTCCCCATCTGTGAGGAAATGCTGATGGGCTTGCTCTTGGGCAGATCTTCTGCAGGATAACCACAGCTGTCTTGTTTGTGAGAGCAACAGCCGTGCCATATCCGAGGGCATCTTCTTGCTGAAGATGTTTGGAGAGATTTTTTAGAATTTGAAACAAGATAGTACTTTGTTTAAACATAACTGTAGACAGAAGTTTTAATTCACATATTTGAAGTTAGCAGTATTTTCACAATGACCATGGATTATATATGCTATAAGAGTTGTATTTTCCAAATTGAATATGAGCCATGTTTTGTGACTAGATTTTGGACCAGACAAACAGCTTTTTGCTGAGCTTATATATAGCTGCACATAGCTTGTGCCTATCTGCCGTCTTTCTGTGATTGTAAGAATGCCCCAAAGGAAAACAATGTTAAAGACCTAAGTGTATTTTGGTTCACAGTTTAGAGATTCTGATTCTGATCAGGGAACTTCATGGCTTCTTGTCTTGAGGCAATGCAGAATATCATGGTAGCAGGAATATGCATGAGAGAGAGAGAGAGAGAGAGAGAGAGAGAGAGAGAGAGAGAGAGAGAACCACCTCTATGTCCTGAATCCTAACAGCTCCTTAAGCTATGATCTCATAAATCAATTGTTCCATTGATTTAGTCACTTAACAATAACTCATCAGCAAACTACTAAACTTTTTTTCACATTTTTTTGGGGTGGGGGAGATTTTAATTTTGGGTGTAGTACTGGGATGCAAACCCAGGCCAGGCCATCATATGCCTTCTAAAGAAGCATTCTATCATTAAAATATACCTCTTAGGTGGAGATTTTCTGTCAAATCATAACCCTGAACTTTAATCCATTTTGTTACTTAATTCTGTAGTATAAGCACCATTGATAGAGTTGTCCTTCACGACCATTTAGGTAGTAAGTAGCAAAATAAGGATTGAAAGTCACCAGGACATTCAAGGTCATGGTTTACCCTTTATTTTAGGGTTATTTATATTATAAGTATTTTGCTTGCATGTATGTAAATGTATGTGCTCAGAGCATATGGAGGCCATAAGAGGGTGTCTGGTCCCCCAGAGCTAAAGTTATAGATGATTGTGTGCTCCTTTAAGCATACTTTTATGTCTGAATTTGTCTCTTCAATACAAGAGCATTTTTTTAAAAAAAATAAATCAGTGAAATGCAATTAAACAGCATAGTGTAAAAGCTTGAGGAAACTCACAGTTACACATTTTCACACTTCAGTGATGCATTTTTGCATCTATAAGAGAAAGTAAAAATGGAAACTAATAATTAGATTAATTTGGAAGTAAAATACTTAATTTTTAAATTATATTATTATATTTATTTACTTGTTTGGGGTGCACCACAGTGAGGTAATAGTGGCAGAGGGCAACTTTGTGGAACTGGTTCCCTCCTGCCTAGGGCAGAACTCTTCCTCCCCTTCTTCTTTGGGATTCCCCAAATTTCTTAGTGTTTGGTTGTGCGTCTCTATGTTTGTTTCCATCAGCTGAAATAGCAAGATACGGTGAGAGACCACTACATGTAGATACAGAAACATAAATGTATTTTCTCGCATTTGTCGATGTATGTTCTTGGTGCCAGAGTTTTATAATTTGTAGTTCATGCCGCTTTAGAGACTGTAGATGAATCATCAATCCTCTCAAATGATTCATTGTATTTTCCAGTGGTCATAAACTGATATAACTGTCTTATAGACACTCCTCCACTAATGAGTGGAGTCGATTGTCTCATTCCAGATTTAGATTTAATGTCTCTCCAATTAAAGCGAAGCTGGCAACTTGAGGAAGGATAGAAAGTCCAGTTCGCAAGTACTGAGAGCTTTCTTTGTATTTTCTCTGTGATGATTCCTATATCCATGTGTAATCTGGGATGAAGAAAATACCTGGACCTCTGACTTTCATTAGTCAGACATAGCGAATCAGTTCTGGTTCTTGACATCCAGAAAACTGTAGCCAATCAGAAAGAGTCTAGTCCAGTGACAGGAATTGATAAAGCCAATCACATATGATTGGACCTCACAGTAGGCTTGGCAGTCATTCCAAGTCGGTAGAAACACACACTCTCAATAACAAGAGGAATCCCTGCCCAGACCACAAAGTTATCTCTGTAAAGAATGCCTCAGACCATGAAAATGGGATAGCATTGCGTTACCAACCTGTGTAAGGCACCAAGTGTTTAGGTTTCTTTCATCAGAACAAATCTTAGAGAGTACATTATTTACTATTCTTCCATTTTTCTATCTAAATTAAATTTTTTAAAAAATTAATCAAGAAACAAGTGGAGACACATATATACAACTTAATCTTCCCCAAACACCAAGAGTCTAGTATTAACATTTTAATTTTATGTGATAAGGAACCGAAACTCAGAAAGGTTAAGGATATTGCAAAACATCACATGGGAATAAATAACAAGTCTGGAAACAGGAGCCCCAGCTGTTGAATGTCAGAGTCCATTAGACAGGCTTTCCCCTCTCTCCATCTCTTTTCTCCTCTCTCAAATATTTCTGTCCGTGTGTTTGTGTGTATGTGTGTGAGTATGATGTGGGGGGAGGGCTTCTTCTTTTTAATGATTTTCTTTATAATTTAAACAGGACACACTGTCATTTTCTGAGAATGGTGAGAATAGTGTTAGCATAGTACAGAGTGAACGCTGCTGTGCAATAAAAGATGTAGCCAGTGACATCTCTCTATCTATTTAGTCATCCAGCAGTCCCATAGAATTATGATGGAGCTGGAAAATGCTAAGATATCCTACCACCCCAGTGTATGATTAAATCAAATGCTGTGATGTCACAAAATAAATGCACCTACTGGGTTTCTTGTGATATAAATGCATGGCACACACAGTTATTTTTGACCATAATACTTCTCTCACTGGTTTATGAATTTGATAAACTATGCATGTTATTATTTTATAGCTCTGCTATTTATACAAAAATGCTATTGAAAGCAGCATGCAGTGTTTCCTCACAGTTTCTTTATATACCTCGTGCTTGCTCTGTCTTCTGGCTGCATTAAGACCATCCCCAGTAGTTGATCCATAGTGTCTAGGCTTCTTAAAAAGATTTATTTACTTTTTCTTTATGTGCATGAATGTTTGGTTTGTATGTATGTATGTTCACTTTATACATGTCTTGTGTCCTTATAGGCCAATGAGGGCATTAGATCTTCAGGAACTGCAGTTATGGACAGTTGTAAGCCACATGTAGGCACTTGGAATAAAACATGGGTCATTTATAAGAGCAACAAGGGTTCTTAGCCTGTGTTTTATCTCTTCAGACCCCAGACAATCTAGGTTTGTGTCCATATACTCTAGGAAGTTGACACAGTGACAAAAATCACATAATGACAAGTTTTCCCATATTTTTCTCTCATTAAATAATCCCTGATGGTATTCAAAATAGAAATGGAAAAAAGCCCCATGGCTCAAGCTGTGGTTACCAGTCCAGTAACTTTGCTATCACCTTACAGAAACTTGAGAAAAATCCAAATCTCAGACCCCACCCCAGACTGTCCGCTGAGTTCCATCCACATTTTTATTTTCTCTTAAAACGCTATTGTTTGTCCTTCAGCAGTTTCAAAAATGTATCTACAATGTCTCTTCATTGCATTCACTATCCATTTCCCTTCTCCTGCTCCCAGACACCCCTGACAAGGCCCCTTGCTCATCTTACTCCTTCTCCTTTCTGTCCTTAACACTTTGATTCCAATTCAGTACCACCCACTAAAATGCTGGCTGATTCTGTTGTTTTTATATCATGTTTGTCTTGTGCAGTTGCCCGTAGCTACAGAGAGTCTGAGTGCAAGGGTTATATCATGTCAAGAAGAAAACATCTCACAGCATTCCTTCCTACCCCTACTTTTCTGATTCTCTCTCACCCCTCTTTTATAGTATTTCTTGAGTATTGGGGAATTTATCTACATGTTCCACTTAGGACTGAACGTTTATCAGTTACTCATTATCATTACCTTGGCCAGTGCTGAGCGTCTACATTGACTGCTGATGACTGTAGAAAGGAACTCTCTGCCCAGGCTGAGAATAGCCCTGACCTATGAGTATAACCATAAATATTTATAGGGAAGTTGGACAACGTGACCATTTAGCAAGACAAATATCACTGGATTCCTTTTTAAAGCCCATGATCTCCCAAGCATGGGATCTTATTTAGAGTTACAGTACCATGCACGAATTCTCCTATGTAGAAGGCCTCACAAACCTATCTGAAAGTGCTTGAATAATCCCATAATGTTCATGATGCTGTTATGCCAGAAAACACACATTCTTGCCTGGCAGGTTTATGTTACAGCATGCAGGATCCATCCATCAAGAAACACTCTCCCCACACCCACACCAGCAGCTTGAAGAACGACTCTTGACACAGTGAGAGATAGATAGGAAGTACGTTTCTAAGACTGTTCCAGTGTGATTTCTGTATGTCCTGCAAAAAAGATGTGTGATGTCTCCAATAGCAGGGGCCTGCTCACCATCCAGACATGAACAACCAGAAGCAATGGCAATCGTTTATGTTGTTTTGGGGGCTTCTAGGTCTCCATGAAGAGTAAAAGTTGTGAAATATTCCATGTTTGGCACTGAGATTTTCATTTAAAAAGCCATTGTCTTTTGGGGAAGCATTGCTCACTTATGTTACATACTTCTGTTAAAACTTTTGTTTTCTTTGTATTTTTTAAATCATCCCCCCAAACATTGGGTTTCCATTAGGCTTTTTCATACATTTTCATACATACATGCCCAGTTTGTGTAACCCAGCCCACCTGCTCTTCTCCCCTTTTCTTATCCCCACTTAAACTGGTAACCTCTAATACTGGCCCCCACTATTTTCACATCATGTATCTATCTATATTTTAAATAGCCCTCAATGATTTATAAATATTATAAAGCTTGAGAAAGAAAAATAAGCATCTATAAATGCAAGTATCAATGTTTAGAAAATTCTAACTTTAGCCAATCAAGAAGACATTTTATACATGAAGACACAGCCTCACTCCTTCTAAAATGTCAGAACTTTGCTTTCTCAGACACTCCTGAATTTATAGCAAGAGTTTATGACTCACACTCAACCATATGCACACATATTGACACACACATACAAGTAGCTGTGCACAGGTCTGCACTTCATTGAGAATGATAAAAAAGAATACAATTAGCTCTCTATACCCATGGATTCTGCATTAAGAGAGTCAGTCACTGTGGGCTGAAAATATTTGAAGGATTCCAGAGGTTTCAAAAAGCACTAATTTTCCAGGCACTAAACCCTATCTTTAACCCATGAAGTGATGTGTACACACACTCTCCTGTGGCCACCTACTGTTTCACAGGCCTTCTTTTGTCTCTATACCCATTGTTGGAGTATTGTGAACCTTGACTCTCATTGGTGTACTGTATGGTTATCATGCAACAAATAGTTGCCTCTAACCTGAACATGTGGAGATGTATTCCCTCTTATCCAGCACTGGAGTCATAGTAAGTATTATAAGTAATCTAGGTATAATTTAAAGCACCTTGAAAAGATGTATAGCTTGTATGCAAATATAAAACCATTCATATAAGGTTCATTGAGTGACACAGACTTTGGTGTCTGAGGGTATGGATCTGTCTACTTTGTATATTGTAGCATTTGTTTTTCAAAATGGAAGGGCTGAGATCAAATGCCAAGCTAAGATGACATGCTGGCAAATCAATCCTCAAGCAACATCCTTTTGCATTTCTTGTTAGATGAGATGATAAACATTCTCATTGTTCAAATCATTTTCTCTCCCCTCCCCACTACTGAAGCTAAGAGCATCTTAAGTGAAGGACAGTGGGTTTTGTGGCTTTTCTTCTGAAATGCACAGAACATTAGATTAAAATAAAATGAGGCACATTACAGAATTACTGGTTGAAATTTCATGGAGTGAATGGGTCTGAATAAAAAACATTTGCATGTAGTAATAGGAGCGGTGGGGCTGCGTCCCCAGCACCCCGGCTGCCTGGTTAGCTTATGCCCGAAATAACAACACACAAACTGTATTCATTTAATCACTGCTTGGCCCATTTCTATCTAGCCTCTTCTAGGCTAATTCTCACATATTAAATTAGCCCATTTCTAATCATCTGTGTAGCACCCCTAGGTGAGCTTAGCGGGAAGATTCTAGCCTATGTCCATCCATCATTTCCCCTTTTTCTGTTTAAACAACAAAAAAAAAAAGGCTTTAACTTTAACATAGCAAAATTACATATAACAAAACAGTTATCAAGTAAAAGTTACAATAATCTTTATCATAACTAAGGAAAACTATAACTATAACTAACTATTCTTAATTCCATCAAAGACTCCAGAAAGATACAATACTACCTAAGCAAACAAGAAAAAAGCAACTTTTAAATCTCTAGAAATGACAGAGACATCTCGCTGCCTGGACAGTCACCCAAAGTTCCTCTGTACCATTGGGGCATCCATCTTCAGCCTTCAGGCCCATGGTATCCAGCAGACATTTCCATAAAGCAGGAAAATTCAAAGTCAGTTCAGTCACTATCTGTTGTGTCCTGCAGAATGTCTCGCAGACTCTTTCATGAATCAGGAACCCCAAAAGATCATCTCACCTTAGGCAAGTTCAGTAGTCCTCTCTCTGCGGGTTCTCTGTGTCCAGTTTATGCAATAGTCCAGGCAAGAGCAGTTTCTTACCCAAATGGCTATCAAACTCCATAAGGTGCCTCTTCGATGCCCATCTTCCTCTTGAAGTAGATTGGTGCTGCCAGGAGCAGAGTGTCTCATTATCATGAAAAGTCCTCAGTTATTAAAACATTAAATGTCCTATTCTGTACTCTTTGAAAGACATGAAGAATGTCTATCTAAAATATATCTCTATATATCTGGAAAATCTAACTAACATGACTACACGCTTTACTATTATCGATGATTATCCATTAACAACCTATATTTCTTAATTATACAGTACATATTTAAATGAACTACACAATCACAATACCTTAATCAAAATCAGAAACACTTATACATATAACAAAATTGACCTTAAATCTCTATCAATAAAGCAAAATCTATACTAATGCAAATTATTCATATCTATATCATATCCCCCTTTAAATGTAAAAGAACGTTTATAAACCATATCTGGGAATATGGGCACAGTTTTTTTTCTCTCCAAACTGCTTCCTGCTGAATGGGGGTGTTGTTAATTAGGTCTTTCATGGTATAACCTGTGTGCTAGTTTCATCTCAGTTGGCAGTTGAGCGAAGCAATTTTCTGAAGGTGTTCACACCAACCCTTCGGGAGGGCGTGGTCCATCATACCAAATCGGAATGGAAGAAATGAACAGGGTCTCATCCTCTGTGAAAACAAAATAAGAAACTCCTTTCCAAAGCATCATGTCCTTAGATCCAAATTTCAAAGTCAAGGCATCAAAATATCTGTTGGATTAGTTCAGCAGCATTTATAAATAAATATCTTTTAGCAACTGTTGCTCCTTCCTCAGCATTCAAACAATTCAAAGAGAGCATAATAGCATACAGTATCAAGATTCTCTGTGTATTTTCCATCTTTGTGCAGCTTTGTTTTAACCTCTATTTTGTTTATTTTTACTTTTAACTCTTTGCTTTTTGAGACAGGTTCTCTGTATCTTTGACCTGGAATAACTCTGTAGACCAGGCTGTCCTTGAACTCTCAGAGATCCACCTATCTCTGCCTCCCAGGCATTGGGATTAAAGGCGTACACTATGACACCTTGAACTCACAGAGATCTGTTTGTCTCTGCCTTCTAGGTACTGGGATTAAAGGCGTGTGCTACAACACCTTGAAGTCACAGAGGTCAATCTCCCTCTGCCTTTCAAGTGTTGGGATTAAAGGTTTGTACTACCACACACAACAACTCTCTTCCTTTTTTTTTGTTTTTTTACTTTAAGAATTTTAACTTTTAGTCTGCATATATTTTTAATACGCTGTAAATCATTTAAAAATTTTCTTTGTCTTTGATGCTCTCTTTACTGTATCTCTCTCTGTTTTTCTGACCACGTGAGTCTTTAATTTACCAAGCAATCTCAGTAGGACTAAAGCCGTGGCTTTGACGGCTGGATCCAGCCCATTCCTTAGCTTTCCAGCCTCATGGCTGAGGTACTGGCTGTAGCCATGTTTACTGCCACAACTCTATGGCATTTCAAGGTCCCTGCCAGCAAGCAAGCTTCAGCAGCCTGTGCTTGCAAACCGCACGAACCGCCTGCGTAAAAGAGTCAGAGTTTGCCTTGGCAGGACAGCCCAGAAAGCTGGCATTTTTAAACGGCGCAGCTTTTTTCCTGCTACGGCTGAAAACTGAAAAGCATGCGTTCAGCTTTTCGTCAACACCATTTAAGTGTTTCGTGGCAGGACCTCTTAATGAGCTGCAGCTAAAGCTGAGTCAGGAAGCTTCTCTTAGATGAGAGTGCTTGCTTGCCTCTAGCAAGCAGAGTGCCACAAATGCTTTAAAGCCAGAGTTCACGCTAGCAGCACAGCCCTAAGAAGCTGCGCTTTAAAATGACACAGCGTTTTTTCTGCTGCTGTTGCCGAATCAGGAAATCTCTCTACAGCACGCCACCAACAAACAGCAAAAATCTGTGTTAAACTCTCTCTCCCTTATTTTTAAGCCTTCTCAGGTTTTTTAAGTAGGTTTAGTCCATCACATCGGGCGCCATTTGTAGTAATACAGCCCTGCCGCCCATATTACAACACTTGCATGTTTATGAAAGCATTTCCCTATGGCTCTGTAGTGTGAAGTTGTTACTAGGTCGGCCCAAGACACCAACTGGAATGATTTTGCTAGAGGAACTCAAAACATAAGGCCAAATTTGATGACATTAAAAAGACACCACACTGCGGTTATGAGTGAGAAGAGGATAAAAGGTTAGTATGTCAGAATATAGAAAGAAAAACAGTAACAATGGTCACTATAGTTAAAAATTACCTGAGGTGCTGGGCGATGGTGGCGCATGCCTTTAATCCCAGCACTCGGGAGGCAGAGGTAGGTGGATCTCTGTGAGTTTGAGACCAGCCTGGCCTACAGAGCTAGTTCCAGGACAGGCTCCAAAGCCACAGAGAAACCCTGTCTCGAAACCCCCCACCCCCCAAAAAAAATAAATAAATAATTACCTGAGGAGATGTTTCTTAAAAGAACTAAAAGTGATAAATAAACAAGGAAAACTAAATCAGCATAAAGAAACATTGGATACACCAGGATTCATGAAAGCTAAGATATGAAGTCATTTTAGGTGTGCATGAATAGATTACACATAATCACATGTGTGCATGTGTTTATAAATCATATATATATATATAATATAGTAATTGTGTATATATGAGATGCACATCTCATTAAACCATTAAGAAGAATGAAATCCCATTGTTTGCAACCAAATGGATAGAATTGGAGAATAAGTATCACATTTGTAGAAACTAAAAGACAACAACCAGAAAGTCCCAGTACTGATTGCTACGATAAGAGATTTGGGGGAGAGTCAGAGGTGGAAGGAGGGTTGAAGTGAGACCTGCAAAGTTTGGTCAATAAAATCTCCATTTATGGGGGGCAGTTGAAAATGACCAATACACACTGTATAAAGGCTTGGAGATCCCACTGAATCCCATGAGTAGTAACCATTCAGTCATGTTAATAGAAATAAAGTTGAAAACAGTAGAATGAAAACCCTTAGTATAGTCCCCCTTATGTGTTTCCCTATAGTAACAGTTGCTGGATGTCATCCACTGTTATACTTTAACTAGGATCAGAGCTCCTGCGAGTGGCAAATACCTCACCTGCTCCAATCGCAGAACAAATTAAGTGGTCAAACCTGAGCCAGTGGAAGCAAGCACGGAGGGTGGGTATGAACCAGGGTAACATAGCACAGATCCTAAGGAATTCAGAGAAGTCATCCTCCTATCAAATAGAGTTTGAACGTTGCAGACATAAATAGAAAAACTCTAGGCGGTGTGCTGTTATATAGAGTCGACATAATATTTTCTCTAGGGGACTGAACAAATCAGTTTAAACATGTATAAGCTTTAGCATCAGAAGTGTGTTACTCATTTCTATCCTTAACTGCTGACTAGTGTTCCACGCTCTTTCAATGGGAGCCAATTAGCTATACTGCCTGGCCATTATTAAACGTGTATTTGATAGTAAAAATTGGAAAAGTTGTAAAAAATGTTCTGGCAAATCAGAAGACTGAGAAGCATCTAAGATGCTCCATCTCCTGCAAATTCTGTTAAAAATCTTCCAAGGTGATTTCATTTCATTTGGCGGGGAAAAAAAATCTCAGAACTCAAAATATACTGTGATTACCATTGGATGTACCATATCAGATCTTTCCCAGTCTTTTTATCTGAGGTCAGGGCATGCTAGAAAGATAAGGAAAACGATTGAAAACAGTGCTCTGCCTAGAAAAAGCGATGAGCCATTTTAATTTTAGGATCTCTCTACTTCAGCACAGGACAGAATGTTCTATTTGGTAGATACAGGCAACTGTCAGGAAGCAGACGCAGACAATTTGAATTCCGGGCTATCACGTTTCCCCTTGTGCTCTGTGTTATTTGGCTGCAAGGAACAATAACTCTGAAATGCAGTGACAAGTCTGAATTGACAAAAGGCAAGGCAACTTTCCTTTAAACTCAACACACTTAATGACTTCTCTTCATTCATCTGAGGAGGGGGCACGGGACCATAACAGAAGCGGACAATTGCCTGGAGGACAGGGAGCTGTTGTGAGTCCGCTGAGACTCGAAGTTAGTTTGTGTGCCATATTAAATAATCATTCACTAAGTAGATGTTTTACTTACACTTTGAAGATAGAAGCATCACAACAAAAAGAAAGAAAGAAAGAAAGAAAGAAAGAAAGAAAGAAAGAAAGGGGAAAAAAGAAACCCATGTTCCTGCTCTCTGTGGGTATGCTGAATAATAAAAGTTCTAGCATTTGTTACTAAACATTCATGTGTTTGATGTCAATCATGATATTCCTATTTTCATAACAAAGCTACAGTGAGTAGAAAATAGAAAAAGGCAAAAGGATATATTATATGCTTAGGGAAAAAGATTTGATTTTAAAAATTATTTTTAACAAATCCTAGACTTGTGTCAATTTGACTACTGCAAAAAAGTATATTTAGGAAAGTGAATTATATTCATAGCATAGCAGGAGAGATTACAGAACGTAAATGTGACTGAACTTCACATGGAAGACAAATCCAAGGGGAAGACAAATGCACTGAAATGCTGGAGAGTTTCAAAAATGAAACCAAAGCAACATCAGTAGAGTTCATAAATTATACGATTAAAATCATCCTTGATCTCAGCATAGTAAGTCATTATGATGGCTCATGCCATCCTTCGGAAAAGTAAATGACTCTGGTCAAAGTAAGAGAGATGAGATTTTTTTTGTCAATAAAACATGTACATAGCTTATAAAGAAATGATTGTACACTTTTTCCTGCGTTGCTCTTGCTGGGGAGACTATTTTAAATGCTGTTTTTCCCTGTTGGGTCTGCACGACAGGAGAGAAGCTTGCTCCCCACCCCACTTTATGAAGTGTGTGGAGTGTGAAAAGGAACCCCAAGCCTGACGCTTGAGGGCTGGATGGGACTACCTGGGCTGTCACTCTCCACACACTGCTCAAGCCCCTGTTGGTGTAAGTTGACTTGATGCTCTCCCCATCACTTGACACAAGAATCAAATTTAAAGTCAAGTTAGTTAAGGAAAACCATTGAAAAAAATAGATAAAGTCTCATTTGTACAGAGGAATGGGAGCTCCTCCACAGCTACCTCAAGACAACTCCCTATCATGGCTATATATTCCTCCTGACTGAATGAATCTTCAAACCCAAAGAATTCTCTTGTTGCCACGAAGATTTTCCCAGGATAAGCCTAGTTCCCGATGCCGTTCCCCAGATTTTGTCTTCAACCCCAAATAAACTGGTGACGTCAGGGCACAGAGGAACCTTACTTGGACTGTAGTCTTTCTCCCAGGGCTCTCTGGAGGCAACTGCTATTACAGTCTCAGCAATATTATGGTTTTTAGATAGTTGGACCAGATGATGCGTTTGGTTCTTTCAGCTCCAACATTCTATGAATAAATAGTTTGTGGGCAAGCCTGGGAACGGACTCATTACATTTCTCTGGGAAAGTCTAGAGCAAATCCAAACAGGCCCAGTAAATGAACTTCTGGAACACAATTTATTAAAATTAAAGCTGAATAAATGAGAATGAAACATCCAGGTTTTTGAAAGAGAACAAGCTGTCTTTGCATTTGGCAGCATTCTGAATCCCTTTGCCAATCCAGATACAGTAAAAGCCCATGCTCTGGGGATGAAGCTCATTTAGTTGAATGCCTGTCTAGCATTGCATAAAGCTGGCTATGGCAGCAAACAGCTCTACGCCCAGTCTTTGAGACGTGGAAGCAAGAGTGTAGGAGATTCAAGGCTATAACTCCATCTCAGTGTGAAAGTGTGCAAGTACCCATAGGCTCCTAGGTTGGGTTTCAGAGAAGTAAACAATTTTGGCCAAATTTGGTGGTGATTTTTATCCACAAAGAGAATAATTTTAATTGGTATCTTAATGTTGTAACAAAGATTATTATTCACGGAAGAGTTGTGAAAATAATAGGGAACTGTAGAGAGCTGACTCCTTTGCACAGGATTTAAGTGTGTTTGATTTGTTTATTGAGAATATGCTACAAAAGACATTCAAGCTACTCTTCTTGTGTTGGAAGAAATATTCTATGTGTACACACAACAATATTGCTTTCATGAAAAATAAAGATTTCACTGCTGCACAGCCCCACAAGAGTAAACTTAAAAGTGAGACCTTAGACATAATCAGGAAATAAGATTATCACTAAGGAGAAAACGGAAAATAATTTAGTTTTATGAATACTTGATAATTTGAGAGGCACCTCAGTTCAAATGTATGCACTATGTGTATACTGTGTATATTGCCTATTCTTATAAAGTGGAAAATCAGGATCTAAACACAAGAATGGTGCAAATCTATGCCTGTGAAAAACAGGAGCCTTAAACATGAATTTTCCCTTTTAGTGGTTAAGAACACCCTACCCTTGTCACTTTCCTTCTTCCCTTTCCTCTTCTCTTCCTCTTGGATGTCCATCAGTAGGGGATGAGGAAAGAAGCTGGCTGCCAGGGGAAAATTTCGTCATTGTATGAGGAGACAATGATGTTCTGAAACAGAACGGAAATGACATTGACCTCTCTCAGTGGAGAAGGAAGGAGCAGCATCTGGCTAGAGGACCAACCCACCCAGGAGCTAGACCCTAGGAGCAGATGCTAATCTTATTAATGTCATCATTCCACATTGTCACAGACCAATCTTAGGTCTCACTTTTAAGTTTACTCTTGTGGCGCTGTGGAGCAGTGAAATCTTTAGGGGGCAGAGAGGTCTGTGATGGGATCCTGCCTCTCCTGAGTGTCATAGCACACACCTTTCATCCACGCTCATCTCTTTCACAGACACTTCACCGCCCTGCTGTGACATGGCATGGAAGACTTCCTCAGCAGTTTCTGCTACCCTGTCAGCTTGCTAGGTTCCAGCCGACAGGCCCAGACAAGTATGTTTTCTTTTCTTTTTTTTTTTAAATTTATTTATTTATTAAGGATTTCTGCCTCGTCCCCGCAACCGCTTCCCATTTCCCTCCCCCTCCCCCGATCAAGTCCCCCTCCCTCATCTGCTCTAAGAGCAATCAGGGTTCCCTGACCTGTGGGAAGCCCAAGGACTGCCCACCTCTATCCAGGTCTCCTAAGGTGAGCATTTAAACTGCCTAGGCTCCCACAAAGCCAGTACGTTAACAAGTCATCTAGTTAGCGGTATTTTGCTATGGCAGTGGAAAATGGACAAAGATATAAACAAAGAGAAGATACTGAGATTTCCCCATCACTGTGCTATATACATGATAGCAGTAGAAAGAAATCCACGGTACCTAAAGTAAATAGTACAAGAAGGGATTACTATGGCCTGATAATTTAAAATTGCACTGATCTTTTTTGAAACAAAGGAAATAAATTCTTAGATTGGTCTGTCACGGTGTGAATAATAGTGTCATTATAACTAGTGTCTGATTTATTGGTAATTCCTGGAAATTTGACATGACCTCATAAAAACAAACCTCCCCTGGGCCTTCAGGTTCATAATCCTGCCAGATTGTTCATTCGCTCTTTCTTACTGCTTGTCAAAGAACAATGTTTAGTGATTTTTGTTTTAAAAATTCTTCATTTGCATATAGAAATGTGTGTAGAAATAGATTTTAAAAAATTGTTCATTCTTCATTTTTTAAATCTTAGCTTTCCAGAAACAAATTGAAGGATAATTCAGGAAAATCCCATGCCCTTACATATAGTTTCTCTTATTCATAACACTTGTAATAATGAACAAGCTGATATTCACATGTTACTAATTAAAGGCCATATTTCTTATTTTTATCTAATTTACTTTTTTAATTTAGAAGTGCTTGCATGTGTAGGTGCACGTCAGTAGTGTGTTCATTTGGGTACCTATGTGTGTGTAGGTGTGTGTGTGTGTGTGTGTGTGTATACATATGTATGTATATGTGTTAGGATGCCAGAGATCAAACTTAGGCTTTGTTCTTCAGGTCCAGTTCACCTGGCTTGTGAGACAGAGTTTCAGGTTGGCCTGGAGCTTGCAGAACAGGCTAGATTGGTTGGCCATTAATCCCCAGGGATCTGCCTGCATCTTCCTCTTCACACTGGGATTGCAAACCTGGGCCATCATTCCTTGCTCTTTTTTTGTGTGTATGTGGGGTGGGGAGTTCGAAAATTGAACTTACATCCTCATGCTGGAGCAATAAATGCTTGACTAGATAAACTATCTTCCCAGCCCCTAATGCCGTTTTTTGATTATAAAAACATTTAAAGATAAACTGGTTAGATGTAGCTCTCTATTTGGGAAATTGTAAAACTATTACTTATGTTCAGGTAAATTGTGCTGGCTTCCTATTATTCTTTTCCCAAAGATTTGCCACAGGTTTTCATGTGTAGTTGAAACAGTTTCAGGTCACTGGTAGCTGTGCGTATTCCTTGATTTAAACAGCTCTTTCAAACAACCGAATCACGGCATTGTGTCTTAGAGTGGTCACGGGATTGTGTCCTAGAGTGGTCAAGGGATTGTGTCCTAGAGTGGTCACGGGATTGTGTCCTAGAGTGGTCACGGGATTGTGTCCTAGAGTGGTCACGGGATTGTGTCCTAGAGTGGTCACGGGATTGTGTCCTAGAGTGGTCAAGGGATTGTGTCCTAGAGTGGTCAAGGGATTGTGTTCTAGAGTGGTCACGGGATTGTGTCCTAGAGTGGTCAAGGGATTGTGTCCTAGAGTGGTCACGGGATTGTGTCCTAGAGTGGTCACGGGATTGTGTCCTAGAGTGGTCACGGGATTGTGTCTTAGAGTGGTATCACCTGGACACTCCCCTACCCTCCCCCATCTTCCTCTTTCTCTCAGGAGCAGCAAAAGAACCTCTTCCTTCTCTTGTCACTGTGTTCACCTCAAAGTCCCTTACATGTCCCCTCCTCAATATTCATATTAGCAAGACGATTTCCATATTTTTTGTTTTGTTTTGGTTTTTGGTTTTCGAGAGAGGGTTTCTCTGTGTATCTTTGGCTGTCCTAGAACTCACTCTGTAGACCAGGCTGGCCTCAAATTCACAGAGATTCATCTGCCTCTGCCTCCCGAGTACTAGAATTAAAGGCATGCACCACCACACCTCGCTTAGCAAAACAATGTCTAATATTTATATATTTCTCTAAAAAATCATTTCTTATTTATCATGCCAAAAGAATGGCATTTTCAATATGTTATATAAATGATGTAGCATACTCCGTTTACTATAATAATTTTTTCCCACAGAGCCCTAGTTCCTAGAACAAATCATATATGGCAAGCTTATCGGTCAAGTTCATGAAAGAAAGTGAAATGGTTCCTTCACTGTAACTCTAACTTCAGAGTTGGTTTTGATGCTGACAGATCTTTGTGATCAATCTCCTTTTTGAAAGGATTCTTTGTATGTTTTCCAACAGCTTTAAAGTGATGAATGTCTTTCAAATTTTTGTTTTATTTATTTTTAACATTCGAGGTTATAATATAATTACATTATTTCTCCTTCCCTTTGCTCTCTCCAATACACTCCTCCTTGCTTTCTTTCAAGATCATTGCCCCTTTTTATCAGTTGTTACATAACCGTATTATATTACACTCTCTTGTTAAATGTTCTCTCCTTCTTAAGACTTTTTTCCAAAGTTTAATCGCTTCCTTCGCTCTTTAATTTTCTGTATTTCTTGTTTTTCACTTGTCTGCATTTCTTAAAACATTTATTCTTACATGATTATGATTAACAAAACCATAATGAAAAATTTTGAACTCACTTGGCCACTCCTAATGTGCAGTCCATTGATCTTGAATCCGGTCAAATTAATGTAGTGATTTCTAGTTTGACAAAAGTACTTGAAGTGATTTCCATATTCACATTCTGCTTATTTCTTTTGCATAACCTATCTGATTGATGATTTCTTGAGCAGAGCAGGGTGTTTTCTATTTTGCTTTAATTTTACTATTCCCCACGGCGCAGTTAATTGTGTTTTTCTGCAGTAAGCAACATCTTGCCTCTGAATATTTAAGTCATGACTCAGATATGCTCACATAGCATGGGACTTATTAAATAAGTTTTTAAAATAGAAATGCTTGATTACAAAGTAAAACAAAGATGAACTATAGTACACAGCTCTATTTTCCAGTGTCGCTGGAGTGAAATATTACTCTGGAAACTGTATCCTTTCTTGTTATGTAACGTATATCACATTGTGCATCTAAATGGCAGTATTTACAGCCAATGAAATCTAGTACTTACGGAAGAAGGGGAATAATGTTATTTGGATTCCCTTGCTATCTTTGTGCCATACAGAAAACATTTTACTCTATCCTCCTGTCATAGAGGCAATCAATTCTGATTTAGAGATGAGGAAGTTACATATATGTTTAAAAGTGTTGTCAAATTCATATTTAATAAGCATTAATGTTTATCTCACTACTTTTCAAGTTGATTATTTATTCATTTATTTTGCAGTGTTCATGGATCACCTATAATTAAAAATTGTGTTACATTTCTGCAAGTTTCTTTTCCACATGGTGGACTGAGATGCAAGAAGATACAAAGGACCTGAGAACAGTTTTCCAGCTTCAGACAAACTTGCATAATGTAGATACTGTCTGTACTTAGGCTAGTCTATTGCAGATCCTTGCTTCTCTGGTTTTTCTAGAGAAACCTAGGCAAAAGGAAATTATGTTTGTTTCCTCTGGATTTGTTGCAGTATCATGAACAGTAGAAGTAACCCTTGCTCTACTTAACAGGTTCCAGAAAGCCTCCTTAGACTGTTTCCTCTGCTACAAATTAATTCCTGCTAATTCTATAATTTGATTAAGGTGCGATTTAAGTTGTGGTATATATTTTTTTTAAAAAAACTGGTTTCTTTTACCGAAAGCACATCTCATTTGAGTCCAATTTTTATGTCTTTAAAAGTCTAATATTTTCTTATTATTTTCCCCCGAAGGATCATTGATCATAAACATCAAGGTAAAGATTTATAGATAACCAGCCTTGATATTCATTTGACAAGTTCACAGAATCATACACTAAACTATATGTCTATATGCTTTGTTGTGGCATCAATATCTGAAATTCTGCATGATATTGAATACCAAATGAGACTCATATATACAACCCTAGCTAAGGAAAGTATTCATAAACAGGAACTCCGAATTCACATAGATTGCTTCCATTAATCCCTTTTGCAGGATTCTGTCTAGGAACAGTCATCGCTACTGTTCAATGATGTAACCTCATCAGGTCTGATTTTCCTTCTCTTGGATATAAAACATGAAATGAGGCTTAGATGCAGAGCTAATCCATTTGGCAACTAACACCCAGTAACCAAAGTGCAGGAATGGCGATGTGTACCATGAATGGGGGCAAGCCTAGAGTTCTTTATGACAATGAGTGCAGTTGGAACTCCTGGTTCCTCTAAGGGTGTCTGAGGGCTGCTTAGCCAGTGTCTCTCTTGACTCAAGGATCAGCCCAGCTAATACACCACTTCCCCTTTGTTTCCAGGGATGCCGTGTGTAAGTGTTAAGTAGTTTCTATAGGACTTCCACCAACAAGTACCAGGAAAGAAAGGAGGAAAGACCTACTTGTGCTGTTGAGATAATGACTTCATATTTCTATCATTATGGAGTCAATTTCTACAGTGGCAACTCACACTTGAAGGATGTGAAAAGGGATACCAAAGACAATCTTTATAACTCCTAAAAGACAAGGAAAAGGGAAGAAAAACTTTGCTGTGTTAGGGTCCTTTTGAAAGCTTCAAATTTTAAGACTATTGCGCAAGGGATTGGAGGACTAGAGTCTGTTAGCAACAAGCTAGGGAATTCTTTAATAGTAGAGAGTAATTTTTAAATTAAGCAGATAAATGCATATAAATAAAAATAAATGAAAGCCTAAGAAATGTTTTGATTATAGTTGATTAGAATAACAAAGAAAAGGAACAGCCAATAAATGCTCACGTTAATGGTAACTGGAATTAGATTATGGCGTTTTAAAATGTTTACATGTGTTAATGTGTATGTTGGAAAGAGAAGGAGTAAGAGAAAGATTATTAATGTATGTGAGAATTCTTATACAAGAGGAAAGACACAACACCAAGCAGAAATCCATCTAAATACTGTGAGAATTACAAGGGGAAAAAGAATCAACCAGAGAAAGTGCTCTTTGTAATCATCCTGGCCGCATAAGTGTAAAATGAAAGTACAAAGTCTAGTTTCCAAAAAGCAGGAAAACATTGTGGTTAGAGTACATGAAAACCATTTTCCCATGGTTTTGCTCCCACATTGTCATGGTCGCTGTTTTGTTTTCTCTTTGATTTGCTTTGTTGACATGCTCGGTAGTGAAAAATTTTAAATGCTCCATTATTAGCTTATGTTTTCCTCTCCATAGTCATATTGAGTAAAGCCTAATGTAAGTACAATTATTGGTGCATTTAACTCATAAACATCACCACCATTTGAACTTCTGTTTAGCTCTTAGAATGAACAGAAACAAACCAGACTCTCAAAGGTGAGAGGAATTGCATGGAGAGTCTCACTGGGCGAGTGTAAAACTTCAGAGGCAGAAGCAGTAATGAGTGTGAAACCGGGGCATCCTATCTTTATACTGACTTTTAGTGCTGATTCACTGAACCTCAGCAAGTTGAGCAGGCTGCTTAGACAACCTAGGTATCGACTCTTCACTCAGGGAATTGATTTGCTGACATTTGCCTATTAGGGAGGGACAATTGTAGTAATAAGAGCGGCGGGGCTGCGTTCCCAGCACCCTGGCTGCCTACTCGGCTAGCTTATGCCTTGAAATAATTACACGGACACTGTATTCTTTTAATCAGTGCTTGGCCCATTTCTTTCTAGCCTCTTCTAGGCTAATTCTCACATATTAATTTAGCCCATTTCTAATCATCTGTGTAGCTTCCCTAGGTGCACTTACTGGGAAGATTCTAGTCCTTCCTGGGTCGGAGCTTCATCGCATGTGTCTGCCCAGGAGCCAGGAGCATGGCATCTCTCTGAGGCGTCTGCTCCAGAGAGGAGAGCTGTGGAGTCTGAGCTCACTTCCTCTTCCTCCCAGCCTTCTGTTCTGTTTACTCCACCTACCTATGTTCTAACCAATAAAATGGGCCAAGGCCGTTCCTTTATTAGCCAATGACCTTCCTCCATCAGACAATGATTTGGAAAACAGTAAGAATATGCAAATTTCTTTGAAGAGAGCTGAACAGTCATCTATCTGATTTTAAATATTAAAGCTTGATATATAGGAAGAATGGATGAAGAAAGTATGGAATATATACATATTAGAGTACTACTCAGCAGTAAAAAACAAGGACTTCTTGAATTTTGCATGCAAATGGTTGGAAATAGAAAACACTATCCTGAGTGAGGTAAGCCAGACGCAAAAAGAGGAACATGGGATGTACTCACTCATATTTGGTTTCTAGCCATAAATAAAGGACATTGAGCCTATAATTAGTGATCCTAGAGAAGCTAAATAAGGAGAACCCAAAGAAAAACATATAGGCATCCTCCTGAATATTAACCTTCATCAGGCGATGAAAGGAGACAGAGACAGAAACCTACATTGGAGCACCGGACAGAAATCTCAAGGTCCAAATCAGGAGCAGATGGAGAGAGAGTACCAGCAAGGACCTCAGGACCGCGAGGGGTGTACCCACACACTGAGACAATGGGGATGTTCTATCAGGAACTCACCAAGGCCAGCTGGCCTGGATCTGAAAAAGCCTGGGATAAAACTGGACTCGCTGAACATAGCAGACAATGAGGACTACTGAGAACTCAAGAACAATGGCAATGGGTTTTTGATCCTACTGCACGTACTGGCTTTGGGGGAGCATAGGCAGTTTAGATGCTCACGGTACTAGACCTGTATGGAGGTGGGTGGTCCTTGAACTTCCCACAGGGCAGGGAACTCTGATTGCTCTTTGGGCTGACGAGGGAGGGGGACTTGATTGGGGGAGGGGGAGGGAAATGGGAGGCGGTGGCGGGGAAGAGACAGAAATCCTTAATAAATAAATAAATTTAAATAAATAAATAAATTTTAAATAAATAAATAAATAAATAATAAAGCTTGATATATAGAAAGAAATTAGATGAATCCTGGTGCTCTCAAACCAGTATTACTGGATGATGTGGGAAGAAACTCAAGTGAGTTTAAGAGGTAAATGAAAATTGAACATTGCAATTGTGCAAAAAGTGGGATTCTCAGAATCAAGATACAGGGAGCTTGTCCTCCTGGTCAGAGTTTAAGTAGGAGAACAGTTCATGCTAAGGCTGTTGTCAGAGATTGGAGTTCTACTCAATAGATCTTAGTATGAATAAGTAGGACATGCCCCAAACCATGAAGCAGCATTTGGTGTTCTGAGAAGCCTTAATTCCTGCTATGAAAGGTTGGTTTAAGGCATTCTTCTTGTTTATATTGATTTCCTTGAGTTTCTGTGACAAAATGACATGGCCAGGTGACTTTGGCAGCAGAAATAGTTCTAGAGGCTACTCATCCAACCCTCCAGGTTGGTGCATCTCATGCTGCTTCTCAAATCTGTGGACGAGACTCCTTCATTCCCTCTTCCCAGATCCTGGTGATTTATTTCACTGTGGTATTCCTTGGTTTGAAGATGAATAAACCCAAACTGTCTATGTTGTCAGCACAGTGTTCTTATAAGGGCACCAATCATACTGGGTTCAAGATTATTTTATTGTTCTCGGTTTAAATATAAACCTACAAAGTTCTCCTTTCTCAATGAAATCTCATTCACAAGTGCCAAGACACAGGAATTCACCATGTCTTTTATGTGTGCACAACTCAGTCCCTGTCACTTGAAGAGGCTAATAGCCTACACTTTGATACTGGCTTATTTGTTTTCCTTTTGTGAATAATTAAAGCATGAAGTGCCTAATCTCAGGCCAAAAGCCTCATAAATACTGACTACAAATGGTCAAAAGCAGGATCAACAAGATTCTGAGAAACAGAACAGATTTATCTCATTTAGGAAGAGTCTGAGAAAATGAGCTGACTTACTCAACACAAACTGCTCAGTCCGCACTAGGAAGAGCAAAACACACAAGGGAATGATCTTGGACATTTATTCTGAGATTTATGTTCCAGTTTTTTACTGCAATGCCACTTAGTTCTGTTAACATTCTAGCCAAAGCAATTTAATGCGACCCGCATCTGTTACTCTCTTATAATAAGCCCTCCTTTGCATTCTGTTCTCAATTTCTAGTTGATTTTGGGGGCTCATCTTGATTATTAGCAGTAGGTATTTGGGATGATATGCAACATATTTTCCCCAAAGGGATGAATGGTATGGCATTTAGAAAAGATGTAAAAATGATATTTCAGTTTAGAACCAGAAAAAAAAAAACATGAACATGTGTTCATCAAGATACGAGCCCAGAGTGACAACCACAATCTTGAGACAAAATGCAGTGTCTACCTCACAATTTTGAAATATATTGTGAAACTACTACCATCAGAATTGTGGCATTAACATAAAGGCAGACATCTAGATGATTACATTAGAGCTGGTTAGAAATGAGCTCTTGTATTTGGCCAATTGACTTTTAAGTCATATTCGTTGTGCTGACTCAGTGGGAAGGAGCAGGAGTGGTATTGATGCAAATGATGCTGTGGGGACAAAGAGAAAATATCGAGACCTGGTGTATGCTTCACAGTCGACTTGAAAAATAACCTGCAAGAAAATAGAAGTATATTTTTGTGACTTGGTATTAGATGTGATTTCTTTAAAAATTCAAATCAGTGTTTCATACTAATATTTTGATAGACAAATCACCAATGTATCCATTATAGTATACAATGTATTGTCTTAACATACATATATAATGCTATATCAAGTTAGTTGACATACTTATCATTTTTTCTTATGTATACACCTAGTGGTAAAATATTTTAAATTTGCTCTCTTACAAAGCTTGAAATTGGTAAAGTGCTTTTACTGAGGACAGTTTCTCTGCGGTGCAGCAGATATCAAAATCCATTCTACTTGGGTAGCCTCATACATGGGCAAAACATGGGTGCAAAATGTGCAAATACTTTGACAGATGGTTGGTAGTTCTTGAAAATATTAAACAAAGTACTAAAATGGGACTCAATACAATAATTTTAATCCAAGGGGTATATCTGTCAGAATTAAAACTGCTTGACATTATAAAGTTTGTACATGAATGTGCACATCACTGCTTATTATGACCCCAAATTAAAAACAATCCAAAGACCTACTGAATGACAGATTAATGAACAAAACATGGCATATTTATATAATGAAATGCTATTTGCTCATAAATAGAAGTTGCTGATCTATGTGGTAATGTGCTCAAAGCTTGAAGTTTGCTAAATGGAAGATGCTAATTCCCAAACTCAATATTAGTAGGATTCTACTTGAAGGTAAATATGTAGAACCAGGAAGTAGATGGTCATGTTGCAGAAAACAAGGAGCATAACTGCTAATGAATTGGCCTTTGTTTTTTGGAATGACCGAAATATCCTACTATTACATTATGGTAAATCTTTCCAATCTATGTATATACTAAAATCTATTTGTACATTTCAAAGGAATGGGTTGTGTGATATATTAATTCTACCCCAAAGAAACTGTTAATTATTACTATATAATGGAAAAAGAAGGAATCAATTTTAATAAAGTAATGGTGTGGGAGGTCCTTCTGTGTATGTGTTGTTTTTATTGGCTAATGAATAAAGAAACTGCCTTGGCTTGTTGATAGGGCAGAACTTAGGTAGGTGGAGAAAACTAAATGGCATGCTGGGAGAAAGGAGGTAAAATCAATGAGAAGCCATGCAGCCGCCAGAGACAGACTCTGGGAACATTAGCTGGTAGGCCATGACCTCATGGTGATATACAAATTAATTGAAATGGGTTATATTAAGATGTAAGAGTTAAGCAACAAGAAGCTATTGCTAATGGACCAAACAGTGATTTGGTTAATACAGTTTCTATGTGATTATTTCGGGTCTAAGCTAGCCGGGCGGCCAGGAACAAACAAGCGGCTCACTCCCTCCAACAGAGTAATCATAAAAGAGTAATGTGAAGAAATAATATGTTCAGTGAGGCCTGAAAATGTTTAGAAATTAAATAGGTGAAAGTGATAAAGGCATCTGACAGTGGCAGTGATGTCAAAGGAGGAAATAGATGTTTTATTGAAGGCCACTGGACAACAACACAGAATTATGGCTTCTGTAATGCTTACATTAGTATTTATGCTTTTTATCGTCTCTGACTCCCTTTGAGCATAAAAAAATACTGCCTCTTCTAGTTGGTAAAAATGTAATAACAACAAAAAGTATGAAAAACTAGGACAAATTCAAATTGCAACAATGAATATCGATGACAGTAAAGTGGAAAAACTCTCAGAGAATTCAAAAGAACAATCATAAAAATGTTCAAGAAAATATAAAAGAAATATTTTAACAAAATCATAGAAGAAAACTTTCCCAACCTAAAGAAAGACACACCTATAAAAATACAAGAAGTTTACAGAACACCAAATAGACTGGATCAAAAAAAAAAGTCCCCTTGCCTAATAATAATCAAAATACTAAACATACAGAATAAAGAAAGAATATTAAGAGCTGCAAAGGAAAAGGGCCAATTAACATACAAAGGAAGACCTATCAGAAATTATATCTGATTTCTCAATGAAAACAATGAAAGCCAGAATCAAGCATTATGAGGACATTAGAAGACAACAGATGCCAGCCCAGACTACAATACCAACAAAACTTTGAATCACTATAGAAGAACAAAAAAATGATGTTCTATGACAAAACCAGATTTAACCAATACCTAGCCACAAACCCAGCCCTACACAAAGCACTAGAAGAAAAACTCCAATCCAAGGAAGTTGGCTATATCAACAAAAACACAGACAATAGATGATCTCACAGCAGCAAATCCCAAAGAAGGTAAAAACACACAAAATAGCAACACCAACAATGAAAACTAAATTAAAAGGAGATAGCAATTACTGGTCATTAATAACCCTTAATAAAAATGGACTCAACTCAACTATGAAAAGACACAGGCTAACAGATTGGATACAAAAACAGAATCCATCCTTCTGCTGCATACAGGAAACGTATCTCCACCTCAAAGATAGATATCACCTCAGAGTAAAGGGTTGGGAAAAATTCTTCCAATCAAATGAACCTACGAAGCAAGTGGGTGTAGCTGTTCTAATATCTAACAAAATAGACATCAAACTAAAATCAATTAAAAGTAACAAAGAAGAACATTTCATATTAGTCAAAGAAAAAATCCCTCAAGAGGAAATCTCAATACTGAACATCTGTGTCCCAAATACAAGGGCACTGTTATATGTAAAAGAAACACTTCTAAAACATAAATCACACATTAAACCCCACACACTAATAGTGAGAGACTTCAACACTCCACTCTCACCACTGGATAGGTCTGTCAGATAATAAATGAACAGAGAAATAAGGGAACTGACAGATGTTATGACTCAAATGGACCTAGCAGACATCTATAGAACACTCCATTCAAACATAAAAGAATATGTCTTCTTCCTAGCAACTCATGGAACCTACTCAAAAACTAAGTACATACCAGGTAACAAAACAAACCTCAACAGAAAAAAAAAAAGAAAAACCCCATGTATCTTATCGGATCACTGTGAATTATAATTAGAATTCAACAGCAACACTAATTCCAGAAAGTCCACAAACACATGGAAATTAAACAATGTTCACTTGAATCATCAAGAAAGAAATAAAGGGAAAAATTAAAGCCTACAAACACATGGAAATTAAACAATGATCATTTGAATCATCAAGGAAGAAATAAAGGAAGAAATTAAAGACTTCCTAAATTTTAATGAAAATGACCGCACAACATACCCAAATTTATGGGACACAATGAAAGCAATGTTAAGGGGAAAGTCCATAGCACTAAATGCATATGTAAAGAAGCTGGAAAAATCCCACACTAGTAAACTAACAGAACATTTGAAAACTTTAGAACAAAAATAAGCAAACTCACCCAGGAGAACTAGATGGCCAGAAATAATCAAATTGAGAGCTGAAATCAACAAAATAAAAACAAAGAAAACAATACAAAGAATCAACGAGACAAAGAGTTGGTTATTCTAAAAAATCAACAAAATAGACAAATCTTTATCCAAACGAACCAAAAGCAAAGAGAGACTATCCAAATTAACAAAATCAGAAATGAAAAGGGGGGACATGACAACAAACATGGAGGAAATCCAGAGAATCCTTAGGTCATATTTTGAAAAACCTGTACTCCACAAAATTGGAAAACTTAAAGGAAATGGACACATTTTTGGATAAATATCACTTACCAAATAAATCAAGACGAGATAAGCGAATTGAATAAACCTATAACTGCTGAAGAAATAGAAACAGTCACCAAAAGTCTCCCAACCAAAACAAAACAAAACAAAACAAAAAAACCAAAAAAACCCAGGACCAGATGGTTTCAGCTCAGAATTCTACAAGACATTCAAAGAAAAATTATTACCAATACTCCTCAAATTATTCCACACAATAGAAACAGAAGGAACATTGCCAAACTTTTTATGAGGCTATAATTATATAATTACCCTGATACCCATACCATTTAAAGACATTACTAAGAAAGTGAATTATAGACCAATCTCACATTGATGCAAAAATACTCAATAAAATACTGGCAAATAGAATCCAAGAACACATTAGAAACATCATTTACCATGATCCATTTAGCTTCATCCCAGAGATGCACGGATGGTTCAACATACGAAATGTAACCCACCATATAAAAAAAAAATCTGAAGAATAAAAAGCACATGGTCATCTCATTAGATGCCAAAAAAGCTTTCAACAAAATACAAAATCCATTCATGATAAAGGTCTTGGAGAGATCAGTGACACAAGGAACATACCCAAACATAATAAAGGCAATATACAGCAAGCCAACAGCCAACATCAAACTAAATGGAGAGAAATTCCCAGTAATCCCACTGAAATCAGGAACAAAACAAGGTTGTCTACTCTCTCCATATCTATCTAATATAGATCTTGAGGTTCTATCTAGAGCAATAAGACACCAAAAGGAGATCAAGGGGATACAAATTGGAAAAGAGGAAGTCAACCTCTCATTATTTGCTGATGATATGATAGTTTACATAAGCGACCCCAAAAATTCTACCAAGGAACTTCTACAACTCATAAACACTTTCAGTAATGTAACAGGATAAAAAATTAACTAAAAAAAAAAATAAGTAGCCCTCCTGTACCCAGATGATAAATGGGCTGAGAAAGCAATCAGAGAACCATCGCTCTTCATAACAGCCACAAATAGCATAAAATATCTCGGAGTAATTCTAACCAAACAAGTGGGAAAACCTTTAAATTTTTGAGGAAAGAAATTTAAGAAGACACCAGAAAGTGGAAAGATCTCCCATGCTCTTGGATAGGTAAAATTAACATAGTAAAAATAACAATCTTACCAAAAGCAACCAGCGAACTCTCAACAGAGGAATCTAAAATGGCTGAAAGATACTTAAGAAAATGTTTAACATGCCATCAGAGAAATGCAAATCAAAACAACTCTGAGATTCCATCTTACACCTGTATGAATGGTCAAGATCAAAAACACTGATGATAACTAATGTTGGAGAGGTTGGGGGGTAAAGGGAACACCCCTGCCTGCTGGTGGAAATGCAAGTTTGTACTGCTGCTTTGGATATCAGTATGGTGATTTCTCAGAAAATTAGGAAACAACCTTCCTCAAGACCTAGCAATATCACTTTTGGGTATATACCCAAAGGATACTCAATCATACCACAAGGGCATGTGCTCAGCTATGTTCATAGCAGCTTTGTTTGTCATAGCCAGAACCTGGAAAGAACCTAAATGCCCCTTGATCCAAGAATGGAGAAGGAAAATGTGGTACTTTTACACAATGGAGTACTACACAGTAGAAAAAAATTAATGACATCGTGAAATTTGCAGGCAAATGGATGGAGCTAGAAAACACCATTCTGAGTGAGGTCACCCAGACCCAGAAAGACAAATATCTTATGTACTATATGTATTATATGTACTATGTAACACCTATATAATAAAAAAAGGTTATAGAGAAATGAGAAATACATACTTAAGGTATAAAAATATATGCATCCAAACAGCCTAGGCTCCCACAAAGCCAGTACATGCAGTAGGATCAAAACCCAGTGCCATTCTTCTTGGCTTCTCAGCAGCCCTCATTGTCCGCCATGTTCAGAAAGTCCGGTTTTATTCCCTGTATTTTTAGACCCAGTCCAGCTGGCCTTGGTGAGTTCCCAATAGATCAGCCCCATTGTCTCAGTGGGTGGTTGCACCCCTCGCGGTCCTGACTTTCTTGTTCATGTTCTCCCTCCTTCTGCTCCTCATTGGGACCTTGGAAGCTCAGTCCGATGCTCCAGTGTGGGTCTCTGTCTCTATCTCCTTCCATTGCAGGGGGAGGACCTTGCACTTCCAACAGGGCAGGAAACCCTGACTGCTCTTTGGGTTGGAGAGGGAGAGGGAGGGGAGCAGGGGAGGGGGAGGGAAATGGGAAGCAGAGGCGGGGAGGAGGCAGAAATTTTTAATAAAAAATAAAAACAAAGATAAAAAAAGAAAAAAGAAATGGTACTGAACAACTGAAGGTTAATTGATAAAAAAAAAATATATGCAATGAAATCAGAAAATTCTCCAAATCTAGGGGAAGTGATGAAGATCTAGATTTTGGAAGTATTTAGAATGCCAAAGAGACAAGACCAGAAACAATTCCCTATGTTATGTTTTAGCTAAAATATTGAATGAATAAAATGGAGGAAGAATATTAAAAGCTGCAGGTGAGAAATGCCATACCACATATAAAGGAAAATGCATCAGAACAAGAGCAGATTTTTATGCAGAAACTTTAAGAGCAGTCAGGTTGTGGAACAGAGCATTTCAAGTCCTGAGAAATAACAACTATCAATCCAAATTATTATCACTTTCATAAATGAAAGAGTACACAAATTTTCAATTTTGATTAATACTAGCTAAGTCAGTAATACAGACGATACACAAAGGAACATTATACTGAAAAAAGAGAGATACACATGCAGAAAAATCACAGGAAAATATAAACTAGTTTAGAACAATAGATAAGCAAATGAGGATTAGTAAAATACCAGATAAATAACAGGAATTAAAGACTACCATTCAATAATATCTGAATACTAACTGTCTCAATTCTCAATAAGAAATGAAGACCAAAGTATTAGATGAAAAATTAGAAGAAGCATAGCCTTTACTGTCTGAAAATATTGAATCTCACTGTCAAGGTGAACAAGGAGGGCAAAAGGCATTCCAACAAAGCAAACAGAGCTAGAAAGCAAGCAAGAAGGGCTAAGCAGCCATCTGACAAAATAGTACTTCAAATCAAAATTAACCAGAGGAGACAAATGTCATTAAATACTAAGAGAACAATGAACTATGAGGACATTTCAATATTGTATGTATAATGATAAATAAATTCCACTGCATATAAAGACACAGATTAACTACAACACAAAAATAGTGATGACTTCAGTACTCCAGCAACAAAAGGACACACACACACACACACACACACACACAGAGAGAGAGAGAGAGAGAGAGAGAGAGAGAGAGAGAGAGAGAGATATTAGGACACAAAGTAAATCTTATCAAATAAAAGAAAACTGAAAACTATCTTGTGTTCTCTCTGATTAGAATGCAATAAAAGTAGAAATGAAAACCTTATCAACAAATGATTGCGGGAAAGCTGGATTTCCATGGAGCCTGAAACTAGATCGTTGCCTTTTACTTGGCATAGAAATGCATTTAAAATGGATTCAACACCTTACAGGGAGACTTGAAATTCTGAAACCATCAGAGGATCCCACTGGAAAAACACCATAGCCTATAAGCAAGGCCTTCTGGCAAAGGATTCCAGCTGCTCAGTGTAAAGGAAGTGATTGCATTGTAAGTCCTGCCCAACAAATTAGAGCAAAGCTCAATTCAACAGATGGATACAAAACATCTTTTCTAAGGTTTATCAACTTTCTAACCCTTTTTCTTCTGAATAAAGCAATCAAGCAACTAAGCAATGACCTGTTAGTGCATTTAAAGCAAGAAATAGAATAGTCTGATTCTCAAATCTCTTTGCCAAGAAATCTGTGTGGCCAGCTCCCTTTCCAGCTTGTATAAGGCTTACTTCTATTTCAAGGGAAAAACACATCCAAAGTTGCTTGTACATGGAGATCGCAGTTCTGGCAACCCTCCTGGTAACTTGAGCAGTTGGTTCTGCAAGTCAGCACACCACGGGGAAGGGACCACACTGACAGCCCTGACCTCAGCAAAGCGGTAAATCTAGAAAGAAAATTCCTTGTTGACAAGAGAAGCAGCAGTATCAGAGAATCGCTGGAATTCTTTCGTAGAACACAAACATCTCTGTGATGTACTGTCTGGTAATGATTAAGAATGCTGCAGTTTGTGTTTTCAACATGCCTTGGAAATTTAGAAAGGAAAAAAAAAGAAAGTTGGGCATAAAACAAATTGAATTTACATTAATGTTTTAAAAATATTTCCTGTGTTTAAAAACTGATCTAATAAGAAGTTTGGACTTACCCTGACCTTTGAAAGGTGGCTGTGTCTTCTGAGTGATCAACATCTTTTTGCTCTTTAGGTTGGTGAAGTCTATTCATTGTGGTGTGCCCAGGAAGGCATAAATAGGAAAGTGCAAACTAATATCCACTTATAAGTGAGTAAATACCCTGTTTGTCTTTCTGAGTCTGGGTTACCTCACTCAGGATGATTTTTTTTCTAGTTTCCATTTGCCTGCAATTTTCATGATTTCACTGTTTTTAATAACTGAGTAAGCCTACAATCCACATATCCAGAGAGGATAAATAACAAGGAGGGCTCAAGAAGAAATCATAGATTTTCCTGGGAAGGAGAAATAGAATTTATTTTGTAGGGGGACTGGGAGAGGATAAGGATAGGAACAGGAGGGATCAGGTGGCAGAGAGTGGGGTGGAGCGAGAGACAACTGGAATTGGGGAAGGGGGACAACACAGAACAGTTCAGTGGAAAACCCTGAAATCTTTAAGAGTGACCCTAGAAAGACTCCTAATTATGAAGGTATGGGGCCCGAACTGGTCATATTCTATAACTAGACAAGGTTTCCAGCAGTGGCACTGGGGCACCAAGCCAACCACAAAACCTTCATTAATTATTGAATTAGTAAACATTGTTGATAGATACACATTTTAAAGGCAAAAGACATTTTAAGGGAAACAAATCACTGTACTTCTTGAAGGGTGAAAGTTGAGAACCCACACACCTGCTCATTTCTACAGTGGTTCTAGTTTCAGGATACAAGGTCTGTAAGTGATGAGCTTTCTTTGGAAGGGTCAGACAGTCCTTTAGGTTTTGTGAGCTAGACTGATTCTATCACAGCTAAAATCATCTTTGTCTGTGTAGCCTGAGAATAGCCATAGACAATATATAAAAATGTAGGTTTCTCTGTGTTTCTTTGGGGAGAAAGGCGCTGGGAATTGGACCCAGGACGTTTCAGGTGCCAAGCAAATGCTCTCTCTCTCACATTCATCTCTAGTCCTTCCATTTTGGGTATCTATTAAAGTTTGGTTTAGGAAGACAAACTGGGTTGAGCGTAGTGGTGCACGACAGTAATCCAATCATTCTGGAGATGTAAGTGGAGAAGAGCTGGGAGTTTAAGGTCAGTCCCAGCTACACAAAAAGACCTTGGTTACATGAAGTCCTAACTTAAGACAAGAAAAGAAACAACAACAAAAATCCAAATAAGAAAGAAAAAAGAGACAAACCAACAAAGTAAAATAAAATAAAGAAATAGAACCAAATAGAACTATCTAACCAAACAAGTGAAAACCAATGAAAAGCAATAAAAGAACAACATGTTGGGCTAAATTCCACCTGTTATTAATGAACTCTGATACCACTGGGCTGCTTAACTCACCAAAAAGAGAATGTAGAGACAGAACAAAATGACTGCAAATAAATCACATTATAATGTTCTAGAGAAGACATAATTGGGATTCCTCAGGGTACAAAGTTGATACTCCATTTGTAGGAGCTGATGTTTACAATATTCACATGAAAATGAGCGTTAGCAGCTTGGTGCCTGTGGCAGAGCAAGCTCGGGTCCCTTTAGGAAAGTTCTAGGAAAGTAGAGCCTTAACACCATCTGCAGAGGGCCACAGTTATGGCATTAGATATGATAAAATATCCATATTCTCTGTTGTCGGGTTCACTAGGACTCACCATTCCTAGCTGCAAGTCTAGTGGCCTAGATTGCATGTCTACTTTCTGATTTTTTGCAGTTAGTTACATCTTAGTGCTTGAAGTTTGGCTAATTGGATACAAACAGGAGTTCTGCCTATGGATTTAGAAAAGCATTTTGGAAGAGAGTCAATGTACTCTTCTTACCCCGTTGCATGTGTTGGTTGAAGTGTTCACACCATGCAGAAGGGAGGGAAGTACCTTGAGTTCATTACAGCATTTGCTCACTGTCTTAGCTTAATGTATGTTTCACAGGGTTAGGTCAGCTCTGGATTAAATGCATGTAATAATACATCCTCTGAAACTCATACTGTTGTCCCCATGATAGGGTTCAGAAAGAGAAGGTCATCTTCGTGTTTCCATTGGCTTTGTAAAATTTCCTGCCAGTTGTAATAAGCATCTTATTTGCTACATAAATGCAGCCTCTCCTTTCCCGAAGATGCCCCTTACGCTTTCCTGCTTTAGTTTAGTAATTACATAGAGTGGGGAGATTGGTTAGCGTCACGAGGGGAAGCATCCTGTTTTGCAGCCCCACGGATGTCGTCCTCAGAAGGCTCTTTGTTCACTCCACAAGGAAGGACCACTTGGTACGTGTCAGTGTTTGTCCTATGTCAAGACAATCACAGACAATATAAGACAGCTTTCGCTGATTTTCCCCCTGTTTTCCTTCCTTTTGTGGTGAGGGAATGGCTTGCTTTTCCTGTACTTGATTTTCTTTCTCAGTTTCTAATGAGACTGTAGTCTTTTTTTTTTTTTTCACATGAAAGGGCTCCTTGGGATCAATTTGGAAGATTTTTTTTCATTGTTATTCATCTGTATTTCTTATGTTTCATCTTTCCTTTAAGAAGCTTTCTTTATAACTTGTCTACTGATATGTTCTTTAAAATTTTCCATGTGGGTGGGCTTCTGTTTCAGTTACTTGCTTTTGTTACTTAACCTATTGCAAATTTTCTTCAACCATAGCAATCTCTTGAAGCCCTGCTATGGCCTCTCTGCTCTGACCATCACTTGGTAACTGAGGGCTCTTCTCGGTCCTCCCATCGACAGTCTTGTGCGGCTGGTGTATTCTCGCAGCTGTCCATCACCAGGACTCTAGGACACCATCCCTCCTGTTTTCTCCTCTATCTTGGCACAGTCTGTGTTTTCTCCAAATTAGTTTGCTAATTCATTCTCAGGTAACGTGTTCTGGGAGTTCTCCACACATGGAAGTATTTTTTTTTTTCTCTTGAGACACTCTTCCCGCTCAGTCTTAACTGGCGCTGAATTTACATTCCCACTTCAATTTCTAAAGTTCAGGGATGACCAATGTATGTCACCAGGGCTCGAGTGCCAGCACCATGAGACCCTAATTAGTCAATCAAAAAGACATCTGGTGGCTCACCTTTCTCCGTTCCTTACCTAAGATAGTCTCTGATGGCAAGGAAAATAAGTGGAGCTTGCATCTCACATATGAGTGTCCAGACATCCATGAATTGAAGGACAGATCCTGGAGGCTGTAGCAGAGACGTTGCAAACCACAAGTCAGTAACCTGGAGCAGTGAGAGACGAGAGTGCTTGCCGGGATGTGAGTGGAACAGAAAGCGTTTGGAGCTGTACATGACTGATTCTTTTAATTACGAAAGATAATCTCTGTTGTAAAGTGGATGGCAATTGGACTTCTCAATGATAATTCTGTTGATTATGCAAACCATGGAACACACGAAACTTAAACCCTTGAATTTGCAATAGAAATTTTGCAAGCAGCATAGTAGTCTATTCATTTTAACCAAAGCTAAAGGGAAATGGACTTGTTTATACAGCAGTGATTTCCCGTGCTAACTTAGTTTAAGTGTAAATTAATATAAATAAAGCAATGAAACTCCTAACCAAGTATACAAGCGCTTTGCCAGGAAGTTGAAATGTCTTAGAAAGTGCAGACACATTTAGACCAGTAACTTCTGGCTAATAAAGGTTTGATTAATGCAAGGACAAGAATATGTATCATGTTTTAAGTAAATAAAGATGCTTTCTGTAATAAATCAGATGCAACTAATCATAAATTATAAAAAATATGAAAATAGTTTGGATGTCTGTTTCTTTTTAAAAATAGACTTGTGTTAAAAAACTGAGCAAGCAATAGATTTTCTGAAGTATCTTACCTTGTGCAAGTTGATACGATGTAAGCTTGTGTATAAAGAAGAAGCTCTAAAACACTGCTGACATTCACATGGTGCAGGGGAGGGATTGAGGAAAAGTATATTTTTGAATGTCAGCATTTTCCACATGTTTCTAAGAACTTACTGAACCTCAGATGTGGAAGGCAAATTTGAAGTAATAGCGTCATCAATAAAATTTACAGAATATTTTGCCCTTAATGGGGCTAAGGTGTTCTAAGAATCAAAGAATTTTAGTATATCATTTCTCCGACATGGTGATTAATTTCCTTGGGAAAAAAGCTCCACACTTACATGAACTTAGTCTGATAACATGCTAAGACTTTACATTTAAAATCTATCATTAAAAATTGTATGGCCTGGAGCAATTGTATTTGCTTACATTTTTTTAAAATTTTGTCAGTAACTGGAGTATTTCTCCATGCTACAACATATTAGTATGTATTTGGCACTGGATTTAACCAATCTCTCTCTCTCTCTCTCTCTCTCTCTCTCTCTCTCACACACACACACACACACACACACACACACACACGTACACACACACACCAAAAAACAAAAATGTCAAAAAAAGAGCAAAAACAAACAACAAACACTCTAGAGTTCTGTCTACATTGGGCACCAGGCAAAACTGGATTGTGAGTACATCATTGAGTTATTATTGCCCTTCATCAATTTAGAGAAATGTATCTTTATGGATAGCCATACCAGGGAGCAAGGAATGGAGCTTTGGAGTAAAATCTAAGGCCAGTTTGAATCCAGAATCTGAGCTGCTTAACTAAATTGTTTGCCTGTTTCTTAGATTTCATATAAATATTAATGTTATTAAACTAACTGTATAGTCACACTGACATGAATAGTTACTAATTCTGTTTCTCTGTGATAATTTCATGATATCCAATGGTAGTACAATTTGAATTTAAGAAACTATTTTTAATACATGTATACAGTGAAATAAGATCATATCTAACCATTCATTTCCTCTTTAGTTACCCCCATCCTTATAAATGTCTCCTTTCAACTTCATCTCATATTTTTTGATAATCTCTTAATTCCAGTCAGTGCTATCCATATGTTTATGGGTGTGGAACTGTGCAGTAGAGCATTGAAAATCTACCACATCTTTAAAAAGAATGATTCCACTTTCCCCTGGAGGGGTCTACTGTGAATAGAAACTCAGTATGTAATGGACCCTGGACCCATGCCTGGATGTTGGCTGGTTTGATCTTATGTAGTTCATGTTCAAATAACACAGCTGCTGTGAGTTGATACTTGTAATAACTATATTATATCCAGATGATAACATTTCACAACACTCATTTCCATGTTTCAACTCTTACATTCCTTTCTCTTCCTCTTTTGAGAAGTTCCTGAGCCTTGGTGTATGTGTGTGTGTGTGTGTGGGGGGGGGTGGGTCCTTTGTAGAGTAGCATCGAGTTTTAGCATCGAGTTTCTTATTCTTCGCATTTTGACCAGCTATGTATCTCTCCATTAACTGATGCTCACAGCAAAAGGAAGCATCTCTGATCAAGGCTGACAGTATCTGAGGTCTATGGGTCCAAACATAAACATTTAGAAGGCAACTTGACAGGGCACCATTTAACAAATGAACAATAGGAGGCTCTGCCCCAGGACCTATGACCCCTCTTTCCATCCATGGGTTTTGGGCAGGATTATAGAACTCAGCACATATTTCCGTCCTGGAGAGCAGGTCTCAAATCCAGTCAGAAAGGGGTTATTTACCTCATAACATTTATGCCGCTATTGCACCAGGAGAGAAATTTAGCTCGCATGTCAGCACTGAGGCCAAAATTTGTATACTCTCAGACCTCACTGAAGAAGTTTCTTTGTAAAGTAGGTGGCATTTAGTCCAGGAACTCAAAACTGGTTAGAGAACAGAGAATAAACTATTTGTTATGGGAATTGGCTGATTGATTATGGTAATCAAGTTTTACTTTCTACCATGAACAACCTAGAGAATCGGGAAATCTGGTAACACATTCAATTAGTCAGAGAACTTGGTATTCTATTGTCTGAGGTAGAAGTGAGTGTTTCAAATCAAGGAGAAAAAGGAGGGGTGAGGAAGGAATGAGTGAATGAGTAAGGAAGGAAGGGAGGCAGAGTAAGAGAGCAAGAGGGGGGAGTATATGAGAGAGAGAGAGAAAGAAAGAGAATTAATAAGAAAATTAATCACTTCGTTGGTACTTTCCCTCTACTTTCAGTGGATTGGGTAATACCTGCCAAAACTGGTGAGGAATATTTAATAAATCTACTGCCTCAAATGCTAATTTCACAGAAACATCCTGTCAGACATGTAGCAGAAATAATATTTTACCATTTATCTGCACATTAAATAAACCAATCAAGTTGAAACACAATTCATCATCACAGCAAATCCTTCTGTTTGTTTCCTTTTTAGACACTGTGCACTGCAGTTGCCTTCTGTGTCCAAGTCATTCAGTAATGGGAACTTTCCTATTTGTTTTCAAAATGTTCTTCCCACAGCACAGATTCTTTAAAAAAAAAAAAAGAAAGAAAGAAAGCAATTGCATCTTCCTTCACTGATTCAAATATACATCTTCTTTATAGCATAGGAATGAAAACGAGCCTTTGCTTCTTTTCTTTCCTCCAGCACTTGCTGTGTAGCTGATTAGAACATTACTCTCCATTTTCTCCTGGTAGCCACTTACTGAATGAGAAGTCAGTTCTCTCATTGTTTTGGTTGATGAAATGTTTATGTATATGTGTTTATGTTCAATCCCAGTTTCTTAGAATATTTTGTTTGTTTTGAGAACTCTGTCTAAATAGCTTAGGCTTGGTTTCAGTTTTTAAGCCTCCTACCCCAGCCTCCTGAGCACTGGGATTGTAAGTACGTGTCACCATCTCGCAGGAATACTTTAATGACATATTTCCACATTTTAAAAATGAAACTTACATTAATTATAAGTGCTTATGTTGACCACTAATCCACTTACCTGGATCCTCCTCCAGGGATAGGATTTTACCTTTTATTTCAGAATAACTCCTTTCCTATGGCACAGGATACTGCATGAACTTAACTGCAGCAACCGGTATACCACATGTTAAAGGAACACAATTGAATTCATCCTTCAACTTGACAGGAACTAGAGTCACCCAGGGGAAAACCCTCTGGTCCATATTTGTTAGGGAGATTCTACAGTAGCTTTGATACAAGAAAACCCACTCTTAAATGTAGGCAGAGTCACACCATGGGATGGAGGCTTAGACTAAATAAGAAAATAAGAAAGAAAAGGTGAACCGAGCAGCAGTATTTCTTTATCTCCCTCTGACTATAGATGTAATGGAATCAGCTACCTCATGCTCCCGTTGCCATGCCTTCTCTTCAGTGACGGACTGTACCCTCAAACTGTGAGCCAACATAAACTGTCCCTCATTAGGATCTTATAGCTTGTTTGTCTCAATGAAAAAATCCTATCTGTACATATATAGCAATCTGATCTTTTAACCTCTTTTTCTGCCTAGTGGCTGACCTTGTGCATGTGTGTGTGAATATTCAATTTGAAAAAGCATAGACCTACAGATCTGCTAGTGGAAAACTTGTAGCTGACTCTCCAGTGAGTCAGGTCGCTCAGGATTGGAGCACTGCTTTAGTTAGAGGTATGAACCTGGGCTTTTCAGCACCAGCTTCCTGATGCTCCTTTTATTTCTCCACTCTGCTATCCTCTGGCGTCACTGGCAAGCTTTAGAAGGGTTGGAGTTTGTTAGACATTAGAACATTATAATGACCCACTCCACCTACCCTGGGAGCACGGCTGTGTCACAGCTGGAAACCATGACCTCAGATATTAAAAAAAAATGCAGCCAAGACAGTGGCAAGGCTGGTCCTGAAAGGACTAATAGGCTGAAGTGATGATTCATTTAGTGCTTTCAAGATTTGAATATGCTAATTAATGTATGAAGGCATTATGGCTTTCCATCAAAGTGAACTTTACTTGAACCTGTTTCAAAGTAAACACCCAAGGGTATGACATAGATGCATAAAAATTTGATAATTTAGATATTAAGGAGAGCCAGATGTCCTTTTATGAAATACATCTTTCATACTCTGAGAGCAGTAAGTACAAAAAGATGTGAGCAGGAACAGGAGACATTCCAAATAGTCACAATCACCTAGGGTAATTGCTGCTGGAACATTTTTTTTCTTCTTGAATTTTACTCTCACATCTAATTGCTGGGAATGGAAATGATTTTATGTAAATTTGTTAAATACGTATGTTTGAGAAAGAAGTGATGCTTCACTTTTGGTATATCTAGTCAGATTTTACCTATAGGCATTGTTTTTCTTTCTAGATGAACACCTAGACTATAAATCCCACCTTCCAATGTGGCTGATTAGGTGTGGCCTTGTGGAAAATGGAGGGAAGAATGCTTGTCTCTTAAAAGCCTGAGCCATAAAGTTTGTCTATGTGTGAATTGAGTTTCTTCCTTCAGTTTCTGTCCACCTTCTGAGAACTAGGAAAGAATTCTGAAGGGCTTCGGGGTAATATAGTTGTTGGATAGAAGAAAATCACACTCTAGAATCTCAGAGTGGAAGCACCCTTAGTAAACACGAACCTAGTATGGATATCCATTGGACTGTATTGATCAACTGAGAAACATTTGGCTAAGCAGGATGGCTACTCCTCCCTTTTATTTTCAATGAATCCATAAGATGAGCAAGAATGAATAATGGAGACAGGAAATAGGAACCTAGCAAGGTGACTAGACAAATCTGAAGTATCAGACCTGTGTTGATTAGAATAATTCTTCTAGGGATATGGTTGGCTTTTCATATGACATTTCATATGCATTACAGAAATAATTTTAACATAATATAAAAGGAAAAATCCCATTCTCTTCCCTTTCCAAAAATGCAAGTGTCTGGATGTTATGTGTATGGGTTCTTTTGACTATTTTCCCAAAACTGGTTCTAAGGCATAGACTGTAATTTAAAACAGAAAAAAAATGTAGACAACTTTGGCTCTAAAACTGGGAGAATAATTCTTTGATGATGGTGAGGATAATGATGATAATGACCGATTTGATTTAGAGTCTTGCTACATAGCACTGTTGGGTCTCTAACTCACAACCATCCCGTTTCCTCTCCCGGACTCCTATCCCTAACGATAGCAAGATGCTTGTGGGTATAGTATTCACAGGAAGAAATTGCTCTTTACCACAAATTGACCAAGTCTAACCTCAATGGTTTAAGATTGAAAAATTGTATCACCAAGTGTCTGTTTCAGTTTTATTTGGTAAGTCAATATTCTAAAGCCTAAACCCCATTCAATCCCTGTAAATAGCTATGCTTTCCTTCTGGTCATTATTCAGTAAAAAAGTAACAACCACTCACAGATTTAAAATTGGAAGGCATATATTCAGAGACAAGAGAAATTGTTTTCCTTCCACCAATCAGTTCTTTCTCAAGTGATCAAGTCGATGAGCATAGTTTGGAGAGTGTTTCCAAATCATCTCATGTAAACAAACTCAAGATAACTGAAACAGAAAACATTTTCCTCTTTTAAAGATGAGAACTAAAACTAGCATGTTGGCATCCAATACAGTAGCAGCATGGTTAACGCAAGATTAGTATTCGTAAGAAAGTAAAACAACTACCTGGAATTTCTACATTGTCTAACCCAGTATAATTTGACCTCGATTTGTATCAATGCGGAGATAGTCTTAAAGATAAGGCCCTAAAGTACTGTAGTAATTAAATTTTTTTTTTTTTTGTGGTTTTTCGAGACAGGGTTTCTCTGTGGTTTTGGAGCCTGTCCTGGAACTAGCTCTTGTAGACCAGGCTGGTCTCAAACTCACAGAGGTCCGCCTGCCTCTGCCTCTCGAGTGCTGGGATTAAAGGCGTGCGCCACCACCGCCCGGCGTAATTAAAATTCTTGAAACTAGGCTGTAATCCTAAATTTGAGAGCACAAAGGCGATTTCTGGAGGCCTAAAGTTTGTTTTCTCATGCTTGCTTCCTCAGATGTCAGTGAGTAGAGAGAGAATTTCCCAAGTGAAGACACGTGCACCAAGCTGGGCTGTTGTAGCCCACCATCTGTTGCGGTTTGTTATTAATTATCTCGGAGTCTCTATTTCAGACTGGATAGTTAATTCGACTTTAACTTGCCAGGCTTACCGCATTGAAAAGAGTGGTTCCACGATGATGAACGTGCAATAAGAGAGTCATCTAGTTTTACAGAGAAGGGACCACAGAGAGAGTCTCTAATTTGAATCCCCACTGCAACACATTAGTTACTTAACAGAGAACTCTCAACAGAGGACTCTAAAATGGCAGAAAGACACTTAAGAAAATGCTCAACATATTTTTTTTTTTGTTTGGTCTTTCGAGACAGGGTTTCTCTGTGGTTTTGGAGCCTGTCCTGGAACTAGCTCTTGTAGACCAGGCTGGTCTCGAACTCACAGAGATCCGCCTGCCTCTGCCTCCCAAGTGCTGGGATTAAAGGCGTGCGCCACAGAAAAACACATGTGACAGCTCATGCTATCAAGGATGTGGAGTAAGGGAAACACTTTTCCATTGCTGGTGGAGTGCAAGCTTGTACTTTGGAAATCTATATGGTAGTTTCTCAGAAAATTGGGGATAAATCTACTTCAAGACGCAGCTATACTACTTTTGGGCGTGTCCCCGAAGGGTGCTCTACCATATCACAAGGATATGTGATATCCTTGCTCAACTGTTTTCCTAGCAGCTTTATTCATAATAGCCAGAAACTAGAAACATCCTAGATGCTCCTCAACAGAAGAATGGATAAGAAAATGTGATACATTTATACAGTGGAGTATTACTCAGCTATTGAAAACAATAGGAAGTCTGCAGGCTAGTTTTATGTTCACTTGACACAAGCTGAAGTCACTGGACAGGAGCCTGTAGGGCATTTTCTTAATTAGTGATTGATGGGGGAGAGGCTACTGTGGGTGGCCCCAATGGAGGTGCAGGCTGGAGCTTCTGGGTTCTACAAGAAAGCAGATTGAGAAAACCTTAAGGAACAGCTCAGTAAGTAGCTCCATGACCTCTGAATCACCCCCTGCCTGGGGTTTCTTGTTGAGTTCTTGCTGTGACTTTCTTCACTGAGTGATAGTGATTTGGAAGTGTAAGCTAAGCCTAACAAATCATTTTCTTTTTAACTAGCTTTGGCCATGGTGTTTTATTGTAGCAATAGAAACCCTAAAACAAACATTTCATGGGATCTAACCAGAAGACCACGCTATTAATATTTTCCGGTACTTACCCAGCCTTGTGTACTCTTCACCTCAGAGTGAAGAGAATGTAAGTCTCAACTTCTGTGTGATACTTCTCAAAATATTTTTCAAACTACTTTGCTAGTCAGCCTGAACTTCTTTGAGTTTGTTCACCCACCACTGTGTGGAGAGACTGCACGGGCTGATTCCTCTCTATTGCTGTAGTTACCTGTCAAGAATTATTCTCCCCTTTCAAAACACTAAAATTCCCAGTGAATTCTTTAGGATTCAGGAAAGACAGGCAAAATGGGTGCCTAAGTTTCTTTACGAGGTTGTAAGGAATGACTACAAACTTGGTTCCCTTAAAAATTGTGCAAATTTTCTTTCTTCCTGTCTTATAGAGAGGTCAGAAGTGTGCTGTCATTTCTGCTCCTTTTTGAGTTACTAGGATAAAATTGGTTTCCATTTCACATTCAGGTTCTAGATTCATTTTTAAAATTGTTTTTTTTAACTTAATTGGACAGTGTCTTTCTAACAGAAGTATCTCTAAGTAAAAATGAGGATTACAGTAGGGTTTCATAGCACAATCTTTTATAATTTCTTTTGATTACCACACCTTTTAGCTCTCATTTTCAAATACTTGAGAAACAATTTTTGGGAAAAGTCAACATTTTCACCTAAAATGGTTGCTTCACACTTCAGTAACAAAATCAAGATCTCAGTTACGTGGTTTGAATATGAAATGTCCCCATAAGCTAGAATGTTTGTGAACATATGTTGTCCAGATGGTGGCACTGTTTTGCAAGATTGTGGACCATTTAAGAGATGGAGTCTTGCTGGAGAAGTGATTTTTCTGGGGACAGACCTTAAAGTTTCACAAACACCTCTAAGCTATTCTGTTACCAGAGCTCCATCATGCCCCGGCCACCGTGTTTTCTCCATCATGATGGAGTGTATCCCTTCTAAGTCAAAGCAAACCCTTCCCTCTCGAAGGTGCATCTTGTCAGATAATTGGTTCCAATAATGAGAAAAGTAATTTGCACAAATAAATGCATACTTTTTCAGTAAACATGACAAAGATTAGTTATAGAACATAATCTTTATATGATTTTGATTTCATCTAGTTCTGAGAAAATAATTGAAAGACCAGAGAGAGGCACATTTCTTCCCTAAGGATCCATGGACATGTCTGTTGAGTGACATGTGCACAAACCAACTGAAGGAAAGACTATAAGATATTTGGTTTTCATAATTTTGCAAAATGAAATTAATTCTGATTATACACACTCAATGAAAAAAAAAGCTATGCAGTATTTTTCATTTTTAGTCCTGTGTAATTGGGCTCTAAATCTGTATTCTACCTGCAACTGAATGCTCATGATAAATTTTAGGGATTCTTTTGTTTTTGTCTGTATTGTATTTATTAATTATATAGAAAATATAAGAAATTCATATAAGTAAAGAAGCCACTACCAAATTACCACTTAATTCCCATGCCTTTGGTATGGAATTGTTTCTTTATTTAATAGTAAAGAAGAAAATCATTTTTATAATACAGAATGAGCATAGGAAACTGTTTTCTTCTGTCCCCACTACTTACCATTTTGCTATCGTCTATTGAATCAAAACTATGAGAACATGAGAATATCATCCTCTGATTAAACTCCAATCAACCATTTCCTTGGTTGGTAATCATGCTAATTACAGAAAGTACATTCTGAGACTTCACATCCCAAGACACTATTAAAATTCTGTTCTCTTGTTCCTTTGTACATCTGCAGGTAAATCTAGTTAAATTGGACTGATTTAGACAACAGAGGTCTTTTGAAGTTTTGGGGGGAGCTGAGAGCACATAGGAAGAAGTCTTGTCACTAACAGCGATTGCCTCTTTTTAAACATATTGGGAATATAGGTGTTTACTCCCCTAGAGGGGTAGCCTGGCCAAGTAGCAATACCACTTTTTCTCATGGGCGATAAAATCTCAGATAGCTCGGATTCCTGTCTATGTGATTATGGTACCTTTTCAATTGTTATCCGAGTGTAAGTATCAAGGCCTATTTTATTGGAAGAAAAGAAACCAGGCAAAAATAGCTAATTAACTTTTTTTTTTTAGCTCTTGAGATAGTAAGCTTCAGAGGCACTTAAGACATTCTATCTAGACACAAAGGCTCCAGATTACTAAATATAGGGGGGAAGGCGAGACGAAGAGACTCCAACTAAACTCAGATTTCCTCATGTCCTATGTCAGAAACCACAACTTGGATAGTGTTTCACCCAAGGCTATGGGGATAGCGCAGACAGATGGATACACATCCCTGCCGCATTCTCAGGCTCTTCCTCTGTTGACTGGCTGCAACTACTTGCCTCTGAAAACTTTTAAGATTCCTCTCTGAGAAATACTTACAGGCAAAATTAATAAAAAATATCTCATTAGAGCATGTATGTTGTTGGTCTTTCTACTAAGGCTTTCATAAGCTTGTCAATACTGGCATCTGTATGGCGATGTTCCAACCTGCTCACTGACTAAGCCCCAAACAATCACTATTTGACAAGCTGTCTTATACTGGGTCTCTTTAGGTCAGTATTTTTACTGGTGACAATGTCTCTAGGGGACCCACAACATACTTGATATATAGTCTATGCAAAATGTTTTGTTGCTGGCAATTTCCTATTTATAGGCTTTCTGCTTGTATAAATATTTTGTTGTGGTTTTCCCAAAGATTTATTACTATAATCATTATTCACATCCATGGAGGAGGAGGAAAAGAAGGAGGAACAAGAGACCCATACGGAGAGAAAAACAAAATGCCTGTATTGTAGCTCTTGGAATAGTATTGCCAGTCCTCCACATAGGGCATCTACTGTTTAGAACATTGACCTTTACTCTCCACGGTTTTCTGAATTATTGCCAGCACTTGCATGCAATATACCAGGTTCTCCGTGCCCTCTGATTTGCTGTTGTGTTCTGTCCTTTGGGATTCCAGGCAGACTGGAAGGAGAGAGGGTCATATCAGGACATCTCTTACTCTTGCTTCCTCTCTGCCAATAACTTTGGAATAACACTTGCAAAGGTCACTGGTTTTTGAAATGCTGTGGACTCTGTATGACTCCTTCTCTGCAGGTTTTGGTAACTTCTGAAAAGATAGCACAAACTCCAGTTCATTATAATAATCTTCATGGTTCCTCTTACTGTCAAAATTAACCCTCCTCTAATCATACTTTTTCTTTTTAACCTGGCAATTGTTTGCCATCAGAGTCCTGTCTGCCACTTTCCTACTATCTTTCTGAAGTAGCGTGATCTAATGGCAGTAGATTGTGATTGTTTCTGCAAACATGGCACACTTTTAGCTGACACCCATTTAAAACAATCTTTGATGATTAATAAAGACTGAATATTTTTATCATATTTTGCCCTATTACATTGCCTTTTGTGGTCTTCTTCAATGAAGTCTATCTCCAAAAGAAATCTATTCTATGTTTAGTTCTGTAAAAGATAGACTTCCTGCCATGCCCCACTTAAATTTTATTATCCCAACAGTTATTGTAATAGCTGTATTGTAATAGTACAGTTATTGTAATGATATAAGACAGTGGCTTTATATCTTTATAATTCATGAACACTATCTTTAGAGGCATTCAGATGACAACTATAAAGAATACTCTAATAAGGCCATAAAACACATCAAAAAGTTATACTGGTGAACTCATCAAGATGGAGAATGGCATTTTTTTCTTACTGATGTTGAATTCGGCACCGACATTCATGTTAGGCCAGATTGCTATTTGCCTAATCTTCTAGCCCCAAGATGGAGGACTAGGAAGACCTTAGTGCTAAGGAGCATTAGGCCAGCCATTAGGAATTCATTAAATTAATCATATATGGTCTGTAAAAATCAATAAAGAGTTCCCAGGGATACCCAATCAATAGCCCATGAACCACATGCAGCTTATTTAATACATGATATTTTCGTACTTGATTGTAAGGTTCTTGAATAATCTTCATTGAGGGCACGCTGTCACATTGCAGTGTCAAAGGGTTTGGCACGCTTGATACAAGAATCAATTAAAATTCCAAGTATAAAAGTTTATATTAAAATTATATGAAGTTTGATGGAATATATACAACCACCCATGTTCCACATTCTCCCTTTCTAGGATCTGGGCGGAGGGTCAGAGGGAAAAGAGAAGATGACATTTGCAACATTCTAACTTGAGTTCAGGCCTCCTGGGGACTGATTTTTGTATAACCTAATTGCATATTTAAACTGCTGGATGCAAATAGATCTAAGGCTTGGGAAAACTACAAGAAAATAGGCAAGATTCAGAAAAATTCTAAGAGAACTGTGTGTTTCTCAATAATTAGGGCAAGGGATTCCTGATTAAGAGATGCAAAGGTGTAGTTGTGTGGCTGGGCTTTTTTTCTTATTCTTTAGGTGCCTGTCACCCAAGTCCCAAATAAATACACAGAGACTTATCCTTACTTATGAATGCCTGGCCATAGATTGGCTTGTCTTCTAGCCAGGTTTTCTGAGTTAAATCATCCCATTTCTCTTTTACTATGTTTTGCCTCTGGGATTTTGCCTTTATTCTATATATCTTTCTTTTCTTCTTACTCAGTGGCTGGCCCCTGACATCCTCCTTTCCTTCTTTTCTCGTTTCACTCTTTCTCCTTTTTCGAACCTAGATTTCTCTTCCTATTTGTTTCTTTGCCTGGCAACCCCACCTGTCCCTCTTCTGCCTAGAGATTGGTCATTCAGCTCCTTATTAGACCAATCAGGTATTTGAGGAAAGCAAAGTAACACAGCTTTACAGAGTTAAACGAATGCGCATAAAAGAATGCAATTCATGTTTGCATCATTAAACAAATATTCCACAGTAGAAATGAATGCAACACATCTGAAACTAATATTCCACAACACAAAGAGTCATCTATGACATGCTAAACACCACCAGGTAAACTAAGTAAGAAAGACTTTGTTGCTAGCTGACTTGCTCTAAATGAAATGTGAAGTCATTATAAAAGGATGGGAACCAATAATAAAAGCCATACGATAACAATATTTTCTCGAGTAAAAGTAAATTCATGGACAAATGCATAAAAGAGCAATTGTTTCACCTTGGGTCTATAACTCCACTTTTACTTTTCTCTAGGTTTTAAAAGGTAAAAGCACTAAAAATTAAAAATATTTAATAATTTACATATATTATATACAGATATAACTTGGACATTAGGATCATAAAATGAGGAGAGCAGGAAAAAGGATTGAGATCTCTGAATGACAATGTATCTGAACAGTTTAAAACACATTGCTGTAAACTTAGAATGCTGCATTTAATTTCTGTGGCAAAGATAAAGAAAATGCATTGACTATACATGAAGGAAACTAGAAAGTAATTAAAACGTGTAACTACCAAAAGCCAACTAAACCTAGGGAATAACTACAAGTGGGAACAAATAAATAAAAAGACCTGTGGAAAATATATGAGAAGCAGCAGCACTGTGTATTAAAATGATTACTAGATATTAAGATTATATATAAATGAATTAACTCATGAACCAAGAGGAATAGATTGACAAAATTCACTGTAGCAACAAGAGAAACAACACAGTGAACAACTGTGTGGTGTCTGTAAGAGACTTACTAAAATAATAGGATCTACTAAAGTCACTATAATTGAATTATGTAAAAGATGAAGATGAAGGAACAGAAATAGTATTCTAAGTTAAAAAAAATAACAAAGAAAGACCAAAAAATGTCTATATTAATATCAGAAGAAAACCGCTTTAAGTCAAAATTGTTACAAAACCCTGAAAGACTATTAAATGAAGATAATAGACAATTTACAACAAAATATAGTAAGCCTAGACATATAGATACACTGAAGTCAGAGCTCCTTAGCTCTGGAGGCAACAATTGACACAACTGAATGGGGAAACAGATACTTGCACAATACAAAGATTATTCTAGGTGTACTTGAGGAAACATTCTGCTGTTGGAATGCACTGTTCTGGTGGCTAGGTCAGACTGTGTAATTTCTGTTGCTTTATGAATCCTCTTTGGATATTCTATTATTGGAGTCATATCATTTTTAGGCAAGTGTTTTACTGTGAAGTCCCGTCTGGTCACCAATTCACCATCCTCGCAGCCTCTTGAATACTGTGATTGTTAGAGGTCTACCACCACACACAACTAAAGAAAGCCAATAAATTTAAAACTATAAAAATCATAAAATTGTGAAAATGGGATAAGATTAAAAAATTTTAACAGCGAAAACATGAAGCCATGCATGGAAATTAACAACATACTTTAAGTGTCCAGTGTGCCAGAGAAGAAAAGCGCATTTAACGTCATAAAATTCCTTAAAGCAGATGAAAATGAAAACACAATATTCATAAACTCGTGGGATGAAGCAAGAGTAGTGCTAAGATGAATATTTATAGCTGAAAAAACAAGCAGAAACGGAAGAGTGTTTCACATCAGTCTATGTTCATGTAGCCTCAAGGGACTGGTAAGAATTGAAAGCAAGATTATCAGGAGAAAGGAAAACAATGGGGATGAAAGCAGCCAGGAACAAAACAGCTTTGCAAGAAAGCAGAAAAAAATCAGGGCAACTGATAGCATTTTATTGTTAAAGTACCAACAAAATTGAGAAATCGTTATCCATGATGGAAGAGACAGAAGACTCGGAACTCTCAAAGTAGTGCAAATCAACTGGTTTTTAAAGAAATTAACTGAATTATACATGGATACAAGGAATAACGTCTTCCTGAGATGAGAGTCTCACCATGTAACCCAGGACAGTCTCAAACCATAGTCTTTCTGGCTTAGTCTCTAAACTTCTGGAGTAATAGACACACTACAACAAATAATTTCATGCCAATAGATAAAATGACCCACATAAGACAAACCGATTCCCAGAAATATGTAGCCCAAGAGGCCTAAGAGCTGAGAGAGACTCAGAGAATATGGGGCACAATAGAGCCAGAAACCCACATCCTCAATAAAACTGAAACCTGGGCCACAAAAGGGGAAAGTACAGCCTGCTGCTAATACTGACACGTTAGAAATAAAAACGCTGCATGAACTTATAACTGAGATTGAGCCAATAATTTAAAAAATACTAGAAACACAAAACAAGAAGTGAAATAAGACCCCTCCCTTTCCTAAACACACATCTTCATCAAACTCTTCAAGAAATTAAGGGATGAGGGCCCAAGTAGAAGAGGGTCTTGTAAAACATCAGGCAAGGGCTCAATGGCTAGGTGTCAGATAGGAGCCTTGACCTAAACATATTCTCTCCCTATCTGAGATATCTGTGAAGGAAAGTACCTTTCCGACTGATTAAGAACTGTAGATTGGACTGAAAGCAAGGAGATTTACTAATTTACTCTTATCCTCTCACATCAAAATAATTTCCCAAGTAATTGAAGGCTCAGTAGTCTTCCTACTAAAGAGGAAGTAATGTTTACTGACTGTGGGAAGATTGTTCCAAATTATAGAAAAAAATACCATTCATGCCATTGCTTCCCACTATCAGAGAAGAAGGTAAAAAGAAGGCTGTAAATGCAACTTTCATGGATATTCCTTCATAAAAATAGAACTGTGGATCAGAATCTCTTCAATAGCAAGAGCATAGCATCATAATGAAATATTGGTTATAGTTACCTTACATTTTTTTGTTCTTTGCAAGAAAAATATTTTGCTGTATTTATATTATAAACTCATGTAGAGAATTTCTAAAATATTACAATTTCAATGTTATTCCAGCATTCTGGTTCAGAATGATTTAATTCATGGCAATTTCATGCCATATTTCACTTACCACGCTTGGCACCAAAGATCATGTAGATGATTTAAGAGATACCCCCAAAGAAACTCATAATTTATATATAACATATCTGTGTATATATATATATATATCAGTATTGTTATGCAAACTTCTCATATTACTTTCTACATTGAATATTTTTTTTGGAAATGCACTTGGAGAGTAGTGGTACATGCAACGAGTTGCCAATGTACAGCAAAGGCATAGTAACAGCCTTCTTTAGGGAACTCTGCAGCAGAAGTGGCCCACAGATTACACCAGACAAAAATGAATCAACCTAATGTCAGTCAGTAATTGAATGGGTACCCCGGGAAAGACATGACCTCATATAAGTTGGCTGTTCTCTAATGAAGTGACTGACAGTCCAAGACTGTCTGTATTGACCACATCTCCTGTAACTAGACACCATTCAAGATATCTCAACGTCCATGCACAGCAGAAAAGAAAAATGTAGGATGGTACTTAAAATAAAATGCATGTGCCACATTCCTCAGAGCAGGTGCAGTAATTGAGGATCCTGATAGTAGAGTAAGGGAAAGCAGAGTTTAGTACTCTGGATGCTTAAGAAGTGACTGCTTGTATTTAAGCCTAAGATTGCTTGAAATTGGGAAGAAATATAACAGGATACAATTGGGCTAATTATGCAATATTTCATCTTTTCAGTTCTCTAACTCTGTACTGTTCCTAAAATGGAAGGGTGAGGCTCTTTGGTGTTGCCTGTTCAATGTATGATCTTTCTTTGGTAGAGATTTCTCATAGTGCATACTTAAGAAGCGCCTGCCATTGATTTGTGTTAATACATGTTTTCTATGGCAAAAATCTCACCCTAAATTATTATAATTTAAATATATATATTTATATATATTATAAATAAACTGACTTAGTCCCCATGAGACTTAAGTCTTCTGACAATTTGTTTTCTGTTTTTTAACACGGCTATCATGGCCTTTAGAATAAATAATTTCAAATGAAATAAGCTAAAGCAAAAGTGGAAATAAAAAGAAAATTCTCTCATTGTCTCTTTATTCCTCTTCCCTTCTTTCCTTCCTTTCCAGCAGGAATATATCAATATGTCATGGCATTTGTTTCAGAATTTCCATCCCTGTTCTTTGGGAACAGGAGCTATTTATTATCAATCTCACAAGAATTAAATAAAACAGAATTGATCATTACAATATCTTAGAAGTTGACGTGTTCATCTCCTTCTGCTCTATTACATTTTGGGAAAAGGCAAACAGCCTTGATCATGAGTTGGATAGAAAAGAATTCTGTTTTTGTGAAATACAGAAGTGACAAAACACTAAATTAGTTTTCCAGTTAGACACATGTATCAAGCAGGAAGGCAGAAAAGGACAAAATCAAGACATGTGATTATCATCATTGTAATGTCTTTTTTCTCTGTCGTGCTTTTCTTTTCCTCATTTCTCCATATTTTATTTTTCCCATGACTTCTATACATCTCTTCTATACTTTGGAGAAGCTGTAGACAGGACTTGTGTGATACGATGGTTATCAGAGTTTATGATACTTTTAGACGATTTTCAAGTTATCATTTTAAATAATTATCTTTTAAATCTACAGTGACTAGATAATCCCTTTTAATGTATATTACAAATTTAATTTGGTTTTTGCATGTAATATCTTATCCTAGAAATATTTTTATCTCAGATATTTGAATCAACTTTTCTAAAAATGTGAGTTTGAGGTGAATTATAAACCTATCATTTAAATACTGTGAAACACATACGCTTTTGTATCAATGGAAAAATATATTAACAAAATGATTAGTTTAAATTGTCAACTTGACACAATCTATAATCTCCCTAGGAACAGTATTAATGAGGGATTGTCTGTGGGGCCTTATCTTGATTGTGTTAGCAAAGATGGGTAAAATCAGTAGTGGCACCATTCCCTAAACAAGGTATTCTAAATTGTAAATGAGTGGAGAACACAAGCTGAGTACTAGCCTGCATTAATTCCTTTTTCTTTGGTCTTGACTGTGGATGTAATGTGGCGATCTGCTTCAAGTTCCTTGTTGTGATGGACAATAACCTGGTATGTGGAGCCACACGAAACCCTCCCCCAACCAAAGATATCACAATGATGATAATTACATGCCTTGATAATTTTTCCTTCCTTGTCTTTTTGTTTTTGACATGCAATTTCACCACAGCAGTAGGGAATGGAATTAAGGCACTTAATCTCTGAGCTATAGGAAGCATTTATAATTAATTTTTGAAATTTTTTAAAGACTATAAAGACAATATCATATGTCTTTTATGTTCACATTTATAAGGCTGGATTTTGTACATCTATGTGAAAACAGAAAGGATTGAATTAAGGGTTTAGGTATATTCCTGAGGCGTTTAAATAGAATACATAAGTCCTTGAGTACAGAAGACATTTTGAGCCCTAAATTTCCAGGTTCATAACATAACACCTTGATTAATAGCGTAGCTCACAACAGGGCTTTTTAGCAAATACCATTTCGGGAGGACAGATTAAACTTGGAACCCAAACATTTTTTTTCCCTTGGTAGTTAACCTTACTTTATTTTGGTTGTGCTTACCGATGAATATAAAAATGTAATTAATTAAATCACTGTTTCTGAGGAGAATTTTGGAAATAAATATGTGCAAGAATTCAAAATTACTCAAAGTTACACAAATGGATTTGTAGGAAAATGTTCAAATAAAAGTCTCTGAAGGAATTTTCCAGTGCAATTTTAATTCATACAAATAGGTAAAATTTGCATCATTGGAGAACACATGTCTTCTAATTCTTGCCTTCTTGGAACTACATTTGTTTTATATCTCAAAGTTAAATTATCTTATTTTCAGTTAGGGAGTTCTGACATTCCCTTAGCGCAATGACAAAGTATATGCATTCCTTTAAGAGCTGGATAAGAAATAAAAATAGAGGAGTACTCTATCATCTCTGATATCATCTATGGCAACAAAAGTTTGGGCAGATATTTAAATAAATATCCTTGAGTTCTGTTGAGATTATAAACTATAGAAAATATTTAAAATTATCTTTTGGAATTTTCCAAGAGAGAAAGTGCTTTCCCACCCTTATCGCATGTAATGTTCAATGTTATCTGGAGTTTGGGGACTAAAATAAAGAAAAAGCACCCAGAGGTCACTTAGGAGCTCAGAATTTGTGTTATGACCAAGCCAGATATCCTGCTGTTTAAAGGACATGTGTGCCACAGCACTGATTGCTCAGAAAGACCTAGAAAAGCTTCTTGGCAGGCTTCTTTCTGACCAGTAGCATCTTCTGTGAAGCCATTCAAGGCATTCTTATAGACGTATATTGGACATTTTATTTTCTTTTTATAGAAAGAGAAATTAATTCCCAAAGAAGTGGGGAAACTCCATGAGAATTATCCTCAGTTTCTGAAGAGAATCTGCCATCTCTTGCCTCTAGATCACTGTCACTTACATAAAGACAAAAGAACAATTTTGATCACTTGATTTTTCCAAACACTCTGGCCCAGATTTAATCTGTGAGTCCTCAGATCTACGTTCTTGTAATTTTTATTGCCTAATTGTCAGCCAAGGGCATCTTGAATTAGCTGTATGACAGGGCTAAACTTTAAGCTTATCAGTTACCACTTAATAGAAGTGTAGCTTTTACTTTCTTTTTTTGTTTAAGATTTTAATTTTTCCATGACTGGGCTCTAAGAATTTGTGAAAATAGTTTGTAAAGTGATATTTGGAAAGGGTCATGGTGGTGAGGGACACTGGCAGATCTTTCATCAGTCTGAAGGAATCAACACTTAGTCAAAAATGTTGGACTGAATTGTCCATTGTCATTTCCTCATTAACGAAGAATTGATTATGATTGCTTTGATTATTTGTTTAAATAATCAAGCTGTTAATTTGATTATTAACAGGAATTGATTAAATTGTTATGCTTTAGCCAGGAAACATGTCTCCCATGCCTGTAATACCATAAACTCTGTCAGCAGAGAGATCAAGTTCACAAGTTCCAGCTGACTTAGAATACAGCGTTTTTGTTGTGTTTTCTCTTCCAGTTCGAACTACAAGTACGGGCCCTGCAGCATCACTAAGAGTACTACTCATTATGGAGTACTCCTAGAACCCTGCTCCTGTTATTGCAGTATGACCTGGTGTAAGGAACGGGAATGCAGATCACACCTTCATTGGGAAGATCATTTGCTCAGAAAGGAATCTCATAAATCAGATCAAAGGTAGGTCAAGGTGCTCTGATGGCACGGGGTTGTGCAAGTGACTTTATCAGTTGTAGTTGCCAAAGAAATATACCAAATACTCTTGTCCTCCCTAACCAAGGCATTTTCCAATATGACCTTTAAAAAAATTGTTTTTCTCCCTTCTCTCTTAGAGTGCATGCCAGTGATATGGGATGCAGTGGGGTGGGGGGAGTGGAGAGAGGGAGTGAGGGAAAGAGAGAGTGGCAGAATAAATGCTATAGGCCTGAAACAGGAAAGTTTTTACTTTCTACAATATCTGATAAGATGGTTTATTGAGACAGTGTACCCAACGATTTGGCAGCATTCTATGTGCAACAGAAAGCGAGAATTTGAGAATTTGGATTTTGTTAAAATGACATTATTTTATGCCCCTAAAATAGAGAATCCAGGTTCTGATATGAGACCTATGGATCTCACTCTGAAAATTTCATCATAATAGTCACAATAAGAAAACCTAGATAAAAACATTACTCTTGCAATCAGTAAAACAACTGAAAACTATCTTTTGGCAGAATGTGTATTTAACAAATACTATTGAGTTTCTATCAAATCAAAATGCAGGGAAGTTCAGCACAAACAATGTCTTCCAAGAAACATAGACTGTAGCTCAGTGATAGAACACTTGTCTAGCATGCACAAGGACCCAGGTTCAATCCCTGGCTCTACTAAAAAGTAAAGCTGTGTTCCCTAAAGGAATGCCATATATCATTCTCTTGAGCAACACACCCTCAAATTACAAAGAAAGGAAAAACAGCTTCAATGTCAGCATCCTACAATAAGGTAAGGGGTCTAAGTTTCCCCAATTCCCCCTCAGTAGTTACTTCAGCTTAAGCACTGCTAGTACTCGTCATCTCCTGTCCTTGATTTTCTTGTACTTTTTCTGACTCTCTACTTACTTTTATACTTGCACATTTTGGAGTTCAAATGTTGCTCAAGTATTTATAAACATACACCTTAATTTTTTATTTTATTATTTTATGTGTATAAGTGTTTGCCTGCATGTATGACTGTGTGCCTGGTACCCATGGAATTCTTTCCTGATGATATGAGGGTATCATATCCCCTGGAACTGGAGTTACAGGTGGTTGTGATCCATCATGTGGATGCTGGAAACTGAGTTCTCTGGAAGAGCAGAAAGGTGCACTTGACTGCTGAGCCACCTCTCCAGCCCCATAAGTATGTGCTTTTAAATAAACATGGAGTGAAATTTATAGAGCGTTTTTACTAACTATATAAAGTTATGGCAGTAAAAACAAACAGATAATTGGTAACTTTTACAGAGAGCTTTAGAAGTCCACAGCTTTGCAGCTTTGTTACCCATGGTTACATCCATGAATTTTGATACCTTGTTTTGGGGTTATGAAAAATGGCTATAAGACAGAAAGCAGAAGTTTTGTTCTCATTTCATGGGCAAGAATGTACATTACTCGTGGTATAATTGTGACTTTTTCTTGGGTGGATAAGAGTTCATATGTATGATAAGAAAAGATAAACATTGTATCTATTTGAGTCTACTAATTTGCCTTCTTCCTTTGGGGAAATATTTGAGCACACATTTACATATGAAGAAATGATATACAAACAGAACATCAGGACAGTACCTAAAGGGGATGCAATGGTCATTTCTCATTACATCTCTAGATAATAATGATAGATCTGATCTTGGAACTTATACCAGTTGAAACTTGTGGCATATGGGCTTGGCCCAAGGCTGTGTAAGCGTGTGAGCACAGCAAAGGTTACACAATTTGGGGGCCCTTACAATGTGCTATGGGGACACAATCTCACGGTAGAATACGTCTGAAAATAATAAAGGTGTTTCACTTGTTCGTTTTTACATTTATAATACTAAATCCTGAGAAACCAGGAGAATACCATAGAAACAAAAGTGACAAGTCAAGTTGGAGAAACTGATAATTCACGAGCCGCCCATATCAGATGTCTTGGACACGAGAACGTGCCTTAGTTGGCCATGTGGCGAATGGAAGGAGCACTGCCTTTAATAATTAGAGGAGTTAAAGAGGTCCACGCTTTCCCTGAGGGGGCTCTCCCCCAAACAGAGCATCATATGGAACAGTTGTTGGATGACTATTGGTCTAGGAGTAGGCTTCTAGCTTTAAGGTAACTTCACTGTCAGAGAAGTCAAATTATACCAGAAAGCATTGCTTGTAGTGGGGGAAGGAAAAGGCTGGAACTGACGTTAAAGTCTGTCCCTTAGGAAGCACAGGACGTATAGCTGTTCTCAGCAGGCAGGAATTTGGAGGATCAAGACTGAGTGAAGAATGGAGATTAATGTTAGAGTCTGCAAACTGTGTGCTCTGTTTTAAGTGTGCTGGAGGAGTGACTCCACGTTGCCTGATATGAGACTTAAACAAGATGTACATAGGAGGTAATGGAATTATTTCTCTTGCCACTGTGGCTATTATTCACTTATGGATGCTATCAAATTATGATTTGTGGTTTTAAGATATTTTAGATAACTAAAGCTTATTTTCTAAAGTCATAAAACTTTATATTCAGCAAATGAGGTTACTTTTCAGGGCTCGGCAGTACAACTTGAAAGTTTGTTTCTCATAATATGTTTTATGCAGCATTAAACCAAGATACAAAATTGGAGTCGGTGATGAGAAACTGACACCATAATTTTTAGACAAAAGGCTTGGGAACTGGAACTCTGCTTCCTGTCCTGCCGAGTGTTGGGGCACCGCACAGAAGTAAAGTGAATCTCAGAGCAGATAAGTCCAAAGCCTCCTGCAGAGTGTTCTGAGCTCAAACATCAGTTCAGCCCTCCAAAGGAATATTAGGACAAATACAGTTTGTCTCAACACTCAAAATCTTTTTATTATTATTGTTATTAGTTTTTCTGTTAATTTGACAATATTGTAATTGAACCCAGAATCTTGTATATGCTAGGTGAGTATTCTACCATTGAGTGTGCCCCCAGCCAATCTTTATTTTCTTATAATTTTAAAAATTTTTATAATTATTTTAAATTGCATGTATGTGTGTTTCTCTGGATATGTACATGTGAGCACAGGTACCTACAGAGTCTCAAAAAGAGCAGAAGCTCCCCTGGAACTGGAGATACAGGAGGTGTAAGCCCACTGATGTGGGTGCCAGGAACCAACTTCAGGACCTCTGTGAAAGCAGTACACACTGTTAACTTTTGAGCCATCCCCTAATTTGTATTTTTTGAAGTTGGGTCTTCTTTTGCCAATGCTGAACAGGGATTGGCTATGTTACTGGCGCTGGCATTGAACTCCTGTTCTTTCTGTCCCTGCTTCCCAAGTTCTGGGATCCCTCGAGTTCCATCATGCTGGACATCCCTCTTGATTTTTTAGATGAACCAGCTAGCCACCAACCAGAAAGACTGTCTTTTTCCACACTGAAGATCTTGGTGCCAAGGCAAATGTCTTTACCTAAATATTTACCTTTGTCATTTTACTTGACTGTTTTTCTGGAATCTTTTTTTTTAACCTTTGCCCAGTTACATCTTAATTTTTGTGCCTCAGAAATAAGCCAAAGCCTTTCTCAGTCTTTCCTCAATTTCCCTACCTATAGCCCCACAGTAAGAAGTAAGGGTACTACTAAAACAACATTTTATTTAGCTTATTCTTTTAAAATATATTATTTTGGAGGATCTTGTGTTCTAAATTTTATTCCTGCTACAGAAGCGATACTTGCTTGGCTTATGTAAGTCTAATCACGAAGGGATGCATGAGAAAGAAAATTAATTTTATTCATCATCCTTCTATTAATTCATTAAAAAATACACAGACAATGACCAAGATGTCTGAAACCAGAAACAACTATTTTCAATTCTCTTTTGAACCCATCTAAAAAATATAATTAACTCCTCGAGTTTATTTTATTTCAGTTCTTATTGCAGAAGTTAGCTTGACTGTTCACAATCTCTCAAAATGAAACATGATGGCTGGGATAATTAATTGTCCTCTTTTTTTGTCCTGTTGGTTTGGTTTCAGAATCACGTGATTTAGTATTAGGGTCAAGAGGATATTAATAACACATGCAGAATTTTCTGTCAATCATTTGGCAGCTAACATACTTTGTGCTAACTGCATGTCAGCCTCCACTATTAAAAATTACATGTGTTAACTTAGTTTTCACAAGAATTCCATGAGTAGATACTATTATTACTTGTATTTTATTAATATGAAAAAAGGCACATAAAAACCAACTTGTCCAAGGATGAAAGTCTATAGTCTTTAGCCACAAAAGTAGAATAATTTATTAAATTATCTTACAGAAAATTAGTAGTAAGGCTGGCATTTAATGCTAGTCCCTGCAGCTGGCATTGCCTGTTGGTATACAATTCTTGGAGTTCTTTTTCTCCTCCCTTCCTCCCTCAAATCAAGATCTTACTACTTAGTTCTAGTTGGCCTGTACTTACTCTCAAGACAAGGCTGACTTTGAACTCACAGAGTCCACTTGCCTCCTTGTCCCAAGTGCTGGGATTTAAAGTGTGCACCACAGGAGACCACTTCCTACGTATAACCCCAGCAGCATAGTCACTAAGGGCATCATTGAATAAATGGGACCTCCTGAGACTGAGAAGCTTCTGTAAAGCAAAGGACACTGTCACTGAGACAAAAAGGCAACCCACTGACTGGGAGAAGATCTTCACCAACCCCGCAACCGACAAAGGTCTGATCTCCAAAATATATAGAGAACTCAAGAAACTAAACCGTAAAAGGCTAATCAACCCAATTATAAAATGGGGCACTGAGCTGAACAGTGAATTCTCAACAGAAGAACTTCAAATGGCCAAAAGACATATAAGATCATGCTCAACTTCCTTAGCGATCAGGCAAATGCAAATCAAGACAACTTTAAGATACCATCTTACACCTGTCAGAATGGCTAAAATAAAAACCACCAATGATAGCCTTTGCTGGAGAGGTTGTGGAGAAAGGGGTACACTTGTCCATTGCTGGTGGGAATGCAAACTTGTGCAACCACTTTGGAAAGCAGTGTGGTGGTTTCTCAGGAAATTCGGGATCAACCTACCCCTGGACCCAGCAATACCACTCTTGGGAATATACCCAAGAGATGCCCTATCATACAACAAAAGTGTATGCTCAACTATGTTCATAGCAGCATTGTTTGTAATAGCCAGAACCTGGAAACAACCTAGATGCCCTTCAATGGAAGAATGGATGAAGAAAGTATGGATTATATACATATTAGAGTACTACTCAGCAGTAAAAAACAAGGACTTCTTGAATTTTGCATACAAATTGACGGAAATAGAAAACACTATCCTGAGTGAGGTAAGCCAGACGCAAAAAGAGGAACATGGGATGTACTCACTCTTATTTGGTTTCTAGCCATAAATAAAGGACATTGAGCCTATAATTCGTGATCCTAGAGAAGCTAAATAAGAAGGTGAACCCAAAGACAAACAGACAGGCATCCTCCTGAATATTAACCTTCATCAGGCGATGAAAGGAGATAGAGACAGAGACCCACATTGGAGCACCGGACTGAAATCTTAAGGTCCAAATCAGGAGCAGATGGAGAGAGAGCACAAGCAAGGAACTCAGGACCGCGAGGGGTGCACCCACACACTGAGACAATGGGGATGTTCTATCGGGAACTCACCAAGGACAGCTGGCCTAGGTCTGAAAAAGCATGGGATAAAACAGGACTTGCTGAACATAGCGGACAATGAGGACTACTGAGAACTCAAGAACAATAGCAATGGGTTTTTGATCCTACTGCACATACTGGCTTTGTGGGAGCCTAGGCAGTTTGGATGCTCACCTTACTAGACCTGGATGGAGGTGGGTGGTCCTTGGACTTCCCACAGGGCAGGGAACCCTGATTGCTCTTTGGGCTGACGAGGGAGGGGGACTTGATCGGGGGAGGGAAATGGGAGGCGGTGGTGGGGAGGAGGCAGAAATCTTTAATAAATAAATAAATAAATAAATAAATAAGTTAAAAATAAATAAAAGTGCACCATTTTGCCTGGCTCCTTGGTATTTGTTAAAATTACATTTACATGGGTAGGAAGCAATGATACAGTGTGAATGTGGAAGTCAGACAACAACATGCTGAAGTCAGTTCTCTTTATCAGAGGGTGGTGAGGCTTGGCTAGAGGAGACAAGTTATGCTTAGCTATCTCCCATGTTCTTTCTAGGTGTTGTGAACTATGAGTCTCTGACTTAATACAGGGCGCATCTGTGAAGGATTTCAAAACGCTCTTTGGCATGTATCATCAGGGAAGGTAATTCCCTAAGGAAAAGGCGAATTGTTGTTGTCTCTTCGGTTAAGGAGAAATTGAATCATTGCACTTTTAATTATACTTCCCATTTCCAGTTTTGGATGAGGCGGGCACATACTTTCCTACACTTTAAATGTTAGTGTTGGGCAATGTGAAATTGGCTGACTTTTTTTTTTGTCAAGGGAAAGAGGTACAGTGATGAGTATTATTGTAAGTTCATGTTAGTTCCTTTTCCAAGAACCTAAATTTAACTCCATGGTTTTGGTAAATCTAATAAACAGCATGAGAACAAATGGAGAAAGTTATGCTGGATGTGCACAAGCAAAGCATTTCCACAGAGCGGAAAACACCGCATTCCCACGCTGGCCTCCAACCCATTCAAGGTACAGAAATGGTAAGTGATCTGCCTTACAACTGAGAAACGTATTCATGGCTTATTAGAATTATACGTGATGAGATCCAAGTTCAGCCAATGTCATTTATTTTTGCTCATAAAATGTCAAGAGTGGGGGAAGGAGATAGAGAAATTCAATCAGAGAAATCCAACTCAGAAAATATACACACTGCATTTTCTGTAGGGATACCTAGCCACTTAAAGTGCCACTGCCTAACGGACACTGAGTTTGCATGCTATGTTTTATCAAAATCCATAGAAATAAAGAAAAGACAATGATTGTCAAAAGATCAATCAGATGAAGGGGACAAATGAAAAGTATAAATGTTATGGGTGCTAAGGACTTCTCACTAGATCTAATTTAAGATTTTTGTGTTTTATCAATTAAGTACAGACTTAAACATCCATGCTTTTCTATTTCAGATGCCCTTTTAAAACTTAGCAGTAACAAATCCTACCTTTTTTTAAGCATCTTTAAATTTCTGGATTTATTTTTCCACTACAAATTCCTAAGGAAATTTCCTTACTGCTGTTTGTTATTCTGGCAAGAATATATAAAACTCATATTATTGATCACTATGAAGGCCCTTGTCCATCCTCCAGCCATCACTTCTGCAATGTTTTGTGTTAATATTATACATCAATCTTTTGATAATTATTTTTTTGCTTTTACACTTAAATAAAAGTATATGTTCATCTTTGATCTTTTATGTGTCTCTATGTGGATTTTATGATTATGTTTCTCATTTTTTGTGAGGATTTGTGTTGGAACTTTGATGTAGATTATGTTGACTCTGTAGGTTGATTTTAAAAGGATGGTCATTTTCACAACATTAACTCTTCCAATCCATGTGCAGGATAGAATGTATTTCCATCTTTAGGTAGCTGCTTCAATTTTCTTCTTCAATGTCTTTAAGTTTGCATTGTACGAATCCTTGGTCATGTTTATTTGATTGTTAAGTGGGCCCAACTCCTGTAATTGATTAGGTCATCGGCCCAGGGAATAACTTAATACTATTATTTTGCTAAACGGACAAAGCATTAAGTTGCCTTTTAGTCTTTATACACATAGATTAGTGCATCTCTCCATCCCAGTGGTCAACACTGTGACCCACAGGTAGTCAACATTCAGAGAATAAGAAACTGTGTGTAGACATCTACAACATATATATACACCTCCCCCTAGCTTCAGAGGTCATTGTAGAAGAGGGAATCAAAGATAATAAGAGTAAAAAATATCAAGTATATAAATTCCAAGACGCCACTCATCTGTGTCTTAAACCAACCTAGTATGGTGGCATTATAACACCATAACCTCAAATTTTTTTCTTTCCCTTAGCTTTGCTGCAGTATTATTGAGAAGTATAGGTTGTACTCATTTAACATAAACCAAGGGATGCTTTAGTTACATGTAGCTCTAAAGACATGATCACAATTGAGCTATTATCATAATCATTGAATACTTATAATTTTAATAATGAAATCACTTAAGGTAGATTTTCCTTGAACTCCAGGTATGTAATATATTACTAGGAAGCATTTTTAGCCATACTGTACATTTGCTCTTATATTGGAAGTTTATAGTCTCCATTTTCCCATCCCATGACCTTAAGCAATGGTTGTTTACTCTGTTTTTGTGAGGTTGATGTTAGGTTTCACATGTGAGATAATGTAGAATTAATCTGTGTTTTCTTAATTTTACATGGCAAAATGTTCACAGGAACCTCTCATCTGTGGCAAGATATTTTTAAAGGCTAACTGGCATTTCACTGAATTGCCTCTGTGTATATAGTCATACTTCCTTTACATATAAATATTCTCACATAACACATTAATTATCACATTTGAACAGATATGTATATTTTATCATTATCTATTTATCCTCTGATACACACATGTTGTTTTCACATTATCTATTGTAACTAATACTGTGATATAGTTAAGAGTGAAGATACACTTTTGAGATATTAATTTCAATTCTTTTGGATATCCATCCAAAAGTGGGATTGATAGATCAAATGGTATTTTTGTTTTCAGGTCTTTTGGGGGAAGCTCCACATCTTTTTCATTAATGACTATACCAGTTCCATCAACAGTGTACAAAGGGTCCCCTTTCTCCATTCTCTTGTAAATATTCATTACAATTATTTGACTTTTAGATGATGGTATCCTAAGAAATGTAGAATAAAAAATAGCTCATTGTAGATTTAATTTGAACTTTTCTTTCTTTTATGCATATATATATATATATATATATATATATCATGTGTGTTTCTATGTGTGGGGGCAATTGTAGGGGCAAGTGCACATCTATGTGCATATTGAGGCTGAGGGTGGACATCAGGAATCTTCTCTGATAGCTGTTTACCTTGTTGATTGAGTCAGGGTTTCTCAGTTGAACAGAGAACTTGATAATAAGAGCTTGGGGATTATACAGCTTGCCAATTTGCCCAGGGAATTTCCTGTATCTACCTCTTTTCTGAGCCCAGGAATCACAAGCAAGAGACACACATCCAACAGGTGTTTATGTGCATGCTTACAATCTGGATTCTGGTGTTGTCACACTTGTGAAGCATGTGTTTTACAAGCCAAGAGTCCTGGCTGGGTTTGTGGGTCAACTCAACACAGCTAGAATTATCAGAGAGAAAGGAGCCTCAGGTGAGGATATGCCTCCTTGGAATTCAGTTAGGCATTTCTTCAGTTAGTGATCAGTTGGGAGCTCAGCACAGTGCTTCACTTGCACCGTGGTGGGTGGTGCCATCCTTGGGCTGGTGGTCCTGGGTTCTATTAGAAAGCAAGCTGAGCAAGCCATGAGAAGCAAGCCAGTAAGCAGCACCCCTCTATGGCCTCTGCATCAGTTCCTACCTCCAGCATCCTGACCTGTTTGAGTTCCAGTCCTGACTTCTTTCAATAATAAACAACAATATGGAAGGGTAAGACAAATAAACCATTTTTTTCTACAATTTGTTTTATGGTCATGCTGTTTCACCACAGCAATAGAAACCCTAACTGAGACAAATTGGTACCAGCACATTGAGGTATGGCTGTGACAGACCTGACCATGTTCTCGGGGAGACTGCGAAAGGACTTTGGAACTTTGGGTTAGAAGAGCCAGGAAGTGTTAAGAGCTCTGTGGGAACCTGGGAGATAAGAAAGTTGAGAGCAGTGCAGAGGATGGAGGTCTGACTTGCAAAGTTCAGAGGGAACTTTAAGGACTCTGTCAAGGCCATTTTTTATTTTAAATCAAGACTCTGTGGCTCTGGTAGCTGGGGCTGAAGATTCAGCTGTGATGAAACAAGACCCCAGAGCTACTGAAGCTAAATCTCTATGTTACCGAACAGTTGATGCATCTCGGCTGAAGCTGAAAAATCGGTGGTGATTAAGAAGATGCTAGCATCACTAAGGTGAAATCTTCTGGGAAGTGTTTCCTGAGAGCACAGAGTATCTGTGTTCTAGAGGCAGCCATGGCTGTACCTCGTGTTGCCAGCAGGACTTGGTAAAGTGTAAATATCAGGTGGTACTGGATTTGAAGGCATGAAGGGGTCATGGAGAGCAGCTGAGACTTGGAACTGGGAGAAGCCAGGAGAGGCCACTTGTGAAGGGGCAGCTTCAGTGGCAGTCAAAGACCCAGGACTGAAGGGGTCATGCCCAGAAGGGGAGGCTTAGCACCATGAAGAGAGTCTACGGGAAGCTATTGGTAAAAGTGCAACCCAGTTGTAGCAAGGGATTCCAGTATTTTGGAGATGCCAGAACCATGGGAAGACCACCAAGAACAGTAGCAGCAGGGAAGTGGATCCAGCCAGAGCCCGAAGACAAACTCGGTAAACCGAAGAGGGTAAAGCAGGAGATATGACCCAAGCCCTTTGGAGGAGTCCCAAAGATCGCCAGCGAATCTCAGAAAATGGGGGGCACTGAGTTACTTATACTGCTGGAGTTTGGTTTTGCGTGGTTGAGTTTGTGACAGTGTTCTTGTTCTTCAATCTTGCAGCAGGTATTTGATTTCATTTTGATTTTTAAAGGAGCCCACAGTCAAAAGACTTGAACTTTTAAAAGACATTGTGTATTTTTTCTCATCATTTTTTCATTTATTATTTAGTTGAAATTTTACCTACCAATCCCAGTTCCCACTCCCTCCCCTCCACCTGCTTCCTCCACCTTCTCCCCATGTCACCCCACACCATCCACTCCTCAGAGAGGGTAAGGTTTCCTATGGGGAGTCAATAAAGTCTTACACATTGCTTTGAGGCAGGACCAAGGCCCTCCCCACTATATCTAGGATGAGCAAGGTATCCCTCCAAAGAGAAAGGGCTCCAAGAAGCCAGCTCAAGCAGCAAGGATAAATCCTGGCCCCACTGCCAGTGGCCCTTCAGACTGTCCCAGCCGTATAACTGCCACCCACATTCAGAGGGCCTGGTTTGGTAGGTCCTATGCTGGTTTGCCCACTGTCAGTTCAGAGTCAGTGAGCTCTCATTAGCTCAGGTAAGCTGTTTCAGTGGGTGTCCCCATCATGGTCTTGATCCCTTTGCTCATATTATTGCTCTTCTCTTACTTTGACTGGACCTTGTGAGCTCAGCCCAGTGCTTCACTTGAGAATCCCTGCATTTGCTTTCATTAGTTGTTGGATGAAGTTTCTATGATGACAATTAAGGTAGTCATCAATTTGATTGCAGGGGAAGGCCAGTTTAGGCCCCTTCTCCACTATTGCTTAAGGTCTTAAGTGGGGTCATCTTTGTGGATTCCTGGAAATTTCCCTAGTGCCAGGTTTCTTGCTAGCCTCATAATGGCTCCCTCAATCAAAATATCTCTTTTCTTAATCTCCCTTTCTGTCCTTACCCCATCTCGACCATCCCATTTCCTCATGTGCTCCTCCTCCCTTCTCCCTTCCTCCTCCACTTCTGCCCTCCCTTTCTCCCACCCCCATGCTCTCAATTTTCTCAGGATATTTTAAAGAGACTGAAACTTTAATATGGTTGCATTTGTAAAGGTTGTGAGACATTTAAAATGTTATGATTTTAATTGTGAGATCTTTGGAAGGAATAAGGAAGGGTTATGGCTTCTTAGTGATGTGTTTGTATGACAATTTGACAAGGGATGAGTTACAGTATCTGGTTTTGCATGTCAACTTGACACAAGCTAGAATAAACAGAGAGGAAGGAGCCTTGGGAGATCCAGCTATAGGGTATTTTCTCAATTAGTGGTCAATGGGAGAGAACCCAGCTTATGGCAGGTGGTGCCATTATTGCACTTGGGATTCCTGGGTGCTATAAGAAAGCAGGCTGAGAAAGCTATGAGAAGCAAGCCAGTAAACAGCACCCCTCCATGGCCTCTGTACCAGCTCCTGCCTCCAGCATCTTACCCTTTTTGAGTTCCTGTCCCGACTTCCTTTAATAATGAACAGTGATATGGAAGGGTAAAGCAAATAAACCCTTTCCCCAAACTTAATTATCATTGTATTTCCTCACAGCAATAGAAACCCTAACTAAGACACTCAGCCATCTCCCTAGCCTTGACTGCTATTTTTTCCTTTGATGACTGCGATTGGGAAATATCTCATACATTATAGACCTTCAATGATCAGAACAACTAAGAACTAGCACAAAACGAGATGTATGAAGCCATGGAGCATAGGAAAGAGTACAGAAATAAATCCATAAGTATACAGTCACTAATTCTCAACAAGGATGCACAGAATATATGAGAAAAGGATATACTGTCAGAGTAATGACGCTCGAAACTCTGAACATTCATACACAAAACAATGAAATTGGACCATTAGCTTATATAATACACACAAGCCAACAGAAACGGATTTAGATTTAATTATAGGGCTGGAAACCACAAACATTCTAAATGAAAACATTGGGAAAGCTACATGACTGGTCTTGGAACTGATTTTACAAATATTATTTCCAAAAGAACAGGCACTACAAAACATAAATAAATAGTACCCCATATGCATATGTTTCCGAGATATTATAATTTGACTTTTTGGTATCAGTCACCCTAATAAGTGTAAAAGTGTAGCTTTTTTGCCTTTGATTTGCAAGATTTTTTAAAAAATGTGTGTGTGTGTGTGTGTGTGTGTGTGTGTGTGTGGTGTGTACATGTATGAGTATGCCTGAAATTTAACTCACAGACCTTGAAAAGACATCCAACATATTGAATGAAATTATTTTAAAGCCATTTGTCCAACAGGACATTAGTATTTAAAACATAATATCTAAAATTGCAAATATCAAGAGAGTTGCAATTAGGCAGGCAAAACACAGGTAGATAATTGTGCAAAGCTGATTTATGAGTAATCGACTGGGAAATGAAAGAGGACTTGACGTTAAAGCTCTGTTTGCCAATGGTTTCACTCATATCACAAATCAAAGCATTATTTTACTTGCCAAAAGCAAAACATTGTTGATTTTGCCGACTAAAATCGGCCTCAAAATGACTTTTCATTTAGCTTCAGAGGTACACTCCCATCTAATCTGAGAAATTTCTTCTCTTGTGACCATTGGACAAGTCAGTGTAACACAAGGAAATCTTTGAAAGATGGAGGTGAGATGTTGCTAATTACGTTTGGAATGGAAATAAATGCTAATTACATTTAGGCATGGAAGGAAACTGGGAATGAAATAATACTTACAATGATTTTTAGTTTTACTGGATAGCCTAATATTATTTTGTCAATGGAAGAAAATATTCTTATATTTTAGGGTGGGGCATGACATGGTCTCTACAGTATTTGGTTTGTCTCTCTTGCTCCCCATCCCATTCATGGCCAAAGTGACTCAGTGTGCAGCAGCCTCACTACAAAGTGGACTGATTTGGCCAGCAGATCATCACGAGAGTTAGCTTAAGAGCATTCTGAGGACTGAGAAAACAGCCAGCTTGCATGACTTGGTTGGGTGACTTCTTCCTGTTTGCTGATGAATGTTTGCATGTTTGACTGAATGTGGTTTAAGGGTTGCTTCCATTGTAACAAGCCTCCCGTTGGTAAGAGGCACATCGTGTTCTCTCACTGTTGGATGCCTTCCACACAAACCAAAACAAAGCTGAAAACAAAACAACAACAAAAAAACGCTTCCCAGTTTCTAAAAGGCAAAATTGGCTTTTGTTGGTCTGCCTCTGTAAGATTTGATCACTGACTGGCCATTGGGACATTGTGTTCTCTGGATGCTCTTCCCACAATTATACACTAACCACTCAAAAGAAACTTTACTGACCTCTTAATAATGAGATGCTTCCTCTGGCTTCAGACCATTTCTATGAAAAAGTAACTGATTCATGAAGGTCGTGTCTGGTATATGGGTTTTGTTTTAGTTATCTTCTTTCCTGCGTTGTGAGGGTGTTTCAGACACACTAAGAATCTGATTCAAAAGCCTGTGTCGACATGAAATTCAGCCAGTGTGTTTTACCCAGGATGAGTTGGTGTGGCCCTAAAGAAGATCTTACCTGCTTGTGTTTTCAGGAAGCAGCACTGTAGGTCCCTCACCGTTCTTCCGAGTTCTCGCCTCAGCCCTGTGGGCAGCAGAGGGCAGCAGTGAACTGTGCATTAACTTCTCCCAAACACAAACTAAATCAGTATAAAAACAAGAATTTAAAACTATACCGAATATGTCCAACGTTGAATAATATATTTTCCTCCACTGAATAAAGGGAAATTTCCTTAGGCCACCCCTATATATAATTGCTAACTTCTGACCTCAGACTCAAGTTCAAGCATATATTCAAATATATACTGTTGTTTTGCGATTAGACGTTCACAGGTCATATATGAACCAAATAATGATGATTCTTTGTTTTCTAAGAAAAATATAATTCAAGGAGATGTTAAAAAATAATGTATATTAGCTATCTATGTTTTGTGATAAAAATTGGATCTTCAAGGAAAATTGTTCTCTATGATCGTCCTTTTAAGTTAAGTAAATTAGATGTTTCTTATGAAGAGTGGTGATATGGATGAGAAATTACCCTCATAGGCTCTTATATTTAATCAATGGAACTTTCAGGACAGGAAACTTGCTTGAGAAAGTGCGTCACTCAGGGGAGGGCTTTGAGAGTCTCTAGCTTGATAAAGTATGTCACTTGGGGGGGAGGCGCTTTGAGTGTCTATAGCTTGAAGAAGTGGGTCACTGAGAGAGGGCTGTAAGAGTCTCTAGCTGAGAGTCTATCATCTTGTTCCACTTTCAGGTTGTTGTCTGGGCTTTCTCTGCGATATTGCCTTCTCAGCTTCCGGTTCTTGTTGTGTACCCTGCTGCCTTCTCTCCCATTACTAGCTTTCCCCTCTGGATCCAGAGGTCAAATTAATCTCTTTACTTTATAATTTGCTTATGGTCGTTATATGTCATCACAGCAATAAAAAGTAACTAATACACCAAATAATGACACCTATGGGGACTTAAATATTATAAAATTATGCACTAGAAAAACCCTTGCCCTCCCATTTATTAGAATCTATTTCTCCTTACTTTGGCTTTGTTAGCTTCAGAATTTTGCTTTTTTCATTTATTTTGTGAGAGATGACAGACATACATTGCCATACCTGGATAATTTAAACTTTTTAGTATTTTTTTAACGCAATAAAAGGTATATTTCAAAAGGAAAATTTAATCTATTTACTTTAATTACACAGGAAATTACCTGTCTAATATTAAATGTCTTCTTAGAAACCAGAATTCTTCAGTCGCTTTCATCTCAACAAAGAATGCTTGCATCAATCCAAATTCTGGTTGCCAATCACATATGCTTTCCCTTACACAACTGGAAAATGCAGCTATTTGCAAGTCTTGCTAACTATTCTTCCAACACGAATTCTGCTGTCCTCTCCATTCAGCACCTAATTCATCATTATTTCTCACTTCGATGCTACACGCCTCTTTATTGATTCCTCTTACGGATTTTGCACTAAAACCACAATTTTTATCTTAATAATATAAATCATATTATGAAATTCTTGTGCTTAAAACCTTTCTATGCATTACTATTACAGTTTAGCCTACATATAAAATGTACTTATTCACACATATATTATACATTTCCCTTTGTATCCCAACCACCCTCAGGACATCACTCTCTCTGTGTCTTCTCTCCATCCACACTACCCTGTTAATATTTAAAATGTCAAGTTCACTCTTCATTCAGGACCTTGGTCCATGCCTTTTCGCTGCGAAAACATTCTTTACTCCAGCTTTTCAGATCTCAGCTTCCTTTTACAGATGCTGCCTCAGTTCCTGGGATCTGTAGCCTATAAGGCTTTCTTCAACTGTTCTGTGTGAGTGGATCACTCTCCACCTTGCTCTTCTGCTCTGTCACAATGACAGTCGTGTTGTAGAAGATATTCCTGAAGTTATTACTAGACTGGAATTGCATCAATTTAGTAATTTTCATATATTTCATTGTGACAGTGTGTATGAGAAAAGATAATTTGTTAAGTCAAAAGACAAAAAAAAACCCTAATGTTTGCAGTGCAATATTTCTCTAGAAGACATTTTGGCTGTTAGACTATTTTGAATACAACAATATGATAGAGCAGACAGGTAAGACTAATCTATACTTGGCTTTTTACATAGGTCCTAGGAATTGAATGGTATCCTTAAGCTTGTATGATAAATATTTTATTACCTAAGTTATGTTCTCAGCCCTGTTTGTTCCATTTCTCAGTTGGTCTATCCTATCATTAAGAATAAGGGTTCTTTGTAGATTGAAATATGTAATCCTCATCAGATGAATAATTTCCCAGCATTCCTCCCATTCTAGAGCTTATCTTTTTAATTTATTAAGGTTATCTTTTTATACACAAAAGTTTATTCGTTCAGAGGAAGGAAGGGAGTGATTTGTGCATGGAGAGTTTACAGAACAATTTGCACAAGTCAATTCTTTCTTTCTACCATGTGGGTCCCAAAGATTGAACTGGGTGGCAAGTCCTTTTAACGGCCAAGCTGTTTCACAAGTACAAAAGCCTTCAATTTTGATAAAATCTAATTTGTCTATTTTTTCTTTTATTTTTTATGTTCTTATATATTTTGAAGAAACTATTGCCAAATTAAGGTTGCAATTACTGTAATATTTTATTTAAAAAGTTTTCCCGTCTCTAGAAAAGAATCTCTTTTTCATGCACATATAGTCAAATGATATCAAAATGTCTGTTTACAACCTAAGTAGCTCTTTGGATTGACTAGACCTAGGTTTGGCTGCTAAGTTCTTCACTTGGTAGTTCCTCCTCAAATTTAGCATGTCTGAGATGAAGTTCATGATCTTCCCACTGACCTGCAAAGCTTGTCATCTTGTTGAACATACGTAGAAAATGTTAAGTATATTTAAACCTGAGCAATTGTTCTTCTCTAACATGTTCTATTTGTTGTGGTTTGAATATGCATGACTGCCATAGACTTTTATGTTTGAATGCTTGGTCCATAGGAAGTGGCACTATTAGGAGGTATGGCCTTGTTAGAAAAAAAAAAAATGTGGGCCGGGCGGTGGTGGCGCACGCCTTTAATCCCAGCACTCCGGAGGCAGAAGCAGGCGGATCTCTGTGAGTTCGAGACCAGCCTGGTCTACAAGAGCTAGTTCCAGGACAGGCTCCAAAACCACAGAGAAACCCTGTCTCGAAAAACCACAAAAAAAAAAAAAAAGTGCTACTGTGGAGGCAGGCAGGCTTTAAGGTTTCATATATGCTCAAGCCACACCCAGTGTATCAGTTCATTTCCTGTTGCTTACAGATAAAGATGTAGAACTCTCAGCTCCTGCTCCAGCACCATGTCTTTTTGCATACCACCAGAAGATAATGGACTAAACCTCTGGAACTGTAAACCAGCCCCAGTTAAATGTTTTCCTTTATAAGAATTGCCATAGTCATGGTGCCTACATACATTTATCTAATACTGTGACACATTTAGAGGTCTTTTTTTAAATCTGAATCTATCTTTATTCTGTGTTTGTAATTATTTTCTGCCCAGAAGCACCTTTTTCTTTTCTTTTTTTTTAAATGCCAAGTATGCATGACTAAAGCCAACATGACCCTGCCTGCTTGCTCTGCCTGGTCCAACATGGTGGAGACATGTTTGCTGCCTCTGATAGCCTGGTACATTACCCCCATTTTAGGTACACAGGGGGTCTATGTTGCCATTAAGGAAATTTTAGCACTCTGCTCAAAGATCCCATTAAAATGCACAGTAGCTGGACCTCCTGGGGGAAAAAAAAGAGCCTCTCATGATGGCAAACCAGGAAGCCTTCTTAAAGGAGCCGTACAATTTTTGTTGCTACCACTGAGTCGGGAAGCCTTTTCTTAAAAGAATCGTGCCTCTGCTTGCTTCTGGTAAACAGAGCCCATCTGAGAAAATGCTGCTACCAAAAAGCCATGATTAACTCTGTTCTTTTGTGTCTAGAATTCCTTTTAAAGCTTTCTCAAATTTTACATGGATATAGTCAACCACGTTGGTGTGCCAGTTTGTTGGGGGAGGCTGCCCATTCATTTCTCAACCAGCCTGACTCGAAACAACCATGCAGAAACTATATTAATTAAATCATTGCTTGGCCTATTAGTTCTAACTTCTTATTGGCTAGCTCTTACACCATAAATTAACCCATCTTTATTACTCTGGGTCCCGCCACATGGCTGTGGCTTACTGGCAAGGTTCTATCACATCTGTCTCTGGTGGTGGCTACATGGCTTCTCCCTGACTTTGCCTTCTTTCTCCCAGCATTCAGTTCAGTCTTCCCTGTCTAGCTCTGTTCTATCATATCACAGGTCAAAGCAGCTTCTTTATTTATTAATCAGCAAAAGCAACACATAGACAGAAGGACTTCCAACACCGAGTTTTTTCCTCACATAATATATCCTGGTTATGGTTTTACCTCCCTGTACTCCTCCCAGTTTCCGCACACACCCCTCCACCCTTATCCAGATCCACTACCTCTGCCTCTCAGGAAACAAAGAGGCTTCTAAGGGTTAAATAATAAATTTTACCTTATTGAATATTTAATATGCTTTACCTCTTAACTACAAAACAGAAATTACATGAGCTTATTGCAATTTCTACTATGTTTTATTATTAGATATTTGGGAATACTGCTAGAATTTTTCCTATAAAAACAAAAGTAATTCTCATAGTACTTGATAATTTTTACAATTACTGACTTATAAAATCAATTCTTATTTGTTTAATTCATAAATAAAAGATTACAATTTGACATTGTAATCACACACATTTATCAAAGGCATATATATATATTATCATGCTTTAGCATAAACAATTTTAGGCCTAATATAATAATATAAATTAATTGTAAAAACAGTAGCAGTCTATAATTAGTATACATAAATATGTATATGCCATATTCTTTATACGCTTTCATCTTTTAACCATGACTGATTTTTTTAGTCATCTCTCTTTCATGGTGTGAATAGAAGTTTTATATTTACCGTATATTAATCTAAACTGATTGCTGACAGTTGTCCAAATCTAGGGGACTTGTGGCCAAGCCTAATGATCTAATACAGAACTTAATTTTTGGAAGAAGAAAACCAATAGCAGCAAGTTTCCTCTGACTCCTGCTCAGGCCTCAGGATAAGTGTACTCGTTCACCAGTATAATCAGTATACAAATACATATAAGTTATTAGATTACTAAATATATTTTCAATAGAGTATGCTGATACTGAAGTTAAGATTTTATATTTAATATATATTACATATATAGAATAAAACTGTTTGCCTAAAATTTATGTTGGTAAAATACAATGCATAAAATATTGTGATTTTCTATAATGTCCAGAGACTATTGAGTTAAGCGTGAAAAAGGGAAATGAGTATAATTGATAGTTGTGTAATGTTTCTTGAAAGGGTCACCTTGGGTATTCATCTCAGTACCTGAATAATTGAATCTCATAGTGGCCTATCATCAGTAAATATTTTAAATAATAAATCATGTAGGAATTTAATTAGGCCTTCCTTCAAAGTCATTTTTGGCATGTAATTCAGATGTTAAAAGAAATAAATGAAATTTATATCATACAATCCCTTCAACTACCATCAATTATTAATTTTAATGAAAATTACTTCTTGAAGCATATAGATATTAAAATGAAAAATAGCAATAGCACCGATTGACTTTCTAATGGTATATTTCAATTTTATGCCATGTAAATAGCTATTCTTTTCTTTAGGATGTACAGTATTTGTTATTTACATTGCTTTTATCAATTATATACTAGGAATATTCATGATAATAAAATACAAATCATTTTAGACATATAGTGTGTTACCACAGATAAAACAGTATTGAGGTTATGGAAATATTTTTTCACTATGAAATATGAAAGACAATAAATAAGAGACTTTATAAAAAGTATTTTATAAAACTCAAATTCCTCCAAGGATGTAGAACAGGTAGATATGTTCATGGTCAGAGGAGTGCCATCCTCTGAGGGACGTACAAGGCACCAATTTGCTTGTGGGTGGACTAGGTTGGATTTTTTACTTAGAGAATGAGTTTTTCTAAAGGAAGCATGTACCTGGCTTCTCTATACTTGAAATAGCATGTGCTGTTCCTAGCTCTTGTATGTATTCCTGTCATGTGATCTCATCTGATATATTACTTCACAATGTGAGGTCCTTGAAAGAAGTGGCTTCCAAAGCATGCCCTCTTAGTCTCTAAGTGGTGTGTTGAAATAAATCTTATTTTTATGAGGTACTCAGTATTAATTATTTTGTTATAGCAACACAAAATTCAGTCAGAAATAAGCCTCACATACTAAGCTATTGCTTATACCATTCTATTAGTATAGTAAGAACAAAAAGTTATATTGCTATTGTCTAACTTCTGAAAGCATGGGTTCTTATGAAAACACACCTGAAACCATTAATAAATGCTTTTTTCATGATGTTCGTCCTGCAGTAGTTAACCAGTTTGTTGAACATAGTCATGTCAATGCAAACCATGAGATGTTTTTTGACCTTCTGCTTCTGACTTCTGCTATCATTATCAGAGGACATTTACTCATGTTAAGACATCCTCTTATGTAAATAGAGATAGCAGAAACAGAAAGCAGAAGTTATTGTTACTGACTGAATTGCATGCCCCAAATTCATATGCTGGGATAGTAACCTCAGAGTTTAGTCTTATTTGAAGACTGAAATTTAGAGAAGCAGTCAGTTTATGATGAATTTGTCAGGATGGACCTAGCAGATATGTTATTTATTTATTTTTTTAACCAAAGCTGAATTTGGCTAAAGGCGTTCATGTAAGAGTGATGTGCAATGCCCTTCTGTATACTGTAATTATATTTTATTACCATCGATTAATAAAGAAAATGATTTGGCCAATACCCAGGCAGAATTTAGGCAGGAAGTAAGTCCAAGGAAAGATTAAGGGAAAAAAGAAGGTGGAGTCTGGGAGATGCCAGCAACTGTTGAGGAAGCAAGATGTGAGGTAATGAGTCATGAGCCTCGTGGTAAAATATAGACTAATAGAAACTGATTAATTAAAGTTCTACAAGCTAGTTAATAACACACCCGAGCTAATAGGACTAACAGTTTGTAATTAGTATAAGTTTCTGTGTGGTGACTTGGGACTGGGCAGCTGAGAAACGAAAGCACAGTCTCCATTTACGTAGGAGGATGTCGTACATGAGTTAATGTCCTCTGATAATGAGAGCAGAAGTCAGAAGAATGCCTCTTCAAGCCTAGGAGCTTTAAAATTCACTACACAGTTGCAAGAACCTGGAAACTCTTGGCCCAGAGACCGCTCTTCACAGTCCTCACGATTGAGATCCTGTCATTCTGACCTACAAGGCTGTGGGATAGTATGTGTCTGCTGTTTGGAACATTATGTTTGCTATACATTACTGTGTCTGCCTTAGCAAACTAGCATGGCCATATCTAACGTCTACTCTTTAAGGAGTCTGTTAACCTCTAGGAGGAATTTTAAAGCTTGATTTCACTGCACTGCTCTGTGTGAGGAGAAAGCTTACAGAGAAGGGTCAGATGGAAGGCTGTGGTGGGCTGCTGCTTTCCTGGGGAACTGTGGGAAGGTGTACAGCTGTGGAAGCTAAGAATTCCAGCCTCTACTTTTTTTTTTATTTTTAATCATTGTTTTCTGGGTTAACCTTAGGGATTATTTGTCTCCAGAGGACCAAGTAGGGGATGAAAATCATTCTACTTCTGAGGAGCCGGAGAACATCTGCAGGGAGAAGAGGGTTTAGATCGGTTCTGGCAAGTCCTAGGAAAAGCTTCTTTTCCCAGTGTGTATTTCTAACCCACCAATCCCCCCTTTTAAAACGTGTTTTTCTTATTTCTTGGCATAGAAACGGTCATATATCAGTAGTGTTCATTCTGGTGTGAACACTGAGTAGCTCTGTCTATCCGGTTTGCCTTCGGATCCTGCCTATTTCGTCTTATTTAATTTCCAGGTTTTCTGAGGTCGGCCTGGAATGTATCAGCAGGTGTTAGGTCTTATCTTTTACAAAGCTGCCCCTCTTGTGACCTTGAATTCTACTGGCTAATAAGTCAGCTGTGTCCATGTGTCAGCTTCAACTAAGCATTACATCGTTGGAATTAGTTACATTATGCAATGCTTACTTTATCCATCTGTCCATTTTTCCCTTGCAGTGTGTTGTTCATGCCTGTGTTCCTCACCTCTCCCTTCTACAGAGTGATAAAGTTAATTTCATCTTTCTGTTACTAGCCATTTTGATGTTTTATGTACCATTGTTTCTTCAATTAATTTTCCTATTTTTAATTTCTAAGACAAAGTTTTATTGTATAATCAAGACTAGCCTCAAATTTGCTATGTAGACTAGACTACCTCTAACTTATCATCCTCTTGCCTCAGATTCCCAAGTTATGGGGTTATAAATATGTACCAAGCCTAATAAATTACTTTTTACTATGTTTGTTTAGGACATATAACTTAGGAGTTTCCTATTTTTTTCGTGCTTATAAAATGAAAAGGGGATGGGATAGACCCTAGTACAGTCTGTGATCACGGCAAGCATGATAAAACTTGCCAAAACTTTCACTGCACTCCAGCAGCAATTAGAAGCAAAGGCCTCATGCTGGCAAAGGCCTGAGAGTCGTGGTTAGTGATCCTGGCATTACAGATCTTGTCACCCAGACACCAACATCCTAGAAAGAAAAACATGAAAGTCATTTTCCATGGAACCTGGAAAGAAAAGTGCATTATGTCAAGCGTGCATGTTTTTTTTTTGGCTTTACTAAATATTTAACTTATTGGGCTTTTCATTGTGAAGGACAGTGCCACCCTGAGCTCCATTTAGAGAACATATGAGCAAGCTATCATCAGGACTGATATTTAATAGGCAGAGCTCAGGACAAAATAAAAACACAGAACCATGAAAACAGTGCATGTCACTAAGTATAGGGCCATTGAAGTGTGCAAACCATGCTACTGCATGACTCTGTGTTCACAGATACAGATGTGGTTACAGTTCTAATAGGAAAACAAAAGGAGTGCTGTAAAATCCTTAATTCAAAGATGTTGACTTGATCTGGCTTCTTACATTTATTCTAGCATACAAGAATCTCATACAGAGTGGGAAAAAGCCTTTTGTTTCAAAGGCTATCTAGATGGTATTTTTCTGAGAGTTTGCATAGATTTTAAAGTGTTTGACACTTAGTAATCTTCAAAGTGTCTGCATTATAGATTAATTTCTGTTGCAGCACTAGTAAGATAAGTGATTAAAGAATGTTTTGCTTTCCAAATATCATGTTTGTGTATCTGCAGAATTTAATTTAAGGACTGGAACCACGTTATCTCTTTTGTATGCTTTGTATTGCCCTGGAATTCTGAGTCCACAGAGGTAGGTGGTACGTATTTTGATGAAACACACAGTATGTATTTTAAAGTGACAGAAACAGATGACAAAATAAAGCATGATCACTTGATTTTACTTTACATCTATGCCATTATTTTACCCATAGGCATATTTTACTAGTCTTGTCAGTATTAATAGTTTGCAGGGTTCACAGTTAGGTAAGACTGTTACTGACACCCTTAGCCTAACCTACATAGCACCTTCTAGTACTCTGAGAAGTAGTCAGTAGGGAGGAAGATTCCTGGTCAGTACTGACTTGATTTCTCCATGTACTCTCAACAGTGTGTATGGCATATTCAGCAATATAGGGTCTTACCATTAAGTTCTGGGAGGTAACCAAAAGCATTGACAGTAACCTGTATTGTTTTGGTTATCTCTGGGATCCTACTAAACAACACACCTCAAGGTCAGGTATTTCACACAGCAATTGGACTTTTTATTTTGTACTCTATGGCTTCTTGGATGGACCTAATTCCCTCTGTAAGGTAACTAAAAGTAAACTCTTTCATTCATATTATATATATACATATATATGTATATATATACATATATTTGTATATTTCCACGTGACTTAAAAATATTCTAGAGGTAGTTATCTCTCTCCCACCTTGTCTTTTGTGCTACTGTCTATGAATCCCTAATTCTAAGAAATACAACCCATCAATATTATACTTCATGGAAGGCGTTTTGGTATTGAATGTTATATGAAACTTGTTGTTAATTGTAACATTGTATTTTATGTTCATGTACACAGTCTATTTTGAGATAATTCAGTATCTTTTTTCCCCATATTATACCCAACTGTTCCCTCTTTACTGTTGAGAATATGTTCTCTGCCGGGCGGTGGTGGCGCACGCCTTTAATCCCAGCACTCGGGAGGCAGAGGCAGGCGGATCTCTGTGAGTTCGAGACCAGCCTGGTCTACAGAGCTAGTTCCAGGACAGGCTCCAAAGCCACAGAGAAACCCTGTCTCAAAAAACCAAAAAAAAAAAAAAAAAAAAAAAAGAGAATATGTTCTCTGCTGAGCTGTTTTTCTTCTTTACCAAAGATCAATCATGTATGCAGCAAGAGCTTGCTTCTTTCCCACTCATATCATATGATACCTGTTTTGAATTAAAATGTGTGTATGAGGTTAGAGGGGTCACTGATTAGTAGAGTACGTCCCTCTCTATCATTATGCCCTATATTCTACATGACAAAAAAATCTAAATACATAAAGTATGTATGCAGAAACTAATAAAAAGCAAAGGAAATTCTAGACCACTACAAGGTTATGGAATAAAAGGAATAGTGATATTTAGGCTAATAGTGTGTTATTAAAATTACTACTGTATTTATTTATTTTTCTCTCTGTTTGTATTTATCTATGTGAATGACTGTGTGTGACTGCACACACATGCCCTGGGACATGTGTGGAGGTCAGCAGAAGAGTGTGGAGGTCAGCAGAAGACCTTAAGTGTTGAATCTTAGCTTTCACTTTCTTTGAGACAGGGTCTTTTTCTTATTCATTGCCATGTCCATCAGGCTACCTGGAATTCTCATATCTTTACCTTCAGTCTCTTTGTAGAAATACCTGGATTGTAGACACAAGCTACAGCCTCTGGCTTCATGTGGTTACTGAGGCTCCAAACTGAACCATCTCCTCGGCCACACAACTGTCACTTTTATTTTTTATCAATATAGTATACTTACGTCATCATCTTAAGATGGCTGTCTCTAACTGAAATGATTTATCCTTTTGCAGGCATATGTATTTCTTCAACACGCCGTGGATGGTAATGCAATAACCAGCAAAGGACATTAGCCTGCAGCCAGGACCACAGTCAGTGTCGACAGAAATGTGTTGCTAGCATTACGGTAACCGCTAGCTTCTTGACATCAAGATCGTGCTTTTGTTACCACAAAGGGCTCCTCTGTATTATTTCAGCCTTATGAGTCCTTGCTTAAAACACACTTATAGAGCCAGTTGCCAAATATTGTCTACAACTTTCACCGAGGCGTAGGTGTGTGAAGTTCACACTTGGGTATGAGATCTTTAACTGCCCTTTTGCTGGCCAAGCACACTTAACACTTGAATATACCAGAATTGAGATGATGAAAATTCCGGCTCCTCAAGGATATTGTTATTTGATTGTTCTCTCCACCACCTTCTATTTTCGTTCCAGAAAATATAGCCTTCCCGATACATTCCTACGCTCTTGGAATCAGTTCCAGTCAACCTCATTATGGGGTGGTCTGGTCCCTTCTTGCAGCACTCCAAGTTGGCTTTTGGTTGTTATTTCAAATAAAATGACTTTGCTGCCTCACTAATCCCTTGATGCAGTAAAAGTTTCAGAATAGTCTCCGTGGCTCCTTTTGAGCCGAGGAAATTCCACTGTGGGGGGTGGGAAACCGCAATGAGTGGTGGTTATTGACAACACGCAAAAGAACGCATGACAAGTCTGTGAATCAGAACCGGATGCACATGCATGTGTGTCTACACCCATGCCGACCAGCGCTGTGTCCCAAGCCACTTCTGGCGACCCTACAGCAGGGCGTCCGAGAAATGAAGCCAGAAGGCTGCTGGCGCATGGGCTCCATAGAACTCTCAACCACTTGCGAGCAGTCTGCCATGTAAATATGCCGCCACGTTAAAATGAAGAACAGAAAACGTTTCACAGGATGATAGACAAATGGAGGGAAGGGAGCACAATAAAATATTGGAAAAGAACAAAGGAATTGGAGGTTACTGTGGGAGGATAAAATTTCTCAACCATTATCAGGACTATCAGCCTTGCATAACAAGATTCTTCGTCCTTGTTCAGTCCTGAAGTACATACAACACTCGAGAGACTGTCTCCTTACCCCAGTGGGAATCGCTTGTCATGGCCCTAGGCAATATACCAAGTAAAATATTGGATTGTTCAGCCGGGCGGTGGTGGCGCACGCCTTTAATCCCAGCACTCGGGAGGCAGAGGCAGGCGGATCTCTGTGAGTTCGAGGCCAGCCTGGTCTACAAGAGCTAGTTCCAGGACAGGAACCAAAAGCTACGGAGAAACCCTGTCTCGAAAAATCAAAAAAAAAAAAAAAAAAAAAAAAAAAATATTGGATTGTTCTTACTGAACATGTTAGCTTACGGATCACGTAGTCACAACAGACTCAGGGCACAGTGATGATAAACCGCACTAGGTAATTCATCCTGAGGATTGTAGGAGTTAGCACATGGTGAAAAATGCTGCTGCTTTTCATCCAGTTGACAGGGGGTGGTAGGAAGAAAGAACAAAGTCTTCGAGAAGAAGAGCATTTACAGAATTATGGCAGCATGCTATGGCACAAATCGCGCGAGTAGTAGTCAAAAACTCCCTCTTCAGACATGGATATAGCTGCATCCTGTGTATGAGACCAGAAGGCAGACACCGGCTTTGGGGAAAGATGTCACTTGCACTAGAAATCTAAAAAAATAGAAATAAAAAAATAAAAAAAATAAAAATCAAGCCTAAAATCCAAGTAAAAATAAAATATGATACAACTAAAGATGAGATTTTAAAAATTGGTAAAAGTGTTTCCTTAGACGTGAATTTTGTATGCTCCAAAAGCCACAACCATAAAGGTAACGGCGTGCAGACCATCATTCAGATCTGGGATGTTTTAAAGCATCGATACAAAATTAGAAAAAATATAAGAGTATTAGATTGCAAGTGCTATAATTGAAAATGTTCAAGAATTGTCTTTATTTTGCTAGGTTGAAAATAAACCAGGACTGGCCTTTCATTAATGGGTAAAAATGTCCTGGCTGCTTGGAAGTCAGGCGATGTGACAGCTAAGTTCATACAGGGGCTCAGATTGGCTAAGAGCTAAAGGCTAAGTGGGTAATAGCACATTTAATTAGGTACTCGCTCCTGGCCCACAGTTGGGAAAGCTAAAAGGTAAACAGGAACATACAGCAAATGCAGTAATTTATTATTTCTTCCCATCTAGATGTCCTGATCTCTAGGCTGACTACAAGGAAAACTAAGTTATATAAAGGTTAAGTATTCCCACGCTTGTTAAATAAAAAAGACGGAGTATTGCCATGGTGCCTCAGGTCCAGGTCACTCTTGCAGGAGGGCGATGTGCACCCCTTCAGGAACTACTACCAGGAAGAAAGGCTCTGCACAATCAATTCTTCCTCTTTTCCAAATGTGACCATTTTGTCCTTCAAAGTGTATTGTTTGATTTGGACTCGGTTAAATGTGGAATTTTCTATGTTCCCCCTTTTTTATGCAGTCCACAAAACATTTAATTTGATACGCAGGACACTTTCCCTCCCTTGCATTCCAATAAATTGTCACCAAATATCTTTCTGTGTTTGTTTTAAAGTTCCTCTGTCATTGAGACTGAGAACCTGCAAAGGGAGAGTTATTCCCAGGCATATAGGCATTTTTTCCTTCCCCCCTTTTCTTCAGGATTTGATTATACTTGTTTGAATAACTGCTCCTTTGAAAGCATTTAGGGGTATACATAATTATATGTTGGTTTTATTCCTGAAAAGTAAGAAACTTAACTTGTTTCTTGATATAAGTACTTCTTTAGTGTTTAAAAGTTGTCTGGATTGTTTTGGATACTGGGACCTACAAAATGATATAGCTGATCATAACCATAATTTTTGGTATAATGCCCATAGCTGTTTGTGGCCATAACTTCCTAAAATGGAAGGTAAAAAATGATTTAAGCCATAAATCATGGAATGTGAGTTTAATCTATGATGTTACATTTAACTATAATTATTAACCTTTTAAAAATTGTTTGTTATCAAATACATAAAAGCTACTTATATGTCCATGATGAACCATTCTATCAGAAACCTTTTATTTACATTTATTTTTATTGCTTCTTTTATTTTTTGAGATTATAATATGATGACATATTTTCCATTTCTCTTTTCCTTTTCTCCCTCCAAACCCTCCTGTATAGCCCCCTTTGCTCTCTTTCAAATTTATGGCCTCTTTTTTAATCAATTGTTATTAAATGCATATTTGCATATGTATACACACATATATTCCTAACTACAACCTACTCAGTCTGTATCTTACTTGCATGTAAATCTTAAGGGCTCATCATTTGTTATTGGATAACTAAACGGTGTGCTCTTTCTTCTCTTTCAGAGGCATTGATATGAGATTAGAACTAAGTTTTTCTCTGTATACACACATACAGACACACACACACATATATATATAGTTACTGTAAATGTTATTGGCTCTATACAGATCTATACAGAGTTTTAGTTTTGATTAGGGGCGTGGGTCACTGGACTGAAATGCTGACTTATTTTCTGTTGCAATTTTTAAATTGATAATATTCATCTAAATTTTAATGATTCAATAAAATGTGTGAATCTGCTGCAGCTAGGATTGTGGCAGTAGTCACCCCAAAAAGGTGACTCATGACATGACATATGGCAGCCCAAAATTGCACAGCTTGAGACAATGAATGTTTCTGAAGTTTATTGTTTTGTTCATACAGTTAACTGGATAGGAGGATAGAGCATCGTAAATTAGTTTGTTGTTCAGTTCATATCTTATAAGCAGACAGACATATGGGATGTAGGCCTCCATTTGTTCTCTTGCTTCAGGCCCTATAGATGATGGGGCTATGTTTTGAGAGCCCAGATGGAGCTTGAATTTTACCTTGGTTAAATACATGGAAAGGGTTGTCTATCTGTGGATACTTTACAGGAGAGTCCTGAGGACACCACACTTTCAATTGACTAAAATGAGAATAACATAGAAACCTGTCCATATAATGTTCTAAACATCTGAGATAAATTATTTAAGACTTTTCTTCATATAAAATTATTATTTGGCAATGGTCTTAGATAGTGTGTTTGGAATTTTAATATATACTAAGAAAGCGGGTCACATGAAAAAATCACTATTTGATTATTTATGAATTTTGAGCTATATGTTATTTTTTCCCTTTATGAGATAATTCAACATGATGCATTTGTTCTATTTAAAGAGCAGAACCTGAATCATTGCACACATGATGTCTGTGTTGCTCTCTTCTGATTGGTCACCATTGCTTTCTCTGCTCTGTTGGCATGCTTTTAAACTCAATCCTTATGACTCAGAACGAGGACCTGACTGATGCACCATTAGCTCATTGGCGGAGGCCCTGGGTAGCTAGATGTGATTTAATGGACTCCCTTTGTGTGTGACTTCGTTGAAATTCTCTCTTTTCAGTATGAACTCACCACTTACTTTGAATCTTTCTATGCCTTCTCTTTTTTTTATCTCTAATATATCTTAAACCTCTCTGGATTTTACTTATTTCAAATAAATTATATTTTATAAACTTTGACTTACCTTCCAACTTTCCAGGTTCAGGAAATTTTATGAGGAACGATGGCAGGATATTAGGGTAACCTACTCTACAACTATGTAAAGGCGTGTATGATTGGGACATTCTATGTTTAACAAGTGTGGATGCTTATCTGACTTTCTGAGCCTTTTATGCTATTGATAAATTTACCATCAGAATGGATGTGCCTTAAGGGCAATTACAACCTGATCCTTTCCTGAATCATTACTGAGCTTTCATAGACTGAAATTTGGTACCCATTTATTAATCTCAAGAATGTTTTCTTTTAATTGTTCTTTTTTATTTCAAAGAATACTCATTTTTATAAATTTTTATTTATTATTTGAAAATTTCATATATTTATACAATGTCTCTTGATCGTATACACCTCTCTAACCCCTTTATCTCCCTTCAGGACTCTAATCATGTCTCTTTCCCCAACTTCCTGTCTTCCTTCCTTCCTTCCTTCCTTCCTTCTTTCCTTCCTTCCTTTATTTATTTATTTATTTGTATTTTTAACCTACTGAGTGGAATTAGTGCTGCTTATATACTCTTGGGTGTAAATGTTATGATTTCATAACTACCTCTCCTTCTAGTTTCCCCATTGTTGGGGTTGGGAGACAGCCTTACCTACCTCAGCAGACCCCACCCCTTAACTGTGTTTTTAGGGGTGTTTATCTCACTCATTCATTTTTAGTCATGCTTACCTGCCCAGTAACTCTTATGGGAGAAGATATTTTTAGCAAAAGTAGGAGCTTCCATTTCATTTGCTCCTTCCATTCACCTTACCCCAGACTCACCAACAGCTCCCTTCCTCCTCATTCTAGTCTCCCAACCTCGCAGCTCCAATATATCTTTTCCTCTACCAGCCTCTCAGATGAAACCCCAAGTCTGGAACATTCCAAACCTCTTTGTTGCTAAACATCATTCCCCCATCATTATTCAATTACAAGATCCTACTAAGTACATTACCCAATCTCAGTACCCCTCTTTCTCCAGAGCCTTAGGGGACTTAAGCCTACTATCTATGACCTTCCAAGAAAAAAACTGCTTCACCCCACCTCTTCTCCCTTTAACACCCCTATACTTGCTGCTAAAAAACCTAATGGAACCTATTGTCTGGTTCAAGACCTCTGGCTCATTAACTCCGCAGTGGTTCCTCTTCATCCTGTAGTGCCTAATCATTTCCACTATCCCCCCAGGAACCTCCCACTTCTCAGTTCTAGATCTTAAGGATGATTTTTTTTCCCTTTGTTCCTCTCAGCTTTCAATCTCAAAATATTTTTGCCTTTGCCTTCACCTGGACTGACCCTGACACTCACCTCTCCACACAACTCACCTGGACCATCCTTCCTCAGGGATTCTGGGACAGCCCATACCTGTTTGGTCAGGCTTTAGCTTCTGATCTGCTCCCACTGTCCCTCCCTAAGTCTAAACTCATACCATATGTAGGTGATATTTTAATTTGCAGTCCATCCTTAGAAATCAGCAAAATGAATACCTCTACTCTTTTAAATTTCCTGTCTAAAAAAAGCTATAGAGTCTCACCTTCTAAGGTCCAACTGTCTACCTCTCAGGTCATTAACTATTACCCCAACCCAAAAAGCTATTACCCTAGACAGAAGAAAGCTAATTCAGTCCCTTGCAGTTCCTTCTACAAAAGAAGAGATTTTGATCGTTCCTAGGAATAGCTGGCTTCCTGCATTCCTGGATCCCCTCTTTTTCTCTCCTTGCCTGCCCCTTATATGAGGCAGCTTTTGGTTTTCTGCATGAGCCTTTCTCTATCCCACTACTAAATCCTTCCAGAGATTCCAGCAAGCCCTTATCCAGGCCCCAGCTCTCCATCTCCCATATTTAACTCATCCCTTCTCCCTCTATGTAACAGAGAAGGAGGAATATGCCCTTGGGGTCCTAGGACCCAGCTGGGACTTTCCTTTGCACCTGTAGCATACCTGTCAAAGAAGCTAGGACCTCACCACTCAGGGCTGGGCACCCTGTATATGTGCTTTAGTGGCCCCTGAAAAAGTATTTGTGAGTCAAAGAAACTAACCTTTGGGTCTCCCACCACTGTCTTCTTCCATCACAATTTGTCCCATCTTCTAACTTACAAAGGCTTACAAACCTTACCCCCTTTCTGAGTTCTTTCCCTCCAGGTGGCACTAGTAAAAGATGCCACACTCACTTTCCAATCCTACCCACCCCATACTATCTCAAATCTTCTACCTCAACCTAACATTAATTATTCCCCATCTCCTTCCTGCATAGAAACCTTAAAGGATCTATTGCCCTACCCCTTACATATACAGAAGGGCAAACTGTCGCAGGCCACTTTTACCTGGTACATAGATGGAAGCTCCTTTTTACGTGAAGGGACCCATAGAGCAGGCCATGCCATAGTGTAAGATATTGGGGTGGTAGAGGCACAGGCACTCCCTGCCCATACCACTAATCAGCAGGCTGAATTAATAGCCCTTAGCCATGCCTTCCAGTTAGCAAAGGGACAATCTTTAAATGTTTACACAGACTCCAAATATGCCTTTTATATCCTCCTATCCCATGCAGCTGTCTGGAAGGAGTGTGGGCTTCTTATGACAAGAGGAGGATCCATAACTAACTCGGGTTACATTATGAACTATTAAAAGCCTCTCATCTCCCCAAAGCTATAGGAATTGCTCACTGTTGGTCTCATCAGACTGACAGTTCCATTATTTCCAAGGGAAATAACCAGACTGACCAAGCAGCTAGAACAGCAACATTCCAGGGCCCAAATCTACCTCAGTCACCTCAGAGGGTTCATACAATATAGCCCACATTCTGTCAGACACCTCCTGATACCCAGCAAATTCTGTCCTATCTACATCAGCTCTTTCATCTTAATAGCAAAGCTCTGTTTCATTTTGTCAAGGCTCACCTCCAACCCACCCCTGAGGACTTTTGTTTTGTTTTGTTTTTTTCGAGACAGGGTTTCTTTGTGGCTTTGGAGCCTGTCCTGGAACTAGCTCTGTAGACCAGGCTGGTCTCGAACTCACAGAGATCCACCTGCCTCTGCCTCCCAAGTGCTGGGATTAAAGGCGTGCGCCACCACCGCCCAGCCAGGACTTAGAGTTCTTAAAAGCTATCACTGCCTCTTGCAAAATCTGTCGAAAGTCAGATCCCAAGACCAAATATTGTAGCTTCCCTTTTCCCACCCACCAGGCCATGGGCTGTCTTTCAGGAACTAACTGGCAGCTTGATTTTACTCACATGCCCACAGTCAGATGAGTTAAATAGCTCCTGGTTTTGGTGGACACCATGTCTGGGTTGACTGAAGCATATCCCACCACTAACAAGAGGGCCCAGACAGTTTCTGATGTTCTTCTCTGAGAAATTATCCCCTGGTTTGGAATCCCAACCTCTTTTCAATTGGATAATGGCTACCTCCCAGATCTCTCAAACTTTATCTAAGGCTCTTAACATTTGCTGGCATTTTTATATCCCATACCATCCTCAGTCTTCAGGAAAGGTAACAAAACAAACTGTGCCTTTAAAAAAAAAATGTTCTTGTTAAGGTATCATAGAAGCTTTACCTTGACTGGGTAACATTTTTGCCTCTGGCCCTTCTTAGGCTTAGGGCTCTCCTCAAAAGCCCCCATTTCATCTCACCCTTTGAACTCATGTCTGAGCAGCCAGTTTTAACCCCTGGTCTCTCACCCCAAACCTCTCCTCTTCCTGGTCACCTGCTTACTCCACTGTTATCCCATCTTCGCTCCCTATTATGGGATTTTACTGACTGCTCATTACCTCAAACGTGTGCCAATTCATGCCTACCGCTGATTAAAATAGGAGATCAGGTACTATTCTCTCCCCCAGACCAATGCCTTTCACCCTTTCCCCCTAAATGGCAGGGCCGCTTTAAGGCAATTCTCGTAACTCCCACAGTTTCTAAGCTCTAGGAACTCTCTCATTGGATCCACCTGTCTCACCTTAAACCTTATACTCTTCTAGCTCAAGATACCCCCTCATATATGGTAACTCAAATAAGACCCTGCTCCCTTAAGTTCCAGAGGACACCAAGATCAGCCACTTTTCCTCCAGTTCCAGAAAAATAAAAGTCGCATCACTGTACTCAACTCTCCTGTGTGCAAAACTCCATATACTCTCCCTCATCCTTTTTCTCCTATCTGCTTTACCAACTTCTCTATATCTCCAATGTCATACTTAAATTTCTAGTTAACCACTCAGCTGTTATTACAGGGACCATCATTAAACATAGAGCTGGAAGTACAAGGATTGGCAAAAGCCCAGGTGGTAAGTAAGAAACAATAACGAGCTTGGAGAATTCACAGCCTCAGACTCCAAAAACTCACAAAACAGACTTTAACATAACAGGTTTATCACTGACTGCAGCAGTGTCTCCTGAATGTTAAGGTAATACCATGGTGCTAAAGAGAACAAGTGCCTTAAGATTTGCTTCGGGTAAAACATTGAGAGGTCTAATAATTCCCCTTTCTAATAATTTCCCCTTCTTTTCCTCCCTCCTCCCCAAAGTCTTCTATTATAACACTATACCATGATAATCATAAGCCTTTAATATATCTAAAATTTTTTTCCAACATTTTTAATAAGCTCCAGGGAGCCAATTGGACCTATCTAAATATACCAGATTTGCCCAGAATAAGTATTATTTAATTCTTCCCTTATTCCTGATCTTGGGAACCCCTGGGAAATTCCCTCCTCCATCCCCCCCAAAAAAGCTCCTCTATCTTCCATCTTGGGACCTGTAGAATTTTTATTTAACCTATGACAATATATATGTGTAGCATGTATGTATATATCATATTTGTATATGATATATACAAACAATTTATTCTGATCACAGTTTCCCTTTCATTGTGACACCATTTTATAAGCAGCATTTAGGCCATAATTTAATGAAAATACCGAGACAAGATTGCTGTACCTCATTGTTTACATACATACCACATCACCTATCCATTATCACCCATTAGGCACAGACTGATAAATAATTGATTTCTAAAAGTAAAATGATAGCACCTTGTAGATTTATCACAGCAAATTTGGACCATATGAGCACATGGCCATATTAACAGCATATCAAGAAAAATTAGGTTTGGGAACTTATGGAATGCACCAGGCCACAGACCAACTCTATAACGATGTCATCTAGACTCCATAGAAAAGACACCCGGCACTATGACAGTAGTAGTCTCATTGACCTGCCATCTGGCCCCCGAATATGAGAGTTGAAAGGCTGACAGATATGGAACTCTCAAATGTCCTTGAGTTTTCAGCTCAGCTTGGTCCCCACAGCTGACACAGCCTACTCTAATTTCTGTCCATTCTGCTGTCCATCTGTTCTTCCACCCAGACCTGGCCTTGAACATTGCCTCAGAGCATCTCTGTCATTGGGAGTTGGGCTCTGTGGGAGCTTCTCCAATAGGATTTTATATGTAACCTTCCTTGCATGTCTACCAGCCTTCTTCTTCCAGTAAAACATGTTCGAATCCCTTGAACACTGTTGTAGCCCCTTTAATTCTTATACAATCATTCTGTAACCTGCATATATAAAGATGTAAGTATTTTGTGATATATAATGTATGATCTAAAAGTAAATTTAATAATGAAGATTGGAATAAAAGAACTAGTGTCTTCCAATAGACAACTATGAAAGGAAGTTGAGACTACAAGACAAATTTACAATAAGGCTAATGAGCAGTTGCAAGTTTACTGTATTTCAATAAATTTGGACATTGTGGACAGGCATATATGTCTGATTCTGATATATTATGCTCAAGACAACTATGACAGTTCAGGGAATTGCATTTTTAATACTTGTATTATATTATTTTGGCAATTCCACTTTGAGAAATTAATTTTGGTGAATGAGGTGCAAAACTCAAACTATTAATGAAAGCTACAGAGAGAATTCTGTCTTTATGTTTCATTGTCTCAAGTTAATTTTAAGGAAATAAGAAAAACAATATTCATGGACAAGACCCATTTGTGAGTCAGCATGAGTCAGCAATTCAGTTAGCCTGGGAACCAAAGATAAGTTGGAATGCTGTAAAGTTCTAACACTTTAATGGGAAGGAAGCTTTTGAACTCCTCAAGTTTTGGATGTCTGTGGTTGTCTGTTTGAACACAATGTTGTAATACAAAGAGTTTCAGGGAAAGATTTTTAGACAGGACAAAACACTGCCACTGTGTCACATTAGAGAAACACATCACTTAAGCAACTCAACTGTAATGAAGCAAGACATTTTTATTGTATAAAAGCCTAGGGCACGCAGAAAGAGTGAAAGTTGTGTTGCCTAAGAAGAAACTCAAAATGAACCATTTCAGGGAAGAACTCAGACAAAGTTAGTGTTATAAGACATGAGCTTCCACGTCTGCAAAGACTATAACCACAGACAAAGGCAATGCCACTCAGTTGAGGCTTCACTACACTTGAGTGCATCAGTGTCTTCAGAATTGAGGAGCAAAAGGGCTGTGCTGATGGTGGGGATGACCTCAGGGTTCAGTGCTGTGAAATCCTATACAGGAAACAAGTAAGAGAATTAGTTCCTGTTACTAACTCTTCTACTAATTAAAAGTGAAAACAGGGACATTAAATATTAGTTGCAGAGATTAACAAGCAGAAAAATACGTCATTGTCCTTTCCATGGAAGTTCACTAAACGTAGCTCACCAAAGGAATCTTACTGATAGGATTTATAGTACAGGTTCTGAGTAAATTAACATTGCAAATTAGTGGTTCCACTGAGATTTTAATTTCAACCAAGTTTACTGCGTTTTCCTTTACATGTCTAAAAATCTTTAGATGTTGTACCCACTCTTCCAGACGCAGCACTTTGGGAAATAATACTATTATAATTTTAAAATTTGTACAAGAATGAATAATAATAAACTAAGTAGCAATTAGTTTTAGAACTTGTGTGTGGTGGTGGCCTATTTAAATATAATTAAAATAGAGAAACTGGCTTGGCTTATGGGACACCCTTAACAAAGGCTCAGCTCCTATTTATGCTTCCTGTATCTTTCTTTGGGTAGTGTTCTTTGGCTTTGAATGCTTTCATAGAGAGATAAGATCAACACACTCAGTTTCTTATTTATGGTGCTCTAACTCTTAAAACAACAACTGAGGATGGATGACCTAGCTGCTGATATCTCCCCACACTTAAAACTCATAGTGTTGGCTGTAAATCAGATGCACAATCCCGGATGTGTTCCCAAGCCTCTGCATTTTAACCAGTTCTGGTTTTCGGGAAAGGTTCTGTCTGTCGCTGCAAGAAGTGTCTTTGATGGGGGGTCAGATCTACAGCTATCCTTGGGCATGAGAAGAAGAACAAATTAGATACCATATTGGCTTAGGAAAATGGCGTTAGTAAGTTCTCCACTAGAGTCATGACCTTTCCAGCCATGAGTGGTTAGCTAAGGGTTATACAGTTCCAGGCGTGTATCCCTCTTTTATCTACTACTTAGGTAGCAGATGGTAACTTCCCACTTGTAAGGGCCACTACTGCACCAGCAGGGATATTTTGCTGGATCAAGCATTGTTATTGTTTACAGCCCATTAGGACTACTGGTTGTTCTCCTCCTCCCTTGGTAGCTTACATTGTACTTTCAGCTATTATAAGAGCCATCATGTGTGAGGAGGGGTCCAGGTCAACTCTAGATGAATTCCTGGAAATACCATGTTAAAAGTATGTGGTATCTGCAGCAATGTGGTCTTACCTTCCTGTTCTGGTAGGCAACAAAGGGCAATGGGATTCCTCCAACCAACAACTCAACAAAGGAAGTTTTCTCTGTCTACCATTGGGGAATTCTGTTATTCTCTTGGGGCCAGTATTAAAACCCTTTGTTACAGAACTCATGCACTACACACATACACACACACTATATATGCACATATATAATGCACATAATTACATATGAACATATATACATATATTATGTATCATACCTAATTATACACATATATTACAACATATATATATAATTGCACACATAATTATACATTTATATATGTAGTGTATATGTGTATGTGTCTGTGTATGTGTGTGTATGTGTAGTCAAAAGCCTTCTAAAGGCTGAATCCTCTATATTTTTATACTGTGATTTATGTGTACTTATGGCCTAGATGAATGTAGTCTATTGAATATTTAAAAGTTTTAACAAATATCTTCCTCTGTTATTGTAACTTCTGAAGTGATGTTATTTTGAGGACATTTTAAATGATTTTAGCCTATGTCTTCTTGATGGAGGAAGGTCATTGGCTAATAAAGGCACTGCCCTGGCCCATTTTATTGGTTAGAGGATAAGTGGGAGGAGTAGGCAGAACAGGACGCTGGGAGGAAGAGGAAGTGAGCTCAGGCTCGACAGCTTTCCTCTCAGGAACAGACGCCTGAGAGAGAGACGCCATGCCCCGCTCCCGGGATGAAGCTCCGACCCAGGATGGACTAGGCTAGAATCTCCCTGGTAAGCGCACCTTGGGGTGCTACACACAGATGATTATAAATGGGCTGAATTAATATGTGAGAATTAGCCTAGAAGAGAATGGGCCAAGCGGTGTTTAAAAGAATACAGTGTCCATGTAATTATTTTGGGCATAAGCTAGCCGGGCAGGCGGCCGGGGGTGCTGAGAACGCAGCCCTGCCGCCCCTATTACCACATATGGCGCCCACGTGGACAACTGCTTCCACATAAAGCCTGAGACAGCTTGGGAAGTAATTCTAGAACAAAATGAAAGCATTGTGCCTGGTTTCTTGGTAGCAGCAATTTCTCGGTTCTACTCTGCTTGCTAGAGGCAAGCAAGCGCCTCATCTAAGAGAGGCTTCCTGACTCAGCTTTAGCTGCAAAGCCTGCAGCTCATTAAGAGGTCCTGCCACGAAACACTTAAACGGTGTTGACGAAAAGCTGAACACATGCTTTTCGGTTTTCAGCCATAACAGGAAAAAAGCTGCGCCATTTAAAAATGCCAGCTTTCTGGGCTGTCCTACCAGGACAAACTCTGACTTTTACGCAGGCAGTTTGTGCGGTTTGCAAGCAAACGCTGCTGAAGCTCGCTTGCTGGCTACAGCCAGTACCTCAGCCATGAGGCTGGAAAGCTAAGGAATGGGCTGGATCCAGCCGGCAAAGCCACGCCTTTATTCCTACTGATATTGCTTGGTAAATTAAAGACTCGTGTGGTCAGAAAAAGAGAGATATACAGTAAAGAGAGATTCAAAGACAAAGAAAATTTCTAAATGGTTTACTGTGTGTTAAAAATTTATGCAGACTAAAAGTTGAAGTTCTTAAAGTAAAAAACATAAAAAAAGGAAGAGAGTTGTTGTGTGTGGTAGCACACGCCTTTAATCCCAGTGCCTAGAAGGCAGAGACAAACAGATCTCTGTGAGTTCAAGGTGTAGTAGTGTACACCTTCAATCCCGAATGCCTGGGAGGCAGAGACAGGCGGATCTCTGAGAGTTCAAAGACAGCCTGGTCTACAGAGTTACTTCAGGTCAAAGATACAGAGAACCTGTCTCAAAAAGCAAAGAGTTAAAAGTAAAAATAAACAAAATAGAGGTTAAAACAAAGCTGCACAAAGATGGAAAATACACAGAGAATTTTGATACTGTATGCTATTATGCTCTCTTTGAATTGTTTGAATGCTGAGGAAAGAGCAAAAGCTACTAAAAGATATTTATTTATAAATGCTGCTGAACTAATCCAACATAGATATTTTTATGCCTTGACTTTGAAATTGGGATCTAAGGACATGATGCTTTGGAAAGGAGTTTCTTATTTTGTTTTCACAGAGGATGAGACGCTGTTCATTTCTTCTATTCCGATTTGGTATGATGGACCACGCCCTCCTGAAGGGTTGCAGTGAACATCTTCAGAAAATTGCTTCGCTCAACTGCCAACTGAGATGAAACTAGCACACAGGTTATACCATGAAAGACCTAATTAACGATGCCCCCATTCAGCAGGAAGCAGTTTGGAGAGAAAAAACTGCGCCCATGTTCCCAAATATGGTTTATAAACGTTCTTTTACATTTAAAGGGGGATATGATATAGATATGAATAATTTGCATTAGTATAGATTTTGCTTTATTGATAGAGATTTAAGGTCAATTTTGTTATATGTATAAGTGTTTCTGATTTTGATTAAGGTATTGTGATTGTGTAGTTCATTTAAATATGTACTGTATAATTAAGAAATATAGGTTGTTAATGGATAATCATCGATAATAGTAAAGCTTGTAGTCATGTTAGTTAGATTTTCTAGATATATAGAGATATATTTTAGATAGACATTCTTCATGTCTTTCAAAGAATAGGACTTTTCATGACAATGAGACACTCTGCTCCTGGCAGCACCAATCTACTTCAAGAGGAAGATGGGCATCGAAGAGGCTCCTTATGGAGTTTGATAGCCATTTGGGCAAGAAACTGCTCTTGCCTGGACTCTTGCATAAACTGGACACAGAGAACCCGCAGAGAGAGGACTACTGAACTTGTCTAAGGTGAGATGATCTTTCGGGGTTCCTGATTCATGAAAGAGTCTGCGAGACATTCTGCAGGACACAACAGATAGTGACTGAACTGACTTTGAATTTTCCTGCTTTATGGAAATGTCTGCTGGATACCATGGGCCTGAAGGCTTGAAGATGGATGCCCCAACGGTACAAAAGAACTTTGGGTGACTGTCCAGGCAGCGAGATGTCTTTGTCATTTCTAGAGTTTGAAGTTTCTTAGTTCTTGTTTACTTAGGTAATATTATATCTTTCTGGAGTCTTTGATGGAGTTAAGAATAGTTAGTTATAGTTATAGTTTTCCTTAGTTATGATAAAGATTATTGTAACTTTTACTTGATAACTGTTTTGTTATATGTAATTTTGCTATGTTAAAGTTAAAGCCTTTTTTTTGTTGTTGTTTAAACCGAAAAAGGGGAAATGATGGAGGAAGGTCATTGGCTAATAAAGGCACTGCCCTGGCCCATTTTATTGGTTAGAGGATAAGTGGGAGGAGTAGGCAGAACAGGACGCTGGGAGGAAGAGGAAGTGAGCTCAGGCTCGACAGCTTTCCTCTCAGGAACAGACGCCTGAGAGAGAGACGCCATGCCCCGCTCCCGGGATGAAGCTCCGACCCAGGATGGACTAGGCTAGAATCTCCCTGGTAAGCGCACCTTGGGGTGCTACACACAGATGATTATAAATGGGCTGAATTAATATGTGAGAATTAGCCTAGAAGAGAATGGGCCAAGCGGTGTTTAAAAGAATACAGTGTCCATGTAATTATTTTGGGCATAAGCTAGCCGGGCAGGCGGCCGGGGGTGCTGAGAACGCAGCCCTGCCGCCCCTATTACCACATATGGCGCCCAACGTGGGGCTCGAACCCACGACCCTGAGATTAAGAGTCTCATGCTCTACCGACTGAGCTAGCCGGGCAGGCGGCCGGGGGTGCTGAGAACGCAGCCCTGCCGCCCCTATTACCACATCTTCTCATTTTATAAAATACCTTTTCCTTCCTTTTAGACTTTTTTAGTGGCTTGTAAAATCTCATTATACTTTATATGATTAATACTAATTTGTTGACATTGTGCATACTATGGAATCAAATTTATACTTTTCAATCACATGTGTGTATTTGTGTATGTGCATGCACATGTGCGTGCGTGTGTGTGTGTGAGAGAGAGCGAGAGAGCCAGAACAAGAGAGAGAGAGAGAGAGAGAGAGAGAGAGAGAGATAGCAAGAATGTTGGGAATTCAATGTAACCTATGAAGAACGCCATTCTGGGCTCACCCCCTCTGTAACAGTACTAGCCTGAATTCTGACCAGCTTTCCTTGTTAGTCAAAGCAAAGAAATTGTCCAAGGGGAGTGTTACACATGCAAAAGTCATTGCTGTCTGTCACAGAAGAAAGGGCTTAGAGAAGGACTTAGCACATTATAATTCCTTCTCCTTAATTTGGAGAGTGGGGAGTGAAGTTAAGTAGGCAGAAAGGGAAAGAGAGCGCAATCTTGGGAAATCTGACGAGGAACCAGAGCTTAAGACTCTGTGTGACCTTCCCATTCCCAGCCCTGCTGGGGCACATATGGGATTCTTTTACTCCTCTGGAGTCAGGATGGCAATGCAGCCTCAGGAGCTCTGTGGCGTTCTTGATGTCTTTCCCATATCTGGGTCCCAGTCTCCAGATACTCAGCTAATATGAAGCCTCCACATGCGCTTACTGGGAGTTGGCTGTACTTTGTTTTTTCCCTTGTTCCTGCTGCTGAAATAGCTTGGGTCTGAAATCAGTCTGGCTGTGGTCACATTGCTTCGGCTAGAGGATATTGTGTAAGCCTGTTACCATAGTAACAGGTGAGTGTTCCCAATTCATGCCAGAAAACAAGGAGCTGGTGACAGCAACTCTTGCTTCTGGGAGACCTTAAGCCTCACCAGGCTCCTGAGTCAGTCAGCAGGTCTGATGGTCCTTAACATTCCTTGTCTCCACCACAGAGGCTGGCAGGATCCATCATGCACTGACAAGTTTTTGTTGTTGTTATTTGGGTTTTTGTTTTGTTTTGTTTTTGTTTTTGAGACAAGGTTTCTCTGTGAAGCCATGGCTGTCTGTCCTGTTACTCACTCTTTAGACCATGCTGGCTCAGAACTCGTTTGAGTTCCCGCAGTGCTGGGACTAAAAGTGTGCACAACACCGCCTGACATTTTTTTAAGCTAAAATCTTTATGGGTTATATTTTTTTATATTGCTGGTGGATGCCATTTTTCATGAAGGTGAAGATGACATTCCATAGGTTTTGAGTTTTTAGTCATAATACTATAACTTCATATTTCAAGATAAATGAAATTGTAGGAAACTGTATAAGACACGAATAAGAAAAAAATTCAAGAAATAAATAGAGGATTCCTCAAGGGTATCAATTCTAATTAGATCCAGGATCTTAACTGGAATGAAGAGCCATCCCCACATCTTCTTCTAGCACACATTTTATTTTTCTTGCCACATGAGTTCGCATAATAATCCCAGGGTGGGCAGAGTCACCATACATGGGGGCTCATTCTTGGTCCATAAATAACCATCCTTGCTGTGCTCCCCCACGGTGAAGGAGTAAGGCAGCTCTCTGGAACCTCTCTGGAAAGAGCACTGTCCCTGAGAATTTCGCCAGCCTCTCCTACTTCCCAATCTCCTTGAGAGAGGGTTTTAATGTATCAGCTTCACACACAGATTTTGAGAGACAAACATGGACATAAAAGTACTTTACTCTTCAGCCTAATCAATCACAAATAAGGAAATAATTAAATCTTCTTTAGCCCCCATGCATGTCTCATGGGGCTTGAGAACCTCCAAGTTCTTTTAAAGCTTATGACTTTATGACTCTGCTCCACAGCTAACACTGGGGACACTTCCCGTTAACACTCCCAGTTCTCTGTATGTAGAGCATCATGGTTGGTCACAAGAGCACAGTTTATCATTTCAGCACTACAAACAGTGTCAACAGTGTCAAGTGAGGTATTATTTTTATCACAGATATCTTTTTCATTTAAGGAAATGCAGAAAATGGCAGTCACTGAAAGTGTGTCATCTGCACTATTTGCTTTTGTTTCACTACGGTTCTGAAAGTCCTGTGGTATGTACCAAGTATCATCTTTATAGCTACGGCCTCACAGTTTTCTTAAATCTGAATGTTTTTAAACAATTTCAAAAGTATCATAAAGAAGAAGATATAAAAATGACTTTAAGTTCAACCAGGACAAAACCTAGAGACAGTACTTTGGGTAAAATTATCACAAATATTTCTGGTACCTTATGTACAGGGAAAGAAAATGACTATAAGAAACATGGAAAGTGACTGAAACATATACACATAGTTCAAGTAGCTTAACTGTGCCGTCGGGCATTAGCTTCAGGACATCCAGATTTTAACAGTATCTTCATCATCCGGACGTGTTTCTTCCAGGCTTACTTCTGCTTTCAAACACTGGTAAGAGTGAGCACTTAAGCCTTTAATGGGCAATAAAACAAGGTGGAATTTTAAATTTCAAAATGAAAAGAAACTTTAAAATCTGCTTTGAAGAAACTTTAGGATCAGCGTTATAATATATCAGCATCAAAGTTTCTTTAATTTAAAAGTCGTTCTTTCAGTGCCATTAGGTCTTACTCAGTTCTTCTGAGCACCGTTTTTGAACTTTCAAGTTCATAGGCCCAGGTACAGCACACAGCAATCTGCCATTTTGTTAGATGTTGTAAGAGATATTTTTTTAAGTTATAGTTTATTCGGCAGTTCTACCTGGAGATTCAAAATCTTGTTTCTTTGCTTTTCAATTTACTTCTACTTCACACCATTTCTTCTTTCATGCTATTATTATTTAAATTTTTGTAAACAGAACTAGTCACGTAATTTTAGAAGCTAACAATTTTGTTAGGGAACACAGTTTATTTCTATTCTTCATCATGGAGGTGCCCACAACTTTCTAGCAGATGATAACTGTCATAACTTTTATGTATATATCTCCAACGATTCTACAAGAATGTAAAAGGACTAATGGACACAACATGTAATTTCCCTTATTTGGCTCAAAACATGCCATGTCCTCTGCCTTGCTTATTTTTTATTTTTTAGAAATAGTGGTAAATTGCAAATAGCAATAAGAGACAAAAAAGAAAATACTATGCTTAGCACCATAAACATTGGCCATATGATAATTAAATTAACCTATACTTCACCTATATATGTTATAAAGGTGAATATTTTATCCCCTAAACTTGTGGCTCTTAACTATAATGTTCTCTGAAGATGGGATGATGGACCACCTCAATCAATGAGATTAGAATAACCTATAAGATAGGTCCATAATATGTAAAGACCTACTTAAAGTGCAAAATACCAAGATCCAAACAAATAAATGAGTAAAAATATAAACAAATTTAAACATAATAAACTATATCCAACTACATGCAAAGCAAGACTATGGTATCATATAACTTTCATTTGTCAAATATATATATATATATACCATGGTATATATATATATATATATATATATATATATATATATATATATACCATGTTTCCTATGTGTTGTTGAAGGTGTAGGGAAAAAAAGACTCTAACATGTAGTAGATAAAAATTGTAAACTGGTAAATCTCTTTTTAAAACCACACTTAAGATTGCATAAAGTATTTTAAATATTATTTGTGATTTCCCAAATGTCAAAGTCACCCCTATGTCTACTAACAGAAGATTGTGCATTTAGAATGACATATGTATTGCAATGGTATCTCACATTGCTCTTACAAGTATTGAGGGAATTTTCTAGGTTTTTATTTGACCTATTGCAAAACCTGCAAAATAATAACAATAATGAAAAATAAGCATGGCAGAATACATGGCATGTTTTGAGCCAAATGAGGGAAATTAAATGATTCTGCGAGTTGGTTTTCCTTAAGGGTTTCATGACCATATGGAAGTAATGACTCACTTATGAAGGAGCAACAGCTGCTAAAAGACGTTATATTATAAATGCTGCTGGATTAATCCAACCTATATATTTTAAAAATACTGTGACTTCAAAAGTTAATTCAAAAGGTACGTTGCTTTGGAGAAGAGCTTTTGCTTTTGTTTCTATAGGAAATGAGAGGCTGTGGATTCATTCTGGGCTAAGAAAAATAAGATTTGGTTGAGGAAGACCCTTGAGAAATCTCCAGTGGGAATGGATGGCCCATATGATCCATCATTTCAGAATACCTCTGTTGTAGTTTCTTCTGAGTTTTGTATCCAGAACAGTTTCAAGGATGCTGGCTAGGATAATCAAGCCACACAGAATACTGCAGTCAGTATTTGACTATAATCCTAAACTTTCTTTGGGTCTCCATAATATTACCAGTATCCCTAATTATCAAGAAGTAGCCTAGAAAACTATACCCACATTTCCAAAATAAATGGATTGTTATGATGTTTATCTTTGTTTAGAGTATTGATTACAAGTTCTTATAGATAATGGTTAGGGAAAAAAGCTAAACAAAGGAGATTAGATTCTGGGTTCTTGTTCTGAAAAGAAAAAGGGAAATTTTGTGGGATAATGCTCTTGTACACTCTAAGTGTTTGTGATTCATATTGGTTTAATAAGGCTCTGATTAGTCAGTAGCCAGGAAGGAATTACAGGCAGGGAAACCAGACTAGGAGAATTATGGGAAGAAAAAAGGCAGAGACACAGTTTTTGGACAGATGTAGAGGAAGCAAGATGAGAATGCCTTACTGAGAAATGGTACCAAGACACATGGCTAAACATAGATGAAAATTATGGGTTAAATTAACTTGTAAATCTAGTTAGTAAAAAGCCACATGATCTTTTGTGAGTTAAAAAATATAAATATTTTTAAGTTATATTCATTAGAGTTAAGATTATTCTATGCATCAAAATGCAACAGAGTTCCAGTTCTATTTGAGAAAACAAGTAAATATATAGGTAGACAGGTAATTCTCTTATAATACAGAAATGACTCTTTCAATAAAAATGAGAAAATTTATTCCTATGACAACTTCTAACAGTAGTAAAAAATGCATTTTGGAAATCCAGTGCTTAGTCATTTAATATTGAAATCACACAATTATATTAAATATCTTGGAGAATTAATAAACAAAGCAAAAAGAGCATGGCATTTACCAATATAAATGATATCACATTGAGAGTTCAGTTTTGTATCTCTATTCTGTGGTGGTAAAAATCTGAAGAAAATAAACGGAGGTCTTCCAACAGACTAGAAGTGGCAGGCAGACTGATGAGGTTGGCACATGTTTGTTAAAACACTTAACATTCCTGGAGGTAAGAGTGGTGTCCAAGTTTACCTCATCATTATACCTATGACTTCAAAGGCCTTGCTGAGTAAAGAAACTGAGCTTTCTATAAATGTCTTCTTTTTTTTTTTCCAAATGATTTCCTAGAATAATACTGAAAAATATGTAAGTGCTATATTAAAGGAATGGGCATCAAGTAAGGCGATAGATTTTTAAATGATGTTTGTAGATATTTATACTTTATACACTAAGACCTGGAAAAAAAAATCCCCTTTTCCCGTAAGTAGGACCACTGCTGTTGGAAATTGTCTCATTCCATGTGTGTATTGGGACTGATGGGGAAAGAGATTTAAGAAAATAAAAAGAGATTTTCGAACTAAGACAGTAAAAAAAGAAAAGAAAAGAAAAAAAGAAATCAAGCACACCCCAAGTAAGTATCAGTTACTTGTTGTAATGGGTACAATTCCCTGCCCTGTGTATCTTCAAAGGCAGAAGACAAAGAAGGTGTACTAAAAATAGAGCCTTGTGCTGGCGCGAGAAACAACTGATTCTTAATATGGGGCATGGGAGCTCAGGATGGAAGGCAGATAAAGGAATGAAGCTCCCATCGGTTTTGTTTTCTGACCCTTTGAGTCTAATATTCAAATTTTGTTGACTATTTTATGCAATGGCAATGTAGCTCATCACTTTTATTAAATCAAGTGGATTTGTAATAGTCTTAAGCCAATTTTCTCCAAGGCCAAGTAAAATGACCCTTGAACAAAAGCACAGATCTTCGAAAATCTAGTGAGCAACTTAGTTAAATTATCCAATTACCTCTGGTCAAAGATCATAAGTAGAAATGGATGGATAAATCTATAATCTAACTTCAAGATAATTTTCACAACTCATCTTCAATTTTTTTCTCCAGCTTATAGAAAAGGCAAGAGCTAAGTGAGTCGTGCATTTCACTATGGAAAGATAAGAAGAAGTTTCCAGTTCAAAATAACTACATGATCATGAAGCTGCTAGGGTCTTCCTTCACATTATCTGTGAGGTAAGAGGGGCTATAGAGTTGTGTTAGCCCCATGAGGTCAGGTATTTCACTTAAAGGAAGTGCAATCGGGGTAGAAGAACATGGTTGTTAGGAGACGCCACTCCTCAAATGCTTTGTAAGGAGGAGTTCTTTTTTCTGATAACTTGGGGTAAAAGAAAATGTAGAGGTGTAGAGCTCTCAAGTGTGTGAGGAGACACTTCACCAAAGACCTGATGCCCTTCATTTCTTGTCTGAAAGTCCAGGCTTTTACATATACAGCAGTTATAGAGAATACCTTGATTCCTTTTTTCTGTTTTCTCTTTGCTTATCTCGCTTTTTTGGTAGAGATTCAAGAAGTTCTGAGTGTAAGGCACTTCAGACCATTACCCTCGATTCTTACGTAATAGATCCATCTGTAGGATTGTAGTATAATTTAAGCTTTCATCATTTAGCCAAAATTCCTCAATAGCCAGCTTGTACTGAGACTAAAGAGCATTATAAAAAATATTTGATTTTTCTTCAGTGTTTCAGGATAAAATTGTCTTCATTTCTTGAAGATTGATTACAGTAGGGAATCTAAGAGGCAGAAGATAAATTTCTCATGGTCATCTTATGAAGAAAGATGAATATTAGAACCTTAAGAGTAGCAATGTGTTTTACTCTTTACCTAACTTCAAGCCCTCAGAGACAAGTTCAATAGAGTTTCTGTTTCTTACCTTCTGACCCCTCTACTTGGAGTGCTTTTATAGCCAATCACATATCTCAATGATTAGAATGCAAAGCTCCCTTCCAGGGCTTCTCCTCTTCCGGGAGCCCTGCATTTCTCTCTTTTTGATGACACACAGAACAAGTTTACAAGGAAATGTTTATGCACATAATTATCTACAATCCATTTACATTTGCTTGGAGTTTTTAGGTCAACCACTCAGAATAGATACTGAATTTAGAAAGCCCTAGAATTTTTATTTCTTGTCAGAAAGAAAGCTGTAAATATGGTCAAGAACTCAAGGTCAAAGGAGCTGGGTAGATGCCTACAAAATAAATTAGGAGAATGATTCGCATGATCTTTTCTATACATACTGTGTTTGCACATTTAAAGTCATTAAAATAACCAGCAATTTTCTTCCATAGTTAAAGTGAAAGAAAATACATTGCTTCATCAAGAGATTATCCTCAGCACCAATGGAATATTTGATTCATTATCATATTAAATGTTATGATAACTGATAAACTATTTCTGGGAACCAAAGCACTGAAGAATGCATCTATAGAGGGAAAACTGCTCCCACTGCTATGTCCAAGGCACGTCTTGTTGCTTTAGTTTCCAAGTCAGTAAGGTCCTTTCCCCTAGGGAGCTGTTGGGCTCAGTGTGAGCTGGGGGGATAGCAATGTCCAGAGCTAAGGAACATTTTGCAGCCAACTCCACCAAACTAACTTATTTTTATTTCTTGACTCCCTGTTGAGATTTTCCTCAAGAACAATACATTGCCAGAAACATTGGTTCTGATTCGAGTATCTTGTCATGCTGGTCAAGGAGGGAATGAAGAGTTTCTTGGTAATGTTTTGCCTTAATTAGGCAGCTCTTGAAGCTCAGCTATGTTAAGATATATACAAATGGCTCCAAACAGTCCACATGTTTTCTTTAATTGCATTTCCCTGAATTTGCCAGAGGGAACTCTTTCAACAGATGTCATGAAAGTATGGAACTGCCCCAGCAATCGATTTTAATAACTCATGGATTGAGAATGTGTTCAGTGGAAATATGTCTGCTACAAACATATGTGGTGTTGGCACATTTTATACAAGCAGCTAACAGAATGTGGAAAACTTATCTCATGTACAGGAAGTTCAGCATTTCCTCTTGGGAGTGTTGCTCATACATTTTTTCTTCTAGCACATTACTCACCATGAAGCTTATCTAAATGTTAGGGGGCAGGGGGCTTTTGTTGTTGTTATTGTTTTTGTTCTTGTTTAAGTATGTGGTCTTTCCCCGGGTCCCTGACATCTCTTCTTACTATATATCAACTGAGAAGGCAAGCAGGAGAATTTTATCCTTTTCTGTTTCTCTGATGTCGTTAAGTTCTTGAGAGCCTTGTTACTCTTTATTTTTCCATACTATTCCCAACAGAGGAACTATGGATTTTCTGTTTTTGAGACCACTGTGGAGTTGTCTCCATTCCAGTTCTGCACTGACAATCTTGTCTTCTCCTATGTATTGTTTGCCCTCGTGGGCAGGTTGTGTCCTTCTTCAGTGATTGCAGAAGTGCTCTTCTTTATCTTTAAGAATCTTGTCAGAATCAGGCTGAAACTACATAAGGCAAAACAGGAGTGTGAATGAATGCCTGAAGTAGTGTGTTATGAATCACTTTTATCTTCCTACAGATATATTGCTTATAAAAGGATTTGTAGTTAATAAATTGAATTTATTTTTCTTCTTTTTTATTGAGCTATACATTTGGAATTTCTTAATAGAGCTATATTTCTTAGCAATTTGATTTTTTTTAAAGAAAGTATTTATTTTATCCATTAGTATGATTCCTTTGTCTGAATGTCTGTAACTACATGTGCCCAGGAGGGGTAGAAAGTGATGTCAGGTGTTGGATCATGGTCAAAAAGAGTGATGTATGGTGAGCAATGTTGGAGAGAGAGAGAGAGAGAGAGAGAGAGAGAGAGAGAGAGAGAGAGTCCAGGAAAAAAGGCAGAGGGTCTTTTACCTCAGGTGTATTTTGTTCCCTGGATTGGTCTTGGATGTGATTTCCTCTCACCTGTGGCAAACATTTATATCCAGTTTATAAGACATGTTCATTCTTGCTGGATATCAGAACACAGCTATAGAACCCAATCTGGTCAGTGTACCCTGAATCTGGAAAAGGCCTTCTGCCTTGCTTTCATGTTTTCCCAGATATAATCTATAGTACACTTCAGACAATTGTGTTTAAAACTGGTCTGCCCTGAGAACGTTCTGGGAAAGACCTGCTATGTTAGTATTTAGTATATGCTTTTGTGAATTCACAACCTTCCTTGGACCATTGTTTTCTTTGTTATATTCCTCTATAAAAGCACACTGAAACTGAAGTAAGGTGTCTACAGCAGTAGACTGTGGTCCACTCCATTCGTTCAGGACCTCAAATCCCAGGTTCAACAGACAAGATCTTCACAGGTTGGCTGGAAAGTTGACATCAGGTTCCCTGGAACTGGAGTCGGATAAAGTTGTGAGGTGTCACATGGGTTCTGAGAATCAAACACACATCCTCTTCAAAGAGTAGCAAGTATTCTTCTCCCCCGAGCCATCTCTCTACCCCCATCAGTTTCATTTTTCTTGGTATTGTTATTTTAAGTTCTGTACACCCTTTTATTTTCCCAAGCACCTAAAAAAAACCCAAAATATATTATTTTCACATTGAATGAAAGTTGGGAGTTAATATTTTTTTCCACCGGAAACTGTCATAGGCTCTAATTTATCCACGTTTTCTTTTTCCATTTTAAGATTATTTTCACTGTCAAAATATGAAAACAGGCCCTGAGAAAAGGAGAAGCCAGCCGTATTGGACAGTTAAGTGAGGGCCGTTGTCCTGGAAATGGGATGATAAAGAGAGTGAAACCCAGGCCCAGTAGTGGCGACAGCTAGCTGGAGAGGCGGCCTGGGAAGTCTCTCTGACTTACTCACATCGAACATTTTCAGCGAGTGAGGGTCATGCAAATTTGGCATAGATTTCTTTTTTACTTATTTGTTTTAATAATCTTCATCATTTTGAGTCCTTTTATTTTCTTTTTGATGTTCATTTTATTTTTTAAAAAAGTTATCTTTTCTCATTTTACATGTCAAATCCAGTTCCCACTTTCTCCCCCCCTCCTGCTCCCTTCGCCCCCCCCCATCCCTCCACCCATCCATTTCTCAGAAAGGCTAAGGCTTCCTATGGGGAATCAACAAAGTCAAACGCATTGCTTTGAGGCAGGACCAAGGCTCTCAGCACTATATCTAGGCTGAGCAAGGTATCCCTTTAGAGAGACTGAGTTCCAAAAAGTCAGAAGAAGCAGTAGGGATAAATTGTGGTCCTGCTGCCAGTGGCCTTACAGTCTACCCCAGCCATAAACCTGTCACCCACATTCAGAGGGCCTAGTTTGGTCCTTTGCTGGTTCCTTTGATGTCAGGCCAGGGTTCGAAGACTTCCACTAGCTCAGGTAAAGGGTTGCAGTGGGTATCCCCATCATAGTCTTGACCTCTTTGCTTGTATTCTCATTCTTCCCTCTCTTCGACTGGACCATTGTGGTTCTATGCATGTGCTTTCATCATTTGCTGGATGTCGGTTCTGTGATGACATTTGAGATAGTCATCAACCTGACTACAGGGCAAGGCAAGTTCAGGCACCCACTCCACTATTGCTTATGGTCTTAGCAATCCTTGTGCATTCCTGGGAATTTTTCTAGTGCTAGGTTTCTTGCTAGTCCCATAATGGCTTCCCCAATCAAGTTAACTATTTCCTAGTTCTCTGTCTCTGTTCTTCTCCCATCTGGACCATCTAGTTCCCTCTAGTTCTCCTCCCCTCTCCCCTTCTCTATTTTCCCTCCGCTTCTGCCTTCCCTTCTCTCCCCCAACCCATGCTTCCAATTTTCACAGGAGACCTTGTCTATATTTTTTTCCAAGGGAATCTATGTATGTTGTTCTTAGGGTCCTCCCTGTTAGCTTCTCTGGGATCACAGACTATAGGCTCCTTATTCTTTGCTTTAGTTAGTACTCACCAATGAATGGATACAAACCATGCTAATCTTTCTGGATCTGGGTTACCTCACTCAGGATGGTTTTTCTAGTTCCATCCATTTGCATGCAAATCTCAAGTCATTTTTTTACCATTGAGTAGTACTCCATTGTGTAAACGTACCACATTTTGTTTATCCATTCTTCAGTTGAGGGGCATTTAGGTTGTTTCCAGGTTCTGGCTACTATGAATAATGCTGCTATGAACATAGCTGAACAAATGTCCTTGTAGTATGGTTGAGCATCTTTTGGATTTATACTCAAGAGTAGTATTGCTGGGACATGCGGTACGTTGATTCCCAATTTTCTGAGAAACTGTCAAACTGGTTTCCAGAGTGGTTGTACAAGTTTGCATTCTCATCAGTAATGGATGAGTGTTTCCCTTACTCCGAATCCTCTCCAGCATAAGCTATTATTGGTATTTTTATCTAGCCAGTTTGACAGGTGTAAGATGGTATCTCAGAGTCATTTTGATTTTCATTTCCCTGATGACAAAGGATGTTGGAAATTTCCTTAAGTGTCTTTCAGCCATTTGAAATTCTTCTGTTGAGAATTCTCTGTGTAGATCTGTACCCTATTTTTTAATTGAATTATTCGATATTTTGATAGCTAATTTCTTGAGTCCTTTATATATTTTGAAGATCAGTCCTCTGTCTGATATGGGCTTGGTGAAGATATTTTCACATTTAGCAACATGCTTTTTTGTCTTATTGATTGTGTTCTTTGCTTTATAGAAGCTTCTCAGTTTCAGGAGGTCCCACTTATTTATTGTTGCTCTCAATGTCTGTGTTACTGGGGATTTAAAGCAAAGGAAGGGGAGGGAGAATATCAGCCAGGAGAAACTGTCTTGAGAAAGAACCAGATTAGTGTGGAGAAGAAGACCAAGGGAGCAATCAGTGCCGGGGAAACAGCAACTCAAAACTCTGTATTACAAATGTTGAACAGTATTAGCAATATTATTTCCATAGAAAATTAATGATTCAACATGGAAAAATTACTAAGGCCACACATCTTGGGCAAGTGGGAAGAAGCAGATATGCTCATCTTCATTAGAATCCCAGAGAGTTCATCTGACTTGGAGAGAAAAATCCAAAAGCATGCGGTGATTCATGTAAATAGATGGAGAGATCCTTAGAGGGAGATGCTAGAAAAATCTTCCTCTTCATTTGTTCTCTCCACAAATTAAACAGCAATATGGGTTTAATTAATTTTTAGCCTTTACAGAGAATAGAAAACCCCTTAGTTCCAATGCAAGACTATTCCTTAAGGCACATACATCCCAATTCTTCACTTTCTGTACTAGCATCTCTCTCAACTACTTCCATCCTTTAAAAAAAAATAATCCTAACATCAAGCTCCAGTCTTACTCCCCCAGATAAGGAAAACCTTATAGAGTACACCTGAAATTTATGCTGCTATGTTCATACCCACGCGCATATACTTTTCTTGGCTCTTTCCTGAAAGGATTCTAGGAAGAGTTCACAAAGAATGGAATGGTGGCCTTTTCTGATCGTCATGGTCCTTCTCTGGGAATTCCTGAGACAAGCCCTGGTTCCTAGCATTTTGTGTCAGATCTTTTATCCCTGTGTTCTCCTTTAAATCTTTGTCCAGATGAAACATAGCTCAGGCTCATGAAGCCATGTGGTCCAAGAGCTGAGGAAATTTCGAGTCCTAAGTCTTCTTTGAATGAGAGTTTTTTCACTGGACTAAGGTCCCAATCTTGTCCTTTAAGGACAGTCAGGACAATTCAGGGAGGCATACCACACCCTTCCTCTGAAGAGTTGGTGAAACTGAAGGCCATGTGATTGTCCTTTCTGTTTATCGCCCACACCTCACATCCACTGTATCTTCTCCCTCTGTCCTGAAACAATTCCCGTAGCAGTCAATACGAGCTCAGCACTGAACAGACATCATTTTGTGACCATTTTACTAAAAGAGAAAAGACATTTATTGCTGTTGATCATTCCAAAATATAGACTCTTTTGCTGTACTCTGACATTATTATCTAAAAAGTCTGGAATCTTTTTCAAAATGTAGATCAAGATCAAGATCAGAATAAATATTCTTATTTTTATGAAACCTTAACTTAGCTAATAGTATTTGATTTGCTTTGTCATTTAACTAATAAATTTCTTTCCTTTTCAGAAAGGACACTGTAAAAAGAATTAAAGCATGCTATATCTAAAAACACAATTCCTTTGTCTTAAAAGACATTTGTTGCCATAAGACGCCTAGACTAGTTCTAAAAGATTGCCATTTTCCTGCTGTGACCAGCTAATACTACTCAACTAGAGTGGGCTACTGCATGCCTGATATTTCTAAGTAGCTGGCCATCACTCACATGTATTTTGAAGAATTACGGTGTAAACGATGGTACCGGTTGCTGAGTGAGTTTGTTCTGAGAATTTAAATCACTACTTCAAACAAGGATTTGGGGTGTGACTACATGCATACAGACTAAGTAGATGGCACTGTGCCACTAACTGTGGAGCTGAGTTCAAAATCCACAGGGAAAGCGATCCAGAGGAAGGATGGAAGCTTCAGACCAGAGAGTCTGCTACTCTTAGTGCTTCAGTTCCTAATCTGTAGAGTTTCTGCTCTACTCTTGGGATTTTCAAACAGTTGCACTCTTTTTCCTCAGCCTATCTAGAATAATTTCTCTCAGTAAAGTGTTCTGATGGTGGCTTAGTCATGTCTGCAGACTACTAGATTACTCTTTGAATGAATGACTGGAGCCTGGAGCTCCATTTCATATAACATACTGACATAAAAAAAAGTGACAAGCATAATTCTAGAGAAGCTTATGAATTCCTGCAGGTTTTAGTTGCATAAAGTGGTCTGATATGGTTTGTTTGATTAACAGTAAGCTAGAAATAGATTTATGAATACTCTTCTTGGAAACATCTTTAATGATGTGTTCTGTAGTTAATACACTAATTTCTAGTGTGGCTCTCAACTATCTCAAGAGGTTGAACGTTTAAACGAAGTGATTCATGCTCTCCAGATATTTATAACTGAGCTGGATTTTTTTTCCCTTGGAAATTACCACTGACACCAATCTAGATCCCAGTGGATCATTGGTGAGGACTGGGTTTTGATTCCCAGCTGTTACACAGTAGTTCACACTCTCTGTGCCTCTGGCTCCAGGGGATCTGATACCCTCTTCTGATCTCCACTAGTATCAGCTATACATGTGATTCACAGGCATAAATACACCCGTGCAAATAAATAAATCCAAGTAAAACGTTTCTTATTAGGAAACCCTAGAGATGGCTCCAGAGATGCTTGCCCTTGGCATTTTCTAGGTCACGTTCCAAAATGACCCACGATTCCATACAATTAACCCTGGTTAGTTAAACTTACTCCAAAGACTTCAGGGTAGGGTATGGCAATGAGCCATGGAAGGATGCCCGAACAGCCTTATAGTATGCTTTCAAACTGCTTCTGTGATGGGTTTTCATGGTGTCGCCTCATTTTTAGCCATACTTTAAAACTGCTATTATTTTAATTGATAACCATACTTGGAGCAATGACAGACTTCTAAAGTGATATGTTTTCATGTTGGGTCCTTCGGCTCCAGGATTTTTATTTGCATTCCAGAGCTATAGGTTTTGAAAATAATTTTCTCATCTGGAATGATTATCTATTTTAGCAATGATAATGTTTATTTATTTTTTAATGTGAGAATAGTTGAATTACGCTGCAGTGCAATTGTGGAATGCATTGTTGGATGCCATGCCTTGATTTGTTATTTCTTATATCAAGCAAGTGTGTGGATGTCCCCTAAGAATATAGAGTGTGAAGTTTGTCAAGTACTGCTTGTCTCGAAACGCTTGAGTAGTAATAGAAATTCTAAAGTTACAAACAAAATGTAGAGACTTCCGGCATATGATCACCCATGAGTCATATGAGTCAAGAATATATCTCTTGTCTCCTTATTTGCCCACCAAGACCTTGCCTTTAGCTGGCTTTGGGGCATTACAAAAACTCATTCTGCGATAGCATGAAGTAGTTAGCTATCATGATTTATTTTCTCTCTGTATCTTTTTTTTTTTTTGTGGAGAGGATTATGCCTTTCAAATTCCCATATTTCATTCTTGGCTTTTCTTGCAACATTGTTGTTATTGGAAATGTTAGAAGGATGGAAAGCTGCTGCCCACGGAGAATTAAAGGGTATTCAGTAGTGGTTTCTTTGGCCTGATATCAGTCAACATTTGCAGTTGGCTTTCGCAGGGGATTTTAAAGTTTCCTAACTTTAATATTTCTCACATTGATTTTGTAAATAACTATAGTTATGGATTTAAGGATCCAACAAAAGTTCAAAGCAAAAGTTGGAGTTACCATTGTTATTTAAAATAATGACCTCTTCTGCTGGGGTGGAGGCAAAACACTGTGTGTATGCACCTATGAGGGAATAATTGGTGTATTTCTGGAAATGTGCTTGTCTCAGTTTTCTTTAGAGTCTATACAATTGTTAGTGTGTTTTAAAAGAGAGAAATGAATTTATATTGGATACCCAATATATTTTAAAAAATACCTTTTTTGAGAGAGAATCACATATTCTCCAGACACAATCTAGACTGCAATATATGTAAAAAAAACATATATATGTGTGCAGCATAACATGAGGAAAACAGGAAGAGAAACGCTACATATGTGGAAAGAGAGGACAGGAGTTATAAAAGGGGACAGAATGCTAATTGTTTTCTAATCCTAATTCCATTGTAGATTTTCTGGTCTTGGTATGAATAAGTATATAAAATACAATTGAGGCTGAAAATACAAAATTAATGTGAAGCGCCACAGCTTTCCTCTGAATGCCTTCTTCTGGCTATGCAGAAGTTTATCCAGTTGTATAGATATTGAATCTGGTTAATTTTGTTGCATGATGTTTTTATTTATTTGCAAGGGATTTGCAATAAAACTCATAAAAAACAAAGTCATCTTTTGAGAAATTTTGTTTCTCAATGATATCATGCTAGCCAGTTTTGAAATCACTGAATTAGAAACACATGGGCCATAATAAAATGTGCGAGCAGATTTTTTACATTCTCAGTGATCATGCAAAACCATTTCCCTGCAATGACAAAAGACAAAAATTTTCATGCAATTGTGTTATTTTTAAGCATTTTTTTTAAAAAAAGCTTTATCTGAAAGTACTAATTGTAAAATGATCCAGCCAAAAGAACCTAAAAAATATGAAAACTGGGACACTATGGTTTAAAGTAATTGTCTTTATTTTAAAAGAAATTATCTTTACCTTTTACAGCCACTGGCCATTGACACAGGGCAATGAATGTGACAACATGGCAAGAGCATGGACAGAGCCATGACCAGTGAAGGAGAACAAGTCAGAACATTGACCTACTATCACCTACCAATTAATTGCTATTACTTAACATAGACACATAGAATTATTCAAATAAATATAATTAATCCCTGAATGCTACAGAAAGAGTTGAGTATTACTTTGGGGAAGCTGATACCACAGACACGTTTGGTGTCTAAATATGAGAGGAAATAGTATTCTGAATCTAATTATACCAGAGACAAAGTGAGCCAGCAAATAAAGCAACTTCTAGTACTTTTGGTTCGATGTTGGAAGTTATCTTTTGGAAATTGTTGGTGCTATGTATGAGACAATTTGGCAGTGTCATAGTAATCTATTCAAAAGCTCTTTAAAAAGTTCTCACTTATCTCATACCACACCCTCAACACATCACTGTTATACTCAAGATCACAACATAATCCAGAAATGATGAGATTACTCTGTGTGGCATTGCTAGGCTGGAGTTCACAACCATTCGGGGAACTAAGAGTCTAAGGTTGTCTCTCAGCTTGCAAAGGAGCCGTATTCTCACCTAAACTGGTTTGTCTCTGCTTGTACTTTCCTGGCATCTTTCTCCTCTTACGTGGACAGCCAGTGCCTTTTGAAAGGCAGACTGTGTGGCTAACAAGGAAAACTCCTACACTGACAGCCAGGGGGACGTGCTAAAATATCACCTGTTTATCTAGCCACAGCGAGAAAAGATATTATTGTCCTTTGGGAATGTTATTCATTTCTTGGCAGTGCCCTGATTGCAGTCCTTGGTGTAACAAAAGTAGATTTCCTATACAAACAGATCTGGTCTGTCTCTCGCTTTTATAGTTGCAATATAGAGAAGCCCTTAAATACACCTCTTAGATCTACAACTGTGCAGACTATAACTGATCGAGGTCCTGACTGCTATATTTGGGATTTATCAGTGCCTTTGTGCAGAAGACACACTTCTCATGAGCTTCCCTTAACCAACCGTCTAGCCAGGCTGAAATACTGAAGGGTTTCTGTCTGGGAGCCATAAAACTGTCAAGGTTTCCCTAAAAGCATCTGTAGGTTTTATTGTGTCTATACTATAACCAAGAACATCTCCATCTGACTCTTATTTATCCTTGAGAATATATATATATATATATGTATGTATGTATGTATATCCATCACTCTCACATGCCCTAATAAGCTTCTTACATGGCTAATAACATAAAAGCAATTAGATTTGAGAATAGCTCATCTGCACCATAATGGGAAAGAAGGACAACTTCCTGCCACTGCGTTTCCACCCACTGAAGACCTTAAGGAAGCCCTAGTGGGGAAAGTGATAGCACAGCTGAGATAAGGAAGCTAATTTTAAACACAGAGATGGATGGGTAGCTGATTAGCTTTTTGCCTAGTTGAGACAAACCTAGATATGCACAGGAAGAGGAAATCTCAACCGAGGGACTGCCTCCATCAGATTGGCCTGTAGGAATGTGTGGGGGCATTTTCTTGCTTACTAATTTGTGTAGGATGTCCTAGCCTACTGTGACTGTTACCACATCTGATTAGGTAAACCTGGTTGGTATAAGAAGAGCAGTTGAGCAGGCTAGGGCAAGCCAGCTGATAGTCGGCCTTCTTCTATGGTCTCCGCTTCAATTTCGGCCTCCGAATTCTATTTTTGGTTTCTGCTTTGGCTTCCCTCAATGATGGAAAAGAACTTTTAAGCCAAATAAATTCTTCTTCCCATAGTTGCTTTTAGTCAGTATTTCAACACAGAAACAGAAAGCAAACTAAAACAGAATTTGGTACGGGCAGTAGGGTGTCACTGTGAAGGACCTGATAATGTTTGGGGGAAGATTATGGAGCTTTGGATTAGAAAGCCATTGATTGCTCAGAGCCCAGTGAACTATTGTGTGAACCTGGTAGGTAATGTCAACATATTGACATTATCTACCATACAGACATTGGAGGCATGGCTTCAGAAGTTTCAGAGAGTACTTTGAGAGTTCCTCACAGACTCTATGGGACTACTCCAGTAACACGATGACTTAGTAACATGTATTTTCTAGTGAACTGTTGCTTAAGACTCAGCAATTGGCTGTGATTAACAAGAGTCCTGCACCGCTAACGAGAAGCCTTTGCCTTATCAGGACAACTGATGCTAGTTAGCTATGACTGAAAAATCAGCTGTGACTAAGAGATGAATGTCATTGAGGCGAATTATTCTGGGAAGTATTTTCTTAGGGTCAGCAAACAAACTATGGTCCAGAATTTGCCAATGCTACCCCCACCCCCCATGCTGGCAGTTTAACTTGGTAAAGTGTTAAGAATCTCCTAGATTGTACTGTTTGGGGCCGTATGAGAGCTGTGGTATTGAAGGGGGCATGGAGAGAAGCTGAAGCTTCGGCCATCTGGTAGGGTTGGAGTCCTTGAAAATACCAAGAGAGGTCACGGGTCAAGGGGCAACCTCGGATGAAGTGGAGACTCCAACTCTTGGAGATGTCGAGACTGTGGGATAACCATCGAGGGTACCAGCAGGTAACGAGTACTGCCAGACTGAACCTATCAAATGTGTTTTACGTGCTTGGAATGACACGGAAAGGAGCGGCTACCCAAGTCCTTTGGACTCCAGAAGATTACAGGTCAATTATAGATATAAGACATTGACTTACATGATCTGGAGCTATACTGGTGGAATCTGGTTTGCTTTGATATGATTGCAGTTCTGCCTGGTTCTTTTGCAATAATAAAGAAGATATTTATTTTGGATTTCAAAGGGGTCCATAGTTTGAAATCTTTGGATTCTGTTTTATTAAATTAATTTACTTTTATTTAAAACATTTCTCAAATAATAATATTTTGATCATATTCTTTCCTTTCCTCCAGCTCCTACCATATGTTCCTCACATTCCTACCCACCAATTTTCATAGATTTTTCTCTCTCACTCCTGAGAAAAAAAAATCCAAACTAACTAGCTAAAAATTCCCCCATAGAAAAATAGTAAGGAGCAAACAAATCAAAATGAAAATAACACATGCACACATATACACATATATACAAACACACATATACAACATACAAACAAAACATATAAAACAATAGAATCCATTTTGTGTTGGCCAACTACTCCTGGGTATGGGTCTGCCCTAGAATGTGGCTGACATATTCAGTAAAATGGATTTTCTTCTTTCCCCCCACAGTTTGGGGTGGGACTTTGTGTTTACTTCCCATTCTCTGTGATATGTGCCCAACTAGACGCTTCACCCCTGATGACCAGCATTTAAGATCCTGGAAGGTACTCTGAGTGTGAATGGAAGAGAAATATAATCAGCATCAGTTACAAACCCTTTATCTACAACAGCAATCTGCCTGCAAGATATACTGGTGCAGTAGAGGCCCAAATATTCTGGGAGTAAACAATCACTCATTTAATCAGATTTAAGGCCCACTCTATGAGATGGAGCCCATACCTGACACTGTTTAAGTGGCCAAGAACCTGAGATTAGGTAGGTAAGGGGCCTAAACAAAAACTTCCTCTATTATTCTACTAAAGTCTTCAAGCATTCCTAGGGAGCATTCGTTTCCTTGGCAACAATATAGAAGGGTCCAACCGACTGTAGGTATTTCCTTCCTTGGACAGGTGAGTCTGGGCAGTGTAAGAAAGATAGCCCAGTATGAGCCCGAGAGAAAACCAGTGGACAGCAATCCTCCACGCCTCTGTTTTAGTTCTTGCCTGGAGGTTCCCAAGTCGATTTCCTTCCTTGGTTCCCGTTGATGATAGCTAGGAAAATAAATGGTGCCAGTGAATTAAATCCTCTCCTCCAGATGTTGTTCTTGGTCAGTGCTTTGTCACAGCAACAGAAAGCAAACTAGAACAGGTAGCTACAATAAGAGTAGATCAGGCTCTATTTATAGCATGAAACAGAAAAGGAAAGCTTGTCTTGGAAAAGCAGTTGATGGCTGTTAGGGAGTCCAAAGGGCCCCGCAGAGACGCTCTCCTTCTTTGCAGTGGAAGGGCAAGCACAGCTGAATGTCAGGCTGAATATAAAATTGTTTAGTAACAGAGTTCCAAAAATAAAGGAAGTACACAGCGGAGCCTATTCTTGTATGTAAACATAATGGCTCTGGTGGGGTATACTTGAGCCCTAAAATACACACTGGAGACATCTGCCTGGATGTCCCGTGCTGAAAGGCTCTTAACTTGTCAGCTCTTCTAGATCCCCTAGCTTTATGGAGAGGTTGCCTACTCCTCCCTAGTAGGGACTGGCAATCGATAGAACTAGAATTGACTGATGATGCCTTTCTCTGATGGGAAGCAACAGATCTTTGTTCTAAGTATGGTTGCTACATTTTATCTCAGCAGTGATAAGTTCCAGCATTACCTGCACAGAGGATGCACATAGCTGATAAAAGGAGAGATTACACATAAAGTGATTTGCAAGAATTTGTCTCATATATACCAGCAGGAGTCAAATCATTCTTCCTGCTGCTGAATTTGAATAGTATAGGGCTAAAGGCTGGTTATGAAAGAATTATTTCTCAGGACACAGATTTTAACACCCTGGCAAAGACCACAGTTTTGGAGCAGGAACAAACTTTTATGAGCCTGGACAAAATTAGTGTAAAAAGAATCGTAAGTAGAAATACCTGAGTTTCTTTAGCATATAGCAGAGGAACGAATAAAGCAACTGATGCAAATCTACACACACACACACACACACACACACACACACACACACACACTTTTTTCTAGGAAGCCAGAACGTTTCATCTCATGTGTTTATGAAGAAGTTGCCTACACCTCCATAGTAAGAACAGCAATCAATAGAACTTGAAAGGCAAAACCCAGAAGGATATTTCACTCACAAAATGCAGTATGGAGAGTGGCACCGGAACTTCGATCCTCTGTGATGAAGCTTCAAGACTGACTGGACTGAGGCTAACATGAAGCACACACAAAAGGGTTCCATTAACAGCTCTGAAAACAGTCATAAGCAGAGCCAGTGGGGGCTTTCACTGGACACAAATGATGACATCTACCAAGGGAGTTGTGTATCACTCCTAGCTCAGCACAGAAAGAAAAGGGCAGAATAGCATGATGAATATACTTATCACAGTGAAATATCAGAAACTCTTGATTGGGGTCAACTTTAGCAGGTTATTAGATCTGGAACCCATTGATAAACGAGAGGTCCTGGCTCCAAGGGAAAAAAGCTCTCTAAGTATATAGCCTTGTATCAGGAGTTCGTTGTGGGGTTCTGTTGAGGGACGTTTGGATATTTATCTCTAGGTGGGTTTTAGCAAGTAAAATTGTATCAGACACTCTTCATCCCATTTATATGACCATCATGATCATTCCAGGATGGCTATTGAATGTAAATAGCAACTGGCAAGCTATGTGTGTCTTTCTTCTGGGATGTTTGGTTTTGAGTGGCCTTGAACATAAGGGAAATATCTTAGAAGACATATATCTTCATGTTTTTTCTTCACATGTGTGTGTATCTGAGCCTGTTTATACCCCAGATTTCTTGTGACTCACTCCAGACATTTTACTTCTGGAACCATATTTATATAGACAAGCTATTAGTAATTACTCGTGTTTATGTAAGTATAAATACAATATAAATAAGAACTTTTAAAACATAAATAAATATAAACAAATATGTGATATGAAGAAAACATTAAAAATAAAATAATATTTATTGTATCTGTTCTTTGACAATATCATACATGTGTATAATGCATTTTGGTTACTCCTACTCTCCTCCTCTATTTTATTTCTCCCACTCCTGTCAACTTACATTTCTATCCAAATCTCTTTTTAACATTCACAGTTCTGATTAAGTCCATTGGGTCAAAAAAAAATAAAAATAAAAAAAAAACAAAAGAATCAAGCTATTTGTCAACAGATTTTTAAATTGTTGTATATCTGTATCAGTGACAATGTATTTATATAAAATAGTTCTATTTCTTCTTCACGATTAACATATCTTTTATTTCTCTTTCTTGTGTTATTGTACTGGTTAAGATGACCAGGGTAATGTTTTTACATAATTTATGACATTCAAGAAAGGCAGCAAAATTGAAATAAAGTTCAGTAAAATGGTCTGTTCAGTAACTTCACTGACTTGGAATTGACAATGGACATTATTTTAAGCCATCTGAATTTGGTTGAGCACTGAGAGTTCCTATACTGGCTCTCAGAAGAACTTGGCACATGTTACGATATGCATGGTTCTGTCAGTGAACAGAGACAGACTGAGGACCACAAATGAATTAAGAAAAGGAGGGAGCATGAGATGTGACCTTTCCCTCCACTTCCTTGGGATGTATGAACCCAAGAAATTGCTGTGGAACTTTACCCCTTTCTTGGGTTAGCAGGTATATCCTAATCTAGGATATTTGAATTATAAAACCAATGGATTCAAATAAGTTGAAGCTATAGTATATGAAAAACATAAGGGAGAAATGGAGGAAGTTATAGGGGTAACAGAAGTTTTTTTTTGCGGGGGGGGGATGTAGAAAAGAAAATCAAGAATAGGGGTTATTAGTGCCACATAGGTCCTGTGTCATTCTCAGTCTCCCATCAGCGAATGGGACAACAGAGACTGCCTGATAAAGCATCTCATAGAGAATATTGCTGAGATGTTTCTTTCCAAGAATGCTAGGACTGATTATGGAAAAAGCAAAGACAAAAATATGTTCTGAGATCTCAAAGTATTTTGAAATACAGAGGTAGTAATAGCAAATTTGAAGACGAGAGGGGTTAAGGTAAGTGCTGTAAGGCCATTAGGTCTTCTCTTTAGTACATCAAGGTTGCCAGAAATATACAGGAGAACGTCACAGAGAGAAAGCAAATAGAAAAAGCCAATATTGCCGCATTTGCGTGTGAAAACAAAAGCATGGGGGCTCTTTTGTACATACAGATTGCAGTTTTAAATCTTACTCCTGCTACTTGTTAACTTTGTAACTCAATTCTTGTTACTTAACTTCTCTTTTAATGTTTTCTTGGTTGGCAAACTGGGATAGTATTATATAATAACAAACAGTTGTAAAAATTATATTAAACAAATCCCACTGCCTTAATCAATGGCTTCTCAGTCAGCCCCCATTGTCAGCCACAATCAGAGAGTCCGGTTTGATCATGTGCTCGTTCAGTCCTGGTCCAGCTGGATTTGGTGAGCTCCCATTAGAACAGGTACACTGCCTCAGTTGGTGGACCAACTCCTGGTGGTCCTGACTCTTGTTTTTATGGCATGTTCTGGCTTTTTGGCCCTAGTCTATAGGGATGCACAGCTTCCTAGGCATGGATGTAGGGGGAGAGGACCTTGGACGTCCCACAGGGCAGAGTTCCTTTCCCTCTCTCAAGCAGGGAGGGGGAGTGAGGGTGAGTGGGAAAGCGGGAGAAGATTGGGAGGAGAGGAGGAAGTGTAAATTTTTGAATGGAAAAATAAATATATTAAACCACAAAACAGATTTTTCAGAATATTTTATTTCATTGTCTCAAAATAAGGAAATCATTGAGTGCTAACCAGTAAGAATGCCACAATTCGGATGGCCTGTCAATAGCAATATGGGAGAAAGTTTGAGGCTGAAAAAGCATTTTTAAGGAATAACACGTTTCTATACATACACAGACATAAAATATTTTACATGTATGTTAGAAGGTTTTATTCAAGTGTTTTTGGCTAGTCTTGGGACTAAAGACAACTGATAAAGGTTAAAGCTTCCCTCCGCTTGCACACCTCCCCCGGGTATTGCCGTTAAAGGTGAAATTTGTTACTTGGTGAAACAGACCACTTCTCAAATAGACCCTGGATAGTAGTAAAGGAGTAAACTAGCAAAGAGATCAAAGTGTAAGATGCTACACTGCTCACTTGCTGAGATCCCAATATCCAAGCTGGAGGCACGTGCTAAATCACACTGTAGAAAGATTCGGAGAGGGAACCGGAAGGTCAGAAGGGCCGCTTATTAAACACCCGAGACCAGGATTCTATGTGTCTCACTGGTGCTCAGAAGCCTCTATGACTGCAACCAGTGGACCAGAATTGTATCAATACACTTTCCGGGAGGTATAGAAGAGCCACTGAACAACGGAATGCGGGATTCTAACTGCTTTTATAAAGATTCGCTTTTGAGTTGCTGTCGATAAAAATCACAAAGAAATTCTCCTCTGAGAGGAAGGCAAAGCTGTAAAGGAGATAATCAAAGTCAATTTTGGAGTGAGAAAAAAATATCATCTTCTAAATCCAATATAAGTTTCAGAAAGTCAGACTTTTGTAACGTCTCAGAGTATTAGACAACTTAGCAAAATGATAAATTAACAAGTAGAAAATCTAGAGATGATGGTCAGAATCAGGTATCTAACTATTTGTGAATGAATGGCTGACTTTTTCTTCTTACCAGTATACATGCTTATCTACATACGTCAGCACATGGGAGCTTCTTACTCCCAGAGACGAGCAGTCCCTTTGATTAACCTCTCCTTTTCCCTCCCTGCAAAGGACTCTCCCCAGCCTCTGATAATTTTATTCCACTCCCAACTTTGTAAAAGTTATCTTTTTGGTCTGTTATTAACGTACTGTGTCACGGTGAATGTAATTCAAACATTCCAGATTGGGTTACATAATTGGTCCTTCCCCAGATTCAGCATCTCATCATACAATTGGTTCCTGTTCCTTTCTGTAGGAAATGGGATCACGGCAGAAACTCTCTTGCCTTGAGGGCTGCCTAGACATCCAGTTTCGCTCAGTCTGTTAATCATCTGTTCTTATTATAACTGAATCTTTCCTCTACATGAATTATAAATTATTTTTACAGATATTTCATTTTATAATGGACACTTTCCTAATCCATTTGCTACATAATGAATGTCGTCCACACAATCATGATAGACTTTTAAGGAGCTAGATGTTCAACCTAGTTTCAATGCGGAGCTGTATGATCTTTGCATCATATAAGGACTTAGATTCTAACTTATGAAATAAACTTAATCTTGATCAACAGGTAGTTATTAACTTTTAATTTGTTGATTAACAAAATAATTTTATACTATATGGTTCAAAGCAAATAGTAATCAAAGTAATAGTGATTACGCCAACTACTTCAACGGGGATTGTTTCAGAAGGATATTGACTCACAACTTCGATAATGTCAGCATACTAAGAATAAATTGTAAATGTTGGAAGGAAAGGCACACAGGTAAGTGATGGAGGAAGGTCATTGGCTAATAAAGGAACTGCCCTGGCCCATTTTATTGGTTAGGACATAGGTAGGTGGAGTAAACAGAACAGAACGCTGGGAGGAAGAGGAAGTGAGCTCAGAGACTCCACAGCTCTCTCGGGAGCAGACGCCTCAGAGAGAGACGCCATGTCCCGCTCCCGGGATGAAGCTCCGACCCAGGATGGACTAGGCTGGAATCTCCCCGGTAAGCGCACCTTGGGGTGCTACATACAGATGATTAGAGGTGGGCTAAATTAATATGTGAGAATTAGCCTAGAAGAGAATGGGCCAGGCAGTGTTTGGAGGAATACAGTGTCCGTGTAATTATTTTGGGGCATAAGCTAGCCGAGCAGGCGGCCGGGGTGCTGGGGACGCAGCCCCGCCGCCCTTATTACTTCAGGTAAGGAATTAGTATACTGCTTTGCATGGTATGGTTTCTAAGTGAGTTTGCGAAGACGACTGTTCTCAGAGGGACAGACAAGCTCATCTGAAGTACCTGCTGATTTCCCTTAGTTCTGCTGAATTTGGCTCTGAGATAAGCTCTGCACAACTGAGGCCTCATTTTTGGACTTCTTTGTTTTTAAATAGTCATTTAATACATTCCAGCTGCTTTATCTGTAACTTCAGTGCTGTTTGTGATGGTGGCACCACAAATGAAGCCCACCCAATAATGACCAGCATTAAGGAAGTGACTTCACTGTTATCTTTCTCCAAGAAAGCCTAGATAACCATTTTGACAGGAGATTGACTCAGAGGATACTCAGAACACTTCGACTTTAGGAGAAAACTGGCAACAGAATAATAAATAAAAATACACATTAATGAAGAAACTCTTAAAGATATACACCACAAACCACAAAGGCATGATCTATTACAGAAGTATGTATGCTTGAGTGAATTTCTAGACCTTGCCTTATTTACATTAATCAAGAAGAAAACCAATTCCACTCTAAAATAAATACTGACATGGGGTACTTACAAATGGGTTACAGAAAATACAAATGAAGTCAAAGAAAGAATGATGAATTTTTTTCTTAAAAAAATAAGTAAATGATTTTTAACCTATGAAGAGAAATAATATCATAAGTGATGTGTTTAGTATTTTGTTGAAAAGGTTGTGGGACAAGATGACTTAGAACTTTGGTGTTTAGACTATATTGATATCATATGTCTGACAGTAATTTAATACCTAACAAAACAAAAATCCACATAGATTTTGACATCTTTTAGTGATTCACACTATAATTATTCTTACAAAAGAACCCAAGGATATTATAACCTTTATTTCATTGGTTTTGTTATTGGAAAATATAAAAGTTTCATCCACTCTACCAATGATCTAGTTTGCGTTTTTTTCCCTGCTTCTTTTTGCAAGTCTTCCATATATTTAGTAATATTATTGTCTGAAAACATCCTAATTTTGACCATGTATTATATAAACACCCTTCAAATGTCATGCAAATGAGTCTGTTTTTTTCAACTTTTGGGAAATTTTATTTTTTCCATGAGTATGACTCTGGTTAAAACTTTTTTTTTGTTAATTATGAAGGCTTCCTTCTCAAATTCTCTGCAATACTTTTAGAGAGAATGGACGATTAGCTCTCCAGTCCTAGAAATGAGTATTCTTATATTCGCTCTCAGTGCACAGAATGGTTTCTGCTGAGCTCGACTTCTGATTTTGATGCAGACAGAGCTCAAGTTAATTGGCTTTTAATTGTTTTATTGAGGAAATATGATCCGATCCACAGGAGGCTGTATGAAAATCTCAGCTTGGCAGGAGTACAGTGCTTATTCATGTCTGAAGCAGTCTGTTAATGGCTGCGGAATGAGGACATTTTATGCCTGAGCAATGGCCACTGTATTCTTAATTTAAGCCATGATCATTTGGTGCTAAGTATCGTGCTTAAAATCAGAAGATATAGTTAAACAGAAAAGCCGAGCAAGCCTTTAAGATGACTTTGCAATAATAAAATAGCAGAAAGGCTCTTCCACAGCCGCAAAGACACATTTTTTTTTTTGTTAGGTACCAAGGCGATGGAGGCAGCGTGCCAGGGTTCAGATCCCAGCTCTTACCAGACTTTGTGCAAGTCAGCTATTTTCCGTCTGATTGAGACTCTACCGCTACATGCAGCCTAGACATTCCATTTAATTCACAGTTTTTTTCTTTATCTTTGGTGACAAATGTATACAAATTTGGTAATTCGACCTGTCACACTTTTACTTTGTACTGTGTGGATGTCAGATGTCCTAAACAGAATTTGAAGAAGGAGTAATCCAGGTCTAGCATGACAAATTTCCATGGCAGCCTGTGAAAATGGGTCTTCTTTCCCTTCAGGCTTCTGCTGATTTCCTGTCCTCACGACCCCAGTGCCTTCCAAGTTCCAAACAGCGCTTTTTCCCTCTGATCCACGAAATCTGTTACTATCACAGCCCCCACCCCCCATGTAATCAGAGCTCCCTCTGCTTCCTTCTTACAAGGCAACTTATTGCTAAATGTAGGACCCACTTGAGTCATTCAGGATGATCTACTCAACCGAAGAGTCTTATTTTAACCATATCTGCTATATCACCTTTACAATATAAATTAGATTGACAGGTCCCAGGGATTCGCACCTAGATATCCACGGGGCCAATTATTTAGCCTATTACAGTTGTTAGTGTGACTATTTAAAGGAGATAACAAATGCAAATGTCTTAGCGTTTGAATTGTTACTCAAAAACTTTATATAGAGTTGTTATTGTTATCAAGATGTGAGAAAACAATGGAAAACCGACTCACTTTTGATCCTCAAGCTGTCCTTCAAGCATAATGCGAGCAAACAATATATAAACAAATAATATATTGAGGATATAGAATCAGCAAATTCTTTAAATAAGTATAAACAGGTGAGCAAACAAGAAGTACTAGATGGGTTAGCTCATCAGTTAAGTTTAACTTAAACTTAAACTGCTTAACTGGTTTTATAGAGGACCTGGGATCTGTTCCCAGAATCATCACGGCAACCCTCGACATTCTGTAACTCCAATTGCAGGGGGCCTAACACTCATTCTGGGGCTCTGTGGTCACCATGTACAGATGTAGTGTATAGATGTACATGTGGGCAAAATGCATGTACACATACATTGCTTATAAAGCTTCAGAGTAAAAGAGAAAGGCTCAGTGTCACTGTGAGAGATGGTCTGAGAATATTGAATTTCCTTTAAGAAAAAGATACCCAAAATTAGGCTTATTATAGTCATAGAATAAAATACGATATAATAAATCTCAACAGTGTAAAAATGCAAAAAAAATATAATTAATAAAAATTGAGAGGAAAGGAAGTAGGAGGAAATGATCATGCTAATTTCTTTGTGATCGTTTTCAGAAATTCAATAAATATGACCTAATCCTGCTATATGCATATAACAAAAATAATAACTCTTACCTCAAAATATTCTATAATTTTATTTTTTAACTTTCTAGGTACACTGGGAGGAAATAATAATAAATTAACATTTAGACAATTCTTTGAAATATTAAGGCACTTGTAGTTTTATTTACCTGCTTATGAATTCAATTTTAATATAAACTATAGTGTCAATGTTATGACCAAGTCTTGATAAATTTATTTCATGTACTAAATAATAATAATTCTGTCATCTTTCAAATATCAAAACAAATCATCCTGAATGAAATAAATAAAAGTGTTCATGATAGTTATTTCATGTGTAACAGAATTGAGTCTTTATGTACTTCTACTTTGCATTTTTCCTTATTAACAAAAAATAATTCATAATAATGTACTTAAGTGTTACCAAGTTTTGTTTCTTCAAATATAAAAAGAATAATTGCCCTGCTACTAAATTATAAATCTCCAATAATGCTTCCAACCGTCCCTTTCAGCACCAAACCTGATATCGTACTCTGATCTCATAGAAGTCCTCAAAATAGCTTTCCTCCTTTTGACCTGCGACTTTCGCATTGATTCTTAAGCCTTGCAGCATATCAGAACTGTATGGGAAGGTTAATGCTGGGATCAATCTCAAGGCAACACAGTTATAATTCTGTGGGCATAAACCTGGCATAATTGCTGTTTGTTTTCAAATCTCTAAGGAACTCTGGTGGGTGGCTGAGAATACACACCAAGGAGCACACGACCTGTGAAGCAGTAGCCTTGACTCATGTAAAGGGTGCTTGGAACCTGTGACCTACAACAGTAGATTCATTGAGCCCTATTGATCAATGTGTCTAGATTAGAATATTTTCCCTTACTTGGCTCTTATTCCCTATCTCTGGCTATCAGTGTAATGTGTTTGTTCAATATTTTGGGCAGCATATTGCAATGAAGATATTTGAAAACATGTCTTGAACCAGTATCTTTTGTTTCCTAAGTTATGAATTATTTTTTCCTGAGATTTTTTTAGCCCACTAATAGTCTTTATATATATGTGTGTGTATATATATATACACATATATACATATATACATATGTCTATATATATATATAATTGATTTATATTGAGCTCTACATTTTTTTCTGCTTTCCTCCCTGTCTCTCCCCTCCCCTTCAACCTTCTCCCATGCTCCTAATTTACACAGGAGATCTATTTCCTAGGTAGATTAGCTCCATGTATATAGTCTTTCTAATCCTGACATTATTCCCTTTCAAATCCTGTCAAAAACAAAGCAAAACAAAGAAACCAAAAGCCCCTTCTTCCGGCATTCTCAGTGTGTTTTCATGTTCTTCTACGCTCCATGCTTCATTCATTGCCACTGGCACCAAATTCAGACATAATTACCTTTTACTGAAGATCTGAGCTTCCTGGCAGAAGTTCATCTGCACAGTAGCCCTCATTTCAGCTGGCTAGTGTGTTGCATTAGCCTTCCTAGAACACAGAAACATTAGCTTCTGTTAGCCTAATATCAATGATCCCCAAAAGAGGCTCCACATAAGACCCAAGCAGCTCACACTGCCATTCCATTTCAATGGGATGATAATCTGTCATTGTAATGACTAGATTAAAGTGTTGTTTTATTTATAGTTTCTGATTTACTTGAAAAGGAGAAATCATTAAACAAAGTACAGATTGGGAAAAAAATTAAGAGTCAAATGAAGAAAGCTGCAATATCCTTTGAGAGCAAATGTAACAATAATAAATTATCTTCATTCCTATTAATTTAGAAAGAGTTCTGTATGTTTCTCATTTGATTTAGTTCTCCTTTCCATCATTTATAATTCAAATAAATTGTCAACATTTCTAATCACAGATGAAAACACTTTATGTCTTCCTTCTGCAGCATATTGTAATAGAATTAGCTGGGCAGATTGTCATTTTAATAAATTCGGGTTTTTGTTCAGCCAGTAGTAATCTTGCCATGCAAGAATAATTAAATTGTATCTGAACTTCAAATGTTAATGATAATATTCTTATTTACCCTTGAAAAATAGAATAAACTCAGGCTCAAAAAGATGATACCTTTACTTCTCGGCAGTACTTCTCAATCTAAATAATTAATTGATTTAGATCAATAAGAATCTTTATATTTTAAGATAAGAAGGGAGGGGAATGAGTATTTTAGACACATAATTTGCCTGCTCATTTGCATGGATATTGGGATGGTGCAGGAAAGGGTGAGCATCACTTATACATTGGGCTGATTGAATCTGCACAGTGCTCCTGCATATTTAGTAGTTGTATAGTCTATAATACTGAGTACTGGAAGAGAACATAGTGGATCTTCCGACCTGATTTTGAGTCCCTGTGGGGAGCTAGACTAAGTTCACTAAATGTTTGTTTCTAGTTTTTAATTAGTTACTGTGTTTTCTAGGGAGACTATGAGTCCAAAAGTAAGATATCCTAAAAATGAAGGTGATTACAACCAAGACTTGATGTATTGGGCTGGGCTGGACTCCCCATGATCTCTGCATTGTTTCCAGCTGCATCTTTTTTGTGATGATCCCCATTAGCTGCAGAGAGGCTCCTATACTGAAGGCTGGTAGCCAGACTCATCTGGGGTACAAGGATGAGAGTTAGAAAGTAGTAAGTAGTGGGACTAGTCTAGCAGAGTGGTGCTGGTAATTCTTCTCTAAGTTCCAGGACCTCACTAGACTTGGGAAGCTGGCTAGACCTCCAGTACCAGGCATGATTTCCTTCACATTAGTTGAGTGGGTCTTAAGTCCAATTACACAGCTGTTGGTTACCTGGTATCAATACAAATTCAGAACAGAAATTTTACCTTTAAAAATTAGATTACATCATTTACCCCTTCCCATAAGCACATTGTGACAACATTCAACAAGGATCATTTTTATTTATTATTATTTTAATTGAGCTCTACATTTTTATCTGCTCCCCTCCCTACCTCTCCCCTCCTCTTCAACCCTCTCCCAAGGTCCCCACGCTCCCAATTTCTTCAGGAGATCTTGTCTTTTTTTTTTAGTTTATTTTATTATGTATACAATATTCTGTCTGTGTGTATGCCTGCAGGCCAGAAGAGGGCACTAGACCCCATTACAGATGGTTGTGAGCCACCATGTGGTTGCTGGGAATTGAACTCAGGACCTTTGGAAGAGCAGGCAATGCTCTTAACCTCTGAGCCATCTCTCCAGCCCCAAGATCTTGTCTTTTTCTACTTCCCATGTAGATTATATCTATGTATGTCTCTCTTAGGGTCCTCATTGTTGCCTAGTTTCTCTGAGATTGTGATTTGTGGGCTGGAATTTGTTTTTTGCTTTATGTTTAAAAATCACTTATGAGTGAGTACATGTGATAATTGTCTTTCTGTATCTGGGTTACCTCACTCAAAATGATGTTTTCTAGCTCCATCCATTTGCCTGCAAAATTCAAGATGTTGTTATTTTTTCCTGCTGTGTAGTACTCCATTGTGTAAATTTACCACATTTTCCTTATCCATTCTTCAGTTGAAGGGCATTTAGGTTGTTTCCAGGTTCTGGCTATGGCAAACAATGCTGCTATGAACATAGCTGAGCACATGTCCTTGGGACATGACTAAGCATCCTTTGGATATATACCCAAAAGTGGTATTCCTGGGTCTTGTGGAAGGTTGTTTCCTAACAAGGATCATTTTCATCTCAATACAATAAATGTTTAGGAAGATTTGCTCCCACAGTTGAAGAATAGAAATGACTAGCGCACAACATGAAAATGCCACCCGTACCCATAACTTGCTGTGCTGGTCAACGCTATGGTTTATAGGTGTCACACCAAGGTAGAACTATTATTGCTTCCCTCCCTTAGCAGCTTCCACAGTGCTTTCAGGAACTGAGAGCTACACAACAGAAAGGGGGCTTTCAGGCCAGATCCTGCTTGATTCTTCTGAGTTCTATTTCCTAAATATACAGTGTCTTCAATGACAGGGCCTCAGAGAACCTCTTGAAAGAATAGGCAGAAAGAATTTAAGAGCCAGAGCACAAGGAAGTCTGCTGAATAGCAGTCTCCCCCCCAAAATGGCTGCATCAACAAGACCAAAACAATTAATATCAAAAGACCTACTAACGTGGAAAGCAGAAAACTTCAAAGGTCCCCACCACAAAGAAATTCAGGTAACAAATTGTTGCCGGGAGAAGGAGAATAAGACTCTCAGAATGGAGCCCCTCACTGGTTGTCCAATACAAAATGGTCAGTCCTGCAATCATACATGTATGTTATTATGTGTATACAATGTGAGTATGTGTCTATGACAATAATTATCAAAGGAAAAGAAGCTATCAATTTGAGAGTGTGAGAAGAACATGGGAGGGGTTAGAAAGAGGATCCCTGGGAAGGGCTGGGGGAATAAAAAAGAAGAGGTTTGTGTTTATTTCTATTTTTGTTAAAAACATATAAGAAATTTAGATTTTATAAAAAACAAGATATGTTTCCTATGTTATGGTATTACCTTAGGAGAAGAAAGCTGGTTCCAAACTGATGAACTAAGCAGGTTTTCATTATGTATTTTTGCTTATTATTTAAATTATAAGATGAATTAATTTCCATTTTCCAGGGTTATTATCAGAGACAGAGTCTGCTGCTGAGTTATCTGTTAACTAATGAATGCTAACATGGAACAAGCTCTCCATCGCAATACCCACAACAGGCAAAAGTAAAACCATATATTCTATCAGCTACAGCTTAAAGGGTAAGTCCTTCCACGGGAAGAAACCAACAATTAATTTTCGTAAATAACCTCTTTGAAATCCTGCAAAAATTCCCAATATGAATTTATAGATTCCAAAATAAACAAATCTATTCTTAAGTTATGAGATATTTGAAGGGATCTATCAGTGAGGAGTTTATGATGAAGATATAGGGCCCACACTGACAGAGCCTGCTGAATCTGCAAGGAAGAACTGAAGTCAGACATGGGGTCCAAATAGTTGTGTTTCTGTGGGCTCCTGTGACTGGAGACAGCTCACAGAAAGCCCTAGCACAACTCCTCCATTCCCAGTACAGAAATGATGTGATTGACCCCTTGAAATGTACAGGAACAAATCAAGGGGCAACACTGACACAACCTGTTGAATATGTGATGCGGGAGTCCCCTCTGTATGCTGTGATTACCATTAATGGATAAATAAATGGCTTTGGACTATAGGAGGGTAAAAGAGAGGTGGGCGGGGAAAACTAAATTCAATGCTGGGAGAAAGAAGGCGGAGTCAGAGAGAAGCCATGGAGCTGCTACTGGAAACAGCTGTGACGGAACCTTGTCGGTAGGCCATGAGCCTTGTGGTAAAATATAAAATAAGGAAATAGGTTAAATTAGGATGTCGCTACTTAGCCCTCAATTGGTGAAACTGTTTGGAAAGGGTTAGGAGGTGTGTCCTTATTGGAGGAGGTGTGTCACTGGGAAAAACTTTGATGTTTAAATTGACTCCTGACATCCCAAGTGTTTCTGCCCCCTCACTTGCCTCTCAAGACATGAGCTCTCAGTAAGTACTCCAGAAGCATGCCTTTCTGCCTGTTGCCATGTTGTGTGCAATGATGCTTATGCACTTTAACCCTCCAAAACTCTAAGCCCCAGAGAAACTCTTTCTTCTATAAGTTGCCTTGGTCATGGTGCCTTATTACAGCAAAAGGAACGTAATGAAGGCATAGTCGACGCTCATGTATTGAAAGTTAACAGTTTTCTACATCTGCTTGTCACTCGTATAAGAAATATCACAGTAGATCATGAAGGAAACTTCATGGAACCTCAGTATCCCCCGTCTTCCACACCCTACAGATAATTTCAACAGAGTGAGGACAATTTCTCTTGGGAAAGTAGGAATAAGAAATTTCCCAAATCTAGCTTAAACCCATATTCTTCACCATGTATTGTTTTGATAAAAAGAAAAGAACCACAAAGCAGAAACGCAGACAAAACAAAAAGACACAAAAGTAGGATGGGAACTGTGTAGGAGGAAAGAAGGGGTGACGTTGGTGTGGGTGGGAAGAGGCTGAGTGTGTAGAGGAATGACTATGGACACAATGTGTATATGCATGTGTGTACATTATTAAATACACATACATACATAATATATATCATAATCACATATGAATATGGGTGTCAAGGAATAAATTAATATAAAAATTAATCAACAAAAATTAGTATAAAAAGGATAAAAATATATCTTACAACGTTTATATTTTTCTGTTAGTTTGATACATGCTCTCAGTGCACTGTGATTATGTTCACCTCTGTTACCCTCTCTTATCTGCCTCTCACCTCTCTCACCCTCCTCTTCCTGCCAACCAGTCCCTCCTACTGTAACACCTCTTCTAAGACACAGGAAATAACATGAAGGAGAAAGTAGCAAGATTGTGAGTGCAGTCATACAAAGACAGGTTCTAAAAAAGTCGGACATCTGGACAAACTAAGACCTTAGCAACCATGACCGCACCTTAGCTGTGACTGCCTGTCCAAGAGCAATGCACATCTTTATTGGTGTTGACATTTTGTGAAGAGGGAAATTCAGAGACACTTGTGACTCAGTTTTGCTCCACTGAAATGACGCTTAGATGAGCATGCCCTATTTTCATTTTTACCTACCTCGGAACCATCGTCTGTCACTGTTTGAAATGACATTCTCAAATTTGCTTGTTATTTTTCAATTTCTAATATTTGTTTATTTTGTAATTAAAATTGTTTATTGTAATGAACTCACAAATAAAACAGCACACAGCTAGATTAAGTAGTTACTCAAACAAATACTTGTCCTATTGTTAGATACATTCTACTAAAATTTTGAAAATTCAAACTCAACCCCATAGCTTACAATATTTTCTAGCTATTTCTATATTTCTAGATGACAGTGTCATAATTCATGTCTCTGTTTTATGCTCATTGTTCATTTTTCCCCACTATAGACAATATACATTTATTTAAAAACTTCAATTTTGAAAACCATTTCTGCAGCCACTGTTACACTTTCAAATTGATTTTCATAGTTACTTATTGATTTTATTCCATGTTTTATAGCAAAATATTTCAGAGATGTAAGAAGCTTGACTTGTATCCAACTGTTGTATAATGCTGTTCTCCCTTTAGGCCTGGCATGGCTGTTGTCACGACACACTTTTGTGTATAACTCCTTACCTAGCTTATATTAATAGCCCTAATCAACTCATTAATTCACCATACTAAATTTGGATGGAACTGATTTTCTACCTTCAATATTTCCTCTTTCTACTAAAAGAGCAGTGATGAAAGATGACTCATTGTGTCTGCATGAAAGTTAATTATCTGCCAAAACAGAGGCTAAAAGTCAAGGTTGTACTCACTTCAGTCTATCCAAACCAGGGACATGGGGGCAGGGTTGCGGGAACACCATTTGGGAAGATGATGAAGCCAAGTAAGAATGAAGTACATAGTCATCTGCATTAGAACTCCCTGACTCCCATATAGAATTCACTGTTATTTTCCCCCAATTATCAAATAAGACAGTAATTTTTCTTAGTGCTCCTTCATTATCAAAGAAAATAAACACTTCTTTGGAGAACTTTATTGTAGCAAAATAGATAAAATACTTAATTACCAATGAATAAAATCACTGCACCATTTCTGTAACACAATTAATATAAAACTCAGAATGTAATTCAAAGAAAGTAATATTTCCATACAACACAGAGCTTTGAAGAATATTTCTGTTCTATTACTTATGAAGTAATGTAGCTTGTTTCCTTTTGCACAGTAGCCTATAGCTGATAGTGTTTGGGGCTGATGTTCCCATGTCCTCTGGCTATCAGTACAGCTTTTGAATATACAGTTGCAGCTGTCTGGGTGTGTTTTAATGCACAAAGTAACAGAAGACCAAATTAAAAGACAGATAAGATCATTGAAATTCTTTGTCCAATAATTTCTGGCTCAGTGAAAGGGCCTGGCCCTGAACACGAGATTCTCTTATTAGGAAAGCAAGGGTTGGCATGTTGAAAATGAATATCTGGACAATTGTGTTTTTTAAAAAGGCAATAAGACAGAATTTGAGAATGCTTTTGGGTTATTCATTCATCAAATAAAAAAAGCAGCAGTATAAAACCATGCATGGGAGCCAACAAGAGAGAAAATATGACTCCAAAACCCAGAATGTTTTTCGTAAGATACAGCGTGTCCTAAGGATGTGCCTCAGGGGAATCAAGTAATTCGACTGAGGGTTAAACTAACAGCAGAAAGCCCTAGATGTAAGGGATTGAAATTAATATTTATGTAAGCTTTGAACTGCTGGGGCCTTAGGTTCACTAGCTACGCAATATTAATGGGAAATTTTTTTTCTGTCTCTGTTTCCCGTAGTATGGGAATATTGAATTGACATAAAATTTTAATGGAAGTATTTCTAATATCAGATTTATGAAGGAAAAGGGCACTGTGAAAGTCATTAGCAAAGCTCATAACAGGATATCATGATGGCTTACAAATAATAATTAAAAAGAAAGAAATATATATATCATAGTTAGCTGAGAATCAGGAGCTAGTTTTCTAATATCTAGTCATGCTGAATTTATCAAATGATTCATTTTTAATTTTTGTTTATTATTTGACTTTTTTTTTTTCGAGGATTCTCTAGTTTATTTGTAAGGGTGAGTCCAGAGAGGTGTGACCAAACAGAGAAGACTGTCCCTAGATGTGGGAGGCAACATGGGGAGAACCCTTGTCTTAGACTAAATAAGAAGTGAAGTAGTATAAAGTAGGCTGAGCCCGGGCTTCTCTGTTGAAGATACAATGTAACAAACCCTCCCAGCTCCCGGATACAATGTAGCAAACCCTCCAGTCTACCGGATACAATGTAACAAACCCCTGGCTCTCGGATACAATGTAACAAACCCTCCAGGCTCCCGGCTCCACACCAGGGTGGGCTGTACCCTCAAACTGTGGGCCAAAATAAACCCCTCTTATTGCTTCTAACCAGCCTACCCCTGGACTCTTTCTGTGGCACTCCTGAGTTCCTGCCAGCACACCCTCCCCCTTATCCAGGCACTGGGTTTGCCATTTGGAATTGTGTGGAAGTTTTAGCTAGCACTCTCCCGCTTGGGGTGGGGACGGGACGGTGAAAGTATGTTTTCATTCACTTACTGGCACTTGGCTGTTGTCTTGGGAAGCAGTCCTTTGCCCACTTCTGCCACTTTTAAAACCATACTCGCTGAATATAGCGGACAATGAGGACTGCTGAGAAGTCAAGAACAATGGCACTGTGTTTTGATCCTACTGCATGTATTGGCTGTGTGGGAGCCTAGGCAGTTTGGATGCTCACCTTACTAGACCTGGAAGGAAGGAGGTGGGAGGTCCTTGGACTCCCCACAGGGCAGGGAACCCTGACTGCTCTTTGGGCTGATGAGAGAGGGGGAGTTGTTTGGGGGAGGGGGAGGGATATGGGAGGCGGTGACGGGGAGGAGACAGAAATCTTTAATAAATAAATAAAAAATAAACTAGGATACAACATCCACATACCTAGCTGGAAAAAAAAGTAGACTAGCAGGGAACAATTATTTGACATTTCTATACATCTACAAAATTATCTTGATCACAGTCTACCCTCTCTACTCCTCTCCAATTCCTCCCAGATCCTCCATCATCTCTCCCTCCCAACTTCATATTCTTCTTGTACATTTATTCATTCATTCATTCATTCATTCATTCATTTGGTTTTTCATTCATAACACACTGAGTCCAATTAGTGATGTCCATATGCACACAGGAAAGAAATCACAGTCTGGTACATACCATTGGCCATACCCCTTAAGGACAAGTAAGTCACCTTCCTTCAGCAGCTACCAACTACTAATACATCTTTGATAGAGGAGGGTCCTATCATTAAATCATAAGAGAAACTGTGACCTACATGTCATTAAAATTGGATAGAAGACTAAGTGTTGGTTTTCCTTGTGAGCTATAACAACTTGGCTACCAAAATATCCACTGGTGCAATAGGGATTGCTTGGAATAGAAGTATATAAGCTCTCTTTGGTTGGATTTAAAGCCTACTCCACAAGATGTAGCTGATGTCTGGTACTGTCAGGACATAGCCACAGACAAGAACCTAGTACAATAGTACTACTAAATAGATATAGTAGGAAAATTCTTTCTAACTTTGTATCTTTATCTCCATAGATTAGTGAATCAACCATCATCAGAGAATTTTGGTAATTAATACCAAGACTCACAGCTTGTCTATGAGACTGTCACATTATCATATAAATGAGACATTTACTACATTTCCACCTCTAAGACTCAAGTACCACCGTGGAAGAGGGATAATCGTTGTGAAAGATGGGGCAGAAAGACTGCAAGTACCAGGCAGAGTGTATATCTGCAGAAAAACAATAATGAATTGTCTGACATGCCAGCACCACAGTACATGTAAATTCACAGAGACCATGACAGTGTTCAGTAGCCCTGCACAAGATTAAACAGGTAAAATCACATAAGGGGGGTCCTTATGAAGTACCACTCCCAGGTGAGGAACCATTGATCTTTGGTGACTTCTAGGAGAAAGGGCTCAGTTTTCTTCAGTTATATATCCTCTATCCTAGTCAATATTCTATTGCCATGAAGAGACACCATGATCAAGGCAACTATTATAAGAGAAAGCATTTAACTGGGAACTAGCTTACAGTGTCAGAGGTTTAGTTCATTGTCAGTATGAAAGGAAGCATGTTGCCATGCAGGCAGACACTGGAGAAGTAGCTAAAAGCTACATCCTAATTTATAGGCACAGAGAGACAGAGACAGAGAGAGACAGAGAGAATAGAGAGACACAGAGAGATACAGATAGACTCTAGACTTAGCATGGACTTTTGAAACCTTTAAGGCTACTTCCAGTGAAATGCTTCTTCCATAAAGGCAACACCTCCTAATCCTTCTAATCCTTTAAAACAGTGCAGTCATTATTTGAGTCATTCACGATAGGCCCCGAGAGACCATTTCATGCTCCAGTATTTTGAGTGTTCTATATCTGTTCACATAAAGGTACCACTGTTCATGGGTTAAAAACATAAATGTAGGCTGGGTGTGGTAGTCCACACCTTTAATTCCAGGACTTGGAAGGCAGAGGCAGGTGAATTTTTGTAAGTTCTAGGCCAGTCTGATCTATAACATGAGTTCCAGGACAGCCAGGCCTACACAAGGAAACCCTGTCTCAAAAGAAAAACAAAAAACCAAACCAAACAAAAATCATAAAGGTGGTTGGTTGGAAAGAAAGTCAGTGAGGGTAGATTTGATAATAGCATATTATATTCATCTATGGCATTTTAAAACAAAAAGAATTAAAAAGCAAAATTATTTTAGAAACCTTGAACTTCAGAATACAGTATTTGCTAAAGAGAATAGAAACCCATGATGTAAACATTTTATATAATTATATATGTGTGTGTTTGTTAAAATAAAATTATTTGAAACATAAGCTTAGTGGGTTAGTGGTTAAGAGCACTTGATGATCCTGCAGAGAACCCAGGTTTGATTCATCATATGTACATGGTGGTACACAACCATTCATAGTTCAGTTCCAGGGGATCCAGTGTTTGTCTTTGGTCTTGGTAGGCACTATACACACATGGTATGCACATACACACACACACATGCCTACATATATACACACATACATGCTCATACACACATGTATATACACAACATATGTATATATATATGTACATATATATATATGTACAACATTCTCAAATGTGAAATAAAAATAAATAAATCTAAGAACAAAAAAATATTATTTTTCCTACTCTGGGCAGGAAATGCAGAAAGAAGAGGTGTGTGAAGTAAACAAAAAACAAAACTTGCATAAAAACACTTCCACAATGGTATGCAATTTAGACCTACACTTGCATATCTTCCCACCCGACACACTCATTCCCCTTTCCATCTGAGAACACAAATAAGAAAACTCGGGCCAGCTGGGTTTACTTTGGGAGACCCGCCTGCACATTTCCTGTTGCTGCTCACTTCCCAGGGCCTTCGTCTTCTGTCTGGAAATCTCTGATTCTAGAAGGTTAAGAAGGGTGTAACGCAGAGCCATGGTAAGAGCAGAGCACTGGGGCCCATGTAAGGTTTCGCTGACAGGAGACCTGCATGAAACTGAGAAAGACAGGCAACCCAAGTTTTGCAGCATTGTCTAGAGGAAGAGGTGTGGCCAATAGTCTGATATAAGGTACTTAAGGGGCACTTGACGCTCTATGGACTGGAGAGGGAGGGGGAGAGGAGTTTGGGGGAGGGGAGAAGGGTGGGAGGAGGGGGAGGGAAATGGGAGGCTGGGAGGAGGTGGATACTTTTTTTTCCTTTTCTCAATAAAAAAATAAGAATAAAAAAGGGGGGACACTAGATACATTACGCAGGGTTTTCTGATACTCCAGGATCCATCAGTACCTGAGTACCTGAAAGACCAGAGTAATGAATTGCCATAAGTTGTTCTTAGATGCAGAGTGTTCATTGAGTCTTCAATGAAACAGACAAGCCTATAGGGTTATGTGATCTTTAACAAAATCCAAATAAGAGAGAAGTCGGAGAGCAAAAATGTTGTTATTGTCATTTCTTGTGGTTTTATTAATGAAAGAATACTCTATGAAACATTTTAAAAAGAACAGGTAACCAAAAGTGGACCTGAATATTTAAATGGCATACAGTGAATTTAGAAAGTCTATGGACTATGAATATCTAAAGGTCAGCGAGTTAGGATTTTTCTTAGTACTCTATCAAGCAAGATAATTTGGACTTGCATGAGTGTTCACTGTTTCTTTTTAACCCTTGAATTCTAAAACAGATTCTAACTTTTTATTAAACTTTTTCCAACTTGGAGCTCAGGTCTCACATATCACCACATTAGTATGAATATTAGGAATATGTAATGAATATTAACAACATTACTTTATTATTCTTCAATCTTCAGTCATACTAATACAGGTTGTTACCTGCATACACATTCTCACAATAAGGGAAGGGATATTCTTTGCCCTCCTATCGGAGCTTCTTTGATAAGTGGCTTTGATGAGTTATTATGCAACTGGCATTTGATGCAAACTGGAGTCTCTATCAAGCTGCTTCCCATGGTTGCTGAACCGCTGCCCACAGCTCAGAAGATATAATATTTATGTACTCTGCTTCACTTCCATTCACCAATGTTGTGGTTCAACTCCCCCCGTACCAGATGTTATCATGTGAGCATTATATAGTCTAGAAAACATCCACATACCACTGAAGAATCTCATTTATTCAAGCTTTCATTTTTAAAAAATTATTTTGAACACTTACTTCAACGAAGATATTTGAGTGGAAGCAATATGGGCATGACTGATAGATATCATCCTCCTTCAAGAATTTAGGTGGGACCAGAGGTGAAGAACACTCGTACATAATGCAACTATACAACCAAAATGTTATTTTTGAGATTAAGGGCCTAAAAATGAAATGAAGAATGTCAGAAGTAGATCTTACAGTTGGTGTTAAAGGACCTGGGTCTACAGAAAGGAACACTTAAGGTCATTCTTAAATGGGAGAAAAGGCCTATGTCTAAGGGAGTGGCGATCAGTGCTCACGACGAAGGGTATATAGCATTAGAAGGAGGCCCAAGCCTAAGGGAGTACACAAGGCTATTGCCCAAGAGGTGGTTGAGATGGTGGGAAAGGCTACCTCCTGCTGAGCTTGGAGTCATGATGAGGATGTGGCTTTCATTATGAATGTAATGGAAATCTCTTCAAGGTTATTATCCAGAGAAATCAAATAATGGATTTGTTGTAGAAGGATCATTTTACTACTGTGTGAGCCTTGTTTGCAGAAAACAATTACAGTAATCAGATCCAGGTTAAACTATGTGATTTGATCATGTTTTTATTGATAGCCTCCACCAAGAAAACCAGCTACAGAAAGGCAGACCCTAACGGGGTCAGCATTGTCTGTGTACGAAATTTCAGGACATCACTGTTTAGCACTGTCTCAACAGTTAAAAGAAAACTTTTATAGTTAAGGAGATAAACTCTTGAATCCAGAAGAAGAATGTGAAAAAGTGCTTTCCTTAACTTGTACTGTCATTGGTCTTAAATTTTTAACATTTTTCTTCATTTATAAAGTACTTCCCTCTGGGATGGGGTTAATTTCTTATACATATTCTGTCTTTTATTTTTAATTTCAAGAACAAGCTATATATTTTCTTCCAAGTGATATCTATCACCTTGTTCTTTGCATGTTATCTAGAACATAAAAATATTTTGTTGATATAAGTTAGATAGAATGAAATGTAGAAAGTATTTTCCAAGTCCTTCCAATGTATTTTAAAATCATTTTTGTTACTTGTTAAATGGATGCTAAGCAACAGGATGTGATTTTTGTGGGTATTTCATAAAACAGGGAAATCTCTGCTTGGGTTGAGAATTGAGAATGCCAAACTATGATTGAGACTTCAAACAGAACACAGCCTTGGCATGTAAAATGTCTTCTCATTTTAAAGAGATCCAAGGATTCATAAACAATGTAGACAGATTCAAAACCTATTCAAGACAGCCCAGAGCAGAGAAGTTTCACAAATCCATCCCAAGGGAAGTTGTGAAGGCTAAACAGCCTTCTTCTTCTAATTCTTTCCTTTCTCAGTTCCTTCTTCATGACATAACAAGATTTACCATCAAATATGAAGTCAGTCCATTCACCCCATTACATAAAATCACAAAAGGGATTAATGAAGCTGATATTTTCTCTAAGAGCATTTAGTATGGTAATTTTTGTATAGTTTAATCTACAGATGTGTAGGAATTAAGGTGGTAGGATTGTGGATGGACATGCTTTAATGGCACCAGTCCCAAAAAATGACCCAGAGACTTCTTATTAATTATGAAAACTCAGCCTTTAGCTTAGGCTTGTGCCTAACTAGCTCTTATAACTTAAATCAACCCATTTATAGTAGTCTATGTTCTGTTATGTGCCGTTACCTCTCTTCCACCTGTTTCCTGCCCATGTCTCTTCGTATCTTCATTGTGCCTAGATTCCTCCTCTTCCTTTCTTTACCATAAAATTCCACTTTTACCTTCTGGCTAGCTATTGGCCATTCAGCTTTTTGTTACACCAATCACAGCCATACACCTTCACACATACAAATATCCTACGACACAGGACTGTTCTAAGAAAATCTTCCCAGGAGTGTTAGGATATCAATGTCTGCTCCTGTGACAGAAAGTCTTGATTATAGCTAGAACCAAGAGTCTAAAGAGAGTCTAGCCTAGCACAAGTTAGGAATATCTATTGCCATAGCTTGTACATTGGGGAACCGTACAAGCTGCCACTTTCCTGTATACCAAGAACTGGGGGAGAGAGTCACAGGGACTGAAACCTTTCTGCGTTCACTCAGACTCACTTCCTTATGCGTGGAACCCTAGATGCACACACAGTTTGACCAGATGTTTCACCTATGGATTCAAAACCTTGGAGAACATGCATGTTTGGAAATATTCAACAGTGGTCATCTGGGGAGCAGAGTCTTTTCGTTTAGTCATGTTGATGCTACAGTCTGAATCTAATGGTCTTGGCTGGCGTGCAGGGCTCTCATTTCTGAGCAGGCTACTACTGCTCTGTGTCCTGTGTTTTCCTGCTTCTGGTAATGAACCCAGATCCTAACCCTGATCTGCTTATTGGATAGCTACATTTTCATGACTCCCAGGAATGCAAATTCAGCATGACTAAAGCAAATCTCTTGTTCTTATTGTGTTCCAACCGTCACTGGATCCTACCCTGGTCTGACTCAAAGCCTTTTATGTTAAATTCATGGTATCACTTCGGGAACACAGATTCTAGCTCCTCCAGTGCTCACCTATTGCCGAATGACAGACCTTGTTTGAGCAGTGACCTACTGTCTTAAGTCTTTTATTCTATGCTTGAATACTTGCCATTCTTCTTATTTTTAGAAGTCCCCTAACAAATCAATGCCATTACCCTTATAATCTCTTTGAAAATCTATCTGTTCCATGATATTCCCCTTGATTAGAAGAAACACACACCTCTCATAGAGACACAATCACACCAGTTCTAACCACTGAGCCATAGGACAAAAATATCATCTTGGCCTAGGAGAGTCTCTTGTGTTTGAAGTCAGTCATATTGTCTAATAATTGATATTCTCTATGTTAGTTTGCTCTAACTATTCAAACTTCATTACTTACTAACTTTACTATTTATAAATGGGATTTTGGTCCTGTTACCATCCTGTGTACTCTTCATACCACTTGAATTTGAGATTTTTCTTTGAATGTGTAACACACAGATCACTACAACTTAATGTTTACCCCCCAAACATCATAGGCATGTCTACAATTGCTACTTTGTCATCAGAGGTCCCATTCAGAGAGTAAGGTAACCCTTTCCACTTTTCTGATCACTTACAAGGTATTGCTCACTACTTATATTTCTAAGTAAAAACTATAGTTTTCAACACATTCCTGTCTTAGCCGTTTTATATTTCTTTGCAATTTTATGATTTATGGATGAGTAATCATTTATTTGCCTCAATGTTTTTTTTCTTTACTTTTTTTATTGAGAAAAGGAGAAAAAAAAACAAGTTTCCACCTCCTCCCAGCCTCCCATTTCCCTCCCCCTCCTCCCCCCCTACGCCCCCTCCTCCCACCCTTCTCCCCCTCCCCCCACTCCTTTCCCCCTCCCTCTCCAGTCCAAAGAGCAGTCAGGGTTTTCTGTCCTGTGGTAAGACCTAGGACCTCCCACCTCCGTCCATATCTAGGAAGGTGAACATCCAAACTGGCTGGGCTCCCACAAAGCCATCACATTACATAGGATCAAACCCCCATGCCATTGTCCTTTGCGTCTCATCAGCCCTCATTGTTCTCCATGTTCAGAGAGTCCAGTTTTATCCCATGCTTTTTCAGTCACAGTCCAGCCGGTCTTGGTGAGCTCTCAATAGATCAGCTCCACTGTCTCAGTGGGTGGGTGCATCCCTCGTGGTCCCGACTTCTTTGCTCATGTTCTCCCTCCTTCTGCTCCTCATTGGGACTTTTGGAGCTCAGTCCAGTGCTCCAGTGTGGGTCTCTGTCTCTATCTCCATCCATCACCAGATGAAGGTTCTATGATGATATGCAAGATATTCGTCAGTATTGCTCAAGGATAGGGTCATTTCAGGTTCCCTATTCTCAACTGCCCAAGGAACTAACTGGGGACCTCAGCTTGGGCACCTGGGAGCCCCTCTAGGGTCAGGTCTCTTGCCAACCCTAAAGTGGTTCCCTTAACTAAGAATTGTGGTTCCGTGCTCCCCTGTCCAACCTTCCTTTATCCCAATCCTCCTGCTTTCCCAAGGCCCGACCTCCTTCCCTTCTAACTTTTCTCTCCCCATCTCCCCTTACCCCCAACCCACCCCACCCCAAGATCCCAATTTTCTCCCCGGCAATTTTGTCTACTTCCCTTAGCCAAGAGGATAACTATATGTTTTTCCTTGGGTTCCCCTTCTTACTTAGCTTCTTTAGATTCACCTATTGTAGACTCCGTGACCCTTATTTATGGTTAGAAACCAATTATGAGTGAGTACATCCCATGTTCATCTTTTTGGGTCTGGGATACCTCACTCAGGATAGTGTTTTCTATTTCCATCCATTTGCATGCAAAATTCGAGAAGTCATTGTTTTTTACCGCAGCGTAGTACTCTAGCGTGTATATATTCCATATTTTCTTCATCCATTCTTCCATTGAAGGGCATCTAGGTTGTTTCCAGGTTCTGGCTATTACAAATAATACTGCTATGAACATAGTTGAACAAATGCTTTTGTCATATGATAGGGCATCTCTTGGGTATATTCCCAAGAGTGGTATTCCTGGGTCCAGGGTCTGATCTCCAAAATATATAGAGAACTCAAGAAACTAGACTTTAAAATGCTAATTAACCCAATTAAAAAATGGGGCACTGATCTGAACAGAGAATTCTCAACAGAAGAAGTTCAAATGGCCAAAAGACACTTAAGGTCATGCTCAACTTCCTTAGCAATCAGGGAAATGCAAATCAAAACAACTTTGAGATATCATCTTACACCTGTGAGAATGGCTAAAGTCAAAAACACCAAGGATAACCTTTGCTGGAGAGGTTGTGGAGGAAGGGGTACCCTCATCCATTGCTGGTGGGAATGCAATCTTGTGCAACCACTATGGAAGTCAGTGTTTCGGTTTCTTAGGAAATTCGGGATCTGCCTCAATGTTTTTTAGTTTGTTTTGAATTTTCTGGGTATTGTTTGTTTTTTTTAAGAGAGAAAGAACATGAAGTTAGGTGGTGTGGTAGTGTGGATGTAATTGGCCCCCGTAAGTTCAGAGGGAGTGGAACTATTTAGATGTGACTATGGCCTTGTTGGGGGAAGTTTGTCACTGTGAGGGTAACTTTTCAGAACTCAAATATACTCAAGCCCCATCCACTGTTTCAGACTATATTCTGTTGACTGTGAGCCACGATGTGGGGCTCTTCTGTTCCTTTTCTAGCACGATGTCTGCCTGCCCACCACCACGTTGAACCATGGTGATAATAGACTAAACCCCTGGGAATGTAAACCACCTTCAATTAAATATTTTTCCTTTCAAGATTTGCTGTGTTTATGGTCTCTCTCCACAACAATAGAAACCCTAGAACAGGTGGGTAGGGAGGTAGGAAGGATCTGAAAGGAGTTTAGAGAGAAGAAAAATATGATCAAAATAGAATATATGAAGAAAATTATGTAAAAATAAATTTAGAGGTATAAAGCCATTTTTCCCCCACCTAATATCTTTACTGATTTTGTATCTTCTGTAATACCACTCATTGGGCTTGTTATTGGGAAATGCTGTCGTACTACATGTTCCCAATTTTTGGAAGGTATGATCTAAAAGAGGCGAAAAAATGTCTTTCTAATCATAATTTATAACAAGTGCTCTGAAATTCCAGAGTGGCTTCAAATCAAAATCCAGCCTCATCTTTCTGAGTGCTTGAATTGCATACATGTATCCATTACCACACCTGGCTGAACATTTTGTTTTTAGAAAAATTACTTTGGTTTCTGTCTTAAAACAGAGTAAGAGGCATTCAGCAAGGCACAGGATTGTGATAGCCTAGAGAACTGGAGGTATGCAACCTTAAAAAAGATAAATTATACAATAACAGGACATCTTTGCTGTTAGGTAACATTTGAGTGATAGAATTGGTGGCTTAGGCAATGGTGCATTGATGAGTTTCCACAGGACTTCTGTGACTTACACTGGCACAGTCCTGACCAAGAATAAGAACAATTTGGGGCGAGAATAAGGAATTGGTTTTAGAAAGGTTGAATTTGGATTTCTTTGTGGCACTGAATGTGGATGCTGAGTAAACAAACAGACATATGGGCTTGCCACTTAGTTTACTAATGTGATATAGAAAAAATATTTAGGTCCTAAATTCATATGTATCATTTTGATTAAGTAATTGGATAAGTTATGAAGAATAAAAGAATGCAAGAATAAGTTCTGAACAAAATGCAGATAAATTCTAACAGCACTGGAAAACTCATGGGTGTTCTCAAGGGAGAATAAAGAGTTTAGGCATAGGGAAAGTGTGGGGAACAAACAGACGTGTGCTCTCTGAGAAGCCAAAGAAGAGGGAGTGATGTACAGGAAGTAGTCAACAGTATCACTTGCTACCGAGTGTTCATGTCAATCAGTTTTCAAGAGAAGGAGTTTACTGTAGACCCTGATGGGGACTCTTCAGTGGAGTGCTGAATCTGGAAGCCTGTTGTACTAAGTTGAAGAGCAAAGAGGGTGGCTGATACAGTGGACACAAAGAGGGTGATAGAGTGCACACAAAAAGGCCTGGAGAGAAGGCCCAGTAGTTAAGAGCACACATTCTTCCTACAAAGAACCTGAGTTTGGTTCACAGCATCCAGAAAGAATGGCTCATTACCCAATTACAAAAGATAAGAGAAATTTGCTCAGGCAACATCACACGTGTGCACACACACACACATAATTAAAAGTAAGTTTTACAGACATAAATACATCCATTCTTGGCCACTGGGTTTAAGATGAAAACGAGACTGTCAGCCACATTCAGAGGGTCTAGTTTGGTCCTATGCTTGTTTCTTCCCAGTCCAGCTGGAGTTGGTGAGCTCCCATTAGCTCAGGTAAACTGTTTCAATGGTGAACCCATCATGGTGTTGATCTCTTTGTTCATATTCTCATTTCTTCCACTCTTCCTCTGGACTTTGGGAGCTCAGTCCAGTGATCCGATGTGGGTCTCTGCCTCTGTTTTTATCAGTTGCTGGATGATGGCTCTATGGTGATATTTAAGATAATCATCAGTGTGCTTGAGCTAATGGGAGCTCACCAAATCCAGCTGGACTGGGACTGAATGAGCATGGGATCAAACTGGACCCTCTGAATGTGGCTGACAATTGGGGCAGACTGAGAAGCCAATGATCATGGCACTGGGATTTGTCTCTACTGCATGTACTGGCTTTTTTGGGATCCTATTCTATTTGGCTGCATATCTTCCTAAAGATGTAGGGGAGAGGGTCTTGGACTTCCCACAGGGCAGTGTACCCTGCCCTCTCTTAGGACTGGAGGGGGAGGGGGGAGCAAAAGGGAAGTGGGAGGAGGGGAGGAAGTGGAAATTTTGATTGGTATTATTTATAAAGTAATAAAAAAGATAATCATCAGTCTGATTACAGGGCAAGTCAAGCTTGGGCCCCCTCTTCTCTATTGCTTAGGGTCTTAGATGGGGTTATCCTTGCGGATTCCTGGGAATTTCTCTAGAGCCTGGTTTCTGCTAACCCTATAATGGATCCCTCAATCAAGATATCTCTTTCCTTGCTCTCATTTCTGTCCTCCCTCCATCTCGACTATCCCATTCCCTCAAGTTCGCCTCATCCCTCCCCTTCTCCCCTTCTCTTCCTCTTCTACCCTCCCTTCTCCCCCACCTCCCTGCTCCCAATTTTGTCAGGTGATCTTGTCTGTTTCCAATTTCCAGGTGGGTCTATATATGAATGTGGTTGACAGTTTCAAGGCTGGGGCAGACTGAGGGGCCACTGGCAATGGCACCAGGATTTATCCCTATTGCTTGTATTGGCTTTTTGGGAGCCCATTATCTTTGGATGGATACTTTGCTCAATCTAGATATAGTAGGGTGGGCCTTGGACCTTCCCCAAAGCAATGTGCCTTACCCTCTCTGAGGATTAGATGGGGGCGGGGGGGGGGGGTGGAAGGGTGTGTGGAAGGAATGGGAGGAGGAAAGGGAGTGGAACTTGGATTGTCTTTTTAAAATCTAATAAATAAAAAAAAAGATGAAAATGAGGAGGGCATCAGGAAGCTGTTCCATTAGATAGAAAAGAAAAGGTAGAAAAGTTACAAATTTACATTTTAACAACGGAATCATGTGTCTCTGATTGCAGGTTTTGTCCCAGAATCTTCTAAAGATGGTAGACTCAGTATAAGCTACTGTAATGAATGTCTTGTGATCTCCCACTATGTGGACAATTTTAATGTTAAAAATCAGTGCTTTATGGAGAGGATATTATCTCTTTCCTTATTCATTCCCTCTTTTTAAGGAGACTCTGCATCTTTGCTTACTTATTATTCTAGTAGTGCTGTGTTTTTGTTTCAGATACTAGCCAAACTCTGGAATAGAAGAATGAATCCTGAATCTATCTCTTCAAAGAAGCGTGAGAGTATCCAAAGGAGACATTCTCTGCTTAGAGCTCCTTTTGCTTTTTGACACTTCTCTAAGTCACTGGAACTTGTGCTCCAGTACTTGACAGCACTTACTATTTTCCTCTGTGTTCCTTCCGGCACCAGAATTCAAGCTGGGCATGGTCAATGCAGAAAACACATCTTTCGTTTTTGTTTGTTTGTTTTTGTAGCCCTCTGTAATGCGAGCTCTTAATGTTCACCTTCCTAGATATGGACGGAGAAGACCTAGGACTTAACACAGGGCAGGGAACCCGGACTGCTCTGTGGACTGGAGAGAGAGGGGGAGAGGAGTGGGGGGAGGGGGAGAAGGGTGGGAGGAGGGGGAGAAGGGTGGGAGGAGGGGGAGAAGGATGGGAGGAGGGGAAGGGAAATGGGAGGCTGGGAGGAGGTGGAAACTTGTTTTTTGTTTATGTTTTTTTTTCTTCTTTTCGCAATAAAAAAAAAAGAAATAGAAAAAAAAAGAATAGTTAGTTATAGTTTTCCTTAGTTATGATAAAGATTATTGTAACTTTTACTTGATAACTGTTTTGTTATATGTAATTTTGCTATGTTAAAGTTAAAGCCTTTTTTTTTTTGTTGTTTAAACCGAAAAAGGGGAAATGATGGAGGAAGGTCATTGGCTAATAAAGGAACTGCCTTGGCCCAAAAAAAAAAAAAAAAAAAAAAAGAATAAAAATCAATACTTTTACTCATTACGTGAGAAGAATAGAACACTTCATGTAGTTCTAATTGGTCAAGTGAGATAATAAAAATCACACAGGCTGTGGGACAATGAAATTTTGATGTTGACAATTAAGGAGGCTTCTAGCACTCATCCTTATCCCGAATGCCAGCCTGAATGGAGGAGGGAGAGGCATTTCTCTTTAGGGGTGTAGCCCCTGAGAGGCTACCCATTCTCTAAAATGTGATTCCCTTCCCATAAATAAACAGGAGGCACTAAATGAACACAGTGCATTTAAAATAAGAATACGTGAAGTTGAGAGGAAAGGTGGTAGAAAGGATAGAGGAGGTACTGGAAGAGAAACTATGGGGTGAGCTTGTTCAAAACACATTGCATGTATGAAATTCTCAAACAATAAAAATATCATTCTCTCATCAAATATGTTAGCAATTAAAACCAACTTCCTCTGAAACACAGCTAATTTACTTTGAATCACTAATAATTATCTATTAAGACATCAAGCAGAAATAAACAGAAGTGTGTATAGAATCATATCTAAGAATTATTCAGCTTACTGACAATAGAGTACTTAATGTTCTCTGGCTTCTGTGGGGATCACACATAGTGACCTGGGGAGTCATTTAATTGCAGTCCTATACTTACACTAAAGACTAGCTACACAGAATTCTGAGGTTTCTGATAGAAATTTTGGAAAGCCCAGAACCAGAAAGGAATGTGTTAACTAACCATAGGAAAATATCACATCACTTCTTAGTCAAAGGTCAACTTAATGGTCTAAGAAGGTCATTGGGTTATGGTAGTTACCTTCTCTTAACCAAAGAAACCAAGCCAAAACCACAACAAAAGAAAACACAACACACACACACACACACACACACACACAATCCCTAACAACTTAGCAAAACAAATATAAGCTATTTTCTCCAGACACACTAAGTTTTGTCTACGTAAACAGCGATTTTCCTGTCTTCACTTTGAGATTTTCTTAAATGTCAGCCAAGAAACTTCTTGGCTCTTATTTCTGGCTCTGAGTCTTCTTGACTATTTTGTGAAATTTCATGGAACGTGTTTGCCTCTCTATACTACATGAAACAAGAATTCGGCCATAGTCAAATCTTAAGAACATTTTTATTTATTGTGTTCAGATAGTATGAAGAACCTCTATTCCACCTCTATGTTTAATGCTACTTCTGCTGTGTTATATAAATACAGGCAATTATGGTATCTAGCTTGATTTTTTTTAAAAAGTCCTGATGACGTTTTGTTAAAATTACATTTTAGTTTGTAGAAAACTTGTAGAGAAAAACATTAGAATAGGCCATGTGGATATGTTTTGGTTAAAAGAACATTTAAAATACCACTTTAAAAAAATAAAATTTGGAGATAATCCAAGTGGCCTTCTTCTATGATCAAAAAGTGACGTTTGACCAAAGCAAGATGACATATTTAATTATACAAAATATGCTTTTGTAATTCATATTTGTTCTTACAGATTGTTACTTTCAAAGAAATAGAGTGATGATTTTTGTGCTCACAGGTAAGCACTAGGGAAACTTGGAATGTTAAGCACACAGGGTTGTTCCATCAAAGGAAAGAATGCAATACCTGTTTTCTTCCCAGAAGGCCAGGGATGGATATCCTTATTAACCTGCAGACCTTGGCTCTATCTGTGTGGCTAGCGACTTTTCCAGCACTGGACCCTCCCCCCAGACCCTTAACATCTGCTTGTTTTTCCCTATCTTTATGAAATTACAGTTTCAAAGTAGCTATTCTAATCTGTATTTAGTTCACTCGGTTCCTCGAGATTTATTTAAGTTTCGCTGCATACATGGGATTGAGTTAATTATCACCAGAATTGTGATGTGCTTAAATATGTCTACAATAAAACACATTCGGGTCCGACTCCAGGAGTTTGAATCATACCAGCTACTGAGTCATGTCAAGCTAAACTGCCTTCTTGCCTCCGGCAGCTCATTTTTTCTGCTGGCCATTGAGATCGCAGAGACTTGCACAAGTTACTAACATTAAGATAAACAATTCTACCCAGTTATGATGTAGATGATCCACAACAACGACCAACATGGCACAATAACCCTCTGGTGGCAGTAGTGGCACATACACTCTGGTGGTAACCAACATCTCTGTAATTAGACTTACAATCCCACATCATTCCTAGTACAAGACACCTAGCCAAATATCCAGGGCTAGAGAAGAAACTCCTGCTGCCACTTTACTCAACTAACTTAATCCCTAACTACATGCAGGAGGCACAGCTTAGAATAAGCATTGGAAAAACCAGGGTTGTCAATCATGTAGCCCTATTTTCTTCAGTGGAAGAAAAGGAATGATGACTTGTTATCTAGAATACCAGTGATGCCGGGCCGTGGTGGCGCACGCCTTTAATCCCAGCACTCGGGAGGCAGAGGCAGGCAGATCTCTGTGAGTTCGAGGCCAGCCTGGTCTACAAGAGCTAGTTCCAGGACAGGCTCCAAAACCACAGAGAAACCCTGTCTCGAAAAAACCAAAAAAAAAAAAAAAAAGATAGAATACCAGTGAAAAGTGGTTCATCAACCAGGCGATCCTTTTGCTATTCTGTGAACCAGCCTTCCTGAAGCCCCCAATATCCCAAGCCTTGTTTAGAATTGTTTAGCATTGTTAGAATTCCCCCAATTGTCTTTGTAGAGAGTAGAACACATCCCTATGAAAAAAAGACCTCATCCTTCACCAACAGAATCTATCACAGATCCTTCTCTAGGCCCTAACTCTGAGCTCTGTTTATCAGCTAATATGATTAAATGTGTAAGGAAAATAAACCACAGGATCATAGGACTGACCCTGCCCCTTGAGGGTTTGACTCACTGCCTGCAAAAATCTGTCCCGAGATTTCCTTCTTACCTCTCTGAGTCCACTTTCCTGCCACTGGCAATGCCTGCAGGGATCCTTCAGTATATAAGGACATTCTAATGTATAAGGACATTCTAATGTCCTTATATTCACAGAGGAGTGTAATCCTCACCCTCATCAAAGCAACTTCTCATCACAACAGATGAAGAGTTTTAAGGAAATCCTCAACCAATCAAAATACAGAGCAGTTGAGCCAGGTCCAAAGGATACAGCTACCACCCAATGAGAGGTAGTGGAAAGATTGAAAAAACTAGAAGACCAGAAGCTTTTCTGTAAGATCGTATCTCCTAGAGATGTCAAAGTTATATCTACATAGTCTCACCAACTTCACTGCCTACACTTGAGCTGAACAAGGATGACACCAATAGACAGCTCATGTGGACAGGGTGCAGGAGGCCTCAACCCTAAGACAAATGACTGCAGATTACTAAGACATGCTGAAAACAGGAAAGTGCATGCTAATTTACTAATTGGTTATTTAACACCATACGACCATCCCTGAAAACATATACATACATGTAACATTATACAAAATAAGCATGCTGTAGTTATGTGCCTTGGAATTTGTGTGTGTGTGTGTGTGTGTGTGTGTGTGTGTGTGTGTGTGTTTGAAATAATAGTTGAAAAAAGAAGCCATGAGTTTAAAGGAGAGATGTATGTTGTGGAGGATTTGAAAAGAGGAAATGTAGGGTAAATAATGTAATTATGTTATAATCTCAATAAAGAGATGTTTTTTTTAAATCTAAAAAATAAGCAGGAACATGATTTGTATAGATCAGATCATTAATTCTCAGAATTCACACTCCATTATCTGTAGGACTTGTCCCTTACTCACATCTGGGGAAGTTGCCATGAACAAAGTTATAACTTTTCCAGTCATAGTTTGTACTAGTAAAGTAGAGAAGATGATTTCAGTTTGTTCTTCCAACCTATTTCCTTCACTCCCGAGTCGTAGGATGAGGAAATTCAAAGAGCTTGTGAGTTCCTGGAAGGCTGAAAGGATTTCTCTAAAGACAGAATGAAATGAAAATGAAACACAACAAAGCTGTTGGATATTGTATTCAAGTCAAGCACTGTTTCTAACTGCCTGGTTCTCATCCCCACCCCTCCTCATAAGTATGATCTAATACTGCCCCAGGATGTTTATGTCTTTGGGTGACTATTACACTGGCTTTTTCCTTTCTATTCATATTTCTATTCTGGCAAAGCCTCTATTTTCCATTATTTTTGTCTTCTACTTTATCTTAATTAGGATTGTTAATTTTTTATTAATTGACTTTTATAATATATGTCCATTGTTGTCAGAGTTTCAAAGTATTGATAACAGTTATCTTAACAAGAACAAATTTTACCTAAATTACAAGTCTGTAAAATGACTTTTCTTGGCCTATCTCAGCTCTGATATTGACTGTGTGGGAACCACAGTTTCAGCCATGCTGGCTTCCCCACCATCTCCTACTAATGCCATCTTCTATTTCTGTTTTCTATTTCTAGATCTGAATATCTACTTACTAAATTACTATGAACTCTGTGTCCACCCTATTCCACTTAATTTACCCAAATTCCATTTTCAAGTTCAATTACACTATGATTTCGCTGATATTTCTGATTACAATACACAGATTTTTTTTTTGTGAACACTTAATGCCGTGTATAGTCTTCACAGAACTAAGGTCTTTATTTTTCTATTGTTTTACTCCCAGTACTGCACCATGTCAGAGAATGCTGGCATAACCAATTTGGGAGCAGTTTTGAATCTCATTTAATTTGCACATTAGTTAATCTTTAAGACTCTTTCACATCTTCCAGTCTATGCAGGAAGGAGGAGCTCCGCCAAACTGAGATATGTTGCCACTGCCAATGGCCATGTGGTTATTAAGCACAGGGCTGCATTGTAGATCCACTCATTTTCTCTTCCTCCACAGCACCAGGCATTACCGTCTTCACAAACTGGGGCAATTTATACTGAGCAGTTTTGAATTATCTCTGTCTTGCTCAATGTCAGATACACCTGAGGTAAGAGTTAGGAAACTGGATTTTGCACATAGCTAATGTAAGACAAGCAGATGTTTGCATCGCTTTCCCTGTAGGACTCCAACCTTATCTTAGATATTTTTTTTTCCTCCTTCTGCCTTCAGGATCATCACCACAGACTCCTAAGTGCATTCTTTGATTCAAAGCATGCCAAATTCTTACCAAAAATTCAGGATACTCCAGCCTGAAGCCAGGGAAGAGAGAATATAACCTGAACTCCCATAAGCCTTAGTGTTTGGGTTCTTAACTATGTTGTAAACCACAAAAAGATTTCCCATGCGTCCTTCTATCTAGGACCGACCATGCGCTGCATATTTCGTATGATATCAATAAACAGCTTCTGAATGAACCTTGGCAATCAGACCCTTTCTTACGAAAAACCATTGGCATGCTTATTTCTCTACAAGAAGTTGATTTTCTCATAAATTAATTAACTCTCCCCTGACACACACACACACACACACACACACACACACACACACCAGAAAGAAGCCATCAATCCTGGCTACAATCCATAGACATAGAAATATGTGGCAACATGTTTTAGATCATCTCTCAGGGATTGAAATGTTTTTACACTTAATTTCTTGTTTATACTATCACTCTCTACAGTGTGATTTTAATTTTATTGCGGCATAAACAATAGGAAAATTAAGAAATTCCACAAAAGATTAAGCCCTGAGAGAAATAATTTTTGCATAGAAATTGATTAGATCATTGAAAATAGTGCCCAATTGCCACTACAATGAGCATTATTACACTCAGCATGGAAACATATAGTTCATGTTCAATAAGGTTGGGTAGATATGGAGGTAGAAATGTTCTAAAAGGATTGGGAGGGTAAAATTATGATCAAAATATTTGCGTGAAAAGGTTTCTCATTGAAAGAAATTTAAGCTTAATGGGTCAAGTTTACATACAGCTTTAAGAATTGATCTACACCCACAGTTCACTTTATATGCTGGATTTATCATGTAACAGGTTCCTTTGATCTCCTACAGTGACTCTTGATGTGGATACTTTTGTTATTTCAGAAAGAGATAAATGGAGGTTTACCCAAAACCATGCTTCAGTAAGCACTGGTGGTAGGATTTGACTGCTGATGTTTTGATTGCACGGTTGTGTTCTTCTTTCTCTAGTCTTTTTCTACAAGGGAAGGCACAAGCTAAGCTTCATTTCTCATAGTACTTCTTCCCTAGAAAGCAGGAGGAAGGATTAGTGTAACTTAAGTTTCAGTGGGGTACTCTTTACTATATAATGCCTGAAAGAAACTTTTTAACAGGTACTTACTCAAAACGTCAAAGATGTTATTGAAATAATAGCCATACATGTCAAGGTCATTGTTATGAAATATAGAGACTGAAATCAGCTTCAAAGCTAATAAGGACACTTGAAGATTTATAAGCAAGTCGGAGTGAGGTAGGGACGGGAGCATAAAAAGATGTTTTGTTGGCATTAGGATGAGTGGGAAAAGGAACTGGAAAGAGAATCAAGTGGGAAAAACAAGAGCTTGAAGAACTTGAAGCATGGGCAATTTCCAGTAAACCAGATTAGTAAGAGTCTTGTTTGCCATCAGCTGACCCTGTGGACCCAGGAAGAGGGCAAGCAGAGTAAGAGATCAAAGGATCTGGACTCAAGTCAGGTCAAGGGCATTCTTGTCCATGCATCATGCCTAGCACAGGGCTCCCTTAATTGCAGTTTGCTTATTCTCTCTTTGAAGAAGACAAAAGGTCAGCTATTAGCACAGACATAAGTGATGTCATTTCATGTAATACCCATCTGGACTTGAATACAAATTCTAAAACACATGCACAATGATAATCTCCAGATTTCATTTTTTTTGCAAGGTTAACCCCCGAGAGGCTGACAACTTGCTCTGCTTTTCCTTCATCTGCCCGTGAACTTGTTTTAGAGACAGGAAAGCAAGGATGTAGAGAAATAATAAGAAAAAAGTGACAAGTGAAGAAAGCAATACTTTGATTTTCCAATTCCTGTCCCAGTATTTCTGTATTGGGGACCCAGTGATTGTTCCTGCTCCACCATGTAGCATTTAAAGATATAAAGGTACCATTGCTATTTTTTATGAACACTACTAGATAACTTACAGGATCTTCATTATTTTTAATACATTTTATTCTGATCGAATCTACTTCTAAGTCATTCCTACTTGCTATGTGATTTTGAAAGGTATATAATTCTATTCCATCAAACTGTAATTCAATTATGATCTTCTTCTTTTCCCCCTTTTATCGAAAATAGATTCTTTTCTCATACAATTTATCTTGTTTAAAGTTTCCTCTCTCTTTACTCCTCCAAGTTCCTCTCTACCTCTCCTCCCCTCCAAAGTCCCTTTCTCTTTCCCTAACCATTCTGTGTCTACAGATTATAGCTTCATTACCATTTATTTAACAGTTATTGTCCACATTATACCTCTTGAAGCTATATACATTTGGAATAATTTCACATTTGTATATTTGTGATATGAGGATGTTTTGAACAACCTGCCTATTTTGAAAAGCAGATTTTCAAATCTATAAGTGATTTTAATTCATCATCATCAGGGCTTCAGTGTAGTTAAACTGATCATTATGGCACGGCTTAAATATAAATATTAGGTTATATCTAAGTACTAATTACTAATTGCTAATCCTTACTTTTTGGTAACGAGCTCTAAAGAACAAAAATTTTAAAATTTCATTATGCAATTTTAATAATATAATTGTAATTTAGGAAGTTACATCCAGTCTGAAATTTGGGGGGGGGAAAGGAGAACAATCTTACAAGAAGCATTTCTTCAATGCAAAATAATTGTATGGAAGCAGAAGAAACATTCCAAATAAACACTCATTCAAAAAAAATTTCTCCAGCTACCACAAACTTGAGAAAAAAGACTGGGATATTTGATTTGGCTCCATCACCGCATAGCCGATCTTAACTTCTTTGCCAAAATGGTCCCTGTGGCCCACAGAAGACGAGTGGAGAAAGGAGTTTAGAGGAACTTGAGAAGAGTCAGATCAAAAACTTCCTAAATATGTGTGGATTTGTCACTTTTTTATTTTTTCAAAATACTTCTGCAATGCTGTATTCCAAATTCTAGTAAACTTTATTGGATGATCCAGAGGTTGAGGAACAACCCAAAGAGGTAGGTAAGTTTTTATAAATAAATGGGCAGTTAGCAAACCGGTCCCTATGCCCACAAGACTGCCAGAGAAGGTGAAATAGCAGCCATAGTAAGCCTATGGATATAGAGTGGCTTGAAGAAAGTTCTGGTTCTTCTTTAGGCTCTGCAGTTAGAACTGTGCCCTTCTCCCTCGCCCACACACCCACCTCTTTTAGCAAGTACTGCTGTTGTGTAACAACACAACTTCGTGGTGCTTGGACCTCAAGAGCTTCTGTGATTATAAATAATGTTCAGGAGCATGAAACTTCATGGAAGCACTGTCATCGCTAATCACCTTCTCCTTCCCTTTCTTCTACTGTTAGGGACATGGGCTGAGCTGGCTCCATGCTTAAACCCAAGGGGAAAGGCAGGCGCTGGCTCAAGTACATGTCAAGTGGTTGAGAATTCAGCTGTAGCTTAGGTCAAGAGGCTCTTAGCAGGAGTCCGGTTCACTTTCAATTTTTGACTTTCAGTCTGGTTAGAACTTCAGCGGAATCTTTTAGCTTCTAGAGGACAGAAATATGTGTTCTTGTTGGAAATTACTTGTTTTCTGCAATGTTAAGCAACCTTAAGTGTTTTAAGAATTTAAGGCAGAATTACATAATTATAGAAAATAAGACAGGCAGTATTTCTACAAATACTAAAGTGGAGGGCAAATTTAATTTTTAAACACATTTTTTCTTTTTTTAAAATTAATTTTGTTCTTTGAGAATAGCATTCATGTACATGATTGTCTAAACTATTCATGAAGCAGGAAATGAGTTTGAACGATTTATGGAATTTGATTTTTTTTCTATTAATTCTTTTCTGTAGTATCATCGTACTTCTTAACATCATTTTAAATAATCCATGTGTTTGTTATGCAGACTAAGATAACGTTGATGATCAAGACTTCCTGTTTTGTGTCCGCTGGATTCTGGTGTTATCATGTTGCTTTTTAGGATGTTGGAGGAATTCTTGAATTGGTGCCTACACATCTATTCCTTCAAATGAGGCCAGCAGTGTCTTGGCGTCTTGGTCCAATCTTTGTTGTGGCTGTCTGAGTACTTGGTAGTTTTTCTTCGTCTTCCTTCTCTTAAGTCACCTCAGCACTTGAGCAGGCTGTGTTGCAGGGTTCCAAGGACCTCCCAGGTGAAAAGACACGCTTAGAGGCAAGGTGGGTTGGGGGAAAGCCCAGCAGCAGCAATACTTCCCACTGGCTGGCCAGAAAAGCCAGGCAATGGGAAGGTGGAGTCTATGGGGACATATGGCATTGAGAAGGTAGATGTGATTTATCTGCATGCCTTAGTTTTCTCAGTTAAGTTGAGAGATGGATCTTGAGAGTGGGAACAAGGAAAAATTCTTGGGACTTTCTGTAGAAGTGGGAAGATATGAAATAGTTATCTATAACACAAAATCCCAAAAGGAGAAGTTAACACTAAGGTTATTGCTTAGTATATTAAGGGCCTCCAGTGGTGTTAATGGTTTTAAATATGAAATTGACTGGTTCAACATGCTTATATATATTTCTTCAAAAGGGGTAGCTGCACATAAACTTGTATGGTAGAAAGGGAGAGTTGTATCTAATCCAAACTGTGGTGTTATGAGGCGTGGGAAAGAAAAGAGGCATATGGGAGTTAAAAGCTCATGCAAGAAACTGAGTACCATGCTACAGAAGGTGATAGCATGTGAGAAGCAGAAGATATTGGAATGGTGATGAGGTGATGATATCAGGGGTACAGAGCATGGAAGGAGATTGGAATGCGAGAAAACAACCTGAGATTTTAGGAGCTAGCAATCAGGTTATGGGATGCATGAAAATGGGATTATACTTTGCACTTATTAATAATGACTACATTCAAAACATGGCCGTGGAAGGGAGATGAATTAGGATGACATATATTGACACACATATATCAAGATACCATAATGAAATTTATTACTTTGTACACTGACTTTAAATTTCCCAGCAAATAGCATGACCATAGAAAGGAATAGCTCAAATGGTAGGAGAAGTAAGCCCATAGGGCTAGGAGGCAATCTGGTAACAAAAATTTAAACTGTGCTTGTGGCTGGTGGGTTTGTGGGGGTTTTATGCACACTGTGAGAAAGAAGGGAAAGTGATCAGTGAATTATCAAGGTTGCAGTCAAAGTAAATACCACTTTCTTCATTGTGTGCAGTGATACAACCTGAGGTATCAGCAAGGTCAGAGTGCCCGGGACTCCCTTTAGAACATCATTGAGAGAATAGGATTCCTTGGAAAGCAGATGTTTTACCACACAAGAGTTACCCCTCTCTTTATCAGGGAGTGAAGCAGTTGGCCTTGCTGGAGAGATAGTTCAGCAGCTAAGAGTGCTTGTTGCTCTTGTAAAGCCCCTGCTCTCAGTTCCAGCCCTGCATCGGGCAGCACATAACCACCTGTAATTCCAGTTACAGAGGATTTGATGCTCTCTTCTGGTCTCAGAGGACATCTATAAGAACACAGTGCACAGAACCACACAAAGGTGAACACAAATGCATAATAAAAAATTAAAAATTGTTAACTTTGACAACATACAAGCCATCCTGTGACCCTGGATAATAATAGAAACTGACATTGAATACTTGGGAATTTTCCAAAATCAAAGCCAGTTCTTCGGAAGTAGTTTAATAAGTTGAAAGTAGCTCCCTATGAACCGGGACTGTCTAGATGTGTACTGTTTTCCTGTCTTAACTTCGTTTCCTTCTTGCCTTTCTTTATTTTCCCCCTTTTCTTTTTCTGATTATTCCCCTCTTTTCCCATGACCTCACTCTGCAGTTCAGTCTGGCTTCATACTTTAGGTCCTTTTTCTCATTTCCCTGTGTGCTGAGATTATTGACAAGAATATGCATGGCTTTGTATTTTTCTTTTAAATTTAATGGAGTTCTTAAAATGAAACACATCATCTCCATTTCCATATTTCAGGTTTAGTCCACATCCTTTAATTTGTAAATGGAGAAAATATGACATAAATGTTTTAATGACTTTCTCAGGGATAGGGCAATGCAGGTCTCAGAGGACAAGTCTTCTCTGTGTGTCACAAACTGGCTTTAGGTCTTTGGTGAAGAATGAATGGGAACATGGTACTTGGAACTGACTTGTGGAATTCAAAACATATTTAAATCAAATGAAATTTTTGTAAGGTGTATTTAAAATATAATTTATCTACTTATAGTTTAGTTAATATTTACTTAGCTGCCAGGCTGGTATTATAATGGCCAAATTATGCTCCTTGTTTTATTTAACCATTTACCAATAAGGATAAAATAGTTTTACTTTAGACTTTATTTTACACAGGTTTGTAGTATGTTTGGTAACAATTTAGTGCTGCTTGGGTGGCCTTTTTTTTTTTTTTTTTTTTTTTGGACACGAGACAGTCTTTAATCACTATTTACAAAGTAGAACACATTCCATGAGGATTCCAGAAACAATAAAGAAGGAATACAAGCACACCATCCAGCAATGACTTCTTTTACCAATTGCCGAAGGAAATAGCTCATTAAGTGACTGATGCTATTTCCATTGCTCTTTCTTGTGCTCCAGAACTTGGTGGTAAGATCCTATTTCTAAACACACCACATTCTTGAGTTATAGAACATAGAGAATTCCAGCTGTTGCCAACTTGGAAGCCCCATCTCCAGAGGACAGAGTTTATAATGTTGGAAGGTTCTATGTATGTCATTTGTGGGAAGGGACATAGTCAACATGATTTCCAAGTTGGGAATTTTGTGAACTATAATAAGAACTTTCCTGGTAATATGTGCTTATTGGGACAATAGTATCATGGGTGTTATGGTTGTAACCAACCACTTTCTGATGGGATTTTGCTCCACAAGATGAGACTCAGGTCTAGTACTATTGACTGTGCCAACAACCCGGGACTGGTTAGGGTATATGTCCTAGGGTAGAACCTAATCTTTTAAATTAACATACCATTAAACTGCCTCTTAAACTTTTATTCTTAAATTCATAGATGAATGAATCTTTAAACGGTCATTGGAGAAATCTCTCTCTCTCTCTCTCTCTCTCTCTCTCTCTCTCTCTCTCTCTGTTACAGTATAAAGTGATTCATACAAAGACCAACAACTAGTCAGTGAGTAGAGAATCAGACACTGTGGAGTATTAACTCTAAATGAAAAATCTGTGCCACAGTCCCATCTCCAGGGCTCAGGGTCACCTAGAAAAGGATGTCAGAAAGAATTTAAGAGCCAGAGGTAGTGAGGCAGTGAATACTTAGTGAAACTGTTCTTGCCCAATGTGACAGTACCATTGCATGTGTGAACTCAAAACAGACCTGCCCAAAGTCAATTCAAACAACAACCAAGTTCATGAAATTTCATCTCTAACAAAAGAGCGATTGATGAGTGATGGCTGCTGGGAAGGCTATGGTCACTTTTCTTCAGAGATGCAGCCCCTGAGAGGCTACATACACTCAAGTAGTAGTTCTTTATATATGAACATACAGATAGCACTACCTAGAGTAACTGGGATTTTAAATAGAGCATGTGAGGCTTGTACAGTGGGAGTTCTTGAAAGATATAAGAAATAAATTGTAGGGAAAGAAGTGGGCAATGGATTGGATCAAAATGCATTCGATCAGACTTCAAAGCTGGAACCAGCTTGATTACTGTGCCTTATAACTCAAGTGTGTATTGAGTGTCACCATAAGGTTCTTACCATCTTCTGAAAGGTAACCAAGAGCAATGAAATAGGTGGTAATCTTCAAGGAGTGTCTTTTGCATCTGTCATTTAATGAACCATTTCCTCTTGTAACTGGGAAAAGAAATTATCAATACTAAACTATTTTCAACAGTTATTATTATACGAATGTATCTAAGTAATAGGGTTTCAAAATATCTTTTGAGTATTAAGCAGACAGATAAACAGAGAACAATAAAGAGAAATTTAATAATAAGCTAGGAAACATGGATGTTAGATCTATTCTTAATAAGTCAGGTTTCTATCTTTGACTAGCTCAGTGTTCCTATTCTAGTTTAATGTGCTCCCAAAGCCATTGTTTTAGTGTTTGTCACAACTAATTCTCATCATTATGTTGATGTATAACTCTTGATTATGTATGGGGTTTAAAAACATCTTTCTCAGAGGTGGGGAGGGTGGATCCCTTCGCCAGGTGGAGATTTTGTTTTTAAGTTTTAGTGCTTATGAAAGTTAAGTTAGGGAACCAACATAGGTGCTGATCAACTGATGAAGAGTTAAAAAAAAATGACACTTATCTACATAGTGGAGTTTTATTTAGCCCTTAAAATGCAATTACGTCTTCTGCATGAAAATGCATGGAATTGTAGACTATCATGCTACATTAACAAACTAATCTCAGAAAGAAAGAAAAACACCTTTTTCCTCATATACAGCATCTATAATTCCTTAAAACTATAAAAGTAAAATGAGTGTTACTGGAAAGACCAGTAGGAGGGACAAGAGGAGAGAAGAATGGGAAAGAGGAATGGATATTATTGAAGAATATTATATGTATGAAAATATTCTATAGTCTGCTACTAATATATAACAATAAGTAAATGCCGAAAAGTTTTAGAAGATTTAAAAGTGTAGATGATGAAAGTTAAATTTAAAACCCCTGTGTGTAGGGGGATGGGAGAAAGAGAGAATGCTTTATAGGTACATTAATTTAACCTCAGAATCACTCTGTATGATAGAGTCTAGCATATTTTTCTGAGTTAGTGCAAGAGGTTAATTGGGAGATTGGAGAACAAAAGGCCTTGCTGGAGCAGGGATATAAAAGGGAAGGCAGGCAGGCAGAGATCTGGGAAGAGGAATGAAAGACAAGAAAGGCAAGAGAAGCAAGAGAGTAAAGAAGGGGCAAAGAGAAGACGATGAGGCAAGAGAGAAGTAAACAGACAAAAGAGGAGACAAAGAGTGAGTCTAGCATTTTAATACTTATTTAAAATAATGGAAATCAAGACAGATTGGAACTTTTACTTAAGGTTATAAAACACAGTATGTTAGTGATCCTCATTCTCAAGCTAAGAATGAGGTTCTTTATCCATGGAAAATATATCTTAAGCCTAAAATCTAGAAAGCTAAACTATTTTCTAGAGTTTTTGTTAATTTGGCTTTTACCCTTTTTAAATTTCGTTTTACATTTCAACCACAGTTCTCCCTCCACCCCTCCTTCTGCCCCCCTCACCTCCCAGTTCACACCCCATCCACTCCTCCCATCCATCCAATAAGGGCTCCCATGAGGAGTCATCAGTCTGGCACATTAAGTAGGGACAAGACCAAGCCCATCCACTCTGCATTAAGGCTTAGCATGGCATCCCACCATAGGGAATGGGCTCCAGCAACCTAGCTCATGCACCAGGGATAGTTCCTGGCCTACTGCCAGGGGCCTCTCAGTTCAAGTTTCACCACTGTCTCCCACATACGGAGGGCCTACATAAGTCCCGTGGAGGCTCCACAGCTGTTGGTCTAGAGTTTATAAGAATGAGCTTGGTTCAGCTGTTTCTGTTGATTTCTCCATCATGATCTTGACTCCCCTTGCTCATATATTCCCTCCCCCCTCTCTTTGATTGGGTTCCCGGAGCTCGGCTTGGTGCTTGGTTGTGGATCTCTGCATCTGATTCCATCAGTTACTGGATGAAGGCTCTATAATGGGTATTCACCAATCTGACTACAGGGGCAGGGTAGTTCCACTCCACTATTACTAGGAATCTAGCTGGAGTTATCCTTGCAGTTTCTTGGGAATTTACCTAGCACCAGGTTTCTCCCTCACCCCATAGTGGCCCTCTCTATCAACATCTCTCTTTCATTGCTCTCCCACTCTGTCCCTCTCCCCCCTCAACAATCCAGTTCCCTCATGTTCTCATCTCCCATCCATTCCCCTATGCTGCCCCACCCGCCCCATTCCCAGTTTACTCAGGGGATCTCATCTAATTCCCTTTCCCAGGGTGATTCATGTGCCCCTCTTAAAGTTTCATTTATTTTAACCCAGAGAAAAGCTACAGGATTAGCTGCCCACATGGAATTTTAGCAGTCACATGCAGCATGTCTTGTCAAAAGGGAGATACCATGCAGAAAAATTATTAAGAAGTCAATGTTAATCCCACAGCATCTCAGGGAAATATCCCAAGGTCACCCCGTGAGAGGCCACTATCAACTCTATTCATGGGAATTTATACTGTCAGGGTTGATTGAGTCTCATATTCATCCATGTGGATATCTATAGCAATGTCTTATAAACATAGAAGATACTAAGCAACAAAAATCCATTCCTCATAGTTTTGGAAGCTGAGAAGCCCATGGTAGGGACACTGGAATGTTTAACACCTGGTTAAGGCCTGTTTTTTCATTCATGGACTCCTACCACAGGTACAATGTAAAAGGAGTAAAGTAGATTTCTGAAATTTATTTTATACTCACTCATTTTTATTGTGAAGACTCTGATCCTAAAGACATCATATCCTAAGAGCATCCCTAGGAAGGTTAGGTTTCAACATGTGAGCTTGCTTGGAGAGATTGCTTTCAATGATACAGTGAACACAACCATTTCTACAACTTTTTATCTGGGAAAAGTGCTGATTGCAATATTAATTCTAGCTTAGTGAAGCCTTTTTTTGCTCCCTTATGGAATGTAAAGGCAACCAAAACTGTGCCTATTGATACTTTCTTTCACATGCTTTCATACACATCTACATGCTAGGACCACTGAAGATAAGGAATATAACTTATTTTTATTTTTAAGAATTGAGTTTAGGAATTCTTCAGATTTCACAAAATAGTTAAAAACTAAGGAAATGAATTTAAAAAATATGTTTATAGAAGAAGTCAGATTTAACATTAAATATGAATGAACAGCAAAGAACATAAATATAAATACATTTATTTTAATGCTTCATTTAGAGGGAAAGGAAGAAATAACTAAGGGTTTTAGGTTTAAAAAGCTTTATCCTATTCTTCAGCTTCTCTAATGAAGGAATGAATACTTAGCTGATTTACTTGGCAAAATCACAAAACATTGCATAGTTTGAAAGCTTGTAGAAACCATAATGAGATAATGAGATGTCACTTTAGACAAGTTCTGGCAGATGACTATGTAAGCAATTTTCCATTGTTGCTATAAACCAGTAATTCTACTCTCAGATACTTACCCTGAGGAAATCAAACCAGATGTCCACAAAAGCAATGTTCAAGGTCATTTATAGTGTTCTTATTTTATTTTCATGGTAAACAAAATCATTTTCATACTATGTATTCCTACTAGCCTGAAATGGAATTAACCTATTAGGACATCAGGAACATACCCTCCAGTGGCATATTCATAGATTGGAATATTAATAGTAAGAGCACAATTGGATTCCACAGCAGTGGGAATGCATCTCTAAAAATCCTGAGTTAAAATACTCCAACACAGAGACTATCTAGTATAAGTTCAATTAAAATTCAAAACCACTGTATTTTGAAAAATCTGAACAGTCCTTATTTTTTAAGCTGTATTAAGATTTCATGAAGGGTATGGAAGAGCTTTATAGAAACATCATACAAGTGTTATACATAATAAACTTATCCAATACTACATCAAAACATGCAATATATGTGTGTGTACAAATGTATTACCCAATATGTTTGATGAGAATGTATTATATAACTTTATTTTTCTACAGAATCAAAAAATGACTTATAAAGGGTAATGAAAGAGAATAATAAAGAAATATTGTTAAATACTAATTCTAGAGTCATCCATATATACACATATATGTGTATGGAGGTCTGGAAAATTCTTTCTACTGTCAACTATCAACTATTGTCATAAGAATTTCTTAGGTTTATAGGAATGGATCTTATGTGTTGCAAATTATTTTGAATCAACCAGAAGAACTTCTGATGGAGGAAGGTCATTGGCTAATAAAGGAACTGCCCTGGCCCATTTTATTGGTTAGAGGATAGGTGGGAGGAGTAAACAGAACAAAATGCTGGGAGGAAGAGGAAGTGAGGTCAGAGACTCCACAGCTCTGCTCTCCGGAGCAGATGCCTCAGCGGAGACGCCATGCCCTGCTCCCTGGCAGACACACGGGATGAAGCTCCGACCCAGGATGGACATAGGCTAGAATCTTCCTGGTAAGCGCACCTTGGGGTGCCATACACAGATGATTAGAAATGGGCTAAATTAATATGTGAGAATTAGCCTAGAAGAGAATGGGCCAAGCAGTGATTAAAAGAATACAGTGTCCGTGTAATTATTTCGGGGCATAAGCTAGCCGAGCAGGCGGCCGGGGTGCTGGGAACGCAGCCCCGCCGCTCCTATTACTTCAAACTTCCAATTATCATTGGTACTTTTAGTGAATTTCAGAGTTTGTCAGATTATTAGAATGCTAGAGCTGGATAATGAAAATTTAATGTCACAAGTTGATCAGATAGATAATCAATGGCTTGGGTAACAAGTCCAATCGTAGTTCAAATAGGCTTGCCAGTTGTTACAGATTTCAAAGACAATAGACTAACAAATCAAATGCTGCAAATGAATGTAAACTATCTCATCACATACTACCATTTTGATGATTTTCCTTGGTAGTTCAGAAATATTTCCATCAGTACAGAGTTTTTCCTCCTATTATCTTCCATAATCCTAATATTATGCCCACACTTAGGGTATTTATTATCAGAGTATGGCATCCACCCTTGCCCTATAATAGGAACATATTTGGGTATGTAGATGGCATGAGCCTTGGAAGAATCTCAACATCTGAGATGATGGAAAAATAATGAACAATTCTCAACAATTTAAACAATGAAGGAAATTTAGAAACATGCAATGAGTCTATTCCCCACCAGAAAATGGGGAGTGGGGTCTAACTAGGGGATCCTTGCTTAAGTCGCTTTTAAGCTCCTTTATCTCTTCGATTCTTTTATTTTTGCCTCATTAAAGACATACATAGTTCTATAAATGGAAATATGCAAGCACATTTAATAAGTATGATTTATATATGTAAGCACACTATGACATCAACTAAGTACAAATTCAGGTTCAAGTACTCCAGGTCCCAGAGCTGTTGAATTTCTGCAATGCCCTCTGTGGCTCTAACAAAGTGTGGGTGTAGCAGAGGGGCAGATGTGCTACCTATTGCTACAGTGAGAGCCTTTCTGGAATAATGTAATCAATTTTACATTGTTTGACTTCTTAAACAAAAAGCCTGGACAAAGCGATTCAATGAAGGAATGATGAGAGACATCAGAAAAATGAAAGTATTCCAAAGAGTAAATTTTCATAAAATTCACATTTTGTCCATTTAATCTTTGTGTTCAAACAGAGGGCTGTGGTGAGAAAGGGGGAAATGGATGAATTAAGTTTGGAATATCTTCATGATGAGAGCTTCTGATATTCTAAAGTAACATTTAATAAAAGTGTGTGTATGTGCATGTGCATACATGTGTATATACATATATGTGTACATACTTATATGATTTTGAGACAGGGCCCTCGAGGGGTAACCTAGACTGTCATGGAACTCATAATCCCCATGATCCACCATTCTAGCTACTGGGATTGCTATCACATTGCACACATTTGTGTACTGACACCTCTGATGGCCTACTTATGTGTAGACATGAAAACTCATTTGTGAAGTATTTCTTCCTATCATCTACCTATGCTCTTGTTTGTATCACCATATCTGTGTACAAACTTTGAGGATCACTTATTTGTATTTCTATTGGTTACATGAAACTGCTGAGTAATAATGTGAATATTATAAAATTGCTTTCTAATTCTATGTCCAATTGTAACAAGATTTTCCCAAGTGGCCACCCAGTAGGAATCCTATCATAGGAGTCTTTAAAAAGCCAGGTGTTTCCCCAGTTTGAAGCAGAAATAAGAAAGATTAAGAGATATGGGGGCATTTGACCTGTCTCCCTTGGCCTTATGATCTAGAACTCTATATACAGTGGCAAGAAAATGGTTCTTTGAAGCAGAAATAAGAAAGATTGAGAGATATGGAGGCATTTGACCTGTCTCCCTTGGCCTTATGATCTAGAACTCTATATACAGTGGCAAGAAAATGGTTCTCAGGAGCTGAGAGTGGACACCGATGACAGACAGTACAGAATTAGAACCTCAGTTCTACAAAATCAGGGACCTGAATTTTAACAACCGCCCAAATGAGTTAGGATGTGACTTCCCCCGAAGCTTGGGTTGGAACTCAAACGTTCTGATCCTTGATTCATACTAGTGATGTGCTGATCTAGGCTATGTCAGGCATTTCCAGTACAGAACCGGGAACTAATGCAAGGTTTCATTTCAAGCCAGCAGGCTTTTGACATTGTATTATGCAATAACAGAAGCTGATAAAGAAGGGTTTCATGTTCTTATTTTAGTAGGTGCTGCAACATTTTTCAAAGTAGCAGTTTATATTCTCAACAGCAGTGAATCAGCATTACGTGTGCCCCACATGTTGGTCATTCCTTGCTTTGTCAGTTTCTCTTTTGCAACTCTACTGTGCTTGCACAGCATTTTGCTACAGCTCTGGGCTCCATCCTTTACTTTCTATATATTCTGAGGAGTCGTCTTAAGCCGCCCCAACTACTGACCTCTCATCGTGATGGAAGGAGAATCTTTGAGATAAGAAATTACTGGTGCTGTGCCAGGAAGATTATATTTCATTTAAAACTGAAGATATAGGATTTGCAGCCTTATGATTTTCTTCAAGTGATCTTTGTGTTTATACAAAGAGGATCTAGATAGATTCTTGAAGTTCAAAGAAGCATCTCAGGACACCACCACTAAACTCATTGATATGCTAATGTCACACTGGTTATCTTCAGATAGAGGTTTGAACTTATTCAATACCTTTTTATTTTAATTGGAAGTCATGTCTTTGTTGTTGTTGTCCTCTAAGATCAATTTATCATGTTAATACTACAGTCATAGAGTATAATGATAATTTTTTGATTACATATAGAACTGTTAATCATTAATGAACTAAAACTAAAGTGAAATGTAGTACTCAGTCTTTTGAGAGAGAATAAAAATAATTTTAATAAGCCATAACATCCCCTTCTCGAATTTAGACAGCTTTTTCTTTCACTCCTTTCTTCTACTTCTCTTTCACAAAACTAAAATTAAAGCAAAAACAATTCCATGAGTCAAATACAAACAGTCTTATGGGAGTCAGCTTTCTAAATCATATAGAAATAGTGAAATGATTTTCATGCAAACATCACAAATTAAATTTTAACAGTCATTCAAATGAAGTAATAATGGTTATTTTTAATCTTTTTTTTTTTTTTTTTTTTTTGGTTTTTCGAGACAGGGTTTCTCTGTGGTTTTGGAGCCTGTCCTGGAACTAGCTCTTGTAGACCAGGCTGGTCTCGAACTCACAGAGATCCGCCTGCCTCTGCCTCCCGAGTGCTGGGATTAAAGGCGTGCGCCACCACCGCCCGGCTCGGTTATTTTTAATCTTAATGTTTATTGGTTTGTGGCAAAATACTATTTGTCATTCTATAAATCAAAGAGCTAAATTTAAAAGATCCACTTACCATTTCATTCAATTTATTTGATGTGTTTGCTTTATTTTCCCAGGAAAACATTGTTTCCAAAGAGGCAGTGGGTCATCGCATGTTATTTCAAACAGCTACAGTAGCTCTTACGAATGCTTCTGCATTTATTTCTAATCTAACATCCTTCGGCTGTCTTTTTTTTTAGATACTTCTTAGCCACTGATGCTGTTCTCATGGTCAGTTCACTGCATCTTTTTGTTTAAGTTTATAGATTCACTGAAAGAATAATGAAATCTGTAATGTCTTAATGCTCTAAGTATTTCCCTTTCCAATGGAATATAGAACCACTGCTACATTACATTAATTTCTCTGTTCCCATGCTAGTCCTAAACATTACGTTCTCTCACATCGAAACTCCCACCTGAGAGAGTTACTTTTTAAGGACCAAGCATTTGAGAGAATAGTTTTACAGAGACTGATAACAGTCTCTCTCTGTTCTTTTGTAAGTTATGTGTATCTGCACATCACTATGTGCATCCGAGTGCCTGTCAAGGCGAAAAGCACTGGATCTTCCTGGATCGCTGTCATTCATAGTGCAAGGAACCAGCTCTGAGGATGCTCTTCATTTCTGAACCCTCTCTCCCACCTCCAGTTCACTTCTGCTACACACTTTCATCTGCTGTATTTCTCGGGAACACAAAACCTCCCTCCGCAATGCTTTTGAAGCAAATGTGTTGACAGCTAGCACTCCTCATTTCTGTTGCTCTGAGAATGTCCAGGTCATCTTTGCTCACAAAGGATATTGCACGCATGAAATTCCTGGGCTTCCTTTTCTCAGATGACTATCCACTGCCCACTACTATCATGTTCACAGTCAAACAATTTCCAGATTGAATGGAAAGAAAACAAAAGACTAAACATAGAAACAGGTTTGGGGATGCTACAGTGCAGCCGCAGATTTAACTATACACAAAGCTTTCGTCCCTGAAAACTGACCTCTGCTGCCTTCTTAGTCCTCATGCTTCCTGCCACTGACATTTTCACTAAGGTAGGAGAGAGAAGACTGGAAAAGTGGTAAACTGTCTTTCCCTCCTCCATGTATTATCAATCTTCCCTTCTTTTTCCCAAAGTAAAACTCAAGTTTCTCTTGATCTCTTTCCATGCATGGAGTGCTCAGTTATTGTTTATCATTATAAGTGTACTGAGTTCTGGGCAGGAGACACCACAGGAGGAAAAACCGCATGGGAGCTCAGGGATGTGTTGAATTCTGCTTTTCTCCCCATCTGTCTGCCTACATTTGCTTCTCCACATTCTCAATAGATCGCTGTGCATCCTTTCCACAGTTTATGTTGTTGTTGTTATCTGTGCTATTCTTAACGTGCCTTAGTATCAAAATTATACTTGAATCACAATGGCTTAAAAAACAGACAATTTTTATCTTCATTTTGACCAGTTTGATTTATTAGATATGTCAATACCGATTGTTTTCTAACATAATAACATAATACAATGTCTAGCACATGAGAGAATTTAAGAAATGTTTAGATGACAGAATTTGTGGGATAAAAATGAATAAAAATGGGTAAAAAGAATCTACCATTTAAAATTATCTAGGCAGTTACATTCACTTGGATATGGCCATTTTAGTAGATTCATAAAATTTTATTGAGTACTATACTTAGAATCCAGGGAAACCAACAAAATTCTTAGCCTTTAAAATGCTACAAAATGAATGTTCCTCTTTCACTTAAATGTTCTACATTGTAATCTTAATCCCTTCATTTGTCATTACGAACAGAATTTGTGCTCCTCAGCATCATGAGAGAGCTTGAATCATAAGAATGGCCATGCCTGTGTACCAATTGCAAATTTTCAACCTCTAGAACAGTGGTGCTCAACCTGTGGGACACGACCCCTCTGAGGTCACATATCAGATATTTACAGCACAATTCATAACAGTATCAAAATTACAACTATGAAGTAGCAACAAAAATAATTTTATTCTTGGGAGGTCACCACAACATGAGGAACTGTATTAAAGGGTCACAGCATTAGGAAGGTTGAGAACCAGTGTTCTAGAATTACGAAAAGCAAATTCCTGTTGTTTTTAAATCATATCATCTGTGATATTCTATTTAGTGAGGCAAGCTGACTATTAAAATGAATTTCAGGAGCTTGTTAAAGAGCCTAAATTGGAGTTAGGTATATCGATGATAGGGACTCCTCTAGGGTTAGTAAGGTCTAAGGTTTGATGTGCTATTGTTAAATCCAACAAATGTTTAATACAAACTGACATAGTCACTAAACTAAAATATAGTGGCATAAGAGAAGCATATTTATTTTATAGTTAAAACATTTATTTACATTTCACCTACTTTTATTATATAAATAGAACTGTGTTGTCCTAGAAAATAAACCCAATACCAATAATATGATAATATAAAAATTAGCAATGTAAAATACCCTCTTGAGAAAATAAAGGAAAATATTTTTTCATGAAAATGTTATGCTAGATTAATCAAAAAGTATGCATGTGAATTAGCTAAAGTTATTTTTATTAAATTTTTTATATGACAGTTCCAAACAAAAGCAAATGGATAATCATGACACGAGAGGATAACTTGAGAACAAGCAATTGATGAGTTTCTCGTGTGAGTGAAATTTTATACCTATGATTAAGGGGAAACACAAAGCAGAAGCATTATAAGCGTCCCAAGGGTTCATATGAAGCCTAACAGGAAAGCTTGTGGGGTGGGTTAATGAAGTTTTTCAGTACTACTATAAAACCTAATTATGCTTTTTGTGTTTAGTTTTTCATGAGTCCTTTTGATTTTTTTCTTAGATGTTAATAAGTTTTCCAAGTACAGTGGAGGAAAAAGAGTATCCTATTAAGACCCCACACAAATAGTAACAAATCAACAAATTTGAGTATATAATTAAAAAGTTAAACTATAATGCCCACCAATGACCACCAAATGCATCAGATGATACATGAATCCATTCTTTCCCACTTATTAACATTGCTTTAAGTGAAAGACAGCAGTTAGTTTGTGTGGAGTGACAAAGGCTCATCACCTTCTGGCGTTTCTCATGCCACTCAAAGAAGCCATTTCTAGGACTATGTCTTTGAGGTGACGATGTGCGTCCAAGGCTGTCTTGTAATTCTATCTTCTATCAAATCTATCTGTTAACCAAGATGGCTAAGACAAAATTATTTGGTGGTTCAGCCTTCAATGCCCCAAAATACTTTGGGAGAAATGCATACTGGAAATCTCAGATGTGATGCACTAGGCTCTCTTGTCTGGTCTCTACTGAGCAGCAGGTACTCTCTAGCCCCCAAAGCCTTATGACTGAGAATTCTGTGCTAACGGGAGGATGAATCACATTTACATCCAATCTGCAGGCTCTGAATACTCTTCAGGATATTGACTAGAATATCTGTTATCCACAAACAGAACTAAGCTTTAAAAAAGCAGCAACCTGCTCGATACTTCAGTTTCTCGGTGGATGATGTCTCCTCCTCAACCAGGGAGAGCTATGGCTGCTCGTGAGCTTGTCTGGTTTAGTATCACCAAGCTAGTATGAGAAACTTCAATATGTACAGTCTATTCAGTCTGTTCTGATGACATTTTTTGGAGAAATTTAGGAAGGTGTCACTGAGGAATTTGGCAAACATTTTTGTTGATTTAAATCTACATCCTTCACACCTGGTGTGCTATGAAAGGTTCTGGCTTTGACGGCAGTACCTATGACTGCTGTGAATATCCTCATGAAAAGCTCTAAGTGGACTTAGTAATGGAGAACCCATTTTTTAGAATTGTGTAGGATTTGTGATTACTAATGATTCAAGTATTTTCACTTTAACCTTTCTAAAAGAGGCTAAAAGATGATCTGGAAGTCACTCATGGTTGATTCCTCAGACATTCTGCTCACCATTTAATCAGGTAAGTGTCCCATTCTTTCTCCTCTACTCTTCAAAGTTCTTGCATGTGTACAGCCCTTTGGTTTCTAAAGAGTAACCTTTAATTTAGTGAGTTTTGAAGTCATTTGAAACTTATTAAAATTGTTACTAATAGCCACTGGTATGGTCAAGTGGTTAAAGACTTGCCATCAATCCTGCTGACTTGAGTTTGATCCCCCATTAAATGACAGAGAACACTGCCTCTACAAGTTGTCATCTCAACACCACATACATACTTTTTCTTGTGTTCCAACTCACACACACATTCACACACACACCCACTCTAAATAAATAAATAAATGTATAAAAGATTGGTAACTAAGGACAACTAGATTGTGTGTGAAAATCTGAGATGTATCCAAGCAGCAAAATATTTATGTTTAAGTGCTTAATCAATTTTATCTAATTTGATTAGTTTTTTAATGGTTTATTTTTGTATACCAGAAACTCTATCTAACCAGATAAGAAAAGTTCCAGGAACTCTGAAGTGTCACTTGTCACTGAATGGATTATTAAATTGGGAGTTGACATTTTTCTAATCTACCAGCTATGCTTCAGTTCCGCTGAGCTGGAAATATTTTTTTTTGCATCCTTGATAGGGTATGTTCCAATAGTTCACGTCCTAATAGGCTTTGTAAGTTCAATAACTATGGGAAAACAAAACCCTACACATGTCAAATCCCGAAAGCAAACTCTTTTAACTCCTCACAATGCCAAATGAATGTCTAAATTCTGTCATACAGTGATTAACCAGATTGTTTCCTTCTCTCTTCATATCTTTGATATTCTTCTTCATTCAAAATACACAGATAGAACAACTTAAAGCATTTTATTAACTTAGTGACAAGTAGTATTCCTACTTGAAACAAAGCACATGTACATAGCTGGAATTTTTGTAAGGCAATGTTCATACAGTTCCCTCTTGTTCTTTTCTCTTTCTGCCTTTGTCCCTTTATAATATTTAACATATAAGAACCAATAGTTTCAAATAATAGGTAATCTAAGTTCATGTGTCTAAAGCCATGGGCATTTCATCACCTAACAATACATCTCAACAACTGACTCAAATGTTCTTAGACACATAGAATTGCCCTGATCAGTTCACATTCACTGTCTCTTTAAGAATTTTCTGGATCCTTCTCTCTCAATCCCTATGCAGACACTTCATCCAGCAGGGCTCGGGTTTTCTCAAGAGAGGCAAAGTAGACAGTCTTATATTTGTAAAGTCCAGACGTTTGCAAAGATTTTCACATTGTCTTTATCTCCTGTTCACTACTTGTTCCTTCATGCCTCTCCTCCACTAAGAAAGCCAATACTTCCGCAACAGATTACTCTTTAAGCCTGCAGGCAGAAGAACTGGAACTGAAACACAGCTCCCCCGCCACTCTTCCCAGTTCTGTCCAGAATCTGCCCTGCTCGAATCCTTTTCACTGACAGGAAGCCTTTTTACTTAAGCCATGTATTTGAGGACAGAATAAGGATGCCTGATAAATAATTGAGAAGGGGTCCATGTAACTAGGGCTTCAAAATCTAAATCTACAAAGGGACACTGTGGTGATGACTTGAATGGCAAATGTCCCTCATAGACTTATGTGTTTGAGAACTTTGTCCAGTAGGTGGTGCTGTTTGGAATCTGTAAGAGAGAGCCTTGCTGGAGGAAATACAACACTTGAGAGCATTTTTGAGGTTTTATAGATTGACCCTTGTGCTGTTTTCTTGCTTTTCTGGGTGTAAATGAAACCTAATCAGTCAGGTTCTGATACCTGCAACCATGTTTTTCCTGCCTGTTGCCATGGTAAAATCTATTCCTTGCCTTATATTAACCAAGATAATTCTTTCTTCCCTGACTTGCCTTTTACTGTTCTCTGGGTTTTCATTGGAAACAATAGAACAATGACTGATGCCCAGACCGACATCATTGTCTTAAAAGAAAATGAGATGTAAGCTCCAGAATGAACAACTAAAAAAAAAAAAAAACTAGAGCCTTTGGCATCTGCCATAACCAAAGACTCTGACATTTAGGGATGACATCCAGGGACTTCATTCACTAGGGCCCGGGATTTCTAAACAGAGGCAAAGCAGACAATCCTTATTTTGTAAAGTCCAGACATTTGCAAAGATTTTTACATTGTCTTTATTTCCTGTTCAATTATTCCTTTACACATCTCCTCCACTAAATCTGGCAGTCCTTGGTCAACTGAGATTAAGATTCAGCAAATAAATAGGGATCCCAGTATGGAATTAAAAGGGTCTAGAACTCACAATCCTGAAATTGAGGTTCCATCTTTAAAGCATATCAGCTAATAAAAAGTACAAGTATAGCAATATCCAAACATTCAGCATTTAAAAACAATAGACTTTCCCTTGAAACAATGGCAATATCAATGGGCATACTAATGTGAAAGTGGGAATTTTACGGATATCAACAGAGCAAGTGATTAGGAAACTACATTCAAGACAAAATACTATTTGTAAGTTGAGGATACAGATTAAGGACTTGTTCAAATATCAGTAATAGTAAAGTTTAAGGGAGTAGTACTTCAGACAAGCTTTGAAATTGAAACAGAAGCAAAAACAGATAGGAGAAAAATGAAAAGCATAAAATTGGTACTATCCTCCTCCATGTATCTTCTAGTTTATTTAACACACAACATATGCATTTGTTTGCCTGTGCATAGGGATTGACTCTGGATTTCTAGGGTAAGGTGGGCACCATCAATCTAGCATAGCCCCATAGAAGATGAAATGTTAGTTAGACTATAGAACATTGGAATATTGCACATTTAAATACCTCCTTCTTTGTATCATCTTTATTGGCAGTTCTCATAAAGAATAGTAAGACTCATGCAGCTTACTCAGTGCTCCCAAAAGCTCTAATGCCATGTTTAATGTGCTCTAAGAAAATTGGGTCAAAAGACTATCCTTCACTGAGTCTTCAGAGAAGACAGGCTCTAGCCTTTTATTTGTGTGTTTTGTTGTTGCGATAGTGTCTCATATATCCTGAGCTGACTTTGAACTGCCAAGTAGCTGAGCTGCACTTGCTCTTCCTGCCTTTGCATCCCAAGGGTCAGGATTTCAGATATGTGTCACCATGCCTGACATCAGTATTTATGTTTGACAGGGACTTTTACTGATGCTTACATTGTGCTGCAATGCAACGGGAGGGGAAATCCACATAGAAAATCCATAAAAGCCTCCTTTCTTCTGAAGCGCATGATGTACACATCTGATTACTGCAATGCACAGGGCTGTCCCAATCCCTCTAAGGCTTCAGTAAAACTTGTGCCATGGCAACCTTTGTGATTTCAGTTGGTTAGCCAAACAGTAATTTATGACTGGAGATAATTGATATCCCACACAATTCTACTCAAAGTCATCCTGTTAATGTCCCCACAGAATTATAACTTGTATTGTTTAGTTTTAATTTGCTGGCATAGAAGAAGAACTAATGATATTGTTTTACATTCTTTGCAGCTATAATTATTTTGTTCTGACAGAGGTTATACAGAAAGAGTTCACTGGAGCTCAATGAAACACTGTCTGTCAAAAGGACAGGGAAGAAATGTTGGAATGCTTTCGAGTTTTAAGAGTCAGTTCGAGCACTTGTGCAATTAAACCTTTTTAATCTTTACTTGTAGTTTTCTTTCCAAGAGACTGTGGTACATTTACCAACTCTAATATGTAATATGTTAATAACTATATCAGTTATAACCCCTGTTTTAAAATACATTTGTGGAATGTGTGTGCACACTGTAACCCCAGTGACTATGTTTATAGGATAGAGGGCATTTGAGTCTCCTACCTTTGTGTGGCTAGTGTCATACTGTGCAAAGATCTTGTGCTTACATTTCCCAAGGCATTTCCTCAGCTAAGACTTTTGTACCATTTCCATCTTTTCATAGCTACCATGCTGAAAATTGCATAGAAAATATAAGAATCTGTAGCCATGGGTAAGGGATACAAAACAAAAGCCATCAAGGAACACCTTTCTTTCCCTCAACTTGTGCCGATATCTCGGTGGAGACCTCCAATTGTTGCCCACCACGCTTCCGTCTCTGCGCTTTGTGTGCTTGAACCCAGTTACCGAGCTTCGGGCAAGGGGGCCTGAGGTTAAAATACACAGACACACACAGACAGAGAGACAGCGACACGGGTCATCCTTGAATTCCTCAAGAATGCCCTTTTATTGCGTTCAGGGGCAGATTATATAGAGATAGCCACGCCCCAGCCAAACCTACCAGAAACCACTCTCCTGCCATCAGGAACTCCTGAAGGTCTCGTGCTCAGAGCAGCTGTAGGCACTCAGATCAGGGGATTACAAGAAATTCAGGATATGGGGTCTCACTGCTCCCAACAAACTTGGAAGGTATATGTTTATGTACGCAAAGAAGAGAGAAATCTGAAATGACACCAGTAATTATACATCGTATTTTTAGCATGAAATTATAGATTCCAATGTGCTGAATGCTGTCAAATTACAGAGGACTTCTTGGCCTTATTTTGTAACTGTTTGTGTTAATGAGCATGAAAGATCTCTTTGAAAAGTCATTCTTAAGCCATCCCTAGTGAACTAATATGATAGCAATACCACTTCTTTCATGATGCTTATCTATTAAGATTCCACAATTATTTCTGCTCCTATAAAATAATATTAACATGAAATCAGTTTGGGCTATTTAACATTTCACACAGACATTTAAAGAAGCAACTGTGTTAATAACCTCTTTCTGAAAACTTGAGATAACGGACTCTGTCGATAATCAGAAAATGATTTACAGAACGAGGATGTTTTCATGTGGGAAATGTACTTAAATTCATGGGACTTGAAAATTACTCATGAACATAAGATCCTCTTGATCTATTTTGTTTTTCAATTGCATAATTCCCAAAAATATAGAAGATACCTTTGTCCTAAACTCTTCTGTTATTGACCCAGCAAGAAAACAGACTTCAGTAGAAGACATTAGCATACACTTAAGTATAGTAAGGGCAATAATTTTAAAAATTAACTCTTTCTATTACTTATTATTACACAGTATTAGCACTGTGGTATAAATAATAAGAATGCTATGATTGAATATTAAGTTCTGTTGTGCATTTGTAGACTAGATTGGACATCATTCCAACATAGACACTTGCACATATCATAGACAAAGTTTCCCACAGAACGGACTATTGCAACAATACTATTCCAAATTAAAACTGGATGCTTTTGTATTGTCTAGTACTTGAAGATTTATAATAATGACAAATAATTTTTGATGATTAGATTTAAATTCTTTAATTTCAGAGAAGAAACTCACTCTGTTTAAGGAAAATATAATTTAATTTAAAAAAAACGATTTAAGAGCAAAGAGAAGCATGGAAGGGGGAGATGAAGCAAAGAGAAGATACAAAACAAATGGAAGGTCAAATGCTGAGTCTGATGTGTCTCTGGATAATTTACTGTCTGCTTATTGCACAGTTTGAGAATGCCTTCAGTATGATCCTTTGAAAGAGGTAATAAATCATAGACAGAGGACAGACAATTAAATTCACTTGGCTGAAATCTTAGCTCAATTGTTTCTGGAAAATGCCCCAATCCTTCGTCTCCTTATAATTAAATGGTGATAATATCAGCTATCTAGTTATGTTCTTGAGAATCACAATGAATGCCATGGGATAGTAGTTAAATGGTAGCAAACTTTATCGATTGCTATTGAACCGCGTTTTTGTTTAACATAGTTCTGAGAAATTCTCACTAGAAACTGATTTCAACTAAGAAAGAACAAATCTGAAAAAGAGCGTGAAAGGTTCTTCACACGAAATCAAGTTTATGGTAGGTAAAAATATAAAGATAGCAACTATGATGGTTCCCTTCTCATCTTCACACAGAAGACTGTGCTTCTCCTGTGATATCTATCCTTGTCCTAAGATTTTAAACATCAATATATGATGATGTTTAGAGAAAGATTTAACAAGCAAAAGCCACACAGGATTTTCTCTTTAAAAATAATCCGAGCTCTGTGAACTAAAGTACTAGGGTACCATATACTTTATATTCTACCATGTTTCCTGACATGCTTTAAAAGGTTATACATTTTTCATTATTGGATATGTGTCTCAAGTCTTGCAAAGAATGATCTCTGCCCCCAGCATACATAAATTTGGAATTGGGAGCTGCATGTGAAATATTTAAACTTCTTGTGAAATAACTCATTCTGACACTCTTATAATTGCAGGGCTACTCCAGATCCCGGGGAAAGAGATGGTATGTCCCTGCCATACAAAACTAGGGCTACTTGAATAGCACACTGGGAGTCACACATCTGGGTAACTGATTTTAGTCAAGCTTCTAAGATACACAGATTTGAGCTCTTCCTAGAATTTCCTCTAAAGTGAGGGTGAGAGATGATAGAGATTTAAGAGCAATAGGATTGAGCCTGGTTTTTGACTGGTTTTCCTAACAGATATGAGGAATATGGAACCCTTTTAAGTTGGAAGAATTTTTATGTATGAAGAAGTGCTTTGCTTTTCAGGACATAGCTACTTGGAAGACCTCAGGCTGATTTTGCACATCACAAAATCTGATTGGAAGGAGATCAGTGGGAGGCATTCCCTATTTCCATTTTCATTCCATGCTGTAATTAAGAATATCACTTCAAATGCTTAATTTCCTCATATCGTATCACTCACAGATTTTATTTTGAAGCCTTGAATCTTCAATAAGAAACTGAGAAGAGCCCCTTAGAATACAGAGTGGTCAGTCCTTTCATTATTTGCTTACCTTCTGCTATAACAGGCCATCCTGTTTATGCCTTCTTCTGGTTTCTACTATTTGTACTTAAGATTATCCTTCTTTGTTTTTTCAACGCAGTGCTCTGAGCTCGTTAGACAGCAGTTTATGTATTTCACTACTTTGGATGGTGACAGTAACAGAGCTCATGCGATAGTATACAAGATTTTATAAATGATCATAGGTTTTGAAAAGAGAAAATGGAACACATCTGTCATATTCTGACTACATCTATGAAAAGATAATCCACTCGAAACATTTGAAATATAAATGGCATTGGTTTGGTAAAAGAGGGAGATATAGTTTACCCCAAGTCTGCAAATAACAGAACCTGAATTTTAAAAAAATAGATAATGTGATTGAAATAGATAATGTGATTGAAATAGATAATGTGATTGAAATAGATAATGTGATTGAAATGCAGATACTTGGCTTATCTGGACAAAGCCCCGCTGCCCTGACAGGTGAGAGCTGGGTTTTAGAAGGGCAAAGATACAGATAGATGTTGCCTGTGCCAGAGAGAGCTGTGAAGAAATGTCTTGGACCTTCCTGTCCTAATCCTCCAATATTCGGCCAATATTCCCCTCAGGACAAATCCATCCAAACCTTGACACATCATTATGGAAGGTCATGTTGCATGTCCTTAAGTTGCACTCCAGAGTGCAGAGGCCTGGAAGCACCCAGCATGAAGAATGGGTACAGAGTCAAGCAGACCGAGCAATAGAACACAAAGAAAAGGAATTCCAGCTTCTTGTATAGAAGTACAGAAAAAAGTATATAGAATCAAATTATCTCTGAATTAGTCTCCAACTCACCTTCAGGAAAATGGTTAATTGAAAATGCTATCATGTATGACAGCATTAAAAAAAAAGAACTATAGTAAATGAGTATAAACCCGAGAGCCGAGTCCCAAGGCTCACCTCTTAAACTATTCACTCATCAAAATAACCTCTTATTAAACAATGTCAAGTGGAAGTTAGTGCAGAACACTCTGTCCTTGCAATTTGCTTCTGTGCTAGCACATATATCTCCTAAGATAAACACCCAAGAAACTTAAACCATGCCAAGCCAAACTAAAAAGAAATGACGCCAACATCAACTGATAGATACGGATTTTCCAGGCGATTTACTCAAAGTGTGGGTTGATTTTTCTGGTAAGGACAATACAAACTGTCATTTAGACTCTGAAGAATTGGAAACAACACCTAGAGCTAAAAAGATAATAAGACTTAAGCAACACCGTGGAACATGTGTAGGATAACATGGCATAGAGTACTTGGCAATCGCCAAGATTTAAGCTAATGGAATTTTCCCTATAAACTTAGAATACTTAGTTTTCTTACGCTAAGTTATGTGAAAAGTTCGTTTTCTTTTTCACTTTCATCTCTTAACACCTAGCAGAGAAGTAAGTCATTTCCTGTTTAGTTTATAAGCTGTTTTTAAATTTAGTGAGAAACTCTGCCCCTCCCCCCAATTTTGGGACGGTGGGGAGTATCTAGGTATGCACATGGTTGCTGGTTACCTCCAGCATCTGCACTCTTGCTCACTTATATGCACATACACTTTCACACTAAGTAAATAGTAATTAATAAAACGTTGGTTAGAGGAGTGGAGGGAGAAGCATGAATGAATGGCATCATTGAAGGTGGTGCAGATAGATGAACTTGCTTTTAACTCAGAAGCAAGAAACACAGATATTGGAAGAATAATACTCATACATTTCATAGAAGCTGTAAATTTTGAGGAAAGGAAAGAAAACCTGGAAGGTGGTATTTTAAAAGAAAATTGTTTTAAATAGCAGAATTTTTTTTATTGCGAAAAGAAGAAAAAAAACATAAACAAAAAACAAGTTTCCACCTCCTCCCAGCCTCCCATTTCCCTTCCCCTCCTCCCACCCTTCTCCCCCTCCCCCCACTCCTTCCCCCCCCTCCCTCTCCAGTCCACAGAGCAGTCCGGGCTGTGACAGAATTTTTTTTTAAAAAAATGTTTCTTTAGAAAAAAGGTAAATGTTGAATATGATAACATAGGTCTTCAATTAGCATATTGGAATGACATTTTAGAATATTAAATAAACAAATAAACAAACAAAAAATAGGAGGGACCACAGGTGGAGCAGCTTCAGCTCATGCTGTGTTTGACTCAGGACCTGAAAGTTAGAAAATGCTATGAAAATGTGTCAGATTCAACTAATTTACAATTATGGAAATGATTAGCTAACGGAATTTATAGGTAAGAACACCCTGAGCTAATAGTAATACTGTGTCATTGAAGTATATTGGAGATCAAGGAAACACTCTTTTTATATTGTGCTACACAGTAAATTCACGGCATACTTATAGTCAATTTTGCGTGCCTATAAATAAAAGCACAGTTTAGTATACTTTAATTGAATGTAAGAATTCCCTCTCAAGTTATATAAGTAAAACAATAGCATAAGGGTCTGAGCATTATTAGAGACAAGTCTTTGTCTCACCTATTCTAAAAATATTGAAGAATGGAGATACACTGAATTCTCTCAGAATTGGACTCCTGCCTGCCTGACTGCCAGCTTATTCTCTTGAGCTTTCTGATCTCTGTTAATAAATTGGTTACAAAGCACACTCACATTTACCTCCTGTAGCAAGAATAAAAAATTTGGTATAATATTTATAACTTGTAATAGGCCTTCAGTAAATTTTTTAAAAAAATCTATTTTTTAATAAAAACCATAGAAGCCAAACAGTGCTCATAAATAAACGGAAAAAAAGTCTTCAAACTCAGACTGCAGCAAGGAAATGAGAATCAAGGGCAAAGAGAAGTAACGACACAAAAGTAACTTTCAATGTTCTTAAATAATGGTAATTTATGCAAGAAAATAACTAATGTAGAGAGCATACATATGGTGCATATATCATGGGAATTGTCATGTATGATTTAAGGTTAGTGTTTTCTTAGAGTTAGATCCATGCCCAGGGGAACTGAATCAGCATGGCTATAGACCTTGCGGAAATGTGTTTTTGAATGGGATTGCTGACTTCTTTGCCTGCTGTTACAGAGCCAGGTGCCCTTGCTGACAAGTAGCTCTGAGACATTCATATAACTCATAAATAGTCCCTGACCTTTCTCTGATTTTTCCCTAGTAGTTTTATTTCTCAAATTATTATTAGGAGAATCAAAGGAAAGCCTCCGAGGCATTATTTGGAGGGCAGGCATTTTTCACGAGCTTTATCGCTTAGACAGAAAGCATAAGTCAACTTGATAAATACCCACCTGGGCAAAGGTGAGGTCCCCAAATGCTGAGACTCGAATTTGGAAGATGTTGAGTCTGTGTACTGTTTGATTTCAAATGCAGTTTTGCTCTTTCATTGCGCTTAAGTATGTCATTGGATGTCTTCTTCCTGATGATTAGAAGACAACAGTGTGTCCCCTGCATTAGTGAATCTTGCCTCAGCATCCAGAAAGTTAAATGTAAGTTCTCCAATGTTTGTATGAGAGTTCTGACTGGGTTCTCCTTACATTGTAACAGTTCCAGTCAGGAATATGCTTAAAATGTTCACATAAGTAAAATCTATCATGAAACTGAAAAATGTTCAAATGTTGACAACTTTTAAAAGAGGTGATAAAATAATTGGAGTGAAGGCAAGTTAGAATTTTTGCAACAGTGGCATTCATCATGTTGACTTGCAAAATGGACACAAGGAGTTCATTGTACTATTTTATATATGTTCAAATGTTTGTTAATACATTTCTTAGTGTTCTACTATGACATTATCTTTGTAATATGTCAGAAAAATGAGAATTTGGTTATGGCAAGTCAATGCAAATAATTTTATAACATATAGAAGAAAGATATAAAGAGCTTATGGTTGGCAGAGACCATTCGTTCCCAACCACTCAGACAAGAAATAGTCACTCAGAAATTCTATTAATTAAATTACTGCTTGGTCAATCACTTAAATGTATTTCTAACTAGCTCTTATATTTTAAATTAACCCATTTTTATTATTTTATATTTTACCATGAGGTTTGTAGCCTACTGGCAGGGTTCCGGGTACCAGCTCATGTCTTTCTCCTCTGCCAGCTACATGGCTTCTCCCTGATTCTGCCTTCTTTCTCCTAGCATTCAGTTTAGTTTTCCCACTTAGCTCTAGTCTGCCCTATCATAGGCCAAAATAGCTTCTTCATTAATTAACCAATAAAAGCAATACACATACAGAAGGACTTCCTACATCAGTTTATGATGTAAATAACTCCTCAAAAATGACATACTTGGTTTTTGGCTTTTTTTTTCTACACAATTATTTTAAATTTTTCTAAAAATTATGCAAAAGGGTACTAAAATAACTAATAAGAGGTTATCATGTCTATTAGTTATGACAACTCCAGAAGCAGGGCAGAAAGAATTTAAGAATCACAGAGGTTGGAAGATCACTGGGAAACCCCATCTTTTGGACACAACATGGTGGGCACAGTCATGAAATCACAGCAGCCACGGTAAGTCAACACCCACGCAATGCTGTGCACATCAGCAGTCCCTCATCCTAGGGGAGCTCAGTCGCTAATGAGCTTGTAGCAGTTAATGGATGCAGGGGGAGGAGGACACATTTTCCCATGTAGTATTACTACTGATTAGCTGTCAATTTTCTAGAAAATAACACTCCATCTGCTCTCATGCAGGCAACCCTTACTAAACTCAGTGGATCAGACAGACAGACAGAGACAGAGAAACAAAGAGACATATAGACAAACACACAGACACACATCACAATCATTGGAGGGAACATTTGTGAAAAACAAGAAGCTGATTTGGGGGAGTGGGAAGGTGCTAAGAGTGGGTAAGAAGAAGTCTGGATGGTCGAATATGGTATACGCATAGGGTGATTTGATTAAAAGCGGCCCCCATAGACTTCGTGTGTTTGAACTGATCCATAGGAAATAGCACTATTAGGAGGTGTGGCCTGTGGAGCAGGTGTGGCCTCGTTGAAGGAAGTGTGTCATTGCACTAAGTAGAACAAACCGAATCTCTGCCTGCTGCTTACTGATTCAGATGTAGAACTCTCAGCTCCTTCTCCAGCACCAAGTCTGTTTGCTTGCTGCCATGCTTCCTGACATGATGATAACACTCTAAATCTCTGAACTGTAAGCCAGACCTAATTAAACATTTTCCTTTATAAGTACTGTCGTGGTCATGGTATCTCTCCAAAGCAATAAAATTCTAACTATGACAATACATATATGAAATTATCAGATAATAAATTTAGAAAGAATTTAAAGCAAGTATGTATGGTTATAAAAAGTCAATATCTTTACATATACAAAGCAGAAATTTTCTTATTCATGTTATTACTACACAGGGCAGCCGCTGACACAGACTTTGTTCATAACAGAACTGTCTGGATTCAAGTTTAGTGTTGTGGTTTATTTTTAGAATAATAATAATTGCATGCAGTCATGATTTTTAATTGTTTTGACTTGGGACAATAAATCCACACAATGGAAAACTGTCCAGTAGTGTCTTTGAGATTGCTGGCACAAGTAAATACTGGGTTATTTTTTTTAGAATATATAAGTAAGTAGTATGGCCCATCATAGTTTTATGAATATGTATTTTCACTCTAATAATGTGATAACCAAACATAATGACAAAAACATTGTTAGGGATTTTGTCTGTCACAGGAAATAGCTTTTTGTGCTAAATGTACATTTTTAAATGTTCAAATTAAACCTGAATGTTTCACTGCTAAAGGGGTGGAAAGAGATAAACCGTAGAGCACTGGGCAGGACAAGCCTTCCCTTGGATAAGGAGCTCCGACGTAAGCTGGAAGTGATTCTTTGGTCACAAAAGGGTAAAATCAGATTAGAAATGGAAAATAAGATTGCTATGAGCTAAAACATAAATATACAAATAAAAAATTCCCGTCTTCTTTCTGTTCCTTTTTTTTCCTTCTCTTTTATTTCCTGAATTCAGGTCTTCAATGTCGTGTATAAGGAGGGGCAGAAAAGAGACACCTGGGCATGAGCACAAGGTGCTGTGTGGTGCTGGAGAACAAATGGCCAGGAGCAGCGCCATCTGCAGCAAGGAAAAGCAGCAGAGAAGGCAAGGGCAGTGCACCTGGGGCAGGGGTCTGTGGAGTGAGGATTAGACTCTGAGCTGTCATGTGACAACTCTCTATATCAGTGGCTGCCCTGGCACTGCTTTGTAGAAATATATAAAGGACAAAATGCTAAACTTTTGAGAGAATTAATTTTTGAATTAAATTAAGTATATGAAGTTATTTCTTTCTCGGGTAGCTTGTGGAAGTTTCATTAAATGTTCATTAGCCTCAGTTTTCTTCTTGAAAAAAAATATAATATCCTGTTACTGGAGGGAAAAAATCTTATTGGTTTTATAACCCTGGATCAAATACAAACTCAAATTTCAAATTTGATATGATTAAAATAGTTTCATATTGTTAAAATAATAATAGAATATTGAAAGAATATATTCAGAAATAAAATGAGATTTTGTGTAACTCAATTCTATTTGAATAAAGCAATTTATGCTAATGGGTACTGATATATATTTAAAGAAATATAAAATGTGATGTAACTCGAAGACAGACATAATTCATTTTTTGACAAGAGCTTAAAATTGAGTTGGGACATTTAATTTATTTTAGCTATGAGTGGAAATCAAAATACTTTAAAGTTAATATTGAAACAAAATTCTATCAAAGAAAGGACAAAAATATATATTTTTAATTTATACTTCAGAAGTCCCCTAGACACCTGAGATACAGAGCACCAATTTCCTACTACTCTACTGTCTTTTATAATCTCTTTGTTGGCTCTTTCCTGCCCTTCTCAATAAGATTCACTCAGAGATTTTTTTTTCATTTATTTATTATCTTGGCTACAGTTTCCCTCTCTCCTATCCTTCCAGCTCCTTCCCCCTTATTGTCCCCTACTCCTCATCCATTTCTGTTCAGAAAGGGGCAGGCCTCTCACGGGCATCAACAAAACGGTGCACATCAAAGTGAGGCAGGACAAAGCTTCTCCCTTCTGCATCAAGGCTGAACAAGGCATCATATCATGGGAGTAGGCTCTACAAAGCCAGCTCATGCACCAGGGATCAAATCTGGTCCCACTGCTAGGCGCCCCACAAAAAGGGCCCACAAAAGACCTACACAACTGTCCCACACACACAGAAAGCTTAGGTTGGTTCCATGCAAGCTTCCTAGCTGTCCTTTAGAGTCCATGTACTTCTTTGAGCTGTCTCTGTGGGTTCCCTCATCATGATCTGGACCTCCCTTGCTTATATAATCCCTCCTTCCTCTCTTCATTTGGGTTCCCGGAGCTTAGATTGGCTGTGGATCTCTGCATCTGCTTCCATCAGTTACTGGATAGAGTATTGGACAATTAGGGCAGTCACCAGTCTGATTACAGTAGATGGTCCAGTTCAGGCACCCTCTCCACTACTGCTAGAGTCTTAGCTGTAGTCATCCTTCAGAGATTTAAAGGCATTTATGGCTTTGCTGGGCATGAGAGTATGTGTGGAGATGTTGGTAGAAGGTGTCATCTTACATGTCTCTTTCCTCTTCAGAAGACTCTGAATTGCCCTTACACCATGATATCTTTCCCACATAGGAACAAAACCACTTTGACAGGGACACTCAGAAACTCAAGAGATTCCTGATGTTAAATTGCATCTCAGCCCCATAGCCCTCATTTTTCCCTATCAAAGATAAGAATAAAATTGACAGAGAAAACCTGCAAAAGCTAAGTTTGACAGTTTTATAACTAACTCAGTGTCTCAGTTCCTGCTCAGTCTTACGTCTAGGTTCAGGAGGTGATCTATATAAGACTATAGCAAACCAGGCTTTAACTTTGACACCTTGCTTTAACTTCAATATCTGAGCCTTTGATGTTCTCTTTTCAATGCAGGTGGTGTCTAACAGTGGCCTTCACATTCTGATACTATTGTTTTTATTATTGACTATTATTGTCCACCACAAAAGGTACAACAGAGAAACATTGCTCCAATTCTGTGAGTGAAAAAGTCAGCAAAGCGTGTCTCATCAATCCAACTCTGCTCAAGGAATAGATAGGATGTCATTGTTGGAGGAAAAGTGACCTGGACCAGCTCGCTGTTCCTCATTTCTGCTCTACTGAACTGCTTAAGAGGCTCCCATGGCCCTGACAAGCCCGAAACTTAGGAACACTTCCTAGAGTTCACACATCTGCTTCTTAATATGAACCCACATTGCATGGCCCATTCCACTGTGAGATAAACTCCTGCAGCTTGAGCCCACCTAGAAATCAAGAATACAGGTAGAGCACACCCTGCCACAGGGACGAGTAGCTACAGGTGTCTACCTGCATTGCTAAGATTCTCCTGTGATTTTACCATTTCACACGAGTGGATGCAAAGCCAGAAATCTAGTTACTTGGATCCATGCCCTAAGAAAAATAGGTCATATCTATGTTGCGCATTATGCCCCAGTAAACAGGTACATTCACATAGATGACAAGCTGATACACACCTGGCACTGAGTGTATCCAGCCCTCTTCTTGAACTAACAACCAACCACGCATCAGACTAACCTTTGGAAAGCGTTGCACAGTAGGCTGGCTCACAGGCCCACCCTCCTACCTTCCTTCTGAATTCCTTCGCCTTACTTCAGAACTAGCCAGGCTAACCAGCATGCCTTGTGTGACTGAGACTAACCTAATACTGAGTCAGTAATGCTGTGTTCTCCTAGAAAGTCCATGTGCTGCCAGAGAGTCTGCAATGTCTTCATAGCCCTGACCTGCCTTGACATAACTTAAGAACGTGATCCTGCTCCCTGGAAAGCCCATCCTGCAGGTGTCAAACCACAACACCTGTAGGCACCACACGTATACAGCCCAACATCTCACCTTAAGTAAAAGTACACCACATCCGTCAATTTGTAAACACTTGTAACATAAGACACAGATGATGGCAAGATTATAGCAGAAGAAGCTACATAGACACAACACTACTGAGTCCACTCTAATTAAAAACTAATATACTGCTACTCTAGGACCTGTCCAAAGGGAAAGAGATTGCCCTTGTCCGGGGAGAAGTTCCATGAAATTAAAATGCTGCGCTACACGTGGAGACACCAACAAAGGGATACAAAGAACACCAAAAAAGGAAGTAAACATCACTGTTACCGCCAAGGGAGCATAAATCTTCATTTACCAGAGGAAGAAAATCTGTGGAATACTGAAAAGGAGTGGTATGTAGAAAAGGGTTTTGACTATGACTCAAAATTACAGGCAACAAAAGTAAAAATTAAGACTAGAATTAAACTGAGAAGCTTCTGTAGGGCCCAGAGAGATGGCTCAGCCATTAAGAGCACATACTAGTCTTCCAGACCTGGTTTTACTGTTATGACATCAAGCAGCTCACAAGTTTGAATAATTCCAGTTCCAAGGGGATTTAATGCCGCTGGCCTCTAGAGGTACTTACATACATATGCATCTACCCATAAACAGACACAATACATCCACCTAATTTTAAAATTCATAAACATGCAAGAACTGGGGAATCAATCAGTGCCATGTGGGAAGGATGGCAGAGCAATGAAATAGAAGTCAGGTTACTGGATCCCTCTGCATCACTAGTTTGTAGTCTTCAGCTGCCTGGAACTGACTGCAGGAGAGAGAAACTTAATATCCTATGCAGTGTTGGAGCCAAATCAGTGGAGAGTAGTCCCTGCTAAGGGACAGCAGTGAGTTTTCACTAAAAAGTTACAGGTGACCAGTATCAACTGGGTATCCTACCGTAATGAAGAATACCTAGGATTTTACAAAATTCCAATGGGAATCATTTAAGTTGGGACAGAAAGCCAGTTAAAATCAAGTGGGAAAACATCTCCATTCTACCTCTATTTTTTATTTCTGACTGTATGGGTCATGGAACCAAGCAATACCATATCTTATTGGCTTATCTCTCTGGAGAATGGAATATTCCACGCTGAATGTGCAAGCATGAAAAGCTCCGTATTCCCCTGCAGATGTCCCTCCTTGATGGTCACCCTTAGTGTAGGTAGAAAAGAGGAGCAGGAAGAATAATTTCCTCTCTTCCAGTCTTCCATACTTCAGTCTCTCAGAACTAGAATATTTTTTTATTGCGAAAAGAAGAAAAAAAACATAAACAAAAAACAAGTTTCCACCTCCTCCCAGCCTCCCATTTCCCTTCCCCTCCTCCCACCCTTCTCCCCCTCCCCCCACTCCTTCCCCCCCCTCCCTATCCAGTCCACAGAGCAGTCCAGGTTCCCTGCCCTGTGGTAAGTCCTAGGTCCTCCCCCCTCCGTCCATATTTAGGAAGGTGAACATCCAGACTGGCTAGGCTCCCACAAAGCCAGCACATTAAGTAGGATCAAAACCCCCTGCCATTGTCCTTGGTGTCTCATCAGCCCTCATTGTTCGCCATGTTCAGAGAGTCCGGTTTTATCCCATGCTTTTTTGGTCACAGTCCAGCTGGCCTTGGTGAGCTCCCCGTAGATCAGCTCCACTGTCTCAGTGGGTGGATGCACGCCTCGTGGTCCCGAATTCTTTGCTCATGTTCTCCCTCCTTCTACTCCTCCTTGGGACCTTGGGAGCTCAGTCCAGTGCTCCTGTGTGGGTCTCTGTCTCTATCTCTATCCATCACCAGATGATGATTCTATGATGATATGCAAGATATTCGTCAGTATTGCTCTAGGATAGGGTCATTTCAGGTTCCCAATCCTCAGCTGCCCAAGGAACTAACTGGGAACCTCATCTTGGGCACTAGGGAGCCCCTCTAGGGTCAAGTCTCTGCCCACCCTAAACTGGCTCCCTTAACTAAGAATTGTGGTTCCGTGCTCCCCTATCCACCTTTCCTTTATCCCAATTCTCCTGTTTCCCAGGTCCCCCCTCCTTCCCTTCTACCTTTTCTCTCCCCATCTCCCTTTACCCCCATCCCACCCCATCCCCAAGATCCCATTTTCTCCCCGGAAATTTGGTCTACTTCCCTTAGCCAAGAGGACAACTATATGTGTTTCCTTGGGTTCACCTTCTTACTTAGCTTCTTTAGGTTCACCTCTTGTAGACTCCGTGGTCCTTATTTATGGCTAGAAACCAATTATGAGTGAGTACATCCCATATTCATCTTTTTGGGTCTGGGACACCTCACTCAGGATAGTGTTTTCTATTTCCATCCATTTGCATGCAAAATTCGAGAAGTCATTGTTTTTTACTGCAGCGTAGTACTCTAGTGTGTATATATTCCATACTTTCTTCATCCATTCTTCCATTGAAGGGCATCTAGGTTGTTTCCAGGTTCTGGCTATTACAAATAATACTGCTATGAACATAGTTGAACAAATGCTTTTGTCATTTGATAAAGCATCTCTTGGGTATATTCCCAAGAGTGGTATTGCACCTCAATATCAGCCCGAACACACTGAACCTGATAGAAGAGAAAGTGAGAAATACCCTACAACAGATGGGCACAGGAGATCGCTTCCTATGTATAACCCCAGAAGCACAGACATTAAGGGCAACATTGAATAAATGGGACCTACTTAAACTGAGAAGCTTCTGTAAAGCAAAGGACATGGTCACTAAGACACAAAGGCAACCTACTGACTGGGAGAAGATTTTCACCAACCCCACAACAGACAAAGGTCTGATCTCCAAAATATATAGAGAACTCAAGAAACTAGACTTTAAAATGCTAATTAACCCAATTAAAAAATGGGGCACTGAACTGAACAGAGAATTCTCAACAGAAAAAGTTCAAATGGCCAAAAGACACTTAAGGTCGTGTTCAACTTCCTTAGCAATCAGGGAAATGCAAATCAAAACAACTTTGAGATATCATCTTACACCTGTCAGAATGGCTAAAGTCAAAAACACTAAGGATAACCTTTGCTGGAGAGGCTGTGGAGGAACGGGTACCCTCATCCATTGCTGGTGGGAATGCAATTTTGTGCAACCACTGTGGAAGTCAGTGTTTCGGTTTCTCAGGAAATTCGAGAACTAGAATATTTTTATCTTTAAATTGTAAGTAGTTTTAGTGAGAGATTTATTCAAAATTAACACAATTTTTTCTACTTAAATATAAAATATGTCCTAACCCATGATGCAAAGCTGCATGTTGAACGTTGACTATTTCTAAACTGTGCCCAAAAACGAAATGAAAGGGAACGAGTGTTTGGAAGATGGTTTCAGGACAGGTTTGGTAGAGCAGACCTCTTAAATCAGCTCTATGTAGTGGGAGGACTAGGTTGTTGCTACAGAACACACGCAAGGCCATCCTCAAACACAGAAGATTCCATAAAAGAAGGAAAAGCTTAGTTTAGATAGACTAGGCTTGCAGTAGATTTAAAAGTGAATAACACAGACATACGGTTTCATTTTTAGGATCATACAAGTACCTCAGGGGCCTGAATTAAATGGGAAGTGGCTGAGTATCTTTCAGAGGCTGAAGGGGAGAAGGTGTTTGCCAGGGTTTCAAATACTTAAATTCAGCTAAATTCTATTTTTGGGAAAATTTCTTTAAAAGACCAAATATAGTAAGAAAAGAGTTGAGTTTTTCCAAACTCAAGGAAAACAGATCTTTTTAAAAAAGAAATAAAGTGTATTTAAGGTTGTTTTCTGAACATGTACTTAGACGCTGAAGAGGAACACTTTGCCCTGAAGCCAGGACTGCAGAACTCTCTGGGTATTTGGTGTGAGAGAGCACACAGGGACAGCTTGTCATCACATTCTCCGGGCTCGTGGAGAGTGCTTGGAGTCCACTCACCCTAGGTGGTAAACTGTTGGACAAGTTCTAGAGACTGGTCCTACATTGCAGTTTTTAATTTAATTTTGACATTTATTTATTTTATTTTGGGCATATACGTCTTTCCTTTGCGTATATGTATGTGCACCCTGTGTTCCTGATATCCATGAGAGTCAGAGTTAGAACTACTTTCAAAGAGCTAGAGCTACAGATGGTTGTGAGTCCACATGTAGGTGCTGGGAATTGAACCATGGTCCTCTACAAGACCAGCAAGTGCTCTTAACCACTGAGAAATCTCTCTAAGACCTATACTTTTAGGTTTGAATAAGTGATTTATTTGTATCATAGAAGCAAAATGTTTTGCAGTGTTGTTATCTATATTCATGGAATTGGAAGGCAGAAACACTACATATTAGCTCTTTTAAAGTACCAATGAAGATGATCTACATATAAAGAACTTTTGAACCATGAATATAATCTTAAAATACCACCATAAAGAATTAGCAAACATATTATCAGCCCTCCAAATCTCTTTGTGCTTCATTATAAAATTTTCTTACATTACTATGCATTAGTTTGCATTTATTTGAATATGATATGTCTTTTTTTCATTCAGCATGATTATTTTGACACCTATTCTACCAATACATATGAAAACCCTTCTCTTTATAGGCATATAATACACTATTTTGTGGTTGTGCTCCCATTTATCGATCAGAAAAACTTATAGTGATAGAGGGGTTGTTTGGAGGCTGGAAACATTGCAAGTACATTTTAAGAATATTTCTGAGCAAGTCTGTGGGTAGAAATATGCTTTTGTTTATTCTTGGTAAACATCGGAGAATAGCCAAAAGCAGATCACCAATACTGAGTGGCTGTGAAAAACACCGAACTAGGCAATGTGGTATTGTTTTCTTCTTTCTCAGTTTATCCATTTTCAATCATTTCCTTGGACCACAAGTGGTATATTTTTCAGAAACAAGCACATGGCATCACATTTTATTACTCGATAGCTGAGTTACAACGTTCATTAAAGGCACTTTATAATTCTATCACTTGTAAAATGTTTCATAACAGTATGAGGAACTCGAACTCTGTATATTTGGAATATAGAGGATTAAAGAATTTTCCATCACTTTAATCAGGGATGACTGACTGATTTCAGAGACAGCTCATCAGAGTTGCAAGCTGCGAGGAGCCAGCAGGAAAAAAAAGAGATGTATTTATTAATATTTGTTTAGTGGAATTGCCAAGGTCTAATGAATGTATTTCATGAAAAATAAATACTAGAAACATTTACCTATGAATATTGGCAAAATCAAATCAAAACTTCTTTATCTTTTACCTTCACGAACAAATCTCTGCCCATTATTAATTTCAAACTGATGGAAACCCTTTTTAACGTTTGTGTGTTCTACACACGACTTTTCTGTGACTAGCATTATGGTGCGTATTTACTTTGTCATTGATATTATTCTACTTTGCCTGAGAAACCCAATGGAAAACACGGAGTTCTCCTCTCAGAAGCCAACAAAATATCTGTTTCTATACTTGTGTGAAGGGATAAGATGTATAAAGAATTAGTAGTGATATAATTGCATCAATTAAATTAATTTTGTACTGTTTGTTATTTTGATAACAGTGCTTTATTGTTATCCTTTTAAAATAAAATGTTCTGTGTATGATTGAATTTTACAATCTGATGAATATGCCTAGCAAAATGGCAAAGATAATAAAACATTACCATAACTTCCATCCAAAAAAGTTTTACATTTTTATTACAGGTGAATCTAAAATTTGCTTATTTTTCTTTTTATTATTTTATTTTATTTTTTTTATTTTATTTATTTTTTTTAACTTTTTTTTATTGAGAAAAGAAAAAAAAAACAAATTTCCTCCTCCTCCCAGCCTCCCATTTCCCTCCCCCTCCTCCCACCCTTCTCCCCCTCCTCCCACCCTTCTCCCCCTCCCCCACTCCTCTCCCCCTCCCTCTCCAGCCCAAAGAGCAGTCAGATTTTCCTGCCCTGTGGTAAGTCCTAGGTCCTCCCCCCTCCGTCCATTTCTAGGAAGGTGAACATCCAAACTGGCTAGGCTTCCACAAAGCCAGCACATTACGTAGGTTCAAAACCCCATGCCATTGTCCTTGGGTTCTCATCAGCCCTCATTGTTCGCCATGCTCAGAGAGTCCAGTTTTATCCCATGCTTTTTCAGTCACAGTCCAGCTGGCCTTGGTGAGCTCCCAATAGATCAGCTCCACTGTCTCAGTGGGTGGGTGCTCCCCTCGTGGTCCCGACTTCTTTGCTCATGTTCTCCCTCCTTCTGCTCCTCATCGGGACCTTGGGAGCTCAGTCCAGTGCTCCAGTGTGGGTCTCTGTCTCTGTCTCCATCCATCACCAGATGAAGGTTCTATGATGATATGCAAGATATTCGTCAGTATTGCTCTAGGATAGGGTCATTTGAGGTTCCCCATCCTCAGCTGCCCAAGGAACTAACTGGGGACCTCGGCTTGGGCATCTGGGAGCCACTCTAGGATCAAGTCTCTTGCCAAACCTAAGGTGGCTCCCTTAACTAAGAACCGTGCTTCCGTGCTCCCCCATCCAACCTTCCTTCATCCCAATTCTCCCCCTTCCCCAAGCTCCCCCCATTCTCTCCCTCTCCCCCCCTCTCTCCCCATCTCCCCTTACCCCCATCCCACCCCACCCCCAAGATCTCAATTTTCTCCCCGGCAATTTTGTCTACTTCCCATAGCCAAGAGGACAACTATATGCTTTTCCTTTGGTTTACCTTCTTACTTGGCTTCTTTGGGATAACCAATTGTAGACTCCGTGACCCTTGTTTATGGCTAGAAACCAATTATGAGTGAGTACATCCCATGTTCATCTTTTCGGGTCTGGGTTACCTCACTCAGGATAGTGTTTTCTATTTCCATCCATTTGCATGCAAAATTTGAGAAGTCATTGTTTTTTACCGCAGCATAGTACTCTAATGTGTATATATTCCACACTTTCTTCATCCATTCTTCCATTGAAGGGCATCTAGGTTGTTTCCAGGTTCTGGCTATTACAAATAATACTGCTATGAACATAGTTGAACAAATGCTCTTGTCATATGATCGGGCATCTCTTGGGTATATTCCCAGGAGTGGTATTGCTGGGTCCAGGGGTAAGTTGATCCCGAATTTCCTGAGAAACCGAAACACCGATTTCCAAAGTGGTTGCACAAGATTGCATTCCCACCAGCAATGGATGAGGGTTCTCCTTCCTCCACAGCCTCTCCAGCAAAGGCTATCATTGGAGTTTTTTATTTTAGCCATTCTGACAGGTGTAAGATGATATCTCAAAGTTGTTTTGATTTGCATTTCCCTGATTGCTAAGGAGGTTGAGCATGACCTTAAGTGTCTTTTGGCCATTTGAACTTCCTCTGCTGAGAATTCTCTGTTCAGTTCAGTGCCCCATTTTTTAATTGGGTTAATTAGCATTTTAAAGTCTAGTTTCCTGAGTTCTCTATATATTTTGGAGATCAGACCTTTGTCTGTTGCGGGGCTGGTGAAAATCTTCTCCCAGTCAGTAGGTTGCCTTTTTGTCTTGGTGACAGTGTCCTTTGCTTTACAGAAGCTTCTCAGTTTTAATAGGTCCCATTTATTCAATGTTGCCCTTAAAGTTTGTGCTGTTGGGGTTACACATAGGAAGCGATCTCCTGTGCCCATCTCCTGTAGGGTACTTCCCACTTTCTCTTCTATCAGGTTCAATGTGTTCTGACTGATAGTGAGGTCTTTAATCCATTTGAACTTGAGTTTTGTGCATGGTGATAGATATGGGTCTATTTTCATTCTTCTACAGGTTGACATCCAGTTATGCCAGCACCATTTGTTAAAGATGCTTTCCTTCTTCCATTGTATACTTTTGGCTCCTTTATAAAAATGAGGTGTTCATAGGTTTGTGGGTTAAAATTCGGGTCTTCTATATGATTCCATTGGTCAACTTCTCTGTTTTTATGCCAGTACCACACTGTTTTCATCACTGTAGCTCTGTAATAGAGTTTGATGTCAGGGATGGTAATGCCTCCAGAAGATCCTTTATTGTATAGGATTGTTTTGGCTATCCTGGGTTTTTTGTTTTTCCATATAAAGTTGATTATTGTCCTCTCAAGATCTGTGAAGAATTTTGATGGGACCCTGATGGGGATTGCATTGAATCTATAAATTGCCTTTGGTAGAATTGCCATTTTTACTATGTTGATCCTCCCAATCCAAGAGCAAGGGAGGTCCTTCCATTTTCTTGTATACTCCTCAGTTTCTTTCTTCAATGCCTTAAAGTTCTTGTCAAATAGATCTTTCACTTCCTTGGTTAGAGTTACCCCAAGATATTTTATGCTGTTTGTGGCTATTGTGAAAGGTGAAGCTTCTCTGATTTCCCTCTCTGCTTCCATATCCTTTGTGTATAAGAGGGCAACTGATTTTTTGGAGTTGATCTTGTATCCTGCCACATTACTAAAGGTGTTTATCAGCTGTAAAAGTTCTTTGGTTGAGTTTTGGGGGTCGCTTATGTACACTATCATATCATCTGCAAATAACGAAAGTTTAACATCTTCCTTTCCAATTCGAATCCCCTTGATCCCCTTATGTTGTCTTATTGCTATTGCTAGAACTTCAAGTACTATATTGAAGAGGTATGGCGAGAGTGGACAGCCTTGTCGTGTTCCTGAGTTTAGTGGGATGGCTTTAAGTTTCTCTCCATTTAATTTAATGTTAGCTGTCGGCTTGCTGTATATAGCTTTTATTATATTTAGGTATGACCCTTGTATCCCTAATCTCTCCAATACTTTTATCATAAAGGGGTGTTGAATTTTGTCAAATGCTTTTTCAGCATCTAATGAAATGATCATATGGTTTTTTTCTTTCAGTTTATTTATATGATGGATTACATTGATAGATTTTCGTATGTTGAACCAGCCCTGCATCCCTGGGATGAAGCCTACTTGATCATAATGGATAATTTTCCTAATGTGTTCTTGGATTCGGTTTGCCAGTATTTTGTTGAGGATTTTTGCATCGATGTTCATGAGTGAGATTGGTCTATAATTTTCTTTCTTGGTTGAGTCTTTGTGCAGTTTTGGTATCAGAGTAACTGTAGCTTCATAAAAGGAATTTGGCAATGACTCTTCTGTTTCTATATTGTGAAATACATTAAGGAGTATAGGTATTAGGTCTTCTTGGAAGTTCTGGTAGAATTCCGCATTGAAACCATCTGGTCCTGGGCTTTTTTTGGTAGGGAGGTTTTTCATAACCTCCTCTTATTCTTCGCAACTAACAGGTCTATTTAGATTGTTCACCTGGTCCTGGTTTAACTTTGGTATATGGTATTTATCTAAAAAAGTGTCCATTTCCTTTACATTTTCCAGTTTTGTGGCATATAGGCTTTTGTAGTAAGATCTAATGATTCTCTGAATTTCCTCTGTGTCTGTGGTTATGTCCCCCTTTTCATTTCTGATCTTATTAATTTGCAAATTCTCTCTCTGCTGTTTGATTAGTTTGGATAGGGGTTTGTCAATCTTGTTGATTTTCTCCAGGAACCAGCTTTTTGTTTCATTGATTCTTTGGATTGTTTTCTGTGTTTCTATTTTGTTGATTTCAGCCCTCAGTTTGATTATTTCCAGTCTTCTACTCCTCCTAGGTGAGTCTGCTTCTTTTTTTTCTAGAGCTTTCAGTTGGGCTGTTAAGTCTCCAATGTGAGCTTTCTCTGTTTTCTTTAAGTGGGCACATAGTGCTATGAACTTTCCTCTTAGGACTGCTTTCATAGTGTCCCATAAGTTTAAGTATGTTGTTTCTTTATTTTCATTGAATTCCAGGAAGACTTTAATTTCTTTCTTAATTTCTTCCTTAATCCAGGTATGGTTCAGTAGTTGACTGTTCAGTTTCCATGAATTAGTAGGCTTTCTGAGGGTAGCATTGTAGTTGAATTCTAACTTTAATCCGTGGTGATCTGATAAGACACAGGTGGTTACTAATATTTTTTGTAACTGTGGATGTTTGCTTTGTTACCGACTATGTGGTCGATTTTTGAGAAGGTTCCATGAGCTGCAGAGAAGAAGGTATATTCTTTCCTCTTTGGGTGGAATGTTCTATAGATGTCTGTTAAGTCCATTTGATTCATTACCTCCATTAATTCTCTTATTTCTCTGTTAGGTTTCTGTCTGATTGACCTGTCCATTGGTGAGAGAGGAGTGTTGAAGTCTCCTACTATTAGTGTGTGCGGTTTGATGGGTGCCTTGAGTTTTAGCAATGTTTCTTTTATGTACGTGGCTGCTTTTATATTAGGGGCATAGATGTTCAGAATTGAGACTTCATCCTGCTGAATTGTTCCTGTTATGAGTATAAAATGCCCCTCTCTATCTCTTCTGATTGATTTAAGTTTGAAGTCAACTTTGTTAGAGATTAGTATGGCCACACCTGCTTGTTTCTTAGGTCCATTTGCTTGATAAGCCTTTTCCCAGCCCTTTACTCTGAGTAGGTGCCTGTCTTTGTGGTTGAGGTGTGTTTCTTGTAAACAGCCTAATGTTGGATCCTGTTTTCGTATCCAATCTCTTAGCCTGTGCCTTTTAATAGGTGAGTTGAGTCCATTGACATTAAGTGATATTAATGACCAGTGGATGTTAACTCCGGTCATTTTTTTAGTCGTAGAGTTTGTGTGTTTCCCTTCTTTGATTTGTGTTGGTGAAGGGTCTCTAGATGTCTGAGTTATTGTGGTCATTGTTGGACTCCTTGGTTAGTGATTTTCCTTCTATTACTTTCTGTAAGGCTGGATTTGTGGCTACGTATTGTTTAAATTTGTTTTTATCCTGGAAAATTTTATTTTCTCCATTTATAGTGAATGAAAGCTTGGCTGGGTATAGTAATCTAGGCTTGCATCCATGGTCTCTTAGTTTCTGAAGTACATCTATCCAGGACCTTCTGGCTTTCATGGTTTCCATGGAGAAGTCAGGTGTAAGTCTGATAGGTTTACCTTTATAAGTAATTTGGCCTTTTTCCTTTGCAGATATTAATATTTTTTCCTTATTCTGTATGCTTTGTGTTTTGATAATTATATGGCGAGGGGATGTTCTTTTTTGATCCAGCCTATTCGGTGTTCTGTATGCTTCTTGAACCTTCATAGGTATATCTTTCTTTAGGTTGGGAAAGTTTTCTTCTATAATTTTATTAAATATATTTTCTGGACCATTGAGCTGCACTTCTTCTCCTTCTTCTACTCCTATTATTCTTAGGTTTGGTCTTTTTATTGTGTCCCATATTTCCTGAATATTTTGTGATGAGAGTTTGTTGGACTTGCTGTTTTCTTTGATCAGAGTGTTTATTTTCTCTATGGTATCTTCAGAATCTGAGATTCTTTCTTCTATCTCTTGTATTCTGTTGGTTATGCTTGTTTCTGTAGACTCTGTTTGTTTACTTAAATTTTCCATGTCCAGCCGGCCCTCTGTTTGTGTTTTCTTCTTTGCCTCCATTTCAGTTTTCAAGTCTTGCACCATTTCCATTATCTGTTTGATTGTTTTTCCTTGGTTTTCTAGGGTATCATTCACTGATTTATTCAATTCTTCAAACTTTCTGTTATATTTCTCATCCATTTCTATAAGGGCGTTTTTTACATGCTGTTTAAGGGCATCAATCACTTTCATGAAGTCAATCTTTTCTACTTCTTCTTGATTAAGGTGTTCATGTCCTCCCGTTGTGAGGTCGCTGGTTTCTGGTGGCTTCATGTTGCTTTTCAGCTTGTCGGGCGAATTCTTGCGTTGGCGTCTACCCATCTCTTCTTCCAAATGCTCCCTTATGGATCTTCTTTACCGGAACAGGTCTCCTTGCCTACCCAATGCTGGCTCTCCCCAACGTTGTCTCTCCCCAACGCTGGGTCTCCCCAAGGCTGGGTCTCCTGGCGCCTAGAGATCAGGCCTCCATGCTGATGGGCAGGTGGCAAACATAGCGCCTACCCTGCTTGGTGCAGGCAGGCCAAAGAAACAAAGGAACTCCCGCCCGCTTGGGTGCCCCGAGGATTCGGACCCAGTGCCCAGACAGGCTGGGCTGGGTGATGTTATGTGCAGAAAGAGGGCGGTGGGGCAAAGTGGGGAGGGTTCTGGATGGAAGCTGGGTGGGCTAGGAAGAAAGAGGAGGTATGCAGGGAGTGGGGGCCCTGCAGAGAGCTCAAAAAGGATAGGGGGCCAAGGAACCTCTGAACTCCCCTTCCTGGGCTGGCGCCGCGGGGCCAGAAACTCACCTATTATTTTATTTTTTATTACTTTTATTTTAAAGTAATTTTATTAAAAAAAATAAACTATCTTTTTTTTTATTATACACACCAATCCAAGTTCCCACTCTCTCTCCTCCCATTCCCTCTACTTACCTTCCCTTACTCCAACTGCCCATCAGCTCCTCAGAGAGGGTAAGGCACATTGCTTTGGGTATTTGTAGTATAATTGAGCATCTTTTGGGTATATGCCCAAGAGTGATATTGCTGGATCACTTCATCTGCTTCTGTCAGTGACTGGATGTAAGTTCACTTTTACCCTTCTTACTTAACCAAATGCCTAGTAAGGTACAAGTTTATTAATTACATTCATGTATTTTACATTAATTTTTTGGACTAGTTGTGGGTACAGAGACTGACTGATGTATTTTGATTCATATCACAGATGGAAACAGAGTAGGGGTGTTGTCTGTCTGGGAAAGAAGATTCATTTTTTAATTCCATCTCCGGTGAAATATAAACAAGTTTGGGGCAATATGCGCTTCTTTGCATGGTCACAAATTGTTGGTTATACCTGAGATAAGGCTGTAATTTTGCTGGCATTATTGCTACTGTCATGAGTCATGGTACAACAGATTTTTTTTTTTTTTTTGATTTTCGAGATGGGGTTTCTCCGTAGCTTTTTGGTTCCTGTCCTGGAACTAGCTCTTCTAGACCAGGCTGGCCTCGAACTCACAGAGATCTGCCTGCCTCTGCCTCCCGAGTGCTGGGATTAAAGGCGTGCGCCACCACCGCCCGGCAGTATAACAGAAATTTAAGTATTGTTTTACATCCTATGTATCCCCGTACTATAACGTATGGGGAAAAATAAACATCTAGACCCCCTTTCTTTCTCTCTTGACAACAGTGTGAGACCACCTGTTGCATGTTCATTCTACATTCCAACACAATTTACTGGATATAGATTAGGTAATACTTCTGGTTTGCTTGTGCATGAAATGAATTAGAAACAATGTAGCAACTTCCATCTTCTTAGCTTGCCCCTTGCCTGTCTCTGGTCCCTTGTAAGGTCAGTGAGGAGCTTGTGCTGCCCACAAAGGAGCTTTTCCTCCTACGCTGTTCCACCACCACCACCTGAAGCCTCGCTCGCGCCAATGTGCTGGGTTTTAGAAGTGAGCTCTTTCTTCCTATGCTGTTTCACCACCACCAACTGAAGCCTTGCTCGCACCGATGTGCTGGGTTATAGGAGTTCTCTATTTCTGAAACATAGGGTAGTTTCTCTTCCTCCGTTATTTTCCATAGATTATGATTCTAAAAACAATAATAGAATCATTCAAGTGGAAAGTTTGCCAGATAAATTAAAATAAAGACAAACATGTTTAGAAAAATAATAAACAAGAATAATGTGGGATAGAACAGAAAAGGTAAAATTTTCAGAGAGCAGACTAAGGAGAGAAATATAAGGATGTTATTTGATTGCAGGTAATAAAAGACTAATAAGCTGGGCAAGGTGGAACAGGCCTGATATCCCAGCATTCAGGAGGCAGAGGCTGGTGGATATCTGTGAGTTTGAGGGCAGCTTATTCTATATAATGATTTTCAGCCCAGTCATGGCTACACAGTGAGCCCTTGTTTCAAAACAAGATGGGGGGATTAATAAAGGTACATGTGAAATTCTGGAAAAAGGGGAAAGAAAATGTCGATTTTCATTGAGATTTGTGGATAAGGATTAATGGATAAGAATATGCTGCCTACAGTAACTGTAAACAAGCATCCTTTGATTCCTAAAGTGCAGAAAGTCCTATGCAGAACTTTGTATAAAGTAATAGCAGCAATAAATAGTGGTCATAAGAATGGCTGCTGGCATTAACACGCAAGATGAAATGAGTACAATCCAGTCCTTTCTTAATGTTATGAATGAAATGTTCTTAAGGAAACGAATATTCCAGGAAGCTTGTTGATAAGAGGAAGAAGAGATAAATTAAATTTACACTAGTAAATGTGCCAAATGCCTAAGTAATCAATAAGGTAATAATAGTTCTTAAGTTCAGACGAACACGGAACAAATAGAAATTCAAGAAATCAATTTATCTATCCATAAAGAAGGTGGGCAAAGTGAGGGAATTAAAAAGAAACTTGAAAAAGTCAACTAAACAGAAATATAATTTATTTAAATAATTATTTATTAAAATATATTTATCAAAAATATAATATAACTAAACAAATACAATTTAAAAACACCAAAAAGACAAAGAGAGTTTTTCTGAAAAGTAATGCTAGAGTCCATATGTAGGAATAAGAAATGGATTTGACATGTCAATTGTATGTGCTATTATGTAGGTGCAGCTTGACAAGAAAGGTACTCACATCAGGATCAGAGAGGACACTGTAGAAAAGAGAAAATGTGAGCTGACGTCCTGACCATACATGGGAGCTTGCCAAACTCAGGAAAAAGATAAAAATGGTTCAGAAACAAAAGCAGGCATCTGGAAAGAAAGGAAAGATCCATAACTTTTTTAACCTTTTCCTTCCAATCCATAAAAGAATCAAAAATCAGAATGAAAGATGGAAAAATATTCAAGTAACATTTTTCAATTGCATTTGTGCAATGTTTGGTATTCTGGACCTTCTTTTCCTAATTACTCTTCAAAGTAGAAGGCATTCATTACTTAACACAGAGCACCCACAACCAAGGGCACCAGATTTGTGATGTGGAAATGCTGTGATAGACTTCACATCAGACAGCTCAGCTGCTGGAGTACAGAACCTCATACACATCTTGGAGAGCTGCATCCTCACATGGCCTCCTTCCTGCGTTCATGCAAAGAGACACCTGGCTTTCCCTCCTGTCAGATGAGGGCTTCTTCTTTGACCTCATTTAACTCTCTACCTTCCTGAAATCCCTATTTCCAAATACTCTCCCGCTGGAGGGTAAGTGTTATCATACAAATTGTAAAGGGTAGAATCAAGTCTATAAAAATCTCATAACAAGGTTTGTATAAGCAAGATAAGCAAAAGAAATGTAATGAACTCCCCGCCGTTCCCGCCATCCTTTCTGGTTTTATAGGTTAGGAAGCTTTTCCGTCATGGTTGTATTAGTGAGTTGTGATGAGATTTTGTTTGATTCTTCTTTGCCCTTTCTGTTTGCTCATTTCAAATGCTGTTTACAGCAAAAGGAGTTCACATTAAAACCCAAATCCCCTTTCTTTTGCTTTAAATTGCATTGTTAATCTCCTGTGTAACAGAGTTACTAGATCAGAACACTAAAAACTGCAAGAATGTGCAACTTGAAATATAGTTTTGCAACACACTTTATAAAAGCAAAGACTTACTTTGGATAAAACCAATCTGGAAAAAAAAATATACTCAGCAATATCTTTCCCTGGTTTGATACAAATGTATTCAAAACAATAAGCCATAACCCAGGTATCAAATTTAACACCCATTTTCCTTTATAGGGAGAACATAACATCATTTAATAATTAAATTCCTGTGTGGTATTTGTAAAAGAAAATGCATATGTCTTTTTAAAAATCAGTAAGTATTTTCACTGAAGCCAATCAAAAAACATACCTTAATGATTAGCTAGCTTCCTGGAATAATTATATTATTTATCAGTATGTGCCAATTGACTTTTGGCAGATATTCTATGCTTGCATAAGAATAAAGTAAGATGTTGAACAATGAAAACATACTATGTCCTTGTTCAACTGAGAGCTTATATTCAGCTTCCAAGGAAAAGGAGTTGAAACGCGCAATGTAACTCTATGCAATCCCAGTGGGTCTGAGTTAGTGTTTACGTGTACAAGCAAGACAGGCAAGAATCTCAACCCTGCACACAGTATCTTGCCAACTCTGCATTTATGTATTCTTTAAGAAAATGCACTCTTAGACATTAACCTTGTTTCATGTTTTTGTTAGAATCCATGAACCTGATAGGATGAGAATGTGTGACGTATGTGATGTAACCTGTCATTCATGTGAGAACTGGGAGATGCTTGGTTGAGGGGGAGGCGGTGGGAGACAGAGCTGTACTTCAATAGTCTTTAAACTTTTTGTTTGACTTTTTCTTATTTATGGTAAAAGGGTGAAGTCCGACAACACTTGCCCACTGTGGTGGAGAAGGCCTGGCAGCCGGAGCATGCTCACCCCTTTGCGTGTAAGGAAGCACAGTGGGCCATTGTTAACGCTTCAATTGCTTTCCTTCTGCCTTTTTTATTCAGCCCTGAATTCTAGACTATGAAATGGTGTCACCCAAATTTTTGGCATCCTTTTTTTTTCTTCATTTCTCCTTGGGAATGCTCTCACCCTGGACCTTATTCATGGCCGAATTATTTCTTAATCCAGTGAAGTTGACAAACACAGCCACCACATGTACACACATGTCTATGTAAATTTAGAAAAATGATATACTGAACACACAATCCTACCCAAATCATGATATCTAATTCTAAAATTGAATCCAGATACTCTAATTTTACAATAAAAAATAGCATACCCATAGTCAGCGTTTCTGTTCAACCATTGCTTTTCTGAGTGATTTTATTTTTTTAAAATCTTAAATGTTTCTGTTGCTACCTTTAACTCCCAGACTCAAATAATCATATCTGTATCAAACACATTTGAACAAATATAACCACTACTACACAAGGAAAATATTCCTGGAATGTTAATTCAATGATGGGTGACAGAAAGCTATAGCAAGCATCGTGCACTGGGAAAAAATATTGAAATCAAGATACTGTGTGGAAACCAATGGAAGCCATGGTGTGATTTAGGTTTATTTATACTGCAATGGGATATAAGATAATTAAAACAAACCAGCATTTATCCAGCTCAAAGAAAAAAAAAAGGTTAAGATTTTTGCACTGCAAAGTTTTTAGGAAGTAAAATAAATATTTAGTTGAAAAAAATCTGTTTTATCTAAAGGTATAAATTTTATGGTATTGTGTACAGTTCCATTATTCAGGATGTCTACACTGAATGGGAAAAGAATTGTCATAGGCCTTTCCTCCAAGGTATCTTTTTTATTTTTTGAGACAGGGTTTCTCTGTAGCTTTGGAGCCAGTCCTGGAACTAGCTCTGTAGACCAGGCTGGCCTCGAACTCACAGAGATCTGCCTGCTTCTGCCTCCCGAGTGCTGGGATTAAAGGTGTGCACCACCACCACCTGGCCAAAGTGTCTTCTTAATCATGATTCAATTAGTTCTGCCTGCTCTTTGTAGTGCTGCCTGTTGAACTCTGCCTGCCTTGGTATTTCTTTCCTCAGGTCCCATGATCAGACACACATCTGTGTCTGCTTGAGTCTCTCTGTGTTTAGTCAGTCCTGTCACATGCCATTTCATGCTAACCCAAATCCTCTCAAACCCAGCTTCTCCTCCATGTTTTGGCCATCACTCTTCACACATTGTGAACACAGGACTGGACTTTTGCATCAGCTCCTTTCCCGAGTGTCTTTTATATTCCAGACTTCTCCATTTGTTTCTTTTAGTGCTTCAAATCCAGCTTTCTGAAATGTCCTCTCTGCTTACCCCTACTCTGTCTGTTCATCTCATCCTTATTCTACAAGGCATTTGATTATGACAACATTAATTAATTATATAACCCATACATGGAGTTCTATGGGTTCTAAGTTTGGTAAAAATAATAATTGCTACATTGTCTGTCCACTTCATACCAGTTCCAAGTTGCTGTTTAATTCTAACTACTCACGTTTGAGTATTTTTGGTGTATTGAGTGATGTAACTAGTTAGAGCAATCAAACTTCTCATAAAATCAGTTTGCTGAAAAATACATTTAATATTTTGGCGATAATTTATTCAATCTTTCAATTGGGTTATCTACTGACTTTTGCTAGAAGCAAACAGAACTGTAAATTCTACCAGGTTTGAATGTACTCCTATCCAATTATTCAAATACCATGCACTGATAACATTCAGTCTTTGTGAGTTCTTACCAGCTTCTTCTGCCTCTGGCTCTCTCCCGCTTGTGTGACATTTCATATGCACATACGAAAAGACATTTTTTTTTCTTGAAACTCAGACACTAATGTGTCCAAAGTCATGTGAGTACATCCCATGTCCTTCCTTGGCCAGCATCCTGTCTACTTTCTTACCATTTCTAGGCATGCTTCTTTTTGCCTTTGTCTATTCTGCTCGTGTTCCATATGCCAACCTAGTAATCTCTCTTTGGCTACAGAATAAGTCAGCTTTCTTGTTAATCCACCTTTAAAAAAAACACCTGCTGTGGCTCCTTTACTCCAATTGCACCATGAATTTGTTCCAAGCCCCGAGTTGCCATTTCATAAGTTCCAAGGCTCTAAGCTTGGCACAGAATATCACACAAATAGGTTCTTTTCATTTGTATTTCCCAACCTTGGGGTGCATTCTCCCTCAATTCAGACAAAGTTGTAGTTCTCTCACCCTCTAGGCCCTTGCATCTCCCTATGCTATCCCTTCTCCAGTCATATTTCCACCTTTATTTCCATTTTCAACTGACCAAAGTTGCTTAGTTAACATTCATTACAAACAGAATAATGGCATTGTTTCCTTTTGTGTATGCTTTTCCTCTGAAACTTATCAGAGTTCTTCAGAAATGAAGTAGTGTAAAGGGATAAATTTAAATCTACTTTTGATAGTCTCAAGAGACCAGCCCAACCTCCTGTTCAAAGCTATGTCATTTCCTGTCCAGTCATACCCACACTAATCCTCTCAAACCCTGCTCTTCCTCTCCTTCCAACTGCTGCTTAAGGCTTTGTTAACTCAAAAGAAATGAATCCAGTGAAAACATTTCTATTAGTTATCTGGCTTCTGATCCCTCATGCGTTAGGTGCCAACCTTCGATAAAGATCTTCAGAAACAAACCAGAGCCTACTCCTTTCATGAAACTTCCTTGAGAGAGACTCTATTGACTCCAAGCACGCCAGCAACTCTCCAGATTTTCTGGATCTTTCTCCAAAACATTCTTCTCCAGAAGTCAAGCTAGCTGAACATTCAGCAGCGTGGAATCACAGGCTTGTCAAAGACTTGTTCCACATTTAGCTGTAATGTCTTCTTTTTACAGTTATGGAAATGATGGCCGGGCAGTGTTGGCTCACGTCAGCATGCAGAAGTATTTTGGAAGGCAGAGGCAGGTGAACTCTATGACTCTGAGGCCAGTCTAACCTAACAGAGCTAGTTCCAGGACAGTTAGGCCTGTTACACAGAGAAACCCTGTCTCAAAATACCAGAAAAAAAAATGGAAATGATGCCCTCCAATTTACTAACAGACACAGTGCTAATTGATCATAAATATTTCTTCTGTTTGTACAGAAGGGAGTATGACCATGCATGTTCCTGGCTATACCCCCCCCACACACACACACCTACATTACATAGTATGCAGCATTTATATCCCACCCTACCCTAGGTTTCAGAAAGATGGAATCCATAGCCTTTCCTTGTGCATTCCTTCTTTTAAGAAACAAACGAAACCCAGTCAACTTAGTTTCTTCACTATGGGGAAAAGTATGGATTGACTGACTGAGGGGTTCACACTGGCTAGCTAAACTAGTTTAGTTCCCCCAAACTAGTGCTAAGGTATCTCTTCCCTGGTCCTGACCTTGTTTCTACTGGCATGGATCGAGCTCACTCACGTCACTGGCAGTCATATCCAGGGATTTGTGGTCAGAATGGAGTCAAGTGTGCTGCTCTCCCTCATGAATTTACTCCACATTTCTCTCATGTTTTCCCGTGCTAGGGCTAGTGACTGGAAGTTTCATGAACAATTGAAACAGTGATCATGTCTGCTTACTGGAGAGATAGACAGTTCGGTAAGCTATGTCATTTTAGGATGACGTGTATGACTAACCTTTTCCTTCCTTTAGGGCTTCCGTGAATGCTTCATCATCAATACTAACTTCTATAACTACTCTAAAGAGAACAGAAGTCAGCCTTTCCATCAAGAAGGGCACAGAGGATTGCGCTCCCCTTCTTTCTGGTCCTTGCTGTTATGCACCCAGATTGCACACAGCCTGTACCTAGAGTGAAGGAAGCTGCTGCGTTCCCACCAGCTTCCCCACAAAGACTTGAGGCTTCCTTAACATTGGTTCACGGTATTTTTGAAAGGCAGCATTGGTGAAGCCCTGGTGGAATGGCACAGGGCTTTCACCTGAGCCTTAGTTCAAGGCACATAATGTTCACTACGAATCCAGTGTCATAGAAGAACTCCAACTGGACAGAAGGCCTTGATGACTATATCTAGATTACCCCAGACTTCTTTTCTGAAGTTAGTTTGCTAGATTTTTATTTGCTCTCCATGTAAGAAATGAGTAAAGACCAGATTTTGGTTTGATTTCTATTTTTTTACATTGTATGTTCAAGTTAATCATAATTATTGACTATAGATATGAGCACATAGCTTAATCTTGTGTTCTGATGAGAAGTGTTTATTTTACAAATGAATATTGATTCCCTGAATCATGATTGGAATACAAAGACATATTTATAAGGTTTTCCTAGTTTCTTGATTAATTGTAGTGTGTAATTGTGGAGTAGGGAGGATAATTTCCTTCCACTTTCATGAACTCAGGGGGTTTTCCACCAGCAGAGGGCACAATACACATACAGATTTGGGACTTAAAGATCTGCTTCTTCCCTGGGTCACCTCCAACCTAGTCATATGTAATCTGGCCTTCACTGAAGATGACACAGCTCAGACTCAATCAGATGACACAAAAATAAATGTGTGCTTTATTGTTTTTATTTATCACTTATAGCTAGAGATGAAAACTATACCAGTCCTTTAAGGGCATATACTCGTAATGGTGCAAATGGAGCCTTACTCATATTTTCAAGGGAGATAGATCCATGTTTTGTAGTATTATTAGCAATTATGTCAACAATGTTTAAAAGTTCAACTAATAATCAGACAAAATTATTTTCTATCGTACATAAAATCCTCATAGATAAAGATATATAACATGAATGTAATCTACATGTTATAATTTTATATCATAGAAAATGTACCTTTTCAGAGTTCTCTTTGCTCTAAATGTACAAGGCTTTCCATAAATCCTTCATACTCTCTCAATGGGAGTCTGATTTTGAAATTTGTAATTTATTTATTTGAGTCTAGAGATCCCTGGATTTCATAGGTGTACTACACGTGAGAAAAGATGTTATTTCCCTACATGCAACACTTTATTTAAAATTTCCTGGCTGAATACTCACAAGATACAAAAGAAAATGTGTGTAAGTCTCTTATAAACCTCGAAGGAGGGAAACAAAATTAGAATGTCACATTTCGGTTAAGTCCCATCATTTTTATGTTTCATATGCATACCCAGAGTGCATACCACCATATCTTATACTTAACCAGAAACAGAAGGGAAACAATTCCCCTTTCATACTTGGTGTTGGTCTGAGTACAAATGTCCCCTCACCTTTATATGTGGACACACATATACACATAAAGAATGACAGACACTAAGCCATGATCATCGAAATTTCTATGAAATCAAATAAATTATATAGTTGGGGAGATAACTCAGTCATCAAGGAGCTTACCATGCAAGCAGGAAGCCCCGTGGTTGGGTCTCCACCATCCATATAAGAAGATGAATGTGGCAGCTCGCATCTGCACTCTGGGTTCTAGAAAGTCAGAGACAGGCAGATCCTTGGTGTCCACTGACCACTCGGTGTAATCATATCAGTGGACTAGGTTCAATGAGAGAGCTTATCTTGAAATCTGAGATGAAGAGTTCCCAAAGTAGATGGCTGATGTCAACCTGTGGGCTCTACAAGCAGTTGCACACTTGTGACTGCAAACGTATATGTGCACTCATGAACCAAGAACACTTACAGACACACAGCACATATGCCAATGCACAACTAACAATAATTCATTACAGATGTCAGTATTTGCCTCACTGAATAGTATTTTTACTTAATGAGCTAAGTAGTATGAAATTGCTGGTATTGAAGTCTTTTTTGTATGATTCTTTTTTTTCTTTATTTTTCTTTTATACAATTAGATATAAAGCCAACAATCATCTGTCCAACTTACTTTTCTGAGTGCTCAATTGTTAGATTGGTTTGTTGTTTATAGTACTGTCAGAGTTTTCTTGGCTACTGGAAAGCAGATCCGGTGCTTATTGTGGATAATTGATAAGTACTCATTAATCACATGCAGGAAGCCCCGTGTTTGGGTCACCAGAAAAGACCGCATTCGTTCTTAAACTTTTTATTCAGACTAAAAAGTCCTTGAAACAACAAAACACATAGTTCAATAATTTTTAAAAAGTTTATGTGTTATTTCTTTTTTTTTTTAATAAAAGTGATTGGGAGGCCAGGTATCAAAAGTGCAGTCAATGACAACCCTTCCTTCCTACTCTTCCCCTGTCAACATCAAAGCAGCTAAGACTCAGTCAGGATTCAGTTTCTTGGATTTGAATCCAAACTCTCTATCTTCATTTTGGGAAGTCAGTCCAAAGCTTTCTCCAATTCTGCATGCATCTCTGTTTTCAACCCAAAAGTTGAAATAAACAATATTCTTACCTAACTGGGTCTCCCAGGGAGAAATTCATTTAGATATTGGCATTCTATCAATTTTGATAATATTAAACTTGTTTATTTTTTCTTACCATAATATCTTAATGAAAAAGGTTTCTCTATCCTGATGAATTTTTGCTTCTATAACTGAGCTAACGTTTTTGGGTATTGACTTCAGGAACAGTTCTCTATTCATCTTTCTCACTCTAGTCTCTAATTGCTTTCAATGCAAGCTTTTCTACTTTGTCTTTGCTTCCTGTAGGTGATGCAATGTGAGCATGTCCGTAGCTCACCTCCTTCTCACAAACGGCATGAGAGAGGAGTGCTGCTTCATTACTGTGTCTCACATTCGCTCCCCGCCTTTTTCATCCTTTTACTTACACACACACACACACACGCCATACTGCAATACATTACATTCCACATTAATGACAATTGTTTGATCAGCACTGATCGATTCTCATGGCTTCATTTCAATTCCTGGGGATTACTGATGTTATTGATCATTTCCCTTCTACTAGAATGCTGACTAGCTCCAACTTCTGCCTTAGGTTCAAGTCTGTCATATACTTCCTTCTGTTTTTCTTTCTTCTTTACTTTCACGTCCCATTCTTTAGAAAAACTTCACTGTTTAAACATTCCACCTAAAGCAGCTTGTTCACCTTTTATATCTTCAGCAACTACAAAATCGTGAATTTTTCCGGAACATTCTAACATTCTGATGACAGCTAAATCCATTGTCTTCTCACTTCTAATTCTTTACCAGCTTCACCAGCTAAGGCAGGTGGGGCACTTTTGCTCTCTAATAAATTGTCCCTGAGACTTAAAATTATAGCTAGCATATATTTGGCAATAAGTATATGCAAGTCATTAGTGTATGAGTTTACAAAGATTAACACATTACATTTTTAAAAAACTATGAAATAGTATATTTCTGTACATATTTTATTCATAAATAACTTGAGGCAAGAATAGATTAAGTAATCTTTTCAACATCGCACCTCTCAAGCTTATAATATAGAAGAAAGTGCCTAAACCTAATTATCTTACTCCATAACCTAAAAAATTAGTCTTACATTTTCCTTAAACACACACACACACAAGTATGTGTTCATAGAACAAACCCATGCATACTCTATACATATATGTGAAAGTAGAGCATAGTTTTGTATAAAGAACAAAAACAAAACATTGTTTAAGTCTAAAAAACCCAACAAAGTAAACATCAAGAATTTTATGAATATTTTAACAAGTACAAAAAAGTGTTCGAAGTGAACAATTCAAACAGAAAAGATCCAAGGCACAGCCCAGGAAAGAGCTTCATGCACACGACTGAGTAGCAACCTGAAAGACTCAGCGAGAGGTGGCCTCAGGTCTGGCTGCTTTCCATCATCCCTTTCCATTTTCCCTGCCACTGTGATTTTACATCGATTATAAGCTGCTGGTGACAGATCTACTTCTCTGCTACCTGCATCCCCACTTTTCAATACTCCACAAAAAGCATACTTAGTCATAGGAGTCCACGCTTCAGAAACCAGTGTCCTTGTCCTGTCATAACTGCTACTCTGAAGCAGACAACAGTAAAGAGGCTCATGTCTCATGCTCTGCCTGTTGCAAACCTTCATACACTTCAAACACTCCTGTCTGTGTCCCATCTTTTCCCATATTTCTTTAGTGAGAAGAATTTTTAAATGTTGCTGGTTCATAACCAGGAGCAATCACAGATACCAGGATAGTGAAAGGAGACCATGACAGCGGAGGTGGGGATGAGCACCCTAATGGGGGAATAGTAAGACACCATTGGCCGGGCGATGGTGGCGCACGCCTTTAATCCCAGCACTTGGGAGGCAGAGGCAGACGGATCTCTGTGAGTTCGAGACCAACCTGGTCTACAAGAGCTAGTTCCAGGACAGGCTCCAAAGCCACAGAGAAACCCTGTCTCGAAAAACAAAAAACAAAACAACAACAACAAAAAAAAAAGACACCGTTGTTATCAAAAGATAATGGGGAAAACAAATAGGGAGTTTTTTTTAAAAAAAGCTTAATTGGGGTGGCAATGCTCTCAACAGAAATGCTATGGATTATCTAAAAACTAAACTATGTATGATGAACTTCCATTTGAGTTGTTGGTCAGGGAAGTCCAAGAGATCCCAAACAACACCGGCTCAAGATCCTTGGTGCCTTCCAGAAAAACAAAAGGTAATATACCACAAATTTTAGGCATGAGACTTGGAAAAAGAGATTTGGATCTGACCAGGAAGCATTCTCTGTGAATTTAGTTCATATTATCAGAAGGGGCCATGAAACCTGCAAGAGAGAAGAAATCAGTAGCCCTACACAGCTAACATAATTCTGCTTTACAGCAATGACAAGCACGGCAAGATATCCTGAAAGACCTGAGCTGCTCTGATGCCCTGGGGTGACCAAAGACCCCTAAGTAAATTTACCTCTTCCATAGGAGGATATTCATGTCTGACACTACTAATTAGTAACTCCCCATGGCTGGTGAGTCCACAGAACTGAGAGACACAGATGCTGCTGCTTCTTTCTCATTATATTCTATACACTATTATGACCACAGTAAAGTGTAGTTCTCACCCCTTATCAAAGAAACGTCATGTACAAAGATCATCACAGAAATCAACTGCCCTTGAGGCGCTGGCTTCCAATTAATATAACAGAACCTTCAACTTTGGCTCAGAAAACATCCAGGAAGATTGAGGTGGAAAGATTGTATGAGCTGGGGACCAGGATAACTGCTATAAGAGAGTCTCTCTAAAAAAAAAAGAAGAAAGAAAAGAAGAATGAGGAAAAGGAGAAGGAGAAGGGGGAATAGGAGGAGGAGGAGGAAGAGGAGGAAGAAGAGAGAGAGAGAGAGAGAGAGAGAGAGAGAAGAGAGAGAGAAGTGGATGGGGTAGGGAGGGCAAGAATCTGAGAGGAATTGAGATCGGGAGGAGGAATAGGTAGTAAATATGGCTAAGATAAGCTGTATGAATTTTTGAAAACTTAATACAATTGTCACATTATTTTCAAAAAGGTTTGAAGTGGAAGATCATGGTCCTGAAAAATTATTTTGCACCTACTTCAGGATTAGAAGGAGCCATGAAATCCAAATTTAATTTTTTATATCTATCTATTTTGTATGTTCCTGTGGATGAGCTGCTTTGTTTGCACTTGTTTGTGTGTAGTTGTGTGGAAGTCAAAGGACAATTTACATGAATAAATTCTGTGTTCCATGTGAGTCCCGAAGGTTTAATTCAAGTTGTCAGGTTGGACAGAAGGAGTCTCTACCCTCTGTGCCAACTACCTGGTGCCTCATGTAACTTTGGCTTCCAATAGAGACCCGCATGACTTCAAATTGAAGGAAACCACCCAATTACTGCTTAATGGAAAATCCATTTTATGTTTGTTTTTGGAACGTAGAACTCTTTGGTTTTTGTTTGTTTGCTTGCCACAGGGGAAGTGTGATTCCACATTAATTAACATTATTTTTCCTTTCACCAGAATGAGAGCTATGTAGGAATGTGTGATTGGTCTAACAATAACATTCCTTATATTCCTTCACTTGACGCCAAAGACACACAAACATTATAATATTTACTTGGAATGTTGGCATAAGGTGGAAAAGGCTTGGTATATTCCTTGAGGCTAAGGAAGCACTAATATACACTGCATTATAAAGCCATAAGATCAATACAAATAGTAGACAGCAACTATTAATCAGCCATATCTCTAGCATGAATTTGTTTGAATCTGTAACTTTTGTATGAAGTATTTCAAGATAACAAAGAAGTTCTTGTGTGCAAAATGTGCATGCCTAACTAGACCCATGATCCTGTAGCCAGGCAGAACGGTACCGTGAAAGACATACCTGTAACCAGTGAACACAACTACTTGACATGTGAGCAGGTATGTGATAGGTAGCTTGGTGCTCTATCCCTAGGACTGGTTTCTTTATTTCTACTTCCCTGTTGAGGTTTTACTAAATCTCTTTCTCCACCAGCGCTGGGAACATCAGTTCTTCATTAATTCAGTGGGTCCCATACTCGTCATAAGTTGTGTAGGTGACTGTTTAGGTGCTAGATTTCTGTCTTGGCAATGCTCAGTGTGTTGGGCAAGTTCACGGTAGACAGGCTTTTCACTACAAGTGGCTTGGGACAACACAGAATGCACTTTTATGGATCCCCTGACAAGTGGAGTCACCAATGGCTATTAGCGTCACTGAGTTCCCAGAGTTCTAACGTGAGTAGGACTTTGAGAATTTGACTAGAGACTTGACTCTAAAAAAATGCCCTCTGCTGCCTGATCACCAACAACACAACTTAGAGTTTGATAGAAACGCAGGATTTTAGCCCCCACACCCATTGGTGTTTTGACAAAACTCCCTCAGAAATAAAGTTGGAGAAACTCTGCTCTAAAGTGCTGATTGGAACAAAGCGAAGGAAAGCATAGTTCAATGTTTTATGTTGCTTAAAAGGGATTCACCATGTCTTCACACACACACACACACACACACACACACACACACACACCACAGACACATGCACGCACGCACACACATGCAATTATTCCATTGAAATGACATGAAAAAGAATGATAGCTTTTAAGAAAGACAAAACTTGCCATGATGTTGCTACCCCATAGTCCTAAAGGAGTGATATAAATACCCAAGTCATTTCTAGTTGTTTTGTCTAGTCTCCATTCTCAAAATAGTTACTTCTATAAAACATCTATTAGCCTCTTAGATGCTCGTTTCTGCCTTTGGACATGTTTCTGCTCATTACTCGCGCATGAACTGCAAAGAGTCTGTAATAAGTACAAAGAGCTCAGACTGCCCCAGAGTGTCGAAATGTTTATTAAATCCATTTTAATTTTCTTACTAACACAGTTTGTCAGTTCTTTCTTCCCACAGCCCTTCATTCCAGCTTTCTCACTCTCCCCTCTTCCAGATTTCCATACTGGCCTCAGAATGACTGACTATTCCAGTAATTGGGCAACCAAGTGCTTGCCGCTTCAGGCCGTTCCAGTATTCTCTCAGGACTTCAAAGGTCAGCTGCAGTTAAGGAAAACCGGTATGCTCGACTTTGTATAACTGAACACAAATAACACACTGATGATTTTACTTTCCTGTCAGCATGCCTGAAAATGTGCATTAATTAATTATGACAAGTTCAAAATTATTTATAAACTTGGATATTTTTCTAATTGGTTAGCTCTCCATGCCTTAAGTATTAGGCATGCCTTGAGTATTAGACAGTCATTGGAGGTATGGTATTTATCAGGCGTGATTATTCTGCAGAAACAATCTAAAACTCACAGATGATAGTACATGTCTGTCTCAGATCACCGCAAGGTCTGCTATTATCATAATTTATAGACTCAAGCAGGGAGGGGTTTTCATTTGTTTCAATTTTTTTAGGTTTTTCAAGAGAGGGTTTCTTTGTAGCTTTGGAGCCTGTCCTGGAACTAGCTCTAGTAGATCCCTGGCCTCGAACTCACAGAGATCTGCCTGCCTCTGCATCCAGAGTGCTGTGATTAAAGGTATGCACCACCACCACCTGGTGTTTGTTTCAATCTTTATTTATTTTTGTGGATTCTTCTCTCATATACTACATCCTGACCACAGTTTCTGCTCCCTCTCCTGCATCCATTCTTCTTCCATTTCTCTTCAGAAAAGAGCAGGCCTTCCAGGGATATCACCCAAACATGGCATATCAAGTTGCAATAAGACTAGGTACCTCCCTTCATTTTAAGACTGGATGAGGCAACCCTGTAAGGAAAAGGGCCCTAAAAGCAAGCAAAAGAGTCAGAAACAGCCTCTGCTCCCACTGTTAGTAATCCCACAAGAACGCCAAGCTACACAACCATTATGTATGCACAGGGCCTAGGTCAGACCTATGCAGGCTCACAGGGAGACGTTTTATAGTCATAACCCATGGCATGGGAGAGAATTAAAAAGAGCTGTAAAGTAGCTCTAAAGCTTATATCTATTACATATGCCACTTTCCCTACATTTTATTGTCCAAATCAAGTCATAAGTGCTTGTTTAACTTTGGAGGGACAAAGGAAGGACAGTCCTGCCATATAACCAAGAGGGTAGATCTATGTTTGAGTTGCCGTAATATTTTAAGTCCAAGAATAAACAAGATGATAAGAACAACAGCCTCTTATCCAAGAGCATAGCTGGAGAGTAAGACGCACGTGTCAACAATGTGTAGACGAAGCTGAGTGCCAGTGGAAGGATGGGCTAAGATTGAAGAGTGTGGTGCTGACAAAAGCGATGTAAGGCATTCAGGAACAGCAGGAAGAAAGAGCCAACTGTAAAAATAGGTGACCAGTGCTTGACAGAAGTACTACATGGACAAGTTGAAATTGTGCAAGAAGAATTAAGTTCAGAGAGTGAAATGTCAAATGCACAGTTGTAATAAAAAATATGAACCAGTAGTATGGAGCCAGACTGTAAAAGTAGGTGTGACTGACCTGCAAAAGATGAGTACTTTGGGGCTGGTGAGATGGCTCAGTGGTTAAGAGCACTGACTGCTCCTCCAGAAGTCTCGGGTTCAATTCCCAGCACCCACATGGCAGCGCGCAGCTGTCTGTAGATCCAGTTCAAGAGAATCTGACATTGTCATACCAATGTGCATGAAATAAAGTTGTTGGGGTTTTTTTTGTTGTTGTTAAAAAAAAAAAAAAAGATGAGTACTTTTGCTCCAGAAGGAGCAAAGTGTTTTCTATATCTGCTATAAGGTCAGCCTGGGGAGATGTAGGATTCACTTTACAGAGGTTCTTTAACGCTACACCAAGATGTTTGTGTTTGAGTTTTCATTGTATCTGCCCTTATCATATTCACCTGCTTTTGAATGAGGACCTGCCACATTAAAGTGTAACTGATATGCTTCTACACGGCAGATAGATTGAGTAGAAGTCCCAGCAACATGTGAGTTAAGTTAGAGGAATTTAAGAAGAAAAACATGGATGAAATAAATCTTTCCCTCAGCATCTGCAGATCACTAGAAATAACAAAGAGGACAAAGAAAACCTTTTTTCTTTTTTTTTTTTTTTGTTTCAATGCAACATGCAATTGATGTAATTTCCCCAGAGCCACAGGAAACAGGCTTCCTTCATAAAGTGAAAGGAAGAAACAGGAACGTTGGGAAAATAACAGAGGTCTGGATTTTTAGCAATCCCCAGTCTAATGTAAGAGAGGCCTCAGTTGCAGCTTGGTACTGAGAAGTGTCATTCAATCTTTCGGGATAACAAACTCCTTATGTGTGAAAATAAGAATCACATATTTATAGTCAAGTATAATCTAAAATATACTGGATCCCTTTAAGCCCATAGAGTTAAGCCTTTTTTTCTGTTTCACCAATAAGCAAACATAAAGGCTTCAACATTTGGTAGGAAATCAAAGCAGATATGCTGAAAGATCAATTTATTTATTTATCTATTTCTCAGATAATAGATTAAAAGACAATTCCTCATGCAGTGTAGTTAATGATATGAAACCCTCACTGTCCACTTCAAAGAAACTTTAGTGCCTTTTTTGTAGGCCCCAGAACAGTCTTGTTCATCATCCCTGCTATCTTGCTTTATGACTTAAACATGCTACAGAGGGCAAACCATCTGTCTCATGTACAGTTGGAAAGGATTCAGCTTTTAAATAGCTATCCTATATAAAGATAATATAAGATAAGGGCACATTACTACATTATCTTTGCCAACCTCACCTCACCAGGACACACATTCAATGACATTGTCTTAACCTCTTTCAGCTAGCTTTCTATATAGACCTAACATTCCTATTAAAATTTGATTTTGTTTAGTGTTCTATAATTTTCTGTGAGACTAAGACAGTGTACATTGGAGGGAAAAGCAAACTCAAGATAAAGGATAAGGAAGGCTTTCTGTTGGGCTCAAAAATAGATTCACTGGTCCCCACTCTCCAGTTATGTTCTTGTTTAGACAAAATTGAGAGAAAAAAAATTTCAGATAGTGATTCAAATATACCCAGAAGAAACCAAGAAATTCTGCAGTAAGATGTATTGAACTTGGATTTTTCCATCTATTGCTGCTTGTAAACCTAATGTTCAATTGTCTCAGTAAAAATGAAGTCATCACGAATAAAAGACCTCATACTGAAAAGTACCCTGTGTCCTATGTTCAAAGTAAGTTCAGGAAGAGTAACAGTGGTGAGGACTTTATTGTTTTGCACATTGTGTAACTTGTATTTTTGTAATCAAAAATCTGGACTTCAAGGTAAAGAAACAGTTCTTTTCCTGCCCATCTCTTATAATTAGCTGAATACAGTTATTAAAATGACTTAGTTTCACCACCAACTAAGCTTCATTGCCATTATACTTCATCTATGATCCATCTTCTTGTGCCACTCTGAGACAGATACTAAATGATATAAATCATTTTGCCAAATTGGATCAGTTTGATTTATTGTAACTAGCCTAATTACTCTGTAAGGATTTAGCAGTATGATTGAGCTGAAGAATCATTGAACCATATGAGGGAATATAAATAAATATATCAAAAGACTTTTGGAGTGATGGGGGTCTAATCGTACACACAAAAATCTCTAAATGACAACCAGAATTACCTTACAATGCTCTGTTATTCATCAACTTCCCCCATTTGTATGGTAGGAATTAGAAGAAAGTTCAGTTTGCTTGCGTTTCCTTAAATCAGTCATTACCCATTTCGACAGATCACTTATGAACTACTATAGCAGCATCCTTTCCTCCCCAATTGTGGTTCCACTCTGGGAAGTCCTTCCTCTTCAGCCACGCCAGTTTGTTGAGACCTTTTCTATCTCTTCTGAAGTCTTCTTTCATCTCAAGCATGAATTGCTTTAAATTCTGAGTACAGACACTATGTACCATGTGCTTACTGCTGACTAGCCTTTTTCACACACTAATGGTGTGTCTCTCTAGGACCCCCTGGACCCAAAGCTTCTAAAGGTAGGACAGGCTGTTCCTTGTGAACTTTGAATATCTACTAGAAGACATCTACAAGGTTTTATTTGTCCTTCAGAAATATATGTTAAATGTGTACATGAATCAACAAGTGATTAATAAATTAATAATCTAAAAATAGAAATATAGGGAATTAGTCAAGTAAAACTATGAATTTGCCAAATACGGGGGATGTAAACAATAATCTTATCCAGTTCTAATGCCTATGAATCATAATGACCAGCCCACAAGATACTCCTAAAGTTGAGTTGTGGCATTCATATCTTATTGCCAACAAACAGTTGTTTAAATGAAGTTAAGGCTCATTCACTATGAAGGAAAGAAACCTAGACAACTATCTGGGGCTGATGAGGTCATGGATCTTAGAGGAGAACCTGTAACTGCCACTTTACTAAGCCAATATAACCCCTAACCGCATTCTTAACAATTATCCTTATACCTACAGATAAGGATAGATCTTATCCCCCATCAAAGAAACTTCTCTGTTCAGTAGATATGGAACATCACAGGAAACCATAACTGCTTAAAATACAGAGAATAAGTGACCATGGAGCATCCAGACCCACCTGATATAGCTGCAGCACGATTTCAGAACCTTAGGCTCAGGAAACAACATAGAACATGGGGCAGAAAATTGTTTGCTTTCTTTGGTTTTTGTTTTGTTGTTGTTGTTGTTTTGTTTTATTATTTCAAGACATGGTTTCTCTGTATAACAGTCCTGGATGTCCTGGAACTCACTTTGTAGACCAGGCTAGCTTTGAACTCACTGAGATCCACCTGCCTTTGCCTCCCAAGTGCTGGAAGTAAAGGAGTGTGCCACCACAACCTGGCAGGGCAGAAAGATTTTAACAACCAAAGGAAGAGGAAGTCTACTGTGTGAGTGTGTTTTCCAGAAATGACAAGGAAGTTACTCTCACATCTCAACAATATGGTTACCTGAACAAGAAATGAATGTTAACAACATACCCTAATATGTTAGGTTTTCTATCACTGAAATGAAACACCATGACCAAAAAGAAACTTAGGGAGGAAAGGGTTTATTTGACTTACACTTTCATAATGTAGTCCATCATTGAAAAAGATCAGGACAGAAATTCAAACAGGGCAGGAACCTGGAAGCAGAAGGTGATGCAGTGGCCATGAAGGGGTACTGCTTACAGTCTTTCTCCTCCTGGCTTACTCAGGCTGCTTCCTTATAGTACTCAGGACAACCAGCCTGAGGAATGGCCCCATCCACAATGGACTGCCCTTCCCCCATCAATCACTAATTAAGAAATGCCTTATAGCCAGGTCTCATGGAGGCAATTTTCCAATTGTAGTTTCATCCTTTCGAATAACTCTAGCTCGTATTACTTGACATAAAACTAGTTAGCACACATAGATAAAAGATAAGGAATCCTAGGCAACTAAGGAATGCTAAGAAACAGTGCTCTGTTAAACTGTTATCCAATGTCAAGTGATCAACTCTGAACTCATAGAAATACAAGCAAGTCTAATTGAACTCAGTAGATTATATACATATATATTGAATTCAGTGTATATATTATATATAATATGTATATATATATGTATATTCTACTGAGTTCAGTACAATAGTAAAGAGACAGAGGTCATGAATATGAGAAAGAGTAAAAAGATCCATAGAGGTTGGAGGGAGAGGACATGAGAGGGATTGAAGAAAAAAAGGAAAGGGTGAAAATGATGAGTTAATGTTTAAATTAAAATTAAAATGATTTTAAAGAAATGGCAGTTCCGCTCAAAGATGTGATCCCACTAATCGATGTGGCATAATTATGTATATACCCTGGTATGTTATAAAAGGAATTCTGTCTTGTCATGTTACAGCATTACAAACATACAAAGTATTATGACATATTCCTTATTCATATTCAATAATACCTCGAGTCTTTCAGAGGAAATAGTTAATTAAAAACATGATCCTTATAAAAATTGATGAACTAGAGACAGATATAAAGTTTACTTTCTTTTAGAGTGGTTCTCAGCTTGTGGATCACAACCCCCAAAGACCATCAGAAAACATAAATATTTAAATTATAATTCATAACAATAGTACACTTAAAGTTATTAAGTATCAACAAAAACAGCTTTATGGTTGGGGGGTCACCACAACATGAGGAACTGTATTAAAGGGTCTCAACATTAGAAGAATTGAGAACCTCTGCTTTAGAATATTCTAATCATCTCCCTCAGATTTTAGGTTATAGTTGGATCAACATAATTGTCAAATCAGGCTGCTTGTGCCTATATAGTGGATGTGGAGATCAACATAAAACATAACTGAATCTTATTTCTTTAAAAAACACATCAAAAATTCAGCCAAAGCAAAAGGAATACACAAAAGAATAAGGTCTCCCTATTATGTTGGTTAACAGTTGAGTCTTATGTATCTATCATATAGCCAGCCACTGCCAAGTTAATACCGACCAAATAACTCTATCTGTAGATACAGCAATTCTTGTGAAAGAACACTGTGATCAGTACATTCTGAACCAATGCGCAGCAGACAGGCAGCGTCATATAAGATGTTCTCTTTCATTTTGAGAATAGCCAAATGGGTTCCTGGTGATAAGGTGTCATAAATGGACAAATTCAGAATGTCAACCAGTCTGATGCCAAGTTAAACAAGACACCAACTCCCCAGGGTAAACTCACTGCTCAGTTATTTGAACATTAGCTTGGGCTGGAAGATGTCCATGTGCCAGTACAAAAAAATGCTTTAGTAAATTGACTTTCAAATAAACTAAGTCATAGTAAGTGATGGTGGGGAATAGGCGGCAGAAACGTGTTGAATCTACTTGACATATTGTTCCCTCAATCTAACAGCTAGTGCCTCACTGCAGGTCTGTTACTTGTAAGGACCACAAGTGGTAGAGCCAGTCCCTTGCTACACACCTCTTATCTGTAAAGACTGTAAGTAGATAGAGCATAGTCTATTGGTAATCTGCACCATACCATTTAACGTGCCTTTACTTGGTTTTTACACGGCAGAGTGTCATTTGAAAGCTGTATTCTGAGAAGAGCTAGTGGAAGCAGTGGAGTACCTACTCAAAAAGAAAAAAAAAGAAAGAAAAATGAGCCTGTTTTTTATTGTGAAATTAAATGCTATTTTTCATCAATGAAATAAAATGCCTTTATTTTTCTTGAATATGGAAACCTGTATTATGCCTCTCTAACAAAAACCACAGTTATTTACATCTACTTGATCACAGAGGTTGCTTTCCAAGAAATATTTATATGTCAGACACAGGAGTGAAATTAGAAAATGTTAACTAGGCACAGATATAAATGGTGAATTGCAGTTCAATGTTTATTTTTTCCTGGCTTGAGAAAAGTGACTTATCGTCTGTCACACAAATGCCACTGATTTCCCTTTAACTTTAGATCTTATTTTTCTTTCTCTTTCTTCAGTATAAAGAAGAAATGGAAAGCATTTAAGGCAAATCTGTATATTCTTGATTAAAAACCAAGGTAACCCAAGAATGCATTTAGTACTGAAATTTCTTTCATGGTTAAGATACAGACAGAACCATCTGCAGGGAAGTACTGCTAGCAGCTTGTGGGTGTGGCTCAACAGCAGGACAGAAACCACTCGGGCAGTCACTCAATTTCATTTTGAAAACATAAAGAGCTTTTTGTGCATTGTTTTTATTGAGTATTCTTGTGTTACCTTGGTTTTTGCTGAGTGTAGCTTCCCATTTTATACATGTTACCTCTCTTTGTACCATTCTGTTCTTATGAGCTATTACTAGTGTCAGTGGGAAAATTAACAAGTTGGAAGATCTGAACTGCCTTTATTTTCTTTTGTGTTTCCCTTCTTTATTTCTTGAGAATTTCATGGATAGCATATATTGTGTTTTGATCATTTCAACCCAATCTTTCCACTCCAATTCCCAATTTTTTTTTATTTTTTTTTATTTTTTTTATTTATTTATTTATTAAGGATTTCTGCCTCGTCCCCACAACCGCTTCCCATTTCCCTCCCCCTCCCCCGATCAAGTCCCCCCCCCTCATCTGCTCGAAGAGCAATCAGGGTTCCCTGACCTGTGGGAAGCCCAAGGACTGCCCACCTCTATCCAGGTCTCGTAAGGTGAGCATTCAAACTGCCTAGGCTCCCACAAAGCCAGTACGTGCAGTAGGATCCAATTCCCAATTTTAAGAAACAACTGAGTCTGTTTATTATTGAATGTATATGTGTGGGCTTTTTGAGTTTTAATAAATGTGTTCTTATACTTTTGAATTATTTATTGTAAAACATTGTTTCCCTCTTTCAATGGAATATGTAATATCTTCATAAGAAGTGGACTGGTAAGACACTGTTCATAAATAGTACATGGCCCTTAGCCTACAGCTCCCGTATTCATTCTGCTATTGCTTTAGAGGGAATAAAAACACAGATAGATCAGAAAGATCTAAAATTTTACTCTAAGAGCAATACCTAGTTCAAAAGATTCTTTCTCTGCTCTTTATTTAAAAGTCTTATAAACAGTCATGAGTTTCTTCACTCCTGAATTACTGAATTATTCTTTAGAAATACTCATTTTTCTGGTTCCAAAACTATACCAGGTCTTCAAATGACATAAAGCATTTTCTGTTCTCTGCCCAATCCTGATATTTTATATATTTCCTGATTAGGTACTTCAGATTTATAAAAATACTCTTTAAAGAATATTCTTCATTAAATGTCAACTGTATGATAGTTTTTTCTTTTCTTTTCTTGCACTGTATACATCCTGCATGTTTGAAGACTGAGTTTAAGTTCATCATATTCTACGAACTATTTACCAGCAAGAACTTGTCCTTATCACTAACATAGAAAGGGTATCAACGGAAGAAGATGGGGGAGAATGTGGCAGGTGAGCAGTATTAATGTTTGGTTGTGCTCACAATCCATAAGAAAGTACATGTACTTTCAGAAGCTAGAGTCATAGACTAAGGCATCTCTTCGTGTTTGCCTTTTTGGTTTTGGCCTCAAACTTACAGTGAAGTTACCAGGGAAGGTTGCAAGGTTTCAGTGGTTGTTCCTCTCTGATTTATCTTGAAGTTTAATCTAATTGATGATTCTGCAGTTACCTAAGCCTGTATATTCTGACACTTCTTGCTGTTACTGTCCCAAGTTCAGCCTAAGTTTTACTCACTGATCCTATCTATTGTGTGGTATACTTTAAGTCAGAAATATTTAGGCTATCTTCCTTTACCTTCAAATAATGAACTTGAATAGAAATTTTGAGAGATAACTTCTTATTTACTACTTTAGCGTATATCTGTGCAGAAAGGGAAATGGATGCCAGACAAAGAAACTTCCATGATGTTTATGGTTTGCAAACACTTGCCTGGAAACAGAAGATTATAGTGCCTTTCCCATTTCTGTTTCACCACAGAAACAGAAAAACATGCTAAAAATTTAAGGGTAGAAAAAAACAGGCTAAATTAAAAGCATACTCAAGAGTTAATTTAAAGAATTTTGTCTGTAAAATGCCAACCATACATATTTGAGATGGGACTTGGTGCTGGCCAAACTGAAATGGAATTTGATTTCAAAATAGTCTGAAATGGATTTCTGGAATGGATTATTTGAAAATAGTGACAATCACTTACAAATTTCTAGTCTGATTGTCATTGCCTCTAAATTGACATTCACAAATGAAAGAATTCTTGCTCTAAAATCATGTCTCTTTTATAGTAACACTTTGCAGCTCATTTTTATGTTGTCCTCACATTTCCAGTATACATGATAGTGTCATATATAGAGATTTAAGTTAGGAAAAATGCAAGACTTATCAGTACATCTATTATTATTCTCCTAGAATCATTCTGATAGAATTACTCAATTTAAATATTTAAAATTTCAGTATCATACTCTAAAAATACCAAATATATTAAAATGTAGTTCATATTTGCTTTACCATAGACATGAGTATTTTTCGGTGCATATTTCCTAGAAATTTATAGTACCCCTCAATTGGGTGGCACTGAAAAGGACCCAGCCACAAAGTCTCCTAAGATTTTAGTTTTACTCTGAAATTCTCAACAGTGGACACACACAGCTTCTATTCTCGGATTAAAACAAACTAATGATAACTCATATTCTAAGTGGAACAAGCAATAATAACATATTCTTATGTGACCTACAGATACCAATTGAAAATTTCAATTTGTTCAGAAAAAGAGGTATTTAAAAGATTGCAAATTTCTGAGATTTATTTATTTATTTATTCATTTATTAGGCATTTTCTGATGAAATTGCAGCATTCATTTGTTTTAAAAGTTTGTTTCCAATTTCATATCCATTATTTGACTGAATAAGTAGTTTCCAGGTTTATTAGACCAGAAGCTCCACAGAGGGCACCTCTCAGGCCTCTCCACAAAGCTTCACTGGTCATTGTGGTAGTCTTTCATGGCTACTGGAAAAATTCATTTAACATTATTCGCAGCACTGTGTAATTTGAAACTTGATATGCATAATTATTGATTTTGAATTAAAGCTAACTTAGGTAAAAATATACATTTAGTAATATTTGGAGTTTCTTGAAATGCTTTAGGTTCTTGTGGTTATACTATAAAAATCCTATATCTTCTTGATAATTCATGTTAATATTTAAAAATGAGTTATATATTTTTATTAGAGGAAATAATCTTTCAGTTCACATCCATAAATTTAGGTTATGTGCTAGGCACGTGTAAGCATTCTATCTAGGTCTGCACTATTATTTTAGAAAAGGATATAAAAAGAAGAGGTAAAGCCTGTGTACTTACTCTACTGCCTTTTCCTCAAACACAAAAGAGTAGATTTTAAGTAAACTAAGTAAACAATGCAAATTACTCAAAATTTTAGTCCATATTCTATATTAAAACACTTAGAAATGATTTTTCACTTAAATACATGGTGACAGGGCTGGAGAAACAACTTTGTGGCTAAGAGTTCTAGTTGCTCTTGTAGCGGGCCTTGGCTGGGTTCCCAGCACCCATATGATAGCTAACAACTGTCCTTAACCTTCCTATATCCCAATAAACAACATACTGCAAAGAGTAGACACATTCTTATTCTGAATAGCCTCAAAGAAAATAAAATATCTAGGAAACAGAAATACCTTTACAGCAAGTACTTTAAATCTTCGAAGGAACAGATAAAGGCATTAGAAAATGAAAAGACATTCCATGCTCTTGTATTGGTAGATTTAATATTAAGACAGTGACCATCTTACCAAAAGCCATTTGCTGGTTTAATTCCAGTCCGAATCCCCCCTTCAAAAAACCATTTTTTTCAGAAATAGAATAGTAAAGTCCTAAAGTTCACATGGAACCACAGTTCTCAGGTGGCCAAAGCAATTCTGAGCAAAAAGCAATCCTGGCAGGATTACTCTTGCAAATTTCAAGCTCCATTACACAGATATAATAATTTTAAAAATAGAGTAAGGTACTAGCACACAAAACATACAGAAAATATATTTCCTTTCATGGAATTTGATTTCTAATGCTTAGAAGAGAAATAAATGATGAAAGATCTAAAGGAATGAGTTTAGTAAAATAGGGTACTTTTTGAAACGGATATGTATGGTCCGTGTGTTATACTGGATAAGGAAATAACTCTCTATCCAAGCAAATTTGGACATAAGCATGACTTATTGTTGAATTCAGTCTATTTCCACCATGACGAAGCTGAAAGCATTGAGCATCATATGCTGTGTTCTTTCTCTAAACAGGCTCTGGAAATAAGACCAGTTATGCTTTGTGGCTCAATATTTATCTTAATATGAACCTGGCAAACTCAAAAACTCCTGTTAAAAATCTCAAGGGAACTTTAATTTTGGCATGAACCAGATGGGAAATAGCCCCTTATCCTGGAATCACCCAAATCCAAACCAAATAAGGGTCATCCTGGAATAGAATGGACGTGCAAGTTTCAAAAGTGAGTCCACAACGTGTGCCAAGTGCTAGTTCCTTGTTTTCCAATTTGTCGAAAGTAGGTTGGGTGATGCATCTGCATTGAAATTTGTTCATCCCAGGGAAGACTTTCACAAGCAGCCATTTTTCCCAGTAACCTGGGAGTTGAAGCCACACAGTAAAATCTGGGGAATGACAAGATTGCCAAAACCTACTAAACCTGGGAAGGAACATCCTGAAATCCAGAAGTGTTTGCCTTAGGATAAAGTCCCTTGAATGTCTCTCTTTTTTTAATTTAGTCTTCTCATATACATTCATATCTACTGAAGTTCCCCTTCATCCCCTGCTCCCACTCTCCCTCTTCTCCAGATTCAATCCTTCTCCATTTATCTTCAGAAAAGAGCAAGCCTCCCATTTCTTTTTTTAACAATGGAATGAAATTGGGAGGAAAATATGGTATTAGGGATCTGAGATGTGTTGGTGGGAGGCACTGGGGGCAGGGGGTTTGATCAAAACACATTGTATACATATATGCAATTCTCAAAAAGTCATACATAAATAAAATAAAGTTGTATGAAATCAGGTCTAAGCAGATGATACTTACTAGTTGATAGCAACACCATTTCATAAATATCTGTTTAATGTTTTGTTTGGGGTTTCTTTGTTTATTTACTGATTCGTGCAATCTGGCTATGTAACTCCATGTAGCTTTGAACTTGCCATCATCGTGACTCTGACCAGAATGTGTTGAGATTGAGGACATGTACCACCACAACCAGTCCTGTGGTTAGATTCTGCTGTTAGATTCTATGACAACTCCTACCCCTTATACTTAGAATTTAAAAAAGTGGCTCTCATTGCTACAGAAAATAGCAAGAAATACAAAAATTCTTTCTCTTTTTTTAAAATTTTATTTATTTAAAAAAGAAAACAAACTATCTTTTTTATTATACATACCAAGTTCCAACTCCCTGCCCTCCACCCATTCCCTCCACATACCCTCCCATCCCACCCCATCCAATCCTCAGAGAGGGTAAGACACACTACTTTTGGGAAGGTCCAAGGCCCTCCCTACTACATCTAGGCTGAGCCAAGTATCCATTCAAAGAGAATAGGTTGCCAAAAAGCCAGTACATGCAGTAGGGATAAATCTTGGTGCCACTGGCAGTGGCCCCACAGTCTGCCCCAGCCATGCAACTGTCAACCACAATCAGAGGAACTAGTTTGGTCCTATGCTTGTTCCTTCCTAGTCCAGCTGGAATTGGTGAGGTCCCATTAGCTCAGGTCGACTGTTTCGGTGGGTGTATGCATCATGGTCTTGACCTCTTTGCTTGTATTCTCACTCTTCTACTAGACTTTGGGAGCTCAGTCCAGTGCTCCAACGTGGGTCTCTGCCTCTGTTTCCATCAGTTGCTGGATGAAGGTTCTATGGTGGTATTTAAGATATTCATCAGTCTGACTACAGGGCAAGGCATGTTCAGGGCCCTTCTCCTCTATTGCTTAGGGTCCTAGCTGTATTGTGTCAGCATTTGTGAAATAATTCCTTGCTAAACGCTGTTTTAAGAGTAGCACATGATCAATACAGATAATTTTTCTGTGCATGGACTCTGTTTTTGAATGGGGTGTTACAGGAGTCAAGTAGAATTTATCCCGTGTTGAACTAGCTCTTCAAGAGTCATTGACACAGAGAGCTGTCCACAGCATTTCAACCAAATGAAGAGAAAACATTAGCTTGTAGATTTAATAAAGAAAAAATTGAAACTCAGAGGAAGGAGTTTGCCATATTTCAGAAACTTGGTCAGCAAGAGACAGAGTCAAGATCTGGGTTCATTTCTAAATGCTCTGAATGTTTTTAGCCATTACATGTATGCTCTTCAGTACTGTTTGCAATTAGGAGTTTGCAAGGTTTTTCATATTGGTATTCTGCAAAAAAAAAAAAAACAAAAAAACACTATATGTTCACAATAGAGAAAAGTTAACATATCAGATGGTTTATTTTTGAAACTGAAATTAAAATAACTAAATACAAAATACTTTAAGACATAGTTTTTGTTTTATTATTGATGGTCATGATATATACATATATGTATGTATGTATATATGTATATATATATATAATTTTTATTATTTCTTTTGGATTTGTTTGTTTTGCTGATTCACTGACTACTTTAAATCCTGAGAATCCTGATGAACTGAATGCATTTTCCATTTTAAACTAAAACCACAGTGTGCTAAAGTTATAAAACCCATTGGAGGAAACCCTGCACTAAATATAACTGGAAATTCATGTATTATTCGGTCACTGTATTTGTTTATGATGTTTATTCAAGAGCCAAATATCATATCAGAGTTACAACTAACTTTAGATTTATAGCAAGGGTTATAACCTTAGTCTACCAGAGATATATCCAAATAAGAACTTGATGTGGCCAGCTTAAAAGTGGTTGCACTTTGAAAATTCCCAAGCTAAAATATGAATCATAACTACATGCTTTATAAAGAAAAACAAGTGCACATTTTTTAAGCAACAATGAAAACACAAAAGTGCATGTAAGACATTTTTAAAGACACTCATATTTTTTTAAATTAAAAAATCCAGAGTTTTCTGATTTTACACTGTGAAAAAAGGTTTCCCAAATCAATAGTTTACTACTATTTTTTGTAATTAAAATGATATGTAAGAACAGATTAACCAAATTTGAAAATAAAATGGAAAATTATATATTTGTGCATCACATATACATCTGGCATATTTTAGGTTTCTACATACTAACATGAATTGCTGCAAATTTCTGAGTTCTTTAAAATATTATTGAGAGGACATCCATTAACAAGAGAAGGAGGAATGATCTTCTTAGTAACAGAAAAGAATGTACTGGTTGAGAATGTTAATTTATTTTGATTATTTTAAGGGTGAAATCTGTCTCTATATGTCTAAATATAAAACTTCATAATTTAATCTAGTCAAAAAGAAAGAGGTAAGCCATGAAAGCCAGCATTAAAATTCCCAAAGTCTAATAGTAGAATTGCCGTATGGCCTAGCTGTAACTTTCATGGGCATTTATCATGAAGACAGTATCTTACCCAAGAGATACATAAATATCACTCATTGCCATTCTATCCCCAGTATCAAGAGAATTAAATCAGCCTAGATGAATTGGTAATGAAAATGTAATACCTATATAAAATGGAATTTTATCCAGCTATAAAACAAAATAAAATAATGATATCTGCAGAGAAATTGATGTAAATTGAATGAATTATTATATTAAGCTAGGTATCTCAGATTCAGAAAGACTAACATGTTATTACTTATAGGTGAATCCTAGTATCTAGTTTTACATATTTGCATTATGTGGGAATAAATGTGCATATAGCCAAAATACTACAAAGGGGCATTTGAAAGGGGAAAATGAGGCCTTAAAGAAGAAGGGAGAGAAGGTAAATAGAATACATTATGTAATGGTAGAAGAGGAAATATTGGGTACAACCTAGATAGACAGGCAGGAAGATAGGTGAGAGGAGTATGTATGTAGGTGAATCGCCAAGGATGTGTATGGAAATGCCATATGGAATCCTGCTCTCGAAAAGGTCTTGCTTGTTCGTTTCCCAGACACCCAGACCTGAATAATCACACAGAAACAATATTAATTACAACACCATTTGGCCTATTAACTCAGGCTTCTTATTAAGTAATTCTTACATCTTAAATTAACCCATTTCTATTAATCTGTGAATTGCCACGAGGCTGTGGACTATTGGTAAGGTTCTCGTGTGTCCTCCGTCAGCAGCTACATGATGTCTCCCTGACTGTGCCTTCTTTCTCCCTGCATCCAGTTTAGTTTTCCTGCCTAGTTCTATTCTGTTTTGCCAAAGGCTGAAGCAGCTTCTTTATTAACCAATAAAAATAAAACATACTCACTACATACAGAGGGGAGTCCCACATATCTGCTCCTCATTGATATTTGACAGGGATAACATAAGCTGGAAAAAAAAACAGTATCTTCAATAAAAAATATTTGGAAAACTGGATGTCTACAAGCAGAAGCATGAAATATACCCATATCCATCAGTTCACACAAGAAAACTAACTCCAAATGGATCAAAGACCAAATGTGAAATGTGAATTTCTGAACTGCTAGAAGAAAACATAGGCAGTGCCCTACAGGTATAACTGGAGGAAAGGACTTTCTGAAAGGACTCCATTTGCCCAATTAAGGTCAACAATTGATAAGCAGGATGTCGTAGAACTAAAAAGCTTCTGCACAGCTAAAGAAACAATTGATTCAGTGAAGACTCATGGAATGAAGGTAATCTTTTCCAGCTAAACTTCTGACAAAAGATTAATATCCAAAATATATAAATACCACCCCCAGAATAAGAAATATTTATTCAAAGTATAGGCCAAGGACCTCAACAGAGAATTCTCAAAAGAAGAATAAAAACCTGCTAAGAAATTCTCAAAAAATGTTCATTATACCTAGCAGTTAGGGAAAGTCAAATCAAAACAACTTGGATATTTAACCTTACCTCAGTTAGGATGTAAAATATCAATAAAATATAATAACAAATGCTGGAGGGATGTTGGGGAAAGGAACATATTCACATTTGGTGAGACTACAAATGGGTGGAGAATTCTCAAAAAGCTAAAAAAAAAATCTACCTTACGAACCAGCTGTGCCACTCCTTGGCATCTGTCCAAAGGACTCAGCATCCTGCTACTCAACAGATACTTGCTCAACTATAATCATTGCTTCTCTGTTTATAATAACTAGGAAGTGGAAACATCCCTAATTTCCTTCAACAGATGAATGGATAACGAAAATATAGTATATATGCTATGGAATACTATTCAACTATAAAGAAAATGAAATCATGAACATTGAAGGCAAATGGATGAATGTAGACTGTAGCACAGTTAATAAAAATCCAGAGACAGAAATTGGGGTTCAACCTGAAGGTAGGAAAGCAAAACAGCCAGCCACTAGCTCTTACCTTTAACTCAGTCTGAAATGACAATTCTGACTCCAGGAATCTCAGAATGAGATTGTGAGTGACAGCTGTCTCCTCATGTTGTATATGCGTCTCTAGTGCTGGAATTAAAGGAGTTCACCACCACCACCCAGTTTCTATGGCAAACTATTGTGGCTACTGGGATTAAAGGTGTGTGTCACCACTACCTAGTCTGCAAAGCTGATCAGTGTGGCTATTTTACTCTCTGAACTTCAGGCAAGCTTTATTTATTAAAATACAAATGAAACATCACTACAATAGACAAGATCGTATTGATTGAGTAAACCCAGACCCAGAAAGACAAACATCACATGTTCCTTCTCATCAGTGGTTTCTATCCCTAAGTTTTCAGATTAAGAATACATATAGAGGAGTAACTTCAGAAACCAGGAAAGTGAAAAAACAAATAAACAAACCCCAAAACACTGCCAGGGTAGGGGAATAGGAGAGAAATCGAGAGGATAATAATAGTACAAGTAATAAACTGAGGAAAATGGGTCTCAAATTAGGGAAGGGAGAGGAAGACAAATACAGAAAGAAGAAAGAGGGTAAATGACAGTAAAGATGTCTGAAAAAAATCATAAAGAATCATACTGTTCTTTCTCCCTCTCTTCAGCAGGATTTCCCCAAGCTCAGCTTAATATTTGGCTGTGGGTTTCTGCATCTGTTTCCATCAGTTACCGGATGAAGTCTCTCTGACGACAACAGGCCTAGGCACCAATCTATGAGTATAGCAGAATATCATTAGAAATTATTGTACTAACAATTTTTTTGTCCAATCATATTTAAATCTATACTAGGTCTCTAGGCCATCTAGATCCTGGCACTCCAAGCAGTTTCTGGGGTGGGATCTCTCTTGCCTTGGTCTCAGGCTAGAATTGTTTGAGCACTACTCAAATCTCTGCACCAGCCTTACCCAAGCATATCCCATTGGCAGGACAGACTGTAGATTGAAGGTTATGTGGCTGGATTAGTGTCCCAATTCCTCCACTAGAAGTCTCGCCTCGTCACAGGAGATGGCCAGTTCAGGCTACATATTGTCATTGCTATAAATCTTAACTGGAGTCATCTTGTATGAGCCAGAGGGGTTAGGGACATCACAAGATAATCCAGATAATCAAATAACCTGGCTCATAGAAGCTCACAGAGTCTGAATTGACAACCAGGGAGCCTGCATGGGACCAACCCTAGGTCTCTACATATATATGACAGTTGTGTAGCTTGTTCTACTTGCAGGAATTCTAACAGTGGAAACAGGGACTGACCCTAACACTTTGACTGGCTTTAGAGAACCTATTTTTCATGCAAGGTTGCCTTGCCCAGCCTTAATACAAGGGGAGGTGCTTAGTCCTACCGCGACTTGATGTGCCAGGTTTTATTGATACCCATGGGAAGGCCTGTCTTTTTCTGAACAGAAGCAGAGAAGGAGAGCTTGGGGGGTGAAGACAGAGGCGAGGTGGGAGGAAGGAATAGGAGGAGAGAAGGGAAAGGAAGCTGCAAAATAAATTTAATTAAGAAAGATAAAATAGCAGACGCACAGAGGCGGAGCGGCGGCTCGGCCAGACGCACAGAGGCAGAGCAGCGGCTAGGCCAGACGCGGTGGAGCGGCACCGCATACAGGAAGAGGCTTTCCGGGACCTGCGCAGGAGCAGACCAAAGCGGCGGGGACAGGCGTGCAATAAGGAGAGCAGATCGCCCTACTACAATTGAATCAAAGAGGTAGGCCTTTGGTTGGCCAGGTCACTGGCACAAGGGGAGCCTGGTCCTGTCCTGAAGATCCTTCGGAGGGGTGAGAGGGTTCTTGGCCTGCAGCAGGAACCATGAAAGAGAGTGAGGGCATTTTGTAAGCGGAGCCCTTGGCCAGCAGGGAAACCTGATCCGGTTTTTAAAGGACCCATTGGATAGGATCAATAGGAGGAGATGGGCAGGCGCCAAGGCAAGAATTCACCCAATAATCTGAAAAACAACATGAAAACACCAGAACCCAATGATCTTACAACAGAAGTATTTGAACAACCTAACACAGAAGGAGTGGAAAAAATTGACTTTATGAAGACAATAGAGTCCCTAAACAACATGTAAAAAATGCCCTTATAGAAATGGATGAGAAGTATAACAAAAAGTTTGAAGAAATGAGTAAATACGTACATGATACCCTGGGAAACCAAGAAAAAACGATCAAATCGGTAATGGAAACAGTTCAAGAATTGAAAACTGAAATGAAGGCAAGGAAGAAAATACAAACTGAGGACCAGCTGGATATGGAAAATCTAGGCCAACGAGCAGAGTCTACAGAAACAAGCATAATCAATAGAATACAAGAGCTAGAAGAAAGAATCTCAGATGCTGAGGACACCATAGAGAAAATAAACGAACAGATCAAAGAAAACAGCAAAGCCAACAAATTCTCAACACAAAACATTCAGGAACTATGGGACACAATAAAAAAACCAAACCTAAGAATAATAGGAATAGAAGAAGGAGAAGAGTCACAACTCAAAGGCCCAGAAAACATTTTCAACAAAATTATGGAAGAAAACTTTCCCAACTTAAAGAAAGATATTCATTTAAATATTCAAGAAGCATACAGAACACCAAACAGACTGGATCAAAGAAAAACATCCCCTCGCCACATAATAATCAAAACACAGAATATACAGGTTAAAGAAAGAATATTAAGAGCTGCAAAGGAAAAAGGACAAGTAACTTATAAAGGTAAACCGATCAGACTTACACCTGACTTCTCTATGGAAACTATGAAAGCCAGAAGGTCCTGAATAGAGGTTCTGCAGAAGCTAAGAGACCATGGATGCAAACCCAAACTACTATACCCAGCCAAGCTATCGTTCATTATCAATGGAGAAAACAAGACATTCCAGGATAAGAACAAATTTAAACAATACGTAGCCACAAATCCAGCCCTACAGAAAGTAATAGAAGGAAAATCGCAACCCAAGGAATTCAACACTGCCAACACTGCCTACAATAACCCAGGCATCTAATGACCCTTCACGAGCACATCTCAAAGAAGGGAGACACACAATCTCTACTACCAAAAGCAATAAGAATAACCGGAGTAAACAACCACTGGTCATTAATATCACTTAATATTAATGGGCTCAATTCACCTGTAAAAAGGCACAGGCTAAAAGATTGGATACGAAAACAGGATCCAACATTCTGCTGTTTGCAAGAAACACATCTCAACCAAAAAGACAGGCACCTACTCAGAGTAAAGGGCTGGGAAAAGGTGTTTCAAGCAAATGGTCCTAAGAAAAAAGCAGGTGTGGCCATACTAATTTCTAACAAAACTGACTTCAAACTAAAATCAATCAGAAGAGACCGAGACGGTCACTTTATACTCATAACAGGAACAATTCATCAAGAGGACGTCTCAATCCTGAATATATACGCCCCTAATATAAAAGCACCTACTTATGTAAAAGAAATATTACTAGAACTCAAGGCAGACATCAAATCACACACGCTAGTAGTAGGAGACTTCAACACACCTCTCTCTCCAAGGGACAGGTCAATCAGACAGAAACCTAATAGAGAATTAAGAGAATTATTGGAGGTAATGAAGCAAATGGACTTAACAGACATCTATAGAACATTCTACCCAAATAGTAAAGAATATACCTTCTTCTCTGCAGCTCATGGAACCTTCTCAAAAATTGACCACATACTCGGAAACAAAAGGAAACCTCCACAGATACAAAAAAATATCAGTGTCCACCTGTGTCTTATCAGATCATCACGGATTAAAGTTAGAAGGCAACAACCACGCTGCCCCCAAAAAGCCGACAAACACATGGAAACTGAACAGTCAACTACTGAACCACACCTGGGTCAAAGAAGAAATCAAGAAAGAAATTAAAGTCTTCCTTGAATTTAATGAAAATAAAGGGACAACATACTCAAACCTATGGGACACAATGAAAGCAGTGCTAAGAGGAAAGTTCATAGCACTAAGTGCCCACTTAAAGAAAACGGAGAATGCATACATTGGGGACTTAACAACACACCTGAAAGCTCTAGAAAAAAAAGAAGCAGACGCGCCCAGGAGAAGTAGAAGACTGGAAATAATAAAACTGAGGGCTGAAATCAACAAAATAGAAACACAGAAAACAATCCAAAGAATCAATGAAACAAAAAGCTGGTTCTTGGAGAAAATCACCAAGATCAACAAACCCCTATCCAAACTAATTAAACGACAGAGAGAGAACACGCAAATAAATAAGATCAGAAATGAAAAGGGGGACATAACCACAGACACAGAGGAAATTCAGAGAATCATTAGATCTTACTACAAAAGGCAGTATGCCACAAAACTGGAAAATACAAAAGAAATGGACATTTTTTTAAATAAGTACCATATACCAAAGCTAAACCAAGACCAGGTGAATGATCTAAATAGACCTGTTACTCGCGAAGAATTAGAAATGGTTATCAAAAATCTCCCTTCGAAAAAAAGCCCAGGACCAGATGGTTTCAATCCAGAATTCTACCAGAACTTCCAAGAAGAACTAATACCTATACTCCTTAATTATTTCACAATATAGAAACAGAAGAGTCATTGCCAAATTCCTTTTATGAAGCTACAGTTACCCTGATACCAAAACCACAAAAAGACCCAACCAAGAAAGAGAATTACAGACCGATCTCACTCATGAACATCGACGCAAAAATTTTCAATAAAATACTGGCAAACCGAATCCAAGAACACATAAGAAAAATTATCCATTATGATCAAGTAGGCTTCATCCCAGAGATGCAGGGCTGGTTCAACATACGCAAATCTATCAATGTAATCCACCATATAAATAAACTGAAAGAAAAAAACCATATGATCATTTCATTAGATGCTGAAAAAGCATTCGACAAAATTCAACACCCCTTTATGATAAAGGTCTTCGAGAGAATAGGGATACAAGGGTCCTACCTAAATATAATAAAAGCTATTTACAGCAAGCCGACAGCTAACATTAAATTAAACGGAGAAAAACTCAAAGCCATCCCACTAAAATCAGGAACACGACAAGGATGTCCACTCTCTCCATACCTCTTCAACATAGTGCTTGAAATTCTAGCAATAGCAATAAGACAACATAAGGAGATCAAGGGGATTCGTATTGGAAAGGAAGAAGTTAAGCTTTCGTTATTTGCAGATGATATGATAGTGTACATAAGCGACCCCAAAAATTCTACCAAAGAACTCCTACAGCTAATAAACACCTTTAGTAATGTGGCAGGATACAAGATCAACTCCAAAAAATCAGTTGTCTTCCTATACACTAAGGATAAGGAAGCAGAGAGGGAAATCAGAGAAGCATCACCTTTCACGATAGCCACAAATAGCATAAAATATCTTGGGGTAACTCTGACCAAGGAAGTGAAAGATCTACTTGACAAGAACTATAAGTCTTTGAAGAAAGAAATTGAAGAAGACACCAGAAAATGGAAAGACCTCCCTTGCTCTTGGATTGGGAGGATCAACATAGTAAAAATGGCAATTCTACCAAAAGCAATCTATAGATTCAATGCAATCCCCATCAAAATCCCATCAAAATTCTTCACAGATCTGGAGAAGACAATAATCCACTTTATATGGAAAAACAAAAAACCCAGGATAGCCAAAACAATCTTATACAATAAAGGATTGTCTGGAGGCATTACCATCCCTGACTTCAAACTCTATTACAGAGCTACAGTATTGAAAACAGCTTGGTATTGGCATAAAAACAGAGAAGTCGGCCAATGGAATCGAATAGAAGACCCTGACATTAACCCACAAACCTATGAACACCTCATTTTCGATAAAGGAGCTAAAAGTATACAATGGAAAAAAGAGAGCATCTTCAACAAATTGTGCTGGAAAACTGGATGTCAATCTGTAGAAGAAGGAAAATAGATCCATATCTATCACCATGCACAAAACTCAAGTCCAAATGGATTAAAGACCTCAATATCAGTCCGAACACACTGAACCTGATAGAAGAGAAAGTGGGAAGTACTCTACAACACATGGGCACAGGAGACCACTTCTACGTATAACCCCAGCAGCACAGACACTAAGGGCATCATTGAATAAATGGGACTTCCTGAGGCTAAGAAGCTTCTGTAAAGCAAAGGACACTGTCACTAAGACAAAAAGGCAACCTACTGACTGGGAGAAGATCTTCACCAACCCCGCAACTGACAAAGGTTTGATCTCCAAAATATATAAAGAACTCAAGAAACTAGACCGCAAAAGGCTAATCAACCCAATTATAAAATGGGGCACTGAGCTGAACAGAGAATTCTCAACAGAAGAACTTCAAATGGCCAAAAGACACTTAAGGTCATGCTCAACTTCCTTAGCGATCAGGGAAATGCAAATCAAGACAACTTTAAGATACCACCTTACACCTGTCAGAATGGCTAAAATAAAAAACACCAATGATAGCCTTTGCTGGAGAGGTTGTGGAGAAAGGGGTACACTCACCCATTGCTGGTGGGAATGCAAACTTGTGCAACCATTCTGGAAAGCAGTGTTTCGGTTTCTCAGGAAATTCGGGATCAACCTACCCCTGGATCCAGCAATACCACTCTTGGGAATATACCCAAGAGAGGCCCTGTCATACAACAAAAGTATATGCTCAACTATGTTCATGGCAGCATTGTTTGTAATAGCCAGAACCTGGAAACAACCTAGATGCCCTTCAACTGAAGAATGGATGAAGAAAGTATGGAATATATACATATTAGAGTATTACTCAGCAGTAAAAAACAAGGACTTCTTGAATTTTGCATACAAATGGATGGAAATAGAAAACACTATCCTGAGTGAGGTAAGCCAGACCCAAAAAGAGGAACATGGGATGTACTCACTCATATTTGGTTTCCAGCCATAAATAAAGGACATTGAGCTTATAATTCATGTTCCTAGAGAAGCTAAATAAGAAGGTGAATCCAAAGACAAACACATAGGCATCCTCATGAATATTAACCTTCATCAGGCGATGAAAGGAGACAGAGACAGAGACCCACATGGGAGCACAGGACAGAAATCTCAAGGTCCAAATCAGGAGCAGAAGGAGACGGAGCACGAGCAAGGAACTCAGGACCACGAGGGGTGCACCCACACTCTAAGACAATGGGGATGTTCTGTTGGGATCTCACCATGGCCAGCTGGCCTAGGTCTGAAAAAGCATGGGATAAATCCAGACTAGCTGAACATAGCGGACAATGAGGAATACTGAGAATTCAAGAACAATTGCAGTGGGTTTTTGATCCTACTGCACGTACTGGTTTTGTGGGAGCCTAGGCAGTTTGGATGCTCACCTTATGAGACCTGGATAGAGGTGGGCAGTCCTTAGGCTTCACACAGGTCAGGGAACCCTGATTGCTCTTCGAGCAGATGAGGGAGGGGGACTTGATCGGGGGAGGGGGAGGGAAATGGGAAGCGGTTGCGGGGACGAGGCAGAAATCCTTAATAAATAAATAAATTTAAATAAAAAAAAATCCAGGATAGCCAAAACAATCCTATACAATAAAAGTACTTCCAGAGGCAAAAAAAAAGAAAGATAAAATAAAAAGAATCATACTATTAACAATTTACTTAAACAGAAAATTATAATACATGTAAGTTTGTATATAAAATACATACAGTTTAAATGAAAATTTCTCATCTGGGTTAAAAATACAGCTTCTAAAAGCTGAAGACCACCTAAGAAAAACCCAAATTCCAGGCATGAAAAACCCTATTTTGCCCTCTTCTGGCCTGCAGACATACATGGACAGAATGCTGTATACATAATAAATAAATAAATATTTAAAAAAAAAAGAAAAAGAAAAACCCTATTTTGAATTGTTGGTCAAGGATGTCCAAGAGACCTCCAAAACAAACAGTTTTTTTTTTGTTATTGCCAGTGGTTGCCACCCAGAGTTGTTGGTCAAGTATATCCAAGAGACGTCCAAAGCATACAACCCATCGTTAGGACCATTGGCTGCCACCCAGAGGTGGGAAGTAAGTCCCTATTGCTGAAGACACAATGAACTTCAGGCACAGAGTCTGGAGGATCCCGAGCTAAAACTGATCTGAAAGCCTCCTCCCCAAGGACTGGCTTTCATGGTACCAAAAGGTGCCATACAAGCTTCTAAAAGATGGAAACAACCAACATTTCTACCCAGCTATGATTGTTATGAAACATAACATTGTTATGAAACATAACAATGACCTTTATGTCACGCTAATCCTAAGGATGCAGTAGTGCCATAACTTGACCAAAATCAATAGTTCTCGAATAGAATGTAAGAGCTGCTCAACAAGAGAGAAATCAGTTCTGGTACTGGAAAAACTAGCCAGTTATCCAGGGATGGAGAAGTCAAGGATCTTGGAAGAGAGCCGACAATCACAGCTTTACTAAAACATCATAATCCCTAGCGACGCTCTGCATCTCTTGTACTTATACCCATAGATACGTGTATAGGCTTCAGTCATACACACGATCTACAGGCATATAAGGAATGCTAAGAGTGGGAAAATATTCTCCCCCAGGGAAGAACAGACCAACTGGTTATATAGTAGCAAATGTTAGGTCCTCAAAGCATATATAATGTAGCATTATACAACTGTGAAGGTTATATTAAGGAGTGTGTGTGTGTGTGTGTGTGTGTGCTTGTAACAACAATCAATAAGAAAAAAGGCCATAAATTTTAAAGAGAGCAAGGAGGAGAATGTGGGAATGTTTGGAAGGACGAAAAGGGAAGGGACAAATGATGTAATTATGTTATAATCTCAGAAACAGTGGTTCTCATGTTGTGGTGACCCACAACCATAAAATTATCTAATTACTACTTCATAACTGTAATCTTGCTACTGTTATGAATCATAATAGAAATATTGATATGAAGGATAACCGATATGAGACCCCAGGGATTGTGACACATACCTTGAGAACTGCTGCCTAGAAATAAAAGAAAAAAATCCTAAAGATTCGTGTGTGTGGAAGTGGCAATGTACGGCTGTGGTGTATATTTGTATGTACATGGTAGGTTGCTGTGCTCAGACACCAGAGAAAGCTATGCTTTCTCCTGTTCCACCTTATTCCAATGACAGAGGGACTCTTCATTGACTTGACATTTGCCATTTATCTAGGCTGGCCCTCAAGTTCTAGGGATGCACCTGTGTCTTTCTCAGGGCTGGTGTTCCAGGCATGTGCAGCTGTGTCAGTACTTCAAGAACAAGTGCTGGCAACCCTCTCAGGTCTGCATGCTTCCACAGCACGCACTCTTACCAACTGAGCCTCCTCCACAATCCCACCACTGCTTTTCAGGGACAACCCAGTCCACTGCTCCCTTGCTGGGTTTATCATCCATCACTTTGCTGTGTTTTCACCCACCACGCCCACAGTGCCTGCCAATATCATCTTCACCTGGAGTGCAGGGTTCTCCTTGTGTGTTCATTCTTTGGCTTGTTTAGTTTTTCCCCGTTGTCCATGATGCTTGTCATTTCTTTAACTTGTTGTAAAGTGTATCTCATCCTGTAGACTTAAGAAAGTATGTGCTGTAATTTTTTACATGACTTATATGATATTTCTATTGGCTACAATTCAAATTATCACATTCTTGTGTAGGCATTTTTAAACCTGTGTTTATTAGGATACTACAATGTAAGAGTAATTCACTTGAGCACTAGAGACTTGAGAGAAATTTCTTGTACTGCTCTAGTTGGGCTCAAATTTAAGCTTTGTGGTTTAAATTAAATTTACTTGAATTTCTTGCTTCATTTAGCCAGTAGATGTCTGTATAATAGCTAGTTTATTATTATTAACAATAATAATCATTATTATCTTAAACTAAACCTTTTTCTTTAAAAACAAAATTAAAACAATTTTCTAGGCATTGAAGAGAGTGGGCAGAAGATGGACACTTCCCCATTTCCTGTTTCTTCCTACACGGGTGGGGTTAGGTCAGGGAAAAGAACAAGAACATAGAAGAGTTTTGTCACAAGGCCGATGTGGCCAATATCACCTTATATCACTATTGATGTGCTTTTAAACCTTTTTTATTTTTGAGATTAGAATTCCATAATTTTATATGTTTGGGAATGCATTAATGCACCCTGTTCAATATGCATCGTGTTATTTATATGTATGTTTATACCGTGGATAATCTTTTTCTAGGTACATGACACCCAGGACAGCTTATGATTACAGAATTCTCCAAATATTCACCCAGTTGCCCTTCTCTCTGCATCCCTTCATGCAAGCAGCCCCTTCCTCTACAAAAGAATGTCTAAGTAATACCTGTCCTTACTTCTTGGGCTACAAGAAAAAGGAAAAAAAAAAAACTTTCAGAAAGCAACAAACTCCAGAAAACCCTTTTGCAAGCCAACTGGTGCTTATCCTATGTACAGTCAATGACATTCTCAGGAGCTTGTCCCCACTGCCCATCCCCCACTTCAGCCAGATAGGTTTTGTTCTCTGAACTGAAGTAGAAACTAATTACAATTTGATCCCCCCAGAAGACTGTGACACATTTAGAGGTTAGGTAAGAAAAATGTCATAGTTGCATAAAAAGTAAGGTGCAGAGGTGGAGACAAGATCTCCCTAGGACTGTTAGTGCAGTCCATGCAATGTTACTTGTATATGTGTTTTCAGGGTTGACTGTTTAGTATTGAATAATAATAACCTTTCAGGATTCCCTGTTCCCCCTGACCACACCCATAATAACCAATATTAACAACTATAATTCATAATGCACTTGCCAACAAACCATGGGCCTTATTAAGTATTTTATGTTCATTAATTCTTTTTAACTTGATGGCATAGTCTCATTTTATAGATTCAGAAGCCAAGGTACCAAGTATTTAATAATCACTTCCTCAAGTCACCAAGTCACAGAGTATGAAACCAGGAATTTGACCTTAGTTTATCTTCAAATACTATACCTCATAGGAAATAATGTAAACATATTATTCTATGAGCAGGAATAGTATTTATGAATCTATAATTTCTTTTTGTGCCATGAAGTTCCATTTTAGGTTTTATTTATCTATTGTCATACATTCAAAACAAGAAGACTATGAATATCCTTGAATTTTAAAAATCCACGCCCTATCATTTTGGCATTGATTTATTTATTTTTAATGTTCTAGTTAGTTAAATTTGGGGCCAGAATCTGACTCTGTAGCCCTTACTGGCTAGAACTCCACTATACAGTCCAGGCTGGCCTTGAACTAGTAACATTCTCTGCTTCAGGCTCTTTGTGCTGAAATTACAGACGTCTATTCATTTTGACAACCATTCAAAATCAAAGGGAAATAATGTAAATAAACAACAGCTCAAAATCATATGGCATTAAGAGCAGGTAGATATTATAAATAATACAACTGTATCCCCAAAAATATCTTCAGGAGGCTCTTCAGACTATGATAACAACAGTCATTGTTTCCAGAACTTTAATCACTAGTTTTTATATTCATATGGGGCAAGCATCCTGTACCTATTTTGCATATGCTGACTGATGCCTAGAGAAAGATGTTCTATCACCATTCGTGTAATTTGTAAGTGAGCATGGTCTCCAAGGCATCTTTCAGATTCCATCCCACTAAATCCTTGGCATTGAAAGAAGCAAGATTTAAACCCTCACTTACAACCTCCCCCGTCTGGTCTCTTTTACAGTAAAGCAGTGTTACCTCACTATACTCAGGCCCCTTCTAGTTGCATGAGAACAGGTCCATTCTCCATTCGGGCCAAATCACAGTCTCTTTCTACACTGCCCCCCATACTCCAGTTTTCTCTCCACTGTTCTTACCCTAGCGCCCCAGGAATTCATTCCTTTAGCTGCATATGTAAAATTTTGGAAAGTTGAATTGGTAGCAGCAGTTTCTAATGTAGCACATTAATATTTTCAAGTTGAACCTGGCTCGTGTTTATAGATCCAGGCTGGCATCTGGCATGTGTTACGAGAATAACAGAGCTTGAAAATGCCTGCCAGTCCCACGGCAAGCCAAGTCATCCCCACTTAATGAGAAGTATAGCTGCGAGCTTCTCTAAATGCTAACCAGATGCCATACGCTGACGGTTCATCTGCCACGGGAACATTAACAAAGTGTCGACACATCTGTGATCTGCGCTTAGATCCAGATGACAAAATGATGCTGTGGTACCAACAAGCTGAATGACGATCCCTAAGCCAGGGCTTCTGTTTCTGTGGACTCCTGAAAATACCATGTGAGGCTCCGTTTCCACTTTATGTGTGTGCAGTAAGGGAGGTTTCATGAGTTAGGTAAGATCTTGCTATCTTGTATCATGGAGGGCTGGATATAGGACACACTTGAGAACATCACAAAAGATTTTATATATGCTTGAATAGTAGAAGGAAAAAATGGAAGTTACACAAATGGAAACTGTCCACATTGTCCCATGATTACTATTTCTTTCCATGTTTTCAACAGCTTGGGAGTGGGGGGAAGATTCACAACAATGAAAATAAATACAGCAATAAGAGCCGCAGTGATCTAACCAACCAACCCACCAAAAATTTAAATATTCCAAAACTGGCAGAAGCTGACAGAGAGGATCTGTGCACATGCGTGCATTCGTCATATTTCCCAATAAAGTGCTCTTGGGGAACAGAGTGCCTATGTCTGCAGTTTGAAGTCCACTGAGACATTTTTAAATTTCTTCCAGCTCTAGTCCCCCACCCCTTTAAACGCATGATCTATGGGAGGGGAAGTCTAACAGTATCTTCAATTATATATGAGAGGTTGGTAATCTGGTAAATAAACTCATCTCTTGAGTTCCGCGGACATTTCTAGGACCTTATAGAACATAAGGAAACCAACGGAATCTGCACCTTATAGCCAGACGCACAAAGAAAACCACAGGAAAGCCTTTCTGCCATGATCATTTAGAAAATTGTTGGAAGGCGCCACATTTACGCTAATCAGTGTTGTGCCTTCTTTCATATACAGAAACTGCTTTTAGTAATATTAGTATGTTCAGGTTCTGTTTCGACAGGCCAGGCTTCACTTATTCAGCTATCCACGGATCTTATTCTAAGTGAGGTATTCATTGACGTGTGGTAGATTTAATGAGAAAATGTTAAGGGAGACCCTCCTACAGTTAAACACAATAAACAGAGAGAAACCTCTTAAAGATGACATGAAGTATTGCAGTAGGATTTCTCATATTTTCTAACGTCACTTGCCATTTTCAGAGAGCCATGGGAACTTGTGTGTTTATGCCCTGCAACTGAAAGCTGCCCAAGCCCCTTACCAATCACTGCTCTTGTTGTTTCAAATGGACAACTGGCGGGGATCGTGGTATGAAAGTCAGATTTATCTACAATAAAAATGATGTCATTCACTTGCTTATAAATGAAAATGATTTTCTGATATAGGAGCAATAATATACAATTTAGAATGGACAATATTCAGTGAGTTTCTGAACTATGTTAGTTGTTCATTTGTCAGAATTATTTTGTGATTTTTTTAGTTTATTACAATATACTCAAAAGTGTATTTAATAAATGCAAAGTGATGGTATGATAAAATGAAGCACACAGTAAAATGCTTTCCCCACAATAAAGCTAATTAACAGGTGCATATTTTATATTGCCAGCTCTTTCTTCCAGGTATCCATGGTTTTACCTCCACTTCAGTCATTTCAAATTCATGAATTCCATGTTTACATAAGATGATTCAATATTTTTCTTCCTGCATCTTTTATATATTATGTATCATAATATCCTTGAAATACATGATTATTGAAAATGTCAACATTTATATTTCATTGAAAGCTATACACACACAGGTTTTTAACCTACTACCATCTATATGTAGAAATGTGGTTTGTTTTCTGATCTATTAGTTACACACACGTCACCTGTATCCTGCTGTTCATGTCTGTTTCTGTGCCAGCACCAGATTCTTTGATTACTGTAGCACTATAATTTATCTATCTTGAGGTTCACTTTGGCAATCTCACCAATATTTTTCTTTTTACTAAAATTTTTGATTATCCAGAATTTTTCTGGCTCCATATAAATTTTTGGATTTTTTTTTCTATTTCTGAGGAGAATGTTGTTGGTATTTTGATAGTGACTGCATTGAATCTCTAAGCTGCGTTTGGAAGGATGACCATCATCACAGTATTTTTTCAACCTATGAATGAAGACAGGGTGTCTTTCCATTTTATATTGCTTTTATCAGTCCCATTTTTCAGAGATTGCGTGTTTTCAAGGAAGACCTTTCCCCCTTCTTATGATTTTCCAGAATATATTGGCTTTAATATTATTGTAAGAGAGAATGGTGATTTCTTAACTGGTGCATTTGTTGTAGGTGTATAGAAAGATTTTGTGGGGGCCAGCCATGATAAGCTAAGTATGGATAGGTCATCCAAAGGAAATTCTTTATTTCCAACCATTATCACCCACCAGAGTAGAACTCGGCCCTCAATAAATTTAATAAGAGGCCTGAGTCTCAGGAGTTCACCCTGAGGCAATTACCTGCCTGCAAGAGGAACCACAAGCTGAGTTACCTGACTTCCACCCAAGAACAGACCGTTCAAAGGAAATGCCTGGCATTCCAAGCACTATAGATAGAAACACCTGCCAGCACACTTTCACCAGGACACCCTAGACAAACATCAGCCAATCAGGGGTCTTAGAACCTCAGAAACCCCTCACCCTCCCCCAGAAACCCCTCACCCTCACTCAGAAATCCCTCATCCCCACCTTTACTACTATAAAACCCTATTCTAATTCAGCTTGGTGCTCTCCAGTTATTTCAGTATGTTGGACATGCGGAGAGACCTTGTTTGCAAACGATTAAAATAAAGACTCTTTGCTTTTACATATGGAACTGGGTTTCCTTGTTGGCTTTGGTGGAGACTTCGCAGATTTGGGCATAATGGATTTCTGTAGGTTAATTTTGTACCCTGCAACTTTGTTGAACTTGTTCTTTTTTTCTGGTGGAGTTTTTGAGATCTCATATGTAAAATGTCATATCATCTGAAGTAGGGATAACTTGACCTCTTTCTTTAATTATAACATGTCTTTAATTTTCTTCTCTTGTCTTATTTCTCTAGATAGTGCTTCCAGCACTATATTTCTTTTTTATCATTTTTTTTAAAAAAAACAATTATTTTTATTATACATATTAATCCAAGTTCCCACTCCCTCCCTTCCTCCCATTCCTCCAGCTTCCCCCCATCCCCCATCCACTTCTCAGGCAGGGTAAAATACATTGCTTTGAGAGAAGGTCCAAGGCCCTCCCTACTATATCTAGGCTGAGCAAGGTCTTCATACAAAAAGAATAGGATCCCATAAGTCAGTACAAGCAGTAGAGAAAAATCCTGGTGCTATTGCCTATGGCCCCTCAGTCTGTTCCAGCCATGTGTCTGTCAACCACATTCAGAGGTTCTAGCTTAGTCCTATGCTTGTTCCTTACCAGTCCAGCTGGAGTTGGAGAGCTCCCATTAGCTCAGGTAAGCTGTTTCAGTGGGTGTACCCATCAAGGTCTTGACCACTTTTCTCATATTCTCATTCCTCCCACTCTTCAGCTGGACTTTGGCAGCTCAGTCCAGTGCTCCGATGCAGGTCTCTGCTTCTGTTTCCATCAGCTGCTAGATGAAGGTTCTATGGTGATATTTAAGATATTTATCAGTCTGACCTCAGGGCAAAGCCAGTTTAGGCACCCTCTACTCTATTACTTAGGGTCTTAGCTGAGGTCATCCTTGTGGATTCCTGGGAATTTTTCTTGAGGCCATAATGGCTCCCTCAATCAAAGTATCTCTCTCTTTGCTCTCATCTCTGTCCTTCCTCCATCTCAACTATCTCATTCTCTCAAGTTCTCCTTGCCCCCCCTTCTCCTCTCCACTTCTCCTTCTACTCTCTCTTCTCCCAATTTTGTCAGGAATGTTATCTTATTTTGACTTTCCAGGTGGATCTATTTACGTTTTTCTTAGGCCTCACCTTGTTACTTAGCTTCTTTAGGATCATGAACTATAGGCTCAATATATTTTGCTTATAGCTAGTATCCACTTATGAGTGAGTACATACCATATTTATCTTTTTAGGTCTAGGTTACCTCACTCAGGATGGTGTTTTCAAGTTCCATCCATTTGCATGCAAATTTTAAGATGTCATTGTTTTTTACCACTAAGTAGAACTCTAATGTGTAAATGTGCTGTATTTTTTTTTTAATCCATTCTTCGGAAGGGAGGCATCTAGGTTGTTTCCAGGTTCTGGCTATTAAACATAATGCTGCTATGAACATCCAGCACTATATTTCAAAAAAGTGTGAATAGTGGACAGGCCTGTTTCATCTTTGATTTTAATAGGAAAACCTGGAGATGCTCTTCATTTAAAATATTGTTGGCTGTATGTCATATATATACCTTGTTTAGTTGAGGCATGTTCCATCCAGTCTTTCCTTCTCAAGGATTTGTATCATGAAAGTATGTTGAGTTTTTTGAGAGGCATTTTATGCATCTATTGCAGCGATCAAATTTTTTTTTGTCCTTACATCTGTTTATGAGATGTATTACATTTTGGGTTGCATATGTTCACCAATCACTGCATCAACAGGACAAAGGCAACTTCATCATCTTGATATGTGCTTGTATTCAGTTGGCTAGGATATAATTTAGGATTTTTAGATTTATATTCATCATAGATAATGGTTTACAGTTTTGCTTAGATTTATCTTTATTATTGTTGCATCTTTACCAATATTAGAGTAATATAGACTTCACAGAAAAAGTTTGGAGGTTTCATTTTGTTTTTCTTTAAATAATTTAAGAATTATTGGTTGTACTTCTTTAAAAATTTAGTAGAATTCTGCTATGAATCCACATGGTCCTGGAATTTTCTGGTCAAATGATTTTTATTACCATTTCAATTTTCTCCTTTGCTACATTACTGTTTTGGCTCTGGATTTCTTTGTTTAACTCTGATAGAATCAAGAAATTCATCCATTTCTTTTAGAATCTTCTACTTAATCAAGTGCAGGTTTTAAAGTATTTTCCTATAATATTCTGAGTCTATCTGGTGTCTTTTATATGTTTTCCTGTTTATTTTTGATTCTGTTCATTTGGATCTTCTCTTTCTTTAGCTAGTTAGTTAAAATCTTGTTTATCTTCTAAAGGAATTAGCTCTTAGATTCAGTCAATACTTCTTTTGTGTGGGTACGGTTTCCTTGTTTCTATTTCTCTGATTTATGCTCTGATTTATATTATTTCTTTCTGTAAACTGACTTTGAGTTTGGTTTGTTTTTGTGTTTTCAAATTCTTGAGTGGCAGCTTTAAATTGTTTTTTGGTGCTCTGTTTGATTTTTTAATTTTGGCATTTGGGCAATAAACTTTCCTCTTAAAAACTGCTATTTTTCGTGTGTTTTGCAGTGAATCTCAGAAGCCTGTTCTTTCTAATGAGAGACATAACAGGAGTAGATCTGAATGAGAGGGGAGATGTAAAGAAAGTGGGAGGGGTAGAGGAAGGGGAAACTGTAATTAGAGTATACTGTAGGACAAAATAATCTATTTTCAATAAAAGGGGGAAAAGAAATTAAGAGATACATTTTAAACATTAAGAACCCTGTTATTACTATGTCCTAGAGGTTTGTATTATTGTGCTGTGTTTTACTTTTTCATTTTCATTTAGCTCCAGAAATATTTTGACTTCTTTCTTGTTTCTTATCATACCCATTCATCATTCAGTAATTATTTAATGTTCACGTTTTTATACATTTATTGTAATTTTGTTTGTTGTCAATTTTAAGTTTTATTGCTTACAAGTAGGATTATTTAATTGAGGGAATTATTTCATTTTTTGGTATTTGTTAAGATCTGGTTCATGTCCCAGGATGTCGTCTGTTTTAGATAATCTTCTATATGCTACTTAGTAGAATGTATTTTCTTTGATGTTTAGATAGATAATTCTGTAGATACCCATTAGGTTCATTTGATATAAGAATGTAGATGGAAGTTTATGTCCTGCCCAGTCCCACTGCCATTCAGACCCAAAGAGAAACACAGAGGTTTATATTAGTTATTAACTGTTTGGCCTACTATCTCAGGCTTATTATTACCTAGCTCTTGGAACTTAAATTAACCCATAATTCTTGTCTATGTTTAGCCATGTGGTTTATTGCCTTTTCTCAGTGAGTCGTTCTCATCTTGCTCCCTCTGTGTCTTGGTGGTGACTGCATTTCTCTCTTTCATCTTCCCAGAATTTTTCTAGTCTGGTTGTTGTGCCTATACTTCCTGCCTGGCTAGTGGCCAATCAAAATTTTATTAAACTAATATGAGTGACAAATCTTCAAGTGTACAAGAGCATTCTCCCACAGCAGAAATAATTTAATTTTGAGGTTTCTCTGTTTATTTTCTGTCTAGATGTATGTCTCTGAGAGAAGATGGGATGTTGAAATCACCTACTATCATTTAATTTATGTCAATCTATGTCTTTAATTTCATTATTTCTTTAAATAAAATTACTTGTACTAGAGTTTAGTGAAGATATAATTAGTATTGTAATATTTTTCTTGATTAATTGATCCCTTTGTTAGAAAGAAATTTTCTACTTTCTCTTTTTGTATTAGTTTGACTTTGAAGTCTATTTCGTTAGATAATAGGATGGCAGTACTTGTTTACTTTCTGATTCGATTGGCTTGGAATTCTCTTCTTTCCTTCACATTAAGGTTGTTCCTATCATAAAGCTGTTTCTTGTGGACAACAGATTGATGTATTTTGTTTCTTAATCCATTCAGTCAGTCTGTGCCTTTTGGTTGGAAACTTGAGGCCACTAATATTTAGAATTATTGAAAGATGTATGCAAATTAATTTTTTTTGCTTGGTTGGTTCTTAGTTGTGCTTCATATTTTACTCAATTATAACTTCATTTGTTGTATTGAAGTCCCTTGGCTATGTTTATTCCTCTTTTTATTTCAAGGTATTCCTTCCAATATTTTGCTTACAACTTTTGTGGTTGGATATGAACTTTTAAAGACTGTTTGTATCAAGAAAAGTTCTTATTTTCTTCTTTGACTATGCCAAATAGCTTTACTTGGTAAAGTATTTTATATTGTTTAATCATCATCTTTTAGAACTTGTTCCAGGTTCCTCTGGTTTCCAGACTCTCCATTGAGAAACCAAGTGTTATTTTGATGAACTTTCCTTATTATGTGACTGGTATATTTTATATGACAGCTTTCAATACACTTACTTTTTTGTATATTTAGTGTTTTATCTATCATATGCCTATCATATCATATCAGGTGTCTCTTCTCGGGTCTTGTCTAGTTGTTCTTTTGTGTACTTCTTATATCTTTGTTAGTATGCTTTCACTAGTTTGGGGAAATTTTCTTCAAAGGTCTTATTTAAAAAGCTGGTCTGTGGCATTCAGCTGGGATCCTCTTTTCTCATTTATGCCTATAATTCAAACATTTGGTCTGTTGCTGGCATTCCACATTCCCTACATGTTTTTCCAAAAATGTTTCCCTTTCTTTATTTCATCTAGATTCTCTAACTTTTAGCCTTATGTTCGGTGTTCCTATTAAGTCCTTCTACATGTAAAGATTTCCCCTGAATTTTCTAATTAAGATGGTATCAGTTCCTCTTCATTTCAGCTTGTCTTCTCTTTAATGTTTCTTTCTTTATTTAAATTGATTCAATATCCTGATTATCTTCATCATTTCATTCAGCTGTGTTTGTATTTTCTTGGACATTACTTAGTCATTTATTGTTATCCTCTTAAAGTTCAATGGTGCTTGTTCATATCTTCTTTAAATTCACTGAATTCTTTAACAAAGATTTTTTTTCTTTTAAATTCTGTGTCCTGGGGTTTATCTAAGTGCTTTTCCTCAGAGAACACTTCTATAGGACTAATAGGTTTGATGAAATTATGCTATTTTGGGCATTGATAATGTTTTTGTTTTTGTGTTTTGATTGGTGTAATAGTATATTATTTGTGTTTTAATCAATAAAGTTTGCCTGAAGATCAGTGCAAAGCAACTACACTAGTCAATAATACATGCCAGTCAGTGGTTGCACACACCTTTAATCCCAGCAGCCACATGAGTTAGTCATAGAGGCTGGCTAGTGGTCATGCATACCTTTAAACCTAGCACTAGAGAGGAATATAAAATGAAAGGAGACAGGTCTCACACTTCTTCTCAATCTGATAATTTATGGAGGCAGGACTGCCCATTTTCAGTCTGAGGTATAGGTAAGAGCCAGTGACTGGCTGCTTTGCTTTTCTGATCTTCAGGATGAACCCCAAAATCTGTCTCTGAGTTTTTATATGCATGCTACAGACCTGGGCCTGTGGGTTTCTCCCTTTGGTTGTATGTCTGATGAGACTCTCTTGTCTTTCAATAGATTGAAGCAATACGGGAGCTGTGAGACATGAGGATGAGTGAGGCCTGGTAAAGCTACTGGATAAGCTCTTTAACTGGACCAGCCAATGATGGCTTCCAAATCAGGAGTCTGGAACTAACTTGTGTGTACATAGATGGCAGCCAGGGGAAGGAAGGATGGGAAAGGAAAGGAGCGTTTCTCCAGTCAGAGATGGTCCTGGTACAAAGCAGGTTCAAAGGCCTCAGATCTGCACCTGTGCCTGTGAGTGTGGAGATGGCTACATGAGGAGAGGTGGCAAAAGTAAGATACCTGGGAATGGTGGCTTTCAAACAAAGAGGGCTCCCAGGTTGGGGGGGGGGGCATCCAGAACTGGACTAATGGGTTTTCACATGGTAATGGTTTGTAGAGGGGCAGGGAAGAGTAAAGAAATGACTTACCAGGCCAAGATAGCTCCTGAACATAGAGGAGGGAAAATGGGATGTGTAGGAAGGAAGTAACTCACACAGCAAAGGTGGCTTACAGACAGAGAGGACCCATAAGTGGTAGGTCTGAAAGTAGGTTGTGAATTTGTATACAGTGTCAGGTTGGGAAGACGAGACAAAGGGAAGGGCTGGCACACTAGGTAAAGTTGCTTCTTAAACGAAGAGGTATCATGGATGTAAGTCTGAAAGTAGGTTTATGGTATGGAGACAGTGATAGATTGTAGGAGGAAGATGGCCAATAGACCCAACTGGGCAACGGCTGTTCAAGCTCAATTAAACATGCACTATAGTAACTTTCCCCTTGAGCCAAACTAGGGTCTGATGAGGTGGCTAAGAGACTACTAATGTAGAGGCACATTGTCAATGAAGCCTATGGAAAGGGGACAACACACTTCTAGAGGCTTAGAGGACCAATGGGGTGCTAGGGGGAGACATAAGGGCAATCCCGATTACCAGAGTAAGTGAGTCTGCAGCATGCTCCACTACTCTGACTGCTGGAGTCTATGCCATTGACTCTGTGCCTTCTCACCTCCTCCCCCAAGTTGTGTCTGTGCAGGGTTGCCCACAACAATAATTGAAGGGAATGAGAAATTCTTATGGGGGTGCATTAGAAGCTGTTGTCATTTGAATGAGATCTCACCCAACCTTAATTCTCAGACATTTGCATACTTGTTCTTCAGTCGGTGATGGGGAAGATTGGGAAGTATGACCTTGCTGGAAGAAGGAAGTTACGCTCTGCTTTCTGTTTGCATTTTGGGATGGAAGCTCTCAGCGGCCACTCCCAGCCAATATACCTGCTGTTTGTTGTCATGCTTTCCCATCGTCATGGACACTTATTCTTCTAGAACCATAAACCCAAAATAAAACCTCCTTCTACAAGTCACCTTGGTCATAATGTCTTATCAAAGCAATGGATAAGAAATTAATACAGGAGACACAAAAGAATTTCCATATCTCAATTCTTCGAAAAGAAAAACTGGAAAATGACTTCATATGTTTTCTGAAGTATTTTATTTTCATACTGGAAATATAAAGTTGTGTTTCCCAATTTTATTATAATATGTATTTACAATGTGGGTAAAACTGCATAGTTTTATTGTAATAGTCATAAAAATTTCATTGCAAGCATCTCTTCCTCTTCCACTCCTTTTGTCTTAACTTTTGTTGTTCCTTTTGTCCTCTTCTCCAAATTTTCTTTTCCACCTCCCTCTTGCCATATTGCTATTCTTTTTCATTCAATCCAAGCAGATGCTAAATGCATTTTGTTATATTTTCTTCTTTTATATTTTGCCTATATTTTTAAAATTAATTAAATCATATGTCCTAGTATTTTGTATTTTAATGAAGAATGGCTGAGAAACAGCCCAATTGTTGCAAAATAGAAGCAAAAATATTCACTTAGAAATTTTCCCAAAAGAATTTGGCAAGAGGGAAGATTAAAAGGCAGATATTCTGAAGAACTAGACAAGGCTATTCTGCCAATGGAAATTGCAACAGAGTTATTCTGGAGAAACAAAACATATTAATCAAGGGCTAATTGAAATAGCCGGTTCAGCATATTGCCTAAAATTGGGGAATCCATAATCATATGGTTCTCAAATACAGAAGTATCATAACTAAGTTGGAACCTTCCCATAAGCCATATCTAATAACAAAAGATTCTTGGATGGAGACTGCCTCTGAACTGAAATTTCTTTCCAAGCTGGAGACAGTCATAGAGTTGGAAGTTGTGATGCAGGCTGCGAGGTCAGAAACAGCCAACAATCCTACTATCAAAATGCCAGACAACATGTATTTGTTGATGTAATAGTGGTTCAACAGCTGTTGGTAAAGCCAACTATTTAATGATTGGATTTAAGACTCACTCTGAAGGAGGTATCTCATGACTTGTCCTATAAGTCTAGGGATAAAACCCGTGGCTCAGGGAACATTTCAGAAGGAAGGGCAGGAATTTTCTGCAGTAGCTGCACAAAGAATTGGCTTGATATTTTCTCAGATTATGGGTACAGATATAAAAAATTAGAGGGCAGTGTGATATTACACTCATTCAGAAAATGAGAGAAATAGCTTCATCCTTTAGTACCTATGAGATATATAACCATGTTTTTTGGGGGGCTATTTTTACATTATCAGGCATGTGTTTCTTCCAGTGGATCTGGCCCATATTTTTATATATTTAACAACTATTCCTTACTGTATAAAATATATTTATTTGTTAATATAGCAGAAAATATGTAACATATCCCAATTATTTGAGTTTACTGTGTAGTAGAAATAGCAAGTAGAGATGCAATATAGAATTCAAATTTCAATAAGCATGATGAAATGAACTAAAAATGTACTGTTACAAAGTTTAGTCAGAGGACATATATCATTTGGATGTGGATACAAAAGCCTGTCAAATAAATTTGGGGTCTACGATAAATGAAAAACATTAGAAAGTGGCATTTAGAAAAGCCATTACTATAAATATTAAATTGGTACCAAGTATAGTTTTGCTTCCCCAGGTAGGAGGGAAATCACTACGAATCTATACCTAATTCAAGGGAGAATTAAACACACACATGTATTTGTGCTTGGAAATACTAAAATAATTTTCAAATACAATATCTGCACAATTGGTCAGTATCTTTGAAATCTTTGCCAAAAATTAGTTTACTAAAGCTGCCTGGGCTTTTATCTGGGTCCTCAGTTCTATTCCATTGGCCTAAACATCCGGTTTCTGTGCCAGTACATGATGCTCTAATTACTAAGGCTGTGTAGCAATACTTGATGTCAAGTGCAATGATACATTCTATGCTATGCTCTTTGTTCACAACTGCTTTGGCCATCCTTGGTCTTTTGGACCTCCATATAAATTTTTGAAATATTTTTTCTATGCCTGTAGTGAATGACATTAGATTTTTTATAAGGATTGAATTGAATTTATAGATTGTCTTTTGAAGGTAGATATTATCCAAGATCAGTTCTTCCTGTCACTGTGCATAGGATGTCCTTCTACCTTCCACTGCTTCTTCAATTCAGTGTCTTTAATTTTTTCTTTGTAGAGGTCTTTCCTTTGCTCAGTTAGATTCATTCCCAGGGTGTGTGTGTGTGTGTGTGTGTGTGTGTGTGTGTGTGTGTGTGTTTGTCAATTCAATTGTACATTGAATTGTTTGCCTTGTTGTCTTTTTCAATGTTTATCATTAGTATACAGAAACTACTAATTTTTCTGTATTCATTTATACCCTACCACTTTTTTGAAATATTTATCAAGTTTAAGTGTTTGGGGTAGAGTCTTTAGGGACTATAACGTGGAGCACCATACTATCTTTAAATAGGGGTAGCCTGACTTCTTTATTTGCATCACTTTTACTGCCTTCTTGTCTTACTCTAGCTATACCTTCAAGCACTATGATGAATAGAAGTGGAAATATAAAATGTCTTTGCCTTGTTGCTCAACTTAATAGGAACTCTGCATGTTTTCCATTTAGCGTGATGCTGCTTACAGGTTTGTCATATAAGCCTTAATTGTGTTGAAGTAAGCTGTTTCCAATCCTAGACTCTCCATGACTTTTATCAGGAAGGAGTGTTGAGACTTTATGTAAGACTTTGTATGTCTAATAAGATAATTATGTGACTTCCGTCTTTGTTTTTTATGTAATGAACAACATGTATTGATTTTTCTCCACATTAAATCATTCTTGTATGTCTGTAATAAAGCTAACTTGATCTTGATAAATGATCTATTTGCTATGAACTTGAATTCAGTGTGCCAGTATTCTATTGAAATTTTTTGCATCAATGTTCACATGGAGTACAGCCTATCATCTTTTCATGTGTTTGTTTTGTCTTTACTTGGCTTTGGTACCAGGCTAACATAAAGCTTTAGGGAGCCTGCCTTCCTTTTCTACTTCATGGAATAACTTGAGTAGTGATGGTGTTATTTCCTCTTTGAAATTATCAACTTAAAATTGATACAATACTTCAATGTAGGATCAATTCCCTGAAACTATTAGAAGAAAAAACAGAAGCATGATTCAATTTATAAACATGGGTGAGGAATTTCTGAGGAAGAATTCAATAACACAGATAATAAGACCAACAAATGGAATCTCAGAATCTAAAAAGCTTCTACAAAACAAAGAAAATTATGAACCAAGTTAGCCCAGAGATTGGGAGAAAATCTTTGCCAGCTATTCATTCAATAAAAGATTAAAGTCAGTATATACAAGGAGATCAAAAAAAAAACCCCTGAACATTATGAAAACAAACAACACAATTAAAAAATGAGCTATGGAGATAAACAGAAAATTCTCAGAAGAAAAAATGCAAATGGTTAAGAAACACTCTTAGATGTACTCAATATCCTTAGTTACCAGAAAAATGCAAATAAACACTAAATTAAATTAAGAGTCTATTTTACTGCAGTCAAAATAGCCAGCCCTGGGAATACAAATGGCAAAGGCCACGTTGGATGTGGAAAAGAAGACGCATATCTACTGTGGAGGTGCGTGTAAACTAGTGTGAGGACTTTGAAAATCATTCTGGAAGTTTCTAAAAAAATTTCAGATAGAACTGCCATATAACACAGTTATATCATTCTTCAGAAAATACAAAGTACATTTCTCATCTCACTGCAGAGGTACCTACAAACCCGTGCCCATTTCTGCTTTATTCACAATAGTTAGGAAATAGAAACAACCTACATGTCCATAGACAGATGAATGCATAAATATGGCACATATACACAATGAAATATTTCTCAGCTGCAAGGATAAATGAAATTCAAAGATGAATGAGCAGAACTGGAAAAGAAATTATACTAAGTGAGGAAACTTGGACGCAGAAAGGAAAACCTTATGTTCTCTCTTATATGTAGATTCTGTCTTCAACTCTCTTGCTTTGTGTAGTAGACTTGGGGCATAAACAGAGGTAAGAAAGCAGTAAAGGAGCTTTTATAAAGAATGTGTTAAGGAATCAGAAAGGATAGATTTTAGGTAATATGAAATCAGTGAGGTTGTATACTAAGGGTGGGAAGTCCTTATCAGGCAGGGTCTAAGAGTTAAGTGGAAATAAAGAATGAAAGGTGGTGATAACCCAAGGCTAAGGGTACGTAAGATATGTGGAAGCATATCTTCCAACTCGACTTGAAAAATAAGTGAATGAAGAGTAGAACGCTTGAGAAGAAAGATTGGGACCAGAGTATTTAAGGATTGGAAGGGGATTGGGATGGATACTAGGTGTATTAATTAAAACTAATGATGCAAGAAAATGCTTTATGGACCACGACCAGTTAGCAAGCTAATTTCATACTGGAACTTGAGAAATGAAGTGTTCAAACAAAATTAACCTGCTTGGCTAGGCAATACCACTCTCAGAAGAAGTGTTATTGAATGAAATATGAAGTGTAAAGTTTAGGATAATGCAATTTAAGGTGTTGATCAGGGAGACCCCCATATGTCTCCAAAAAAAAAAAACCCACAGGCCATCTCCATTGCCCCTAGTTACCATATTTCTGAAGACACCATACACACTCTGATGTAGGGCATAGAGAAATAAATAGAGAACTAGAGAAATCAATCTCATATCAGCAAACCTTAATTTTCATGGTGTCAAAGGTGCTATGCTTGCAGAGAAAAAAACATCAGTGATAATACCCAGTTCTAGACCTCCATGTTGGAATACTGAAATGCCAGGTATGATGCCCCTATTGCTGCTCTTGTGGCATGACTGTTATTTAATAAATAATCTTTTTCTAACTAGATCTAAGGTCTGTTCAACAAAAGGGCATTTAATGACCTGGTCATCTCCTAGGCCTGGAGCTGTTATAGGCTCTAAGATATAATGTCCTATTGCTATTTTGTTAAATGGGAATACTGTCAAAATGCCATCTAAATACTTAACATTTATACTTATACAGTTGGCTACTTTCTATCATGGTCAGGGAACCTTTTATAATTTTTTTGGCAGAAGTCAATGGAGAGATCTATGATTTATCAAACACCTAAGAATAAGAGACATAGAGCTCAGCCCTAAATGGAACCTCTATATTAATCCCGTCTGCCAGTGTCCAGGGACTACCAGTGAAGAGGAGATGGAAAGAGCACAAGAGCCAGAGGACTGCCGTGAAATGGTGTCCTCTGGACACAACAGTGCTATCACAACCAAAAACCCACAGCAGCTGCGGTTATCAGCATAAGACCTGCAAAACACGGAGCTAGCCAAAACCTTGGCATAAATAAGTGAATGATCCCCAGGCCCCACCACGTATGCAAGAGTATTTTGGCAATGAATAGTTTGTAAGAAAGAAGGAGTCATTCTTTACTAAACATGTCCCTACTGGTCGATTGTCCTTGCTCAAGGGAACGACAACACATCCATGCACATAAAAGCAGTGCTAACTGGACTTAGTGGGTTATCAAAAAAAAAAAATAGACAAGTTAGAATGGAATAATTTGAAAGTATATGGAAGGGTTCGGAGGACAGAATGGGCGGATATGATCTTATTTCATTCTGTGCATATGTGAAATTTTCAAAAATAAAGAAAATTTTAAAAAATTAATTTGTCATTAACCGCAGATTCCTGAGGAATTAAGTTTTTGTGAATAATACTCATTTGTGTTCTTGTCTGGTTTTTAGAATTTTAAGAGCTATAAAATATCTCAAGGATTATGAAAACTATGTGCTAGGTAGGACATCCAGTAATTTTTCTCAGTTACGTAGATTTCTCATTTTTTTGTAGACAGAGTTTGAACTACAATAATGACAATGGTTATAGATACCAGTGCTAAGTAATAACTCTAAACTGATTATGGTCCTGAGTGGGAAGGGTCAAAAGGGCACTAGAGGGAGAAGTGATGCAATTGTATTTTAATTAAAAATACAAAAAATAAATGATAAGGGGCAGTATGAACTCATGCTAACAAATACACGTGTGAAAAAGAGGAATTGGGGTCATGCCATCATTTACAAGTAAATTTTTTTTCTTTGAAATGCTTTATCTTTTACTTGACGCCAGCTTTCTAGATTGGGATATAGGATATCAGCAAGAGGACAAGGTAATACATACAGGTGAGAAATGAAGAGGAAATAGAAGATTTTCACAGATGCAATATGTTTTTGCTTGGCGAGATGAATCAGTGATTAAAGGAACTTGTCACGGAGCCTGACAGTCTGAGGTTAATGTCCAGACCTGCCCGGTGGAAGGAAAGGACCACCTCCTGAAATCTGTCCTCTGACCTCCATGTACACAACATCACAGGCTTGTGCACAAACATGCACACAAGTAAATACTGTCAAGAATAATTTAAAAGATATTTCAATTGATGAATTATAACTGAAACTGTTAATTTTTTAAAATGAATTTATCTATTATTTGTAATTCATATTGCATTATTATTTTGACTGAAAGCATATCTTTGCTAGTCTCTATCAGACAGTTAGATCCTAAAGAGTAAGGATGGCAACCCTCCCTGAGGCACCATCTTACTGCAAGTATATTCTAATTTCTCCCCATAGTGTTCTAGCTCAGGAGTCTTCTCACATGGTGAGATCTGACTTTTCAACCCACAGCCACCTATCCATCTTCTGTGTATACCTTGATGGGTTCTAGAATTCTCTTTTGAATGTGTATGTGTCACTGAACGTAAGGGCTCAGAGACAAGTAAGTGTCTATGAGGGGTTACACACCAAAGGGAAGGACACAAGTTGATGCATGAAGATAGTGACAGGAAACCCCTGTCATCTGCTGAGTAGATGACTGTGTGGAGCAAACATTCTCAGTGAACTGAAATTCATCTTCCTTTCAGCAAATTCCCCGGCACTGCCATGTTCTTCCTCCTCTTTTCTGTTCTTCTTTCTTATTGAATGCAGATCTTATTCTCTGCATTCGGGGACAATGTTATGTGAAAATACAATTTAAATTCTAAAGTTTTTATTAATGTGAAAAGTCAATAATATGATACTATGTCATTCATTTCCAATCCAGCTTTACCAGTGGGCATGCCCTTGCTATGAAGTTTGGTGTTTGGCTGCACTGTCAAACACGTTCTCACAGGCTCCCGGTTGAACTAAGATACCTGTCAAGCCTTTCCACCCAGAGAGGGCCAGATCCTTGACAAGTGGGACCTGGGATATGCACAACTCATGACCAGTTTTATACTTAAGATTTTTTTTTAAATACACAAAGTAGAGGCCTGTCTTATTTAAGCTAAAATGCAAATACCTGTTTTGCATTCTTAGCCTTACTGCTTGCTGATTTTATTTATTTATGCTCATCTAAAAATGCACTAACTCTACTAATTTTTAGTAAACCCAATCTCTAAAAAAGACAGAACAACAACAGAAAAAAACAATAGTTTCTTAATTTGGGGCACACAGAAATGTGGCAGTGTTTCAACAGCATCTGAGTTGGTGATTTAAATTGCTCACTTGACAATTACTCCAATGACAATCACATTAATTTCTGTAGAAATATGTTTCAAAAATAATGCTTTCTAGATATTGCTTAGTTTTAGAAAAGGCTAAACATTCTGACGTTCTTGAGGAAATTTCTAGCTGAGGGAATGGGAAGCAATGCTATGAGACAATGAATGTCTTTCAAATCTAGAGGGCTTGCTGCTCAAATGTTGTGTGGTGAGACGAGCGGACACAATACAGCAATCGGAGATTCTCTAAGGGGCGTTCGAATCTGCCTCAGTTGTACTTAATATTGATTGGACCACAAAACACTGCATTTGACCAGGGACACTGACTCACAGCAAGCATTAATCTAGGGCCATAAGGAGGTTTTCAAAAGTCGGTTTCTATATCTAGGAAACATTTCTCTTGTTGGAAGTTCAGTGTAGAAATTGTATACAATTGTTAGAACTTGGCAAGGGGTTGCTGGATTTTGTCAAATATATTACAAAATACTCAGCCTTAATAGAAGGGGAGGAGCTTAGTCATGCTGCAACTTGATGTACCATGCTTTGTTGATACCCATGGGAGGCCTGCTCCTTTCAGAACAGATACATAGGAGGAGTGGATTGGGGTGGTGAAGGGGAGGTGGGAAAGGGAATGAGAAGGGAGGAGAGAGAGGAAACTGCGGTTTGGATGCCAAATAAAAGAACAACAGCAATAATTAATAATAAACTTGGCAAGGAGTCACTTAGACTACCCTGACCACCCATTCTAAAGGAGGTTTCTCATGCTTGATGCTGAGTTTCTTGCAGTCTGTGGTTCTTGTTTGGGAACGTTGAAAGTGAGGTGGCTTCACTTCTGCTCATATGTGCCTATATGTGTGTAGATTTATATGTATTGTGCATAATTTTAGGGAAATATAAAATAACATAATTGCTTGAGGCCTCATCAAACAACCTAAGTGTAACTAGTTACTCACCCCTCTTTCTCCTTCTCTACTGCCTCCTTCCCTCCTTCCCTATGGCTGCTCCCTGCCTATTGCCCCATTTCCCACCTCAACACCACCCATATCTAGCTATCTCCTCCCAACCCACTACCCAACCTAAGGTCCCCTTTCCATATTTTGTGCCTACTTTATGTCATATTCTCACCTCTGAGGAGTTGGAGCTAGGAATCACAAATGAGAGAAAACATGGAGCTTTTGACTCTCTGGGTCTGGGTTACCCCATTAAATATAATCTTTCTCAGATCCATCCTTTTTCTGGAAATTTTTATTATTTCAATTTTCTTTACATTTGATTTGAATAGTATTTCATTGTGTATATGTACAATATATTCATTATCCACTCATGTGTTAAAGGACATTTAAGTTATTTCATGCCTATTTCCTGGAAACCTAGCCAGTTTCCTGGGGCTAATGAAGTAATGGACCTTATAAAAGAAACTAGTACCACTACTCTGCCAAACCTGTATAATCACTACTACATTCTAAAGTGTATCCTTATACCCATAGATAAGTGTACCTACCATCCCTCATCCAAGAAGCCTCACTTTATAGCAAATAGAGATGATCAGAAAAATTCATGTGCAGAGATCAAATGATCTTAGGGAGATCTATGCCACAGTTCTTTTTTTTTTTTTTTTTTTTTTTTCGAGACAGGGTTTCTCCGTAGCTTTTGGTTCCTGTCCTGGAACTAGCTCTTGTAGACCAGGCTGGCCTCGAACTCAGAGATCCGCCTGCCTCTGCCTCCCGAGTGCTGGGATTAAAGGCGTGCGCCACCACCGCCCGGCTCACAGTTCTTAAATCTATAGTATATGGTTGAAAAGGAAGTGGAGAGGTGTTTAAGAGCTTCAATACAGGAAGTTTACTGTGAAACAATTTATGCCAGAATGACGGTCCGGTCAGCGAACAAGTTAACATGGAAAGGAGACGATTTCATGGAGCCTCAACCCTAGACATAGAACTACAGACAAGCGATGACTGCTAGGAGAGGAAGAATTAGCCTCTCCTAGGGATGAGATGTCCTATCAGTTGTCCAGTGCAGAGAGGTTAGTCCTGATATACCACACATAAACACAAAAAAGGAGGAAGCAAGAAAGAAATAAGAAAAGTTTGAGAGAGAAAATTTGATATTGATTCTGGGGGATAACTATTAAACTATTCATCTCATTTTTAAATTTCAGCCTCCTGTAAAGATTGGTGAATAATTCAAATAAACTTATTATTTCAGCTATTTTAATTTAATTGAGAATTTCATACATGATTACTATAGTTACATCATTTCCACTCTTCCATTTCCTCCTTTGCCCCCTCACTACCTCTAAAACTCATGACATCTTCTTAATTATTGTTACACACACACACACACACACACACACACACACACACACACACTTAGTGCTGTTCATATGTGTATGTGTTTAGGGCTGATCATTTGTAATTGGAAAACCTATCAAGGACTTTGTGTTTCAGCAGCCACTAAATGCCTGTAGCATTTCCTCTAGAGTGGGACCCTATGAGATTTACCCTACCTCCACTGGGATGTCAACTGTCACCATTATACAGGTTTTATTTAGGTGACCATTTTGTTGCTATTTCAAAGGTAAGCTTTCCTTGTTATGTGTCGAAGACACTGTCCCATCATTAATGTCCCAGTTCTCAGGCTTTCAATATTTCTGCCAATTCTTCAGTGATGTTCTCTGAGCCCTAGATGTAGAAGCTATACTGCAGATGTACTAATTATGGTTGGCCACGGCATGATCTGTTGTTCTAAGCATTTTGACCAGTCTTGGGATTCTGTTAGAGAAGCTGCATAAAGAAGATCCTGAGAGGATGGGGAGAGCTACATTTCTCTGTGAGTATAAGGATAAATATTAGGATGTAGTAAGAAAGCAGATCCAGTTGAACTCAAACAGCAAGCTACAGATTCTATTAGAGACACTGTCTAAAAAACTAAGGTGAAGAAGGATAGAAGATGCCCAGTGTCCCTCTCTGACCTCTGCACATAGAACACAGGCACATGGATATGCCACACAAATATGTAAACATGCATGAACCACATATAATTTAAAAGTAAAATATTGCAGGCGAAGGCCAACCTAGCCATCCCTCTCGTGCCGGAGGCAGAGGGCGACCGCAGACTGGCTGCCCTGCTAAGGCTGCATACCCTGGACTCCTATGAGGACAAACAGAAACTGGAGCGCACGGGGACCATCCACTGCTCTTGGTTCCCCTCGGCCCAGGGACCCAGTGCTAGCAGCAGCAAAGTTAGCACTGTCCTGAAGAAGTTGTGCCAGGGCCACAGACCACCCCCCAGCACCACGGCACAGTTGGGGACCTGGACATAGTGAGGAGAAGGTCTCAAGAAGTTCCAGCAAGTCCCCAGTGTGCAGCAGACAGTCCCCTTGTCAGCAGAACCAAGAGGGCCACCAGGAGCCACCCAGGACAGACCTCAAGAGACAGCAGAATCCACGAGGAACTGCAGAGACCAGGCCTTACCCCTGGGTTCCTCCCAGGAGGACCTGCTATGCCCCAGCAACCCCAGTGCCTCCCTGGTGGCTGACTGCTTGGACTCAGAGAGCGAGTAAGGGAGTCAGAATTCCAGGGACCAGAAGCCATTACTCATCCAGACCTTACGGATTGCAGGCCTCATTGCTGCCGGCCCAGCCACAGACTTCTCTCCCTTTAGAGATCATTATTTATTTAGTTTCGCTGAGGATGTCTGTGCCTTGGTAGAACCCCTGACACGGTAACGTTAAAGCCCTGTTCTTTGTCCCTGCAAAAAAAAAAAAAAAAAAAATAGTACCAATATAACAAGTCTCTGAGACTACATAAATATTTAAAATTTCAGCCATTTTAAGGTATTTAAGGAACTCAACAGTATGCATTGCTGGCAGCTTCTGTAGTCAGGAGGTCGCCATGACAAACTGATGAAGCTTCTAAAGAGTTCACTTCTGTTAAAAGCAGACCCAACTGAACGCTTGGCAGAGAATCACATAACATATCCTAGTTGTGCTACATACCATTGACAAACGATTGCTGGGAGGGGCTAACAGGGTCAGAAAATGGCTTCTAAAGATTAAAGAGATGGGGCTGAAGAGAGCTCATGGTGGCCAAATTGACATATCACACTACCAATGTGTCTGAAGTTTATGAAATGGTGTGAGAAATGGAGAGGTACAGGTGGGAGAAGACAGGAGTTTCTTCTCTGGGTCTTGTCCAGGTGAGATTATAGATATGAGAATGACTCCAATACAAATGGTGATAATTATCAAATATTGAGTGTCCAACCGACACCACAGTGACCTCTATTACAATAGCCTACATTTACTAGATGAATAGATTATGCCATGCCCTGTAAAGGGCATCTAGAAAAATAGTATATTTTATATCTCTTAGGCTATTTTACTTTTGCTTTGCAAGTTAGAACAAAAAAAAATTGTAGTTTTCCCAATGTCAAGGTGTTGGAATGAAGATAATTAGTACATGGACTCTATACACAATGATCACAAAAATTATGCTTTAAACGTTAGGAGCAATGTAGAAGTTGCAACATCATAAAAGTGAAAGAAATGTCTTAGTGGGGAAAGCTTTACAGTGCAAATCCATTGGTCTTATCTAGATCCTCAGGACCACAGTGTCTGAGGCCAACAAACTCAGAGTTAAGTAGAGCAAAGGTATTTCCAGCTGGCTGTATATTTGCACAACCCCACATCCCTACACTTTCACCTGAAGAAAAGGGAGTGATTTAGCCATGTTTACAATTAGGATTTCAACAACACTTATATAGACAATTTTTAAAAACCACAGAAAAATTCTCTTGAAATATTTTAATAGCTTGCGTTAGGTTGAAGAATATATCTCACAAAGAAACAAAAGTCTCATCAATTTTTCTTCTTGTTCGAAATGTTCAGTGATGTGTGAGTAGAAGTAGGGGATACTTGGCATTGATTCTTGGACTCAAATTCTTTGGATAAAACGGTTTTGAAACATGCTATATGTCCACCTGTCTTAGTTAGGGTTTTTTATTGCTATAAAGAGACACCATGACCATGGTAACTTTTATAAAGAAAACATTTAACTGAGGGGGACTTGCTTATACTTTCAGAAGTTCTGTCCATTATCATCATGGCAGGGAGCATGGCACTGTCCAGGAGACATGGTTCGGTACCTGTAACAGAGAAACCTACATCTTTGGGGCAACAGGAAGTCAACTAACACTCTGGGCTGTATCCTCAGCACAGAAATCCTCAAAGCCTGCCCGTACAATGACACACTTCCTATAACAAGGCCATACCCACTCCAGCAAAGCCGCACCTCCTAATAGTACCACTCTCTATGATATTGGGGAAGCCAGTTACATTCAAACTACCACACTTCCCAAGACAAATATATATTTGCCATAACTATTTGTAAGTATATGCTTTATTATAGAACTAAGAGAGTAAAAAATAATAATTCCTGAAAAATAATATATAAGCAGATTTTAGAACTGATTATGATTTAGATTAAACCATTTCAAGTAGAGATAAATATTTAAAAATGGCAAATTTAGACAAGCTAAAAATAGGACAAACTTGTACCTTGAAAATTTAAGAAGACAAGGAAGAGAAGCAAGGGATTATTCCAAACCACATTTTGCTTTGTGTATTGGCTTTCACATTTACTCATCCTAGAACTTTATAATGTAGAAACACAGTATTCTTTTTTTTTTTAATATATGAGAAACCTGATATCTGAGATAAGCAGTATTAGGTAAGTTGCAAAGCAGATGATAAAATCATGCCAGAGTATCAAATAGCTGTTATGATTTCCTGTCCTAATTCTAAAAATCAGATAAGTTTGAAGAGCACCATCAATCTTTCCATCCCTCCCTCCTTCCCTCTAACCCTTGTTCTTCTTCTCATCTGTCTCTCTGTGTGCCTTCTCTGTGTCTGTCTCTCTCTGTTTCTTTCTGTCTGTGCCTCTTTGTTTGTCTCTCTGTCTCTGTCTCTCAGTTTCTCAGTGTGTGTGTGTATGTGTTTGTGTTGTGTGTGTGTGTGTGTGTGTGTGTGTGTGTGTATGTGTGTGTGTGTATGCCTTCTTTCTCCAGCACATACCTGTATGGTCCAGAATCTTCCTTCCTGATCGTCAACACAATTCTCCACCTACTGGTTTGGATCTGGATCACCACAGACACTTAAATACTAAACACTGAAGACATGAGGGAGACTGCCAAACATTTAGAATTTCTAAAAAATCCATGAAAAATATGACAGCATATCAGATTAGTCTGAAAATTTTATGAAAACCATATATTCACAAACCCCCTGAACTCCAGATTTTTTTTTTTGTATTTTGTTTGAAGAATGTTCTGGAAATTTGTCATCGTAAAATTTTTCAAATACTAGCATAGGGTTATTTGTTGTTCTTCAAGGGGTATTTGAGATTAACAGCTTGTTCTTATTTTGTTGCACAATTTAGCTAATTCTAATGACAAAAATTATTCTCATCACATCTCTGAGATCTTTTCATTATATATTAAACAAGCAAAATTATTTATTTTTAATTTTTAATTATGCCTACATGTATGCTTCCCTGTAAATAACATTTGTGTGAGGGTACCTAGAGAATCTGAAAAAGGGCATTGGACCTTGTCTAGCTAGAGTTTCAAGTGGTTGTGAATGGCCTGATATGGGTGATGGAGACCAAACCTGAGTTCTCTGGAAGTGAACCCCAAATGTTCTTAACTATTTGGCCAAACAGCCCCAAGAATGTAAAATTTTAATAAAGAGTAGGAAATAGTAAATGTGTCAAAATTTGAAATTGGAAAAAAATGGAAAAGACCATTATTTTGGGTGTTCTTTACTGATAGAGAGAGAGAGAGAGAGAGAGAGAGAGAGAGAGAGAGAGAGACGAAACATTGGTACAATGTCTAAATCCCTTGAGGTCACCTAGGAGGACTTTGCCATCTCCTGGCTTCCATCACTTTCCCTGGCTCTTCCTTCAGGCAATTCTTCCCACACAGTCTGCTGAAGGTTTTATTGACGTCATTTCTTTTCATTTTCATAACCAGCCCAACAAGGCAAAGAGGAGTGATTGTAAAGATAAGGAAACTGAGACTTAAGAGGGATTTAAAAGATTGTTCAAAGATATACACCTCAGTAACAGAAAGAGAATTTCAAACCACAGCTATTCGTTCAAGGATTCCAAGATTCTTCACATGTTCCAAATTGCCAACAGGCCGGGAAATGTTTATCTCAGAAAACAAATGCTACAACCAAGCCTTTGCAGAAGGAAACCATTTTTATTTCAAGCTCATTGCCTAATACCAATGAGAGCAGTTCACGTCTAGCATGGCGAACAATGAGTTATTTTTCAATGACTATAACAAACAATTTAAAGTCAGACACAGATTCCTTTTACTGGCATCCATTTGCCTTGGCCCCTGTTATGCATCAACCACAACTTGTGTTCCTTTCTCAGGAAGCAATTTTACTTCCTCTCATTAGAATCTGTGCTTATATCCTCTCCAAACTGCTGCAGTAATTAAAAAAGAGCTTGTGAATTTGAAACAGAGAGGGGCACAGTAGAAGTTGAAGGGAAGGGAGGGAATTATACAAATGCAGTGCTCATACATGGAATTCTCAAAAACTTTAAATAAAAAAATAATTTTGAGATGTCTCAAGAAAATGAAGCAATTAACTAGAAGACTGGAGTGAAATATTACAGCAAATAAATCCTCTTTCCAAAATGACATATTACATAGATATGATACTGCCTAATCTTGTTAATTAACATTAAGGTTGAAACAATTGTTTCATGATTTAATATTGTAGTCAGGCTTTGCTACTGAAAGAATTATAAGTTCATTGATAGATAAACAATTAGTAATAGGAGAGGAAACTTCATGTGTACCTTTGTAAATAGCCAGGTGATCACTCAAATCTGCCTTTTTGTCACTATAGCTTGGGTGAAGGTTACAAACAAAAAAAAATGCGATCTTAAAAATATTTTAAAATCAAATATTTAGTACCTTTATTTGATGGTATATAAGGGAAAGATAGTTAAGGGAATTGTAATATAATGCTGATTATTAGGAACCATATGGATACTGTCAGTGTGTGTGTGTGTGTGTGTGTGTGTGTGTGACATATGCATGTATATGATATATATGGAGTGTGTGGTGTTTCTTGTGTGGTGGTGGTATGGTGTGGTATGGTTCAAGTCTCTCCACCTCATTTTCATTTTATCCTCTTTGATACTCTTTCCCATGTTGTGATACGACTTTCTTAAACCAACTCATAAAGAAAAATGTTATGCTATTAACACCTAGCATAAAACAGACCCAACTAACTTCTGTTGTATAAACTATGTAACGAATATGTGGGTATGTAATTAGAAATGATTTGAATGTCTGTTCATTTATATCACAGCATATTCTTTATTTTGTATTAAGAAAGTATTTAATCATTACAGAAATATTTTCTGTGAAATTTTCAACAGAAACATTTTGAAAGCTTGCCAAATATCACAAAATAAATGTTAAAATAGAATTGGTACATAATACACTTTGGTCACTATTTCTCAGTATTTAATTCAGCCTGCTTCCTGCCAGACTATTCCAAGAAAGTCTTGGTGTTCATTGCTTCTCACATCCTTCCCAGTCTAGTACGCCCTCTCCATACCATGCCAATAAAAGCTGCTACCTCAAAATATTCAGTCGGAACCCTTCCTTTATTCTAGATCAGGCAATGGATTTTCATGAATCTTCTGTTAGTTATTATAGTCAGACCTCAATACTAAGAAATTCTCAAAAAATATTTTTGTTTTCCTCGGTTTCCAAGAACTTGGAAGTGATATTTCTACACATTTTATTTTCAATTTCTCAAACAGATTAGATAGTTTCCCCCTATGTCATGATAAAATAATGAAATTCCATTCCAACCCTACCAATAATTCCCTTCAAGGAACTTTTAATACAAATACATTTAAATATAAAGAACCATAGCAAGAAATATTGAGTTAAAAATATGAGAAAATATTGCAAGTCTGTTACAAAAGCCTCAATGATAGGGACAAGGATAAGTCAATAAGAAAAAAAGCACCAATCACACATACAGTGACTCACAAGTGCTGTCCAACATGTTTTTTTATCACCATTTGAATGCGATTAGAAGCAGTGAGGAGGACATAATAGAAAAGGTGGTTCTTAATTTTTTTCTCCATTAACTGAGATAGGGCTAAGATTTTTAAAATGAGATAGAGGTGTAGACTATGAACAACAAGAATTATTCTCAAAGAAAGGTCAGAGGAAGAAGGAAAAATGACTACAAAATGTAAATGTAATTTTTTATGTGTCTTTCTCCCTCCAAGGTTATGTATTACTTAAAGACATGGTTCTGATCATCTTTGCATATATAAACTAACATGAGTCCCAATATACAGTACACTGTTTCATTGAATGAAAAGTGATTTAACATTTTATACAGTAAAAAAAAATAGAGTAATTGGTAAAAGGGACAAAAGTTATAATGATTATGAAGCAAAAAGGAATTTGAAGAGTCCCTGAAGAATTCTGGGTAAAAGCACAAATAAACTATGTTTTGAGAAAAAAAAAATCTGGCTGCGTAAAGAAGACTATAATAAGGAAGACAGACTGCAGAAGGATGTCTCAGCACCATCAACACCTTAGCTAGCTGTGGGCATAGTGTTATGGAGAGGAAATGACCTAATGGATTTACCGTCATTGTTCTGCTGCCTGCTATCCTTGACTCACAGAAATTGAATACCTGCCCCTTGCTGACTCAGCTCCCATGGGGCTCTAAACCAGGACCTGACTGGCTTTGTTATGAGTTAGACTTTACACTCTTAAAACAGCTTGAAGCCTGGAACTAGTCTCAGTGGATCGATTTGGTCCTTTAGATATGTGTATCTTTCTACATCCACTCCAGTTTTCTCCTGTGACTAGCCTGACAGATTCCTCTTCCTTCTGAGCCCCAGAAGCTCCATTGTGTTTTGTGACAAAGCTGGAAAGTGGCTTTTATACCTCTTCTAGACAGCCTGCTTCCTGCCAGACTATTCCAAGAAAGTCTTGGTGTTCAGTGTTTTCCACATCCTTCCCAGTCTAGGATGCCATTCCTATACCATGCCAATAAAAGCTGCTACCTCAAAACATTTAGTCGGAACCCTTCCTTTATTCTAGATAAGGCAATAGTTCTTTGTGAATCTTGAACTAATGATTTGGAAAATTGATTGCCCTAACTTTTTGCTTCTCTTTCATTAAAAATCTCATGTGCCAACCGGAAAGGCCATCTCCTGGAAGGGGTATTAATAATTAATAAAGTTCAGAACCCAAATAAATAAGCAGAATGAACATTTCTGGAGTCAGAAAATCAAGATGAGAGTTTGAAACACTGATGGTTTCTTTAACTGAAAAGGGTTCAGAGAGGGACAGTTTGGGAGGAAAGGCAACATGATTCACCTGGGATGACAAACAGTTGAGATGTTAATAGACCAAATGAATCAATTCAGCTATAAGAGAACGTCAAGAGCTTAGATGAAGAAAGGTTGCGTCTAAAGATAGAAGAACAGCGATGCAGAAAGCTCATCAATACAAACTCGCGACAATTAAGCCGGTAACACAGCAAAGGGGAAGGAAGTTTGTAAATTGTCTGGTGGAAAACCTTAGTAAATGATTAGGAAAATTTCGGAGAAGACAGACTAAAGAAAGCCGAGAAAAGGTTTCACAAGGAACGTATCAATTATTCAAATGTCTTAAATATATTAGAGTGAAAGGGTGTTTATAGGCCTTGTTGTTGTTGCTTTTCGGTTATGCTCACACAGAAGATAGAGTTGTTCTTCATGGGTATATTTTAAAAGAACTTAGTCTAAGCCAAAGCCAAATTGGAAAAATGAAGCGGTGGGGGACAATCAGATGGAATACGGAGTTTACACAATTTTAAAGAAAGTTTTATATTTAATAAAAGAAGAAAGAACATAGAATGTAAACTATATTGGGATAGACATTTCATTCAACATAGCACATTATTTAAAAGAACAGAAGTTACCAAACCTACGCTTGATTCCTCAACTCCTCTATGTGGATACAGTGCAAGACACTCTATTTTTGAAGAGATACTACTTCATACAAAACTACATGGAGCATTTTGTCAGAATTCACTGGATAAGTTTTCTGGGAAGAAAGTGAGAGATGACAATTATATATGTACATATATATAATTGTCTTCGCATATATGTGTATTTACATAAATATACATAGAGCGAGAGAGAGAAAAAGAGAGAGGGAGAGAGAGAGAGTCCTAATCTATTGAGTCATTTTCTTTCTGTGTAAGTAGTTTCTAATATTATGTTTTATGTAATTCACACTGACATCAATCTTTGCCCTTATGGAAAATATGACAAGACTCCAGATAAACAAATCTTCCTTCACAACTGCAATTTGGGAGCTGGTTGTGTAGAATAACTCTGTAGACTCCTGACACTTGAGCTGTATGCTTCCTCTGAGATACCCCATAAGAAGTTATTTATGCTTCTGATAAAATTGCCGTCAAGGGTGCCTTGATCTAGGAAACACTTAATACCTCTGTGTGTGCAGGGAAATTCCCATGCCACCTAACACTCTGTTGCTGCTGGACTATATATCTATAGCAATCAATACAGTGTGGGGAATGAGAGGGGAAACACTACAGCAGAACAGCAACAGAAAATTCTGGTAAAAAAAACTACAACTGCTGAGTTTAGGTTTGAGCTCTAACCCTTTCCAGTGTGTGGCTATGAAAAGTTCCTTATATATTCACATTTGAAACTCCTAAGGGTTATAGAAATTAAAACTAAATGACATCGCAATATCCATAAAGCAATGCAAAAATACCTATTGCATAGTAAATAAGTGGTCAAAACTGGTATCCATTTATTCCAACAAAAGCATACATTCATGCAGGAGGTCAAGTTACATTTTGAGGCTCAAGCTACACTTTGAGTGATATATAATGGGAACAAAATTGTTGCAACAGAAAGGAACTTGGAAAATATTTTACATTACCACAAACACTAAAATACAAAAATTGCACTCCTACTTGCTACCAGAAATGTAGGTGATTAAAATATTGACTCTAATACTCCTATGAATGAGACCTGAACTTCTGATATTTGATCTTCCTGCCAAAAACTTCATGTGTACAGATTTATATCTGTCCATCTGTCTAACATCTCCCAACTGTGACTTGCTCCATTTACTCAACATATACATCTTTCAGATGCTGATATGAACTGAGATTCTTCCAGGCAAAGATGTTAATGTACTTCATACCAGACAAGTTGTTTCCTTACACACTGACTCCTAGTCCATTTTGGACCTTGTGCCGACTCTAGCCTCAGTCCTGGTTCTTCTGCTCCTGTTCTGAGCACCTCCTGCAAATCTCCTCCACATGACCCAGTGCCCACATTCAGAAGGTGACTTTGATGTGCTGCTTAGGGTGCCTGGGTTTCTCCTTGACCCTTCTCATGGTAATCCCCATAAGCCTTGCTATTATCACAAGTGCTCAGAATACTAGATTTCTCTTCCTTCTGAGATAGTCTGCATCTCATTATTCTGGGCACCCATTCCAGAGTGGGTACATTCATTCTTCTTAATTCCTAGTCCTTTAATATCCATAACCTCCCCTAGCCCAAGCATAATGAGTACTTGTGGCCAGGAAGTCGCCAACAGCTCTATTTAGCTATCTCTCCACATGGTTTTGACAAAGTAATAATACTCATCTGAATAGAGAAGAAATAAAGTGAAGAAGTATTTGTGCCCAATAAGCACAAACTCTTTGTATAATCTTTATGCTGGACTGGCTAATGATTATATTATTATTGTTATTGTTATTATTATTATTATTATTATTATACTGCATTATCCAATGAACTTGTTTAGAACACTAGAGTGAGCAGATTATAGAGTCTATTTTTCATTTGTTCACAAAGACAGCAGCATATACCTTAAAATGCTATTGTTTATCCCAATGATATTCTAGAAAAACTTAATAAATTATGAATAAATTGAATTTTCTAGGAAAATAAAGAAAAAATGGTTTTCATGGTTCTGAACACCAAAAGTCTGAAGTCAAGGTATTCAAGGTGTTGGTTTCTTTGGAAGGTTTTGAGGATAAAAATGTCTCATGACTTTCTGATGTTCTCTCTACAGGATTACCACTATGGTCTTCTCTGTTGCTACATGGCATCTCTTTTATGCATACTGTGTATCTTTCTTTTAATCTAGAATGTGGTCATTTTAATTTAATTTTATTTGCCATGATACTTTTTCCAAACAAGTTTCATGCTGAAGTTTCAAGTGAGAATACATTTGAATAGTAGTGATAATATTAAAACACTTTACTTATAAAATTCCTCGGGCATAATTAGGACCTAATAGCTAGCAATTACTGGCATTTATGTTTTACAAACTTGGCTAGTTATCATTGAGTAATGGTTAGATGTGCAGGGCATGAAATAAAGGTCCAAAGCAATTTACTATGTTAATGTATCTTTTCTTTACATCATTTTCTTTTCAACACTACACAGTTTAAGAGCAAGCCTCAAGTCGATTAAATTCAGTTCTGAAATCAATTAGTTTGCCCTAGTTTTTATAAACCACATCAGTCCCCCTGAAACATAATCAGAGAAGTAGCATGTCTGCCTTGTGCCTGGAGTCAAATTTTGGGTCAGACTGTGCTTTGCACTAATAATAGATTGCCCAGTGCTTCATTAGAAAAGGGAGGATCCAAGACTGCTTCAAATTACACTGTGGGTTTTTGTTTGTTTTAATTACACAGTCTTCTCTCCTCAGTTTTAGTGGAGCCAATGATTGCTACTTCTTTGTTCCTTTCAAAAAATTTTTAAGTCCAAAAATCAAAATTGTAATATTTCTTACACATAGGCATCTCTGGAGTAAAAAGTACCGACCCCCTAGAGTTGGCTGTGGCTGCTAGGAAACAGGATGGTAAGCCAAGTCCTGGGGGACTTGGTGCTCCTTGCAGAAAGGAGTTTGGCTTGACTGTCATTCTCCTTCCCAAATCATTGCTCTTTTAAAACATTGAAAAATATATTGATAATATATTACAGCTCAATGCCTTTTACATCAATAACATAGAGGAACCTGGAAGACAAACCAAGCAAGGAAGGACAAATACCTCATCATCACTCATGGAAACAGAATGTTATGTGGATTGCCAGGAGCTGGGTTGGCGGGGGGGGGGGGGGTAGAAATGGGTGGTGGATTTTTCAAGAGTCCAAATTTTACATGAGGTGAAGTAGGTCAGTTCTGTCGACTTGATGCTCTGCAGTGTTCTTAGTCCTGAGAACACTGTATGATGCCGAAACATTTACCAAGACATATCCTGTGTTTAGAGTTTTCATTAGCACTCGGGAGGCAGAGGCAGGCAGATCTCTGTGAGTTCGAGGCCAGCCTGGTCTAGAAGAGCTAGTTCCAGGACAGGAACCAAAAGCCACGGGGAAACCCTGTCTCGAAAAATCCAAAAAAAAAAAAGTTCTGTGAAATCATGGAGTAGGTAATCAGTGCACAAACAGTTTTAGAGGTGTACATTGTTAACAATCAACAGTGGTGGCTTTACAATTACTTCATTTCATTTTCATGGCATCTTTAAAAGTAAGTCTTATTACCATTTTCATATGTCAAATGATGGGATGGGAAAGGAAGGGATAAAATGACCTTACACAGTCAAAAGTAAACAATAGGAACTGAAGAGGAGGCTCAGTGTGTAAGAGCACATATGTTTGTGGAGTTTGGTCCCCGGCACTGAGTAACTTACAACCATAACTCCAGCTTGAAGGGATTTGACACCTTTGTGGACACTCACACTAACATGCATAAGCTCACAAACAGATATACAAAGACACATACATAATAAACCTTTTAAAATATTACATGGAGATAAATAGATTATATTTGCAGAAGTGTTCAAAGGATAGGGCCAACATAGATAAAAGTGTTCATTTTGGGAAATGAGTGTAACAGGTGGAGAGATTTCAACATTTTAATTTTTACAGTATTGTTTTGGATGTGCCAAGGTGGGTATACTCACGAATAAATCATTAAACATAATTCTTGTTTGCTTTCTTGCTTTAATAAAGAAGTGCATTTGTCCTGCATTACATGGTGAAAGACTTTGTGACATAAAGTAACAATAGGAATAAATGTCTTTTCCTATACTATTATTTCTATTAATGTAGATGGACTATAAGAAAAAAAAAACAACCCACACATCTAAAGGAGAATGCAGGCTGCTTTTGCATTTTTTAACTTCCTGAATTATTCCATGTTGTGATACCTCTAATTGACTTTGAGGGACCATATGTGATAGTCACATTGAACACTGTAGTAGTTCGAATGTATGTGGCCAAGTGCCCTCAATTAAATATTTTCCTTTTAAGAGTTGTCATGGTCAGGGTGTCTCCACACAGCAGTAACCCTACCTAAACCAAACACGCTGTTATGTTTCTTAAAAATGCTTCAGAAATACTCATTTAACACATTGCTCCATAGGTTTACTCTAAAGATAAATGGCAGACATATTTTTCTAGACTCAAGCTTAAGATCTGTTGCATTCATACAAGTGAGAGCTTTTCTATTATTGTAGCACACTTTGAAAAACTGACCAACCATGACTGTGGTGTTTCAGTGGTTTATGAGAGCTTGACAATGCGCCAGGAAACTGGCCATGCCTCTGCAGTACGCACTTAGCCTATGAGTTATGCTTGATTTCATTTCTTTCTCACTTATGCACTACATGTATTAAATGTTTTCAAAAACATCTTTTTGGTCTTACATTTATTAATCTTCACAATCACCTTAATTATTTTTCTTGATAGGGTTTCTCTGTGTGTAGCTCTGGCTGTCCTAGAACCTGATTTATAGATCAGGCTGGCCTTGTATTCCCAGAGATCTGCCTGCCTCTGACTCGATGTACCGAGATCAATGGCATGTGCCACCATGCCCAAGCTCACCTTAAACCTTTTACGAACAAGAAAAAAAATACAGAAAAATACTTAATTTAATTAACATGAATGTTAGGTTTTAGAAAACTCAGTTGAATTAGGCCTAGTCATGGCTATATTACATGTTTTCTAAGATGGCCATTACACAGTGAGCTTAAGTACTTTGTAAAAGGACTTGTAATCTTCTCAGATTATGGGCATCTATAAAGAAAAAGATGTGACTCAATTATAAAGCATTGTAATTAATACGCTATTAAGACCGTATTTTTCAAGGTCATTTAGATATGCTGTAGAGAAAACAGGCTTAATATCTTCCTCTTAGGAATTTAGAATTATGAATAATAATGCAGTGGGTCTACATCTAGCAGTTAGTGCCCCCAAAAGATCCATTCTATGATTTTACCTCCCTAAGAACATGGAGGTCTCATCAACACGACTGCCCAAATGGGAGCTGAACAAGGCTGACTTCCACAGACATGGTGAAAGAGACAGAAGAAAGCCCATGAGGCCTCAACCCTAACGAACTACAGGCACCAAGGAAAACTGGGAGTGGAAAATGTGGTCTTCCCCAGGGACAAGAACATCAGTTTCTTGTCAGATGTCAAATGGTCAGTCCTGAGAGCATCCATAAAAGTAACATTATGCAGACTGGGAAGGTTTTATTTAGGAATATATATGTATATATCTGCACACATATGAATTCAAAAATAGTTAGTGCTCGATCAAGTCCCCCCCCCCTCATCTGCTCGAAGAGCAATCAGGGTTCCCTGACCTGTGGGAAGCCCAAGGACTGCCCACCTCTATCCAGGTCTCCTAAGGTGAGCATTCAAACTGCCTAGGCTCCCACAAAGCCAGTACGTGCAGTAGGATCAAAAACCCACTGCAATTGTTCTTGAATTCTCAGTATTCCTCATTGTCCGCTATGTTCAGCTAGTCCGGATTTATCCCATGCTTTTTCAGACCTAGGCCAGCTGGCCTTGGTGAGATCCCAATAGAACACTTGATCGGGGGAGGGGGAGGGAAATGGGAAGCGGTTGTGGGGACGAGGCAGAAATCCTTAATAAATAAATAAATTAAAAAAAAATACTAGCTTAGGATAAATACGCTTGTCTTTATAAACAAAAATAATTATAGAGTACACTTTTGAGAATGAAGTATTTCCTCTTTTGTTGGTTTACTGAGACAGGGTTTCCCTGTGTAACAGTCCTGGCTGTCCTGGAACTCACTCTGTAGACCGGGCTGGCCTCAAACTCACCGAGATCCTCCTGCCTCTGCCTCCTGAGTGCTAGTGCTGGGATTAAAGGTGTGCACCACTTGCCCACCTGGCCTAAGTGTTTACTTTTTTGATTTTTTTAATTTTACATTTTGTATGCATGTGTGTCTACTCAGGACTTGTGTGCCTGGTGTCCAAGGAGGCCAGCACTGTAGATCTGCTGGGACTGGATTTACAGACAGTTGTGAACAGCCAAGTGGATGTTAGGAATCGAACCTCCAGTACCCTGGAAGAGCAGCCAGTGCCCTTAAGTGCTCAGCAGCGTCTCAGAGCCCCTTTTCGTCACTTTATAGTCTGTAATTTTCCAGGTAATTTTTATAAGATTATCTAGTCAATATTTCTGAAATCCCAACAGACCTTTTTGTATGATTTTTTTTTTTTTTTTTTTTTTTTTTTTTGTATTTTGAGACAGGGTTTCTCTGTAGCTTTGGTTCCCGTCCTAGAACTAGCTCTTGACCAGGCTGGCCTCGAACTCACAAAGATCCACTTGCCTCTGCCTCCCGAATGCTGGGATTAAAGGCGTGCGCCACCACTGCCCGGCTGTATGAACGTTTTATATAGTAACAATTTTTGTAAATGGTCTATGAACACTCCTACGAAACAATAAACTACTACCTGCTTAGGGAAAAAAAAAAATAGTTAGTGCTGAAAGGGACCATGAATTTGAAAGAGTATAAGGCATATGGGGGTGGGGTTGGAAAGGAAGGCTTATAATAAAGGGAAGGGGGAAGTGTTGTAATTATACTACAATTTCAATAAAGGAGGAGGGGAACATGAAAGGGACATTCCGACCTTATTGAAAACAAGTACAGAAAAATCTCAAATGAGGTTTTTGTCTCTTTGAGATAAACAAAAGACAGTTGTCAGATTCCACAGGGGTATAAACAACTTGTAAATAACTCCAACTAGTATCTTTCTTTGTATTTGTATATAAATTTGTTCAGACATCAATTCACAACAATAACCTCTGTAATGTCATGACAAATCTATGCCAAGCCGCAGGCTTATGTTTAAAGACCCCAAGTAAGCACACATAAACTTCAAACATACTAAAATGCTCTCAGCTCTTGCCTTATTCCCAATGAAGTTTCATACGAAATTCCAGCAGGGGGAGACAAGATGGTTTCATGGTTCACCATTCATCTTTTCTTTGTCTCTGATGAAAAAGACCTCCTCCCTCTGCAAAATAAAAATGCAGTAATCATCTTGAGTTCTCAGCAGTTGTAGTTCCATGTAATTTTTATGACATGCTACAAATATAGACAAATATGCCTTTGAATTAACTGCTTTCCAGCTGCCAGGACCACAACAACTCAGACACACAAGCTGTTGGTACCATATTGCCTACCGTTGTGACTGTTATGTTATTATAACTAATGCTACGGTTCTGGTCCGACCAAATGCCTTTTGATCGTTACCACCATTTTAAAAGGGTAGGGGAAGGAGGTGACTTTGTTAATCTTGTAGAATTGTGAACTATAGATCCTACAACATTAAAATCCACACATTACCTTGCCAGTCCTTCAAAAAGAGATGCAAGGATCTGTATCTCAGCAGGGGATTCATAAAACACAAAATGGGGGGGGGGGGGGGCGAAAAAAAAGGAGGGTAAAGTTGTGCTGTGAATCTAAAATGAGACCAAACAGGTATTTATTTCCAAGAACCAAAGGAAAGATCTTATAGCAAATTAATATTTTAAAAAACAGAAACATTTGGAGCAAGTGCATAGCATAGCTGAAGGTGTATGAGTTGAGACAGGGATTGCAAATTTAAAGTACTGGAGTGTCTGTTCCTCAAATTCACATGAATCAACAAGGAGATTCAGAATGACAATACATTGTCTATTGTCTATTCAAGACAATAGAATTGAATGGAATTCTTTTAACCCTGTCTCTCTCTGTCTCACCTCCTGAAGTTCAATAAGTACAAGATAGTTCTATTTAACCTTGGGAATGTGCTCTATTTTCCAAGGGTAAACCAGTATACTAGTCCTTGGAATATTTTAAATCCTTGTGCTACCAATCATCTGATTAGGAGCATTTTCCTTTCTTCCATCTTCTTTTCCTTCCTTTTTTTATTCCTTCCTTCCTTCCTTTTTGTCTTTTTGTACTTCAAACTGTTTTATTGAAGAAATAAAAATAAATTTGGTCCAGCCTAAGTGTATAGTATTCAAAGTCTTACGTGCTCCCTAACTCATGTAGAGAACCAGAGAAACCTGCCAGTTCCATCCACAATGAATCCCCTGTACAAGTTCACTGTTTTATTCCACTTCTGTGCCTGTTCTGTGGTTACATATGTTTAGGTCTATAAATCCTATTTTGTTATACTTGATACAGTATTTAATGTAGGAACCAGCCATGATAAGCTAAATATAAACAGCTCACCCAAAGGAAGTTCCTTATTTCCAATCATTATCACCTGCCAGAGTAGGACTCAGCCTTTAATAATGGAGCCCTGAGTCTCAATAGTTTATCCTGAAGCAATTACCTGGTTGCAGGAAGAACCACAAACTGAGATTACCTGAGCACCACCCAAGAACAGACCATCCAAAGGAAATGCCTAACGTTCCAACCACTATAGATAGGATCACCTGACAGCACACACTCACCAAGACACCCCTAGACAAATGTCAACCAATCAGGGGTCCTGAACCTCAGAAAACCCTCACCCCACCTTTACTACTATAAAAACCCAACTCTAATTGAGCTTGGGGCCCTGTGTTTATTCTAATACATTGGACATGTGGAAAGACAGAGTTTGCCAACTTGCATAAAATAAAGGCTCTTTGTTTTTACATACGGGACTCTGTCTCCTTGTTGGCTTTTGGGGGACTTCATGGATTTGGGCATAACATTTAATATAGGGACAAACTGTAGAGAGTCACAGTTGACAAATGATAGCCTACAGCCTATCCATGTAGGTTCACATAGGACTCACCAATAGGAAGAAGTTATGTGTGTCTGGAAACTGTGGGTCTTTGAATAAGCAAGTTTTAGGGGCTGGACTTGCAGATTCAGGGGCATACAGCATCACATCCTGAAAGAAAGGAGTCTTCTGCTTGAGACTGTGAAACTAGAGACCTTGATATAGGCATCCACGTTGGAGACTTATGGGTATAGACCTTGACAGCCAGCAGTCCTGATACTTGGCATTGTTTGTAATCCAACCTTGGCTTTCAGAAGTGACGAGTGGCAGTAACAGACAGTAGAGGGTAGCCACAGGAAGCTGCCAGTATTTGAACTCTGAAACTATCCTCAGCTGCTGCAACCCTCAGATTACATACAGTTACACAGGTATCACATCTTTCAGGTGTATGGTGTAGGGATGGGATCTTCAACATTTTATGGCTGCAAGGCTTACAATTCTTAGGCCTCGTGTGCCAGGATTCCTTGTTCTTGTCAGACAGGTTGAATAAGAGCTCTCAGACCTGTGATGTGATTCATCCTTAAGGCAAGATGGCATCCTAGGACTCTTCCAATGAGCAGAGGCCATAACTCCTCATCTTCCACTCTTACTAACTTGCCTCTCCATTGACTCTGCTTTCCATCACTCTACCCCAAAACTCTCTGGAGTTTGTCAGCTGCCCTAGGTTCACCACAGCTGCTGTGTGTTGTTCTACCTTCAGCACAGCGGCTGTGCCTTAATCTATTGCTAAATCAGACAGCAATTGCAACTCTGTAGTTACTGACCTGCTTCCCTAGCAGAGATCTGGCCACTCAGACCACAGTCTGGCAAGAATTCTGTTTCCACAGGCACCAGCTCTGTCCCTTCCACTAAAAACATCTTTAACTAAATCTTTCATTCTATTTATTTGCAAGACTCAAGATTCAAAGGCTGGGGTGAAAATCTGCTAGCTCAGAGAAGCTGGGTCAGAACTAGATAACATTCTTTCCTTGCTAACTTCTCTGAAAAGACCTGTGCTTCTAGCTTAGACAAACCAGAAAACTCCAGATCCCTTCCTGTGCCTCTCTAAATCTCTCCTTGATGGCCTCTGATGCTCTATGATTATTTTCTGTCAACTAACTGCTGACTCGGCTCCTTGACCCAAGGATAGTTTTATTTAATCAACGTGAATGCAAAGTCAGGGTTCAGAGTATGATCAAATATCCTTTGTGCATGTGTGTCTCTCTTCACTGTCACTGTTGTGGCACCTCCATCATCCACGCCTCAAGTTTCTACCTCACCCCACCCTGCTAATGATAAAAATCAAAAGTAGTAATGTAACAAGAAGGCTGCTTGTTTGTCTCGGCCACCCAAAACTGAAATAATCACACAGAAACTGTATTGATTACATCACTACTTGGCCCATTAGCTCTAGCTTCGTATTGGCTAACTCTTACATCTTAATTTAAACCATGTCTATTAATCTGTGTATCACCACAAAGTTGTGGCTTACCAGCAAAGTTCCAGAATATTTATGGCTCCATGGCATCTCTGACTCTGCCCTTCTTCATCCCAGCATACAGCCTAGCTTTTCCTGCCTATTTCTGTTCTTCCCTGCCATAGGCTCAAAGCAGTTCTTTATTAACCAACGAAAGCAACACATAGACAGAAGGACCTCCTACATAGCAATAATCTACTTTTAATTATCTAGAGAATGCTTTTATTGAATGTCATGGTGGATAAGATGGTGTCTCCAAGGTGGCTCATCCAGCAAGTTGACAGGCCAATTTAAGTGGTGAGATATGTGCTATGGCAAGGTGTTTTCATAAAGCAGGATAACTTTCATATGAATAAAGGATACAGTCTCTCAAATTCTTACAATCACAAAATTCTCTAAGGCAAATGAAAAACTGTGTTTGCACCTGCCACTGGGCTTCTATTGGTCACCATGGGAAGTGCTATCCCTCTGGTCCGACTAGAAATTGCTATATGGTCATCTATAGTTCACCAAATCTAGTGATTTAAGTTAGTAGTGGTGTAAGTTGTCTGCAACAGCTGTGATTAAGACAGTGAACTTGACAGGCGGTGCTGTGCTCTGGCAGCTAACAGTTGTGGTTACCATGTAGCTTCCACAAGCCATCTTCAGAGTTCCCAAAACAGCTAGTGCTGGCATCAGGGCTTTCTGGTTAGTGGGTTTGCTTATAGTCCTTCACGTGAGGAAGCGGAAGTCAGGGCTTTCTGGTTAGTGAGTTTGCTTATAGTCCTTCACGTGAGGAAGCGGAAGTAACCAGAAAGGATTTAGCCACTCTTAGGGATTCAAAGTGTCCAAGTTCCCAATGCCTTGAAATATGTACATGAAAAATTAAAATAGGTGCTTGATATCAACAGTATTTAACAAAACTCTAACAGTACTCAACTCTTGCCTTAATGTTGCATGTAGAGGTAATTCCCTGTAATTTCTCAAATTTGTATTATTTTTTACTTTTTGGCATATGCTGGTTTAAAATAAGCTCCAAAAATAAAATATGTTGTTCTACTATTAATTCTATTTCTTTAAAGATTTTTGACTAACACAAAACTTAGTAACATTATCAGAAGTTACATCTGCAATAAATACAGAGAGCTTTTGAAAATGTGCAAACAATAGCAATTGAAAGAATTTTGAAATGTATTATGGAAGCCAATGTTGACATGAAAGTGTGTGGGTGTCATGGTAAGTGAAGATAATTTTCTTATTAAACATTACATAAATAATTGGAGAGATAATACTTGCAGAAAAATGGGTAGCAATGGTTATTCTGATGAAGCTTCAGATAAAAATGAGGAATATAATAAATGATGAAGAAATTCAATCACTGTTATAAAGTCACCAAAAAATGGCTCGATTTTGTTCATTTTTTTCTTATGTCTTTGTCAGGTAGAATCCATAAGTGATGGAACTAAGTACTAACGTTGATGGATTCCAAACAAGGTTTAGGAAAACAGGTTCATTCCAAACTAATAAGAGTGAAACTCAAGAAACATGATTGAGGATGGAGAGTTAAGCACTGAGAACCAAATTCAAGATTCAGAAATGTCTACGTTATCAAAATGTAGTGAGAATGTTCAGAAAAGAACTCAAGTAAATGAGTGGGCTGAGATCTTGATAAGGAGATTGGTGTGTGTGAGGACAAAAAGAACCCATGACACAGAACTGTGGACAGGCACCTTACCTACTGGAGCTTCAGAGGAAGGGCCATTGCTTGCATTCATCCAGAAGGTAGAGCTCTTCCTTCCTTCTTTTTTCTTCCTCATTTAGTGAAAAGGCTGCCCACACTCTATTTTAGAACATACTTTATTCAGCTTCATGAGTTCATACTGAAGAACATTCCTCAGAAGTTTTGTGAATATCTAATTTATATGAGACTTAGAAGACAGTTTGGATAAGAGGTGGAATTGTTAGAACAAAAGTTTTTGAGCTGTTAAGACAAAATGAAAATCTTTTGCATATGTCAGTTTTATGAATCTGAGAATCCAAGAATTCGATGCCGTGGACTGGATGACTAGTTCTCATCAAAATTCTAACATTAGAGCCTTAACATCCAATATTACAGTGTTTAGAGGTAGCATGCCTTCAGTAGACCAATAGGCTGATAAAATCACATAGGTCATTTTGTTACAGCATCCTTAAGTAATAGATAGCTTAACGCTAGGAATTTGTATGTCATGCAAGGAAATGATCCTAATCTAAACTATGTTTGAAAGATACAATGTGAATAATTCCGCTTGCCAGTGTTTTCCATGAGTTGGGAAAGAGTTTGTTTGGTAAAGTCTATGATTCAGTCCATATGTAGCAAGTTACAAGAGATGATTTCTGCAATAAAAGGAACATACAAGCTAGAAATGAAAACTCAAATAATTTTCTGAGCAAACTTTGAAAATAATTGTTATTTTTAAAATAATAAATTGGCACATATTAAATACAAAGAAAAATAAAACAATAAAATAGAATTAATATAGAAGAAAGTTTAAATTATAAAAGATAGCAGCCAAGATAGAAAATGTTTATATGTAGATCTCTCATTTGTAAAATAAAAGTTAAGTAACCCATTACTTATATTCTACATTACTTCATTATCCCATACCAATATGGTATAATAACCTCCCTACTTTATTTGTATGTTCTCCCATGCTTTTAAATTATGGATAGTATTAGTTCATTATAATGAAACATTATAATTACTTAACTAAGTCTAATAACTAATAAAAAAGGCAGAAAAAAACTAAAAGACAAATAAATCTCCCACAGAATTTTTAATGATAAATAAAGAGAATGTCAAGTGTCTTTAAGCATCATAAAGAAATATTAAAACACCCATCAGCTGCTGTCTCTCATCAAAAGAATTGGTAAAACAGAAAGATTACACAATCATTTTGCTAGAGTCCTAAACTCTGAAATGTTTGTAATCATAGTGTAAACAATACATTTTTATCTCTATTCATAGTGTCCAAAGGCTAGCCTTTTATAAAATTTCCACTTACTCTCCCAAATCCTCTATTAAAATGTGTTGTTTTATATTGGTCATCTCTAAGACTCTGTGTATCATACTCAAGCCCCTGTTTCCTACACCATAAATCTTAGAGTCTCTTAAATTTCTACTATGAAAGACGAGAAGGACCAAACCCATAGATTACTTTCCATCTCTTCTGCTAGCATTATTCCCTGTAACGGTTAACCTTCATTGTCAGTTGACAATGCATCTTTAAGCATCTTAAACAATGAACTGTCTTGTCCCATGAAAAGGATTTGTTTCACCTAAGAAACACACCCCTGTGTGTGTGTCTGTTAGGGCATTTTTGGTTTTGTGGGAAGACATACCTGAACCTGGTCAACGTCATCCATAGGCAGGGGTCTTGGACTGAAAGGAAGAAGGCAGACTAAGCACGGGTGTTCATATGTCTCTATACTTCTTGACTACAGATGTAATGAGTCTATCTGCCTCACCTCCTGATGACATGCTTAAAAGCTATTTATTCTCCCATGCCTTTCTCACCATAGGGGACTACCTGCCACTTCAAATGGTGACCTTAAGGTGACCTTAAACAAACCTTTCCTTAAAATGTTTTTGTTATTATTTTTCCATAGAATTAGAAGCATAACTAATACATACCTTGATATATAAAGATGTATTTTAATAATGTTATACACTTTCTCACATATATTATGTGCTGTTAGGTACATTTTATTTGAGGTTTTTATTTTATATAGTATTTAATAGAATTAATTAATCTGTTTTGTTTAAGTTGATCCCAAAGATCAATAAAGAATGCAAAAGCTGTAATGTCTAAACCCCTAAATGTAGAGGTGTTTTATTTGTACTTCAATAAATAAAGTTTGCATAAAGATCAGAGAGTAAAACAGCCACACTGGTCAGCCTTACAGACCAGGCAGTGGAGACACACACCTTTAGTCCCAGTAGCCACACTAGTTTGCCATAGAAATCAGATGGTGCATACCTTTAATTACAGTGGTGCACACCTTAAATCCAAACCCTAGACAGGATTGTAAGACAGGAGGAGACAGCTCTCTAGCTCAGTCTCATTCTGAGGTTTCCTAGAAACAGGATCACCATTTTTGGACTGAGGCTGAGGTAAGAGCCTGTGGCTGGCTGCTTTGCTATTCTAGTCTTCAGGTTGAACCCCAATATCTGTCTCTGAGTTTTTATGAGTCATGCTTCACCTAAATATTAATTTTATAAGATATAAATGGAATAATTAACCCAGTAGATCATTGAATGTAATTACAAGGTACTAGATGAAGTGTATGAAGAAGAATAGATCAAGTGCATTGGCCATTGCCATAGAACATCTCTGCAGCAATTTTTTTCAGTATTCTAGATTTTTTTGTAGTTGGACTGTAATACTGTTAAGAAAGGCTCTTTTGCTTGCTTTCAACCTTATGAAATAATTTCAGTGTATGGGTTTAATATACAGAAGTTGAAAGAACACTCTCAACATATGAATCTAAAATGACTGAAAGACACTTAAGGAAATCATCAGAAAAATGCAAATCAAAACAACTCTGAGATTCCATCTTATACATGTATGGATGGCCAAGATCAAAAACACTGATGACAACTTATGTTGGAGAGATTGTGGAATAAAGGGAACACTTTGGATATCAGTGTGATAACTTTTCAGAAAATTAGGAAACAACCTTTCTTAAGACCCAGCAATATATCCAAAGGATGCTCAATCATACCACAAGGACATGTGCTCAGCTATGTTCACAGCAGCATTATTTGTCATAGCCAGAACCTGGAAAGAACCTAAATGCCCCTCAACCAAAGAATGAATAAGGAACATGTGGTACATTTACACAATGGAATACTACACAGCAGAAAAATAACAACATCTTGAATTTTGCAGGCAAATGGATGGATCTAGAAAACATCATTTTGAATGAGGTAACCCAGACTCAAAAAGACAATTATCATATGTACTCACTCATAAGTGGTTTTTAAACATAAAGTAAACCTGCCTACAAATCACAATCCCAGAGAACCTAGACAACAATGAGGACACTAAGAGAGACATACATGGATCTAATCTACATGAAAAGTAGAAAAAGACAAGATCTCCTGAGTAAATTTGGGAGCAAGGGGCCATGGGAAGACTTGAAGGGGAAGGGAGAGGCAGGGAGGGGAGCAGAGAAAAAAATGTAGAGCTCAATAAAATTAATAAAAATACCCTCTCTTCCTGACCTACAGTTTTCTTTCATACTGAGTATATTCTATCTAAAGTGATAAAACAAAGGAGCCCTTCCTTTCTAAGCAAAGCCTTCAAATTTTACTTTTAATAGTCCACAAGTATACATAACTGTTTACTTTAATAGGTTGTATTTGCTTTTATACAACGAGTGTTATAGTTTTATGGGGTAATTACATACTTTAACCAAATGTTAAAAGTATTAAATATTAAAGCTTCTAAATATTAAGTCACTACTGAAAAACAAAAACAATAAAACCTTTACAAACCATCTGTGTCCAAGTCAAGTAGAAACTCCTAGATAATTGTCTCTGCCTCTAAATTCCAGACCAATAATTCCATTTAGAAAGAACTAAAGCAGCTCATACTTTGCTGGGGAGAATGGGAGGCCGGGAGTCATCCCACAGCCATAGTCTGAGAAATCGACACCAAATCATCCCTGACAATCCCAGGGTCTCTTCCTCATAGCTTCCACCTGCAGTTACAGAAGGAGATGAGGAAATGCTCTGTGCAGAGAACAGAACAGACATCTCCCATCAGAAAATATGTTTTATCTCAGGGGAAGAGGATATGTTGAATAAGAACCAACTCACCTAATTATGTCTACCAGTGAGAACATGGGCTGTGCAGATCTGCTCAGAGTCAAGAAAGGGAAGTGCAAGAGCAGAGGGCCGGTGATTATCTACCTTCCTGAGGTAGAAGTGTGTGGTGTGCACAGTTAGAACTTCATAGCACCACTCTCCATTCTCCTGTTGTCTAATTCTAGTATTTCTATTTCTGAGAAAGATGCACACTCCATTTCTAGAAGTATTGGTGAAAGTTATTTTACTGATATGTTAAATATAACAATACATGATTTCATATGATTTTTTTAAAACATTTGTTTTAGGTTTTGATCCTATAATTACATCATTAACCTTAACTTTCCTCTCCATTCAAATCCTACCATACACCCATCCTTGCTCTTTCAAATTTGTGACCTCTATTTTCATCAATTGTTGATTCATACAAATATGTATATACATAAATGTTCATAAATACAAATATATAGCCTGCTCAGTTTTTATACTGATGCTCATTTTTTTTTTTTTTTTTGGTTTTTAGAGACAGCGTTTCCCTGTAGCTTTGGGGCCTGTGCTGGAACTAGCACTTGTAGACCAGGCTGGCCTCGAACTCACAGAGATCCGCCTGCCTCCGCCTCCTGAGTGCTGGGATTAAAGGCATGCGCCGCCACTGCCCGGCTTCATGTATATGTTTTCAGGGATGACCATTTGGTATTGAATTACCAGCTGGTATGCTCTTCCCTGGGGTAGACTCTGAAAAGAATAGTTACTCTTGTTGTTTGATCAACCTAATTTTTATGATATATACAAATTTACTGATTTTTAATTTAGATTTCATGTTTTATTGGCTAAAATAATCAACTATAAGAGTTTTATAAGGGAGTCTTTACATTTTCTTAAATACAAAATTAGATCATCTACTAATATATTCACTTCTTCCTTTCCTGTTTTTGTCTTAATTGTTAGTTTCTATAGTCTTATTGCGAATACTACATACAACAACTTCAAGTACTAAGAAAAATACAAAAGAAAAAGCAGATAATAAATACATGAAGAAAACTTTAAAGAATAAGTCTAAAAATGTAGTAATGATATAAGAATGAAGATTACTTTAAGTTTTATTCTGTTAGTACTGATTTAGGATAGTGTGTGTGTGTGTGTGTGTGTGTATTTGTGTGTATCAGTATATAGTCATGCACTTTAGAGGCTGAATCAGAAGGGTAGCAAGTTCAGTGCCAAAGTGGACTACATAGCATGACATTGTTTAAATCACTGCATTCAAAGTTTGTCACATCAGATACTATTATCAGTTAGACAGAACCTCACTGGTCTAGGTCTGTTCATCTCTGGTGTGGATTAGACTACAGGGGCTAATAAAGAACATGTGTCAAAACAATATTACATTGTCTTTGTAGTGAATGCAAGATTTATGAAAGTTTATTTCAAATTGTATAGTGAGTTATTGACATTGATGAGGGCAGGTGTTTTTATATTAGAGAAAAGAAAAGGATTAAAGAAAGAGGAAACTTAGTCAAGGCTATAAAATTCATTAATACCAGAAAGTAATAAAAGGGAACATGAACATTTATTACGCAAGAATACTAAATAATTTTAGTCTTTGGTGGTAAAAAGGTAATTATATGTACAAAGATTACCTTACCCAACCAAAAACATTATTCACGAGTGCTGGTGCATTAAGGCTGTGGGATTGTGTAATCAATCAGCAGGGAAACAAGAAGTGCCCAGCTTCACAGTGTGATGTTATAAGTGTCATTCATGCCCTTAATTACAAAAGGGCAGTTTAACTCAAGGACCTGTACACAGCTCACAGCTCCGAAGCACTTAATTTAATGGCCACCTCTCCATCTTTATTGCTGTACTGTAACCATGGTTCATATCAACCCCGATGGTGCTTGGAAAAGTCACGGAGCACTCTGTAGATTTAGTGTTGTGGAGTTACTTTGAAATTTATATACATCAGGTTAAGATAATCCACTTCTGGTGCCTTCTCATGGCAAAAACAGAATAGAAATTCCAGATCCTTTTGCAACTGTAAATGGATGAGTCAGATACTCCTGTTTTGGGGTGCTTCTGAAGTTGGCAACATGCTTGCTCTCTCCCCAGGGCTGGGTGCTACATGCAATCATTTCTTCTGCTGTCTTGTGGTAGTCTCTTGTCCCATATATCTAGTATGTGTGTGAAAGGCCAACCACACATATGGTTCATTCCGTGGTATTTTCTGCTAGAGATTTGGACCATAAACATTTTTACATTATACAATTTATCAGAATAATTTAACATTAACCAAATAGTTTAAGAATGACAGGAATAAATACCTCAAAGAGTGACTTTCATAATTCAAGTTCTGCTTAAATTTTGTTACAGTAGAATAGAGGCTTATATTTGGAATGGAAATTGTCACCGTTCATTTACGACTATTCACAAGTACTGCAACTGCTGCTTCAGGTGCTGACTGTTCCTCCTCAGCTGCCAGTTCCTCACTGCTGAGGCCACAGCCCAGGGAATCTATGGAGTCCAGCCATCACGCCTCAGCTGCCTCTACAAAGTTGTTTTACTAAGTCTATATTCTTGGGACTTGAGAGTCAAACACTGGAGTGAAAATCTGCTAGCTCAGAGAGGCAGAGAAAGCAGTAGGCTGACCTTCCTCCTCCACAGGTGTATCAGAAAGAGAGCCCTCTTCTCTGCTGTCTGATACAAAACTCTAACAACCAGATGTCCCTCCCTTCTACTTCCTGTGACCCTCTCTCTTCTCTCTCCCACCTCCCATCTTTGTCTCACTCTCTATGGTTTCTTCCAGTCAACTGGTTGCTATTTCTGCCTCTTGACCTATGGCTGTTTTTATTTGAATAATGCAATCTCTCTGTTTTCAGTTGTAGCATGACTTCTAATGGCTCGTAATAAAATCCCAGACTCAGATATGAGGGGGTGAAAGCTGAGCGATCAGAGAAGCAGTGTAACCAGCCACTAGAGAGATCAAATATCCCACAATAGGGATCCTTCTACAAAATTATTTCCTTGGGCTTTAAAATGTTAAGCCTTTGCAATTAACAAAGCTAAGAGTACTAAGCAATTTTTCTCCTTCTGCCAGAAGACTTTGTTTTTTTCTCTAATAGAAAAATATATGTAATTATTGCATTTTACAGTGTCAAATGGTCTTCATTTTTAAAGTAAAAAAGTCCTCAAGTTATTTTGAAATGTTCACACGATTGATGATAAAGTGATGAAAATTCAAGGTCAATGGTGTATTCAGGTATCTAATCGTGTACTTTACTCATGTGACAACAATGTTATTTGTCCACTAGAAAATATATTCATTATCTAGCTTATGGTAACTCTTGCTAAGAAACAAAACTTTTAATCAACCATTTTATTATTAAAATACCTTCCCTATGGAAGACATAAACAATATCTATTCCTTCCTCCTACAATCCCAATGGCAAACTAAAGTAACAGTTTCACCAAAATTCACTCTGGGGTACCAATGAGTTTATGAGCCTCATTTGCAGAGCAATGGATGAAGGTTTGCAGGCAGGAGCATGCATGAACTTAAGGAAGTCACCCTGGAGGGGGAATGTCTGCATCAATCATGGAAGATGAAGTCCCTGTGTTCTCCAAGGCTGCTTATATGTAGTTCCCTCCATTCTCCTCTTTTCCTACCTATTTACTCTAGCCCATTCCGAGACTCTAATTCCTAATTCCTTCAATTAGGTATAACTGCATACACTTGGGATAGGTGGTTGGATTCTCAGGTGAATGTCCTATGACCCTCCTTGGCCCTCCTTCTATGAAGGTGAGACAACAGTCAAAAAGTTCAGCTATGATGAGCTTTTGTGGGCAGGCCCAGCTGAATTATTGAAGATGTTGGCAATATGAGTCAAAGGATAGTCCTATATATCTTGCTTGAAGGCATAATCGCATAACTAAGTCATGCTAATTCTAATTAGAATGATGTGTGTCATTTCTGAGTTTGAATTTTTAAAGTAGATAATCTTTATGTCATTGTTGATACTATGTAACATCAGAGTATCTATCTCTTAGGCCTTCATAGATGTTGAAGCTATAAGATAGAAAAATCCACAGCCCTGAAACACTGTGTAGAAGGTGACCATATCATAATGACATCCTTGGTCAGCCAACCAAATGCTATGCCAGAGAGATAACTTTGGTTATGTCAAATCACTGAAATTTTTGTTATATGTTTTTGAACAGCTAGCATTAGTCTGGGTATTTGAAGCAAACACATACACATCACCAGCGTCCACGTAGAAAATCACAATGTTTAAAAAGATAACTCAATCCTCTATTTAGTCCCTGGTTCTTGGTCACCCAGGCAGTGTCAGGCAGAGGTTCCATCTCACCAAGTGGGCCTTAGATCAAATCAGACATTGGTTGGTGACTCCCACAAGCTTTGAGCCACCATCTCCATAGCATATCTCATAGGCAATGCACCATTATGAAGAGAGTCTTTATGGTGGCCTGGTGTTTACATATCTTCTTTGAGAGCATGCAGAGTACCTGTCTGTACCGTGGATGCTGGAAATTAGGAATGAAGGCTTTATGTAGGCACTGACATCTTCATGTTCAGTGAGTTGTGGAGGTATTGTCGTCAGCAATTGGGAACTTGCTCTCCATTTGTGGAGAGCAATTTATTATCTTAGGAACTGCCTGGGTTGTTTGCGGACTCTTGTGAGTTCCCTTTATCAAGCAACTCAATTAGATGTAACCCAAAGCCAGGACAAGAGATGGCTAGTTGAGACTCTGTCTCCCCCAGAGATTTCATTTATTGTGTAATCACTGAGCTCATGTGCAAAGCTGGGTGGAAGAGCATGCTTGGTCTGTAATCCTAGAACTCCTATTGTAAGGCAGGAGATGAAGACAGGAGGATCAGCCAGGAGGTCTCAGAGAAGCTAGCCAGGGATACAGAGCCACAGAGGGAGGGCTGCTGCAGAATCAAGAAGTGAAGCTAGAACTCACTCCAGAAAGCTTTGCTTTGACTTCCACACATGCCCTAAAACACACACACACACAGACACACACACACACACACACACACGCACGAATAAATTTAATAAGAGAGTAAGCCTTTCTAATACTCTCCTAAGTCGTGTTCCTGTCAAACCTCTACTGTAGTACAAAAAAAAAATCCCCTTAACACATCATGTGCTGGATGGAGGTGGTGCAAGCCTTTAATCCCAGCACTTGGGAGGCAGGGACAGGTGGATCTCTATGAGTTGAGGTCAGCTTGGTCTACAGAATGAGTTTCAGGACAGCTTGAACTGTTACATAGAGAAACCATGTTTCAAACAAACAAACAAACAAACAAAAATCTCATTATGCCCCACCATGAAGAATGGATAAAGGAAATGTGATTTATTAGAGTATTACTCAGATATTTAAAAAATGAGATCATGAAATTTCCTGGCAAATGGACAGAACAAGAAAATATTATCCAGAGTGAGGCAACCCACACTCAGAAAGACAAACATAGTATGTACTCACTTATAAGTGGATATTAGCTGTAAAAAATGGACAATCATGCTACAGTCCACAGACACAGAAATTCTAAGTAACAGGGAGGGCTCAAGGGGGGACACCTGTATCTCCCTGTGAAAGGGAAATAGAATTTTCAGGTTAGCTGGGGGCAGATAGGAATGGGAAAAGGGGGGATTAGTTGGGAGGGTAAAGGGATGAAGAGAATATAGGGAGAAAAGATGAAATGGAGGCACGGGGCAGAGGGGAATATATGGAAACCTAGTGCAGTAGAAACTCCCAGGACTATATGAGAATGACCCTAGCAAGGACTAGTAATGAAAAATGTGGAGCCTGAGATGGTCATCTTCTGCAACCAGACAAGGCTTCCAATAGTGGGACTGGGACACTAACCCAGCCACAAAGCCTTTGACCTACAATCTTTCCTGCCTACCAGATATATTGGAGCAATGAGGTCACAGAACTTGTGCCTGTGACAAACCAAGTACTGGTCTAATTTGAGGCCCGTGCCATGAGAGAAAGCCTATGTCAGATACTGCTTGAGAGACCAGGAACCAAAAGCTGGATAGTCAAAAGACGTGGGATAGAATAAAAAAAATCAATAAAACCATTTCTTATAGTTTTCTGCTATACTCATAGATGAGTTCCTAAGGCTTTCATCATCAGAGAGGCTTCCTGGAGCAGCTGATGAGAGCAGAGGCAGAGGCCCATAGTCAAACATTAGGCAAAGAGAGAGCCCAGACTGAAGATCTCCATCAGGTCCCTACCCTTGGAACTTCGGGAACCCCACACAAGAGGGGGAGATAGAATTGTAGAAGCCAGAGGGGTTGAGGACACCAAAAAACAAACAAAAACAAAAAAATCCAAACAAAAAACCCACCGCCCACAGAATCAACTAAGCAGGGTTCACAGTGGCTCAGGGAGATTTAAGTAGCAATCATGGAGCCTGCGTGGGTCTAAGCTAGATCCTCTGAATATGTGTTGATTTTTTAGCTTTGTGTTCTTGTGGGGCTCCTAAAAGTGGATGAGAGGGGGTCGCTGCATCTTGGACCTGCTCTTGGGACTCTTTATCTTACTGGCTTGCCTTGTCCATCCTTGATATGAGGGTTTATGACTAGTCTTATTGCATTGGTATGCTGTGTTCTGTTGAAATACCTAAAAGGCCTGCTCTTTTCTGAAGGAAAATAGAGGAGGAGTAGATCTGGAGGAGAGGGGAGGTGGCAGGGAATGGCAGGAGTGGAGGAAGGCGAGACTGCTGGCGGGGTGTGTTGTATGAGAGAAGAACCAATAGAAAAAGAGAGAGAGAGAGAGAGAGAGAGAGAGAGAGAGAGAGAGAGAGAGGAGGGAGGGAGGGAGGGAGGGAGGGAGGGAGGAAGGGAAGGAAGAAACAGAGAGAGAGAGAGAGAAACCTCAGCATGTCAGAAGACAAAACGTCACTTGGATCCTAGTTTAGCTGATTTTTGAGTGATTTTTCTTTATCTACTCTGTTTGGAAAAGATATAGCTCAAAACAAAATAAACACTTATGGTAACATATAAATATTTAAAGCACAGAATCTGAATATGGCCTAATTGGTGAGTCTAACTTGGGGTTTCTCATGAGTTTATGGTCTAGATATTGCATCCTGAGCCTTGGCTTGGGCAGGAAGATGTTGCAATTGAGTGGGAGAAAAAGATGACTGAGATAATTAATGCAAAACATGAAAATGAAAGAAATAATTCTTAATCACTCTTGTAGTGCAATATACAAGAGGTTAAAAACCAGAGAAAGTCTCAGTTCTTCCTGCTGGATTTTCTTCCATGGAATGGAACACACTTGTCAACGGTCAGTTATAGCTATGCAGACACGGGCTCTCTGGTTGTTAGGGATCAAGAGGAGGAAAGCTGAGAGTGGAAAACTACTGAGTATTGAGAAAGAGTGGAAAAGGATTTACTTCGGTCTCTAATAAGAAGGTTTCAGCAAAGGCTCCCAGCTTCCCAAGAGGACCTCAGATAAACAGTCCTAGAAATGGACGGGAATACAAACTTGTGGAAAGCATGCCAACCATATGGCCCAAGACCCTACTACAATTTCCTCTAGAAGCTGCGGTGTGCCAGCTGTGGCTCAGGCTTGGTGTGAGTGTCCTTGTGTACTGTATACTTGGCTATGGTCAGGCCTGATCATCCCTCCAGCTTTTTGAAGGAACATCTGCTTCTCAGCCGGCTTCCTCGCATAGCTCTTGACAGGAAGCCTGAATTTCTCACTCTGTGCTTCTCACCACGGATCATTCAGTTTCCTCAGAAGATGCTAGTCCTTTCCCTCAGACTGGCTGACCCGGGATAAAGAATAAATGAGAACGCATCAATGCCATGCACATCCAAACGTCAAATTTGATATTTCACCTCAGCCTTGTTTTCGTACTTAGAAGCGAATCATTTACCCTATCCACACTGAAGAGAAGGGGATTGTTTAATGAGAGAGAAGTAGATTCTGCTTTTCTGAAGGAAGTACTGAAAAAACTCTGCACCTGTTTTAAAGCAACAATACTTAAATAGTTTACCCTAAACTGAGATTAAGAACAGGGCATAAAGGCTTCTGCCTGGAACCAGACTGTTGGGCTACAGAACCTAGTTTGTACTTAGACTTGTGTGTGTTTTACTTTGTTGCCAAACTTAGAAAAGAAAAGAAGGTGTAGCAGAGCACTGGTCTTAAGTCCAAGTATAAAATAGAAATTTTATATAATAAATATATTTCATGCCATCTGTAAATACATTCAATCTATCAACATAGAAATAGAAAACAGCAAATTTTCCATATAATCAATTAATTATTGGCTAATTATGGTAGCTTCTTTAGCTCTGTTAGTATGATACTGATGGAACTATTTTTACTAAAGAATATAAAATATCCACGACAGTTAATATCCTGATGATGCTAATCAAGATAAAAATGATGTATTTTGAAAAATAACCTAAGAAAATATACAAACATTTCAACTTTTATAACCATTTGTTTCAGGTGTCAGGATAAAAAGTTGGAAATGACAGAAATGCGTCTTACAGGGATGCTAGAAAATGAGTAAGCTAAAATTATTTTATTTATAAGCTGAGGCAAGAAGGCAGCAATCTTCGAGGGGTTGCTGTTTTGTTTTATTTAATGTTAAGAAATGTTATTTCCTCTCAACTTACAACTCCTGGTGTGGGGAATTTACTGGAATAAAAAAGTGCAGTTTGTAAACCCCGCTTGGGAAATAAGAGCAACTTTAAGTCGGCGGTGGCATTACTTTTCCCACGGAACTTCCTGCCTCTCGTTATGCAATGCATTTTCATTTGAGAGCCCCTTCCTGGATCATGACAGCAACTAATCCGAACAAAATGCGTTAGACCCCCAGCAGAGGAGGGAAAACTACTGGCGTGTGCACATTTAACAGGAGACTTCCAGACACATCTTTCCCTTTAACGCTGTTAATCACTGTTGGTCAAATAGTTTCTCTGTCTGTTTTAGTTTTACCAAGTGGGAAGTGGAAAAGGAACAATTTTAAGTAGAACACCCATGGCGGCCATATGCAAACGGTCTCTGTGCCGTCCAATTATGAGTTTGTTTGGTTTTTGTTTATTTGTTTGTTTTTTCTCAACACAAAGTTTCTCTGTGTAGCTTTGGAGCCTGACCAGAAACTCTCTCTGTACACCAGACTGGACTCGAACTCACAGAGTGCACTCTGCCTGCAGAGTGCTGAGAATAAAGGCGTGCGCCACCGTCAACAGCACCGCTCAGCAGGTTCGTCTCTGGTGCTTGCTTTGATGCCTCGCTGATTACAACAAACAATTGTGGAATAAATTAGAAATTGCTATCTTTTCCCTTTCCTTTTTTTTTTTTTTGACAAAGCGTTTCACTCTATAACCCTTGCTGCCTCGCACTTGTAACAATCCTCCTGCCATAGCTTTGCAAGCAATGTTATTCTCTAGAGTGAACTGCTAATATTTCCACTCAAAGAGAAAGAAGCACATTTCCTATGACTTCTCCTTTGTGGGTGAGAGAACTTTTCACAGGCTAAATGTATAGTTCTCAAACAAAGACTTGAAAGGAGGGTATTTATATTATAACTGCTATGTAATCTATAATTTCTTCAACTTCCAGAGCAGTCTTGATAATTATCTAATTGTTGATTTCACACTTTTTCCAAATGCAAAATTCTAGAAATAAATTTAGTTTCAACAGTTAGTGCATAAAAAATATTTTATGATGTTTCATGTGTTCAGATGCTGGGTGAGCACTAGGAACCCTGAGTTCCAGTCTCCTCCCTCTAAGAACTTATATCCCAGTAACAACTTTAGATTTAAACAACCTATAACACAGAATGTTTCTTTAGCCTTATTGTGATGGCGAGTGACATAATGGCTCTGAGAATATGCCACAGGAGATCCTTCAGAATGGTCTGAAGGACCGGGCACCTGCTCATGGAGGAAAGGGTGCGTGCCCTGAACTAGATAAGAGGAATAGAATTCATGGTTAGGCAAACAAGGGGTTAGAACACGCAAGGAATGTGCTCTTGTTTTCTTCCACGATGCTCTAAGTCAGCTTAGAGAAGATGGTCCTCCTGTCTGAAGGTGACTGTCCTGCATTGTATTACACCCAGAAGAATGCTATAACTAGACAGGGGAATGTCTGCGCTGCATCTTGAGATTAGGTTGAACCTTTTAAGGGTTACCGCACTGTCTGTGTTATTGTTTCCCATGCCCTTAAGTGGATTCCAACTTTGGAAAAAAGAAATGAAGATAATGCCATATTTGGTAACAAAGATATTTTTTTCTGGAAGATGCATACATGCTCTGTAGATTTCATTTTTAAAATAAGAAGAGTAAATAGAAACTGATATATAAAGACAAGCTTATAAAGATATTCCATCACTATGGAGATCTTAAAATATCCCTGATCATATATAGCTCTGTTTCTCGGTCATGTTTATCAGCCTGTAGTATACACAACAACACCACGTGTCCATCTCCTCACTAACCTGAATATCTGGAGTGTTTCTTGTACCCAATGTTCCAGGCACCATGCTAGATCCTTTATATAACATTTTGTTTAATTTTCAGAGTGACGTTAAGTATCGGGGAGTTTTAATATGTTTTATAGGTGGCATACTTAAGACGAAGTGATGCTTTGTAACTTGTTCAAACCCAGAACTAGTTAAATGGCCAATATGCACTCAGATCCACACATCCAAGGTCTTGAACAGTGAGATACCACGTTTGCAAATATAAGTAAAGATGTGCATCCTTATCATTCTAACCTGACATATTTCACGGAAATTCTGAAGGAAAAAAAAATAATGCCACAAAGCACTTGTAAAGTCTGGGCAGCTATTGTGTGCATAGCAAACCTGGTTATTTCCGTGTAAGGAAACAGCAAATTCAATCCGGGGCCTGTGCAAATGAGGCCTGATATAGGTGTAGTTAATAACAATCATTTGAATTACACAGCCTGAATCTGAAATACTCAATTTTTCATATGGAAAAGGGTCAGTATGGTGATTTATAAGAATGCACAGTTTTAACTCAGAAGAGCATTTTCACAAGTTTGCAAGGACCACATCTAAGGACTGATTGGCTTCTGCTAGGAGCTTTTGATCTGGGTGCCACTGGAAACATAGCTGTCATCACCTTTGTTATCAGTGCTCAAAGTGCAGCCACAGTACCAATGCCACCTATAAAGCTCACGCAGGAAGGAATATTCTCATTTAGAACCTTGTGGTTTCCTCTCCCTCCTCACTGTGTCAGCAGAAGAAAAAGGTTAACTCTTCGGGAAAGTTTTATTTAAAAAAAAAAAAACATTATTTGTGGCCTAAGGATGAAGCTGTTATAAGATCTCTAGAATTGGTCCCAGGCATGCAAAACATATTTTTAAAGAAAAATGTTTTAATATAGAAAAATTGAAATTCAAAAATTTGTCATAAACTAAACAGCAGTTTCTTTCACTGTGCCAACCAATTGTTTCAAGTTAAACAATTTATAAATAACATTTGTAGTCATTTTTTATATCACAGACCAAACAGGAAAACTAATTGCTGGTAACAAAAGTTACAAAAATAATGAGGTTATTTACAACAGAAAGGAGAGATTGAAGTCATATAGATAGTTGTAACAGAAGTGGTAGCCTATGCTCACAGGTTGCGAGTTCAAAAAGAAAACAGAAAACTATTTGAGTCCTCAAGGCAAGGACTGCACAGAATAGCAGGCCTGGTTAGTAGACACTAGAATTACAGATGCTTTGGAAAATATTTATAGGTGAGGTAGGAGGCAAATGATGTCTTCTTCATTTTTTATTGTCAGATATTTTGGGTGTCTTGTAATCAGAAACCATCTCTCTATATGCCACAGAAGAGAGCATAGCGACTGAGTCCATGAAGACAGACTCAACCAGACACGTCCATGAAGCAAACATTATCCTTGTTGCAGTATGATCAGAAATTAAGGCAGATAATTCAGAAAGATGTGTTTGGGCAGATTCTGGAAAGGGTAAATCAGGAAATGGCTTTAGACAAGGGAATCAGATGACAAGAACATTCAGTAAGTATTATATTGGATAAGTCTTCAAATCCTAATTTTAGAACCCAGGAAAATATAAAATACGTAAAACATACAAAGTAAAAAATGAAAACTAAAGAGCATTCCAGACATACTGTGTTTTATGCATAACAGATCACAAGGTATTGGAGAGTATTAATGCTGCTGTTCTGTTTTAAATTACAAAATCCTTTGCTGCTTACTTTAGTATCAGCATTCAGCTTATTGATCTCTAAGCTCATATTTGGCTTTTTTTTATTGTTATTTTTTTCTTTTCTTTTCTTTTTTTTCTTTTTATTAAAAATTTCCACCTCCTCCCGCCTCCCATTTCCCTCCCCCTCCCCCTACTCCCTCTTCCCTTCCCTCTCCAGTCCAAAGAGCAGTCAGGGTTCCCTGCCCAGTGGGAAGTCCAAGGTCCTCCCCTCTCCATCCAGGTCTAGGAAGGTGAGCATCCAAACAGGCTAGGCTCCCACAAAGCCAGTTCATGCAGTAGAATCAAAACCCAGTGCCATTGTCCTCGGCTTCTCAGTCAGATTTCATTGTCAGCCACATTCAGAGAGTCCGGTTTGATCACATTCTAAGCTCATATTTGAAGACACATTATATACAAATTGTATCTATCTCTACTTTATATTCATAGGTAGTGAGCAGAGGAGGAGGAAGGAACCCCGAAACTCATGGTTTTGCACATGTCTTCACTACAGCATTCAAAAGGGTACACGTACCTCGCACTGTGCAGGTTCCCCATACAGGTCGGTGGCTGGCCTATTGTTGGCATGGCCTTCAGATTTCCTATGACTTGATTCTACTTCTATACAATTGGATTTGAGTACTGGCTACATATACTCATTTTGATGACTCTATTTTGCTCCAATACAATGATGAAATCTATGTTACTTTATAACCTTCGTTTTGATTGGGCTGTGCATTTGTCATTTTCTTACATGCTTTATACAAGTTCATGTAGTCAGTGTTAGAAGTTATGCTGAGATAAAATTAAATTATTGTTTATTTGTAGCTCATTAATGGGGAAATGCAAAGACCCAGTGGTTCAGTACCTCTACCAATGAAATGCAAGCGGGTGCTGTTAGACACAGTTGCCTCACTGGGTCTATCTATTGGGGGTTCCCCAGTTACATAAGTTCATTGGGTCTTTTTTTAGATTGGTTGAGCTTAAGTTCTTTAATTACAAGTATTTAAAAGAAAAAAATCAAATTAGGTTTTGTTTATGTTCATAAATCAAGAGGTTGTCACTTGTAAGACCTAATTGACTTCCTATTCACTAATTCTACAAGTATGGTTTATATACTTGGTTTTGTAGTTATTGTTGTTTTGTTTTATTTTGTTTTTTTTTCTTTTTGAGAAAGAGGGAGAGAATTTAAGTGTATAGAGAGGTTATGGGAAGATTTGGGAAGACATGATCAAAATATGTAGGAAATATTCAAATAAATCAACAAACATTTTTAAAGAATATATAAATACTCATGTGTGTATAACAGCAATTAAGGAAATAGGGGACAGGAATTTAATAGAGATCAAGGGATGGCACAGGGGAGAGTAAAGAGGGAGGATAGAGAACTTGGAAATGATGGGATTACATTATAATCTCAAAAAGTACAAAAATATTTTAAAATTACATCTTTACCAAAACTACTAGGGAAGACATACATGATTTCATGGTATTCTAAACAGAAAAGTAGCGAGAGTATGAAATAGATAAAGTTTAGCACACGTTTCAATCAATTCCCCATGGATAATTCAAAGCCACACACTACAGAAAGGGGGGAAGCATGGTGTAGTCTTTAGATATAAGCGACATGGGATGATCTTATCCACTTCCACTCGGCAAGCAAATTCTAGCTAAAACTTAACCATCAGATATTTTTAATTCCCAAAACTGAATAATCACAGCTATGGTTTCCACCCTTAAATCGCTACTTTTTGTCCAAATTTATTCAGAGGGATTTGATCATGTATAATGGAATCTGAACCATGAGAAGGAGGTGAAGTGTTAAACTTAAGAAGAAACCAAACTAGCAAGCTCTTGACATGCTCAAACTTATAGCCTCATTAATTGTTTTCCTCTTAGAAATATACAGAAGCAGCAGCACAACAAACGACCAAATCTGTCATTTATGTGACAACCTTTAACAAATGAATGTGGAGTCAGGAAAGGACAATTAGCCCGAGCTTTAAATATAACAACTCTAGAGAAAGAAAGCTTCTTATTGCATTTGAAAAACAAGTACAGTGATTCACGGAAAATATAAGGATGACAAATAGAGAGATATAGGATCCCGAGAAATATGTTGATCATTTGGTTGCTGATCCCCGAGTTTTGCAGTTGTTGCTGGCAATAGGAGGCTATCTAAAACCTGATCAAGACAGGTTGTAATTTTTCATAGCGATAATCAAGCGCAAATTACTTCCCAAGTCTATGAAGTTCTGTTCCAATGAAGAAATAAGTTTGTGTGGATAGGCGTGTGGGTGATATGCTCAGGGAATTGTTTTTGATCGAGTAGTTGAGTTTTGCTTATAAACTTGTGTCTATAGCCTGATCAGCAAGGAGTGTTAAAACATAATCCCCACCCACATCATCTTCTAGGAAGTCACTTCTTGCAGACTGGAGGTGAGAGATGATTAATTTCTCCCTCCACCCACGACATGAGATTAAGCCACTAAAGACAAACACGGAGGTCTAAATAAGGAACTCTGCTGCAATTAAAGTCAGGTTTTTCTATAAGATTGGCATGGAAAGCAGCTCAGGAATGCTCCCTCCCACTTTGCTCACGATGTGTGTCCCAGCTGAAGACTATTAAACCCCAGCACTCCTCTCCTTGGTGGCTTTTTACTTCATCGGTGGAAATAAAGGGGGAAATAGTTTCTGCCTTGTAGTATTGTGCGCTATCATTTGGTGTGCCATTAGGAAAAAGAAGAACATTTTTATCAAGTAAATAAGCACAGATAACATCATCCAATCACCCAGTGCATCTCTCCATAAGATTAGTGCGGAGGTTCCCTTGTGGAAATGAAATTTCCTGATTTAAAAGATGGAGCACACAGGGCCATTTTATTCTGAAGCAGCAAAAACATATGTCTTAGGAAAATATTCAATGAGATTTTAGTGGTGTCGGTTGTACAAGAGTTACCAATTTCTCTATATTATGAAATATTGGTACCAGATCACCTTGCAATCCCTGCTTCTAGAACCAAAGAAAGTCGAAGGAATCTGCATTCCAGCACCCAGCCTCTTTCTTTTATACCTTATTAAATAAGTTGTTGAATGTTCTTTGAGAGAGGCAGAGTTTTGGAAACATAACACAAACAGTGAAGTTAATGTCCAAGTTATTTACTATTTCCAATTACAATAAAAATAAATTGGTTAATGTATGCAAAGTGGCCCCTTATTTTCCTTGATTGTTAACCAACTATGTAACTATTACTTGTTTGACATTTTAATTAGAAAAACCATAAAATATTAGAGCCCTACATAAGACAATTCTTGCCAATGCCAGCTGAGGACACATATTAAATAAGGTATGATCCTGCAGTACAACACAAAGACAATAACATTAAAATGATGGTTATAATCTGCAAGCTGGCACCAGGGCTGAAATCCATAGGGAAGGTATGAACTGCTGCTTTGTGTCCCTCAGAAAATGGATACAGTCCAGAGCTGTACTGTAAAGCCACAGTACACAGATTAAAGACACTGCTCAAACACAAAACGTTAAGCCACTCTTGTGGTTATGATGACAAACACTTGTAGTGACACTAATTAATAATAACACCTCATCACATATGTAGACGTCCATTGGAAAATATATTGTTCAACTCCTACACCAAGTTTACCACCTTTTCTTTTGTCATATATTGTTTTCTAAAAAAAAAAAATTAGCTGGAGAACTGCAACTAAACACAACTTAATGAATATTAATCAATAATGATTATGTTGGATTTTTTGGTGGCTAGAGAGTGAAATAAACATTTCTACCCATAATATATGGTTGTAGACAATGAGTATATGCAGTGTTTTATTGCTTTATAACAAAAGCTTTGAAATTGGGCTAGTGGTTGTGTGTTTAATTGTTTGTTTATTTGACACAGGGTAGTATATCCCTCATATTGGTTTTAAGCTTTGAAGGGTGACTTGGAACTCATGTAGCAGAGGCTGCCCTTGCACTACTTGTCTTTCAGCATCTATCTCCCAAGTTCTGTGATTACAAGCATGTGTCACCACAGCTGATTTCATGGATTTTCTTCTCTCTGAAATTCCAACAAGTACTGGCTTTGTGGGTGCCTAGGCTGTTTGGATGCTCACCTTCCTAGACCTGGATAGAGGGGGAAGGACCTTGGACTGCCCACAGGGCAGGGAACCCTGACTGCTCCTCGGACTGCAGAGGGAAAGGGAGGGGAGTGGGGGGAGGGGGAGGAAAAAGGGAGGCGGGAGGAGGTGGAAATTTTTAATAAAAAAATGTTTAAAAAATTAAAAAATAAAAATAAAAATAAAGACTAAAAAAAATCCAACAAACAGAATGAACCCAAGAGTCATTGTGTAGAGTAAATTAGAATAGAAGCTGTGTCACAGCTAATCACCTACAATAACACTTGGAAGTTAGATGAAAATGATGATGCATTGTACTCTTTTCTATGTCAATATATACACTTTTAACAAAATTCTACTTTCTTTCACAATAACAGTCATGTAGAGACTGTCATGGAGGTAATAATCTTACTAGATTTGAGGGCCACTACTCCAGGAAGAATGCATACTTCGTATAAGGGAATTTGACCTCATGCTGTAAACGTAGTCAAAAGCCTATGGGTTGGATGTCCTATCAGAAAAAGAAATAGAAATATTGTTGCTTGGCTAAATTATCATGACACCAGACTGCCTCCTAATATTTATCTTTATATCCATAGACAAAGGCTACTCTCAACTTTAATCCGAGAAGTCTCTCTTTACCTTGAATGGTTGTGAATGCAGGGATGCTCAAGGTGCTAAAAGTAAGCGAGTGTTGAGTACTCAGCCATAAAGACCGTCGTAAAGTCAAGTGTAGCTCAGAAGAGGATGTAGAAAAAAAAATGAAACCCAGAAATATAGAAGGGCTGTAAAATGTTGCATTCTGGGCATGGTACAGCCAGTGCAATCATGACATCATAGCATCCCTTCTGCAATGGCCAACACAAGACTGGAAATAACAACAATTAATCATGTGTCAGGGAAAAATTTGTGGGATGCTGTCCCTCCTTGATGAACTAACTACCAGCTACTCTTGGCTTCTTGGGGTGGGAAATTCAGCTGTGAATTCATTGCATAGGCTACCAGCCTCCAGCAGATAGTTCCAAATCTATTTTCACACAGAAGTTCCTGGCTAAATTCAGTGGGCCTCAAAACAATGATAAAACATGAATGTCAGAAGAGGACTTGTTGGTCACATCAGTAGGAAGTACTCTGAGAAATAGCAAGAATATATTTTACACACATATGCAATTGTCAAGGAGCAAACCAAATAAAAGTTAAATTGATTCTCATCTCCTAATTTGTTTTTTTTTCATCTCCTAATTTGTAAAACTAGTGAACACAATGTAGCAAAAGTGCTAATATTATCTGATATAGCAAAAATATAATTTAATTAATGTCCTAAAAAAGGAGTTTATTCTGTATTGTTGAGGCCCTGGATGCTATTACTAGTATTCTTACAAGGGCAGCAGGAAAATAAAATACACAGAGGAGAAAATGTAATGATGAAGGCAGGCATTAGAATGGTGTGGTCACAGGCCAATATATTGTGGGGTTTACACAGAAACTAGAAGAGACAAGAATAGATTCTGATCCTAGACTTGCCAACATCTTCATGTTAGGCTCGTGGTCTCTAAAACTATGGAAAATTTCTGTTGCTGTAAGAAAACAAAACTATAGTAATCTAATAGGCATCCCTGTAAACTAGCAAACACACATACAACACTATTGGGATCATGATTGTAGCAATATCGACAATAACTTTTATATCTGGGATAATGATAAAATGATGCTTAAGTCTATTTTAATACCATTTGAGAGCTCAAAAATGTCAGCAATTAAAGACTTCTTATAATTCATCTCTGTCCTGCTGAGTTGCAGAAAGGACACCATAAAGTTCCACCTTAGGCACACATACAGAATTTCACAATATAGAGAGAAAAAAATTTATGAAATTTCTAAAGAATGTACAGTAATTTACTGCGGATTTTAGAGCTAATTTTGTTAGGAAATAATTCTTGCCACTTAGCTCAAGAGTAGAGATTTTAGACAAATAGACAACCTTAGACACTTTGGAAAAAGATCTATAACTTTGTATTCTGCAGGCAGGATCCTGGGTAAAAATACTGAATCTACTCTGGTCCTGAATAAAATTTATCTTTCTGGGAAGATGCAGCTAAGATGAAGGTCAGGCAAGGATAGGCTACATTACCAAAATTTCAGTGATGGGCAAAAGTCAGACTCCAGTACAGAATATTCCGTTCAGACTCTCAACCAAAGCTCAGTGCCTCATCAATTCCAATTTTACTTTTGCAAATTCTCATATAACTAGACAATATCAGAAATCCATCTTGGTTAGCCAGAAAAAGGAAAACAGAAACATCCTTCACACATTGCAAGAACCGTGGATCTTTATCTATAGCCCTTGCAGACAGTAACTTCCTTTTTCTGTTGTCTGTGGTTATAAATGGAAATTGATAAGAGGGGAAATTTTATTTGTGCATTGCCATTTTCTATTTCAGTTTGAGAGCTGTACCACTGTGATGCCTTCTCTCTGTTGGAATTTAAAACAAATCTTCTCCAGTCCTGTGAATGAATTAGAAAATTTAACAAGTATTTTAAGGAAAACCTCATTTACTAAAGAGAAACTTGTGACTAAACTATTGCATACAACTATAAACTTGGGCTTTGGAATGAGATAAAACTCAATTCAAATTCTGTCTATCCATAAGACGGGCATGCAATTTTGAATACACTTATAAGCGATCTAAATCTAAGCTTTTCCGTGAAATAGATGATAAAATACCCTGAATCAAATTAAATAAGAAATGCAGGACTGATAAAAATCATGTCTCTGTGCAGAGGTCAAGGGGCAATCTCACACTTCTTTTTTCAAGTGCTAACCCTGTATTTAGGACCATCTCTTACTAACTTGAAACTCAGTAGACTAGATTGACTATCAAAGGAATCCTAGTGATCCATCTGTCCCCACCTCCTTACCTTTGGGATGACAAACACATGCTCAAATAAACTTCTTGTTCCTGTGTCATGCAAATAAGCAGAAACCCAGATGTCTGCACTAGATGAGCAATGTGTACTGCTAGTCATTGGAGGACTGCCCAGTACCTTCTCTAAATCACCAAGACTTGAGTACTGGGCCCCATTACCAACTTGTTCCCATGATTAGGAATCAGAATCCACAGAACGCAACACTGTGATGCAGTTCTGCACCCATTTTTTGAGGCCTAGCAAGAACCTCAAACAAATGATTTAGAATTAAAATTGTGTTGTGAGAACAAAACACTATAAAGTTATTGGTGACGAAAAGATTAAAACGAATCAATATTTACCATTCAAGGCACTCTGTGAGACTAGAAAGGCAGAAACTAATCCCACTTCCCATTTTGCTAATGACTTCTGTCGTACAGAAATTTTAGTTTGACACAAGTCTATTTTCTATTTTTACTTTTTGTTGTCTGTGCTTTTAGGTTCACATCCAATAGTCCTTGCCAAAATGAACATTCCTCTACCTCTAAACACCCAAATATTAATGGCAGTTTCTTCCTTTCTTCTTGAACCATTTATTCTGCTTCCCTCATGATGCTTTTTCACCACAAAGGATACTTGCTGGAAGTTAGTCAAGTTCATATTTGGTGACATGCTATTAGATGGTCAAATATTAGATGCATTAAAATAAAATATCTGATTTCCAGAGTTAGAATTGGAAACTAAGAAAAGCAAAGGCTCTCACGGGCCTAAAATGACATAGTGCCTGAATTTAGAAGCATCACACTAGAATCCATTCTTTTCATGTGTATTGCATACTTAGTGTGCCCTGCACTTGCAAAATACTGTGATGTGATTGGGCAAATTCCCTTTGCTACCAGCCAGTGGCCCCGGTGATATGGGTATACCCTGTCCTCCACTTTTCTATGCTCATACAGACAGGCACATAAGAACTTAGACAATCATCACTCCCAGAGCTAAAGTTCATTTAACTACGTAATTCCCTGGGAAGGTGTTTTAGATAATTCCCTACCACTGTTAAGGCTTTCCATTAACCTTTCATGCCCTTAAAAACCATACTTGCTTTAACCTGCTCTTTTAAAAAAGATTGTGTGTGTGTGTGTGTGTGTGTGAGAGAGAGAGAGAGAGAGAGAGAGAGAGAGAGAGAGAGAGACCAACAAATGCTCAGAGGTGGAACTGAAGGCATTTGAAAAACATCTGGCTTATTCTGTGGATGATGCCGGGATTTGAACTCATGTCTAATTTTTTAACAAATTAAACTTCTTTCTATGATAATGAAAACACAATCTAACTAGGGTTTAACTTTATTATTTTTCTTCTTACAAATGACTTGCACAAAGAGCTGAGGAGCTTTTTACAGTTAGCACACTTAGCACCAGGCTTTGGGAGAAAACAAATGATCCCCTTCACAGAGTTTTCTGTGCTCATCAGAACTGTGTGGGTTTTAGGGAGTTCTTCATATTCTATACATTATAGAAAACCCTAGAACAAAACTTCCCTTTGACAGAAGTCAAATAATAATAAGAAAATCGTTTCATGAAAAAGATGGAGTCGGTGCTGCATAGATGTTTCAGAAGCTAAGTCTGCTTGTGAACCAATCGTAAAAACCAGAGTTTCAAAAGTATGTGAAAAACACATTTTTTTACTGAACACTTGCTACTTACCAAATGTACTCCAGACATCTTTGTATGAGGTTAATTTCCTCTGTTCTCTAATTTTTATGATTGTGATCTCTCCTTCTTCTCCCCTCTCCCCGATTCCTTCCCTTCTTGCCTCTCCTCCCCACCCTCACTGGTTATATGGATAGTAAAAGAGTCATCTCTGAGAACTGCTGTAACTGGTTATCTCTATAAATTCATCATGTAGTGATTTTGTTTTGAAATGTGGGTAATTCCACAAGGTCAGCAATTCGGTACCAATTTGTTTCTTATTTATTTCTCTTTGCTAACTGATACCACATATTTTTTTTTCTTGGACCCTCCTTACACTTATGCTCAAGTATTCAGGTCATTTATGATGATGAATAACAGAGCCTTGAACTCACAAGAGGTAACTTGTAGCCAGCCACTGTGCTGCTGCCCATTCACAGGCATTATATGTATATAGGGACTTAATTTAGCCTCGACAAATCAGTTTTTCAGCACTCTCTGTATTTAAGCTGTTGTTTGATGGGTCCAAATACTGACCTCAGTGACGTCATAATTCACTGTGGATGGACCAAGATCAAATGGCAGCAATGCATGCTGCAAGGAAAAGGGAAATGAAAGCAAAGAAATGTTGCCCCGAAGGCATGTGTTCAGCTACTCTTATATATGTCTGTTCCAGACATTTTCTAGGTGAAGCTGGCTTCATCTAATTTTTCCATGATAATAAAATACCATATTTATTTTTCATAATTGAAAAGAAAACCTAAGACTTAAAGAGGTGTAATCTGTTCACAGTCATGAAGCCAAACAGGGAAAGCTAAGGTTGAACTTGAGAACTGTTTGACCCGAAAAGTAAAGGCCCATACAGCACAGTAGAACACAGAAGGTGGAACTGCAGGCCACAGGGACACTGTAATAATGAAAGGCGGCTTGACTGTGTCAACTGATCATGGGAAGAGATAACTATTCGCCAGAGCACAGTCACCAGCACACATCCTGGAAAAAGCATAAATTCCGTTTGCTCTTTGTGAAAGTCAACTGTAGGACATTGTAAGGTTAAACCCTGGTAAAGGTGTGCTTTCATTATCAGACAAAGAAGTTTGATCTATTTAAAATGCATGACACATAATGAGAATTATCTGGTCCCAATAAATATTTTGGATAGTAACAGTAGCACAGGAGAAAATGTTTTAAAAGAAGAGGGATGGAAAGAGGCAGGGAGATGAAGTCAACGTATTTCTGGCAAGAGAAAGAATAATCTGTGGTGGCCGTTGGACTGGAAATGGCACAGATATCAAAAGAGGCCACCACACTGGAACATATGCAGTGAGATGTGGCAGTAGAATGAATGGGATTGAGAAGAGCAAGAGAGGCAAATGGGCAGAAGTTCCTCAAGATGATAATTAGGGCATGATTAAGACATGGATGGCTCAGCTGTCTGACTTAAGAAAGCAAAAGTCTGCTGGTGCACACTGTGAGGCTGGTGAGCACAGTGGGGGCAGGGCTGAGTCTGGTGCACACAGTGGGGGCAGGGCTGAGTCTGGTGCACACAGTGGGGGCAGGGCTGAGTCTGGTGCACACAGCGGGGCAGGGCTGAGGCTGGTGCACACAGTGGGGGCAGGGCTGAGTCTGGTGCACACAGTGGGGGCAGGGCTGAGTCTGGTGCACACAGCGGAGCAGGGCTGAGTCTGGTGCACACAGCGGGGCAGGGCTGAGTCTGGTGCACACAGCGGGGCAGGGCTGAGTCTGGTGCACACAGCGGGGCAGGGCTGAGTCTGGTGCACACAGCGGGGCAGGGCTGAGTCTGGTGCACACAGCGGGGCAGGGCTGAGTCTGGTGCACACAGCGGGGCAGGGCTGAGTCTGGTGCACACAGTGGGGCAGGGCTGAGGCTGGTGCACACAGTGGGGCAGGCCTGAGGCTGGTGTACACAGTGAAGCAGAGAGGTGGCTTGTGTACCAGGTTGTATAACTCTCACACTGCTGGAACATCAGGGTGGTAACTATGCCTGACTATAGTTATAGAGTCTTCACCTCTTAAAAGCGAAAATTACTCTGTAGTCAAATTCCTGGAGATATCTATTTCAAGAACATAGTGATTTTCTTTGAGTAAAAAGAAAGACAGCACAAAAAACAAAACCAGAAGATTATTTGGAAGCTGTTATGGAACTTTCTGCAGTCAAAGAAGATGGAGATTACTGGGTGTTTCTTCTGTAGACCTCATCTTGAAAAATTGATACTTCTCTTACACCAATTCCAAGAATTTAACACTGAAAGATGGAAAAAGAATTAAGGGGCAGCAAATCCAAAACATCTGAAATCAATGGGGAAAACATCTCAGTTATCTAAAAACCATCTGGAAAGTAAAATCAGCAAAGAAAATGGGAAAGTCATGAAATAGAGAAGGACTTTTCTCAACATTACTCAAGTTTCCTCTCAGTCTTGATGCCAGGATCAAGTATTATACTCTTGTGGGAGAGATGTGTTGCTGGCAATTAGGTTCCACATGGATGGGTCTGTTAAACATCACAAAGAGGAAACAATGAATAAAATGCCAGGAGAATTTAAATGGCATGGTTACATCATTATCTGCACCGAGCGTAGAAAAGGAAGAATTTGAGATGTCATGTGCACTTCAAAATATATTTCCTTTGTAGGCAAATTGAAACTGACAAAATTCTTTAATTTGTTAATATATCTATGTTTAATGTTTATAGGTTCAAATTAAGATGTGACAGTCAAGAATAGTGGTGAAGATCTGTAATGTCAGCATGTGGGAAGTTGAGGCAGGAGGAATGCTCTGAGTTCCAGGCCAGCTTAGTCAATTAGGTAAAATGCTATCTTAAAACAAAAGAAATCAAACAATCAGAAATGCCAAAAATAATTCAGTACTATAAAAACAAATTTCCCAAGTGGTTCTTACCATCTGCCTGATACCAACTTGTTCAATATTTTATCATCATAGATGTGATAATATTTTTTATTTAATAGAATCTAATTTTTCTCTTAAAAGTAACTTATAAAATACTTTCTATTGGTCATATGTGCAACATAGCTAAGAAGTAAACAAACAAAATGTGTGACTTGAAACATGCCGAATAGTTTGAATGATACATATATAAGACAGGAAGGTATAATGAATGAAACAGGATGAGAAGGCCCAGTGGAATCTCATCCAGACACATGATTTCTTTGTCAGATTTTACCTGTTGAGTTTATAAGCTTAAGTGGTTTGTCTGCATGTATGTCTATGTACCATGTGCTTGCCTACTTAACAAAGAGGCCAGAAGAGGCCATCAGATCTCCTGGGACTGGAGGTGCGAGCTACATATTGACTCTGGGTTTTCTGGAGAAGCATACAGCGCTGTTAAACACTGAGACTTCTCTCTAGCCATTGTCACCTTTTAAATCCAATTCACACTGGTAATTTCCTTCTGGAGTCTTTGAATCAACCCTTTAATATTGTCTTTGCTTTTCTTTTTGAAATTAAAATATAACTACACCTTCTCTCTCTACCTTTTTTCCCTCTAGCCCTTCCCATATACTTTACCCATTTGTTCTCTTTCTAAAGTTCAATATATATAATATATAATACATATTTATATATATTCTCTCAGTTTATATACTGTTACTTGTGTGTATATTATTTAAGGCTGGTCACTGGCATTGGATAGCCAATTCCAAAGAATGATTTTGTCATCAGAAATTTCAGAGGAGCTATACCCATGAAGCATCATCAACATGTCTGCCTAAACAAGGCATGGACAGGGATGACACCAACAGACAATCTGATATGGAATTAGTTACAATGCTGTTTGGCCAATAGCTTAAGCATATTCCTAGCTAGCTCTTACATCTGAATTAACCCATTTCTATTAATCTGTGTATTGCCATGTGGTTGTGGCCTTCCGACAAGTTTCTGGAGTATCTGTCTCCTTTGGCAACTGCATTGCGTCTACCTGACTACGCCAACTCTCTCTCTCTCTCTCTCTCTCTCTCTCTCTCTCTCTCTCTCTCCATCTCTGTTTGGATTTTTCACTTGACTTTACTCTGTGAAGTTATTGGCCAAAAGCAGTTTCTTTATTATCCAATGGAAATAAAGCATATTCACAGCATACAGAGGAGAATCCCATACCAGTTATGCGACCTCAGAAATGGCAACTTTAGCAGAACATATATCTCTCTTTTCATAGCTCTACCAACCTTCCATAAAGTATATTTTACTCCTCCCTTTTACAAAGCTGATTTTCCACACTCTAGGTATATATGATCTTAAATAAATATTTTTCTAGTCTTGAGAACATGGCATTAAATATATGAATACTTTCCATTCAGCACAGAAAAATTAAGAACTACCCCCAATGCAAATGCATTTTTCTATTAATCTTGGTAAGCTTTTTTGCATAAATAGTGGAAAACATTTTGTCTCTCTTTAACTTACCATTTACCATATGAATTAAACATGAACAGCTACTTTGGGGCTCACTGAACCTTGTAGTGAAATCCAAATCACTACAAGACGTTCACTCAATTTTTCCCATGTTCCAGGGCTATTGCCTCCAGCAGTTTTCCCTTATTTAAAGCTTCCCCTTCAGTTAATTATGTTTACAGAAAAGGAAAATAACAACCAGTACCACAGTGAAAAATTCTACCTATTGAGGTCATTTGAATTTTGGACCAGCCTGTGGAATGCAGGTGGTGCCATCACACTAGGGAAGTTATACGTAATATATATGTGCATGTAAATGCATGTGTGCACACAAGTGTGTATGATATATTTATACAAATATGTGCATATTTAGATATATATGTATATTCTCTCTGCTGTTTTATTAACTGGTAATTCCACAGCATTCATCAAACTCATACACTAATTGATCTAATTATGATATATGTGTCTATGTCTATGTGTGTGAATATAGATATAATCAATTATAACTTAGAAGTATTAAGCCTACAAATCTAGTTTACAATCAATTAATCATGTACAAGGTGAGAGAGTATTTTTCTTTGTTAGTATAATTTTAAAATAATTTCCTAAAATATCGTTGAATGATGAGTATTTTATAAATACTTCAAGTAAGTCTTGCCAAAACCATGCAATTTTTAATGTAGGAAGAGATGAGCAAATGAGACACTTTCCACAGATTAACACGGAGAACTACATCAATTTCAGTGGTTTATAAAGACACCTGCTTTCTGCTTTGGGTCAGTGTTTCGAACAATTTTACTCAAAATATTTATCCTCAAAGCAGCATGGTGGAATCAAGGTCTCTAAAGCAATAAACTTGCCCACCCAACTTTACCATTTCCAGGGAAGCCTCACTGGTGGTAATCCTGATGATTATCTTCATAAAGGGAATTAATCTCCGAAAACTTCAAGCAAATCTGTATAGCAAATGCTAAGATTTCAACAGTACCTGTACAAAATTTTGTTCTTCTGTCTTGGGAAATGTCTTCAGTGTGGGCCCCCATGCTTTCTGCTTTGGGTCAGTGTTTCGAACAATTTTACTCAAAATATTTATCCTCAAAGCAGCATGGTGGAATCAAGGTCTCTAAAGCAATAAACTTGCCCACCCAACTTCACCATTTCCAGGGAAGCCTCACTGGTGGTAATCCTGATGATTATCTTCATAAAGGGAATTAATCTCCGAAAACTTCAAGCAAATCTGTATAGCAAATGCTAAGATTTCAACAGTACCTGTACAAAATTTTGTTCTTCTGTCTTAGGAAACGTCTTCAGTGTGGGCCCCTCAGCTATAAGTGCATTAAGTAAAACTAGAAACCGAAGAGCAGAATTCCCTGACACAAAATGCTCATCCGCTACTGTCAATCATAGCCTCTAGCAAACACAAAATTTCTGCCTTTGTTAGTTATTAAGGATTCTATTCTGTTTTGTTATCTTTGTAAAAGGCAGAGTGTGGAAACTGGAAAGTAGAGACTGGCATGTTCTTGTGCTTTAGAGTTAGAAGCGCCTGTTTCTACAGAATTGTGGCTGCTCATTTGCAGAGGTTGCATCAATGGAAACAATACAGGAAATGCATGCAGATATCAACATCTCACCTTTGAGTGCAAATCAATCACACCCATGCAAAGAAAAAACAAAAGACTGATAACAGGTTAGCAGGATGCACACTAGACTACCCACAGAGTCTCATTAGTGCAGAAATGCATGTACTAATAAATAGCACATTTGGAAGCAATATTCTTAACACATCCATAGTGAGATGGGAAAGAAGTAATTCACAAAAAGAGAATATATTCCACATATTCAGGATGAAAAATCTTCCGGCTGAAAATAAAGCATCAAAGCGAGACAGATAAATACTGTGAAATATAAAGGAAAACATTTTGTCTTTTCTAGACCTAAACATTGAACCTAAATAACACACAGAATGTACTTAGTAATCGTTTATTACTATACAGTATCTAGACTATACTGACATTCACATAGTGAAGAGTTTTCTGTCACTCTGGAAATTTCTTAAATGTTTCTAAAAATATGTTTATCATACAAGAAAAATAAATGAGTATCACTGCACACTGAAATATGTAACAGAAGATTAGATAGTTAAGTCTATCGAGAAAATTATCATGCTGAAATCTTCTCTCTAGATAAGACAATTCACTTAGTAAGTATTGTATGAACATTATTTAACATTTTATTGATCCAAATAAAATGACAAGTGAGAATGTATGCATTAGCCATGACCTCTCATGCCGCTTTTGAGGAAATGAAGCTACTTGGGGTGGAAAGATTATGAACACTTAGTCTTTCTTTCAAGGCATCCAATCTCTATTTATTTAAGAACATACCCCAATAATACTCAAAGTTTGAGTAATAAAATGATGTGCTTACAAGTATCAGAACCAAAAATTTGAAAATCAAAGGAGCATGCCTAGCATTGACTAAAAGCAATAAATGAATGAATGAATGAATAAATAAATAAATGCTACTTTACATCTCTACTTGCAATCTGCCAAACATAGCTAGAATTAAAGAGACCCTAGTGGCCATTTTGTTTAGAATGAGGAATTGAGTTTATTGCATTCTTATATAGTAGTATTCTTTTTCTAACTTCTGATGGTGTCTGCCCGTATTTCCATTTTCCTAATTTGAAACTCAAGTTAGTGTGTCATTGGAATTACACAAGAACTGCATTCTTAACACCAACACCTTTGTGTTTTCACTCAGAGCCCAGAGGCCTCTGAGGTCTGATGTTAAGCTAAGCTATGTAATCTTTCATCGAGGCAGATGCCACTGTAGCTGCCTCCGGTGTGAATGACTTCTTATCCTGAAATCAATCACTACTTTGATCTTTAAAAATAATGGTTGGCAAACTCTGAAATGGGCTAGAGATTTCATTATTCTTAGCCAAACATGGAAACAAAATTCAAAATCAAAGTTCACGGTACTTATTTCTGAGAACTCTTTATATGAAAAAGAGCTGGCAGTCACATTGATGGTGATTTTCCAATTAATAGTGCAAGGAGATAGAGTTGTGTGCCATCTTTTCTGCACTCTTCTGTACAAATGGAGCCGAAGGGCGAAACTATATGTCCAGTTTCCTATTCTGCTGCTGGTTTCCTAAACGGTTGAGGTTTTTCATTGGGATATATTCTCAGAGCAGGTGAAAGAAGCTGCTAGATCTTGACATTGACAGCAATGATGGTGGTTCTAGAGGTCACTGTAGTATGGATGGGACAGGATTATTGCAGACCTTGGCCCTGCGAGAGCCCTCTGTGTTTCTAGCATGCCCAGGCCGGGCAGCAGTGGCAGCTGCCTAAGTGCCCCTGTCAATAAGTACTAGCCATTGTCTCACTTACGCTATTGTTCATGTCTCTAGTTCTCCTCTCTTCTTCTACTTCTCTAGCTCTTTGATGTAACTGACCTGGACCAGCTGGTCGTTCATTCTTCTTCAGTGACAAGGTCCTAGGTGGGCAGTGGCCAGAGGATGAAACGATGATGAATACAGAACGCCGGAGGCTGGAGGTCTTGCGTATGCGATATCTTTGTGTCAAGCAAGCTTAAGAAACACAGCCTGTTACATACTATTTCCAGGGGGAAAATGGGACAAAGTCAGAGAGAAACTAATCAAGCAACTAGCATAGGAGGAGCACAAGTTATCTCAAGATCATTACAGACTGGGCACACAATGACTTGGCACTGATAACTATTGCCTGGTACAGTGGGAAGAGTTGAGTTCCTTAGACCTGAAGTCCAACTCCCCCAAGGCCCTGGCCCCAGGTCATGACCAGCTCTGTCAAGTATATTCCTAGTTCTAGAGAGGGAACTGTGTTCCTTCCTTCTTTATACATCAGGGCCTCAAGGAAAAGCTCCCAAGGCCCTGCCCACGGGCAATTACTGGCTCTGCCTTGCCTAAACTTGTTCCTGGTTTTGAGTACTGTTCTCAGTACATCAGGGCCTTAGGGAAAACCTCCAATCCCCTCAAACCTCAACAGTAACAGGATTTTTATATTAAGTCTCCCAGTTTTGCTCTTACCAGTTCAGACTTTTCTAAAATATACTTTACTATTCCCTTGGTCATGATTACTCTACAGTCTTCAAAATCTATATTGCTGTCACCCATTTATTTGGGGGAAAAAATCTCTACTTAGGCTTCAGGTGGGATTATGAATAAAGAAAAAATAGATCAGAGTTTAAAACAAAAGAGCCAAAGTGATGGTGTCTCAGTGATCTTTGAAGCATAAAATACAGACTATTATGTTTTCTCTCTGACTACATTGGGGACTTGCCAGATGCTAACGTTGGAGGAGGAATCACCGTGATCCAGGTCTAACCCCCTTGGAGAATGACTAATGTGTAACGACAAAAACTTGTTTTTGCCTGCCTTTTGGACATTAAATGCTAACAAGCTCCATGCTTTCCTGATTTAGATGCCATATCATTTCTGCCTCTTCACTGATTTTTTTTTTTCAGTTTGAAGAAATCTGAAAGAATCAGTTTCCAACCAAATCCCCGATTGATTGAAGTGGTGTTTTCTTATCTCAATATTTTTCATATTTCTCATCTAATAACCAAAAAGAATATTAATATTTCTACCAGACAATGCTTGTGGCTACATTACTCATCTCACTAATGGGTTTTCTATAAGTACATGCATCTAGTTTCCAGGAAATCATCCATTTCTATCTTCAGGGAGGAATGAAGGTTTTTAAAGTGTCTTAAAGAGCCACTACTTGTCACACAGTTGAGTGTGCAGAGGTAACCTGAACTAGGGCCAACACTACTGATTCAAATGCTGATCCATCCCTGGATAGAGAACACAATGATCCAGAGAAACTGAAAATAACCATCTAAATAGAAATTTTCTTGGGAATTTCAACACTTTAACCCTTTGGATTTTTACCTTTAGAAATTCTTACCACTGAAAGCATCCTGAAATTAAAACATCACTGCTTTTCTCCAAATAGACTCAAATCAACATTTAAAAACTCTTAATTTTTTTTATTTAATATGTAAGGTATGAGACCAGGGACTGATGGCCTGCTCACCATTTGGCAGAATGTGTATCTTCTACTCATAGACTCATTGAGTTTTTTCCTGGCATCAACCACTAACCAAGTTTTCAGGTCTCTTCAGTGGGACACCTCCATTTTGACTTGCTAGCATTGCACCTGAATATACAGTATTTGGGTTTTATGTCCATCAGGTCTCTGTAGCCATCACGGACTGGTCTAAAATGTTGCCTAACTTATTTTGACTTTTATAAATTCAATATGATGTTCAGGTACTTTGATTGCTTTCCTGGGTATTTCCAGTGAAAATTAGATTCTTCTCCATCACCACCTACCAATCCTCACTTTGAGCTTCTGAGAGCCATGTAGAAAAATGGAATTAATACCACAATAAATTTTAATTTGGAACTTGGTGATTCTCAGTGCCCTTTGAACACGAATAAGATATCAATTATAGATATGGTACTTCCTGGTGGAGGCAGAAAGGAAGTAGACAAGAACCACTGTGCTAACATGGATCTGAACCCTGAACACATACTTGCATTTGACCCTTCGTGGTCCATCTTCATCCCCTTAGTGTGTCATATCTGTTTCTTTGATCTTTATATCTCTTATTGTTTGGTCTGTCTCTTTTGTTGCTGATTTTAAATTTTTATTTTATTTCAAATTGTGTGTGTGTGAGTGTGTGTGTGTGTGTGTGTGTGTGTGAGAGAGAGAGAGAGAGAGAGAGAGAGAGAGAGAGAGAGAGAGAGAGAGAGATATGGAGGCAGAATCCAGAAATAAAAAGAAAATTACCACTTTGTGTGAATGAGTGTGGTGTGTGTGTGTGTGTGTGTGTGTGTGTGTGTTAGCCTGTGTGGTTGTCTGTCTGTCTGTCTATAAGAGGACAACTTGAAAGGCTTTTCTCTACCCTTTCACCATGTGGTGCCTGGGGATCAAAATCAAGTAGTCAGTGAGCACCTTTACTCACTAAACCAGTTTTAAGCTCCCCCCCCCCAAAAACACACACACTATTTTACTTTTTAAAAAAATTTTATTAAATGAGACAAGGTCTTTCTATGACTCCCAGGCTGACATGGAACTCAGTTTGTACCTCGAAGATATCTTCAGCCTCCAGAGTGACAGAATTAGATGTGTGTTACAATTTCCTTGCCCATTTACACAGAAGGCTCTTATTTCAGTTCATGGAAGATCGACAAAAAGCACAACCTTCCTTCCTTTCTTCTCTCTGTCTGATGCATCCATTTCTGTTTTCAACAGCCTTCTCTTGTCCCTACCAAGGAAACTCAAATGGATTCAGGCATTTTGTTTGTCTTTTATTCACTTAAATTTTAGTCTCAAAACAAGGGTTTCCCCTTGGCTGCTCCTTACTCTTTTTTTGTTTGTTTGTTTGTCTTGTTTTTTGTTTTTCGAGACAGGGTTTCTCTGTGTAACAGCCCTGGCTTTCCCGAAACAAACTTCGAAGACAAAGCTGACCTCGAATGCACAGAGATCTATAATCCACAGAAATCTCTAGTCTTTTATAAGATTTGAGCATCGATAAAAGATTTATTTATATTCTAATGTGTCTACATGCTTCTTAGACATAAGATAATTTTGTCTTAGGCTATTTTGTAGCATACCAAAGCCAGTGCTGCCCAATAGCAATACAGCCCAATTCACAGTTGTATGTGTAAATTTTCCAAGAAATATACTTTTAGTTCTTGAAATCTTGAATTCACTTTAAATCTACAACCTACTCAATTCAACAGAATTCTAGACTGAAGCCACCATTTCTTGCTATCCTCTATTGATACATTCATTCATGAGTTCCGCTGAAATACCCATTTAAGATCGGAGAAAATAGGCCAGTTACAATGTTTGAAGGACTAGGAAACTAAGCCTTACCCAAAGCAATAGGATAACATTTATGATTCAGTGAAATAAAACTCTACACAAGTATTTCAAGTTTTGAGATAATTAGTTGCTAGGGTGATATTTGAGGGGAAAATCAATGAAAGATTTCTGGTATCTGTTCTGCCAGCTCTGTGGAAATCCTTGAGTCAGACTCAACTTTTCTCTATTCTTGTTCTGTCTGCAGACTCTTGGACATAGAACCAATGCCGTGGTCTACCAGAACTAAAGTCACCAGAAACCTACCACACATACCTTTGCTCATAACCTCATGCCGTTATAGCTCAGTGTTCACATCCAACAACAGGAGAGAATTGAAGCCAAAGGAAAGAGTAGAATGGTTTATGCCACTTAATTCATCTCTTGACTCCTCCATCAGTGCCCTGAGTTTTTCATGTAGGGGGATAATAGGACAAAGAAAGCAAGACTGATTCTTACCTAATCAAATATTCTAACTTTTGTTATGTTTGGGCCAGCTCTTCTGTATTAAAGCCCAAAATGCACAAAGTTTGTCTTTTGAATTCCTCTTTGATTATTCCCTCCATTATTTCTAGTATCACCTTTACAGTCTAAGTGTACAACGAATACATCTATGAGGGGAGTGCTAGGAGAAAGAAAAATACGCATTACTCTTTCACAGACAATCCTGCCACACTTCTATAATGTTGGCTTCTTCCAAAATGAATCTTATCAAAGGAACTTAGATAATGCCTCCACTGCACACCCAAACTGTAGGTCTATCAATATACTGAAGGAACCCATATTGGGGTGCTCCGATTGAGACCCTCTATTGTGGTCACCTAGGACACCATGACAGTATTCATCCTTACATAGGATTAACATTTCCAATGAGAATAATGCACCGGGGTTGACACTGTTATGGCCTCTCCTGTATCTGTGTCATCATCCTAACTCAATTGCAAGCGACTCCCTGACAGTTGCTGTCTAATATGATAAAGAAATGAGGGTTGATTGTGAGTTTACAATGGAAAGAAGTGAGATATTGAAGAAAACACGTGATTTGATGAGCATAAGGGAGGGCTGTCTTTCTTTCGCACGACCCAGCACCCCTCCCCAACCCTGTCCCGCTGTATGCTAGGACCAGTGCTCAACTACAGTCTTAAGCTCCTAAACTAAGGCGACCCACCCAGAGCGGTGAGTGCCTGCCAGCCAGGCAGGCCTCAGGGTCCCCTGTAAGGGAGCCGGGCACCTTCAGCTCTGGCACCAGGCTTCCTGCGCGCTCCTGAATACCCCCCACCCCTGCTCCATTCATCCTGTTGGCCCTGGATCATTGGGCTACCGGCGGCCCTGTTTAGTTGCTGAGGAATCCCATCAGGACGGGTGAGTGTGTGCTACCCAGGGGCGGACTGTCCCGGAAGAGAGCACAAACCCCCTCCCCCAGCTCCTTCTGCAGGGCTTTCTTTCGCACGACCCAGCACCCCCAGCACCCCTCCCCAACCCTGCCCCGCTGTATGCTAGGACCAGTGCTCAACTACAGTCTTAAGCTCCTAAACTAAGGCGACCCACCCAGAGCAGTGAGTGCCTGCCAGCCAGACAGGCCTCAGAGTCCCCTGTAAGGGAGCCGGGCACCTCCAGCTCTGGCGCCAGGCTTCCTGCGTGCTCCTGGATACCACCCCCCCCCCCACCTGCTCCATTCATCCTGTTGGCCCTGGATCATTGGGCTACCGGCGGCCCTGTTTAGTTGCTGAGGAATCCCATCAGGACGGTTGAGGAGGAATCCCATCTGGACGGGAACGGTTCCTGCTTCTACACTGAAGAGATATACCCTGAGAGTCAATCACAGCAAAGTCTGGACCAAGAGACCAGGCCTCTCCTGGCTCCATTTGAAGGAAGAGATGGGAAGGCGCCAATACAAGAATTCCTCCAACAATCTGAAAGGCAACATGACACCACCAGAAACCAGGGATCCCGAAATAAGAAGAATTGTACACCCTACTCCTGAAGAAATAGAAGAAATCGACTCAAAAGTGAACTATATGAAAATAATAGAGGACCTTAAACAGGAGGTGAAAAACTGCCATAAACAATTAGAGATTACAAACAAAAAGGTAGAGGAAATGAATAAATCGCTCAAAGACACGCAAGAAAACTAAGAGAAACAAGAAAAAGCAATCAAACAGGTTAGGGAAGCGGTTCAAGACATGAAGAATGAAATGGAAGCAATGAAGAAAGCACAAACCGAGGGAAGAATGGAGATGGAAAATCTGGGTAAACGAACAGGAATGACAGAAACAAGTACTAACAACAGATTACAAGAGATAGAAGAGAGAATATCAGACACTGAAGATAACATAGAAAAAATAAACACACTGATCAAAGAAAACAGTAAAACCAACAAATTCTCATCACAAAACATTCAGGAAATTTGGGACACAATAAAAAGACCAAACCTAAGAATAATTGGAGTAGAAGAAGGAGAAGAAGTGCAGCTCAACGGTACAGAAAATATACTTAATAAAATTATAGAAGAAAACTTTCCCAACCTGAAGAAAGAAGTGCCTATGAAGGTTCAAGAAGCATACAGAACACCAAATAGGCTGGATCAAAAAAAAACATCCCTGCTCGTGCTCCGTCTCCTTCTGCTCCTGATTTGGACCTTGAGATTTCTGTCCGGTGCTCCCGTGTGGGTCTCTGTCTCTGTCTCTGTCTCCTTTCATCGCCTGATGAAGGTTAATATTCCTGAGGATGCCTATGTGTTTGTCTTTGGATTCACCTTATTTAGCTTCTCTAGGAACATGAATTATAGGCTTAATGTCCTTTATTTATGGCTAGAAACCAAATATGAGTGAGTACATCCCATGTTCCTCTTTTTGGGTCTGGCTTACCTCACTCAGGATAGTGTTTTCTATTTCCATCCATTTGTATGCAAAATTCAAGAAGTCCTTGTTTTTTACTGCTGAGTAATACTCTAATATGTATATATTCCATACTTTCTTCATCCATTCTTCCATTGAAGGGCATCTAGGTTGTTTCCAGGGTGCACCCACACACTAAGACAATGGGGATGTTCTATTGGGATCTCACCAAGGCCAGCTGGCCTAGGTCTGAAAAAGCATGGGATAAATCCGGACTAGCTGAACATAGCGGAAAATGAGGAATACTGAGAATTCAAGAACAATTGCAGTGGGTTTTTGATCCTACTGCACGTACTGGCTTTGTGGGAGCCTAGGCAGTTTGAATGCTCACCTTACGAGACCTGGATAGAGGTGGGCAGTCCTTGGGCTTCCCACAGGTCAGGGAACCCTGATTGCTCTTCGAGCAGATGGGGGGGGGGGGGACTTGATCGGGGGAGGGGGAGGGAAATGGGAAGCGGTTGTGGGGACGAGGCAGAAATCCTTAATAAATAAATAAATTTAAAACATAAAAAAAATCCCCTCGCCATATAATAATCAAAACACAAAATACACAGAATAAAGAAAGAATATTAAGAGCCGCAAAGGAAAAAGGCCAAGTTACTTATAAAGGTAAACCTATCAGACTTACACCTGACTTCTCTATGGAAACCATGAAAGCCAGAAGGTCCTGGATAGATGTACTGCAAAAACTAAGAGATCATGGATGCAAGCCCAGACTACTATATCCAGCCAAGCTTTCGTTCACTATAAATGGAGAAAACAAAATTTTCCAGGATAAAAACAAATTCAAACAATACGTAGCCACAAATCCAGCCTTACAGAAAATTATAGAAGGAAAATCACTAACCAAGGAGTCCAACAATGCCCACAATAACTCAGTCATCTAGAGACCTTTCACCAGCGCAACTCAAAGAAGGGAAACACACAAACCCTACTACTAAAAAAGTGACCGGAGTTAACAACCACTGGTCATTAATATCACTTAATGTCAATGGGCTCAACTCACCTATAAAAAGGCACAGGCTAAGGGATTGGATACGAAAACAGGATCCAACGTTCTGCTGTTTACAAGAAACACACCTCAACCACAAAGACAGGCACCTACTCAGAGTAAAGGGCTGGGAAAAGGCTTATCAAGCAAATGGTCCTAAGAAACAAGCAGGTGTGGCCATACTAATTTCTAACAAAGTTGACTTCAAACTTAAATCAATCAGAAGAGATGGAGAGGGACATTTTATACTCATAACAGGAACAATTCATCAGGAAGAAGTCTCAATCCTGAATATCTATGCCCCGAATATAAAAGCGCCCACGTATGTAAAAGAAACATTACTAAAACTCAAGGCAGACATCAAACCACACACACTAATAGTAGGAGACTTCAACATTCCTCTCTCACCAATGGACAGGTCAATCAAACAGAAACCTAACAGAGAAATTAGAGAATTAATGGAGGTAATGAAGCAAATGGACTTAACAGACATCTATAGATTATTCCACCCGAAGAGGAAAGAATATACCTTCTTCTCTGCAGCTCATGGAACCTTCTCGAAAATTGACCACATACTCGGTAACAAAGCTAACTTACACAGTTACAAAAAAATATTAGTAACCACCTGTGTCTTATCAGATCACCATGGATTAAAGTTAGAATTCAACAACAATGCTACCCCCAGAAAGCCTACAAACTCATGGAAACTGAACAGTCAACTTCTGAACCATACCTGGATTAAGGAAGAAATTAAGAAAGAAATTAAAGTCTTCCTTGAATTCAATGAAAATAAAGAAACAACATACTCGAACTTATGGGACACTATGAAAGCAGTGCTAAGAGGAAAGTTCATCGCACTAAGTGCCCACTTAAAGAAAACAGAGAAAGCACATATTGAAGACTTAACAGCCCACCTGAAAGCTCTAGAAAAAAAAAGAAGCAGACTCACCTAGGAGGAGTAGAAGATTGGAAATAATCAAACTGAGGGCTGAAATCAACAAAATAGAAACACAGAAAACAATCCAAAGAATCAATGAAACAAAAAGCTGGTTCTTGATGAGCATAAGGGGTTACTGCCTGTCAAATACTGGGGTAGCCATTGATGAGATATAGGGAGTGTAAGCAATATACCGAGGTTCAACATCTGTGAAGGTAAAGAAACGGAAAAAGAATAGAGTAGACAGAGAAGTTAAATGGTCACCGATCTGAAAATCTTCAGAAACCCGTCATTTGAATGAGATGTGCCCCACAGTCTTGGGCACTTGAACACTTGCTTTCCAGGTGGTGGTGCAGTTTGGGATGGATTAGGTGTGTTATTGAAGAAAGTATGTCATTCGTGGTGTGCTTTGAGAGTTTAAAGGCTGTCTCTACATTTTGTTGATTCTCACCACTTCCAGGTTGTGATTCAAGATATGAGCCTCCAGCACTAAACTTTCATCCCCAGCTGACACGTCTGCCACCTGCTGCCGTGCTATCTCTGCCATTATGAGTCCTAAAGCTCTGGAATCATTAGCTCAAATAAGCCCTGCCAATTCAGCGTGATGTGGCCATGGTATTTTATCAGAGCACAGCAGAAGCGTAAATAAACCATAAAGGAGCTCTAGGAAAAATGCCCTGGTCAGCAAAGTTATTCTTTATAGCTGACCTTTCATAGGTCAGACTGCCCTGTCTCTACTTTAGTGCATGTGCACTGATCCAGGAAGGGAATAACCTTGTATGAAAAGCTCGACACAGCGGACACAGATCTTAAGATAGCCACTGGAGGTGACTGCCAACCATGGTCTCTGTACCTGGCCAGTAAATCCTCCTTTGAAAGGGTTCCGCTCAGCGAATCTGCTTGCTTACTGGAATTCCAACCACAATTTGAGCAATATTTGGCAGCTTTGATTCCAACTAAATAGACAAGGTAGAAACAGAGAATTTGGGGCTTGAGGTTGGATAAATATTGTTAAATAACTGGTGCTGGCTACCAGGACTGAAAGTTTGAGAAGGTAAGCAACAGTAAGGCAGGGTAGTCTATGGGACTGAGACCCAAGACATAGCTGTTGCTACACATGAAAATCGGAGAAATCGGCTTGAAATTGAGATTCAAGAGCAGGGCAAAGAGAGCTGAAGACTCCGAGATCAACAACGCCCACAAACATCAAGGCAATGAATGAGAATGGAGACAGGTTACTGGCAGTGTGTGAAGCAGAGTTAACAAAAGGTAGACATGGAGCAGCCACGCTGTTACTATGTGTAGTCAGCTAAGGTGGGGAAGATGATGCTTTATGAAGCATCAAGAATTGCTCAGCTGCTTCCCCTTATCTATATCTTAATGGAAGACAGAGTTTTAACTAAAACAAGTTGCATTAGTTACTTAAAACAGAGTTTTTACTTTTGTAACAAACTCTCAATTGTAAGACTTCTATTTTTCATTGAATAAACATGCTCCATAAGTATTTATCACATTTTGTGAGAGTTTTCTTTTTTTTTTTTTTTTTTTTTTTTTTTTTTTGGTTTTTCGAGACAGGGTTTCTCTGTGGTTTTGGAGCCTGTCCTGGAACTAGCTCTTGTAGACCAGGCTGGTCTCGAACTGAGAGTTTTCAATGACACAAAAAGACAGTAAAATTAATGCTTTAAGGAGAAAGGTACTGGTCTGGTTGTTAACAACCATCAATTCCCAATAACTTTTAAGTTAAGGGTGAGATTTCATAGGCTCTCCCCCATCAATATTTGGATTTGGTCTGGTGCATCTTGGGCACACAGTGATAATGTATGTAGATTCAGATGTACAATGATGAGAATACATACAGAAAATGCTTCATTAGAAATGTTGACCACCTAATGTAATCTTAAGTTTAATTTGCCAGCAATTTTTGACAGTGATTTCTTCTCTGTTCATTGGGGATACTGGTGTAAAGTTTTCTTTTGCAACTTTACCAGATTTTAGATCAGCATGATTCTGACATTGGAGATAATGTATAGCAAAATGTTTTCCTTTCGTATTTTTTGAATAATTTATTTAGTTCTTTTGTAATATATTATGAGACAATTGTGAAGGTACTGTGTATTAAACTTTTCTTTGATGGGAGATTTTCTTAAAAAACAGTATCAGTTACTTTAGCCTTACTAAGTCTTCTTGACAAAGTATTGATAATATGTATATGTTAAGGAATTATTCATTTTTGCAGGTTTTTCAATTTATTAAGGTATAAATTTTTGGTCGTTTCTTCTGAGCGTGTGCATTTCTTTGACAGCAATTATATTTCAAATATTATTTTGAGTTTTTCGCTATTCACCTTGCTAGTTTGTCCATTTTATTTATCTTTTTCAAAACAAACTTCTATTTAATGGAAGTCATTTTTATTTTTATTTTACCTCAGATTATATTTATTTCTGCTTTTATTATGTTTTTCATTTTATTACTTCAGTCTTTGGCCCATCTTGCTTTTTTAAGTCCTTGAGGTAGATTATTATATTATTTGAAATGTCTGTGGGTTTGATACATAAGCTTCTACCTTTTTTGGTGCTGGGGATCTAATCAAGGTCCTCACAAATGATGGATAAGCGTTCTACCCCTGAAACACATCTCCAGCTCAACAGTGGTTCACCCTATGCCATGGACTGTGAGCTGCTCTTCTTCATTTGTTTTAAGAGTGTTTTAATCTTTCCTGGACTGTTTCTGCTCCCTACGACTGGAATATATTAATTTTGTACTGTAAACAAACAGCATTTCACATGACTCTCATTTTATTTCAGAATTACTGCTTTTCAAATAGTACCTGTGGGCCACAAGTAAAATAATCCTCTGACTTTGAGTAATCGTAAGCATATGAAGTGTACAATGGAGAAGAAAAAAAATTACCTACTATGAAAATCTCATCAAAGCAGCGTTTAATGGGCAATTCTGTGGCATTGTAGGATCAGTTCCTAGGGACACATTTTCCACCTTCAGAGGCTGCCTTTAGTTCTAGAATAGTGATTCACATATATGTGGTCAGCAGCTACTACCAAAGGGTGAGTTGGAAATTTTTTTTAATGCTTAATAAAAATATCCACAGCATAAAAGTGAGCGTTGTTTCCATTAACTCCTTTACCCCACAGCCGTTTTTATTAATCTCTAAATTTTCAGCTGGATTATGACTAGTGAATAAATACATGAGCTGAGGAAGCTTCTAGTATTTGCTTAGTATCTAAAATAAAAATGTATCTTCATGGATAATATTGTAATTGTTAATGCTTAAGAACAAAGGTATTCTTAGGTTAAATTAGTTGGTGAACACATTGGTTATGGTGCAGAGTCAAATGTAACTCCCATGCTAGATTCCTTACTTGTATTTCTGTACAGATCCTGAAATGGAAAGCACTTCTAAAACTAAGGAGAGCAAGGGAATCTGAGTAGATCAGACAATAGGTTTATGGACCCAGATCTAGAAAGAAACATTTTCTTATTGGTGGTTAAATTTTCACAACACTGAAAGTAACTGATGATCCCACTGCAGTGTTTAACTGGTGCAAAGCAAAAGCTCAGTCAGCTGTGGTTCACCATGGTTTGATTTGGTTTGTTCCACATCCCTTACTTATTCATCATAAATTTAAACAATTACTGGATAGTGTCTTCCTTGTGTATCCAGGGGTCCACATTTGTAAACTTAAACTACTGAATGAAAGTGTTGGATGAAATCCAGAATATTCTAAAAGCAAAACTTTAGTTTTCAATGCAGCAACCACTAATCAAGAAAAGCTAAATACCTTCTATGTTTGAGTGTAAGAAAATTGCCGAATTATTATCTTTCAGCTAATGGTCATGTATGCTTATGGGAATATCTTCTGAGCAGTGACAAGAAAGAGAAATAATGGTCAAAATGACAATGGGGGGGGGGCTTGTTCTCAACCAACTGTACATAAAAAGGATTTGAAAAAAAAATATATATCTATATGGAATAGTTTTTTACACTATGCAATTTCCCACAATGATATAGAATAGCAAATACTTACATAAGACTTATAGAACCTTGACTGTTAAATATATGTAATGTAGAGGTCATTTAAGCTGCATGGGAAGATGTGCACAGAATTTACAAAATATTGCATCATTTCATATAAGGGATTTGAGCATGTAGATATTATGGGAACCTTGGAGTGGGACTGGAACCTAACTTTGGAAGATACTGAGGGCTTATTTTATGATATAAAAACCATGTGACAGTAGAGAAAGAGGAAAGATGCAAGGACAGAAGTCATGGTTTCTGTATAAAGAAGTGCGTGGATGTAGGTGAGCAGGCTTAGGATTGGCTAGTTTGAATAATCTTGGAGGTGGTTTGTCGGGTTCCTGTCCCTAGACTGAGTAGAAGATTGGATATTGACAGGGAGTGTGAAAATCTGGTAAAGGGATGGAGTGCGTACTTTGGTTGGTACACTTGGAGTCTAGTTGCTTGCCATCAGTCCCTCAGAGTCAGAGTGGCCCCAGAACGCTCAAGCACCAGCAAATGAAAGTTATGGTATTAACCATATGCCACAATGGCATATAACCATATAACCATAAGCCACAATGGTTCAGCAAACTAGATATTTGGATAAACACACTGCTTATGAATGGATAAAGAATAAAGCATAATTACTTTAAAAAGCTCTTATTTGTAAAAATGAGTAGCATTTAAATGATAAACTATAATTGTATGTATATATGAGATTCAATTTGATATTTTGATGCAAAATTGAATGAATGACTCACTCTCATTGGGAGAGAATGCAATTTTCTTCAATGGTGTAACCACTGAGAAGCTTCTCTTGTTCTGATGAATGACCTCCCACCCACACGCAGGGAAAAGAAGCAGTTAAGCAAGGTGTGTCCCACACAGCAGAAAGGGGATCATGTTGGGAAGAAGCTCCACAGTAGAGGAGGGAGAAGGCAGTTAATAAATGAGGTAAAAGCAGCTAAAATTCATTCTATTAAGTGTATGAAGCTGTGAAATAATTAAAAATACATGTTTAGATTATCAATCCATTCCATATTCAGTATGGGCATATTTTCTCAAATATTTCTCATCTGCCACAGTTGGTTGAAACTCTAGATGCAGAACCCAGAGACATTAAGGGTTGAATATATAATTAGATTTTTTTCTATAGTAATACAATTCAGGGTTGAAAACTCTAGCTAATAGGCAAGCCAGTCAGCTTATGTTTGTACATAAAGTTCAGTCACAACCCAGACTCAACTCTGTAGCCACTGACTGCAGCCCTACACTGATGAAAAGGACCAGTTGCAGCAGATACATGGTGGCCTGAAAAAATAATGCTACAGAAAAAGCTTACCCCTTGTTATGTATTGTATTCTCTCAAATCATTACATGTTAAAGTATCCTAATAATTCCACAGTGATCCATTACCAGTGTACATCATAGTTTAAAAAGAGCAAGCACTAATTCTTGGGCCATTATGCTACATTGTCCACTCTTAAAAATAAAAAAAAAATAAATATGTTTTGGGACTACAATGTTTCATAGAAGTCTAAAATATTGTTAATGAATACATTGTAAATAAGACTCAGAATTCAATTGTGTGTAATGTACTTTCAAAGAGTACCACATGATAGCACATGACTAATAAGACACACAGACACTGTTTCTAGTCACAAGAGTGTCTGAAATGCCTTGTCTTCCTGCACCAGAAGGTTCTTTCCATTAGCTTGTCTACTATAAGTTTGCTAGTGAGTCGATCCTCACGTGGGAAGTAACTATAGACATGGAGAATATTTCAGCCTGGGATAAACATGGCATACCATAAAAATTTACACTGAAAAAAAAAATCAAACCGTATGTGTCTCTCATGTCTAGCTTTTTTTGTGATATTCTTTAGCTTCATGTATTCTCATAAAAAAAAAATCATAGAATGGGGCCTGGAGAGATACCTCAGAAGTTAAGAGCACTGGCTGTTTTCCCAAACGTCCTGAGTTCAATTCCCAGCAACCACATACTGGCTCACAACCATATGTAATGAGATCTGGCGCCCTCTCCTGGCCACTGTGGGTATAATAAATAAGTAAAATTTAAAAAAATCATAGAGCATTTATTTTCCCAAAAGCAGTAGCAGAAGCATAATGAATAAGTACTCTCAAACAGGTCTGTATAGGCTGAGCAAGAAAGGCTTGTAAAGTTATTGATGGAGAAGAAAAGGGTGAGAGATTTTAAACTTTTTAAACTCTTATCCAATTCCTTTGCACTAAGGTTGTGAATTTATTTTCAATCAGTGGGCTAATTGTCTTTATTAAGAGCAGGCCACAACATGCATAAGCATGTATCATGTGAAATCCCTCTTCCCATTTTTTAAAAATGATTGTGTTTATTTTTAAGATTACAATATGATTACGTCATCTCTCCCCTTCCCTTTCCTCTCTCCAAAACCTGTCATATACCCCTCCTTGCTCTCTAAATTTGTGGCCTCCATTTCTCATTAACTGTGCTTACACACTTATGCATATATATGCATATGTATGTAATAAATAAATACAACTTGCTCAGTCTATATTATGTTACGTGTATGTTTTCTTATTGAATAAATGCAAGGGTAAATAGGTACTCCGTGTACTTGCTAAATAGCAGTAAATAAAAACAATGACTAAATGAATCAATATAAAAGTAAACAAGAATAGAGCTTACTTCCCTTCTGGTCCTTCTCATTTTGGCTTAGCTTTCTTATACCATCAGTGTTTAGGCGACAAGGTAAACTCAGGACAGAGATGACTAGCGAATGAACTTGTGGTTTACATTGTCAGACCTTCTTCTCAAGTCCAACAGAAGCTGTGCTCCGCACTGACGCAGGAAACATTGCCAAAGAGGACGATAGAGGTTAGAATACTTGCAAATAATTACAAACACAAGACTTGTTTACTTTATCTCTAATGCTTCAGGAGTCAATCGTGCTCCAATTAGCAAAGCCCTTGAAAGCATCCAAACACTATGCCACCTGCTTCGCTTCCCTGCACCAACTGCAGGTTCCCATTTTCACACACGGCTCACAGCTCAAGTGTTTTCTTTCCCCGTATTTTCCACCCCGCCAATTGGAAAGATTGCACAGCAATAAGGAACTTGTTAATAGATTACTATGGTAGGCTCCAGGGGTGTGCTAACACTTTTTAGAAACACATACAGGGCTTAGTAAGTAAGCTGACCAAGCTGTGTTATTATTTTTTGGTGTGGGGAAGAGGTCCTTTATGGACACGAACACACACACACAGGTAAGAGCCTAATGTCTTCCCAGTTTACAAAATGTTCTTGCTGGCATGCAGAGTGATTACTCCCGCAGGTTCCTTCGAGTCACTGGAGCATGACGCCGCTCTGCTGAAAGCACAGTTTGTTACTTGAGGAATGAAACAAACAAGGCCGGTTCAAGGATACCACAGAAGCAGCCGTAGTGGATTATTCTTCCTCTAGATTCTTGAGTTCTTACATTACTACTTCTGCTGAGTTTTTGTTTGTTTGTTGCTTCTTTGTTCAGGAGATCCCTAAACAATCCAGGTTGGCTTCGAACCATGGTGATCCTCCTGCTTCAGCCTCCCAAATGCTAAGATTACATGACTCCCCGCTGACGACTCTACTCTTCTTCACTGGTGGATTTACTAAATGTGTTCTCTTATTATTTTAGAAAACGCTCTTAATTGTTGAAAAATAATTCAAAGATCACAGGAATGAACAAATGAAAGAACATAGATAAGATAGTTCTTCTCCCACATCTCCTCCTTGTCCCCAGTGCCTGGGTCATACGCCCAGTCCCTAAGAAAGAACACTCAGATCTACCAAACGATGCCACTGGGGTGTGAACATGGAAATGAGAGGCTTTGGATATTTCGCTCACATGGCATTGTTCTGTTTTATTCATATTTTTACTTTTGTTTGTCTGGTTTTGTTTTTTGTTTTGCTTTTGAGCCATTTTATCACATAGTCGAGGTTGACCTCCAACTTTGCTGTGTAGTCAAGGTAGAACTCAAACTTTTGAGTCCCCTGCCTCTGCCTCCCAACTGCTCAGATTTCTGATGTGTGCCCCAAACCCAATTTGTGATGCTAGGAATAGAACCCAGTCCTTCACATATGCGAGGTGAATACTTTGTCAACTCAGCTACATCCCTAACCCCTGTATTTATTATTGTATTTACTTAACCATATAGTATAAAGTATCCTGAGAGAACTATGTCATATTTTTAAAACATTAGTTGTGCTTTGTGAGTGCACACACACACACACACACACACACACACAAAAATACGCAATAGCCTATGTATGGAGGTCAAAAAACAACTTTCCAAAACTGGTTCCTTTCTTTCCTTCCACTGTGGGTTCTAGAGGTCAAAGTTGGGTCGACATACTTGTCCAGCAAACGCCTTTTCACTGAGCCATCTACCAGCACCCCCATGTTCTTTAAGAACAATGTGTCTGAAGTGATATAGTTAGCTAAGACTTCCTAAAGCATACTTTACAGTGTTTCTAACTCTACCATCCTGTATTTGCACAGCAGTTAACTGCTTCCTACCTGTAGGCTGGCCCAGGACTCCTAGCAACATCTGGACAATATTGATGATCATCCAGACATTGCTACATATGTTTTCTTCACTTGGTTCTCATAACAAGCCTTCAAACTCAGGATTATTGCTCTCTCATGCTTGGAATCCTTTTCCTTAAGAGACAAAGGGGTAAAATAAATGTTTTGCTTAACTACCAAATGACAACCAAGTTTGAAACTTTATCTATCTCCAAAGCACAAAGGTGACTGCTACACTGAACTGTGGCTTGCCTTTGAAGTGTGCCCAGCAGGTGAATGTGTTAGAACACTTTGTGCCTAGCTAGTGGTGCTGTCTAGGGAAGTGGTGGAGACAATGGGATCTGGGACCTGGCTTGACGTCTTAGAGTTTCCATTGTTATGTGAAGACACCATGAACATGGCTACTCTTACAAAGGAAAACATTTAATTGAGGAGATGGATTACAGTTCAGCAATTCAGTCCATTATCATCAGGACAGGAAGCTTGGTAGCATGCAGGCAGACATGGTGCTGGCAACATCTTGATCGAAGGCAACAGGAAGTAGTCTCTGACACTTGGTGGTATCTTGAGCATAAGAAACCTCAAAGCCTGCTCTCACAGTGATGTACTTCCTCCACCAAGGTCATACCCACTCCAATAAAGCCAAACCTCCTAATAGTGCCACTCCCTATGAGCTTATGGGGTTCAATTAAATTCCAACTACTACATTGAGTAATATAGGCTTCTTTGGGAGAATGCTAAGGATATCCCCTCTTTAGTTCCAAGTAACTGTCTACTTGCTGAACTGCTATAACAAGAACAATGCTACTCTAGCTTTTTAGTTTGTAGCTTTCCTCTGACCCTGTGAGTCTGAATTCACCCACTGACATTTTTACACATTAACAATACCGATTTTGTTTTCTCTGTTTCCTCTATTGATGTTCTCAAAATCGTTATCCAATAACGTCATTGTTAAGCAAACGTATTTAATACAATATTTATGGCTCTTTTGCTGTGAGGTTTGAAGGAATATGCATTAGATGTACGATTTAAAATATCCCCATATTTATGCAGAAGAGCCAGAATCTGTTAGCCAATACTGAAGCAAAAATCAGACTGAAGTCTTTGGGGTGTGAGGTAAAGATAACTTGTAAAACTGTTGAGAAACAAATGGGTAGTTAGAAAATTAAAGCTCAGTCCATGTGAAGAAACAATGGAAGAGAGAGAGAGAGATTTTGTAAAATGGTTTTATAGCACTGTAGAAGGGAGGCCGCTTGTTGGTTCCCGGCTGCTCAGCCCTGAAACAATCACACAGAAATCATATTATTTAAATCACTACTTGGCCCATTAGCTCTAGTTTCTTATTGGCTAACTCTTACGACTTAATTTAATGCATCTCCATTAATCTGTGTATTGCCATGTGGCTGAATCTTACCGGCATTTATCTCCGGCGGGGCTCCATGGCTTCTCTCTGACTCTGCCCTTCTTTCTCCCAATGTTCAGTTTAGTTTCCCCCACCTAGCTCTGTTCTTCCCTGTTCTGCTATAGGCTCAAAGCAGTTCTTTTATTAATCAATGGTAATCACAGCATACAGAGAGGAATCTCACATCATAGCGTGTTTAGGAATCAAAATTATGCATTGATTAGCAAGGATAACAGCTTCAGTATTATGAATTTTTAAAGTTTTATCTGGAATATGAACTGTAAAAATTAAATGTTCATATTTAGGAAGCCACAATTACTATAAAAATAAAATACTCAATTAACCACACGAGATGAGAAAAGTTATTGGATGTCACCAAAACTATGAACCCAAATCTAGACTTCTACTTTGTTTCTGCCTTGTAGAGTTCATGTAAATATTAGTTGAGTTGGCATAATTGCAAAGGATTCATAGTCTGTAAATATAAAGCAAGCATTAAGACACTCTTACCGTCATTGGATTGCAGTTTCTCAACTGGAACTTACTGTGCAGGAACACTTATTACTGGGTTGGTGTTCTACTGTCCTTGGCTTTCTACTCCAAATAGATGACACGCTACAGCTGACTCATAAATAGCCACCAAAGGAAAAAAAATGCACTTAATTCCATTTGTTCCTTAATTGTTCTCAACCAGCTGTTCATATCACAAGACCTGATCACAGCTCTTTTAGTTTTCATAACCCATTCTTTGAATTACTGGAATCCGTCTCTTATAGTTGAATCTCTTCCAATGCCATCATTCCCTTGCAATTTATTTTTCAACCATTGTCCCAAATAATTATGTAGCAAGAGAGAGGTGGGTCTGTATGAGTTATGAAGCAATAAAATGCAATAATTGATGACAAATATGGCTCTCTTTTCTAGCATTGTGTAGCCATGGCACGGCAGTGGCCTACAGATCAGCAACAGTTACAAAAAATCCCAGAGCTGATCTGGACACTAGAAATCAAAGCATAAGCAATGCTTATGGTATATTACACACATCCTCAGAAGCCAGAAGACATGACCTTCAGAAAATATGAGAAAGAATATAAATTATAAACAAAGCTTCATAGACTCAGCAGAGAAAAGTCAATTTGTGGACTGGTAAAGTCTACTATTTGAGCCATGATGACTGTCATGAAATAAGCTGAGATCCATAATTAGTTTAAGAACTGATGTTTTGGAGACAGATTTTCTTTAAAAGTCCATTTTTCTTTGCAGTCGACTTAATTGTTCTCTAAAACATATCCTCCTTGTTGTCCTGTTGTCATGACAGCACAAATGAGCTAATAAAGACTTGCTCCACACTGTCTGCAAAGTCCATGATCTGTCTTATAACTGAGCACACATCTGTGGGAATATGAGGATGGCTTCCCTTCACTATAAAGTGCAAGTGTTTTATTTGCCCACACCAGCTCATAGTCAACTTTTATCAAATCATAAGACTTCTGTTGAATTGCTATATCTAGTTTCTTTGTTGTCTGATGCATGTTACCTACCTATCCTTTTTACGGAAACAACTGTTCAAATCCACTGCCTCTGTGAACATAAACATCTTCATTAGATTTTAGGTTAGTTTATTCATTTTGACTGGAGATGGGTCAAAAATATATAGATATTCTCTTTTGTTTTATTGGAGTTTAGTCATAAAATGGGAGTTATACCAATTGTAAGTAAGTATTTGCCTTTGTTATACTGGCAGATTTTAATCAAAATTTCCTCACCTGGGGATGTCTTTTTCTAGAAAAAAAAAGTATAAAGCACTGCAAAGCCCATTATTTCACAGAAGTCAAAAGAAAAATATCCAAGAATTTTCCAAAGTAGCCTGCTAGGTCTGCCTGAGACTACACTTTCATTTTCTTTGGGTTTAACTCAAATATGGAATTGCTTGACCATGTGGTCGGCCCCCTTTGAGGCGAATCTTATAATTTACAACCACAACAACCATGAATAAAGGTTCCTTTCACCACATACTAATCCTTGTGACATTTTGATTCTTTAATAGCCACCCTAAATGACGTGAAGTGACATTCCATTGTGACTTGTATTCATCTTCCTAGTCATTACTGGTAGTTGTCACCTTTTTTTAAAAAAAAATTTTATTGAGAAAAAAAAAATTTCCTCCTCCTTTCAGCCTCCCATTTCCCTCCCCCCTCTCCTCTCCCCCTCCCTCTCCAGTCCAAAGAGCAGTCGGGGTTCCCTGCCCTGTGGAAAGTCCAAGGTCCTCCCTACTCCGTCCATGTCTAGGAAGGTGAACATCCAAACTGGCTAGGCTCCCACAAAGCCAGAACATGAAGCAGGATCAAAACCCTGTGCCATTGTCCTTGGCTTCTCATCAGCCCTCATTGTCCACCATGTTCAGAGAGTCCGTTTTTATTCCATGCTTTTTGGGATAAAGGAAGGTTGGATAGGGGAGCAGGGAAGCGCATATCTTAGTTAAGGGAGCCACCTTAGGGTTGGCAAGAGACTTGAATCTAGAATGGCTCCTAGGTGCCCAAGGCGATGTCCCCAGTTAGTTCCTTGGGCAGATGAGGATAGGGAACCTGAAATGATCCTATCCTATAGCAATACTGACGAATATCTTGCATATCACCATAGAATCTTCATCTGGCGATGGATGGAGATAGAGACAGAGACCCACACTGGAGCACCTGACTGAGCTCCCAAGGTCCCAATGAGTTGTCACCTTTTATATTCCTGTTGGCCATTAATGGGACCTCACTGAGTAGTGCTTACTGAGTCTCTGAGCGTCCCTTTTCACCAAGTTGCCACTTATTTAATTCCTTTTCTTTTTTCCTTTAATTGATCAAAATATTTATCAAGCTATAGCCCTTTGTACATATTTTGTTGCCTATCTAGTGCATGGACTTATAGCATTTCCATTCTATAGGTTGTCTTTCATCATACTGATTATTTTCTTTGCTTTAGAGAATTATGTAGTCCTGTTTTTTATTTCTGTCTGTCTCCTTTGATTTTCATATTTTATCCAAAAAGAGTTGTCAAGATCAATAAGGATATCTTCATCTCTGCTTTTTCTTAGTGACTTCATAGCTTCAAGTTTTATGTTTAAATAATTAATACATTTTTGGCTTGACTTTTGTAGGATGGACTATATAATCTCACTGTTTTCTGGTTGATATCTAGGTTTTTCAACACTACTTTTTGAATAGTCTGCTCTTTGCTCAATATTGCTATTCTTGGCAACTTTGTCACTGATTATTAAAAATAAACCCAATACAAGCCTGCTTTTATTTGTAGGTTGACAAGTCTGTTATGCTACATTTATATGTGCTTGCTATTTAATATATCCTTTGAAAATTTTCACACTTGTTCATGATTAAATATGATTATTCCAAGTATCCATTTCACCACTCTGCAAGTCCCTTTGTATCATCAGATATCACCCTTTAACTTCATGTCTTCTTCTCACTCTCTCTCTCTCTTTTAAAATAACTCACTAATTCCAATTAATGTTGTACATATGTGAATGGGCATGAGGCGATCCCTTGGGGATGTGCAGGCTGCTGTGGGAAACAGACATCAATGATCTCAACCAGTTCTGGATCGTCTGAAAACTACAGTATGTATCTGTGTTGCTGACAACACTGGAGTGTTTGACTATTAGAGATTTGAAATGATATCCAAAGTCAGGAAGAACAATGTATTCAGCTTTGTTCTACTTGCTTCAGATTTTTTTAACTAAATCTTTGATCTTTGGCATTTCCATGTGAATGTTAGAACTGTTGTTTTTTTTTTAATTTTAGTGAAATGTACATTGACACATTGGTAGGGATTTTGTCAGATATGTAACCCTCTGAAAAACATGGATATTTTTTCCACGTTTCTTCTTCCAAACCATAGGCTTGAGATACCTTTATGCTCATTTGTATCTTCAATTTCTCTCATTGCCATTTTGTTTTCAGTGTAGAAATGTTTTATCACTTTGATTAAACTATTCTAAATATTGTGATCCTTGCAATGCTGCTGTAATTGAACTGTCTTCCTAAATTCTTTTCACACAGATTGTTTCAGTAGATTATCGGGGTGTACAGAAATGCCACCAATTTTATGCATTAATTTGTGTTTGTACATGTACTGGATGACTGGAAGAGTTCCAATAATTTTGGTGAGTTATTCCCTGTTTTGAAAATACAGATAGCAATTACAGACAAAGATAATTTGCATGCTTTTATTCTCTCTTTTTGACTGCTTTCATTGGGACTTCTGGTTCCATGTTGAGCAGAGGTAGTGAAGACAAAGATGTCTGGGGTCATTTTCCTTGACCTTAGTGAAAATGCTGAACGCTTTTTGCATTTGACTAAAGTATTAGTTATAAGTTTGCTATGTGTGGTTTTCACAGTATAGAGACAGATTCCTCTTTATCTAATGTATGGGGTGCTTACTCACATACCTGCTATATTTTGTCAAATGTTTATCCCCATCTATTGAGATTATCAGGTAATTTTATTTTTGTTCTCTTAACATGGAAGACTATACTTGTCACTCACTGTTTCATGGATTGTCCTCGCATTTCAGGGATACATACCACTTAGTGATGGTATATAATCCTTCCAATGTGTGTGCTGTCAAATTTGGTTTTCTTGTGTTATATTTAGGATTTTCTAGGATTATGAGGAACTGGTTTTGATAGCAACATAGTAGTGGTCTCATGAAGGGAGCTAGAGAGTATTCCTTCATCTTCAATAGTTTGAAATAGTTTGAGAAGGCTTGGCACTGTTCTTTAAATGATTTGTAGAATCCAGTGAAGTCATCTCGTCTTGTGGTTGTTTTGTTTTGAGATCTTGATGACTTACATATCTGACCTGCTAAGATTTGCTGCCTCTTCATAACCCAACCTCAGTAAAAGTACACACAAAATATGCCTGCCCATGTAACAGTAACACAAGTATTTTGTACGTAACTGAAACTGATTGGCATGGAAGCCCATTTCTCACTTGGGAATACTTATCTGCTACTATAACCCTAGTCAAAAGCCTAAGATTGGGTAAGTCAGGCCCAGTGGAGGCTCATATTCCCTGCTGTTCTCCCTACTGGACATGTTGTCAGATCTCCTTAGAGATATTGATGTTTATACACTGGAGCAGTCCTATTTGTAAGACTTAATCTTGACAAAGTAGTGAAAGTAAATGACCATTGAGTGCTCAGCCCTAAACAGAGCAGCTGTCTAACCTACCCATCGTCCTAGGTAGCCTCACTGGACAGTGGTTAGAGATGGTTTGAGAGTAGGGGTTGAGGAGGAGTGCCACAAAGGACTGTCATCTGGGTGGAACATGACTGCTGTGGTCATGAGCACATAGCAGCAGTAGATATAACCACAGGTTGTTTGGTGTATGTCTGTTATTATCTTCTGTCCTAAATTCAGTTCAACTGTGGTGATTGTGTTGCTTTGTTGTGTGAAGTATCTGCCTATCCTGAAGATGGTATTAAAAATCTGTTGCTGACATTAAGAGAAACATTGAATAAATGGGACCTACTAAAACTGAGAAGCTTCTGCAAAGCAAAGGACACTGTCACTAAGACACAAAGGCAACCTACTGACTGGGAGAAGATCTTCACCAACCCCGCAACAGACAAAGGTCTGATCTCCAAAATATATAGAGAACTCAAGAAACTAGACTTTAAAATGCTAATTAACCCAATTAAAAAATGGGGCACTGATCTGAACAGAGAATTCTCAACAGAATAAGTTCAAATGGCCAAAAGACACTTAAGGTCATGCTCAACTTCCTTAGCAATCAGGGAAATGCAAATCAAAACAACTTTGAGATATCATCTTACACCTGTGAGAATGGCTAAAGTCAAAAACACCAAGGATAACCTTTGCTGGAGAGGTTGTGGAGGAAGGGGTACCCTCATCCATTGCTGGTGGGAATGCAATCTTGTGCAACCACTATGGAAGTCAGTGTTTCGGTTTCTTAGGAAATTCGGGATCAACCTACCCCTGGACCCAGCAATACCACTCTTGGGAATATACCCAAGAAATGCCCTATCATATGACAAAAGCATTTGTTCAACTATGTTCATAGCAGTATTATTTGTAATAGCCAGAACCTGGAAACAACCTAGATGCCCTTCAATGGAAGAATGGATGAAGAAAGTATGGAATATCTACACATTAGAGTACTACTCAGCGGTAAAAAACAATGACTTCTCGAATTTTGCATGCAAATGGATGGAAATAGAAAACACTATCCTGAGTGAGGTATCCCAGACCCAAAAAGATGAACATGGGATGTACTCACTCATAATTGGTTTCTAGCCATAAATAAGGGTCACGGAGTCTACAATAGGTGAATCTAAAGAAGCTAAGTAAGAAGGGGAACCCAAGGAAAAACATATAGTTATCCTCTTGGCTAAGGGAAGTAGACAAAATTGCCGGGGAGAAAATTGGGATCTTGGGGTGGGGTGGGTTGGGGGTAAGGGGAGATGGGGAGAGAAAAGTTAGAAGGGAAGGAGGTCGGGCCTTGGGAAAGCAGGAGGATTGGGATAAAGGAAGGTTGGACAGGGAGCCACTTTAGGGTTGGCAAGAGACCTGACCCTAGAGGAGCTCCCAGGTGCCCAAGCTGAGGTCCCCAGTTAGTTCCTTGGGCAGTTGAGAATAGGGAACCTGAAATGACCCTATCCTTGAGCAATACTGACGAATATCTTGCATATCATCATAGAACCTTCATCTGGTGATGGATGGAGATAGAGACAGAGACCCACACTGGAGCACTGGACTGAGCTCCCAAAGTCCCAATGAGGAGCAGAAGGAGGGAGAACATGCGCAAAGAAGTCGGGACCACGAGGGATGCACCCACCCACTGAGACAGTGGAGCTGATCTATTGAGAGCTCACCAAGACCAGCTGGACTGTGACTGAAAAAGCATGGGATAAAACTGGACTCTCTGAACATGGCGAACTATGAGGGCTGATGAGACGCAAAGGACAATGGCACGGGGGTTTGATCCTACGTAATGTGATGGCTTTGTGGGAGCCCAGCCAGTTTGGATGTTCACCTTCCTAGATATGGACGGAGGTGGGAGGTCCTAGGTCTTACCACAGGGCAGAAAACCCTGACTGCTCTTTGGACTGGAGAGGGAGGGGGAAAAGAGTGGGGGGAGGGGGAGAAGGGTGGGAGGAGGGGGTGTAGGGGGGGAGGAGGGGGAGGGAAATGGGAGGCTGGGAGGAGGTGGAAACTTGTTTTTTTTTCCTCCTTTTCTCAATAAAAAAAAAATCTGTTGCTGCTGTACTGCTATTTATCCTTTTTATGTACTAACAGTTCCTTAATGTATTTAGTTGCCATCACTATGATCACATGTATTTCTGTAAGTACTATATGCTATGATAGAGCTTACTGACAACTTTATTAGAAATAATTTATCAATTTAGCATAGTCAAAAATCACCCAACCTGTACATTATCAGTATCACTTTTTTGTGTCTTATTTAAAGACTATTTCTTGCTGCGGGACAATTCTGTATTCTGTCAATTATGTTTTAAATAAACGCTGACTGACCAGTAGCCAGGCAGAAAGTATAGGTGGGTCAACTAGACAGGAAGTAGAGGTAAGGCAATGAGAACAAGAGTATTCTGGGAAGAAGAAAGATCTTCCTGCAGTCCTGCCTAGACACAGAAGAAGGAAGATGTGACCTGCCTCGCTGAAAAAGGTACTGAGCCATGTGGCTAACATATACTAGAATAATGGGCTAATATAAGTTACAAGAGTTAATAAGAAGCCTGAGCTAATGGGTCAATCAGTTTATATCTAATGTAGAACTCTGTGATTTTCTTTGCAGTTTACCGGCTGTGGGAGCTGGGCAGGACAGAAACCCCAACAAGCAGGCCCTCATGTTACAATTTCTTAACCATAAAATTTACATTAAACATTGTGATTTGTCTTTTATTTTAGGGCTCTTTACCCAGTTGTAATTGACAAGGTTTTTTTGTATTTCTTTATGTATTGCAATAATCACATTCTTTATTGTAAGTGTGCCCATGCCCTTAAATATGATCTTATAATAAACATATTTTTACTAATTCAGTGAAGTTTTAACAAGTTGATGAGTTCTTACAAGTTATAGTTTATTTACTCATTTGCATTGTTCTCATAGTAAGATGCCACTCTGCCATTATTTTAAAAAAAAATAACCTATGTTTTTAGCAATAGAGCAAATTTTGGAGACAAAGCAAAGTGAACTTCCTAGCTATTATCTTCAGCATTATATAACTAACTTTGTAATTCTCCCTCTATTTTTTATGTCCTAAAACCCCTAGGAGATTACTTAAGTCTACATATATTTTCATAAATCACCATACTCATATTTGTAAAGATAAATATTACAACAAAACGATTCACTTCAGTGAAATAATTTTATCACAATGCTAACATTGTGATATAGTAAATTGTGTGATTTTTGATAATCAAGTTAAGTAAAAAGGTATAAGAACTAAAATACATAGATGCTTTTGAACCTAAACCATATATTTAAAATTACTTCAGCATCATAATAGGTATAACAACCACATGTCTTGGTGAAAAAGACACTAGTATTGATATGATTTATACTACTATTGTTGAGTTTTTTCACACAATTTTATTAAATTTTAGTTCAATGTTAGTAAAAATTAAGAAGAAATCTTCTCCTTCAAGTTCGTGATCTCTGTGCTCTGTAACTTCCATTTCTGAACTCCTGGTCCGCTGGAGGAATGTGAAACATTGCAGCCAAGGCCAGAAGTTAGACATACCTTTAACATCACACACACAGAGAAAGCATAGCTTTAAGCATCAATATTCATACTTCCACTTCAATGAACTCTGTACTTGTTCATTTTCCTCTTCATTTGACAAATTATCCGATTGGAACTCACAAATATATTTCATAATTTGCTAATGGACTACATAAATTTGAAAAATGCAAAGGTTAAGCCTCAGATTATTCTTTAAAGGCAGGAGAATCTTCCAGTCTTCTTAATGTTTGTATTTTACTTCTCATAATTGGAAGGCTTTATGTCTGTTTTCAGAATCATATTGATGTATTCACAGATTATCACAGGTTCATGATCCTTTGACCCAATGGCCTGTTAAAGATTATGGGAAATCTTGTAACATAACATCCTCATCTTGTGTTCTCAGGCACACATAATGTGCTTAGCCATTGTCAGCTGCATTAATGGGACTTGGCTCACACAGTGTACATTAGTCACCTATTCCAACAACATCTACAGCTACAACATGATGGAGAATCTCCAGCTATTCCAGGGTTGCTCCCTGGTGTTAACCAGCCTGAGAGAGTGATGGTTTCACTCAGTAGAGGACATTTCTGTTCTTCCATGACTCTTGAAGGTCACCCTATTGCATGCTCTCTCTGTGTTCTGGGTTTCTCTACGGTTTAGTTGTGTATGTGCTATGAACTGTCTAACTCACTGATTTTTGTTTTGTAATTGATGCTTTTAATTTCATGTTAGTGTCCCTTTTACATCATTTCCTCTCTTCCTCTAACTTTTCCTCCCAGACAGTTGAGCTCCCTCCTAAACCATGGTCTCTTTTTCTTTAATAATTATTGTAGTTACATGTGTGTATGAGTAAATATATAAATACAAATCGCTGATTCTATTTAATGTTCATCATCTGTATGTGTTCTTATAACTGACTACTTGGTATTAGCTAACAATTTAGGGGTCTCTTCCTTAGAGATGGCTGTTTCTCCCTGTAGTAATATGGGGCGGCAGGGCTGCGTCCCCCACACCCAGCCGCCCACATGGCTAGCTTATGCTCCGAAATAATTACACGGACACTGTATTCTTTTAATCACTGCTTGGCCCATTCTCTTCTAGGCTAATTCTCACATATTAATTTAGCCCATTCCTAATCATCTGTGTGTAGCACCCCAAGGTGCGCTTACCGGGGAGATTCTAGCCTAGTCCATCCTGGGTCCGAGCTTCATCACGTGTGTCTGCCAGGGAGCAGGGCATGGCGTCTCTGCTGAGGCGTCTGCTCCGGAGAGCAGAGCTGTCGAGACTCTGACCTCACTTCCTCTTCCTCCCAGCATTTTGTTCTGTTTACTTCACCCACAGGGCCAAGCAGTTTCTTTATTGGCCAATGACCTTCCTCCATCATTTCCCCTTTTTCGGTTTACACAAAAAAAAAGGCTTTAACATAGCAAAATTACATATAACAAAACAGTTATCAAGTAAAAGTTACAATAATCTTTATCATAACTAAGGAAAACTATAACTAACTATTCTTAACTCCATCAAAGACTCCAGAAAGATACAATACTACCTAAGCAAACAAGAAAAAAGCAACTTTTAAAACTCTAGAAATGACAGAGACATCTCGCTGCCTGGACAGTCACCCAAAGTTCCTCTGTACCGTTGGGGCATCCATCTTCAGCCTTCAGGCCCATGGTATCCAGCAGACATTTCCATAAAGCAGGAAAATTCAAAGTCAGTTCAGTCACTATCTGTTGTGTCCTGCAGAATGTCTTGCAGACTCTTTCATGAATCAGGAACCCCGAAAGATCATCTCGCCTTAGGCAAGTTCAGTAGTCCTCTCTCTGTGGGTTCTCTGTGTCCAGTTTATGCAATAGTCCAGGCAAGAGCAGTTTCTTGCCCAAATGGCTATCAAACTCCATAAGGATCCTCTTCGATGCCCATCTTCCTCTTGAAGTAGATTGGTGCTGCCAGGAGCAGAGTGTCTCATTGTCATGAAAAGTCCTCAGTTATTAAAACATTAAATGTCCTATTCTGTAATCTTTGAAAGACATGAAGAATGTCTATCTAAAATATATCTCTATATATCTAGAAAATCTAACTAACATGACTACAAGCTTTACTATTATTGATGATTATCCATTAACAACCTATATTTCTTAATTATACAGTACATATTTAAATGAACTACACAATCACAATACCTTAATCAAAATCAGAAACACTTATACATATAACAAAATTGACCTTAAATCTCTATCAATAAAGCAAAATCTATACTAATGCAAATTATTCATATCTATATCATATCCCCCTTTAAATGTAAAAGAACATTTATAAACATTTTTTGGGAATATGGGCGCAGTTATTTCTCTCCAAACTGCTTCCTGCTGAATGGGGGCGTCGTTAATTAGGTCTTTCATGGTATAACCTGTGTGCTAGTTTCATCTCAGTTGGCAGTTGAGCGAAGCAATTTTCTGAAGATGTTCACTGCAACCCTTCAGGAGGGCGTGGTCCATCATACCAAATCAGAATAGAAGAAATGAACAGGGTCTCATCCTCTGTGAAAACAAAATAAGAAACTCCTTTCCAAAGTATCATATCCTTAGATCCAAATTCATAATATCTATGTTGGATTAGTTCAGCAGTATTTATAAATAAATATCTTTTAGCATCTGTTTCTCCTTCCTCAGCATTTAAACAATTCAAAGAGAGCATAATAGCATATAGTATCAAGATTCTCTGTGTATTTTCCATCTTTGTTCGTTTTATTTTAACCTCTATTTTGTTTATTTTTACTTTTAACTTTTTGCTTTTTGAGATAGGTTCTCTGTATCTTTGACCTGAAGTAACTCTGTAGACCAGGCTGTCCTTGAACTCTCAGAGATCTGCCTGTCTCTGCCTCCCAGGCATTGGGATTAAAGGTGTAAGCTACTACACCTTGAACTCACAGAGATCTGTTTGCCTCTGCCTTCTAGGCACTAGGATTAAAGGCATGTGCTACCACACACAACAACTCTCTTCCTTTTTTTGTTTTTTACTTTAAGAACTTCAACTTTTAGTCTGCATATATTTTTAACACACTGTAAACCATTTAAAAATTTTCTTTGTCTTTGAATCTCTCTTTACTGTATATCTCTCTTTTTCTGACCACATGAGTCTTTAATTTACCAAGCAATATCAGTAGGATTAAAGGCGTGGCTTTGCCAGCTAGATCCAGTCCATTCCTTAGCTTTCCAGCCTCATGGCGGATATACAGGCTGTAGCCATGTTTACTGCAACAACTGTATGGCATTTCAAGGTCCCTGCCAGCAAGTGAGCTACAACAGACAACACTCAAGTCCTCTCTCAGTAGCCGGCCCTCCTGCCTCAAACAGTCAGAGTTTGCCCTGGCAGGATGGCCCAGAAAGCCGGCATTTTTAAACGGCGCAGCTTTTTTCCTGCTACGGCTGAAAACCGAAAAGCATGCATTCAGCTTTTCGTCAACACCATTCAAGTGTTTCGTGGCAGGACCTCTTAATGAGCTGCAGGCTTTGCAGCTAAAGCTGAGTCAGGAAGCTTCTCTTAGAACAAAGCGCATGCTTGCCTCTAACAAGCAGAGCAGACCCGAGAACACAGCGAGTCTAGTTGCCATCAAACAAATCGTAGCACTTTACTCCAAATGCTCTATTCAAAAGCTCTGTCTCCCGCAGAAGCCAGACAGAGATCACAATGGCGGCACAGCCCCAGGAAGTCACGCTTTAAAATGACACAGCTTTTTTTGCTACTGTTGCCGAATCAGGAAATCTCTCTACAGCACGCCATCAACAAACAGCAAAAATCTGTGTTAAACTCTCTCTCCCTTATTTTTAAGCCTTCTCAGGTTTTTTAAGTGGGTTTAGTTGTTCACATGTCTGGGCGCCAAATGTAGTAATATGGGGCGGCAGGGCTGCATCCCCCACACCCAGCCGCCCACATGGCTAGCTTATGCTCCGAAATAATTACACGGACACTGTATTCTTTTAATCACTGCTTGGCCCATTCTCTTCTAGGCTAATTCTCACATATTAATTTAGCCCATTCCTAATCATCTGTGTGTAGCACCCCAAGGTGCGCTTACCGGGGAGATTCTAGCCTAGTCCATCCTGGGTCCGAGCTTCATCACGTGTGTCTGCCAGGGAGCAGGGCATGGCGTCTCTGCTGAGGCGTCTGCTCCGGAGAGCAGAGCTGTCGAGACTCTGACCTCACTTCCTCTTCCTCCCAGCATTTTGTTGTTTACTCCACCCACAGGGCCAAGCAGTTTCTTTATTGGCCAATGACCTTCCTCCATCATCTCCCTCTCTGCAATTATTAATTGCCTATAGCTCTTCATTTAGTGATGAAACCGTCTGATGTTTTCCACGTCTTCCCTGGCATGTTAATTAGTGTTGCCACTGTTCAGGTCTTGTTTAGGCAATCATGTTGCTAAAATATCATGGAAGTATTTCCCTGTCATAAACAAAAGACATCATCTCTTAGGTGTTTCTGGTCATCTGGTTCACACATTCTTTCTTTCCTATTTCACGAGGTTCCCTGAACCCTAGGTGTAGGAGTGGTGTTGTAGATGTATCACCAGGTGTGGCTTTCTGAAAAGGTCTCTGTCTGTTGCAAAGAGCAAGTTTCATTAGTAAAGAGTGAAAGTTACAAAAATGAAAGAAAAAGTAGTCAGAATGAAGTCAGGAATTGTACTGGTTTGAGAAAGCAAGGGTAGTACATTCTATTATAGGTTCTATAGACTCACCAGCAATGAGTGGTTAGACATCAATTTCCTTCTTTAAGCAGGCTCTAAGAAGAATTAGTCAGCTCTTGGTTACCACCAAGACATAAGTAGTACTACTGCATCTTGAGAGATATTTTTCTATGCTGGTTATTGCTGAAGTTCATGAGCCTCAGAGATATGAATAACTACTGATTCAACACCACCACCCCTCCTTAGAAAATTGCAAGGCACCTTCTAGTACTATGAATACTCAGGTTAGTCTTCAGGAAGGAGGCCTCCAGGTCAGTTCTAGCTCAGTTCCTCCAAGTTTTGTTTCCAAGGTGTTAGTGTCCTCAACAATTAGAAACTTACTTTCATATTTAGAAGAAAAATGAAGAGCAACACTAATAGCCTATGTTCTGTACTCTTATGACGAGTAATTTCAAAGGAGTTCTCTCTCTCCTTCCTGGTACTGATATCTTATTAAATAGACTGTATCTCTTAAGGGAGCATTATCATCCCAAATGGCCTAATTTTATTTTTACTTATTATATGTCATATATTATTCATGGTTAATCATATGTCATATGTTATAATACATGTATATTTTAGGTAAATATAAGCATTATTCTTTCTGGCTTTATTAAAAATCTCTTAGTGCCTTTTATCTTTCTTCCCTAACTATCTCTCTGTATTGCCTTCCCTTCTTCCTCTAAGTTAAAGCATTCCTCCTCTTTCTCTCATTTTTCCCTTCATAGCTCCATATCCTGCTGTTTCCCTCTCAAGAGTTCCTATCTATGACCCCACAGATGGTTCCATTTTACTTTCCTGGTTTGTTGTGGTTACACCAGGTTATATACTCACATCTCCAGATTTGGAGCTGAGAACCAACCACAAGACAAGAGACAATATGTGGCATCTGTCTTTCAGGGTCTGGGTTACATCATTAAGTATAATGTTTCTAACTCCATCATGCACATGCAAATTTCATGGTTTCATTTTTCTTTACAATGAAGAGAATTGCACTGTATATGTATATCACTTTTTTTAAAATCCATCCATCAGTTGAAGGACATTTAGGGTGTTTAAAATACCATGGACATTATGACTAGAACATCAATTGTTCAGGTTGCTTACTAAGTTTTTTAAAAATCCATTTGGAATTTATTTTTACATAGAGGTGATAGATACAGGTCTCACTTCATTCCTATACAAATGGACACTCAGTTTCCCAGCATCATTTGATAAAGATCCTATCTTTTCTCCTGTGTATGTTTTTGGCATCTTTGTTAAGTATTAAATGGTTGGTTCTGTGCATTTGTGTATTTTATTCCATTCATCTACATGTCTGTTTTTTCTACTGTTGCTATGATATTTTATTACTCTAGCTCTGTAATATTTCTTGAAATCTGATATACTATTATCAAGAGCATTGTTCTTTTTTCTCAGAATTGCTTTGCCTATCCAGGGTCTTTTGGGGTTCCATATTCATTTTAGGATACGTTTTCACATTTCTGTAAAGAAAAAGATGGAGATTTTTGTTTGGGGTTTCAAGAAATCTGTAAATAACTTTAGATAGAATGTTCAATTTCACATTAATTATACCAATACATAAGAATGAGATGTCATTTTGCCTTCTCATCTCTTTCTCCCTTTCTTCAGAGGCTTCCAGTTTCTGCTATAGAGATTCTTCACTTTTTTAGTTAAGTTTAGTTTTAGATATTTTATTTTCTTTGAGGTTATTTTGAATGAGAGTGTGTCATTATTTCTTCCTCATTTTTGGCTGTGGTATTTAAAAAGGTGATTGATTTTTGTAAGTTGATTTTGTATTTTATGACTCTGATTGGATTGCTTGACATTTTCTTCATTTACAATAATGTTAACTGTGGGTTTGTCAGATACATAGCCTTTATTATGTTGAGGTATTAAAACAATACTAGCTTCAAAAAATAAGTGTGGGAGTACTTCTTCTCTTCTAAGGTTTTTTTGTTTTCTAATTATTTATAAAGTATTGGTTGTAGATCTTTGAAAATCTGGTAGAACTCTGCTCTGAATCTATTTGGACCTGGACTTTTTTAAGTCAGAACAATTAAAATTGTTTTGATTTTATTTTGCATAGGTCTGTTTAGGGTGCTGACTTCTTTTTGTATTATATTTTTAATTTAATTAAGTATATGGTTTTAAAATATTTCCTTATAATGTTCTGAATTTATTTGGTGTCTATTGTAATGTTTCCCTTTTCATTTCTGGTTCCACTAGTTCACATTATCTTTTTCTTTCCTTTGTTACATTGGGCCAAGCATGTATTGATATTGTTCATCTTCTCAAAGAGCCAGCTCTTAGATTATTTTATTCTTTGTATTATTTATTTTCTTTGTTTCTACTCCATTAATTTTTGCTCTAATTTTTATTGCCTCTTGCTATCTACTGGATCTTGGCTTGTTCTTGTTTTCCAAATTTTCGAATTGTACCATTAAGTCATTTATCTGTGCTCTTAAGTTTGGAGTTTAGTGCTACAAATTTCCTCTTATGACTGCTTTTAATTTGTCCCAGAAGTTCTGTTGTATAGTACTTTTATTTTCACTTGGTTCCAGGAATTTTTTATTTCTCTCCTGATTTTTTCTTTGACCTGTTCATCATTCAGTACTGTGTTGTTTGATCTCCATGACTGTGTATTTACTAAAGATTTGTTCATTGTTAACTTTTAGTTTTGTTGCATTGCTATCAGATAAACTACATAAAGTTATTTCAATTTTTCTGAATTTCCTAATATTAGCTTTGTTTTCATAATGTGGTTTATTTTAGAGAATCTTCTATGGTCTGCTGTGTTCAAGTTGAATATTCTGTTAGGACCTGATTGCTATTAGCTTCATATGATGTAAGATGTCATTTCATCATGAGGCTCCTCTGATCATTTATTTTCAAAATGGACCTGTGCTGAAGGAAATGGAATATTGAGGTTACCTGTTATTATTGTATTAGTGTTAGTCTGTATCTTTAATTCCAGTAGTAAAGCTTTTTATGAGTCTGCACCAAACCAGAGTTTGGTGTGTATATATTTAGGATTATAATGACTTCAGTGTTAATTGATGCCTTGGTTAAAATGTTGCCTCTTTTGATTAGTTTTAAAGACTATTTTAGTTAAGTATTAGACTAGTAACACCTGGTTAGTTTCTAGTTTCATTTGATTGGAGTACTTTTATTCATTTTTTCTCTATATGGTGATAACTATCTTTAAAGTAAAGATGTGTTTCCTGTAGACAACAGAATGATACTTTTTGTCTGTGAACCAGCTCAGCTAACCTCTGTCTTTTGATTGGGGAGTCAAGACCATTAATTTATTTTTTTCATGGCGGGGTTCTCTGTATAGCCCTGGCTGTCCTGGAACTCACTCTGTAGGACAGACTCATGCCAAATTCAGAGAGCCACCTTCCTCTGCCTCCTAGGTGTTGGGATTAAAGTGGTACACCACCACCACCCAGCCAGAGACCAATAATATTTAATGTTATGATGAAAAGGAGTTTGTTTATTGTTTTTTACTAAAGCCAGTTTTTATTCATTAGCAGAGGAAGTCTCAGATTTGCCGGACAAAGGTGGTGACTGGATGCAGGATGCCCAGGGAGTTTTCTAACTCCAAGTGGAGGCTGGGCCACCTTCCCTCTAGTGCACAGTAACACTATTTATGCGATGTGCAAGAATCTAAACACGCCCTGGTTTCTTGATACAGATTGTTATCATTGGAATGTGCTTATGATTACAGCCCTTTTATAGTTTTCTTTTAAAGAGTTTTTTATGTTTGAAATCATAAAACAATTACATTATTTCCATGTCTTTTTCCTCTTTCTAACCTCTCCCATATACCCCTACTGTCTCTCAAATTCATATCTCTTGTTTTTGTTTTGTTTTGTTTTTTCATGACAGGGTTTCTCCGTGAAACAGTCCTGGATGTCCTAGAACTCGTTCTGTAGACCAGGCTGACCTTGAACTCACAGAGATCCAGTTGCCTCTGCCTCCCGAGTGTTGGAACTAAAGGCACGTGCCTCCACCACCCTGCTCATGTCACTCTTTAACTACTGTTACATGTGTGTGTGTAACAGCATATATATTATATATAATGCATATGCTATATCATATATGTATATGCATATATGGGGAATGCATTGCATATATATGTATACATATCATAAATATCTGAATACCTGCTCAATCCATATAATGTTGCTCTATGTCCATGATCTCAGAGCTGACCACTCTCTACTGAATAACCAATTGGAAAGCTCTTCTCCGAGAAAGACTTTCAACTGCTCTCAGGTTTCCTTAATTGTCTCTATTTGTTTTTTCTAGAAATAATTTTGCTTATTCTGGACGTGTTTTCAGATTATAGAAATCCTAGATGCCTCAAACCCTGGTGATTCTAATTAAATTGGGGCAAAGTCCAGTTAAAAATAAGTGTCTATTTTACTTAGTAATAGAACTAGGTCTTTATCTTTAGAGAATACACCTCTTACAGATTTTAAGTTTTTGGATCCCAAGTAAGATAAGTACAAAAGTGGTTTTCCAGCTTTGATGAGTATCACAATCTCTTGGGAGAATGTGGTAAGATAAGCGAGGTTCCCACCCCTTACAGACTCCAGGCAGTCTGTGATTCTGACCCTCCAGGAGATTCGGCCACACACTAAAGTGTGGAAAACCACTGCAGTAAGGTTTTGTTGTCAAGTTACTACTTTCTTTATTTAGCGTAAGCATTTGAAAAACCCAGGAACCCATAAAACGTAGACTGTGGCTCAAGAGTATTAGGATAAGATCTTAAGAATTTATACTTTCCGTAAATACCCAGCAAACACATGTGCTATTCTCCACAGACCCTATTTTGACTTGCAAGACAGAGAAACTGGGTCCATGGTTTACATCACTAAATACAGCATCTTCCCGCAACCCAATGTGAATTACAATTTTTCCACTTTCAACAGCATCTGCCTTGGAGATATTAACGTGACTGCTGTATCTCATCACAGCTAGCTCTAAGCAATTGAAGTTTCTCTGAACTTTGAGTGACCTGGGGGCCAGGGCTTGGCTGTACCTAATTGAAGACACTTTCCTGAAAACTGGAAAGTGAGATCATTTCAATCACGTGCACACAGACCTGTGCACTCCTTCGGTTCTCTCCAGAGTGCCGGTTTTCCATGCTTAACACACTCCCTTCCTCCAGCAGAGGAACAGCTGGCTGTTCTCCTCAGTAAGTGATGCCTATGAAGTCCCTCATTGGCGCACATTTCTTACCTGGACACCTGGTGTCCGCTTTGGATTATAGGTGCTGTTACACTCCTACAAACTTTGTTTTGTTGATAACACCAGGTTTGAAATACTATTCCAGAACATTTTTATTTATCTACCATGCCATTATCAATAATGCCTTCCCAGAGAGCCTGTTTGCTCCAAAGGGCTCTGATCCTAATCTCCCATTTGGTGAAAGTTCCCAAAACCTCTCAACTGGAGAAATTTGACAGTCATCTCTATGTGCCAATGCCTGTACTTCGGGTACACACCTGTCTTCCGAATGGCTATTTTCTCACCTGTGTGCCTATGCCTGTACTTCTGGTACACACCTGTCCACTGGCTGGCCATTTGCTGTTTTCATTTTCTTCACTATAAAGGGATTACTTTGAAAGTACGGGGAAACATTTTGCTGTGTTGTACCAAGTATTTTCTATATCTGAACCTCTCCATTGAATTGAAAGGTTGACTATACCATGCACTGGAAAAGCAGGATCAGTGATACAGATGATCATATGGGAGAAAAGGGTGGTCCTGAGAACATAGGAATGTGAATTAACCCAATGTGCGTGGTCAGACCAAAGCAGACTCAGAATATGAAGACATCAAAGTCTTCAAGGAAGCTAAGAAGAATGCTCTCCTGATTCCCTGGCATCAGATCACCTAAGTCTCCAGTGTCTTTCCAACTCTTCAAGTCTGTATTGAAGCCATAGAATTTGCTTACATTTTCCCCTGTGCATCCTAAAGCAAGTATATCTGACCGCCGTTCATAGCATTCTGGTAGACTAAAAGTCCAACGGGTACCATAATACCTAGAGATGATAGATATACTAATCATTTTTAAAATAGCTCAAAGCCAAGCATACATCAGAAGCTAACCATACTTTATTGAAAAAAATGAATTTACTAAAAAAATAAAACCCCAGTGCTGGAGAGCTCTAAAGAAATGATTTCCCTGGGACATTTGTCAATAAATGGCTTTATTTTCTAAAGATCATTTGGGGAAAAGTTGAGTGTGAGAAAGGCTACAGTTCCTTTGGGCAAGCCAAACAAAAATGACATGCTTCTAAAACAGGATGATGTGCGAGAACAGCTGTGTCTGCCTCCGCTTTAAGTGAGAGAAACGTCCTCCTGAGGCCCAGCTGCAACCTGGTAGGTTTGTCTTTAAATCCACCTCATTCACTTGGTCAGTGTATGAGCAAGAAAGGTCAAGCCAAGCCACAAACCTCACATGAGTCTGTATTTAGTACCCTGTGTGTCTCACCAAAGCAAAGGCAAATGAACATTGCATTGAACCAAGTTCAAACCATAACACAGCAAGGACAAAGAGGCACAATTAGAGTGTAGTAATTGTTACAATTACTACATTCAAATGCAAAGAAAATATATTTTACATGATTTGGAAGCAAGAAAATAACTACCTGAGGAAAAAAAAGAGCAAGAATCAAAATAGTAGATAAACTAAACTGATTAGGATGTTCACCTTCCTAGATATGGACAGAGTGGGGAGGACCTAGGACTTACCACAGGGCAGGGAACCCTGACTGCTCTTTGGACTGGAGAGGGAGGGGGAGAGGAGTGGGAGGAGGGGGAGAAGGATGGGAGGAAGGGGAGAAGGGTGGGAGGAGGGGGAGGGAAATGGGAGGCTGGGAGGAGGTGGAAACTTGTTTTTTTTTCTTCCTTTTCTCAATAATAAAAAAAATGAAAAAAAAATAAAAATACAGAAAGAGAAGCTGACTGTGGTAGATTGATTATAAAGTGGGCTTGCCTTCTCCTCCTCTATGATTTGACTAAAAGATCTATTCATCAAGTGTTAGTTTGTATCTTCAAGATTAGAGCTTCATGTTTTAGTGGTACAGACCATTGTCATTGTCAAAAATGGCAGTGTAATAGGCCATTAGATATTATTGTCCCTAAACCTAGAATGTAGTAGGCCATAGTAGTTCTGGGACTATGAAAATGTTTTTAGAATTATTTCTTTTATTTTTTGAGATTATAATATAATCATGCCATTTCCCACTTCCTTTTTCTCCCTCCAAGCCCCTCCTTATTTCCCTCTTTGCTTTCTTTCAAACTCACGGCCTCTTTGTATGTACATACATACACATTCCCTAGTAGAGCCTGCTCAGTCTGTGGAATGCTACGTGTATGTATGCTTTCAGGGATAACGGTATGGTGTTTGATGACCAATGGTGTGCTCTTCCTGCTCTCAGCTTTATTTCTCTGCTCTCAGTCTCCCTTAGTTGCCCTTAGCTCTTTGTCTAGCATTGAGGTCTCCTGGGATTTTCTCTGTTCACAATAGCATTTTATTGTTCTCAACATTTAACTCATGATTAGGCGCTTTTGTTGGTGACACTTTGTGGGGCTGGCTTTTGACATTACTAGGAGACACATCTCGCAGAAAACTCCCTGATTTTCTGACTCTTACAATCTTTCAGTGCCCTCTTCTGCAATGAAGCCTGAATCTTGGTGTAAGTTGTGATGTAGATGTATCCATGGGGACTGGACCCAGAACTTGGCATTTTGATTGGCTGTGGCTTTCTGTAAATGGTCTCCATCTGTTACAAAAAGAAATACCCTCCATGAGGGCTGAGGACTACACTTATCTGTGGGTATAAAGACAAATAGTTATAGTATAGTTAGGGTTATGCTAGATTCGTGAAGTGGCAATTGTAGGTTCTCCTTGGAGATCTATCATTCCGCTGGCCCTGGAAATTTGCTAGGTTTCCAGGACTAGGCATAACTTCTTTTTCGTTGAGAGGATTTTAAGTGGAATAAGAGAGTGTTGGCTACCACCAAGGTATCCATGCCCATGCTACTACTAAACCCTTATGATTCTTATGCCCTGTTCGTCATTGTTGTGGTTCATAGACATTATTACTGGGTAGCACTGTTTGTTGCTTCTTCCCTTTGGAAGCCTGTATGGTGTCTTCTGGTTCCATGGACCCTAATCCTCAGTGAGGAAGCTTTCAGATTAGTTCAGGGGCTTCTTGACTCTGTGTCTGAAATGCATGGTATCTTCAGCAACAGAGACTCCCTTCAACCTCTGGGAGTAGATGACCAAGGGAAATATCAATAGTCTGTAATGTTTGGGGAGTTTCTTGGACAACGCTCACCAATCACTCAAATGAAGATTTTTCATGATTATTAGTGGGATTTTTGTTAGATGTTCGTTGGTTCTTGGACCATTGTCAGCCCACATGGGAAATTTTCATTTAAACTATAATGTAGACGTAGGCACATATATATGTGCATTATAGGTTTTTGTAATGAAGGTAGTTATGGTTGCTTATGACTTTCTTTCATATCTTTTTCTTCTGTATTTATCTCCTCCCCATCCCTAATTAAAGCCTCCTCTTTCTCTCATTTGGCTTTCTAGATCACTTCCAGTCTGCTATTCCCCTCCCTTTTGCTCCCCCAGCCCAAACTCCGCCCCAGTAATGACCAATTTTTATCTTCTCTATTTCTATAGCTATGCCAGGATATGTACTCAAATTTGAAATTTGGAGCTAGGAGACTCAGATCAGAGAACTTATACTATTTGTCTTCTTGGATCTGCTTTATCTCACTCGATATGGTCTTTTCTACTCCCACCCATTTACTTGCAATGTTCTGTATTCATTTTTATTTACAGCTGACTAGTATTTCACACTATATACGGACCACATTTCCTTTACCCATTCATCGGTTGAAGGACATTTGGATTGTTTCCATTTCCTAGATATTGTGAAAGGACCAGCCATGAACATAGCTGAGCAAGTATCTGAAAAGCAGGATGTCAAGTTCGTTGGGGCATATATCAAGAAGTAGCACAATTAGGTCGTCTGGTACATTTATTTTTAGTTTCTTGAGAATACTCCACCATTGTTTCTAGAGTGGCTGAACCAGTTTGTGATCTCACTAACAGTGAATGGTGATACCCTTTCCCCTACATGCTCCGCTAGCCTCTGCTGATTGTTGATCTCCAGCCATCAAGACTGGAGTAAGGGGAAATCTCACAGTCGTTCTGATTTCCATTCCCTTATCACGAGGGATGATGAATATCTTTTTGAGATACATTTTAGTCATTTTTATTCTTCTTATGAGAACTTTGTGCCACTGACACATTTTTCAAATATGTCTTTTTTCATTCTTTGAGCTTTTTTTGAGTTTTTTATAAATTCCAAATATTAACCCCATGTCATATGTATAGCTTAGTATAGTATCTCCTCTGCAACTGACTAATTGTTCCTTTAGCTGTGCAGAAGCTTTTTAGTTTTATGAAGCCCCACTTGTCAATTGTAGGCTTTAATTCCTGAGCAAGTAGAGACCTATGCAGAAATTTCTTTCCTATACCCATATCCTGTAAGGTACTGCCTAGGTTATCTTCTAGCAATTTCAAATTTTCAGGTTTTGAATTTAGATCTTTCATCATTTGGTGTTTGTTGTATGAGGTGATAGATACAAATCTAGTTTTATTCTTCTGCTTATAGACACCCAGTTTCCCAGCGCTATTTGTTGAAGATTCCCTTCATTTCTCCAGCATAGGTTTGGGGGATCTTTGCCAAATATTAAATGGCAGAAGTTGTATGTATTCATGTTGTCCAAAAACATTTTTGTTTTAATTATTTTTAAAAGCAGAAAAAAGTTGAGCACATAATAATTAATCTAAATTGTATTTATTTTTATAACAACACACTTGTAAAATATAGCTAAGTCTGTATTTTTATGAGGGTTGTTCAAAGTGATAAAATGTGCAGAGATCAAAAATCTAATGTTATAGCAGTTTGAACCTGGAATTCAATAATATGTGTTCTATCATAAACCCACTACCTTTAAGAAGGAAATACATAATCTAATATCAAAGAGATAGGAGATCACATCAAGCAAACGGAAGCTTCCAGATAAGACCTCCTCAAACATTTTGGCTGAAACCAGTCAAAATCAGCAAAGTCACATAACTAATTCATAACTATCAATAGAAGAGAGTATCGCAGAACTCTGTTGTGGGTTGAAAGAAAATGGCCCCCAAGGGGATTGGCACTATTAGGAGGTGTGGCCTTGTTGGAATAGGTGTGGTCTTATTGTAGGAAGTGTGTCACTGTGGAGGCAGGCTTTGAGGTCTCATATATGCCCGAGCCATGTCCACTGAAACAGACCACTTACTGTGTCCTGCAAGCCAACAAGTAGAACATTTGACCACTTCTCCAGAATGTTTACCCACATGCCACTGATGTGGGAGTGTCATATATCAATCTGTTGATTTCATTGGTTAAGCAATAAAGAAACTGCTTGGCCCTGATTGGTTAAAACATAGGTGGGAGGAGTAAACAGAACAGAATGCTGGGAGGAAGAGGAAGTGTGCTCAGACTCGACAGCTCTGCTCTCTGGAGCAGAGACACCATGCTCCCCTCTCCTGGGTGGACGCAAGAGCTCTGCTCTCTGAGGCAGATGCAATGAACTCTGACCCAGCATGGATGTAGGCTAGAATCTTCCCGGTAAGACTGATGCTACTCAGATTATTAGAGATGGGTTGATCAGGATGTGATAATTAGCCTGTAAGGGCTAGAGTTAATGGGCCAAGCAGTGTTTAAAAGAATACAGTTTGTGTGTTGTTATTTCGGAGCATAAGCTAGCCAGGCGGCCGGGGTGCTGGGGACGCAGCCCTGCCACTCTTATTACAACATGCCACCATGTTTCACCATGATGAAAATAGACTAAAACTCTGGAAATGTAGGCCACCCTAATTAATTGGGTTTTTTTTCCTTTATAAGAGTTGCTGTGGTCATAGTGTCTCTTCAGAGCAATAGAAACCCTAACTAAGAAAGCACCACCCTCAAAAGAGAACAACCATCATCTTCATCAAATAGATTGTGCCTGGTTGTAGAAGGCTATCATACTGGGCCTAGAGACTGCTGATCTCAGGAGAAGTCACTGTATACTCTTTTTTTTTTTAATTTATTTATTTATTAAGGGTTTCTGCCTCGTCCCCGCGACCGCTTCCCATTTCCCTCCCCCTCCCCCGATCAAGTCCCCCTCCCTCATCTGCTCGAAGAGCAATCAGGGTTCCCTGACCTGTGGGAAGCCCAAGGACTGCCCACCTCTATCCAGGTCTCGTAAGGTGAGCATCCAAACTGCCTAGGCTCCCACAAAGCCAGTACGTGCAGTAGGATCAAAAACCCACTGCAATTGTTCTTGAATTCTCAGTATTCCTCATTGTCCGCTATGTTCAGCTAGTCTGGATTTATCCCATGCTTTTTCAGACCCAGGCCAGTATACTCTTTCAAAGTCCATTCACTTCTCTCAGCATTTGTCCTCAGTTTTGCCCTAAGGGCATGTGGCACTGGGGTCTCAGAAGACACTGGAGTACATAGACAATAGAAGGCAACAGAGCAGTTCCATCTGTGGTGTTATAAAGACAACAACATCAATGCTAGGTGATAACTTTCTATTGCAGCTGCTTTGGGGGTGGCCTTTGCTTGTGTGATACCTCACTCATGCCCTGTGAGTAAGCCCAATAAACACACTGAGTCACAGGGTTAAATTCTAGGGGAATCATGTTCTTGTCATTTGGAACTTATGGGAAGAAGGTAGAAGTTTTTTATTTATCCTCAAGGAAGGAATTCTCACAACACTGAGTCTACCCAGCATCAGAGGGACCAGTCTGCTGAGTGAACACATGAGCACTAATACAATCTTTCGGTCTTAAGTCATTGAGTTTGGAGGTGGTTTGTGTTTCAGCCATAACAAACTGATACAAGAAGTGAATGGAAACAAAACTTTCTGGCTTGTAACTAAGGCAGAAAAAGTAAAATTCTGCAACTAGGAGCATGGAAGATTAAATACATTTATCTTGTTGTTTCATGTTCCACTATATGTTCCACTATACAGGAAATTTATTGAAGTAATGGTGGCTATAATTTTTGGAATGGATGAAGAATGGTTGTAGACTTAATATAAACATTAAACCCCCAAGAGTATCACAAAAGAAACTCTTCTCTAGACACATTATAATGAAAGAGTAAAATATCAAAAACAAAACCCAGAGCACACATGAAGTAAAGAAAGATTAATAACAATAAAGTTGGTAAGAAACCTAAGGCAAGTCACATAATACCTGGTGTAGCAGCTATAGAAAAGTAATTACCAGACAAAGTCTACCAGTTCCTTAAATTCTCTCTGACCATGTGACCTGAAAGTATTTTGCCTGCCTTCTTATTTTCTATGCCACTATTTGAATACCTAAACCCTTTAAAAATTCAGAATCTCTCTTCTAAAATAAAAAATATAAATTCTTTATTACTGTAAGAGGGAAAAACCAGAGCACAGTCACAATCTAGACAAAGCAAAACAAAACTCCGATTGTGTAAATAAGTCAACCTAGAGTTATCTCAGAGTTACTTCTGATCTTCCGAGTTTCTCCCAGGAGCTTGGGTCTTTCTGCCGCTCTGCCCTCTGCAGCACACAAGGCTTGTTTTCTCTGTTCCAACAGGCTCCACTAAACCTCTGCTGCTGTTCTTGGGGGTCATCCCAGCTCCCAAACTTCTGGAGTCCCTTTCTGCAGCTGGGCTTCACTTTTACCAATAACCTCTCCTAGACTCTCATCAGGGACTCCAGCCCTGCCACACAGTGCTATGCCTTGGCTGCTCTCCATGACCTCTTCCTGCCTTGAAAACCGGTACCATCCGGGTGACTCTTGCACTATAAAGTTCAGCTCCCAACACAAGGTAGAAGCTTTGGCCAATTCTAGAGCACAGTTTCTATGCGCTGACTTTCAAGAAACACTTCCCAGAAGATTTCTCCTCAATGATGCTGATCTCTCCTTAGTCAGAGCTGATTTTTCAACCCCAGCTGATCAGCATCCACTGTCCCAGCAAAGGAAAGATTTTACTATAATGGCTCTGTTCTCTTGTTAATCACAGCTGATTCTTCGTCTCCAGATGACCAGACACCACAAATTTTTCATACAAGAGGTCTAGTAGAATCTTTGTTTCCTTCTGAAATGTCACAGGCCAGGCCTTCATCATCTGCAGCGTTCTCAACACTATCTTTCAAGGTCCCATAGAATAGCTCACTCAACACTCAATGACTTTTCTACACCAAAATTCCAAAGACCTTTCATAATCTTCCCCAAAACAACACAGTCATGTCTATTACAAAAATGCCCAATGACCTTGGTACCAATTGGTCTTGCTTAGAGTTTTTATTGCTGCAATGAAACACTATGACCAAAAAGCAAGGTGAGGAGAAAAGGGTTTATTTGGCTTATACTTTCGCATTGTAGTCCATCATTGAAGAAATCCAGGATAGGAATTCAAACAGGGCAGGAAGCTGGGAGCGGGAGCTGATGCATATGCCATGAAAGGATGCTGCTTCCTGGCTTGCTCGTCCTGACTTGTTCAGCCTTTTTTCCAAAAGAACCAATGACAACCAACTCAGGTATGGCATCACCAACTACAGGCTGAGCCCTCCCACATCAATTACTACTTAAGAAAATGCCCTACAGCTGAGTCTTACAGAAGAATTTTCTTAGTTGAGGTTCCTTCCTTTCAGGTGATTCTAGCTTGTGCCAAGTTAACATAAAACTAGCAAAGACAATGGGAAACATAAGCACATGTCTTATTTGAATTAAATCATCTTTCCCACACTTTGACTACCACTAAGTACATTGACATATTTTGTTTCTGCTTAAAGTTGAGAATTAAATCCCACACCACTCCTCACAGAAATAGAAAAAGATCCTGAAATTCATGTAGAACCGCTTAAGATAGTTAAATCAACCCTGAGTGGAAGAAAAGCATTGCTGGAGGGATTACCACTACAGGTTTTAAGACATATTACAGAGTTATACTAATAAAAAACAACATGATATTGTCACAAAAGTAGACACGAAGACCAATTGAACAAAATAGAAAACCAAAATATAAATGCACACGACTATAGCTGACAGAGATGCCAAAAGCACTCATTGGAGAAAATGGGCCTTGTCATGCTTAATAAATGCTGTTCAGTCTGTGGACTTCCTTTAAAGTAGGAAAGCTCTCATGCGCTTATCCTAAGTAGCTATATCTAAATGTTGTGTATTTTAAAAGACAGAAATTATTTTGCTTTTTATGTCTTTTGTGTGTGAAAGTTTCAGATGTTTTTGAAACTGTATACACAGGTCGGTAGAGGTGTTATTTGTAGCTTTTATTTCAGAGTCATACGAAAGGGTCTTAGAAGACAGTTCAAACGGGAGAATATATAGTTTGAAGAGATTAATAATTACTGCTCATAACTGTCTTATCAGTGGCTTCAGTGAAATTGGACGTGTCAGACAACACTTGGTAGGATATATTGTGGTGATACAAAGTAATAAAAAGCTATGCAGTAGCAAATTCATCTCTGGGCATCAATGATAACAATGCACCAACCTGAAAAACTTAAAACATCAGCAATGAATAATAAAAATATGTAAAATTTGCGCATTTCTGTGATCTAAAGGAGGGTTGGTGCAAAGTCAGAACTCAGTTCTGTATTTGTAGTATTCTGGTAATGACTGTATTTTGTATTTACCATTTTTATAAAATAAAACATTTTATCTATAAAAAAGAAGTTCGCAAAAGAATTATAATAAGAAATCCAAAACTTTCCCAAGAAGAAAGATAATTTTAATATTACCTTATTTATAAAGCTCAATCACATGGACAAACTTTTCTTGCAACTTAACTCCCCTTTGGTAAATCTATGGAATAAGCAAATTTATCAACCAAAAGCTTAGGGCCATTTTACAATAACTACAAATCATCAGTTTTTTTTTTTAAAAAAAGGTAAGACAATGAGAGATTTAGAAGTAACTATACAAGCCTCTGAGTCCCACAAGTATCTAAACTAATTCATCATTTTAACATACTCACTGCATAAGCACAGAACAGAGGAACCTAAAAACAAAGCTACTGAATAGTCTACTTTCTAGGAGGGGAGCATGATGAAGCAAGAAAATGAGAAATTGTTGCAAGATTCATCACATCAGTGAAGCCAATTTCTGAACAGTGCCGAGGAGGATGATCCATTCCCACAGGCTCCCAGACATATGTCCTGACACGTCAACATTTTAAACCCACAAGTTTCGAAGGTGTTGGGGGTGATGTGCTGTATCTCAGGGCTTAAATAATAGTTTCAAGCAAAGAGGGGGTTTCCAAGTTAGCCACAGCTGATCACAAAGACAAGCTAATGAGCTCCCCCACTTCCTAGATACTTTGAGGCTTACTGTTCTCACCTATGGAGGGTTTTACTGTGTTTTGAACATCCTAGGCTCCTTATTAACCACATGGTCACTTAAACACAGCTGAAGTTTGCCAGTGCTTCTGCTGTGCAAGTTCTTCTCATGCAAACTGCACAGCTGTTTGTTACTAACTAAAGGCAAATGCAAAGAGCTGAAACGGAGCACTTGGATGGACTGAATGATCCTTTTCCTGAAGCATTAAGGATTAAACGCTCTTAAGAGAGACACGAGCATTACCCCTTTAACACACATCCACTCTATCAATTGCTGAGAATATCACTTGTACGTTTTTGTTTACCTTCAGGCAAAATGTAACATGGGTAGTTTTTATTGGTTACCCAGTGAATTTCATAAGGATGCTTCATAAACTTATATAAGGCATTGTAAACTTGTCCCCCCGTGTCCCTCATGCTCCCCACTCTCTTCTCGTTCTGTTAGTCACCGTCATTTTCCTAAACAACTACGCTTCCACTTTCATAGCACAGGTAATTTTGTCTTCTCTCTCCCATAAGTTTTTGAAACTCTGGTAACCTTCTATCTTTCACTTGAATAAATGACGCTTTAGTAGCTACTCCACCAGAGGCAAATTTTTACCTTTTTCTTGCCTCCGTCACTGTGTGTCACACTGACATTTAAGCCACAGGTGCTCTTCGGAAAGCCTAAGTCTATTCCTTAGTCATAGTTCTAAATAACAACAACAAACAAAACCTTCCATTTAGCCCAAGAAGCTTTTTCCTGTTATATATTTCTTTTTTTTTTCCTCAAAGATGAGCAGAAGGCCTAAAGAAATTACTTCCTGCATTTCCAAGCTTGTAGTGTTAGTGTTTATCTGTTTCCAGGAATATGTACGACAGTACTTAGATTGGAAGAACAACTTTAGTACATATAATCTGGTAAAGATCTGGAAGAAAAATCCAACACACACAAGCACACACGCACACACCCACACCCACACACACACAGCTTTATTTTTCAGTATTTAAAAAAAAAAACAAAACCCAGAAGCCCGTATTTAAATTAGGGGATATGGGTTTTAAGCTGAGAATCTATCTAACCTTGGATGTGGAAACCACATAGACCTGCAGCTGTATTACTTGGTCAGCATAATCAGCGGAGGAAGAAACAAGCTGTAGCTATAAACTACAAAGAACTCCGTGATGAGAATGAAGCTCCAGATAAACATCAAAAGAGACATGCAGGGTCAAGACATTATACAAAAGAGTCGTTATTGATTTCATGGAGATACCAATAAAAAGAGATCAAGTATCCACTGATGAGTCTATCAGTTCTTCTACATTTCTTTTAATGGTTCCTGGTCTGAGCTTCTAGCACCTCTCCACACATACATCGTTATCCCTTGAATGATCTTTTCTCTTACAAGGCTCCAAACCCCTTAACTCCTATGGCGACTTGAGACATTCCTGTTTTAGATGCTTTAGTGGCTCCTCGTTGTCTTGAAGATAAACCCAGTCTATTCACTGTCAAATGCAGGGTACTTCTTATTTTGCTCCCTACTGACGAGTGCTCATGGTATGGGAAGGTACTCTGCACCACCAGAAGAGAAAGGTAAACGCAAGCCCAGCTACACAGCTGCCAGTCCACAAGGGTGACCTGCCTGCACGATACACTGGCACAATAAAGGCACAACAACTCTCCGATTGGAATTAGGGCCCACTCCGTGAGATGGAATCCATGCCTGGCACTGCCCAGGTGACCAAGAACCTGAGACTAGATAGGTCACGAACCTAGAGGGAAAAATAAACACTATTGTTCTGCTAAAGGAGTATAGCAAATAAAATGACTCCAAATGACATGATGCTATACTGATAAGTGAGTGCCTTGCTCATTAATCACAAGAGAAGCTTCCTCCTGCAGTAGATGGGAACAAATATAGAGACCCAAACCTGGACCATGCGTGAGAGAATGAGAGACAATGAAACACTCAGTCCCAAATGGGATGTCCCCATCAAATTCCTCCCCTCAGAGCTCAGGGAACTAACTTCAGAAGAGGAGGTAGAAAGATTGGAAAGGAGAACCATTGAAGACTGAAGACACCAAGGAAATAATTACGTATAAATACAACAAGCGTGCCACACACATGAACTCAGAGACTGTGGCCGTGTGCACAGAGCCTCCATAGGTCTAAGTCATGCAGGGTCCCATGGTAAGGGGGAAAGTGGATACCCAAGTCCCCGGGCCTACACGTGATGCTGTCTCCAATTGATAAACACTTACAAATGAAAAATTAGTTTCACTGGGTATAAAACCCACACTTATGATCAGGCTCCAACACAAAACTAACTCTTAATTAATGAGTTTTGGGTGATTTTCTAATTGATGAGTTTTGTGTGACTTTTTTTCCTCTGGGCATGCTTTTTTCACCTTACAGATCTTTAGCCTATCTGTTGTGTTTTCTAATTTTGTTTTTATGGGTTTTCTGGGTGTGCGAATGTATCTGCATCTGTGTGTGTCATGTGGTTTTCTCTTTGGCTTTTTTCTGTTTGTTTTATCCAATTCTGGTTTGTTTGTTTTTAATTTATTATTATCACTGTTTTAGAAGCCTGTCCATATTCCAATGTGAGAGACAGACAGAAAGTGGATTTGGGCAGGTGAGGAAGTGGGAGAATCTGGGAAGAGTTGGTGGAGAGGAAACCGTAATCAGAATACGTTGGATGAGAAATTCATAAACTGTTAAACATTACTCTTTCTGAACTTGTATAATCCAAATAAAATGATGGATTTGAAATATATTTATTGAAACTTCTATTAAATGCAGATTAGAAACTTGAACTAAGACACTATTATTCAGCAGGTGTTGACATCGTAGAACCCACAAATGCATCCTCTATGTTCCTGATACACATTGCTCATCATAAGCAATGATGCAGGGAAACTACCTATCTGGACAGCTCTATGGGGATCAAACTGCCAAGGCTATAGAGGAGTGGGAAGGGGCAGAGAGAACAGCAAAACGGCAGAAAAGTAAGCAGATTTTCTCTGACAGTCTGCAGGTTGGGGATCTGACCTGATACAGGCTATCCAGTTTGACCTGGAATAAGGCACCCCTTGCCCAGGGTAGATGACTTTAGGGAAAAGGTTAAGAGAGGTCTCTCTAGGATTAAGGGTGGTTCCTTACAAACAGGAACCCACCGAAGGAAAAGTGTTTTTCTGGTCAACAGAGCCCCGCCTTAGGCTTGTTTATCTGATAACAGCCTTTTTGTTTACCTGACCAAAGTCTTTCCATACAGGACTATTTATTGCCAGCACTGCCATAGGGGTGGGGGTGGGGGGACTTTCTGAACCTAACACGAGTGATTTAAGTTTTCAGGAGAATCCTTTCAGATAGAGTCAGTGTTGGCTCGTGTGTGTCCATCACTCTGTGTCTGTAGGACCGTTTCAGTGGAGACTTGCAATATTAACATTAATTTCTATTTAAAATGAATCTTTTGGTTTTCTTTCTTTGCTAATGTCCTGGTAGACATTAAGTCACACTAATGGAGACTAATACTCATTTTGCCAAGGAATATGTTAAATCACCATCTGTTGCTTTAGTTTAGGGCTGGGCTTTTTGCTTTCACTTTTTCTCTGTATATTTTCCGTCTGGCTCATGATGTGTCTTCCTGTCCTCCCGCTCTACAGGCAGTGACCCTGTCTTTCTGACTGTCATAGATGAAGTTTGCTCTTCTTTGTTTTTGGTATCTACTCTCTTTTGTGACCTAGATGTCATTCTTTCTTCATTTCAACTCTGTCCAGTTGCTCTCACTATATCTCTAGGCTAAGTTCAAGAAAGGGCTCAGATGACTGGGTAGAAATGTAAACTCCAAGAGGAAGGCAGGAACCAGTACAAACCAGACTGCCAAGCAGCTTGCTTCCTTCAGAAAACCGGACTGGCACCATGTGGCTAGTGAATGGTCCCTCAGCAGGCAATCCCGCACATTTTTGTATATGTAGATTGAAGATCTTAGGTTGATCAAAACTTCAAGACACCTCAGATCTCAAGTCCCTTCGGATATTGGTTCCCAGTGGGAAATTCCAGTCACCACCCTTAACCAGTAACTTCACTTGCTTCTGTATCTACCCTGAACGCACAGGAGAGTTGTCCTTTTCCTTTGTATTTTCTATTCCTATCAGAAAAGTTATCAAAAAGTTTAATAGCTTTCACAGCATTATGCATTATCTCATAAATTTTAATTCTAGAAAGCCTACAAAGGTGCCAGCGTCTGTGCTCCCTCAGGGTTCTGTAAACCACGCTTCCATGCTCACTGAGTTTGCTGGCAGAATCCAGCTCTTTATAGTCGTTAGATTGAGGAGGCTGCACATTTTTGCAAGCTTTTAGCTCTTCTCTAGCTTCCAGTTGTAGGGCCTGTCTTTGTTTCTCACTCTTAGGACTGCTTATCCTTAAAGCTGGAATCTACATACCAATTCTTTGTATGCTTATAAAGCCTTATTCCCCTCTATCATATAGCTCTTTCCTGTCTTCACTGACATAAGTTTTCAGCTTTGAAGGATTTGTGTGATTACATTAGGCTCACTGGCATAATACAAAATAATCTACCGTAACATTTTTCTAGTAACTGAAGTTACAACTGAATGGATTTTTTAAATATGTTGAGTAGTGTACTGATGGATTCTGGGATAAGGTTTAAGCATCTTTAGGCAGAAATATTCAGCCTACTCTATGATGCCCAACCCTCCTTCAGTTAAAGCCTCTGTGTAATTCTCCTTTGGAGTTTTTCAAGCTGCCTAAACATATAAAGAGCTTCAACTTGTTAAATCTTTACTTTTGCTTGTTAAATCCCAACCAGACTATGTCTTAAAATGATTACCCACCTGCCAAGGAGTCATAATGTACCTTGTTTGCTTGAGTTCCACAGAGGTCTCTGGTTCAGGCCTGCTCCCTCAGCAGTGGCTCCTTTTTATCTGCTTCTGTGATGGTTGTCGCCTTAAGCCTGCTGCAGCAGGTGTCACTGGCTCAAGCCTGCTCCTGTGGAGGTTGCTGCCTAGGGCCTGTTGTGGCTGAGGTAGCTGGCTCAGACCTGTTTCCGTAGATTTCCTTCCAAGCTCTATATTCTAACAGTCCCAAATACACCTGGAAAAGAGGCATTCTAGTCTGTATGAGTTTGAGATTTCCCTATAATCTCTCTTCTATAATGGTATCAAATATCTGAAGACGTATTCCATTTAGTCAACAAATCTAACTTATGATCCTCTTAGCTCTCTTCCCCAAGGACTGGTATTACAGGTCTGTGTCACCCTGCCTGACAACATTCAATTATTTTTAATGCCTAAATAACATATTTTATTATCTATAGGCACCACAGTGTTTTTTCATCAGTTAATGAAACCTTAATTTTTTTTCATTTTTTAACCATTGTCAATAATACTGCAAAATAAGAATCTGTGCATGAAGATGGTCTTTGACATGTTAATTTCTTCTCCTTTAAATATATGACAAGCAATTTTACTGATTTTTTAAACAAAATTTTCAAATATTGTTTTCCAGAATGGCTGTAGAGACATGGTCAATATTGAGGTGTCTATATCCCCCCCTTTTTTTTTACTCTGATACCAAAACCGCACAAAGACTCAACCAAGAAAGAGAAGTATAGACCAATCTCACTCATGAACATCGATGCAAAAATCCTCAACAAAATACTGGCAAACCGAATCCAAGAACACATCAGAAAAATTATCCATTATGATCAAGTAGGCTTCATTCCTGAGATGCAGGGCTGGTTCAACATACGAAAATCTATCACTGTAATTCATCATATAAATAAACTGAAAGAAAAAAATCATATGATCATTTCATTAGATGCTGAAAAAGCATTTGACAAAATTCAACATCCCTTTATGATAAAAGTATTGGAGAGATTAGGGATACAAGGGTCATACCTAAATATAATAAAAACTATGTACAGCAAGCCAACAGCTAACATCAAATTAAATGGAGAGAAACTCAAAGCCATCCCACTAAACTCAGGAACACGACAAGGCTGTCCACTCTCGCCATACCTCTTCAATATAGTGCTTGAAGTTCTAGCAATAGCAATAAGACAACATAAGGGGATCAAGGGGATTCTATATCCCCTTTTATTCACATTAAAATCCTCACCAGCACTTTCTACCTTTGGCATTTGGTTATAGCCATTCTTGCTGCAGTGAAGTACGTTATTGGATTCCCCTCTAACTGAAGATTATTAATGCTGCTCTTTTTATTTTCATAGAGCTGTTGGCAATTTATAATATGTATGTGTATATTTGTATGTGTGCTCTGAGGTTTCTTGTTGCTGAATCTGGTCTTATGAGGAAGAAACCAACCTCAAACTCATGATCCTCTTCTACCTGAAGTGCTGCCTAAGTGTTGCCATTATAGGCATGTATCACCATAAGTGACTACTATGCTTCCACGGGGTAATTCATCTCACTAATAATGACACAGAGTAGACCGGCAGAGATGAATAACATCATAAAAAAAGAAATGGATCTAGCATACACATACAGAATGGTCCATGTAGCAGCTGAGGAATACATAGTTGCGTTAGTTTACAGAACACATGCTGGCTGCAAAACCAGTCTCAACATGTTTTTAAAGAATGCAAAAGTAGCATCATATTACATATTTTCATACTGTAATTATACAGAAGCAGAAATCAAAAGTGAGAGGAAATTTACAAACAATGGACATTTATAATGGTCAAAAGTTTTTAAATGATTAGTATGTTCCTGAAGAAATCAAGTGGTAAAAATCTAAAAATGATCTTGAAATAAATGGAAATGAAAAGCTCATACCAAGTTTATGGGATACAGCAAGTAGCAGTGCTAAGAAAGAAGCCCCAGTCGAAAAGTAGAATAAACATTCTCACGATACAGCTTCATTAACTAACAAAGCAAGTCCAACATCACAGGGAAGGAGAAGGCAGGGAAGGATGGAGGAAGGGGTGGTAGAGGGGGCAAGAGAAGTGAGGAAGGGAGGGAACCAGACTAGAAAGCACAGACATGCACAAAAGATGAATGAAACAAATAGTTGGATTTGGAAAGGATAAACAAAATTGAAAAGCTTTAGGAAAAAAAGAAAGCTGACTCAGATAAATAAAAGCAGAGATGAAAGGGACGGATTCACAGCTGAATACAAAGGATTATTAGAGACTAGAATTAAAAACGACTCCTCAAAGCAGTGGAAAGATGAGAGAGAAGAAACCGGTACATTTCTTATGCATGTGTGTAACCTATCAGAATTGAATCTTAGAGTATAGGAAACCTGAACAGACAAGGATTAACAAACTGAATTAATAATTTAAAACAAAACAAAAAAAAAAAACTCTCTCACCTATGAAAGTCCAGGATGAGCGGCTTCCTTACTGCATTTCCCTGGCTTTTGAAGAAGGGACATGGATTCTTCTCAAATTATTTAGAGAAACGAATGAGAGGAAACACTCCAAATGTATTCCACGTGCCAAGTTGTACTGCAACCAAACCCAGTCCATAATGGATTAAGAACAGTAGACTAATAACTCTTTAAAATTCACATGCAAAAATTGTCAATAAAACACCAAAAAAAATCAACTTTAAAAGCAAAAAGATTATACCTCTATCTCTTTGGGATCAAGTTGGGTTTATTTCTAGTGATAAACATGCACAAATCAGCAGATGAGATAAATAACATCTGCATAACAAACTGAAACACGCACGCACACACACATGTGAGCTTCTCAATGATGTAGGGAAGTAGTGGGTAAATATCACTGTTTGCACCTGGTAGGAACCCCTAATGTGCACACATACCCCAGCCCTGCCACGAATAATAGGGAGAATGAATGTGGGTTAGAGAAAATGTGTCTCAATAATAAAAGAAAATAGCTCTGTATGACTAACTCACACACCCAATGTTCTGAGAAAAGAAAAAAAAAGTTGAAACCACTTCTTCTATGATTACAAACAGGACAAATTCGTCTACTTTCACCCTTCGGGCTCAAGATAATACCAGAAGATCCGGAAGAAGCAGTCATACACAAGGAAGAAACAGAGACATTCAAAGAGGAGAAAAGGAAGCCGAATTATTACAGAGAAAAATGGAAACCCTTTACCAAAGATGGCTAGAATCGATAAGCAAAGTCAGCAAGATTGCAGAATGGAAGCCAACATCCAAAGTCAGGAGATTTATTATGTACCAGTAATGGAATTGCTAAGAAAGAAATGAAGAAAACCCCATTCATAACACTAAAAAAAAATGAACCAAAGAATAAATGTGACAAAGAAATGGAATGATTTCTACAATAAAAACTACGAAGTAGTGAGGAAATAAATGGCAGGCGATGTGGCAAATGAAAGGACACCCTTGTTCATGAGTTAGGGTGATTACCATTGCTAAAATGGTCATATCACCCAGAATTATCTCTAGAATCTGCCGTTTCTATCAAAATATAAATGGCATTCTTTACAAGTTAGAAAAGCACCATGAAATACATCAAATAGCTAAGGGAACCCTGACCCCAAAATGTAGGGAAAATGTGAGATCCCCAAATTATAAAACTGACAGAAAAAAGTGTTGCTTCAGGACAGTCATTGATCTGGGCAAAGCTTTTCGGTATGTGACCTTAAAGACACACTCAACAATGCAAACTTAGATTTTTTTCATTGTTATTATTAAGATGTTTACATTTGAGTGCCTTCTAGCTTAACTGTTAGACTCCAAAACAGACTATTTTTCAAGACAGGAAATGCCAGACCAAATACACATTTCCCTTCAGTGTTCTAAGTCTGAAAAAACCACATGCTGCTTGTCAACCCAAAGCCAAGACATGTTCCCTTTGGTGGGGTAAATCAGCAATGATGACAGAATTAGTACTATATTAAAGTGGTGTGTGGTGCCTGCCCTTTGTTGAAAACAAAATTCTCTCTCTCTTTCTATTTCTTTTTCAGTTAGAGTAGCCAAAAGCCATAAACTGTCCAAAAGACTTTTGGTAAATCTTGGGCCCAGCTGTGCTGAGCTAACTCCACATGCAAAGGTAAGATGAATCATCCTGTGTTTGGTACCCACGTGTTCCCAAATAACGTTGTGTTTGTTGCACTTTAATCAACCCTAAGTTTAGATGTTGTTATCAAGCAAAAGACTACGTTTGATTGGAGAATGGGAGTTTTACCACGGCTAGTCAAAAATTCCTTTTGAGTTTTTAAAGTGATATGTAATTGTTAGTATTCACCATCCTCTTGTTCTCCCTGGACGGGTTTCTCTCCACCCACTGGGTTCTACTCATTAGCTCCTACAGTCGCTTAAGAAATAACCACTCTGAGGCTTAATATTAGTTACATACTCTTTGGCCTTTTAGCTCAGGCTTCTTTTTAACTAACTCTTACATCTTAAAGTAACCCATTTCTATTATTTTATATTTTACCACAAAGCTTGTGGTTTGCTACCTCTTGCTTCTTGGGCAGCTGCATGGTGTCTGCCTGACTCTGACTTCTCTCCTTCTGTCTCTGCTTGGTCTCCCACTCACAGGGATGCCTAATGCATTTCTTTCCTGTGGTTTCCCAATGTTTTATTTTGTTTTTGAACATATAATAATGTGCATTGTGGCATTAATTCTCATCTGTTCTTCAAGGAAATATTTCAAAATCTTCAAATGGCCAAGTCAAGACTTGAGGTTACAATTAGTTGTACTGAAGTCTTTCGGTGAACCTTTGTAGAGTGTGGTACATGTATCTGTTTCTACATCTCTCACAAGTTCATCTACCACAGGGTTTGCTGGAGTGTAAATGAATAATTACCACGTTATATTTAAAAGAAGAACAATTGAGCTGGGAATGGTGTGGATGCATTAATTCCCAGCACTTAGGAAGGAGAGGCAGGTGGATCCAGATTAGCCAGTGCTACACTGTGAGAAACTATCTGATAGATAGATGATAGATAGATAGATAGATAGATAGATAGAAGATAGATAGATAGATAGATAGATAGATAGATAGATAGATAGATAGATAAGAGATAGATAAGAGATAGATGATAGACAGATGATAATGATATATAGATAGATAGACAAATAGATGATAGGCAGATGATAAATCTATCAACTTTAAATCTTATTCACAATGTATTTTTTCTTTATAATATGTAAGTTAGTTTTATGTATTTTTAACTTTGACACAATAGAAAATAACCAAATTTAAACTTGACAATTTACAGAAATCATTAGGGAAAATAACAAGAATAAAGGGGATTAATTTGAATACATATTTATTAATTCCTATGCTATTTTATCTTTAAAAATAGAATACTCAAGTGTGTTGTGGAGTGTTGTTGCTTTTTGAACAGCAGAGTACGGACGGTAATCTAAAAGTGTGCATCAATCCCTTACTATGATACCTGGCAAATACCACAGAGCCCCCAAAAGTATGCAGCACAAATTTGCTTATTGGTTTCTATTTTCCATTTCATGTACAATAGTACTTATTTTATTCAACATCCCTACTGTGTTGCCAACTGACAGACAATTGCCTAGAATGTTCAGACAGTCCTTCTTGAAGTGAAATTAGTCTGATTTATTCCTCTGTTCCTTTCCATGGACCCATGGTGAAAGCAGAGAAAAAAGAGGATCTATAAATTGGCAACATTGGAATAAAATAACAGTAACCTCAGATGAATCATAACACTCCCAAACCAAGAATCCCTGTGACTAGTGGGATACATCTGCTTTCTATGATGAAATCCTTCAAACCTCACTTTTCCCCTGGCATTACTTGAAATAAAAATTGTCTCTCTTGAAGCTATACCCCGGGGGTCAGGATTGTCCTCTTACAAGAAAGCACAGACTAACAGCATCCACATTCCACTCACGCCCCATGAGTACCATAGGCTTTGATATCCACACATATGCTTTTAACCTGGATTAGCTGGAATATTCTGACTGTATAAAAAGCTTGCTATAGTCTTCAATAAGTTTCAAAAACAAACAAATGTTTAGAACAATTTAGAAGGTTCTCAACCTTCCTAATGCTGTGACCTCCACCATAAAATTATTCTTGGCTGCTTCCTAACTGTAATTTTGATACTGTCACAAATTGTAATGTAAATATCAGGATGTATTTTCATCACTGCAAATTGATCCAAAGAGGTCGCAACCCACAGGTTGAGAACCACTGCTCTGTATCTCCTTCTTCCTTAAAATAGTTTGATTTTATGAATGATTTTATATTTTAGCTTTCTTAATTTAAATATTTTCCCCCAACTCTTTAGGTCATTCTAAAATTTATTCTTAACACCAGATAACTTGCTTTTAAGAAAATGTGTTTATTTAAATTCCTTCCAACTCTACATTTTAACATTCCCTACTCGTGCTCATATAATTTGACATTAAATGACTCATTATCTGGTCAGAGAGGATGGTAGACTCCCACAGAGATGCATGATTCCCAGTAAAAAATAGAAGAACACAATGGTACCTAAGCTCAGTGGCCTGTGCTCATTGGATGTGAGCACATTGTTGGTTCTAAAGACTTCTAGCATTGAACCTCATTTTATCATGTCTAATTAGAGCCCGATTTTCAAGAAATATGGAAGCAAATTGTTCAAAAGAAATTTTGAATCATGTAATATTTCAACCTTATAGCCTTAATCACCCAGGATAACTATGATTGACAGAATTTAATTGTATACTTTGAAGTATACTTTCTACTCAAATTTCATAGAAGATTTTGAAGAACACTTTTCTTTTTTTTATTGATTTTTATTGAGCTCTACATTTTTCTCTGCTCCTCTCCCTTTCTCTCCCCTCCCCTTCAGCCCTCTCCCATGATCCTCATGCTCCAAATTTACTCAGGAGATCTTGTCTTTTTCTACTTAGATTAGATCCATGTATGTCTCTTTTAGGGTCCTCATTGTTGTCTAGGTTCTCTGGGAGTTTGAAGAGTGGTTCTCTGGTTTTCTTTCCTTTATGTCTAAAAGCCATTAATGAGTGAGTACATATGATATTTGTCTTTCTAGATCTGGATAACCTCACTCAATATAATGTTTTCTAGATCTATCTATTTGCCTGCAAATTTCAAGATGTCATTATATTTTCTGATGTGTAGTACTCCATTGTGTAAATGTACCACATTTTCCTTATCCATTTTTCAATCAAGGGGCATTTAGGTTGTTTTCAGGTTCTGGCTATGGCAAACAAAGCTACTATGAACATAATTGAGCACATGTCCTTGAAGAACACTTTTCTTAAATGATAGAATTTTAATTTCAGATTTGAATTCTAATCATAGTCATACTCTAGTCTGTGTGAATTTTGCTTTCTTGTTTCTATCATGATAGATTTATCTATAATGTTTCCATAACTGAGATATTAACAATCACATTGAAAGGCATGCATTGCCTCTTAGATGTTTAGTACAGTTTCCGGTGAACTGTGTGTGTGTGTATACAGATATATAAGTATTAAAACATACTCTTAAAACTGCGTTTAGGGCACTCATGTAGTTAATACTAAATATTACAAAATATAATAGAAAACATTGAAATGAATTGTTTAAACAATACTATGAAAAGACAGATGCTAGCTAGTTCAGAAGTCAGCCTTTACCAGGATTTTTTATTGATGAATATTTGTTATTTAATATTAGATAATATTCAAAATATGCCATTATATTAATACCCAAAGAAGAGGTCTAGGGTGGGGACCAGGACATTTTGTTTTACACCACTGAATTCCAAGGGCACACAACACTGGGCTATTTTAGTTAGTCTTGTGGCTTGATCAGTTTGAGCTTGATATCATTATTAGAAATGTGTGTCCTGTTGCTTACTTCTTTTTTATATTAACTGTTTGGTGTTGTTTTCTTATCCATTTTTATTTTTTTGCATTCTTACCATATTTTACATGTCTGATTTGCCATCTGTGGCAAATTACAGATGTTCGAAGCTTTGTTTTGTTTTTCTGAGATTTTTCTCTTTTAGATGTGGTATCTGTTCCCTCTTCCCTGGGATCTGGGTCTGATTAGAATCACTTTGACCAATAGAATGTGAAACTGACATTATGCCAGTTCTGGGCAGAACTTTAACCTTGCAACCATTCCTGAGTTCTTTTGGGCCTGAAGGAGACACGAAAAGTACTAACTTCCCTCTGGGACATATACTACAGGAAGATTCTGAGCCCATCTGGAGAGAGGGCCAACTCAAGGGACAAAGGGTCACTCAAGGGAGCTCATCTTTCTAATTACTGCTATACTAAAACACTGGGTATGACTGACATCATCGACCAACCTGACTATTCTGGTTCTAAATAAATACCGATTGACACTTAATTGAAACCACTGTTAATGCAGCAGGGGAACTGCCAGTTCAGCCTTGCCAATCACATAATCTCCAAAATGCGAGGGCTAACAAATAAACAAAGCTGTTACATAAGATGCCCTTTTTTCTTAGTCTATAGAAACATATATTATGAAATGTGACTTTCAGATGATAGAATTTACATATTTATACATTTTATAAGACACATAAGAAGACGACCCTCTATCAAAGGTAGGTACTGTGGCATGCATTGCCTCTTAGATGTTTAATACAGTTTCTGGTGAGCTGTATATTAGTATTTTTTAAATATTTCTAATTTAAAAAAACAACATTTTTGTGGTCTTAATCTTCTGTATTGGCAATTGCATTGTTAATTCCATCTTTAATAAATACTATTTCTACCAAGAAAATGCATGTCCCTTTTTCATTAAAACTTTTTGTTTGATTGATTGTTTACTTTATTTTTTACTTAGTTTACAATGTAGAAGCATTCCTCATAGCGTTTTTTTATACTCGTTTTCTGTTTAGTCTCCCTCTTTCCCATTTCTCTGCCTTCAGGATTTTCTTTGTATTTTTATATATAATATATTCTTCTATAGAAATGTTCAGAAGTTTGTGTGAAGTTACCTGAAGGCATCAATTTTAGGAGACTGGAAAATTGTGTCCCATACCACCCCAAGTCTTCTGGGGGCTTCTTTCGATCTCTTTATCATTTACAAAAGAGCACTGAGCAAACAGCACAGCCATCATGTGCTGTGACACATTTTACTAGCAGAACCAAGATTTTCAGATTCAAGAAAATAAAAGGCTTTGTACATTGCATTCTCAGTTTTGGAAACTATTTGCAGTATATTCATAAGGTTGTCTATTGCCACCAAGAGGATTCTTTACCATTAAATCATGTTAAGAAGTCATGCATTCAGACACACAAGGGAAATTGTGCACTGCGGCGGGGCCTTGAAATAGTGGTTGGCGACTCCCAGCCATTTCAAAAGTTAGGTCTGTTTTCATACATGCACCAAAGTATTTCCCCCTATTAGAAAGCTTGTTCTTGTTCATCCTCTTCAGCCACACTTGTTTGGTCAGTGGCAGCTGTTGTAAAAGTCATGCACTGAGGATACACACAGAAAATTACATGTGTACAGAAAGATGCCTTGTGTCATTAAATATCCAGTTGGCATTTGAGCTTGCTAACAACCTTTTACCTCATAATGTCATAAATACCACGTAGACCTGATTGAAGACTCACACTTGTATAGAATAAACACACTATCCAGTAATAAATTAACTTATAAAAGAACCTCATACACAGGGATGACGCTAAAATGGACCTTTGTCTGTTTGGTCAGAAGGTGTGGCACTGTGAAGGCAACTGTACTGATAATGATTCTGAGTAACTGATCACTTTAACAAAAGCACATCAGCGTAACATGTATGGATTAGCTCGGAGCTACTGTGGATCTGTGATCTGGGAATTTTAGCTGAACTTTCTGCTTCAGGGTCTTCATAAAGAAGAAATTAAAGTTTAAGTTGGAACTGGGATCCCCTTTGAAGTCTCAATGGGGGAGAAATCTGTTTCCCTAAGTTGTTGGCAGGATTTAGTTTATTATTCTTGTTCACTATTGACCAGATATAACCCCCAGTTGCTTGCCACATAGACCTCTCCATTACATAGCTCACAACACTTCAGCCTGTCCCACCTCACCCTTAAAAGGTAGGTGGAAGTCTTCTAGAAAGAGAAAAATCAGAATCCAGTGCAATCTATTTCATGTGCACACCAACCACTCACGCTCCATAGCCCATTCATTAGTAGTTAGTATGTTATAGATCCTGCCAGTGGGGCAATATATGAGGACTTGTAATTTGAAGCTCTAGACATTGTGAGCCTTCTTAGAGTCGATTTTGGAGTTTGTGTTCTATTGCTTCGTAGTGGCATTTCATTTATATTTTAATAAAGTTCACCTAAGAATCAGAAAATTAAAACAGCCACACTGGCCAGCCTTACAGATCAGGCAACAATGGCACACACCTTTAATCCCAGTAGACACACTATTTTGCCATAGAAACCAGGTGATAGTGGTGCACACCCTTAATCCCAGAACTAGAGAGGATTATAAAACAGGAGGAGACAGCTCTCAGTCTCATTCTGAGGTTTCCTGGAGTCAGGATCATTATTTTTGGACTGAGGTCAAGGTAAGAATCAATAGCAAAAGTAAATTTCTGGGCAAGAAAATGCCCTTACCTATCAGTATGCTGTCCTAATTGGACAATCAGGACAAAAAAGAAAGTGATTGCCAAACATTGTCAAATAAATGAAGGCACAGCCCTCCCTTCAGAATATCCTGCTTCACAGAAAAGTCTGTAGAATATGCTAGGCCTGTAGGCTAAAGATGGATGCACCAACATTGTAGCGGAACTTTGGGTGACTGCCCAGGCAGACAGCTGTTTCTGTCATTAATGATTCACATTTTTGGAAGTCACTTGTTTGCACTTCCTGTCTACTTAGTTAATATTATTTCCTTCTTGGGTCTCTGAGGGAGTTGAAGACTAGATAGCTATAGTTATAGTTTACCAGACACAGAAAGCAAGTTATGATAGAAAGTAAATAAGGTATAAGACTTTGAACTCACCAAGATAGGATAAAGTATTTTCTCCGATTTCATCAAATGCAAATGGGCTAGACATTGTTGATGTATTGCCTGTGTATATTGTATACAGTTTTTCTTATATTAGTTGTCATCTTCTTTTTTATTTTAGAGAAAAAGTAGAAATGTAGTGGCATTTCCTTTGTATTTTAATAAATAAAGCTTGCCTGAGGATAAGAAAAATAAAACAGCCACATTGTCCAGCCTTATAGACCAGGCAGCAATGACACACACCCTTAATCCCAGTAGCCACACTAATTTGCCATAGAAACCAGGCAGTAGTCATTCATGCCTTTAATCCCAGACTAGAGAAGATTATTAAATGGAAAGAAATGACTCTCAGCCTCAGTCTCATTCTGAGATTCCTGAAGGCAAAATCACTATTTTGGACTGAGGTCAAGGTAAGAGCCAGTGGTTGGCTGTTTTGCTTTTCTGGCCTCCAGGATGAACCCCAATTTTTGTGTCTGAGTATTTATTAATTGTGCTTCATTGCTTTGATAAATAATAATGGAAAGCAACTAGGGGTAGGAAAAGGTTTGTTTGTCTTATATTTCCCACTCACAGTCTATCATGAAGAGAAGTCGGGACAGGAACTCAAACAGGAACCTGAGGCAGGAACTGGAGCAGAAACTAAGGGGGAAATGTTGTTTACTGACTATCTTGCTCCCATGCTCAAGTTTAGTTACCTCTCAGAACCAGGTGGCCAGAGATGGTATTGCCCATAATTCTACCCACATTGGTCATCAATCAAGATGAAGCCAAACTGACTTGCATACAGAACAATCGTGTGGAGACATTTTCTCAAAAGCGGTTTCCTCTTCCCAGATGACTCTACTGTATGTTAAACTGACTCAACAAGGAGCTCACCAGACCTTTACTGAATTCCCACTAGATCATATTAGGCTTCCAGAGAAAAGTTGGAGTTGAAGTAGTGTTTTATTGTATTTTTCTTCTAAGGAAAATATGCGATTTCTACTTATTTACATGTTGTCGAGCAAAGCTGAAGTGTTGAGAGGATTGAATAGACTCAGCTGCTCTGGGTCCCAAGCATCAGCTATTCAAATGTTGTAGCATGCCTTTAGGAGTTTCCAGGGGAGGTCAGAAGCATCTGCAAGCCCAGTGCTTGCAGAACAGTGCAGTGTACAAAGTAGGGTGTTGCATGGTCTCAAACCTCCTCCAACCTCTGTTTAACTTAAGCTTTAAGAATATAGCAAATGTCTGTGCTCCGATTTTCTATCCACGCCATATCTACAAGCTATTGCTGGGAAGCACACTGACATCCTCAGAATGGCTGATGGTCTCCATTATGAATACATTCCACAAATTTCCAAGCCTATCAAGAGAGGAGGAGAAGGCTCGATGGATGGAACTCTTACCATAAAAATATGAAGACCAGACCTCAGATTTTCAAAACAAGTTGAGCAGGCATGGCAGACTACCTATGGTTTAAGGGCTCAGAAAGTGAAGAGAGGGGATCTCCAAAGCAAGATGGCTAACAAAATTGTCAGAATTACCACACTCCAGGTTCAATTCGAACCCCTCTCCTCAATGAATAAGGTAGAGTGTTTGAGAAAAACTCCTGATGTCAGCCTCGGGCCTCCACACACATGCACACCTTAATATCACATGAACAAAGACAGTTCACACACCACACCACACACATGCACATCACATAAATTCAGAAAGACACATACAAACAAATCGAAAACAAACAAACAAAAACCCTGTCAATCTAGCCTCACATTGAGGTCTTTAAAGAATAACAAATATCTTAGCTGCTTGAAGGAAGAAATCAGCATATCACATGATTTTTCTTAGATTAAAATGAGATGCATATTCTCAGCAAATTCAGCATTATAAACTTTAAAATGTGTGATCTCCTGAATAATAATTTTGAACTAACCAGCCCAATTTTCCCTTGTTAACTTGGAATACACATATATCACTATTAGTTCATAATCATGTTTATCCCCAACATCTCACGTCACAATCAAAACTGTGATATAACTGTAGAAAGTCCCCCATTATTTTAAAAATTCTAGCACTATTACTAGATTTCCACCATGATCACATTCAGTTGCCTTCCTTCCACCTCCCAGGACCACTTTTGCAGCAGTGCCTCTGCCTGCAGTGGGCGGGGCCCTCTTCATAACCCCCAGCCAAGAAAATGGCCCATAGGCCTGCCTACAGATGACTCCTCCCAGATGATTCTAGCTTGTATCAAGACAATTAAAATACAAGTAGCCAATACAGAGTCTGTCTGATGCTCTGATATATAGCTAATGCAATGATTATGAGTAATTAGTTAATCATTTGCTAACAAATAGTCAGTCTTTTTCATGACACACAATGGGACATTCTATTTTAATAATTGCCCCTACTTTTCAGCCACTCATGTATTTTATTGACAGTATAAGGACTCTTTAATTAGACATCTGGAATATGTAGGCTCAAATTTACAGGGTATTTCTGTGACATGGACATAAGCTTACAGAATAGATTTTATAAACAGTATTTAAGTTAGTTACATCCTTATAACACTTTTTCTTTCTTTCTTTTGATTTCTCTCCATAGATGTTATCCTATAGTGAGTACATTTTTGAAGTAATTTCAATTCCTTTTAGAAGAAAATTTAAAAACAAGGTCAACATAAAAGCAAATAAAGTCTACATGTTTTGCTATTTGTCTCAGAGAACAAACATCCTCTATATTTATAGCATCTTTTATTTTGCTAAGTTTTAAATGTCCATATGCTTCAATATGATTAATCTTATAGATTTAATGTAGTTAGTGTAGAATTCCTTGGCCACTAATAAGTCAGTTTCTATTGTTTCTGAAAATGTTTTTGCTGTCATTAAATGTCTTTATCCCAAGGTAAATAACCTTTCAGCATGACTTTATAAGGTAAAACATTTCACTCATATAAATCTATTTACAAATCTAAAGAATGCAGGAAATAAGCTTAACTTCTATCTTCCAAGTAAAAACTAAATTTCATATTGCCAATATGTAGGAGATATTTTTAAAAGACATTAAAAGCCCACAAATAAGGAAAGAGTCAATGGGATGCGTTTAGCACATATTTTACCATAATAATAGTAGAATCACCAAAACATACTTTAATATCATTCACAAATGCATGGATATACATATTTCTCTTTGCATATTATTAAGGTCAAGACCTTATGGAAATTATTCTATAGCCTTTTTAAATACTGACTTGAAGAACATAGGAAATGGACTAATAGTCTTCAGATCAATGGTTTGAAAGGAAAGCAAGTGTGATTTTGTCCCTTAGAAAGGTTTAATAACAGATGGCAGCAAAGGTTATTTGATAAGTAGTGTTAAGAAGTAACAGAAAAATCAGTCTTGCCTTTAAAACAGCAAGGTACAGGCTGACTTGCTATTACCTTTGCAGCAAAGGGTAGGAGCCTTTACTGTTATCTGTGTCAGACAGGCTTTGTTTGGCTGGAAGCCTCAGTGCATCTCGAAGTATGGTTTCTCTCAGAGAGCTGACCTTTGCCATAGTCCTGTGGATAAACCAGGTGTGTGGTGTGTGAGAGCTTCCTCAAATGGAAGCAAAATTAATCAACTCTTGAAATATAAAGACACAATTAAGACTCCACATTCAAAGATGCTGATCCTGGTGGACTTTTCCTAACTCCCTTCTGTAGGATAAAACCATCTATGTCAGTGTTTACTTTTTAGCTCATCCTGAGTTCCAGGGCCTGCATGTTCCTTGGAATTATTAGTCTCATGATTTAAAAAATAAAAAGTGAAATTCTCTAACAAAGACTGGAAAATGATAAACAATGGCTGGGGACTGTTCCTGTTTCTCTGTCCCCTGCTTCCCGTTCTAACAGCTAACAGTACTTCCTTCTCTGTAACTTCTCAGCAGCTTTCACCAGTATATGAATGTGGTGGGTGAGAATAAGGTTTCCTTGAATTGTCTGTATTTCCAGTGGGAAATACAGTAGTACACTTTCATAATCAAAGTTCCTTAATCCACACAGGAAAACTCCTCTCCTGGGAACTAAAACTTACGTACCATCCCCGCCCTTTCTTCTAAACGGAGACTGACTTCTGCGGGCTTTAAATAAGGCAAGAGAACTATTCTTATATGTGGGTATAATATTTAGAATGTAGTTAAGGATTGTGCTAGTTTATTAATGTGGAGGTTGTAGGTTATCCTCCAAGATCTCTTACCTCACTATCCCTGGATAGTTGGCTTCGGTACCAGACATGATTTCCCTCTTGTTGAGTGAGTCTTTAGTGCAATTAGAGAGCTTTTGGTATGTATGTAGCCAAGGTATGTTTGTTTTAAAAAGAGTGTTACATTAAAAAATTGCTGGGAATAATTGAGCTGCATCTTTTGTCTATTCATATGTTTTGTCTTGAACATGTTCAAGGCATTGGGTTGGGCAAAACAGGTCATAAAAAATGAATGGAACAAATACTCAGATCACCAAATTGAAAGACCAATATTTTGACATTATGAATTCTATTTTGAGACTGCCTCTAGTTCCCTGGTATATAACTCCTAAAAATCTTTGGAATGGTTAAGGTGTTAAATATTTTCATGTGTGCCTGGCAGGCTCTTGGCAGTTTCCAGATGGGAGAAAGAGCAAGGCAAGATTTTAGTGTGGTAGCTATCCGTGGACAAGAGAAGGGCTGAAGGTTAAACTGATCAACTGAGATTCGTGATTTAATTAACCATACCTGTGTTAGGAAGCTCTAAACAATCTAAAAGAGCAAGGGTCAAAGAACTTTCGCAGATGAACAGGATGTGGTGATCCTTGGAGGATGGTAACCTAAAGAAGGCATAAGAGATCTGTCCCTTAGCTACACCCCTTCCTCTCCATACTTTGTAATACCCTTTATAATAAACTGATATATAGTAAACAGATATATCCATAAGTTTTCTAGGTACTTTCACTAATAAATCCAAGTAGGGGTTTATGGAAATCTTGATTTATAGACAGATATACACATATAGATAAAACAATATTGAACTCAAACTTATCTGAAGTAGAGGGTAGTCTTAGTACTGAACCCTTCCTTTGAGGAATCTCAGATTATACCCAGATTGATAGACAATATCAGAACAAAGCTGAATTAGAGGACAGTGTGCTGGTATCCACTGTGGTAGCATTGCTTGTTTGCTAAATGGAAAACACATGGCATCCCTGGGATCAGGACCATGTTGTGAAACCAGAGTGGAGGAAACTGAGTTTGCCTTTTCTCCTCAGATATGTTACCATCTTCAGAGAAGAATAAACTTGGATAAACATTCAAATAAGTGAGAGATTACAGCAGTCTGGTTGTGTGGGAATTAGAAAAGGCTCTAGGGAAAATGGTCCAGGTCTGTGCTTGTGAAGAGAGCAAACTATGTCAAACAGAGCCCCTTATATGAGCCAAACACAGATGCCAAAGTGTGTGTGTGTGAGGCAACAGACACAGTTGGCTAGAATCCCACATGTGGGAAGAAAAGAATGAGCTCAATAAAACAGTAAAGCCGAAAGCTAAGCAATAAAATTACCTAAAAGAGCAAAAATAGCACACACATGCAAACAAGATACAGCTGTGATTAATGCCATTTTTTAGTGGTTGAATCTCTCAGTAGCTTTTGATTTTGTGAGGAGTACATGTTTGGCTTCTGCCAATGGGTAACTTAATATTCTATATTTTCACCTTTCTTTGTCTTATAGAAATTCCATACTCCTAGGGAGACCGTCTCTACTCTTAACTCTCAGTACTCAAGGTGACTATGTTCATAATGTATAGTGGCATTCTATCATTGTTTCAATCTTGGAAACAAAATTGCTCTAAAGGAGGAAAAACAGAATTAATTTTCTGGAACGATTACACTTCCATCAACATATCAATACATAATTATGTTACATGTGTGTTTCTGTTTAAATTAGAGCTATCTTTTCAAATCTATACGATTTGCTTATTGGCACTAATCTCATGCCCCTGGTGTTATAACACCTCACCTAACACACATTTTCTGCACACTGTGTAAGATGCCTCATAGGATTCATTGCTTAGAAACACTGGACAAATACTTTAGCACTGCCTGTGGGGGCTCCATTCTTCAGTGAAATCAAAGAAAAGGCACAAAAAACACAGTGACAATTCTAGGACCCAAATGGAACAGTATGCAGAGTATCACACCCTCTGTAACCTCAGCCAAGAACTAGAAAACCTCATTTCACTGACAGCTACTGAGAAAGCTCTGTGAATGTGTGTTTTCTGTTTGGAAAAAAAAAAAGTTAACAAGAAGGTAAGTTTATCAGCACGGAGACTTTAAAGATGAAGGTGAACTATGGCACTGGAGAGATGATGTCTCAACTGAGAAAGTGATGAAGGGTGGATGGAAGGCATGGGAGGAAGAAAAGGAAAGGAAGTTATAGAATTATATTTTAATTTTTACTTAAATTTTCCCTTGGTATTTTAGGTAAAACACTAATGTAATGTACATGGAAAGTAGAAAAGCACAAGAGCTCCTGAGTAAATTTGGAGCATGGGGACCACGGGAGAGGGTTGAAGGAGAGGGAAGAGGAAGGGAAGGAAGCAGAGAAAAATGTATAGCTCAATAAAATCAATTAAAAAACTAATGTACACAGATTCTAAAGCAGCATAAAGAGAGGAACAATAATGGGGTTAATATGAGACCTGATTGAGCACCTTATCTCAGTCTAATTACAGACTGCATAATTGACATAGTGCATTGTGAATTTTTATGAAGGCAGTTATACAATAAGGTTGTATGATTATGATTATTGATTGCTTTCTTTCACCTTAAAACAACCTTTTTGGATTGTATATACCATGCTACTTACAGTGATAAATCAGCATATTCAATGCCTCCATATTATAACAGTCTACATACCAGGCTGTATTTATACATTTAGGTAAGTAGGTAGGTGTGTGTGTGTGTGTGTGTGTGTGTGTGTGTGTGTGTGTGTGTGTGTGTAACTGACTTTGTCAGTGCTCTACTGCTGTAAAGAGACACCATGAACCTAACAAATTGTAAAGGAAAGCATTTAATTGGTGTTATCTTACAGTTTTAGAGTTTTAGTCCATTATCAACATGATGGGGCACATGTTAGACGTGGTGCTAGAGAAGTAGCTGAGAGTTTTATTCCAGATTGACAGGCAGAAAGAAGAGAGAGCCAGCAGGGCCTGGCTTAGGCATTTAAAACTTCAAAGCCCACTCCCAATGACACACTTGCTCCAACAAAACCGTACCTCCTAATCCCTCTCAAATCCTGCCACTCCCTGGTGTCCACGCATCCGAATATATGAGCCCACAAGGGGCATTCATATTCAAACCACCACAGCATGTTTATCTGTGTAACAACAATCAATGGAAAAGAGGCCATGTACCTGAAAGAGCGCAAGTTTGAGTGGAGGGACAGGGGGAGTGATGTAATTACATCATAACCTCGAAAGGTCAAAGAAAGAATATTTTAAAAACCTTATTGAAGGTTTTTCAAAAACTTGTAACTCCTCTTCAGATGAGAATTATTGAGGTGGCAGCTCATGACAGTCATTTCTGATCATATGTCTCATTCTTATAAGCTATAGCTTAGTAGAATTTGAGAGCTGTGTGAGGGTCTTAAAAAGGGCATGGCGCAATTAGAGTTCTGCTGGAAGCTGAAGCTGGTCAACATTGAGCAGCTTGCCAGGCCCTGTCTGTATCTGACCAGAAGTCAGCTTGAGACCCAGATCTGTGACATTTCTCCCACGGCCCCACTCTCACGAAGGGGCCTTTGTTTCCTGACTTCTTTTTTTTTTTTTAAGTAGCATCAAAAAATGTGTAGCTCGATTAAAAACAATAAATACAATATAAATAATAAATAAATAACAAGTGTTGCATTTGGGGACGTGCTTAGCTGCTGATTCATTCAGCATGTCTGGAGATGCTTAGACATACAAATTTTTGCTTCAGTTTTTAATTAATATGATAATATTTCATAATAGTCAGAGATTACTATGTCCCTTCAGGAGGCATTTATGACCCCCTCAAGAAACTTGTTTTGGAACAACTAATCTTTGCTACAGACTTGGTGTTCTTTAACTAAGATTCATTGTGCACAGACACATAAATGGTTTCTGTTAATTGTTCAATGATGCATGCATATGCATGACCCACTTAAAATTCATTATAACACTATTTTGAGATGATGTCTGTGGACTGTTCGGTTCCTTGGGGCACTCGAACAGTAATAGATCAAACTGAAATCACACACTTTCCTAAGAATTTTTCCCACTTCTAGAAATGCCATGGGTAGAAATGCCACGACGGACTGGAGAGATGGCTCGGTGGTTAAGAGCACCTATTGCTCTTTCAATAGACCTGACTTCAAGTCCCATCACCAGCACTAGGCCACTTACAACTGCCTAGAATTCCAGCTTCAAAGGGACCATACCTCTCTCTCCTCCTTGGGCACATACACAGATACATACATTCACATAAATAACTAGTTCTTTAAAATTTTTAAAAGAAAAAGGCACTATATAATTCCCTCATCACAACCCTATTTGATCAGTGTTAAAGATAGAATAAATGTGTCTATTATTTAAACCCATGCTAAATTCTGCCAGAGTCCAAAGACAGAGAATTGGACACCCAGAGAAGCAGTCTCTCCAACAGTCCGGAGTCCTGGTGGCTTCACAAGAGAACAGAAGTGTATAATCACATTGAGAGGGAGTGAGTAGTCCAGTAGCAACTCATGCTATTTTACTGCATGCTTACAAGTCCATTAGAGGGAAACTCCCTTATTATGAGCTATGGAGGCTCTTAGAGGTTGTTTATAGACTCTCTAATGCAGTGTTCTAATCCAATGTGATACTTTCTGTATTTGTCTTTATATAAGGAAAACCTTGTTATGGTCTTCTGGAAGTGTCAGCAAATTCTGGGTTTGAAGAAACACTCCAGGTTGAAGGTCTTATACTGTTCATAGTGTATCTTACTCAACACTGTATCTTATTCAATACTGCAATAAAATGTAATGTTGCAATAGGCAATGATCACCACAAACATTTTACAATAGGAATGATATAAAATCTAGAGAAAGACATTACAATTGCTTTAAATCTGGTAGAAACATCACTGAATTAGTGGGTCCAAGATGTGTTTGTCGATGAAGAGTAAAGGTTTAGAAGCAGACTAAACACAGTTATCTTTGAATTTGTTAAATAAGGAGCTTTTCATGTTTCCTGTATTTCTATGCAATAATTTACACCTCTGTTGGCTTAGAGGTCTTTTTCACTTACATGTGGGGATCCTCTTATGAGCAGTGTATTCTTGAGGCCTCGATTCCCCAAAGCTAGTCAGTGAGGTGGAAACAGTCTGCTAGTAGATAAGGCTTCTGCTTCCCCTTCAGCAACGAAGGCTCTATGTTGGGGTGTGTTCATTGTGACTTGCTTCTTTTGGGTCCTTCACTCATCTTTCTCTCCTCACTGGTCAAGTATTCTGTTACTATGTTGGGTAAGCTCCAGTTTTTCCTTTCTGTTGATCTTTGGCATACAATCTATTTTCATTTTTTTAAAAACTCTCATTCTTCTCCTTCACCAGGTTACATAGAGCATCTATTTTGGCATCTTGGCCAGTATTATCTCTCTTCTTTATGTTAAAAATATTCTCAGGGCTAATTTTACTAGCATTTTACTAGATGGTTAGGGTGTTTCTTCTTTTCTTTGTTTGTCTGTCTACTTGATACAAAGTAGAGTCGTCTAGAATGAAGAAATGACAGTTGAGGAATTGCCTCAATCAGATTGGTTTATATAGAACTCTGTACATTTATTAATAATTGATATGTGAAGGCCCACCTTACTGTAGGTGGTGCCACCCCTGGGGTAGACAGACTTGGATTGCATTAAAAAAAAAGAAATTTAAGTAATAGGCCAGTAAACAGCATTCATCTATGGTCCCTGGCCAGGTTCTTATATCAATAGGTTTACACTTGACGTCCTAGCCTTACTTCCCTCAAGGAAGGACTAAAGCCTGGGAACTGTAAGATACAATAAAACCCTTCCCCCCTCAAGTTTTTTTTTGACTGTATGCTAGCAATAGAAATTAATTAATCAACATACAGTTAAAGCAGACATCCCATGCTGATACAAAAAACCCTTAGTACCAGGAGTAGGATGCCTTCTGTCAAGTGGTTAACAGATGGAGTCACATAGACCCCCCCCCAAGCACTATGAGCAATCTCCAATATTCCTGGATAACTTCCCTACCCCCAAAATCTATAAAGAAGTTCCTGAAGACACCACATGCTTGAGTCACCGAATGAGGAAACATCAAGCTGGGACTCACCTGGAGACCTCATCCCTACTGGCTAGCATGTATGGTGTTAGGAATTGTCCTACATAAGCTCATAGGATGTGGCACTATTAGGTGTGCCTTTGTTAGATTAGGTATGGCCTTGTTGGAGGAAGTGTGTCACTGTGGGGTGAACTTTGTGGTCTCATATATATGAAAGCCATGCCCAGTGTCTCAGACCAGCTGTGGGTTACAGCTCCTTCTCTAGCACCATGTCTGCCTGCACACCCCTGTGCTGAATCAAGATAATGGTGTAAGCCTCTGAAAATGCAAGCCACCCCAATTATATGCTTTCCTTTGGAAGAGTTGCTGTGATCATGATGTCTCTTCACAGCAAGGCAAACAGAGTGTGTGTGTGTGTGTGTGTGTGTGTGTGTGTGTGTGTGTGTAGTGATGAGAAAATGGAAAAAAATACCTTTTAGATGTAGTTATTAGAGTGTAAAATTATATATTCACTTTGGAAAAGAATTTACCTTTTTCTGATAAAGTTAAAGATTTTTTTCGAGGGACAAATAAGTTTCTTTCTATAAATTTTGACATCACAGAAATATGTGTGAGGTATATACATGAGGATATTAACACAGCAGATGCAAATAGCTTAAATTCTGGCCAAATGCTGAAAAAAGAAATGTATTTTGTGTGGTTATATAAGGAAATATTTCACAATAAATAGCAAGTGAAAATAAGTACAAAAAAGTTTAGAAAAACAATTGCAGAATGCCATTTACAAAAGTTTGTAAACAAACTTAAGAATATATGCTTATATATGCTAACAATCTTATATAAAATTATGAGAAATCATAAGCCACAAAACATAGTACTTTCAGAAGCAGAAGAACTCTATACTGCTGTCATAGTATAAAATGTGTATTAATAGTTAGAACACAGTAAACATTTGACAACTTAATTCATTAGTGAAAGTCAGGTTTCATGACTTTCAACATTAATTCTGTTAATAGATATATGATATCATAAACACATATTCTTTAATGAAAGAGGAAACCTAATTTGTTTGCAGAGTGGCTAAAAGCAAATAACTCTAAAAACATAGCTAATTTTATCTTCATCCTTTCCTTTAACTTAAATCATTACAACATGTGTTTTTAAATTCCAAAGTCATATCCTCCTCCATTTTTTCAAGATTTAATCATTGACAGGCATTAAATTCAGATGTAGCAACATGGTGTCCCCTAGAGAAAATTCACACTTTTTAACAATCAGATCCATTGCTTTATCTCAGAATGTCTACAGAAACAGTGTTTTCTCTCACACATCCAATCTGTGCCTTTATTTGATTTATGTGGATCAAAAATTATACGAATCTGAGAGTCCCCTCAATTCCAAAAGCAATTCTAATGTTTATATGAACACATAATCCCAAATGTGTCTCAGGGCTCCTGAGTGCTTCCTTGGGAAGCAAGGAGTGCACATTCTGAATTATTTACTGCATTTGCATCCCATACAGGTATAGCTTTAATAATCCTTATATTTTATAAAAACAAGTGTACATTTTCTGGGAAATGCATGGCCTATATTTATACATGTCAACAGTTTACCTCTGATACAATACTGATCTAGCATGTCTTTGATGAGTATAAAGATAGCATACATCTGGCTTCATCCACTTGACTATAATGTAATCTCAGCTCAAGTTATTTAGTGTTGATATTCTTTATTAAATGAAATCACCACCACCTCTTGATCTTATTTTACATATTTCAAGCAGGTTCAAGCAAAACAGATGTGATGACACCAAAGGCTGAAAGTTTGCCAAAAGCACCACAAGGATCCCAGCTGTTCTGAATTACAAGCCAGAACCACCATGTCCTCAAGTAGAAGGTAGCATTTGGAAAGAGTCATGTCTGTGGAGGTTAAGCTCTCTAAGATGAAAATAAAGTTGCTTTTGTTCTTTCAATTGCCCCCTGGGAAGTACCTCACAGGCACTATGCCTGTTGCCACTAGAGAGTGCAGAACTGTCCCAGACCCTTAGTGAAGTTTTCCCCGAAACACATCTAATTCCTCTTTAAAAGGAACATTCTTTCCCTCTAATGGTGATGTTACTGACCACCAAAAAATTAACTTCTTTCCAAGAGAATGGCTTTTCAGAGTTGAAACTTTTTCAGTATTGCTTATCTAAGGGTGGAAGCCAATATCATGGTGGCCAGAAACAACTCTCTGCTGTCCTGACTGGAGTGTGTGAATATTTGATATACTCTATATTATACGCCCCAAGTGTGGGAGATTTTATTCTAGCCATCATCAAAGATGCTCCCAGAATGAAAATAATTTCCAGTTGTGACTCCCACAAATCAGTCTGAAAAACTGTCCATTTACTATGGCCATTGTAATTTGTCCAATCTGTGACCTTTATAAGGATACTGGGTGGCATCCAATAACACAACTTTTAGCATCTGTTCCTGTTCAACACCATTGGGAGGAATAATCGCCTTAGGCCAGTTCCACAAGAAGAGAATGATAAATGACTTGAGGGAGCCAGAGTTTTCCAGTCACAAAAGAGAAGACACACACAAGTACTTGCCATGATTGTCATAGCACATACAATACCTGCACAAGATCAAACCAGACAAAAGCCGAGCCTAGGGGAGGAGAGATAGGTGTGAAGTCCCACACTTAGCTGAGAAGATATTGACCTTCAATGGTTCCTGGGAGAGGAAATGTCACTACTGGTTTATCAGATACATTCAAGTCAGGCTCTACAAGTAGTTGGCCAGAGCAAACTGGACTCCACTAGATTTTGTTTTTGTTTTTGTTTTTGTTTTATGAGAGATGGGGGGTAGAGAAAGAGAGAATAGGAGCATGAAATTGGGTGGGTAGGGAGGTAGGGGAGGATCTGGAAGAAGTTGAGCAGGGTGCTGAATATGATTAAAAAATACATTATATGAGACTCTCTAAGAAATAATAAATGCATTATTTTTAGAAAATTCACAAAACAGAAAGACAGGGAAGACAGTAGCCTTGAGTTTCAATAGCAACATGGGCTCCACTTCAAGAGGAAAATATTCCATCATCTAAGCCAACCAAGGGTCAACTCCATCAAGAATGAACTATGAGTGAAATGGTTCAGTATCTATAACATGGTTGCCATGCAATCATGAGGACGTGAGTTCTGGTCTCCAATAACTGCATAAAGGATGGACATGGCAATGTGCACCTGATGCAACATACATCTGCAGCCCAGGAAGATGTGTGGGAGGGTCCCCTGCTCATCTTCTAGTCTGGCCAAAACTATGATTCTAGGTTCAATGAAATAAAGTCAACGAACATCCACGTACAAAATTATGGCACCAATCACTGGCCTTTGTATGTGCATACAGGGGCTAATATAAAAGCATGAACACCCCACATACACACACACATTAATTCATTGTGAGAAAACTTCAAGAACCCTGGAAGAAGGGAAGATAAGTTCAGGTCTCTCTTTATATCTTTTAACCATTCTTGCTGCTGGACTGAGTGAGGCTGGTGTGAAGGCTCTAAGTTGGCATTTGCTGCCCAAAGTCAGTGTGTTTATGTGTCTTAGGCATCTGTGCTTGCTAGCAAGATTGACTCCAGGTCAATGCAACCCTGAACAGCTCTGTGGAACACGATTCAGGCTTACTGTTTATGCAGCTCTACCCTGGCACAATCGCTGTCAAAAATTATGGACAACACACTGGTGCCCCTTCTCTGAAGGCCATGTATTTTGAGATACTGATCTTCAAAGGTAGTGTTTCCATTTTCTAAGAGGCAATGGGATGTTGAAATCCCAGGCTGCTTTTATATTTAGTTCCAAAATCCCTTTCCTTCATAAAGTCTTGAAATTATGTTGTTCTCCAGATGCTAGCCATGGAAGCCAAGTCTGACCCATTAACAGCTTGCCAAAGATATCCCAGCTCATTATGAATCCAGCAAGACAGAATTTAACTTAATGACTAGATTCTAAACTTAGATCATCAGCATTCTAAACACCCATTACTAGTAATTTTCCAACAGATTTTTGTTCTCTTAAACCTCATATGAAAATGTCCTACGTAGATAAAACCAGTACATGACTTTCAATGCACACCCTCCAAAACACAGTTTTGTTGCTCAAATGCTTTTATGCCAAAAAAGAAAACCCATTGATTAGTGTGCCCTACTTCTCACTTCCTTGTTCCATCTCTCCTTCGTACATTGTGAGACACCTGCCCTGGAGCACTGTCTTCACCTGTATTAATTTAGAACAGAACAGAGAACATGAGCTCTCAGCTATCATTCCAGCATTATTCATGCTTGCCTATCGCCATGCTTCCCACCATGACGGTCATGGACTCTAACCCTCTGGAACTGAGTCTCAATAAATGTTTTCTTTTATAAGTTGCCTTGGCCATGGTGTCACTACACAGCAATATAAGACAAAGACAATGGGTGTATGTATTAAGGTAGAATAAAAGAAAAGAAATACACTTATTGGGTAGATTTCAGCTTCCACAAGGAAAACTTGGGTCCAATGAGAAAGTTTCCTTCCTGATTTTGGATAATGGCAAATATTACATTTTTATATATACGCTATCAATGACTCTCTAATGTATTCTTCAATTGTGTAACTCTTCTCTTTTAATTACTGTAGAAATAAGATATTTATTAACATGTTTGAGTAGGTATTGGCTTTAAGTTATAAAAGGCTTTGTAAAGAATGGGAAGGCAAAGGGTTCTTATCACATTTAAATGTGAATCTTAGATACTCTCACTAGAGCCTAATACGAGCCCTTTGTTTCAAATAGCATTTTAATGGAGCACACATACAGGGAAAAGAAATGAAGAGTCCCTTTGATTTGGGACTGTGTGTTCTGAGACGGCCACAGTGTCTCATCACACTGGTAATTGTCAAACGACTAATATTAACCACCACCTTCTAAATAAAATACAAGCATAATTTTGAGCAAATTTCAGTGGCTTTGAGAGCCTCATTTGTTCAAACGAGCTACCAGAGACAATTCTGGAACAAGTCGCTTGAAAAGAAAAACTACTTGCCAAGTAATACGATTGTTAAATACCAAATGTCAAAACCAGATTTGGTAGTGACTAACAAGCATTCACTGGAGCAAAAGAAAACATTTGAACCCAGTGGAATGTTAATCTAATATAGATTTGCTTATGCTAGCAAACACCAAATCTGAATAAAAAGCATGACATAAAACCAGTAATTTTTTGTAAATATTTTTATATTGGAAAGTGCTAAAATTTTCATGAATTGCATTTTCAGAAGATGACTTTTATTTTTTTCTTGCATATAAGCATAAATTTTACCTAACTTAAATGTACCTTAGATCTCATTCTGGTTGCAGAATCAAAGTAGCTTTGGTCAGTAACAAAGTGCTTCAAAATAAATGTGAAAGAATTTATAACTTTTCTAGACTGGCAAATATGAGAAGGCATTTGGACTGAACTTCCTTAAAAGATAATTAGAGGAGACACTGGCTCAGAAAAAGTATTCTGATTGCTAAAGAAAAATAGTTGGAGATGGACAGCTGTAAACTAAATTTCTAATAAATTTAATTTCTATAAAACTTTAAACTTTTCCAGTATAAAATAACTTCCCTATGTTGCCATCTCCTCTATTAAAAGTAGAAGTATGTTAGCACTTAACTGGCTGCATTGGTATAAGAACTAAATAACATGATTTATAAACCCTCCACACCGAAGTCTGATCCATAGCTAGCACCCAGGGTGCTCCTGTAACATCCACTGTTGACCAACTACCAATCCAGAAGTCCATTAGCATAGAGCCACTTGGATGTCTATTCAGCCTGGCTGATCTTAAGTTTGGCAAAGGGAGATTTTATTTTGTGTTCCAGAAGACTATTCTTACTTTCTTACATTGGTGAGGGAAAAAATATCAAAAAGCCTGATAGATTGCTTTCAAAAAAAAAAGCAAAACAATGTGAAACCCTCAGTTCCCAGATGGCCAATCTGATAGTCTTCTGTTATTTTCTCAAATCTATGCGTGGTTTTCGCAACTTCTCCCTCCACTTCGTGCATAGTTCATGGATCTTTGGAAAGGAAGTCAGAATTCTTCCTTGTGCATGTTGCCCTTGGGAAATAATTTTTGCAATCTGCTCTTAAATATAGACATCTTGGCAAATTGGAACAAAGAGGAGGTTGAGATGAAGAGACACGGTGTAGACAACCTTGGACAGACTGTAGACAGTGTTGGGATCGATGACTTCAAAGTTGTGGTCTTGGCTGCTCAGAGTGGAGTGGAGCAGGTATCGAGCATAGAGCACTAATGTGTGGGCTCCTCTTGATAAATGGAGCCCTTTCTACAAAACCCATGGCTCTGTTTTTCTACAGCATGACTTACCAACCCCATTTCTCCCAAACTGTGGAAAACATTGGCAATGTGAGCTGGCAAGATGGCTCAGCCAGCAGAGGTGCCCACTGCCCACTGCTGAGCCTGGCCACCTGAGTTCCATCGCTGGGGCCCACATGACAGAAGGAGAGAAGGAAATCTCTCTGACCTCCACGTGCATGTGTTCTCTCTCTGTGTGTCTCTCTCCCTCTCCCTCTTCTTCCCGTTTCCCCCTGTCTCCCTCTCTCTCCCTCTGTCTCTCTCTGTCTCTGTCTCTCTCTCTCTCTCTCTCTCTCTCTCTCTCTCTCTCACACACACACACACAGGCACACTAAATGAATACAATATTTTTTTTAAAAAAATGTTGGCAATAGTACATCAGTGGGCCAATAAAACACAGAAATCTGTTTAGCATTCTAGACAGGGAGTGGCAGGATGCTGGCCTTGAACAACAACAAAAAAAAATTCCCCTTTTTGAGTGGTTGAGAGAAATACAAGATGCACAACAGCTCCTTCCAGCTGCCATTCTGCTTTTCTCCTACCCTTCCCTTCCCCCAGTCTCTTTTTCCTCAGATGTTTTCTTCTACGATCCTAACAACATTATATTTGTAATCGCCATTTCACACCCGAAGGGAGACACATAGATACAAAGTTAAAAGTTCTCCAGTAGTGAATTATCCCAGTACTTCAAATTTGATGGAATATGCCTTCACTAATTCAGACCCCGTGTGTTAGACAAGATAATGGCCTTGAATGAAATCGCATCTCCAAAGCATGAAGACCACGTTCTAATAATTTAACTGGTAGACTCTTGGGTGTTCGGCAGCATGTACTTCATAAACCATTTTGCTTATATGATATCCTCAGAAAGGTTCCTGTTGTTATCTCTTCCTCAGCATTTGTTGCTCAACATCAAAAGACTCCACATGTCAACATGTCAAATCCAAGTAGGAAATGTTTGAAGGGAATTTATTTTTGTAAAAATGTAACTTTTCTCTGAATTTCAAGAGCAAGAGTGTGGGCTTGACATCAGACCACAGTGTTAAACCCGGTTCATTGAGTTCTAACTGTTACCTTGCTATTACAAGGCCCTAGGCAGCCACGCTTTTCCAGCGCATCTAAGTTCCTGGATGGAGAGGCTTTATTACTAAAGAGGTAAGGCTTCATAGTTACAAATTATTAAAAAAGAAAAAAGAATTGGGAAAATTTGCACCAGAACACTGAATTTATTTATATGACCATATGCTGAGGGGTAGATTTCAGAGCAGAAAGAGGAGCTCCGATACTGCTTGTTTAAAACATGTCTATGCTGTGTGTCCCCAGGTGAGTTTAAAGTGTAAGGAAGGAGCACTATTCTCCTAGAAGAGGCGCTTGCTCGCTGTTTTGATATTTTTTCCTCTGTATCCCCTTTCATCTATTCAGCAGAAACCAGGCCAGGATAGTTATATTACCTGTAGGAAGGAAGAGTTGTTTTTTTCCGCTGAGAGCATTTTCACAGCATCATCTAACCAAGTTTTCCTTTTTAACATCTGGTTTCTTCTCTGCCTGCTAATGACCATTGAGCCCTTTTCTTCAGTTTGGCCTGTCTGATTTGTCTTTGTCTCATGACTTGATGGTTTTCATCATGTTGTGTAGTAGTTGGGGGGAATAACAGAGCTACAATTTAATTTGTAAATTCTGCTATGCCACGAGAAGGGCCAGTGTCCCTTCCATGAGAAGAAAGAAGAGCCAGAGCTTCCTCATGACAGAAATGATGAATGTGGTGTATTCTGCTGAAAGAAACAGAAAGGGGGAGGGGGGACGTGTCCTTGATGCCTGTGTGCTTCAGATATGACACAAAGTGAAATCAGACTCTCATCTGGAGGAGACTCACTATCCTAATGTGTCTCTAAGAGGATGAAAATGAAACAAAATCCCATGATGCCAGGAAAACATTTGTTATAGAAGTGTGCTTTCCATTAGATACTGGGATGGATGGAGGCTTTTAACATTTTCACCAAATGTGTGAGAGAAGTGGGGAGGAGCACTGGAGGAACTGCAGGGGGAAGGGGAAGGGACAGAAAGGAGGCACGTACAGTACTCATGCTTCAAATTCTCAGAAAATAAAAAAGTTAAATTAAAAAATATAGGTGGGCATACTGGAAATGAAAACAAACCAAGCACAAACAACCATCTAATGCTCTTAAGTATCCCAAACTGCCCTAGGATATGGATTTGGGGTATTTAGATACTCTAAATTATTTAAATACCAACCATATTTAGAATATCCTCCCAATGGTTCTCTTTTCTGAAGGGAACGGGAGGAGGAGGAGCAATGGGGAGAGGGGAGGTGCAGGGAGTACTCCCATTGGTATGTATTGTAATTAGAAAGAATACATTAAAAAAAAAAACTCCACCCAAGCAGTACTGGTAAAAACTATACTGAGGAAGATGTTGGCTTCTCATGGTGGTGAGTAGAAGAGCCATCCTACCTCCTGAATTGCTTGCTACAAATCATTATGTCTAAATCTCATCAGATCGTTTTGATGTTACATATATTATCATAAGCAAAGACCTAGTTCAGCGTCTCACAGACAAAACTCACAGGTTGTAATTAGCTCTTTTGAGCCAATTGCTCATTTGACATATATGACTTATATTCTAAAGCATGCATCAGTGACCATCTATATAAGAAACTCTGAGTTTCCTTTGGAGGTTTAGATGCAGGGCTAGAGATACACATCCATTGTAAGGTCACAATTCGCTCTTGTAGAGGATGAGCATCCAGTTTCCAGCATCTATGTCAGGTGCAGTACAACCACTTGTAATTCTAGCTCCAGGTTATCTGATGCCCTCTTCTAGAACCTACACATAGCTGGGCTCACATGCATACGTAACCACACAAAGGTATGCATGCATACTAATTAAAAATAAAACATTTCTCAAAAAAAAAGTCAGGTTCCTTGGATCACTTCCCAGATCAATGTGGTGAGACAAAAAAAAAATTCTAAAATGAAACTGAGGAATCTATATTTTCAATAAAAATTCTAAGATAATTTACACAAATACTCAAATTGAAACCTGCATGATTAACAGTCAGATAAGCTCTGTGGATTTACAGTCAAAATAACATACACTAATTATTGGAATATGCACTTGCATCTGCAATGACAAGAACTGGGATAGAGAGCCTGGCATTATTAAGATGGGTGTCATCAGTGGGAATGCGCTAGAGAGGAGGAACACTGAAATGAGGTAAAACAAAATAAAAGGCAAACTCCATTAATTTCTCAAGCTAAGGAAAGTTTCCATAGTGGGCATGGAAACACACGCCTTTAACCCCAGCACTCTGGGAGCAGAGATGGGTGGATATGTAATTGCAAGGATGACCTGGTCTACAAAATGACTTCCAGGCCAACCCGGGCTATATATTGAGATCCTATCTCAATGATATTTCCACAGAACTGTGTTCTCTCACACTTCCCCAGGAAAAGGTCTAAGTGAACAATGCCCACAGATGTCACCATCCAAAAACTCTGGAACAGAATTCTTCCTTTGACTTTTCACAATTCAGAGGCTCTTGGCAATCCTATGTTTGGAAAGCTCTTTCTCCCTTGTTTCCCTTCTGTGAATTCACCCCTCTCTCCACAGCACCTCTTCTTCTTTATAGTTCTCCTTTCTCATATAAGGATATATGTGGTTGTAATTAAATTTTGAGTCCACTAGAAAAATCCTTGATTAACTCCGCCTTTTGAGATTATTCATTATATCTGAAAAAAATCCACGTAAATTCTTGGTCACAGTTTTTAGGAATTAGTCCACTATAAACACAGCTTAACAGCAACAAAGTTCCAGTAGATGATTTCAACTCTCCACTCTCTCCAACAGACTGATCATCTGGACAAAAAAAAAATAAACATAGAATCATTCAAATTAATAGACATCATGCATCAAAGGAACATTAAAGATATGAACAGAATATTCAACCCAAACATCAAAGAAAATACAACCCATAGAAGCTGATGCTATACATTAGAGATCCCCAAAATTCTATCAGAAAACTTCTAAAATGGATAAACAAATTCAGCAATTGTGGCAGGGTACAGAAACAACTCTCAGAAATTAGTAGCTTTTCTATATAACCACCAACAAACATACAGAGAAGAAGATCATAGACACATTTGACAAGTCAATCATAATAACCTCAAAAAATAAAGTAACTAAGAATAAACCTAACCAAAGAGGTGAAGGATCGCCAGTGTGAAGACTTTAAGCCTCTGTAGAAAAAAAAAAGACACTGGGAAAAGACACTAGAAAATGCAGGCTACTTATGGATTGGTAGAATCCATTTATAAATAATATTGAAAAAAACAATCATTCTATTAATTGATTAATTCAGTACAGATTCAATGTCATCCAAAACAAAAATCCCCATTCTGTTACTTATAGAAATAGAAAAAAAAAATGCTATCCTATTCTAAAATTCATGTGGAGCCCCAAAAGATCTCAGGTGATCAAGCAATTCTGAGCAAGAAGACCAAAACTGGTGTTATTACCATTTAAGATTCAAGATCTATTACAGAGCTCTAGTTATAAAAATATTGTGGTACTAGTATGAAAATGGACTTGTAGATGAAATAAACAAATTACAAGACCAAACATGAGAACATGTAACATCTTCTGACATGCATAAATGTTACCAGCAAGTCCAAAGTGGGTGTTACTGCCTGCTGACATGGTCCAACAAGCATCACATCACTAATCAGGGACCAGTAAAATATTTTGTGGGAGAGACAGGTGGTCAAGATCTTTTTGATCTTGGAGAGTTAATATACACTTGAGGTTAAACGGTAAAGGGAAACTATTGGCTTTGCTAGTTTCAAGAAAATTGCTTCTAGAGGTTCTTATGGATGGGTATTGAGAAAATGGCATTTTTTTAATATCAGTAGCTACATATCATATTCTAGATGTGTTAGTCTGCTCATGTAAGGATACTACATTTGGTCAGCATCTGCAATCAGAATCACTACTTGAATAAGTTTGTGATAGTCAATTGTCAATTCCCATGATCCATCTGTCTTCTGCATGGGTCAAATAAAAGAGTTAAAGGAGATAGAAGTGTTGGTGACCAACCCCTGCATGATTCAAGTTCTTGATGATGGCACTAACTTCTGTAGTTCCTGCAAGAATACGATAGTGATGTTGGTTCACTATTTCCCTCAGTAGAGACATCCCAAATGATTGTCATTTAGTTTTTCAAAGCGCCTAGTTCCTGTTGCTCTCCATGGCTGCTTGATACCTTCAGACCCAGAACTATCTGGGAGACTCTTACACTTTAGCTACTTGACTGTGAACATCATGTATAGCCTTGGAGTTTCTGTGTGCTTACCCTGAAATATTCATAGAAGATTTTATTGCAACTATGCTGGCCTCTTCTTAACCACTTAGTCTTCAGGACCAGATGATCAGTATCAATTGTTCCAGAAAAGCAAAGATTTCACATTAATGGTTTTGGTCTCTTATTAATCATCCCAAGACGACAAGGACTACACATTCCCAATTCAAAACATCACATAAATGTCCCTAATAGAATCTTAGCTTCCTCTAGAAGTGTCACAGGCTAGGCCACTGTCTGAATTGCTTAGTATCCTTATCCTCCAAGCTCCCACAGAATGGCACAGAATACTCAATGGCTTTTCCAACCCAAAGTTTAAATGCCCCTGCAATCGTTCCCAAAACAAAGGATCAGATGAGATATAGCAATACCTCAGGATCTGCACCAATTCCTATCCCAGTTAAGGTTTCTTTCCCTGTGATAAACACCCTAATCAAAAGCAACTTGAGGAGGAAAGGGCTTTTTTCAGCTTAAGACTTCCAGACCACACTCCACCACTGACCAAAGTTGGCACAGAAACTCAAAGCAAGAACCTGGGGACCGGAACAGGAGCAGAGCCATGGAGGAAAACCATTTACTGGTTTGCTCAGTCTGTGCCCTTATACAACTCAGAAACACCTTCCCAGGGGTGACACTACCTCCCAGTGGACTGGGAATGCTCACATCAATCATCTATTATTAACTATCAATCAATAATCAAGAAAATGACCCACAGTTTTAGCCATAGGCGAATCTGAGGGGGCATTTTTTTTCGGTTGAGTTTCCCTCTCCCAAATGACTAATCTATATCAAGTTGACACAAAACTAGCAAGCACAACAACTTAGCACATATATTTTCTAAATTCTGCTGCTTCAAAATAAAGAAATAACATGAAAGAGTATCTTCTATGCTGAATGCCAGTACTCTTGTAAAGGAAAAGAGAATTCTGTTGCTTAAGGGACTTTGGTAAGGCCACGAAGCATCTTCCAGAATTTTCTGAAAACTGAGATCCTTGGTGTTTACCAGAAATTTTCTATGTCTGAACGTTAGACACTGACCAATCCTGCTAACAGCTAATGGTTTCAGCAGTAAACTACAACTAGAAAACAAGTTATCCCTATAATAAATAGCATTATTAGAAAGGATGTTCTGTCATTCCTTAAATTCCACATGACCACTAGCATGAATGCGCTATGTCAGAAACGTAGAAATACATGTGTCCTTACACAGTCAAGATTTATTGAATAATAGCAGATTAAACAAGATATGTGGGCCTTGTGCTTAGCAGTTTGCCATGTCCAGTTTCCCTTGAAGTGGTGTGTATGTGCATGCATGTATGTGTGCGTGCATGTGTGTGTGTATGTGTGTGTCACAGAATGAATATAAGGAAGTTAAAGGAGCCATAGCAAAGTTTAAGGAGTCCAGAGAAGCCTCCCTAGAGATAGAAACATAGAGTCATAGCAATGATTGGATAAGATCTTAATGAAAGCTTAGGAGCTGCTGGGGAACACACAGAACTGCAGGGTATTCAAAGTCAATCTCCTTAAAGTTGAGTCACGCTACAGAAGCAAGTGCGGAACAATGAATGTTCTAGCATCAAGGTACAGGACCATATTTTGATGGACTTAGATGGACAAACTGCAGATTGGGTAGACCATGTCTGTAGTAAGTGTTAAATTGAACTGAAGCCCTTTGGACATTCAGGAATTCTTTGACAGTCAGCCCTTTGAAACCCAACAGTCAGATGGTAGGCTGATAGGGCCATTGCTGTCACAGTGTTAAGTGTCCTCCTCTTTATGATATTTAGATGAGTCAGTTTCACACTTTTTAGTTGTGATGTGTAGGATAAGCTCTTAGGCTGTCTTTTTCTCACATGTTTTTAACATACTCATGCAGTCTTATGTTTCCAGCCTAATTTTAATTTTTTTTTTTTTTTTGGTTTTTTCGAGACAGGATTTTTCTGTAGCTTTGGAGCCTATCCTGGAAATAGCTCTTGTAGACCAGGCTGGCCTTGAACTCACAGAGATCTGCCTGCCTCTGCCTCCCAAGTGCTGGGATTAAAGGCATGTGCCACCACCACCCGGCCTATTTTTGAATGTTTGTAAGTGGTATCTTTTTACTTTTTAAAAAACATTTTTATATCACTCTTTTTCTTTTCTCCTTCCTTTTTTTAATTTTTTTATACCCCAGTCACAATTTCCCCTCCCTCCTCTCCTTCCAGTCCCTCCTGTCTACTCGTTAGCTTCATCCCCCAATCCACTCCTCCTCTTATTTCTGTTCAGAAAAAGACAGGCCTCCCATGGGTATCAACAAAACATGACACACCATGTTGCAGTAAGACTAAGCACTTCTCTGTGTATTAAGGTTGGGTAAGGCAAACCAGTATGAGGAAAAGGGTCCCAAAAACCAGTAAAACAGTCAGACAGCCCCAATTCCTAATGTTAGGAATCCAGCAAGCTACACAACTGTAACATATTATACATAGAGGGCCTAGGTCAGTACCATGCAGGCTCCCTGTTTGTCAGTTCAGTTCTGTGAGCCCCTATGAGCCCAGGTTAGTTGATTCTATGGGTTTTCTTGTGATGTCATTGACCTTCTGGTTCTCACAATCCTTTCTCTCCCCTTCAGGATTGCCCTAGATTTTGCCTAGTATTTTTAAGAATAAGATATTTATCATTCTGTGTCTCATTGGTAGTTGTGGGCAGACAGTGGTGTTTTTGTGTGAACAAAGTTCCTAGTCATAATCCTTCCATATTTTCACTCAAAATGGAACCAAGTGATGCTTGTAAAATGGAGTCAACTCAAAAAAAAAAAAAACAGTTCAGTCTGAAAACCATGATTTTACACGCGACAGAGTCATTACTGCAGGGTCCAGCCTGATTTCAACACCCACATAAAAGGAAAGTCTTACTACAAACATTACTAAACATAAACATCACCTTATTTTATTCTATTTCTTTCATTCCCTCACCTCCAACTCTTAGGAGTAAAAGATGACCCCTGCTTTACAGAAGAAGAAAAAAAAACAGAACAAAAACAAACTTACAGAGGTGACGCCACTTGCAAACAATGCCTACAATTAAGAGGGGCCAGAGAGAGGTTTCACACATGATCCATTGGACAGCAAATCCTCAGTTTCTCCCACTGCATTAATTGTTTTCTTTTCTACAGAAGAATCACTTTGAATTGCTCATCTCTTTCTGGTGCTCCTGCCCCAGGTCTTGTGTGATCTGTTTATCTTTCTTGATTAACATAATCTTTTCAGTTTTTTTTTATATGAATTCTAATTTCAAATATCTCTGAATCCCACAGACTGACTGACCTAAAGCTTCAGGATTTTGCTTCCTTCCTACTCTGAGTTTGTATCACAAATCTTTAAACTTTTGCCTACTTTCTTCTTCAACAATAAAACAATAACAATCACAATTCCTGGAAGTCAGGTGAAGCCTGAGGAAAGGAACATTGCCCCCTGGAGTGAGAGGTGTGAACCATAGCATCTTCTGGGGTTCTTCAGAGAAACCTTCGTATTCTTCCAGTATCAGTGAACACTTTGAAAAGTCATGGCTCAGTTCGGCTACAGCAATATGTCATCCCTCAACCTCCTATACCACCCTTAGCACCCAGGATCTCAAGGCTCAAGTTATTTAGATGAACTGTCCTTGCCCATATTCTGTACCAGCTCAAATCATTTCCAAGTTTTGTGAGCACCTGACTGAATTCCTTGTAAATTACCTTGTAAATTATTCCTCTGTTAAGTGGTTAAGAGCTTGTTATGACCTTTTTCCCCCTGGAGGAAAATGCCTTTGACATGAGTCTCACAAAAACAACTCCAAATGTAAGACTTCAGTGCTAAGAGGAGCCTCAAAAATGAGAAAAGTCTTATAAAAATCATTCTTTGGATTTTGGAATCCAAAACTGAGAAATCAAGCTTCTCCCTCTTCCTGAAGCCATCATTTTAATAGTTAGAAAGTTAAAACACATAGGCTGGAGAAATTTACTCCAAACAAGCCGGAATGCAGCCTAGGTCTCCCAGTCAGTGACTTTTTAATCGACACATACAATTTTGTTACATTTCCCAACATTGTTCCAAATCAATAGGTCTTTATTCCCACCTTGGCTCTGATGCTTCTAATAATTATTCAAATAGCATAAAATGGAACTTATCATCATCATAATAATTATTATCGCATAGTGTTAAGCAACAAACAGGCCAATGAAACAATACTCTATAGTACGTACAACAACGAATCTATTTCCACATTAAAAATTAAATTCTGGGGCTGGAGAGGTGGCTCAGTATTTCAGAGTGCTGACTGCTCTGACAGAGTACACAGGTTGGTTCCCAGCATCTTTCTGGTATCTCACCATCACCTGTGACTCCAGTTTCAAGGGATCTGATACCCTCTTCTGAACTCTACTGGCTCCTGGATACAAATGGTGCACATGGCATACACAGGCACACAGGCAGAGAGACAGACAGACAGACACAGACAGAGACCCCAAAACTAATGGAAACTTGTATAAATGCACAACAACAACTCAGTCTTGACTTTTTTTCTGTTAAGATCGGAAGGTTTCATGAATATAGATCAATTCAGTTTAAGGTCACTCAAACCACAGTAAAGTGTGTGGGAACCCAGACCATAAAGCAACTTGCTTGTTCTGCACTAATGTGACACTATTAACCAGGGGTTTTCATCTTTCACCATCAAGGGAGGAAAATGCTGAGTGAGGAATATTCTCTCTCTCTCTCTCTCTCTCTCTCTCTCTCTCTCTCTCGGGCTTCTTGTTACCCAAATCCCAAATGTACCTTCAAACTACAACACTTCCACCCAAAGTGGAGACTACAATGAAGAAGAGAAGGAAACTTAGGTGCATGAAAAGGAAAAATATCAGTAAGAGTGTTAGAGTTTGGATCAAGGACTAGAAAAGAGAGATACTGAAATAGATAGGAATGAAGGATTATCACCTAGGAGGGAAAAAAATCCTAAGGAAATGATAGGGAAATCTGAGATTTTGCTGTTTATGTGACTAATAAGTAGACCCAATGACCTCCTAAAAGAAGAAACTGTAGTTGGCCAACGGAGGGGATGTGGGAGGCAAGTTTGGCACATGCTACACTGATTATTGTCAGACTAGAAGAAACTTGCAGGTCAATAAATATCTCCAAAATTCTTATCCCCAACTCCCCCTTCTTCATTTCCTGTCCACATTCCAACGGTAGATAAAGAGGTCTCATCAGGTGACAGTCATTTCCTTTCTATCAGACTCAACAGAAAAGAGTTGGCTATTGAAGCATGCTTAATCTCGGTATACTGTCTGGAGAGATTAGTGTCTAGCTTTGGGTGAAGGCAAAGGGAATGATCTACTGTTATAATTCCTCCTGTGTTCCACCCACTGATACCTGAAACAATTGTCCAGCCACTGGACAAATAGATATTTACCAACTGGGAACATATTCCCAGAAAAACTTGCAAAATATTCAACCTCACTAAACTCCCATTGTAACATGTGTTCCTTATCCTTATTTTCTCTTTATATAAGGTATAAAGGAAAAATGAGATTTAAAAGTCTTTGGAAAAGACTGCATTTAAGAAATCACTGAGGTTGATGATACATTTGTCATATAATTTGTTATAGTTATATTTATGCAAGTGTACACTTTTGGAATAAAACAGTTATCACAGATTCACGCAAGATATTAAAAGGTTATTAAAATGTTAGTGGTTTTATTCCAAAGTGTGGCTAAATAATCTGAAGTTTCTTATGTAGCTACTCCCAAACAATTTGGAAAAGAAAACTTTTGATGAAACCATCTCAGAATTCTAGAGACTTACTGAGATTTTCTGTGTCTCCTGAAACATCTAAATTTCTGCTTCCAGTCTTAGTAAGTACACAGCATGCGCTGAGAACAATTATGTAAGAGAAAATGATTTAAAGTACTGTGAAGCCAGTATGTGCATTGGCTTAGAACATATTGGAGTCAAGGGAGAAAACAGAAGTTGACAATCGTATATCTACTTTATAAATCCCTGTGAAATCTAATTAGGAAGTTCCTGTGTAAACACAGAGTGAAAAGAGAGGCTAGCCAAAGACATGAAAATTGGAAAATGTCCTTCAAGTCCTTATTATAAACGAGTCTGATTTACAGAATGATTTTTTTCAAACTTTTCATCTTAGTAATGATCCTAGAATCATATCAAAGGACACTGAAAAAAAATTATTTCTTTTTTAATATAAAACTAAAACTTAGCAAAGGATCAGTTAAATATTTATGAATACTATTTTACTATTTTAAAATAACAAATACCAAAATATAATTGATGGTCTTTATTTTGTAATATTGATGACAAAAAACATATGACATCACAATAACAAATTCAAATGAGGCAATTCCACATGTGGTCTTACAAAGATTAACTTTGTGAAAATAGATTGGGGGTCCCACAGGACAATAGAAAGAAGCAGACACCAAATGTTTAGGTAAAATCTGTCTATAAAAAATTAACAATTTTAGGGTTGGAGAAATGGCTCAGAGGTTAAGAGCACTGCCTGCTCTTCCAGAGGTCCTGAGTTCAATTCCCAGCAACCACATGGTGGCTCACAACCATCTGTAATGAGGTCTGGTGCCCTCTTCTGGCCTGCAGGCATGCAAGCAGACAGAATACTGTATACTTAATAAATAAATAAACGTTTAAAAAAATTAACAATTTTAGTATGGTGATATTTCTGGAACCCTTTAAAAAAATCAAAAAAAAAAAACATTCCCCTGAAAAGAAAAGAAAATATACCTATAGGAATGTATGGGAGATTGATAATGAATGGATTCTAAAGACTTATATAGACTTCTGAAACTAATTTGTAAAAACCTGAGCTAAGAACCCTCAATGCTCAATAAAAGTCCTGCTGGATAATAAGAGCTATGTAAGCACTCAGGAATTTCATAAATAGTTGGCAAAAGGTGAACTCTGTCAGTCTTCAAGGCCTGAGTGGCTCCTCGTATGTGCTGGGAGCTGGAGATCTCTAAAAGTCATGACCCAGTGGTTCCCGTTGGACTGCAGTTGCTGATGAAGGTCAAAGAAATGGGGTTTTCTCCAAGTGTCTAAGTAACTGTCACTTGAGAGTTGCAGGCTAGTGTTGTGGACTGTCTGCACCCACTCTCCACGGTCTAACCTAATCTAAGCATCCCAGCAGCTGAGACACAGGTGGCATGTGTCGCTTTAGGAAGCCTGCTTGGACCCTGGGTTGCCTTTTCCTGGTCACTCTGAAGAAGAAGGAAGGGGTTAAACCACGACAGCAGGATAGAGAAAATCCTTGAGAACTCAGTCTTCACTCTGTCTCTCTTAACAACTCATAGGGTAAAGTTTGAACTTTGTAATGAGTAGATGAAAAGAGATGACAGAATTCAACTCTTCATCAGCTGAGAGGAAGAAATGAGGCTTCAGATTCATCTGATTAAGCCACCAACTGGGTTTCTTCAAGTGGACCTGTTCACCGCACCCATGGGACAGGAGGCAGCAGAGCGAGAGCATCATGTGTGGTTGTGCCTAGCACAGGGGAGGCACACTTTATCTCCTGAAGGAAAAGGTGGAGGATGAAACAGATGGAAACATACAGGAGATGCTAAGCGGCCAAGGCTGTCATAACAAAATACCACAGATGGAGGGACGTGGGCAGCAGAAATTAATTTTCTCACATTTCTGGAATTTAGAATTCACATTCAGGGTATTGTCCAGTTTAATTTGCCCTGAAGCCTCTCTCCTTGATGTCCAGATTGCTAGCTTGTTCCTTTCTCTAAGCACAATCACCCTTCATGTCTCTCTCTGTATTCTAGCCTCCTCTTCTTATAAAGACAGTAATATACTGTGGGCACGCTTTTAATCCCAGCACTCGGGAGGCAGAGGCAGGTGGGTCTCTGTGAGTTCAAGGACAGCCTGGTCTACAAGAGTTAGTTCCAGGATAGGCTCCAAGCTACAGAGAAACACTGTCTTGAAAATAGGTAGGTAGGTAGGTAGATAGATAGATAGATAGATAGATAGATAGATAGATAGATACAGATAGATAGATAGATAGATAGATAGATAGATAGATAGATAGATAGATGAGTAAAGACAGTAATACTAAGATTAAATTAGGGTCAACCATACTGATCTCATATTAATTTACCACACTACTTGCCTCTTTTAGTGATCCTATCTCCAAATATACTCACACTGCTCAATATTGGGGTTAGAACCTTAATGATGAGGTAGGAAAGGAAAAAACCTTGGCCCAAACAGGGAAATGCAAGTTTTACTGCAACCAAGAACCACCTCTTATTCATGTCACCCCCTCCTTGCCCCACACTGATTTCTTCCCTCTGGAGAACAGATTCTAAGGCTTCAAGTCTTTGGGTAAAATAATGACACACACACACACACCTCCAGCTATTCCTCCAGGACACCCTACTGAACAGAAAAAAAAATCAAGTGTCAGGTTTGACCATGGGCAGCCATGCAAATAAACCGTAGGTTTAGTATCAAAAGTTACCTATGAGTTTACATCTCTAAAGCAAGACGCGCTCTGCACAGGCATCAGGTGTTTCCTAGAGTCTTTGAAACAATCTTCATTCCCCAACCAGAGAAGAAAATAAAGGAAAAGATGAATCAATATGCCAGGCCTCTGGTGGTGTGACTCTTAGCACAAGAGGAAATAAGCAAATCTACTACATTGCTACTTGAAGATAGATGATGTCATTTCACAGGAAACGTGGAGGAAACTCTGGCCTTCCTCTCGATTCGTATAGAACATTTGTTTTTATTATGCTTACCTCAATTACATTTGTGGGAAACCCCAGCTTTGTTGACTGTTTCTAGAACTTTCTATTCTCAGTCACGCTAGGCCTGCACACAGTAGGTCAAGGTCATGAGGTTGGCAGATGACCTACCGCACTGACGAGACCTGCGGCAGTGGAAGTCACTTCTTTTGCTTCCTCATCAGTGGGTTGTGGGATTGTGTTCACCAGACAGCAACAACTTTTCAGCTGTCAGACAGAAGCTATCAACCAAAACAGGTGATAAACAGTTCTCAGTTCTGGGAACACAGCAGCAAAATCCTACCCCTCCCCAACCCCCACCCTCCACAGCCTGCCCCATAGGAAGTCACAACATAAAACTGAATAGTTCCCACCACCACTGAGGGTGCCCTTGCAATCAATCACATAAATAATTTCTCCGTGGAAATCTTTATAGCCCTCCAGGCATTTGTCTTAAAACTTGTCCACTTAGTTTTGTGAGAAATTAGTGTTTCTCACCGAGAACCAGAAATCTTCTGTCTTATTACTAACCAGGCACCCAGGCACCATGTGCTGGAGACAGAATCAGCAGAATGTCCGAAAGCTCTCTCTACCCCTTCTTCCTGGGAAGTATGCTTTCATTGATGTACAAGGTCCATTTACAATAGCTATAGTGCTAGTAATAATAACCATGATAAACTTAGGAGCTTTACAGGTCTTCTTTATCCTTATTCTTTGAAAAAGTATATTCAATTTATTCTGGTCATGATTTCTCCTTCACCAGATCCTTCCCACCTCCTTAACTTCCCAACATTATATCATTCTATCATTATTCTCTTTCTCTTTCTCTCTCTCTCTCTCTCTCTCTCTCTCTCTCTCTCTCTCTCTCTCTCTCACACACACACACACACACACACACACACCAACCCCCGCCCCCAAAAAACCAAGAAGCATAAAGAATCCACATAAAAGCAAAAGCCAATCAGTCAAAATATTGTTCAAATAAATGAAAGTGAAACAAAAAAGTCTAAAATAATAGCATTGATTTCATTTGTGTTAGCCATTTGTTCCTGGGCATGGGGCCTGCCCTGGAGTCTGGTTGATATAATGAATGACATGCCACTGGGTAAAATTGATTTTCCCATTTCTAGAAGGTATCAATTATAAATAGCTTCTTTTTTGTTTGTTTGTTTGTTTTTCAAGACAGGGTTTCTCTGTAGCTTTGGAGCCATTTCTGGAATTAGCTCTTGTAGACCAGGCTGGCCTCAAACTCACAGAGATCCACCTGCCTCTGCCTCCTGAGTTCTGGGATTAAAGGTGTGCGCCACCACCCCCCAGCTGTAGATAGCTTCTTAACAATGGAATTATGCGTCCATTTCCCTTCCTCGGTGCGGGGACCCCATGTGGCTTGAACTTGTCTAGGTCTTGTGCATGTTGCCGCAGTCCCTGTGAGGTCACATGTGCATCAATCCTGTTGTTTCCAGAAGATGCCTCTCCTTAGAGCCATCCTTCCCGTGTAGCTCTTACAATCTTTCCGCAGCTTCTTCCACAGAGATCTCTAAACCTTCAGGGGAGGGATTTGGCAAAGACATCCCTTGATGAGCAAGTGCTCTGAAGTCTCTCACTCTCTGCACATGGTCCTCTTGTGGGTCTGTATGTTAGCTCCCATCTAATAGGAAAAGAAGCCTTTCTAGAGAAAACTAGGCAATGCTCTGATTTATGCATTATAGCAACGTGTCATCAGGAATTCCTTTTTGCTGTTTCTTTAATGGAATGATATTATTAGGTTTCCCCAAAGAGCCATGAACTATCTCTCTAGTCTCAGGTTCTTGGCCATTTTATCCATGTCAGACATGGCTTCCATCTCATGAGGCTGGCCTTAAATCCAATCAGAAAGTGGGTGGTTATTCTCATAATATTTGTGCCACTATTGCACCAGTGTATCCTGCGGGCACGTACCTGTTGTTGGGCACGAGGTTTGTATCTCGTTGATACTGATGATGGCATTTCTCCTCCAGTAGCATACAAATACCTTCCGATACCGAGAATGCAAGCGGCTGGGGTGAAGCTGCTGGTTAGTAACCAGCTCAACCGTAAGTTCTTAAAAAGCACCTGGTAGAATTTCCCTTCTATTCATCGTTGAATGAAGACTAAAAGTAGGAATCACTAATCTGATTTGGGGAGCTGAGAAAGACCTGCAAATGTCAGCACACTTCATGATAAAAATAATCTTTTATCTTCTAAAATTGGTACATTCACAGTGATTTACTAGAGTTCTTAATTGGTGCAATAAATAAAAGAGATGAATTATAAAAGGGAAAATGGTGAAAAGGGGAAATAAAGCAAAAATCTATAGATAATACAATTGTAAATAAATTATTATAGATAAATCCAAAATGTAGTGATATACAGATTAATTATAAAAAATTAATTATAAGAATTTCAAGAGTGAGGATATTCAGAGTAAATCAGGGATGTTTTTACATTCTAACAGGCAGTTAGGAAGCAAGAATTTAAATATTGCATTTAAAAGATCTTAAAATAGGCCTGGGGCTTTAGCACACTTAGAAAAGTGTTTACCTATCATGTCAAATGTTTTAATTTTGATGTAGGCTCTCAGGAGATGGAGACAGAAAAATTAGCTCACATTCACCTTCAGGAATAGACAGCTGGAGTTCATACTGTGTTACAAGAAACCCAGCCCTAAAATAAAATTAAGTGAAATATCTTGAAATCTTTGAGCAAGGAATAGAACAAACCCAATGTATCGAAGCTTGACCTAATATGAAGCACCCAAATTTAAAATTAACTCCATTTTTAAAAAATAAAAATTCTTACCTTCTGATAAACCTTACTAACATGGAAATGTTATGAAGCAATCAAATGTCACCAGCAAAGTAAGCAAAGGGTTGAGACATGTCATGTGACTGCCTCACTTCTTCCTTCCTGCATGAGACAAGAGTCCTCTGCTCCTGGTAATAGATGGAATCTAATGAGATTTGCTCATACAGTGGGGAAATTTCAAGTCATAAAACGTCTAATTTTATAACTCAGAGTGTTTTATTGCCTATGTGACATTCTCTAAGGAGCCGTACCTCATAAATCAATAAATTTTAAGTTTGTGTACAGTAAGCCATGGTAAAGCTGGAACATTCTGCTCAAATCTTCCCAGAGATAATGAGTCTTCGCCTAGCAACTATCATTAGCCTGTTTGTCTAGAGGTCCAAAAGCTGGAGCTAGAAGGAAAACAGGCTGGCAGCCAAAGGTAAATCAACCGAGCACAGGTCAGAGGCCACGAATTCTGCTTCCTCAGATGGTTAAGCAGAAAACTACAAAGTAACAGAAAAAAATAAGCCCAAGGTCAAGAGATATAGACTATTGGAAGATAAAATTGCCCTATATTCAAAGACATATTTCTTTGATCACATAGATAAATCCATTAAAATGCCAATCAAATTCTAACAGTTCCTCTTTTTTTTTTTTTGCAAAATTTTACAAGCTACTTCCAAAATTTATATGGAAATGCAGTAGCCCAACTATGTCCAACAACTCAAATCAAACATTTGTGGGCCATTTTTAAAGCAGCCAGTGGGACCAGAAGATGAATCAATAGATTAATTGCTTGTTGTGCAGGCATAGAAACCTTGTTCAGATTCTCAGTGTCCATGTAAAAGCCTAACATGTAGGCTTTGTATGGCTATAACCACAGCATTAGAGTAGAGACAGGCAGATACGTGGGATGGGGATCTTTAACTAGTCAATATAGATTAAACAGAGAACTCCTGGCTTAGTGAGAGAAGCTTTCTCAAAAATAATGGTGGATTTGGTAAAGTAGTGGTTGTATGTTCTCCTCCAAGATCCATAACAAGAGCTGTTGGTTACCACAAAAGTATGCATGTCACTATGCACCCTTAGGGTTATTGTGCCATGCTGGTCATTGTTGTGATTTATAAGCACCATGGCTGGGTAGGACTGTTGGTTGTTTTCTCCTGGTCAGTTGTCCTCATCAACTTAGACCATGAAACCCAATATGGACAAGTTCAGCAGAACCTCCCTATACGGGCTGCCTATGCATGCTTCAGCATTGCCAAGGCATAAATTTCATTTTTCCATTTCATGGTTTTTAGAGGGAACTTTTTGTACAACCATGACCAGCAACTCAAAAGAGGTCTTCTCTTCAGGTTTTTTCAGTTACTGGAGGGAGCATTGTCAGCAAAGAAGAAAAGATTTCATTGAAATTTTATATGTTTATCTAGGGACTGACTTACATGTGTTATAGCTTTTACTATAATCTCAAAATTAAAATAAGTATTTTTAAATAAAGTGAAAAATAATAAGGACCAATATCTGATCTTCCCTCAATGAGCACACCTGCGTACACAAACACACTGTCTCTCTCTCTCACACACACACACCACATTCACACAAAAAACACTCACTCAAAAACAGACACACACACGCACCCCACAGACACACTCACACAAATAAGTACACTCATACATCACAGACACACATACATATACATAAAAATTAGCTTCCTAAATATTTGGGTTTTCTGTTATTTAAGACTAAAATGGTATGCTCAAGATCAGATAAGCTCACTTGACTTTTGGCAGCTGAAATTACAGAAGAAGAAGGAAGTTCTCAGGCACTGACATTTGACACACTCCACACCTGGCTAAGCCGGAGTGATTGACAGCTCGCTATCATTTCCAGCTGGAACAAATTCTGAAAAGTAAGCAAGAAGTCTACCCCTCTAGAAAGGAGAGAGTAGGAAGACAGGGCACTTGGTTCCTATTTCAGATGTTTTCCTAATAGCTCTCGGAGTGTCTGCAATTCCAGGAATTTAACTTGCTCCATCCTACATCTCCAAAGGGGTAACAGCAGCAACAGTAATGTGCCGTAACTGCCCTCTCTGCAGGCTTGTAAAATAGTACTAGAAAATCTTCAGCCACAAATATAGTGATGGGAAAAGGTTTACCGGTCAGAAGAACAAAGTTTAAAGCACAAGACAGCAATATGTATATATATATATACACATATATATGTATGTATGTATGTATGACTTTGTGTAAATGTTAGCTTTGTGATACTTCTAATTGCTTGTATCCAAAATAAAAAAATATGATAGTGAACACTATAGAATTAGGTAATACTCATATCTTTAAATCATAAATATCACTTAAAAATAATTGTAGTAAGTTATTGGGCTTAGAGTTTCTATCATGTAAGGATATAAAACAAACATGATTTTTCTGTTAGATTATGTATATGTAAAATATTCCCAACATTGAATCTTAAACCATTTTCTTGCTAATTTGATTTTTTTTCTTCATAGTTGACTCAATGTCTTTCAAACAATTCATTTAATAAATAAAAATGGATTTCAATTTTTCCTTGGTCTGCTCTTCCATCTTTGATATATTGCTGTTTGCCCTTGGTTTATTCATCTAGAATAGAAATATTGATGGACTCTCTCATTAATGAAACTTTAAAGCCTAGCAGGGAATAGATTTTTCTTATTAATTGAATTTTCTAGTTTATAAGAGAATAAATCAGGAATTGTTACTTCATCCTTTACATCTATAGCTTATCTCTACCATAATTATAATTAAATCAGAATTCATTTAAGATCATAGCTCAGGGATTGTTTTGTATATTTAAGTTCATACCTCCGAGGAATCAGAACAATTGTAGATGTGTGTGTGTGTGTGTGTGTGTGTGTGTGTGCGCATGTGTGCACGTGTGTTGTTTGGCTGGAGTTTGGACTGAAGGCCTTCATCGTGCAAGACAAATGCTCTTCCACTGCACCACCATCTCAGCCCCTGTCAGAGAGAAACTATAAACTTAGTATATTTTACATCACTGACTAGGAAGATAGAAGTTCTTATTAGATATTGTACTCAGTAAACAATAACTTCAAGATTTACTAAAATTTGCTATTTTTCACTGAATTTGTTCTTTGTAGCTTATTTGTTCTGATTTTCTAAATGTGGCATGCCAAAACATCTATAGCAATTTGGGTTAGAACCAGTCACAGAAAGAACTTATCCAGACTTAAGCAAGATACTTAACAGGGGGGTATAATTCCCTATTAATTGACCTACCACAGTGTTTTTTGAGCTTTAGGCACTTCTGGCCCTTCCTCACCTTTAGCCTCTCTTGAACTGTAGCTTTCTGTCAGCAAAAGCACTATTGCTGTGAAATAATAACACTGTTTTAAAAGAAACAAGAAAATAGCTCACTCTGAGCCATACATGAGTGATCACTGCTCAGGAAAAGGACCCAAGTTACCCTAAATGATATGTTCCACTAAGGAAGAGATAACATCAACATTTACAGCTTCAGAACAGAAGGAAGTCACAAATCAATATATTTTCCAATTACTTCAGCATCATCTACAGAAAGGCAGGAAAGCATCCTGTAGAGTTCAAATGTTCTCTTATAGCATTCTTTGCTTAAAGATGGTTAGGGATTAAACACCTGCTTAGCAATACATTATGAGAAGCTGTCCTCATAGTCAGAAGGGCCAGATACAGAAAAGGTAAGTGGCTTTTAAAATATTAAAAATATTCCAGCTATTATAGACCCTTGACTTAGAACATCACATCTCTTTGCAATTGCAGGGCTCTAGCTAGTGACACAAAGCAGTCTGCAGTATCTTTAAGATTGTGCAATTTCTTCGGAGAAGGTCAGCTCACCACAGCTGAAATAAAAATGCGCATTTACTATAAATAATAAATGAGCAAAGAAACTGAAAACTGAGGAAGTGTAAATTTTTAACTCTATATCCAGAGCCAGGTTTTTTCAGCCTGAAGCTACAACCCACAGGATAGCCATTGATGTGTCTCAACATGTATGAAGATGACAAGGTACCGTCTCAATATCAGATTCACTGACCAAAGCATTCAAGTGACAACACCAGCTAGAATATGATGACTAGGACTATTTACTCACACCATCTGACTTTGCAAATAGCAAACAGGAACCAAGCTGAAGGACTGGTTCACTGTCACACCTGTTTAGAATATCTTGATCTGCAAGGAAGCCCATTCTAAGCGTCAACCTCTCTGTGCTTGGTGAAAGTCCATCTATTCTTTACCTTTCTGTGCTGTGCAAACTACCAAGACCAAGGCAAGTTTTAGAAGGAAGAGTTTATTTTGGTTTTGGGCTCCAGAGGATTAGAGTCATGACAGTAGAAAAATCATGGCAGTAGGCATAGTAGCAAGAGTGATCAGGGAGCTCGTCTCTTTGAACAAAAGCATAAAACAGAGAGAATTAATGGGAAATAGCCTGAGTCTTTAAATTTTCAAGCTCATCTCCAGTATATACTAAACCTTCCCAAAGAGAACTGCCAGCTAAGAACCAAGTGTACAAGTACCCAAAAGTGTGAAAGGCATTAATCCTTCCTCAGGGGAGCCCCTACCTTTAATAAAATAGAAAACCACAGTGCTTGCCCATTTTCTATGTCCTTCCTGCTCTCTAATTCTTCCCTCCCTTCAAGGGCGCTCTTATGAGTTTTGCCTCTGTTTCGTTTGTCCACTAACACCAAAGTGCCTTTTGTTTCTATATTATAATAAGTATGAAACTTGTCCAGGAGCTTAATCTTCCAGGAAGTGGAAAAGCCAAACTGCATCAGTTGGCTCTCTTCAGGTGGTGTGAAGGGTTGTCATTTTCATGCCTGGAGGTTGAGCTTGAACATGAGGTTGATTCATCTTTCTGAAAATTCCTTCATAACAGAGTCTGTTTTGAGGACTGACATCCATTCAGAGCTGTGAGGTGAATTACAGGAATTTAGTTAAGCATCATGGCAGATGTCACTAAGGACGCACCGTATTTATGAGCCCTTACTCACCTCATCAATGGAGACGAGCACAATTTTCAGCTGTGAACATATGCATCTTTAAGGGCTTTTTTAGGAGTTCAAAATCCCCCTTTCTCTTGTCAGAGCATGTAGGAGTGGGTGCCCCACTCCTAAGGAAGTCACCAAATGATAATAAGAATTAGCACATCCTGTTTTCCTGGGCCTAGAGGTAGAAGAGCTCTGAGGTTGCTGTGCAGTTTTTCAGACATTTCTGGTAGCTTTAGGCTCCACCTCCACCTCCCCAGCCCACACAACAGCCACATTGTCTTAATAACACACTCTCCCTTATGCTCCCTCTCCTTCCCTTTTCACTTTTTTATTTCTACATCTCTCTTTTCTGCACCTGCCAAACTTATTTTTCTCAAGTCCTTGGCTCAGAGACTATTTCAAGAAGATCTCAAGTTGAAGCAGTTATCTGTTTCTTTTCCGGTACAGATAAGCACAGACATTACAAACCCTGGACAGTAAATTGTCTGTGCCTTGGGGCCCTCTCAAGCTTCTGGTGAAGGGGAATAGATGAGTCAGATAATCTACAGGCCCCAGCCCATACTTCATTGCTTATGGAACCAGCTCCTTGGAATCCTGACTCTTCTCCAAGGCGAAGAGTTAGATGCCCATCTAGCCAGACGATCGCAGCATGATTGCCTAGAGACAGTCTGCTAGTAACAACGTAAGTTTACTAGGTAAACTCTGAAGGTTGGCTCATAGTTCACTGAGAAATACAGCACAATCATTATTCAACAGTAATTTGTTGTCACATTGAAAAGGTGTATTACTTTTCATTCTTCTGTAAAACAGGCTGATGTTTTATAATTTATTCTTTCTATATTTTTCTTTATGAGTGCTTTGCCTGCATGTATGTGTATGTCATATGTGCCTTGTAGAGGACAGAAAAGGGCTCCAGAGTCTCCTGAAACTGGAATGAAGGATTTCTATAGGCTACCATGTGGGTGCTAGGGACCAAACCCTGGCTCCCTGTAAAAGCAACAAGTATTCTTAACTGCTAAGCCAGCTCTCCAGCCCCCAGACTGATATATTTAAAACAGTTTCTTATATGTAAACATAGCCCAACATGGGAATAGATGATTTATTGAAAATACGTTTCAGTTACTAAGAAAGAGGTAAGTGTTTGTATACCAGTTAATGATCAGACTCTGTTCTAGAGATTATAGTATGACATAATGGTTAGCATTATTAAAGTGACTTTTGATTGATATTTGAGGAAGGGCACAAGGAGAAGCAGCAATGAGCAAAAGGAAAACTCAACGTATGCCTTGGAGAATACTGCAATTAAAATTGTCTATCTTTTTTTTTCTTAATTTGAACCATGATAGTTAGAATCTATGATGTGTCTATCATTGAACATGGGAAAGATTAAACCCTTAGGAAAGCTACCAACCTACAAAGAAAGCAGGGCCCCCAAAAAACTAACAACTGAAGTACCTTCTTAAAGGACCTCAATAAGTCCCATATGAAAGAGGAATCTAGTTGTATATCAGCATCTACTATACTTTAATGACCCTTAAATACGGAGCATGATAAGCTTTGCAAGTGGGTCAGATCATGATACCAGCTCCTATCTTACTTATCTTGTTGAGTTTTCCATGAAACCTCTTCTTCTAGAAACAGTTATTAGGCATCTAAAACACATATTTTAATGTGGGTTTTGTGTACTTAGTGTATCCTTGAGCAAGATTATTTTATTACATGGGGTTAAGCTGCTTATATCAGCTAATTCTCCAATTCTAAATGCACCATAGATAGGACATGACCCAACTGTCCATCACAGTAATGATAAAAATGGAAGACTCCTAAATCCAAATCGTATAATGATACAAATCTTGATCAAAATATACAATTAGTCAAAAATAATTCTCAGGAGCCAAATAATGCTTGTACTATTTCAGTAGCTTTGATTTTATGGTTTTCCAAAAGCCATATTGAATCTGTTCAGCTTTATAAATTGGCTAAATCAACAGCGTTTTCTGGGATGCTGTGACTGTGTGCACAACCCAGTAATGAAGATACAAAGTACGTGGTCACAAAATGTTGATCACATCACTTATGTACCTACTTGACCTTATAGTTGGAAACATTTAATAAAAAGATTACACCCATTTTGTGTCAAAGGCTGGAAGTGCAACTGCAATTATTTGAGAAGAAACTCCTAGTTCAGTGTGGAACCTGAGAATTGTTACAAGTTACTGACTTGCCTCCAGTTGAAAGCTTAGGAAAGTCAGCTTAATTTTCTTCATCTATAAAAGCATAAAATTAATGAAAGAGAATAAGACCATTAAAATTTTCTTAAAAAAAAATAACACCGGTTTCAAAGAAAGATTTGTCTATGAAAATTAAATCAATTTTTAAATAGTAGACTTTTATGATTTGGCTTTTATGACCCATTAATGCAGTTATAACTGGTTTAACAGATGAAATTCTCCAGAGAAAATAACAAATATTATATATATATATGTATATATATATATCATTTATACACACACACACACACACACACATATATATATATATATATATATATATATAGAGAGAGAGAGAGAGAGAGAGAGAGAGAGAGAGAGAGCTGGGAAGAAGGGACAAAGGAAGTTTAATTGTAGGAAAATGGCTTATATGGCTATCAAATCTAAGGAACCCCATAACTCATATTATTCAGATAGGAAAACAAGGAAATTCCAATGATGTAAGTCACAACTTGAGTCTGAAAGCCTAGAACCAAGACTGAGCATATCTGTGAACATGAGTAGGTAGGTGCCCCAAATAAAAAAAAAAAAGCTTGATTAATTCCCTTGTCTTTTTCCTATCTGCAGGCAGTGGGTCAGATGATGCTCATTAGATTAGTGAAGACTGATCTCCACGAGCAGTTACTCAGCTGTTCTTAGTATTCCAGGCCTACCTAGTCATCACATTTACATCATTCTAAGAAATAACAAAAAGAAATAGAAATTAGGATTATGGTCCAAATTCTTAGATGCCTAAAATTAACATTTACAAAAAAACGGTGGACAGACTCAATATATTTTCTCACATGAGGGAAATGCACACATTCAGTAGAGAGGCTGATTTAAGTCTCACTCAATCTGTGTTGCTCTGAGATCTGTCACCTTCAAGTTCAATTTACCATAAATAAACCATTATGTTCCTATAAGACCAGAAGTAGTTATATTGGAAAAGCACTGTAGTTCATTGCACTCCACAGCCCTGAGTCTGAGCTCAAGGTTTTCGGGCAGTATGCACTGGCACTGTGTGGTATGGCAGAGGCAATACCAAGTGCACATGTCCCTGTTGAGAACCAAGGCTTTAGTGAAGTTGCTCATTGAGACATGGGCTAACATTGCCAGAAACACACCAGACGCATATCACTGACCTTGAGCTACACTTTAATTCTTGGTCACCGCATATTGAGAATTCTTTACTGTGATCAGACTTTTCACAAGTTCTACATCCAGTTACATAACCCTACACAACCAACCCCTCATTTAAGATGATGTGCTCTGAAACCTTTCTCTGACTTCACTGAATCTATTTCCTTTTCCTCCTATTTTTCTAATAGCAACCAGAATGAGATTTTTTTCAAAGAATAACTTTGCTTTTTTTCCCACTATAGTGATGTAGCCCCTTAATAGCTTTTCAGAGTTGCTAAGAAATGAGGAAAATATCTGGGCACAGTGATGCACACCTTTAATCCTAGCACTCAGGAGACAGAGGTAGATAGATCTCTGTGAAATTCAAGGCCAGCCTGGTCTACAAAGTGAGTTCCAGGACACAGGGAAATCCTGTCTCAAAAAACTAAAATAAATAAATACAAAAGAAACCAGGAAACTATCTAATGCACAGTTTTGTTTTTGTTAAGTTAGTCTACATCAGCAGCTTTTATCATTCTGTAAACCAAGTACACCGGTACTCTAAACGATATGCTAGGCTCCTCCCATCTCAGAATCAATGATGATGTTAGAATCTCTACCCAGAAACTGAATTTTGCCTAGTTAACTATAGTCATGTTTTTAATCTCAACTTAACCAGCTTTTTCTCAGCAAGTACTTTCTTACAGTACTCTCGTCTCGTCCCACAAAGAATCAAATATTCTATTAGATTCTCTCATAGAATATTAAACTTCCCCTCTAATTACTTATTTCACCTTTTATTTCATTTTATATTTTTATAATTATTTGATTAATGAGAGTTTTTTGTCTCTGAATGAGCAAGATCTAAACACACAAAAGGAACAATGTTGTTTAAGTCAACATTTTATCCTTAATCTGTAGGCTTCAGTCTCATGCTCCGTGATTCCTGGTTATGTCTTATTGGCAAAATATTTAGTGATGGAGAAGAGACAGATCTCTTTGAAAATGTGCTGTGGGGAGACACTTGTTTTAACATCAAATTGTCAGGGCCTAAGATTTAATCTCTGTGTAACTCTAAAGAAATTCTGTGATACCATTCAATTTACTTTTCTTCTCCTGGGATAGAGATGACAAAAACACCCATCCACCTTGCTACAGGTCATAAAGTATTCCTGAAATGCCAGCATGCATGGGGTTAAAGCAGGAGAATTATGGGTTAGAGGCTGGCTGAAGCTACATAGACCATGTACCTCACAGGTGGTTGAGCCAGTGAAGTGTATCAACCACGCATAAACACAATCCTGTGTCTAACACATAAGTATACTATGAGGGTTGTAATTCTTGTCATTGGTCCCATATTGTTCTTGGTCTCCAGATAAGAAAATGTTGGCATCTGCTACAGGTTTTCAGTATCATCAGGATGTCCATAAGAGTGGGTAAAAATGGCTGGACACAGAATAGAATTTTTCAAAGGCCAAAATAGAGAAAATAGGTCATATCAAAAGAGAAGTAGGAAAAAGAAATTTCTTACAGTGTTGATAAAAAGAACTGGAAAAGTGCTGGCTAAGGTTAGCATCAAAGAAGAGAGTTTATTCATTCCTTTTAATGTGTTAATTCAAAATATATCTGTTTTAGTTGCTTGGTCTTAAGATGTCTAAGAGACAACATCAACATTAAAATGAGAAACTAATTACCAAGTTCTCTAGAAATTATCTTCTTTGGTTTCAGAACATTCTTACCAAGAATTCAATGTTCTTTTCCTCTTTATTATGCCAGACACTAGCTTTCTGGGTCTTTAGTTGTTCTAAAAGGGGATTATGATGAAAAGCGATTTTGATGATGGAGGAAAATAGTTGGATTTTTCACTAAACAGTGAGAGTCCTAGCTCAAGGCCAAGGTGCCCGTTTTTATCAAGGAATTAACTGCAGATCAGCAAATGGTTTTGAGTGCATGTCTTATGGCTAGAGCCGCCACAACAAAAAACAGCCTGCTGCATCTGGTTCTTATCCCATTCAGTATGTGGCATTTTCATTCCATTAGCTAGCCCTGACATTTCCAGGTTCAGTGGAAGATGCAAAATTGCACATTTCACTTATAGTAGGAGTGACTTTTATGCAGGAGGATAAACGATAGTTCTGTAAAATTCATACTTCTTTATGAGCAATCCCACCCTCCAACGACCACAATACACCAGAATAACCTCACTAGAATATACAGAGTACATAGCTTACCTCGAGATAACTTATCAGAATCACATAATCTTTAATTTGATACAAAGATGAGAGTCAGATTGTATGAGGACATCTGCTGCAAAGATATGACATCTCTGATGGTTTTATAAACGGTGAATATGGCAGCATGAAAACCATCATGGTTGCTTGCGTCTTACAACCTTAAAAGTACTGCATCCACATTGTCCGCTATATTCAGAGAGTCCGGTTTTATCCCAGGCTTTTTCAGCCCCAGGCCAGCTGGCCTTGGTGAGTTCCCAATAGAACATCCCCATTGTCTCAGTGTGTGGGTGCACCCCTTGCTGTCCTGAGTTCCTTGCTCGTGCTCTCTCTCCTTCTGCTCCTGATTGAGAACTCAAGAACAATGGCAATGGGTTTCTGATCCTACTGCACACACTGGCTTTGTGGGAGCCTAGGCAGTTTGGATGCTCAACTTACTAGACCTGGATGGAGGTGGGGGTTCCTTGGACTTCCCACAGGGCAGGGAACCCTGATTGCTCTTCGGGCTGAAGGGAGGGGGGACCTAACTGGGGGAGGGGGGGGAAATGGGAGGTGGTGGCGGGGAAGAGACAGAAATCTTTAATAAATAAATAAATTTAAAAAAAATAAATTAAAAAAAAAGTACTGCATCCAAGTTCCACTGAAAGTCTGACCACTCCTTTATTACAAAAAATACGAGGAACTATGAGAATATATATTGCAAAATTTATAGTTGTTAAACAGGACATGCACAGACTATTTCCTTGACTGTTCTTTCTAGAATTTGTATCTCGGTATATTCAAGTTCCAGAAAGAATGTAAGCAATGGGGCATGCACAGCCATTCATGAGGTTTTTCAGTTTCACTAGAGAACCTACGTCAACAGTCTGTATGTAACAGGGTATGATGATGCTCAGTCAATATTTGTTTGCTATTTTTACACTATTTGCCATTGATAAGAGTATCTATACAATGCCATCTGCTAAACAGCATTAGAAAAAAGTCTTGGTTTTGAGGTGACATGCATTTTGTAAGATTATTACAAAATAACAATTGTTCTATTTTTTCAAAGCATATGGCTGAAAATAGTCTCTCTGAGTTTAGGAAATGCAGCCTCTATTTCTCTGCATTCTAATTTATTTGTATTTGTAAGTACCTTTGTGATTTAAATCCGTTTCATTCATTCCCTCTTCAATCCAGTCCACTCCGTTCACATTATAGTCACATAAGTAAACTGGAGTAATTTATCAGTATCATATGCTACACTTCAGCATTCAACATGTCTAAAAAATTGTGACCTATGGCTTTAATTAATTAATAAGATATTCTGGATGAGAGAAAGTGGATCTGGAATTTGCTTCTGAGGTTAAAACAGTCTATTGAGGAACAAGCAGACTGTTTTCCCCACATCAGATTCTGAGAACAGAGAGAAAATCCAGAGAGGCTATAAAAGAAAAACATACTTCCGAATTTACATTTGACACAATATGCAAACTAAGAGTCTCCTATAGTTGAGGTCCAAGACTTGGGAGGGTGTCCCATGCCTTCAGAAGTTTACAGTCCAGACACGTAGAACCCAGAATAAACTAAAATCATCTTTCTCAGTTTAACCAAACTGAAGATTGGTTTAGGAGCAAAGAAACAGCCAGTTGAGGGAACCCTGATACCGCAATGAGGCCATGTGCGTTTGCTGTTCCCTCCAGCTATCTGCAGTTCTACAGTTGGGGTGGACCTTCAGCAGAACTAACAGAACCACTGCCTGTTACTGAGGGTCTCCTAGGAGTCCCAAGCTATATAAATATTTGAGTGGGATATTTCTCTGCTTTCTCTTCAAAAGCAACATTAAACTTCCCGCAGCTGGGAAAGGTTGTTTTTCCGTATTATTGAGATCAGTGAGTCAAGGCATATGTCTTTAATGGAGGTTTTGGCAAGCATGGCATTGGAGTTATTATTAGAATTGAGAGAAGTAAACTGCATAGTTTATTTTTTGTGCTGCAAATACAAATCAATGGTTTAAATGAAACGCTGCAGTTTATAAAATGTGGTAGAAACATTCAGATAAACAAAAGTCCGAGTTGACACACAGCATTTTTATAATGCAAATTTGTACAAATGTAAGACTACGGAACTCAAGCAAGGTAAGAACAACCCTTCCTCTTCCCCAAAGAATAGAAACCTATTCATGCCAGGAAGTGTGCCCAAATTTTGAGGAATCTAGTTCCTTCTGCATCCCCTGGTTGCAAGAAGAAGAGGCTCACTTTAGTTGTATCACAGAATACTGGGAATGCCCAATGGTGTACATTATATATACAAATGCACTGGAACCTAAGGAAAAGTCTAACACTTAGAGAAGGATTCTCAGTAAAATCAGGCCATAGACTCTCCACCTTGAGGCAGAACATCACATCTGTAAGTATGCTTGGCCACAGATGGCTTATCAGTATTGCACCATCACACACGATAAAGTGCACCTACAGTGACATGTCACTCATACCCCTTTCTCCCAATCTTTCCTAGAAACAAATTCTTGCATTTTTTTCAACTTTGTATATGTTCTTGTACATTTCTCCTCTAAGATTCTTTTTTTTTTTTTTTTTTTTTTTGGTTTTTTCAAGACAGGGTTTCTCTGTGGTTTTGGAGCTTGTCCTGGAACTAGCTCTTGTAGACCAGGCTGGTCTCGAACTCACAGAGATCCGCCTGCCTCTGCCTCCCGAGTTCTGGGATTAAAGGCGTGTGCCACCACCGCCTGGCTCCTCTTGCTTACTTTTAACTGTAGCTTAACTCTGACTTATGACTTTATCCAAACACCATAAATTCTCTCTGCATGTCTGTGCACGAGGGTTTGAAGGCTAGAGGTCAACATCAGGTGTCTTTTTCACTTTCTTCTCACCTTATATTTTGGGGCAGAGTCTCTCACTGATGCACCATCATACCCAGCTCATTCTGTGGTGCTGAGGATCCAAGGTAAGATGCTCAAGCTTGCTTGACAGTGGCTTTTGTCGTTTGAGCTATCTTCTAGCTCCTTTATCTTAGTCTTTTTTTATATGTGTGCCTCTTCTCTCCATGTTTTCAGTTGAGGAACACAGAGTATTCTTGTTGGCCTGTGTCTTTTTAAAATGAGGGTATATCGTCATAGGATGTTAGCTAACCTCTGGATTTGAATAGAGAAAACATGAGAGTCCTCACTCACCTGCCCTAAAAGCTACAGCAAACAATCTCTACTTATGAAAAACAGAGAACATAGTGCCAACACTCATGCGGATGTCATATAGTATTCACTTGTGCAATGAGAGGTATCTGCTTATTCTAGCATGTTCCATTTAAACTATTAAATTTCATTTTCAAAGTTTTGGAAAGATTTGGTTCAATTCAGTGGGTGCTTCTAGAGTAAATACATGTAGCCTAATCAAAATATAAATCAACAAATTGAAATATGTATCTCTAACAAGAACATTTTTTCTAAAAAAAGATATATGCTTTAAAATAAAAATAAGTTAATTTCTAGCTCTTTATTGCTGTATTTCTTTGAATAACATAGTAACTTGCCATAGCTGATCACCTCAAAGGCATTATCACTCAAACTATAACATCTATTGAACCTGATTGCATAAGCATGCCTTATATCTTTCAGTATTAAGTACTTATGAAGCAAAATATTTTGCTAAAATTATAAGAGTAGTTAGAATTATTTGTGCTTAACAAATATAAGTTTAAAACATATGTCTATATTTAAAAACCACTGAAAATATGGTGCATACTTTCTTACTCATTAACTTCCTCAAATATTTAAATACAGTTTGTGCCTTAAATGTTATCTTAAAAACAATAGGTAGATAAATGAACATCATATCTATTTACCCACAATGTTTAAACAGTGAGGTATATTAATACTAGTCTGATAAGCACAACTTTAGGCACAAAAAGGATATCTGGCTTTCATGGAATCACTAAATTGAATGGCAAACTAAGGACATAAAGTTTGAAATATAAATCTGTTGATTAAAAATAAGTCATTGATGAAATCAGAAGTAAGATAATACCATGGAAACGCTAACAGGAAAACAGCAGTATTTAATTAATCTAATATATAAGTGTTCTATTTTGATTTCTGTTGCTGTGATAACAATATTCTGATCAAAAACAAGTCATGGAAGAACATATTTATTTTCATTATGCTCCCAGGTCACAGTCCATCACTGAGAGAAGTTGGGATAGAAATGTGGATAGGAAACATGGGGAAATACTGCTTGCTGGCCTGCTCACAGACTCAGGGTTAGCTCACTTTCTTACACAATCCAGAACTAAACAGTTCTTCCCAGAGTGACCTGGACCCTCCTACATCAGTTCAGACAATTCATCACCAACATGTCTACAGAGCAATCTGAAGAAGACGATTATTCAATTGAGACTCCTCTTCAGGTGATTCTACATGTTGTCAAGTTGACAGTGAATGATAACTAGTACAATAAGCATAAAAATGTATTTAAAATAGTATATGTTTGACATGTAATATATGTCATGTTGGATATTAATGACATCAATGTATATGTTCCAATTAAGCAAAGTTTGATATTTACTGATTAATGACCAATAACCAGATCTAGGAGGATTCTTGAATCTTTCCTAATGAAAGGGTTCTTTTTATTTTGCAAAAAATTCATAGTTCATTTAGTTGTATTTCTCCCAAAGGAGGCTGATTTTGCGTATCACTTCCTTGCTAAGTCACACAAAGTACTCTAGTCTCTTCCTGGTCAATACCTAATGGTGCTTAATACGCATCTTAGTGTTCTTCGATGACCTGATGGAGGAAGGTCATTGGCTAATAAAGGAACTGCCTTGGCCCATTTTATTGGTTAGAGGATAGGTGGGAGGAGTAAACAGAACAGAACGCTGGGAGGAAGAGAAAGTGAGCTCAGAGTCTCGACAGCTCTCCTCTCAGGAGCAGACGCCTGAGAGAGACGACATGCCCCGCTCCCGGGATGAAGCTCCGACCCAGGATGGACATAGGCTAGAATCTTCCCGGTAAGCGCACCTTGGGGTGCTACACACAGATGATTAGAAATGGGCTAAATTAATATGTGAGAATTAGCCTAGAAGAAAATGGGCCAAGCAGTGATTAAAAGAATACAGTGTCCGTGTAATTATTTCGGGGCATAAGCTAGCCGTGCGGGCAGCTGGGGTGCTGGGGACGCAGCCCCGCCGCCCTTATTACTACAAATGGCGCCCCACGTGATGGACTAAACCCACTTAAAAAACCTGAGAAGGCTTAAAAATAAGGGAGAGAGAGTTTAACACAGATTTTTGCTGTTGGTGGCGTGCTGTAGAGAGATTTCCTGATTCAGCGACAGTAGCAGAAAAAACGCTGTGTCATTTTAAAGCGCGACTTCCTGGGGCTGTGCCGCCATTGCGATCTCTGTCTGGCTCCTGCGGGAGACAGAGCTTTTGAATAGAGCATTTGGAGTAAAGTGCTACGATTTGTTTGATGGCAACTAGACTCGCTGTGTTCTCGGGTCTGCTCTGCTTGTTAGAGGCAAGCATGCGCTTTCTTCTAAGAGAAGCTTCCTGACTCAGCTTTAGCTGCAAAGCCTGCAACTCATTAAGAGGTCCTGCCACGAAACACTTAAAAGGTGTTGACGAAAAGCTGAACGCATGCTTTTCGGTTTTCAGCCGTAGCAGGAAAAAAGCTGCGCCATTTAAAAATGCTGGCTTTCTGGGCTGTCCTGCCAGGGAAAACTCTGACTCTTTTACGCAGGCGGTTTGTGCGGTTTGCAAGCACAGGCTACTGAAGCTCGCTTGCTGGCAAGGACCTTGAAATGCCATAGAGTTGTTGCAGTAAACATGCCTACAGCCGGTACCTCAGCCATGAGGCTGGAAAGCTAAGGAATGGACTGGATCTAGCTGGTAAAGCCTTGCCTTTAATCCTACCCATATTGCTCAGTAATTTAAAGACTAGTGTGGTCAGAAAAAGAGAGATATACAGTAAAGAGAGATTCAAAGACAAAGAAAATTTCTAAATGGTTTACTGTGTGTTAAAAATATGTGCAAGCTAAAAGTTGAAGTTCTTAAAGTAAGAAAAAAAAAGGAAGAGAGCTGTTGTGTGTGGTAACACATGCCTTTAATCCCAGTGCCTAGAAGGCAGAGACAAACAGATCTCTGTGAGTTCAAGGTGTAGTAGTGTACACCTTTAATCCCAAATGCCTGGGAGGCAGAGATAGGCGGATCTCTGAGAGTTCAAAGACAGCCTGGTCTACAGAGTTACTTCAGGTCAAAGATACAGAGAACCTGTCTCAAAAAGCAAAGAGTTAAAAGTAAAAATAAACAAAATAGAGGTTAAAACAAAGCTGCTGCACAAAGATGGAAAATACACAGAGAATTTTGATACTGTATGCTATTATGCTCTCTTTGAATTGTTTGAAGGCTGAGGAAGGAGCAACAGCTGCTAAAAGATATTTATTTATAAATGCTGCTGAACTAATCCAACATAGATATTCTGAATTTGGATCTAAGGATATGATGCTTTGGAAAGGAGATTCTTCTTTTGTTTTCACAGAGGATGAGACGCTGTTCATTTCTTCTATTCCTATATGGTATGATGGACCACGCCCTCCTGAAGGGTTGCAGTGAACATCTTCAGAAAATTGCTTCGCTCAACTGCCAACTGAGATGAAACTAGCACACAGGTTATACCATGAAAGACCTAATTAACGACGCCCCCATTCAGCAGGAAGCAGTTTGGAGAGAAAAAAACTGCGCCCATATTCTCAAATATGGTTTATAAATGTCCTTTTACATTTAAAGGGGGATATGATATAGATATGAATAATTTACATTAGTATATATTTTGCTTTATTGATAGAGATTTAAGGTCAATTTTGTTATATGTATATGTATTTCTGATCTTTATTAAGGTATTGTGATTGTGTAGTTCATTTAAAAATGTAATGTATATAGGTAGTTAATTGATAATCATAATAGTCAAGTTTGTAGTCATGTTGGTTAATATTTTCTAGATATATAGAGATATATTTTAGATAGACATTCTTCATGTCTTTCAAAAATTACAGGATAGGACATTTAATATTTTAATAACTGAGGACTTTTCATGACAATGAGACACTCTGCTCCTGGCAGCACCAATCTACTTCAAGAGGAAGATGGGCATCGAAGAGGATCCTTATGGAGTTTGATAGCCATTTGGGCAAGAAACTGCTCTTGCCTGGACTATTGCATAAACTGGACACAGAGAACCCGCAGAGAGAGGACTACTGAACTTGCCTAAGGTGAGATGATCTTTCGGGGTTCCTGATTCATGAAAGAGTCTGCGAGACATTCTGCAGGACACAACAGATAGTGACTGAACTGACTTTGAATTTTCCTGCTTTATGGAAATGTCTGCTGGATACCATGGGCCTGAAGGCTGAAGATGGATGCCCCAACGGTACAGAGGAACTTTGGGTGACTGTCCAGGCAGCGAGATGTCTCTGTCATTTCTAGAGTTTTAAAAGTTGCTTTTTTCTTGTTTGCTTAGGTAGTATTGTATCTTTCTGGAGTCTTTGATGGAGTTAAGAATAGTTAGTTATAGTTATAGTTTTCCTTAGTTATGATAAAGATTATTGTACCTTTTACTTGATAACTGTTTTGTTATATGTAATTTTGCTATGTTAAAGTTAAAGCCTTTTTTTTGTTTGTTTGTTTAAACCGAAAAAGGGGAAATGATGGAGGAAGGTCATTGGCTAATAAAGGAACTGCCTTGGCCCATTTTATTGGTTAGAGGATAGGTGGGAGGAGTAAACAGAACAGAACGCTGGGAGGAAGAGGAAGTGAGCTCAGAGTCTCGACAGCTCTCCTCTCAGAAGCAGACGCTTGAGAGAGACGCCATGCCCCGCTCCCCGGGATGAAGCTCTGACCCAGGATGGACATAGGCTAGAATCTTCCCGGTAAGCACACCTTGGGGTGCTACACACAGATGATTAGAAATGGGCTAAATTAATATGTGAGAATTAGCCTAGAAGAGAATGGGCCAAGCAATGTTTAAATGAATACAGTTTGTGTGTTGTTATTTCAGGGCATAAGCTAAGCTAGCCGAGCAGGCAGCCGGGGTGCTGGGGACGCAGCCCTGCCGCTCCTATTACTACAATGACCAAGACAATTCCTATAAAACAAAACATTTAATTGGGGCTTGCTTACAGTTTCAGAGGTCTAGTACATCAGCATCATAGCAGGGAGCATGGAAGTACACATGCAGGCATGGTGCTGGACAAGTAGCTGAGAGTTCTACACCTACACCTGGATCCACAGGCAGCAGTAAGAGGAATGAGACTCTGGGCCTGACTTGGAATTGTGAAACCTCAAAACCCACCCTGAGTGACACACTTCATCCCACAAAGTCACATCTATTCCAACAAGGCCACACCTCCTAATCCTTCTCAAGTAGTGCCACTCCCAGATGACTAAGCATTCAAATGTAAGAGCCTGTGGGGTCATTCTCATTCAAACCACCCCAACACCTAATCCTCTCGTGAATCCATCAATGCCTACAGAGTCTCTCCGTTCTAAAGGCAAAATCAGCACAGTGCTCTGTGAAAACATAGGAACTATCTAATGGTAAGTGTGAAATATATAAAAACTTCATTAATTTTGTCATTCTGCTTTGCAATGTAATTCCCAGAAATCAAATGTGATTAAAAGTAAGAAATAACTAGTTTAAACTTTTCCACTTCAAAACTGATGAGCTAGCTCAGCCGTTGAAAGGTACTCACTGCTCTCATCTGGGTTTGGTACCCACCACCTACATGGTGGCTCACACCATCAGTAACTTCAGTTCTATGGTATCTTCTTATCTCCGTGGCACCAGGCATGAACAAGGTGCAAAGATATACATATTAATTAGATAGGTGGATAGGTAGGTGGAAAGATAGATATGTAGATGATAGATAGATGGATAGGTAGGTAGGTAGACAGAGAGATCAACAGATGATAAATGATAGAGATAGATAGATAGATAGATAGATAGATAGATAGATAGATAGATACATGCATACATAATAGATAGATGTAAATAAGTAAACAAACAACCTCTACAACTCCTAAACACTTAATTGGATTTAGAGCCGGATGGTGGTGGTGCACGCCTTTAATCCCAGCACTCGGGAAGCAGAGGCAGGCAGATCTCTGTGAGTTTGAGGCCAGCCTGGTCTACAAGAGCCAGTTCCAGGACAGGAACCAAAAGCTACAGAGAAACCCTGTCTCGAAAATCAAAAAAAAAATGGATTTAATAGTCTATTTGTATAATTATCATTTTAAAAACATAGTTCTATTAAGCCCTGTAGAAATAAGTATAAAAAGTCTGCAAAAATAAAGCATACCATAAACATGTATAAGTAAATAGATTTTTTTGTTTGTTTGTTTGTTTGTTTGGAGACAGGGTTTCTTGGTAGCTTTGGGGCCTGTCCTGGAACTAGCTCTTGTAGACCAGGCTGGCCTCGAACTCACAGAGATCTGCCTGCCTCTGCCTTCTGAATGCTGGGATTAAAGGCGTGCACCATCACCGCCCGGCTAGATAAATTATCTTGAAGTGGAATTGTTCAGCCACTTCTTTAGTATGCTCTGACAGTCTGAAAATCAGTCGGAATAAATGTCCTAAAGTCGGCTTCATTGCAGATCCCGACTTCCATGCTATCTTCTACTATTTGCCCTTCAAAGCTTTCCCTGAGAGCGACGATGACTGCAGAAAAGGCATTTTCAAGTTCAGGGCTTTTCCTTCTGTCTTTTTAAAGGAAGATTTTCCCATTTGCGTTGTTCTTTCCCATCGCTGTGGCCTTCCTGGAAGAGTAAGCCCCAGACGGATCTGATTGAAATAAATGCAGCCATTCCTCATTCCAACCACAGAAAAGGACACTCCAAATGGACGAACACCACCTGACCGCTCTGCATCTCAGACGATACTCTCCCTCCCAGCTGGGCTGTGCAAACGGCGTCTTTGCAAACAAAAGAGCATCTCCCGGGACATTTTCCAGCTCTGTGCACCAGTACTCTGTAATCTGGGCCTCCTGTCACGGTACACCAAACCCAAGGGCTTGGTAATTCATTCCGCTTTGTGTGCACTTCATCCACACAGAATGGACGTGTTTCTTCTTAGTTGGCAGCCTTTAGTCCCACCAAGGGGAACCCAGCAGCTACAGCAGATAAGGTCAGCACGTTCTGTCTGGAAAATTCTACCAGATGAGACAAATACAGTTGGAGCTAAAACATACTCCATTATCTTCACTCACAGTCAAAGCAAGGGGGAGTTTCTTGGACAAGACAATGACGAAACTCCATTGCTCTTGAGAAGGTACCATCCTCCAGCAGGCATTGTCAGAGCCAAGTTTATAGGGAAAAAAAAAAACCTCTCTGCTCTGAGCTTGCTCTCATCTTGCTTCATCATCAAAAGGTAATTAGATTTCTCAGCTCATATAGTCGCTCCAAGCAGGAAGAACAGAAAACAGAAATGTCACAAAACTGTATGTGTGAGTCATCTGTAATTTTGTGTGGATAACTCATCCACCGTTGATAAGGATAAAGGCACAATTTTCCCTCTGATGGAGAACAGTACATGTACATCTGCGTGCACCTAGACTAGAGATGGATGCTAAACAATGCTGCTTTCCTCCCAGGAACTGCTGTCCTCAATACAAATTGTGGAAAGGGCTGATTCACCAAAATGAGTCACTCCCATGCAGGCCAAGGTTCTAGAAGCTTATGCCCCAAGGGCCAAGGCCTAGACAGTTTGTCCTTCTGGTATGGGTAACTGCTCTCCAACTACTTGTTAAAGTATTTTTTTTAATTTTTTAAATTTAAAACCAAATATTTCTATTTTGTTCTTTCTCAAAAAAAGCAATACTTTGGCTAATTAAAAAATTTATTTTTATTTTAGCTGTGAGCCATGGTCTTTCCCCAGAATAAAGAGCCAACAGGAAACAGGCTATTCTCTATTATGTGTGTTAATAATACCTTCCATTTGAAGGCCACATCTAATGCATTTTATGTATGTATTTTACTTTTAAGATATCTTATATAAATTTAGTCATATATTTACTTATTTATTTTTACCCATGTGCGTGCATGCATGTATGTGTGTCTTCATACCAAGGCATTTATGTGAAGACCAGGGAACAACTTAGAGGAATCTGCTTTCTTCTTACACCATGTAGGATCCAGTGTTATAACTCAGGGACTAGGACTTGGCATCTTCACCCTCAGGGTCATCTTCCTGGCTCCTAAGAATTTTTTTTAAAACCATGTGTCTCTGATGAGTGTGAAATTCTCATTCGAAAGAAGAGTTGGAAGGACTAAAGTTGAGAACAAGCAAGGCAGCAGAGAAGGATCACTGATGTAAGAGGTAGGACATCTTCATTCTAGCTCTGTCTGTGCTTTCGGTTCACTAACAGACCCGGAGAAATCACTTCATTGTGTACAGCCTGATTCCTCTACTATAAGAACAAGATGTTAGTGGGGGAAGTTCAAACCAGGCACGTGAACCATCTACACTCTGCTGTAGATACACACGTCCATAATGAACACAAAACCCTTCTGTATTGACATACTTCAGCAAGAGAGAAACAAATGCCACTTAAAATCTTTTTTGAGAAAAGTTTAAAAATGTCTAGAAAGTACATAATTCTTTATTTCATGAAACCTCTCCAATCCAATATCCTACTGCTCCATTTTTACTTCGCATTGACTCCAAAATACTGTTCAATGGCTTTCTTGCCCGTAATATCATGCAATTTTCGTAAGTGAAAGACATGAAATAACGTACATGAATATAAAACATGTTTTTCTAGGTAACCATAATAAGCATATAAAGTATAATTGATGAACCTTATCTACATATACACAAAATTTTCCCTGGTCATTATTATTTTCTACATTGTTTCCTGTGATGTATACAATGGAAATATGAGTAAGCGTGGTGTGAAAAATATCTTGAATGTTTATAGAAAACTTTCTCATAAGTAATTCAGAATTATGTGCATATTCAAGGCTCTTAGAAAAACTTTCGGGGGGAAAATCTACTTGTTTTCACTTGAGTTAGAGTTTCCCAAACTTATTTGACTGTGACAGTCTTTATGACCAAGATTCCTGTGGAGGTTGCCTGAGCAGTGATTAGGAAGCAAGCTGCAAAACTCGGCCACCATAGCTAGTATTCTAGACAGTATGTTTCTCATCCCATCCATTCATATGTTCATGGAAACCTCAACCCTCAACAAAATTATATTTGACATGAGAACCTCGAGAAATATTAAGGCTTTATAAGACTGTGAGCATGAGGCTATGATGGGAAGATTTGTGTCCTTATAATAAAAGGAACAGCATAGAAACTCCCTCTCTTCCTCCCTCACTCCCTCCTTCCTCCTCCCTCTCCCCCCCCTTTGTGTGTGTGTGTGTGTGTGTGTGTGTGTGTGTGTGTATGCATGTTTCTTCCCCACCTGTCTTCTGTCTGTCTCCTTCAGTCTTCCTTTTCTTCCTTCCTCCCTATCTCTTTTTCCCCCACCCCGGGAAAAAAGAAGAGGTCCTCTGAGAACATATAATGTGAATGATATGATGGGCATTTGTGAGCCAGCAAACTGATCTTCACCCAGAACTAAATCTTCTAGCATCCATTTGGATAATCTAGCCCCAGAACTGTGCGAAATAAGTGTCTGCTCCTTAAGCTACAAATGAAGTTTTGTTGCCACTACCAAAGGAGACTCCAGAACATGTAAGAAAATTGTAGCCTAACCAGTGAATCGGTGTAACCTTTACAAAACCCGCTAAGAGAAAGGGCACTGAGATTTCTCCCAATATAGCTTTGAAATTTTTGTAGTTTGGACTGAAATGAACTGTCAAAACAATACTAATTTCCCTCTACTGAACTGCTAGACTTTAACAGAAATGCAAAAGGAGTAGAGGGAGACACGGAGTAGAGTCAGGAGGGAAACCAGTGAATACTGAATTCACCTGCATTTATTTTCTATTTGCTTTATATACCCCACTCCAAAAGGGGAGGGGGAAGGCAAAGACTTCTTTGCCTAGATACAAAGAACAAACAGCAATTACCTCTTCAATACTTGAAGCATGCTGGGTTAAGTATTCTGTTGTTTTGACAGGACAGGCAGTGACCACACCTTAAGTCAAGCATCCTGTAGGCAGCCACTCCCTGGATCAAACCTCCTGTTACACCCTTGAAGTAGCAAGAATTGGCCTGAACTCGCTGACCTTTAGACAAGGTGAAACAGACCAACTTCTGTGGGCTCCGACAGGCCTGTTTCAGGAAATGAAGCAAATTCAAGAGCTTGAAAAATCTTTAATATGATAAAAATGCAACGTATGAAATTCTCAAAGAATTAATACAAATATTTATCAACATTTTCGAAAGACACTAATATGCCTTTTCAGACATTTTTACCTGCCTCCCTCCCTTCCCTGCCTTATTGACCTCTCTCTCCTCCCTAATTAAAGCATCCCCTATTTTTCCCTTTTTCCCTCTCACGTCACTTGTATCCTTCTATTCCCTCCTCTACTGTTCTTTCGCTCACCATTGTCCCTTTCTACCTCCCAAGTTACTACTGTTCCTCCAGGCTCTGTATACACATCTGGAGATTTGGAGTTCAGGGCTGGAAGAACATAGAGCCCACTGGATACCCATTGAAGTCAGCCACATACGAGTAACGTTATACAGACTTAGTGGAATGTACTTATATATTTAGGAATATATAAATAATGATATATATTGAAAATGAAGGAAAACGAGGCCATGAATTTTAGAGCAAGCATCAGGAGATATATGAGATGGGTTGGAGAGAAAAAAAGGAAAGGGATAATAGTGTAACTATAATTTTCAGATTTTTCTCATGTGATATATTTTGATACTGTTTTTCTCTCCTGAAACTCTTCCCAAATCCTTCCCATCTCCTTACCCACATAAGTTTATTGTCCTTTCTCTCTCTTTCAAAAGAATGAACTACCAAAGTGAAAACCAAGACAAACAAAATAAAAGACAAAATACACCAAAATAAAACAAAATCAAATAAAAAGCCTACAAAAGAAGAAAAAAGGGGGGAAAGGGATAGAGGGGTTTTTTTTCTGGTTTAATTAGCTTCATTTTATTTTTATTTATTTTTTTATTATTTATTTATTTATTAAAGGTCAGGGTTCCCTGCCCTGTGGGGAGTCCAAGGACCTCCCACCGGATAGAGGTTTTTTTGTACCAGCTAACTACTCCTGAGTATCGGGCCTGCCCTGGGATGTGGTTAATATATACCCAGTGACACTCCATTGGAGGAAACTGGTTTTCCCCTTTTCAGTAACTGTTCACTGCAAATCGCTTCTTGGTTATGAGCAGAAGTCCAAGTCCACTTTTAGCCCTCTTGGTGTTGAACCCCATTTAGCTTGAACTTGTGCAAGTTTGGGAGTGATGCCACAGTCTCTGTGAGTTCATAGATGTATCAGTCTTGTGTCTGGAAGATACTGTTACCTTAGAGTCATCTGTCACCTCTGACTCTCACTCCCTCACAGATCCTGGGTTTCACAAAAGCATTCCATTTTGACTGAGCTCCAAAGTCTCTTTGTAATGGATTAATTAAAAATGCTGCAGATCCCTGGTGGTGGCAGGCAGTGGGCCATATGGCAGCAGGCAGTAGGCAGAGGGTCCAGAGAGCAGAGGCAGGGACAGCTGCAGGTTGTTGAGCAGTGGCTGCTCCCGGACAGGGAGACACACAGTGACGGCAAGAGACAGAAATATGGATAGGCGTGTCACGTAGAGTGAGGTTGAATATTTATTTAGTGGTTATGGAAAGGAAGGGGAGAAGAGTAGAGAGGGATATCTAGTTGTGAGTCTCTGACTTAATTCCCATCTACTGCAAGAAGTTGCTCTGATGGAGATTGAGTGAGACACTGATCTATGGGTATATCAATGTATCATTAGGAATCATTTTATTGCTGCTCCTTTAGCAGAATAATAATAGTAGGTTTTCCCCTAGGCCCATGACATATATCTAGTATCAGGTTCTTGACACTTTAGCAGGTTCAATTGTGGGTTCTAGTTCATGGAATAGACCTTAAATCCAGGCAGAAAGCAGTTGGTTACTTCCATAATATTTGCACCACTATTGTACCAAGATATCTTGCAGAAAGGTCCCTGCTATAGGTCCCAGTATCTAGATGACATTTATAATTATATATCTCCTCTGTATCATGCAAAATACCTTCCAGCACCATGAATGCTGATCAATAATAGGGTTGAAACATAATTTAAACATTTATGGTCACTTTTTCTATAATTGTTTTTACATGTAATATATATGTATGTGTGTGTATTTACATGTAAAAAAATATATATGTTAGATAAATATAACCTTCCTAGTCAGCATAATGTTACTCATACATTTCCGATTGCAGGATTGACCATTTAGTATTATATAACTAATTTCTGAAGAAGACTATTTCTCCAGCTCTCAGCCGCCTTTAGTTTCCTGTAATCCTTTGTCTAGAGTTGGGGCCTACCGAGTTTTTCTCCTACTACATTAGCTCTCTATTCACATTGTCTTTGTTCAAGTCATGTTTAAAAGGCCATTTTTGTGGGATTCCATGGGTATAGCTCCTCTGACATTTCTAGGAGATGCATCTTACAGCAAATTTCCTACTCCATCCCTTCATCCCCAATTTTCCCCGCATCTGAGATGTAAGAGTTGTATTGTAGATCAATCAGTACGGAGCTCCACAACTGCATTTCAATCAGTTGTGGTTTTCTGTAATGTTTCCACATCTTCTTCAAAGAGAAAGGGTTTCCTTGATGAGGGGTAAGGATTACATCTATCTTTGGGTATGTGGGTAAATATTCAGAACATTTGGTGGTTTAAATTAGAATGATTCTCTTCATATCATGTGTTTGAATATCTGTTCACCAGTTGGTGAAATTATTTGGGAAGGATGACGTGGTGTGATCTTGTTAGAAGTCTGTCACTGGGGCAGGATACAAGATCAACTCCAAAAAATCAGTTGCCTTCCTATACACTAAGGATAAGGAAGCAGAGAGGGAAATCAGAGAAGCATCACCTTTCACGATAGCCACAAATAGCATAAAATATCTTGGGGTAACCCTGACCAAGGAAGTGAAAGATCTACTTGACAAGAACTATAAGTCTTTGAAGAAAGAAATTGAAGAAGACACCAGAAAATGGAAAGACCTCCCTTGCTCTTGGATTGGGAGGATCAACATAGTAAAAATGGCAATTCTACCAAAAGCAATCTATAGATTCAATGCAATCCCCATCAAAATCCCATAAAAATTCTTCACAGATCTGAAGAAGACAATAATCAACTTTATATGGAAAAACAAAAAACCCAGGATAGCCAAAACAATCTTATACAATAAAGGATTGTCTGGAGGCATTACCATCCCTGACTTCAAACTCTATTACAGAGCTACAGTATTGAAAACAGCTTGGTATTGGCATAAAAACAGAGAAGTCGACCAATGGAATCGAATAGAAGACCCTGACATTAACCCACAAACCTATGAACACCTGATCTTCGATAAAGGAGCTAAAAGTATACAATGGAAAAAAGAGAGCATCTTCAACAAATGGTGCTGGCAAAACTGGATGTCAATCTGTAGAAGAATGAAAATAGATCCATATCTATCACCATGCACAAAACTCAAATCCAAATGGATTAAAGACCTCAATATCAGTCCGAACACACTGAACCTGATAGAAGAGAAAGTGGGAAGTACTCTACAGCACATGGGCACAGGAGACCACTTCCTACGTATAACCCCAGCAGCACAGACACTAAGGGCATCATTGAATAAATGGGACTTCCTGAGGCTGAGAAGCTTCTGTAAAGCAAAGGACACTGTCACTAAGACAAAAAGACAACCCACTGACTGGGAGAAGATCTTCACCAACCCTGCAACTGACAAAGGTTTGATCTCCAAAATATATAAAGAACTCAAGAAACTAGACCGTAAAAGGCTAATCAACCCAATTATAAAATGGGGCACTGATCTGAACAGAGAATTCTCAACAGAAGAACTTCAAATGGCCAAAAGACACTTAAGGTCATGCTTAACTTCCTTAGCGATCAGGGAAATGCAAATCAAGACAACTTTAAGATACCACCTTACACCTGTCAGAATGGCTAAAATAAAAAACACCAATGATAGCCTTTGCTGGAGAGGTTGTGGAGAAAGGGGTACACTCACCCATTGCTGGTGGGAATGCAAACTTGTGCAACCACTCTGGAAAGCAGTGTTTCGGTTTCTCAGGAAATTCGGGATCAACCTACCCCTGGATCCAGCAATTCCACTCTTGGGAATATACACAAGAGAGGCCCTATCATACAACAAAAGTATATGCTCAACTATGTTCATGGCAGCATCGTTTGTAATAGCCAGAACCTGGAAACAACCTAGATGCCCTTCATCGGAAGAATGGATGAAGAAAGTATGAAATATATACATATTAGAGTATTACTCAGCAGTAAAAAACAAGGACTTCTTGAATTTTGCATACAAATGGATGGAAATAGAAAACACTATCCTGAGTGAGGTAAGCCAGACCCAAAAAGAGGAACATGGGATGTACTCACTCATATTTGGATTCTAGCCATAAATAAAGGACATTGAGCTTATAATTCATGTTCCTAGAGAAGCTAAATAAGGTGAATCCAAAGACAAACACATAGGCATCCTCAGGAATATTAACCTTCATCAGGCGATGAAAGGAGACAGAGACAGAGACCCACACGGGAGCACCGGACAGAAATCTCAAGGTCCAAATCAGGAACAGAAGGAGACGGAGCACGAGCAAGGAACTCAGGACCACGAGGGGTGCACCCACACACTAAGACAATGGGGATGTTCTATTGGGATCTCACCAAGGCCAGCTGGCCTAGGTCTGAAAAAGCATGGGATAAATCCGGACTAGCTGAACATAGCAGACAATGAGGAATACTGAGAATTCAAGAACAATTGCAGTGGGTTTTTGATCCTACTGCACGTACTGGCTTTGTGGGAGCCTAGGCAGTTTGAATGCTCACCTTACGAGACCTGGATAGAGGTGGGCAGTCCTTGGGCTTCCCACAGGTCAGGGAACCCTGATTGCTCTTCGAGCAGATGAGGGAGGGGGACTTGATCGGGGGAGGGGGAGGGAAATGGGAAGCGGTTGTGGGGACGAGGCAGAAATCCTTAATAAATAAATAAATTTAAAAAAAAAAAAAGAAGTCTGTCACTGGGATCAGGCTTTAAAATTTCAAAAGCCTAAAACATGTTCAGATAATTCTTTCTACCTTGTGATTGTATCTTAAGATGTGAGCTCTCAGCTGTTGTTTTTATGCTATACCTGTCTGACTGTTCCCATGTTTTTTCCTACCATGATGTAACCATGGACTCCAACCCTCTGAAACTGTAAGCCCCAAATAAACTTGTTCTTCTATAATTTCCCTTGGCCATGGTATTTTAGCACAGTAACAGAAAAATAACAAAGACAGAAGTTTGGTACCATGGAGTGGGCACTGCTGACAGACTTGATTATGTGGAGTTTTTTCAGAGAAGTGTGGAAGACTTTGGGACTTTGGACTTGGGAGGTAACTGAAGATTATAAGCAAGATTTAATGGGCCTTCCTAGTAAGAGCTTGAAAGACAATAGGGCTGAGAGCACTGGATTATGGAGGCCCAGCAAAAGGGTTTCAGGGGAAACAAAAATAACCAGGTTAAAGACTATTTTTATACTCTTTTGGCAAACAATATGGCTGCTTTCTGCCCTTGTCCTAGGAATCTTCCTGATACCAAATGGAAGATTTTTGAATTAATTTTCTAAGCAGCGATTTCAAGATAGTAATATTGACTATATCATTGTGGTTATTAGAAATTTCTCTTACGTGGCTCTACAATGAAAAAGAGCAAGAAGAGTATAAAAGAAAATTTTATGCAAATTTAATTCAAGGAGGGTACCAGGCTTACCCTCAAAGGACAACTGAACTTGGCAAAATTAGCCATATGGTTCTAACTTTAGAGTCATGAAGAATACCTGATTAAAGAGGTTGTAGAGTCTTCCAAGGATAAATACAGACAGACAGTGGAATAAGCCAGAGAGAGAGAGAGAGAGGTGTTGCAGTCAACAAACCTGCAAGGATGAATCCGCTAAAGCCCTCTGACATAAGACATGGAACTATAAGATTTCAACTAAATTCCCACAGGCCAATTTGATGAAGGCAATTCCTCAATTGAGATTCTCTCTTTCCAAGCCATGTTTTGGTTTGTGTAAAGCTTTTTAAAAAACTGTAAATGTGACAGAAATTAGTCTCAAGAAAATCAAATTTATTGAAGAAGAAGGAGGAAAAAAAACATTTTTAGGCATTTGTTGACACTGAGCTTACATTTTTATTGGCCTGAAAAAAGAACAAGGAGGTATGAAAGCATCATTGAAAACAGAAAGAATTTTGGTAAGAACTAAAGATAGAAGAGTTTTATAAATAAATAGAAAAATAATTTCAAGAACACAAATAGTTTGTTCAAAACACTGGATTTTCAACTAACAAAGGAACATATCATATTACACAATGGAACAAAATTATATAACACAGGAAAGAATAACTGAATCTACAAGATATGAACACATACATGATTAGCTACTGTATCTAGAATCCATTTGATGTCTACCAAGATCTCCATTTGCTGACACTGGGTTTCAGGGGGCATAAACATTACAACATAAGATACTCTTTTTCACTCTATGAATTATGTCATATTAAACAAAAGGTAGGATGCTTTTGTCATCAGCTGCAGAGTGTGTCGTGGAAGCAAGAATTGCAATTTCCTACAACAATTATAAGCATCAAGCCGGCTGCTGGGAAGCCATGTTAAGAACTAAGCTTCTACCAGTATAAAATCTGATCCATATGCATTCTTATGAATTTATACCACTGGGAACACTAGAAAATACAATTTTCTGTTGATTTCTTCTTTCATTTCTCAGAGCTAAAGAGTGCACTGTGCTTTTTCTGAGATGTTGATAAATTGTGAAAACTTATTGTATGTGGCCTGATCAGAACATTGTAGAACAATGCTAAATAAAATGAATCTATTATAGGAAGAGCTGACTCATAAATTAAGCGGACAAAATCTCAGAGTACTTCCTGTACTCAGGATAGTATGCTGAGAGTCTAAAAAGAATCGTATTTAAACTCTTCTGCACACAAGTATAAACCACTACTTTGTACTCATTGCTTGGTTTCTTTGTTTCAGGTAAAATTTCATAGCTTTGTTTTTACCACCACCCCCCTGTCTTTACACCAAATTATCTAGGCAGCACAAGCAGTTTGATGACTCCACTAAATCAGTAAAAACAAACCTATCAACTGCAAATCAACTGTCTTTTAGAGGTTAAATCACATTTTCAAATCTGATAATGGTTAGCAAGATACATTTTGTTCTGAAGTAAATGCTGAGTTGTACTTTTAGTCATGAAAACTGACTTGTTTATTTGGAACAAACTTAGAATAAAGCTGTAATCATAAAACGTTTAAGGAATATGACGATAAATAACAATGTGTCAAGCCACTGTTACAACCAGACTTTGCCTTCTTAGTATTTATTAGTCTAGAACTGTTTTCAGGTAAAAATAACACTAATTAGAAATAACCAAACAAATCACTCACAAACCACGGAACGGCCAGACTAAGCTCAGAGTAAATAAAAAGAAGACAAAGTGACCAAGACAACAAGGATGAACAGGAAGTGAAAGAAATGAGCTCCCACTGGTGTCTGGACCGTTTTCTGTGTGAATGCTGACTGGCATCTGAGTTGGCTGAAGTGATTCTGGCTAAGCCTAGGCAGATAGATACACGACTGACTGAATGAAACAGCAGCTCTTGGGGGGGGGGGGGAGACATTTGGCAAAAGCACCACAGTGGGGGAAGAGAAGCAATACAGTCAATGAATGTTCTACTTGTATCAGGCATGGCTTCCTATTATTTTGGATAAAGCACACTCTTCCTGGGTCACTGATTGTCACCTGTGTAGAATAATACTCACCTTGCCCTCTCTGGATGAACATCATGAGACCTAATGAAGCTATCTGTCGCCATTAAATTTTTTACATGTTAATTTCTTTGTGATACTAAAGCGACAAACAGGGCATAGTTGTTCGAACAGACTACAGTTATAATAATGAGGCCATAGAAGAGGAGACCAATGATAACAGATGCAGGAGAAGTTGCATCACATAAGGGCATGTGGTACGGCAGAGGGGTCAATCATCCAGATTTGAGTTCTAGCGGTGACAATGTGAGTGTAGACAACTATGTGTAGGCAGCTCTGTGGGTGCAGGCAACAAATAGATCAGTCTGCAGCTTCCTTGCCTATATAACGCAAATAATAATATCAACTTTATAATCTTTTGGTTTTTTTACTATCTAAAGATCTTTGTTTTAGAAATAGTTAAACAATTTCCAAGGTAATGCATTTATCCAAATGCAGATAATCACATACATTTTAAAATTAAAGTGGGTAAGAGAATCAAAATCTACAAAAAACCAAATGTTTTGTTATTAGCTTATATTCTTCACTCATACTGTAAGCTGATTTGAAAATTAACTCTTTCCTTTGTTTGGTTTATTTTTGTTTGTTTGTTGTGTGCAAGATAAGATCTCAAAGTAGTTTTGATTTGCATTTCCCTGATGGCTAAGGATGTTGAGCAATTCTTTAAGTATTTCTCAGCCATTTGAGTTTTCTCTGTTGACGCTCCTGTTTAGCTCTGTACCCCATTTTTATAGTGAATTACTTGATATTTTGATATCTAGGGCTTGAATTCTTTACATTTTTCGGATATTAGTGCTCTATTGAATGTGGAATTGATAAAAAACAAAATCCCATCTAGAGACTAGAACTTTGTCCGAATGATAGTATTTTTTGTCTTATAGAAACATTTCACCTCATGAGTTATCACTTATTAATTGTTGATCTTAGCACCTGCTCTAATGGATTCTGTTCAGGGAGTCTTTTCCTGTGCCCATGATTTCGAAATTATTCCCCACTGTCTCTTCTATCAGGTTCAGTGTATCCGGTTTTATGTTAATGCCTTTGATCCACTTAGAGTTGAATTTTATACAGGCTGATAAGTATAGATCTATTTGCATCCTTCTACATGCAGATATCCAGTTAGATAAGCACCATTTGTTGAAGATGTTATTTTTTTTCCAGTGTGTAATTTTGGCTTTTTTAATCAAAAAAAAAAAAATCAGGTATCCATAAGTGTGTGGGATTATGTTTGGGTCTTCAATTAGATTCCATTAATCAATGTGGGTTTTTTTTATGCCAGTACCATGTGATTTTTAATCACTCTAGCTTTAACATGAGGATTAAACATAGTTTATGGCATGGGTGCATATTATGCAATATTGATAATATCACAATGCTCACCTAAAACACTAAGTTGTCTAAACTCCTCCCCAATGGGAACTGAAGAGATCATAAACTCTAGAGTTATACTGTGTGACTTTGGTGACACAAAACTCAATGCAACATGGATATGCATCCAAGGTCCTTGTCCAAGTAATCAGAAAATCACTCCACAAGGACAACAGCTTTGATTTCAACTTAAAATAAGTGGGTGGAGGCCGGGCGGTGGTGGTGCACGCCTTTAATCCCAGCACTCGGGAGGCAGAGGCAGGCGGATCTCTGTGAGTTCGAGACCAGCCTGGTCTACAAGAGCTAGTTCCAGGACAGGCTCCAAAACCACAGAGAAACCCTGTCTCGAAAAACCAAAAAAAAAAAAAAAAAAAAAAAAAATAAGTGGGTGGAAAAGGCTACCTTTTCCATCCCATCATTATTTTATAGATTGATAGCAAAGCAAATTAAATCCACCTCAGACATTATTGCTATTAACCAAGTTTTGACAATGTAGTCAGTCAAATTTACTTTAATATTTTCACAATCTCATTTAACTTTCCTTTATATTTGCTAAAAGACTAAAAATATGCATACTTCCTATAAAGATAAACAAAACCTTGCATAAGACCCTTGGGTTTTTTGTTTTATCTTTAGCATCTTCTATTTCTGTAACATATTTCTATATTCTATTTCATAGCCATTTTCCTATCAATACCTCCAGAATCTAAAAATTAATTTCAAAGTAAATATCATATTGCTATAGTAATGCATGGGTGCTGATGGTTGAAAAATAAGTGTTAGGCAGATATTACTACATATTTATGAATATGTACTAAATTGACAGCTAAAATAAAAAGGACAACAATCAAATAAACAAAGAACAATAACAAACTTAATAATTCTAAATGCTTCAGTGAACCTAAAGCAACCAGAATTCTCTTACATTAATGGTAGAAAGACAAAATTGGGCAGCCATTCTAGGAAACACTTTGGCAGTTTCCAATAAACAAATAAATGCTTGCCATATGTTTGAATAATCTACTAAAGTAGTTCCCTTAGATGAATTAACATTTATTTTTAAGATGCTATTGGAATAGCAGATAATTTCTTCTTGGTTCATTTAAAGGTGACAGAAATTTGAAACAATCCATGAATGAGTAAAGTTGGAACCACTAAGACATTAGAATAGTATTCTGCGCTGGAAAGGAGAAGCAACGTATTGAGACAAGTGACAGCAAGGATGAGTCAAAAGCATTGCCGTGGTGCAAGGAACCAGTTGCAACAGGCTCCGTGTTGTTCAAGTCTATGTATCAGCTTTTGTAAGAAAAACAATGATATATACACTTGCCAAGGTACTCTGTGGTTACCAGGGAGTAAAGGTAAGGAAAGCATAGTTTGACCTTAAAGTGGTAACAGAAATTGGAGGGATATGGGAAGTGTTATGAAATCCAGTTCCAAGAGGGGTTACAGGGATCTACCAATGTATAAATCTCACAGAACTGAGTTTCTAAACAAAGAGTGCATTTTTCCGTACCTTTAAAAATTAAAAACACAGTTAAAATGCAGTATTTTTATTTGAGTGTTTGAGTTTTGAGGAATTAATACCAAGAAATAATATTAATAAAGCAACATTCCAGCACACTGGCATTTATTTATTGTCATAGCATAACAATAGTGTAGTTTCCCACACTACAGAGGAAATTTTAAATAATAGAGAGCTGCAAGGAGAGAATTGCTACAGATGGCCCAGTAACACCTAAATCATGATAGATAGAAGCCTAGAGAAACAGCAAAATTATCCTAAAAGTTTTTCAAAATAGTTCCAAAATCACTGAGGAAATTTCTGGAAAATTAATTTTAAAGCTATATAAGAATTTCTTATAGATGCAATCATCCTAAAATCTTGGGTTTTTTGAGGTTTTTTTTTTATTGATTTTATTGAGCTATACATTCTTCTCCACTCCTCTCCCTGCCTCTTCCCTCCCCTTCAACCCTTAACAAAAGCTAAACATCTGCCCTGTGTCTATGGCTTTCTTTCTAGTTTAATTTGAAAAGGGAAAAATAATGTTTGTACTTTGCTTAGATAGTTTAGTGGATGAGCGCTGGAGCACGATTAATAAAACTCAGAGAGAAATCTGGGTTCACCGTGGAGACTGGAAAAGCAAAGCAGCCAGCCACTGGTTCCTACCGCTACTTCAGTCCGAAATGGCGATCTTGCCTCCAGGAACATCAGAATGAGACTATATCGCCTCCCATTTTCTAATTCTCTCTAGGGTTGGAACGAAGGGCATGCACCTCTGGGATTAAAGGCATGCACTGCCTGGTTTCTATGGCAACTCGTGTGGCTACTGGGATTAAAAGTGTGTGACCACTGCCTGGTCTGTAAGGCTGGCCAGGGTGGCTGTTTTACTTTGCTGATCCTCAGGCGAGTTTTCCTTACAAAAGCACTGGTGAAATGTTGCTACAGGGTGCTAAGTACATAATTACGTAGAAGCATGTCACTTAATAGTTTCCAGATTCTAAGTCATCTCTCCTTTTACCAACAATATTATCAACAGGTTCATGTAATTTAAAATACCTTCATGTCACTTTCTAGTGTCCCCAGTAGTGTGGAATTGTTATTCACATCACTTCCTCTTTTTTTTTTTTCAGTTTCGGCTTTTGGTTTTTTTTTTCTTTTAGATACAATTTTATTTTTAATATAGGAAATATTTAAAACAAAAGATGTTCAAAAACCAAATCCACTAACTCCAGACCTTCTTACTTTCATCAGGAATCCCTCACATCCTGTCTTCTCACCAGACCTTCCTCTGCCACTCTAGATTCTTCCCTTTGCACTAAAACTGTTAATCACTAACCCAGGATGATGTGAATTTTACCTCTACTGTCTTCCCACAATCAAAGGTAAACCCCTTAATGACTGGTGGACTCAGAGGGAGTCAAGAGGCAGAGGGAGTTTTTTCTGAAGACGCCAAAGCCATGAACATATGAATCATCGTTGTGTCCTACAGAATTGCCTGTCTCTCACTAGGAGCTGGACCATCCTGATCATTTCTGCTGCCCAACCTGGGTTGTCTCTAAATCTTGGTCCTCTTACATCTGTCTCCTGAAATTAGCTGTCTTAAAATAATATTCAGTATATTCAGTAATAAGCACATTCCCTGCTTTTTCAGCCTTAAAAATACAGAGGCGATAAGGAAACAGGCTAAACCAAAAGTCCTGTTTTTAAATTTCATTAATAAATTTTCCTGACATCACTTCCTCTTAAAACTTTCTGATTTACAGTATTATTTTCTGAACCAGTATTTCATTAAATACTAAATTCTTCTCAGTCACCGCTAAGAGAGGAGGCATTCACATTATCAGAGTATGTGACTTGTTCAGGTTTTTTCATGGGCAAACCCATATGATTATTCCAGACTTTATTGCACCAATATTTGACTTTGTGAGTCATATTCAAACATCCCTCTGCATTCAGGTTAAAGTCCCCCTAAAAGAGGACAAAGAAAAATAATAAGATATTTTAGAGCATACCTAATCGCACGAATCGAAGGCATCCTAAATAGATTTTAGGTTTTACAGCATGAAGCATATACAGAAATTTAGGATGAGGCGCATTTAAAAAGGAGCATTAAAAGTGAAATAAAGGCAAATTAAATTAAAGATAAATTTAATTTTTTTAAATAAAAACCATCTCTAATTATCTAAATTTACTCAGGAATAAAAACATCTCTGTCGGGGCAATCATATTGTTCTTATGTACATAAAATATTCTTGTTAATTGTGTCATGCATTCATTTAACCACTGCTGATTTTACTCAAGAACAGCTGAGACACCCAGCCTCACAGATGAGAAATAACTGGATTCTTGGGGCTTTCCATTGGTAGACAGCATTGTTAGACTATCCATTGGTAGACAGCATTGTTAGACTATCTGGACCATGCCGGTCATGTAAGCCACTCTAATTAATCAGTATGTGTGCATGTATGTATGGGATTATATACTTATTATATGTATTATGTATAAATATATATGTATATATTCATTCTAACAGCTCCATTCCCCTAGAGAATCCTGAGTACAATGACGAATATAGTCAGTTGAATAAGTTGAACTTTGAGGCAACACAATGGCTCAAAGTTAAGTCATGTAGATGGGTTGACTTAGGAGTTGCTTGTAAACAAAAATGTGTTATCTGATGAGGAAGACTAGAAAGATGGTCTACAGGATGGCTCTGCGAGAAAAGCACTTGCCATGGAAGCCTAAAGGCTAAGGGTGATTCTCAGATCCCTAACAAAGGTGTGCGGATGAGAACCAACTCCACAAAGAGAACCTTGAACCCCCAAGTGTGCTCATGACATGCAAACACAATAATAAGAGAATACAATTTGAGAAAGAGCTCACTGAAAGAAAATATACTCAAGATATAAGTTCAAGGGGGGGGGGGGGGGGGAATCAATGAAAAGTCTTGTCTTCTCCAAAACCCAAATTCTTTTCTCCTCTCCAAAACCCAAATTCTGCTCTTCATATGGATATGTGTTCCAAAGTGTTTCAAACATACACATGAAGTGCAAGCTCACATAATTATTTTCCTCCTTGCAGCAGTTTCTCTGCTCACGAGACAGCACTATCTAACCATTTATATAACCCTGTAAGGCCTGGGCCCTCCATTTTAACAGCACTCTTACCCAATCCATCACAAGGATGAAAAAGGGTTTACTTCTGTCCACATGCCCACAATATCCCCTTTCTCACCTGAACTATACAAAATGTCTCATGGTTTTCTTGTCTCGCACAAGCTGTTCCTCTGATCAGTAGGTGTGGAATCTGATTATGTCACTCCACACCTGAAAAACCATTCAAGAAATTTTCAGTTGCTTGAATATAAAAAGCCACATCTTTACCACTGCCTGTAATCTCTCCCCAGTAGCTCTTTCTCACACTTTCTGCTGCGACCTCCCTGGCTCGTGCAGTACTAAGACACATCATGCTTCTTCTGTCAACGACATTGTTTCCCACTCTCTACTCACCCTTTATATTGAAGCACAGGTCTGTTTCTTCAATGAAGCATGACCAAACTTGCCAACACAAATTCCTATTGCACATTTCCCCAGAAATGTAGTTTTTGTCTTTAGGAGAATCTCCCTTCTAAGTGATATTATATGTTCTTTGTGTGTCTTTATGCTACTGATTGCCTCTCACTCAGGAATTATGAAGCACATACTCCATCATGGTTTATGGCTTCATGTCCAGCTTAGTGATTGAGAATCCATAGCCATGTGTTAACTGCTCCATTATGACAGTCCCATGCAACCTTAGTTGCTGCTGGTGTTTTGGCTGTGTCTCACTAATAATAAAAATCTAAATCATCAGGATTTGAGTTAGTTGCACAAAAATAACTGCCTACAATTATTTACAGAAATTTACAACAAGTGAAGTAATTTGGGGGCCCATTTCTTCCCAAGCCCTGAACCCATATCTTTTCAATGAGGCTATAATACCTTCTAAATTTGGTAAATTTCTAATCACAAGCAAGGAAAAAGTAACTCCCTAGGCTAACTCAAATTTTGAGTTTTTCTTCTTACTGTTCTAACTTTGATCCACACCTCAGGCTCATCTGCAGTTTGAAAAGAGGGAGATTATGCTAGTATTTTATATTATTATTTGTATCTGTTGTAGGAGGCCACTTGTTTGTTCCTGGATGCCCAGACTCGCAATAACCACACAGAAACTCTATTAAGTAAATCACTGCTTGGCCAATCACTTAAGTGTATTGCTAGCTAGCTCTTACATCTAGAATTAACCCATTTCCATTATTTTATATTTTACCATGAGGCTTGTGGCCTACCAGCAAGGTTCCAACTAGCAGCTCACGTCTTTTACCGCTGGTGGCTACATGGCATCTCCTTGACTCCACCTACTCTCTCTCTCTCTCTCTCTCTCTCTCTCTATATATATATATATATATATATATATATATATATATAGATAGATATAGATATAGATATATAGATATATATAGATATATAGATATATATAGATATATATATATCATCCTGCGTGGCTATATTCTGTTAAAACATTGGCCAAGAGCAGCTTCTTTATTCATTAACCAATAAAAGCAACACATATATAGAAGGACTTCCCGCACCCTTTATGTTTGTTTTTAGAGAACAGTTTATCCTGAGAACCCTAACTCTCCTCTTAGTATTTCCCAACAACAATGCGGGCAAGCATTTCCTATAGCTGAGTTAACCAGCAGTGAAATCCTAATTATCGAGGTACAGAATCTACCTGTGAAGGTCTCAGAATAAAAACTGTTTTGGGGCTTAATGCTCAAAGCAGTGGATTGTCTTCAGTGAAATATAACACACCACATTTTATCCACTAAATTCTAGGTTCTCCAAAGATAAGTCAGTCTCACTGGGAAGCTTCTGAGAAAGCAATTTAGGATGCACTTTTGGAAATAATAAACGCTATCTTGCCCCATTAGCATTTCAATGCACTACAGTGCAATAAAATTTCAAGTATTGCTGTAGGAGATTTCTTTTTATGCTCATTATTCGCAAACTAACACCTTTGCAAGGTATAAAATGTACTTACAATTATTTTTGTAAAACATATTCTCTCTCATTATCAATTTCACCAAAATGCTGTCATATTTCACTATAAATTATCATGCCCTCAGTTACTCCTGCCCAATCAGATTCCCCTGTTTGTTCTGACATTCTTAGTTTAACTGATTTTGCTACCTTGCATTTCCACTGGCCCTTCCTACCACTTTACTGAAATATCTGACATTGACTTGAACTAAGACCAAACAGATAGGAACCCCTATTCCTTGAGTCCCTATTCAGTTGTAAAAAGTGTGTTAATACTTCAAAACATATCAATTTATTTAATTCCCAGATGACTCCTGAGATTTCCTAATAAATGCAGGTCCTTTCTGGTGAGACTTTTGATTTACAGAAGTGTTCAAGTGCTGCCTAAATCCCTGGGACAACTTTTCTTGGGCACACAGCAGAAGCCCCAACTCCAATAGTGCTGGCGAGTCCAAAGGGCAATTTGACCTTCTTAATAAGTTTTATGTTGTTTCCCAGAACGACTCTCATTCTGTGTGGAAAGAAACAGAAAAATATTAATCCTTTGATTCTTGTTTTCTAGAAAAGAAAATGGCATCTTTTGACGTGTTTCTGTTCTTATAAGGACTTTCGGGCGGCCTTGTGTTCACAGTAAAGTCTTCAGCAAATGTCCATTTGCAAGTAAAAGTGGCCAGTGTCTGTTTGAAAAGGCTTTTTTAGGAACATGATTTAAAACACAGACGTAGGCTTCACAATAGACCAGAACTGGTCTGTCTATTGTTAACCTTTACATAATAAAATCAACCGGGACTATTAACTGAACCCAGGCAGGACTTGACCATGATTGAGTAAGGCATGAGTTGTTAGCCTAGTTGATCTCAGAAAGTTGGCAATTTTACTTGACAAAATGCTCTTATTATATTTGTTTGTATATTTTAGCTTGTTTGTTTTAAACGTATGATTCTTTTACGATGCCAAACTAAGTAATGCTTTCGCTTAGCTTTATAGCAAATTAATAGGCAAAGTTCACAGAGCGCCATAGTGTCTAGAATTAGGACATAATTTTCCTTTGCCATTCTTGAAAGAGAGGAAGTAGTTTTGCTTAAAATACCAGTGCACTGTATCCCTGGGGGTCAGGCTGAAACCTGGAAAGGCTTCTGTGAACGTCTGTATATTTTCATTGGGTGCTGTAGAGAGATCGTATTTCCTGATTTAATAATACATACGACAGCAACGAGAATTATTTTAATATGCCCATGGATATGAATCTAACACATAGACCTATGGAAGAAAAGGAGGGAGGACGGAATGAGGGAGTGACTGGGGGAGAGACGGAACAGAAGGACCACAGACTACATCCATCCTAGGTGCTGCTAAAATACCATTAAGGTAGCTAACAGAAGTGTAAGTTCCATGAGGTGCTAACCATAGTCAAACACCAGTGATGCGGTGGCGTCAGGGTCACTTCATTTATTAGTAAGGACCCAATCCATCATTGTATCACCTGGCCTCCTCCACACCACGTGAGTGGTGCAGTGTGATTTCCATGCACACTCTGCAGACAAAGAGCTAGCTGTCTAGAGAGAGTGATGGAACTTGAGAAAGAAGTTAAACTGAGCAGCCAGTGGCTAACCCGGATCTGGTTCTGTAGCTCCATGGCTTTTCTATTGGTAGTTGGTGGTTTATATGTCATTTTCTCTGTCTGGATTTTGCTATTCTGTTTTTGGAAAGTGTAGACATTTAAAAGCATTTCAACAAGAAAAACAAATCCTTTTGCCTAAGTTGTAGCTCCAGAGACAAACAAATGAGTGATCATCTGATTTTTTTCAAATCTATTTAAAATGTGCATGCACACACGTGTGCGCATACACACACATGCACACACACGCATACATACACACACAGAGAGAGACCATCTCTTCCTGAACATCCCTACAAATCAGATCAACCCCTGTAAAAGAAGAATTGTGCCCCAGTAATAAGATTCCGGATTTCATTTGTGGTCTAGAGTCCACAAGCTCCCATGGGCTTGGGTCAGCTTTCACTGTGGATTTCCCAGTCATGATCTTGACCTGCCCTCCCTCTCTCCAATTGGACTCCCAGAGCTCTGCCTGGTGCTTGGCTGTAGATCTCTGCATCTGCTTCCATCAGTTACTGGATGAAGTTTCTATGATGACTATTAGGGTAGTCACCAGTTTGATTACAGGGGAAGGTCAGTTCAGGCACCCTATCCACTATTGCTAGGAGTCTTAACTGGGATCATCTTTGTGGATTCCTGGTGATTTCCCTAGCACCAGGTTTCTCCTTAACCCTGTAATGGCTCCCTCTATCAAGATATCTCTTTATTGCTCTCCCACTCCATCCCTCACCCAACTCACCCATCCTATTCCCTCATGTTCTCATCCCTCATCCTCTCCCCTCTACCATCCCCCTCACCCCCAGTTTACCCAGGAGATCTCATCTAAATCCCCTTCCCAGGGCGATCCATGCTTCCCTCTTAGGGTCCTCCTTGTGACCTAGCTACTCTGGAGCTGGGGGTTGTAGTCTGGTTATCCTTTGCTTTACATCAAGTATCCACTTATGAGTGAGGACATAGCGTGTTTGTCTTTCTGGGTCTGGGTTACCCCACTCAGGATGATTTTTTTCTAGTTCCACCCATTTGCCTGAAAATTTTATGGGGTCATTGTTTTGTTTTTGTTTTTTACTATTTTTTATTCATTAATTCTTTCATTCATCCACATTTTTGTTTATTTTATTTATTTACAGTGGAAGAGGGCATGTGGGTCAAGAGAAAGGGATGTGGCACGGACCACATGGTGATCATGTCTGATAATGTTCTAGCATTTCAGCATTGCAGACCACACTTCTCTGGAACCTTCTTATCATTTCTTTTTTTTTTTCTTTTTTCTTTTGGATTTTTGAAACAGGGTTTCTCTGTAGCTTTGGAGCCTGTCCTGGAACTTGCCCTTGTAGACCAGGCTGGCTTCGAACTCACAGAGATTCGTCTACCTCTGCCTCCTGAGTGCTGGGATTAAAGGCGTGTGCCACCACCGCCCAGCTTTATTTTCATTTCTAATGACTCTCAGTATTAATGTGTTTCCCTCTGGGAAAATTTTGTGTGGATGGGCTTTTGGTGGAGGATAAAAGTGTGCATAATGGTAGCCTCCCTCAACAAAATCCTTCTTTGGTCCAGAAGTGGGGGGGAGGGTATTCCTGACATGGAACCAGGAAGTTTGCTGTGTAATTCCTCCTAATTTCACCGAGAAAGGAAATTTTAGCATTTACTGGACACAAGACTGGAATGCCTACGACTCTGAGGCCATTAGAGGCAAGAGTTCAGTTAACCAGTACAGAACGCTCAGAATGGTAGGGTGTCAGGGAAAAGAGTAAGATGTCCTGACCTTCCCTTTCGGGAGCATTCTGAGGGTGAACAGATCCCCGTCGTAAGATAAGAAACCCTATTTTCAGTGTCTGCTTCCCAGAGATCTCTTCTATATTCCTGGAAGTTATCTTTGGTGATTGGCATACTCTCCCTGAAAGATCTTCACACTCCTTCCACAAGCCTTCGGTTGATCATTGTTTACAGCTGTGTAAATGCACCACATTTTCTTTATCCGTTCTTTGGTTGAGGGGCATCTAGGTTGTTTCCAGGTTCTGGCTATTATGAATAATGCTGCTATGAACAAAGTTGAGCAAGTGCCTTTGTGGTATGATTGATGCTCAAGAGTGGTAGTGCTGGGTCTTGAGATAGATTAATTTCCAATTTTCTGAGATATCGCCACACTGATTTCCTAAGTGGCTGTACCTGTTTACACTCCCACCCCTTAGTCCACATCCTCTCAGCATAAGTTATCATCAGTGTTTTGATCTTAGCCATTCTAACAAATGCAAAATGGTATCTCAGAGTTGTTTTGATTTGCATTTCCCTTTCATGCAATTCCTTAGTGTCTTTTGTCCATTTGAGATTCTTCTGTTGAAAATTTAGATCAGTAGCCCATTTTTTAATTTTGTTATTTGGTGTTTCGATATCTAATTCTTGAGTTCTTTTTATATTTTGAAGATCAGTTCTCTGTCAGACCTGGGGCTGGTGAAGATCTTTTCTCATTCTGTTTATTGATTGTTGCTCTCAGTGTCTGTGCTGCTGACGTTATATTTAGGAAGGGGTCTCCTGTACCACAGCTTCCACGGCTACTTCCCACTTTCTCTTCTGCCAGGTTTAGCGTAGCTGGATTTAGGTTGAGGTCTTTGACTCTCTTGGACGTCAATTTTGTGCAGGCAATACTTATAGATCTATTTACACATGTTGACATATAGTTATGCCAGCACCATTTGTTGAAGATGCTTTCTTTTTCCATTGTACAGTTTTGGCTTCTTTGTCAAAAATTAGGTGTTCACAGTGTTATGGTAAAAATAAAACAGCACCATTCCCTTAGTGGCTGCAGCCTGCAGCGGGCCATGAATAGCTGTACTGGTAAAATGTTTTCACTCACGCACCCTTATTTAACAAATTGTTTCATATATATACCAACTAAGTTTTCATTTTGGTAATTGAGATTTAATACTAAAATTTAAAACCATTGTATTGAATTTTAGGATATAAATTAATTTGTTCAATTAAAGCTAGCATCTCTATCAAAAGACTCGGAACATAAACAAATGAAAACTATACATCATAAAAACAAAAATTACCTTGAGGTCTAATTTATTTTATTCATAAGGTGGATAGTTTTACAACAACTTGATGCAAGCAAGAGTCATTGGAGATAAGGGAGCCTCAGTTGAGAAAGTGGGTCCATAAATTACAGCTATAAGACATTTTCTTAATTAGCAATTGATGGGCGTGGGCATAATTCATTGTGGGTGGTGCCTTCCATAGGCTGGTGATCCTGGGTTCTATAAGAAAGTAGGCTGAGCAAGCCATGGTGAACAAGCCAGTAAACAGCACCCTTCCATGGCTTAGGAACCAAAACTATCCAAACCATCCTTGGACATCTCGGTAGATGCAACCATGTAACCATAGCTCTTATGCTTGGCATCCTAAGGGAGAGCTTCTGAGGTGTGAAATGTTTTTGAGACCATTGCCCTGTCATTTCCATGAAGAGCACTTAGCTTTCTCTGGCCACACATTATCCTCATTTTAAAATAGTGATCTGACACCCTCACACAAACATACATGTAGGCAAAGAACTAATGCACATTAAAAATAAATAAATAAATAAATTGTTAAATGGTCACTTATCTGTACCCTTGATTTTATCTCTTAAACATGCTTTTTTAAATTTTTCTCATTGGCATGTTGAGGGTTTTCCTGATGTTAATAATATGCTTCTCTTTTGTTTAGGATTTCTATCTTGCTTTTCTAACACTTAGCCTCAAGCAATTTAGTGAATCCGTGCAATGTGCTGAGTGCTTAAATTCTTTAAAGTGTTTGTTCAATATTCTGATTCATTGTTTGAAATTCCAACCTTCCTCATAGTCATCAGACAGGAGCGTAATTCAGCTAGATTCTTTGCCATTTTATAACAAAGATCACTTTTACTCCAGGCTGCAATACCCTGGTTCTTGTTTCCACCTAAGTATTCATCAAAATGTGTCCTTGATTTACATTCATTTATTACTTATCATATAGTAAATAGAGTATCTATATATTAAACATTCATAATGACATTTAGCTCATAACAACTTAAGAACATCTAATGATTGCGATTTTTCCTTAAACTCTTCTCTTCTACACAGCCCACCAGAACTGCCCCACAGCTGTGTGCATGGCGATGCAAGCTCCTTCTCCCAGCATGCACTTCGACAAGTTTTAAGCCTCTACCCTTTGCCCACTTCTAATTCAGTTTCCACAATGTGGGGCATTTGTGAAAGCAAAGCTCTAGCTCTCTTTTTATTATTATTAAAAATTTCCCCCTCCTCCATTTCCCTCCCCCTCCCCCCACACTCCTCCCCTTCCCTCTCCAATCCAAAGAGCAGTCAGTGTTCCCTGCCCTGTGGGAAGTCCAAGGTCCTCCCACCTCCATCCAGGTCTATGAAGGTGAGCATCCAAACAGACTAGGCTCCCACAAAGCCAGTGCACACAGTAGAATCAAAACCTAGTGCATTGTCCTTGGCTTCTCAGTCAGCCCTCATTGTCCACCATGTTCAGACAGTCCAGTTTGATCACATGCTCCATCAGTCCCAGTCCAGCTGGCCTTGGTGAGCTCCCATTAGATCAGCCCCACTGTCTCAGTGGGTGGGTGCACCCCTCACGATCCTGATTTCCTTGCTCGTGTTCTCCCTCCTTCTGCTCCTCATTTGGACCTTGGGAGCTCAGTCCAGTGCTCCAATGTGGGTCTCTGTCTCTTCCTCCATCCCTCGCCAGATGATATTACTCTTATTTTTTTTTAAATAATAGAATGTGTGATACTGAGAATGAACAGAAGTATATTTCCCACAATTCTAGAGGCTGAAAGTCAAAGATCATGGCTAGAACTGAAGGCTTTCTCCTACTGAAAGCAAGAGGGCAAAACAGAGCCCATTCCGGGTGGCATTATAGCACTCAGCTTAGATGACAGAGCCCTCAGCACCTAAGCGCTTCATAAAAGACCCAGCTTCCGAAATCTCATAATTAGGAATCAAGTTTCCAACTCGCCAATTGAGCTCTACTGCAAATTAAATAATTAAATAAGTAAACTCTTACTAAAAATAATCAGTGTATTAGATAGATAGATAGATAGATAGATAGATAATAAATTGGCCGATTTAAATGCATGTGTGTATGTTTGTATGCATGTGAAAATTAATGGACTATATAATATATAAAATATATATGGAAATTAAGACTCTAATGCAGACGTAAACTTGTTGAATAGTGAACAAATAAGACAAATTTAGGTACAACTAAATTAAAACTGATAATTCACATGATTAATACATAAATTTGGTTAATACTAAATTAGAAATAAAGTATTAGATCACGTGATATAGATGCTAGGGCAGCTAAGAAAATCATTATATAATGTTATATAATCAGAAAGGAAGGCTTATTTTCGGTCCTTACGCATCTAATTTCTTTACTTCTGATGGTGAGGCTATGTGTATTGTAGCTAGTACTGTGTGCGCCTCATGGATTCACATCATAGATAAGTACTGATGGTCAAATGCACTCTTTACAAGGGCATCCTCCTCTGGCAAGACCACAAATGCCAGCAAGTAGGTAAAGGGAGAAGAACTCAACTACCCCTGAGACAGTTACAGGGAACAGTGTTTGCTTTTTTGTTCCACTTGCACAGTGGAAGCCTAGCGACACTGATTGGTTAGCACATTATCTCAGACTGGATAGTGAAAGCTCAGGCCACCAGGGTCTCTAACAGAAGAAGCTCATTAAAAGAGATGTGGAGCATGCCAGTCAGCTACTAACTACCCACGCTGTTTCAAGAATTTGTGGTAAGAGACCACTTGTTCATTTCCTGACCACCCAGACTCCCGAAATAATCACAAGGAAACAATATTATTTGAAACACTTCTTGGCCAATGACTCTAGAGTATTCCTAGCAAGCTCTTACATATTAAATTAGCCTGTTTCTATTCATTTGTATTTTACCACTATGCTCATGGCCTACCGGCAAGATTCCAGCTGTCAGCTTGCATCTTTCCTCTCTGGCGGCTACATAGTGTCTCCTTGACTCCGCCTTCTTTCTCCCAGCATTCAGTTTAGTACCCCCCACCTCTGTTCTGCCCTGCTATAGGCTGACAAAGCAGTTTCTTTATTCATTAACCAATAAAAGCAGCACATATACAAAAGGACTTTCTATATCAGTGTTCTGAATTCAGGAGGACAGTGTGCCATGTTTCTTATTTAGAAGTGCAATATACCAGGTAGACTGGCTGTCAGGTTAGGAGGCCTGCATTTTCTCCTACAGTCAACATTATTATCGCAATCTTAATTATTAAATGAATACTTATAACCAGGTACAGGGAAAGATAACTTTTATAACAGGTCCTTAGTTATATCCTTCTGCTAGAAAAATGAAAGTTAATTTTTATTCTTATTCTGCTATTACCTATGTTTTTTCTTATGAATAGTGACTGAATTTAATAACTTGTTCCTCCTGCATCTATTGACGTGATCGCAGCTTTTATTGTGCTAATGATATTAGTGTAATTTTGTCAGTATTTCCACTTGTAAATCTACACAAACAATTTTGGAAAAGTTGCAAAAAATCCAACATTGGCAATGGCAAGTTGCATTTGTTTTTTCCTGCATATTATATTTCTACAGCTATTTCCAAATAATATATATCACGATATGTAAGCATATGAGTAAGCATGATATGAAATCATACTTTTTTAATCATACTTTTTAAATACTTTTTTTCAGAAATTTTTAATCTAAGTTCATAAGTTGGACTATCCTCTAAGTTTTATTTTTTCTTTCCTTTTTCTTTTTTCTTTTTTTTTGGGGGGGGTGGTCTGGTTTTGTTTCAAAGTTTTATCATATTGGAATTCAAAAACCCAGTTTTATTCATCCTAAAAAAATTATGAGATCTGTGAGATATGAGAGACATTTGTGAAAGTTTTGTCAATTTTTTTCTTGCAGTCTTATCAAATATCAATTTTTACTTAATAAGTTTTAAGACTGCTTTTAAATGCTAACAACTTAGAATTCTTGTCTTTCTGACAAATTAAATGTTACATTTTTGTAAAGTTATTACTTTAACCACTGAACACATTGGCCTTAAAGTTGCTTTTATCCAAAAATATTATGGTAAGTGGCACAGCTTTTTTAATGGTTCTCAGATGAATGTTTTATATCTTTTAATTTTTAATGTTTCTTTATATTTATGTCATTTATATAATTATCGCTGCATTTCTTAAAACACAGCCTCCAATCATTTGACAATTAAATACAATATGCTGAATTTAGAACATTTGTATGTTTTTATACCTTCCCTATGCCCAACCTTTCTTTTCAAATCCCCTTCACCCTCCTTTCCATTATTCCTTCCTTGTTTCTAAATTCTCCTTTTAGAAGAGACTGGTGGCTCAATACTATTCAGCTCTGTGTTCTGTCCGTTTTTCTCAGAACTCCTCCATATTTTGTATTCTACCAAGCTCAGTCATCCATGATAAGAAGTGTTGCTGTGCTCAGTACAGAATTTTCATGTCTGAAGTGGGGGAGGTTTCCAGGGTACTGAGTTAGCTGTTTGTTCCCAGACAGCATTTTTTTTACCAAGAGGTCTGCTGTAGCCTGGCATTCCTATCTAACTATAAGGAGTGCACCAGACACTTAACCTCTCTTAGTTTTCTCATTTTCAACCTTATGAGGCTGAAGAAAATGATCTAGTACAGATTTTCATTTCCTTATCATATGATTGGCACTCGTTTTTAACTGATATGCTGTAGTGTTCTTCTGGAATGGCTTTTTTGTTTAGTGCTCCGAGGTTTTATAAATGCTAACAATAGCCACTTGCCCTCTTTCAGGTCTGGAGTTGACCTTACCTTGAGGGAGTCAGGAAAGAGTCTGTTCCCAAGGCTGTGCCAAGTTGTGTGATTTTGATCAGGTGGCTTAAAGTCTGTTTACCTTCTTTTCCTCCCCACTATTATTGAAGTTAGTACCCTTAAAATCGTGTGTGAATAGCACTGGACTAAACTTTGGGAGTAGAACCTGATCCTAAAAAGGAAATGAGTTCCAAGAAATGAATGTAGAGAGGAAAACTACTATCACTGGTAGCTCCTTACTCCAGTTTCTCTTTTCAAATTTTATACAGAAGTCATGAAGAGAAAACGTGGGATTCAAACTCTACTTTTGACCCTAAGTGCTGAGTAGGAAGTAGACCCCAGTGATGCAATAGGCAACTTTGGCAGTTCTGTGTTCAGTGTGGTGACCTTGTTAATAAGGTGATCTCCAGTAGGTCCAACCTAGAGACTAGCTGATTACACTAGAACTCAGAGGGTTGAGGAGAAGCAGAGTCAACAGGGTTCCTGTCCACTGTCACTGGGAAGAGCAGGTGCTATAAAACCTCGGAGCACTAAACAAAAAAGCCATTCTAAATATAGAACTCAGTGTCTGTGTCCTGCTGTAGATCAATGTTTCCCCAAAACCCTCACGACAAAGGCTTGGTCTTTAGGATGCCACTACTGATGGTAGTAGGAGGGTCTGGTGTGAACTCCTAGGTCACTGAGGGGCTGGTACCTTGTGCTGACCAATCTCAGTTGTCAATGTGAGTGCATCTGAAAATGGTATTTTATGTTTCCTGACCACAAGGCGAGAAGTTTGTACCACTCTGCGTTCCCCACCAGAGGATCAAAGCTATGAGGCCACCCATTCTAGAGACTGGAACTCCAGAACCAAGAGCCAAAATAAACTTTTTCATTTACAAATTTTTTTATCTCAGACATTTTGGTATGCTGACATAAAACAAACACCCTACACACATTTTTCTGTCATTTCCCTTCCATGGTTAAAAAAAATTACGGGATTTTGGTTGGGATTTAGACTCACACAGATCCCACAGAGAGTGGTGAAACCTGAGCTGTTCTCCAGGTTTTTTCACTCCCAGGTGGCTTTAAGAATCTCTGTTAGTCGGGGAGGGCTGTAGTTCCTTTGTCTCCATAGCCTGCCTGCAGCAAGCAGGGTGGGCCCTTTGTTTGAGAGCTACCCAAGCAGCACGGAGTTTCGATCTGGGCACCTGGAGAGACATCATTGGGGTGAGTGAGTGCAGTGGGCAGCCGGGAACAGGGAACTCAGAAGTTCCTCATCCCTCCTACACTTCCTGGTCATCCTGCAGGGGCTATACTGCCCAATACCTCCTCTCTCTTCCTATCCCATCCAGCTTACATCCAGATCCCCTGTTGTTATTCGCAGATGATATGATAGTGTACTTAAGCGACCCCCAAAACTCCACCAAAGAACTTTTACAGCTGATAAACAGCTTTAGTAATGTGGCAGGATACAAGATCAACTCCAAAAAATCAATCGCCCTCTTATACACAAAGGATATGGAAGCAGAGAGGGAAATCAGAGAAGCTTCACCATTCACAATAGCCACAAACAGCATAAAATATCTTGGGGTAAATCTAACCAAGGAAGTGAAAGATCTATTTGACAAGAACTTTAAGGCATTGAAGAAAGAAATTGAAGAGGATACCAGAAAATGGATGGACCTCCCTTGCTCTTGGATTGGGAGGATCAACATAGTAAAAATGGCAATTCTACCAAAGGCAATTTATAGATTTAATGCAATCCCCATCAAGATCCCATTAAGATTCTTCACAGATCTGGAGAGGACAATAATCAACTTTATATGGAAAAACAAAAAACCCAGGATAGCCAAAACAATCCTATACAATAAAGGATCTTCTGGAGGCATTACCATCCCTGACTTCAAACTCTATTACAGAGCTACAGTAATGAAAACAGTGTGGTACTGGCATAAAAACAGAGAAGTCGACCAATGGAATCGTATAGAAGACCCGGATTTTATCCCACAAACCTATGAACACCTCATTTTCGATAAAGGAGCCAAAAGTATACAATGGAAGAAAGAAAGCATCTTCAACAAATGGTGCTGGCACAACTGGATGTCAACCTGTAGAAGAATGAAAATAGACCCATATCTATCACCGTGCACAAAACTCAAGTCCAAATGGATTAAAGACCTCAATATCAGCCCGAACACACTGAACCTGATAGAAGAGAAAGTGGGAAATACCCTACAACAGATGGGCACAGGAGATCGCTTCCTATGTATAACCCCAGAAGCACAGACATTAAGGGCAACATTGAATAAATGGGACCTACTTAAACTGAGAAGCTTCTGTAAAGCAAAGGACAATGTCACTAAGACACAAAGGCAACCTACTGACTGGGAGAAGATCTTCACCAACCCCGCAACAGACAAAGGTCTGATCTCCAAAATATATAGAGAACTCAAGAAACTAGACTTTAAAATGCTAATTAACTCAATTAAAAAATGGGGCACTGAACTGAACAGAGAATTCTCAACAGAAGAACTTCAAATGGCCAAAAGACACTTAAGGTCGTGCTCAACTTCCTTAGCAATCAGGGAAATGCAAATCAAAACAACTTTGAGACATCATCTTACACCTGTCAGAATGGCTAAAGTCAAAAACACCAAGGATAACCTTTGCTGGAGAGGCTGTGGAGGAACGGGTACCCTCATCCATTGCTGGTGGGAATGCAATCTTGTGCAACCACTGTGGAAGTCAGTGTTTCGGTTTCTCAGGAAATTCGGGATCAACCTACCCCTGGACCCAGCAATACCACTCCTGGGAATATACCCAAGAGATGCTCTATCATATGACAAAAGCATTTGTTCAACTATGTTCATAGCAGTATTATTTGTAATAGCTAGAACCTGGAAACAACCTAGATGCCCTTCAATGCAAGAATGGATGAAGAAAGTATGGAATATATACACATTAGCGGTAAAAAAACAATGACTTCTCGAATTTTGCATGCAAATGGATGGAAATAGAAAACACTATCCTGAGTGAGGTATCCCAGACCCAAAAAGTGAACATGTGATGTACTCACTCATAATTGGTTTCTAGCCATTAATAAGGGTCACGGAGTCTACAATTGGTGAACCTAAAGAAACTAAATAAGAAGGTGAATCCAAGGAAAAACATATAGTTATCCTCTTGGCTATGGGAAGTAGTCAAAATTGCTGGGGAGAAAATTGGGATCTTGGGGGTGGGGTGGGATGGGGGTAAGGAGAGATGGGAGAGAGAAAAGTTAGAAGGGAAGGAGGGGGGAACTTGGGGAAACAGGATGATTGGGATAAAGGAAGGTTGGACAGGGGAGCACGGAACCACAATTCTTAGTTAAGGGAACCACTTTAGGGTTGGCAAGAGACTTGACCCTAGAGTGGCTCCCAGGAGCCCATGGTGATGTCCCCAGTTAGTCCCTTGGGCAGCTGAGGATAGGCAACCTGAAATGACCCTATCCTATAGCAATACTGACGAATATCTTGCATACCACCATAGAACCTTCATCTAGTGATGGATGGAGATAGAGACAGAGACCCACACTGGAGCACTGGTCTGAGCTCCCAAGGTCCCAATGAGGAGCTGAAGGAGGGAAAAGATGAGCAAGGAAGTCGGGACCATGAGGGGCGTACCCACCCACTGAGACAAGGGGACTGATATACTGGGAGCTCACCAAGGCCAGCTGGACTGTGACTGAAAAAGCAGGGGATAAAACCGGACTCTCTGAACATGGCAAACAATGAGGGCTGATGAGAAGCCAAGGACAATGGCACGGGGTTTTGACCCTACTTCATGTTCTGGCTTTGTGGGAGCCTAGCCAGTTTGGTTGTTCACCTTCCTAGACATGGACGGAGGGGGGCGGACCTTGGACTTTCCACAGGGCAGGGAACCCTGACTGCTCTATGGACTGGAGAGGGAGGGGGAGAGGAGTTTTGGGGAGGGGGAGAAGGGTGGGAGGAGGAGGGAAATGGGAGGCTGGGAGGAGGCGGATACTTTTTTTTCCTTTTCTCAATAAAAAAAAAAGAGAGAGAGAGATATTATGAGGTATTCATAATCCCGAGAACTTCCTAGGCCCAGCGAGGTGTCTTTACTTTCTCCATATCCCCACCTTATGCTTTGAATAGTAGCCTGAGTTAACACATATTGAATTTATCTTGAAGAGATATAAAGTTTATTTTCTCTAACACACAGAATTGCTGTGGGACAATAGTTTGTACCCTGTCAATTGTATTTTTATAAAATGCTGATTGACCAGTAACCAGGCAGGAAGTATAGGTGGGGCAACCAGTCAGGAAGTATAGGCTGTGCGACAAGAACAGGAGAATTCTGGGAAGAGGATTCAGTCTTCAGTCGACACCCAGATGTGACTGCCTCACTGATAAAGGTACCAAACCATGTGGCTAACACAGACAAGAATTATAGGCTAATATAAGTTATAAGAGTTAATAAGAAGCCTGAGCTAATAGGCCAATCAGTTCATAATTAATGTAGACCTCTGTGTTTTCCTTTGGGACTGAACGACTACAGGACTGGGCAGGACAGAAACCTTTGTCAGCACAGAATTGCGCCTTACTTTTGATTGAAGCAACCTTTGTCAGATTCTCTCATCTTTTAAGGAAAGACTCTGAACCACGTAACTCTTAGAGTTAGCAGAATCATTTAAGTAAGTAGTTGCTTTTTGTAGTTAAAAAATTTTTTATCACCATCATCATTACTACCAGCACCACCACCATCAGCAGCAGCACCACCATCATCATCACCACCATCATCATCTTTAGTTGGGATGTGTGTATAATTGCCAAGGAGTGTGTATGAAAGTCAAAGGACAAATTTTCCAGAGCTGGTTCTCCTTCTCTGCCTTGTTTTTGAGGCAAGGTCTCTCATTTTTTTCTGACATACTGCACAGTCGAAGCCCCAGTAGTTTGTCTTTTATTTACATGTTTAGACATACATGAAATCAGTGGAGTCCCTTTCATTGAGCGTATTGTAAGAGAGAATCCTTTAGTGTCCAGTGTCACGAAGGTGTGCCATTGTCATCAAACAAGAAAAGAATTGAACTAGAAGATGAGTGGGTTAAACAATACATAGTCAGAGCTTAGTGGACACATATCAAATGCTCAAAGACTTGGGGGACATTAAATAGAAAGCAAACCAAACTGAAAATTTACTGAGTTTTCCTTTTGATTGTGCACTCATTTGTTTTGTGGACTAGTATTTGAAACTTATTTTAAAACAACAATTAAAAAATGTAAAGTCTAACTTGCAAAAAAAAAAAAAAGATGCTAAATTTTCTTGACTGGTGTCTCCAATACCTTCCTGAGACCCTCCTAAATGAAGATGTGCAAAGCCAAGGCTCTAATTCTTTAGAAAGTTAATGACAACTGAAGGACAGTTTTTAAAACAGGGGTCTTAATCTCTGCACTATGCTCTGTGCCACGTGGATAACACAGCTTTCTGTGCTGTCCTCTTGTGACACTTCCAAGCCATCTAAAGAGCCATGGACCACTCAGTGCCTGTTGGGTGCTCAGATGGTCTTTATAGTCATAGAACTGAAAAGGTCACATAAATCCAAGCCGATGGGCGGGAAAATGAAACACACAGACTGTAATAGTTACTGAGCGGGACTTCCTCGCGCCACAGCATTGCGATTATCAGTGCACCATGTTGGTCAATTAATTGAAATACACTTGATAAGGAACAATCTGTGTCAGTCATACTGGCATGCCGATGGGGTAGTGCCAAAGTGGAAAGAAAATGGCAACATCTGTAATTACATTTACTGAAAAATATATTATCTTTCAATATATATATATATATATATATATATATATATATATATATATATATTTGAAGCCTTGTCTCCATATGCAAATAAAAAACATAATTTGCCGGTTTCCCTGCCCCCAAAATACACACACACCTTATTCCTGGTCTCTGAGCAGGAGGTCTCTGAGGACAGAGGGGACTTTGTCCATTAAAGTTTTGGCCTACTTTCCTTGTGGCAAGGCATATTGCAGAGCACATGAACCTAGTTAAGTGGATTTACTGTCTATGATGCCTAATTTATTAAAACTAGCACTCACAAGGGACAGGCTGTTTCAAAGGAAGCTTACAGATAAACCAGAAAATGAAGATTTCATGAAGACTAGAGTCACAGAAAAATGGCAAAGCTGACAGGTTTTTTTTTTCTTTCTGCTCTTGAGAATAATCTTGTAGCCAACGATGTTACAACGTAAAAACCATGATGATTTAGTCCTGTTTGACAAGTATTCAGCCCGCAGAATTATCAAGATGATTATGTAGCTTTAACTACCCAGTGATTAACAATGCACCGCTCCTTAACTGTGTTATTGCACCTTTGTGTTTGTGAGTCTTCTTTTTTTTTCTGCAACAGACATTAAAACCAGGCATTAAATCTGACCCGAGGCCTCCAAACCCCTGGATGAAAATGGAATACGAATGCTTAAGAAACAGCAAGGATTTTCTAACTCATATATTTGAGACTTATTTTGTTTCATTTTGAAAATTAGTAATAAAATAACAAATGTTAATATGTCCTTTATTTGGTATGAAATGGGGTTTGTTTGTCTAAGATGAGCTCTCCCTGGAGTATTTGTGTTCCCCTTGCCTCTGATCCCAAAGCCTTTGATGTAATAGAGTATCCAGCTTACATCTTCTATGTATTTAACTATATAAGCTAATATAGCACAATAAATATACAAATGAAGAAAAAAAAGAATCTCTGTTAGTCAATCAGAAATAAGCCACCATCTGTTTCTGAGAGGGGAGGGGTATTATAACTTCACATGATATGATTCTGTTTGAAGGCACCGCTCCTGACCATAGAGTAACTGCAAGCTTTCCATGGAGCTCTTAAAATACCCAGGATGGCAGTGGGGAGGTGGACTTGCTGCTAATGAGAGCCTAAATGGGGACCTCTGGGTCTCACTATGCATTCAGGCATCTCCTAAACTCCTATAGATTAGTATGTGTATACTATAGTATGTGTTTACTAACCCTTTCTGGGCAGTTGGTGTGGTCCTGTTGACAGTGTACCAGAAGAAAAGTTATGGTTTCCAACTCTCTTAGGCATTTTTTAAGCTTTCACCAGGGAGTTTATTGTTAATAGTCTCTAGCTTCTTATAGTTTGAAAATACTAAATTTAATGTGAAGAGAGTGGGTAGAGAAAAATAAAGATGTTCTTGAAAATTCCTTTTTAAATTGCCCTTGCACCACCGCGCTTGGCTCTATTATGTCAGGAATCACATTTTGAATCTCAGCGAATAAAACAACAGAGATACTGACTTCTCATGTCTTGCCGAGAGCAGAGTGGTCTTCATAGGAAAAATAAATTTGCATCCGGACATACACATAACCGACAATTTAATTATGCACAGAAAGTTCTTCATCATCTGGTCCTTAACCATGTGGAGATGGCAAATAAATTCAATATGCCAAAAACAATGTTTGAAACAAATACTAGTAAAAAATATATCCCATTGCTGCAGACTAGATAAAAGATATTTTTATGTACAATCTCAAAATAATAATAAGCAAATATATGTCAATGAGATAGAGGACTGGGTCTCTGTGAGAAACATTCTCAGAGGAGATTCCACAATCACTGCTTCACTAAATCAGCATAACCTGTAAGTGCACTCTAAATATTTGTTCTTATGTCCACAGATTTCTTTATGCAACAGGGGGGATTATTAAAGGAAAACACAGCCAATCCAAATGCAGAGTTCAAGAGATCAGTTCCAGCTGATGCGTCTACAACACACTCCTGAAACTGATGCTCCGAGATCGAGATCGTTGTGGAAGAAAGGGTGGAGAAATTGCAAGAGCCAAAAGAACAGGGAGTCCTCTGAGACTGTGCCTCCTAGGAATGGCAGAAGCTGCACCCGTAAACGCTCACGGGCAGTAATGCACAAACATGATTTGATAAGGATGACATAAAAGACATGCTAATGTAGATGGGGCTGGAGAACTCAAGAGTTTTCAACTGTCCACAGAGAACTACTAACAACTAAGGAACGCTGAAAGAGGGAGAAATAGTTTTCCCCAGGGAAAGCATGTCAGTTGGTTATCCAATACCAAATGATCAGCCTAAAATCACATACCTACAAGTAATATCATACAGCAGATTGGGAAGAATATGTATATATACATACATATTCTTACAAAATGCAAACTCCGCATTTTAATTGTTTGTGATCTTCCATAATGGTCTCCCCCTGTTACTTAAAGAAGCCTCTGGTCATAGGAACAAATATTTAGAGTGCAGTTAGGGATATAATTGAAGTAGTGATTATATATTCTCCTCCAAGGAGATGATAGATAGATAGATAGATAGATAGATAGATAGATAGATAGATACATACATACATACATACATAGATACATACATACATACATACATACATACATAGAAAGAGAGAGAGAGAGAAAGAGATGTTACAATATTTAGTGGAAAAAAAGAGACCATGAACTTGAATTTGAAAGAGAATAAGGAGGGGTATATGAAGCAGGGAGAAAGAAGAAGAAAAAGGTTATAACTATATTATAATCTCAAAAAGTAGAAGAAATAAACAATATTCATCATACCAATAGAGATAGGAGATTCAGTTTTTAAAAACACACATTAAAATGCAGTTGTTACGAGAACACCCCTTTTGGACGTGCTTTTAATATATCATTTTTTGTCTGAAACTCTAGCATCAGTCACCTAGGGGAAGGTAACTTTGTGGAAGAGAAACATGAATGACACAAAAACTTTCCATGTTTGATTTTTTTCTCTCCATTTTAAAATTTTTGAACCAAGAAAACATATACTATATTGAGTAGCATAGCTACTGATTGCTCTTAAATTTCTTCATCTTGATTTCTATTTTTAGAAGATTTGTTTAGCTACGAGTATGTCGCTACATATTTTCAGTATGGAACAGGTATGTACAGAGGTCATAATTCATGTGACACTTGTTTTGTGGGTCCTTGTGTTTTCAGGGCAGGTAGTTTCCCGACTTAGTCATCTCTCAGTTCTAATCTACAATTCTAACAGGCCTCCAGGTCCTTATGTTGGACTTTGACTAGGAAAGGCCCTCCAAGAACTGGAAATACTTCCAAGAAGAGGTCATGCTTGAATTAACGTCTTGCCTAATGAAGTAAGATTAAAGTGCTCCAAGCAGGGAAGAAGTAGATTTTGAAAATCACAAATGAATTTTCTGGTTATTCACTCATTAATGAGCATGGTTAGAATGCTGATTCCTCACTACTGAATAGCATGATGTACACGACACAGGAAATAACTCAAATAACTCGAATAACCCCACTTTTGCCTTAGGAGCATAAGAAACCACAGAGACCCAGATCTCTAGTTCTTAATAAACAGTTATCACATTGGTCACAAATCAATTATTGTCCTATTAGTAATCTAGGAGGGTCCAGAATCCTACCTCTGAACACAGCCAACGAATGCTAACTTTTTGCATAAACTGTGTAAAGAAGCACACACGGCAGTGTTCCAGTGCCTCGTTCCGCGACTATTTCATGGCTGCTTCTCTATAGACCCGGTCTTGAGTGTCTTTACACGGCAAAGTGACACCTAACTCTTTTTCATTGTTTCTATTTTCAACAAAACACTAGGAGGCATTGGCAGAGTTTCCTTGCTGAACACCCTGTCTGCAAGATGATGGCTGAGCACTTTCACCGTGTATGTGTTACAGAGCAAACTAAGATGGAATGCACTGTGAAATGCTGGATAGCTATTCAGGAGATGCTGGCATATGAGTAGTAAGTGCCCATATAGGCTAAGTAAATCTCTTCTTCTTCAAGGTGCTTTTGGTCATGGTATTTACCACAGCAATAAAAGTCGAAGTAGGACAGAGACCTCTGATATGTAGAATTAATATGTGCTAATAAAAATAAGCTTTCTTGCTGAGTGGTGGTGGCACATGCCTTTAATCCCAGCACTCAGGAGGCAGAGGCAGGTCGATCTCTGTGAGTTCAAGGCCAGTCTGGTCTACAAGAGCTAGTTCCAGGACAGGCACCAAAGTTACACAGAGAAACCCTATCTTGAAGAAACAAATAATTAAAAAAAGTTTTCCATTTCTAAGGCTACACTTTTTTATATTTCTGAAGACTAAGATTAAAATAGTCTTGTGTAGCTAGTCTTCCTCTGTTCTGCCGGCCAGTTCCCAAATAAATGACATGGGGACTTCTTATTAATTATAAAAGCTTGGCTGATAGCTAAGCCTTGCTAGTAACTAGTTCTTACAACTTCAATTAACCCATTTCTATTCATTTATTTTCTTTTACGTGGTTCAGTTACTTTTACTTTGTAAAGCCCAAGCTGCTTACTCTGCATCCTTGGCATCTCCTCGTGACTCTGCCCTTCTTCTTTCCAGCATCCTCTGTGCCTGGAAATCCTGCCTAGCTATTGACCATAAAGCTTTTTATTAAACCAACCGCAGTGACACATCTTCACAGTGTAAACAAAGATTATTCCACAAAAGTCTTGTTATGCGGTCTGTATCCCTGATTATAAATATCACATAAACCCAAAAGTGGAGATTCTAGTTACACATACGATGGAACAAATTCCTTCCCTGGGATTTAGGACTAGCTTGGTGGAGTCTCAAACCAATTCTGAGAGCCAGATCAAGACCTCTGCAAGTAGGAAAGAGACGAACTGAATTGCTATCTAATCCAACCAAACAGACTCATCAATTTATTTATAAAATATTGTTTTAGCGTTTTACAGAATTTTCCATGTGTATGGAATTTATCTTCCTGATTATGATCATAAGCTTTAAGATCAGCCAAGTTTACTCTTTTGAATCTGGAATGAATTCCATTATAAAATTGATTTACCATTAAAAATGATTTGTTGTGATGTAACTTTTAAAAAAAGATCATAGCTTTTTTCAATTCCCTCAAATGATCAGGAAAATCAGAAATAACAATGAAATGAGAAGAGAAAGTATATACTTTCTCTTAAACTTCCAGCTCTTCCTACAGGTTAGGGCAGGTTGAAAAACGTCAGTTGATTAAAGATTGGTCTGCACTGAGAGACGATGAATGGAAAATTTTAGTTCACTGGGGATACAGCTCTTACTTGAATGTTGACTGAAGGCGGATAATCAGATGCCTGCAGGATGACCTGTGGGACACCGCCACAGAGACTGGACAGACAAGGTGGATAGGCTGACCAGCACGTGCCTTCTAGATGTCTGTGCTTGCCATTTTCTCCCAGAGAAATTCACAGTTTCGCAGGGAATTTTACAGAGCAAAACATGGAACGTAAAGATTTACAAAAGCTTCAGAAACAGTCTTAACAAATGATGCAATGTTCTTCAAATATTTGCATTCAGTCCTGTCCACTGTACTCTCAGACATATAGGTCAGCTTCCCCAACTACTGCTTCAACAGGAAATCACGAGAATTCATTATTAATTATAAACATCTTGATATCATCAGAATAAGTACTTACAAATACTTTAATAAAAGAAAAAGAAAAACAGTGTTCCAAGCAGGGTCCGCATTATAGGCTGATGCCCCAAAATTTTATCATCTGACCTTAATCCCAGTCATGATCAACATCAACATGGTGGAAGGAGTGTACTGACTCCCACAAGTTGTTCTATGGGATGCACACACACACACACACACACACACACACACACACAAAATGAACAAATGTGATTAAATATTTCAATAAAGGAAATATTTTTAGTAAGTGACAGTGCTCACTATATTCCAGAAAGCTAAAATGATAAGCTTATATACAGAGGGAAAACTCAGCTAATTTTCAAGATATTTGCATGAATACTTGTGCCTATCTTATTCCATGATGGAAACTCAGAAGCAACAATTTCAGATGAAGGACCATTTTGCTGTGACGTTGTATGACACACTTCCTGGGGCAATGAGAACAAACATGGACTAAAGCTAAACAGGAAGCAGTGACCTACCAAGGTAATGATGCCACCAAAGTCCAATTTGCTGAATCAGTGAGTTTATTGGGATTACTTACAGGAGTATGAGTGAGGGTTTACATGGAGCTGACTTAGAGACAGCCATATCAATAAAAGCCCATCCTAGCATAGGGAAACCCACCACAGCTCCTGAATACTAGAAACCTGGAGATCACTATACAACTTGCAGGTAGCGCTACAGATTTTGGAGAGTAACGCGGCAGGTCTGTTGATATGTGACTTCTCCAGGCAGCTGGGCTTCTCTAAGAGCATCTGTCAAAAGTCAATTATTGTTTGAGTCACGAGTCACTCAGCCTGTAGCCTGCTTTTCAGCAGCCTGAGGTGATGGATACATGTCTCCTCACAGAGCATCTATCTGAGGGTAGTCTCGAGGGGGTGTGAGATGCTCATGAGCTCTGGGAAAGGCAGGTAACAAACACATGACTGTAGGAGTCCCCCAAAGCTCTCCAGGTTCAGCTTCTCATTACATCTCTAGCCCCAAGTCAGTTATATAACTAACTACCTCATGCTCCACTTCCTTGTTGCTCAACAGGAGGAATGTCTGTTCACTGTGTGTTGGAATTACCATAGAGACAAATGAGGGAATGAACAGCGGCAGCACAGTGTCAGTATTTCCTTTACCATATATTTTCCTGCTAAACACTAACAACATTTGAAATTGTAGCTTTTGCCTCGGCGCAGGCATATTTCCCCTGTGCTCCCTCTTTGTAACTAATATGACAACCTCCCTACTTGTGGTGCAAACTATTCCCTTTATTTCATTTTTTTAATCTCCACCACGGAAACAACGCCCTTACTCTCCAACAATCACCCACCCTTAGAAGCCCCATCATGCCTCACTGTTAAATAACAGAAGAAGTAACAGGAAAGCTGTTCAGAGGTACTCTAAAATTACCCAAGGAATGAGAAAAAGAGGTGTTTTCCTGTTTGAATGCCTTCAACCATGGATATCAAAGCAAAGGTCACTGAAGCTGAGTGACATGTCTCCTGCAAATAGCACCCCACCACTTTTACCTGAAGATTCATAAGCAAAAAAAAATATTTCCATTGTATTTTAAGAATATCCAGACTAGCCGGGCGGTGGTGGCACACGCCTTTAATCCCAGCACTCGGGAGGCAGAGGCAGGCGGATCTCTGTGAGTTCGAGGCCAGCCTGGTCTACAAGAGCTAGTGCCAGGACAGGCTCCAAAGCTACAGAGAAACCCTGTCTCGAAAAACTAAAAAAAAAAAAAAAAAAAAAAAAAAAAAAAAGAATATCCAGACTAGTGTGGCCTATTCCCACACCTGCCGTATTTAGTGAATGAGTCAGGGCATATTAACAAATGCTGTCACGCCCTCGAAATCTCTCTTCCTGTTGGATATTTTATTGATTAAGTAGACGTTTTCATCACGAGCATACACAAGCCTCGCCAACACAGCAGCCGCTCAAGCGCACCTGGGAATTTATGACAGTAACTTACTCTCGACGAGAGTTGTTACAGAAAGGCTGTGTCTGCAGAGGCCAGTTGGCTGATGGTAGCTCCAGTGACGTGGAGAGGGTGGAGTGTAGCAGGTCCAGAGCCCAGTGACAGTTTATCTGGGCTCTGTTTAGCTCCCTAGCAAGCTATCTCTGTGGTATAATATCTTATGACTGGGAGATAAAAACTTTTCAGAACATATTAGTGTAACAGAACCCTATTCTACACGAATCAAAGAGCTAAGACTGCTATGTGGTGCATCTGAGGCCTAGAGCGGGGTGAGAGGCCTCTCTGTGCCCCTCTGATGTTTCCACCGGTGTATTTGAAAAGTGTCTTGGTTTATGGCTTCCTTTTGTTACTCTAAACGGTCAGGAACTTATTTGTACATAAAACATGTAATTTGGGGTAAGCTAAACCTGTGTTCCAAGGACATGGTCTCTCATATTTGGTTCCAGAATAAACTATCTCCTTTTAGGTGTGAGTGGAGTTTTTACATCAATTTCTAAAGATATTCCTTTAGGTAAAGAGAAAAAAAAATCTTAAAATTTATACCCTCCTGTAAAAAGAACAAAGTGGAAATTTCAATCGCACACTTTCTTGATTTTTGCTTTTCTTAAAAGTGTGCTATGAAGAAATAAGGAGCTCCATGAACTTAAAAATAAATGAAACAGGTAGCAAAGAACACCACAACCTGGGATGTGCAGCTCATTCATTTCTGGCTTTCATTTTCCTGCCACACCCTTTGAAAGAAACCACTCAAACCTGTCTTCCCATGTGTCTATAGTTGTCTGTGAACATAGATATACAGCTAGAACTCATAAATCTGTCAGTTAATTCACACGCTCTTAACATTAAAGTTTAGTACTGGGTGCTGTGATGGGGGTAAGTGTCTTTTCCCAAAAGAAACTTGGAGAAATTATTTTTCACTGTTAAAAGTATAAGAAAAAATAACGACAGCAATCCAAGGCCTCAGGCTATTTTTACATGTGAAGGAAAATGGAATTTCATCAGGATTTGTGACTTCAGCAGCCTGCTTCAGAACCAAGGCTCCACCCTGTGATGGAGCGCCATTGTGTAGGACTGAGTCAATCTGGAAGTGAGAACTTTGGAATGCCAACTGGCACTCACAGTCCTGGAGGAGGGCATCCCAGGTGCCTAGCTCTGGTGCTGCTGATGTCACCGACGGGCAGATCATTTCCAGTTCCGCAAAGGAAAGAATAGGGATTCACCTTGACAGGAGGAAGAGCAAGACAGGCACAGAGAATGCTAGAAAGCTTCCCCCAGGCAACTGTTTCAAAGTGAGTCACTTACATTCCTAGGAACAGATGAACATCACGTCTAGCGCAACAGAAGCCAAGCCAACCTGAATCCTGGTATTCAGGTCATCCCCAAACACGTGACGAAAGACCTTGCTATTGTTCCCTGCCTTCTCTCCTTTTATAGTAGCATTCATTCTGTGGGTACCTCAGCACTCACGTGCAAAAACACTGTTCAGGGATGCTAACAATAACCAGAAAAGGAAAAGAAATCCCAAAGCCTTGAAGATTGTGGGGAAAAGATTGAAGAGTGGAGAAAAGTGCCAACAAGAAACAGCCCTGTGCAGACAGGGGAGGTCTTGCTCAAGAAAGTGTCCTGTTGCCAGTCAGGGCTCTTGGTGGTCCCCTATGAAATGTAAATTCCAATCCTCTGAGCAGATACAGTTGGCCTAGGGAAGGATCTAGGATTAACACTGTTTTCCAGGCTCCAAGTCACTGTCACTGGTCGAAATAAATTAACAAAATCCCTAACAAACAAAACAATTCATTTTGGAGTAATCAATCCACTAGGGATTCTCTACCGTAGCTTCCAAAGGATAGTCAACAGACCTCCAGTATTCCCAGGGCCTCTGTTTAGAACTTCCATTTCCAGCTCCCACTCCAGTGCTAAGGAACCAGAAGCCACACAGAAAAGGGAAGTCTGTCCTTCCTTTTAGCATGTTAAGGAACACTCAAGCTGACTCTGATGCCTACCAAACCTTACCTGCCCAATGCAGCAGCTGTTAGCTACACGAACCACTGAGCATTCTGTCTGTAGTTAGTCCAACTGAAAGTGCTGGGTTCATCACACACTCGACTAAAAGGACTTGAGAAACACAATGTTGATCCATAGCTTATAGAAGTGAGGACCAAAGGTTGATCTAGGAGAGTATTGGGTTAACTATGCTAATAAAATTGGTTTCATCTGCTTGAATTTGTTTGCTTCAATGTGGCTGCTGAAAAAAAATTCAATTATACATGTGGTGAGTTTTATATTTCTCTTCAGCAGTATGGTACTAAACTTTGAAAAACACTGCCATCGAGTAGTGGCTCTCATCTGGGGCGCTTTGCTCCTGACCAGACATCTGGTAATCTTTGGTAATTTTTGGTTTTTCCAGTGTGGGCAAGGATCCTGAAGGCATCTAGTACGTACAAACTAGAGATACTTTAAACTCTCTGTAAAGCCAGGAAAGCTCCTCATAGAAAAAGTCAACACTGTGAGGTTGGCAAACCTGCACTATTAATGAGATTCTGTTCCCTAGACTCACCTAGAAAGAGCTGAAAATATTGACTTCCTTGGCCCGTCTCCAGATGATTTAAGTCTCTAGTGTGGAGGCCATGTACTGGAAGGTCATTTTGGTTTGGTTCGGTTTGGTTCCTCCTGAACTCTAATGTGCAGGCAGGACAAGAAAGGCTGTCCTGATGGGAAAAACAGAAGCAAATCATTCATATAAGCTCTGTGCTGTCTATCAACACCCCTCACCCTCATGCTGACCTACAAATGTCACTGGCCTGGAATCTTCGGGGGGGGGGGCATTTCCTACCAGTCAACAGAATCCTACATATGCATCCTTCAGCAGGAGGGCACCCCACACAACTGACTGCTGCTCTCTGTCTGCAAGAGCAGATTTCCCTACCTCTTTAGCTAGAAGCCAGAGTGCAGTCAAGGTGTCTTCCGCAATTTAGCTGAGGCAGAAGTAGCTCTTTCACTGGGGTGGGGGACATAAAGAAATGGTTAAAGAGGTCAAACCCCCAAGTAAATCGTTCCTGCCTATATTGCAGGTGGGAATCAAAACTTTTGGGCATTGGGTTATCTTAAGTGAAACCTGTTTAATTTGACTCTTTAATTCCTTTCAAAATCCAATTTAGATCACTTCAAAATAAGCTTGTACAGATTATGAAACATTTTGCAATAAGGCACAGGTCTGCATTACACACACACACACACACACACACACACACACACACACACACTCCTACTTACATTACTGGCTATAGTCACATTGACCTGAACAGCAGCCTTGGGGCATTTGCTCTGAGACTCTTCCTGAATTATCTGAATGGATAACATCCCCATGTCCTCTGGTCTTTGCTCAGATGTCACCTTCCTTCTTAAATGGTTCCACACTTTTCTTATCCCTCTAGTACTTGTCCTACTGGTCTGTTGATTGCTTGTCCTATCCATAGCTGATTCCTTAGTTTAACAATATCATCAAACTTACACTGTACAATTTTTGCTTTGTTCACTGACATTTCTCAAATATCTAAAAATTATGCTTGATCAATTGTAGATATATAATTAATATTTGCTATTTGAATAAATCTTTTTTTAAACCTAAAGCTATTTAATTTTTCAAAGCTTTATTACTTTCATAAAAAAAATTCTAAATTAATTTTTGGAGTTCATATAGTTGCTTTGCTCTAAGAAAATGGTCAGAAGGCTTATTTTACAAATAATCCCCACATCAGTTAAAGGTTCAAACACCTTTCTGAGACAGAAATGGTGTCACTATGGCTACAAGAGGGTTGGTGAGGAACAATAACTAAAATGAAGGATGGGAGGGTAGACTACTGAGTGTCTCATGGACCAGGACATGAACTTTGAATTTTGTGACTAGAGAGAATATTCAATGGTTAAGATTACTTGTTCTTCTGCAGAGGATTTGGATTCAGTCCCCAGGATCTACAGTAGTTGACAGCTGCCGGTCACTCTAGTTTCAGGAAATCGAAAACCCTCTCCTGGCCTCAGTGGGTGCCAGGCAGGCATGCATGCAGACATGCACACAGAATACCCGTAAACATAAAAAAATAAAAGTGGGCACACCAGGCATGCATGCAGTGTGTTACAGACATGCACACCGAATACCCGTACACATAAAAAAAATAATCATTTTAAAAATGAGTTTGAATTATGGTTCTGATAATTAGGAAGCAATTGGAGACTTTAAGCAGTATGTTAGGCAGATGCTGAATTGAAGGTGTGACAGAAAGTCCCAGGGTTTTCTTGGAGGATAAGGTCGTCTCTTTTTTTAATTTGATGAACTAATTTTCCCTGGCCTTCTGGAGATGTGTAGAAAAATAAGCTTGGATTTGTTGGGTAGAGAGAAGCACGAACTAGAACTACAGAGTCACTGCTGGAGGGGAAAGGGAACCGTAACTCGGGCAGTAAGTGCTTGCCTTGTAAGCTTGAAGACTAGCTTGATCCCCGACACCACATAAAATAACCCATGTGTGATGGCATACTTGTCATCTCAGTACTAGAGGAATAAATAAGATCCCCAGAGCTCACCAGCCAGCCAACCTGTGCTACGTGATGGGTTCTAGGCCAGCAAAAAAACCAGTCTCAAAATAAAAGGTGGGCTGTTCTCTGGCCTCAAGGGTACGCTCATTCCTGCACTCAGTACAGGAATACACACACACACACACACACACACACACACACACAAATACCTCTCACACAAAATAGAGCTTTGGGCTCAAATCATCTTCCTAGTGCACAAATGTACCCTAGAGACTCCTTTAACATGGGCCAACAGCAGCATGTCATCTGGGAACTTGTAAGAAATGCGCAATCCTCAGCCCCAACCCAAAGCTTACACACTCAGATCTCAACCCCAACTCTTCCCCTTGGGACTTGGCTGTACAAAGTTGACCCATCCCTTTGTTTGTAGCTCTATGAGGACCATAGAGGAGAGAGATGGGAAAACTTTCTTCCCATTGTCTGGTTGCTAACCTGTAGCCTGAAGCCTGGGAATCAGGAAACCTGGATTTCCTACTCAGAACAAAAAGCTGTCAAAATATCGGCAAGTCTGGGAGTTCAACATCAGAGCAAATCAGAAGGAAGATGGCAAAGAAAGTCACTCCCATCAGTCTCGCTAGAAAAGCGATGGAATGCACCGGGGACAAAGAAAATACATCAGCCTGCTTCCAAAAACTCAAGGAACCATGCAGAAGGATGCAAGCATCTGAATGTGGCCCCTTTATATTGACTTTTTCTCTGCGTGAATAACTGAATTGCAAAAAAACAGGCACACTCTTTGTGACTGCTCATCTCTCTGTCATGAATGTTCTTCCTCCAAACGTCTATGTAACCAATCCCCTCACCTCCTCAAATCCTTTATCAAAATGGAGAATTCCCATGGTACCCTCTTCAGCTCCTCAGCTTGAAGTTTCACACTCAGCTTTCAGTTCCCAGATTTCTCCAATTCTAACATCCAGCTTTCCCTTTAGTCTTCCTATAGCATTTGCCCCCTGCTATTTGTTGCACCTGTCTACCGACGCTATCTCTTGCTGACATGCAAGCTCTGTGAGGGAGGAGGGCCTTAGGTTCATTCTCTGTGCTAAACTGAGGATCTGGTCTAGAGCAATTCCTGCAACCCAGTGCGTGTACAACAAACACTAGCTAGCTAAAGGGAGAGTGAGCTCCTCAGGCAGGAGCGATGAAGTTTGACAGGCTGGCAGATGTTGGATTCAAGCAGAACTTTGATTTGAACCCTGGTTTGGATGATGACCATATTCATGATCTTTCTCGTTAGTAAATTTTTAAGGTTTTGTTTTCTCACAGGTGAAATCAGTCTCACAGCACCACAGGAAAGTTAAATAATACCTGAACACTGCTCATCAGCTGCCCCTTTATTGCTGTTCAATATTGCAGTTTCCACAGAATTACATCACTGTCGGAAACACTGCTTCTTATGCCTCTAGCAGCCGTTGTCCATGATTTTCTGGTTGTGTCGAAGCCAATTGCTGACCTCAGGTTAAAGCCCATCATTAACTGTGGGTTAAAGCCAATCACTAGCTACAGATTAAAGTCGATCACCAGCTGCAGGTTCACCTTTGCTACACAAAGAGTTGCTAGATTTTTCACTACTCAAGTAGATAATCTCTTTCTAAACTCGCGAATATAAAAAACACATTTAACTCATCACATGCTTGTGTTGGAAGCATCATGAGGGCAGGAGGTTGGGTCTGTATCTTAACAAGTAAAGAAATAAAGCTCTCAGGTTCAGATATTTTCAGAAAGTCACATAGCTTGTTAGCAGAGAGGAAAACCCGAAATCTGGGTTTCCAGATTCCCAGCATTCCTTCCACTCCATCTGGCATGAAAGCGGTTGTTGTAAAAAGTCCCAAACTTTTCATCCTGGCAGAGTTAGCACAACGTAGAAGATAATTGAGTTCAGATCTAAGATGTCCTGGATTTCTCTCTGTCTTAGTAGCTACTAATAGAACATGCTCAGTACATTTATAATGCACAAGTAGTGGTTTGCCTGAGAAGAAACCTTAGACAAGCCCTGCTTCTACACTGACAGGACATTCAGTTCCTTCATATAGAATATAGAAGATTCTACACATGGGGCGCTAAATCTGTCAGGTCGATGATGCCGGCTTTCTTCGCTTTCCTCATTTTGAATCTCTTCTGTAGTCACTATCTATTGCACATTTGGGTTGATATTGCTGGACAAACTCATTCCACTATTTTCATTGAACTTTACCTTAAATATTGCTCAAGGACATCAGAAATAGTAAAATCCATGGAACTATTTTGGTATCATTAGTAACAGCCCATGGATACAGTCTGAAAATTGGCCCAAATGCTCATCTGCAGGTAATTATCAACTTGGCCCTTGTACCTGCAACAGCCAATGACCAGATGTCAGGCGCTGAAAGACGGGCCGAATAAATAGTCAAGAATGCAAGATGTAACAGTCTGGTCTGTGATTAAGCCTCAAAAAAAATTTACTAAAAATAAATGAGGAAGCAAACAAAACAGTTGTTATGGAAACGTGTTTTGAATCACTCAAAGCAAATTAAAATCCCTCCTATTTGCCAAACCACTCAGGCTCCACTACACACAGTACAAGCCCATGCATATCAACATCATAAAACAATAAAAGGAATGGAATGCCGTGGTAGACCTCCACAGCAGAGCTAAACTCAGAAGAACAGGAAGGTGCTGAGTGGAGGGTGATCCCGAATTTCTTTACCTAAAGAATCTAACCTCTTAACCCATCTTAAGTTCATTCACTTATTCAACGAGTATTTATTGAGTGTCTGCCAAGGAGACTTGGAAACCTCAGGAATTCAAAGAGTGGCGTTTTTATGTATTACCCAGCTTACAACTTGGAAAAGAAAGCCTCAGCAAACTTTGTTTTGCAAACAATAGGCAGATATAGAAACGAAAACAAAAGCACTCATGCACATCAACACTCCGTCAATGTTGGGCTAAGGCTAAATGTGTAGTGATATGGGGATGATTCAAAAGAGCAAATATACAGGATATGTAAACATTCTAAAAGACTAAATCTAAGTTTCAGGGCTTGAGAAGGAAATACAACGCATAGTTTCACTCTAGCTAATCAAAACATATGACCAAGGGAAGGCAAGAGCCTGGCTAGCACCGGTGGTAAGTATGTAGGATGAATGAGTCGGTGGGAGTCTAATGTAGAGAGTCTGACGTGGAGTCTAGTGGACATCGGCACATCACTTCCGTCATCACAGGCAAGTCTCTGCTACACAGATGTGCAGTTGGGGCAGAAATAAGATGTATGCATTTTCAGTCCATTTCTTACCCAAAAGAAAATGCCCAGCAGGGATAACACAAAAAGATGAAACAGATTAGAAAAGATATAACAAAATGCCAAATAATATGGAATAATGATAAGTTCCAGATCATTTCAGCCTCTAAGAAACAAACGAATAAATATTGCTACCTGTTTAGCTTCAGAAGATGAAGAGCAGTGGAGCTGACCTTATTTGGCTACAAAAAAAAAAAAAAAAAAAAAGATGCTCTCTCTATAGCAATTGCTCAGAGCCCAAACTCTTTGATAGAGTTGTTCCCAACCTTATTGAGTATGGTCATAGCACAGTTAGCATTGCTAGCCTCCATTTCCACGTCAGTAACAGCCTTTACCAAATTCATTGTCGTTCTTTTGAATTTCCTCCTTAAATGTATGCAGGTATTGAATTTGGCTTACTGTTCAGTCACATTTGCCAAATGGTCTTCCAGAATTCTCCCCGCACCCTCTTTCTGCTACACTTCCAACATTCCCACCGACAAGAGTTAGGCCTCCACCACCTTCAGCTCTCAGTCATTCATCTTCTCAGCTCTGCATTGTTTGTCTCTATCAAAGCCTCCATAACGGAAATTTCATCTCCAACATCACCTAACAGGGGACCAGAAGAATGTATAGCCTTAGGACTGACCCAGTGCTGCCAGGATGAGGGCAAATGGGGGGCAATGAATGAGAAAAAAACAACCTTGAGAATCACGTGAAGGCTTCCTGAACAATGGACCCCACTGGCCCTGGTTAACTGGGTGTTTCTCTATAAACACCTGACAATAAGCCATTCATGAATCCACACAGGAGAGATTATAATTAGTGTATAAGATCAGATCATTGAACTATAATGCTAAAAATAATTATTTTGCAAAAATCTCCAGAGGTTTTTTCCAAATAAAGACAAAACAATAATAAAAAGTAAAGATATCATTCTTGCCACCTTGATGTCTTTTACTTTTTAGCAAAACTCTTAATCTATTCAGATTAGGACTGAGACAAGATCTTGAGACCCTGTACCAAGATTGGGTAAAGACACTAGAGAAATTATTTTAGTATAAGTTACAGATTTTTAGAATATATAATTTAAAACATCACATTCTGGTCCTTCTTGATATGCACTGGATAGCATTACAAAACAATGCTTTTTAAAAAGCCCTTCTCTTCAGTCTTTCCTGGGCACAAGGCTAAACGGAGCATTTGATGCTCTATAGCTTTTTCTTGTTTCTTCTTGACACCCCAACTGACTTTCCCTTTTTAGTCCTAGGGATGCTGGAAACTACTATTAAAAAAGAAAAATACCTGGAAGAAAACCAATCTGAGGTCCATATTACACAAAGGAACATTTCCTCAGAGCAGACTGTAGCTGATATAACCATGTTTAGTCTTCAGGGAGCAAAGATTGGTGCACTTCGCTCATCAACATTCAGCTAAGAAGGATGCAGGTTTCTTTCCAAGCACATGTTTCTCACCGTGTTGCTGGAAACACTACAATGAAAGGGTAGAAAGTCTCCCCAGCCTACTCACATCCTTAGACTTCTTTGGAGAAAACAAAACAAAGCAGAAGACAAATGGCATAAGCAATAATGGGTTGGCTCTTCCTGCTTATTAGGGTTTTTTTTTTTTGCATTGTTTGAAAATCTATTCAAACCTCTTGTTAGTAGCATCTCTTTCATTGTCTTCTAATCCAATGCCATGTCCTTTCCCAAACACTTGAGAAATTATCATTTTCATTCAACATCATTTAATTTCCTGAACAAATACAATTTTAAAATACGAGAGGCTCAGGTACACATAGAGAGCTTGTTTTAATTTCCTGTTTGCCCTTGTAATTGTGGTTTTAGGAAAAGTGATGAATATTTGAAATAGATTTTTCTGTCCGTGTGGTCTTTCTCATCTTAAAGGGAAAGGTGATCATGTATTTTTAAAAATTGGTGCCCACATAAAATCTCTGGTTAATTATGTTTTACATAATTTAGTTGCTTATATTTGATCACAACGCACCTTTATACGGGTGCGTGGGAGGTGGAACAGAATATGAAGCTAAAATCACAACAGTTTCCATGCTGCCAATACCGAGAGCGGAAAAATTGAAAAGAGTGAACAATGCATCAAATATTCACTTCCAAGTATATTGTTACTTTAAAGGTAATTTTAAGTATGAAATAATAATAATAAAGAGGCAAATCCCTTTATAACCTTTTATATCCCCTCTTCTTCCTAAATACTAACTGTTTTGTGTTTAAATTATGTATATGCTCCAGGAAGAGGAAGGAAATAGATACAGAACATCATAAGCATGACTTTTAATCTGTGTTTCCCTTTCTGCTACCTTGTAACATTTTCCTCTGTCAGCAAGTGTAGATTAGTCTCATGCTTTTATAGGAACTTCAAACTGCTTCATAGAATGCTTATACTGTAAATGACTTAAGCTCTTCCCGACTTACAGACATTCTTGTCAGCGACAGGCAGAGATAGCTCCAGGATTTATTATAAAGGATCCCACGGAAAATCCTCGCTTTACGTCTCTGTGTAGCAGTGAGCATGACACCAGGAGAGAGCCTTAGAAGAGGGATTCTCAGCTCCACTACCCTCACTTACAGCCTCTTCACCTAGTATGCAAAGATCTGGGCAATCTTGGGTTGCTTCTATGCAAAGCATGAGGCTGCACGTTTTCCTGTTTCTCACAAGCAGACACCGTGAACTGCTTCTCTTACGTCCTTTTTAAAACAGGTTCTTAAACAAAAGTTAGAATGCAACAATTTGTTCAGAAGGTAACTCTAGGAATCACTGGAAATGAGGCAGGGACGTGAGTACGGAGGAAAGAACATCAAGGAAGAGTGCCTTGAGTTGCCTGCTACCTCTCCTTAAAGAGTGGGCGCCTTCCGGGCTTGAGTGAAGCTCAAGGAGTTTCCAAAATACAGAATTTTAAAGATACAACTGAGAGAGCTCCAAAGATATGAGGAAAGTCAGCCACCCTACTCTTCAAACAACAGTGACTCAGTATTTTCTGAAAACCACCAGAGAGGCCATACACAACGCAATTTTGAGTTTTCCCAACAAAAGACAAGGAAATAGGATATTTATTCACTAACATTTTTCTGAACAGGATCACTCTGGGGCATTGTATTTCATTTCCTATCTTATCTTGACAAGACTAGGTCATACTCTGGTATCTCTAATTAACAATCTAGAAGAAAAACCAAGGAAGTTATTAGCATAACAAGAAACTTCCTAAAATCAGGCTCTAATGTCGCCCACCGGGAGGGGATAGAGCATCAACCCAACCTAGAACAGGACTGCTTTCCCCAGTTGGGTTAGCACACAATCCTACGTCAATGATGCTTCCACTAGCATTCCGTACTCATTAGGAAACATAGCCTTGTGTCAGATTTCCATCCGTTCTTGTAATTCCAAATCTCTGAGATTTTAAAGCCAGCTTTAGGGAAAGTCACACTCCTAGACTGGGTTGCTCACATGTACAGTAGAATAAAAATGTGTCCAGTTTCAAAATATGTGTGCCTGAGAATCAGGATGAGGAGCAGAGCAAATACTAAAGGTGACGAGCGATGACATGGTCATGACATTCCCAGGGTCACAATCCCAGTCGCACTTCCCTACAATGGGAGGACAGAACTTGAGTGCGCACCCGGAACAGCTTTTAGGTTCTCACAGAACTGACTTGCAGCCACACCTCATCTGCCTCTCTCTGGTCAGATTCCTTTCCTCCCACACTTCCTCCCCGGTGTGTTTTCAAATGACTCCTCCATCTCTAAAGACCGCCCTCTGATGTGAGTGTCCCCTACACCCTTGTACTACTGCAGTAACCACTGCTGTCTATTTCCTTCCAGACTCCATCATTGTATTACAATTTTACCATAAGGAAATCAAGGATATTTAACAGAGCTTTCAAGGGGCATTATCACTGATACGTAGCACATTCAAATCCTTGTACGACTTCAAATGCATGATATTATGTAGCTCATAAGCAGCAGTCTGACAGGCTCACTAAACCATAAGGACATTTGGAAGTTATCTAAACATAAATTGAAACTTCGGGCTCTCTTGCTTCATTGATAAAGCCTTCATCCATCTCCCTAAACACCCAAGACCTGTTGCGGTTTCTCTTACCTCGTTCTGTGCATTCCACTTCATGGTGTCTTATCGCATTACAGCTTGCGCTCAGGCTTCCTTCTCATTAGGATTCGAACTGACAGCATCAGGAAATAATGGCATGTTGATAGCTTTATTTCGGAGTGGGAAAGCACTCCATAAAGTTTATGCCTCATAAATGAATTGATTCATCTTCTAATATTTCATCCTAGCTGTCCCTATTTTAAAGAGTAAAACAGCCCCCCCCCCCCATTTTATGAATTGTAAAAACCTGATGCTCAGAGCAGTAGATGAATTGCTTAGGTTACCAAAGTCATAACGAAGGGCAAACTCCTATGGAGCTTCTTTGGGTACTTTTCCTCCATTTGCATTTTCTATTTCCTCTTTCTCTCTCTTGCTTCTCTAGAAAGAAGAGGACACCTCGGGCATTCATCTCTTATCTACCCACCTGGTTTGACCCCCCAGATACCTCAGCACTTTTTTCTACTGCTATTGCTGTACCCTTAAATCACTCTATGGCAGAGAAGCTCTGATTAGCTTTTTCCTGAGATGCCATCACTGCATCCCTCCCACAGGTGTGCTGTGAATACCAGAAGAATAAGTCTCCTCCTGGTACTTGATGCCCTGGGGGCCTTCTCTGAATCACTATTTTCCTCTTTCTGTTTGAACTGTTTAACAACACAACCCAAACTGAAGTCTGTTGAACTCTTACATTTATATAATTCTTCATCTTCCCCACCATATCTGATTACTTATCATAATATGTACAGTAGACACTCAACGGTCTTCAATGAGGATGATGATAAGTTCATGTGCCTTTTCAACCTATGGTATGGAAACTACAGGTATGTGCTGTGCGTTTATCATGTGTGTGCTTACACATTTATAGCCTTAGGGTTCTTATTCTTGAGAATGAAATAGTTAAACTTAAGAGAATGGTAACTGATAATAGCAAAAAAAACAGACCAAATTTCACAACTGTGACTTTCTTTAATAAGGTGAGGTTGATTCTTAGTTTTAGTTTTGTTGGTAAGATCAATTTAGCTAAAAATATGATGAGAAGAATTTATATTTTAAGAACTGATATTAGCCTGGTTTTCCTGACATAAAATTCTTTATTTAATGTTCTCCCTTACAGATGCCAAAGGACTGGAGCCTGAGATAAAATTCTGTATCATTTCAGCAGCCGCTAAAGCCTGAAGGCAACTTCTGTTGCAAGCTTGAGGCTCAAGGAAGGGCCAGACACTGGAAAACATTTTCATAGGTCAATGAGTAATAGATCAGAGAAAGCAGCTCATATTTTCACCTTGCCCCTGCTTTGGCATGATCTTTGAGGTTTCACTTTTACCTTAAGTTTCTTCTTAAAGAGACATGTAGAGGCCTTTATGGTGTACAATATAGGATATGTTTAAAAATGGAAAATAGAACATTTTTGGTGGAAGAAAAGTCTAGTTAAAAGCCTGTATTTAAAAAATCCTCAAGGTATTTGAAGATAAGCAATGATTTTCTGTTTCTTCCTCATTAAAACAGGTGTGAACTTCCTAGAACTGCTGGAAATAATACAGGCAAAGGAGAATTCACTTGAAGAGAAGAATTCCTAACTTGACAAAAAAAATACTAATGCCTAAGTCTAGAAAGAAAGACAAAGGACTGGGTTGAGATTTTCTCTCCATACACTAGTCCACAAGCAGAAAGTCACACTCCTCAACATGCACAGAATCTCTAAAATAAAAATCTTAACTTGAGTTTATAATCCATGCATTCTACTGCCCCCAAGAGAAGGTTCATTTCAAAACCTCAGTGTTTCAGAGGACCAGCACTGGGTGATACCTAAGAGAACTGTTTCGACAAGGACATTTGGGACCACTTACTCAGTTCCTAGAGCTGTTTTTCAACCAGAAGCAAGGAGGTTTAGAGTTTACCATTTAAAATAGCCAACAAAAACTTAAGGAAGTACACAAAACTACAAAATCTAGATGAAACAGGGGGAATATATTGATACAAAAAAAAAACCTAAACATTGGTATTAATTCTCTCTGGTCAGAAGCCACCAACTAGAAAGAGAAGAACTGTCACAAAGGCCGTTGCTTTGCATAGCTCTAGGTCTTAGAGAAAAAGCAAATACACAAGGTACAACGGTGACAACCAAAAAAACATATGTATGCACAAAGATTGTTGACAAGATGTTGTAAATCAAGAAAACCTGGTTTCCTACTTGGATAGAATTGGGAGGGTTTGGTACAATCCTTCTGAGAACAAAGCAGTCATTATTCTTTATGGAATACACTTCAAAATGGGTGACTGATAACAGAGCTATATTCCCAGCTCTCTCTTGATTTTTCAAATGTTGACAGAGAATCTCACTAAATTTCTTCTGATTCACCACCCCAAGTGAGATTAGCAATCTGTGTCATCAAGACTAATTGGGTCATCAAGTTCCTAAGGCCAAAATGCTGGGATTTATGGTTAGCCACGGAAAGGACCCAGAAGTCTAGACATAAGAAAGTCTATGTGTCTGTATGTCTATGTGTCTATGTGGATCATGAACTGTCATATGGGGCTGATTGTCAGATTAAGGTAAAGCATTTGAGGAGGAAAAAAAAGGAGGGAGCATTAAGAAAGGAAGGAAGGTATTTTGCTATCATCCCAAAGAACTACAAGTTAAAACCCAGAACAAGTTGGCTTACCTAAAATATGATTCAGAACATGTAGTATATACTTAAAACAGGTAAGTATACAGGAAAAGAAAATTAACCTTTAACCCTTACACTTACATTTCCAGAAGTCCCTGGCTAGACTACAAATGCCCTGTACAGTATGTCATAGAGGCTTTATCAGGATTTCTTAACCACCATCAGACTGCCTTGTTCTTCAGAAGGACTAGGACCCAACTTTAGTACCAAGGTTAACAGCAGGAAATAGATACCATGGGAAGGAGCCAAAAGCAGTGAAGGGCAGTATTATCACTTTATACAGCACTTCAAAGGGACTCCAAGCAATAGTTGCCTGTTTAAGGGGACCGATATCTCAAAGTCACCCTGTTAATAACCCCGGAGGAACCAGGAAAAGGTTAGATAGAGCTCCTTGGTAAAGCTAGCATGCTTCTGATTCATCCCACACCACCCACATGCCAGAGAAGAAATCAGAGCTGGCCACAGCCCTCTTCCCCTATTAAACAGGCATTAAGTAATCTTATTTGGGGCCACCTGTGACCACTGTCCCACTCCGAAGTTCGTTAGGAATTTTGGACTGTGCTGTTAGGTCAAACTATGAACTTCAGTGTGTGCTGAAGTCAGAAAGAGCCAGACCGCTCCTAGGAAAGAAATTCTGTAGCCAGACAACTAGAGACATATTTGGTCAAAAGAAAAAGTGATGCCGGGGGGATTTCCAGAATCTCCTCACTGAAGGACAGTGAGTTAGCGGAGGGAATCTACCAATCACGGGAGCTAGATTTTGTTTTGTTTTTTCTGTTTTAAAGGAAAAGGGAACTTGACTACCAGGAAAAACACGTGTCAAAAAGGAACCATACAATAATCAGCTGTGTGGTCAGGGGAAAAGGCTTCCATGAAAACCATTTCACAGCAAACACCAAAGCTCCCTCTAGCAAGGTCTCATGATGGATGTTTTTTAGATCTCTGAAGACGTTGTTAATTGTTTCGCTCTCCATGATATTATAAAGCATTTTCAAAGGCCTGCACTATCTCCGTTTATAGCGTCTCAGAATGAAGGAACAGAGTCCATTTTTAACCAATCAAATAGCTCTTCGCAAGGTGGTGCTTTTGAGCCCAGACAAGCCACAAAAAGTACAGACTCAAATATTCAAAGTTCCCAAAACACACACATACATCACCACTAGCAGCAAAGACAGGCGCCACAGACCGTTCTCCCACACTGGTCTCTGTTTTGAGTAACTGTTTCACCATGAAGAATCTTCTCTGGGCTTCTTTGCACTAGAAAGAAAAGGACAAAAATATCACGCCCTGGTTTATCACAGAGCAGACCTTTTTTTTTTTTTCTTTTTGCTTTCTCTTTGTGAAAACTTCAAGGGTTTCTGATTGCCCACAAAAATTTTACAAGCTAGTCCCAAAACCCTAATGCAACTGTTTTAAGAACAAGGAAGCGCAAGGGCCTCCCTAGGGCAGTGGCTGGGTGTTTAACTGCTGGTGCTAGCCACAGTGGCCTCACCTCTGCTACAACAGCTCTGACCACCAGAGGAAATGTACACAGACCCCCGAGCCACCCGCTGTGGGAAGAGAAACAGATGTGCAGCGTGTGACACCGGGAGGAAGCTGCAGCCTTGGCCTATGCCTAAAGAGAACTGAACGGGGGAGGGGGGACATTTTCACACCCTCTTACTCTCTAATTGCTTGCTTTGTCCCACTAAAACCTTTCTCCCTCCCAACAAGGCCCTTTCTACTTGATGACATTTCTCTTTTACCCTCTGGGTTTAATTACAGATGCTTCTTGAGAAGAGTAGAGGATTATTAACTGGAGCATAGGCAACTTACCAGTGGCTACACCACTGAGGAAAATAAACTCTCTCCTCTAGAATCCTTTACCTGGCTGTAGTCTGTCAGGGAGGGGTAGAGCCCCAGTCTTGGGCACGTCTTACTGAGGCTATCATGGCTGCAGTGAGTTTCCGGCTGCAATGGCTTGTGTCATGTTGGGACGATATAATTTATTTATTTATTTATTTTGCATTTATTTATTGTGTGTGTATGTGTTAATAGTTAGGTGTATGCACCCATGCAAACACATGAGTGTTCACATGCACTAAATGTAGAGGTCAGAAAACACCTTGTAGAAAGCGGTTCTCTCCTACCTACCATGTGGATTTTAGGAATCAGATTCAGGTCCTCATGCTGAGCAACAAAGGCCCTTGCCCACCAAGTCTCCTATTATCCCATAAGGAATTTTCTTAGTGCTCCTCCCCAACCTCTTAACTATGTCCTCCCTTGTGGATAATATAGATGTCCAGCTTAGGACACTATAGCACGCTCTGATTACTCACTCTCTACATTTTGAGCAGTTGTGGGTCTCTAAATTAGCTATGACCTGCTGCAAAAAGACACTTCTCTACCGAAGGCTTAGAACAGCCCTAATCTATGGGTATACACCTAAGCATTTGTAGGGTAGTTTAACACCATGTGCACCTAAGATAACAGTGATAAGCCAAGAAATTCTTCTAAATGTATTTCTCTTGGAGGAAACCCTGTGGGATGCTCACATCACTTTAGTATCTGGTTTTGTCAATAGATTACCTTAAACAGATGTACCTTTAGCAAGCTAACTTTTAATTCCTTCTGGCAAAAGAGAACAGTACTCTATCTGTGAATAGAAAATGGCAGCCATGAGTTTAGATTATCTTGGACTCTGTGTACTTAAGCAGGCCATGTCTGTACAGCCATCAGCTTTTTAAATATTCCTCTGTGGTGGGGTCTATTTTTCCATCCTTGCATGTATTCTGTCTTGTAAGCACTGTGATGAACTGTGTGGCAGAAGTGACATTCTGCCTACAATAAGTCTTACATCTAAGAGAGAGAGCAGTTTTCACCTTGTTTTTGGGAGCACTGGATGCCACATTAGAAATCTCCCTTGTGCTTTCGAGACCATTTGGAGAGGCTATGAGATGATGTGGAAAGAGAGGACCAGCAAACCCAGCCTAACAGAAACCCCCAACAAGCAGCCAACATGAGACACATCAAAGTAACCAGGACACCAGGCAAATACCACCAGGTAACTCCTAGGGATGCCACGTGGACAAAAATATAACCTAGAAAAGTTGTCTCTGAATTCCTAAGCATAAAAGAATGTTGTTGAGTTTTTGCTGTTGTTATTCCCCAAATCTGGGAAATAATCTGCATTCATTGAGGGCCAACTCACAGCCTCTGAGAAGAGCATATAATTTAAAACACCAAATCCACAACCACGAAAAACTTGAGAGGCTCCACCTTCTGTAATCAATTAAAAAGTTGTGCACGTTCCATGGTGTGCACCCAGAGGAAAGAAAAGCTGAGGAAACAAGACACAGCACTGGCCTGTCAGAGAGGCTTTCTGAAGGCCAGGTCATGCAACGTGGACTTGTAAAAGCTGTACGTGGGGCTGGAGGGATGAGAGTGTTGCTGCTCTTCCAGAGGACCAGGGCTCCAATTTCAGGACTCATTTCCGGTGACTTAAAACCACCTGAAATTCCAGCTCCAAGAGATCCAATGCCCCTTTGGGTGGCAGTAAACTCATGCTTGCCTGACACACAAACACACACACATATACACACGACACACATATATACATATACATTAAAAAAAATTAAAAAATCTTTTAAAACCAAGTGAGGAGAAAATGTGTATGTACGCTAGCTTACTGTCCATCTTTCCAAGAAACACTTCTGTGTAGCTGCTACAAGTGTCATCAGGTTTGTCAACCACTAAGGAAACAAGAATTTTATTTATATGCAATTTCTGCCCAGGAAAATCCAGCTCTCCAATAAAACATTGGCTCATCAATATACAAATTTAAAATTGACTTAAATAAAGGATTAGAGTATTTTCTGCAAGCCGGGTGGTGGTGGTGCTCGCCTTTAATCCCAGCACTCGGGAGGCAGAGGCAGGCGGATCTCTGGGAGTTCGAGACCAGCCTGGTCTACAAGAGCTAGTTCCAGGACAGGCTCCAAAACCACAGAGAAACCCTGTCTCAAAAAACAAACAAACAAACAAAAAAATTAGAATATTTTCTGCAAAGGACCAAGAGAAAATGTAGCAGCCATTGCATATTTAAAGCAACTTGTAACAATATATAAAGAAATGAACAAAGAAAGAGCCTTATATATACACACCAAGGATTAAATGCCATATATTCCCATGTGCTTTGACATACTAGTTTTTACTGTTTATAATCATCTTAAAAATATATAAGCCAGTTCTCAGCTTACAAGTTACATAAAAATAAATGGACTTAGTCTTCTTAAAGTTAGTTTAGATGGGCCTAAAACAAGCAGAGCTCAATAAGTTCATAAATAAAATGCTCATAAATAAAATAAAAAGGTGATTCCTTTGCATTGGCTTCCATGTATGCAAATTACAATCTGCCTTCTGATTTTGACTCTTTCCATCCTCCTGATTGACCCTGGAACCCTGGGAAGCTTGAAGACTCCAGACAGGGTTGGGGCGGATCAGGTTGCTGAACGTGTTGGAGAAGAGGAAGAGCCACAGAGAACGAGAGGGTTACACGTTCATAGGAAACCTGATGTGTGAGCCCCAACCAACAAGCACTCAAGCAGTGACAGGGACACTTTGAGGAGGAAGAAGTGAGCACTATTATTTTCTATTTTTAACTTTTGTGAACTTTCAGATTTTTTGAGCAAAGTTTCTTGTGGAAGGTCCTTGAGACCCCCGGAGCTGGACCAATTAGAAAATCAGAAATAAAGTAGAAAACTTGAGATGTTCTCGTTATTGACATGTGAGTTCTTATTTCTTTGGGGCAGCCACCCCATACTTCCTCTAACTCTGTCCTCCACCCTGTACTGTAACAAGCTGGTCTTGGCAAATAGATTGCTAAAGATTTAACAGTTAGCATGCCTGTTCATTGTAATTGCTTTGTTTTCATATAAAGATCTTCTAAAGCTACTTTAAAAATGCAAATCTATGCAGTAGCTCTTAGCAGGAAGCCTCTTTGCACCCACACAGAGGCCCCTGAGTATGATTACACCATGGAGCTGTCTCTACTGAGAGAAAACACACACATTTTGTCCTTTGTGTCCCTGGGTAGGTTTGTTGCCTCCATGCAACCTTCTCATGTTTTTGGTGACACAGAAATACGTTCTTGTTCACCAAAGCAGTCACTGTGGCCTACATCCTCACATCCTAGTACACCTTCTGGCTTCCTCTTCACTTCAGGAGGGTATTGATGCATGAATTCAAATCAGCTTTCACTCGCTGATGACATCAGGTTTCTTCAGTTCGCAAAAGCACGCAAATAACAGGATTGAGCTAATGGTGTAAACAAGCCCAAGATAGGTCTAGTTCTGCTCTGGGGGGGGGGGGGTTGAAATGGAAAGCTATTAACAATACATGTTTTGTATGAATTTTATAATTGATGACTAAAGAGTGGTAGGGTTTTTTGTTTGCTTTTTGTTTTTAATTTGGAAGCTAGTGATCGTTTTTCAACCAGACGTTCCCACTTTGCTTAATTTAATAAAGCTTCCAACAATCTCAAAATTGTTGAGACACAGGATGTCACTGTCTTCCTCAGGCTGAACAGGAATTCCTGAGCCCCCAGAATGCTCCTGCCTCAGTTTCCCTGGTAATAGCATTCTTTTTAAAAATAGATTCTGTCAGACCTTTTTTTATATCCCAGGCTCATTCCTTACTAGTTTAGCTTTTTTGGGAAAAACCTAACAAAAGTCTTAATCTGTGACGATGGATGAAGGTTTGATTGTACTCTTTGGCAATGTTTTCTCTTAGAATGAACCCCATAATGGTCACGTCACATGTTTAGATGCAAACACTGCTTTGCTATTCAAAGTTTCCCAACATATGTCAGGAGCACAAATTTAAAGGCAAAGAGGAACGGAAGAACGGAGGAAAACAAGATGGTAGAAAGGAAAAGAAGAAGTGAAAAGAGGGAAGAAACTGGGGTTCCAGACTCACAAGGATTCCTCCCCACCCTTCCCTCTGTGCTTTGCCCAAGAAGCAGCTTAACCTTTCCCCTACTAAGGGGAAAGCCCTTAGTACCTTTCTTCTGTGTAAAGGTTAGCAACAGTGCCATGAAGTCATTGCATGAGGAGTGAGGCAATGAGGATCTTTCAAACTTTCCAGTGTGGCACAGCTTCTCTTTCCACCTGACAGGCTGCTAAGAGCTCTGCCAAGAGCAGTGTTCTGCCAGCATCCAAGTGCCCAGACCACCCAGGGCCAACTGGAAGGAAGTTCAAACTTGTCAACACCCAAGCTGGGATGACTGAGCCCTACATCCTCAGACATGCCCCTTGACTCCAGTCCATTTGTTCTCTAGGAAGCTACAGTGCTCGTGTATGCACGCACACACCACACACACACACACACACACACACACACGCAAAGACTCAGAAATGTAACTCTGCGGCCAAGTGCATACTTAGTTTATAAGAGGCTTTGGATTCCATTGCTAGTACCCTAAAAACAGAACAGGGGAGATGGCCCACCTGGTAAAGTACCTGCCGCAAGCATGAGGACATGAGAAGCCACGTAAAACTCCAACAGAAGAGTAGGTTAGTGCTTCTGTAAGCCTCGTTCCTGAGATGGAGGGAAGGAGACGTTGGAAACAGGTAGATCCCTAGAGCTCTTGACTTTTTACAGTAGATGCTATCATCAGAATCTAGATTCCAACACTGAGGTGTCTAACAAAACAGCTACATGTGAATGTTAAAATCCTCTGGTAAGAACTGACGACTCTCACCACTTCTGTTCCTTTAAAATGGCAATGGCTAACTGACACGCCCGGCTCGTGTAAAAGCATGGCCTCGCCACAAGTGTTGTGAAATAACTGGCTTATGTGTCAACTACACTAAGAATAGAAGGGGTGATATCACCTATTTCTCCCTACCATCAGAAAGGAAGAATAAAGTCATATTTGGAGAAGGAGTGTCAAGCATTTACTATTGTTCATGCTTGTTCTCTTCGCGGAGAACTTTTCTTATTGCTATTGTTTTAATGTGATAATATTCACCCCCTCACACAAATTAACATTTCCCTATGTGGATATCCTTTCCCCAAACTATGAACAGTGGCTTGCGTCTCTAATAAAGATCTGCAGGCCACCACCACTCCGGGCCTTAACTATCAGAGCCCAGACACATCTTCCGCAGCCTTCCCAGATGACTCTCAAAGGAAGAGCCACCGATTTGGTGTTAATTTGTTAGAGTAGTCCTATGGAAACAGGACAACAAGGTACTTTATTCTCCGTGTATAAAGACAATTGAGGCCCACAGAGACTACCAGTCCTTTTAGGACCTACAATAGCATGAACAGAATTCACACTGGAACAACCTCCCTCCAGCTCTTCCTTGGGCTATGTTTTGCCCCTTCCTGAGATCTTTCCTAAGTGGCAGTTTGTTATCTGCTAGGTGTGTCACCTGCAAATTACTTTCGTCTTAATCCCCTATGTGGGAACTAACTGAATGGTGTCCTTGCTCCATTGTAAGTCAGCTTACCAGCTGATGTCCCCAGTCCTAGGCAGGCCATCTGTTGAAGAAAGCTCTACGACCTCAGAAATCCTCACCTTCGTTTCCGCTGAAGGCCTTCTGTCGCTACCCACATAATAAAGAGGACAGTGGGTCTATGGAAAGGGACACACACACATGCACGCACACACACACACACACACACACACACACAGTATTCAAGCATGCACATACAAAGGAAGGAAGCTTAAAACCCTAAACATCATGGAGTTTGACAGAGGGACCTGTTGGCATCAAAATCCAAGATATATCTTCTTTAAAAAGTAATATAAAAGTCATCAAGCAACCTAAAACCACATTTCTTCCTTTACTTCACCTCTCTACCTTGTCATATTACAGCTTGATATGGGATTCCCCTCTGCACGTTATAAATATGTTATATGTTTTGTTACCACTGGATAATAAAGAAGCTGCTTCGGCCTATGGCCGGGCAAAGTACAGCCTGACTGAAAGACTTATAGAGAGAGAGTCGGCAGAGCCGGGGAGACACCGTGTAGCTTCTGAAGGAGACAGGAGCCAGAACCTTCCCATTAAGCTATAGTCTCATGGAAATTCGCAGATGACTGGAAATGGGCTAACTCAAGATGTAAGAGCTAGCTAGAAATATGCCTGAGTCATTGGCTGAACAGTGTTGTAATTAATGCAGTTTTGTGTGACTTTTCGGGTATGGGCAGCAAGGAAACAAATGAGCAGTCTCCAGTTACAGCAGCTTGTACTGTACAAACAGCCACTCTGCAGATGTTAAGCAAACACCATCATTATTAATTTCAAATACATTAACCCTACAACTGTTCTCTCTTTTTGTTTAAAAGACATAAATAGCTTCCAACTGAAGGGCACCTGAACATGAATGAGCACTCCCAAAAAGCATCTCACGCAGCACTCAGAGCTGAGAAGTAGCTGTGACTATCATTCCCCTGTTTCTCAGGACCCTCTATTAATTTAACATGGAGTCGCTATGTGGAGACAGCAAGCACTAGAACTAAGGAAAGCTAATAAGACATTTATCTTAAATGAGATGCATTCCAATTAAGTATACTTCCAGGAAGGGGAAGAAACAAAAAGATGTACCACAAAATCTTAGGAGCCTACCTTTTGGAAAGAATGACTTATTTATTTATTTTATCGTCATTTCTCTATGGTGAATATTATCATTATAATCATGAAAAGAAATCCCTTTAAAGATAATGTCTTCATCCTTAAATGACTTCTAAGGTAACAAGGCACCTGACTAATCAACAGTGAGAACATGTTAGATCTCACCTGGTTCATCAGTGAGAAGGACAGGTTCAGACCTTGGGCTACAAGAATGGAAAAATCCCATTTTACCACTGCTATCCCCAACTACCTCTGGTAATATTTTCATTCACATGGAAATTTGGTTTAAAATAAAAATCTGTTATATTTAAGTTACAGACCTCAGAAGGAAAAATTTACCATGTGAACCTGGACAGTTGCCATCCATCTCTGGCACCTCCCAAGGCTGCTGGTGGTCCCCCCCTCCTCTTCTCCACCCACAGACCTCTGCAACAAAGGAAGTGTGGAGGTGGTATCCATGAATGTCTGATCGGATACCCCCTGAAGAAGTGTTTCAGCAGGAATAAAGTGATGCTCAAAATATTCATCACAGAATTACATTACATTATATCTACCCTATCACTTAATTCTGAAATATATCTACTACACCATGAAAACGCTACCACCCAAGGCCTAAAGGAAACCCCAGACGCTTTCTCCTGAACTAACTCATTTGCAAAAGAAATAATTATAGAGTCCAGTATTCCAAAAATCTCTCTCCAGTACCCTCCAAGTCATAAAATTGGCATATTAATATGTCTGGGAACTGATGCTCTATTCAGTTTTGTGGCAAAAAATATCTTATGAAGCTAATCAGAATTATTCTGAATTTTCTAACTTTATGCCTGTGTTCAAATCCCTCTCTTGTAGTCACGTAGGAGATCACCAGCGCCACAATGGCATTTGTGAGGCATGTGTATGCCATGTGAAGATGTATTTGCTGTGATTGGTGTAATAAAAAGCTGAAAGGCCAATAGGTAGGCAGAGAGGCACATGCAGGATTTCTGGAGAGAGAAAGGAGAAAAATATGGGCACACAGACATGAAGACATGGAGAAAGTAAGACAAACAGAATGAAAGAAAGGTAAAAAGCCACATAGTAAAATACAGATGAATAGAAACAGGTTGATTTCAGTTGTAAGATCTAGTTAGGAATAAGCCTCAGCTGTAGGCTGAACTTCCATAATTAATAAGTCTGTGTGTCTGGCTGGTGGAACAGAAGAAAAATACTTGTTATATACAGCCTGGGTGACGTACTTACAAAAAACACTGGCCAACAGACTCGCTTACTGTTATAATTAGGTCTTGGGGATACAGAATCATTAACTTCTTAGCATAAACCTTACAATTGTTGACTTCAAGCCTAAAAATTATTCAGCAGCAAATTTTCCAGCTTTATGTTTCTCATGTCTTTCTGGCCTTCCTATGCTTGACTCAGAATGGAGTTCTAGGAGACCTGGTTGTAAGGAAAGACTGCTGCAAAGGCAGGGTGACAAATTTTGGGGGTTTTCTATTTTCCTGTAACTACAACCCCTTTTTTTTTTTTTATAAAGTTTAGCTTCTGCTGTCAATAAGTCAAAGTTAGATTCTTCTCTCTCCCCGTAAGTACCCAGCCCAGACAGATGATGAGAGCTAGGCCCCTTGGCCTATAGTGCACACTTTGCCCTCTTCCAACACCCACCCAGGAAATAAATAGTGGTGAATGCAGAGACTCAGAGCTGCTCAGTACGCTTACCATAAATGATGGTTGTGACTTCAGCATTAGCCTGGGCACTATAACACCACTTCTAAGACACAGGAAACACTGCAAGAGTGGAAGGAGGGTAAGAGCTGCAACATCCCCATGGTGGGGAGGGAAGGCTGCAAAATGCCCTCTCCCTTCACAGCGCGACAGGGCCAGTGACAACATGGTCTCTCAGCAGCCAAGGTTGCCTGAACCAGTCTGGCCAATCATGCATTGGGATGGGCTCATGGCCCCCTACTCCTCCTCCCCGTTAAACTATTGGCTACTGGTGAATTCTAGGGAAAGAGAGTCTCCATTTGCATACCCACTGGTGAGTCCATTGGGCTCTAGTGGATAGTTCCAAACCCCTGGCCATGCAAACTGACTACAATCCATGGGCAACAGAAAGGGACCTGTAGGCAAGACAGGGTTAGCAGGGGTTGGGGGGACACAAGAAAGGAGGGGTGAGGGGAACAGGCAGCACTTCGTGCATGTATGAAACTGTCAAAGAACAAATTTAATGAATAAAAAAATTAAAAAGACAATATTTAGTTTTAAAATCTCTTAGTTGGCTTTATTTGTATTCTAGAATCAAGCAAAACTTGGGTCTACAAAATAGAATGGTTGCTCCAATGAGCTGAGCTGAGGAGTTGGCATTGCAGACACAGAAGATCTGAAAACCAGAAGCACATCACAGGAAGGCTGGTCACGCAAGGTCGCCTTCCTCCGGAGGTGGAAACAGGGAAATAGAGACATAGAAAATTAAGCCACTGGTTGAAACAAGGCTTACCTTTGTGAAAACATAATTATAGCAAAGTTCAGTCTGTCCAGCTGAACTGCCCTGTCTTGAAACTCAGGGTTCCTTTCTTAGTCTCCTAATTTATCAGAAAATGGGGAAGGGGGGGGAGTAGTAGCTGCGAGGTGCTGGAGAATTCTGGTGAATGACTCCACTTACACTTATATCACCGAGCCACACATTTTGTATTCATTTATGTCACTGTATAAAATATGACTGGAAAGCTACATCAGCTGAGGTCACGATTCTCAGAGGACGAAGCCACACAAGTGTCTGATAAAAGAGCGTGTGCTTTAGAACATGTGCCGCGGGATGATTTCAGCACACCCCGTCACACCTCAGCATGGCTGCCTGTGGGCACTCAGATCCTTCTGTAATCACAAAAGACAGGAGAACAGGTAAGGGGCAGAGGAAAAACGCGGAAGGAAGAGGAAAGGGAAAAGGGGAAGTTTTTAATTCATTGCCAAAACAAAGTGTTCACTTCACATGCCCTAAAAGGATTAAGAGATTTATAAATGACAAGGAGATGTCAGGCTTTTTTCCAAACACGACTTCAAAGGCTCAGGATGGAGATGGGAAAACCTATCAAGAATCGAGTAAAAAAAACAGTTTTTATTGTTTTTATTGTTTCCACGAGGGTTATATTGATGAAGATCATTATCATGAAGGGATGTTGTATTTTGTCGAAGGCTTTTTCAGCATCTGATGAGATGATCATCTGGGTTTTTTTTTTTTCCAGTTTGTTTATATGGTGGATTACATTGAGGGATATGTTCAGTATTATGGTTTGTCTTCATTCACTGGATTGTTTGAAACGTGCATAACATGAAAGCATGAGGCTGTTGGCCAAGACTGATTCAGTAGGAACTTTGTTGCAAAGCCGTTATTTAAAGCACAGGCATCACTGAAGGTAAACACACTACTAAAATATGCATATATAGAGGAAGAACAAATCTGACGAATTTGACCAAAAAGAAAAGTTTATCAACTAATTATAGTGTCCCAGAGATGTGTGTTTATTAAATCGCACGTTTTAAACATTATGTTTTTTAAAAAATAGATAAATAAATCTATTCAACAAAAAGCCAAAGACCATTCCCATCACTTGGGAACTCTTCTTCAATGCCAGGCTCCTAAACTAGCGAGACAGTTCTCTAATACTAATGTACTGTCCCTTCAGTAAGAAGTGCCACATCCCAAAATATTGTCTTCAGTACGTGTTGAATAGCTAGTAGCTCTCATGGAATGCTCGTGATATAAGAAACGATGCTTCTGCATTATCTCATTTCATCCTCATTCAACCCTGGAAGGAAAGATTCATGCTGTGCCCTAATTAGCTCTTGTTCAGTCACATGGCCCGTTAGCGATGGGAGAAATGAGTTTCAAGTGATTCAGCCACCCTTTAGGGCCCTTTATGTGATGCACTACACCTGGGAGAAATGATAAGAAGCCGAAAACCCGGCAGATTCCACTCTTGTGTGGAAGCAGGTACTTGGCAGGCAGACCAGGTAAGAAGAAGTAGTTCCTTGGCATTCTGCTTAAAAGATAGTTTCCTTTCCGTATCAGTTAGAAGCTATTACATAGAGTATTCTATTGCTATGCCCCATTTGCTGCTTTTCCAGGAAGTCCAGGAGTCTTCCTCTATCAGGTTTTTCTGCAAAGTGTCAGGAGATTTCTCAACAACTGTTCAGAGAAAACAGTGGTTTTTATACTGCCAATGACACATAATCAGTAAAAGGAGATGGAAAGGAGATGGTGCCCCAGAGTGATCTTTGACACCCAGACATCAGCTGATACCCATTCCATGTTAGAAGACTTCTAAGGCCTAGTAAGTTGAGCATCCAAACTGCCTAGGCTCCCACAAAGCCAGTGCGTGCAGTAGGATCAGAAACCCATTGCTATTGTTCTTGAGTTCTCAGTAGTCCTCATTGTCCGCTATGTTCAGAGACTCCGGTTTTATCCCAGGCTTTTCCAGACCCAGAGGTGGGGGTTCCTTGGACTTCCCACAGGACAGGGAACCCTGATTGCTTTTCGGGCTGAGGAGGGGGGGTGACTTAATTGGGGGAGGGGGAGGGAAATGGGAGGCGGTGGTGGGGAAGAGACAGAAATCTTTAATAAATAAATAAATTTAAAAAATAAAAAAAAGAATAGTTCTAAGGCGAGTTCCCCAAAGAACATCCCCATTGTCTCAGTGTGTGGGTGCACCCCTCATGGCCCTGAGTTCCTTGCTCATGCTCTCTCTCCTTCTGCTCCTGATTTGGACCTTGGGGTTGTAGTCTGGTGCTCCAATGTGGGACTCTGTCTCTGTCTCCTTTCATCGGAGGGAACCCGGTCTGCTCTTCGGGCTGATGAGAGAGGGAATTGATTGGGAGAGGGGGAGAGATATAGGAGGCGGTGGCAGGGAAGAGACAGAAATCTTTAATAAACAAATAAATAAATAAATAAAATTTAAAAAAAGAATACTTCTAAGGCTTCCTAGGAAGCAGAGGTCAAAGTCTCCACTAGCTAGTCCAACTTTCTTTTCCTCCTCCTCTTCCACCTCCTTCCCATCCCACCTCCTATGCCCTCTTCTCTGTCTTTCCTATCTCCTTACCTCCCTCACATTCTCTTCAGGTCCTATTCGGGATGCCCCTGAACACCACTCAAGTCTCTGTTCATCAATTTCTCATATCTCCTGCCCTATTTAAACTTATATTTTATGATCATCTATTTCCTTGTTTCTCCTCCCCACAGTCTGTGAGGTCTAGCCCTGAATCTTGTGTACTTCAGTAACCAACACATAAGAAATATCGCTTGACAAAAGACATAAAATAAATATCTGTTTGACTAGTGTGTCAGTCGAATTAGTCAAGATGTAGAAATGTATAGGAAACTGCCCCAACTGATCACTAAGAAACAGAACTGTTTGCTCTGTTATCTCCTTGTCTGTGTCATAACTGAGGGCTGGGCCACATTTTCATTCAATGCCTCAGGGCTAGAAAGTGGAAAATCAAACGCTTCCCTCTTGTTCTTGTTTATTTGACTCTATTCCTTTTCTATTGGTGTCAGCACTTACAAGAAATGGTTTTCTCCTACAAAGCAGCCAGAAGTTAGTAATTTCAAGTTGCTGTCATTTTTTTTGCAGCCAATGCATTATTGAACTGATAGGCTGCAAAACAGTTGCTGTGCTCACTGAAAGACCCTCAGAGAGGACCTTTCCTCCGATGATGAAGACCCCAGAACCAGGACACTCCAAGACCAAACCACAGGATGCAATTAGCAAGAGGTTTATTGAGTAGACACAGGTACCTGTGGGCGGCAAGATCTCTTGGAAGACTTGCGTGCCTGCCAACTGGAGGGCAGGCTTTTAATAGGGAAGAGCAAAAAGCAAAAGCGTGGTTATCGGAATGAGGCGGGGGACATGAACGGTTTCCTCTCTCAGCATGGATGTCTGGCAACAGTCATCCTGTTCCTATCTTATAGATATCCTGTTTTGCAGTCAACCTGCTTTGTTGATATCCTATCTTATCGATATCCTGCCTTGCAGTCTTCCTATCTCATAGACATGCTGCTCTCTCAAGCACATGGGATGTTCTTACGAGAGCAGGCTGGCTGCTGATCTGGAGAATTTTTTTTAAGCAAACAGGACGTTCCCCCGGGGGGAATGCTAGCTGTGGGTTTTGAGGAGGGGGTCTGTAGGGTCTTTCACTCACAAAATGCACACACACACACACACACATTAAAAACCTGCTAAAAATACCTACCAATGGCACCAAGATGAAACAGAATAGAACTCAAGAAAATGAATCACAGTTTCATACGTTGATTTACAGCTGAAAAGGAAAGAATGTCTGTGATTGTACAGCAGATAAGTGAAAATGTCAGTGCCACAGAGGAAAAACTATTAGCCAGCCACCCACATCTATCTCCAAATCTAGTATAACTGAAAAACAGCCACAGATGCAATCAATAACTCGACTAGCTGGGAAGGTATAAGAAGGGTGGTAGCTGCAAGGAACTGTACACCCAACCCCTAAACATCCTAACAGTTACCCATAACTGTCCAGATCAAACTCTGGTTCATCTCCAGGAAGCTAGGAAGTCCCACAGAAAGGCACCGGTGCAATTGTGGGGAATAGTAAAGAAGGGAGCTTATTTTGTCTTAGATTCTAGTTTTCCAAATGTCATAAATTTGTTTTAAAAATAAAATAGTGGATACAAGCACTTTAAAGACTTTTCTTTAACCACAGCCTTGTGTCAAGATTCTCTTAAAAATCTCTTAAAAATGGGGTCTGCCTCCCATTACCCTGAGCTATTATCCTTCCTGTTACAGACAAAAGCCTAAAGGCAGGTAGGAAATGACTTGTCAGAAAACATCATCAGTTTCTGAAACTAAGCAGACTCAAAGGAAAAAAAAAAAATTCTGGTGCTCGGTGATATGGTGATGTCAAAGTTCTGCTAAGAGAGGCCAGAAATGCAAACTTTGATCTTGGTCTTGAACCATTCAGCTAACCCTGAGAAGCATGAGATGTTTCTTAACTGAGATGTTCATGCCTTGGAGCAGGCTCCTTGACTATGATGAGATGAAAACATCACTCTCCAGTTCCCAGTTGCCAGCCAAGAAAGCTCATCACTGTGAGAGCTGCTTGCTATTTCTCCCCGTGTCGCCTTTTCTCTTTGTTTTGTGTTCCCATGGCAATCTGAGTTTACCGGATATTCCAAACTGACCCTGAGATGTTCATACGCCCTCTACCTGCTCCTGATGTCTACATTCAATGGTATTGGGAATATGGAGTTAGGCACAAGGTTTGTTGGAGTGTAGAAAAGTCTAAAGCGTTTTGATCATGCACTACCTGGGTTCTTTTTAGTGGATACTGTGGAGAGGATCAAAGGTTTGAGGACGTGGCTCCTAGTTCCTCTTTCACAGCTGACCTACCAGGCTGTAATGAAGGAAGCTCCGCAACCAGCTCTCTCACGCATGCTGCCTGACTAGCTGCTTAACACAAAGAACTAGTCGGGGGAAGCAGTGAAGTGAAAGCATCTTGGGCTTGCTGAAATCCTCGCCTCTACAGTAACACACTCCAGCATAAGCTCCTGTGAGTCAGACACAGCATCCTCCGGGCAGAAATCTAGTCTCAACTCCCAGAAGTCCTCCTAAATTTTAAACATGTGCAAGGTGATTTAGGTATAGAGCACTGAGTACCGCGTCGGAGGATATATGTCACTTTGATGTGCCGGTTGGGAAGGACCACAGGCTGTGACTCTTCTGTGACGGCTTATGACTAACAGCAGGAACTTTAACTCCATGTCTTCTGGATTTCTGAGACAGTTTTCACTCCTTCCAATTGTTCACAAGTCTGATTTCAGCTTTGAGGCTGATCAGTGACACTAAGGGACAAGGAGTTCACTGAGTTTTAGCGTTCCTGGGGACAAATATGGACAGAAATAACCTGACGGAATCTTCCTGTCTATCAAAGCTGTCTAACAGTGGAACATAGTTTTAGAAGCCAAGTGGTTTCCTGATCACTAGAGGTGTGCTGGCTTTTCTTCTGTGTCTTCAATGTGTTTCTAGTCACATTTGCCCACACCCTTCTTTCCAACCACTGACATTCTCCACCTCATTTCCAAAATATATTCTGACTTCTTCGGAGATAGTAAGGCTCCACAGAAATGTTTCTAGTACGCTGAGTGGCACAAAAGGAGAGAAGGAAAAAGGCAACCAGTGCAGGGTTATTTGTAATCTGCAGTTATCTAAAAATCTGCTTAGTAACACCCTCAAAGTAATCATTTACGGGACACATTTAGTTTTCCCTGTAAAGTAAACTTGCTTTTAATTCTACCTAAAAAGTAAGTCAGTTATATAGTCTTCCTATCTGTCCTCTGTCTTTCTCCTCTCTCAACACCTCTCTCTCTCTCTCCCCCCCCCTCCCTTCCTTCCTCCCTCCCTCCTGCCTACTCAACTGTGAATATCTTATAATTACCATTGTCATCAACCTTTAGGATCTGATGTGGGATTCACCTCTGCATGCTGTGATCATGTTTTATTACCATTGGTTAATAAATAATCTATTTGGGCCAATAGTTTAGCAGAATATCCAGGCTAGAAGATATATATAAAGAGTAGGTGAAATCAAGGGCCAATCAGTTTTATAACTTATGTAGACCTTCTGTGTAGTTCTTTGGGACCTAACAACTGTGAGAACCAAGCAGGAAAGAAACCCCAACAAGCAGGCCCTCATGTTACAATAAAATTTAATCTTTTATTACTTTTTATTCTTCCCACATATCTTACATCTGTAGTTTCCCTTTCCTGCTCTCTCCCATTTTCTCCTCCTCAATCTCTCTTCTCCCCAAGATCTAACCTGCACTATTTCCCCTCAGAAAAGAGTAAGCCATCAACCAAACATGGTATAATATGCTAGAACACCAGGCATATACCATTATATTAAGGCTGGATGAGATGACCTAATAGCAGGGAAAGGTTCCCACACACAGGAAAAAGAGTCAGAGAGAGGCTCTGCTCCCACTATTAGGAGTTGCACAAGAACACCAAGCTACTCAGTCATAACATATATGCAGAAGTCCTAGGTCAGACCTCTACAGGCTCCCTGATCTCTATGAGCCCCTATAAGTCCAGGTCAGTTGATTCTGCGGCCATGTTTTTGTGGTGTCTCTGTCCCCTAAGGATCCTCTGATCCATCCTCCTCTTCCTCCAAAAGCCCACCTGAGTTGCATCTAATGTTTGGCTGTGGGACTCTGCATCTGCTCCATCAGTTCTAGATGAAGTCCATCCAGTCTCTTTGATAAAGATTCTCCTAGCCTCCAGTCCCATAACACTCTGAAGGCAGGACAAACTGAAGGTAGAAGACTTTGTGGTTGGGTTGATGTCACAATCCCTCTACTGGAAGCTTGCCTGGTTACAGAAGATGGCCAGTTCAGGCTCCTTGTCCCCAATTACTAGGGACCTTTGCTAGGGTTACCCTCATTGATTCCATGGAGTTTTCATTTCCATTCTGTCCCATCACATCCTTGAAATGACCCCCAATTACAGTTGTTTCTCCCAGTATTTTGTCCTTTCCCCCCTCCCCAACTTGATCCCTCCTGTTCCCAACCACGACTACCCAGAGTCCACCCTCAAAATCAATTCTATTTCCCTTATCTTAGGGAAATCCTTGCATTCCCCCACCTCCTTGTCACCTAGCTTCTCTGCCTCTGGACTGTTGCCTAGTGATCTTTTACTTCACAACTATTATGCTCTTATAAGTGAATACATACCATGTTTGTATTTCTGAGTTTAGGTTACCTCACTCAGGATGACTTTTTCAAGTTCCATCCATTGCCTACAAATTTCATGATGTCATTGTTTTTAACAGCTGAGTAATCTTCATGTGTAAAAGTACCACATTTTCTTTATCCACTCTTCAGCTGAAGAACATCTAGGTTGTTTCCAGGTTCTGACTATTATGGGTAAACCTGCTATGAACATAGTTGAGTAGGTGTCCTTGTGGTATGGTAGAGCATCCTTTGGATTTATGTCTGAATGGTAATGCTGGGTCTTCAGGTAGATTTGATTCCCTATTTTCTGAGAAACTGCCATGTTGGTTTTCAAAGTGGCTGTACAAATGTATACTCCCACAAACAGTGGAAGAGTGTTCTCTTTGCCAGCATGAACCATCACTTGTGTTTTTGATCTTAGTCATTCTGACAGATGTAAGGTGAAATCTCAGAGTCCTTTCTAATTTGCATTTCCCTCCTGGCTAAGGATGTTGAATATTTATTAAGTATTTTTCAGACATTTGAGATTCTTTGGTTGAGAATTCTCTAGATTCTTTAATTGTATTATTTGGTTCTTTAATGTCTAGTTTCTTGAGTTCTTTACATATTTTGGATATTAGCCCTCTGTAAGTTGCAGAATTGGTGAAAACCTTTTGCCATTCTGTGGGCTGCCTTTTTTTCTATTGTCCTTTGCCTTACAGAAGCTTTTCAGTTTCATGAGATCACATTTATTAATTGTTGATTTTAGTGCCTGTGTTATTGGTGTGATAAAATTTAATAAGAGGTTATATGTGATATTAAGAGGCCAATAATAATTTCTAACAAAATAGAAGCTCTTATTTCTATAGTGTTGAATAGTAAATATTTAACTTTATGCTTTAAAAAGGCATATTTTATCTAAAATGAGATGTCATTTTTTATTTGAAAAATTACTTGCATCATGACTAAGTGATTATTTGTTTGTTTGTTTTGTTTTGTTGGGATTTTATTTTAACAGACCTTCATGTAGACCTGACTAATTATATAGCCAAGAAGTCCCTTCCCATCCATATTTGAAAGCTCTGCTTCCTAGCCCAAGAAGTCTCTGAGCTTCTACATAATCATCTTTCAGGTCTGCAAGCTGAATGAGGATGAGTTGAAATTCTTGAACTTCTGAGCTTCCTGCTTTCACCTCCCTGAGAGAGATCATAGGCACATGGCACCAGGTATGGCTCACATAAATGGTATAAAAATACAAAGTCATTTCTCGAACCAGAGTGGAGGTGTGGGAATAAATGAGACACAGCTCAGGGTTCATTCAAAACCTGAAGATCACCCATGTTTATTATCCCAACAGCTTTTATATCAAAAGGTAAACTGAGGAAGAAATTTGTTAGCATTCTGTTTCTTGAGTAGCGGGCAAAAATGAGTTATGTCACATCCGCAACCATGGCTGCTCTGTCATGTAAATAGAATTAACACCTCTTCCCCAGGCAACCTCGTAAATTACAATAGCAGAAGCAGGGTGACATTAGCATATCCTGGCCCTTTGTTTACCACGGAATCAGTCTGTCTCAAAAGACCACCTTCTGTGTGGCAGGTGCCAACTGTGCCCTGAAATTCTGGCCGCCATACAATGTGGAAATATGGGCCTGTATAATACGGCCCCCATACATAGCAAGTGAAGATCAGAAACTAAATCAGCCCGATGGGACCTTTGCACACTAAATTCACTTACAAAAGGAAGAGCAGTGCTGCCCAAGGGCCTTTCCAGTACCCCACTACTGTGAGTGACAGACTAGAAAAAGGGGATTCTGGGGCTCCCTACAGCAATCATCTACTAGTGGGACTAAGAGATTTGGAAAACAAACAAAATATAAGGCCTGGAAGGAGTTTCCCAGACAGCAAAATCTGCTCAGGAAGCTAAAAGAGGGAAGAATTGCTTCTTCTAGTCTCCTATTCATTCCTCAGGGTTTTCATGAAGTCGTGGTTCACGTTGAACTTTGGCCTATTCTACTCCTGTGCACCAGACTCCAAACTCATCAGGGTTTTTTTTTTTTTTCCTACACACATGTATTCATGCATACCTATGATAAAGTTTACTTTATAAATTAGGAATATTTAATTAATGTTAGTACAAGTGGTTGCATGTAATAACAGAGATCAGTAACAATAGTTTCTATCAAAATAGGACAAATATGACACTATTCAGTAATGTTATACAGTTTTAATTGCCTGCTTCATTAATCTCATTCTTTGGTCCATTATTAAGTAAATAAAAGTAACGTGAACACAAGCGCTGTAGCATTCCCAATAGTTAATGTGGTGACGAACAGGCAGGGAGAGCATCCATGGTGTGGTTAAGGTGAACTAAGTGAGGACATCTGGGAAGAATATGGTACTATTTTATGAGTAACATAAGAATTAAGCTTTCTGTTTCTTTCTTGCTTCGTTCTGAGACTAAAAGACAAAAAATGCTTCTAGTCCATTTTCTTATATATAAAATAAGATAACAATGTTAGCTTGTATCATTTGCAAGATTTCTGTCCCTATCATCTACGGTTCTATAAATACTTTTTGTTTGAGAAGGAAGAGGGAGAGGAAAGAAAATGTGGCTGACAGGTCAAGCAATAGTAAGTGAACCTCCTTCCTTGGAAAATCCCATTCGTTGTTATTGAGGAAAGCAACATGTATGTGAAAATGGGTCACCATGCAAGATGGAGAAATTTGACATAATCATAATTCTGAGGGGAGTTTTGTAGAAAGAAAGTCTTTGAAGACAGAGATGCTAACATTTGGCTTTGGACTTTATACAATATCCATTTCCATATGTCTGGAACATGTATATAAATCTAGAGACACAGCAGCCAACCGAGACCATAGAGCAGCAAACAAGAGATCAAAATCTCACAATAGTGGATAATAAAATGTAAAAAAAAAAAAATCACACAGGACCCTAAAAGCATTCATGAATTAGCCTCATGTGTCTCTATGTGTGTGTACTAACACAAATTCCTACATAACTACTAATGTAAACCTGATTCTAAATTACATAGAAACCTCACAGAGTAAGATTAAATCAGACTCACATAATTATTATCATTATATAGTATTTAAAATGAAATAGAGTTGTCTTTGTCCAAAATGATTTAGTGTAGTTAGACATTAGATAAGAAAATCCTAGATAAGGGTTTCCCACCACAACCATGAACAGATCCTATTGCAATGTAGAACATTTCAAGTATCGTCTTTTGGAATGTGTTGAATGACTTTGCACCATTTAACACCACCCTTATCTCTTTTGATGACAATGTTTTGTGGGAGGTTTTTAGTTAGTATTTTTTAACTTGGATGATTACAACAGCCACAGTCTCTAGATCATTCTCTGGAGAGAAAAGAAGAACCTTTGCCCAGTGAGGCTAGTCATCAGGGCAGCCATCCAGAATCAGGACCAGTCTTAGGATGGTGACAGTATAGAGTTTGAACTTGCAATAGATAGGAACACCCCCCACGTAGATCCCCAGGCATCCAATTGTGAACTGCACCATTATTCAAAGATATAAGGACACTGGTTAGTACAACAAGCTGAAATATTTCCCTAAAGTGGATAAGGAGAAGGCAGGGTATGAAGAGACATGTTATCTGAGAGTAGAGAAAGAACATTTGGGTGAGGAAGGGGGCAGCAAAAGGGGAAAGAGCAACTGTGCTGGAGAAGCCAGGGCATGAATTAGAACAAAGCATGATGACATATGTATGAAAAGGCCAGAAGGAGCCGGGCGGTGGTGGCGCACGCCTTTAATCCCAGCCCTCGGGAGACAGAGGCAGGCGAATCTCTGTGAGTTTGAGGTCAGACTGGTCTACAGAGCTGGTTCCAGGTCAGCCAGAGATAAATAGAGAAACCCTGTCTCAAGAAACCAAACAAAAAGAAAAAAGAAAAAAAATAGAAAACAACAACAAAATGAAATGCCATAATGAAGCTCACTAATTTATACTCTAATTTTAAAAAATAACTGAAAAGGTATAAAAATAATGAATGATCTGTTAGGAAATCCCCAAACTTTGCTCTGTTGCCAATCACGGCCCACAAAGAAGGCCTTTATCCTTATTTCCTTTCCCCTAATACAAATAAGAGCAATCTGAGAATACAAACATATCTTATTTGTGCTTCTACTTCCTCCTACTCTTAGTCATTGCTCCCACAATGCACATGTGCCACAGATACACACACACACACACACACACACACACACACATGCGCGCACGCACACACACGCTCACGCGGTACACACACACACATGCGTAAGCAGAAACACATTTTTTTCAGTTGAGGATTTAATCATTCGGGGGACTGGAACTCCTTTTCATTGTCTTTGTACCTCTATTTCTTATAGTCTTTATCTCGGGCCTTTCTGAACCTTTTGAAGCTATTTCTGGAACCTCTTGAAGAAGCCTTTATCTAAATTCCAGATCTACCGCTTTTTGGCTGTGGGTCACAGGCACTCCCTAGAACTCTGCCTGGTTCCTGATCTGTGAAGCAGAGATACAGAGAGCTCACTTCAGTGCTGCTATGGGACTGGCGAGAGTTGGGCAGCCCCTAATCTCTGTGTTTCAGAGACTCAGTTTGCTGGTGAATTAAATGGAACATCTGAAACACTTAGAAGGGTCTTCATATAGTCTATGACCTTTAGATGTTAAATTAATCACTAGGACAATTTAAAGACATGATTTAAAAACTTGTTGAACTTGAAGCACTATTCCTTTTCCAGAATGACAAGGATTTATTCTTTGCTAGACAACAGACTGTGGACAGCGTGCAGTGTGTATGTTACATAATGCCATGCTCTGCCATTGCATGGTGGCATGTTCTTCTTCTGATGGCTGCCTTTGTAAGGTTGTCATGAGGCCACCCCTGGGTAGGTAGGTTCCTGGTCCATTCATTGGTCAAACTGTGTAGTCAATTTTTTTTCTTCTCTAAATTTAGAGTTAATCTATGGAGATTACATTAGAGGGAGAACAAAATCTTCAAACTAGATATTAGGCTCCCTGTCGGATACCCTGCCATCCTTTGTCTGCGTGAATCACTGCTCTGGGTTGTTCCATCCCTATAAACTTCCCAGGGGGACCTCCAGCTCTGACTCCTCTTGCAGATTATCTCCCCTGATCCCAACCGCCAGTCTCTGACACCTTCGTCCTGGTGACGTAAAGGCCATCCTCAGCCCACCCTTTTCCAGCTACAAGAGGCAGGTGCTGTGGAGAGACACGTCATGCATTTGCCTCCCTCACTGCTAACCTCTCCAGGAGAGAGGGCTTTTACAGCCTGAGACCTCATCTCCCTTTTTTTTAGCACATAACTGGGCTCAGTTCCTCAATTCTCACGAACCACTGCCTACATTGCCACAATTGCTCAGCATTAAAAAAACAAAAAGAAATACTGAAGAAATATTAAATTCCTTCATCTGAGAAAGTAAAGAGCGGCCGGGAGCACAGCTGTTGGTGACCAACTGTAAGACATTGTGGGCATGGCCACAGCAAAGTCATGAGCAAAGTGTCCTGTAACAGAAGCTCAGTGCCATTAGCCGCAACCCTCCAAAGCTTAAATATGCCTCCCCCACAGGTGTAACCATCTTGTCAGGGGGCTGCACACCTCCTCAAAAACCTCTTGGGACATAAAAGAGTTTATGCACATTCTCACGCCCACCCAACAAGGCCCCGGCCTTGGAGAAAGTCCAATGAGCCCGATCTACATGTGTGTTTCCATTTTAAAATACTTTTGCAAGGCAGGAAGTGGCACTTTCACTTCTGCAGTGGGATTCCCTGCCTGTCTCCCTAAGAACATAGCATCGCTGTGTTCCTTTTATACTCCTCCTCCTCCGATTGAGCCAGTGGTGGTTCCTGTGCAGAGAGGCACAGCACTGCTGGCTAGGGTCCACTAACTTCACAGCACCCATTTCACTTTTACTGCTTAATAACTGGCTTGGCAGACACTGATTCAGCAGTCACCGGGATGCTGGTGGGAACGGTCCATCACGCTTAGTGTTTCTCAAGAGGAAAATTGTCTGGTGGTTAGCATCAAGAATGAGTCACAGAGATGCCAATCCTAACCCATGCTATGACTCATTCAATGACCCTTGCCCTACACTCTCCACCCTGGGTTTCTCAATAGATTGGGGTACACCCCTCCATTTGAGACCCATAATAATGAGCTATACTTAGAGACTATTTGCAAACTGACTAACGTTGTGAGACCTAAAGTGTTCAAGGTTATTTGTCACCCGCGTGAAGGCATATGTAGACATTCCTAACAAATGGTTTCCTAAAGGTTAAGCATCTATTGAAGATAAAATGCACCTAAAGCCTTTAAGGGTCTGATTCCACCAGTCGCCTTTTGCTCCTGACTTCCAGAGATGTGTATGCCGAAGTCCAGCCACCTAAATCGCCTCGACCAAGTTTTTCATTGCCCAAGTCTACACTACAGGGTAGAAATGTAATGTAGGCCATTCATGAGAACCACATGTACAATTTTTAAAAGTTAGGATTAATTTCAATAATACATTTTAATTTAACATGTTCACAAATATTCGTCACTTCGATGTCTAATCAACTTCAACTGTATTAATAAGCTCTTTTTCTGCTTTTTTTCCCCTCATACTCAATCTTCAAAACATGATGAGCATCTTACACATAGAGCATGTTTCAGTTCACACGAGTCACAAACAAAGTGCTGTCATAGTCCGGTGTGACTGTCAGCTACCTTGCTGGACAACATAGGTCTGTGCCATCACTAGTGCCCTGTCTTCCCGGTACAGGTCAGCATGAACTAGTGTGCAAAACTGAAGAGCACAGAACTTCCTGAGCCTGTTACAGCCCTGCCACGGCTCTTAAATGCTCTACGAGCCCTTTCTGAAGATGCCATTCTCCCGTGCAGTAAGTATCCTCAGCTCTCTGCTCTTATTCTGAGACTTCATTCTGATTAAATCTTTAAAATCTTCTTTTTTCTGTTTACATAGGCTCCCTAAGTATGTCTGGGGAAACTACCAGTAGGGATTTTCTTATTACTTAGAAATTATCTTTAATTCCTAATATTTCTTCTTTTTTCCCTTTTTTGTCTGAACGCATTCCAACACATATTAGCTTCAAAGCGAGCACCCGCTCATTCCACCATCATCTGGTGACATCATGGGAAGAACAGAAAATTGTGGTGATTTTCACTCCCACCCACCCCCAGAAGCTATTGTAACTTTGCCAACATCAGTTTCACTCTCAATAATACTTTGCCTGGACACAGTGTCTCCTTGAATCTACTACTGAAATGTATCCCTTAAAGATACACAGATACCATGTTTCAATTTGCAAAACTGGTAAATTGTGGGTGGGTGGAATCCAATATACTCATCCAGAAAATTCTGGGGCTAAGAGTAACTATATTCCTGAGACTGTTAGAATCACTGCAAAAAATTAACTAGAACTACAATGGACACAGTACACTGTCCAATATGTAACATGAATGTGCTTCAAATGTCTGCTGGTACTGATTTTTCCTGCAATAAGTAACATGTTCTAATTATACTAACTCATAAGTAAAACTGAAAGTCAGTGACAAAACCAGAGCTACACCACCAGAATAGACTGTCCCACTTACAGATCCCTGTTTAGTATTTCTTGCAGCTAAGGGATGATGCCACAATTCAAATGAAAGTCAAAGAAGTGGCAATCACTTTGAGAAGAGAAACGAAAGAACAAAGACTTTTAAAGTAAAGAAAGAAGCAAGACAATGCATCACAGACAAGAAACTGTTTCAGAAAGTAATGCGCGCACGCGCGCGTGTGTGTGTATGTGTGCGTGTGTGTGTGTGTGTGTTTGTTTGCTTGCTTGCTTGCTTGAAAAATATGGACAATGCCCTAGAACACTTTTTATCAACTTGGGATTTCTTCACTTTACAAAATGGGCTGTAGATGCCAGGACAGGATCAGCTGTCATGTGCTACAATGACCATGTGTTGGGTGGAGATCGCCTAGGCTCTCCTCAATGCGCCACTGTAAGGAGCAATTTGGTTTAGATCTCATAGCTGATCTCCATTTGCAAACTTCATCCAGTTCTTAGACTCCCCATGTACTTAGCAAAGAAAAACATGACCAGATGCACAGAGAGGCCTTAAAAGAGAGAAGCTTGTGAGAAAGAGGGGGAACAACTGGCAGGAAAGAAACTAGATATGAACAGCCCTCCCACGCATCCCCAACTACACCCCCTTCTTCTAAGAGCAAATTCTCTCTGCCTCTGGCACTCAGATCTTGTCAAAGTTTAGAACAAATCTTCCTGCTGCCCCCTCAGTTCACACCCCACCACACATACTATCACCAAGGAGATCCTGAGAACACAAAGATAACATAACAAAGATAGCCAGGGAAGCAGAGCTAAACAGATCCACACTAGACAGGTAGCAATGTGTATGTGAACCACTGCCTCCTCCCGCCATCCCCAATGATGTGTAGAGCTGTTAGGACTATGCAAACGCCATACACTGGCTCTGTGGACATAGTTCTTGGTTTAGCACATGAGAAGGAGTATCTCAGTTTGAGCCGCAGCACCCACTTAAAAGCGTCTGCTCGGGAGAGGGGAGCATGGCATCTGACCTCACTTCCTCTTCCTCCCAGCATTCTGTTCTGTTTACTCCACCCACCTATGTTCTAACCTATCAGGCCAGGCAGTTTCTTTATTACTTAACCAATGAAATCAACAGATTGATATATGACACTCCCACATCACAGGCTGGCTTCATACTCACAGAGATCAGCCTGCTTCTTCCTCCTGAGTGCTAAATTAAAAGCGTGCACCACCACCGCCCAGCTGGATGACTAGTTCTATGTTCAAGAGCATATTGTCACCATCAGTAATATACGTAATTTTTCCAGAAATTTACTTCAGATTTGAATGATAATCCTAGAACTAAACATTTAAAGAATCGTGCCATGTGTTATTATGAGTGTTTAGAAAATATAACACACATTTGAATCCAAAAATGTTTCTTCTGTTGTGTGTGTGTTTATGTGTGTGTATGTGTGTATGTATGGTATGCATGGGTGTGCACATGTGCATAAGGGTGCATTTGCTGTGTGTTCCTGTGAGGACTCTGACATGCTCCTCTATTGCTCTCTATATCAGTTTTGTAAGACAGTGCATTTCTCTGAGCCTGGAGTTTGCCATTTACATAGTCTGGTTGACCAATGAACCCCTGGGTTATACCTGTGCCCCCCTCCTAATCCTATGGTTACAGGCATGTAACAGCACAGCCAGCTTTTTATGTGAGTGTTGGGCTCTGAAGTCAGATCCTCATTCTTATGCAGCAAATACTTCACGCAGCGAATTATCCCCAGCCTTATGTGTTTAGTTATTCACACCTGCTTGTCACAAATGGGAAGAGAGAACCACCTCAGAAGCTCTCTTCTGCCCTGTAGTGTGTACATATCATTCATCAATCCACGCCTACAAGAAAAACATAAATAAAGGTAATTTTTATCCAGTAACTGATGGAAGCAGATACAGAGATCCACAACTAAGCCCTGGGCTGAGCTCCTGGAATTCAGATGTAGAAAGGGAAGAGAGATTATATGAGCAAAGGGGTCAAGGCCAGGATAAGGATACTCAAGAAACAGCTGACTCAAGTTAGTGGGAGCTCACTGACTCTGGACTGACAGCTGGCGAACCTGCATAGGACCGAACCAGGCCCTCTGAATGTGGGCGACAGTTTTGTTGCTTAGGTAGTCTGTGGGCCTCTGGCAGAGGAACCAGTATATATCACTAGTACATGAGCTGGCTTTTGGGGTCATATTCCCTATGGAGGATCACTGTGCTCAGCCTAGACACAGGGAGTAGGGGCGTGGTCCTGCCTCAAGTGATATGGCAGACTTTGTTGACTCCCCATGGGAGGCCTCACCCTCTCTGAGGAGTGGATGGGGAGTGGGGTGAGGGAAAACTGTGGCTAGCATTAGGACTGGAGGAAGAGGAAACTGGGATTGCTATGCAAAAAAAAAGATTGTTTTAAAAAATAAAATAAAAATAAACTTTTAAGAATAAAAAATAACTTTACAAACCTGAGGTAAATTAGAGTAGGTAAAATACTTTGCCTTGTCCCAAAAATAACACACCAACCATCACTTAGTTTCCTGGGTTCTATTTATAATTACTGAAATATGAAGAAAAAATTCTTCTCAAAATAATAAATACAGACATCGACTATGTGACTGTGTGTCTGGTAAGCTGCAGAAAATTAATAAGTTAATATTTTCACATATTAAAGCTTTTATTTGCAGAAACCCCTCTTTTTCTGATCAGTATTTTAATGCCAAAAACAGACAGCATTTTTATCCTCTTCCTGTCTTTTTGGGTATGGACCACACTACACCCCACTTAACATTTCTTGTGATAAAGATGCTTCTTATGTCTTTAATTGACACTGCTTCTTCCGTGAAAAGAAACCTTCCCGAGAACATGAAAGTGAGGTGAAGAGATACAATAAGCCATGGTCATGGTCGATTTCCAAATGCATCTTGGAAGGAAAGGTGCAGGTAGCTACAATTCAGTAAGAAGAGATTATTGTACTTGTCATGATGTCTCAGGTTCATGCTCTCACAAATAATACAGTTTCCTCCTTTTCTGAGGACGAATAGTGTTTCATTGTGTTTACCCTTCTCTCTGGTTTTTATGGCTTCAGTTACCCACAGTCAACCATTCTTCAACAGTAGAAGATGATGAAATTCCCAAAAGGAAATAAAAATTACCGTGTCAAAAATAGAAGATTAAAAATTACGCAAATAAAGATTAAATGTCATGTCACTCTGAGTAGCACAGTGAAAGCTTTACCCATCCCATCAAGGCTTAAACATCTCCAGTGTGTTTATACCAGGTATACCACCTACTCATTATCCACTCGGCAGCCATATTGTTTATCGGATCCACTTGGGTCACTGTGCCTAAGTTCAGGTATCTCTTATTTTACCTCACACTGGTCCCACATCACAAGTGTAATAAAGCAAAAGTGGCATCCTAAGTGCAGAAAACCCTACAAAATCAGACTAACTATTATAGGACAACATTATAGGACTTATTGAAAAATAAGCAAGGTCTATCAACGGGCTAGTATTTGTTGAAGTTTCTATCATTCAAAGGCATCTTGAAACCCAGCCTTCATGCTTAAGGAGGATGATGTAAACTCCACGTTCAGGTTTCATTCTGTCCTGTGACAAAGCTTTCTCACCAAAAGCAACTTGGGAAGTAAAAGGTTTACTTGGCGTATACCTTCAGGTCATAGCATCAATGAGCAAAGTTAGGGCAGCAACTCAAGGCGGAAACCTGAAGCAGAAACCTCAGAGGAACACTGTTGGCTGCCTTACTCTCTAGATCATGTGGGCTCGTGCTCAGTTATCTTTTTTACTCAGCCCCAAGAATTGTACCACCCACAGTGGTCTGGGCCATCTTACGAGATTATTACTAAAGAAAACCCCTCACAGACATGCTCAGAGACCAACCTGATAAAGATTATTATTTGATTGGTTCTCTTTTTTCAGGTGATTTCAGACTGTCCAGTGGGCAGAGAAGGCTAAGATACCATATGTGTTTTATGAATGCACTACTGATACACAGTGGGGTTATTTCGTCAGGTTTCTGAGACCATGTTTTAATTAAATTTCTCCTTTATGCGCTTCTCACTCTCCTTCAGATTCATGTCCTCTTTTTCATCAATTGTTATTACATTCACATAAATATCTCTATACATACACACATGTATTCCTGAACATAACCTGTTGAGTTTCACAATGTACCCGTATGCACGTTTTCAGGGTGAACCAGTTGGCACTGGACAGTCAATTAGTGCTGCCTTCCCAGAACCAAGCTTCATTCAGTTGGCTGTAGTTCTTTGTGTAGAGTTGAGGTCTCATGGGTTTTCTCCCTTCAGTTTGGCATGTTTGTTGGTTTCTTTCCTTGTCCGGCTCACCGCTGGGCAGTCATGTCGGGGAAATGTCGCTGGTGTAGTATCTGGTATTGCTGGGAGACTTGGTCTTGCAGCAAACTCACTGATCCTCTAGCTCTTTCTCTGTTTTGTTTGTTTGGTTATTGTTTTTTTCCAAGACAGAGCTTCTCTGTAGCTTTGGAGCTAGTTCTTGTAGACCAGGCTGGCCTTAAACTCACAGAGATCTGCCTGCCTCTGCCTCCCGAGTGCTAGGATTAAAGGCGTGCTCCACAACTGCCCGGCTCTTATAGCTTTATCATCTTTCCACCCTCTCTTCTGCTATATTCCCTGAACCTTGGGTGTGGGAGTGTTTCATACACACATCATTGGGACTGGGCTCCACAACTCTGCATGTTGATTGGTGGTAGTTTTCTGTAAGTGGTACTCATCTGTTACAAAGAGGAAATTTCCTTGACAAAGGGAGAAGATTACACTTATCTCTGGGTATAAGGACAAATGTTTGCATATAGATTGTCATTAGGGAATGTGCTGGTTGGGTAAATTAGTGGTTGTAGATTCCCCTCCAATAACAATTTCTTCACGATCACCAATTAATTAGCTAGGTTTAAAGTACCAGTCATGGTTTCTTTCTTGTGAGCAGATCTGAATTCAAGTTAGCAAGCATTTGATACTGTGAAGGTATGTGTACTATTATTGCATCCTTAGGGCTATCTTGCCATGCTGGTCATTGATGTGGTAAATACATATCACAGCTGGGTAGGATTGTTGGTTGCCTCCCTCCTTTGGAAGCTGGCATGGCATTTTGTAGGACCACGAAAGCTAGTGCTCTGGAGGGGGGCCATTCATGTCAGGTGCAGCTTAGGCCCTGGTTCTGAAATACTTGACACCATCAGCAGTAGGGATTTAACTTCTATGCTTAGGCTAATGCTTTACTTAGCTATTGTTTATACTGCTGCAATACTCATGAAGTGTACAGATTTTCTCCAACATGCTAACTTCATCACCTAAGGCTTTATCCCCTCTGTAGAATTAGTGGACTATGTCACATGATGTGTGTAAATGCACGTGTGTGTGTGTGTGTGTGTGTGTGTGTGTGTGTGTGTAGAGAGAGAGAGAGAGAGAGAGAGAGAGAGAGAGAGAGAGAGAGGAAATGTGTGTGTATACATATCAGGTGGGTGACTAATGTGTAAGGCATATGGAGGCTACAAATCAACTTTATACATCTTCATTTATAAATCTCAGCTTTATATTTTTGAGAGAGCACCATTTCCTGAACTTGAAATTGATCAATGTAGTTAGGCTGACTCACCAATGACCTTCAGGGACCTGTCTGTCTGTCTTCATTTCCTACCCCCTCACCTGCCATCTCTGGAGTTACAGCCACTTGCTGCCACTCCTAGTTCTTACATAAGCACCGGGGATCCAAAGTCAAGGCCCAATGCTTGCACAGCAAAAACTGTAAAGACCAAGCCTCTTAGATAGGGATTTATAATCTAGGGTTATAAGAGAAAAGGCCATCATGGGAAGGCATCCAGCCTATGGAATTGTACTTTAAAAATTTTATGAGTAACTTAAAAATGAAAAGAAGCTAGCAATAGCATTTGTTATATCCACAGGTTGGGGGGCAGGTGTCCTTGAAGCCAAAGTGATTAAAACACTCAGCCTGGAGTCTTTCCTCCCACGCTATTGTGCAGTCTTTATGAAGTAGACAGAGAATGTAGTAGCTTAGTCTGACTGAGTGGGGGAAATCGGTTAATCTTTGATTTTTCCAAAGATAACAGAGAGATTAATACACTGAATAAAAATAGGCTAAGAAAAAAGTATAGAGGGATAACAATCCCAAGACAGAAGCGTACAGTCCAGAACATAAAGGAGAAGATTAAAGCAAAAGAAGTGAAGATGTACTGCCAGATAAGGAACTGGTCTACCTTAAATGGTGGAGGCTCTTAGAATCATCATGAAATCTAGTTAGGGACAGCATAAGTGTTGGAAAGCATTGTGAGGAACTGTAAACACCTGGCAGGTTTTCTTTAAGAGGCCATGAAAAATGTTTTTTTTCCTCATTATGTAAAGCCTTCCTAACCACCCCATGTTGACAATTACATCACAGTATTGAAATAGAACAGTCTTCCGTCGCTGGCAGCACTGGGAAGGCGAGTTGAGATGGAAAGTTTGCGATCTCATGAGCTACTAACGCAGGCAATAACCTTTCCTTCCAAAGCCAATCTCTGCATGATTGTGCCCAGAGGCAAGGGTAGAAATAGAGGATGATAGAGTCGTCTTTTACACTTTAATTTTCCAAGAGGCTGACATTAAAAAGAATCAGTCAACCATATTCTCAGGTTCCCATACATGCTCTCAAACATCTAAGTATAAACGGAGCGTGACTCACAACGCTGTCAACAGTAGTGAATGCCAACCATTGATTTCAAAGTGAAGGGACACAAGTCTGCTATTCATACAACAAAAGAAATAAAAACACTGATTTCTGATTAATAACTGTGACCTAATAAGGAATTTTTTAGTATTTTAAAAGTCAGTCCATTTCTTCTATTTCTTTGCATTATGCTTACACTATAAAACACTGCTTTAAGCTCATTTTCAGCATGAAATTCCTAATAGAAATGTCTGTGCTATCTAGTCTCAGGTTCATGGTCATCTAAGCAGTGTTTGGTACGGATTCCATCTCAGGGAGTGGTGCTTAAGCAAATCAGATATTGGCTGGTTACTCCCACAAGCTCTGTGCTGCCACTACCCTAGCATATCCTGTAGGCAGGACAAGACTGGAGATCAAAGGTTGGTGGTTAACTGTATCCTTTGGTAGCATGCAGAGTACCTTCCTCTACCAAACACAGTGTAGGTGCAAAGACTTGATGTGGGCACCAGCTCAACTGCTCCATTTCCATGTGTTACATATGTGTTGTTTTCAGCAACAGTGACTTGCTCTCACATTACAGAGAGCAACCCTATTGTCTTGACAACAAAGTCGGTTGTTTGGGGATCCCCATGAGACCCCTTTGGCCAATAACTCACTTAGATAGAACCCAATCCTAATACTTGAAGCTTCATTTGGTGACAAGAGGTGACCAGATGGGGTTCTGTCTCCCCAATTATTTGTGATTTCATTTAAATCACCTTCATATATTTTATAATTTAGGAAGTTTCTACTGAGTTAAGATATCATACTACTCCTTAAATGGCTGTTAATTTTAGCTGTTTGAACTCATAGTCCTTCCCACAACCCTTTTTCCTTCCCCCTCTCCACTTGGTTCTCCCATTAGCCCCCCCATTCACTGATAATCATATATTCTAGTTCCCTTTCCTAGTGAGATCTTTCTGTACTCTATAACCCTATGTTCTCAATCTTCCTACTTTTAATATAGTTTTTAATATAGTACTTCATGTTGTGGTGACTCCCAACCATAAAATTATTTTTGTTTTTACTCCATAAGTATAATTTTGCTTCTATCATGAAATAATGTAAATATCAGATATGCAGGATATCTGATATGCAACTCCTGGATTGGATGTGTGACCCCCAAAGGGGTCATGACCCACAGGTATAAAATCACTGTTCTAGTCCCTTACTCTCTACCTATCCTCTGTTGTTCTATAAATTGTTGATTGATTATTTTTGACTTAATAGCTAATCTCCAAATATAAGCGAAGACATAATGTATTTACAAGGCTGGAAAACCAAACACTACTAGTCTTTTAAAATAGTGATAAAATGATTTCTAACGATATCTTGCTATACTCATAGATCAATGCCTTGTTCAGTCACCACCAAAAAGCTTCCTTCTACAGCAAACGGGAACAAATACAGAGACCCAAAGGCAGACATTATACAGACAATGAGAGACCTCAGAACACCCAGCCCTAAATGGGATGTCTCCATCAAATACCTTTCCTCAGAGCTCAGGGAACCCCATAGAAGAGGAGGCAGAAAGGGTGGATGGAGGACACCCAGAAAACAAGTCCCCCTAAATCAGTGTGAGCAAAGCTCATATGGACTCACAGAGACTGGGGTGGCATTCATAGGGCTCACAAGGGTCTGCACCAGGTCCTCTGCATTTTTATGGGACTCCTGAGTGTGCAGCAAGTGGATTTCTGGTTCTTGTGCCTTCTCTTGAGGCTCCTTTCCTTCTGTTGATTTATCTTGTCCAACTTCAATGTGATCAGTTTTGTTTTTTCTTACTATATTTTATTTTATTATTATTTTTGAGAAGCCTCTTCTTTTCCAACGAGAGACAGAAAGGAAGTGGGTACAGATGAAAGAAAATGTAGGGGGTAACTGGGGGGAGTAGAGGAAAGGGAAACTATAACCAGGATATATTAAGTAAGAAAGGAATCTATTTTTAAATAAAAAGGAAAGTGTGTGTGTGTGTGTGTGTGTGTGTGTGTGTGTGTTTCTATTGCTGTGAAGAGACATCATGACCATACTCTTATAAAAGAAAACATTTAATTGGGGCTGGCTCACAAGTTTAGTGGTTTATTCATTATCATCAGGGTGTGAAAATTGGTGCCATGCACGCAGGTGTGGTGTGGGAAAAGGAAACAAAAGTTCTACATCTGGTTGAGCAGGCAGAAAAGAGAGAATCAGCCGCTGGGCCTGGTTTGAGCTTCTGAAACCTCAAAGCCCTCCCCCTGTGAGATACTTCTTCCAACAAGGCCACATCTACCCCAACAAGGCCACATGCCCTAACCCTTTAAAATAATGTCACTCCCTGTGACCCTTAGGGGCATTATCATTCCACTACCACAACATACATATATATCTGCATAGCAAGTGTATTATCCCTGATGGGAAGAGCCTGTTTACTATGTTTTCCCAGCAAGAACATGTTTATGACTTTCTATTAGTGTTTTTATATAAAAATAACACAATTTTCCACACATCTTGACTTTTCTAAATGTTTATGCTTATTAAGCACAATATAACTGCAAATATGACTTACTAGAATGTGAAACCCCATCTTAGGAATAATTTATATCTAGTTTTAGTGCATGCACACCCAAGCACTGAACATTGTTCATGAGATATAACACTAAAATATTGCTGGCTTCCTGACATTCACACGTTTCTTAGGCTGACATTTTTCATGCTGTAATAACATTTAATGAACACATCACAAAAAAATCAAAACCTGAGAAAAACCTGTGGTGTTTCTACGTGTCACTATTATGTGAAACTGCTTTGGAGCGTATGAAATACACAACACTTTATCTGCTCTCTTGGAGGCCTGGAGGATCACTTGAAACGCAGTACAGGTGTGGGGAACAGTTGGAAAACAACATAAATCAGAAAGTGACTAGATGTCAGATGTGGTATAAAAACAGAGACTGATGGAGTATGCAGAAAGAAGCTTCAGTGTCTAAAAGACATTGGGGACAATGTCAGAGAAGTCAGAAAAACTGGCTCTTAAATAATAGTAATAAGCAGTTTAGAACTCTTATACAAAGAAAATCAGATTAGTAAAACTAGGAAGAGACTTGAGACATGGGATGGGTAATGAAATTGACTAGAAAAGAAACAGGTTTGATTTCTAAGTACCAAGTTAGAAGGTAAAAATGTAACTCTGGTCTATAAATGACTGTAAGATGCACAAGATAAAAAAAAAGGATAATTTGAAAGATGTTTGAGCTATCATAACATTATGTGAGGTTTCATAAAAAATACCTCCTTTGTTTCTTACCAAGAAATTTCACTGGGGAAATTCCACTAAACAGCAGACCATTAGTGTTTAGTTGAAAAGAATCTGCAGCCAGAAGGGTACCAGAATTACTCATAGAGCCTTTTCCCATAACCTATACTTGCCATTCATTACTGAGATCTCAAGAACAATCGCAGTTGGTTTTTGATCCTACTGCACGTACTGGCTTTGGGGGAGCCTAGGCAGTTTGGATGCTCACCTTACGAGACCTGGATAGAGGTGGGCGGTCCTTGGGCTTCCCACAGGTCAGGGAACCCTGATTGCTCTTCGAGCAGATGAGGGAGGGGGACTTGATCGGGGGAGGGGGAGGGAAATGGGAAGCGGTTGCGGGGAGGAGGCAGAAATCCTTAATAAATAAATAAATTTAAAAAAAAATAAAAAAATAAAACATCCCTCTGACACTATGTACCAGAATTTGTGGAGAGGAATATAGTGTGTTCAATGAAGGAATATAAAGACACACACACACACACCCTAGACCCTAGTTTGGATAAGGGCCATAGCAGAAGGGTTTTGAAGACCACATAATACCATTTTAAAACAACAACACAGAGTAGTGTCAATAGACTTTCTTAAGCAATGAGCCTGACATTTTGTTGAACAGAATAATTCTTTCAACATCCTACTGTGTTCACCAAAGACATGGCTTCGGGTCTACTTGAAGTCACTAGGGAAACATATACATACATATATGTGTGTGTGTGTGTGTGTGTGTGTGTGTGTATGTGTGTATGTGTATACACACATATATATAATGCATATTATATATAATATATTTTTAATCAGAAATAAGTAATTGAAGTTCAGAACACTGAAGCATAAAAATGACAGTGTTTGAAGATAGTCATAGACACCAGTGGTTTGCACTCTACATTAACCTTCAATGGCATAGATTCTTGCATCACTTCTTGCCATTGCAATATTTCTTAATAATTTAATGAGGGAAAGGAAATTTATCTCTTGATGGGAAGGCCATCAAATAGACATACAGAAAACAAAAGATTTTTTATAATTTAACTGATGAGCAGATATTTCATTAACTGAAAGGCTTAGGGAAATGTTTACCTCTTCTAGTTGGTGGCATGAACTTGGAAGAGCAGGGCCTAAAGGTGAGCAGACTAAAGTCTCATGCAATAGCCACAAAGCATCAGACAAGTTATATTTTGAATTTAAGTAGACTCACCTGAGCATACAACCACAAGGACAAGCTGCACAAGACAAAAACCTGTTTCTCCACAGAGGTATATGGAAAACAACAGCAGAACTAAACTTACTCCTATCTGCTACACATGGGAAGAACACAAAAACATAACCAAAACCAATTCTGTGTTTTGAAGAAATGGAGGTCACATGACCCGTGTCTTATTTTCTTCTCACAAGCAGAAATCTCCTTGAGCTTCATTCTTGTGCTGTGTTCCCCCAGGGAAATATTATGAATCCTTGTCTTTGTTGATTTGTTTGGTTGGTTGTTTGTTTCAGTGGTTAGGACTTCTAGATTGAGGATATTTGCTAATGTAAAAAAAAATGTATATTTTCAACTTAGCTGTGGAATTCAGAAAGCCTCACATCTTTTTCTGGTGAACACCAGCATAGCTGACCAGTGGACCTGCTCTTGACTAGAGATCACAGAAATAGGACACTTCAAAGGCCTTTTTGAGGTGGCCTTGTGCAAGATGTACAATTAGAAAGGAGAACATAGTAAAGAAATTCTCAACAAGTGACTTGAGGTGTTTTTTGTTGTTATTTTTACATTTTTATTTTATGTATATCAGTATTTTGCCTGCTTGTATGCCTATGTACCATATCCATGCCTGGTACCCACAGAGACCAGGATAGGGTGTCAGATGTCCTGGGACTGGAGATGTTGTGAGCTGCCATGTGGGTGTGGAAACCTGAATACAGGTCTCTTGGAAGAGCACCCAACATTCTAAACAGCATAGACATCTCTCCTGTCCCCACTACTTTATTCTTTTTATCCTAATATCTATTAGGCCTATTTTATTTAAAATTTTATTTATTTATTTATTTATTTATTTTATTATTTAAAATATTGGGATATCTCTCTCACTGGATGTGTATCTTTGATATAGCAATTTTTCTGCTGATAATAGCATTAAATAGATAACACATTTCAAATTTAATAACATATTTTAATCATTAATGAGTCTCAAAAATGAGAATACAAAAGAGAATTTGTATGGGTATTTGTTAGTCTGTGAATGTGTGTACACAGCAACTAGTTAGGATCAAGACTAAGCTAAGGCCAAGCTTTCATAATTAATAATAAGTCTCCACGTCATTCTTTGTCTGGATGAGAAAGTACTACAACAGAATAACAAAACACTGACTCACTTTCCAAAGGTTTTTTTTTTTAACCAGAAATGAGTAATGTTTTTCAAAAGCTTATCACTGTCATTGCTGAAGTTTGTAATATAAAAATCAAAATAGTTTAATATTCTTACTTTGCCAAAGCATGCTGCCCTCGTTTTAATGGAGCACTCTCTCGGAGATCAAAACTAAATGTGGGGCTTACGGAGGAAGAAGAGTTCAGGTGGAAAACAGAATGGCCGCAGAAAACAAGTTTAAATGCTCAAATAAATGATAGTTACTAGCCATGAGCTATGTTAACTAACAGCCTTGTGCTCAAGTAAAAGGCTCACCTATACTCATGCTTCTCACTAAATTTGTTTGCTGAGTTTACGAAGCCAAAGCCCCCAAAATGCCTAGATCTGCCAAACAGGTTTTCATCCATGAAAATGTACCAGGAACAGTTTCTGAGAATTGAAGTGAAGGGCACATAGCGACAAACAGCAGGCAGGTGCTTTGTGACCACATCAAAGCTATTAAAATAAATGAAGAGTCTTTCCCTGGAGGGGGAACATGGGGAGCAATCAACCAGCCATCTCCATAGAGGGGAGAAGGCCAACTTTGAAAATGAGGTAGATCTGTATCAGGAACACGTGGTACTTCCACAGGTCTCCTTCAGCTTCAATCATGGAAATGGCTCCCTGCTCAGATGAGAGTAACCCTGGCAAAAACAAACTTTTCTTCTTCATTACTAGGATTTCTATGGCATAGTTTGCATTTCTTACCTGTGTCCCTAAGATACTTTGTCCATAGATGTCAGTTTATGAGAAGACTCCTCACCTGCGAAGTTATGAAATTCCACATCATTATAGCTTTATGACCTTCAAGCGGCCCCTGCTTCTGTTTCTCCAACTCTCTTCTCTGCAGTGTTTCTATAAACCAAATGCACCACCCTGTGCTGACTATAATTTTTTGGTCTTCTTCTTCTTTTTTACTCCTCCTCCTCCTCCACCTCCTCCTTCTTCTCTCTCTTTCTCTCTCTCTCTCTCCATCTATCTATCTACCGATTTATCTCTCCCCTCCCCAAATACACACATATTTTCATGTCTGCTCCCACATGCTGTTTAATAGACAGCTGTCGTACAGCCCAAGAATGCTAACTGCGGAAATGTGAGTGTCCTTCACTGTTCCATCAGAGAATAACGACTCGAGCACATATGAACTACTCAGTTAATACAAAAGAAACCACTAAAGCAGGATCAGACTAATAAAAAAATTATGTGAGGCAGAAAAAAGAAGCAGTAAAATCGTGGATGTGAATTCAGTTACTTGAGTAACTGCATTAAGGGCAAATAAATTAAATAAATCAAAACCGGTCTGGCTTGAAAACAAGGCCTGCTCTGTGTACAGGAGACACACTGTATGTTCGGAGACACAAAAGGTTGAAAGTGAAAGAATGAGAAAAAATATACAAACAGCAAGCCCAGGGGAGCTGAAATAGTTCTACCGAATCATTCAAAATGAACTTAAAATTAAACAAAGTTGCAGAGAGAAAAATGAGCATTAAAATAAGATGGTTGATCCATCAGAAACTTAGAATAATCAAGAACACATGTGCTTCAAAAAAAAGCACAAAAGCAATGCTTAAAATGTTTAAAGAAGAACCAAATGATTTGATACTGAGAGTTACTTGTTTTTAGAAGTATAAGAGGGGCAAGATAAGAACAGAACCCTAGAAATCAGCCTCTGACATCTACAAAAACGCTCTCACCAATGAGAGAAGAGCTTGCACTTGTTTTAGATACACATCAAGGCTTCTCCAGGATCCACCATGTGGGGGATCAAATAAGCCTCAGTAAAACAAAGAGGACTGAAATTGTGTTAAGTGAATACTCACAACAGTGGGATATAATTAGAAATCAATAGCAGAAGGAAACGTGGAATGCTGGCAAACATGGAAATTAAGCAATGGTTTTCTGACTATAAAATAGATCAAAAGTAAAACAATCATACAGAAATATTAAAATCCTGCAGATGAATGAAAATGAAAGTGGAACCAACCGAAGTTTGTGGGGTGCAGTGACAGTGCTGACCGAAGGGAGACGTATGTACAGGAAATGCTCCCAGTGTTATTAAAGAAAAGGGGAGAAGCTGAATTCAGCTTGAGAAAAGAAGAATAGGGTAAGCTGAAATAAAGGGAGGAAGTAAGACAACAGTTGGAAACGGAAGAAACTGGGAATAGGAAGGCAACAAAAAAAGAAGAAGAAGAAGAAGAAGAAGAAGAAAGGAAGTCAACATCTTTCTCTGAAAAGACCTTAAGACTTTTTTCAGTTATTTCTCTAAAAAGATTTTGTTGACAAATTAGCTTTTTAATCAAGAAGCATGGCATAAGATTCAGATTACTAATGTCAGGAATAAAAGAAGATCTCTCATTACAAATTTCTCAACACTAAGAAGTAATAAGGGATAATACTGTGAACTCATACCATGAAGTTTAATAACTTGAATGAAAGCCACAAACTCTTAGAATGGCACACGTTTGGAAAACTGTTTCAAGAGGATACAGATCTATTAACATATATAAATACTAAAGAAATCGCCTAAATGATCTTTAAACTTTTTATAAGGAAAAACCTAGGTGCAGATGAATTTCCTATTTAGATAAATAATACCAGTCCTTTCCGAACTCTTCAAAATAAAAGATTGTTTATCAGCTAATTCTGCTAGACCAGTGTTATCCTGATAGCAAAACCAGATAAAGATACTACAAGAAAAGAAAAACCTAGGCCAATATATCCTACATGCATAAGCATAAAATTCTTCATATCAAATACTATCATACTACAACTGAGAGGAATTAATCCTAACTGTAACTGGCTTCACAGTCAAAATTTATCAACAAAACATGCATTGTATTATACCAATAAAGCAAAGGACAAAATTATACCATCATGTTTTCCTTTAATAATTTCATCTGTTTATTTTGTGTGCAAGACATGTGTGTGTGTTATTGATGTCTACATATACCCATGAGCACCTATCTATGGTCCAGAGGAGGAAGTCAAGTGTGCTGCTTTGTTATTCTTAGCCTTATTCCTTTGCAAAAGGGTCTCTCACTGAACCTGGAACTCAGTTCCTCTAGACTCGTTCCCCAGCATCCTCCTGCCTCCACCCTGAACAGGTCAGACATCCTAGGCACACAAGTGGCCATGCCTGGCTTTTCTTTTCTATGTGGCCACTGAAACTTGAACTGACAAGAATGTCTGTTGTCAGTATTTCTGCTCGATGTGATCAGAACAATCAGGCAAGCCTGAAGGAAAGTAGAGGCACTAAAATCGGGAAAGAGCTAATGCTACCTCTAAGGTAGATGATTGTCTTTGTTTCTATTTTTCTTTTATTGAAAATAGATTCTTTTCATACAACATATTCTTGAGTATGGTTTCCTCTTCCCCATTTCTTCCAAAATCCTCCCCACTTCCCTATAGTGATATTTTCTTTGAATTTTAATAAATAAAGCTTGCCAGAAGTTCAGAGAGCAAAACAGTCACACTGATCAGCCTCACAGACCAGGCAGTGGTGACACACAACTTTAATTGCAGATGCCACACTAGTTTGCCATAGAAACCGGGAGGTAGTGGTGCATACCTTTAATCCCAGAACTAGAGAGGATTATAAAACAGGAGGAACAAGAAATAGAAGAAAGAATCTCAGATTCTGAGGACACCATAGAGAAAATAAATGCTCTGATCAAAGAAAACGGCAAAGCCAACAAATTCTCATCACAAAACATTCAGGAATTATGGGACACAATAAAAAGACCAAATATAAGAATAATAGGAATAGAAGAAGGAGAAGAGTCACAGCTCAAAGGCCCAGAAAATATTTTGAACAAAATTATGGAAGAAAACTTTCCCAACTTAAAGAAAAATATTTCTTTGAATATTCAAGAAGCATACAGAACACCAAACAGACTGGATCAAAGGAAAACATCCCCTCGCCATATAATAATCAAAACACAAAATATACAGGTTAAAGAAAGAATACTAAGAGCTGCAAAGGACAAAGGCCAAGTAACTTATAAAGGTAAACCGATCAGACTTACACCTGATTTCTCAATGGAAACAATGAAAGCCAGAAGGTCCTGGATAGAAGTACTGCAGAAGCTAAGAGACCATGGATGCAAGCCCAGACTACTATACCCAGCCAAGCTTTCGTTCACTATAAATGGAGAAACCAAGACATTCCAGGATAAGAACAAATTTAAGCAATACGTAGCCACGAATCCAGCCCTACAGAAAGTAATAGAAAGAAAACCGCAACCCAAGGAATCCAACATTGCCAACACTGCCTACAATAACTGAGGCATCTAGCGACCCTTCACTAGCACAACTCAAAGAAGGGAGACACACAAATTCTACCTCCAAAAACAACAAGAATATCTGGCATGAACAACCACTGGTCATTAATATCACTTAATATTAATGGTCTCAATTCACCTATAAAAAGGAACAGGCTAAGAGATTGGATACGAAAACAGGATCCAACATTCTGCTGTTTGCAAGAAACACATCTCAACCACAAAGACAGGCATCTACTCAGAGTAAAGGGTTGGGAAAAGGTCTTTCAAGCAAATGGTCCTAAGAAAAAAGCAGGTGTGGCCATATTAATTTCTAACAAAACTGACTTCAAACTAAAATCAATCAGAAGAGATCGAGATGGACACTTTATACTCATAACAGGAACAATTTGTCAGGATGATGTCTCAATCCTGAATATTTACGCCCCTAATATAAAATCACCCATGTATGTAAAAGAAATATTACTAAAACTCAAGGCAGATATCAAACCACACACCCTAATAGTAGGAGACTTCAATACACCTCTCTCAGCAATGGACAGGTCAATCAGACTGAAACCTAATAGAGAAGTAAGAGAACTACTGGAGGTAATGAAGCAAATGGACTTAACAGACATCTATAGAACATTCCACCCAAATAGGAAAGAATATACCTTCTTCTCTGCAGCCCATGGAACCTTCTCGAAAATTGACCACATACTCGGAAACAAAGGAAACCTCCACAGATACAAAAAAATATCAGTGTCCACCTGCGTCTTATCAGATCACCACGGATTAAAGTTAGAATTCAACAACAATCCTACCTCCAGAAAGCCGACAAACTCATGGAACCTGAACAGTCAACTACTGAACCACACCTGGGTTAAGGAAGAAATCAAGAAAGAAATTAAAGTCTTCCTTGAATTCAATGAAAATAGAGAAACAACATACTCAAACCTATGGGACACTATGAAAGCAGTGCTAAGAGGAAAGTTCATAGCACTAAGTGCCCACTTAAAGAAAACAGAGAAAGCATACATCGGAGACTTAACAGCACACCTGAAAGCTTTAGAAAAAAAAAGAAGCAGACACGCCCAGGAGGAGCAGAAGACTGGAAATAATCAAACTGAGGGCTGAAATCAACAAAATAGAAACGCAGAAAACAGTCCAAAGAATCAATGAAACAAAAAGTTGGTTCTTGGAGAAAATCAACAAGATCAACAAACCCCTATCCAAACTAATTAAACGACAGAGAGAGAACACGCAAATAAATAAGATCAGAAATGAAAAGGGGGACATAACCACAGATACAGAGGAAATTCAGAGACTCATTAGATCTTACTACAAAAGCCTGTATGCCGCAAAACTAGAAAATGCAAAAGAAATGGACATGTTTTTAGATAAGTGCCACATACCAAAGCTAAACCAAAACCAGGTGAACGATCTAAATAGACCTGTTAGTCGCGAAGAACTAGAAACCGTTATCAAAAATCTACCTTCCAAAAAAAGCCCAGGACCAGATGGTTTCAATGCAGAATTCTACGAGAACTTCCAAGAAGAGCTAATACCTATACTCCGTAATGTATTTCACAATATAGAAACAGAAGAGTCATTGCCAAATTCCTTTTATGAAGCTACAGTTACCCTGATACCAAAACCACACAAAGACCCAACCAAGAAAGAAAATTACAGGCCTATCTCACTCGTGAATATCGACGCAAAAATTCTCAATAAAATACTGGCAAACCGAATCCAAGAACACATTAGAAAAATTATCCATTATGATCAAGTAGGCTTCATCCCAGAGATGCAGGGCTGGTTCAACATACGCAAATCTATCAATGTAATCCAGCATATAAATCAACTGAAAGAAAAAAACCATATGATCATTTCATTAGATGCTGAAAAAGCATTTGACAAAATTCAACACCCCTTTATGATAAAAGTCTTAGAGAGATTAGGGATACAAGGGTCATACCTAAATATAATAAAAGCTATTTACAGCAAGCCGTCAGCTAACATTAAATTAAATGGAGAAAAACTCAAAGCCATCCCACTAAAATCAGGAACACGACAAGGATGTCCACTCTCTCCATACCTCTTCAATATAGTGCTTGAAGTTCTAGCAATAGCAATAAGACAACATAAAGGGATCAAGGGGATTCGTATCGGAAAAGAAGAAGTTAAGCTCTCATTATTTGCAGATGATATGATAGTATACATAAGCGACCCCAAAAACTCTACCAAAGAACTCCTACAGCTGGTAAACACCTTTAGTAATGTGGCAGGATACAAGATCAACTCCAAAAAATCAGTGTCCTTCCTATACACTAAGGATAAGGAAACAGAGAGGGAAATTAGAGAAGCATCACCTTTCACGATAGCCACAAATAGCATAAAATATCTTGGGGTAACTCTGACCAAGGATGTGAAAGATCTATTTGACAAGAACTTTAAGTCTTTGAAGAAAGAAATTGAAGAGGACACCAGAAAATGGAAAGATCTCCCTTGCTCCTGGATTGGGAGGATCAACATAGTAAAAATGGCAATTCTACCAAAAGCAATCTATAGATTCAATGCAATCCCCATCAAAATCCCATCAAAATTCTTCACAGATCTGGAGAAGACAATAATCAACTTTATATGGAAAAACAAAAAACCCAGGATAGCCAAAACAATCTTATACAACAAAGGAGCGTCTGGAGGCATTACCATCCCTGACTTCAAACTCTATTACAGAGCTACAGTATTGAAAACAGCTTGGTATTGGCATAAAAACAGAGAAGTCGACCAATGGAATCGAATAGAAGACCCTGACTTTAACCCACAAACCTATGAACACCTGATTTTCGATAAAGGAGCTAAAAGTATACAATGGAAAAAAGAGAGCATCTTCAACAAATTGTGCTGGCAAAACTGGATGTCAACCTGTAGAAGAATGAAAATAGATCCATATCTATCACCATGCACAAAACTCAAGTCCAAATGGATTAAAGACCTCAATATCAGTCTGAACACACTGAACCTGATAGAAGAGAAAGTGGGAAGTACTCTACAACACATGGGCACAGGAGACCACTTCTTACATAGAACCCCAGAAGCACAGACATTAAGGACCTCATTGAATAAATGGGACCTCCTGAGACTGAGAAGCTTCTGTAAAGCAAAGGACACTGTCGCTAAGACACAAAGGCAACCCACTAACTGGGAGAAGATCTTCACCAACCCCGCAACTGACAAAGGTCTGATCTCCAAAATATATAAAGAACTCAAGAAACTAGACCGTAAAAGGCTAACCAACCCAATTATAAAATGGGGCATTGAGCTGAACAGAGAATTCTCAACAGAAGAACTTCAAATGGCCAAAAGACACTTAAGGTCATGCTCAACTTCCTTATCGATCAAGGAAATGCAAATCAAGACAACTTTAAGATACCATCTTACACCTGTCAGAATGGCGAAAATCAAAAACACCAATGATAGCCTTTGTTGGAGAGGTTGTGGAGAAAGTGGTACACTCATCCATTGCTGGTGGGAATGCAAACTTGTGCAACCACTATGGAAAGCAGTATGGCGGTTTCTCAGGAAATTCGGGATCAACTTACCCCTGGACCCCGCAATAACACTCTTGGGAATATACCCAAGAGAGGCCTTATCATACAACAAAAGTATATGCTCTACTATGTTCATAGCAGCATTGTTTGTGATAGCCAGAACCTGGAAACAACCTAGATGCCCTTCAATGGAAGAATGGATGAAGAAAGTATGGAATATATACATATTAGAGTATTACTCAGCAGTAAGAAACAAGGACTTCTTGAATTTTGCATACAAATGGATGGAAATAGAAAACACTATCCTGAGTGAGGTAAGCCAGACACAAAAAGAGGAACATGGGATGTACTCACTCATATTTGGATTCTAGCCATAAATAAAGGACATTGAGCTTATAATTCATGTTCCTAGAGAAGCTAAATAAGGTGAATCCAAAGACAAACACATAGGCATCCTCAGGAATATTAACCTTCATCAGGCGATGAAAGGAGACAGAGACAGAGACCCACATTGGAGCACAGGACTGAATTCTCATGGTCCAAATCAGGAGCAGAAGGAGAGAGAGCACGAGCAAGGAACTCAGGACCATGAGGGGTGCACCCACACACTGAGACAATGGGGATGTTCTACTGGGAACTCACCAGGACCAGCTGGCCTGGATCTGGAAAAGCCTGGGATAAAACCGGACTCTCTGAACATAGCGGACAATGAGGACTACTGAGAACTCAAGAACAATGGCAATGGGTTTCTGATCCTACTGCACGTACTGGCTTTGTGGGAGCCTAGGCAGTTTGGATGCTCAACTTACTAGACCTGGATGGAGGTGGGGGGTTCCTTGGACTTCCCACAGGACAGGGAACCCTGATTGCTTTTCGGGCTGGGGGGGGGGGACTTAATTGGGGGAGGGGGAGGGAAATGGGAGGCGGTGGCTGGGAAGAGACAGAAATCTTTAATAAATAAATAAATTAAAAAAAAATAAATAAAACAGGAGGAGACAGCTCTCACACACAGTCTCATTCTGAGGATTCCTGGAGGCAGAATCACTATTTCGGACTGAGGTAGAGTTAAGAGCCAGTGGCTGGCTATTTTGTTTTTCTGACCTTCAAAGTGAACCCCAATGTCTGTCTCTGAATTTTTTTTATTAATTGTGCTACACTTCCCCTCCCATCCAAACCCACATCCTGTCTGTCCCTCTTTCAAGAACTGTATTAAGTTTCAATTTGACACCTTCAATGGCCATTATTTGAGTTGTCCCTCCACACACTACCTCTCTCCCTCCCCTTTCCTCCCCCTTCCTGTTTGATTCTCCCATTCCTGGCCCCCTCATCCAAGGATAACTATCTCTTCTATTTCCCTTCCCTAGGGAGAGTTATCTGTTCCCCTCCACCCTAGTCCCTTATTCTATAACTTAACCTCTATGGTTATACAGACTATGTTTTTTTTATCAAAGACTTAACAGCTAAAATCCACAAATAAGTGAAAACATTTCATATTTATTTTTCTGCATCTGAGTACCTCACTCAAAATTTTTTTTCAGCATCTTCCATTTACCTGTGAATTTCACTTTTTAACTGCCAGTTAATATGCCATTGTGTAAAGGTACCACCACATTTTCTTTATCCATTCATCCATTGATGAACATCTAAGCTGTTTCCCGTTTCTGACTATTATAAATAGAGCAACAATGAACATGGTTGAACAAGTGTCTCTGTATTAGGATGAAGCATCCTTTGAGTATATGCCCAAAAGCAGTGTACATAATCTTGAGGTAGATCTATTCTCAGCTTCCTGAGGTACCATCACAGTTATTTCCATAGTGGTATCAAAAAATGAGTGTTTCTCTTACTCTGCATCTTTGCCAACATATGAAGAGAAACATTCTAAGAAAGGTCAAAAGAGCTATTTTAGCTAACAACTATGCCCTCTCAGGGTGGTATAGATTGACAAAGTCAATATATAAAGGTCAATGTTTTTGTATCTATTGGCAGTGAATAAATAAAGTTTTAAAAAATCATTTCATTTATAATAACAATAAGATTAAAATGCTTAGGAATAAAAGTAATAGAGTATGTGAAAAAACATTTACTCTGAAAAAAATACAAAAGTCATTGAAAAGACTTTAAAGTCTTTAAATAAATGCAAGGATATTTGCATTCATTAATGGACTACTTAATGATCCTTGCATGGCAATACACCCTAACATGTTCTTCAAAATCAATGCAAAAATATTTCTCAAAAATGTCACCCAGGTGTGTGTGTGTGTGTGTATGTGTGTGTGTGTGTGTGTCAATAATTAAAGAGGTCATGAATTCGAGATAGTTGGAGGATATTGGAGGAATGGAAGAGAGGGGTGGAAATGACATAAATATACTACCTGTATATGAAATGCTCAAAATTCAAAATCCTTCTTTTAAAGTTTGTCAGTTTACTCAGTTGAAAGAATGAGGTTTTACAGTTTTTCAGTGCACTCAATTGAAAGAATGAAGCAAGTTTTTCAAATGAATTTTTAACTGAAGAAAAAGAGCCTTGCTCAAGCCAACTCCCTCTGTTTTACTTGCCGGGAATTACCCCACATTTCTTAGCATCCCTGTGTGAACAGAGCTTCGGGTCCTACAGGACTAAGACTGCAGTATTAGTTGTAAATCTTTGCAAATCTTCCAGAGTTCTACTGTGAATATATCTAGTCCTGGGCTTCTTATAGCTGGATTGTTAAGATTGTTTCAATTTCCATATTTGTTGTGGGTCTGTAAAGTTTTTGATCTCTTCTGACTTAATTTTGGTGGTTTGAATAAGTCTAGAAATTCATTATTTTCTTTCCAATTTTCTTTTTTAATTGATTTTTATTGAGCTCTACATTTTTCTCTGCTCCCTTCCCTGCCTTTCCCCTCCCTGCTTCAGCCCTTCCCCAAGGTCCCCATGCTCCCAATTTACTCAGGAGTAAATTACTCAGGATGTCTTTTTCTACATCCCTTGTAGATTAGATCTATGTAAGTCTCTCTTAGTGTCCTCATTGTTGTCTAAGTTCCTTGGGATTGTGGTTTGTAGGCTGTCTTTCTTTGCTTTGTGTTTAAAAAAATTAATAGAATATAGTTTTTTTTAATGTGGTCCCATATAGTATAGTGAATTTCTTTAGCGTCTGTTGTCATATTTCCCTGTTCATTTCTGATTGTTTGAATTAGGTTATTCTCCTTCTATTTGGTTTAATTTTCTGGTTAATTTATGCAAAGATCTGATGATCTTGCTTATCTTCAAAATGAATCAGCTCTTAGACTCATTGCTTCTTGTATTGTTTTGTCTATGTTTCATTAATTTCTTCTCTGATTTTTATTATTTCTTCCTGTCTACTAGATTTGGGGTTATTTTGTTCTTGTTTTTCTAAATTCCTGAAGTGCATCATTAAGTCAGTTATTTCTACTCTTTCTGAATTTTATCGTAGGTGGTCAGAGCTGTAATTTTTGTGCTTATGATTGTTTTTACTATGTCCTAGAAGTTTTTTTGTATTTTGTTTTTATTTTCACTTAATTCCAGAAATTTACTTTATTTCTTTCTTGATTTCTTGAGACTCCTTTACTGTTGGTTTTAACCTTTATTACATTGTCGTCAAAAGGGATATGTGGAATTATTTCAATTTTTCTGACTTTAAGATTTATTTTGTGTCTTGGTATGTGGTCTATTTTAAAAATGCATCCATGAACTGCTGGGTAGAATGCTCAATCTTAAATGTGTAGGTAAATATTCTATAGATAAGTCAGTTTGATATATAATTTAATGTTAGTATTTCTCTGTTTATTTTTTTATCAAGATAATTGATTTATCTACTGGGAAAAATGAAGAATTGAAATCATCTACTATGACTGGGTTGAAGTTGTTAATCTGTGTCTTTTAAGTTCTAAAAACATATATATGGGCAACAAATGGACTCAACAGCTTGTATTTATGTATACAGGTGGGGTGTAACAATAATTAAAGAAGTCTCAAATTTAAAAGGAAGTGGGGGCATAGGAGAGGTCAGAAAGGGGAGGCGTGAAGGGTAGAGATGATGTAAATACATGTTCAATGCCTGGAATTCTCAAAACCCTTAAATTAAATCTTATATTTAGTTTCCTCTTATATAACTTATTTCATCTTTTAACAGAAAAAATATAATATAAATGTTTATTTTATTTCTTCATCCACCATGGCAAACCTCATTCTTTCCCTTAAAATGCATTAACTGAAAGAACATCCACAGACTCGGTGTCACCATGAAAGCATTCTTGCTGTTGCAACTGCCCTGGCTTTCCACCTGGTACAGAACCAGACCAGGGCTAATTCTCACTTGGCTGTTTTATCCAAGAACCTCTGAAACCCAGAGCTTGCACTAGGACACACAAAGGAAAGCAAAATTGAATTTTGCAGATGAAACAATTTTTTTAATTATTTTTTCTGTAATAGAAATCTCATGTTCTCTCATGTGTGGAACCTAACGTTTAATGGTTATACATGTGTTGGGAGGGGGGAGATGTGAGACTATATCTGGTTCTTGAAGCTAGGATGGGAACCACGCTGTCCTGAGAGGATGTGGTTTAAGGAGGCAGCTGGTGGGGAGAGGGGCTTCTCACTTCTCAGCTTGAAACAAACTCACCTCATGGTCAGCAGAGTGAGTTAAACCTGAGGTGAGCCACTTCAGGTGCCTGATAAAGCAATTGAGACAGCTCTCCCCAAAATGGGGAGTGGGGCTGGGGAACAGCTTGACTCTTGGAAGATGATGAGTTCCCCTCTGGCTTTAGCATCTTCTGCAGGGAAAAGTCAGATCTGTCATCGAAGGCTGCAGGACTGAGGGGGCTAAGTGGGTCAACTGGACGCATAAACAGGTGCTACCGTTTTTGATTCTGTTTGTCCTTTGTTTTGTTAAGGCACGCTGTTTAATTTCTTCTTCACTGGCCCCTGCAGAGTTTAAATTGGCACTTCCCTGAGGACCTGGACTCTAATGACAACTTATCTGTTAATCTCTAAATTCCTTCAAGTTCAAGGACTCCTCCCACTCTCCAGGAATGAGGAGCTGATCTCTGCCTGCTTCCTCTAGTTCTCCTGACCTTAAAGCTGTTCTTACACATGGGTTTCGATTACATACATGTATACATGCATATGGTGCATGTATATGCACTTAGGAATGTATGTATTCTTCCATGTTGATACAATCCAGTAAGGGTGTAGAAAGTTAAACTCACAGAGATATCAAAACGGAGTAGAATAATTGTGAACAAGAGAGCTGAGAGCTGCCACTGCAGCCAAGGAGGCTGAATTATGGGTCATGCATGCTTCCACACACATCTCTCTCAACTTCTGCAGAATTAATATAAAACACAGTCTGGCTACCTACCTTTCCATTTAGAAGACGGAGGAGGAGAAGGAGGAGAAGAGAAGGATAATAACAATAATAACACTAGTTATTGATATTGTTGGCTGACTCTAAACAGAAGCATATTTTTGGTTTCTGTCATTAGGTGTCACATGATGCAAACCATTCAAGTGTGCTCATGATTTTGGCGTCACTTAACCTCTCTGCCCACCAACCCCCACTATCTCGGCAGGAACCTGCATTTTAAATACGTTGCGCCTGTGTGAACTGGGCAGCAAAAACAGTTACCAGACTCTGAGATCTTTCAGGAACTGTGGGTTCCCAGAGATCATTATTCTAGAAACAACATTAAGAATAAACATTCTGTATGCCAGCCAGCTAAGTTCTGCATGCAGCCTTGAATCATGCTGATGACGTTGTTCTGGAACCGTCTCTTTTATCCAGTCTCAGGCACCTGGATGGAAGCAGCAGAGCCATCACACAGAAGAGAGGTACAGTAAGGAAACCATGGGGCCCGGGACTGGGGCCACTGATGTTATCCTTAAGCGAGTTATCCATTTTTCTCGGGTGTTCTGCTTTCTCATCTGTGAAACAGAGTGGTGTGCTGCTGTCTCCACCTTGAACGTGCCTGACCATAGACCCCTATAAGTCATTTCTATGGCCACGGATTGCCTGACCTCTCCCCAGGAGATGCCGGCTCAAGAAGTCTAGCTGTGGGCAGTCCAGGGAAATATCAGCAGGTGGCCCGGGAAAATCTCCATTTATGCAAATCAGGAACACAGGAACCATGTCTTCCGAGATCCCTTGCTGCTTAAGCCAGGTAATTAATGGTCACTATTAAACTTCCACTCCCTGTAACGGTGACAGATCCTTGAGATGATAGGAATTCTAGCTAGCATTTTATACAGAGCTAGCCACTGCTTAAAGGCTTTGCATACTTATTCTTCCCAATAACAATCCAAAGCAAATACTAGTATTAATCCTGTTCTAAAGACACAGAAACAGATGCTCGGAGATTAAAGTGTCTTCCAAACGTAGCCTGGATGATATGGAGTTACAGCTGGGAATTGATCCCAGTTTCCTGGGTGTTGAATCCAGCCCCTTGGCCACTCCTACTACACCCCCAGCCATAATCCAACCGTCAGGTAGATGTTGAATAGTTCAGGAACCCCAGCATTAGGTCCTCAGCAGGTGACATGTACAATCCTGCAGCAAGCCCCTTAATGCACTAATTTAATAGTAGCGCCTTTGGGACAACCTGCTTGATTTCAGTCAGTCTCAGGAGCCACCACAGAGGTAATGTGGAACCTGTTTCCACTACAGTAAGCTGATTTTGTCTGTTTACTATGCCAAAGTCTGTCAGATTTCATTTGAGTATAAAAAGAAAAAAATCTTGAATTAAAAATGGAATGCTAGGGATCTCTGATCTAGACTCCCTACTTTATACAGGTAAGACAACTGATTCTAAGGATGACAGTGCTGTGGAATATTCCTGTACACTGTGTGCCTTATGCTTTAATAAAAAGGCTGATTTGGTCTATAGCATGGCAGAATAAGGCAGAATAGGTGGGAAAACCAAACTGAAAATACAGACAGAGAAAAGGGTGGAGCCAGAGATATGCCAGCAGCTACCAGATAAACAAGACATACTAGGAGACAAGTAAAGACACGAACCACATGCAAGATGTAGATTAATAAAAATGGGCTAATTTAAGTTGTAAGAACTAGTTAGTAATAAGCCTGAGCTATAGGCAGAAAAATATTGAAATTACTATAAGTTTTTGAGTGATTGTTTGGGACTGGGTTGTTGGGGCAGGAAAGCTCTGCCTCTGTTTACACTCCAGAGCTTCTAAAATTATACACTAAGTGTCAGGAAATGACAGAAGTCTCTGTCTTACAGAGTTCCTTTTATGGATGGAATCAAAAAAAGTTTGTCAATCAGACAGATTTAGTCTTTAAAGAAATGATACAATTATCAGTTATCGGTGTGTGTCAGTATGAAGATGAGATGAAGAAATCAAGGCAGAAGCATACAATAGCTGAGATTCACAGTGAAATGACATGAATGAATCGCAACAATGTAAACCAAAGGTTCTGCCCACACAGCATCTCTGAAGCCGACAGCCACAAGTGTTTGCTGCTATAGCAACCATATGACCAATACTCAGAAACATGGACAGCCCTGTGCTGAGGTGGAAAGATTACTGAAGTTAGAATTAGAGGGCCATAAATGCACCTCAATTATGATACTTACTATCTAGGTATTTGGCCCAAAGTTAGACAAGCCACTAACCCGAGTTTCCTAAAATCATAAATGTCAAGGTGCCCAAACAAAGAAGGTTTTCAACACAATAATCTTTTTGGTGGAGCACTGTCATTGAACATTTGGGTTCCCTGCCTTTGGTGTGATAACATTCATTATACCATTATATTGAGACAGGAGCTGAGTGTATAAAAAGAGATTAGAAATCCTGGGAAATTTCTCTGGGCTTTCCCTTTTGTGAACTTCTAGCAGCATGGCGGTAACCATATAGAAATAATGAGTTAATCAAGCAGTGATCGAGCCACAACAAGCCCAAAAGACGGGCTGCTCAGTAGATGTCCTGACCGTTATCAGGGTGACTCTATGAGTGACTCAGTTTTGCCAATCAGGCACCACCCAGAAGTCGCAAGAGGTGCTCAGTTAATGAGTATCTTGGCACGGAAACTCATGTTACTAATATTACAAACTCCTCTTATTTTCTTCTGCTACTGATTTAGTAGATGTAGCAACAACGGCAGATTGAAAAGCACAGCAGAATATCAAGATGGTGACATTACCCAAGAAAGACTTCACTCCAGATCCCCCCCCCCAAAAAAAAAAAAACAGAAAACAGAGCAGTGATCCAATCTGTCAAGTGAGCAAAACTTCCTCCGCTGGGTAGCTAAAGGAGGGAAGTTCCCAAGTAAAGCCACTGGACAGTCACAAAGGAGTTTCCAAGCCCAGAACCTTGGGCCACCTCCATCTAGGCAGAGACCAGGACTCCCCCTTAACTTACCTGGGAGCCCAGCAGCATCCTGGTGAAGCCACAAGAACACATAATCAGAAGACTAAAGTATGTTGTCTCTATCATGAAGTCAATGAGCAGGGATGGAAATTCAATTCTTAAATTGCTTTTTATTCAGAGAGCATGTGTTCTGAGCACGCAGAGACCAACATTCTAAAGACAAACCTTGTATCTTATCTCCAGCCAGCCTGACTTTACAGGGAAGAAGCAAAAACAGAGGCAATCAGTCATCCCAGAGCTCACTCTTGCCCCTTGGGTCAGGTTCCCAGCTGCACCTCTGTGATCTGTGATGTCTTTACCTCTTGGCTTATCATCACTTGCACCCTTCTGCCATGCTCTAGAAGTGTGGGATCAGGTAGTTCTTGACACCCTGAAGTCTATTTCATGTGTGAAGGTATCAACCATCTAGGCAGGAAGGGGAAGATGGGATTTCATAACAAAACAAAAATTAGCTGTGTTTCTATGTCATTAAATGGCCTATATGTGCAGATTTCTTCAAACAACGTTAAGTTCAAATGTGTCGCATACTATATAAAAGTGCCCTGGTCACTAACTCTTGCCCCCTATCAATGTAAGAGAGCTCCTAAAAAGCAAATGGAGAAATGTGAATATCTTAACTCATCTATCCTGACTTCTTCTTTGTCTTAGCTGTAAATGATTCAGGTGTTTAAAAGTTTAAGGGCAACATGTCAAAATGAAAGAAAAACAGAAGGTGCTGCTAACCTCACCTTTTCTATCTACTAAGTGAGAAAAGGCTGCTATTACTGAGTTTCAGTTATGTGGTATGTGGAGTTCAGAATTAATAACAAGAGCCAGTGGCTTACAGTGGACCAGAGATGCCCACTAGACTTTGAATCCCATGAACCTCTCACAAGTTAGATACACATTCGCTTTTTAGTGTATGTTGTGTATATACACTGTCTGATTCCTGGGACACCGTGACTATGGTCAATTTTACTCCTAGGACTAGATTATATTAGATGGCACATTTGAATTGAAGAACATAAGATTTACCTAGGTTGGTAATCTGACTATAGCATATGAATCTTTTAAATCTAGGGACAAAGTCAGAGATGAAGTCAGACGTGGGGCAAGAAGATAACTCGGCAGACTACTGCTGGTTTGAAGGTATAGGAAGCTGCAGGATAATGAGGCATATGAGGGGCTTCTAGGAACTAGAAACATCCCTGGCAGACAGTCCGTGAGCAAATGTGATTTTATTCCTACAAACACAAAGGACTTAAATCTGCTAGTAAAGCAATCAATTTTGGGCACAATGTTTCCCCCAAAACTCAGTTTCAAGATAGAACCTGAGATCCTAGGCATCCCATGCTAGACTGCTGATGGATACATGTGAACTGATACATAGACACAGTTTTAAGGTAATCTGTAATGATTTGATACATATCAATAGGATACAACGTAGTGCCAATAACAGGAAAAATTGCTTGGTTAGAAGCTGCACAGTAGAAAAGACAAGTGGAGATTCTAAAACAGTCAAAAAGCCAAGGTAAGATATCTACAAGATTTAATTTTTCTTTGGAGTAGGATTTTGTGCAGTCTAGGCTGTTCACAAACTCACCATGTGGCTACTGATAGCTGTGAATTCGTGCTCTTCCTCCTCCCGTTTCTGGAGTGCTAGAATTTCACATGAGAGCCACTACTCCCCGTGTTATGTGGGGCTCAGGATTCAAACCAGAGCCTCAAGCAAGCTTGTCGAGCACTCTACCAATTGAGCTACACCCCCAGCTCTGGAGGCATCAGTCTCATAGATAGCATCTCAACTGCAATGAGGAAGGGTGGATGGCTGCAAAACCATATTTTCCAATATCTGAAAGAAAATCAGTCCCTCTAGAGCAACGGCTCTCAACCTTCTTAAAGCTGTGACCCTTTCATACAGTTCCTCAGGGTGTGGTGATCCCCGACCATAATATTATTTCATTGCTGCTTCACAGTTGTAAGTTTGCTACTATTATGAATTGCAATGTAACTATTTTTGAAGACAGAGGTTTGTCAAAGGGGCCATGACCCACAGGTTGAGACCTGCTAGTCTAGAGCTATATAACCAGACAAACCACCTTTAAATAACATAAGACAAGTAAAAAATGCTCTCAAGAGAACATAAATAGAGTTTTTCCTGATTAGTCACTGATTGAAAGAGTGTTTTGGAGAAAAGCAAAATGGTCAAAAGGAAAATCTGAAATGCCTGGAAGGAAGGCGAACTAAGAGAATGGTAACTATGTTAGCTTTGAAATTTTACTACATAAAAAAAAAAATAACTGAAATGTTCTTTCAGTGGAAGCTCCACCCCAGCCCCTGGCATCCATATACCTAAAGAATGGAATGTTTCTGTGGAAGCTTCACCTCTATCCCTCTCCCCTACCTGTCTCTCCAAACCCTGCCTCATTTCAGAAGTCCTCCAAACATGGCTCTTCCCTGAGAGATCCTGAAGACCATCGGAACAGAGTATTTAATATGCCACCCCCCAGAAAAAAAAACAGACACGTGGTTTTCTTGGTCTGGCTTCCCCATCTCCGATGTAGGGAGCCAGAAAATTATCCGGGATTGTTTTACCCACTAAACCTGGGCTTTTTCTAATTCAGTTTGATTTGGTCTGATTTTAATCGCTGTATTAATGGAGAGGCTTATCAGGATGCAGAAACTTTTCATCTGGAGGTTCCACTGAGGGACTAATTTTGTTCCACCGAATGGCTGATTTCCCCCCTCTGGCCAGGGCCACAGGGTGGGAAAACACCCTTCTCCCCCATGCTTGCTCTCTGCCAGACTAAGATCAGCTTTCAGATGGGTAAGCTGTTCTAAGTCATTGCCTTAGAGGCCTGGGGCCTCCTTTGATTTTGGGGGTGTCCTGCCAAAGGTGCTGGCATGCCAGACCCCTGATCCCATTACTGGAGCAAAGACCTGACTTTGTTCTGTGGGACCACTTCTTCAGAAGACATTCTGTTAGAAGGAATAGCCCACAAAACTCCCCTTCTTTTTGACCCAAAGCCTACCACAGTGGATACATTGCATTAGGCTTCAGGTCCCGACATAGACTTTTGAAATGGGTACCTACAACTCAAAGCCAGATCCCCAAACATCCTTGAGGTGTCTTTTAAAAAAAAAAATCTTTAAATTGGGGCTATCTGACACCATATGTCATGAATGCCTGATTGCTCTGTGCACTAAGGTCTGGCCTGAATACGTCCTTGGCAATCACACAACGGCCAGTGCTGGCAACTTTTGAATTTTTCATCGCCTGTGACCTTGAAACTTTTTGCCAGCATGGGGACAAGTAAACAGAAATGCCATATATCCTTGGCTTCTACGTATTGCCCTCAGTACAGGGTCTCATGGTACCTCCTTGTTTGCTAGGGTCACAGTGCCTTCAGAGGTGGAAGGTACGCCCCTAAAGACACCATAAACTAGCAGGCTATATTTTGGATTGGCAATGCTTCCCACCGAAAACATAGTCTAACCAAAAATCCAGGATCCAGAATGAGAAATGTCCTTTTGAATGCTTACAGTAGTTCAAGAGAGTGCTAAAACAATGCAGACTAGTGTCAAGGGTTAAGAGTGGACCTTTGTTGCTGACAATGTACACTTAAGACACAGAATCAGATAGATGTTTTATGTGGATCTGAACCAAAGCCTCCTTCCTGTGCTCTAGCTCTGGTGGTGCCAGAAAATGCTGCACAAGCTGTCAAGGGAGGGAGGCAATTCTGCCCAGGTACCACACCTATGAATCACAGCAATGACCAGCAGGGCAGGATCTCCATAGAGGTGAAACAAGAGTCACTCACATGTTGGTGATAACCAACAGCTGTCTAATTGAACTTAAGCCCTATACAACCGGAGAGCAATTATTCTCGGTAGTGGAAACCTAGCCAGCTTCCCAGAGTTAGGAAGGGCATGGATGGTAGAAGAAATTCTCCCCCCATAGCTTTGCTAAACCAGAATTATTACTTACTGCATTCCAAATCTCATCCTTACACCCCCAGACAAGTGTAGGGAGTTGCCAGATCACACATCAAAGAAGCCTCTGTTTGCAGCAAATGGAGACTATCACAACACACACACACACACACACACACACACACACACACACTCAAAATGCAATACAGAGACCAACAGATCACAGGGAGCCCAACCTCAGTGGCCACATCTATATCACAGCTCCTACCTCTATGGCTCAGGGAACACGCAGAATAGAGGGTGAAAAGACTGTAAGAGCCAGAATACCAGGAAGTCAGCTGTGGGACAGTGTCTCCTAGAAACAGCTGGCTCAACAAGACAGGAACAATGCAGTATCAATGGACATTCTGACATGGTTGGGAATAAAATGTCATGGGGCCCACCCACAGACAAGTAACCACAGGCAACTAATGACTCCGGGGACAAGAATTAGCCCCTCCCAGAGATAAGTCTCCTTATTGGTCAGTCAGTGCACAGTGGCCAGCCCTGAATTTATGTGCACATAAAGAACAAAAACAGACTAAGCAGGTTGATTATATATTTGTGCATATATACATACATATACAGATATACAGATATTTATATGTAACAATAATAATCAAAGGAATAGAGGCTATCAACTTGAGTGTGGTGAGGTTCTAGGAGGAGTTGGAGGTAAGATACCTGGAAAGGAACTGGAGGGATGAAAAGGGGGAAAATGAAGAAATTCCCTTCCAACTGAAAATATCTTAATGAAAATATAAATAAATAAGCTTTCGCTATGAATTTGATTAGTTTATGAAACTTATTTTTCTCTCATTCCCAAGGGACTCCCAACCGGCATCTTCTCATTCATATACAGGTGGATCACCCCCCCCACACACACACAGGGTCTAAGGCTACTATCCTCTTCTGAGGACTACAGGACAAGTTCAAAACTCATCTCGGGGCTCTTCAGCTGATCATGTGAAGGAACTGTGAGACAGGCCTGTGAAATGTATGATATCACTTTCGCCAGAGCTCCTGGTGTAAAAGGTCACTTCAAAGGTTCCTCCTTTCTTAGCTCCCCCTAGTCATAAAAGCCAATGGTCATAACCCAAAGTCACCAAGTTCTTACATGAGGGAGGATTTTCCAAGGTTCATAATATGAACCCAGTAACAGGAAATCCAGATCTTCTGACATCTATTTCGGGGCCAGGACATGGCATCATCATGCAGGGCCATGTGTGCAGCTCTCACTTCTGCCCTGAAACCTCTGCAGTGCTGCAGGGGGTTTCCTCCGCCTCCCCTCTCACCCTTTTCTGGACTCACCCAGATTTTATTTACATATGTTTTCACTACGCCTAAGCGGCCCTAGGCAATCATTATATTGAAGCCCAAAATCTAATAAAATAGTTAATATAAAACTATAGCAATGCTGTTAAAAGGAAGACAATGATTGTGACCTGGCCTCTACGGAAATGGAGAAGTGGTCAAATCACTGTGCTATTTTGACCTGCCTCTAATTATAGAAGGAATTGTATGAGTCTAATCAAATGTACAATCACATGGTCAGTGACTCAGGGCTCTGAGAAAAGTCAAACTGTGTTCGCAGCACCTGTGCTCCAAAGATCCAGTATGTCACTTCTGCAGTTAAATTATTCATCTTGGTGGTGTTAGAAGCCAGGGTTGAGGCTCCCCTCAGCAAAGGGAAGGACTTGAACAACACGGTTCCTAAATTCCTTTCCAGGGCAATGTCTATGATTTTGAGAGGTTGTGCAGAAGGAAACTAAGAGACTGGGTAAAAGTGAAAACGTACATGGAAGGAAACAGGAAGCAGGAATTATAAACTTAACAGTCTTTCCCTCTCTCAGGAGCCGAAGAACCCTGGGCTCAGGCCCTCACACCCATTCTCTTTTCTCTTCCACCATTTTACTTGAAATAAATGATGCTTTGAACTCTAAATGTTGTAAGTCAAAACTATACACTCTTCGTGCATAATATAAATCGACTTAAGCAAATCCCAAGGATCGCTCTAAAAAAACTTAATGACCCTTCTGAGCATGGCATTGTAGGCATCAGAGATTCACAGCCGTTCTTTATAGTGGTTCCGTGAGCCATGAGCCACAGACATGCTGCATCGTGTGAGACAACTATGCAGTGTGGAGGATTGAAAAGGGAGAAACCCAATGGAAGGTGAGTTTCACCCACACTGGCCCTGAAAAAAACCATCAGCACTTGCCTCAGAACAGCTCCTTGTTAGGTTTTGGGCAGTACACAACCTACTGTCTTCTGAGGTTCTGGGACACACCGGTGGCAATTAAGGGGATATGAAGGCTCCTTAGCCACATCTCTCCATGAAATGGAAGGAAAAATGTATCCTTTACATAGGCCACAAATAATTCCTAGTCCCCGGCAATTAATAATTCACAGCATCTGAAGACCATTGCGCATGACTCTGACTATCAATCTACCACTGCTGAGGGAAAAAGGAAACAAAAGAAACGCTACCATTCTGACACAGCCACTCCCTAAACAACAATCAGACAGACTAAATTTCATAGATTTCCTATAATAACATTCACTTCTGCTTTAAGGGATCATTCAGTACAATTGTAAGTATACTTTTATAATCCATATTCTTTTATGACTTGAAGAAAAAGTTTCCATAGGGCTGGCCAATGCCACAACCAAATCAGAGCGTGGGCACAATACGTGGGTAGTTTGTTGTTTGCCCGCTCATCTTCTCTCTCCCCTCTTCTGATATTAGACAACAGAAAATGATTGAACTCAGATGGAACACACTTCTTGACTTTCTCAATCAAACTCCATTTCTGCTAGAAGTAGCTAAAAAAGGGAAGTCTACTGGGGGAACTTCTGATAAAGTTTTGCTTTCCTAATAAAATTTAGAAGGGACCAAAATGATGTGATCTCTTTGCCCTCAACAAGGATGTCTTTAATCCACTTTATATTATCTATTCAGAATATCATGGAGTGAGTAATTTTTAATAAGCAGAAACTTATTTCTCACATTTCTGGAGTGTAAGAAACCCAAAACAGAAGAGCCAACATTTATCAAGAGGCTTTATATTGTGCTACCCCGGTGCTGATTCAAGAAAGTAAGAGAGAGAAATCAGGAGAAGGTAGGTCCTCTCCCTTAATAATGGAACAGCACTCACCCACCCATGAGGGAGGACAGCCCTGATGTGGAATTTCCTCTTAGGGGCCCCACCTCCCAGCAGTGTTGCCATGGGAACATTGCAGAACAGCAATGTTAGAAATATTACCAGAGTCAGAGGATCAGAGAGTTTGCTGTGAGACTGTGTCTCCTAGCAACATGATGCTACACTCACTAAGTTTCACTAAGGTGACTGCTCAAACGAGAGCTGAAAAAGAACAACACCAACGGACATGCTGAAATACCAGTAAGGCCTCAACCCTGCACAAAGAACTATAGGCAAAAGCTGGGAGTGGGAGAGGTAGCCTTCCTTAAGGAAGGGCATACCCATTGGCTATTCAGTGCCAAACGGTAGACCTTAAGACATACAAGCAAGTAACATACAGACTGAGCAGGGTGTATTTAAGAAGTGTGTGTGTGTGTGTGTGTGTGTGTGTATGTGTGTGTGTACACATATATATATATGCATGTGATTAACAATCAGTGAAAAAGAGGCCATGAGTTTGACAGAGAGCGAGAAGGGATATACGGGAGGGTTTAGAGGAAAGAATAGGAAGGAAGAAATATAATCATGTAATAATTTCAAAAATTTTTCAAACTGAGTTTTATCTAGGACACATATTCCAGCCAGGGCAGGACGTTTGTCATGAAAGCATCCATTATGTTACCTTTTGAGGTAAAGATTATGAAGATGGGAGCATCACAGAAATACACTCAAATGTCACTGAGGGCCTCTCAGTCTGCTCAGTCTCTACGACCTCAGTGTTGTCTTCTTGCCACTGAAAGCCTCCTGTCAGCAGGAGAGAATCTCACAGAACCCAGGGCCCACAGTGAATTCACCTTCCCTTGGTCTACTGATGACAACCATACCCAACAGCACAATCCCCCTTTTGATCTAGCCTCTCTTAACTACGTCAGTTTTGCGTCTAATTTTTTTTTACTTTTATGCATATACTATTCGCATTCTCTCTTGCACTTGAGAAGCTGGAATGAAGAAGAATTCGCCATTGAGGTATTTCTGAAGACAGATGCTCCTCATTTTTTATTGGGAAATAATAGATTTCAACTTAATTACATTCAGTATGAGCTACTTTGAAACAAACCCCAAACTAACTAAGTTAGATGGTCCTGTGTTTAATTTGCTGCATATATTTGAAAGGGTAACAATCAGAGAACACTAGCCAGCTTTCTGTCACTGCAGCTAATGCTGGCTACTTAGGAAGGAGAAAGAGATTTATTTGGACACGTGGTTCTAAAGGTTCCAGCTCAAGGTCAGGTGGCCCCATTGGTTTGACTTCTAATAAGAACAACTTTGTACAGAAATGCAAGAGACACACGTTGGAACAAGTGAACACTCATATAAACCAAAAGTTAAAAGACTGAAGATTTCTACACACCAAACACGTTTCACATGGCCTAAAGACCTTTCACTAGGCCCTAGATCCTCAAAGTTCCACTGGCTCTAAAGGTGTCTCATCCTCCAACACCTGCTGGAGATACTCATCCAATGGCTCTCAATCTTGCTAATGCTGCGACCCTTTAATTCAGTTCCTCATCTTGTGGTGACCACCTTTCCAACCATAAAATTATTTTTGTTCCTACTTTTTAGCTGTAATTTTGCTAGGTATGAATATCTGTGTTTTCTGAAGGTCTTAGATAATGCCTGTAGAAAGACCATCCCCCCAAGAGTGTTACAACTCACAATTTGAGAACCACTGGCATAGACAATATCTCTAGTATAATAGGCAAGTACCACGTGCCATCATCCATTGTGTGCTTCTTTATCAATAGAGTTAGTCATGCAGGTTGATGAAGTTACATGACTCTGCCATGCTTTTTAGAATACGGTTGTACATGCTGAGCATGTACATAGCTTGGGCACATAGAAAGTGTCTCGACCAGGCTCATTTACATACAAAAAAGAGAAAAGTGAGGTAAAAGAATAGCTCTGAAATTTTGAGATGTGCCAATATTCTTCCAAGACGAAGACAGGAACCAAAACCAGTCTGCTACCAAAGCTACAAACTTTGTCAATAGAAAGCTGCAGGATCAACCTACATGTCAGTACATGTACACACTCCAGGGTCAACTTACATGCCAGTACTGTGTTTTTGTTCTTTATTTTCTGTTTGTTTATTTTTTCTGTAAAACTAATTTCTCCTTTTCTCATAAAAAAAGTCAAATAGGATATAATGAATTTCTGTATTGCCTAATCCTTCCCAAACAATTTCACTAACTGGGGACAAAGCATTCAAACACATGCCTATGAGGGCTATAATCATTCAAGCACCACAGAGACTGTTCACCATCTTTTTTTGTCTGAAACAAGTGCTTTGTGGGTAGTAAGAAACCACAAAAGCATTCCTGTGTGTGCTTCTACATTATAGAAGGGTAATTGGCTCTATTGTCTAAGTGTCCTTAATCAGTAACTGAAATATTTTTGTTCTCCACAGTGTACCATGTGTAAAATGTAAAGCTGGATGCCAATGGTGGTGTCTGAGCCCTTGGTGGTGTCTGGCTTTGATAAAGGAGACAGGGGTATGTTGTCCTTTGGGGGGGTAGGAAAAATTTGGATATATTTTGCTTTGCAACACCCTCTAACATCAGCCTCTTTCGAGGTCCAGGAATAGGCCTAAGCAGTTCCAGTCCCAAGGCCAGTATAGAACCAGGGTAGAGAGCCAAGCCAACTTGTGCGGTTGGCCATCCTGTGACCTGTGTTCTTCCATCTGTCCCATCTGTTTCCATCTGTCAATTATCAGTCCTCTGACGTTAATCCCATTGTCTCTTAATGGGTTAATGGATGAACAAGCTGCAATGGAGCCAAATGATGAAAATCAGCTAACAATAAAAACGAGCAAATGAATGATTCACGGAACTATTGAACAAATCTCAAGTGTGTGATGTGCTCTATTCATTGCCAGACTCAAAGCTTCCACTATGTGCAAACTCATTTGACAGACATCTGCTAATGTTTCCTAAATCCCTAAGTGATGGACAGCAGAGATTATACAAACCCATGAATGCAATAGAAAACAAAGGATTTTGTACCAAAGGGCAAAAAAAAAAAAAAATCCACATTATTTATTTGCAGGAAATATTTTAAATAAAATAAATTCATTTAAAAGAAAAAATGTTATCCTCATAGCCATCTATGTAATAAAATAAGAAATACCATGCAAAGAATCAGAATCCTGACTTCCTTTTTTTTTTATTCCTGGACAGTATATACATGAATATACTGAATTTTTGGTCATTTTTTTCATTCCCCCATTACCTTCCTCATCTCCCTCCCTCTCTAAATGAAACTCTTCTTCTTCCCAATAAGTCCCCCTTCAATGGTATGTGTGTGTGTGTGTGTGTGTGTGCTTATATGTGTCTGTGTTTGTGTGTGCATGTGTGTGTACATGTGTGTATGTGTTTGTGTAGGTATTTGTGTGTGTGGTGTGTGTGTGTATGTTCTACTGAGCAAACTAAAATCATTTTCATGAACTTGGGTGGGACATGATTACTGGAACATGGGCAACTTGAAACGGGCTGTATCACTAAAGAAAACGAAACCCCTCCACCAGCAACCATTAACGACCCACAGTCCTTTTGTGAAAAATGGAGTCTCATAAGCTGCAATGAAAATGCCCAAACCTTGTGTGATTCTTATGCAAGTACTCACAGAGGCTATGAGTTTCTGCTTACAACAGCTGTGCTGTGTCCCGAAGACTCCCTTGTGGCATTCCCTCACAGCCTCTGCTCTCCCGCCCTTTGTACACCCTCCCTTCCTCGATGGCCCTGAGCCTTTGACACAGATGTCCTGCTTGGGGCCAATCACTCTCCCATCACTGATTCTCCTCCCTTTAATAAGTAGAGAGTCTCTGTAGGAACCGGGACCCACTAATCAAAAGGGGAGCTTTGCTGAAAGCACCTCAGAGCAGCACTTGTCTATGGCTATAAACATAACAATTTTGTAAGGCAGAAATCCCATTCTTATATAAACTTCATAAATCGCTCCTTACTTCTGTGTCCTGATTTATAAAATGAGAGTCAGAAGCCAATTCTCTGAAACCTGATTGACCCAGCTCTATGAAGAATTCTATGAAGTTAGCATGCTGCATCATATGGAATTTCCCAAGTTGTTCATCGTAAGCATTAGCAAAGACTAAGGCTAGCTAAGGGAGGTAGCTGGGAGGGGGAGGCATCAAATGAAGCTGTTTCGTAATGTAAGATGATCCCTGAAGAGGAAGTACTAGTAAAAATCTTTCTCACCAGAAAAACAGGAGTGTCAGATTTAATGAAAACTCTTAAATATTGAGCTACACATAACACCTTTTCAACTTAATATTTTAAAACAAAAATTATGCATCATTATGGGATGCCATGTGATAGCCAACACATGTATACATTGTGTAATATTCAAATTAAGATTAACATAACTATACCTTAGAGATGTTCCAATCTTTGAAATATAAAAACCCAAAACCATTTCTTTTAGATTTTTTGAAATTTTCATAGTATTGTTATTTGTTATGGTCAGTCTCCTATGCAGAAAAATACCAAATCTTACTTTCCCGGCAAGATTTAACTTACTGCTAATTAAGCAACCTTCCCCAGCTTATCATTCCCCATTTAATTTTTTAAAACAATTTTCCCATTTTTGGTCAAAATAAACTTACAGTATCACTTCTCCCTCTCTATGGACTGGACTCCAGGAGTTCAACCCAGTGCTTAGCAATGGATCTCTGCATCTGCTTCCATCAGTTGCTGGATGAAGGTACTATGAAGACAATTGAAGTAGTCATCAATATGATTAAAGGGGAAGGCCCCTCCCCACTATTGCTTAAATTCTTAGTCGGGGTCATCCTTGTGGATTCCTGGAAATTTCCCTAGTGGCTGATTTCTCACTAACCCCATAATGGCTCCCTCTTCTAAGGTATCTCTTTCCTTGCTCTCCCTCTCTGTCCTTCACCCAACTCGACCTTTCTGATCCCTCATGTTCTCCTCCCTGTTCCTCTTTCCCTTCCCGACTCATTTACCATCCTCCCCCACCCTACCCTCATGCTGCCACTTTATTAAAGAGGTCTTGTCTACTTCGCCTTCCCATGAGCTCCATGTATATCTAACAATTTGCCTTGTTTCCTGTCTTCTCTGGGGCTCTGGACTGCAGGCTGGTTCCACAGAAACTGACCTGAGCTAGTGGGAGCTCACTGACTCCAGCTTGGCAGCTGGAGAACCTTCATAAGACCGAACTAGGTGCTCTGAATGTAGGAGACAGTTGTGTGGCTTGGGCAGTTTGTGGGTTCACTAGCAGAAACCAGTATTTATCCCTGGTGCATGAACTTGCTCTTTGAAGCCCATTGCCTATAGAAGGATACCTTGCTCAGCCTAGATGCAAGGGTGAAGGCCTTGGCCCTGTTTCAAGTAATGTAACAGACTTTGTTGACTCCCCCTGGGAGGCCTCACCCTGGCTGAGAAGTGGATAGGGAGTGGAGTGGTGAGAAAATGGAGGGAGCGGGAAGACTGGAGAGAGAGGGAGCTGGGATTGACCTGCAAATAAGATTGTTTTAGAAATAAAACTAAAATAAAATGAAATTAAAAATAAAATGGGAAAGAGAGCAAAAATAATGTTTCTTTCCGCCAGAGATGACGCTTCTGCATTTTGCTTTTGCCTCTGATGGTGGATGGAGGATGAGAAAGAAGGGACTTTTTAGGCCAACAGAGCAATGTGAAGTTACTCACATGGTATGAACTCAATCTGAAAGCAGCGGAGCTACTCATAGCTTCTTACAAAAACTCCAGACCAGTCTTGCTGTTTCCATTATAATGGAATGTCCCTTTAAATTTCTTGTCTCCGTTCTAATTGAGAATGCTCTATGAAACCGAGGGAAAATAAAAAGGTCACTTCAGTGGACTTTAAGAAACCCTAAGTGACATCATAGCAGAAGTAGAGTAAGGGATCAATATCATGCTAGAATCAGGGAAAGACTTCAGAAATGGTTAAAGCCAAGTGTGGAGATGACAACTGCTTTGAGATTTTGCTTTAATATCTAAAATCTCTAATGTAGTATACTTATTATCATTGGAGTCTAATATTAAGTCAATACATAGACTATTAAATACAATGTATTTAATTGTATTTGACTAACTTTGTGTCAACGTGACATAAACTAGAGTCATCTAAGTGGAGAAAACTTCAGTTGAAAAAATTGCCACCGTAAGATCTGACTGTAAGGCATTTTCTTAAACAGTGATTGATGGGGGAGGTACCAGCTTATTGTGAGTGGTGCCATCCCCGGGATGGTGGTCCTGGGCTCCATAAGAAAGCAGGCTGAGCAAGCCATGAGGAGCAATCCAGTAACAGCATTCCTCCATGGCATCTGCATCAGCTCCTGCCACCAGGTTCCTCTGCCCTGTGTGAGCTCCTGTTCTCTTTTCCTTCTGTGATGAACCGTGATTCAGAATCATAAGCCAAAAACCCTTTCCTCCCCAGGCTGCTTTGATCATGGTGCTTCGTCACAGTAATGATAACCCTAGCTAAGCTGTATGGTTTGCCAATTCTCAAGATTTAATGTTTAGAAATATGAGGACTTAAAGAACAAATAATTCATGTATGCTTGATTTACTTTCCCTGCAGTCACCAAATGGTAGCTTCCTAAGAGCCTCTTTATGTGCTGTGTTGGGCTTATTGAGTGTATTGAATTTTTCTGCAATAAAAGTATCTTGTAACAGGAAATCTGAATTATGTGGCAGAAATGAACCCTGGAAGCTACTGTCTGTAAAAGATGTTTGGGTTTAACATTATCACTGAAGATGCAAAGTGAGTTTTGAACTAAGCAAAATATGATTACTCGGTCCATTATCTCTTGGAATTTCAGAGCCTCAGAACCTCAGCTGTCATCAGATACAACCTCCAGGCTGATGCAGAGGCCCGCTCTCCCTACCTTGCTAGAACATTTGTTTCCAAAGCCAGGCTGCTCTCTACCACCTACGACAGAATCTGACAATGTATGTTACTGTAAATTGTAAGTTACCTCTAGCTCCCTGACATCTCTCCTGTCTATTGAGACCAGATTTGTTTCCCAAGGATCCAAACCAAGAATCAAGTTCTGCCCTCAAGAGTACCAAGGATGTTCGCTTATTTCTATTCATCTATTCTGTGGCAAAATTAGTTAGAATCATGTCTATTACTTGGTTTTTTCAAACTGACATCAAATTTCTTCTTCCTCTACAAAATTATGTTTTCCTCCTGTCTACCCTTCTCTAACTACTGCAAGATCCCAAGTACTCTCAAATCCTATATGTCTACATGAAAACACGCTGGTTCCAGGATATTCAACCAGCCGTGAGTTGAATGAGTGACGTGAAATGAATGACAGTTCTCTATTGCTATGGTATTGTGTTCTTCATCACCACTTCATTCTTTAACATGAAAAACCTTTCAATAAAAATTTTCTTCAAGTCTACGATGAAGAGTTTACATGAGATCAGCAGGGGAGCAACTTTATCAGTGGAAATTTTACACGAGGACCAGTATCATGTGAAATCAATCAGGGAATTACCTAGTTAAAAGGAAAGCTGTAGATACAGAAAAGAGAAGCTTGGTGTCTATTTAAAGGCCCCGCATCACAACCTCCACTTTTGTAGGTTGAGAAGAAATAAAGAGAAAAGAGCCAATGTCATGTCTTTAATGTGTTCCCCCAGGTTCATGAAGACATTTGAACATTTATTTCATGGTTGCTGGTGACGGTGTCATGTAACTCAAAATAGCCTCAAATGTGTTATGCAGCCTAGGCTAACCCATAATGCCTGATTCTCCTGTTTCAAATCCCAACCATCAGGATTACAGCTGTATACGAACATGCTGGGCTAGAACTTGAATACTTAGTCCCTGATACTACAATTTTTATAAGTGTGACACATAAGTGATGATTGGGCAACTGAGAAAACTGATTTCATTCTCATAATAAGTGGGGTTTTTTTTAATGATCTTGCCATCGGGCCATCTTTCCACCTATGCCATGGTGCATTCCGCCATGATGCAGGGCAGCTGAAGACCCTCGCTGGATGCCAGCTGCTTTCAATCTCTCACCCTCTATGACTCTGAGTCAGAGAAATACCTTTCTATGTATTGTAAGTAGTTTGTACTGTGTGGTGTTGTATTATAGATGCCTAAAATGAAGTAAGCAGATGCAAAGTCAAGAGGAGGACACAGGGAAGAAAACAAGAACAACAAATGGGCCTGGAGAAATTAAGATCCCGCCATGTGCACTTAACAGCAGAAACCTGCTCTCCAGCCCCGAGGTTCCCGTTAGTGAAGAGCAGACCTCCCAAGATCACTTCTAATGCCCATTTCAATAACATCTTCTCTTATACAACACGTGGAACACGGGCATATTTTCTTAATACTTTAAGCACCTCCGCACTTCAAAGGATTTTCACTTTGAAGCTGTCACATACTCCCCATCCCACGCCCAAAAAATAGAGCCAAGGTTTTTAGAAGATAACAATTACAGGAATTGTAAGTAAAAATCACCCGAGGTCACAGCTCCAATTACTGCTTCGCACATGGAGAACCTGTGGCTCAAAGCAGATGTGACCTTCCCAGGACCTTTCAGTTAGGAGAGAGATGTGCTCGTAAACCAGAACAATGGAGAGCAGAGTGTCCATGCTCTCATGATGAGGATGAGGATGGACTCGTGAAGAGTCCCCGCTGACAAAGCCTGAGTTATCATCACCTTCCTTCTCCACTGTACTTTTGCAGCCTTGGCTTTGTCTTGTTGCCTCTTCCTGATCAGGGGGTTGTTTTCTTTTCGAGAATAAATAAACAGCGTGAACCAATAAATATCTTTTTATTGCAGTATTTTTTCCCAGAATATGGAATACCACACACAAAGAAACTTCTTTTCTCCAAAGCAATAAATATTTATTATAAGACACAAACAGCGCACTAAATAAAGTGTGGGGTGCTTTTACTTTCTGTCAGTGCAATGTTTTCTCCAAGTTCATGGGGACATTGACCCAGAGTGGACACACAGCAAACAAATCTGAGTGATCTTGAGCACCAGTTTGGACACTGTACCAGATAGTTTTATGTCAACTTGACACTAGCTAAAGTCCTCTGAGAGGAGGGAACCTCAACTGAAAAGCTGACTCTGTGAGATTTGACTGTTGGCAAGTCTGAAGGGCATTTTCTTGATTAACTATTGATGGGGGAAAGCTCAGCCTATTGTGGCAGTGCCGTTCTCAGACTGGGGGTCCTGGGTTCTTTAAGAAGCAGGCTGGGCAAGCCCTGGGAAGCAAGTCAGTAAGCAGAACTCCTCCATGGCCTCTGCACTAGCTCCTGCCTCCAGGTTCCTTCCCTATGTGATTTCCTGCCCTCAGTGTTTTTGATGATTTAACTATTTGGTATTTGGAACTGTAAATGAAATAAACCCTTTCCTCCCCAAGTTGCTTTTGGTCATGGTGCTTCATCACAGCCATAGTAACCCTAACTAAGACAGACACTAAGCCAACAGTCCATAGAGCATGAGACCACTAACGTCCCATGCCTTGGTGCCTATGGTCAGTTCTCTCCTTCACAGTTGTATGAATTTCAGGGACCAAGTTGAGGTTTTCAGACTTGCATGACAAGCACCATTACCCAATGATGCTCTCTCAAACTCTGAATGACACTTATCTCATTCACCATTTAATCCAGTGGGAAGGGTTATAGTTCTTTTACTTATTTACTTTTATTTATTTATTCATTTATTCATGTGCTTATTTATTTATTTATTTTGAGGTAGTTTTTTTAAGGAGACAGGATTTCCTTGTGTACAGTCCTAGCTGTTCTGGAGCACTTTGTAGACCAGGCTAGCCTCGAACTCACAGAGTTCTGCCTGCCTCTGCCTCCCGAGTGCTGGGATTAAAAGCATGTAAAACTACACCTTTCTGGGTTGTAAATTCTTATTGCACACTACTGAATATTAGGATGCCCTGTTGTGATTGTACAGGCTTGGCAACTTGACGAAAAGGTGAATAGTAATCATATCTTAATATAAAACAACTAATTTCAAATTTTTCAGCTACCTGTTGAGAGTATGGCCGGCTGGCTCTTGGTCTTTGCTTTGCTCTCATCCTTTGCTTATTCTGTTACTGTTCACACTAGCGTCTTTCTGATAGGATAATATGGAAAAATAGATGATGCAGAACAATTAAAAAGGATATGAAGATTGGATGTCACACCTGGATACCATTAACCCTGGCTCTGTGAAACCCTAATCATGTCCACTGACTTGGCTGGCAAGCAAAGGGTAAAGAACTTTCCTGAAGCTGTACAACTGCCCCAGGAAAGACAGCATCTCTGGTGTGGCTGCTCTTCTGTTCTCTGGACCTCATTTCCCCCTAAAGAACAAGTACTAAAGCCTTTATCAACACAAACTCCTTCATTGTTTATGAGGGCCATGTCTGCCAAGCACATAAAAATCTCAGATAGCAACCCTGTGCCTTCTCTTGCCCTAACAACACAAATCAATAGCTAATTTGTAGAAAAATACACAATCTGGGATGCAGAAATGGGGGGGCATGGATGTAATTAGGGTGCCCCAACAGTCCAAGTGCAGGTTTTGCTGGTCCTCTTAGATGTATAATTGCAATAGGTTGATTTAGGTAACATTCTGCCAAAGGCAAGAAACATATTAGGTGGCCTTTGATGAAATTTCTAGCCTTATAAATCTGATTGTTGGTTCCATGCCCCTAAGAGGTGTGAAATTAAAAGGAGGTAGTTAGAGCAGAAAAATTGAGTTGTTTTGGAAAGCATAGTTGTTAAGACTTGAGGCACTCTAAGGCAAGCTCAGGGAGGACAGAAACCTCCCGTGGAGCAGAAGGGCAAAAACTCGCTTGATCTTGATTTTCAGTACGAATACAGACCGTGAAAGCGGGGCCTCACGATCCTTCTGACCTTTTGGGTTTTAAGCAGGAGGTGTCAGAAAAGTTACCACAGGGATAACTGGCTTGTGGCGGCCAAGCGTTCATAGTGACGTCGCTTTTTGATCCTTCGAGAAAAAAAAAGATTTGAGGCACTATTTTTTTAATGTTCATGCAATTTCCATTGTTATGAATAATTGTGATTCAAGAAGATGGAAGAAATAAGAGATAAATATTTAGCCAATGTTTTCTGCTAAAGATCAATATAAGATATAAGTGATATTGGTCCCTTTATTAAATTAGTAATAATCTCACATGCAGAACTGCCTGCTGTTTTTTATCCACTAGGATATAATAAGCACCCTTTTATGCATATGACAAAGTGTTAAGAAGAGAAATTCAAGCTTGGAATGGTGGCAGACTCCTTAATCCTGGCACTCTGGAGGCAGATGCAAGTGGATCTCTACAAGCTGAGGCCTGCCTGGTTTATATAGGGAGTTTCAAATCAGATAGGGATACAAAGTGGGGTCTCACCTTTAAAAAATAATTAAACAAGGAAGGAAGACATTAGTCATCGACTTTAAATGCTTGTGTGTGTCACACACTGTTCAAATGACTGTGTGTGTGTGTCATACACTGAGTTTATGCCAACTGATAGGTCTCTAAAGTGTCATGGACAGAGTCTCTGATCAGGGTCACTGCCAGGGCTTACAGAAGCAGAAACCTGGACATTACGAAGTATCCAAGGCTTCACATCTCCGAGAGGAGGACCCATCAGAGGATCCCACAGTGATCCTCACGTACGTGAGCTTTGATGTTGAGCTGTCATAGTGATGACCTCATAAGGCCTGAGGACAGGCAGAGAGTGACTCAATTCCACAGAACAAAACTCATTCAGAGTCTCATTCAGTGTTCCCTGCGCTCTACTCTAGATCGCATGCCATTGGCATTCCTTTGGCTCATATAGCTGAAAGGAAATTGCTATATGTTCCTGAATTGCCTTTATTAATAGCCGAGTCACACTTGATAGCTGAACACTGTAAAGATTTGGCTCCCCTGTTAAAGAAGTCAAATTACCTTTAGAATAACCCGAGTCAGCAGGTATTTGGAAGGGAGCTTTTTACTCCATTTCCGAACAATGTATTCTAAAGTACAAATTAATGTCAAACTTTAAGATCTGGGTGTTCAGCCTTGATGAAGATGGGGATATACTGGGAAAAAAATCTCTTCTCCAGTTTGCCTGGACCATCACCCATCATTCCTGATTGACAGGAAAGTTCTCCTTTCTCTGATTCAACGAGCGTTTTGATTCTAGCTGAACAGCAAACAGCAAAGAGAAAGGAAAAGTCAGCATTAGGAGCATTAATGAGATGAAAAGAGCTAATGAAATCAGTGAATACTGTAGGCACTCGTTTCCTTAGCTAGTCTCATCTAATTCTGTCACCATCATAATCTCAGGGAAAGCTATGATGAATTCCATGTTACAGCTGGAGATAGGTAGTCTGTGACTCCTAAGTGGTAAACGCAATGCCAGTGTCCCCATTCTCCAGCTGAAGAAGCTGCCTTTGCCACATCACACAGTATGGTGCTTCTTTCAATGCAAACAGCCATCAAGGTGACCCCTTGTGTGCTATATGGGGGGGCGGGGGGAGTACATAACCAGGGAGAGGGCTTTAAAGTCCACCAGCATGAGTTCGAATAAAGAATGTGGGCCTGTAACTAGATGCATTACCTTGAGCAACATCCCTTAATCTATTTGTGGCTCAATTTCCTTGTGTATTAAAGAGGATACTATCTTCAAGGAGCAATTGAAATTAAGAAAGAACATTGTAAAAGCATCTAATACCGTAGCTAATGAATAAAAAATTTTAGTTTGTATTCTTCCTTTTAAAAAAATCAATTAGTTCAATAAAAATATTTTTCTGAAAACATTGGGGACGTTCATGAAGCAAATGGAGACTGAAGAAGAGGAAAGCATTGGGCAGCTAAGCACTCCAGGGAAAGCAGAGGGGAATAAGATCGTTCGTAGGCGGAACAAGAGCGGAGAAAGAAACCAAGTAGATGGGCGTGCCGATCAAACCTCTGCGTGTCAAATCTTCTGAAGGTTGTTCTGATAAATAGCGATCTCTTCGGGATTGCCTTAGTGTCCGTGGCAACTACTACAGGGCGTCCTTCCACGGACTCCTTCCTAATGGCAACATACTCAACAATCCTCCTAAGTGAAGGGTTTTTTATCATACTCCTCTATACTGTAAAACCTGAAGGGGAAAGACATGTCTACCTGAAACCCATTGTTCCCCCAAACTATTTCTTCTCTCCATCCTTCAAAGCTTACTCTATCATCTGCTTTCTTGGTTTACCCCCTTTTCTGCCCCTTAATTGCTACTGTCACCTACAAACCACGGCCATCTATTGTCACTTGTTCCAGATTGTCTGTATTTTTCTTTTCACCCCTATTCCTTCTTGTTGAAACATCAGTGATGACATCAACACTCTGGTGTCTTGATTCCCTACCTCCTGTGTCCAACAATTAATTTCCCCTTTCCAGTCCAGTCTCCTAGTCCATCTTATTATTATTATCACTATTACTTCCAACAGCCAAGACTCAAGTTTCTTATTTTGAACACCAAGCTCTAGCCCTTGAGCTAATTCTCCCTCTTTATATCCATGGCATTTCTTTCAATTGTAGACTTCCAACCCACTGAAAAGTAGCAGGCACCCTACATTTCTTCTTGATCTTTCATCTCATCTCTTTCCTTATTTTCTTACCCAGTTCAAATTTCATTGATCTTTAATCAGAGTGGCTCTCTAAACACACCATTTCATGCTCTATGTACACTCAGCATACCCATTTGTCAGATATTCAATACCAGTAATATCTAACAATATGCCTATTCTAAATCTCTATACCTAAAAAACTGAATTTGCCAAAATGAAATGCATAATTGCATTGCTACCATATGGCTTCCTTTAAAGTTATAATTGCCAAAATCTTTTTACCAAATGCCTTCACTACAGGTGATTTTTCTCACTGCTACATGCTCTTATTCATCAGAGAGTCAAATTGGGTTTCTTCTCATTCTGGAACCATTTATCTATGATTTATTTGTGACTATCATACTGAGAGATTAAAGTACTTAGTTCTACAGCATGCCAACTTCTTAACTTCCCCATTCCAGATGATATGGACTTCCCCCTACCTCAAATACATACTTATTGTTTATGTCTGGAGGACTATCTCTCACATCATCAGCCTCCATTTTAACTGTCCCTTCTGGAATCTCCACCTCCTGTCTTCCCAGTTCACTCTCTTTCACGTGTACTTCAAGATTCTGAAACTTGTGGGCCGTTCATTCCATAGACCATACCATCTGCTCTTGTAAACATCCCTCTTTTCTTTCTATTAAATTTAGGCCCCAGGTTTCATTATTTAAATCACTCCTTCCACACATCCTCAGCTACATGCTTCCTTTATAGCTGATAAGCAAGCACCCACATTTTTTGTTCCTACTCTGATAACAGCTACATGTCTGTCACTGAGCAGCTGAGTGTGGCGGGAGGTAAATCTAGAACTTATCTGATCTTAACCCTCAAAAGAGCAAGTGCTGCCTAGCAACACTGTCCATTCCTCTGACACTCTCTCTCTTCAGACTCTTTTTTTCTTTTGCTTGTTTTCAAATATATTTTTTATCTTTGGTTGACACATAATATAATTGTATATTCTTAATAAGTACACTATATTTCAAAATGGGCACAATGTGTATCCAATCAAGGTAACTGCCCTACCCATCCTCTTAAATAGTTACCATTTCTTTGTAATAGGAACATTTAAAACCTTTTCTACCAGCAATCACAATACATACAATTAATTGCTGCCTCTCATAATTGGACATTGTGCTATAGAGCATGTGCTATATAGAGAACGATATTCCTCCTCTACAAAGACACCCGTGTTAACCCTCCTTCTACCACTCCTCCATCGCCCACATTTCCCTAAGTTGCTGCTAAGCACTGTTTTATTATCCGCTTCTAACAGCAAATATTTTAGCTGCCACATATAAGGTTATTCAGAATTTTTTCAAATACTCCTTAAACTCAAGATTCCCTTGTTCTATCACCCATGGGGCATTTGTTAGTATCCCAAAAATGTCTCCTCCATCCTTCTTAGTGAAAATGACTGGTAATGATATCCCCACTGAAATCCATTTTTCAAGTCAGTAGTCTTGGTTATTTTTACCTTTGCTGGACTCCCCACATTCGATCAATTGGCAAGGCTGGGTTGTAGAATGTTCTCAACATGCAAGCATGGCGTGAATGGGTAGATGAGAAAAAACATACAAGCCTGTGCAACTGCTTCGTGCCATGAAAGGAATTACTAGAAACTCTTCCTGAGAGTTCAAAGACATAATCACAGTGTTCGTTCTTAGCATGTCTTTGGGATTTCTTGTGAGGAAATGAAACCTGTGATAAAGCCAGCTGCTCAGATTTAAGACAAGAGTCCCTGCTTCTCAGATTTTATCACTTCCCCTTCAGTTACTGGCACGGTCGGCTTTGTGTTATTATTTTGAGATGTCTGATTTCTCTTCTGTTCATCAGTTCATGTAAGTCCTGGTTGGCATGTTAAACTTTTAAGTCATTGCTCTCCAAAGATCAACGTCTAGGCTTCTGTAAGATGTTTGTTGCTGGACACTGACTTTGTAACTGGCTACTGGAGTGCAAATCTGAGAGCAGGAAAAAAAACTAACTAAACTAGCTTTGTGTCCAAAAGAAAATACCAACTGCACTGTATGGAAGCTGAAGGCGAGTGAACCACAGCAAGCTGTTTCTGGCAACAACCTCTAAGAGAAGAAGAAAGAAGAAATAAGGGTTTTTTTTTTCAATTTATTATTTTGATCCAACTTTTCTATTTGTTTTTCAAACCTAATTCAATTTAAAATGTAAACCACTAATGTTTTTAGAAATAGGAAACATTAATTTACCTTTTGGTACACAAAGAGCATTAGTCCCTATAAAAATGCCTTGGATCATTGCTTTTTCAATAAAAACACTAAAAACTTGAGCCAGGCCTGACTCACATACTCATTAGCATCTTGGGTTTATTGATTGCTGTTCACATTCTTTCTAAACCCTTTGAATCCAAAGAGAACTTACCAGATGTTAAATGTTCAAACCACTCACTCTAAGAAAATTTTGCCTAAGGCCCAACTCCACACACTGTGAGTCAATACTGAGACATTGAATCCTGACAAGGCCACCCTCACAGATATCCAGTGGTCATGAGGGCAATCAAGAAGGCAGAAACACAGCCTGCCTCCCTCCCATGAAATGATTCGGCTCGATTCTGCTTCTTTTTCCGTTTGCAGTATGGGAAAGTTAATATAGATTGGAAGATAAAAGATACCGAAGAAAGCTATAAACACAAGTATGAAAGTACAGTAGAGACAAGACACCCGTGTCTGTTAAAGTCAGGGCTGAGGATGTCACAGAATCTAGGAGGAGGAAGTTTCAGATGGTCATTGGACACTAGGGAAAGCTTCTGAGCAACTCTTGTCGTAGGTCCACTCAACAGAGAACAGAATAGTTAAGAACTTGAGTTTGGGGAATGAAATATGTATTATTACTTAATATTTATATTTAAATAATTATTTATATTAACCATAACGATGACAACAATATATAAACAAGGTAGTTTGCACCATTACTTCCTGTGGAAGTCATAGCAACTGTCACACAAGCTATCTGTGATCAATTCCCAAATAAGTCACTGAAGTTCAAGAAAACAGTTAATGACTACGTCTGTCCTATAGGACTTACGTCAAGGCCATCAATAATAATAACTAACAGTAGTATTTATCCATGTTAGGCCCTGCTAAAATACAGTCGGAGTATGAGGGCTTGGTCCCTAGAACAGTTGTGAGGTAGATAATATTCTTGTTTCCATGTGGAAGAGGAAACTGAGTGTCAGAAAGGTAACCCCAAGAGCTTGTTAAAAATACAGACTCTCTCAAGCCCGACCTCCTATTACTGACGTAGAATCTGCTTTCAATAATACTGACTTAGTCTTATAATTATTAAAAATTTTAAGGCAACTGAGACCACCTTGTTGGAAGTAATTGAGGAATATGTTGGAGCTTCCAGGCCCCTCTTTCTAGCCACTGTGCTTTCTTGCCTCTTTGCATTAGATAATGTAAGTGTCTAATATATAATAAGCATCATCATATTTTGGGGGTGCTTTGTAAATAATTTTATTCAAAATGAACTTTTGAAAAACTGACCTTATTGTCACCAAACACAGCAGATAGAAACTTATTGTTGATTTATAGAATATTAAGATTTAAATGGGACAGAAGGACCTAAGAAATCAAGTCTCATTTCTGTAGAAACTGATAGTGAGATAGATATTGAGTAATTTGACTGAAGTGAATCAGTAAATGTGGGTGTAATAAGGACTGGAGCTTGAATATTTGTAGGTAGGTCAGTCTTCCACCAGGCAATCTCTGGGTTCTTTATTCTAAGCTATTGCACAGAACAAAAAAAAAAAAAGATTTTTGGATAAGTATGCAATTAGCAGATGCCCATAGTTTCATATTACTGTTTAAAGTGCTTTGTCAACCATGGAGGTTACTTCTAATGTCTATGAATATAAAATATCCTAAAATAAGCTTTATCATAAACCAATTGCTTTCTGTTCAGTAGCAGATGTGTTTCATGGGCGTTTCCTGACATTTGAACAGAGCATTGATGCAAAATTTATGTTGTGTAACACTGTAAACTTTGAGCAATAGTGTAACACTACCCCCACCACCACCAAGAATCTTTCTATCAACATTAATCCTTACCATTCTATTCATGTTCATAGATAATTTTTTAAAGGATGCCAATGCTTTGATCTTTTATAAATGACATCATATCTTCATAAATACTTGTCTTCTGATTAGTTAATCCAAGGTTTACTTCCTGTCTGCTATCTGCACACTGTTAGTCCTTTCACTTCTGTCAAAGTGACATCTACTCCTGACGGTCCTTTAATCCTTCTCTAGCTACATTCTTTCAAGATGCTCGATCATGCAAAGTACACGTAGATCAACCCTTCTGTGCTGTACTGTGCTCAAATTGTCCAAATATATTTTTAGTAAAACCATTTTATTAACAAGTATTGTTGAAGATGAATAAGATATTTTTTCTTTTTTAAATTAATTTTTTAAGTTAACATACAAAGTAATGAGCTGCATTATGGCATTTACACACACACACACACATGCACACACATACACACACACACACACATACACACACACAAAACACCACACACAGAGAGATGGTACAGATAGAGAGAGAACAAATGCTGACAAGGTTGTGGAGAAAGAAAAACACTCATTCACTCTTGATGATAAAGCAAATTGGTGCAACCACTCTAGAAATCAATTTGTAGAATAAAAAAAAAACAACAAAAGAAATCTACCATATGATTCAGGTATCCCACTTCTTGGTATATTCCCAAAGGGGTCAGTACTCTACTCTAGAGATACTTGCTCACCCACATTTACCACCACCTTATTCCCAATAGCCAAGAAATGGAAACAAAGTTTTAACTGACGAATTAATAATGAAAATGATTGCATATGCACAAAAGAGCACTATTTCACTGTAAAGAAAAAATGAAATTTGCAGATAAATATATTCACCTGGAAAACATTATATTCGATGAGACAGCCCAGACACAGAAAGACAAATTCCACATGCTCTCTTTCATCTGCGATGGTTAACACCATGTCTTCAGACATAATAACTACCAGTCCTAATTCAGAAACACCTGTTTCCAGCATATGGCAGCCATCACAGAAAACCACAAGTGGACACAAGGCAGAGATCAGTGAATGCCATCCCAATCAATACATCTATGTCACAACTCCTGCAGCTATGGCCCAGGGAACATCACAGAAAAGGGGACAGAAAGATTATACAACCCAGAATACCAGAAAGTCTGCTGTGAAACAGGCTCTCCTAAAGAGTTTCACAAACAATGTCTGAGCTACGGCATTATCAGCAGAAACGCTAACACAGAAGGGGGAATTCATGGGACCCCACCCTTAACCAAAGACCTACAGGTAACTAGTGACTGCTGACAGGAAACCCATCCTGTCTCGGGGATGCATTATCAGTTTTCTATTACAGAATAGCCAGTCCTGAAATCACATATACACAAATAGCAAAACAGGCTTGGCAGGCTGTGTTTATTCATTTGTGCACATGCGTGTGTGTGTGTGTGTGTGTGTGTGTGTGTGTGTGTGTGATATCAAGCAAAGAAAAAGCTTTCAATTTGAGAGTGGGATATCATTTTGAGGGAAGGACTGGGGGAAGAAAAAGGAAGGGGAAACGTGTTGTTTTTAATTCAAAATGTATCATAAAGCTATAAAAAATTTAAAAATCAGTTATTTCCACTGGAAAAAAAAAGTGTACCTATAGGCACGGCTGTTACGTTGTAGCAAAAGTCTGACCAGAAGAAAGGTAAAAATAAACGACAAGTTTTAAAAAGAAAAAACTAGCATTGTTTTCATGTATTATGCTTCTTTCTTTCCAAATGAGGTAATTTATTTAAAATTTTTTAATAATCTAATTATCTGAAAAATCCACAGTGTTAGTATTCAGGCATCTTTACTGACCTGCCCTTAGGTCCTAACACAATATGTCCTCAGCTGCAAGATAAACCTTTATCACTGAGCTTTGTCCCCAAGCCTTAAAGGGAATTATAAACAATGTTTAAGCTATTGATCCAATTTGAGGGCCAGGATACATACTCTTAAGATTAAACATTCAGCTTCAAGAGACTAAGTTTTGCTCCACAGGAAATGGAATATATGCTCTATTGTTTCCAACTTGTGTGATGAACCTGCATTTGGTAAGAGTTTAGTTTCCGTTCTCTTGTTCGTTGTCTGTTTTTATGTTCAAGGGAGAAATGGGATTCTTTGTCAAGGCTTTGTGAGTCGTCTAAAAAACCTCATCAGAAATAGCACCATATATTCAGTAACTGCATATATTCATTTACTTTTCCACTTAGCAGAACATAGTCTAACCCCAGAATAAGAAGATATGCAGAAAGGATAAACAGATGAAGTTTTGTCTAACCTGTCTTATTTTCTAGTGACAAAAATGGACATTGTCCTATATGTTCCTATATATACAGTATGTTCCTATAATAACAGTGTGTGTTTGCAGACCATAAAGAAAGCAGCTGGTCAATGCCCTTTGAAATGTGCATTTGGCAGTGTTTACATACAACCATGTCCTACTGCTAACAACAGTTTTTCAAGTGACTAAGCTAAAACAGAAACTCATTAATAAGTCGTGGCACATAAGCACCTCTTCGCCCTGGCCTTGTGCTGATATGCAACTCCTTGAGTTCCCACGGTGTTACCTACCATCCAGTTAACACTGTGCAAAGCTGAGCAACTGAGTGCAGGCTAGAACAGAAGTCTCCGCTCTCCAGCAGGACAAGTGAAGCAAAAACACTTTGGAAAACTGTTTTTAGGCTCTGCGGAGGCTTCATGAACAGCAGAAATGCTATGAACTGAGACCCAGTAACCAATAAACCAACATCCAGAGATCAAGAATGCAGCTGCTCTTATTTAAACATGGACTTCGGCCGGAGCACAACTGTTGTGAATGGTAGTCTCTTTGGTGAGAATTGCAGATGCAGACTTCAGATACAAATTATAGAATAAAATTACTGTACATCATTCTTTTAATAACTAATTAAAAGAATGGCCATCAGTCGTTTCAACTTCAGACTCAAAGTTAAGCAGGCTTCTAGATAGGAAACAGAAAGTGTAGTCTATAGAAAAAAAGTACTACAACACAAAAGAGCTTAATGAGTTTGCTAATTCTGAGTGTATGTGTGTGTGTGTGTGTGTGTGTGTGTGTGTGTGGTTTTTCGAGACAGGGTTTCTCTGTAGCTTTGGAGCCTGTCCTGGAGCTAGCTCTTGTACACCAGGCTGTTCTCGAACTCACAAAGACCAACTGCCTCTGCCTCCCAAGTGCTGGGATTAAAGGCATGAGCCACCGCCCCTTGGCGAGTTTGCAAATTATTTTGAGAAGTCTCAGAGATATATGTGGGTATGGAATTTAAGAGTGTGGGATAATGGTGAAGGAACATAAAGCTGGGTCAAGATGAGTTTATTGATATGGGTCCAGTGGAGAGTCTAGGTTTAATTTGGAAGTCTGCACAGTTTAAGAAAAAGAAAAAAAAAAAGATGTCAAAAGTTTGAATGATGGGTTAAAGCATTTGTGAAAAGATGGCTCACTGAAACAGCATTTGAAATGCCTGATATCCCTTGGTTTAGTGTTGATGAAGAGATGTTAAGACTCAGGGAAATCACAATGCTAGAGTGTAAACCTAATCCTCCACAATGGGAAGGCCCAGAAGACACACCCTTCACTCATCCTATAATACACATATTGGTGAGAGGGGCACCAGTGCATCTGAAGATTTTTGTTGTCGTCATCCTTTTCCTTGTGCCAGACCTTAGGGTCGGAGATGTTGCTGCTCAGTTGAATGAACTAAATTCAGTGGGCTTAATTGGGCCCCAACATAGCAAGAGCCAGGTAGCATCACTAGATAGCCAATGACAAGGAGATCATGGTTATCGTAATAGGCAGCATAAGCAAAACTATGTACATAATGGCCTGACCCACAATGGGCAGCACAGGCAAAGGGCATTTTATGGTGGGATGACTCAGACGAACCTTTAGTACTGGCTAATTAATCATAGCATTTCCTGGCACAAAATAGATAAGATGCCTACCACGTTTTTGTTTGATCTGTATAAGCAGAAAAAAAAATCTCTAAGAAGTGAAAGAAAAGCTCCATTGGATCATGCCAAAAGTGACGTGGCCCCTGGAGCCAATTTCCAGACTTGAGCCAATCTGCAGACCCTGAAGATCATGGAGGGAAGGCCAGGTACCCCTAAGAAATGTTAGATCATAGTACTGACAGAAACAGCTGACTCACAAGCTAGAGGTTTTCCGGCCATGCTGGTAGGAAAGCTGCAGAGAACCGATCAGTTGGTGTCCACAAAGCAGCAGAAAGGACTGTTCACATCATGGCAGACCAAGAGTGAGGAAGCAAAATAGGAACCCAGTATAGGAATAACTTTGAAATCCCCACCTCTAGTAGCTTATTTCCATCAGCAAGTCTCCCCCTCCTAAAACAGTACAGTCAGCCTAGGGCCAATTCGAAACATGAGCCTACGGGAGACACTCCAGATTCCAAACCAAAGCACTAGCAAGACCCTGTCTGAAATCATCAAGCTTTGGTATAGATCAATCATTACTTACATTAAATTTTTAAGGTAAGTCATATTTTTGGATTTTTAAAAGATCAGGTTTAGCAATGAATTCAGAGGTGATAGCTCTGTCAGAGTGAATTCAAAGAACTGAGAGATTTGTAACGTCCTTCAGAGTCTTTCTGAAAAGCATCACTTAAAGAACCCACGGATGCGGACAAGTTCTCTGGTGGCAGGACTTGACAGGTTAGTTGAGGAAGCTCAATAGGAAGGCTCTTACAAACTCATCAGAGTAGTACATGACTTCTACTCTGATTTGATCAGACTCTGTCTAGCTGTGTACAAGACGTTGTTTCCTTAGCAAGTTTGATGTACCTCAGCTAAATATCCTAAAATATACTTTTGCACACCCTCAAATCTCCAGAATAATACTAATAAGCAAAAGAGATTGAAATTAAGTCTAAAAATGAAGATGGCATTATCTATAACATTACTAAGTCAGTGGTGTCTTCCTTATGTTCATGATAATTTAATGACATTTCCAAAAATCATCTGTATTTTACCTCATATTGTAAGTGACTTCCCATCTTTGGACCCCTTAACTGCAGACAGCCTGATATATTCTGTCACATATGGCCTTCCTCTGCCTTCATAGAGAGCACAGAACTTGACTCTGTTTCAAAATAATCTCCTATGTTTCCCTCCCTCTCAACCCATGGAAACCTAAGCCTGAAGATGATATGAATATCTAAGCTATTTTCTCATTACCAGTAGGATAATAGGAACACAAAAATCACCCACGAAACCATCTTTGGGTCGTTAGCTATTTTTTTAAAGAAACAATTTCCTGTTCATTTCCTTGTTTCTATGTGATTACGATAACGGCTGCCAAGGCTAGAGGCTGCTTGACCACCAGCTTTTCATGCAGGAGGATTGTATTTTACTGAGTAAAATGCAGCAAGCTTCAATCTCTATGATAAAAATTCAATATTGATTTTTAAATGATGCTTTATTTAGGGGGGCATATATTGACCCTTAGAATGGAGTAATTCACAAATGGAATCGAGATAGCCTTTTAGGGATTGAAATGCTTCTACATGGTACATTCTTTATAACACCAAAATAAATCACCAGTGTGTGGATAAATCATTGATTACATAACTTTTCCTCCATCAATTTGAACTTGAATATTTCAGTTTTCAAAAACATAGCATAACATCCAAATACATGATAGCCTAGAAATGTCAACTCAGATTTAAAAATAAAAAGAAGTCTTTGTTTCTGACAGACAGTTGAAAACAAAAAAAAATACCACACATTTTTAAAAAGAATTCATTTGATGCCAATGGTTTTGACACTGGCTTTTCCATGAACTCAGAAAAGTCTACTGGGAAAAGCACTCATTTCATGAGATACCACACATGACTTGAGAAGATAAGTTTGGGGCTACTTTTAACCATCTGCTCTTGATCCAACCAAAAATTAGGAAGTTGAAAGCATCTCTGCCTCCACAATTACTTTACCTGTGCTTCATAGACAATGTGCATAGCCGGTTTGTGGACCGCAGCCAAGGGTCACAGTTGTCACCTTCATCAGCATCACTGCCTGCACGGTGAACGCAGCACGATTGGAGCCTGGGATTTTTCATGGGGTTGAGTCTAACAAATAAGAGTGCAAATGTCAAATATGCTTTCAAAAGTAGAATGAGCAACTGGCACTGGGTCCTTTGCTTCTGAAATACTGCTATCAATATCAGCAATAACATAAATTTCTAGTGTTGGGCATATTTATGTATTAAAAGAACAAAAAGTGTCACTAATGGTGAAAAGATGGTGGAAGTTATTTTTAAAGGCGATCTTGAGAGCTAGAATTGGAGTTAAAATCTTATTAAGTCCTTAAAAAGTACCACTCACATTAGGTGATGTCATGGGTAATTGTAATTATCACTTTGACTATGTCTTGACTCAACTAAAATGGAAGTAGTTGGATACATTTGGGAAATGCTCTTGATTGGATCATTTGAGGTCAGAAGACCCACCCTAAATGTGGGCCACACTTTCTGGTGATGCCCTACATAAAAAAAAACATGGGAAAAGGAAGTGTTTGCTTTTCATCTGCTTGCCATCACTTTCACTGGAAGTCCCTGTAGCCTGCTGCTGAGGCATCCCTTCACTGGTGCTAGAACCTACTCCTTCATGATACCAGTGTAGTCTGGTTGAGACATCCAGCCTCATGGACTTCACAGCTACTGGATTCTTGGCCTTTATGTTTGGAGACAGCCAGTGTCAAATTAACTGGGCCACAGCCTATAAGCTTCTGTGATAAGTTACACACACACACACACACACACACACCACATTTTATCACTTCCTCTAGAGAAACCTGTCTAATACAGGTAGATTAGAATATTTATTGTTCTAACCATGCTTTTGTGGTATGGGCACTATTAGGATTGTGAAGCAGAATCAAATGCCAAATGTAATTGATACAGAGATAATTCTATTATAAATTTAGTAATTCTCAGACCTTGTGGAAACATGTTCCTATCAAAGAATCTCTGAAGGAGTACTTCTGTCTTCATGGACACAGAATGTGAATAGTTAGGTAAGCTAAACATCAGTGCTTTTGTGGCGTTCTTGGTGTAATTGCAACATACAGTCAAGGCTGAAAACACTCTGCTAATATAAGACTGTCCACAAGCTATGAAATAAGAGACAGTGATGGATCCTATGGAAGGATAGTCAGCCTGGATACACAGGGAGGGGCTTGGTCCTGCCTCAACTTGACATGCCAGACTTTATTGACTCCCTATGGGAGACTTTACCCTTTCTGAGGAGTGGATGAGAAGGTTATGTGGGAAACAGGGGGGAAACAGGGGAAGAGGAGGGAGGGAAACTGCCATTGGTATGTAAAAATGAAAGAAAAACTTTTTAAATAAGAAAAATGAAGAAAGTTCATGACTTAAGGATTAAGGAGGGGACACCTCTTTCAGACACAAAGTAGCCAGTAGTTTCAGACTCTATTGACAAGTTCCTGGAGCAGCCAAAACAAATGTTTGTTTTTGTCCACAGGCCTATGAACGGATGATCTGTCTCAGCCTGTTTGCAGCTAATTCATAGTCCAAGAAGGGGGTTGAAAAACAATCATAAGTGGCTATAACTTCCTGATAAAGACTTAGGATTGCATTGATATTTCCTGCAGGAAATATCTAAGCTAATTTCAGCATAAGAATACACTTAAAAGCCACTGGGCAAAAAAGCAGGTCTTAAGGACTTGCACTTTCACTTTGCAAAAAGGCCTTGCTGTTCAAAATAATTCAATATCTGATATTTCAATGTAGGGAACAAGATGAAGAGCTGGGTCAAGCTGAAGTTTTATCACAAAAACACACTCATCTAAAGGTTGGGAAGCAAGATGTATCATTTAGATAAGAGGTCAATAATGGAGAAGAGTGTCTAGAATTAAAGAGTATCTCAAGAGAGATATAGGAAGCAGTAGCAGAAGAGGGGGGAAAATAGGACTATGTGGGCCCTTGGAGCCAAAAAGGGAAAACAAGGTTCCAGAAGTGGGGAGTGTCCACCTATTCAAACACTAATGAGAAATCAAGAAGGATGGAGACAGAGGAGTGTCCACTGTGATTGGCTAAGTGGATATCACCACAACTGGGGGCATTTTTTGTGTCTATTTTATATCATTTGTGTTCTCTAGTTCATGTGTTCTATTGATGCATTAAAAATATCCTGCTGCATTTGGTGGGGAAAGAAACTGCAAGTCCTCAGCTGAGTGCACTTCATAATTTGCAGCTGTAATGTTCCTTTTTAACAAGCGCTAAAGCTTAGCTTGAGGGGCTTGCTCACTGGAATACAAATCAGACCAAAAAATGAACTAGAAAAAGAAAAATATCTTAAACTTTAACTTGCAGTTTTGAAAAACAATTGAACGGTATCGTTGCAGTTATATCTTGACTCAAATGCGTAATAATATGGTGTGCTTTAGACAGTTCCATTTCTTTGCATCAAGTGTCTATAAATCACGTGATGTGCTTGAGAAAACTATAATTGGAGATACATTAGAAGGCATAGGCTGTGAGAGCATTCATGATAATTGTTCTAAATAATGTATATATAGCAGTTATATGACACTCTGGATAGCAAAATGTGGAACAAAAACACTGGCTACCAGGGACCCAAGAAAGGGCAGAGGGTTGAGCAAATGATGCACATGGTATTGTTTGGACACCATCACTCATCTCTATGATATTGTTATGGCAGAAATAAGACATGTGCATTTGTCAAAATCCATAGAGTTTATACTAAATTTATATGCATATGAAACTTTAAAACTAATCATGGAGGAGCTCTTAAGAAGGAGCCCAAGAAGAAGCACAGACTAGGACAAGAAAATGTGAACACATTATAAACATGTGCAACAACCTCACTGTGGAGAGCGCAGGTCAAAGTTCTGAGCTAAACATTTAAAAAGGAGTGTAGTATGCAAGACAGAGAGAAAGACTGCTCAGTAGTACTGTGCTCTAGCTAGGTAAGTTGTCTTTTGTATCTGGATACAAAGCTAAATGTTTGTGATTTTGATGCTAGCACAGATCACTACTGGAACCAAGAAATCAGTGGTCATGCATGGTAGGAATAAGCTTTTGTGTTGGGGTGGGAGTTCACAGGAGAGCAAGAGAGCAGTCTTTTATGATCCATCTGATAATTGATTAAAATATGCATATCAGGATCCTTATGATTAGATTAATATAGGTAAATGAGGGCATACACATAAGCATATATACGTATAATTTTGTGCCTATAAGCATTTATATGGAGCAGTATGGCTACATGAATTTTATTTCCCCCTCATCTGAGAAGATCTGAAAGTAATAAACCCTAGTAATAATGAACTTATCTAGCACCAAAACTAATTCCTTCTGCATTGGGTAGGTAGTTCTTTAGTAGGAATGTGTACCCCAGAAAGGCTTGGGATTTTAGAGCAGTTTCTAGATTTGGGATCTATTGTATTTACTTAACCAGAAGCACACTTCTAGTCCAAAACTCTGTATACCAAAACTCAGATTTCAGAGAATTCTGTATCTCAGATTTGCGGATTAGAATGCTCAACTTATTCCAGCATTTAATGAAATAAAGCATGGTTGTCTAAGGACATGGTTAGTTCTAAGACTGGGGAAAACAGAGAAGACATGGCTTTAGCATACTATAATGTCAAAAATAAGAAAGAGCTCAGAAAAGGAGAAGAAGAAACTCTCTATTGGTAAATATAAATTAAAGGGCTGTAGAATCCAATTGAGAGTACTTTCTCTACCAACTCCTCAAATCTATAATGCTAAAATTACTCTGAAACTCTATTATGCATTTTATGGAATCATGTGGGCTAAGACCAATGTGTGTGTCATTTGGATGATGATTTAATAAGATAAGCCATTTCCAAAGAGAAAATGCTTGTTTGTAAGACAGTTGGCAATGGTAATCATGCCTCTCTCTGCGGTATTTCACAATTACACTTTCTCAGGTGCTCATCACAACTGTGAAGAGCGAAAGACTAGCTCCACAAGTTGGATTTTATTCGAAAGGAAAATGAAGTCCACAGCATCTTTTCAATAAAATGCACCTGACCTCAAAAAATATACCATGTGACTGAAGGTTTCCCCTTAGGGAAAGAGTCCTACTTCTATGAAAGGAGCTCCTGGTGGAGTGCTGTCCTGATCTGGTCTCTGCTGTGATCCTGTACCTTCCATAGAAGTGAGTTCCACTTCTTGAATACACTTGATTGTAGCTTCCTAAACCCCAAAACAGAAATTAGCAGCTTTCACCAAGCTGAACGTGTGTACATCATACACAGACCAGTTGTTACATGAAAGTCAAAGGTAATTCAATGAACTACTGGGGTTTTGTAACTGAAATTAATGTGTCTGCTTCTAGAAGATTCAGTGTCAAAGTTCCAAAAGCCCAGCCACCTTTTGACAACCTGCAAAGTTACAGCTTAAAGACTTTTTTCACTGGGGAAAACCACATGCTCTTTCTTGTCCATTAGCCCATGTTAGGTAAGTAGCTAAGTACCTGAAGCCACCCTGGCACACAGCTCTGGTTTTGAGGGTAAAGCTGCATCTGGTTCACATGCAGACTGAATCTTGTCTCCAATGGGACTCACAAAGTCTCTTCTTCCTAGGTTTAAACAGGAAGAGACAAGAGCTTTGCTAACTCTATCATTTTCTTATAATGTTGCTTGCATATAGGTCCTGACAAGTTATTGTACTTCACTGGCGCTTGAGTTGCCTTTTGACACCTAATTCTTGCAAACTTGTTTTACAATCTTGAGGCTCAAAACACTAGACAACAGAATATGATATAAGTACATTCTGAGTATGACAATGTCATGCTGTAACTCTTTAGTTAATATAATTACAATACAGTAATAAATTAGTTAACTTCAGACAAGTAGGTTTGTGGCATGTTTCAGATATGTACAGAGCAAGAAATATATTTTACAATGTGTCTCCATTCTCAACTTCTTTTGGAATTAATAGACCACAGGATGCTGTCAAGCACAAGACTAAACTTTACATATCAATTTATATCATCCTTAACCTTCTTACGATTAGTACGTAAATAGCGATTGTGAGCTGTTATTTGTTGAACTCACTTTAAAGCATGCATTTCTCTGTAGATTGAATAGATGTTTCATCATTTGTTGCACAGTTGATTGAACATATGCTACATCATCTGTTCTACTCAATAGCTTCATGCTGTATTCAATGTATCTCCCAGTTTAAGTTGATTTAAGTTTAAATCGAACCTTAAAAGATGAGACAATAGAACTGAATACTGCACCACAATTAAAATCTTCATGGAGAGCTGCAGTCGGAGCTGTTAGGGTCAACACCATGTATTCTGAAGTCACAGGCCTAAAACTGAAAGATGCTGTAGCCTAGGACATATGGTTCAAGCCTTTGACTCACGTTTAATTAAATACACTATTTCATTCCATTACACCGAATAATGACCACAGTGTATTTGAACACCTGTAGCTTCCCTCCAACAGAATTCTCATGACACAGGAGAGAGTTCCTGCAGTTGTCTTGAAATACAATTTGTACTCATCACTACCAGGCATTATGTAGCTCTCCAGCCTACTGCCAGGTCCTCCACCTAATGCCTTCGTGCAACATATAGCACAAAACTCACAGTGTAAACATGTTGATAAAATCAATTTTCTTAGATTTTTAAGGATTCAGGTTTATGCATTAAAATATTACTCTGCAAAAGGTAAATTTCACAAGAGTGACTAAAGCTTGCAACACACAAAGAAGATTTAAGCTCTCACCTAGAGACTGAAAGGTTGCCCAGAAGTTAAGAACACTAGAACACTAGTTGCTCTTCCAAAAGACCCAGGATCAATGCCTCAAGCCATAAGGTGACTCTCAACATCTATAACCTAAATTCCAGAGGCTCTGGTGCCCTTTCCAAGTCTCCATAGGCACAAACATGGTACACAGACAAACATTAAGGCAAAACACCCATGCATATACAATAAAATTTAACTTAAAATAAAAAAACTATCAAAAATCCTGAACTCTATGTATGGTGGCATATACCTGTAGCCCAAACTACTCAAGAGGATAAAGTTGGAAGACCACTTGAGCCCAGAAGTTCAAGACCTGGAAACATAGCTAAATCCCATAGTAAAACAACAATAACAATAAATAATAATGATACTACAAACGCACACAAAAATGCTACCTAAGGTGATATTTTAATAGGCAATGACATCAAAATTACTTTTTATTGTTTGAATTGAAGTAAAATGACAAATCTAATCATCATTAATCTCCAAGATGGCCATCTTCAATTTGTCCAAAAATATAGGATGCACTCCATAAATTGATCCCTTTTAGTTAACTTTGTAAACCAGCCCTTCATATTCAACACCACTCAGAGATTCCATTGCTCTCTGCCGTTCCAGCTGTTCTCGGCTGTTCTGTCTTGTCCCAGCACGTCCGAGATAAGAATTTTTAGGCACCAAGAAAAATTATGGTCTCTTTCACCTTCCTCCTTTTTATATTAATTTCTATAATTCTTCTAAGAAAAAACACAGAGTTCTTGTATTTAGGTGAAATAATTTATGTTCAACTATCCCCTAAAAGATGTGCAGTTATTTATATCCACACAGAGATAAATGGGTAACAACAGCCTTCTCCTACCTCTTGAAGAAAGGTTTTGAAAAGAATGAGAAGCATTGAAGAGAATGGGAAATGCCCCTGAAGAGAAGCCCAAGTCTCTCTAACAGGTTTGCCCAGCTTTGGGGCCCTAAGTTTCAGTGGTCCCCCTTAACAGTAGTATCACGAGTTCTGCTACCTTGGTTTCATTTTTGTCATGCAGGAAAGAAATTACAGGACATCCTGCCAACCTCCCAGTTCTCAAACGCTTTGTGTTCACTCAGGGGCATGTGTCACATGGCACAGTGGGCAGTGGCAAAGCTCATTTCTTCGTTATGAAGAGTGTCACCATCGTCTAGTCTATCCCTCCCCCATAATGCAGCTCTACGGTCTCTGGGCTTCTTCCCATAATACAGGAAGAGTGCAATTACATGTGTTTTCGGAATGACTCATTTTCTGATGGTAATGATCACTATTTAAGTTAATTAAGCAGGTTCTTTTGAAGTCTTATTTCACTCACAATTAGTGTCAGGCTATATTCTTTTTAAAATAAACTCCCAGCAAGTGGTGTGAGAAGAAGGGATGGTTTCACTGTACACTGTGTCTGTCTAGTTTCAGGGCATTGCTCACCACCTGTTCTTACTCTCTTAATAAGCAGCTAAGATGACGGGTGCCTAGAGATACCGAGCTTATCTGAGCTACCTCTGATCACAGAGTTCTGAATCCTGGTCTGCTATGACAAAAGCCAAGGTTCTCGAATGTTCTCTCTCCTTTTGATCAGTTGAGTTTCCAGTTAAGTCTCCACTCAAATCCAGGCTCAATTTCAGAACTTCAGAAACATGTCCCAGTAAGCAGTTAAAGTTAGCAGGAAAGAAAAAAAAAGCTGGTTAAAAATAAATGTGGTACAAGACTCGATTTTATACAAGAAATGCATGGGGTGATGGAAATCCTTCAGTTGGAAAGCAGGGGGCACAGGATGGCCCAGGGGAGGTGTGTGGATGTTCTGGGTTCTCTAAATGAATGCCTCTGTCTTAGTTACGCTGTCTACTGCCGTGACGAAACACCATGGCCAAACAGCAAATGGGGAGGAAAGAGTTTATTTGGCTTACACTTTCAGATGATAGTCCGTCATTGGAAAAAGTCAGGACAGAAACTCAAGCAGGGCGGGATCCTGGAGGTAGTAGCTGATGCAGAGGCCATGGAAAGGAGCTGCTTACCACCTTGCTTCCCCTGGCTTGCTCAACCTGTTTTCTCATAGAACCACCCAGCATGGAGTGGGGCCTCCAACATTGATCACTATTTGAGAAAATACCACACAGCTGGGTCTCGTGGAGGCATTTCCTCAACTGAGGCTCCTTCCTCTCTGATAACCCTAGCTTTTGTCAAGTTGACACACAAAACCAACCAGTACAAACTCTGACACTAGACTCAGTCACTATCTTCACCAAAGGACTGCTGTTCTGCTACTTAAAACAACTGAACTCAGAGTGTTGAATTTAAACCAGGATTTTTAAAAATTATTTCTATTATTTTTTTGCAATTATAATGTAATTACACTATTCCCCCCTTCCCTTTCCTCCATCCAAACCCTCACATAGAACCCTCCTTGCTCTCTTTCAAATTCATGGCCTCTTCTTTTAATAGTTGTTACATAAGTGTGTGTGTGTGTGTGTGTGTGTGTGTGTGTATTCTTAAATATATAAATATAACATGTTCAGTCTATAGAGTGCTACTTGTAAGTAAGTTTCAGAATTTATCACTTGGTATTTGATAACCAATTAGTGTGTTCTCCACTGGAAAAGACTGTTTTCCTGCTTTTGTGTGTCCTTTGTTGCCTGTAGTTCCTTTGCGGGGTTGAGGTCTCCTAAGGTCCCCCTTGCCACCCAAGCATGTAATGATGTCTATTAGCATCATCCTTGTTCATTTCACGCTCGGGCAGTCATGTTGGTGAGAATTGAATTTTGTGGCTGTAACTTCTGACTTTGCTAGGAGACACAATCTCACAGCAAACTTCCTGATCCTCTGACTTTTCCAGTCTTTCCGCCCCTTTTTCTTCAATGTTTCTTGATCATAGATTCTTGAGGTTTTTTTGGTTTTTTTATTTTTTTATTATTTTTTATTTTTTATTTTTTTTTTTTGAGACAGGGTTTCTCCATAGCTTTTGGTTCCTATCCTGGAACTAGCTCTTCTAGACCAGGCTGGCCTCGAACTCACGGAGATCCTCCTCCCTCTGCCTCCCGAGTGCTGGGATTAAAGGCGTGCGCCACCACCACCCGGCTGATTCTTAAAGAGTTTTTTATAGATGTATTCATTGGGATTAGGTTACACAAGTAACCTGGGTTACTTACTAATATGAGTATTTCTTCAGGACTTTAGAGTTATTTTTTTAATCACTTGGAATGATTTCTGAACCCTCAGAAAAATCACTGATGAATCAATAAAGAGTTGAGTAGTATATTTCTGCAATGAAATTGGCCACATATTACTAAGTGTTGACATATCATGTACGCTGCAAGACATCTAGGCAGTAAAAAGTTTCCATTCGAAGCACTTATTGTAGTTCAGAGAAGATTATGATAAAAAGTTAAAATATCAATTACAAATCTCTAACATAGAAGAACCTTAGAATTTTCAATGCAACGTAAGAGTCTATGGACCTTTGATTTTCTTTATGACTTTGTTAATGGTGGCCACAGAGTGCAGAAGGTGCGGCAGTGCCGTTCCGAGCATCACTGGGTACAGCAAGCCCAGCATGCGACAGCTCACTTCACAGTGTCTAAGGTGTCAACTACGACTCTGATGGGGAAGAGTGCAGTGAGTTTTGTGCGGTCCCTGGACGGCATGAGCAGATGCCCCAAATGTGTGGGGTGGCAGTTGCTTCTGAGCTGGTGACGTCTTGGTTACCAGACTGAGAGTCTCTCAGTCATCTGTTCTAATGTCCCCCTAACATAAGAATCTTTTGTCACAGTGTCCAATGACCACAGTTTCTTTCCACCTGGACATGAAAACATTTGCAGACTGTAAGCTTAGGGGAAACCTAGCTCACAGTTGTTGAAAATTAATGAGGAAATGCATGTGAAGCACAGAGCACAGTGCCTGGTACACAGTAATTGTTTAATAAATGTTATTGATTGATTAATAAAGATAGTAACAACCTATTTTAATAATGAGATCATAATTATCAGTGACTCAGGCCTGGCTCATCTGACTGACAGTAATTTCTTTTTTTCTTTTTTTCTTTTTTTTTTTTTTTGGTTTTTTTTTTTTTTTTGGTTTTTTAGAGACAGGGTTTCTCTGTGGTTTTGGAGCCTGTCCTGGAACTAGCTCTTGTAGACCAGGCTGGTCTCGAACTCACAGAGATCCGCCTGCCTCTGCCTCCCGAGTGCTGGGATTAAAAGTAATTTCTTTTAATATTTACATGATATACTCTTATTTACAGGGTAGGGAGTATGCCTACACATCAGATGATATGAATGGGTGTGTTGTGAAACCATACCTACAAGGTTTCTTGATGGTGTTCAACTGCTACCACTCTGAAAGGTGTCAAGCTCAGGGACTCTAATGTCCATGTCCCCCACCGAAAAGAAAGTGATCCTAATCCTCTGGTTCTAGAATATTGCCAGACTTGGTGTTGGGGTGGCTTGAAAAGCCCTTTCTTCCATCTTATGTTAACCATTGTCACGTGATCACTAGAGTACTATTACTGTACTGACAGTCCCCAAAAGTCTATCACTCATCTAAGAGATTCAGGACACCAAATGGGATCATTTTCCTCATCCTCTAGGTATCCAAGGCTCAGCCATTAATTGCTTCTAGTATTTAACCTTACTTGGACAAAATAAACATGTATAAAATAGTCCCTCCAGAATAAGCCACTGTTTCTATGTCCACTGTAGCAAATTTCCTCTTGGTGCAGAAAAGTATGTGAAATGTGTAGTGTCTACACAGAGTTGCAGCCCTGACTCTGTAGACGTCTACCACCTTTATCATACAGAGCGGTTCAGTTACTGGTAGCCCCAGCTGCTTGATACCCACGATGCTAATGAAGGGATAACTCTGCAATGACTCTGTCAAAAATGATGTAATTCTTCAGGTCAGAAGTCTGACAAGTCTTGCTAGACTGAAAACAAGAAATCAATAGAGTTATGATGCTTTTGAATGTCCTAGGAGCCAAATCCATTTCTTTGCCTTGTCCATCTTATAGAGTACTCTTTCCTTCCCAGATTTGGGACTCCTTCCATCTTTAAAGCCTGCATAGCTGGCCAAGTGGCTGTCACCTTTCTTGATTCTAGCACTGATTCTTCTTTTGACTCCTCGTCCCTCTTATGAGGATCCCTGTGATGAGTTTAATCCAAAATAATCTTCCGATTTTAAGGTGGGTTGATTAGAAATTTTAACTGCATATGTAACCTAGTTTCTTTTTGCCATACACATGTGCAGGCTGTAGGAGTTAGAACACTGCTGTTATGATAAATATAAAATAAATAAGTAAAATAAGTGCATTATTTATATGCACAGAAGTTCTATAGCTATTCAGCTTCCCCCATCTGATAACATTCTACCTTATAAAAAAAAGTGTTCCTCCTGCTCAAGTCTGTTTCTGCGTTGTGTGTATATGCTTTCAGGGCTGACCAGTTTGCATTGGACAACAAATAAATGGCCTCACCCCTGGGAGAGGCTAAATCTCCTTCTCCAAGCAGTTTTTAGTGGCCTAACGTTCTTGTTCTAGGGGTAGACGCCCATGAAATTTTCCTCCTTCCACATTAGCATGCCCATTGATATTACCATTGTTTTGATCTTGCTTTTGCAGTCATCTCTTGGAGCGATTTTTGTTGTCGGTTGTTTTTTTACTCTTGGCTCTTTAGCTCTCTGAGGGGTCCACCACCCAACTCCCAACAGAGGCTTATCCTTACTTATAAATGTCCAGCCTTAGCTTGGCTTTTTTCCTGCCAGTTTTTTTCAACACATATTCCATCTTTTACCTCTAGGCTTTTATCTTTCTCAATTCTGTGTATCTTTCTATACTTCTTACTCCCTGGCAGGATGTGTAACTGGATGGCTAGCTCCATAAGTCCTCCTCTTTCTCTTGCTCCTAAATCATGCCTCCCAGATTTCTCCTTTTTATTCTCACTGCCTGCCAGCGCAGCCTCTTCTTTCTCCTGCCTTGTTATTGAAGGCTCAGTTCTTTTAGACAAATCGGGTGCTTTAGACAAAGTAACACAGCTTCACCGAGTTAAACAAATGCAACATAAAAGAATGTAGCACATTCTTGCATCATTAAAACAAATGTTCCACAGCCTAAGCAAATGTATCCTAGCTTAAAATAATAACCTATAACCGATGCTTTTTCACAGAGAGCTTCCTGGTATTCTGGCTCTTACAATCTTTCTGTCTTCTCTTCTGTAATGTTCCCTGCATCACAGTTACAGAAGCTGTGGTATAGATGTCTCCACTGGGGCTGACTATGAATGATCTGTTGATCTCAGCACTGTGTGTAGCTGTGGTTTTCTATAATAGTCTCCATTTTCTGTAAAGAGAGGCTTCTTTGATGAGGGGTATTTGTGTGTGTGTGGTGTGTGTCTGTGTGCATTTGTGTGTGTATGTGTGTCTGTATGAAACAATAATAATCAAAGAAAAAGAGGCTATCAACTGTGGGGGTTGGGAGACATTGACAGGAAGGTACCTGGGAGGGACTAAAGAGAAGAAATGGGGGGAAGAGAGTAAAGTAATTCTATTTCCATTAAAAGTATATTTTTTTAAAAATGATGCTTAAGATCTTTATCTGGAATGAAAGCTTTTGAATTACTTTGGTACTTGGAGGTGTGTTCTATGACATGTGATGAGGCCTTTGAATCAGCCTCTATGAGCATATGCCTTTCTGGAATCAAATCCAGTTCCACCCCTTACCCTGTTTAAAACATGTCTGTTTCTTCGTGTGCAGAATGAGCACGGCATTAGTGCCTATATCATAGGCTTTCTGTTAGTCTGAACTGAGTTACTAAGCACTGACAGCATTGGCAGAAGATGGCAAGCAGCCAGGACGTGCTGCCTGATTTGACCTGATTCACATCCACATGCAAACAACCCTAGAAGTGTCTCTCCCAGGCAGGATGCCCACTTCCAAAGTAACATCTTGTTCTGTGCTCAGAGCCTTAAGAAGAAAGCTCTCACAACTTATTTTCTAATCCATCCTGGTACACTCTTTCATTACTAAACTGAAAGATAATATCAGGCTTCCTGATTCAATCCTAGAAGCCTGGGGAGCCTACTGGTTTCCTGCTATATCTTATGGATTGATATATGATCTCTGCCTTCAAGCAAATGGCCACACTATGAGATCGTCAGACAAAGCTGGAAAGGAAAATAGCCAATGTAACAACAGCAACAAAAATTCATTCATGCATCACCAAATAAAGTGGACCTCAAAAGCAAAGGGAAGAATTCCTTATTTTAGCCGGTTCTGCATGCTCATCCCTAACTCCAAGGGAGCTGTACATGATGTTGTCGCTCTAGACAAATTCTCTACAACTCTAATCACATAATTATCAAACTACATCACTGAATCTTTGTAGACTATTCTGCTGTCCATGGGTTGCTTCTAGAAACTAGATACCCAACTCATCTCTGTGGTTTTACTTAACCGAAGGAGTATCAAATATTTAAATCACAAAAACAATCATAGACATACATGACATTCTGCATTAACAGCTAAACAGTCAAAATAGTAAGAACCGCAGTGAAGCCCCCTTTAATTTTCACTATGATGAGCAGTGTGGTAAGTGGCCATTCTCCTTCCTAGCTAATGCTAAACTGGAATCAGGAGATCTATCCCTATTTACACATTCAAGTGTTTTGGCAGTGAATCCAAACAGTAATTCAAAGCACTTAAAACAAACAAACAAAAAAAAAACTACCTGACAATACCCAAATGTCAACTCCATGGTCTGTGCTTAATCATAATCATCAAATGAAATTAAATTCCATATTATCAAATAAAATGATTTGTCTCCAAGTAGTAAGCTGTGTAATTGATAAAGAGGCTGTAACTGTTGCCTACTCATGTACAATATGATTAAACCCAGTCTGTGGCCATTCAATCTCTTTTCTCAAATCTGTCAGAATATCCTAGATGAGGAGTCTCCTATCTGAAGTTTTTATGGGTCCAATGAAATTCATTTAGTGTAAAAAGTATAGCCATATTATGACCCAAAATCTTTCATTTTACACATTGGTCCCTTTGAGAAATATCAAAGTTTAACAGCATATTATATTAGTTACTGCCATATATCTTGGGACTCATATCAGGTTGTAAATAAAATAATCTTTCTCCTTGGCCTTACATTTGTGCAACACTTCTGATACACCTTAAAAAGCAGTGACTTACCCAATAATAGAGTCTCAACCCAATAAGGCACATAATAAAATCTTCCACTTTATGTGGCTTTTATTTAGGTATGTTTATGTGGTTAAAGTGAGCTGTTTTATAAAATACAAAACGCATCCAGATTGTTCATTAAATTTGAGATATATTCATAGCTCCAACTAAGATCCGTTCATTGTTTTAGTAACTAGGGACACAGAGGTAAAGCATTAGCGTAGTTCAGTTAGGGTTTCAGACTTATTTTGCGGGGACTAGCGGTCAGTGTAGACACCAAATGGTCAAGGGGCTAAGAGTAAGAGGCTAAGCCCTCTAGACGAACTCGCACACATAACAAAGCCCAGGGGCCATCTGAGAAAGGAAGGCAGAAAGAATGGAGGAGGAGGAGGAGGAGGAGGAGGAGGAGGAGGAGGAGGAGGAGGAGGGGCGCTATGGAATGAGTTTTTTTCTGGACCTGACATGACTATCACACTCTTGAATTCACAGCGGCTGTGGTTACCTGCACAAAAGCAGCATAAGATCAAGCCCAGCCCAAACTTCCAGCAGAGATAGCAATACCTTCCAGGCCCCATCCCTTACTGAGGAGCTATTAGGAGCTGATGATTGCTGTGGGAAGGACCCTCATTCTTTTTGGAGGACGTGTCCACTGGCAGGTTTCCCATTCTCAAGTCAATAGCCCCACTCCCATACACTGATGGGCAGCACTAATTGGACATAGCTTGTTATAAAGATATGAAATTCAAAGGACATGATGTCAGGACGAGGTCTTGTCAAGATTTATGAGGAGGATCTGTGAGAGGGAAATGGGGAATGGATATGATCATATTTTATTTTATACATGTACAAAATTCTCAAAAATAAAGGAAAAACATAACTGATAAAGGAAGTTCATATTTCAAAAGAGCTGATATAGCTACTCAGAAAAGAAGGAAAGAGGGCCAAATCTACGTAGTAAAGCAACTAATATTTTTCTTTTTAAATCGTGGTATCTTGTTGCTTAGGACAACCACAAAAATCTATCTACAGCTGAGGATGGTTTTCAACATCTGATCCTCCTGCCTCTACCACCAGAGTGCATGGATTATCAACCTGCACCATTGTGACTGATATCAGTCAATTAATATTTTTAACAAACAGATCAAATATAAAGATAGTTTTGAGATCTTGTGTTTAAAAAAAATACCGGAAGTTAATAAACTGTTGAAAAAAATCAAAGATACAAAACTATAATGAGAGAGGTTGAAGAAGAAGAAAAACATAATCAACAAATGTAATAAACAAAACAGAATTATTGGGCACAAAATAACTCAGATAAGAAACTGCCAGAAACTTAAAAAAGCAAATCCGACAATTTTGAGAACGTTGGTCTCATCTGACTTTGTTTATAAAAAGGAAAAGCATCATGAACTTGAGACTGTTTCCTCCTCCTTTTCCAATCAGTGGTCACGTCCTCTCTACGATGAGACTTTAAACAATTAGGAAAACATTTTGGTTTCCAGCTAATGGACTTAATCGTGATTGCCATTTCAGGAAAAGCACTTCATTGGCTTGTAGGCATGCCAAGGGTAGAGGGGAGGGGAGGGGAGCTGAAAAAGCATGAACTGTACTGGAGGCCTGGCTTTCAGTCACTGAGTGATAGCCTTCCTCTAATACTCAAACACTTGAAGCTGCTTCCATTCAGAATGAGAATGGGCTGGCCCAAGAACAACTGTTGTCTAAGCACCAGCACTGGGGACCTCGGCACTGTATTTACTGTGCAGATGCCAAGAGTTCATGGGTAATGAATGAGTAAGCACTCCTGGAGAAGATACACATATACTGGAGGTCCAAATACAGAGAGACTTGTTCTCTCTTTAGTAAGCATGTTTCAGCCTTTCACAGATTTTTCTCCTACTCAGTACCCTACCACCCCTGGGTTTATTCTCTGCCCTTTTCTTCACTCAAGAACAAAGCAGGGTGGAGAAAGGACTATGAGCCTGGATTAGCCTCCCTTTGCCACAGATATCTTGCTTGAGTCAGCAACTGGTTATTTGTTGATCCTGTTTTCCCAGCATTTACCCTCACATTTGCCCTTTACCAATGCTTTAGCTGTTTACATAGACTGGAATATGTTATTGCTTTATGTAAGGAACTCACCTGCAGATGTCATTATCTCAAGATTTGCTCTGGATACTGACATTAACCCAAAATAGAAAAATAATAACTAAACTAGATATTACATCTGCATTATAGGTAATTAGCCTGGAACTAATAATTAATCTTTATTATTGCTAAATTAGTCTATGTTTAGTTTTCTTAAAGTAACATCCAAATGTCTTAATTATTAGACTCATTAGATGAAGCCTTCTTATATTTGACTGCATTGCCACTCAATATTTATTTTATTTTATATAGAGAAAGATTTTCCCTGTGTGTGTATCTGCACATCACATGTGTGCAGTGTCTGTGGAAACCAGAAGATTCCCTGCAACTGGAGTTATAGACATTTGTGAGTCACCGTGTAAGTTGGGGGAATTGGACTCCAGTCTTCTGGATGAGCAGCTACTGCTCTGAACCCCTGAGGCATCTCTCCAGCCTCTGAACTGTTTAATTACTGTGTAGGAGCTTCCATAATGAGAAACTAGAAAGTTATAAGAAGCAAATATAATATAATGCTGTGCCTTCTTTTCTCTTGCTGTAGCTGAGTACCCGAGGTTAGGTAATACTTACAGAAAATCTCTATACTTGTTACAATTCTGGAAACATTGTGTCAGTGTCTTCTGTGTTCTTCTTGCTGTATCAGAACATCAGAACATTCCAGAGAATGACATGGGAAGATGTCACCTGTGCTAGCCCGTGTGTCCCCTCATCATCATCCTCTACCTCATCATCCTCACCATCCCCTTTCTCTTCTCCCACTTTCGTTTCTTCCACTACTACTGTTTCTCTTTGTCCTCCTTCTCCTTCCTATTCTTCTTCTTTGGCTATTGATTACATCATGGGACCTCACCTGGATCATCTTGTCTGATCCTAATCTTCCTCAGAAAGGCTTTACCTTCAAATGGCATTAACATCCGACTTTGGGGATTAAGTCTTAGCATAAATTTTGGAAAGGAAAATTTCAGACTATTGCAGGTCTGTTTTAGAAAAATGTATAAATTAGAAATAGTTTTAGTTACAAGTAGCAGAAATCTTAACAGAATTAAAACATAGGGATCTGACTTAACAAGACTAGATACAATCCAGTCCAGAACTGAGTTAATGACTCAATGATGAGTCATTGACATCAAGGAAATGAGCTTCCTCAAATTTCTAGCTCAGGAATCCTTGGTGTGCTTCCAATATTCTTCAATGAGGTCAATGGCAGTTATCAAAGATCAAAACAAGAGTTCCTCTTACAACAGCAGAAATTTTCCAGTCTTATAAGTGTACTTCATTCTCCACAGTGGTATCACATGGCCAGTCTCAGAGAAGTCATTAGGAAGAAGCAACAGGGAGTCACAATCATTTCTCACCAAATATAATTTACATACTGTGTTAATTACTTTTCTATTGCTACAATAATACAACATGACCAAGACAACTTATAGAAAGAAGGGTTGATTTGGGCTTATTCGTCCAGATTTTTAGGAGTCCATAATGACAGGGACAAGATGGTTGCAGGTAACACACAAGGCAGCCAGAGCTGGAAACTGAGAGCTGGGAGCTCACGTCTCAAAGCACACGCTGGAAACAGAGAGAAATGGGACAATATATGGCTTCCAATTACACACATCCTCCAACAAGATCGCATCTCCTAAACCTACCCAAACATTGCCACCAACTGGACAACAAGTATTCAAATACCTGAGCCCAGAGGGGGCAGTCTCATAAAAACCACACCCCCTGAAGCAGGGTGAGCTGGAATGTATGAAAGGTGAACAACAGAGTTTCCCACCAGTATGTATGGCTATTTTTTTTTTTTTTTTTTTTTTTTTTTTTTTTTTTTTTGGTTTTTCAAGACAGGGTTTCGCTGTGGCTTTGGAGCCTGTCCTGGAACTAGCTCTATAGACCAGGCTGGTCTCGAACTCACAGAGATCCACCTGCCTCTGCCTCCCAAGTGCTGGGATTAAAGGCGTGCGCCACCATCGCCCGGCCAGTATGTATGACTATTTTTGAAGCCAAATATAGAACTCAATTTTACAACTTGCAAACTACAGTCAAAGGGGACAAGAAAAGATGATTTTCAAAATTTGCATGTCCCTATAAATTTATTATGTTATCAGGTCTTCTTATTTGGAGAAGCACAGTATCTATGACAATAATAAATAAACAAATAAACAAACAAACAAACACTTGCCACTGTCCATTATTCTCAGCAAAGGAAAAAAAGAAAGAAAGCCAGTTCATCCTAAATGACACATGATTAGGATCTGCAGACTTTGGCACTTCTGGAACATAAAAGAATCTATATGACGTAAGGACTACTGGGAGAAAATCAAGTCATCAAGGTGTACCTTTGGAATAGATACTGGTACTTAAACCACTTCTGATCTCTCTCCCTTTTCTTCCTGGTGGTCATGAGGTAAATTCTTCACCTATGAGTTACCAAGGGGCCATGGATACAAGCCAGTGTAGAATTAAGCATTTAGTGTGCCACTAAATGCCAGCCAGCCTTTTGCTATCTTGTTTTCATATTTGTCCTAAATATATGTGACAATAACACATATGTGGTAAATAACACATACAACTTTTATTTGTGACATGAGAATGATGATGAAAAAAATCATACTATAAACAAAAAGAAGAAAGCCCTGCTACAAGGATGCAATGGGATTAAGTCAGATAGATATTTGTCATCATAGTGATGAAAGGGTTTAGTTCTCCTTAGGAACACCTTGAAGGTATGGAGGCCTTGTGAATGGGCATTGGAGACACAGACAAGAGTCAGAATACCATTTGTTCCAATATAGTGGGTTTTTTTTTTAAATCAGGATTGTGATTTTTCATATATTTAGAGTAACTGGAGGAAAAAATTATAAAATCCCAATAATAGTGCTTTTGAGGTTGCTCAGTGGAAAAAGCACCAGCCTAACATAGATACCAAGGCTTCCCATATTGTATCAAATTTTAACCTTGTACACACCCAGTCATGCATAGGTATAAGAGGGTAAATAGGCTCTCTGCCCTAAAAGTTCACTTTGAGAATAGTTTGGTTTTTGCTTTATTGAACATGCACCCAAAACTAGTTCAGACCAAATCAACCTCTCTACCCAGACATAACTAACACAAAACTGAATGTAAGATAATTGTGATGGTTGTTAAGGGGAGGATAAACCTTTCCTAACTGTTCAGAAGGGGTGTGCATTCATCTCAAGTAAGGTGAGGGTGGTAGACTTCTAACGCCTTGCTACATGTGTTATTCAGAAAGGATGTGCATTCAGAGTATGTGCAGATAAGGTTTTCAGGGTGCCAAGTGCATTTGAAGAGAGGTATATACACAGCCCAAGCCAACTGGAATCTCACGCTGATAAATGATTCCTTATACTTGTCTGCCTCACTCTGTCTCAGTCTCCCAAGTGCTGGGAATGCAGACCTGTGCCACCATATCTAGCTCTGCCTATCTCTCTCACTCTATGACTTTCTGTCTTGACCCTAGCTTGTACTTCTTTTAACACACAAACAGATACCTGAGCTAATGAGCCATGAGGCCAGGAAGCAGATCGTGGTAAATACAAGAGTTCCATAGTAATTAGGCACTATGTCTTTGAAGTCAAAACACCCTGGTACATGTATGTGTATAACAATTGTATCTTTTTCCATCCTTAAGTGCTACCCTGGGTATCTCTTTTCATAGGGATGATAACTACCAACAAGACAATACCAGTCCATACAACTCCAGGTTCTACCCAACACTGCACTGAGTTTCCTTTTCTGATTTCTAGTTAATACCTTCCATCACACTCTCAAAACTAGCAGGTTTTCCCTAAGCAGCTATTTCATTTTTTATTACCTGAAAGGTTGGGATTGATTTTTAACAGCAAGTCTAAGAATTAACTTCTAATTCCTTTAATTTTTAATGAAAGGACATGTGTTCTATTTTTTAATTTTTAAATAAATTTTAAATGTTTTTTTCTTTCACTGTGATTAAAAGTGTATGTGTTCTCTAGTGAAGTTCATTTTTGCCATTCTAATTCCTAAACACAATATATACATTTAGGATGATCGTTTCTTATTGATTCAAGTTCTTTCCAGATGTGTACCATCTAGATAAGTGCCTTCAGAGAAGATGGGTGCCTCAAACCACCACAGACAAGAAAAAAAGTGTTTGTGAGTAAGTTGCTGTATGTGTTACCTGAGAGTTCTAGAAGTTATATTTAGAATGGGTGTCCCTGCTCGACCATGTTTACAGAACGCTTCACGTCGCTCCTCTCCTAATCACACCCAACCAAATCTGTGACATGTTTAAGCAAATTACAGAATTCAAAGACATGTTCACAGAGTATTCATGACCATGTAAACAATCACCCTTAGATAGCTCATCTTTTCCCCGTGAAATCTTGGCTCAGGGTGCTTCTGAGTCCTAAGTCATTAAAACCTGACTTGTTAATATTTTCCCAGTGAGACAAAAAGTGAGGAAGAGAAAATGAAAATTTCTCCTTTTAGAGAAAATAAAAATGGGGCGGGATTTGTCAACAGATTGAAGCTCTTTAGACAAATCTAAATATAGTTGTTTCAGGAGCTGCTGGAGGGCTAAAATCAGAGAAGTTCTACCTCATACCCATGTTTCTGAGCTCCTGTCTCTGGGCCTGAGAAGAAACCTCAGACTCACTCGAGAACCTGAACTAAGAGCATCTTGTGGGCCAATTTCCCAGTGAGGGAGGAGAAAGAATAAAACAGCCATACCTCAAAAGAGCCTCTAGTTTGGAAGCAGAGACTAACACACTACATGGAATGATAATTAAAATCCCATGTGGAGAGAAACATACCAGAGCTGTCTGCAAAATATTTTGGTCTCACCGAAGTTATAACGCTGGAGAAGTTGGAGAAGACTTCTCAGAAGTAGTGGCACGTGCCTGAAAAGAAAGGGCTCCAGGAAATCTATGCCAGGAAAGTCTAGTTTTCCTTCTTGGTTTTCCCAGAATATCTCCAATGCTACCAGCCCAACAACATATTTCTTTAGGATGAATCATGAGAACGTTAGGCGTCTGCCAACTGCCATCTCTAATAGCCTGTCTAAGGAAAGCAATTAACTCACAATTTTCCTTTATTATCGCACTCATGGACATAATTAAATATCCTTAACATACTTATTTCATGGCATTTTATGAAGAATGATAACGCTGCATTGCCTTATATTAATGATAATATAATTGACCACCAGTTTCACACACTTTGATGTATTCTTCCTAAAAATTATTCTAAAATTAACGTTTAATGTCAGTTTAAGAGTCGACAAAGCCTCTTCTGAAACACCACTTGCTTTTATTCACAGCAGGACATCTTGAAAGACTTGCCTTGGGTACATGTTTTCAAAATTACTATATATGTGCAATAATATATATCATTAAATTTCTTATCTTTAGATATTTAATGATATATGTCATTAAAGAACCTCCTCGTTCCTCAAAAAAAAAAATCTTAAGGGATTTTGTCACTTTTCACATTTTGCTTTCAACATATGGTAAGTAGTCTTTATCAGAAAATCCAGACCCAGAAGCTTTGGGAACACCAAAATAATGCTCTGAGCAGAGAACCAGACACCACAAAGCTGTATCCTGCTCAGAGTTATTCAAGATGTTGTGCAAATTAGCTTCAACTGAAAGAGCTATAAAACAAAGGAGTTTCATGTTTAGAATTTTCTTTTATTTAAACTATCTTTCTATTTATGCAAATATTCTAAAATGAAAAAATCCAAATTCTGAAACAGTCCTGTTCTTGGGTATGTTACTGACATTGTTTTATCTTTGTCATGTATGTAGATTAATATACATAGAAAGAGAGAATATTTAATTATTATATGTTCATGTGTGTGATCAGGTATACATAAAGAGTTATATTTATAATACTATGTATAAACTATATTGTTTCACATATGAAATTCACACATATGCATGTAAACACACAAAGAGAGATATTCACATATGGTGTGTATGTCAATATAAATATGGAAAGATTCCTTTAATCTTGCCTTAAATCTCATCTCTGTTCTGCAAATATCAAAAATTATTTCTTTCAAATCTTTTTCATGAAAATCATTTGTAGCAAAATGTAATGTTCTAGCCTAAGAGTGTAGCTTGGTGGTGGAGGCCATAAGAGCATATAGGACGTCCCAGGTTTCATGTCCAGCATGGAAACAAAATGTTTCATTTCTGATACAATTCACCAGTGTGGTGATTTGAATAAGAATGGCCCCCATAGTACTGAATACTTGGTCACCAGGGAGTAGCCCTATTTGAAAGAATTAGGAGGCTTGGTTTTAATGGAGTAGATGTGGCCTTGTTGTAAGATGTCACTGGGAGTGGACTTTGAGGTTTCAAAAGCCCAAGACAATCTGAGTGTCTCTTTCTTCCTGCTTTCCTGCAGATCCAGATGTAGAAGTCTCAGCTACTTCTCCAGCACCATGTCCGTTTGAGCACTGCCATGCTTTGTGCCATGATAATGAACTACGCCTCTGAGACTGCAGGCAAGCCTGCAATTAAATGCCTTCCTTTATAAGTGTTGCCATGGTCTTGGTGTCTCTTTGCAGCAATAGAACGATTAGTAAGACACCCAGTAATATATCATAGTCATCATCCTGGCTATACCCCACAGGGTCACACATAAGAGTTTTTAATTCATTTTGAAAATAACTGTCTATAGTCCCACTTGCAATTTATGGATTTTGAGCCTCTGTTTGAATCTGACATCAGGTAATAACTATTCCTATGGTGTGATATCTTTTTTAAATATGAACTATATTTTATTAGACTCTTGGGTTACTTGGTTTTCATATTGTGGGGGAATAATCTAAAACCAACAGACTTTTCACAAACTCTGACTGACCATGCAAGAATCATATAAATAATCTTTCAGGGAGCCTCCAGCCTTCAATCCACACCTGTTCTGAGGATTTAGGTTTGTGAGACAGAGTCATTATTGCCTTCTCCTCATGCATCAGTAACTCTAGTCACATTGGACATGACTGGTCCCTGGGATTGCCATTACAATGGCATGGTGAAGTAGTTCTCTGTCTACTTAGAGAAGAGACAGGAAATTGTACCATTAGAGAAGTCTCTGCTACGCTTTCTCATACTCAAACTTCTGACTCTAACAATGATCTTTAATTTTCAGATGTGTGATCCAGATGTGCACTTCCAGACGCTCAGTCCAGATGTGCAATCCAGATGGTCATTCCAGATGTGCAATCCAATTGTTCATTCCATATGTGCAACACAGATACGCACAATACAGATGTGCACACCCAGATGTTCGATCCAGATGTGCATATCCAGATGCACAGTCCAGATGGTTGATCCAGATGTGCATATACAGATGTTCAATCCAGATGTCTGTCCATTGGCACGATCTAGATGTGCAATCCAGATGTTCAGTCCAGATGTCCGATCCAGATGGTCATTCTTTCTATTTCCAAAGCCTCCTATTCTTCCTTTTTCTCTCCTGATCCTCTTTTTTTTTCTTTTTTTTATTGAATAAAAAATTTCCACCTCCTCCCAGGCTCCCATTTCCCTCCCCCTCCTACCACTCTTCTCCCCCTTCCCCCTACTCCTCTCCCCCTCCCTCTCCAGTCCAAAGAGCAGTCAGGGTTCCCTACCCTGTGGAAAGTCCAAGGTCCTCCCCCCTCCATCCTGGTCTAGGAAGGTGAACATCCAAACTGGCTAGGCTCCTACAAAGCCAGTACATGCAGTAGGATCAAAACCCAGTGCTATTGTCCTTGGCTTCTCATCAGTCCTCGTTGTTCGCCATGTTCAGAGAGTCCGATTTTATCCCATACTTTTTCAGTCACAGTCCAGCTGGCCTTGGTGAGCTCCCATTAGATCAGCCCCACTGTCTCAGTGGGTGGGTGCACCCCTCGTGGTCCCGACTTCTTTGCTCATGTTCTCCCTCCTTCTGCTCCTCATTGGGACCTTGGGAGCTCAGTCCAGTGCTCCAGTGTGGGTCTCTGTCTCTATCTCCATCCATCACCAGATGAAGGTTCTATGGTGATATACAAGATATTCGTCAGTATTGCTCTAGGATAGGGTCATTTCAGGTTCCCTATCCTCAGCTGCCCAAGGAACTAACTGGGGACATCGCCCTGGGCACCTGGGAGCCCCTCTTGGTTCAAGTCTCTTGCCACACTGAACAGAGAATTCTCAACAGAAGTTCAAATGGCCAAAAGACACTTAAGGTCATGCTCAACTTCCTTAGCGATCAGGGAAATGCAAATCAAAACAACTTTGAGATATCATCTTACACCTGTCAGAATGGCTAAAATAAAAAACACCAATGATACCCTTTGATGGAGAGGTTGTGGAGAAAGGGGTACACTCATCCATTGCTGGTGGGAATGCAAACTTGTGCAACCACTATGGAAAGCAGTGTGGCGGTTTCTCAGGAAATTCAGGATCAACCTACCCCTGGACCCAGCAATACCACTCTTGGGAATATACCCAAGAGATGCCCTATTATATGACAAAAGCATTTGTTCAGCTATGTTCATAGCAGTATTATTTGTAATAGCCAGAACCTGGAAACAACCTAGATGTCCTTCAATGGAAGAATGGATGAAGAAAGTGTGGAATATATACACATTAGAGTACTACGCTGCGGTAAAAAACAATGACTTCTCAAATTTTGCATGCAAATGGATGGAAATAGAAAACATTATCCTGAGTGAGGTAACCCAGACCCAAAAAGACGAACATGGGATGTACTCACTCATAATTGGTTTCTAGCCATAAATAAAGGTCATTGAGTCTATAATTTGAGATCCTAAAGAACCTAAATAAGAAAGTGAACCCAAAGAAAAACATATAGTTATCCTCCTGGATATGGGAAGTAGACAACATTGCCAGGCAAAAAATTGGGATCTTAGGGGTGGGGTGGGGTGGCGGTAAGGGGAGATGGGGAGAGAAAAGTGGAAGGGGGGATGGGGAGGAACTTATGGTTTGATATCTTAAAGATTTATTTTATTTATGTATGTGTACGTGCATATGCTTGTGTCTCTGTGCATATGCACGGATGCAGGTGACCTCAGAGGCCAGGAAAAAATTTCAGATCCCCTGGAGTTCGAGTTAGAGGCAATGTGAGTCACCCAGTGTGAGCACTGGAAACTGATCTCCAGTTCTCTGGAAGGGAAGTACCTACTCTTAACCCCTGAGTCTCTCTCCAGCTCTCTAATTTGGCTTTTAGTGTCTTAACATCTTGTATAAGAGTTTCCTTTGCAAGTTACAACCTGCTGCTTTTTAAGGTAGGTAAAAATTAGCTTTAATATATTCAGTATTTCAAGAGATGAGCTCACATTTAAAACAATATCTCTTCTATCACACATTCTTGCTTTGATTGCTAGGATCCAATTTGTGTTCAAAAAAAAAGTTTATGTAATACGTGGTAAGGAAGTTTGAGACAGAAGCTCCCAGGAGCCTAAAAACAGACTACAGTAGTTTATCCTTCCTTTTTTTCTTCCTTCCTTCCTTCCTTCCTTCCTTCCTTCCTTCATTTGTAACAGGAGGAGTGGGCTGCTTGACCTACCAGCTGCCTGGCTAGCTTACACCCAAAATAACTACACAGAAATTGTACTAATTAAATCACTGCCTGGCCCGTTATCTCTAGCCTCTTATTAGCTAACTCTCACGTCTTGATTTAACCCATTTCTAATAATCTGTGTGTATCCCCACGAGGTCGCGGCTTACCAGAAAGATTCAGCATGTCTGATTCTGGCAGCTCCATGGCAGTTCTATCTCTCTCTGCTTTCTTCCTCCCAGAATTCAGTTCTGTCTTCTCCACCTACCTAAGTTTTGCCCTATCAGGCCAAGCAGTTTCTTTATTGGTTAACCAATGAAAGGAACACATAAGCAGAAGGACCTCCTACACCATTTATTTATTTATTTATTTATTTATTTATTTATTTCTCTTTCTTTATTTCTTTTTTTCTTAAGTTTTATTTGGAGAGTCTAGTTACACTGACTAAGTTAGTCTCAAATTCACTATGCAATCCAGGCTAGTCCTGAACTCTTGGTGCCCCTACCTCAGTTTCTCAGCTGCTTATATTACAAACATGTATCCCTTCACTGAGAAGGATACATCTCAGTGACTGTATTTAAGTCTGTTTCTTAATATTTTCTGATGTACTGCTTGGCTACACATGGAGGGAAGCAAACCAATGGTTTACTTTAGCTAATAAAATTAAGCTTTTGTGGAACTAGGAAGTCTCAAGCATCTAGCTCATAAAAACATGTTGCAGCTTTCCTTGCATACACAGATCAATGCTAGATGACAAAATGCATCAAAAATAATATCACACACACACACACACACACAAAGGACATGCAATCTGAAATGTTAAGTCTTTGCTTGAAACACAGAGTGCACCAAGAACTGGTTTTATGGGTTCATTATTCTAACCAAAAAATACTACAAGACAATTTATTTCACGCTTCTCTTAAGCTGAGTTTTTTGGCACAAGCGAGTTGGCTAAGATCGTGCAAATAGTTTTCTGCTGGAATTTTGTTGTTGTTGTTGTTGTTTTATTTTGTTCACAGTTATCTTTAGGGCCAGTGCAGAATGATTTATCTAAGCAAATCATTTATCCCTGCAGTGGCTTTTAACAAAAGTTAAGTTGTATCATTCTTTACATACCTCGTTACTCAAAGTTGCTAATGCTCCTGTGTCATTAACCATAAACCACCTGGGATTTTGCAGCTCTGTTGTGTATCCCTGGTTGCCATGCTGGAAGAGAGGCCCGTGGGCAGAATTAAGCACTTGTTTGTCAATGTCATGCAGGAGTATAGACTGTGCGCTTTCCCAGAACATTTTGTTTTGAGATCAGAGGTTGGTTTTGTACAGAAGTGTCATGCCCATGTTTCCATTATTCTGAACACTGGCAGGCAAGCATGCACTTTAGAGCACGTGATTTCTAACAGGGCTCCAATCGCTTCTCCTGTGAACATGCTGTTGTTTCTTTTTCTTTTTCTTTTTTTTTTTTTTTGTTTTTGTTTTTTTGTTTTTCGAGACAGGGTTTCTCTGTGGTTTTGGAGCCTGTTCTGGAACTAGCTCTTGTAGACCAGGCTGGTCTCGAACTCACAGAGATCCGCCTGCCTCTGCCTCCCAAGTACCGCCAGGCTCATGCTGTTGTTTCTTAAAGAGAAAAACCGACCAGAGGAAAATTAACAGACTGCCAAACATGCAGTGTCTATCACTAGCTCCAAACTAGTGAGTATGTTGAAGCTTTGGTTTCATGAAAAGAAAAATGCTCATACAGGAGAGCTAATCTGTCCCCACTGTTCATAGCCTGTCCTTTGACAACTCCTGCTTAATAGCTCTGTTTTCTTGGGTGTGTTAATTTATTTCCATTCGTGTATTCAGCAGCAAGACCAACAGTAGGATAAAGGGTTCCCAGAGTTAATTCCCAAACGATGCCAAATTTCAGGAGACACTCCAAGAAACCCATATAGCTGATATTCTTCTACAGTTTTCCAGATAGGTGAAAATAAAGGATGCTGTTTTCTCCATTGGATGCATTGCTCTGGGCCTTTTGCCCTAACAGTCTGTTGTGGGCACGCCTCATGTTCATTTGGGTGTGCTAAAAGGCTGTGTTTATGATATAAATTTACTTTCTTGGCTGCTTTAAGTTAAATTTAACTTAAATTTCATGATTTTCTGCAATGATGGCTCTGACTTCCAAGATTCCTGCTGCATGAGCATATCTGGGTGTTGACATTTTGTTTCTGCTCACAGTTTCTAACAAAATCACCTTCCTCAAGGCCACCTCTAGCCTCATTCCACTGTGAAAACCTTCATTTGACTTCTTGTTGCCTAGCACGTAATATCCAAACCCAGGGGCAGTAGAGCACTCAGATACTGTGACCTACACTAAAACACTGTGTTTGTAAAAATGAAGTTGACCTAATCCACACTTTGGTGTTCATGTGTGTGTTCACAATCACACAGAAGAGACAGAGAGCATCTTATTCATATAATGCAGTCCTAGAATCTGTGTGATTTACTTTCCCAAGGAAGCCATGTTAAAGTATATATGGTATTTCAAACTCAGAAAGTTAAATAAAATAAATTATGGCTGATGTGCACAGTGGTGAGCAAACCAAGCTCTAAATATGTACCCAAGAGCCTCTGTATATAATAAAAATACCTTTCATGTCAAATAAGAAATACTATCAAACACTGCCATTGTAGTCATCAGGTACTATATAGAATATAATATTATTCTATAATATTTTGCTTTAAATTAATATTCATGTTACAAACACCAGAGAACTAGTAAATGTTGATCATAATTGATATCTCACAGCAACTTCAATAGAAGCTGCAGACTCCAGGTAAAGATTGAATCTTACTCCAGGTAAAGCTCAGAAGCATGTGGCAAGTTCCACATCTCACAGAGAAAAGTAAGGACCCAGGCAGAAGGCTCAAGTGATACAGGACAGTATTTGACTCTCAGTGGAAGACTTGTGATATAGCCTCTGGCCTTAATTTGTTAGGGCCATGCACACAATGCATGTCAGTATTAATCCCTCAGTAGTCTTGAATTTAAATATAAAAAAAAAATACTGAAGAAAGAAAGGAAAAAAATCAACCAACAAACTAACTGTGGATGCACAAGTCCCAGCACAGAAACAGAAAACAACATCAAATGAAAACAACATGAAAAACCAAAATAACACGTCTCCTTCACAAAACACTAACCCCACCATAATGGCACCCAATGAAAACGACCTGGAAGAACAACCAAACTAAGAATTTAAAAGATTGATGGTAAATATATTCAAAGAACCCAAGAAAACATCAATATACTCCAAGAGAACAAAAGCAAAGAGATGCAAGAAATAAGGAAATCAATACAAGATATGAAAATATAATTCAACACAGAGATAGACCCAATTTAAAATGTTGTTAGAAACAGATAAACAAAAAACTCAATAAAAAACAAAACAAACAATACAAAACCTCAGTGAAAATCCTCACCAGCAGAGAAATCAGAGAGGAAACAGAACTAGGGCTGGAAGACAAAGTTAAGGCATAGGATGATTTAGCAAAGTCAAGAATAATATTTTTAATAGAACATGAGAGAATCCTGGGACACCATGAAAAGACATAACTTTCTGATTATGGGTATTGAAGAAGGAGATAGAAGATCCAAAATAGAAAATTAGAGATGAAAATTGAGACATTACAACAGAAAATGAGGAAAGTTGGAGAATCATAGAAACATACTTTATTTTATTGAAAATAGACCTTTTTTACACAATATATTCTAATTACAGTTTCCCCTTCCTCAAAATCACCCAGATCCTCCCCACCTTCCATCCAAATCCAGACCCTTTTTTCCTTTCTTATTAGAAAAATAAACAGGCAACTAAAAAATAATGATAAAATACATAAACCAGAACAGGACCAAACAATTTGTGTGCATTCCTTGGTTGAATAAAAGAAGAAAGAGAATGAAAGTTTTATTAAATAAAAGTTCTGAAAAGCACACAATGTTGGGAATGAAAGACGCATCGTTCCGATCCAACCCTCTGCAACAATCTGGCTTCAACGAGGTTCCTTTATTCAGCCATGTCTCTCTTCTTCCAATGCAACAAAGCAAAGAACCCAGAGTGATTAAAATGGCTCAACCTTGGGAAACATGGTCAGCACTTTCTCCTCAGTGTGAGCTCAGACATATCCTACGACTCCACTTCTAATTTTACCCTAGACTCGCGTGCAGACATTTCCACCAGACACATGGCTTAGCATTTTCATAGCCAGAAGAAAAAAAGAGGAAGAAAAACAGAAACACTCAGAGTCTGTGAAATGTTAAGTCAATAAATAATTTTATAATTATACATTATAAACCAGTGATAATTCTTCAGCATTAAGTTGAATAGAAGCATCCATGGGCAAGAGTACACACTGTGCAATGGCATCTTTTGCGTTGGAGCCTCACCATGCATTGCCCTTAGTAGAAAGGGGCTAGGACTACAATGGAGCATGAGTAGTCACATAGTATTGCTAAAGTTTTATTTCTTGACCTTAGTGCTGGTTATATAAGCTTGTTTAGCACCTGGTGATGTACAGACTTTTCAACATTCATTGCTTTTACATTACATGAGAACATTTTAAGACAAGTGTGTATTGCATTTGATAAACTACTTGTCGTACGCCCTAGTCTCCCTCTTCCTCACCCTCACCACCTCCTGCTCCTGTTCATATTCTTTGTTCTCTTAGACAGTCTCCCTTCTACTTTCTCATCAAACATATGTATTGTGACTTTATGCATCTACATAAAATCTAGGAACTACAAATAAAAAAAGAAAAAAGATGTATTTGTCTTTCTGAGACAAGATTAATTACATAATGGGGTCTACTATGGGTTATACCTGCTTTACTAGGTATATTTTGATATAAGAGGGTTTTATTTTAAGGGATCAAGAAAATCAAAAGAGCTTTTTCACTGCCTCATGAAAAATGCAGCCTGTTAAAGGACCTGAGTATCTCCCAGTAAGTCCCAAATTGAAACATTACTAAAGCAAAGGCACAGACCAGCCAAGAGTGAATCATTTGAGCCTGACAGCCTTTGTTTTTTTTTTTTTGTTTTTTTTTGTTTTTTTTTAATTTATTTATTTTTTTTAATTTATTTATTTATTAAGGATTTCTGCCTCGTCCCCACAACCGCTTCCCATTTCCCTCCCCCTCCCCCGATCAAGTCCCCCCCCCTCATCTGCTCGAAGAGCAATCAGGGTTCCCTGACCTGTGGGAAGCCCAAGGACTGCCCACCTCTATCCAGGTCTCGTAAGGTGAGCATTCAAACTGCCTAGGCTCCCACAAAGCCAGTACGTGCAGTAGAATCAAAAGCCCACTGCAATTGTTCTTGAATTCTCAGTATTCCTCATTGTCCGCCATGTTCAGCTAGTCCGGATTTATCCCATGCTTTTTCAGACCTAGGCCAGCTGGCCTTGGTGAGATCCCAATAGAACATCCCCATTGTCTCAGTGTGTGGGTGCACCCCTCGTGGTCCTGAGTTCCTTGCTCGTGCTCCGTCTCCTTCTGCTCCTGATTTGGACCTTGAGATTTCTGTCCGGTGCTCCCGTGTGGGTCTCTGTCTCTGTCTCCTTTCATCGCCTGATGAAGGTTAATATTCCTGAGGATGCCTATGTGTTTGTCTTTGGATTCACCTTATTTAGCCTTTGTTTTTTTTTATGTGTTTCATTGATGGATGCATTCAAACCGAGGCTGTTAGAACACTAGAAAGTGAGGGAAGCGGTTGTGGGGACGAGGCAGAAATCCTTAATAAATAAATAAATTAAAAAAATAAAAAAAAAAAGAAAGTGAAGGTTATCGTTTCAGAACACATTCTACACCAAGTAGTTGCAATGAAAGAAAGCATTTATGAAAGCTACTTTATTTTTTAATCACATCTAATTCCTATGAATTACTGAACGGATTGTGAATTTCACAAGGTCAGAGAAAGTGGCAGCTTGTCTCCTTCTAGAAGTTTTCTGTGGCCTCATGACCCACCCTCACCATCACTTCCCCAAAACTGTTTTTCCTTTGTCAAGTCAAAGGCACAGGGACAAGCATTTTACCAACTATTCTGCAAGAAGGAGCCCACTATAAACTGTACTTTCCAGTGCTGAAGTTCCTTTCAATGGGAACAGCTGGACATTTGGAACATGCTCACAAGTGACTATTCTGATACTTTAAATCTGGACTCTCTACTGCTTCCAAATAGCATATTTCTGAGGTCATATTATCTAGTTCAGGAGTCAAACATACAATCACATTGGCCAGGAAATTCAACAGGAACAAGATAAAGAAAAAATAATAAATATCCAGAGAGAATGTCTTGCTGAGACTCTGACTTAAGGGAGGAAATAAAATGTTCCTTTTGTATAATCAGTCCTGACAAGGCCTCAACTTCCTTCTTCTGGGGAATAAATGAATACAAGAGCTCTCTTCCAACTGAAGAAGAGCTGTTTGTAATTACTTCTAGGACTTCCAGTCACATGAAATATCTGTAAACTGAATATTCTTCAAGGAGATGTCAGAGATGCCTCTGTATCTCCCCACTTGAATTCCTGTCACACTTGTTGAACCTTAAGAAGCTAACATGATGAGAGGAAAATGGAGGATATACACTTCTTGAGTGTGCACACTTGTCCTCTTCTTCGTCATGTTTCACTCCATTCTAGCAAGTCACTTGTATTCTATAACGAAAATCAGGACATGAAGCTGGAGAAGTGGCTACAGTAGTAGACTTACTGCCCTTCCTGAAGACCCAAGACCCAGATTCAATTCTCAACACCCACATAACAACTCCCAACTGTAACCAACTCTACTTCCAAGAGATCCGATGCTCTCTTGTGGCCCTCAGAGGCACCATAAATATGCCTAATGCATGTACATACGTGTAGACAAGCACTTACACATACAAAATAAAATAAAAATAATTTTTAAACATCAAGACATCATTATGCAACAACTTCTCATTTTACTGGAAAGAAATGAAGAAATCAAGTCCACCAGATAAGGACTTCTAAAATGACCCAAACAGTCAGCAAAAGCAGAAAAGGTACTTTCTTTTGTTTTTTCTATTCAGCACACTTGCATCTATTCTTGCCATAGTTAGTTGTGGTAGAAATCAGAAGGATACATAAGCAAAATACTTTTGTCCTACCCTAAGGATATCAGCAGTTAGCTATATCAGCAGACAACAATAGCTAAACAACAGAATGAGAACGATGGTGGAGATGAGAAGAAAGAAAGAAAGAAAGAAAGAAAGAAAGGAAGGAAGAAAGAGAGAGAGAGAGGAGAGAGAAAGAGCTTACAAATGGAGAAAATTAGAGGATGTAGGGACAACAAATGGGAGAAGAGGATAAAGGGAAGAACTGATGTTTTTTTTCTTTTCTTTTTTTATTGAGAAAAGAAGAAAAAAAAACATAAACAAAAAAACAAGTTTCCAACTCCTCCCAGCCTCCCATTTCCCTCCCCCTCCTCCCACCCTTCTCTCCCTCCTCCCACCCTTCTCCCCTCCCCCTACTCCTCTCCCCCTCCCTCTCCAGTTCACAGAGCAGTCCGGGTTCCCTGCCTGTGGTAAGTCCTAGGTCCTCCCCCCTCCGTCCATATCTAAACTCCTTCAAGGAATGAGTAGAGAGATTGTAGTATATCTTTGATGGAATTCCTCACCTTCTGACTAACCCCACAATTCTTACAGGGTGCTCAAGGGTCTCCAGAAAACCTTTTAGAAACATAGATTCTCAAGCCATATCCAGAGTCAGTAAAACAGAAATTCTTAGGGTGAGCCCAAAGGTCTCTGCTGCAACTGGCCCCACGGGTGAACAGTGTTGGGTGCTGAAGTTGAAGAAAGATTTTGCTAGATGAACCTAAAGTAAGAAGCCGGGATGAAAATTTGCATGTTCTCACAGTTAAAGGTAGGTTTCTGACAATGTTTTTTGTTCTGTTCATTTTTAATATAAATGTGTTAACTTGAAAAATATTTGTTCAAGTGCTTTTAACACATGTTAGAAAGGGGATTTAGATGTATATGAACCTCACCATTTGCTAAGATAGACCCTAGAAATGAAGTGTGCTTCTAAAGTAAAGGCTTGACCTGCAGTGTTCTTGGAGTCGGGTTTTTTGGACAAAGTTCAACACAGTGGATATCAGAAGGCTGAGAAAAACCCACAGAGCAAACTGCAGATTCTGTGGGTGGCACTTACAGGGACTACACTTATTTTTGTCCTCAGCCTGCCTGGCCTCTGCTGGATACAGGTTACATTTCTAGGGAAGCGTTCTTGCCCTTAACTTTATCTGTGGTTTGTCATGTGTTCAGTCCCTGGCCCCAACCCTAAAACCCTAGAGCTCCCAGACCTACTCTCTCCAGCTGTGCTCTCTACACCTCAAAAGAAAAAGGCAGAAGAACAGAAGGTAAGGAATTAAGCCTGGGGAGAGTCGTGTTCTCATCAAGGGGCCTTGTCTTCCACAGTAGACGCCATATTTTATGCCTGAAATTCTTTCTAAGTCAAGAGTTATTGGGGCATGTTTTGTTTCTATGAATTCCCAAAATTTCAGTTGGGAAATTCAGAGAAGAATGCAAAAGCTTTAAAAAAATAATTCAGTAATGTATTTTAAACTCTTACGTATATCTATTCTTTACCTCAGAAACTTGAAACGTGTCAGGAAATGATCCATGTCTTCTAACAATAAATAAGGAGTCTTGTCACAGTACTGGTTTTTATAGGAAAATTTAAAAAGAAACTACCTTTTTACAAACCTGAATTTCTAGAAACAGGGATGTCTATTAATGAAGGTCATTTTCCCTATTTCTCTACTTAGAAAAAAAAACAACAAGCATGCATCTTGGGGAAATGTTTTTCTATTTTGCTAAGGAAGACAGTGAGCCCTAGCATTGTTTTAGTAGTGACATAGGAAACTGCCAGCAGATTGCCTCCCACACTGTTTCTCTGTCTGGGCTGCAGTCACCAGGATGATCTGGCTGCAGCTGCTGGCTGATCCCTTCCAGCTGCAGATTTGGTGTGCTCCTACTTGCCCTGAATGGAATTTAGATGCTTCCTTCATTCCTCCACTTTAACAGAGGCTCTCTACCTTAAAGGCCCAGTGGGCCTCCTTACCTCAGATTCTGAGTCCACGTACAGAAAAACCCATGCTTGAGAGATAAAGTTCATCTAAACAGACACCATCATTCTCATCAATAATTTACTACCCAATACTGGAAACCTTGATGTTTTTCACCATAAACTCAGTCAGTACTTCAGGAATGGAGAGATGGGTCCGTGGGAAAAGTGCTTGCCATACAAGCATAAGATCCTGAGTTCAGATAAAAAAAAAAAAACATACAAACACACACAGAGAGACACACACACACAAAAGCTGGGTGTGGCGGTATACTTCCAATACCAGCTCTGAAGATGAATAGACAGGCAAATCCTTGAAGAAGAGCATTGGTCAGATAGCCCACCTGAATGTATGAACTTCAGTCAGTGAGAGACCCTTCCTTTAAAGAACCAGGTAGAGAGCAGCTGAAGAAGATACTCATCAACCTCTGTTCTTCATTGACATATGGATCCCTATAAAAAATAGCATATACCTACAGAATGCACGCACACACACACACACACACACACACACACCACACACACACACACACACACACACACACACACACACACAAAATCAGGACTTCAGTTGAAGATGAGGATAAAACAAGACCAAAGGGGTTTGATATCTAACAATAAAGTCAGTAAAGGCTAAAGTAATTTATTTATAGCATACTTAATGACCACAATCTTAGCAGACCACAGTCACCAAATTTGCTCAGGCAATACCTGAACAAGGCAGTCTCCTAAAACGTACAAGGATTTATTTGTCACGCATAGTAGCACAGACTCTTTTTTTTTTTTTTTTGATGTAGTTTGGTTTTATTTTTTTTTCTTTCTTTTTTTTTATTGAGGAAAGGAGGAAAAAAAAGAAAAAAAAAAACAAGTTGCCACCTCCTCCCAGCCTCCCATTTCCCTCCCCCGCCTCCCACCCTACGCTCCCTCCTCCCACCTTTCTCCCCCTTCCCCCACTCCTTTCCCCCTCCCTCTCCAGTCCAAAGAGCAGTCAGGGTTTTCTGCCCTGTGGTAAGACCTAGGACCTCCCACCTCCGTCCATATCTAGGAAGGTGAACATCGAAACTGGCTAGGCTCCCACAAAGCCATCACATTACGTAGGATCAAACCCCCGTAGCACAGACTCTTAATCCCAATATTCCAGAGTCAAACTCTGAGTTTGAGGCAATCTCCATCAATGTAGTGAGTTCCAGGACGGCCAGGACATCTGAGACAGTGACAAAAGAACATATGAGTTTCATGAAGAATACCAGCTACTTTGGCTAGTGGAAGGGCCCTGTTCCTACCTTTCCCACAATGTCAGTAACTCGCTGCCTCTGGGTTTCTATAAGTAGACAAAAATCCATTGAAGCTGATAAATAAGAGATGGAGGCCACTTTCATTTAAAAGTGCAGAACAGAAAAAGGATTCTGCTGCTCTCGGCCTTTCAGTTTCTTCTGCATTTTCCTTCTACCCACAGACAGCTGTTGATCAACCATAGAAAGACCCAAGTTTCTCTAGAATACAGAATGACAATCAATGGCTATGAAATATTCTAGGCCCCTCCATACCATCGCACGCTTATTTCTATATGCTTGTAATTTCTTTCTGAAAATAGACATTTATGATCTTAAAAGTACCAACTCAAAAGTTGCCCCATATATGTTGTGTGAACTATGTTTGAAATAGTATCTCTGTGCCCAATGATTTAATAAAAGAGCAGATTTTTTTTTTAGGACTAAGATCACTCCTTTTTCAGCAACTAAGAACAAGACAAATTTTTAAGGCATTTTTAAAGGGACTTTTTAACATTATCATCATGAAGTTTGGGGGCCCCTTTCTAGTAGTCACTTGGAGTTCATTATGTACTTGCTTCTAAAAAAATGCATGTATAGCTCACATAATTGTATTGCTTTTCAGCACAAGCCGGAATACCCAATAGCTTTTCTTCAGGGGGCCGTCTAAGCTGGATTCTAACCCAGTTCTAAGGCTTTGCCATCCATACAACTGCAAACAAAACTGTGAGCCTTAGTTTCCTCATCTCAAAGAGCAATAGAGAAATGGATAACAAAGAAAGGCTAGGCTTCGAGAACTGCAGGAACAACACGCCGTGCACAGCCACTGGCAACTAAACGGCACCTCATAAAGGGCAACTAGAGTTAGTATTCCAGTTGATGAAAAATGAAGGGACAGATTATGAAGCACATCACAAACACTGTTCATAATCTGTTTTCTCTTCCACCTCCTACCCTATACAAATTGCACACACGAATAAGCTCCATTGCTGTTGCTGCATCTCCAGCAGCAAGCACTGGCCCCTTACCCCTTTTGCTCACCCTTCCCCACGACCCACAATCCCCTCACACTAGTGATTATTGTGCCTTCCTGGTGACACTTCTAATTTGTCATATGAGAAAGAATGTGAGCTATTGTTTTTTCTGTGTCTGTCTTATTTCACTTAACATAATGCCACTCAATGTAATTGATTTTGCTGAAAATGACAGAATTTCACTCTTCTTTGTAGCTGAATAAGCCTAATGTGTATACATATTATATTTTTCAAAAGAGAGAGAAATCTATAGTCTGGCAAGATGGCTCAGTGGGTGAAGGCGATTGACATGCAATCCTGGCAACCTCGGTTGTCTGCATAAAGGAAAAAGGAAAGAACTGACGCTACAAGGTTGTCCTCTGACCTACACACACATAATAATAATAATCATAATAACGATTTTAAACAAATAGTTTTAAGAGATCTAATGCATTTTAAAAATAGAAGCAATTAAGAGGTCAAGGAGAGGCAGCCACTTTGGTATCATAAAGCGAGCGGAAAGGTAGCCATACCCTGATTGCCATAGAGATGAATAATATGGGTAGCATTTGACTCGTGTGTTCCCCTCTTGCCTCCTAGATAATCACATGTTCCCCTGCCAAACCAAGTCTTTCTATGACCCTTTTCTGCCGGTTGATTTTTATTTTTCGAAAGGGTGAAGGTATTTACCTCCAAAGCTAAAGTCAGAAGACATCTCACAATCTGTTAATCCATCCGTGGACAGTTATCCATCAAAACTTGAGCCACAGCTTCTTCATAGCTCTCATAACTCCCCAAAGTTTACTGCAATGGATGTCTTTTTTTTCCTCTTTCTGTTCTCTTTTCCTCTTGTTTTTTAAAGCAATACTGAATATTTACACTTTCTCTTTTCTCCAAATGTAGTGATATGGTCAACAAGAAAGTCATCATGTCCTTCCATAACCTTAACCTCAGTTACATTTGACCAATGTAAAATGAGCTCCTATAAGATCATCAGTTTGAGGGTTTGTGGATAAAGAAACAACAGGAACTAAGCAACCTGCCTTTGGTGGCTCTAACTATTAATGCAGTATGGTCTGTGGGCAAGCATGATCTACACATTGAATATCATTCCAGTCTCCCACATTTAGAATGGAGGAGCAAAATCAGTTGTCTACAAAAGTGACAATGGCAGCCGCGCAAAAAGAAACAGAGACTAAAGACAGAGGGGATTTGACAGCATTTCAGGACCTGTTCTGGAGGCAAAGCCATGTTCCATAGTCTCACCAGTGACTATTATATCCCACTTCGCAAGCAGGCTAGATTGCCCAGTGGGTAAAAAAACCTAACAATCTGAGATCAATTCTCAGAACCCAAGAGGAAAGGAGAGAACCAACTCCAAAAAGTTATTTTAATCTTGATGCACATATTGTGGTACATAGAGACACACAGACACTAATGATTTAGTAATAGCAGTCACTAATGAAATAAACTTTCACTTAAGGTAGTTAAATTACAATGTGTGCTGCTACTAACTAGATCAAGGAGACATAAGCTAAAATCTCTCTAGGAATGAATTTGAAAGTGGACTAGTTGTATTCCAGACAGGCAAGTCATGGTTTGAGGGCTGCCTGTTCCACTTCCTTTTCAGTAGGGTGGCCACATGCCCAAGTTTGACCTGGAAAGTCTGTTTCTACACTGTATCCCAGTTACTGCACAGTTGGCAGCAATGTGAGATGCTCCTGACTCGGGCTCTGAAGTGTGGGACACCCCACTCCCACAGCTGAAGCCACTCCTGTAACAGGGCCTGCCTGTGGTTGTCTTCCTAGAAACTCATCGCTCGCTCTGACAACCCTCCTGCTGCTGGAATACTCTGCTGGCTGGGCACTTGCAAGTGAGTCTAATGTGAGAAGCATAGATCACACAGAAAAGCCAGAAAAATCAAATTATTAAATAGATTAGCAAGTAGGGCATAGTAGTCATGATAATAAGTAGGATTGGCACATTGAACATCAAGGGCAGTATTAGGTCCTAAAGGTCATTAGTACTTATCCTTATACTGTTCAACACAATGACCTCAACCTTTCGATGGCCATGGATAATATAGTTCCCTAAAAGTTAAAAAATATGCAAAATAAAATGAAAATTTACCACTTTGGCATTTAATAAAGGGGAGGCATGTTCCTTTATAACAGCAATTTGAAAAAAAAATTCCCGTGAGGGTTGGTTGGATAATAATTTAGCTAATGAATATGTTAACTTTCTGATCTTTCTGGTTCTGCTGCTTCATGAAGGTAAAGGCAGAGATGCTAGTCAGTATTGGGATAGAAAAAAAACTGTTTCCCATTGAATTTTACCAGATAGTTTTGCTTTTAATGCTGATAGAGTATGCTAAACAAATGTACATAGTTTTAAGTTCAAAGTTTCTTCTTGACATTGGCAGAAGGAAGTATGATTTATAGACCGCCTTCAATGGGATAAGAAGCCGAGAGGCAAGCACAGAAGACTCTGGGGGATTATTACTTTGTGAAGAATGATAAAGGACAAAACTCTGCTGGCTCCCAGGGTGATAAAAATGTAACTACTTTATACTGTGTTATATTTCATCAGACTCCTTCCTCTTTTCCCAAGTAGTCCCCTGTCCCACATATTAATATTCTGAGTCATTTTAAAACATAGCAAGCAAGGGAGGAGATATTAATAATAAATGAAGCATCCAGGACTTCTCCAATTTTCCTCCCAAGTCCTCCAAGTGCTGTCTGTGATTTCACAACATCCCTTGAAGGAGGATACAGATGCATATCACTATTCCTGCTATGTGTTTAAAGACGCCACAGAGAAAGTTGAATAAATTATCGCATGTCTTGGCAGCTGAACTAGGATTATAATTCTTGTCCTCCTTGTTCCCCTTCACATCTTTGTGGGAAAAAAATGGAGAGAAGGTGACTGTAGAGGGAAAATTTAAACTTATCATGTAAGAATCTGGGGATATCCATCCACTGTAGAGCACACGGTAAGGTTGCACAAGGCTGATTCTCAGCACTGCAAAATGGAGTAGTTGATATGTGTGTTAGAAAATGATAACTCTCTTAATGCATATAATAAAGTGTGGTACATTCTAATTTATAATGTTACTCATGTACATGGGTATAACATATACATTTAACATTCATAAAATAAAATCCCAATGTACTTCATAGATGATAGATAGATAGATAGATAGATAGATAGATAGATAGATAGATTTCCTACCTGTCTTTATCCTACCCTGCTATAGGCCAAAGTAGCTTCTTTAATAATGGTAAATAAAACATATTCAAAACATACAGAAGATAATACATCAATTTGAGTTGTTTTGATTTTTTTCATATTATTTTTACTGATTATTTGGGAATTCCCATCATGCACCCAGATCTCACTCACTTCCTAGTCCTCCCAGGTTTGCCAACCACCCTTGAAAACCCCCCAAAAGGGAAAAAAGCACAGCCCCAATTTGTGTTGCCTATTTATTCCCCAGAACATGCCCAAACTTCCAGTAGCCAGCACATAAAAGAAACTGCATCTTTCCCTACCTACACCCCCACCAGAAGCTCTCAGTTGTGAATAGCTACACTTCAGCATCCTTATCTCAATTTTTAAAAGAATTCTTTAATGGTTTCTGTCTAGGCTGTTAATTGGGGGACGAGGATTGTAGAGGCTGTTACCAAAGCTACAATCACTCTTTCTCAACTGTGGGTCTACAGTCATTGATGCCACTGCAAAAGTAGCTTTCTTGCCCTTTACAGTCAGTGGAAGCACAGATCATGGACTTCCACGTGGTCTCCTGAGTTAGCACATGCCACAGACCACAGCGTGGTCTCTGCTCGCAGAATAGACCACAGACATCAAGTGGGATCTCTGCCATCGTATAGCCCACAGACACCATCATAACCATCATGGTCCTTGGTGGCAGTACAGTATTTATCTGAGATTAATTTATTTTTCCTTTACATAACCTCCAAGAGCATCCATTGCCCTATAAATATTATCATTTTATTTTTTTAATGTCTTCATTGTTTATGTATGCACATTTTCTTTATCCACTCATTTGTTAAAGAACAATGAACCTGGCTATTGTGGGCAGTGCAATAATAAACATGTTGTCCTAATTTATAATTCTCCAGGTATATACCCAGAAATTGTATAACTAGGTTACCCTAGTTTTATTTTTAGCTGTTTGAGGAACCTCTGTAGTGGTTGCCCCAGTTTAAATTCCTCTTCCCTCTCTCCCCACATCCTCACCAGCATTTATGGTCTTTAGTTTTCTGTTAGCCATTCTGAGTCATTTGAGATGGGACTATAAAGAAGTTTACATTTGTATCTTATAATATCTAAAGATAGTCCACTCTTGCTATAGGATAGGGTCATTTCAGGTTCCTTATCCCCAGCTGCCCAAGGAATTAACTGGGGACCTCGGCTTGGGCACCTGGGAGCCACTCTAGGTTCAAGTCTCTTGCCAACCCTAAGGTGGCTCCGTTAACTAAGAATTGTGCTTCCGTGCTCCCCTATCCAACCTTCCTTTATCCCAATCCTCCTTTTTCCCCAAGTTCCCCTCTTCCTCCTCTTCTCCCGTTTCTCTCCCCATCTCCCCTTACCCTTGCATATCATCATAGAACCTTCATCTGGTGAGGGATGGAGATAGAGACAGAGATCCACACTGGAGAACTGGACTGAGCTCCCAAGGTCCTAATGAGGAGCAGAAGGAGGGAGAACATGAGCAAAGAAGTCGGGACCACGAGGGATGCACCCACCCACTGAGACAGTGGAGCTGATCTATTGGGAGCTCACCAAGGCCAGCTGGACTGTGACTGAAAAAGCCTGGGATAAAACTGGACTCTCTGAACATGGCGAACAATGAGAGCTGATGAGTCGCCAAGGACAATGGCAAGGGGTTTTGATCCTACGTAATGTGCTGGCTTTGTGGGAGCCTAGCCAGTTTGGATGCTCACCTTCCTAGATATGGACGGAGGGGGGAGGACCCAGGACGTACCACAGGGTAGGGAACCCTGACTGCTCTTTGGACTGGAGAGGGAGGGGAAAAGGAGTGGGGGGAGGGGGAGAAGGGTGGGAGGAGGGGGCGTAGGGTGGGAGGAGGGGGAGGGAAATGGGAGGCTGGGAGGAGGTGGAAACTTGTTTTTTTTTTTTTCTCATTTTCTCAATAAAAAAAAGATTAAAAAAAAAAAAGATAGTCCACTCTTTTTAAAAAAAAACATACTAGCCATAGGAATGGATATCTCCATTTGAGAATTGTTTATTCAAATCCCTAGCCCATTTGTGGATTAGATGATTTAGTATTTTGAGTTTAATGTTTGGGGGTATAATATATTCTACATATAATCCTCAGTGTGATGTACAGTTGGCAAAGTTTTTTGTCTCGTTCTGTGAACTGTCTCTTTACTTTCTGTTTCTTCTGCTGTAATGTTACGTAGTCAATTTGTCGTCTTTGGGGATTATTTCCTGTGGTTTTGGAATCCATTGAAGAAAGGGCTTGTTTATGCCATATCTTGAAGGAAGTACTTTATGATATTTTAATCTAGCTGTTTCAAGGTCTTACCTTATGTATTTCATTCATTTTAATTGCTTTTTGTTCAGGGTGAGAGATGTGGATCTATTATCATGCATTTACAGGTAGCTATTCAGTTCCTTCTGTATCATTTGTTGAAGAGGCCATCTTTTCCCAATTCATGCACGTTTTTGACTTTTGTCAAATATGATTAGGCTGTAGTTCTGTAAGTTATTCTATCCTATTGGCCTTCATGACTGTTTTGTGAAGGTCCAAGAGTATGATCAACAAATTTCTGTAGTATAGTTCAAAATCAGTTATTAGGAGGCCTTCAGCATTCCTCTTTTGCTTTAGATAGTTGTGGTCATTTATACTTCCATATGAATTTTCACATAGCTTATTCAAGTCCTGTGAAGAATATAATTGAGATTTTGATGAGGACTGTGTTGCCGATAGACCAATTTTGGTTATTTAGCACTGTACAACACTAATTTTGCCAATCCATAAATGTGGTCTTCCTACCTGGTAGTGTCTTAATTTCTGTCCTCTTATCTCTTAACGTTTTTGCTGTAGCGGTATTTTAGCTCTTTCACTTTCTTTATTCTAGGGATTGCGTTTGTTTACTTGTTTGTGGTTGGTTTTGTTTCTTCTTTGTTCTTTAGATTGTGAATAGGATTTTTTTTTCCTGACTTCTCTCTCAGAAATTTCTTGGTTGGTACGTGGAAAGTTACGTGGTTTCTACTGTTGACTTGTGTCATGCTACTTTGTTGAAAATACGCAAGGAAGTATACGAGCTTTCTAGTTCTGTCTTTAAATCTTTAAAATACAGGATCCTGTCTTCTGAAAAGAGGAATAATTTTATTACTTTTTTCATTGTCCTAGACAAGACTTTATGATAAACACTATATTTAATAAAAGCAGAATAGTCTCCTTCATCTTGTTCCTGATTTTTGAGAAACCGCTTTCAATTTTCCCCAGTAGATGTAACACTGGGTAATATATCATATAGATTAGTTATACACAGGCCTTATTTTTCTGTTTTGAGGCTTTATTCATGACCAATAAACAACTTAAAATGCCTTCCCTTGGGTGTTAAGATACAGCAATACATTCCATACATTACAATACTAAGCAACAGACGTATGTGTGCAATGTGACATCCTAGAAAATGCCAGACACAACTGAAACCTACACTTTAAGAAATTCAAGACAAGAACTGAAATCTTAGTGTTTGGGGGAGTCAACTGTAGAATCATCTGAGGAAACTAAGAGATGATCAAAAATCTTTCTCACAGACCCACTGATTCTTACATTAAAACAGGGGTACTCTGGCTCATGTATGGGCACAAAAATGGGTACACCATCTAAAGCAATCTAGGATCCCTACCACTTAGAATTCATAAGCCCTGAAAAAAAAACAACACTTCATAATCTTTTCTGGACATCTGCCTGTATGCATACATCACAATACTATAGAATCATTACAGAAAGGGTAGTCATTATTATTTTAAGATACGTACCTCCCCTTCCTAAGTTTATTCAGGGTTTTTATCATGAGTTGGGGGTTGAATTTTTGCCTAGGGCCTTTTCACGGTTGGTTAAGATAATCATGTGATTTCTATCCTTAAATATACTTGTAGTAATGTGTTTTAATTACAAGTTTGAATACATAGAATTATTTTTACCTCCCAGGAATAAAGTAAACATGGTCATGGGACATAATCTTTTTTCTGTTGTTTTTCTTTTATTGAAAAACTGATTCTTTTCTCAAACAATATATCCTGATTATACTTTCACCTCCCTCTACTACTCCTCCTTTCTCACCACCTCCTCTCCCATCAAGATCCACTCCCTTTCCATCTCTCTTTAAAGAAGAACAGCCTTCCAAGAGATAAGAGCCAAATATGAAAAAATAAAATATAAATAACATAAGAGGGAAAGTATTATATTGAAGTTGGACATCAGGTGGGAAAGATTCCCAAGAGCAGGCACAAGAGTCATAGACTCCCTAGTTCTCATAGTCAGGAGTCCCATAAAAAATACTAATCTAGCCTGGTAATGGTGGCACACACCTTTAGTCCCAACACTCTGGAGGCAGAGGCAGGTAGTTCACTGAGTTTGAGGTCAACCTGTTCTACAGATCAAGTTCCAGGACAGCCAGGACTACACAGATAAGCCCTGTTTTGAAAAACACACACAAAACAAAAAAAAAACCCACAAGCTTACTAGTCTAATAACTTAGTATATATGCAGAGGACCTAGTATAGATCCATGTAGGCTCTGGGCTTATGGCTTCCATCTCTGTGAGTTCATATGTGTCTTTGCTTAGCTGATTCAGAGGGCCTTGCTCTCCTGGTGTCCTCCATCCCCTCTGACTCTTACAATCTTTCCACCTCCTCTTTGGTGGGATTCCATTAGCTCTGAGGGGAAGGAATTGATAGAGCCCTCTCATTTAGACTCTTCATTTACCATGTGGCTGTGAATCCTAAATCTGTTTCCATTTGTGCCAGAGGAAGCCTCTCTGATGATGACAAACTGGGTAAGGCACAGCGGAATGACATTAAGGACATTATCTTAATGTTCTCTTGAATTCAGCTTACAAGTATTTTATTTGGAAATTTTGGATCTATATTCATCAGGGATATCTGTTTATTGCTTTTGTTTTTGTGGCCTTATCTGATTTTCTTAGCAATTCTGGCTTCATATAATAAATTATATGTTATTAGTTATATGTTATTAGTTATGTTCCTTTCCCTACTATTTTATTGGATATTTTGAGGAACATTGATGTTATCCTTTTTTTTTTAATGTGGTTCAATTTGGCTGTGAATCTATCTAGTTCTGGGCTTTGCTTTGATAGGAAATTATTACTACTTCAATTTTCTGTGCATTATAAATCTGTTTACATTCTTTGTAGCATCCTGGTTTAATTTGGGGTAATATGTCTATCTAGGAGCTTATCCATTTCTTCTAGATTTTCAGTAATTTTGCTATATAGGTGTTCAAAGTCTTCTCTAATGACCACATGGATCTCCTTGGAATCTATGTCTTCCCCTTCATCTCTAATTTTAATAATCTGAGTCTTAATTCTCTTTCTTTTGGTTAGATGTACTCAGAGCTTGTCCGTTTTATTTGATGTTTTCAAAGAATCAACAGCTTGTCTGACAGGTATGAATCATTCTCTCACTCGCCATTGTATTCATTACTGCCTTGGTCTTTGTGTGTCTGCTTTGTTTTCTTCTTTGTGGTGCTGCTCCATTGATGCTACCTTTCTTTCAGCTATTTACTCTGTTTGTATACTTCTGAGTAGTTCATATCTCCTAACAAGTCAGAGCTACACTCACAAAGTCTCACCAACATGTCTGCCAAAACATAAGCAGAACAAAGGCAACAACAATGGACGTGCCATTGGGGATGGAGGAAACTCAAGAAGACTCAACCCTACCCAGAGAACTACGGGCAGCTAAGGAATCTTGAGAGCAGGAGAAATAGTCTTCTCCAAGGACGAGTACACGAATACCAAATGCTCAGCCCTGAAAACATGTGCGCAACTAACATTGTACAGACTAAGCAGTTTATATTTAGGAATATATATTCAAATACCAATACATTCATACATGCAGCAACAGTTAATGAAGAAAGAGGCCAAAAAATTGAAAGAGAGTAAGGGTATATGGGAGATTTTGAAGGGAGGAAAGGGAAGAGGAAATGGTGTACTTACTTTAGAATAACAAAACTAAAAGAAATACTTTTAAAATACCCCCAAAAAAGAAAAAAAAAGAACAATGTTTCTCCATTTGTTTTTCCACAAGACACACAATTTACTTGGGGTTGCAGGTGGCTGAAGGTTAGCAAATATCCACTCAACGTAATTCATACCACATGAAAAGCTCCATGTTCAACGCTGGTAATCACATTCTAAGAGGAAGATTTACTAGGCTAATACTCAGCAAGTACACACCAGTCGGCCAAGCCCAACAACTGGAGTTAATGAAAGGTCTAGGAAGGTCTCCATTCCATTTGGTTACTACGTGTGCCTGATGGGTTGTTAATACTTTCAGAAATTGAAAGACCAAAAGAACTACTAATTGGGGTAGTAATTGCCTGGAAATTGCATTAGAGGAAGAACTACTAAATCTACAAAGACTCTTCAGCCTTGGAAAAAGAAGACGTGGAATGAAATAGAGCCAGGGAGAATATGAGCTCTGCCTTCCAATATATAAAGGGTCTTCGTGAGACTATGAAATTAGATTTATTCCACGTAGCTCCAACAGGAAGAATGACGCACAATGATGGGAAGTTACAATGAGGCTGACGTCGGTTTCACACAAAGAAGAACTCTGGAATCCTGGGAGTGCCCAACAATGGAAATGGCTCCGTGAAACAGTGAGCGTCCATTACTGGGACGGGAAAAGGCTGTAATAACTCTAATAAGGATGCTGCAGCTGTATGTAGTTCTGCTCTGGCCGGCGATTCAAGACATCAGTAGTCACGGAGCCTGAATGTTCCTCTAGAATGTCGATGTAACGATTCTGAAATAGACTTTAGTTTTATAGATTAGTCTTTGGGTCACTGCAAATTTGAACGAGAAAGAGTTTGCACATTCCTCTTGCTCTATACGTACAGACACAACCTTCTTTCCTGTAAATATTTACACCAGAGTGGATCGTTTCTAATACATTTGTTAGGATGGAACAGACACTGTCACATCATTATCCCATGGAGTTCATAGTTTAGATTAGCATTCACACCTGGTGTTGCAAGCTCACAGACTTTTATAAAAACAAAATGATGTACTAATCCATATTCAACCTTTTCAGTAGTACTTTTTACTTTAAAAAAATCTTTTATTTGAACTTTAAAATAGCTAATGTTCACCGATATTCCAAATACAGTATTTCAAACTTCATTACATGTGATATGGAAAAAACTACTAGCTCTACTGGACAACATTTCTCAATAACAGTCTTGTTCTTCAATAAAAAAAAATCTGAAAATTCTATTCAAGTAGTTCTTAAAAGTGGGGTGATTTTTGAAGAAGGGAGTGGAGCAGAGAAGAATATATAACAATAAAAACAATAAAAAGTGGGATGATTTTATCAAACTTATTGCTATAAATTTGAATTAGATTAAGCTGTTAGCTTTCTAAAATGAAGTAATTGCACTATATTAATATCAATATACTTCTTTTTACTACAACACCTAATATTGAACAAATTATATACAATAATCAAAATTTTATGATTTAATTATTCATATATAATGTTTTTAATTATTCGTATATTTTTATTATTTGATCTGGGACATTATTTAGATTTGTAAAGTATTTTTCAGCATAAGCATCTTGCTCCTCTCATGTATAAGCGACTGATTAACCCCTTTGCAGGGGAATTACCTGCATAGGGATTCTCTCAAATGTGAAATTGCTAGTCTTGACTGAAGATTGAGATCTCATTAAAGACCTGGTCACATTCTTTGCATGCTAATTTCTAGCTGTATGCTAAAAATTTTTCTTTATATCCACAGGTTAGTGCAGCTCTCGCTTCTCATCAAAGAAGTTTCTTTCTGCTGCAGAGCTACTCCAGAGACGCACAACTGATTAAAATGCAGAGATTACGTGATGTTGGATGTCCAGGCACAACTGATAAATCTACAATACAACCCCTACACATAAAACTCAGGGAACATCATGAAAGAAGTGGCAGAAGCATTGTCAGAGTCAGAGGACCAGGATACGTGCTGCTAGATTGTCTTCCAAATGTGATAAGGAAGGTGTACCATGAAATCTCAACAACGCAAAAACTTACGTCAAAGCAATCCTTAATAAAAAAAAGGATAATTCTGGATGAATCACAATACTCCAAATCAAATTATATTGCAGATCTATGATAACAAAAACAACATAATACTGTTACAAAAGCATATATGTAAGCCAGTGGAGTAGGCTGGAGGAGAAATAGATCCAACTTCAATATGCACCAAGTCATCAAAAGGGCACATTGAAGAAAGGCAGCCTCTTGAAACAAATGGTGTGGTGAAACTGGATTTCCACATGTAGAAGAATGAAACGAGATTCCTATCTATCATCCTACACACACATCAATTCAAACGGGTTAAAGACTTTGAAAATGCCAAAGGGAAAACACCTCAACGTATCAGAAGAGGCAAGAACTTACTGAGAAAGACTCCAACGGCAAGGAAACGATCCCAGGAATTGACAAATGGTGTTACACAAAACCACAAAGCTTTTGCACAGCAGAAGAAGACAAATGGCAGATGCTGCCAAAGGCATGGAGAAAGAGGAGCCTTTATTCACCTTTGGTGGGCGTGCACGCTGGTGCCGCCATCACAGAAGTCCTTACAGACGTGCTCAAAAGACTAAAGCTAGAACTGCCAGGGGACCTAGCTATGCTGCTTGCATGCTCCACATCAAGATATCACACACATAGTTGACACTGTGCTTATAGCTGCATTGCTCACAATAGCCAAAGAAAATGATAGCCCACACAGATGTCCGTCAACAGATGAATAAAAAATATGGTACATATAAAGAGTGGGATTTTAATTTGCAGAAAAGTAGATGCAGTAGGAAATCATCATCTTACGTGAGATAAGCCAGAATTAGAAAACTAAATACTTCGTTCTCTCACCTGTATGTATACCTGTGGTGGTTAATTGTGCTATCAACTTGACTACATCTGGAATGGACTAAACCCCAAGACGCAAGGCCTGTGAAAGATTGGATTCTTGATTGGATTACTTAAAATGAGACTGTGCACTTTAGTCTGGGCCATGCCTTCTGGTGGGAGACCACATAAATAGACATAGAAGAAGAAAGCTTTTGATTTTTACCTGCTTCCCCTCACTCTCACTGACAAGTTCATCTACCTTGATGCTGAGGCCTTCCTTAGCTAGTGTTAGAACATACTAACATATCTAACATAGGCAGAGAACCAGCAGCCCTCCAGGAAGCCTCCAGGACCAGATTAGTACTCCTGAGATATCCAGTCTCATGAGCTGAACAACTACTGGATTCTTGGTTTACAGCAAGAGACAGACATTGTTGGGCCACATGGACCACAACCTATAAACTACTCTAATAAATTATATACATATATGTATATATAATTTTTATATATGAATATATAAACACACAAATATTCATTCTATCAGTTCCATTGCTTTAGAAAACCCTGATTGATACAATAACCTAGTTTTAAAAGTTTGTGTGTGTATACGTGCATGTATGTGTCTGTGTGGTGTTTGTGGTATATGTATTTGTGTGTGATATGTATGTTTGTGTGGAGTGTGTGTGGTGTATGTGTGGTGTGTTTGTGTGTATGTGTGTGTGGCGTGTGGGTTGTGGGGAATGAGTAGTAGGTCATGAAACTAGAAAGTGAGTTTTGAGGGGAGAGATAGACCTTAACAGGGATAGTCAATAGCAAAGGTAAATAAAAATAAATAAAAAATAAAAATAAATCCCATGCAATAAAAGGAGAACAGTGGACTAATGGAGGTAAGCATGGAAACCAAAACAGAACAGAGAGACAGAATAATAGGGAAAGACAGTGGAGGGGAGGACAAGTGAAGACAGACACAGCATACCTGAGTGGGGCTGCCATGATGAAACCCATTTCTTTGTATACAAACCTAAAACTTCAATTTTTCAAAAGACTCTAAAAAGTTTTACGAATGACACCCCTACATTCTCTGTATTTGAAAGGGCTCTCTCTAGTATGATCTTGCTGGTGTTGAATAAGTACTGTATGACTTTTTGTGGGGCGGGATGTGCAGGCAGATGCCAGTGAAGACCCAAAGTTGACATCAGGCGTTTTTCTGATTGTTCTTTATTTTTATCTCTTGGGCAGCAGTCTCTTACTAAACTGAGACCGTGTCGATCCTGGCTAGTCTAGTTAGCATTGCCCTGGGAATCTATCCCTTCCTCTCAAATGCTGGAATTACAGATGATGAACATTCATAATGAGAGAAAGAGATTCAACCACATCTGGGCTCATCGTTATTGATTCCAGATAAGAGAGAATTTATATCTATATCAGAAGTTGTCTGTGCATGAGCCACAAAAACAAACAAACAAAAAACGACAATCATCTTCCTAAGGTTGTTAATATTGTCTATGCCTAATGGATACGGAGCATATAAGTCGCACAGTGTATGGAAGTCAGAGGACAGCTTTGTGGATTTAGCTGTCCCCATCCACCTTTATGTGGTTCACCAAGGCTAACTCAGGTTACCAGGTGTAATGCCTGGTTTTGTGTATCATTTTGCACACAACCCGGAGCCATCAGAGGAAGAAGCCTCAGTTGAGGAAACGCTTCAATAGGATCCAACTGTAAGGCATTTTCTCATTTAGCAATCAATGGGGGAGGGCCCAGCCCATGGTGGGTGATGCCATCCCTGGGCTGTTGGTCCTGGGTTCTGTAAGGTGGGTTGAACAAGCCATGGGAAGCAAGCCAGTAAGCAGCTCCCCTCCATGGCCTCTGCATCAGCTCCTGCTTTGGGGATTTTGCCCTGTTTAAGTTCCTGTCCTGACTTCCTTCAGTTATGAGCAGCAATGCTAAAGTGTAAGCTTAATAAATCCTTTCCTCCCCTGCTTGTTTTATGGCCATGGTGTTTCACTGCAGCAACAGAACCCCTGAGACTCCAGTCCTTTATCCACTGAGCCCAGCCCACCAGTTACCCCAGAGTTGTCTTCTGCCCATTTCCATAGAACATTCAAGAGTAGTTTTATGATTACTAAAGCACGTATCTGTGAGTCAATTCTGGATTATAAACTGGATCTACTACTAAATATATAATCTTGGGGAAATTATCTAACCTCAATGGTTAGTTTCTGCCTGCAAAACAAAGCTAACAATATTTTAATATCTACCTCACAGAATTGCCTTGAGAATTATCTATGAAGTAACTAACGCCTACCTGATACTTAGTGAACATTTAGGAAGTTGATATTATTCTTCCTCATGAGGAGATCACATCTCCAATCGTATCTCTTTAGCTGAGCAGAAATTAGCGGATTGTCTATGAGCAGCTACTGTGGAATGCTTGGTGTTTGTAGATGAGTAAGTGTGAGCGTGGGTGGGGGTGGGTGGGTGGGTGTGCGTGAGTGTGTGCTTAACATAACTAAAAGTAGTAATCTGTCCTCCACACGTTACAGATTTACTCTTAGCCTTCAGTTGTAAAAATCTTTAAAGGCTTCCAGGTTTCAAAATATAAAGGCAATTGTGGAAATGAAAGAGGAGTTAGATTAGACATGAGAGACTAAAACCAAGGCAGATATGACTGTCCTAGAACTTTCTTAGAACGTAAATACTAATATATTTCTGTTTCTACCTGTTTTAGACATTTCTCTTTGCAGATGGACGAGGACAGACAAGGTGAGCTGATCACAGAATGTGTTCTTTAACTCAAGACAAATACCAGTTTCCATTCCTATGATGACCCCGGTACTAAGCACCAGAGACCCTCATGGGAGAAAGTAATCCTCTTTCATCTCAAAATATTTTATCTTTTCTGACAATTAAAAATCATGCCCTACACAATAAATTGCCAGCAACATTCCTTAAAAAGAAGATATAGAGAGAGAAACAACTCAGCACAACAAGAGGCAATGGGTGTGGAAGGTAACAGTAGCGTCTGAATCCACAGCGCAACTGTTGAGGACTGAGGGTCTTAGTAGGTGTGAGGCAGATGAGGATAATATCTCTTCCCGCACTGGTCAGTTCTTAATCATTGTTGAAGTATTGATAACCTCTGATTTAAAAAAAACAAAAAACAAAAACTTGTTATTAACGAAGGAGGGGAGAACAGGAGTATGGAGGAGAACAGGAGGGATCAGAAAAGTCGAGTTGGGAGAAGGACATAGAAGGAGAGCAAGGAAAGAAATATCTTGATAGAAGGAGCCATTATGGGATTAATGAGAAACCTGGTACTAGGGAATATCCCAGGAATCCACAAAGGGGACCCCAGCCAAGAACCTAATTAATAGGGGGAAGGTTCTTGAACTGCCCTTCCCCTATAATCAGATTGAGGACTATCTTAGTTGACGTCATAGAACCCTCATCTAGAAAGTGATGGAAGCAGATGCAGAGATCCACAACTAATGACGTGGTCCAGATCCCAAAGTACAATCAAGGGAAGGGAGGAACCTCAATATGAACAAAGGGATCAAGACCACGATGGAGAAAACCATAGAATCATGTGACCCGAACTAGTGGGAGCTCACTGACTTCGATCTGACAACCGAGGAACCTGCATAGGACCGAAGTAGGCCCCCTGAAGCAGGGGACAATGCTGGAGCTTGGGCAGAATGTGGGGCCACTGACAGTGGGACCAGGGTCTCCCCTAGTGCATCAACTGACTTCATAGATCCAATTGTCTATGGAGAGATACCTTGCTCAGCCTAGGCACAGGGGCGGGAGTGTCCTGCCTCAAGGAGATGATGGAATAGACTTAGTTGACTTCCCAGGGGAGGCCTTACCCTCTCTGAGAAACAGATGGGGTGGAGTGGGAGGAAGAGGAAAAGAGGAGGGAGGCGGAACTGGGATTGGTTTGTAAAACAAATTCCTTATTTTATATCATAACCATTCCTTTTGTTGTCCGTTTTCCTGTAAATGAGCATCCTGCGCATGGTGTAAGCTGATTCTCTCATTAGCAACTATTGAACTCTTACTTGCTTCCTTGTCTGACCTGTGGGACTGGACTATTGGTACAAAAGCCAACCTAGCTACTTTAATACTAAAACTATCATTTTGGAATCTCCCATGCATGCCTTGAGACAAGTACACAAAAATTGCCCCTGGTGCAATCCTGAAGGTGCAGCTTCCAACGGGAATGTTTGTGGCCAAGTATACAGACTTTTTCTATCACACGTCTCAGAGAACCCTAGCTGACCTTACAACAATTTCTACCTTGATAAGAAAGGAAACACTTCCCCTGGTAGAGGGGCTACTGTGGTTGGAGCTAACGGAAAGACTGTGCTTTGTCCAAACATTTTCTGTTGCAACTGACGCTAAGAATGTCAAAATGAATGGCTGTTAGTAGGACCATTTCTTCTATAAAGTTGTTTTTGATGTTGATAGAATATCATACCAGAAAAGCAACTAAGATAGCATTTGCACTGGAAGAGGGATATTGCTGCAAAGAACCCAACCATGATGGTTTATGGAAGAATATAGAAGACTTTAGGGTTCCAGCTCAGTACTATAAGCAGAGCTTAAAGAGTTGTCCCAGTTATTTTAGTTGTTGCCTGGAGGACAACCATGCTGAGAGTTATGTGTCCTGTAGAAGATCAGCTAGTGAGATTTTGGAAAGAGCCAAGGACTTCAAAAGCAACTGGGCTAGAGGCCGTTTGTATATGGTGTTTTGGCAAAGAATTTAGCTGCTTTTTGCCCTTGTCCTAAGATCTTTCCTAAGATTGATCTGAATACCTCTTTTCAGGTTATGTAACAGTCTGCTAAGATTTACTCAAGAAATCTGCTGAAAGAGACACTCCTGGGCAACCTCCCATGGTGTTGCAAACTTAGGTCCAATAAAGGTTTCTTATAAGCTGTATTTCTTTACCAACTTTTAGTATGAAGGGATAAGTTCACTACACAAAGAAGTATCAGAGACAATAAACAGTGACGGTGACAGAGCACCATCCAGAATGATGGGAGCGGCTGCGGCAATGGCTTACACCCAGCTTCTAAGTTCTCAGCAGCCCACTGATATATATCCAGTGTCTCTTCTCAAAGCCTCAAGCCCCAGCTCCTGTGTGCAATCTGGGAGCAAGCACTTGTTGAGAGCTGAGGATACAGTGTGAGATAGCATGCTGCCATCAATCCCAACAGCCTACCAGTGGTCCTGTTTATACACTGGGATCCTACCCACAGAAACATCACCAAGACAGTAGATTCCCGGGCCTGGAAACTACTGACCATTCCTGATGCTCACCTTACACTTGTTCTGGTTTTAATGAGAAACGCCTCCCATGGGCTTATCTATTTGAACTGGTCCGCAGTCGGTGGCAATGTTAGGGGAGGTGGTGAAACATTAGACAGTGTTGCTGAAGGAAGGTCACTACTAACAGTGCACTCTGACAGTTTATATCCTTGCCTAACTTCCAGTTCAATCTCTCTTAGTGTTTGCACTTGAAGATAGGATCTCTGAACTTCATGCTCTGGCTGCCTGCTGAGTTCTTCCCCTGCAGTTATGGGCTGTCGCTGTTGAACTGCTAGTGAAAATAAACTCTTTTTTCATAAGTTGCTTTCTTGGGTGTTGGTACTATAGCACTACAGAAAAATAACTAATACAGAATTGGTACCAGAAGTGGGGCGTTATTGTAAAGAACCTGCCCATGTTGGTATATGGAGACTAATGTGTTAGAAGATGCCAGAGTCATGAGACACTAGCCAATAAGAGCTGAATGCCAGGAGGGTTCACTGAGGGGAACCATCCCAAGAGAAAGATTTATACTAAAGGCAGCCAAGCTGAAAGGGCAGAGCCATCTAAACTCTTTAAAACTAAAGTCCCATATAATGGAGTACAACACAGCAGAAAAAAATAACAACATCTTGAGTTTTGCAGGCAAATGGATGGAGCTAGAAAACATTATTTTGAGTGAGGTAACCCAGACCCAGAAAGACAATTATCACATATACTCATAAAAGGTTTTTAAACATAAAACAAAGAAAACCAGCCCACAAATCACAATCCCAGAGAACTTAGACAACAATGAGGACCCTAAGAGAGACTTACATAGATCTAATCTACATGGGAAGTAGAAAAAGAAAAGATCTCCTGAGTAAACTGGGAGCACGGGGACCTTGGGGGAAGGTTGAAGGGGAGGGAAGAGGCAGGGAGGGGAGCAAAGAAAAATGTAGAGCTCAATAAAAATCAATTAAAAAGAGAAAATTGAAAAGAAACTGGATGAAATGAGCTTTGCCATGAGGCCTATGAGCGGTGGGGAGCAAAAAGTTGTGGTTTAAATGAGAAAGTCCTCCAAAGATTTATGTATTTAAACACTTGGTCCCCCATTGGTGCTGCTGCTTGTGTGGCTGAAGAACCTTTGTAGGTATGGTCTTGCTGCAGGAACCATGTCAGTGTCATGGAATTTGGGTTTATAGCCTTCCCCACTCACAGTTCACTTCCTGCTTCAAGTTTTACAGGGACAATGTGATTCTTCAGATTCCTGTTCCAGCCAGCTGCTGACATGCTGCCCTTACTGTGAACTGTGGCTTCTACAACAGAAAAGTAACTTTACAACACTAGAGCTTCAGGACACAGTCTGAACAAGCCTCCCACAGTAGTCACTGCCCTCTGTGAGGGGTGGCTCTCTGACACCTGGAACGACAATTGAACAGTTTCAGAGGGGTCAGGGCAGGTAGAAGAAGGGAATAGAGAAAGAGACAATGAAGAGCCGAGAACTGACTGGAAAGGTTCCGCTATGTGCAAGGCTTTAAGGAAGAGAGTCTCTAGTCAGGGGGGGGGTGGGACCAAGGAGTTTTAGGAGTTTGTCAGGTTTTCAGTATCAAGGATTTCAGACTCTGAACTGTACTGTGACAGTGACCACTGTGCAGGCCTTAGAGCCCCAATCTCCAAGGCCTGCAGGGAACTGCAACACTTGGTGCTGCCAAACACTAAAGGAAAGGGGAAAACTACTAGAAACCATCATTTAAGTAGCTTCTCCTTGCCTGCCCATGATTTCTACACAGATAGAGAAAAGGGAGCCTCCACCATCTGATTGTTGATAAGCATCTACGAAAGCCTATTATTTGAAAGTTGATAAGTATAAAGGTTGGTATTGACTATCAGCTTGTGTGGACTGAGAAGTGCTTAGGGGGTTGACAAAGCACATCCCTCTGCATCCATAAGTGTATAAGTGTATATCCGTAGAGAATTAACTAAACGGATGGATTGTCACTGAATTGAGCAGCACCATTGCATCCTATTAGGGTTCTATTGCTGTGATAAAACACCACGACCATAAGAAACCTGTGGAAGAGAGAATTTGTTTTATCTTGTAGCCTGTAGTCTGAAATCTGGGTAATTCAGGGCAGGAACGTGAAGACAGGAACGAATATGATGGCTGTGGAGGTATGCTTCTCACTGGCTTGCTCTCTGAGGACTTCTTATGCCAGCCAGGACCACCAGCCAGAGGTGGCACTGCCCAAAGGGAACTGGGCCCTCCCACAGGCCAATCTGATGGACATATTTTATCCATTGAGGTTCCCTCTTCCAAAATGACTTTGGCTCGTGTCAAGTTGGCACAGATCTATTGAGCATACATGCCAATGCCAAGTATGATAGTTTTCTGGTTCTGCAATTTTAAGCAAATATAATATTATTTATCATTTTTATGTTACAAGTAGCACAGTGATTACTGAACCAAATGAAAGATTTGAAAAGCTAGGTCTAATTGCACCATTTGTTTAGTTCTTACTTGAACCCAATTAACTTCAGAAGAAAAAATCAGCTGGGAAAAACAATGCAGTTTTAGTTTGGAGGAAGAACACTCTGTTCTTGAAATAGTCAATTGAAATAGTCAAAAAGCAGAATGTTTGAATAATACATTTAAGAGAAACTGGTACTTGCGTCTTAGTGTAGCTTTTATCATAGCAAACCCTAGCATTAATTTTAATTCATTAATTTTTAGCATCACATGATAATATGATCAAGTCAATGATTACATTTGTTTTTTTTTTTTGACTTGGAAAATGTAAGTTTCTTTCATTTGTCCACATTTCACATCTGACTTTTTCAGTCATTTGGGACCCAGAATTATCTGCAGTCAAAACTGCACTTTTTGAACATTTTAAGTCATTGAAACCAGCCTGAGTTCAAGATAATTTAGTTGGCAGCTTGATCTTCTCATCCTACCTAGGCCATTCATTGTGTCTTTGCCAACTGTAAGATGGTTGCTGCTCTCTGAGAGGATAGCACTGAAATTTAACCTCTAGTAAAGGGGGAAACAAGGACCCAAAGTAGAGTGTTCAAGACGGAAATGAGAATTGTCCCTTTCTGCTCAGTTTAGCCAAACCAAAAGGACTGAGTCTCAGCTATTTTGCTAAGGTTGGTTCACGCTCTCAAGCTCACTCAGTTGCATGTAAGTAAAACAGGTTTCTAAAAGCACTATCTTAGCACAGGGGGACCTAGGGGACCTAAGGTACCTGGGGGACAGGCATAAGTAGAGATGATTCGTCCTTCAAGCTAAAAATGTTTAGAATTGTTCACATTTTCTCTCTGCCTCAAACCCTAAGAGGCCACTTTTCCTGTAGGCCACCCATAATTTTCTGTTGTTGACCACAGTAAAACATGTCTGAGAAAAGCTTCGTTCTAGAAACCATTCTGGGAAAGGGAAGAAGGATGAAAACAAAACACATTTACAGATACCGCAAATGACCGGGGACATCGCTGGCCAGAGGTGCCCTTTCCCATCGGAGTAAATGAGTTAAGAAACCATCTCATCAGATCAGCGGAACAAATGAAAAGCCACAATTATGAGCCAACAGGTATTGATTTACCTCCGCCGTGCTTTAATGACATCTCAGATGAAAATTTCTAGCTCAACAGAAGCACACAATCGCCAGAAGCTAGCTTTCGGGACAGACCCATCCAGAGTCCCTCACATGAATTGCCTAAAACTGACAGCAGGGATATTTTTGTTTACACTGAATTGAGATGGAAATCTAGTTTTTCATGATAGGGTTATGAAACCAAAGTATTTGGTCTCTTCAACTCATTAAGTAGTTAATATCTTAGTAATTCAATAAGTGAGCCAACTGAAGCATTGCCGAGAGTTGTGAAGGAGCCGGAAGGCCCATAAATCTTTCACAGCGAGAAACAAGCTAGACATTGAAAGGTTATTTTGCCCTAAAACACTTAAGATGCTTTAACTAGTCAGGAAACATTTAAAATTATTTAGTACCAAAGACAGGACATGTTTAATTAAATACGTGTTTTATATTCCTGCTGGATACACAAATTTTCTCCAAATAAATGAAGGAACTACAATTACATTATGTTGGTGAAAGAAAAAAAAAAGTGACTTTGACCAAGCAGTGGTGGTGCATGCTTTTAATCTCAGCACTCAGGAGGCAGAGGCAGTCGGGTCTCTGAGTTCAAGGCCAGCCTGGTCTACAGGGTGATACAAAGTGAGTGTCAGGACTGTTACACAGAGAAACTCTGCCTTGAAAAAACAAAATCAACAACAAAAACAAACTCCAGCATATTTAACAAAAGTGGTATGATTACTTTCAGTATAGCTACTGCAGGAAAAAATAATGGTTCAAGCCGTGGACCCCGAAGTGGTCAACAGGAACAGAAACTACAGCAACATACAGCAACCACAAAAGTCAGTGTTGGCATAACATGGAATGCCTTTTTTTTAGCTTCCTTTTATCAGCTGAAATTAATTTATCAGTTTCACAGTGACCTTCTTGGCACTTCCATGAGGACACAGTGAGGTATGTTGATGTCTCAAAACTTTCCCATCATTCTCAGCAAATGATGTTAAATCTCAAGCCATTAAATCTAAGCTTGCAAAGCCAACAACTAAGAATGACTACGAAATATGTTTCTGCAAATTCCGGGGCCAAAGGCCTGCAGGCCGGACTTCAAAAGGCACCATTTATGAAAAACATACACATGTCCACCGACTCCCATCTGAACATGCACTCTGAAAACAGCAAAGAGGATATTAACAACACAAGCAGGGGATCTCCTGTCGCTAAGCAAATACTCATTTCGCAGGAAAAGGGAAAAGGAATAGAAGTAAGGCACAACAAAGGTGGTTATTAGCCAACACATTATATCACAAGAGTGTGTGTACGTGTGTGTGTGTGTGTGTGTGTGTGTGTGTGTGTGTGTGTGTGTATGCCTTCTGGAGGTTTATATACCAAAAAGACACCTCTGGCCAGCGTTGTCCTTAGCCATTTTTTGTATCTATAAATTGGTCTTGTTACTTCATATTTTTTTGACCCAGATATTACATACACACACACACACACACACACACACACACACACACACACACACACCTTTTAGAGGACCCTGAATTCATGCAAAGAGAGGAAGACCATCTTTCATGGGAAAGCCAGGCATTCCTATGCTAACCATTAATCAGTTCATAGGAAAGTTGTTTTCCATTTTTAGTTACGTTGAAGCACTTCTTCCAAGAAGTCTTCACTCTGACTAAAAGGAAGACAACTGTAGTTAGGTCCATTGTAAAGTTCATTCTTTGGGAAAAGTGGAAAATCTGGTAAACTACGTTTATAGACTCTTCAATTCTTCCTCAATTCTCAGTTTGTTACAATACCTTATGCCTCCTGTGGACTGTACCAAGAACCTTACTAGCCCGACTATCCTGGATGTTCCCAGACTCTGACTATCTTCCTACTTTTACTCTCCTTTATAAAATGTATTCCATTTCCCTGTTCCTTTCTTTAACAAAAATCAAAATGAGTTTTCCATACAAATTATCCAGCCCATGTGTAACACCTCTCACCTAGAAAAACAATAATCTTGTTTAAATGCATGGACTAAATGATATTTGCTTGGACTGCTTGACATTCATATTCTCTGCACAGTCTGATATAACATTTGATGAGTAACACTGGCATAAATTTTTTAACTCTTCAACTAGGCAAGATTGGTAGCCTATCCTTTTGAAATTAGGCCCCTAGAAACTGGATCCTTTGTATTGGTATGGGGCATAAGCACATCACATTCATTGGTTGACCCTTAATTTACAAGTTTAATAGCAGTTCCTAAGGACTGTGAGTACATTCTGAATAAATTTTGTGTCCTGTGGTGAATTAACTTCAACTCCAACATTTTACCATTGCTTCTTGTTAGTGTTTCTGTTGTTTTGGAGAGACACTATGACCATGGCAACTCGTATACAGGAAAAACATTTAATTGGGGTGCTTTATATTTTCAGAGGTTTAGTCCATTGACATCGTGGTGAGACATGGTGGTGTGAGGGTAAGTATGGTGCTGGAGACAGAGCTGAGGGGCCTATGTGTTGACTTGCAGGCAACAGGAAGTGGTCTGAGACACTGAATGTGGCTTGAGCATATATGAAATCTCAAAGCCCGCCTCTACAGTGTGACACACTTCCTCCAACAAGGCCACACCCATTCCAACAAAGCTACACTTTCTGATAGTGACATTCCCCCTTAGGGACCATTTTCTTTCAAGCTACATAAACATCCTCTCTGTGTTACAGGAACCTCTGTGCAGATGGGCAAACATCCAGTTTACAGCTGTCGCAAACAACTCAACTGAAGTGACCAGAGTCTGAGTCAAACCACTGAAGACGACTTCAGCCATAGAACATCTCCAAATAACAGCAAACTATAAGGACAACACCAGTGAAAGCCAGAAGAACCATCCACCTGAGCTCAGGCCACAGAGGGCTGTTGTCATGGGTTACTAAGCTGGGGGGGTGCCTGTAATACTGCAGTCGATAGCTGATACACCCTTAACACCTGCTCTAGTCCTTTCTTTGAACAAGGTAACAAATAATAAGGAAAAATGTTTTAATGAAGTTTTTAGTTTATTTTCATCGTTTCACCCACCAGGATAGAGATTAATTAACATCTGTGGAGAAAAAAACCACTAGGGAATGGGAATGTGGGAGTTGAGATGGGGTCTCATGAAGGACAGGCTGGCCTCAAACTCACCCTACAGGTAAGGCTAGTCTTGCACTTATGATTCTCCTGCCTCAGCTTCTTATGTAGTGGGCTTATAACCATGTGTCAGCCTAGCTGACTTTAAAATTTCTTTTAATGCATTTGTCAGCTTAGGCATGGTGGCACACACCTGTAATTCCTGCACTTGGGAATCTAAGGTAGGCTCAAGGCTAATTCAAGCTGCAAAGCTTGAATTACTAGAAGGCCACCCTGACTTTAAAAAAAAAAAAAGTATTTTTTTTTCATTCTCACAAGAATGGTCATAGTATAAATCAAAAAACTGGGTGTGTCGTGAAGGTAGGAAGACTCATTACATATATCATAACAGACTGTAATCCTCATGTTTTAACAATTTATTTATAAATGTTCTACAATTACACTAAACCTTTTTCCTATGGCACTTCGTTAATCTTCACATCAGACAACCAACCAATGCCTGGATAAGGCAAGATGCCAGTGTTTCTTCCATAAATTATCTCTCAAAAATATCCCCTTGAAAATCAAAAGGCTACCTTCTACCCCAGAGCCCTTCTCTACTGCCTTCATCTCTACTTTTCTCGCGAAAGCAATTTTTCCAGTTGAGCTGTATGCCTTTTGTGGGCCTCTTCTAAATACAAACTGTGGTTCTTTAGGGAGTTGGTGAGTTAATATGTAAAAATCAGTGTTTGTGCCAGATTAAGCCACTATAATCAAGGCCAATCTCAAGTAACCTCGTTAAATAATGTTCCCAGTGATTGATTTTGTTTTCTCCATGGTGAGCTCACACCACCATTTATACAGTGATCACAGTTGCCTCTATAATGTGTTCAACACCCATGATCAAACGGATTTAGCAGGTAGCATTTGCCACATGCCTTTTCTAATGTATATACAACACTAAAACCTACAGTTTTCCTTTTTCATGGATCTGGAAACAGGTCCAGCAGCACAGGTGATTTACCGAAGCTCCCATGCTTCATAAAAAGCAAAGTCAGGGTTCTAAGCAGAGCTCCAGAAGCCACAGCCGTACACTCTCCTTCTTGTCCTGCTAATTCTTCTGGCCAATAGAGTGCTGGGCCGTGCTATACTTATGAAATCTGCTCCCTTCTGAGGGAAATTCTTCACAGCCATCTGCTTGCCTTCTCGGGCCACTTGTTTGCCTACCCAGACCGTCCCTGTCAATACCTCTCCTCAAGCTCTAGCCCTTAGCTCTACCACTGTCCTTTCCAATGCACCCTGGCTACTCTAACCTAATTATAGCTCTCAGAAGCCGCTCTAACTTACAAGATAATAAAAACATCCTGTTGAGCGCAAACAAAATATATTTTTAAGAACAAAGTTAATTGCACATCAAGGTGTTTATAATAATCAGGAGGATAATAGCCCTTTAAACACGTGGAGCGGATACGCTTCTTTCTCAAAGAGCTGTACAACCACTGACTAATTGGTGTTTCAAAGTAATAGTATCCTTTAACTTGGGGAAGCAAGAGGCAAGAGTAGCTTACAGAGAAGCAAGCCTGTGCCTCGCATGATAGCACAGGAGGGTCCGCCTCTCATTCCCTGGGGAGCAGTGTCCTGGACACAGGGCAGAGTGAGAACAAAGGCTGGGGTACATAGAGATCTTCCCGCCCACTCACCATGTCACTCACAGCACTTTCTTAGATTCCCTTAGCTGCATAATTTATTATTTTAGAACATGGCTTCCATCCACTATTATGTTGGGGAAAAACAAAGTCCTAGTGAATTATTAGACAAGAGCTGACTTCATGCAGATGAAGACAAAGCTGAGAGACGTGCATGAGTTTGCTCCCGGCAGCCATCTCCCACCTAGGGAAGTGCTTCATATGACTGACTGATAATGCCAACTTTCAAAAAGAACTGTGGGTATCCATCTTTTAGTATATCAAACGTCCTAATTGTTAGATCACGGCGTTTCTCTGTTACTCTGGCTATTATTTGAACACTGCCTTTAAGAAATTCCAAATGGGGTTATTTGTCATTTTGTTTTGTTTGGGGGTCTTGTTTGATTTTGGTTTTGTTTTGGGGGTGGTTTTTTGGGGGGACTTCTGTTTTTTGTTTGTTTGTTTGTTTTTGCATAAAAAACATGTCTCCAGCCGGGCGGTGGTGGCGCAAGCCTTTAATCCCAGCACTTGGGAGGCAGAGGCAGGCGGATCTCTGTGAGTTCAAGACCAGCCTGGTCTACAAGAGCTAGTTCCAGGACAGGCTCCAAAACCACAGAGAAACCCTGTCTCAAAAAAAAAAAAAAAAAAAAAAAAAAAAAAAAAAAAAAACATGTCTCCAAGATACAACCTTGAAAACGACGCTGGAGAAATCCATTCTCAGGTTCCCACATCTCAAAGATTCTCAAGAACAATACAAACTAAATGGAATATACCATCGGGAAACACTATGCAATGTTTCAGATACTAGCTGTCAATAATAATAAAGAAGAAAGGGACCAAATCCACCTACTAGCAAAGGGTAGACTTTTAAAATGAAAACACCTGAATTAGTTTCCTCAGACTCTCTCTCTCTCTCTCTCTCTCTCTCTCTCTCTCTCTCTCTCTCTCTGTGTGTGTGTGTGTGTGTGTGTGTGTGTGTGTGTGTGCTCACGTGCACACTCATGTAAGACAGAGGTGCAGGGAGGTAGAGAGAGATATGTGTGCGTGTACCAGAAGTCGTTCTTCAAGTACCCTCCACCTTGTTTGTCTGAGGCAGCATTCCCCCCACACACACACACACACTGGCCTCCAACTTGCTAAGGAAGCTAGGCTGGCCCTACAGTAAGCACCGGCAGTACATCTATCTCCACCTCCCCAAGGCTTAGACTACAAGGGCAAGCTACCAGAGCCAAGTTTTTTTTCTATGTGGGTTCTGGAGATCAAATTTAGGCCCATGCGTTTGCAAGGCGTATATGACTGAGCTGCTTTCCCCACCCAAAGACTGTTTTCAGTGTTCCGAAAAACGACATGGAAACCCAGACTGAGTCATGACTGCTGGTCTTTGGTCTCCTCCTAGGAGGGGTTCTCTGACACGAAATTATGAAGGAAAAGAAGTGCAGCGATTTCATGACAATCAGACAGCAAAAGAATAGTTGCTATTTAAAATCCTGCCAATGAGCTGCTTTTCATAGAATTCAGCTAAGTTTTCAAGGAAGAAATAGAAAACCTAGCACTGCATGACAACAAGGCAAACTTAAAAGTCTCCTCAAACATACTTGGTACATTTCATTTATTTCAATAGGACACAGATATAGCTGTCACACTCATCTACGGGTTTATATTCTTCAACATTCATAGCTTAAACAATCTATGGCTCCAGAAGAGAGCATCATCACTTCAAATACTATAACTTCATTTAAAACTAATGCATAAACAGAAACATATAAATATTATTTATGTATTCCTATGTGAATATCATTTTAAATGTTTTTTAAAAGCCATTGGGAGACATTAACATTTTAGTACAATTTTATGCTTGAATATTGCCTTCAACTAGTCTTCAAACTTTCAATAGAGCATACAGTACTGGCTGGATAATGAATCAGCAATTGAGTAAGGAGTATAAACACCAGTGTCTCCATAGGAGACAATTCCTAAACTCCTCCTATACCCTTAGTACTCCAGGGAAACGGGAGAAAGGAAGATACAATTTAGACTCTTACAGTGCTCCGAGTGCTGTTTTTCAATCAGGTTTCATCCAGAGTCTTACCTGTTACATAGGCTGTTTACTACTACCTATGGGCTGGGTTGATTGAGGATTCACACAGTTGTGCCATACCAAGTTTTATGGGCACCTAGACTGATAGTCCTGCTTTTTTGTTTGTTTTGGGGGGTTTTGGATTTTTGGTTGTTATTTTTGTGGTTGTTGTTTTGTCTACTTGATGTAAGATAGAATCACCTGGAGAGAAGAACCTCAGCTGAGAAGACGTCTCCATCCAATGGGCCTACAAGCAAGCCTGTGAGGCATTTTCTTAATTATTGACTGTCGTGGGAAGGCCCAGGCCACTCTAAGTGGTGCTGCCCCTGAGCAGGCTGTCCTGAGTGGTATGAAGACAGCAATCTGAGTGAGCCGTGGAGGGAAAGCCAGTAAACAGCACTTTGCTCTACTCTCTGCTCCCAAGTTCCTACCTTGAGTTCCTGTCCTCACTTCAGTGATGGGGGATGATAGAGAAATGAAGCCAAATAAACCCTTTCCTCCCCAAGTGTTTTCATAGCAACAGAAAGCAAACCAGAACAGTGAACACATGAAAGCAGGATAAGAAATAAGGATGTGGAGGGGAGCGTTGTCCCACTAATTAAGCACACTTGCCGCACTTGGGAAGGACCGAAGTTTGGTACCCTACCCTCACTGGCAGTTTACAAACCTCTGTACTACAATTCCAGAGGATCCAGTGTCCTCTTCTGATCTCTGCAGGCATCACGCATGCATGGGATGCACATACAGACGAGCCAACACAACACTCATACACATAAAAAATGAATTGTGGCTTTCAACTCTAATTAGAGAATAAGATCCATAATTTGATCTATAGTGACTTCCCACCATACACTCGCCACAATGTAATAAGTCATCAATGAAAAAGGTGCTAATTGAAACATTAATCTGGCACTAGATAAGTAAATACATACCCTGTCAATGGTACATTCACATCTTATTCCAAAACCAGGACAGCATCTTTCATCTTTCACCTCCTTCCTAATGACATGGAAGTCCCCAGTCACCAGAAGAGACTGAAGCCCACAGACCACAGAGGTTTGCAGGGCTGGGTCGCCTCAGCGCTGATGGTCTGAGTCCTAAACCATCTTCAGAGATGTCACTCACTAATTCTCAGAAGGTGAAGGTCTGTTTTGCTTTTTGTTGTCCCTGCTGTTTGTTGTATTGTTTTCTCATTTGGCTCTATGGTACCTTACCTCCCTGTTGTCTTTGAACAGGCTCTCTCATTGACCTCCGCTGGTGTGGCTTTGGAGGGGACAGAAAAAGAGAACAATTGACTTACCCTTTGTACTCTCGAAGAGTTAATAAAATCTTCATTTTCCGTCCTGACTCAGAAATGTGTCAAAGGTATGAACTGATTGATTTATATCCGGCCAACTTCTGGAATCTCCCTTGACTCAAAATATCTTCTTTGAAATGGCTAAAGGTGGCCTGTTGAGTGAAGTGTTTTAACCCTGTCTTCTACAAGACCTTGATTGGAGAGGAAAATAGTCATGCGATCGAGGAAGTGTTATTACTATCATGCAGGTGAAGGTCCAGGGGTTATAGGGAAAACATGCACAGCTATTAAAATGGCAAGAAAAGTTACACAAAAGATGCACATATGACCAATAACTTCAAAGATGGATACCTTTTTGTGTAAAGTACCTCAAACCGTCCCAACTTTAACAGAGTTTTCTGCCTTCATGATTCCTTACAGATGAGTGCTGTAATCAACACGGTCATGGCCCTAAATAACATTTGCCTCTGTCTACATAGCAGTGATCTAGTTGCCAGAAAAAGAAAAGGTTTCTTCCTTTGTTTTGGCCTGAGAAGGATCCACAAGATTCCATTGGAATATGAAGCTAGTCTAAATATACAGAGTCAATGCGTCCTCCAAAGGACCTCCAGCTCCTGCGTCTCAAAAGACACTCCAGTTTTTTAAAGGGGACTAGTGTAGAGGAGGAAAGGGGTCAGAAAGAATGGGAAGCAGACAAGAGAGGATGATGAGGGAGAGGATGATCAAAGCGCATCACATACCAGTATGAAACTGCTATTGTTTACAATTCACACATGCTAATAAAACATTTAAAAAGAAACTATGTTTAAGTGCCTTCTGGCCAGGATCTGATGCTACAGCCAGGGCTGTGTACTCGGACCGGTCTCTCTTGGCCCTGAAGCCAAACCGAGTAACCTGTTTGTACAGTTTGACAGCCGTATCAGGGCAGGTTTGGTGTGTAAAAGTTCACAAGTTGGTGTGACAATATGCTTAAGTACATGGAATAAAATATAAAGTAGACCACTCATGGGGATGTTTGATAAAAAGTGATATTTTATTTTTAAAAAATTTCTTAGGAGCTTATATTGATGTGTGTGTGTGTGTGTCTGCCTATATACATATATATGTATACATATATGTGTGTATGACAATATATATGTATCAGTTATATATATATACATATACATATATATCAGTATTTAAAGAAGAGGTCATAAATTTGAGAAGAGGACATGCAGGAAACTTTCATTAAAAAGTTTAGTTTTAAATAAATAAGTTCTCAAGGAGATAAGAGTCCCTGGCCATGGAGAAATACCCTGGGCTGGAGGATGGCCCAGAGGGGAAGAGCACTTGCTACTTCTGCAGAGGACCTGAGTCTGGGTCCCAGAAACCATATGAAGCAGCTCACAGTTGTTTATGACTCCAGAGCCAGACGTTCTAATACCTCAGACTGCTGTGGGCATCTACATGCATGTCCACATGCCCACACGCAGCCACATTCTCCGTAAATAATCAAAAAGAACAAAAATAAATATTAAAAAAAGAAGTGGGGACTACTCATGCATCCCTGGAAATTCAAGTATGAGAGTATTGCTTAATAAAACCACTGCACATGTACTAATTGATTTATTCAGTAGTGCTCTAGAAATTATTCATAAAGCACTGCAAGATCATTTATAATATCAAAGAATTACACAAAAATATATAATTAAATGCAGATTTTAGATTAAAACATGCATTTTTAAATGGATAGAGGAAAAGATTGGCAGAAATTATATAAGCATTTCCCAATGAGTGTCTTTTGTTGAAATAAGTTAATCAATATCTATGTTATTTTACTTTCTAATGTTTTTCAAAAGAGCCCATGCATTAAGTGTGATATCTTAGATTGTTCGTGCTTAGGCATGCTATTATCCATAGACAAATAGACAGCCAGACAGATCAACGGCTAGCAAAAGTCAAAGGTCCAAAGAGATGTTGGCAAAGTATAGAGCTCCAGTGAAAGGGAACAAGGGAGCTAAATTCTTAGAACACACAAGTAATAGATAAACGTGCCAGGCAGTGGCAGTGCACTCCTTTAATCCCAGCACTCAGGAGACAGAGGCAGGAGGATCTCTGTGAGTTAGAGGCTAGCTTGGTCTATAGAGTTCCAGGACAGTCAGGACTACACAGAACAATCCTGTTTTAAAAAACAAAAACACAGCAACAAAAAAAAAAGATAAATGTGTATAAAATAGTAATAGAAATGCGTGTGATTTTCAAAATCGCCAGCATGAGAAAGGACTTTATAAACTATCTATTAATGAAACAATTTAACCAGATAAGTAATTCAATTAATTCAATAAAGCTTTATTTGTAACCTACTATGTGCCAGGTACTTGTGCTTGAGATACAAAGATAAATATGGTAAGGTCTGTCTTCAAGAGGAAGTATATACTATGTCATGCTGTGACTTGATAATGCAGGGTCCGTAAAATCTATCCAAAGATTAAAATTTTTATGCTTCATGTTCCACTAGTGAAAAATGAAAGATTAAATTCCAAATACTTGGCTGAAGAAAAGGATGAAAATTTGCAGCTAGAGATTCAAGACTTCAAAAAGCAGTGACTCGTGTTGGTGTCCCACAGATGGCCAAACTGCACTAGGGTAGAGGAAGAGGTCAGCTTTGCAGAAGTGAGGCCGTTGGCCACGACCAGTGCTGCCCGTTGTGGTCAGAAGCAATGTAAAGCTCACCGTGAGACAAGAATAATAACAAAACCAGAACATGCCATCTCTTCCACGAGAAGCTTAGACACCAATGTAAAAAGCAAAATATACAAAAGGCATGGTTTTAGAAAGCTGTTTTTTTTTTTCTTCCAATCACCCTTGTCCAATAAGCTCAGATGATAAGATAGTACAGAGAACTAAAACAGGAAATGAACTGAACAAGGGGAAGAACACACTGTGGGCATCGTGGAAGGTTGACCCGAAGCTGCATTCTGAAGGTCACAGATGCTGAGAAAGGGATGGTGTGCTTGATGGATGGATGTGAAGCAAAATAAAGTAAGGACCAGCCAAGTTTGGGCTCACTTTAGCCCAATCCTGTGGCCCTTGGGAGGTTTTTAATTACACACAAATCCACAAATTCTGACTCAACTAAGGTTCTTGGGGCCCAGGGATTAGTATTTTGAAAAGAATTTTTCCAAATAGAGTTGATGTTCTGCCCACGTGACTCGTAGTTAGCAAACCACAGGACTGAACAACAGGAGATGATACCCTGAGCATGGTTATTTTAGACTTAAGGAATATTTCAAACGTCATAATTAATTTGGACGATTAGACTAAATTTAGAAGTAAGAATCATGCACTTTTCAAATCTGAGTCATACTGAGGAAATATGTAATGAATGAACGAATACAAAATGTAAATTTTTAAAACCACTTGAGCACTTCAGCCAATAGGAAAGGTGATGACGAAAGAAGTTGTTGCAACATCAAAACAGAAGAATGGCAAACATCAGCAAGCACCCTTCTGCCAAGTGCCTCACACACAGCGTGTCACCTCAGACACGAGCCTCACAAGCAGACACAATCATCCAAAATAGGTAGCTGAGGCCCAAGATCGCTAGCAAAGCTTGGAATCTGGATTTCTGAATACTCGTCGCTGTGGGTTGTATTGGTAGATGCTTAACTATGTATGAAGAGGCGCCATAGCAACCAACACCGGCTCAAATTTCTGAGAAGAATTCCAGCTTTGGATGCACTCTACTGGAAACTGAAATGACACGTGATTTAATTAAGATATTTACCTAACTACAAGATTAGAGCTCTGGGCAGTAATCAGACAGGTGGACAAACATCTGATGTTTCTGTAAAATCATTTGACTCTTCTCATGTAGGATCCCCTTAGAAATGAAACAGCAAAGAAAATATCCCCCCCCCCCATGTTTTATTTTGAAATAGGAAAGGCAATTAACTGCCTCTTAAAATCGGGGGGAATTTCTCAGTTTTTGTTATTTCTCTGTTTTCATCTGAGGTAACCTTTTGCTTTAATTTTATAAAGATTGTCCAAAAAGAAATATCTTTACATGATGTTATGTATCAGGCAGAACAGCAGATTGTGTCAGCTGATATTATAACAAATAAAGAGAACACGGCATCTCACATGGGATAGTCACTGTTATGATGAAAAGGAGGTTCTTTCTAGAAAACACCCTACTCAACACCACCAAAGAACCAAGCACCAAACCGTAAGTTTAAGAAGTAAAACAATGGTCCTGAGTTCCTTGCTCGTGCTCCGTCTCCTTCTGCTCCTGATTTGGACCTTGAGATTTCTAAGGGGTGCACCCACACACTAAGACAATGGGGATGTTCTATTGGGATCTCACCAAGGCCAGCTGGCCTAGGTCTGAAAAAGCATGGGATAAATCCGGACTAGCTGAACATAGCGGACAATGAGGAATACTGAGAATTCAAGAACAATTGCAGTGAGTTTTTGATCCTACTGCACTTACTGGCTTTGTGGGAGCCTAGGCAGTTTGGATGCTCACCTTACGAGACCTGGATAGAGGTGGGCAGTCCTTGGGCTTCCCACAGGTCAGGGAACCCTGATTGCTCTTCGAGCAGATGAGGGAGGGGGACTTGATCGGGGGAGGGGGAGGGAAATGGGAAGCGGTTGTGGGGACGAGGCAGAAATCCTTAATAAATAAATAAATTTAAATAAAAAAAAGAAAAGTGCATACATTTCTAACTTCATTGACTGATAATATATGACATTGTAATGTGAAAAAAAAAAGAAGTAAAACAATGGGGCTGGAGAGATGGCTCAGAGGTTAAGAGCACTGCCTGCTCTTCCAAAGGTCCTGAGTTCAATTCCCAGCAACCACATGGTGGCTCACAACCATCTGTAATGAGGTCTGGTGCCCTCTTCTGGCCTGCAGGCATACACACAGACAGAATATTGTATACATAATAAATAAATAAATATTTTTTTAAAAAAGAAGTAAAACAAGACAAATGATGATGCGTTCTCTCATATGCAAAATCTAGGTTTTATCAGAATAAAGCAGGGACGTGAAATGGGACAACAGCAAAGAGGACAAGAACAGGCAGGAGACGGAAGAAAGGGGCTGGCACGATGGCTCAGGGGGTGGAGATACCCGCCATCACAGCTGCTGACAAGGTTACAGGACCCTCGTGGTTGGAGGAAAGAACCAGCCTCCAAAAGTTGTCCTCTGACCTCCCTCCACACCAGCACGTGACTTTCTCTGTCCTGTGTGTGTTCATACGCACAGAGATAAAAATAAATGTAATTTATAGTTTTGAATTTGGAAAGGACTAAGGAACAAGTACGTAATTAGGGAGTAGATATGATCTAAGGACACGATACAAATGCTTGAAAATGTCAAGAAACCTACTACTTTATAAAATATAGAAGTATCAATGAAAAGTAAGACAGATGTAGAGGACATTTTATGTAATGTCGTCTCCTCTGGTGTTAGCAGAAGCCTTCAATTTAAAGAGGAACTGTTTAGCTGCCCCAAGGAGGAAATGGGGAGCCATCCTACCAATCCGAGTGATTTCGGAGTGAAAAACTGACAAAAATAAACGAGATTAGCATATTACTTGCCTTGTGGCTCCTTGGGAAACCAGAAATGAAATCTTTTGTGCTCTGTGTTTGAGTATAACCAAAGCCAATTCACTTAACAGTCTGCCATATATTGTGAACTGGAAACACAGCTGGATTATCTGACCCTTCCAACATATTTACTTTGTCATTTCAAGAACAAAAGCCTTATACCCTAGACACACTTCCCATTTTACCCCCGTTTTTCATCTGTGACCTTATTTCTTCAAGCCCCAAATGCACTGTCAGAATTTACTGTGCAAGCTCAAATCCAGCTGCTCTCTGAAATCCTTGCTCATTTACTAATTGTGCTGTGCCTGTGGTTTTAAAAAGCCAAAATTAATATCCCCCTCTCTTGGATCTCTGTATGCGGGTAGCACAAACGCCATGGTTTGTTCTGGGCATCCAGAGTTTTGCATCTGTCTGGCTATGTACCTGTGATGCTCAGGAAAGTTCCCACTTTAGTCTCTAGAGTGTTCTGAAACAAACAAACAGAGGAAAACAATCATCCACAACTATCTTCTAGCTGTCTTTAGATCTTTACGACTAGCTCACAGTTCTTTGACAGATCTCTTGGGGTATCTGAAAGAGCACTCGGTGATTTGGAAAGGTCCTTCTGCCTCATTCATAGAAAAACAAGCTGACAAAATCGCTCAGTAGTTCAGTATTTCTCTTATGTGCACAGGGCCCTGAGTTCAATACCCAGTGCTGTAGATGAGAGATACTTCTGCATGGGCCAGCCAGGAGGGCTGTTCTGAGGATGACAGAATGAAGGCAGGACTGTCTGGAGGAAACAGATGTCTTCCCTTATGTTATTAACACTTCATATAAAGATTTTCTTGCCGTTACTCTGTTTTCCTTCTTTGAGTCTCTTGGCACTTTACTCTGCAACTTATTCTAAATTTCAAAATGGAAGATAAAAGGGAAGTGAACAATGATAAAACAGTTCAAAGATTATGTAATCAAAGGCAGAACTCAGAATTTGAAACAAGTTTCTACAATAAAGCCCCAAACTCCTAACAGACTGCAAACACTACCAAAGAAGGCCAAGTCCTATGACAAAATCAATTCTTTGAAAGAAATCATTCTTCTTGGAATCAAGGCTGAATAAATGTGCTCGTCCAGAAAGGTGAAAGCAGCCCACCCCCAAAAGCCTAGAGAAGGCTAAGGGCAGCCCATAAAACACCCAACATATTGTCCAGATTTTTCTTTTCACAATCAGTTGAGCATACACAATGTTCTTACTCCATCCTTTTGTTTCTTTAATTGCTACTTCGAACATTTTAGTCATCTGTGTCCCTGCAACACAATGCTTCAGAGACATTTTCATTGAACTAACTAAAAGCCTTATCTGGAGGCTGCCCTATTAAATACAAATTTTCTAAAACATAGTGGAAAGACCTACTTAGATGAACACAGGTTAGTTGGAAAGCCTACTTCATAGGAGACAAATACAGTAAATTGTTATTTAAGGTATTTATCTTAAGTGTAATACTTTGTTTATGGTATTCTAAAAACAGATGCCAATGTATTATCCCTCAAACTTGTTATTTTTTAAGAGTTGTTTTACTCCACATCCTACCCTTGGCCATTTATGATTTATTTTATTTTAATTGTATGAGAGGGGTGTGTGCATGTTCAGGTGTCCATCGGTACATTGGATTTCCTGGAGTTGGAGTTACAGGCAATTGTAAGATACCCAAAATGGGTTCTGGGAATAATTAGGTCCTTTATAAGAGCAGTACACAGTTCTGATCCAGTCCATCTCCATTTTATTCTATACCAAGTAAAAAACTAAAGTCAGTGGGAAATAGTAATTATGCCTCTTATAATCAATACGCATGAAAATACTTTAATTCAGTACACATAAATATTGACATCTTTCACATTTGAAATTTTTAGTTAGAATTTCTACTTTAAGACTGAACAAGCCGGGCGGTGGTGGTGCACGCCTTTAATCCCAGCACTCGGGAGGCAGAGGCAGGCGGATCTCTGTGAGTTCGAGACCAGCCTGGTCTACAAGAGCTAGTTCCAGGACAGGCTCCAAAACCACAGAGAAACCCTGTCTCGAAAAAAAAAAAAAAAAGACTGAACAAACAGAAAATAATTCCTTTCATTTCCAAGCCAACCCAGACTGAGAAAAAAAAATCTAAATATATTTTTCCATAGTAGCTTCAGTTGGTAACCTTGTGTTTTTGAGTTATCTCTACATCCATTTTCCTAAAACAAAAAGAAAGGATTTGGGGGCCAAAAGCACAACGCTACAAATTCCATTGTTGTTATTTAAGAACTTCAAGTGAGAGAAAACATTTCCACACACAACCTTCTGCTTTCGCCTCCTTTGCACATGAGACCATGGTCCAAACACAGTGGTGATGATTAGAGCAATCAGAAGAGACGGCCAACAACCACGACGCCTGCCATCAGCGAGGAGAGACATCATTACGGAGCTCAGGTGAGGTGACTGCTGGACTGTAGCGCTTAAGAGGACCTTCCGAAAAGAACAAAATTACTTAATGTATAAGGGGAAAGAGACAAAATCGAACATCCTCAAAAACCTCCAGCAAACCTGAACCTCACACAAAATTATAACATTACCTGTAGACATTACTGGCTCGAATCCTTAACTAGAACAGCTAACTGTACGGTGCCCTGGCAACTGGTGTATATTTTTGATGCTTTTATATATCTTATTCTGTCAGGTAATCGCCAAGCAAACTGAGGAGAGTTTTCTGCTGCAAAAGTAGAATAACTATCAAAACTGAAGAGAGAGCCAAGCTACCGTCAGAGCAGCACCAGCTCATCAAATGATGTGCACTTGAGCCAGTTTGGAGATGAGTCAAAGAAGGAAGGCTGCAAAGGGGATCTTACTCCAGGCCAGGATGCTCGCTTTATGATTAGAGCAACCACACCAATTCCTAACCACACGCTCAAACAGCCAAGCATATCAAGAGTTGGTTCAAATGGCATGGACATTTGTAAATGATAGACCATCCCTGCCTACTTTGTCACTCCATAGAAACTAGAGTTCACAGCTGAACAACGGTGGATCTCACACAATACTTGTGCAAGTCTGAAACACGAGACTGCGCATCTCCATGCACAGTGAATTGCTTTCTAGAAATCGGCGCCTATTTCTCCCAGAAACTCCATTTTAATAACCCTGTCCTATCTACAGTCACAGTTTTGTCATTTTAATTCAGTGGCCCTTCTCCCATTGCTTCCAGAAGGTCAGGTAGGCTACCACTTGATGAATAGCTACCTAAATCCTATGTACCCAGTCATCTTGAAGGAGCCAAGCCATTGGGTGGACTTTAATTCTTTCTCCATGGACAAAGAAAGAAATGTATTTTGAAAGTAATGTATGTTTACATCTCTTCATATTGCTATATGGACAGGTATGCTTTCACACATCCATCTTGGCTTTAAAATTTCCAATGAACAATATATTTTAGTCTTGTACGAGAGCTCTTTCTCAATGATCAAAGTCCAGTGTGCTTGCTGGATAGATAGATCAGGGGTTAAGAGCCATGCTGCCTTTGCAGAGGACCCAGCATCTACACCCACAGCTGTCTCTAACTCTACTTCCACAGTACCTGACACCATCTTCTGGTTCTGCAGGCACCAGGTGCACACCAGGGGCACATACACATATGTAGACAAAACATACATACCAAAAAAAAGGATAAATCTTTTTTCATACAATGCACTTAGAGCACAGATTTTAAATATTTAAAATAGAGCTAAAAATATGGCTCAGGAGTTCAAAACACTGGTTACTCTTCCAGAGGACCTGGGTTCAGTTCCCAGCACTCACATGGAGGCTCACAACTGTCTGTAACTCAAGTCTCAAGGGATTGAACACCTTCTGACCTCTGAAGGCACTATGTACCTATGTGGTGCACAGATATACATTCAGACAAAACACATACGCATAAAAATATGTTTTAATCTTAATACTTAAAGTATGTCCAAGTCGTGGGGACCAACAAAATGCTGCAGCAGGTAATCACCTACGCCACCAATTCTGACAACCGCCCTTTGTTTCCCCAAACCAATGTAAAGATAAAAGAAGCACACAGATCACATAACCTCACTTTTGTGGGGAATCTGAAAACACTGACCTCGTATAGAATTGGAGGTCACAGGAGGCTGCAAAGAATGGTGAGAAGGTGGGGATGGGACAAGGTTGGTCAACGAGTATTAAGCTGCATTTAGATAGAAGACAGGCCAGGTAAGGTACCATGGCAAAGGAGCGTGCCCAAAGTTAACACTAACGCACTGCATAGTTGAGGAGCTAGAAAGGGCTCCAAACATTTACACCACAAAGAAATGCAAGGTCCTTAAGGAAACAGACACATTTAAAATGATTGCTTTGTACTGCATCACATACTTCAGAAACTAACCCACTTTACACCATCCTCCAATGGCTTCCTTTTATTTCAGAAGTTAGAGTCATGAAATTATCTTAATGGGTTATGAATAACACATCTTAAAATTAATAATGCTGATAATAAGTTAATATATTTCCTTTTGTTGCTCACATATCTTCATGTGGTGGTGATAGAAAACGTATTTCTTAGTGCAGCATCATCAAAAGGGCTTGAAAGCATTACTATAGCAACATTGGAAACTCCAATAATAGTGGCTAAGATAATTTTAAGTTTTTTTAGTATCTCTAAATTTTGGTCCAGCTCTTCAAAACTGAATTAGTATCAGCTTGGTAAGTTTTTCCTTCCTTTTAGCAAGGACAATATTGGAAATATCCTTGCAACCTCTGCTCACCTGTTGGCTTGCACCATCACAATCTAACATAACTCTGTTTAACAAAGAAAAAATATAATTAACTGTCTGTTGTGGGGAAACAGCCTCAGATTCTTTAATCAACAAGCCCATCTTCAAATCCATAAACCCAAACAATTTCAAAAAGACCCTAGGGGTAACGAGACCCAACCTCTCTAGAAAGTGGTTTGAGAACTATTTAATTGTAGTTTCTTGAACACACTCCTCAAAACATCACTTTTTAGGCACATGTCTTACTAAAAATATTTGTTCCGGACAAATTTGGTAGCCGTTTAGGAAGTACTTTCTTCTGTCTTGGTCATTTCTGGTAACAGGCAGCTTCTTGGAGAAATGATCTTTCCCAGAGCAGCCCAGCTGACTTATCACTTAGCCACCTGAGCCGAGCTCTTTGTTGTGAAAAGCTGATCTACAGCCAACAGCTGGGAATGTCTGTCCTTGCCTTGCAAAAAAAAAAAAAAAAACACACACACACACACACACACACACACACACACTTTGGGCATTTTATTTAGACTCCCTTTTCTTCATGTACAAACAAGAGGTGCTCCCTGCCTTTAGGGAATCCCATGCTTTTTCTAAATCTATAGCCCCTACCAAGAATGGTTTTCCCATGACCCCCAAAGAGTAGGTTAGTACTTATGAAGGGCAGAATATAGAACTCAAGACCATGCCATCCTCTCACCACTGATAAAAAGGTTCTATCATAGGGTGAGGAGTGTAGCTCGGGGGTACGTCACGTGTCTAGCATGTTCAGACCTTGGTTCTAAACCTTAGGAACATAAGAAAGGGAAGTGCTACCATGATTGTTTCATTCATTAAATGCTTATATTTCGTTAGGATTAAGGTTCCCTGGAAAGATAACAAATATAATAAGCAATCAATTTCTTTCACACACTTGTTGGGTAGCCTCTACATGTCTTTCATAGTACGGCATATGGCATTTTCTTATGAACAGTAAAGGGCCAGTTCCTACAACGCTGAGTTCTCCACTGAATAGTTACATGAAAGAAATTTGTGAACTTTAAAACATGATAAAAGGTCAATATGTGTACATACATTAACTGGACGCGATCTCATTTTTAAAACCTCTTAATTTACATCAAAGCATTCTTTCAAAACTAGGATTATTGGTAGGCGGTATTAAGAAAACCACAGCTGAAAATATCTATGTAGCTAACTGTAAAAAGAAAGACACTTGATGAAGATAGCTGAGTTTCTGTGAACTACATCTTACCAAACAAGATTAAGTGAAATATCACAGCGTTTCCTTTCGAAGAAGGAAGTTCTGAATATCCATGTCATTACAAGGTGAAAGTGTAACCAACTAAGAACAGGAAGAGGTATTGATCCTCTCCATAACAGCCTGCGATATTTCTGAGGGCAAGACACAGAGCTGTCACACATCACTGAACTCAGGGAGCTAACACTCCACTGTCCCCTCTGTGGTAAATAGAGTAGATGAACTGGTTTACGCTTAAAGTGATGGTGTCACTTAAGTCCTATTTACAAAGCAAGGAATCACAGGTTTGCCCAGTTGTAAGCCTCAGTCACAATCATTCTGCATTTTGGTTACTTTTTATTTGTTTATTAATTTTATTTCTTCTTTGAGTCTTTCACATCATGCTTCCCCATCCCATCCATCTCCTGTCCCACCCCAAAATAAAACAAAATCAAATTTAGGAGAAAATGTGGGGGAAGGAAGGAGGAGAAAATCTCATCATCGAAGTTCTAGTAGTGTGAGTCATATGATAAACCTTTTATCCATATATTTTTACATGCAGGCGTTTATCAAAAAGAACCATTGGTCTGGTTTGAGACCCTGGTATCTGCTGCACCATCACTGCTGGGCCCTCACTGGAACCCTTCCTGAACATCCCGTTGCTGCCCTGTGTCTTGCAGATCCTGCAGCCGTGGGTCCACAGAAATGACAGCCCCTTCCCATGCTCCAGCAGGTCACAGATGGGTCCGTGTTTGGGTGGTTCTGAGCCTGGGTAGCCGCTGGGTTGATCAGCCTACCAACTCTCCCCTGTCTTCCCCACCGGGATAGGCTCTTCAGCATTGCCCTGACTAATTCACCCCGTAGAGCAATGAGTAAGGCGTGGGGCCAGTTCTCTTGCTTTCACATCATCAGGGTCAGTTCTCCAACACCTATGCTTCCAGGGCCGGCTCTACTATGTTGTCCAGGCAAAGTGTAGGGGCCACTCTCCTGATTGCTGCAACCAATGAGGGACAAGGGACCGCTCTCCTGCTCTTAGGATCTCAGGGCCAACTCTTCTGCCTCAGGCATTGATGGGCTGTGAGGCATCTCTCCCCTACCCAGGCCACCACAAAGAGATGAGTAATGGGGACAACTCTCCCTTGCTCACAGCCTCAGAGCTGGAGCTCGCCCATGCAGCCACCAACAGGGTCAGTTCTACAATGTTGCCCAGGCAAGATGCAGGGCCTGCTGTCCTAAATGCTGCAACTGATGAGGGACAGGGACAGCTCTCCCTCCTGCCTCAGACATTGATGGGCAGGGAGATGAAGGAGATGGGAGGGGGTGTCAATTATTTTTAAGGTAAGAAATTCCAGGACCTTCTCACCTAAATGCCAGATTTCATTTTACTCTATGGAGACGCAGATTAAATATAATCGCTGAGAATATTTCCTGTTCAACCTCTTCACAGGATCTCGGGACAGCCGCAGTCCTTAGAGAAAGAAGATCTCTTTGAAAGACTGAGATACATTTCTTGCCCTATGAGGACAAAAACACCAACAAACTTGACTAACGGGCAAGTCCCAAGTTAACAGTATCATTTGGAGGGAACCTTTCACCTAAATCCTGATGATGCTGAAACTCTGGAGGCCGGATAAACCCTGCTGCCTGTCACATCCAGAGATTTAGGAAGATAATTGGATCACATCTGTTAATGACTTTGAGTTCCATAGAAACGGATGCCAGAGAAATTCCTGACATTGTTAGAAGAATGTCACAAAGGGCAGGAGGTAGAACAATTTCTCAACAGCTAAACTTTAGGGGACTTTCTCTTCACATGGGTTTCTGTTTCCACCACACACACACAGACACAGACACAGACACACACACACGCACACACACCCCACCCCACAGTGGCACTGTGATGTCTACCCACCTGTGACCTACCCACACAGCAGACCTGTGAAAATGAAGAGGAACAAAAGGTTGGTGACAATGGTGGTATGTGGCAATTATTTAAGGAAATTACTGGGTTGCTTTTTTGGGGGATTGGGGGGTTAATAGAGAGTAAACTTGAAGAAGAACAAAGCAAACGCAGACTACATCATCTGTATTTGCAAAACTGAAGCTCAGATGAGGGTGAGAGTCATGGACTTCTCGTGTCTAATCCTGGTTGGGCCTGAGAGTGGTTTCCACAGTTCTATGGCAGCACAACACATGCTGGATGCCCTTAAGAGAATGTCTAGCCTGTCTTCTTCCCAGGTAGTGCCCACAAAGCCCTAGAAATCCAGAATTAGATCCAAAGAAATCTAGGAATTTCAATATGACCATAGAGGAAATCTAAGGTAGATTCTCCCTCAAGGTACTCTCAAGGACAGAATCACCTGGACTTACATAATGGTACATACGCCTGGCTCAGTTCCCAGCACATAATGGCACGCTAATTGTCCTTCCTTCCTCTTTCCTTTGTGTTTCTTTATTACTATCTCGCTTTCTACTCAAAAGGGACGGGTCATTTACCTCTCCATACTTTCGCTTCTTCTCCACAAAAATTGACGGGGCCCTTAGGGATGGGGTCTGATCTGATCATACCATTGATGAGCCTTGAAGTTTCTTCATGGAACAAAAGGATGGCTCCCATCACTGCACCCCAGCCATCCTGGCAGAGCAGGAGACCAAGGTGAGGGGAGGCTGCAGCAGAAACATCAAAAGCCAGCTCCAGCTGTTGCTACAACAAAGAGTGGTTGTGGTATAATCAGAGCCATCCAGGCTCCATAAAATACTTCATTTACCCCATAATACTCATTCCTGTTCCTTCCCAGTTCCTCTCCTCTACCCTCCACTTGGAGATACAGGGGTCAAGGAGACTCGGCCATTTACTGCCCTTAAGCTATTGCTTCCATCCTTCACACCCACATAAGACGTAAGGTTAGAAGAATTCAAGCATCCTCCCAAACAGTAAGCAACCTGTGGCCTCCATGCCGTCATCAAACCCATACACTGAAGCTTTGGTCACTGTGAACATTAACACTCCTTCTGACTCTGGAACTAGCTCTAGTCTTCTAAAATGTCTGACTCCTTTACATCCCTTCCCTTCTGCTTTCCTATGATTCTGTGTCCCGAGCTCCTACATATGTAGTCACCAGGCAGAGGCAGAGGAGCCTAACACTAAGAAGGGAAAATCCACAGTCCTATTTCATACAGGCTCTGTGTAGGTGAGAACTAATTTTCACAATTTGCTAATCCGCAAAATGAGGTTGTGAGGATTACAGGAAACACCGCATGCCCAAGGCTCAACACATACGCATTCAGTTGCTCACGCCTTGGATATGTGATGGACTCTGAGAAGGAAGGGCTGAGCAAAGCAGAGCTGCTGCCAGCACAGGTTACCATCCGGTGAGCTGTCAGGCCCTGGAGCTAAAGCAGAGAGTGCTATATGATAAGGAGCTACAGCCATGAGCAATACAGTGTCGAAATAATTTTTGCTCATAATATAGAAGGAAAACTTTCTTTAAAGAAACTTTAAGTGGAATGAGGTCCAGAAAAAAAAAACTGAGAACAAATCCATGGCTGTGTTAGGAAAGGAGTATGAAAAGACTCTAAAGCAGTGGTTCTCAGCCTGTGGGCCGCGACCCCTTTGACAAACTTCTGTCTCCAAAAAATAGTTGCATTATGACTCATAACAAAGCAAGATTATAATAACTAAGTAGCAATGAAGACGATTTTATGGTTGGGGTCACCACAACATGAGGAACTGTATTAAAGGGTCACAGCATTAGGAAGGTTGGGAACCACTGTTCTAAATCTTTTATTTTTTTATTTTGATTTTTTGATTTTTGATTTCCTTTCAAGATGGGGTCTTTCTGTGTGTAGCCCTGGGATGTCCTGGAACTCATTCTGAAGACCTGGCTGGCCTCGAACTCCCAGAGATTCACCTGCCTCTGCCTCCCCAGTGCTGGGATTAAAGGCATATGCCACCACCACCCTGCTCTAGCTCTAAATCTTAAAGGGGTCGAAGTGGCCAGAAATCTTGAATAGAGGGAAGCAGGATAGAGAAAGGGCTGAAGTAAATGATCATGCAAATGTCAGTGGTTATGATTAGCTCTGCCATGTCAGTTTAATACATCCTAAACAGAAACTCTCTTTTCAATGTAAGTCCTCTCTCCTGCTTTTCCTTTTGTATTGTCATTAGTAATTCCCAATCTGATGACTAATATAATAATAATAGTTTCTGGGGGGACTTTTCTTTGCCTTCCATTTCTACCTTCTTGCTGAAGATACATAATGCAACATCTCAGGTCTTTAGACTCCCTTCCACCCTGTGTTCTCACTTCTTTTCCCACGGCTTCTACACAAACCCTCTGACCCCATGCCCAAGTTCTAGCAGGAACCTGTTTACTAAAGCCTTATCATCATGTTTTATCAACTCAAGGAAGCCCTGCCCTCACATTAAACATCCCAAAACATTACTTTGTGAATAACAATAGTAAGACTTTTTAAAAAATCAATGGCCTCTGATCGACTTTGAGCTGACACAAGGTTTATGAAGTTCTTCAAGACATTGCCTTCTGCCCATGAGCTGGCCTGAAGGTAGTGTGTGAAGAGAGATGAGCATTCTCACCAAAATGGCTGAGAATCCCCAAAAACTGAAGGCCCATTTGTAGTAATTGGAGCGGCGGGGCTAATTCTCACATATTAATTTAGCCCATTTCTAATCTTCTATGTGTAGCACCCCAAGGTGCGCTTACCAGGAAGATTCTAGCCTATGTCCATCCTGGGTCGGAGCTTCATCCCGGGAGCGGGACATGGCGTCTCTCTCAGGCGTCTGCTCCCGAGAGGAGAGCTGTCGAGACTGCTCACTTCCTCTTCCTCCCAGCGTCCTGTTCTACATACTCCTCCCACCTATCTTTCAACCAATAAAATGGGCCAAGGCAGTTCCTTTATTAGCCAATGACCTTCCTCCACCATTTCCCCTTTTTCGGTTTAAACAAACAAACAAAAAAAAGGCTTTAACTTTAACATAGCAAAATTACATATAACAAAACAGTTATCAAGTAAAAGTTACAATAATCTTTATCATAACTAAGGAAAACTATAACTAACTATTCTTAACTCCATCAAAGACTCCAGAAAGATACAATACTACCTAAGCAAACAAGAAAAAAGCAACTTTTAAAACTCTAGAAATGACAGAGACATCTCACTGCCTGGACAGTCACCCAAAGTTCCTCTGTACCGTTGGGGCATCCATCTTCAGCCTTCAGGCCCATGGTATCCAGCAGACATTTCCATAAAGCAGGAAAATTCAAAGTCAGTTCAGTCACTATCTGTTGTGTCCTGCAGAATGTCTCGCAGACTCTTTCATGAATCAGGAACCCCGAAAGATCATCTCACCTTAGGCAAGTTCAGTAGTCCTCTCTCTGCGGGTTCTCTGTGTCCAGTTTATGCAATAGTCCAGGCGAGAGCAGTTTCTTGCCCAAATGGCTATCAAACTCCATAAGGTGCCTCTTCGATGCCCATCTTCCTCTTGAAGTAGATTGGTGCTGCCAGGAGCAGAGTGTCTCATTGTCATGAAATGTCCTCAGTTATTAAAACATTAAATGTCCTATTCTGTAATCTTTGAAAGACATGAAGAATGTCTATCTAAAATATACCTCTATATATCTAGAAAATCTAACTAACATGACTACAAGCTTTACTATTTATGATTATCCATCAACAACCTATATTTCCTAATTATACATTACATATTTAAATGAACTACACAATCACAATACCTTAATCAAAATCAGAAACACTTATACATATAACAAAATTGACCTTCAATCTCTATCAATAAAGCAAAATCTATACTAATGCAAATTATTCATATCTATATCATATCCCCCTTTAAATGTAAAATAACATTTATAAACATTTTTTGGGAATATGGGCACAGTTATTTCTCTCCAAACTGCTTCCTGCTGAATGGGGGCGTCGTTAATTAGGTCTTTCATGGTATAACCTGTGTGCTAGTTTCATCTCAGTTGGCAGTTGAGTGAAGCAATTTTCTGAAGGTGTTCACACCAACCCTTTGGGAGGGCGTGGTCCATCATACCAAATCAGAATAGAAGAAATGAACAGGGTCTCATCCTCTGTGAAAACAAAATAAGAAATTCCTTTCCAAAGCATCATGTCCTTAGATCCAAATTTCAAAGTCAAGGCATCAAAATATCTATGTTGGATTAGTTCAGCAGCATTTATAAATAAATATCTTTTAGCATCTGTTGCTCCTTCCTCAGCATTTAAATAATTTAAAGAGAGCATAATAGCATACAGTATCAAAATTCTCTGTCTATTTTCCATCTTTGTACAGCTTTGTTTTAACCTCTATTTCGTTTATTTTTATTTTTAACTTTTTGCTTTTTGAGACAGGTTCTCCGTATCTTTGACCTGAAGTAACTCTGTAAACCAGGTTGTCTTTGAACTCTCAGAGATCCGCCTGTCTCTGCCTCCCAGGCATTCGGGATTAAAGGTGTACGCTACTACACCTTGAACTCACAGAGATCTGTTTGTCTCTGCCTTCTAGGCACTGGGATTAAAGGTGTAAGCTACTACACCTTGAACTCACAGAGATCTGTTTGCCTCTGCCTTCTAGGCACTGGGATTAAAGGTGTGTGCTACCACACACAACAACTCTCTTCCTTTTTTTGTTTTTTACTTTAAGAACTTCAACTTTTAGTCTGCATATATTTTTAACACACTTTAAACCATTCAGAAATTTTCTCTGTCTTTGAATCTCTCTTTACTGTATATCTCTCTTTTTCTGACCACATGAATCTTTAATTTACCAAGCAATATCAGTAGGACTGAAGGCGTGGCTTTGCCAGCTAGATCCAGTCCATTCCTTAGCTTTCAGCCTCATGGCGGATTTACAGGCTGTAGCCATGTTTACTGCAACAATGTATGGCATTTCAAGGTCCCTGCCAGCAAGTGAGCTACAACAGACAACACACAAGTCCTCTCTCGGTAGCCGGCCCTCCTGCCTCAAACAGTCAGAGTTTGCCCTGGCAGGATGGCCCAGAAAGTCGGCATTTTTAAACGGCTCAGCTTTTTTCCTGTGACGGCTGAAAACCGAAAAGCATGAGTTCAGCTTTTCGTCAACACTGTTTAAGTGTTTCGTGGCAGGACCTCTTAATGAGCTGCAGGCTTTGCAGCTAAAGCTGAGTCAGGAAGCCTCTCTTAGATGAGGCGCTTGCTTGCCTCTGGCAAGCAGAGTAGAACCGAGAAATTGCTGCTACCAAGAAACCAGGCACAATGCTTTCATTTTGTTTTAAAATTACTTCCCAAGCTGTCTCAGGCTTTATGTGGAAGCAGTTGTCCACGTGGGCGCCATATGTAGTAATTGGAGCGCGGGGCTAATTCTCACATATTAATTTAGCCCATTTCTAATCTTCTATGTGTAGCACCCCAAGGTGCGCTTACCAGGAAGATTCTAGCCTATGTCCATCCTGGGTCGGAGCTTCATCCCGGGAGCGGGACATGGCGTCTCTCTCAGGCATCTGCTCCCGAGAGGAGAGCTGTCGAGACTGCTCACTTCCTCTTCCTCCCATCATCCTGTTCTACATACTCCTCCCACCTATCTTTCAACCAATAAAATGGGCCAAGGCAGTTCCTTTATTAGCCAATGACCTTCCTCCACTACCCATTCCACACTCTGACCCCTTGTGTCTCACTGCCATCCCCTAAAAAAGAGTTTATGATTCTGGATACAAGATGGATATGGTCAGTACTTTTTGAACCCAATCAGAGTATTCAAATGTACTTGGAGTGTTGAAAGGCACTGTGTGATGTATTCTCTAAGGCATTTCACTAGGATGCCTGTTATGCTTCATCCCCCAATGCTAGCTCCTCTACCCTCTAGGTCCAACAGTTCTGTCTCTCTGTCTGCTCCTTTATTTCACCCTTCTCAAGAACTTTACAGTATTATCGGTTTGGATTTTTGTTTATGGCAATAAGGAAGCTAAACGGAAACTATAATTTGGGACCTTTGGTATATTTTGGATTAAATGACTAACATGGACCAGTCAAGGAAAACAACTACTACAAAATTCCATCAGTGGGAAGGCAAATCTGCTCCGACTGAAGACGCTAATGGCCATTAGAGAAATGAATTCAGATTTCCAATTTGGCCCACAAAGCACACATCCTTTCCCTTGATGCTCTATGGGAATGGAGCATTTTATTTCCACAGCCTCTTACAGACTGGCAGAAAAACAAAACCTTTGAGGCCCTGCTATTGGCTCCTATGCTCTGAGGCAGCTTCCACCCTACGGAGAACTTACCCCTTTGCTGAGCATGCAGGGCTGCAATCTCTTCTGGTCTTGGAACAAAGCGATTACTACAGATGTATTTTCTAAGAAGCCTATGGTTATCTGTCCTCATCTACAAAATAGTTAATCATTTTATTATGCTCTTTACTGAATAAAGTAAGTAGGTGGAAATTGATGGAGAAAGGTTATTGGTTAAGTAATAAAGAAACTGCTTGGCCTCATAGGTTAAAACGTAGGTGGGAAGAGTAAACAGAACAGAATGCTCGGAGGAAGAGGAAGTGAGCTCAGACTCCACAGCTCTCCTCTCGGGAGCAGACGCCTCAGAGAGACGCCATGCCCCGCTCCCGGGCAGGCACACGCAATGAAGCTCCGACCCAGGATGGACGTAGGCTAGAATCTTCCCGGTAAGCGCACCTTGGGGTGTTACACACAGATGATTAGAAATGGGCTAAATTAATATGTGAGAATTAGCCTAGAAGAGGCTAGATAGAAATGGGCCAAGCAGTGTTTAAATGAATACAGTTTGTGTGTTGTTATTTCGGGTAAAGCTAGCCAGTGGCCGGGGTGCTGGGGACGCAGTTCCGCCACTCCTATTACAACAGGAAATCGTTTTTGTCAGTGAAGGTCTTATCCTAAACTTACAAATGTATGTGCTATCATACACATCCCCGGAAAAGGTTTCACAGTATCTAAACTTTATCCTCAGGCATATTCAATTGACATATACAACCAACAGGAGGAAAAGTGTTAAAGTAATGACTGCCTGTCATCTGCCTGATCATTGCTGTGCATGCCCCACCCCCTGGCCAAAACAAAGCCTTGCTATGTCTATTCTGAAAGAAAGTCTGAGGGTGACTCCTTATCAGACTATGGTGGCAAATATTTTACTCCTTGCTTAGTGCTATTGCTTGGGAGATAGTTAGCTTTAAGAAGCCTAAACTGAAATGTATGTGAAGGAGGAATCTTCTTGTAGGGTGACAGGTGATTTCCTTGCATTGATTATGGAAGTGATTGAGGTTTTGAGGAGGAAAATGGCAGTGGCCTTCAAGTGAGTGAGAATTCCACAGCAGGCAAAACAGACAACATCTTCTCCTACCCTCGTCTAATGACAAAACATAAAAATCGAAGTTGCTTGCTATCAACTCAGCATGTTTAAAATGCTGTCGTCACCCCCAAATGCACAGCTATATCACTGAATATGTTTCATGAGCCCCAGATAACAAAGACTCACTATTGACTAGTTATACCCCTATATAGCTTCGGGGACTCTTTCAAAGGACACATCCCCAAATAAAATATGTTTCATATCTAATCCAAAGATAGCTCCCACATCTAGCAAATTATCAGGGACATCAATCATGATATTTATTTGTCCTAACTAATAATCTTTCTGGTTGCTGAACTTGTGGTATCGTAATGTATGTATTTTCTTCCTGCCTCTGCTATTGCTCTTCCTCAAAGAAAAACAAACGATTATAACAATAATCAAAGCTATTTCTATAGCTACACAGTTGGATGGCACCTTTCTAAGTGCACAGATACCCTTGTGGAATTTTTGCTGGGTCTCTCTCTCCTCACCCCATTGTTCAGGGACATTTGAAAAGAAAGTGATTCAGCAGGAGAAGCTGCTGCACTTAAGGCAATTTGTGATCTGGTTTATAATTCATGCATCAGGGCCTGAGGGAGCTTAAGTGCTTAACTCCTGCTTTAGGATAAAAGCATGAGTAACGGCATCTCTCACTTGCATCTGATTCGGCTTGTTCATTGGATCCAAATCTAACACCTTGAATAAGTTCTCACTCAACACTGATGTCACCAGCAGCATCTTAATCCTCAAGTGTGGTGCTACAATCAAATATTTGTGGTTATCCGAAAGGCCTTCTTTTTAGCTCCAAGGCAAATCATATCACGGTCTCTTTGAATAGTCTCAGAAGGCAGTACTCTGGTGTTAAACAGCTTTAGCCAACGTGATTGCTTATAAAGGAACTATGCAGGGGAAAGAAGGAAGCAGGAAGTAGGGCAGAATACAACAGGCACATGGCTGTGATCTTCTAGACTACTAGTCAACTATTTCCCAGATTTTCTATTTGTAGCTTTGAGATTGTCACATCTAATGAGATTGTCACATTCTCTCTATGGCTTTCCATTGGGGATATTAGCCATACTTAAGGGTATGCCCCATGCCCAGCAGTAAATGTCTAATACAAAATGAACTCAATGGTATTTTTTGTAGACTTTTCATCTCATAATGCTCTATTTAGACATTTTTTACTTAATGGTGGTTTTATATTATGATACGCAATTTTGTATATTTATAGGTTTGTATGTGTGCATGTGTGCACACATATGCAAGTGTGGATGTGCTTTTGTCTACGCATGTGAATGCGATGTGGGGTTGTATGCTAGTGTTTTTGGGTATGCACACATGTGTCTGTGTATGTGCTTCTTGTGTTTTCTCTCTTTTTTTCTTAATTCTTATTTGTTTGCCTGTTAGTTTTCCAAAGAAAGCAAAAGAGAACACAGGGAACTTGGTGTATGGGTGGACTCTGGAAGGAGTTGGGAGAATGGAAATTGTAATATATTGGGTGGGAAAAAAAATATTTTCAGTTAAAAAAAAAACACCTCTTTTCCCTCACTTATTCATTGGGAAGCTGAGGTCCAAAGAAGCTAAGCAATAAGTTTATAAGTCTGTAGAAGTCACATATTTTCAGAATCAATAATAAACTCTTGGTGGTCCAACCTAGCCATCAGAGGAGACAACCTCCACAGGCTAGCTCTGCTATCAGTCAAGACCCATGAGTGTAGGGATGTAATTTTTTAATTGCTGAGAATTGCCCCGAGGGTGCTGAGATGTTACCATGTCCATGCTAAGATGACCGGCAGCATCCAAGTTCAATAACTCACATGACGCACATCTATGGTCTGCTGAGAAAATTTCCTTCTGAACTACTCAGATGGTTAAAGTGATTCTTTCCTCGGAAATGACAACCAATCCTACCTAGATGTCACTGTCACCAGCTCAGTTTTCGAGAATTGACCGCACATAACACTTGCTGTTCACCATCTGGGGAGATGCCATGACTGGACTCGGAGATGCTCAGGTGAAGACATTTCTCAGATTCAATCTGGAGACCACGTCTTAATACCCCCAAATCACCAGCTTCATTTCTTATGTAATAAAATTTGTCATTGAAATTCTTCTTTGTTTGTTTGCTAACTGTGCAGCCGTACATTGCAGAGGGGTGGCAAAATGTATGTCCAAGTACTAAGAATTTTTTTTAATTTGAAATTAATAAAAGGCAAAAGTACTACAGAAGTTCTTGCACTTTTATTATAATTGTGGCAATACTGATTTTCAGATTTTAATAAAAATACCAGGTTAACAATGGGCGTGCATCCTTCTGAGCACTTTCGACAACGACTCCATTTAATCCTGAAGCGACACTAAAAGTAGGTGTTAGTGCAACCCCAGACAATTCCACAGACAAGGACTCGACACACAAGCACATTAGGTACCTTGCCGAGAGTTGTCACATCAAATAAATGTGAGACCAGAATTAAATGCCCAGCAGCTGCATGCATGTTTGCCGCTATATACCTAACAATACCTCTCTCTCTCTCTCTCTCTTTCCCTCTCTCTCTCTCTCTCTCTCTCTCTCTCTCTTCCTCCCTCCCTCCCTCCCTCCCTCCTTCCCTCCCTCCTTCTTCTTAATTTCAAGCTTAAGTATTTTGGAGTCTGAGGAAATTCTTTGGGTGACAAATTATATAAATAAAGACTGAGTCAACCGGCTCACAGTTTTTGGAGTTCAACTAACAGCTTTACAAAATCTGACCAGGCCCAGTTGAGTGTGTGAGAAATTTTCTCTTCCACACGACCTCAAAAGTAATCTAATTCACAAGCTCTTTATCATATGCTGAGCCCTAGAACAATGCCAGGTGTTAGATACGGTCATTCTGCCCTGGTGACAAAAACGAGAGCTAGACATTTTTTTAAAAATGTAATGTCTTTTTAAAGGGCAATGTATGGTATATGTCAAATTGACAAGCTGACAGTGAATACATTTTTTAAAAGTTCTTCTACAAGTATTTGAACAGTCAGCATTCCAAGTACTAAGACTTTTTTTTAATTTTAAATTAATAAAAGGCAAAAATCTACAAAAGCTTTTTGTAATTTTATTATAATTATGGCAATATTGATTTTCAGATTTTAATAAAATGAAAGAAGGATTTTACTAGATGCCTCCTTTAATTAAATATTTTGATTACATTTTTAAAAGATTATGAATTAGATACCAGGTAAATATTTCCTTAACAACTTCAATTAGAGCTTCATTTTGTTTAATGTTTACACTTTCTTTCCATGGCTGCTTTTCTTCCAAAAATAATAAAGGAAGTACCATAAATCCCTTTGACTATAAATTGTAGGAAGACTCCAAAACAAACCACGCAAACATGACAGATACAAGCAACTTCGACAAGTCCATTCTCCCGGGCTGCAGATGCGCGGCTTCTCTCATTCACTGCTCACCACACATGCACTGTGCGGCCCAAAGCTGCTTCCACTTCCTTTCAATGTGCTCGCTTTCTCCATTTGCATCATGTGTTCATCATTACCCGTCGTTCTTCAATAACTATCTCCAGTTATTTTCTGTCTGAGCGTCTGTAGTCATTTTCATCCTCAGTTCATTTTCAGTGAATTCTGTCAGAATAAAAAGAAGCCCTGCAAGAATTTACTTCTGGATTGTGCTCCCCACTCTGAAATTCAAACTGGAGTCCCAGCCTCAGAACTTGACTGTATGTAAAGAGAGACAAGGCTTTCCCAGGAGGGATCAAGGTGACATGGGTTAGGGTCAGCTCTAACTCAGTGTCTCTAGGATTCTCACAGGGGAAGAGCCTCTGGGGGCACAGAAGCTACAGGCACACAGGAACGTGTGGCAAGGAACAAAGAGCCTGGCCCACAAAGAGCACAGCAAGGAGATGTGTCTGAATCTAAACCTGCCAATACTTTGATTTAAGACTTGCAGCTTCCATCACGGTAAGAAAGTACATTTATTTTTGTTTAAGCCATACCAGGTGTGGTGTTTTGTTACTGCAGGACAAGCCGACCATGGAACCATGGAGAACCTTGCTCTGCTCTCTCCCACAGAGCTAATTCCATTGAGGCACAGCCTCAAGAATTCAGGTTTGTTTCTGCTGGCTCATTTTATGCCTTTCTTTTCATGGCACGTTTCTTCTCTTTTCTAGTCAACCATACCAAAAATAAACACAAGGCTTTATAACAATAGCAAAGTAGATCAGTTGAGAAACACATGCTCAATTGGTTTGACAATTGGTTTGTTTTTAACAAGAAGATGACAGGAAGTGGGTTAGCCAAAACCAAGGATATAGGAAGAAACCTTATGGAAATAGATTTTTGTGTTGCTCCCAACTTTGGTCCGAGAAGCTTCTTTTTACCCTGGGCAGTGGTTGATTCAGAGATTCGTAATTGGTAACAGCGTCTAATCTAAGTACCAGTGAGTGCTCAGCTGTGAATGATTGTCTGTGTCAGCCTTGCTCTATGGAGGGATCAGGTCACATGGTGGGGCGGGGGGACAGAAGGGAAGAGCTGACAGATGAGGAAGGGAATTGTGAAGCGCTGATGGCTGGACGCAACGTGGCGACAGATGCAGCACTTTTGGTACCTCCACAAGATCAAACCCGTCCAGATCCCAGCATGGATGGGATAGTAGCCTTTGAATCCCCACCCTTGGTGAATAAATTTTGGCAGCCAATAGTTGACAAGGGAGGGTCACTGTCCTTAGGACATGGTCATGGGGAGGTGAACACGCCCCAGTGAATAGCCCCACTTTCCTTGCACTCACTCGACTCAAAGGGTTATTGAGAACAACAACAAAGAGAGAACATGAAGTTAGAAAGAAATGGAATGGGGATGTTACAGGGGCAGCTGTGGATGGATGCGATCAAGATGGATGCAAAAATATCAAAAAAATGAATGAAATATTTTAAAGGCAAAAAAGTAAATAGAGGTTAGGAGGAAACTTCTGCAGCTTGTGGGTGTGTTTCAAGCATTAACTGTGGTGATGCTTCCATGGGGATTTGTCTTCAGAGTCATCATATTGTAGACCCTAAATGTGGACAGTTCTCTTATATGTCAATCTTTATCTCAGTAAAGTTGTTTTGTTTTGTTTTGCTTTGCTTTGCTGTGGGTACTTTTCCTCGATGCTTATTTTATAATTTAATACACTTATATGATGGATTTAGACCACATATACTCCCCACAAACACCCTCCAGTTCCTCCCAACTCCTTCTCAGCTCCCTCACAACTTGCCTCCAACTCCTCCCAAATCCCACCACCACAACTTCCTCCAAACTTCATGACTTTTTCTTTTTCTCCTTTTTAACCAACCCACTGAGTTCAGTTAGTGCTTCCCATATGTGCATGGGTGTAGGACCACCCATGAAACCACAGGCAACCTACCATAAGCCAGTTTTCTTCAAAAACAGAGTTTAGTTTTTCAAAATCGAGTCTAACTAAGTAGCCCAGGTTAGCCTCAAACTTGAGAGGCTCCTGCCTTGGCCTCTGAGTACTGGCATTACAGGAGTATACCACCACACCCAGCACATATACAGTATGTTTTACACAGTCAAAGGGGTCTTTGTAGAAACATTTGTGTAACTCTGTAGGCTGCTTCCTCACCCTGTGCCGATGTCTCCCACCCTGAATCAAAATGGCTCCTTCCTCGAGAGGCCAGTGACTCAGTCATGCCTGCATAGATGCCGTCGTTCGCTTTCTATTGCTGTGATAAGGGCCACGACCAAAAGCTTCTCAAGAAGGAAAGGGTTTGTTTATCTTACACTCCCACATCCCAATCCATTATTGAGAGAATTCTGGGCAGGAACGGAGTTGGTCAGTGTTCAGAAACTGAAGCAGAGACGACGGAGGAATGCTACTTACTGACTTCCTGTTCTTATACAACCCAGCGACTCCTACTCAGAGGTGGCACTATCCGCTGTAGGCTCAGCCCTCCCATATTAATCACTAAGGCAGAAAAGGCCCCATAGTTTTGCCTACACAGTCCAGTCTGCTGGGGACATTTTCTCAACTGAGGCTCCTTCTTCCCAGATGATAGGAAAGTCTCAAACTGACAAAATAAAATAAAATAAAGCAGTCAGCTCGATAACCCAGGCATCTGCCAGCCAGAGAAGAATACCAGCCTTAACTGCTGACACTTTTCCGTGAAGTCCTCATAAAAGCTGCGTGGAATTGCTTAAACATTAGTTAAGTACGATTCAGATTTATTTGTTCCTGACACAATGTGCCAATCCCTGCCGTTGAAAATTAAACTATAATATATTTCCCCTTCTGCCTCACAAAGCAATGGTCTGTTTCCCTGGGGTATAATCAGAGGCCAAAGGGTGGGTAATTTGTCATAAGGGAGAAATGGGAGCATTGCCAACAGTAACAAAGGAGCAATGATATGGCAGGTCTTGCTGCACTGGTTTAATTAAGGTGAAGCCGATAAACTTCACTCCTGATTCTCAACAGCAGGAGGTCAAGTTCAGTCTTCTCTCTCAGACGGCCAGTCAGATCCCAGAATACATGCAGGAAGTAACTGATACCACACCAATCATCTTTTTATGACCAAGAGCTGTATTCTTAGGCACTGCAAGACTAGTGTGTCACAGTCTGGCAGATTTAAGAATCTGCGATGTCTCATAGAGTCACACTAATTAGTGGAGGCCATGCTAACAGAAGTCAGGACAAGTTTCACACGAAAATAAATAGGCATTAAGGAAACCAAGCCATGTGTTTTCTAAAAGGAAATCATTTGTGGATAATATTTCACAAGTGGTATATGTGTGTGTGCATGTATGTGTGTGTATGTGTGTGTGCATGTGTATGTGCATGTGTGTGTGCGTGTGTGTACATATGTGCATTGAGGGGTGGGGTATAGAACTTTCTGTGCTCACTCTTACAATCATGTAGGACCTGAGTCTGTGTAGTGACTTGTTGGAAAGAGAAAATAGGAAGGAGATAATGGTGTGGATAAACAGGGGAGAGGCTCGTTCTAGTCTCATTTCTGTTGCTGTGACCAGACAAGGAAGAAGAACTTACTCTGCTTACAACTCCAGGTTATAGACCAGTTGTTTCCAACCTGTGCATGGCGACCCCTTTGAAGGACACATACCAGACACTGCGTAGCGATATTTACGTCAGAATTCACCCCAACAGCAAAACTACAGTTATGAAGTGATAACAAAATTTTATGGTTGGTGGTCACCATAACACAAGGAACTGTATTAAAGGTATCACAGTGTTAGGAAGGTTGATAACCCCTAGTCCAACATGTCTAGGAATTTAAGACAGGGACTTGAAACAGCTGTTTCAGTCCAAGAGAAAAAAACAGCCAAGAGAAAAAAAAACAAACAAAAAACAAAAAGAGTCAATGCCTGCATGTCTGCTTGTGTTCCATCCACTCTTTACTCTCAAAACAGTCTCAGACCGAAAGCCCAGGGAATGGTGTCATCCACGATGGACTTAACCCTTCCACCTTAACCAATGTAATCAAGACACTCCCCCACAGACACGCCCACAGGCCAACCTGACCTAGACAGTCCTGAGCCTCTTCCCAAGTGGCTCTAGGTTGTGTCACCTTGACAATAAAATTATCACCGAGGTCACCCAACTTCTGCAACTGCTAAATTCGTTTTACAGCTTCAAACGTGCACACATAGAAAGGGTGACTGGGGCCATACAAACAAAATGAATCATAAGTCAGTACTTCAAAACTAAAGAAAAATCTCTATAAAAATATTATATGCGTTCTTGAGTGGAGGAAAAGCTCTACTTTTTGATTTAGGTATTAGTTATGAAGTGACGTTTCTCCCATGAGAATCCATCAGGCAAAATTCTTGTGTTGTATGGCTATTTCTTCCAAAAATAGAGTTGATTTTTAAAACTGCAAGTTACTGAAAGTAACAGTAACATATGACACGCCGTACCTTCCTTCTTTTTCAATTTTATTCATTTGTTTTGTGTTGCTATTTTGTATGTGTCATATCACACATGTGACAGCCAGGGGACAACACTGGGGATCCCAGGGACCAAACTCAGGTTGTTAGGTGTATTAGTTGCATTCCTAGCTCTGTGATGAAATACTGTGGTGAAAAGCAAATTAGGAAAGAGCAAGTTTATCTCGGCTTCTGGTTCCAAAAGGGATATAGTCCCCCACAGAATAGAAGGCATAGCAGTAGGAGTCCTGCGGTGAGACCAGCCTGGCAGATAAGGAACAGAGGATCACATTTCATGGGCACCTAGGAAGTAGGATGACAGAACAGGAAGTAGGGTGATAGAACAGGAAGTAGGGTGATAGAACAGGAAGTAGGGCCAAGCTATAAAACCACAAAGCCTGTCCTTTGGTGAGAGTACTTTATCCATCAAGGTACTACCTGCTGGGAGAGTTCATAACCATCCCAAAGAGCCCCCACCAGGTAGGGACAAAATGCTCAAGCATAGGAGCCTGTGGAGGACAGTTTATATTCAAATCATAGCAGGGTTGGCGGCGGGTGCTTCACCCTCCTGCAGGCGCACTTCTTGTCTTTCAAGTGGACCACTGAAGTATTAACTGGTATCCTGAGATAAGCTGCTTTGTGATAATACAAGCTGAACAAACCATGAACAACACTTGTCCAAAGCTCTGAAAATTGTCCTCCTGGTCTGGTAATTGCATTTCTCAGAATCTATCTCAAGGAGCTAATCTTCAATAGGAGAGAACTCTATCAACCAAAGATGGCAACCTGTAAAAAGAATCACAGAAGCTCCAGCCATGGAGTCCTACCAACAGGACTCAACATGAGCTGAACAAGAATATCAACAGATGTGCCAAAGTGGTCAGGGAAAGCCCACAAGGCCCCAACTCTACACGAAGAACTACAGGACACAAAGGGATGCTGAGAGTCGGAGAAACAGACTTCCTCGGGGAGGAGCACACCAGTTGGTTACCCAATAGCAAAGGGTCAGCGCTGAAAACACACATACAGGAAACGTTGTACAGACTAAGCAGGTTATATTAAGAATATGTAACAGTAATCGATGAGAAAAGAGGTCAGAAATTTGAAAGTGAGAAAAGAGGGGTATGTGGGAGGGTTTGGAGGAAGAAAAGGGAAGGAAAAGATTTTATAATTATAATTTCAAAATTAAAAGAAATGTGAAAATAGTTATTATAGTTGGTGAATTACTAGGTAATTTTAGCATTAACCTAAGGAGTCATTTATATAGGCTAAGATAAAACTAGAAAAACCAAAAAAAAAAAAAAAAAGGGACCCAGTGAGGGAAAAAGAAAACACTGGAGGGCAGTGGGGGAGGAGGACAATTAAGAATAAAGTTTGGTGACACACATGAATAAAAATGCCATTCTGGAACCCATTGCTTTATATGCTAACCCAAAAATAAATTTTGAAAAATACAAAAACCAAAAAGCAAGTAAATGCCTCACAGAATTCCCCAAGCAACTGGAGAGGAGCACTTTATATAAAACAGTGTCTGGCAACATTCTATTTTAGCTGGGTGGCACATATACAGATATTTCTACCACTACCTTATAAAGCAACATACACATGCTAATGTGTAAATGCTATAGTTTTATAGTACTCAATTACTGATACATCCCAGACGAGAAAATCTTCACAAAACATTATCGAGATGAAGATGCTCATGTCAGAAAGATAATTTTTTTTAATTGATATAGTATACAGGTCATGTAGAAGGAAGTTAGTCAAGACCAACTTGATTAACAGGTATTATTCTCAAGATTCCAATCAAGGGGACTCCAGGCAAGATCCCTCTGAACTGGGAGTCAAGGTCAGTGGGGAAGCACTTGCCAGCATTGAAACCATGCTCAAAGCTATATTAATTTCAAAAAGTTACAAGCTCTCTTTTTGAGAGCTTAAATGAGAAAAATAATTATCATTTATAATATTTTGTTATCCTTATAAACATAGTTCCAATATTTGTGAATGAAAGAAGCAGAAAGGAAACTATAGTTTCTTTTTATCATTTTCTTTTTTTGGGGGGGGGGGGTTTCAAGACAGGGTTTCTCTGTGGCTCTGGAGCCTGTCCTGGCACTAGCTCTGTAGACCAGGCTGGTCTCGAACTCACAGAGATCCGCCTGCCTCTGCCTCCCGAGTGCTGGGATTAAAGGCGTGCACCACCATCGCCCGGCTCTTTTTATCATTTTCAAAGAGTCAACTTCCTGCAGTTAGGTAACTACTTTATTCATCAGAAAGTGTCTTACAAACTTAAGCCTTCCAACAAATAAGTAAACTCTACCAATAAATCTGAATAACCCTTGAAAGGAACAGTGAGATTATTGATTAGTAATGTCTCCAATGTGCACAGGAGGAATACAAAACTTAGATAATCGATTCTGCCCTCCATATCATCCCTGAGTTGATGCTAATTCGTCATGTCCATTCTTACTCTACCCCTCATAAAATAAGAAATAATGGGGGGGGGGTGTAGAGCTGAAGAGATGACTAAGTGGGTAAGGTTCTTTATTGCTCTTCTTATACTGTGTCCCAGAGTTTGGTTCCCTGTACCCACAGAGAAGCTGATAATCACCTCATAATTCCAGTTCCAGAGGACCTGGCACACCTTCTGACTTCTGCAGGCTCCCACACATATCTGGTGCAAATAAACTCACAAAGTTTCACACGTATACACATAAATAAAAATTAAATACTTTGCTTTTAATTTTAAAAAAGAGGAAGTGGAAATTTTATTGCTGCATTTACATCTAGATGGAGATACAGGTGGCAAGCTTATTTTCTCCAAGAACCTAAATCCTAGTGGTCTGTGCACAGACTCATGGTATGTGTTAAAGTCATGAATAAGCAAACATGATCAATTTAGTGATGATGAGAACAGGGAGGAGCTAGGGATACAGCTCCACTGGTCAAGTGTGTGCCTACCATGTACAAAGTCTTGGTTTTCATTCCCAGCATCACAGAGAGCGTTTATTTTATGTTACTATTATTGGAGGTGGCCATGGCAATGACATTTGCTGACAGAGCAAGGAACCTAGAAGGTATGCCCCATAGAAACTAACAGCACAAGACTTTCAGGAAGTTAATCTATATAAAATTCACACAGCTAAGGATGGCTGAGGCTTGATGTCCCATTTCTTCCTGTAACAGCAATTAGGAAACCAATTTCTGGCCCCTTTCCTTCTACTGCCATCGGGAAGAATGTCTTTCTAAGGCTCAGTTTATATTCTGTGAAAGTAAGGCTATACTGTTACTTACTCCACTTGTATATTTAGTTAAGAAAAAGTTGAATGTTAAATGCAGTCCCAGAATATAGCCTGCGCATGTGCAACGAATCTCCATATTAACACTGACGAAAGCATGAGTCTTTGTCACCAGACACAGGCCCAACCTACGCTGCAAAGTTGACTTTGGCTGTGTGTTTGTGAACAGAATAAACCCAAGAGTCACAAGGAAATCCAACTGTTTAACTGTTACAGAAATAGGTATCAACCCTGCCAGCAGCTTCGGAAGAGGTAGCTTTCTGCACATAAGACAATAAGTTAAAAGACAAGGCCATCCCATCAAATTGAGGGCTTCATGCCTCCTGTTTCCGGCAACAGCTTCTTGGGGACATAGAGATAAGGGGTAGATAGCACGACTATGCCATTGCTGTCCACAAAAGTTTCACCTTTATTGGTTTAATGACATGCTGCGCTTTCTGTTCGCTTTGTTGTTGTTGTGTAATGTTTTATGGATGGATGCGAGGCATTTAAGAGCAGGACAGCATCATCCAGTGACCAGTTACACATACTCCCTGTCGTAGCACTACTGAACTCCGTGACCTGAGAACAATTACTTGGGTCTTCTTTGTCGCAATAGCCTCACTTGTGAAACAAGGGGAATGATTCAATAGGTACTTCACACATTTCCTGGTGCATGACTGGTGGTCCTTAAAGGTTAGTTGTGAGGTCATTCAGGAAGAGTTCCTGGGTAGCTGACTCGTGGCTCACTCCAGAGATGCTCGACTACTGGAGGATGACAGGAGCATCCCTGATGCAGAACATGTTCACCAGGGGAGAGCAGCATTGCAGGCAAGCTTCCATAGTGTTTGTTTTAATTGATTTTTATTGAGCTCTACATTTTTCTCTGCTCCCCTCCCTGCCTCTCACCTCCCCTTCAGCCCTCTCCCAAGATCCCCATGCTCCCAGTTTACTCAGGAGATCTTGTCTATTTCTACTTCCCATGTAGATTAGATCCATGTATGTCTCTCTTAGAATCCTCATTGTTGTCTAGGCTCTCTGGGGTTTGTGATTGGTAGGCTGGTTTTCTTTGTTTTATATTTAAGAACCACTTGTGAGTGAGTATATATGATAATTGTCTTTCTGGGTCTGAGTTGCCTCACTCAAAATGATGTTTTCTAGCTCCACCCATTTGCCTGAAAAGTTCAAAATGTCATTATTTTTTCTGCTGTGTAGTTCTCCATTGTGTAAATGTACCATATTTTTCTTATCCATTCTTCAATCAAGGGGCATTTAGGTTGTTTCCTGGTTCTGTCTATGGCAAACAAAACTGCTATGAACATAGTTGAGCACATGTCCTTGTGGTATGATTGAGTATCCTTTGGAAATATACCCAAAAGTGGTATTACTGGGTCTTGAGGAAGGTTGTTTCCTAATTTTCTGAAAAATCACCACACTGATATCCAAAGAGGTTGTACCAGCTTGCACTCCCACCAGCAATGGAGGAGTGTTCCCTTTACCCCACAACCTCTCCAGCATAAGCTGTCATTAGTGTTTTTGATCTTGGCCATTCTTTCAGGTATAAGGTAGAATTTCAGAGTTGTTTTGATTTGCATTTCTCTGATGACTATGGATGTTGAGCATTCCCTTAAGTGTCTTTCAGCCATTTTAGATTCCTCTGTTGAGAGTACTCTGTTTGGGTCTGTATTCCATTTTTTTTTTTGATTAATTGTCCTTTTGATGACGAAATTCTTGAGTTCTTTGTATATTTTGGAAATCTGACCTCCGTCTGACGTGGGGTTAGTGATGATCTTTTCCCATTCTGTAGGCTAAGTTTTGAATTGTTGACTGTGTCCTTTGCTTTACAGAAGCTTTTCAGTTTCAGGAGGTTCCACTTATTAATTGTTTCTCTCAGTGTCTGTGCTGCTGGGGTTATATTTAGGAAGTGGTCTCCTGTGCCAACGCATTCAAGTATATTTCTCACTTTCTCTTATAAGAGGTTCAGTGTGGCTAACTTTATGTTGAGGTCTTTGATCCAACATGGACTTGAGTCTTATGCGTGGTGATAGATATTCCATAGTGTTTTTAACTTTAACTTTCAGAAAGGTTGAAAGGGATGAGATGTCAGTATCACCATCTTATGTAAAATAGCACACAATTAACATAATAACTTAAAGATCATAGGTTGATAACAGCTTTGCAAAGGCAATGATTTGCCAAGGATCCTAGAAACAAACACCCCCCCCCCACACACACACACACAACCTCCTGACAGCTCATTTGGGATTAGCTGCAAAGAACACACACTTTCTGATAAGAAAAACATTCTTGAAGCCACTGAATCAGAAATCTTTCTCTCAAGGTGAATGTGTGGGGAAATGTACAAAAGAGCAAGCTGTAACTTGTAACTTATAACTCTTTTCATAAAAAAAAAAAAACATGTTAGAAAAGTAAGGTAACAGACTAGAGGAGCTAGCTCTCGGCCTTGGGCAGAGAAGCCCATTTTTGGAGCAAATGTTAACTAGAGCAAAAACCCAAGGCTAGTCAAGGTGCTGAGAATAAGTGTGCGTCATCCCTTTCAAAAAAGATCAAGCAAGAGCAGAAAAAAACGGAAAAGCGAGATGATGTGGAGGAGGGCCTTGAATTATTGTCTCCTGGGTATAACACAGTCACTCTGTGTGCTACATCCCCAGTCTCATGGGCTGCACTTGACCGTCAAAGACAATGCGGGTTAACTGGATGTGGGTTAACATCCAGTCGTGTGTTTAAGAGGAAGCTGGAACGGGGCCTGGTTATTCCTGTCAGACACTGTCTCATCCACCTCACATCCTCCAGGAAGTTCTCATAAAGCCATGCAGCAATGCAGATATGAAAGTGGAAAGCCGTGGGCCATGATGAGCTACACATGACACTGGTGGTGACCAGCTGGAGAGTTCCTGTAATCTTCTTCTTCCTTTTATTTTTTTGAGATTATAATTTAATTCCAATATTTTTCCCTTCCCTTTTCTCCCTCCAAATCGTCCTTATAACCTTCACTGCTTTCCTTCAAATAATTGACTCTTTTGTCACTAATTGATATTGAATGCATATAATATATATGTATGTATATAATAAGATATATATATATATATTCCTAAATATAACCTGTTCAGTCCACATAGTGTTACTTGGCACTGGACTACCAATTGGTGTGTCCTTCCCCCTTCATGGCTTTTCCCCATCCAGTTTGATGTCTATGATGTCATCCTTGTTCAGCTCATGTTTGTACACATAATTCCGTGCATAAATATATAGTTTTATTGAACCTTTCTCATCTACGCTGATGGTGCTCCCTCCAAGAGTCAAAAATCCCATAACAACAATTCAAACACCAGACATGACAAGTCCTCTTTTGAGCTGTTAGCCAGGGCTGTGCAAGAGTCTCCCAAACCATAAAACCTTTTACTGTTCAACTTGGTTACTCCCCAGAAGTGAAGTAAGGTAAGTCCCCATTGCTGTGTATCTTTTACACGGTTATAAACAGAGATTTTGGAGAGAAAAAAATATAAACTGAAACATAATGCAAAGCCCCTCCATCCTCTAGAAAAGAACCCTGAATTAATAATGTGTACACTTCGTTCGGACCTTCAAATACAGGCAGCAACCAAAGGTTGCCACCGGCATAAACCACAACAGAGGTGTGGCAGGAGTATTTGAAGGAAAACCAGAGTGGGAATGGAGGAAGAGAAAGCCTGTGCTTTGAGAAGAGCAACTGCCGGAGCAGAAGGCAGCCTGAAGCAATCACTCGTGATGCGCAAGCCTCCATGGTGTGGTTTGTTGACACAGAAAGATAGTGGGGGAGTCAGCCATAGCACTGACATGTGTCACGGCTCCAGGCAATGGACTCAGCAAGGAGTTCACACTTAGAAAATGAAGACAGTAGAGGAGCACGCACTGGCAATGCCACTAAAGAGGGGCAGCCACCATTAGGGCCATAGCCATACCCAGGGTCCAATCAGTGTCATTTTTGTAACGCACCGAACCCCCTGAAAGTCAACTGTGTCTAAAGAGACTGCATTGTTGAGCCAGAAAGATGCCTGTGACCCTGTTTTGGGTCACAAAAGGCAGGCAGAAACAAACACAGCCAGTGCAGACCTCCTGTTATTTTTAACCATATTAAAGTTAGCACTTGGGGAGTGCATTGAGAACTTATTAAAGGGTCGGGACCAGAGGCATCGGTGATGGCTCAGCAGGTAAGAACTCTTGCTTCTCCTCCACTGGAGCAGGGTTTGGTTCCCAGCATCCATGTCAGGTGGCTCTCAAACACCTACTACTCCAGTTCCAGGGGTTAGCTAAAGCTTCTAACCTCCTCCAGTATTAGCGCATGCTCATAGTCACCACAGACACACACAAACATGTAGTTAAAAAAATAATAAAATAACCATGCTTCTGTGAGTGTATAGATGACACAAATTGGACTTGATTTTCTGTTGTCTCTTGTTTTATTTTTATTTTTACTCTTTGGGGCAGTCACAGACTGGACACGGAAGGACTAGGAAGTCATTATGATCGATGTGCACGATGTGCAATTCCCAGAGAATCAATAAAAATGTTGTGTTGGAATAATAATAATAATATAAATTTTAAAGGAGGTTGGGGCATACCTGATTCCCCTTCCTGCCCAGAAGTCATTCCTTTCCTTTCTCCAATCCTGGTGGCTGAATCTGGCTTGTCCCACAGTCCCTTTCATCCAGGGACGATCCAAACCTGTTCCTTCACACATTGGCTGAAGGGCACATGGGTGGCGGTGTACCACAGCCTTTGGGTTTAAATGGCTTTTCACTTGAAGTTATTTATTTGACAGAGTAGTCAGACAATTAACCGGAACAGGAAATCACACAATCAGTTCTTGAACTACTTCAACCCTTCGGGGAGGGTTTAATGACAGTTCCAAAGGACTGAAGCTTCAGTGCAGAGAGGTAGGGACGAGACAGAAACGGCAAGGGAAACAAAGAACGAAGATCAGAATAAAGATCTCGTCATTGAAATATACAAACAATAACAAGAATTACCCACATGATTATAGCAAGTCTTCCCTTTTGCAATGTGAGTTCCTGGCAGAATGTGAGGGAAACTGGACTCCACTGCCCCAGTTTCCCAAACCAAGGAAATAAAGTGTTTCCCAAACTTCAAATTTCTCCCTTTCCAAGTACTAACTGGCCTGTCCCTGCTTAGCTTCCTAAGCATAGATGTGTTGGAGGTCATTATGGCTGAAGACCAAACTTTCAATTTTTAATCTCTGAAGACTAACTTTATGGCTTAGGGGACAAAAGCACTTGCTGCTCTTGCAGAAGATCTGGATTTGAGTCCCAGCATCCACATAGCAGCTCACAGCCTTTTTTTCTGTAGCACCAGGCTCAAGGGATCCAACGATCTCTTCTGATCTCCACAGGCAGCAGGCACACATGTGGTACCCAAGCAAACATGCAGGCAAAACACTCAACACAGTGAAAATAAATAAATCTTAAAGAGGAAGAGCAGGCAACTCCTTAGAGTTACAGTACACCAGAGGTAGCATTGTACTTTTTAAAATAGTGGAGCAAAGAAGAGGTAGATAAGCTTCATGGCATTTTGTTTTAGCTTTGAGAACTGGATTCTTATTTTTTATCATCTTAAAAATACTGGGAAGAAAATTGAAAGGATTAGTAAGCAAATGCTTCAGTTGATAACAAATCTAGTAAGAGATACTGATTTTCTCAACATCGTACCTCAGGACACTTAATAATATTTTTAGGTTTTTTTTAAAAAAAGAAAAAAAAACAAGTTCTCATAATAAAGTTCATATTGGCCTTGAACTCACAATTCTACTTCAGTTTCCCAAATTTTACGAATGCAAGTCTGTACTGCAATGCCCAGCTTAATATACTCTCCATTGTGAAAAATTCATACCACCAATCTTCTTTAATCAAAGTTTTCTTTACAATTTCATAACTATATATAATGCATTCTTATTATTCTCTTCCCATACCCTCTTCTAGCTCCTCTCTCTGTGTCTGTCCCCTTCCCCTCTTTACCAATCTCATCCCAACCAATCCCTGTCCAAGATTTGTGAGTTTGGGCTTGCTTTGTGAACCATCTAGTTTAGCCAAAACCATCTGTGTGGACTGAAACTACCTGCAGTTACTATACCAATCCTAACTTTTTCGTTTCAGGAACTTCGGGGGGGGGGGGGAGTATATTAACAGGCTATGGGAACCGTCCTCTCTTTCCTTCGTGTGTTTTCTGACAACCAGCTAACACGAGTAAGTATCATGCAATGTGGTTAGTGAGGAACAGGGGTGCAGGGTACAGTTTCTGTCTTGTTATTCTTCTGGCGTTGATTTGTGTCCTGTGCTGAGATCATTCTAGAGATTGCTATCCGACGGACGCACAGACAACAGAAATGACTATGCAGTGGTAACAGCACACTGAGAAAAAAAATGAACCACCACCACTGACTTTTCCATCAGCTAAGAACGCCTTCCCTTCTGAGGTTCATGATGAAAAGCTTTACACACACTTAATGCCATAATACTATGCCCACATTTCCTTATGCAAATAAACACAATTCTGGGTACTTTTATAGACTTAAGTTAGCTAAAATCAGGTATGCTCTTTGGTTCTCTTATTTTTCATTTGTTACTGAGACTAGCTAAAGTATTGGATAAATTCTTAGCAGATTTATTTTTCATGAAGTGATACTTAAGATTCAACCCACCTAGTTACCGTATAAGATGCTAAGTATGCATGCTTCAGCAGGATAGAGGTTTTTCTAAGAATTTGAATTGCTTGGAAAACTATATTGTGTAGTTTTTAGAGAGTAGGGTGAAGCGGTTTTAATTGGCCTTGGTGTTTTCCTATCTTAAATCTGTTTCCTAGAAGAAAAGTAGATAATTAAGAAATGATTATTCCTCATCAAATAAGCCGAACAAACTATAAACCAAAGAATAAGGGAAGACAAATAGACCTTTTCTGAGTTAACAAAGAGGCAACGCCTGGAAAATCTGCTTATTTACTTATCAAACCTCGTCTCATCCTGCAGGTGAAGGCATCTACCAGAAAGCTAACAGGAAGGCGGAAGCTGCTCAGTCTACCCCTGTTTCAGAGCTCAGAAGTCCTCCTAAGGAAGAATGCTTTCCCAGTTAATCCCGGGACCTCAACTAAAGTCTCAGGTGTACCTGCTGCCACCACGTCTCTCCAAAGTCCCAAGGGCCCTCCCACCTAAACCAGGAGAAGTTGCAGTTCGGTGTCGCTCGCCTTCCTCCCCGCCCCCGCTTTGGTGCCCTACTGAGGGCAGCTAGGGCACTGCCAACTCCTTTTATGGTGAGAGGATGGATTCTTCGTCGTCTCCCCGCCCAAGCCTGGTACCTACCCACCCGTCCACCCACGCGTCTGCCAAGTCTCACCCGGAGCTCTCGGGCGTACACACCCACATACAACCACACACCCACATATTCGCTCTGCCGCTCCCGGGTAGAATCCTAAAGCAATTGTCCTGATAGCCCAAGACCCACAAACTAGGTCCGCGGGTGGAAGGTGAGAGAATTAATGCCCTCCATACTGCAGAGTGACGTAGACCAGACGCTGGTCCCAGCAGCATCCCCACTAAATGCTCAGCTAAGGAGTGGCAAAAGCGCGTGCAGGGACTTCCCTGGGACTCGGCCCGGGTGCTCTCAGTATCTCTGAGAGACGGAAAGCACTGGAGCCACCTCCGCTGCGCGGTGGCACCCCCTCGGGTCCCTTCAGACCTCCCCAGGCTTTCCGCTCCGCCCTCTATCACCAGGCTCCCGGGCGGTGCCATAGGAAGACTCACTCCGCCCTTTCTGTGTCAGCCAATGGGCGCCCGGGCCGCGCGCCGACTGTCTCCGCCTTCGCCAGGGAAACTTGCGGGGAGGAGAAAAGTTTGTACAGAGTCTGGAAAGGCGAGAGCCAAGCTCGAAACCCGGCAGCGGGAGAGGAAGATGAGCAGCCCCAGATCAGAGCCCCAGGCCCAAGGGACCCAGCGCCGCCCCCAGAGCACAAGGAGCGGCCTCAACGGCAGCCCCCTTCTCCGGTAGCTGCCCCTTCAGCCCACGGCAGGGGAGGAGGGAACCCAGACCTACGCTCCGTTCCACCTGCACGCGTGGCGGCACACCTGGACGCTGACCTCCCGCACCAGACCTGCGGGCTCTGCAAAGCTGAGACTCGCCCTGGGAAGGGATAAATCAAACAAGAAAGCCAAGACCTGTCTTCAACTGAGCCTCGCTTGCTTTCTAAGCTTTTTGAAAGCTCTGACCTCAGTTCCGGAAAGTTGGCAGACCAGGTTCCGAGGAGGGCAAAGGCTTGACAAGTTCCGCACTGAGCGGGAAGAAACTGATGGCTGAGGTTAGAGGCAGGTCCAGATCGTCTGCGGCCTGAGCCTTGGAACGCACCCAGCTCCTAAACCCACCCTACAGGTAAGTTGGGATGAATGTTTTTTGCAAGGATGGCACAGGAGCCAGGCTCTTTCGGGGAACCAAAGAATAGAATGTGCTTCCCAAATCGTCCATAACTTGTTTCAATGAGAATTTTATCGACTCCGTCGGCAATAGCACTAGCAAGTCACTTTTCCCTTGAGAAGGGTCTTACTCATCTTGGCGATGGAATGAGTTGGGAGTGGGGGCGGTAGGCGGGAAAGGCAGTTATCAGTTTATAAATATTAATGTCAGCAGAGTGGTGCTCTTGGCAGGACGCATTCAGAGCTTGGGGATTTGAGTAGCCACAGTTAGTAAGTGGCTACAGATCAGGAAGTCGGATCCGGTTGCTCTCCCTTGTCTCATAGACACAGCAATTTTGGCCATGGGTCGAACACCTTGCAAGTGGTAAATGGCTCACCTCTCCCTTTCCTGTCTTTCACCATCTCCAGATCGAACCGTGAGCTCCAAAGCTGTGAACAGTATACTGACCACCAGCATGTCCACTCCTGGGGTCAATGCGTCCTTCTCCGCTTCGGAGAGGCTGAACAGCCCAGTGACCATTCCGGCAGTGATGTTCATCTTCGGGGTCGTGGGCAACCTGGTGGCCATCATAGTGCTGTGCAAGTCGCGCAAGGAGCAGAAGGAGACGACCTTCTACACTCTCGTATGTGGGTTGGCTGTCACTGACCTACTAGGCACGTTGCTGGTAAGCCCAGTGACCATCGCCACATACATGAAGGGCCAATGGCCCGGAGACCAGGCACTGTGTGACTACAGCACCTTCATCCTACTCTTTTTTGGCCTGTCGGGTCTCAGCATCATCTGTGCCATGAGCATTGAGCGCTACCTGGCCATCAACCACGCCTACTTCTACAGCCACTATGTGGACAAGCGGCTGGCCGGCCTCACACTCTTCGCGGTCTATGCATCCAACGTGCTGTTCTGCGCACTGCCTAACATGGGCCTGGGCAGGTCTGAGCGACAGTACCCCGGCACCTGGTGTTTCATCGACTGGACCAGCAACGTGACGGCCTATGCCGCCTTCTCTTACATGTACGCGGGCTTCAGCTCCTTCCTCATCCTAGCCACCGTGCTCTGTAATGTGCTCGTGTGCGGCGCGCTGCTCCGCATGCACCGCCAGTTCATGCGCCGCACCTCGCTGGGCACCGAGCAGCACCACGCGGCCGCCGCCGCAGCAGTGGCTTCGGCGGCCAGTCGGGGCCACGCGGGTGCCTCCCCAGCCCTGCAGCGCCTCAGCGATTTTCGCCGCCGCAGGAGCTTCCGGCGCATCGCGGGCGCTGAGATCCAGATGGTCATCTTACTCATCGCCACCTCTCTGGTGGTGCTCATCTGTTCCATTCCGCTGGTGGTGAGTGTCTGGGGCTGGGGTCCACTCGGTCCTTCTCCTGCGTCCACTTCTCTCCCCTCGCTCCCCGCTATCTCCCTGAGTCCTTGGCGGGGACAAGTTTCCTCCAGGTCTGGACTGGGACCTGCTCATGGCTTCCCTAGAAGACCCAGGCTTTTCTTCTAAGTCCTGACCCTAAGGACTTGGCGGGTGATTTCCCCCGAGCTCCCCCGAGATTCTTTCCCCGAAAGCATGGGTTCTGAGGTCCGCTGGACAGCCCCCTGCGCTCCCCTCACAGCCTGTTGTTTTGCTTTGTATCTTCCCAGAGCCCTCACTTGCAGGCTCAGTCAGATGGGGGTGGAGACAACTCACTTATAGGGTTACTTACTCTAGCGCTCCACTCTGTGGCCCCCAGAACACTGCAAACCAGGGGTGATAAGCCCTGTTGAATTCATCCCTTAGGGGAATTGTGGGTTTGGTTGTTTTGATTTCTGTAGGCCTTTTGCTCTTTCTAGATTATGCAGCATTTTAAAGTTAGAATAGATGAGATGCTTTTTTAGTTTAAAAGCCAGACAGAAGAGAAAGAGTGACTTGTTTAGAATAGTTTTGCAGACAGGTTCAAGCTGCTCGCTGCTCCCCACTCCCCTCCCTCAGTGCCTTCCCACCCATCCACCCCCGCCCCCACAGACACACACAAAACCATGGCATGCTTGAGAAGACACTGGAACAGGGTAACGTCCAAATTCAAGTTCCTTATTCTTTTTGCAAGCCAAGAAAGCACGGTGGAGTTGGGAAGTATGGACAAGTTGATGTGATCGGGCTGGCGTTGTATTTTAATTCTCAATGACCAGGACAGGTCCGGTTTCTCCTTTATGCAGATGGCTTCCCTTCGGCCACCAGACTCCTGTCCCCATTACTGTCATACTGCAGTTACTTCTAGTTTGGGCTTTTGTGGAGAAAGTGTCCGTTGGTGCTTTGGTGCACGTCATCTTTGAAGCAACACACTCTTTGAAAATGCCTTCTGTGTGCTTACCATATAAACAGAGAGGGGTAGACGCCTCTTAAGGTCTCTGCTTTTACCTGCCCTTGGTAGAATGCACTAGAAACAGGTCAGTGGTAGAACATGATTCTTCATCTAGAATTTATCTTGTTCCAAGTTCTGTCTCTCCAAATACTGCATTCCTGGAAATTCTAAACCACCTATTCAAAAAGAAATTACTATCCATGTTTACTGGAACCAAGTGGAAATAAATTTAATGGGCTATTATTCTTTTCTTTCGCTCATTAATACTACTAGGGATCTCTGATATAAAATATTTTTATCTCTTACCAAAGTGACTGTAAATGGAAGAAACTTAGCGGTGTCTGAGAGGGGTAGACGCCAGCATACAGTAGCTTCTTGCCAATCTGTATAAACAGAAGTCAATATGACTGGCCAGCAGGGCCTGCAAGCCATCCCAGAACCTAATGTAATTTACAGAGTTAGGTCACACTTGAGCCACATAAATATATTTTACTGTCTGCAAATGTCAACCCAAAATAAAGTGTGAGCTGGAAGGGAAGAACCCTGCTTCTGCCTCCAGTCTCTCTGCCTCCTTCTTCACGGGACGGTAAATGACCAAGTGAGCGGTTGTAATTCACAGGACGTCCACTTCGTGGAACTGAGGAATGGAGCTAGGCCATTAGTAACCACACACGTACTTTCTAAAGGTTTTGGTTACAAGTGAGCATGTCACGCTACTGATTCACATGAAGCTACCCATAAAGTGATCTCTGTCGTCCGCAGAGCCATACAGAACTAATTCTACAGGCTGACCCGGCCCTCAGGTTCAGGGCCATTTATGACAAAGCGTGAGGACCTGGAGCTATATTTATGGCTGGCAGGTTAATTACATTTTAGCGAATGAAAAATAGCGTCCAGTCTAAAGGAAGTCAGAACTAGGTATGCATGTTAAGTCATCTCTATTTGAAAGCTGGGACTGACTCAGCTAAGCTCAGCTAAGGGCTGCTCCTGTCGGTCAAGAGCCCGAATGCTTTTGTGAGAAAGAACTAATCAGGAAATAAGAGCAGCTTCCGATTCTAGCCTTGAGTTTGAGCTACGAAAAAAAAAAAAAGCAATCTTTTTCAGAGGCCAGTTTAAATTAAAATCTGTGGCAAGTGATGGGAAGCCATAGAACCCACATACTCACCCACGGTTCCGTAATTATTGGAATAATCAAAAGAAACTTTCAGTTACCGTCTTTCTTGGCTTATTGTACAGCCCCGCCCCCACGTTTCTCATATATTCAGAGAAGAAATGAGATTCAAGCTGTGAGAGCTCCCTGCTGGTGAAAGCGGCTGGGCATACCTTCAGCTCGAGACAGAAGATGAAGCACCTGCTTTTAACATTATTGAATAAAACTGAGTGCTAATTCCATTGGAGGAATTGAAGCCCTCTGGGTCATTTTCAGTGCTTTCGAAAAGCTACCTGGCCGAGCAAACCCAGCTTGCTTGGACTTTGAGAGAGCTACATACAATACAGACGGAAGGCAAAGCAGGCAAGAGTCTGCCTTTTGGACCCGTGGGAAGAGGCCAGATTAGCTCTTACAACATCTATTTAATATGAAAAGCAAATTTTAATTTGTTGTACAAAATGGAGCCTTGAAAACTAAAGTTGAGACAGGCAGAGAATTCCGTGGTGGACATAATGGATGTGCCAAACCTGCGAAGTTCTCCGTGGGTCACAATCAGTGAGCAGAGGAAGCGTGAGCACACTCATGTAGCACAAACAACATTTGGTCGGAATGTGGGTTTTGTCATTTTGTCCTTTCTGCTATTTATAACTTGTCGTGGGGTTGGGTTTGTTTTGTTTTTTCAAAGCAGGAGAAGCTAAAGAAACGAAAGTACATGCTTAAGATAAATATCTTGCATTCTGTAGGAACATGCCATCAAAACTAGATCGATTTCTGGTACTTAATTGTGCAGTTCTAATACTAATGTTGAGATAACAGTTCTAATCAGATCTTTTGCCTTGGGGCTAAAGAGCTAGGGTGTCAGGTTTGGAACCGCATTTCCCTCCACACAAAGGCAAGCCACGGGCATATTTATTGCTTATTTGTTCCTTTTCGTTCTTCTTCCTCTGAGCTACCAGTAGGATAGCAAATTAATCATCTGTCTTGGTCAGGTAAATTTACGTCCTTAGGGAAACAGTTTCCTGGGTTTCTTTCTTTGCTTACTGTAAATCAGTTGTCGCAATAAAGGCATCCACAAGAGCTTACAAAAGCAGATAGGACAGTAAGCAGGAACTGGAAGGGAGCCCACTAAATGATCATATGAACAAAAAGCGCATGCACAGGTAAAATTGATTAATTTAGATGCCACTATAGTGAAATCAAAAACATTTGATCCCCTGCCTAATAAACGCAGCTAATTTTTTAAAAGAACTTCCTAGAAGCAATGTTTGAGTCACAGCTTGAAATGGCAGGCCTTTTAGAAGTGCTGGGATGGCTGCAGAAAAGCACATAAACATGATTTCCCAAAACCCAACAGCTCATTGCAGTCTTCTCAGTGAAGCTTCCTCCCACTCAGCACCTCAGTTTCCCCAGGCACGGATGAAGAACAGCGACTAACTGGGTGGCTGGGAGTGCCTCCTTCTTCAGTTCTTCTGACCAGCTTTACTGACATCTCAAGCTTTAGTTTTATTAAACATTTATAACATGACATTTTTCTCCCCTAGAGCTAAAGTGTTGAAGCTGTGAATTAGGAGGAAAAGAAAAACCTTTACAATGAAGATAGATATTAGCCACCAGGGATGAAGTAACTAGCACGCAGTGAATGGCCAGTGAGTGAGCTAGAAGGAACACAAAATACAAACTCTTATACCGCCACTCAGTCAAGAATATTCATTTCCCCCCTGTCTTTAAAGGGGGGGAGTAAGAACTTCTAGTAGCAGCTGTGTCAATTCTGGACTCCTCCCAAGGCCGTGAGATAACTGGGTACACAGAGACAATTCCATTCATGTGCTTGGAACAGAACAAGTAGCCTGCATGCTCAGATCCAGTTACAGAGCCTGCCATTTACTGGACCGCATCTCAATTCAGACAACTAATTCTTGCGCTGGTCTAGTCAAGAGTCCAACATATCAGTCCAACATTCTCAAAACAAGACTATTAAGTGGGAAGTACATGTTTTTAATAGCAGCCAAGAACTATATCCCAAAGCTACCTTTTCCTGAGCTATCAGAGTAGCCCAGAGTGGCCACATTTCCACATCTATATTCAAAGGAAAGTAGTAAGTGGCAAAATAAATGTTAAATCCCAGGCCCTATACTAAGCACTTTAAGAATTTACGTACAGCCCGAACCGGTGGTGCTCGCCTTTCATCCCAGCACTAGGTAAGCAGAGGCAGGCAAAGCTTTGTGGGTTCAAGATCAGCCAGTTTCAGGCCATCCTGGGCTACAAAAAGGGGCCCTAACCTTTATGCATAAATGGTAAAGGCCACAGCCATACTATGGAGTCATTTGTTTGGTAGCAAATCATGGGCATTCACCACGCTACCATATGCCCTCCCATTAGCTTTCCTGCAGTCACCTTCTAGTTTTTATCGCGTCCTCTCCCAGTTCTATGTTGTTGCTTCTAAGCTGAACGTCTGGTCCGTCTTCAGCAGTTCAGAATCCTGGAGTCACTGCCAATAGCAGGCACCAGTTACATCCACCAAGTCTGCAGTTGCTCATCGTCAAAAGGCAAGAAAGTTAGGGGCCTTGTTTGTATCCAGTAAGGTTTTCAGAATTTTTCCCCTCTCTTGACTCAGACATTCTGTTTTGTCAGCAACACATGCTGCCGTAACTGCAGACTGCCCGAACTTATTTATTTATATAACATCTAGGGCTTGCTGGAGAAGGGGCATAGAAAAAGTGCTGCCATGGGTATTCCTGTCGAGCCTGTCGCTGCTCTTCAGGGACAGGAAAGCAAGAGGTCTTTTCTGTGTTTTGCTTTATGTTGGGTTTTTTTATTTGGTTTTGTTTTGGGTTTTGTTGGTGGTGGTGGTGGTGGTTGGTGTTTCAAGACAGAGTTTCTCTGTGTAGCTCTGTCTGTCCTGGGACTCATTCTGTAGGGCTATTGGTGGCTTTTAAAGTGAAGTCAGAGCTGCTGTGTTTTTTTCAAGCGCTATTAAATGCCTCAGGTTTTGTTTTTGCTTCTTTTTCCTTACTCTACTCGAAACTAAACTGAGACTAGGCGGCAAAGTCAAGCCCATCCATTTGGGTTCTCTGAAAATAATTTGATTGACTTCTGAGAATTTTTATGTGAATTTAGAATTGGGGCGTATGTACTGAATTTATTCTGAAGCTTTGGGAACTAAGCCTGAGGCTTATGCATGCTAGCCAAGTGCTCTCCCCCTGCACCTCCCCTAGCCCAGAACGTTGTGCTTTATACTTCGGTCTTCTCCATATGCTGCCCCTGAACGACACTAAGTGATGAGACCCAGAGGCCTGTATTAATGTAAGCACCCAGCCCCCATAGAACTCTAAATAGAACTTTAAAAAAATTACAGCTTCTTTCATTCCCTTGTGCGGTAGTCAGATTCAATTATGGCTGCAGATAAAATGAAATACAAAGGTGCTTTCTCCCTTGCTCCTTGTTAGTTTTGATAATAAAAACACCAATAATTTTTCACAACATTGACTTTTTAAAATAGCACAGAAATCTGGAAACAAAATGTGAATTGCTTTAAGTAACTACAGCTTTTTTGTTTGTTTGTTTTAACTGTTCAGAAATTTCCTCTTTTCAGGGGTAACTGTGTTTCCTTTGAGGTTGTGGAGAGCCGACCAACAGAAAAACATGTTAATGTTAATATATAATATATATAATAGATGATAATACATGATATACAATATATTATGCATATATACATGAAATTCAAAGTCCAAACTTGACAAAACTATTCTGAAAGCTTCTTGTAAAGTACCTGTGCAAAATGCATCCGAGAGATGCTAGGTACTAGCCGCTCCAAAGTAGAGCAACACTGCCCTCTAGAGGTTGAAGTGTCAGGTTCACATAAACCCTGCCACAGATGGGGCTTGCTGCTAACAGGCTCAGGCGCATCACTTCCTTCATCTTTGAAACATAAAGTACAGTGTGAGTAAAATACAGACGGCAATATTTTCTAGTGATGACCTCACTACTAAGAATAAATTCTAAACGTAAATCCAGCCTGGGAGAACGAATAACGCCACGTGAAATTCATCTGGAGACTAGAGCCCAGAACAGACCTGATTATCAATAGGATAAGAGAGAGCTTGAAAAGTTCAGTACTTTTCAGGTCTCTAGTTTATGCCTGTTTATCCCAGCACTTGGGAAGTTGAGGTAAGGATAGCCAGAATGGCAAAAATTGCCCTGCCTCAAACACACACACACGCGCGCGCGCACACACACACACACACACACACACACACACGCATGCACACACCCATGCACACACACACAAGCACACACAAGCACACACACACACATGCACACACAACCTTCCAGGTCCAGGTAACAAGCATCAGTTGACAAAGAAGGAACTCCTCCAGCTACCATGGATCACTAAGGACTTTAGTAAAGTGTCTGGAAGGAGGAAACCAAGACACATTTTTTTTTTTTTGCGTGCTTGTTTTTGAGGCTTTTGAAGCAGAGGAGGGGTGGGTTCTCAATAGAGTAGTCGAAGAGTCTCTGAATTCAGCTGAACCCTATCTGGAAGATTCACAAAACTATAGCTCACGGGGAGCTACGGGAGGCTTTTTTTTTTTTTTTTAGCAGCCAAACTGCATAAAGGACATATACTTCAGAAATAATCTGGGGCAGTATGGAGGAGGGATTGCAGGGGAAAATGTTATTTGGTTGGCTACTGCAATGTTATCTTCCTTGAGAAATGCTGTTGAGGAAATGGATCAGAAAAAAGTCTGGATTCAAGACACAGCAACACCGGATTATTATGGAGAGTGGGGGAGTGCCACAGAGGAAAACCACACTCTGGCCATTCTGGCTAACAGGAGACACTGATATTAGTTCAAAAGTATGAAGTATTTTCTCTTAACGTAAAGGCATAGGCGCCTCGGTAATTTTGTAATGATTACATGGTTAATTGACTTACAAAGTCTCTTTTAAAATATATAGTAACTGACTTGTGTAAACTGCCGTTGGAAAGTAGGCAATACCACCTAAGAGCAGCTACATCACGTCACTGCAAAGGTAAATGCAACACTTAAAAGTGTTTTGCCAAATTGCTTAATTATAAAATCTCAACGTGGGCCTCTCGTTTGTGCAGGTGCGAGTGTTTATCAACCAGTTGTATCAGCCAAGTGTGGTGAAAGACATCAGCAGAAACCCCGACTTGCAGGCCATCAGAATCGCTTCCGTGAACCCCATTCTGGACCCCTGGATCTACATCCTTCTGCGGAAGACTGTACTCAGTAAAGCCATCGAGAAGATCAAGTGCCTCTTCTGCCGCATAGGTGGGTCCGGCAGAGATGGGTCAACGCAGCACTGCTCAGAGAGTCGGAGGACATCTTCCGCCATGTCTAGCCACTCCCGCTCCTTCCTCTCCCGGGAGCTGAGGGAGATCAGCAGCACATCTCAGACTCTGCTGTACCTACCAGACCTAAGCGAAAGCAGCCTGGGAGGCAGGAATTTGCTTCCGGGCGTGCATGGCGTGGGCCTGACCCAAGCAGACACCACCTCGCTGAGAACTTTGCGAGTATCAGAGACCTCAGACTCCTCCCAGGGCCAGGACTCAGAGAGCGTCTTGTTGGTGGATGAGGTTGGTGGGAGTGGCAGGGAGGAGCCTGCCTCTAAAGGAAACTCTCTGCAAGTCACGTTCCCCAGTGAAACGCTGAACTTATCTGAAAAATGTATATAGTAGCTACAGGGGTTGGGGGAGCATTGTTTGGGGAACTTCTCAAAGTCCTGTGCAATAGACATACACGTGTTTAGCTGTACTCGGAAGGGCTGTCTCTGTCCGCGACTCCTAGCAGAGAACATTCGAGTTTGAGTGCTCTTCCTTCAGTGCGGCAGGCGAGCCCCTTGAGTGCCAAGGCCTGACGCACACTGGCCCTCACTCTGATGTGACTCAAGATTGCAGCGGCTGCAGCTGGCCACCTTTTTCTACTGGATAGGAAGATGGCAGAAGCTATGCTACTTTCAGAACATCAGAACTTTGGATTTGGCACCTACCGGAGGTCCGGATACTGGAAGGGCTCTACCCCAAACTCAAAGGACTATCTTACAGCCGATTTAAGTGTCTCACTAAAGCATGAAATGTGAATTTTTATTGTTAGAAATATAATTTAAGGTATTTATGTTCTTCTCTGTGAGAAGGTTTATTGTTAATACAAGGTATAAAAAAAATTATGATATGCCCTCTCCTGCCAGTATAACCAGCTAATATTGTCAATGTTATTTTTTTTCCATAAACAAGTCAGGCCAAAGTATTGAAAACAGAATGAAACTATTATCTATAAAATAGATATAAATTTTTAAAAGAGTTTAGCATAATCAAAGGAAAAAAAGAAAGATTATTTAAGATGTGAAAATTAAACAACCTAAAATATATTTTCCAAGCTATATATAAGAAAAATTAGAAATATAATATTACATTTATTTATCCAGAAAACTGTGATTTCAGGAGTACCTAACATTGCTGGTAAATATTTTCAACTTTTGCCCCCACTAATTGGTATTTTTAAAGATGTAACATACTTTTTTAAAAGTCTCTGGCTGCCCATAATTGAAGTGTGTAGTATAAAAAGTCTAAGTGGCTTGTTCTGTCCTGAAAGTGTGTGTAGTTTTAGCCAACAGAATGTCTGACAGCGTCCTTTCCAATCTAAAGAGGAAGATGGCGCTCTGGCGTGGTTTCCACTCTCTTATGTGTGTCAACAGAAACTGACAGTTTTGTGTGACACCCAAGAATGCTGTGCCTGTGCTCGGAGGCGCTTTCTCCGAGAAATATTAAGCATGTTTTGTTAACGTGTTCCTGTGAATTGCTTGGTTGTGACCGACTTCTGAGCCTGACACTAGGAGGGTATAAAGAGCAGCTGAACCGACTGAAATTACTCCGGAGATTACAATAAATAATTGTATTGATCTGCGTCCCACAGCCTCAATTTGGGAAATGGTGCATGGGGTTTTGTGCTGCTCTTTTGTTTTGGGGTGCCTTCTATATATATATCCTTTTAAAATGAAAGGGTTCTTCTTGATGATTGTTTTTCTTTGGTCTGAAGCTTGAAGACACTTTTATTAGATTTTGAAGAAAAACTCCAAGGCAGCAAGCTGTCAATCTTACCAGCTGCCCAGAGGAGGACAGAAGAGAGAAGGGGCCACAGCATCTCAGCTGAGTGGGCATGGAGGTCAACCACATGGCAGGCAACAGCCACACGGTAGGAAGTAGAGCTTTCAAAAGGGAGCCCAGTGTAACAGAAAATGCACACTCAGGCTCTGGCTAGCCTCTGAAAGAACGAGACAGAGAAGACGAGAAAGGAAAAGTCACGTCTCTCTGCGTGAGGATTTCAGCAGGTGGGCAGACCCGGCAGAAGCTCGTGGCAGCCAAGAATCAGTTTCACACAGGGAGGGAATGCACAGAGGTGTGTTGTCTCTAAGTACAGAGTGGAGACATGCCGTGTCAAACACCTGGCCAAGAGACATACCCTCAGGAGGTAGAGGCCACCCTAAACTTGGCTAAAGAAATAGGAAGATTAATTACCCCCTTAATGAGATGAACATTTTAAAACAGTGCTATTTTTAAGATGTCAAGCATAATATAAAGCCTATATCTGCTTAGTGGAGAATGAATGGTACTGAGGAACTGTGATCCAAGTGACAGACAATTAGTACTAAATGTCACCAGTGTATGTTGCTGGTGGGAGAAGCAATGTTAGACTTAACTAGCTGCAGGCTCAGTATCCCAAATAGTTATCACTAACTACTGACATCAACACTTCCTATTAGCGTTTTCTGTATCAGCATATCAGCATTCCTGAGACAGCAGCCTGAACAAGTCCTCAACAGAACCTACAGAAATTTTTTCTTTCTTCCTTACCCTTTTTCTTTTTCCTTCCTCCCCTCCCCCTCTCTTTCTTCTTTTCTTTCTTTCTTTCTTGCCTGTCTGTCTGTCTGTCCATCTGTCTTTCTTGACAGAATCTTGCTGTATGGCTCAAGCTGGCCTGTCACTCTTATGGCATTCTGAGATTAGAGAAGTGCACCAGCACACCCAGCAGAGGTCTCTGATTCAGTAAGATAGACATTTCCTCAGCTTTCCTGGGTGACAATGACGCTGCCTGTTTTAGGATTACTTTAGCAACAGTCTCTAGGCCTGAGGTCATGGTTTGCTATTTGCAAATATTAAAGATATTTTAGATAGTGTCAGAAAAGCGAGACACCATCTTTGCAGGCCTGTTGGCTCTGGCATTCAGATAAGGATGGCAAGAAAGGAGCATGCAGACTTAACTTCTAAAATGCTTTCTGTCGTCATCTGAATGAATGCCTAACAAACAATGGTTTCAGAAAATGTGTTGGGAATAAGAATTTTGTTTCACTTCCATGACCATGATCCACAGAGATCACCCATCCCTAGATTTAAATATAAATTAACGTGTGTGTGTGTGTAACTTCATTTGTGTCCCTGGGGCAAGCACAACCTCACTCATGAATTAGCATTAGTAATATGTAAGACATATCTCACCCATGTTTACTTCAGGCTCAGTACCAAGAACACTGACTTGGCTTAATCTTGTTTACTGAAATATTTACATACTATGACATTTATTCTTCAAAGGACATATCCTTTAAAATGTTTTAGTAAATTCAACTAAAAAATACATCCATCACTGACTTCCAATTCCCAAACATTTGCATCATCCCAAGAAGAAATCACAAGCCATATGCAATCAGTCCACACTGTTCTCAGCCCTAGCCCGAGAACCAATATATGCCTATTGATTTCTCTATTGTGAACTTTCTATACAAAGGAAATAATGCAGTAACTGGAATTTTTGTGGGCCATCTTTGTGTCAGAAGAACATTTTCATGGTTTGTTAATATGGCAACATTAATCAATACTTTATTCCTTTTTATATCTGAATAATACCCCATGAAATGGACATACCACTTTTTAAAATCCACACACTAATTGGCCAGTGTTGCACTGATCTAACATTCTGGCTATTTTAAATAATGCTAAGAACTTTTTTGTGTGTGTTTTTAAGACTTTTGGGCTCATAACTGAAATTGCTGGGACATATAGTAATTCTAAGATCAGTATTTTGAGGCAATGTTGAACTCTTTTCGACGTGACTAAAACACTTTACATTCCCACCAACAATGTATAAAGTCCTTGATTTTTTTCAATAACCTTGCAAAACTTACTACTGTATTTTTATTATAGCCATCTGATGGGTGTGAAGTAGTTTAACTGCATGTCTGTTGAAGTACGGAGCGGCGGGCTGTGTCCCGCCACCCGGCTAGCTTTACCCGAAATAATTACACGGAAACTGTATTCTTTTAAACATTGCCTGACCCATTAGTTTTAGTTTCTTATTGGCTAGCTTTTACATATTGATCTAACCCATTTCTATTAATCTGTGTAGCCCAAGAGCTGGCTTACCAGGAATGATCTTAACCTGCGTCTGTCTGGAGTGGGAGAAACATGGCGACTCCCTGACTCAGCTTCTTTCTCCCAGCATTCCGTTCTGTTTACTCCGCCTACCTAAGGGTTGGCCTATCAAATGGGTCTAGGCAGTTTCTTTATTAATAAGAAATCACTCCCACATCATTTCCCCTTTTTCTGTTTAAACAAAAAAGAAAGGCTTTAACTTTAACATAGTAAAATTACATATAGCAAAACAGTTATCAAGCAAGAATTACAGTTACAATATTTATATCTATTTTATCTTTTATCATAACTAAGGAAAACTATAACTATCTATTCATTCTTCAACTCCATCAAAGACTCCAGAAGGATATAATACTACTTAAGTAAACAAGAAATAAGAAAACTCTAGAAATGACAGAGACATCTTGCTGCCTGGACAGTCACCCAAAGTTCTTTTGTACCTTTGGGGCATCCATCTTCAGCCTTTAGGCCCAAAGTATCTAGCAGACATTTCCATGAAGCAGGAAATTCCAAAGACAGTTCAGTCACTATCTGCTGTGTCCTGCAGAATGTCTCGCAGACTCTTTCATGAGTCAGGAACCCCGAAAGACCATCTCACCTTTAGGCAAGTTTAGCAGTCCTCTCTCTGAGGGTTCTCTGTGTCCATTTTATGCAACAGTCCAGGCAAGAGCAGTTTCTTGCCCAAATGGCTATCCAACTCCATAAGGATCCTCTTCGATGCCCATCTTCCTCTCGAAATAGATTGGTGCCACCAGGAGCAGATATGTCTCATTGTCATGAAAAGTCCTAAGTTATTAAAACATTAAATGCCATATTCTGCAGTCTTTGAAAGATATGAAGAATGTCTATCTAACTGAAATGTATCTCTATATATCTAGAAAATCTAACTAACATGAATACAAGCTTGACTATTATTGATGATTAACCATTAACCTATATTTCTTAGTTATACATTACATTTTTAAATGAACTACACAATCACAATACCTTAATCAAGATCAGAAATACATATACATATAACAAAATTGACTGTAAAATCCACACCAATGCAAATTACTCATACCTATATCATTTCCCCCTTTAAATGTAAAAGAACATTTACAAACAATATTTTGGGAACATGGGCGCAGTTTTTTCTCTCCAAACTGCTTCCTGCTGAATGGGGGCGCTGTTAATCAGATCATTTAGGGTGTAACCTGTGTGCCAGGTTTATCTCAGTTGGCAGTTGAGTGAAGTAATTTTTTGAGGGTGTTCACAGGAACTTTTCGGGAGGTCGTGGTCTATCATACCATATCGGGATAGATGCAATCCACAGGGTCTGGTCCTCTGTGAAAACAAAAGAAGACCCTCTCCAAAGCATCATATCCTTAGACCCAAATTTTGAAATCGTAGTACCCTTATATCCATTCTGGTTTAGCTTGGCAGCCCATGTAATGAAATGTCTCTCTGTACTTAGCTCCTTCACAGTCAAAAATTTTAAAGAAAACACAATGTACATAATCCAGACTCTCTGTGAATTTTCCATTTTTACGTGGCTTATTTTTCTTCTTTTAATCTCTTAACTATCTGTACTCTGTCTCTTTAAAGACTTTACCTTTTTTTTTTAAACCATTAACTTTATTCTCTATATTTTTTTTTCTTCTCTCTCTCAAGCCTATGTACATTCATCCAACAGTGTGGTCTTTTATGTCTGAATCTGTTTTATTGTGAATCTGTAACATTTTTTTACTATCCAGGAGCATTTATTAAAATGTTAAGCAGTTCTTAAAAACTTAAGTTGCACCATGTACAGGTAATACGGTACCGCCTGTGTCCTGCCCAGTTGAAACCTTAAATGCGCTGTTTTTATGGTAATTACGGTAGTTCCTGCCTGAGACCAGCACAGTTCAGCATGGCAGAGCTGAGCCAAGCTGCTCCTGCCTCAGAGCCATTTGGTGCCTCTGAGCCACACACAGTTTCAGGCACACAGCAGTCCACATTGCCATCAAGCAAGCCGTAGCACATTATTCCAAATGCTCCATTTAAAACCTCTGTCTCCCGCAGGATCCAGACAGAGATCGCAATGGCGGCACAGCCCAGAAAACCGGCATTTTAAAACAGCCAGTTTTTTCCTGCTGCTGAGTCAGGACAATTTCTTTGTGGCATGCAACCCACAAACAGCAAAAAGCTGTCTTAAATTCTCTCTCTCTCCTTTTTAAGCCCTCTCAGGTTTTACGTGGAGTTCATTAGCACGTTGGGTACCACTCTGTTGAAGTACGGAGCGGCGGGCTGTGTCCCGCCACCCGGCTAGCTTTACCCGAAATAATTACACGGAAACTGTATTCTTTTAAACATTGCCTGACCCATTAGTTTTAGTTTCTTATTGGCTAGCTTTTACATATTGATCTAACCCATTTCTATTAATCTGTGTAGCCCAAGAGCTGGCTTACCAGGAATGATCTTAACCTGCGTCTGTCTGGAGTGGGAGAAACATGGCGACTCCCTGACTCAGCTTCTTTCTCCCAGCATTCCGTTCTGTTTACTCCGCCTACCTAAGGGTTGGCCTATCAAATGGGTCTAGGCAGTTTCTTTATTAATAAGAAATCACTCCCACATCACATGTCCTTAATGAATGATATTGTGAAAGTACATACATATAGTTACTGACTAACTTTATATTTTAGAGAAATGTCCATTGGAGATTTTTTCCCATTTTTAGTGGTTTATATGGCTATGATAATCTGCCAAAGCTGCCACGGACTAGATGGCTTAACCAACAGAAATTTATTTTCTCGGAGTTCTATTGGTTTTAAGTTTAAGATAAAGGTGCTGGCAGGGCTGGCTTCTCGTGAGACTTCTCTTTCTCCATGTGTCCTCACATGGCCTTTGTCTGTATTTCCACGCTGTGTACACATCTCCACTCACACATACAAGCCCATTATAAAGACACCAGGCACACCAGGGAGGACCTCTTATAAGCTTTATCTCCGAATGGAATTTGAAAGCCAACAAATGAACTTGACAGATGGACAATTTATTGCTGAATCTAGTATATGCTTTAAAGAACAGCCAAAGAAGGCTGCCATTTTTCCGTCATCTGTTCCACGTGGTTTATAAGATTTAATAGTTCAATGGTAAAGACTATATGTTCTTCGTGTTCCTTGCTGTAGAGCACTTGTGGATTGTCTGACTGGTATAGAATCCTATCTCGTCCCAGTCACGATAAACAAGCAGGTAAATGTAACCAACTAGGTCAAGTTCAAGAAAGAAATGTAACTGCTAGAGCTGCTGAAAGGCAACCAACCGGTGTCATGGAATCAGTGTTATTTTCCCAAACATTCCTCTCTACAGGTTTCCTCTTGGAGACAAAACATGAAGGACCATGGTAAAACCCAGGCACTCTGATATTTACTGTTAGCTATACTTTTTAGTCTTGAATATGAAGTTAGAAAAATCCATGCTATACAAGACATTTTCTATAAACTACCTAAACTAGTTTCAGAGCAAAAACAAACGATACTTTCTCCATCCTCCCACTGTCTCCAGCCTCCTGACTCCACATCCACACCGGAGCCTGATTCTGAAGTCAGGATCTCATGATTGCCTTCCAGGTGCATGGGAAAAGGAACTAGATAGCAAAGCTTTACAACACGACAAATGAATTAATCTCATTGCGCATGAAGTTGCCATGGGCCACAGTTGGTGCTTTAGAGCCAAACTAGAACCACATGGGGTAAAGGAAGAGGGGAAGATTAACTGTTTCCCCAGTTCTCAGATCAGCGTCAACATCTCTGCCATCCATCCATTCATTCAGTACCTTGCCTTGCCATTCTCTCCAGTCCCCACCATGGATGAAGGGGACAGAAGAGAACACCAAACTTACCAATGCCTTAGACAACACTCACTCACAATCTCAACAGGTAAATTATTACTTTTCTTTCCAGAGAAGAATAAACCAGGACCTATTACAAAGAAAAAATAATTCAAATTCCATGAATGATGAAAGCACTTGGGAGCTGCTCTGCAGCAGGTCAGGAACACAGTGAAGTCAGCAGGGAAGAACTCTAGGCCATTCTAAGACTTTTTTTAAGGTGGATTGTTTGATATGTCGCATTACTAAAAGGAAAATTGTAAATCCATCATACAGTTGGGGTATTTTTCTAATATATACATAGAAAAAAAAACAAAAACAAAAATCAAGATGCTTACTGACTCCAGGAAAAACAAAGAGGGGTCCAGGAATGGAAAGATAAATACTATAGTCTAACTCAACTCTATGTAGCAATCATATACACAGTCACTAAATATTGACTTTAGAATGAACCAAATCATAATAAATTACAAGGGAGACAGTAAATATATATACCATAAGCTAGACTTACCTGCAGCAAAGGAAAAAAAAAAACCCAAAAATGTCTTAAGTGCTAAAAAACAAATTAAAACACAGTAAGAACATAAGTTAGAGAACACCAAGTACACTTTAGAAAATCTCCCACATGGTTGGCAGAAGTGCAAAATTTATACAACCACCTTGAAAATTAACTTGCATAGCAGGTTTAAGAACTGAAATACATAAAAAAAATATGTCTTAATTCATGGCTTTATAAGATGCAACAAAACTAATCAGTTCATTGGTCACCACTGGAGAACGCTAGGGAACCAACCTATTATTTTAAATGTCAAGAAAGACATGTGTGGGAACATGGACAGAACCAGAGACCACTGCATTAAGGGGAGTAAGCTAGATTCAGAAAGACAAATACTTTTATTTCATATGCAGATGAGAGAGAGAGAGTTGGGGGTGTCTGTCTGTACAAGGTGTGGAATATGTAACTAGGGACTATGAGAAGGAAGATACATTAAGGGAAGTCAAGTGGGACAAAATGGACTCTATGTGACAAGAAAAAAGAAAAGGGGATGGTTTGGGGGAGGGAAGGGAGAAGTAAAGGAGGCAATGAGAAGGAACAAAGAATAAGAAGAAAGCATAGTGGCATATATATATGAAAACGCCATAATGAAACCCATCAATTTGTATGCTAACTTCAAATTTTAAATTTTAAATGAAAAAGAGTCAGGTCTTTACTCCTAAATGGCTTTACTATATAAATTATTTCCCAGAGAAAGAAAATACAGTTGACTCACAGAGTGTCTCTTTAGAGTTTTCTGGGACTAAAAGACAAACAGAATGATCACTATCATTATGTGAAAGAATGACCCAGATCGGACGGCTAAGCTCGTCAGCTTATTGCTATGTGGAATCATCTAGGACACAGGCTTTCGGGTATATCTATGAGATGTTACCAGAAGAAACACCCTCCCTGAATGTGGATGAGCCATCCCACAGGCTGGATCCTGGACTGCACAGAAAGGAGAAGCAAGCTGGGCATCCGCATTGGCTCTTTCTGCTTACTGACTGCAGATGCCACATGACCAGCTAGCTACCTGGTGCTGCTGCCACCCTGCCTTCCACTCCATGATGGACTGGATCTTCAAATCATGAGCCCAAACAATGCCTTCCTTCTTCAGGTTTCTCTGGGAGGTCTTTTATCCCTGCAACAAGGAAAGCACACCAGACAAAGGCAATCAATAAATGCTGATAAGACTAAGAAGTCATAGCTAGTAATATTTAACTTCCGGTAGAAGTAGTCAAGGCTATAAACCTCCTCCTCTACCCCCGCTAAGAAAATGAATCTTACCAGCCTCCAGAATTAAGAACCCATTTATTAGCCATACAAACACAGAAGAAAACTAATAGTATCAAGTAGGATGAGATAATCAAAATCTAAAATGTGAAAAATACTAAAGAAAAATGACTAATTCCTTTTTAAAGTAACGGGGGACCAGAGGTGGAAGGGAAGTGGTCCCTATTGCTGAAGACACTATGCACTGTGGAAACAGGACCAAGAGACCCCTGAGCTGGGACTGGCCTGAGGACTAGCTGTCCTGGCACCAGAAGGCACCATGGAGGCGTCTAAAGGAGGGAGACAACCAACAGTCCTACCCAGCTACGCCTATAAACCACGGCAATGACCAGCAGGCCCTGATAACCCTAAGGATACGGCACCAGCACACACACCTTGGCAGGGACCAACAGCTCTCTAATTAAACTTATGACCCACTCAACAAGAGATCTCATGCCTGGCACTGGAATCCTAGTCAATTGCCCAGGAACACGAAGGCATGGCTCTTAGAACCATCTTCAACCACCACTTTACTAAGCCAGCATAATCCTTAACTAAAGCCTAAATGACTTATAACCAAAGAGAAGGGTAGTCTTCACCCCTCATCAAGGAAACTTCTCTTTGTAAAAGATGGAGGACCACTACAGAAAACCACAACCAATCAAAATGCAGAGTTGTGGAGCCCAATCCCAATGGCTACATCTACAAAACATTCCTGTACCTAAAGCTCAAGGAACATTGCAGAAGAAGGGGCAGAAAGATTGTTAAGAACCAGAAGATCAGGCTGGAGAGATGGTACTCAGCTGTTAAGAACACTGGCTGCTCTTCCAGAGGACCTAGGTTCAATTCCCAGCACCCACCTAGCAGCTCACAACTGTCTCTACCTCCAGTTCCAGGGAATTGACACCCTCGCAAACATATATGCAAAACGCCAATGCACATAAAATTTTTAAAAAGGAAGAACCAGAAGATTAAGGAGTTTGTTCTGAGATTGTGTCTCCTAGTAACATCAGAAGCTACATGAATGCCCAAATGCAAGCAGAGCAAGGGTGACAGCAGTGGACAATGTCAAACTGAACAGAGAAAAGCCCACAGGCCTCAATCCTACACAGGGACTGCTGGCAACTGAGGCTGGGAGCAGAAGTGTTCTTCCCAGGGAAGAGAACACCAATTGGTTGTCCAGTGCCAAATGGTCAGCCCTGAAAACATACAAACAAGTAACACTACACAGACTGGACAGGTTATGTTAAAGAATGTGCATGTGTGTGTGCGCGCACACGCACGTGCATGCATGTATGTGTGTGTGTGTGTACATATATATACAATTAGTGAAAAGAGGCCATGGATTTGAAGGAGAATGGGGGGAGGGGTTAAGAGAGCATTTGGAGGGAGGAAAGGGAAGAATTGTTGATTATGTTATAATAATTTATCCTCAAAATTAAAAAATGAAAATAGTAGTGGGAGAGGAAGGAGACTTTCAAGTACTAAAGAACTGTGAGACATATCAACACAGCAGCAAACAGGCTCTTTCAGTCTTTAATATTATCACGCAATATCACATAATACATATACTAGCTATTTTTAAAACTGAATTTGTAATTAAAAATCTTCTCCTAAAGAAAAATCTAGGCCCAAGTGACTTCATGTGTGATCTCTATTAAGAGAAGAAAAGTAGGAGAGATATTTCTCATTTGTATGGGGCTCAGCATCATTCCTATTTGAAAACTGAACATAGACATTAAAATATAAGCCAAAATCCTGTATGAACAGACACAAAAATCCTTACTGTAATATTACCAAATTGAATTGAGCAGTACTTAAAATGGATAAGCCATCATGAGTAAGAGAAGTCTAGCCCAGAAATATAATTGATTTGAGCTGGAGAGATGGCTTAGCCTTTAAAAGCTAGGATCCCAACCAAAATTTTAAGAAATTTAATTGATTTGACATTTGTAAAATAACTGTAACTTATCATAAAAAGAGATAATTTAGTTTTATTTTATTCACTTATTTATTTACATACATCCTTGCTTATTTTTTGAGGCAGCTCCTGCTGTGTGGCTCCAGCTGGCCTGGATGTCACAATCTTGCCCCTGCTCCCAAGTGCTGAGATGACAGGCATATCAGGTAGGAAAGGACAGTTTCTCAGTGAGCAGCATTAACAATCAGACATCAAATGAGCCTCAGCTTCTACCATAGATTACATATAAAATGAACTTAGTAGGAACAAACCTAGTCCCAAAAGCTAAAACTCTAAAATAACTAACAGAAAATATAGAAATTCTTTGTGACTTAGAAGGGCTGAGAAAAACCCTGTATACACACTGACCTTCACCCAGAACAGTGTTTGAAGAGAACCACAGGAGAGAAAACATTCACATTACCAACTCATCAAGACTTCTATCCAGTGTTAGTTACAAGACTGAGTAATGGAACCAAAGTTTAAAATGGCGAAATCGGAACATACACTCCCCCCCCCCAAAAAAAAAGATAATGTCAAGGAAGCCCATGAAAAACAGCACCAGAGACTGGGATGCAGGCCAGCTGGGAGTGTTTACCAGTGTAAACCAGGTGTGGTCGCATGCCTATAATCCCAACATTTGGGAGGTGGCAAGAGGGAGAGCGGTCGTTCAAGTTCATCCTTAAGGACACAGCAGTCAACTACAGAGCAAGTGCAAAAAAAAAGAAAAAAGAAGGGAAGGAGGGAGTGAGAAGGAAGGACGGAAGGAAGGAAGGAAGGAAGGAAGGAAGGAAGGAAGGAAGGACGGGCAGCCAGGGAAATACATACTTAGAACAAAAACATCCACTAACCTGAAGAGATTGATAAAAATGGACAATACCAAGATTGACAAATGTGTGGGAAAACACCTTCTTCAGCAACTGCTGGGAAATACAAACTAAGGGAAATTGGGGGAAATAGTTTGGAAGATCCTTAAAGGCTTCATATACTATGCTCCACACACAGCAAGAATCAGCCTTTATCCTATGCATTTACCCAAAAGAAAGTAATGCATATGGCCATAAACGGAATGTGTCACTTGTACAAAGCAGCTTTATTCATAAAGCAAAACTTGAAACAACCTAAGTGTTCATCCTCACCAGCAGTTAAACAAACTGTGGTATATTCCTAAAAGAGAATAGTAGAGGAACAGAACAGAACAGAAAACATTGCTGACATGTAAAAATCAGGGATCAATCTGAGCATGGAAGAACAAAATACACTGTTCTAATCAAAATATGCCAGACATGAGAGTACATACTGCATGATCTATTCATTTATAATTTCACGAAAGAAAAATCTAATTTATAGTCACAGAAAGCAGATAGGTCACTGAATAGAGCAGGGTACGGGGGGAGAAGAGGTGAACTAGACACTTCTGATTTGTAGAGACCTTTTGGGTGGGCACAAACTACTCACAGTGACGGGCAGAGATAAGCAGATATTCACACGTTTGTCAAGAACTTTTCAAACTGCAAACTTATAGCGGCTGCCTTTTCCTCTGTCTGAATGATCGTCATGTAAGAAAACCGACGGAAGTGGGTGAGGATATAATTCACCCCACGTTCCTTCCTTCAGCTTTGTGGTTTACTACTATTCCCAGGCAGCAGACTTTAAAATAGTATAAGCAAAATTTCCTGGTGCCTTGTAACAGACATTATTCATTTTCAATAAAATCTCCACAACTTAAAAAAATTAGGACTTTGACATTTTGCTTCTGCTAAATTTCATACTTAATTTGAAATAAATTCAAATCTTTGTTAGGGCTTAAGGGAGTCCTAAACGATCTGTGCTCCCTTGTAGCCTAACGACCCAAGAGACAAGTCGGGGACACAGAGATGACACCAAATGACAGCATATAATGACCGAGTAATACTGAACCCAGACCTAGAGAGGCCTCGCTGAGCTATGGGCAGCTCTGAAGCAAAGGCTTCCCCTTTCCTGCAAAATTCACAATGTAGCTGAAAGGAGGCTTGACCAACGCAGAGAAAAGGGAGAAAGGGACCAGTGTGTCCAGCCCTGTTTCCCATGCTCCTTCCTCTCCTTGGAAGGTGTGAGGGGATCAGGATTTCCCAAGAAACTGCCCATTTATCAGCTTTCCACGGCTCTCCAAGTACAACACTGGTAGCTCACACATAACACTCAAGAAGGCACTGTGCACTGGCTGCAGGGTCACTGTGGCTCTTGCTTTCGTAGTGGCCCAACTCAACTGCACGTGGCTAAGGTCCGTGACTTCAGATATGATCTCCTTCATTTCATTTTAACTTCCATAGGTCGAGAGGCCATTCACAAACCGTCATGCTTTCTTACTGGTTGAAAAGAGTTTCTGTATGCTAACATGGCACCAATCAGCGACACCTTTGTTGGGTTAAAGTCATCTCAGAAAATCACATTCTAACACACACACTGAAGACGATGATGATGATGGTTCTTGTGTTCACTCCTAACTCATCCAGACGCAGCCTAGAGTGTCTGTCACCAAGCGGGTTTTGAAAGGTTTCCCACAGAAGGGAATTAAAGAGCTGATTAATAATTCCCTTACTGCAGGAAAGGGGAGCCAGCCTGTGAGTCACTGCGTGAAGCATAATATGCAAACTGACGGGGCTGCGCGGTCCTGCTACAATTGTGGAAGTATCGGTTTTCTAAGACAATCCCTTCTAACTCAGTAGCTTTAGCCAAACAACAAGAGCAATCTAGAATACTTGCGTGCTTACACTGTCACCATCCTGTGTTGTCCATGGGCCCCAGCTTAGTAGATAGGAGTTATGAAATGCCTCCCGCACAACTTAATTTAAAATACAACACTTTATCACCCAGGCGCCTGCATTCTAGAGATTAACAGGAGTCTCAAGTTTTCAGGTATGGTCTCTATTCTCATTCTCTAACAAGTATCTATACCGTACAATTTTGAAACTAGAACCATACAAATCATATTCGATATAATTTTAACACTAATACTGCTGCTTAAGATAATTAAACATAATTATATCATTATCATGAGTGTCATTTTTCTCCAGGTTCATAAGAATACATTATTCTAATTAACAAGCTCAGTGAACTTTTACATACCATTACTCACATCCCAGCAAAATAACCAATGCAGTTTTCTCTTCCTGCAAGGAAGTGTTAGCTAAAGTACCTTTGGTGGTCTGGAAAAAAATGAGCCTTTCTCCATAACTAAGTCTTCCTTTTTCTCCTCATCTTGTCTATTTTGCATCTTAGATCTGAGTAATAAAGAGACTAGCATGACCCACTAACACCGAAACAGTTGAGACAACAGGTTTAGCGGTCTGGAAGCAGCACGCAGGCCACGTACAGTCTCGCCTATTTTGAGGTTGAGGCACAGACTCCATGCCGAGAGCAATCTGTAACTGACAACTGCCTTTCAGTATCACAAGCCGTGACTTCATTCAGATAAAAGGTTATGAAAAAATCTTTCCTAAAATCAGAAGGAAATGAGAGGAAGTATTCCCAAACTAAGACAAGTTCTTCCTAGAAATGGCTAGCATTGACTAAGCAGTGCACGTGGGGAACCATACAGATGTTTCATGTATACTTTTACACACAGAAAAATAAAATCTACCTAATTCTCAAAATCCAAGAGGAAAATCTCCAAGACACAAGGGAAAGGCTATTCTTTCACAAGTTACACAATAGACAGATATCCATATGTAACGTAGCAACTGTACTCACCTCTCTAGCCATCTGTCCCCTGAGAATATCCCTTGCTATTTAACAAAGTACTTTTTTTCACTCATTCTAAAGCTGACCTCTCCATCCAGGGCTTATTTCTGGATGATAGATAGAATTTAGGGGGATATAACACTATTTAAAGCAACTGCTGATTTCTCCAACCGGAAAGAAAAAAAACATGAACATTCCCCTAAAATACCTTCTAAAACATATCATCCTCGCAAAAATGCTGCCCATAATTACATGTTCCAACTGGTTTTGTTAAGATTTCATAACACAACAGAAATAACTTTCATCTCTAATGGAAAAAAATTACATCAATTATATCTTCGTGAGTATCAGGAAGAACAGCACCTGACAGTTGCATATGTTTTGTTTGTACTACAATATACATAATAGAAACAGTCACCCACGGTAATAATAGTATTGGTTTGTAACTGTGAATGAGGATTTTAATAAGCTTTTTTTCTTTGGTTGCTTTATTTTCCACTGTTTTTATTTTGTTCTGAGGCAAGGTCTTACTATGTGTCTCCCCGGCTGGCCGTGAGTTCACGAGTCCTCTGCCTTGCCTTCGACAGGACTGGGATGAGAGGCATCTGCTTCCTTACTGCTCCACACGTGGGTTTACACTACCAATCACATTCCAGTTCCCTGCTTGTCAGTCATATACTGACACCCTAATAATATCAATGCCTTTTTACTTTAAAGATTTTGACTGCTATTTTATACTGATGTGAAACTGTAACAATTTTTTCATTTCATTGACTACTTCCACAAAAGCATCTTTGGAAAGACATTTATAAACTGTCCACTGCAAAGTTACAAGCGAGAAATACTCGTCAGCTGTGGCAGCCCCCGCCTGTATTCCCAGTAGTTCCGAATGCCAAGGCAGTCTTGAGGCTAGCCTGAGTTAAAAAGGAAGACTTGTCTTACTATTTGTTTGCTGGGCTCTGCATACTTGTAAAAATCAGAAAAGAAATAGGAGGATTTTGCTCAGCAACAGAGGTACTAGCCTAGCATGCTGGGGGCCTAGCTACACCCTCCCCCGTAAAAGGAAAAAAGGAAAGAAACTCTGTTTTGACCAGGATAATGTAAGCGTAGAATTTACTGACAATCTCCAAATGCCATTCACCTGTACAAATGAATGACTTGTGACAAAGATGACTTGACCTTGACAATGAAGTGAAAGGTCACTCTGACATCAGTATTCACAGTTAGCAAGTACTGAAGAAAACAGTTACCACCTTCTAACTTTAAAGTCAAAACATAAGCACAAATTAGAACAAAAATTCAAGGAAATGTTCAGGATACACACATCTGCATGCATTTTTAGGCAAACTTCCAAATATATCAAATTACAACCAAATGATAACTTTGAATCAAGATGAATGTCAAAAATATTTAAGCTTGCACTAGTGCAGCAAGAAAAATGGAAAAGAGACAAATGGCAGATTTCTAGGAGGGAGAGAAATCACACGCTTCCTTTATCATAGAACAAAAGTCTGCAAGTCTACATTGTAATAACACTGCCTGTCAAGTCAATCTCTATTCAAGAACACAATTTCCAAATTGTATCTTCAAATGCCCTCTCCCAACAGTCCAATCAATGCTCAACAGTCAAAACACATTTCACTTAAGATGTGAACCTTAAGTATAATTTGCTTGTCCAATCACTAAAGAATTCCACTACTTGATTTTTATATGCTTCATCTGAAAAATTCAAGTTTTGCCCTCCTCCTCCAAGGTGGATATCGAATGTCATCTAAGCATTAAGTAGCAACCAAAACCAAACAAAAAAAAAACCTAGATTCAAACATCTTTTCACCACGTATGCTTCATCGGGCTTTGATAAAGACAGCGCCATCTGGGGTGGAGGCGCCCTCTTCCTTCTCATTGACTATCTCCACAGTTCCAGAAGCTGACACGATAACCATGGTTTTATTTGCAGACACCAACTTCTGTTTCTCTGCGACAGCTGCACAAACAGCAACAATCTCGTCGCTTTCAAAGTCATAGTCAGGGATTGGCTCTGGGGAGATGTCTGTTCCTTCGGGTGCAATTTCTTTTTTTTCAATCCTCCGAGCTACTTTCTGCTGTTCCTGGAGTTTTCTTGCCCAGGAAAGGTCCTCCTTCCATATTTCTGGGTTCATTGGATATATGTGGAGGGCTACTTGAAAACTTCGAATTGCCTGGAGGAAAAAGAATTTTTTCATTTGTCTTATTTCTAAAAATCACCATGTTAGCTACAATTACATACATACAAGTGAGTATAGGTATATATGCATCCATACATGTCTACTCTAGCATACTACTATAGTTAATTTTAGCACAAAAGACAGGCCATCTGTCCAGATGATTATGGTAGAGAAAAATACAGATGTGAGAGGGAAAGACTGAGAAAACACCAATGGGCTAAAATTAGAGGCACTGGTACTAAGGGCTTGAGCACCTTAGCAGAATCTTATACTGTGATCACATAAGGTTTATCCCTCAGAGGTGGATCACACAGTTCAACATGGACAACTGGTATAACAAACAACACACATAAAAAATAAAAATCACAGCATTTGTCCCAATAGGTGAAGAAAAACAATATGACAAAATTCAGTGTCTTTTTGTGATTAAAAAGTCAACAATCTAGGAATACATGAAAATAAAAGCCATGCAATAGAACACCCAAAACCAACATCACATTCAACAATGAAAAACTGAGTGATTTCCTGCAAGATCAGAACGAGGCCAGTCTTTCCATTTCTCTTTTTTAAATTTATTTTAGAGATTATAATATAATTACATCATTTCTCCCTTCCCTGTCCTCCCTCCAAATGCTTTCATATGCTCTTTCTTACTCTTTAAAATTCAACAGTGCTTTTTTCATTGTTATACATATATATATATATGTATGTATATATATATGTATATATTCCTAAATATAACCTCCTCAGTCTATATAATGTTACTTGCATGTATGTTTTCAGGGATGATCATTTGGTATTAGACAAGCTGGCATGCCCTTCCCATTTATGTTCAAAACAGAACTTTAAATTAAGCCAGAGAATTAAAAATATGTATATATAAATCATCAAAATGAAAAGGAAGAGGTAAAATTAACCCATTTGCAGGTGACATTATCTACTTATAGAAAGACTCCGCAAGATAACTATAGAGACAGGTGCCCGAGTCCTCGCTCACTCAGGAAACTAAAACAGGAGGATGATTTGCACTAAGGAGGTCAAGGCTAGCCTGGACAAAATAGTCAATCTCAAACAAACAAACAAACAAACAAAAAACTGTGAAGACTAATAAGCTCCAAAAAGCTGCAATATATGAAATCAACAACAAAACACACACATACATATATGGCTTAAACAATATTATGCTGCTCAGACTAATAATGCTCCCCACAAGAGTCACAGACTGTAAAAGAAATTCCAGTACCGGGCATGAGCAACCCAGTCACAGTGTTGGTCAGGGTAATCCTAGAGACTCCTAAGACATTATAGGCTATTGATGTTGCCTCTGGTTGTCCCTCAGAGGTGTAATGTTAAGTCGCTATTGCTGAGAAATCATACACTTCAGATACAGGACTCAAGATCTGAGCTAAACTGACTCAAAAGTCTGCTCCATGAAGATAAGCTTTCATAGCACCACAAGGCACTAAATAACTTGCTAAGGAAGGGAAGCAACCAAAAGTCCTATGTAGTGTGATGCCTCTGAACAAGAACAAGGGCCATTGTGGCAAAATACTGCACCCTAGGGGCACACCTCATATCTTGGTGGTAACCAATAGTTACCTAATAGGATTTAAGGCCAGCTCAACAGCAAGGAAGAGGTGCCTGGAACTGGAAACCTAGCCAACTTCCTGGGGCTGATGAGTCATGGATCTTAGAGGAGACTCTACTACTACTACTTTAATAAATCAACACAGTTTATAACTGCACTTTAAATGCTTATTCTTATGCCCACAGATAAGTGTAGTTCTCACCATTCATCAAAGAAACTTCTCTGCAACAGAGGGAGACCATTACAGAAAGCTACAACTGGTCAAAAGTTGAGGTTCCCGGCCCCAGTACATAGCCACAACACAACGTCTGAAACTAAGGCCCAGGGCCAGCAAGAAGAAAGGAATAAAAGACTACAGGTCATAAAACTAGGAAATATGCTGTGAGACTGTATTTCCTAGAAAAGATAGAAAAGCTTCATCCATCGTAACTCAACAATATGGATGCCTAAACAAGACCAAGTACAACACCAATAGACATGGTAACATGGAAGAGGTCATTCTCACAGGGCTCCACCACTAGAAAAAGAACTACAGGCGAATAAGAAATCCTGAAAGAGGGAGGCATAGTCATCCCCAGAAATGAACACCCTAACTGGCTATCTGATACCAACTGGTCAGCCTTAAAATGACATCATGCAATTAACACTAAACGGACTGAGCAGATTATATTTATGTACTTGTGAATTCACATATAATAAGCACACATACACACAGAGATACAACAACAAAAAAGAAGAGATCATCAATTTGAGAAGGAGCAAGTGGATGGATATAGGAAGGGTTGGAGGAAAGAAAGAAAAAAGGAAAATGATGTAATCACAATTAATTTTTTTAAAAAAAGATTTATTTATTTATTTATTTATTTATTATTCATTCATTCAGTCAGTCAGTCAAGTATCCTGCCTGTAGGCCAGAAGAGGGCACCAGATCTCATTATAGGTGGTTGTGAGCCACCATATGGTTGCTGGGAATTGAACTCAGGGCCTTTGGAAGAGCAGTCAGTGCTTTTAACGGCTGAGCCATCTCTCCAGCCCATCACAATTAATTTTTAAAATGTCAAATTAGAAAAAGATGAAATATAAATGGCCAATATAAACATGAAAGAACGTTCAGCCTCATTAGCTATCAGAGAACACAAATCAAAACCCAGTGAGAATCTTTCATGAAAAGCATACAGGGATTTTAGGGGGGAAAACAAATTAGAAACTGATCTATTATTTGGCCCAGTTTTGATCCCACTACAGCACTCCTGGGTATTTACTCAAAGGACACCAAATAGACACATCACAGAGATATTTACACATTGATATTTATGCACAATTTTCACAAGAGCTAAGTAGGAAACAGCCCAGGTATACAACAACGAGAAATGAATTGTGGTGGGTATAGATAAACAATGCATTTTTTAGCTATAAAGAATGAAGTTATATTGTTTTTAGGAAGATGAATGTGACTAGAGACAGTCATATTCAGGACATTAAGTTAGTCTCAGAAAGACAAATAGGTATTTTCTGTCACCTATTGGTCCTAGATTTTATAAAATCACACAAAACAATCTATGTATATATTAAATGGAAATAAGAGCAAATTTATGTAGAGGAACAATGTGGACTAACAGGGTCAGATAATTGAGAAAAAAGGGGATAGAGAGAATACAGTAACACAAGATGAGGCAGTAAACGGTATACTCAATATACAACATGCATATAGAAGAAACTTATTCTAAAAATCAAAATATAATTAAATTTGAGCATTATAACAATTAAATTTCTTTACCAGGACTATCTCTCCTAATCCAAGCTGAGCACGACCTAAAGTCTGCCAAGACTCCCATGAGTGTGGGTTACGTTTGACAGCCATTTCGGCTGCATGTACTGCTGGAAACATTTCATGAAGGGACATCAGGACCTATGTGCCAAAAAGAAGAAGAAACAAAACCCGTCATGAGCTTATGCAGTATAAACTAACAAACTACTGGTAGGTAATTTATATGCAAGCAATGATTTTCCTTTACAAAATCTATTTTAATCCGGCATACAGCATTTCCATGGATTTTATCCCCTAATTTACATTCAGTATCAGAAATTCTAGACCTTTTTTTACTCCCCAAATAAGTGAAAATATAAAGTGTCTCTATGTCCATCTGATCGAAACCAGTGGTTGTGCTCCGGCCACAGCAGCTCAAGGCTGTCTGAAGGCCAGCTTCACTACAGTTACTCTAGGACAATGTAATTTTTAGGAAACACACAAGTCTTGCTGTTAAACCTAGATAAATGAATTTGTTCAACCAGTCATTCAACAATAACAGTTTACCTGCTGTGAGAATTAAACACCCTGCAGGCCTCACAACTCGGCTTTTTAAGCCAGCCACACATATCAGAAAATTCACAGAACTAGAGATCCAAACGCCCATGGGAAACAGTTGTACTTCATTTGTACCCTTTGAGTCCATGAACATTTTGGAACATTCTTGACACGAACACCATTTTTAGGTTCTAAATTAAACTTTTCGTATAGTTCCCACGAATCTTCCCCTAACCTGCACGTATTTTAGCCCTGAATGTGAAAGCTTTCAAATGAAGGGCTTTAAGGAACCTGCTTCAGTGGAACTAATTTGTGTTCTTCCTCAATAAAATAAAGCTATTAAAGCATGTGACTTTCATTTCAGAGTATTATGTGTTAAAAATACTTGTTAATATACATCAAGGCTGAACTGCAATCACTTTTTAGAGGCTGTTTTGCTGCTTTAATTTTGAGAGTTTCCCTATGGAGCTCAAGCTCCTGGAACTCCTGACTCTCCTTGCCTTAGTCTCCCAGAGTGCTGGGATGGCAGCATGTGCCACCACACCCAGCTGTCTGAGACAGTCAGTATTCCTTAGATAACTAGTTCAGGTGCTCGGAGGCTCTCTATACAGAGGGTCGCCACTAAGTACTAGAAATGCATATTTAATACAAATGCCAGTTTCTTAACTGGTAATCACACCTTTCCCAGCCTTTTTGCCCAGATCTATGCAATTTAGTTTCTTTTCATTTCATCTGTATTTACCTCTTAGGCAGATGTGACTTGGGACCTCTACTTCCACTCATAAGCCTTACTTAGTTGCTGTTGGGTTGGCTTAATGAGACCTAGAGAGGTTAAATGTCTTGTTCTTCAGTACTTCTTTTGGGCAACAAGCCCTGTGGGGAATTCTTCCTATCAAGTTGATTTAGCTTACATACTGAATTATGTAAGATTAGTACATGCAGAAATAACTAGAGGGGATGGAAACGTTGAAAAGGGGATCCAAGAAGATGAACTCAATGCATTTTAACATTTTTTTTTCTTTTAAACATCAAGATAAATATCTCAGAACACTTCAGTGGCGAGATTCAGTCTAGGAATTCAGCTTGCTATCAACCACGGAACAGGTTATCCTACTTCCTACAACAAATGTTCCACTAACCTGTTCAAATAGGCCAAGGAGAAACCTTTAATACCCAAGGAGAAAAAACCTTATCTTCCCGAGTTATCATGCCACAATGATATTTTAAATATTAACAAAAGTAAACCAAACACTCCTATAAAACAGAAGAAAAGAAGGTGAGCATTGAAGATGTAGCTACATGCTTCTTCTGATGAAGCTGCCCTCCTTATCTGCTCCCAGGGTGACATCTCTTCAGTTACAGCAGCAGGACCATCTTAGACTGAGTTTGTTCATCCTCCGAATCCTGTTAGCATGTGTCTGGGGATTTTCCAGACTGAAAGCAGAAGCCAGAAGTACAGTTTTGTGCAGCAAGATGACCAGACACTTGGAGATGGGTCATTCCTGTCAGCCTCCACCTTCTGCTTTTCAGAAATGGAGTGGTCAGGGTGCACCCATAGGTGATATTGCTGCCGTGTCACTCACTGTTGATCTGTCTCTTAAGGCTGTCCTCTTTCATGTTTGCTGTCCACTCCTATGTGGTTGTGACATACAGCCTGGGAAGTTACCAGTAGGTCTGATATGACTGCCTTTTCCACCTTTATCTCCAAAATGTCTTTCCATAATTTAGTAGAAATTTTGTCTTTTCCTCCTCTTTTATCTATTTTTTTCTTTCTTTCCCTCTTCTTCTTCTTCTGGAAGTTCCACTCCCTCCCTCTTTGGTGACTGACACTAAAACTCCCCTGCTCCAATCCCTTCAGCTGTTGGACACAGCCCTTATCAATGGGTTTTATCAGCTGGCACAGTTCTAAATCAGTTCTCTAAGCTTTTGGAGACTTTCACCAAGGCCAAGTAGCTACAAAGTACTTGGTCTCACCTGTGCCGAAACAGAAACGTTTCTAGTTTTCCTTTATGCTGGTACTACAGCCGTCCTAGGAAAATGACCTCACCCCCAGGGCAGATGTGGAGCACTGTAACAGTTCTGAAAGGCTCTTGCAATTTTGAGTCTTCAATGATTTCTAAGTTATATTTTTTCAAGAACTGTTTATTAAAGTTTTATCTTCTGCCAGGTCACTGAGCAATTCTAAGCAATTTTTGAGCAATTCCTTTTTACAACATTAAGTTTTGCTTTGCTACAACTTACCACAGTTGTAATATCTCCCTATTTAGAGTCTGCCAGTCCTGTAATGGCAATCAGATACTCTGGAATTAACTCTTTATAGGTAGACATGAAGGAAATAGCATATATACAATTTAATGTTAATCTTTTTCCCCCGTTTTCAAATAGATCAAAAGAAACATGTCTCAGGAAAAAAATCAGCACTTAGAATTCCAAAAGTCCTTCAACAGAAAAGTGCTTCACTGCCAAGTGTGCATCCCAATCACTAGTCAAGCTCTTATAAACCTTTCCATGCCCCTCATTAATAATGTCATCAGGATTTCTGGTCCAAATAGGATTTGCTTGGTTGAGTGCTTCTTGATCGATGCACCTTTCCTTAATCTTCTTCTAGTCACTATTCTCTGTCCCCTCCCTCCTCCTCACTCCCACTCCCTCTCCACTCCCTCCTCCCCCTTCTCCTGCATGAACAGCTTCTATTTAAGGAAGGTTTGTCACCAGGCTTCTTTTCTTCCTTGTCTTCAGCCTTATAATCACTGACTTCTTCACCAAACTCTTCCACAAAGAGAGCAACAGGCTAGTCAATAAACTGAGAATGCTTCTTCATAATCTCTTTTATTACTCTTTCCTCTGAGAACTCAGTTTGGTCTTCTTTCAGAGATAGGCTAGTCTTTGCTCCAAGGCTCACAAGTCCCCTGTGACCGACGCTAAACTCCTTTGGTCCAATCCCTCCAGCTGTTGGACACAGCCCTTATCAGCTGCCGCAGTTCTAAACCAGTTCTCTAAGCTTTTGAAGATGTTTCACCAAGGCCATACTGTGAATGATCCCTCTGCTAAAGATTCCCAGGCATGCTGCTCACCATTACATGCTTGGTGACCATAATCACTTTCTGAGCAATGAAATACACAGTAAAAACCAAAACCAAACTGGCCAATCACAAAAGTATCTGCACCAGCCTGCAAAGCACCCATAAAGGCTTTCACAAATGTACTTTTGGCAACCTTACCAAAGTAGCTGATCAAGTCAACACTGGTCATTCTAATTCCAGTATCTGCAATAGTGAGAGTTTGATCCTGTTTGTTAGGAATAAGAATTGACAAGGAACTCCTTCCCATAGTCTTGTTACCGGGATCTGATATGCTCTCACATTTGATTTATACAAAGCATCTGATAAATCTGAAATGAATGCCCCAAAAAAGATCTGTTTCATTAGAAATCATTGATAATCAAGTGACATTAGATGGGCAATTTGTATATGAAAGGCAGTTTCAACCTCTGCTTCTCCATTGGTCAGGCTTAGGTCTGGGTTTCCTCAAACATCTTCACTGAGTGACTAGTACACACTCCACTAGGAGTAGCTCTAGGTATGCTGGAGCAGCAGATGCATACATTCAAATACATATATAGGTATGTGTGTGCATATACATACACACACATACACACATGTATACCTGTATGTGTGCATATATATATATATATATATATATATATATATATATATATACACATATTCCAAATACAATGCATCCTCATTTTGAAGAAAAATTAGCTACTGGTAGACAATTAATTTACAACCCAAGTAGAAACTTGTCATCTATTTTAAAAATGTACTAATAATTTTATCCATGTTATATCTTCTCAAAGCTAGGTTGAAATAACAGTTGACCTCATTGCAAAAGCAAATGCATTTCTAACTTTATATACAATACAACATTTTAAATATTTTTAAAAATAAATTGTATTGAGAGAAATGAGAGCAGACATATTTGTTTAGCACTGCTCACCAAACAAACACAGCCTAATTATATAGAAAAATCAAATTCCTTTTGGTTGGTACCTGTGATTTCATCTCATAAAGGGTGGCATCATCTGGGGTCAGCTGCAGTGCTTCGTCCCACTTCTGGATTGCCTCCTGGTACCTGTAATTGTTAACGTTGCATTAATATCACTTTGATTCGTTTTGTTTTTCGAGACAGGGTTTCTCTGTAGCTTTGGAGCCTGTCCTGGAACTCGCTCTTGAGATCAAGCTGGTCTCAAAATCACAGAGATCCGCCTCTGCCTCCAGAGTGCTGGGATTAAAGCTGTGCACCACCACCACCCAAATTTTTTTAATTTTAACTAAATCTTTGAGAGTACATGTTAATTTGAAAACTGGGGACTTGAAAATAATTACTAAGAAAATTTCCTATTTAGAAATTGATAATAATACTGTTTTAAAAAAAAAACCTTAGGCAAATTAAAGAAATGAAGGAAAAAAGCAACAAGAGAAAAGGACAGAATATAAATAAGAGATCTTACAAATCTCTTTCTAAGATTTTGGAGCTCAGGCTAGCAAGATGGCTCAGAGGGGTAAAGCCTAACCCCTGAGTTCAATCCCTGTATTCCACAGAGAGGTTAAAAAAAACTAACTCTACGAACTTGTCCTCTGACCTACACACACACCATAACAGGTATAAACACATAATTAATAGTAATAATAAAAATACATTTTAAAAGAGCTTTGTGAGCTGAGAAATCGCTACCAAAATGTCTTTTTTTATTTAACTTCACTGATGGGATCTGTACTCTAACAAACTTGTTTTAAATATTTGCAACCATGCCTAAGTTCTCCTATAGAAATCTACTTGGTAGAGATGTCAGTCTGTCCTGGCTAGTTTTATGACAATTTGACACATCTGAATTCATCTGAGAGGAAGGAACCTCAACTGAGCAAATGCCTCCATATAACTAAATTGTAGGTAGGCAAACCTGTAGGGCATTTCTTAATTAACGGTTGTTGGGGGAGGACCAAGAGCATTGTGGGTGAGGCCACGTCTGGGGTGGTAGTCTTGGGTTCCGTAAGAAAGCAGGCTGAGCAAGCCAGTAAGCAGCACACCTGCATGGCCTCTGCATCAGCTCCTGCCTCCAAGTTCTGTCTTGTTTGAGTTCCTGCCCTGAAGCAGTGATGTGGAAATGTATGCAAAATAAACCTTTTCCTCCCCAAATTGCTTTTGGTCATGGAAAGGACAACTGTCTATTTTTGTTCATAAGTATACATATATGGCGAGCTTAAGAGATAGGGAAATGCACCTAAAATAATATGCAGATGACAGGCTTCTAGTGTGCTGCGGTTTGAATGTGTTGTGTCCCTTAAAGGTGTCTATGTGAACACTTAGTCCAGATGGCTGCACTAACTAAAGTTGTGGAACCTTTAAGAAATAGATCACTAGGGGCTGACCCAAAACAGAGTACACAGCCCTTTATCCTCTTCCACCAGGACGTGAGACATGAGGAGTCCAGCTGCACACTCCTGCCAGTGTGGCACTACCTTCCTGCTCCCTAGGCAATGCTGCTGAGCACTATTCCTATTCCAACTACCTGCACCTGTCTGCAGCCCAGGGCTGTGAATCACTGACAATGTATGCCACAGTCAAGATTATCATGCACTAAATTCTCTTACATCATTTCTTGCTACTTGTTTTCCAGACCCTTCATTTCCTCATATGTGTTCTGTATGTACAATACTCAGTGATAACTGTTATTGATTGGATGGATGGATAGATGGATGGATGGATGGAGATGTATGCAAGTGTTGATGTGTGTGGAGGTCATAGGAAGGTATCCTTTATTGCTCCTGCCTTCTTCATTTGAGCTAGGTACATTCTGAGCCTGAAACATTCCATTTCTGTCACAGTAGCTGGCCAGGGAGCTTCTGGGATCCACTATCTCCCAGCCAACAATGCTGGGGTTCCAGGTACACATTGTCATGTCCAGTCTTAAGTGAGTGCTGGAGATCTGGACTGGGTCCTCATGTGTATTCAGTAAGCATTCTTCCAGACTCAGTCACCTCCCCATCTAACCCACATAGTGTTATTGCTATTTTAGAGTGCTTCAGAGAACAAGCTTACTGTAAGAGATTACTGTACATTACACCCAAAGCAAAACTGCACACTCTTCGTTATCACTGAGTCTCTTGACTTTATCAAAAGCCACATCAAGAGACTGGCCTAAACCACTCAGGTTTTTTATTTTTATTCTAATTATTTTTATTTACATGCATAATTACACTGGCCTGAAATATATTTCTCATTTTCACATTATACTACTTGGAAAAGACAAGTGATTAGTTAATTATAAATTATACACTACCAAAGGTGAACAGTCTCTGAGCACTGACCACGATGCCAGTTACTTCACACGCATTATTTTACTTGACCCTCACCAGAACCCCAGGTGGCATTAATTATTATCTCCATTTTATAAATAAGAAAGCTGAAGATTAAAAGGGAAGCTAATTTGCCAAAGGCAGATAACACTGCAGCTACAAGGGAGAAGCAGGATGGGAAGGCAACAATTGTAACATCACAGCCAAATGCTAAGCCAAAACTTGATCCTATTTCCTCACTAGTACTCTGCTATGGCAAACAAAAGTGAGTAAACAGGCTTCCCAGTGAGATAGGAAAGGACTGATGGAGGGAGAGACAGGTAAAGCTCATCAACCCTACCGACTGTAAGGGGAATTTAAGATGCAGTCCTGGGGTCAAGTGAGCCAGCAGCATCACTTGCACAGTGTGTATGGGTAGCAAGGAAAGCTGAGAATAAAATCTAAGTTTGGTATGGTAACACATGCCTGTAATCCCTGCACTCAGAAGGCAGGGACAGGGAGATCGCTCCAATTTCCAGGCCACTGTGTGTTACATAGTAATCTCCAGGCAACCAGGTATACATTGAAAAACCTTGTCTTACAAAAACAAAACATATCTCACTAGGCATCCTTTTTGAGTAGCCTTTAAGTTTTTCTAAGTATACTCTACTGTGTACACACAATTAAGCTCTTGTTTGAAATGTATCTATGTAATGTTCTGGACTACTCAGAGAAATCACGAGGAGACATTGACGGAGATTTTGTATGTTGTGTGAAGGACTAGGGGATAAACAAGACACTAAAATGATACATGAAAAGGAATTCCTTTATGTGCGAGGCTAAATTTAAAGGGAAACTATAAAAAATGTTGGAGATTTAACCATGTTAATTCTGGTTGATTTTCGTCATTAAAAAGCCTGGTGATTCTTCACTACAGAATAGTTATTTATGTTAATAATGAGATTGTGTTCTTTAAAGGTAAAAGAAGGATTAAGGTCCTATATAAAAGTTAATAATTAATCATCATATTGTAGCCCTCTGAGTTACAGGGTTCTATATGATTGGCCTCCTATAAAATGACAAGGCTAAAGCTCTTAGCTATTCAGACTTTCACAGAGAAATTCAAACATGTTTATTAAAAAATTCAACATCTATGGTCGGTAAATGAAAATTACAGTCTAACTGTTACTATAATGGTTAATAATAGGACAAGAAGTTAATATTATGAGTTTATATTAATTCTGAGGGTATAAAAAATATACAGGCCTGAGGACATCAATACAGGTTGTAAGGGTCTGTCTGAGGCATAAAAGTTTGGATTATATAGGTCTGAGAGGATATTCTGAAAAATATAAATACAATTTATAAGAAATAATGGCTTAAGATGTATTTAAAAATTATTACAAGATTTATTTCCCCTTCCACAGTATTATTATAATAGGACTTCAAAATGTTCAGCAAACTGATAGAACAATGACTGCTTACTGTTTGGGTCACAAGCTTAAGACGTTAAATTTCTTTTCATTGCCTTCTAAATACAGGCTTATATGCTGTTTAACCCAAATCTACAGTTTTTGCTAGGACTTAAGGATGTGAGTCACTCCTACTGTTTTACTGATACCTGTTACCTGCTTTTTCTACAATATGGATTTCAGTACAGATTGATAATGCTAATATATCTAAAACTTGTATTTTTTATAAAATGGAGATTCATATAAACTTCAGAAAATTGAGAAAATTATAAAACTTGGATCTACTTCTCATGAGTTAAAAGAATTATGGTATTTTTTATCTCTCCTGGTCTTGGGACTCTTCCCCTTCCTTAATTATTGAGACTGTGAGTTCATAACTTTAACTTCTGTTCCCAGTTTGTATCTGTCTCACCAGGTTCCCACTTGGGGGACAAGCACATCCAAGCATCAACTACTGATAACAATCTGCTCCAAATGACTTTGAGTCCTGAACTCTCTGAAACCTGATGTGGACCAGTCCAGCCAATGTGATTGCTGTCTGTTTAGCTTGTCAGTGAACCAGATGCTTCTAAGTTCCCTCATTGCCTTTGACTAACACTGTAGTCTTCCAGGGCCCTGAGAGCAATGTCCTAAGGTCAGCAGGAAGTAATTACAGAAATAAATACGTTGTCCCTGTTCCCTCCCTGGAATGTTAGATAAAAAGAAAATTTCTCTGTCAGTCATCACAGGGATTTTGGTCAATTATGCCTTTAATAAATGATAACTCCTGTCTGGGTACCATTAAGTTAATGATGCTAAAACCTCAATTTCAGCCTCTGGAACAAACTCATCTCAGAGATTTTAGATGACGCACTATGCAAAAGCAGAAATCCTAAAGGGGCATATGGGAGTCTTAAGACTCAATTAAAAATATAATTAAAAAGGGGGAGTTAGGGCTATACCCACAGTCATCATATGTGTATTTTATTTTAAAATTTTAAATATTTAAAATGTAAATGTCTGTGAGCAATCTGCCATGAATAGATTTTGGCATGAAAGCACCACCACATAATTTACCCAGGTCTAATGCGTAAATTAATGGTGTAAATCCATCTACTGGTTTATGAAAGGATCCCGACAAGGTTTTGATATAGGGAAAGAGCATATTTGTGTTTTTTCACAGGATAAAATTGAAGCTCAAGGCCAGGCGATGGTGCCGCGCACCTTTAATCCCAGCACTTGTGAGGCAGAGGCAGGCGGATCTCTGTGAGTTCGAGACCAGCCTGGTCTACAGAGCTAGTTCCAGGACAGGCTCCAAAACCACAGAGAAACCCTGTCTCGAAAAACCAAAAAAAAAAAAAAAAAAAATTGAAGCTCAATTGATCTGGTGTGTGGAACCAAAAAATACTGATCCTGATGTTGCTGATAATAATCCAGAAAAGCCAGAGTGAGACCTACTGGGCCTTTGTCCCTGATCCACCCAGTTTACACCCTGCTGTTTGGAAGGAAAGGAGACTATGTTGGCAGTCAATGATAACACAACTTTTAGATTGACCTGCCACACAAGAGTTCCAGATTACTTGAAAATTTTATGTTGGCAAAGGAATTCCTGTATGTTTTGCAAAGAATGCTGCTTTAGAGAGATGGCCTTGGAGTGCTTCCAAACTAATAATGGGACATGATAAACAATGTACATATTATACCAAGTTATTACTTCCTCAAGGTAATTGGGTAAATGGTACTTCACCCCCTCAACGATTTCCTCCACACACAAAGGAACTGCGAGAGTCTAACAGGACTCTGTTGTGGAGACAATGTACTAATATTATCCCATTAAAGGACATCTCAGTACACTCTTGACTGGTCTGGAAATTAAGATTGTAGTGACTCTTATCCTTTATCTGCAGCAGAATCTTGGAACCGAGAACTGTCAGGTAGAATCTGGTATTCCAATACAAAATTTTACAGACTTATGTTTGGGAACTTGCTGCTGCCATGGGAACAGTGCCAGGACAATCCAGTTCCACAAAATCTGTTCCTCCCCCCCCCCCAAAAGAAACTGTTTTGGCTTATGTCAAAAGCCTTACGTTCTTTTAGTGGAAGAGATAAAAATCTCCATAAATGGTATTGTATTTAATGTTATCATGCCCTGATTGTATTTTGACTAATTGTATTTCTCAAGTGGAGTGGATGACCGTGTATTGATTTAAAACAACCTTCTTTTGTAATGTTGCCTGTGCATGTAAATGATCCATGGTTTGATGACAACGGGTTACAAGTAATTGAAGAAATTAAGAAAGCTTTAGGTAGACAGAAACGTGCTGCTGGATTAGTTGTAGCAGGAATTTCTGCTCTTGTTGTTATGCTAACTACGACTGCAGTTGCTTCAGTGGCTTTGTCTCATCTATCAATTTGTTAATCAATTATCTAAGAACGTTTCTATGACATTTGAGACACAAGAAGACACAGATGTAAAAATGGAATATAAGCTGAATGCCTCCACCACCGCACCCCAGAAAGGGTAAGGTCTCCCTGGGAGAATCAACAAAGTCTGACATACCAAGTTGAGGCAGGACCAAGTCCCTCCCCGCTATACCAAGGTTGAGAAAGGTATCCCATGAACTGACTTTTTGGAAGGCTTTTAAGACAGGAACTTACTACATACCAGGCTGGCCACAAACTCACACAGGCCTTCCTCTGCCTCCTGAGTACTGAGATTGCAGGCGTGTACCACCAAGTCCAGCTCCTTCATAGCTTTTAATACAACTACCTGAACACTATGTTTAATTTTAGGTGTAAGGCTACTCAAACTTTAGGAGTTCCTTTCTAATAATGTGAAAATAGTACAGCCATCTTACCGCTCATTACTCAAACTTCTTCATTCACCTCAGTTTTATCTTTTGTAAATATCATATTTACTATGTTTTCTTTTTTCTTGATAATTCCTTTCATGTACACAATGGCATATGATCATATCCTCTCCCTTTGCCCTCGTCCAGCACTCCTCACCCCTTAACAACCCCCCTCCTGAATTTTTCCTCTACCTCCTCTTCTTCATAATCCATTAAGTCCAATCAGTGCTGCCCATATGAGCATGGTTGTGGGGCTGTACAGAAGGATGAGCAATCTATCAGTTCTACCCCAAGTTTATGAAGTGTCATCACAATTCTGAGTATTTTCTACTAGCTCTACCTTTACCAACAATAAATCACAAATCTGGGTTTTTAATGTATTGTACTTCTCATATGCATATGAAACATTTCTTAGTGTCTTTAGATCACAAAATGATTCCCTGTAGCAAGCATACTAGAGTGTATATAAACATATATAGTACTTTTATTGATAGATATAAAAAACTGGATTTAACCACTCATTTTTTCAAGGCAAGGTGACCACAAGTTTTTCCACCCAGGCCATAGCTGACTGGAACAAAGGAAAATAGGCAATCCAAATAAACCAATCCAAGGTCTAGTTGACTATGTATAATTTCTATGGCCTGGTCCAACTGACATAAACCTATCAGATTCTTTGTGGAATCTGAAAATAGGAAACTGGAGAGTGAAAACTCTGGGAGGAGCAAACTGAAAACACAGGGAAATTGAGCAGCAGTAGGGCACAGCAGAGAAACTCAAGAGGAAGTCAATAATTCTCAACTTTATTGAGAATAAATGCCTGTGGTGCTCTGAATAAAAATGGCCCAAAAAGGCTCATATATTTGGATGCTTAGTCAGCAGAGAGTGGTACTATTTGAAAAGATTAGAAAGATTAGGAAGACTTGTGCTTTCTCTCTCACAGAATGTAGCTCTCAGCTACTTCTCTAGCGCCCATTTGCATGTTACCATACTCCCTGACGTGATGAAACTCTGATACTGCAAGTAAGTCCCCAATTAAATGCTTTCTCTTATTAGAGCTGTGCTGTGAGAAGTCCTTCTGTCTATGTGTTGCTTTTATTGGTTAATGAATAAAGAAACTGTTTTGACCTGTGATAGGGTAGAATAGAGCTAGGCGGAGAAAATTAAATTGAAGGCTGGGAGAAAGAAGGCAGAGTCAGGAGAAGCCATGTGGCTGACACTGGGGACAGACGTGCCAGAAGCTTGCTGGTAAGCCACAGCCACATGGCATTACACAGATGAACAGAAATGGGTTAATTTAAGATACAAGAGTAAACCAAAAATACACTTAAGTTATTGGCCAAACATTATTGCAAATCATATAGTTTCTCTGTGACTATTTCAAGGTCTGGGCAGCTGGGAATGAACAAGAGGCTTCTGCCATCAGAGTTGCATTAGTCATAGCGTCTCGTCAAATCAATAGAACAGTGACTGAGACAATGTCCAAATCCTTAACAAGGTCTACAAAGCCTGGCGACCTTTTCTGTCTCTGACCTGACCCCTTTCCATGATACACATCAATTATACTTTGGTCATATTCTGCTATTCCTCAGGTACATCAGGCAAACATCTGCTGTTAGGGCATTTTTAATGTTGTTTCCCCTGCCTGGACTTTTCTTTCCCTGAATAACTATACTACGAATACTCTAGACTTTTTCTTTGATTCCAACATATCGCAAGACACCCTTGCCTATATAGCCTAGATATTATTGACTAGCTAGTTCAACAAACTCAAATCTCAGTCGCCTCTCTGCCAAAAACATTACTTCTCTAACTTCTGACCAAATCAATTTTCAGAATTCTTTGTTTCTAACAAAGCATGGTGAATCCTGCTAAGAACATCATCAGAACAGATTGATGTGGCCTCACATTCACAACGTCAATCAAATGTATACTCAACACACATTAGGAGCTACAGGCTGCGCACACAGCAATGAAGGAGACAAAATGTCTACTTTAATAGAGCTTACACTCCAATACAAAAAACAGACATCAAATGAGTAATTGAATGAATATGACTGCTATAAAAAAGATATAGACAATTAGAAGACTAAAAGTAACCCACACTGTCTCAGTAGTTTAAAAAGGCCTGCCTGAAATGGTATTATTTGGGTAATTGCTGAAAGACAAAAATTAGTTGGCCATATGAAAATCTGAACAAAAAAATATTCTAAAGAGAGAATGCAAGAGCAGACAGGAGTATTTGTGAATGTGTTTGATATTATTTGGGAGAGGAGGATGAAATTCAGCCTGGTTTAAGCACAGTGGTAAAGAGATAAAGAAACATGCAGGGTCCTGAAATTTAAAAATAATACTTAAATTATATTTAAGTCTTAGTGTTGAGTTGATACTGATATTAATACTTTCATACAATTACAGGCACACTATAAAATTCAGACAATTATGTTAATCCACTAAGAATCCTTTTTAGCATAGTAAGAAATAGAAGTTTCAGATGCTTAGATTTTAAGTTAAGACTAGCATCATTAATTTCTCATTAACAAAGTAATTTCTAGAGCTGGGAGACAGCTTGTTTGGTAACGTGCCATCCTCACAGCCCACAGATCTCCTGGCTCTCTCGAGACACTACTCTGCCCCCTTGCTTTGATGCTCTTCTCACCTGCAAACCTTCGCAAGCATTCTTCACTCAGCCCTAACCCTGCTCCTCTATTTAATATCTTGTCTTTATATGATCCAATAAACCTGCTTAAATAATATAGCATTCAGGAACTACATCTTTTGGTGAATGTAAATAGACATAAATCAACAAAAAGCATAAAACTCTGGAAAATGGTGCTAAATACCACAAAGAGGATACCAAATACAAGAGTAACAACTGGAGCAATGGTAGACCATAGCCTTGTTTGACCTCAGCTGAGAATATACTTATCAGAAGACTCCCTGTTTTTGTCTCTCTATGCTTATCCACTAGTAAAGATGGACCACAGATAAAATTCATTTTAGTGGAAGGGAGTGGGATGAATAGGGGAGTGGAGAGTAGAAGTAATGAATGGAAATGATACATTACATAATATGTGAATTTCAAAAGCAAATTTAAAATACTGTTTAAAAATAATAAAATACATGTTAGTAAGCAGGTAAATTTAAAACACAGATAAGACAGTCACATATAGGAGACAGGAAACTGGACCATAGACAGTGCATCAGAGGTCTCGATGGTCCTACTAGGCAAAGGAAAGGTATAAATATGTCTTAAAATAAATCCTAAACTGTTCCGAGTTTCAGTTCGTATCTCATACTGAAATTATACAGTTAGAGGGGATTAATCATAAGTCCACTTCCAGTAATTAGGCTGCTTATTTACACAAATGGGTAAATATGCCCTCAGTAGTTTCTAATTAAGTATGGGCAGAACCAAGTCATCTATGGCAGATTAACCATGAGAACAGCAGAAAGAGCTGACATGGCATGAGGGTGGACACAGCACTGCATGAAGGCCATTTCTCAAAGCAATGGCAGTTTCTACCTAGTGCAAGAAACTTGAGTTTTACCACACTAACCGTAACCACACAGTCCTATTAGTCTTTACATACCTACGAGAGATGGCTTTTCTGAGACATGTGAGAAGTCAGTTTCAATCTTCCAAGTTTGACTTCTGATAATGGAACAATTAAATTATTTACTGCCCACATTCACTTCCCACATAAATGTCAGGAAAACCAAGTCAGCAGAAATTAGTACCAATATCACAGAATAATTTTGACCAAATAAAGGAAGAAAATAAACTATATGATCATAGCAAGCTGTCTTGTCTTCTTTTAATGATAAGACCACAAAGTATGCAAAGGGAAAAGCATAAATGGAATTCATTCCCTCCCCAGAGTAAATCCAATCCCTTTCTCCTTAGAAAAGCCCCTTATCAAATTTATTCTAGGAACATGCCAAGAAGGGGGCTCTGCAATAAAGGTACTTTCCCCAAACCTAATGACCTGAGTTTGATTTCCAATACCTTCATGGGGAAAAGAAAGAATCAAGTCCCACAAGTTGCCCTCTGACCTCCACATGTGAACAATGGCACATGCCTACTATGCACATGTCATACTGAATGGTTGAATGGTTATCAAAATTACTCTGGTAAATACTGCTTACAGCACTATGGAAACTTCTCTATAGATTAATTTGAAAATCTGAATTTGTTTCTGTGTTTGTTCTATGCATTGAATATCTCTTGGAAGGGGAAATAGAAACAATCTCCTGTGTAAACTTGGAGTAGGGGCAGGCAGATGAAGGGATGGGAACTTGAGAAAGTGGGTTGTGGGGGTTGGGTTCAGGAGGCAGGTTGGAAACAGGACAGAGAGTAAGGAAAAAGACATCTTCATGGGAGGAGTGGCATTTTGGGGTTAGGAAGAAACCTGGCACCAGGAAAACTCCTGGGGAATGCACAAGGATAACTCCAGCTAAGACTCTAGCAATAGTGGAGAGGGTGCCTGAACTGGCCCATCTACTGTAATCAGACTGGTGACTGCCCTAATTGTCATCAGAGATACTCTATCCAGTAACTGATGGAAGCAGATGCAGAGATCCACAGATAAGCACTGTGCTGAGCTCTGGAAGTCTTGCTGAAGAAAGAGAGGAGGAAATATAAGAGCCAGGGAGCTCATGATGGGGGAACCCACAGAGACAGCAGACCTATCCTCGTGGGAACTCATGGACTCTGAACCAACAGGGAGTCTCCATGAAACTGACCTAGGCCCTCTGAATGTGTTTGACAGTTGTGTATCTTGGTCTCTTTGTAAGGCTCCTAGCAATGAGAACAGATTGCTGGATTACATTGCCCAGCCTTGATGCAAGGAGAGAAGCTTGGCCCTGCCTCAACTTGATGCACCATGCTTTGTTCAAGTCCATGAGAGACACGCCCCTTTCTGAACGGAGGAGGAATAGAGAAAAGAGGGTACATGGGAAGAGGGGAATGACACTGAGAGGCTAGGAGGGATGGGAAACTGTGGTCGATATGTAAAAAAAAAAAAAAATTTTAAATCTATTCAGGCAGTGGCATTGGTACTCATTTCCCCTAACAGGAATCATCATTCCTGGAGGAGAAAGGTAGATACAGGAGTAGTCTAGATTCTTTATGTTATAGCATGAGATGATATAGAATAGGCCAAAAACCTGCTGCGTCTACCTAATCTGAAGTGTTAAATTTCACAATTAAACTTTAACCTGGGTTAGTGATGGAGCTCAGGGTCCTACCATCACTTCCGCTTATTTAGAGAATTTAACAATAGATGGAAGGCGCATTTTTGTTATAAGAGCGAATCTGTCCTAAAGATTTCACGTCTATCAAATGAATATGAAAATCCTAAGCAGAAGATTAGTAAATTACATCCAGAAACTTACAATACAAAATCCATACGTAACATAATGTACAGTGCAGAACATTAGAAATGTGGCTGTATGAAATGGAAAACAGAGGAAAAACATGAGCCAGTCAAAAGCCAGAAACAGCACCAGTTTCTGGTTATATATACCTCTGTGAGGTCATACACATATACATGCATATATATGGTATCAAATGGTATATACAGTATCAAATACTCTGTTGGTACCATTATGCACTAAGTTTGCATGACTTATCCAAAAAACATCACACGAATATTAAGTGCTTGTGCTTATTTAGGTAGACCGAGTAATCCCAGGCCTTTCCAAACAATGTTGGTGTATAACTCCTGACAACATGAGGAGCTGGAATCTGCAAAGTTCTGTTCCTTCTCTGGAATTCACAACGAGCCTTCCTTTGCCTGCAAATACTACAGCAATAAATATTCTAAGATACAGTGGTAGCAAATACCATTCCTTTAGCACTTCCATTCTGCCCAATCTTCTGTCTATACGGCCTACGCCATCTCTGCTCAACTGGAGTTTTACCCTGAAACCAGCCATATATTATGTCTTTTCACAGAGCTCCTAATGAACACCACATCAGAACTGTCTTTCCCCTCTTCATCTATCAATATATAAAGAAGTCTCTAGTAAATTAAAATACTCTGCTCTTCCTGGTGGCTCAAAATCACCAGCCATGAGTACCATTTGACTGACTCCATAGTAACTCATTTTTAAAGTATATTATAGTTTGGTTGTTTTTTTTTTTTACTTTTTAATGTATATTATGTTTTATGACTTTCTGGAAAGGGATAGAGATAATACGATTATTTAACATACAACTGATTTTACTACTCAAAGTCCTATAAAATGGCATGACTCACTCTCCTTTTACAGAGCAAAGGCTGAGAGCGACTACAAGACCAGTCCCAAGCTACACTGATGAAACCTGCCAACCCAAGCTACACTGATGAAACCTGCCAAAGCTAGTAAGTAAGGTGGCTCTTACAAACCCACAGTGCCTTCTACAACTACCTCAACAATGTCTCCCAATTTTTCTAGTCCTTCTGTATACTTTTTTATTAATTTGGAAATCAGAGTAGGTTTGATTTTTGGTTTGTTTTGAGTCAGGACGTCGTCACTCTGTAACCCTGGCTGGCTTGGAACTTGCTTTTGTAGACCAAGCTGGCCGTGAACTCCGAAGTCTGCCTGCCTTTTCCTCCTGACTGTGCCACCACATCTGGCCTGAGTAGGTGTTTTGTTCCTTTTTTTTTTATTATTATTCTTTTAAGCCACAGAAAATTTCTGTGCACGTAGAAGACACTACTATCACAGTCATCTCCATCTACCCCAATTTTCCTACCTGTCCCGGGAGAGAAGCATGGAACACACGCTAACAAAGGACAGGAAGTGATGAGGGGGAGTTAAAACAAGTTCTTCCCTGAAATAAAGTAAGTAATTTTAATTTTTACTTTATCCCATCTCATTATTTCAGTAATAGAAAGTAAAAGGGATCCTATGACTAGAGAACTGTGATTAGAGATAAGAAGAGAGAAGACAGAGGGCGAGGAGGAGAAAGAGGAAGAGGAAGGCAGGAGGGCAGGGAGACTAGGTATGACAGAGAGGCCTTAGCTCTTGGATGTCCAAGGTTCCAAGCATCTTTCCAGCCTTTCAGCTCCATGGAGGACTCTGGTCTCTAGAGCAGGGATGACAGGGCGACAGCCCTAGCTAGCAAATATTGTAGACTTTGTGGGCTTTGTAGACTTGTAGACTATAGTTTCTGTCACAACTACTCAGTTCTACCGTTGTGCCATAAAATCAGCCACAGACACGACATGAGCAAATATGACCATGGCTCTGTCAGAATAAAACATTTTACTTTCAAAAACAAGCAATGGTTTGCTCACCAATCTCTGCCTGGTTTGGCTACTGATGAAAGTTTGTCATGTTAGCCAAATGTTCTTTTTACTTCAAATTCTACACTCTGCCTTAATAAACTAGAGGCAGTTATTACAACACAACACAATGTCATTTATGGGAATTCAGAGAGGTATTTTCAACTGTCACTATGAGTTTAAGGAATTAGTGGCATGAGCCACACAGAGCCAAGGATGTCCACAGCCTGTAAGGAAAACAGCAATCCTGTACTACAGAGGTTGTCCTGCCCAAAAATGTCACTGACCCTACTGCTGAGAAGGAAGATGGTTTATCCTATCATCCAAGAAAGTTGTCCATATACAAAGAGCAAGATAAACTAAGAAATTTAAGAGAACACTAACCACAACTCCTTCTACTGCGTTAGGCAGATAGGCACGCATGCTTATACACAGAGACGTGTACATGTGCAAACACACCTCCCACAGATCTGTTAGGAATACAAATTGCAAAACAAAAAGAAAAGCATGTCTTCTCCTCACCCAACACTTTTATTTTGAAAATACAATCAATACTTCCAGATGAGTCTTTTCTTGCCTAAGTACACAAATATTTAAAGAGCAAATGAGCTGGCTCCCAGTGGTTAAAGTGAAGCAAGCAATGAAAAGTAATTCACTCCTGGCAGGCCGCTGGGCCCCTCCCACTCTCTTCTCCCACTCTGCTTCATTTCCCTGCCCTACAGGTAAATGGTGGCACCACTTAGTTCCTCCACTTGGGAAGTATTAGAAAGTTGGCACCTAATAAGTCAATAGATGGTCTCTCCCAACCCCATGGCCTATCTTCTAATTCAACTTCAGTCTGGAACAAACTGCAAAGACACAGCCCTGTTGCAGCTGTTGGATAGGAAACATTAAAAGATAAAAACTTGGTTTAAAGTCACTGTGGTTAATAAATGACTGAAGTCTGATTCAGCCAGTTTAAAGGCAGCCTTAAGAGCATGGAACTAATTTAGCACAAGGAAGGAAGCAGAGAGAACAGCTCAGGGATTACACAGGGCAGGGTGAGATAATGCCCCACAACGAAGCAAAGAACAGCTGGTGACCAAGCCAACTCAGTTAGCTAGCATGCTCACTCACCAGATGGAAATGTCACAGTGGTCAGTTCCTTTGCTCCCAATTACATTTCTAATTTACTACTGTTCAAATCTAATGAGCTATTTAGTTAATGGCATATTTTATAAATATTTATAGGTCATTTTCTCTGGTTGAGGTAGCATTCTAGATACTGAGAATGCTGCATTCTACAAGATATGAAGGTCCCTACTATTCCTCTAGAACATTCTAAATACTATATGGGAAGAAGGGGACATGGAGAAAAAGACAAGGTCCAAATGTATATATGATTTAAAACCAAGAGTCTTCTCACAGTGAGACAATGGGGGAACAGGAGATTCCTCTTAGGCATGCATCTGAACTGAGACTGGAAATGACAAGAGAGGACAACAATCTGAAAATCTGGAGAAACTCCATTCCAGACAAAGGCAAGAACCCAAGAAGGACTAAGCACTCCATGTTAAGGGGACAGAAAGGTCAAACCAGTATGGTTATGTTATAAGGAAAGGGAAAGCAATATTAGAGAAGTAGGTTAAGCCATGATCACAGAGAAACCTAACAGGCTATGGCTGGAAGGGTTGATTTAATGTAGGTGTGATGGAGATTTCATAGGTTTTATCAACACTGACATAATTTACACTTCTAAAAGATTTCAAGATCAAGGAAGAGGAATAAATTATTAGGATATAAAAACTTATCCAGATATCAGGAAAACAATGCAGGTTTATTAAGAAACTCAGTGACAATGTACCTACCAAATGGACCAGGATAACTGAAGAGAAAACTGAAGGTGAGTAAGAGAGCGTATGTGGTGTAGGAACTCAGCTTGGGCTGGGCATGAGGAGTGAAGGAAAGAAAGGAATCTAGAATGAAGTCCGTGGTCAAAGCTTGCTGGCTAACTTAACTGGGATCTCAAGTAAGCAAGATGGGGGCCAGGGCAAAGGAAAGAAGAATAAATACAAGGTCTATAAGAAGATGCCAACAGCTCTACAAATAAACTAGATGACCACTCTCTTGAGAAACTTCTTCAAAGACACCTATGAAATCACTGTGCATTGGAAGCAGTCCATGTACTGGGGTGAGGGAGGTAATCTACAGGCTCTTTCTCATATGCTGTTCTCCCACAAATCAAAGCCTCTTCCATACAGCCTTAACCCACCACTCTCTCTAGAACTCACCAAGTCAGCCTCATCTGGTCGGTGTCAAGGGGTGGTGGCCTTTCTATCATTACATTATGGACTAGTGAGAGGCTCACTACTCTATAACGGCACCAGAAAGGCACGGCTACAGGAACAGAGAGCTGTCAGGCAACAGTGACTTACAGGCCAGTGGGACAGAACAGCCCTACAAAGGGGAGTAAGCCAGCAGAGCTGACTCCTAACAGGCAACTGGGGAAAATGCAAGTGCCTTTCACCTACAAGAAAGCAGCAGATGTTTGGGTAAAAACTCAGATGTTCTCTGCTTTGTTAAGTCTGATACATTTTACATATCCAAGTAGGTACAAAGACACTTCAACAGCTGGGGAGGATAACACGGACACATATATTTGATACTGTCAACATTCAAACACTAAATGAAGGAAACTACACAAGTTTAAGGAACGAAAACAATAACCAAGCATCATGGCACATGCCTATAATCCCAGGACTCAAGATGTGACAGCATAAGGATCAAGAGTTCAAGGCCAGCCTCACTACATAGAGAATCTGAGGCCACCATGAGCTTAGGAACACTTTTTTCTTTTATTCTTGAGATTATAATATAACTACATCATTTCTCCCTTCCTTATCTGCCCTCCAAACCCTCTCATATACCCCTCCTTGCTCTCTTCATAGACCTTCTTGTTCATGCTCTTTTTTCATTATTTGTTACATGCATACATGTATATGTGTGTGTGTTTCTAAATATAACCTGCTCAGTCCGTATGACAGTTGTATGTATGTATGACTGTTTCAGTGGATTAATGGGAACAGAATCTGAATGGTCAAAAAGGATACTACATCAGGAAAATGAGTTTGTAGCAAAAGTGATCCAAGAATTGCTAGAACGTGTGACATCAAATATGCCTTGTTCTAAAGCATGCCAGTAAGTTAGAGAAGGCATAAGAGGGAGAAACAGATGACACAAAGACACTGGGAGATATTTAGGGAAATGTTCCTGCAAAGGCAAGAAGTGATGAATCCTGGTGCATAAGTGAGAAGGTGGATCCCTCACGAGAATTTGTATTCCTTACAGCAGAGTAAAGACAAATACTCTACAGATACAATATATTTGAAGGACATCAGAGTAGGAAAATAAGCACACCGCACTGACTACACCCACTTTTTTTCTAGAGATGTGAAGCAAAATCACTGACTTTAAATACACTGCAGTTGAAATCAGAGCTTATGCATCACATGGTGAAAACACTCAAAAGTCACTTCAGTCATTATACCTTCCTAAATGATGTTCATAGTGAATTCTAATTACTCTTGGCCTTCACACACACATATACACCTGTGCCACAAGAACAAAGAAAAACTAGTCACTTAGCTATGCAAGTATCACCATCTAGTGGTTGACACTATATACTAATTTTAAAATGTTGGGAGCTTAAGAAGGCAAATCCTAGTTAGAAATAAGTCTACAAGTATCTAGAGAAACAAACTCCTGGAAAACTTAACAGTACATGATAGAAACCAGTAACGTAAAATCCTAATACAGAGATTCTACCACACATTTACGTAGGGGTGACATAACGTGCTAGATTCTCTTTACATGGACTTGCTCTGTAATCGTTCAATAATCTTTAAGACATGTATCATCATTTATATATGAGGAAACCAGAAACTGGCAGAGAAGCTAATGACCTGCCCAAAACTTATACAGAAAGAGATGATAATTAGGGTAGGATCTGAACGGAGGTAAAATGACTTCAAATCCATACTCTTAACCACTATATTAAGTAGCCTGTCTTAAAAGCAAAAAACTACCTTGGGGATGAACAGAAAGTAACTCAGTCTTCTATTATGAAGAATCATTAGTACTAAAGGGAAAAAATTCAAATTGCAAAATAAATCTAAGAGTAGTCTTGCCAGCTGGAATCAGGGACATCTCTGGGGTGAGATAGAAACCTAGTGCAATGGAAACTCCCAGGAATCCATGAGGGTGACCCTAGCTAAGACCCCTAGCAACGGGGGGATACAGAGCCTGAACCAGTCATCTCCTGTAACCAGGCAAGACTGCCAGTGAAATGACTGGGACCTCGACACAGCCATATAACCCCTGACCTTCAATTTGCACTGTCTACAAGATATGCTGGAACAAAGGTGGTACAGAAATTATGGGAGAGGCCAGCCAATGACTGGTCCAATTTGAGACCCACTCTTGAAAACGCCTAGAGGGCTAGGAACTAGAGGCTGGACAGCTCAGAGACCTAGGATAGAACCAAACATGACTGGCAAAAAAGAAAAAAAAAGTTAATGAAATGATTCCTGATCATATTCTGTTATACTCCTGATCATGCATGATCTAATTGTCATCAGAGAGGCTTCGCCCAACAACTAATGGGAACAGATGCAGAGATCCACAGTCAAACATTCAGGGGGCCTTGAGAAATCTTGTGGGAGAGAGGGATGAAAGATTATGGGAGCCAGAGATGCCAAGAACACCACGGGAAAACACACAAAGTCAACTGACCTGGGCTCATGGGGACTCACAGAGACTGAACCATCAACCAGAGAACTTGCATAGGACTGACCTGGGTTCTCTGCACATGTGTTCAGTTGCATGACTTCATCTTCCTGTGGGACTCCTGGCAGCAGGAGCAGAAGTTGCCTCTGCCTCAGTTGCCTGCTCTTAGCACCCTTTCCTCCTGCTGTCCAGCATTAATGAGGCACCTAGTCTCACTGCAACTTGATAAACTGTGACTGGTCGATATACATGGATGACCTGCACTTTTCTGAAAAAAAGGGAGAGGGGTAGATGGGGAGAGGGAGTGAGGTTTCAGGGAGGAACTGGGAAGAGAGGAAGGAGGTAGGGGAAACTAACCCGAGTGGGAAAAATTAAATAATTTTAAAAATGAAATTAATTTAAAAATAAAGCAGAAAAGAGTAGTCTTGTTATGATCAAACAAGCTATAAAAGACAGATACTAAAGAATGAAACCTTCACTAGAGAAGAGATAATAGTAACCTATTTGAATAAGGCCATATTAATATATTCAGATAACTCTATATGCTCAATAAAACTCAGTGAGAAAATATAAAGAATTTAAAAAAACAAAAGAAAATCACAAGGACATATAAACAAGTAACTTAGTATTTAAAGTAACTTCAAAACAGAAGTTACTACAAAACTGGAAAAAAATGTTGGGGGGGGGTACTCAGAGTGCTACCACAGAACAGACTGCCTACCAAGGAGCCAGGGAAGAGGGAGCCCAGGGTGCTACAGCAGAACAGACTGCCTACCAGAAAGGAGCTTTGACCAAGACATGGGCAGAACGGGCAGGAAAACACCAGAAAGGGGAGAAAAGAGCTCCTCACACAATCACAGAAGAACTATGGTGACGAGAGGCTGGGCAGACAGCTCCGTCAGTAAATGCTTGTCAAACAGGCAGCAGGACCTTAATTCAGTCTGGCTCTACACTCACACAGACAAACAGGCATACACAGCCACATATATGAATGTACATGTATAAACACATGAAATTGTGTCGACAAAGAAACGCAAGGCAAGTGTGGCGTGAGGCAGTGAGAACTGTAAAGCTGCTTTGATAGGAAGATGCTGGGCACTGTGGTTGTTGTTAGTTTCAATGTCACTGCTGCTCCTTACGTTGCTTTAGGCATTTTAAACTATTACTTCTATCTTTGCTTGGCTTTGAATAGCCAAATTTCTTAATTCCACTAGATTTCCTTAATTCTCCTTATTTTCCAAATATCCTATATAATTCTAAATTATACTATATTATGCTAACAGGGGGAAAAAACCCTTCATGATTCTAAAGTGTTCTCCATTCAAAACCAGGCATCCTGCCTAGCTGATTTTAGTGATGTGACTCAATGCTCTGATGTGGGCAGAAAACATGAATTATTTTGTTTACCTTTAAAGCTGAAACCTCAGAAAATCCTACAGGAATGTCCTGACAGTAATCAATGGCTTTTCCCTCTGCACATTATTGTGGTATCGAGAAAAGGTAACACAATGATATTAATGAACTTTACCAGGAGTTTACTAAAATTTCTAAAGATGTTTTAATAGATGTTCTAGAAGCAATTTCATAAATGTGAAAAACTTGAAATTAGTTTTCTTCTAAGACCCAATGGTTAATCTGCAAAGTTCTGCAAGAGAAAACTCTTTATCCCTAAAGCACCACAAACAACAATCACGACCTAGTATTCTGCTGTTAAGATCTTAACTGCAGTCATCCAGGCACGATGGCTCACGCCTGTATTTCCAGCAATCTGCAAACTACAAGAGGAGAACTGACCTCAGTGTGAGATCATCCTGCCTCGTACACAACCTTATCTCAAAAACAAAAGCCGGGTGTGATGGCACACACTTTTAATCCAGCACTCGGGAAGCAGAGGCAGGAGGATCTCTATGAGTTTGAGGCCAGGTCAGTCTACATAGCGTGTTACAAGCCAGCGAAAGCTGTATTTATAAAGTGAGGGCATCTCAAAATAAACAAATAGATAGACAGAAATACAAATAAAAACTTGATTTATGTTGATTGCTATTTATTTCTACCTTTTTGTCCCTAGCAATTTGATATGCTAACATAGTTGATGCACGACTTATGCTTTCTGTTAAAATATAGGAAAAGATTCCCAAAGAATCAAAAAGAAAAGCAGACCTAGAAACTAGTATATTACTGCCTCAGTTGACTCATTTATTATAAAAATAACTGGCAAAAATACCTCAAATCATTTTTTTTTACCAGTTCAAAGAAAAAAGAAGGAAGAAAATCAAAGCATTCCTTTAGTTTGCCTGCTGCCGACAAGGCCCAGGATCTCAGCAGAAAGGGAGTAGAAGTGTCTAAGGTATGTAGATGACCACAGGCAAGAGTATCTTCTCAACACCGCAGAGTAGCTGCACGTAGCTACTCACGGCAGTTATGACAGCATGCTTAAGACGTGCACAGGCTCAAGTCAGACAGAATCCCAACACAGGAGAGGTGGACACGTGTGCGCATACATGTACATGAATGTGTGTGGCTGTGCATGCATATTTGTCTGTGAGACTATGGAGCCAAACTGAATTAAGCATTTACTGACTGAACCGTCTCCCCTGTCTCTTGTCACCTATCTCTACCTCCTAGCTAAGGAGCTATTGGATACTGGCAACTAGTATCTGCTGGAAAAAAAGTCGGTTTTTTTTAGGGTGTGGCCCCTAGTAAATTGATCAAACTTTTCACACCACACGGATGATACAGTCAGCAGCACACAGGCCGAACTTTATCACATCTTGAGGTGAAATGAGCAGCATTCTATCTCACAGATACCACTCCTAGGGTAGGAGTACAGTTCAGGGGTGTAACACAAGCTTAGCATGCAAAAGGCCCTAGCCAAAAAATACATACAATAAAAACTAGATATTACTCCTTCTGGTCACTTATACATCTTATAAGAATCACAGTAAGTGAAAACATATCAAAAGTTGTCAGAATAATAACACTAAGTTTTCTAAGGTATTTTCTTCACCAAGGACAAATGACTAAGATTTGATCCATAAAACAAAAAAGGAAAACAACTCTTTATCTTTCTATGTATGTAGCGGGGTGTTCATGCGACTCGTGTGTAGGTGTATACTCACGTGTGTATGTGCACATGGAGGCCACAGGTTCAGGCACTGATACCGTTCCTCCATCACAATTCTGGGACAGGGTCTCGCATTAGGACTTCACTGATGTGGCCAGCTGGCCAGCAAGCTCCAATAACCTTCTGATCTATCTCTACCTCCTCGATACTAGGATTAAAAGTACAAGCCAGGACATATGACTGTTGAGTGACAGTTTCCTCCAAGATTCAAACCTTTCATGCTGCAGGGAAGGACTGTAAGCAGGAAGGTAAACCACTCGAAATAGCCTCAGGAAGTCCCTGAAACTGGCCAGATCCCCTAGGCCCCTTCCTGGCAGAGAAAGTAATTAAAGCTGAGAGTCCCTCTCAGACAAGTCGGTGTGCAAAGACTGTGAGACCAGACCAGCGGCCTGGAAGCAGACACTAGCAGAGCTACCTGGAAGAGGCTTAAACCAACCGAGGCCCCTAGAAAAAACATTCTCCAAACTTTTGAGCAGCCTGTGGACTGTGCAGTGTGCTCCAGCTTCCTAGCTTTGTGAGCTGTCACCCATGCAGGGGCGGGCTTTGGTGATGCAGCTTTCTTTGAGTCATTTTGCCTTTAGTCCTGTAAGTAACCCCTCACCCATATTTCTGTAACTCCTATGAAACTCATCGTTCACCAAGCTAGATTTTGGTGGTATCTGTCCTTTGGTTTGTCTCAGGTTCCCGATCTGAGGTGAGGTAAGCAGGCTCACACGTGTGGCATGCATGTGTGCACACATGTGTGTGTTTTATCTCTCACAAAACAGCTGCTTATGTAGGTGCTGGGAAATCAAACCCCAGTCTTCAAGTTTGTATGGAGAGCAAGTTACCACCTGAGATACCACCTCGGCTTCAAAATAAAAAGATTTTAATTAAACGTATCTCTGAATAGTTCTCAAAGCAAACAGATATAGGCACAATGTCATTCTGACAGCTGCTCCAACAGAAGGCCATGCTACTTATCTCCCCATAAGAAGAGGTATCCAGAACAAGGTTTACCAAAAATGACTACTCTCCATCAAATCTTTACATCCAACTAACAATTTACAAAAAGTACGTGAGCCAGAGGGATAAATTAAATACAGACACAAGGGAAGAAGCAAATAGAAAAGTTAACTGGGTGGTGGTGGCACACACCACACCTTTAATGCATCGCTTGGGTGGTAGAGGCAGGCAGATCTCTGTGAGTGTGAGACCAGCCTGAGCTAAAAAGCGAGTTCCAGGACAGGCTTCAAAGCTACAGAGAAAGCCTGTCTCAAAAAGTTTAAAAAAAAAAAAAAAAAAGACAGAAAAAAAGAAAAGTTGGTAACTACTCTCTAAAACTCTTAGATGTTTAGAAAGGGATCCTTGGGACTAGAGAGACAGCTCAGCAGTTAAAAACACTGGCTACTCTCCCAGAGGACCAGAGCTTGTTTCTCAGGCCCCACATGGAGGCTCACACCCATCTGCAGCTCCAGTTCTAAGGAATCCAGTGCTCTCCTCCAGACTCTGAGGCACAAGGTACACATGTATGCACACAGGCAAAACACCCGTACATATTAAATAGGATAATGACTTTTTTAATTACTAGGAACACTGAGGCTGGAGAGAAGGTCAGAGGTTAAGGGGTGCTCTTAGAGAAAGCCCAGGTGTGGGTCTCAGGACCCACATGCTGGCCCACAGCCATCTGTAACGCCAGTTCCAAAAGATCCAACATGCTCTTCTAACCTCCGAGGGCACTAGGCACAAATGTGGTACAGATACAAACATGTAGGCAAAAAAAAAAAATTCATATACACAAAAATAAATAAATTAGAAAACATTTTAAAAATTAATGGAGGAACTGGAGAGCAAGCTCAGTGGTGAAGAGCACTGGACACTCTTGAGGAAGACCCAGGTTCAGTCCCCAGGACCCACACCGCAGCCCACACTGCCTCTTCCTCCTGTTCCTGTTTCTTCTAGCGTCCATCAACACTGGGCATGCACCTGGTGTACAAATACATACACAGGCAAAACTCATACACATAAAATAAAAATAAATCTTTAAAAAAGGGGAAAGGGCAGTGGTTAAGAGCATTGTCTGCTCTTCCAAAGGTCCTGAGTTCAATTCCCGGCAACCACATGGTGGCTCACAACCACCTGTAAAGAGGTCTGGTGCCCTCTTCTGGCCTGCAGACATACACACAGACAGAATATTGTATACATAAATAAATAAATGTAAAAAAAAAAGGGGGGGAAAGGGGGGCTGGAGAGATGGCTCAGCCGTTAAGAGCACTGCCTGCTCTTCCAAAGGTCCTGAGTTCAATTCCCAGCAACCATATGGTGGCTCACAGCCATCTGTAATGACGTCTGGTGCCCTCTTCTGGCATGCAGGCATACACGCAGACAGAATATTGTATACATAATAAATAAATAAAAATAAAATAAAAAAGGGAAAGGGATCCAAACAGATTTAAAGACACCAATAAAGATACACAATAACCAAATACAATCTACGAACTCTATTTAAGCCATGGTTTTAAATGTATATATAGAAAAAGAAATTCCTGAAGCTGGAAAAATTTAAGTATAAACTAAGATTATAGAATTGTTACTCTTCATATATTTGATAATGGCATGTCAGGCAAGGGAATATTCTTATTCTTTGAAGAATAGTGCTGAATGAAAGGTGTCTGCAACTTACTCTCAAAGATTATTATTAAAAAAACCGAAATACATAATTATTTGTAGTGTGTGTATGTGTATGTCCACACATGTACATGTGTGTATGTTCATACATGTACACGTATGTGTTTGTGTGTGTGCATGTACTAAAGCAAATATCAAGCATTTCTGAGTAGGGGGCTCATGAGGCCCCACTTCCTGAAGATCTGCAGGTCATTAATGGTTGCTAGAGAAGGGAGTTGGTTGCTTGCTTCAGGAGTAACCAAATGCCTATAAATAACCACTTACCCCATGCACCTATAGGCAACCCTAAGGTAACCAATTGCCTATAAATAACCACTGACCCTAAGCACGTATAGGCAACCCTAATGAAATTCACTGGGTCATCAGGGTGTAAGGACTACCTGGGAAAGGGAAGGAGATCATCAGGAGTTGGGGAATGGAGGGGATAGGAGAGGCTAGCAGGAGGTGATTAGGACCACAATACATTATATGCACATAGAATATGGTCATAATGAACCCCATTATTATGTATAGTTAATACATGATAATAAAAAGTTTTGTCTAGGAATACAGAATATAGGGTTGCGGGGGCTGGAGAGATGGCTCAGAGGTTAAGAGCGTTGCCTGCTCTTCCAAAGGTCCTGAGTTCAATTCCCAGCAACCACATGGTGGCTCATAACCATCTGTAATGGGGTCTGGTGCCCTCTTCTGGCCTTCGGACATACACACAGACAGAATATTGTATACATAATAAATAAATATAAAAAAAACAGAATATAGGGTTGTAATATTCTTTCAATTTTAATATAGATAGAACATTTTTCACAGTAAAAAGTTGTAATGGTTCGGTGAATGGTGACACCTGCCTATGACCCCAGCACTCAGGAGGGAGAAACAAGATCACAAGCTCCAACCAGCCTAAGCTATAAGACCTTGTCATCCTGTCTCAAACACTGCTAAAAATATTCTCCCTGCTTGAGGCTTCTTCTATTACCTATAAACTTTATATTTACACTTTACAGGGCTGGAGGTGCAGCTCAGTTTATAAACTGCTTGACTACTGTTGCCAGCACCAGAGAAAACTAGATTAAATGGAGCACACCTGTAATCACAGTACTTGGGAGGTAGAGACAGGAAGAGGGTCAGAAGTTCAAGGCCAACCTGGGTTATAGGAGCCTAATCTCAGAAATAAAGACAATCTTCCTTTTGATTAGACTTTAGGTTTTCAAGGCCCTGTCTCTTATGTGGCATTATTAATAAAGGTCCACCTTTATCTTCTTCTGATCTTGTTTTCCAACATACTTCATGAAACATCTGTCTTTTCTCCCCTGACTTGTGAAGGAATTTTCATTCCCACTGAAATTTCTTTTTTTTTTTTAATATTTATTTATTTATTATGTATACAATAGTCTGTCTGTGTGTATGCCTGCAGGCCAGAAGAGGGCACCAGACCTTATTACAGATGGTTGTGAGCCACCATGTGGTTGCCGGAAATTGAACTCAGGACCTTTGGAAGAGCAGGCAGTGCTCTTAACCACTGAGCCATCTCTCCAGCCCCCCTCCCACTGAAATTTCTAAGCGAAGGAAAGATGATAAAAAGTAAGAAATCAATAGGGGGAAGGGAGAAAAGAAGAAATACATAAGGGAAAAAATATGTAATTTAGCTAGGGAAGAACTATAAATAAAAGATGCTATTATCAGGGGCTGGAGAGATGGCCCAGCAGTTAAGAGCACTGTCTGCTCCTCTAGAGGACCCAAGTTCAATTCTCAGGGCCCATGAGGCCGCTCACAACCATCTGTAACTCCAGTTCCAGGGATCTGACAACTTCAGAACAATGCACATATAATAAATTTAAATAAATTATTGTTTTAAAAAAGATACTATTATCAGGTTCCTGAGTACCCACCATGTTTACAAAAGTACACAAGAAGTCAATGGCAAGCAGTATGGCTGCATATCTCTATGATCCCAGCACTTCAGAGACTGATGTAGGAAGCAGGGAGTTGAGTCTGAGCCTCACCTAGGCCACACACTTTGTCTCAAAAAGCAAAGAAAAAGTAAAAGGATAATTCAGTCATTTTTTTCCCTACTAAGCAACACACTGCACTAAGGCTTCACGAACACTCCCCTAGACAGAACAAAGGAGGAAAAAGTTGTACATGCATCTTAATGTGACTATTACAAACTCATTTTCCTTGAAAATGGGAGTTTTGCAAGTGAGCCTGAAACATCTCTCTCTTTTTTTTTTTTTTTTGGTTTTTTTTTTTTTTTGGTTTTTCAAGACAGGGTTTCTCTGTAGCTTTGGTGCCTGTCCTGGAACTAGCTCTTGTAGACCAGGCTGGCCTCGAACTCCCAGAGATCTGCCTGCCTCTGCCTCTGCCTCCCGAGTGCTGGGATTAAAGGGAAACATCTCTTTTTAAAAATGAAATCAGATATATAAAACGTGAATCTATAAGATACAGCTGTGCTGACTAGTTTTATATCAACTTGACACAAGCCACAATCATGTTGCAAGAGGGAATCTCAGTTGAGAAAATGCCCCCACCAGATTGGCCTGTGGGCAAGCCTGTGCTACATTTTCTTTCTTTTTTTTTTTGTTTGTTTGTTTGTTTGTTTTTCGAGACAGGGTTTCTGTGTGGGACTCACGCTAGAACTCACACTGTAGACCAAGTTGGCCTTAAACTCATAGAAATCCACCTGTCTCTGCCTCCCGAGTGCTGGGATTAAATGCATGCATCACCACCACCCAGGACCTGTGGTACATTTTCTTGACCGATGTTTGATAGGAGAAGGCCCAGATCACTATGGGTAGTGCCCCCCCGAGATTGGTGGTTCTGGATCATATAAGAAAGCAGGGTGGGCAAGCCAAGAGGAGAAAGACAGCAAGCTGCTCTCCTCCATGGAGTCTGCTTCAGCTCCTGCCGCCAGGTTCCTGCCTGGCGTCCCTGCCTGGAGTTCCTGCCCTGACTTTCCTCAATGATAGACTGTTACCTAGAAGAGAAAGAAGAAATAAACCCCTTTCTTCTCAAGTTGCTTTTGGTCAGGGTGTTTCATCACATCAATAGAAACCCTATCTGAGACAATAGTTCTTTATTCCATTAGATACCATGAATCAAAAAGGAAACTAGCCTCCATCAGTCATCATCATCATCCAAACGCATACCTTTTCTTTTCAGCCAGATTAGCACCTTCGTCCTTCAGCTGCTTGCTCTTCAGTTTACAGCCTTCCTGGAGGGTTTCCTTCCTCCGTTTGCTGGCATGAACCCAGCTCCCATCCTCGTTCTCAGCCGCATCCTTCTCATCGGCAGCTTCAGCTTCAAACTGCTGCGATGTGGCCTTGGATACCTTCTCACCAATCTTCCTCTTCCACCCAAAGGAAGCCATTCTGGAAAATTTCAGAAACCGCTTTAAAATGCTACAAAGGTAATGACCAGGTGGAGACAGACTGACACAAGGAGACCACAGCCTTGCTAGCACCTCCTCAGGGATCAAGGGAATAACCACCAGCAACTCTAAGACTTCACAGATGGCACCTAGGCACTATTGTTTACCTCATCGCCTAATGGATGTGCTGTGCTCTAGTAGACTAACCCTGGATCCCAACAGGCCTCTGCCAATTTATACAGAACCCACGACAGATTAAAGCAGGATAGTAACACATCAGATGTGGCAATGGCAAGCAGAACCTGAAGAAAAACAGAACTGTTTGGATGAAAGAATAAACCACAACGCTGGCTGAACAACTGACAATATAAGTCACTCCTATTTTTCAGCTGTTTTAATAGTATGATTGAATTTCAAAAAAAAAAAAAACAACCTTTCCTTTAAGAACTACAAGCAAAGTATTTATTATAAAATTGAATGGGAATCTGAATACAGCTGTCCTAGAACTAAAAATTCTAGCTCAGAGTGGATTCATGATCCTCCTATCTCAGCCTCCCATGTGCTAAAACTACAAACGTGTGCCGCTACACCTGGCTATAGAATAGTTTTTAAAGATATAAACAGGTAATGACTCAACAAAACTTTTGGGTAAGTAAATATATATATAATGGCTTTGTAAATCTATCATGATATTCGAAAGCTAAGGAAAAGAAAGGGCGGCTGATAGAATAAAGATGAATACTGGAAGTCTTCAACAGTACTCACTGACAGGATTAACTAATACATCCAGTAATTCCCTAGCTACACAGGTGGACTTTAAGATACAGAAGAATCCGAGCCAGTAGTGGTGTCCCAGGCCTTATCCCAGCACTGGGGGGGGCATTATCAGGTGAGTTCATTATCTCTGTGAGTTCAAGGGCAGCCTGGTCTACAGAGTGAGTTCCAGGACTGTAGCACAAATTCTAGTTGGTCTCAATTAATCAAAACAAAGAGTAGGATATAGGGGCTAAAGTTGAAGATCAGAGAAGCAGAGCAGTAAGACACTAGAGAGACCTTTTATGTCTACCAGTGCTGAGACTTGAAGGGGCAATCCTCAGACTAACCAGACTGCACTGTATCTCTCAAACCTCAGACTCCACTGAGCTATCACCTCCTCCTTCTATACCTCTCTTTGCCCAGCCGTATCACTCCTGTCTCCACCTCCCTAGTGCTGGGATTAAAGGCATGGGATTCCAAGGGCTGGGATCACCTTTGTGTGAGTTCTATTTCTCTTCTTAGACAGATTCAATCTTGCGTGGCTCAGGGTGGCCTTGAGTCTTGGGATTAACTCTGCACTCTAATCTTCAAGCAAGCTTTATTTATTAAAATACAAACAAAATATTACTATACAGGCCGGCAGGGCTATTACATAGAAAAATCCTGTCTTGAAAAACCAAGATAAATAAATAACTGTATATCTTATATGGCATGTAGCTTATATGTTGTGTATATTCAGGAGTGTCTAAGAGTCTATCCATTCTTAGAGGAATCTGTAACCTTAAGGAGACAAGCAAAAAGCAATAACTCAGAGGTCTTTTGAAATTATCAAACAATCGGTATTAAGGGAGGGAGGAAGGAAGGCAGGCAATGAATGGTAAGGTTCTAGCAGTATGAAGGGATTCGTTACTGATGCACGTGACTGAAGTGGAATATAAGTAGACAGGAGGAGAAAAAAGTGAGGGTGGATAAAAGCCGTTCCCACACAAAATCCCAAGTTACTATCAGCCTTGAGAAAATTGTGGGTCACAGGCCTGTTACTACACTAGAGAAACCGCATCCGGTCACCGCAATCACCAAGCACATGGACCGCTGCAGGCAAACCACGTGCTTTCCACAGAGCAGTGAATTTTGGGAAATCCTGGGTACATTGTGGAGTATAATCTGCACCAGGGAATTAGGACAATGGGAACTTCCTCCTTGGCTTCATCTTGTCATGGGGAAATGTATTTCCTCTGTCTGAAAAATCACTTTATATATCCCAGGAGAAGACCAGGAAATGGCTAAAAATAGAAGAATGGTTACTATGGATCACAAATCCAGAGGCACAGAGTGAAGACAGCCTGCGGAAATGGATGCTTGGGGTGCCTTCAAAAGATACTAAAATATAAGTAGAGGAGGAGGTGGTGGTGGTGGTCGCTCTCTTGCATTTATGACTATCCCTAAAAGTAATGACAAAGATGATCACGTTGTCTGGTTTCAACTTCCCAAATGGACCTTACTTTACCAATTACCAATTTGGGGGACCAGGCAGTGTAATAGCTATATTAACATTACCGAAACCTGCTGTGTTTACTGAAGGTAAATTCATTCTAAATCACCGGTCAAATCTGTTAGTAGAAGCAGAAGATAGGATGAGGAGAAAAAGAATGAGGGGCCCTCGTGTGTGTGTGTAGCAATAAACGCTACTGAGTCACGCAATCTATATGAGGGGCATTGTAATAACGTGCCAGTTACATCTCAACTAAACTGTTTTCATTTTAAACTACTAGTTTCTTGTACCTCTAAGATTGTGTTTTTAATTAGCTTATCACTAAAAAACCCTAACAAGAGGGGCTTTGGTAGATCTGGACTTGGATGGAAAAGGCGCCAAGATCCTAAACACTTTTTTTCACCAGGATTAAGAAACCAAGTGAGTAGATCACAACTGTACAGGTTTCGCGTTAATGCATGATTCAAGTCTGGTATTAAAGTCAACATGTTCTACAGAATTAATGAGTGGGGTCAAAATTCTAAACAATGGCACCTGCGTTCTAAATTTATGTACAACGATCCCCACAGAGATCGCTAGACTTGACACTTGACCCAGCCACAAGCTGGCGGGTGCTTGCCACAGAGTAAACGTTTTCTTGCACCGACTGCGTGAGAGGATGCGGCGCCCAGGATGGAAAAACACCGGCTGGGACGTAGAGCATCCCACCGAGCAGAAGAGACGTATTCGGAGGCGAAGAATTAAAAGACACGGTTTATCTCAAAATGCTACCAAAGGAGAATTCATTCCCCTTCCTAGGCCGACAATAACCACGAGCCCGCAGCCGTAGCTCCTCAGGCCGTCGGCCACCGCGCCCCGCGCCCGGGACAGCAGCAAACGTGCGGGCTCCGTGGACCTCACCGGGCCGCGCTCGTCCCCCTCTCCCGCACGCAGCACCCTCTCGCCTCGCTTCCCTCCCCTCTGTCTTCTACCGCCTACTAGCAGTTACCTGAAAGCCACTCCGCGGTCCCGTGTTTACATTCCACGTGCCCTTTGGCACCGGAAGCAGAAATGATCCCGCCAGCCCCCTAACAGACCTTGCCTGCCTGTGCGTTTTAATTCTCAATTAAATACGCATGAAGTCGTCCGGGGACGTTCGAACAACCCAGAAAAGCGGATAGAAGAAAAGAGGACTTTCTTATCCGCCAGCACCTTCTACAAGCCCCCTGATCCCAGAAGTCACTGCGGCGCCAAAGGTACTATGGGATTTGTAGTAGGGCCACCAGACCAGCGCGCCCTCTAGCAGCAGCCGCGAGTGGCTGACTTGGGGCTGGAGGCTCGGGCAGTAATCACTTGTAATACACACAGTCATCAGGTGAGGGGCTTAGCCTAGCCTAGCCAGGCCTAGCAGGTGAGGGCCAGTGAGACGCAGAAAAAAAAGAGGGAAAAAATGAGCTGGAAACAAGTTCAGGGGACCTGCGCTGATTTATTTTTATCAACTTGACACAAACCTAAACATGGCTGGCAAGAGAAAATCTTAATTAGGAAAATGCCTCCATAAGACTGGCCTCTAGGTAAATCTTAATGATTGGTGTGGGAGGGTGTGGGAGGACCCCATCCCCACCCCCACCCTCTCCCATGATGAATGGTATCATCCTCCGGGCAGGTGGTTCCTGGTCGGTATTAGGAAGCAAACTGAGCTGAGCAAGTCTGGAGGAGCAAACCAATAAGGAGCCTCCCACCAGGGCATCAATTCCTTCCTACCTCCAAGTTCCTGCCCTTCTTGAGTTCCTGCCCCTGCCTTCCTGCTATGATGTGGAACTATAAACTGAAGTAACCCTTTCCTCCCCCAAGTAGACTCTGGTCGTGGTGTTTTAGCCCAGCAATTGAAAACTGAGACGCAAGCTGATCAGGGAGGGCCAAGGCTAAACTGCAGACTTCCAGTGAGAATCTACAACACAGCTTGCAAGTAGCACTAGGCCATTTCTTAAAAGAATATTACAGGCAAATGTTAACACTGGTGTATACTGAGGAGATTGAAAACCGTTAAGTTTTTATCCACATAGCTGCGGTACGCAAAGGAAGACCCATTTTTGGAAACTACGCTTTTTCAACCTCAGCACTTAGCATTTCTTACCGGTTAGTTATTTGTTGGGAGAAACATTTTAGGGTGCTGAGATGCCATTAAGTAACACTCCCCATGCCCCAGTCATGAACAAGACCAACAAACTGTTTCTCTCAGAAATATCAAACATGCCCTGGAAGAAAAATCCTACCCCGATCACTGGCACCAAAAGCACTGACTCAATGCTGTAAAGGCTTGCTGCTCCTGCAGAGGGCTCAGTTCTCAACACTCATGGTCCAAACAGCACACCATAACTCCAGCTAAGGGATCTGTCCCCCACCTCTGGCCTCCATGCTAATATGCAGGCAAAACACTCCACAATGAGATCTGGTGCCCTCTTCTGGCCTACAGGCAGAATACTGTATCCATAATTAATAAAATCTTTTTTATATATAGATATATCAGGCAATGATGGTACACACCTTTAATCCCAGCACTCTGGGAGGCAGAGACAGGTAGATCTCTGTGAGTTCGAGGCCAGCCCGGTCTACAAAATGAGTATCAGGAAAGCCAAGGCTGTTACAGAGAAACCCTGTCTCAAAAAAAAAAACACTTCACAAATTCAAGCCAGTGTTTCTTAGCCTATATGAATTAAGACCCTTCCATCATCCATCACCAACATTCTTAGATGTTGCCATTTCTCACAAACGATGCTGCATTGGTTTAAGGCAAGGATGCCAAGCTGCAATGGCAGCGATGCAGTCCTCTATCACACCCATGCAGTGTAACTCTGGGGTACAGTGTTCTTTTGAGATGAGGCCTGTGGTACCTGGCTAGACTCCAACTTTCAGGCTCACTTTAATAAACCAATTATCCCGGCTTCCTCAAGGACCTTTCTGAATGATGGCCTTTATTTTTCTACTGGACCAAGTACTTTGCTGCTACTGAGAGTTGACTAGACAAGACAGCCCAGCGGTTGAGAACACTGGCTCCTGCTTTGCAAGAGACCCAAGTTCAGTTCCCAACACCACCACGTGATGGCTCACCCTAGGGGATCCCAACACTGTGTTCTGGCCTCTGCAGGAGCCTGCGCACAATCACATACACACCACTAAGAATAAAATCAGTTCTTCAAGACTATTATAAGTTGAAGTTCTACTTTCTTATGGAACACAACTTTTTTTTGGAGCCACTGATGGACTGATTATTCACACTTGGGTATTTGACCTTTTCTTGAAATGAGCAAAGCAAGGGGTTTGTGAGATGACTCAGCGGTTGAGGATGCTTGCTGCTGAACATGATGATGAGTTCCATCCCTAGAGTATTGAGTGGAAGGAGAGTTGTCTGGCCTCCATATCTGTGTTACAGCATGCAAACACACACACACAGACTCCATTTTTCTTAGAAAAGGAACTCTTGTTTCATGAAAAACAGCTAACACTGTCTGTACCAATGATAAAATTATAACGATTTTGACAGTTTCCCAATACGTCTAGATGTGAAGATAATGGTCTCAGATGCAGTTTTTATTTATAATTTGACTACATTCATTAACACTTTCAATAGTTGTAAAGTAAGCCAGTATTCTCAAAGTAACCAGGGCATGGCTGGTAGCCAGCGTCTAAGATGGGCTTTAGTGCTTCCGAGCTCTGGTATTCTTCCCACGATGTGGCAGAATTGGTCTGTATCCTCACTCTCATTACTCACAGTAGGAACAGTGGTGGGGGCGTGTTCGTCCTGGATGGAGGTGACGGGGCCACATTCATTGCAACACCAAATACCCTGGAACACTAAACACCCACCGAGTCCACACTCACATTTGTTGTACTTTAGTGCATATGTGTGTGTCTCCACCCATCTCTAACAAGATGGACGGAGCAGGATTTGTATCTTGGAGTCTTGGTCATGTTTGTCATGAAGATTTCACAATGGCCATCTGGGGGAACGAATAGTACTTGAGGCTCTGTGCCTTCTAGGTCTCTCAGGGTGGTTTAACTTTGAAGTCCTCTACTCCCATCACGGCTGGGCAACCGCCTCCAAGTCAGTAAACATCCTCTCAATATTTGTTACTATTCACTGGCATTTACAGCAGAACTTTATTTATTCAGAGTAAATAAGACAGCTTAATAGATGCTGCCCCACAAGACAGTTTCTTGTGCAAATCTGCAGAGAAGGCCTAGAGAAATGAGTTCTCCAGACGTACTTTGCTGCTCATAAGACTCTTCCATGCGGCTTTGCTGTCTTGAGTATTTAGAAAGTCAGCAGTCCAGCAAAAGCCCCAAGCGTACGATGGGTTTTAGATTTAATAGCAACTGTATTCGAGCAGTGAAGGATTGCTGCCCAGGGTCTGTGACCAGGATGTGACAGCTGCTCCAGCTTTTCTGCTTGCATCTAAGTATTTTGTTTAGATGGCTGATTTCTAGGTGAAATCAAAACAAATTTACGAGAGACGAAAAGCAGTGTTTTGAGTACTAAACTATAATCAAGCACTATTTTATATTTCAGTCCATGAAGGAGCCCAGATACTCAGCTGTGTACAACCAGTGAACCACCACCTATCACACCTACATTAAACAAGAAAGACATACCAGGTGAAAAAAGAATGTTTTTCTTTATTATGCCATCTTTCTAAATCAAGGTACTCTGGGCAATCATACATAAAGCACAAAGATTGACTCCACCCAAAACCAACTTACAGCTAGGCTGTGGGTGGATTTCATTCATCTTGTCGGAGCCCACAATGAACAGGGGGAAAAGGAAGGAGAAAAGGAGAAGAAAGCTTTAGACATAGTTTTCCTTCATTCCCAAGACGCCACTTGGAACACAGATCTTACACACCCCAGCCATGTTAGTTCATTTGTGAATGATATCAAAGATCCAAAGGATGGTGTCAGGAAGGGAGAGAATTGATATAAAATTATCTAAAACTCCAAAATACTACAAAAGCATCTTGAGAAAAGATATAATCAAATTAAAAGCAATGGTGTTTATTTCAGTGAAATTATTTTAAATTAGATATATTAAGCTCCCATATGTCCCAACTTGGTAGAAAAATTCCTTTTGTGAGAAATCAATTTTAATGGCAAAATTTTTACATACCAGCAAAATCTGTTATATTTACAACTATGTATACAGTACTTTTCTGGCAAAACCTTATACAGCTTTCAGTTGTCAAGACAAAGTAAAAATATGGTTGCATAAAATCACAAAAAATATAAATTGCAGAAAAGATAATAAAAAAAGATTAAAAATCATTTGCATTAACTCCCCTTACATGTTCAATACAAGAATTTGCAAACTACATTTGTGAAAATTCTGTTGCTAGCTTGACATACTTAACTGAAAGTTGTCATTTCAAATATCCTAGCTTTAAAAAAAATTGACTGCAATAGTCTGCATTTATCATCCTATTTATACAAGTGCAATATTTAAATATCTTCAAAATAAAACTCGGTAACTAAAAGGAATCACAGAATAACTTATAAAAGAAGCAAAGTTTACAAAATTAACAATTTTTAGAAGGTCCTATTTCATTGGTTCCTCCTTTTGTGCCCCCCCCCCAGCAGTTTATAGAGATATTCCTTAGTCCTATTTACAAATCTGTAACTTCAAAAATGCAGTCTTCCGTCCTTCACATCGGGAACACAATGCTGCATTCGGACAGCATGAGTGACGTCAGTAACCCCAAACAGAGGACACACACAGGTATAAATACAGTTTGGAACTCATATAAATGGAGTCTCCATTACTTTATACAGCATTCAAATTGGAGTTGAATAAAACAAGCCCTGAACAAAAAGAATCATAGTTTTTGTTCGGAATTCAGTGCATAAACTATAGAGTCATCTTTTATGCAAGCTATCATGACCTCCAAATTCACTGCCATCTGGTTACATAAGTGCTCAACAGATTTGGGGAGTGAGGGGACTTTAAATGAATGCAGTAAAAAAAAAAAAGTCTGTCCTAAAAAAAAAAAGGGAAGATGATTAATGTTTAAAGAAAAATGTAGTTTTGCATTGCTGGGATCAAACCCACAAACTAGATGTGCCCCAGGCAAGCACTACCACTGAACTAGAGCCTCAGACTCAATTTAAATTTAAAAGAAGCCAGATATGGGCAATACGAAATGAACAGTTAGCTCATCAAATATCAGTTTTATGAAATTTTAAACCTTCATTTACAACTATTACGCTATGCTATCACTCAACGGGGAGGTATATAAATCAAAGATCTAAGAAAGATTAAACTCCTTTAGCAGCTAATATTTTAGAAATTAAAACCTGAAATAAACTTGACCATTTTGAAGAACTGATTTCTTCTACACTTTTTCAAAATAATATTAACCCGATTAAAGAGCTACAACTGAAATCAGACTCTAACTTCAATGGGATTCTGGACAGGTAAGAGATAAATATGGAGGACCATGCGCTATGTGGAAATCGCTGATTTTATAATGGATTCAAGAGTGCCTTACAGGACGATAGCATTATTTTTAGGAGATGCTAAAAGTGCTTAGGGGGTTATTGTAGAAGTGAACTTAGGACTTGGAGTCTCTGAATATATAAATTCCTTGGGTTTGGAGGCTTACAAGCTAAAGAAAAATTTTAAATTGAGCCTGTATCTGATATGACTTGCCACACAAGTGCTTAGGGCTGGTATGTGTATCTTAAACTCTCAATGGTTCAGAACAAAATCATACATATATCTATGTTTTTGTACATATATGGACCTAAAGAGCAAATGCAGCCAGAGCGGCTGTTGGAACTGAGTCAGATACACATGCAAGCGCTATACTCTTTCAATTGTCCTTTTTTAAAATACGTCCAGAATAAAATTAGGGGTTAAAAATCCAATCCAAACATTCGAAGCTTATAAAAGACTTCCTTTCTATGCACTAAATCAATTTTAAAAATACACAATCAAGTGACATTCAATACTGTCATCATGATAGCCAGAAGAATCTGTTGACGGTGACAAAAACATGATTCAGTACAGTATGGGCACTCGACTCGTGGATCCAAAGCAGCACTTCATACATAAAACATGAGGGGGAAATTGCAGAAGTGAAGTTGGGTTTGGAGGCTTACAAGCTAATGAAAATTTTTAAATTGAGTCTGTATCTGATATGACTTACCACACAAAATAGCATTTTAAGAAGGGTACGGAAATAGTTCACAATGTTACCAGAAATGGAAATAGTAAATATTTAAGAAGCTAAGGAGCCCAGAAAACAGAATCACCTAAGGTCTATGGGGATTCTAGGCAAATAATTCATGTAGTAAATATAAACCACATCAACATATATGAAGGCTTTTATGGTAAATTTATGGCCTACACAGCCCTGCTGTACCAAATTAAAATGGTCAAAAATCAAGTGAGCCTGATCCTACAATCCATTCTGTGTATATTATGATATATGTACCTATTGAATAAGGGACAACAGAATGGTCCCAGTTCATTTCTGCACATAGGCTTCTAATTATCAATCATTTTCCAATCCCTGTGCAAACTGCATTCCAAAAGGCCAATCCTTAGTTATAATTATATATATATAGTAATATATATATAGCTTGGTAAGTGGAAGTGTTTGGCTATTCTTTATTATGCATGCTTATTGCATCAAAGAAATAAGCAAAGTTTTAGGTTTACTGGGCAAGAATTTTAATTAGATTTGCACACATCTCAAAAAATTCTATTGTGTGACTTCCTGGTCTTGGGGCTAAGTCACCAGGAGAAGAGTCGAGCGAGGTCACAGATGAGGTAAGAGAAACTTCTGAGGGTTTTCCTTGAGCCTCAGCATCGGGGTCACTCCTTTGGCAAGGTCGGTAGTTGCTGATGGATCCCGATCTCTGTGGAGTAGCTGTCCCTGATTTGGCTTCTGTAATTTCATCTGGTGGAAAAGAATTTGAACATGTTACTCTTTCTCCCTCAAGTGTTCCAACAGTATGGGTCAGATTCTTTAAGTGAGACTACTGACCAGCTCCCAGGAGCACGTTTCTCTTAAATACATTCTCAAATGGGGGCAGTGTGCCTGGAGTAAGCCACTCAGCATCTCTCCACACACAGCACGAAGAATGCCTATGATAGCCAGTCCACACAGGTGCATAAACTACTGCTCTTGTCTTTTACACTGATTAAGAGCCAGGAAACTAATATTCTGAGTTTTAATAAAAATCCCCTAGCAGTAATATTCTTTTCTATTAAAACCACAGAATTAATCACTTGAAATATAGAAGGTATCTCGGAAATCATCTCACGCAAGAACCATTTATTATACTGACATAAAACAAAGCTAGAACAGTCAAGTGATTTGTTCAAAGAAACAAATGAGCAGAAAGCTTCAGTAGCTCGGGTGCTCCACCCTCCCGACTTCAGTTCAGTGCTTTGTGCACTGCAGCCTCTCGTATTCACTTAAAAGCATAGCAGGGAAACAATTCCAATAAGCAAAGTCAGAAAAGACCAGGCCTAGTGGTACAGGCCTTCAATCCCAGCTACTCGGGAAGCTAAAGCAGGATGATCCTAAGTTAGGAGTTCAAGGACAACCTGGGTAGACTTCCCTCAAAATAACTAGTAAAAAGAGGGTTGGAGCTAGAACTCATTGAGAAGTCCTGGTTTCATCTCTAGTACCACAAAAGTATCGCTAAAAATAAAATTACAGAGAAACTAAAGAACAATCACAGAGAACAAAATATAAGTAGAACTAAAGTACTATAACAGAAATATAGAAACAGTAAATTTCATACAGTTGGTCAAGCCCAAGAGTGGATATAACTAAGACTGCAAAATTATCTAAATACTGAGAAACAAATAACACACGTGCCTGATCTCAAACTGTATTGGTATGTGTTAGCTGGCAGGGACATGCTATCCAGACATCTGTGCATGGTGCACACCTCAACCCAGCATTCAGAGATGGAGCAAAGAGGATCGCCTCTTCAAAGCCAGGCCAGCCTACATAGAAGACCCTGCCTCAAAAATCAATCAATCATTAAACAAATAAAAAGTCAATCAATAAATCAACAAGCAGACTATCAGGTTGGTCAGTGTATATCATAGCTCAAGCCTCTGTTTTTCTTATACTCTGTAGGTGCTGTTTTTGAGTCTATAAGTAATAATTCTAAATATCCTCCCATAGATACTGGTATAAGTATCTATGATTTGGAAGAATAGTCATAATCTAGTATTTAATTTTAAAAGTACTTAATAGTAAATAAAACTACAATAACATCGACATTTACTTTTAAATAAAAAATTTATGTTGACAAAATGAACCTTACAAAGTTACAGAAATATGAAAGAGAATTACTAGTTTAGGATTAAACTGTATATTTTTAAAGAGTTTACAGGATAATAATCATTTTCTACTTTGGGAGAAATGGTAATGGTGACTAAAGCCAGTGTTTTGTGTATGCAAGGCAAGAACTTCACTACTGAACTACATCCCTAGCCCCAAAATGATAATCTGTTAAAGAACATTGTTCTACATGGAACAAGAATAGTAGGACTCAAAATCGTCAGTGTCGGTGTCACGTTTACTATTACTTACCAGGAAAAAGGCAGGAAGCTTCATGAGACAAAGGTTGAGGTGGGGAAGGTAGTGGGGGAGGGGATAAAAACAATGCCTATGGAGGAAAGGGTCACGCTGGGGGCCAGGGAGATGATGGCTCTGTGGATAAACAGCCCACTACACTGCATCAGGACCTCAGTTCCCATCCCCACACCCATGGAAAAGTCAGGCCAGGAGGTGCACATCTGTAACCCTGGCACTGGAGCCTGGAAATGAGAAAATCCCTGGGCTTGCTGGCCAGTAAGTCTGACCTAAAGGGCCACTTCCTCTTTGGAAAGAGACCTTGTCTCAAAAGTAAGATGGAGAGTGATAGAGGAAGGTAGTCTGCATGGAGCTGTGCTGCTCCCACCCACGCACAGATGGGTGAGTGCACCAAAACACACATGCGGAGGGAGGGAGGGAGGGAGGGAGGGAGGGAGGGAGGAAAGGTATTGCCATATTAAAACTTATTACTTTGCATGCTTAGTTTTAATTAAAATCAAAACAAATGACTATAAACCAAATTAGGTTTATCTGTGGGTCTGTGTGTACATACCATCAATACTACGGAAATCCAATAAGTAAGTCCGACTGTCCACCTGGTATAGCTGTAGACTCATTTTGGAAAATGTGCTTGTCACAGGATTCTTCCTTCGTACACGCAAATAATAAGGGTTTACAACCTAGCATTTGATATGAACAAAAACAATGATACATCAAATCAAATCTTCTATTAAAGACTTTTGTCCAGAGGTTCATCAAATGTGTTAGGTAGAATATTTGCCTTCTTACCTTCCATTCATAATCCAATTGCTTGATTGCTCTACAAACTTCTGCCATGATATCATTTGGTCGACTTTGACTTCTAATTCCCAAATGCCATTTTGCTTTCCGTACACCTTGGTGTTTGGATTTCTGTGGGTTTAATTCATCAAGGGTATGCCGTGCCCTTGGTGTTTCAGCAACCAAGAATGGTACTCTTTCAGGATGCGGCCGAGTTAAATGGTGATCATCGAGGAAAGAATCAGGGGGGCTTGTTGCCAAGTAGAAATCTTTGGCTTCGTTCATTATTCTCCTGTTGTCTATTATGAGATGGTAGGCAACCGCCAGTGGGTCCTGGTGATTTCTGTTGTACAGGCAGCTGAGAACCTCCTCTTCTGAGCATTCAAACTTCTCACACACTTCTTTTAAGGCTTCATCATCAATCATGGTTGAACTGTATGATGGATCCTCAGGAAACAGATATTTTGGAAGGTCCTGTTTAAACCATTCATGTTCCCTAAGAGAAAACAGCAGTGTGCGGAGGATTTTGAGTAAAGCCAAGAATAAAAATAATACCTTTCAAGAGTTTAGGGTAGCCGGGCGATGGTGGCGCACGCCTTTAATCCCAGCACTCGGGAGGCAGAGGCAGGCGGATCTCTGTGAGTTCGAGGCCAGCCTGGTCTACAAGAGCTAGTTCCAGGACAGGAACCAAAAGCTAAGGAGAAACCCTGTCTCGAAAAATCAAAAAAAAAAAAAAAAGAGCTTAGGGTATGAATTAATTTACACTTATACCCACACTACATTACCACCTTTTAACTCTTTTCCTCTTCCAGCTCACACTTTATTGAATATACTAAAAAAAAAAAAAATGTTCTAGCTTGCCACTAATTTTGAAGGACTGATGCAGCCAAGTAAAAAGGTATGTCTACTCAAATGACAAAATAGTTTTCTTCAGCTCAGAAAGAAATTATCTTGTGTGGCTTCACTGTTATACTCTTGTTTATACCGTTTCATGTTACATGAAAAGAACTTAAACAAAAACACTACACAACATTCTGAGTTCTTACTGTGTACTTAGTTTTATGCTAAAGCAATTTATACATGTAAAATCTATCCTCCTCCTCACAACCCAGTTCCATATGACTCAAAAGGCCATTCTCTGATTCCCTATTATATTATTTAATTGCACATGTAAAAGTATAGGGAACCATATCAAGAACTATGCAAAAACTCAGAAAACAAAAACAACAACAACAACAAAAAACCCACAGAGGAAAATGCCCAAAAGAAAATGGTTATTGTCTAAGTGAAAGACATTCTTTTATTCTCTTGGGTTTTGTTTGTTTGTTTTGTAATTTTAACAGTGTATGTTTGTTTCTTTCTAACTGGAGACTGGTTTTTCAGACAGAATCTCACTGTGTAGCCCAGGCTGGAATCAAACTCACTATCATCCCCGCCTGAGCTTCCCAAATCCAGGGATTATAGGTGTGCACCACCATTCACAGTGTAAAACAGATGCAAACATACTTCTCACGTAGATATTTTACAGCATCAATTTAAGAGAATGAGGTTAAAGCCATGCCCTTTGCCACTTGGGATCTCCTTTTCAGCAGGTTTGGTTTGGTTTGGTTTAGTTTTTTTGTGACAGGGTTACTCTACATAGCCCTGGCTGTCCTGAACTCACTATGTACACTATGTAGATCAGGGTGGCCATGAACTCGCAAAGATCTGCCTGCCTCCACCTCCCAAGTGCTGAGATTGAAGGTGTAGGCCACCACCACTTGGCTTCAGCAGAACTTTTAGCATAAGAAGTGAAAAAAAAAAAATCTTAAATCCACATATAATTCTCTTCCTGGTTATCCTAATGCTTTCTTATTTATTACCTCTATATGCACAAAGTTTTTCTTTCTTTCTTTCTCCAGTACCAGAAAAATGTGTAGTCTAGTCAATCAGGATATCAACAAATTAAGGAAAACAAAAATAAAGGGGGGGCGGTGAGATAACACTGATGGCAGAACAAAGTACATACTCTGAGTGTTCATGAGAAACGGCTCACCTCAACTTGAGAAGCCAATCTGTCACCATCCCTTCTGCCTTATTTAAACTATTAGGTTCAACCACACACAATGCAACATTACCAATAAAACTCAGTTTCCTAGGACTCAAAGCATACTGCTAGGGAAAAAAATACATCATTAATAAAATGAAATTTCTCTCGTGTCTTGAGATTCAAAACGGTAGGAAAGCCCACTGACTTGGAATTACCTGATATCTTTTATTGTGGCCCTCTTCATGGCATCTACCTGTAGCATATGCTTCAAAAGGCTGATTACAGAGGGGTTTAAATACTGAGGGGTGTAAAATATCCCATCACATATCTTCTTAAACAGAGTTGGCACATGGTCGTCATCAAAGGGGAGGGTTCCACATAGCAGGGCATAGAGGATGACCCCGCTGCTCCAGATATCCACCTCAGGACCTGCGTACAATCTGAACAGGGGGTGCGACTGCATTAATCAATAATCAACCCTCTTAAAACACAAATATTTTATGAAGACTACAAGAAAATCATTTTAAAAGAAATCAGTGATCAGAACATGATGTTTATAGCTGCACATCATGCATAAAGATGTAAATACCAGTATTACCTTTTCAAAGTTAAGATACTTTGTAAATTATGAGCCATGGGAAAAACTGCTTTGCTACCTTACTTTGACCCTCAAAGGATCCCACCAATAAGCCCAAAACTTCAACCATCATGCTCAATGTTGAATTTGAGCCACAGAGATAAAACACTGTTTTCAATGACTTTTATTTTGTGCGTGTATGTATATGCATGCACACACGTCTGTGTGTGCCATGTGTATATCTGTGCGTGTGCATAGTGAGTGTGGAGGTGAAAGGACAACTTGGTGGAGTCAGTTCACCCCTTTGACCTTGACATAAGTTTCTGGGAACAAACTCAGGTCATCATTCTTGGCAGCAAGCACCTGACCAGCTGTGCCATCCCGCTGGGCCAAGATAAAATTCTGTGCTGACAGTCTCTGGACCCATTTCTCCTAAAACCCTCACGTCAAAGCTCAAAGAGCTCGAGGCTGTGGAAGCAAGCCACGGTAAGTGGGATTCACAGAGCTCTCTAAACTTCTCCAAAGCACTCTGGAGATGAGTATCTTAACTAGCTACAAAAATAAATAAATAAATAAATAAATAAATAAATAAGTTGGCTCATCCATTCAGAGTCTGACTTCAGGTGGAAAACATCTTTAAAATGACCAAATAAATTATTATAAATATCAGTAAAACCCTTTATTGAAAGTACATGTTCTTATTCACCCAGACCTCAAAAAAAGACAATCCAAACTCAACAGAGTACACTAACCACCCATTTTATGTATGCTTGATCATAAGGCACCACTTTTTTGTTTTGGTTTTTGGTTTTTGGAGACAGGATTTCTCTGTAGCTTTGGAGCCTGTCCTGGAACTCACTCTGTAGACCAGGCCGGCCTTGAACTCACAGAGATCCGCCTGCTTCTGCCTCCCGAGTGCTGGGATTAAAGCCGTGCGCTACCACCGCCCACTCAAGTTCTCAAGTTCAGCATTCTCATATTTCAGTGTCTAGCAGATCCAGATTAAGACAAATGAATCTGACTTTCCCCCACCTGGCTTTTTCCTGACACAGGGTCTATGTATATAGTCCTGCCTCACAGCCTATGCGCAGTGCTCAGGTTACAGGTATGCACTACATCCAGCCAGTCTGACTCCTGGTTTTGGAGGACCTCTTCTTTAATTCAATCTCCTAAGACACTTTCTTTCCTCATAAAACATGAAGCTGCTACACAGATGGCATTTATTTGAATAACTATGAAACTATACATTACATTATACTTGTAATTCCGTTTTGCTTTCTGTCTGGGTAGTTTTGGTTTTTGTTTGTTTGTTTGTTTGTATTTGTTTGTTTTTTGAGATAGTGTCTTAGGTAGCACAGAATGATCTCAACCTCTCAAGCTCTTGAATTACAAGCATGGACCCTTTAAAATGCTTATTTTTTGTTTTTTGCCAAGTAAGCCATTTCTCATGAGTAAGTAGTTAGATAGTCAGGTTTTCAGTAACTTACCTATCTCCCTTTACAACTTATTTGTTTGAAATTCTCTTTCCAGCGGAAAAATTAAAGTATTTCATTCTAACCATTTTAATTTTTTTTAAATATTTATTTATTTATTATGTATACAATATTCTGTCTGTGTGTATGCCCGCAGGCCAGAAGAGAGCACCAGACCCCATTACAGATGGTTGTGAGCCACCATGTGGTTGCTGGGAATCGAACTCAGGACCTTTGGTAGAGCAGGCAATGGTCTTAACCTCTGAGCCATCTCTCCAGCCCCTATTCTAACCATTTTAATATGACTTGCAAACCAACATTTTCCTCTTTAAATGGATTTGCTAATTTATCTGCTATGTTTTTTATAAAACTTTTTTTATTCATGTGTGTGTATGTGTGTCTGTAGTGATATACACATGCATGCAACTGTTTGCAGAAAGCAAAAGAGAGTGTTGGGTCTCCTGAAGGTAAGTTAAGGCAACTGTGAGCTACCCAAAACGTGGGTGCTGAGACCTAAACTCTAGTCCTCTAGAAGAGAAGCCAGTGCTCTTAACCACAGAGCTATCTCCCCAGCTCCTTGTGTATTAGCCTTAAAATGCAAAATTTGCAGATAAGAAAACCCTTGTCCCTTCCTTCACTAGTATTAAATACGACAATTCAGACTAACAAAATCTAAAAGAACGAAGCAACTACAAATACATCATAAGTATCATAATATCAAACACACCTTCCTGAAATTACTTCTGGTGCAGCATAATTGGGTGAGCCACAGCTTGTCCTTAAAAATTCACCATCTGACATCATGTTTGAAAGACCTGAAAAGACAAACAACGGCCACTCAAGATTCCCCAAGGACAAAAATGAAAGTCCATTGAACAACACAGCTAAGTTTGTATTAACATGATCGCCTGCCCTTACACACAAATGCACAATGTATTTCGATGACTAGAGGTTAATGAGTACACAGTAAACTACTGACGGCATTGCTTGCTAGGATAAATGGGAAATGTTTAACTTTCAATATAGTGATGGCTAGGCAAAATAATCTCAGATAAACAGAAAGATTTTGACCAGTCCTGCTCTGTTCTATAAAAGCAAAACCTAAGCCCAGAGTGGTCACCCAAACCCATATTCTCTTTCCTTTTACGTAGCCCACTGTGGCCTTGAATCCACCTGCCTCCACTTCTGGCATTCTGGAATTATAAACATGTGCAACCACATCTGAAATTCAACTTTTCAGTATTAGACATTTGAAAGTTTCCTCTTTCTAGATTTGAAAGTTCTTCTTTCTAGATTTCAATTTTTTCAATAATTCCATTCCACTTACTTTCCCTCTCTCCACACTTGACCAAAAGAATATATTAGAAATAAAGCTGCTACCTTCTTTACAAATGATAACCTCTCTAATGACAACTTGAAATATTTATTATCATAAAACTAAATGTTACTGCTGGCAAGATGGCTGGCTAGGCAGGCAAAGGTGCTTACTACCAAGCCTGACAACCTGAGTTCAAGCTATAAGACCCAATGGTGGAAGAACGGAAACAACCCCCAAGACTGTCCTTTGACATGTGTATATGAGTCTGTGTGTGTGTGTGTGTGTGTGTGTGTGCGCGCGCGCACATGTGTACACAGAGTATGTATGCACGCACATGTGTGCATGTGCACAAAATAAAAATCTTTAGACTCAGTTTTGAAGAAGAGAGTAACGTACTGTTTTCCCCTTTTGTATGCTCGTTTACAAGATGGGATTCTCAAACTGTCCTTACCAAAATCAGCTATCTTTGCATTCATGTGTGCATCAAGCAGGACGTTTTCAGGTTTCAAGTCCCTGTGGACCACCATGTGCCTGTGACAATAATCCACACCAGAAAGGATCTGCTGGAACAGACGGCGACTTTCCTTTTCGTCCAACTACGAAAAATAGAAAATATTTTAAGCTGTGCATTAGATTAATTATTACAAGGTTCAATGGAAACTTTTCCTACTTATAATTCTCTAGCCAGAACTTTCCAAAGCATGAACCCTTCTAAGTGAACTTCACCCATGAGGTACTTTCAAAATGAGGAAGTAATACAGGTAAGCACTAACCTAAAATGCCAGGCATTTATGGGGACCTTGACCAGCAGCTCAACTTTCTGATCCTATCACCTGCACAGACTGCACACACACACACACACAAAAAAAAAAAAAGGAAAAAAAAACTGTCTTCTTCTGTAGTTCATGGGTTAGTCCTAACAGTTTCAACTTCTACCTGAAACTAGACATGCTTTCCACTCTAAGTTAGTGATGTTTAACCCTTCATTCTTTCAGTAAATATGTATTGAACATATTCAATAGGCTATACAGGTTAGACATTCCTAATACAGAAATGAATGAAAGGAAGGCCCTACTCTAGTTGAAAAAAAAAAGGCGGTTAAAAAAAATACACCAGTGTAGCAGTGGGGGAAAAAGGTCAGAATAATACAAAACGTGCTATGAAGGACAAATGCAAACCCATAGTCAAATAAATGGTCCTTGTCAAACTCACAAAACATCATGCAAATCATGCAAGTAGGGAAGGGGCCTGTAGGAAGGAGGGGGGGTGACAGGAGTGGGAGAGAAGAGAGCACCGGAGTGAGAAACAGGAGGCACATAAGACATGGACGAAAGCGTCCAAGAACAAATTTAACTGATAAGAAAGGAAAGAAAAAGAATATAGAATGTGCTGTTGGGATGGGCTACTATTTCAGACTGTGACGAAATAACGATCAAGCACCTCAGATGAATTACAAAACAACCACAGTCTGTGTTCTGAAATTTAAGATTCTTTTTTAACTATTATATGTGTATGAGGGAGAGAGGGAGAGAAGGAGAGAGAGAGAGAAAGAATACATCTACATATGAGTATCTACAGAGGCCAGATTTCTGAGGATCTAGAGTTAGAGACAGTCATGAGCCACCCTACACGGGTGCTAAGAACCAAACTCCAGACCTCTGAAAGAACAGCACACCCTCATGACTGCTGAGTTGTCTCTTAAGGCCAGAGATATTTTACTTAAACAAAAGAAAACTCTCAGCACTTTTTGCTTTTGCACATTTACCAAAACTGGGGGGGGGGGGGGGGGGGGGGACACGACTTACACTACAATTAATACTTTTAAAATATAATCTTTTAAAAATAATCTTCAAAAATCTCCCCCATATTTTCTGATGTCTGCTCAACAAGTGATAACTACCACTGGTTTATACCTGCTCCAGGACAGCACTAAATAAACAAAACTGCGGGTCCCCCAGACAAGGACTCTCCCGTGCAATCCTCCGGTAGCTCGTGAGTAAGCATTCTAAATTCAGAATTCTACACCTTCAACGCATGGATAATATGGGGGAAAAGATAAACCAGCATTTCTTGTAATGCAAAATTAAAACTGCTATAGAAGTATGATACCCTTCCTCAAGAAAAATGTATTAATATATTTGCAATCTAATGCCTTTATTTGTTCCAGTCGATGATTATTTTAAAAATTTATGAAAGCGGGAGAAAAAAATTTAACTAACAGACAATATAAAAAGTAAAATAAGTTGCTGGAGAGATGGCTCAGCGGTTAATAGCACTGACTGTACTTCCAGATTCAATTTCCAGCACCCACATGGCAGTTCACAACTGTCTGTAAACTCTAGCTCCAGGGGATCCAACACCCGCATACAGACATACATGCAGGCAGTACATCAATGTACATAATATAAAAATAAATCCTTTTTAAAAAGAAGTAAAATAAGTAGAAAGGCTACAAAGGTTAAAAAATACTATATTTACAAAAATCTAGTACAAGGAATGGCTGAGACTAAAGAGATGAACAAAATCAGAGCATCTTTCGGCTCATGGATAGCATGCACCAAGTCTTCTGTGCATGATCACAGCACCAGGATTCTATCAGCAATACACAAGGCTCATAAAACAAAAGGATCAAGAGACAAGCAGCCACCGAGGAGTGCCTGGACAGCAGAGGCAAACAGAGAAACGCAAAACCCAAAGCCTAGCGGAAGAAATAAGCACATGTGCATAGGAAATCCTGCAGAAGCTGGGGAACGAGATGTGCCAGGACCTTCCGAGGCAGAGTGAGGGTGGGCTACAAACAAGACAGCTGGGCCCAGTGAGAACCTTTAAACCCCCCGCCACTGGGGAGCCAAACCAGACCATTCTCAACACTGTGTCAGGAACAAAGCATCGTAAGGAAGATGTGTCCTAAGTGACAACCAGCACACTAACAGAAGAGACCCCAACTCCAGTTCAGTTCCGACAGCTGAACTACCACCATCACCAAAACGGGAAACACCAAATACCAAATCAAATGAAGAAGAAAAATACATATGATTGTTGGTAAACAATTTACCCTACCCAAATTAACTGGTCTCCCAACAACTCCGCCTATGGGAAAAGCCACCAATCAATAAATCTTGCACGTATATGAGCTTGGCATTTGGAACGTCATTCTGAAATTTTGAAATTTAAGAGGACCTCCAAGAATCACCAGATCTGAGAAAGAGTCATGGGGGAAAAAAAGACAAATAAAATGAGCGCCAAGAATGGAACAGTGCAGGAGCCAAAAGACAATTAAAACCAAAATGTTTCCTCGACCAGGTAAGGGTACCTATCTGTGAGGCCAGACAGGAAGGCTGTCTAAAGGCAATTTCAGAAAATGAGGCAGATATCTGAAATACAGAAACATGATAGCCAAAACTTCAGCACTCAAAATGTAAAACAACATCCCCATAATGCAGCACAAAATGACCGAAAATGACAATCAGAACAAAAGATGAGAAAGCAGGGATTATTTTAGGGTTATTTATTCCTCTAGGGGATAGGAGTGGGGCCTTGAAGGATGAGAAAGGGAATACTTTAAACAGAAATTAAGCGTGCTGAGAAGTAAAGATTAACTTGGTTAGTGAGTTCTATTCCGATTACAGAGAAACGCTATATAAAATGAATGATGAATAATACACATATAACTTTAGACTGAGAGACTGTCTTTGCCCAGTGACAGGGGTGGGTCTCTTAAAAGGTACAAATCAGATGACCCGAGGCCTAGTTTGGGCAGGGGACAGTGCTCAGTATTCCCATCTATAACCTAAATGTCTCCAAAGTTCCTCCCAACGCTAATGTCTTCAAGTCTAAACCCTAAGGCCTCCACAAAGCTGTTCTCACTGTTCCAGGTACATGAGGGTTCAGAACCAAAGAATGAATGCAACTTAAATGATTTTGTAAGGATTACTTATAGCTTTAAGATGCATATTAAAAGGGTTTGTATAAGCTGGGCACACCTTTATTCCCAGTACTTGGGAGGCCGAGGCAGGGAGATCTCTATGTAGTGGAAGCCAGAATGAACTACAGAGAGTTCCAGGCCAGCTAAGGTGGCATAGTGAGACCCAGTCTCAAAAAAAAAAAAAGCTTTATACCCCAAAACATAAATCTGAGGATTATAAATTTTAGGGATTTAAGTGAACTCTTTCACAATTAAATTATGTGACCTTGAAAGACTACTTAACTGGGAGGCTCAGTATCCACGTCTGTCTGTATAAGTGGCTCAGGGGCTCATCGCTGAGGTCCTTCTTTCTACCTCTAAGTAGCCTATGATTCTAAACAAATATGATTAAGGAACTGGTTACTAGCAGACCTCTGAAAATTGCTTTCTGACATTCTGATCCAGATAAGGGGTACAGGGAAGTTACAAAATATGTACAGGATGAAATGAGAACTGCTTACCCTTCCATTTTTACAGATATAATCAAATAGCTCTCCTCCTGAGACATATTCCATCACCATGAAAATATCAGATGGTGTACTGATGACCTGGTACCTGGTGAGAGAAAACATTATCTACTGATATTAAAACATGTGTATTCATCCATTCAATAAAGATTCACTACACACCTAATATACCAGGCACTATGCTAGAAACCAAAAGGCTGTGGGGAACAAAGCCAGCCTCCTGTGTCTGTGATGCTCTTGACCCGGGGGCCAGGAAACAGAGTAAATGAGCATCACCTAGTGCAGAGCATGCGATGGAGGAGGGAAAGCAAACTCTTCTAGACAGAGCTCTCCAGGAAGGCCCTAGGACACCCGCGGAGAGCCTGAAGGAAGGAAGGCGCAGACTGCATTACCCTGCATTACCCAGGAGGAAGGTGAACCAGGCAGAGGGGACAGCACGGGCAAGGGCCCAGGTGGGAGCCTACTTGGCCTGCTCATGGTAAGGCAAGAGCACAAGCCGGGAGAGAGACAGGATGTGGAGTCAGTCACTGGAGGCCAAAGATGCAGCATGTCACAAGCCAGGAAGGTAGAGACTTCGGGCTTTTACGTAAAGGAAGATGAAAAGCTATGAGATGTTCTGAATGCTGGCAGTCACATGATTTGCACAGTCAGAGAGTAAGTGACTGACTGAATGCTACGAAGCTGAGCTCCTCCAGCAGCCCATGAGAGGGAGGATGGTCCAGACCAAGGTGATGGCAACAAAGCACTGAGAGACAGACCGGAGGTCCACTCTGAAGGAAGAGATGGAGGGATGGTGTGAAGAGGATAAACAGGAGTGTTCGTGATGCTCTTAAGTTTTCATCCTGGGTCAAGTGGCAATTGGCCACTATGGTGAAAAGGGTGAGGCCAGCAGATCCCAGGAGGTGATAAAGAGATGAGACTTGAACAGGTCCTCTGGAAGCCTCGCGGACATCCCAACAAGGATTATAAAGTAAGCAGTGGGCATAGGGCCCAGAGGGCAAAGCAAGAAACGTGCACGTAGGGTCGTCGGCAGGTATGATATTTCAAAACATTCTAATAAGTGAGAGATGAAAACCAAACAGTTTTTGAGCAGGCCAGTTCAACAGAAAAGTCCAAGCACTTTAAGTTATAGCACACCTGGTGACACGGGGGTAAGAAATAAGTTCCGGTGCCCTCTTGCCACCCTAGGTGCCTCAGTCTGATGTGTGTGTCAGCAAGCACAAGCAGGGTAGGGCAAACTATTTCTAGCACACAGTCGCTCGTGAGCCTAATTCCAGCCTGTGGAAAGTGGAAACGAGAAACTGGGAGGTCAAGAAGGCTCTGCCACCTTTTTAGCCTTTGGGTGGAACTGGAGACCAAACAAAGGGCCCGGCTCCTGCTACAGAAACTTTTACTAGAAAAATCAGTAGTTGGCTCTCTACGTAAAAACAGAAGCACAAAGCGTTACCAGACAACAGGAAGAACAAGACTAAACATGCCAGGAACCACGGTAACACACGGGGCGGACTTTGTAATTGGCAGACAACGGGGCTGGATATGAAAGAAACCTCCAGTCTCAGAAACAGGGTGAAGGCCAGGCCTCTCTTTGGTTTGCCAGGTTAGGCAGGTTAACAAAGGGCATGGGCAGATGGCAGGACCAGGTTTGATAAGCTGCACTTACAGTTTTATTATGTGAGGGTGCCGGAAAAGCTTCAGGTTCTGGATTTCTCTGCGGATTTTCCCGACCACATCAAGGCTTCGGATCTTCTGCCGGTTGAGTATCTTCACAGCAACTTTATGTCCAGTCAGTTCATGTTTGCCCACTGCAGGAGGAATAATTTCAATACGTTAGCACCAGGTTTGACTGGCAATATACTTCGGGGTTATTATAATAGTAAGCTAAGCAATCTGAGAAAGCACTCGAGCATGTTTGCTTTCTGTCTCCCCCTGATTACACCCCTGAAAGTTTAGATGGTTACGTCAGGAGTACACTAGGAACTGCTAGCAGAGAATGGCTTTGGGAAGAAGGAACGCTAGAACAGTTACGGGAGAGCTGGGAGAAACTCTTCCTTCTTCCTGTATGCCTTCGCTCAAATTCTTTTAACTTACTCTTCATTTTAAACTATTGGATATATAAAATCAAACTATCTTTTATATGGCACTTTCCACAGATTTTCCCTCTTGCGACTATCATGTCAGGGTGTGGTTTTTTTTTTTTTTTTGTTTATGGTGCCATTTGTTTAATTCTGTGAAGCTGTGACACTGTCTAGAACACCTGATGGTCAAATAAAGATCTAAACAGTCAACAGTGAGGCAGGAGAAAGGATAGGAGGGGCTGGCAGGCAGAGAGAATACACAAAAGGAGAAATCTGGGAGGTTCAAAGAAGTAGCTAGAGAAGGAGGAGGACGTCAGGGGTCAGCCATCCAGCTACACAGCAGTCCACGGAGTAAGAGTAAGATTTACAGGAGGCCGGGCGGTGGTGGCGCACGCCTTTAATCCCAGCACTCGGGAGGCAGAGGCAGGCGGATCTCTGTGAGTTCGAGACCAGCCTGGTCTACAAGAGCTAGTTCCAGGACAGGCTCCAAAATCACAGAGAAACCCTGTCTCGAAAAACGAGAAAAAAAAAAAAAAGATTTACAGGAGTAGGAAACGGGAAAAGCACAGCAGTATGAGGCAGAGGGGGTCATCTAAGTTAAGAAAAGCTGGCAAAGCTGAACTGGGACTGAACGAGCATGGGATCAAACCTGACTCTCTGAATGTGGCTGACAACAGGGGCTGACTGAGAAGCCAATGATAACGGCACTGGGTTTTGATTCTACTGCATGTACTGGCTTTTTGGGATCCTAGTCTGTTTGGATGTTCACCTTCCTAGGCCTGGATGGAGCGGGGAGGGCCTTGGACTTCCCACAGGGCTGGGTACCTTGCCTTCTCTTAGGACTGGAGGGGGTGGGGGGAGGGTGAGTGGGGGAGCAAGAGGGAAATGGGAGGAAGTGGAAATTTTGAATGGTATTACTTATAAAGCAATAAAAAAATCTAAAAAAGAAAGAAAAGAAAAGTTGACAAGAGACAAGCCAAGCGAAGGCTGGACATTTATAACTAAGAATAAGCCTCCATCTGTGATTTATTTGGGAGTTGGGCGGTGCCCCCCCCCAAAGAACAAAAAGAGTAAAAAAAAAAATCTTACTACCACAACTATTCACACATGGAGAAACTGGAAAGCCCCCATTAACATCATACGATAAGGATCCAGACATGGTAGCTTAGGCCTGGAATGCCAACAGACAAACAGCAGAGGCAGCAGGACTGAGCGCTTAGGAGAGGCCTGGGCTACGCGGGGACACTCGGTCTCAAAACAACATAAACTAACAAAAATCATGATATAGAATAGCTCCATCTTCCCCTCAGAAAAGTGCCCTGCAGGCCCAGTCAGTGAAGAGCTACATGAGTATGACGAGTATGAAGCCTAAGTTCAAATTTCCATAGCCCATGCTTTAAAAGAGAGGAGGCGGTGCTGGAGAGATGGCTCAGCACTTAAGAGCACCGAGTGCTCCTCCAGAAAACTCAAGTTCAACTCCCAGCACCCACGTGGCAGCTCGCCAGTGTCTGTAACTCCATTCCAGGGAGCCCAACGCTCTCACACAGACATGTATGCAGACAAGACACCAGTGCACATAAAATAAAAATATTTAAAAATGAATCATAGCTGAATGATGGTGCATGCCTTAAATCCCAAAAGCAGAGGCAGGTGGATATCTGAGTTTGAGCCTGGTATATAGGATGAGTTTCAGGACAGCCAGGGCTACACAGACAAGTGCTGTCTTGAAAAACAAGGGGAAGGGCTGGAGAGATGGCTCAGACGTTAAGAACACTAACTGTTCTTCCAGAGGTCCTGAGTTCAATTCCCAGCAACCACATGGGGGTTCACAACCATCTGTAATGAGGTCTTGTGCCCTCTTTTGGCCTGCAGGCAGAAATACAGGCAGAACAATGTATACATAATAATAATAAAAAAAGAATATGACAAATATAGTGTATGAAAAAAAAACTAACATCAGTCAGGAAAATTTTTAAAAAAGGAAAAACCGGGGGTGGGGGGCACGACCATGTAGCATGATACATGCCTATAACTGGGGGTGGGGGGGGCACGACCATGTAGCATGACACATGCCTATAACTGGGGAAAAAGAGCAGTTGGGCAGAGACGAGGACCACTGGGGCTTACTAGCTAACTACCTAGTTCCATCTTCAAAAGTTAGAGCATGATAAAGCAGGCCACACCCTCGGGCCTGGCATGTACAACACACACATGCACACCTGCAAAACGAAATAAACTCCCCTGTGCCATTGATATGCTTCCCCTATTATTAACAGCCCATGTACTTTTTTTCAGTTTTAGCTCTGTGGTGTAGTTCCCATTTTCAAATATGAAATTTAAAAATAAGTGAGTTTAGTTTGGAGAGATGATTAAGTGGTTCCACCTTCGCTTCTAGAGGACCCAGGTTCGATTCCCAGCACCCACATAGTGGCCCATAACCATCCATAACTCCAGTTCCAAGGGATCCAATAACCTCTTCTGGCCCCCATGGGCACCACACACACACACACAGTGCACAGATATATATGCTGTCGAAACACCCATGCACATAAAAAATAATAAATAGTTTTTAAAGGGATTCCATCTTGCCCAATGCTATGCCCACCCCGGCAGTCAATAGGTATAGAAGAATTCAGAATCTGCTACTGAGGCAAAGTCTCCAAAAGTTTAATATCTGTGTGTGCCCTTCTCAGGAACTTAGGGGAGATACAGATCCTATCAAAATCAGAGTGGAAACAAACAAAAATGACCTCATATCTAGTTAAGAAGAGATCTGAGCCAGGTGGTTGGTTGTGCCCACCTCTAATCCCAGCACATGGGAGGCAGAGAAAGGCAGATCTCTGTTAAGTTTGAGGCCAAAGCAATTTCCAGGACTTTATCTCAAAACAAACAAACAAACAAACAAAAACAAAACCAAAAAAACACAGAGCGAGAGAAAAGAAGAAGATCTAAGAGTGTGCTGGCTTTCGTAGTCTTGGGAGTATTAGTTACTCCTAGGTCCAGGCCGACAAGGGCTACAGAATGGAACACTGTCTCAAAAACAAAGTCAAGCGTGGTCATGCACGCCTGTAATGCCAGCTTATGAGAAGGAGAGGGAAGCTTAAGGTTATTTTTGCTACAAAGAGAGCTCAGGAGCAGTTTAAATGGCACCATCCCCAAAAGAGCCCACCCCCCAAAAACAGGACTGCAACTCAGGAGGAAAACTACGAAAACTCCCAGATGGTGGTGAAAGAAAAGCTACGGGAGCAGATGTCAGACAGCAGCGAATTCAGAACGCAGCTGGGACCCAAGACAGTCATTTTGAGGGAAGAGAGATGATAATCCTATGCCTTTGAGAATGTGGTATTATTAAAGCCAGGTGTGGTGGCTCACACTTTTAAACCCAGCACTCAGGAGGCGTAGGCAGCTGTAGCACTGAGTTCAAGGCCAGCCTGGTCTACAAAGCGAGTTCTAGGACAGCCAGAGTTAAACAGAAAAACCTTGTCTTGGAGGAAGAAAACAAAAAAACTATGGAATACTATTTGAGACAAAGATTTATTATAAAGGTAATAGAAGACATGGGAAATAGCCTTAATTTCAAAGAAAACCAGAAAAAAACAAAGTAATTCATTAACTCAAGACAGAAAAAAATTAAAAGTTCTATAGGAAATGAACTATGAACTATGAGGCCAGGTACAGTGGCACGTACCTTTAATCCTAGAACTCAAGAGGCAGACAAAAGTGGATCTCTGGGATTCAAGGCCAATTTGGTCTACATAGTGAATTCCAGGCCATCCAGAGCTACATAGTGAGACCCTGTCTCAAAACACCAAGAAGAGAAAAGAAAAAGAAACAAGCGAGGGTGTTGGTTTAGCAATTACTATTAATGTGTCACTGTGGAGGCAGGCTTTGAGGCTTCCTATGCTCAAGATACCACCCAGTGCCTCAGCTGACTTCCTGTTGCCTGCAAGATGTAGGACTCTCAACTGCTCCTCCAGCACCACCACGTCTGCACCCCATCAGGCTCCCCACCATGATAATGGACTGAACCTCTGATTATAAGACTTGTGTGGTCATGGGTGTCTCTTGATAGCAATAAAAACCCTAAAATAGCCGGGTGATGGTGGTGCATGCCTTTAATCCCAGCACTCAGGAGGCAGAGGCTGGCGGATCTCTGTGAGTTCGAGAACAGCCTGGTCTATAGAGCTAGTTCCAGGACAGGCTCCAAAGCCACAGAGAAACCCCGCCTCGAAAAAACAAAAAAAAAAAAAAAAAAAAAAAAACCTAAGATATTATTTACACAGTCATAATGCTGAAAAATAAAGCAATTTTTAAAAATAGGATTTTAAATATATAAGGAAAATGGAAATACAAAGGAAAAAGTACAGGAAGAAGAAAATGCTCAAATTAGTGCAAAATCAAGAACATTCTAATCTCTAACGTGGCTTTTGCCAATCTTGAATCCTAATTAGATGTGATTAAGTGCAGCAACTGTTACAGCCCGATTTGGGAAGTACTTTCTGTCTGACAACTAGTTTATTGACACCTAATCTCATCGGTTCCAACTGTCCCCCAAATTCACAAGCTCTGGCCCAGTGGGAACCTCTTCTTCATCAGCTATCCAACTGAGCCACAACTGGAAAACAGGACAAAGCAGGGTAATGGCAGGCTCAAACCTGAAAAGAATACTGGAAAACGGCCGGGCGGTGGTGGCGCACGCCTTTAATCCCAGCACTCGGGAGGCAGAGGCAGACTGAACTCTGTGAGTTCGCAGCCAGTTCCGGGACAGGCACCAAAGCTACAGAGAAACCCTGTCTCAATAAATGAATGAATGAATGAATGAATGAATAAAAATTAAAAAAACCAACCAAACAAAAACAAGGTGGACACTGCCAAAGGAACCACAGACCAGAGGTAGATCCCTAGTCTGCAGAGACACATACACCTGCAACTAAAAACAAGTGTGTGTGTATTGTGGTAGTTTGAATGTAACTGGCCCCCAAAGCTCATAGGGAGTGGACCCATGATTTTGTTGAAGTAGGCATGGCCTTGTTGGAGGAAGTGTGTCACTGTAGGGATGGGTTTTGAGATCACCTATGCTCCAGCTATGCCCTGTGACACAATTCACTTCCTGTTGCCTACTGATCAAGATGGAAAACTGTCAGCTCCTTCTCCAGCATCATGCCTTCCTGCACACTGCCATGTCGCACCACGATGAGAATGGACTAACTTCTGAAACCATAAGCCAGCCCAATCAAATGTTTTCCTTTACAAACGCTGCTGTGGTCATGGTGTCTCTTCACAGCAATTGAAACCCTAAGACATGGGTGTGTGTGTGTGTGTGTGTGTGTGTGTGTGTACACAAAAAGCAACCTGAGTTGTGGCACACACCTGTAATCCTAGCACTAGGGAGCTAAGGCAAAAGGCCTGCCGAGAATTCGAGGCGAGTCTGGGCTACACAGGAAGACCTGTCTCTAAACAACAAAGCAGGGCTACAGATGTCAACTCAGTGCTTACACAGCGCAGTCAGGGTTTGAGCTCCAGCACTGTGTAACTGAGGGTGATGGTGCACCCTTGAATTCTAGCCCAAGGAAGGGGGAATCAGAAGTTCTGGGTTATCAATAGATAGACAGTCAAGGTCAGCCTGTGATATAGAAGACTGACATTTTAAAGAAAAGTCAGATATGGTGGTTCATGCCTACAATATCAGTGCTTAGAAGGCTGAGACAGGAGGACTGCCATGAGTTCAAGGCCAACTAAGGCTAACGTGTAAGACCCTATCTCAAAAAAAGGAGAAAGAAAAAGGAGGAGGGAGGGAGGGAGAAAAGGAGGGAGGGAGGGAAGGAGGGAGGGAGGGAGGGAGGGAGGGAGGGAGGCAAGAAGGCAGAAAGAAACCTAGCATGGCTCAGTAGGTAAGGTTGCTTACTACCAAGTCTGATAACCTGAGTTCAATTGCTAGTAGAAGGAAAGAACCAACTCCTCCTTCTAACCTCTACTAACACAACATGGTGCATACACCCATACACATTCATAAATACATGCACACACACACATTTACACACCTATATATACACATACTCATATGAGCACAGACTCACACACACACACATTTACACACCTATATATACACATACTCATGAGCACAGACTCACACACACACACACACACATTTACACACCTATATATACACATACTCATGAGCACAGACTCACACATAAACACATGCACACACACATTTACACACCTATATATACACATACTCATATAAGCACAGATTCACACACACACACACATACACACACTGCTTTTTTAAAGCACAAGGGGACACAGAGCAAAATGAGAAATCTACAACAGAAGGATTCGAGTCATTTGAAGGCATTATGATGCCAGGCGGTGGTGGCACACACCTCTAATTCCAGCCCTGAGGAGGGAAAGACAGGAGAATCTTTGTGAGTTCGAGACTAGCCTGGTCTACAGAGCTAGTTCTAAGACAGCTAGGGCTGTTTCAGAGAAACCCTGTCACAAAAAAACAAAAGAAAAAAGAAAAAAAAAGGAAGGCAGTAAGACACAGTGACACATATAAAGCCAGATACTAAAACAGAGAATTAGAGAATTTAACAGGAATAAAAGTAACATGCTAGCCAAGGAATAGGAATCAAGTATATAATTTTAGTAATAAGGAGAAAGAATAGTATTTCACCCGCAAACACTAGAGGTCCCCTCCTGAAAATAGCAAACAGAATGAAGCCCATATCCAGCTAAGCACACCACAACACTCTTCCTTGGGCTTGAGCATGTCGTCACACTGTAAGCAATCAGAAGTGCAGGAATCCAAACTCTTACTTCCAAATCAACTCAGGAGGGCTTTCAGTGAGCAGAGCTTCCCTCCAGGCCTGAGGACCTGAGTTCAGTCCCCAGACCTCTCACACAAGGTGGGAAGGGAGAAAAAGACTCCTTCGGGTGTGCACAAAGCAGTTCTCTAATTTCCACGTATGCTCTGTGACACATATCACACACACACACACACACGGACACGTATGCACATGCACACACACACAGACATGTATGCACGTGCGCGCACGCACACACAGACACGTGTGCACGTGCACACACAGACACGTATGCACGTGCGCGCGCGCACACACAGACACGTGTGCACGTGCACACACAGACACGTATGCACACGCACACACAGACACGTATGCACGTGCGCACACAGACACGTATGCACGTGCACACACACACAAACACGTATTCACATGCGCACACACAGACACGTATGCACGTGCGCACACACAGACACGTATGCACGTGCACACACACAGACACGTATGCACGTGCGCACACACAGACACGTATGCAAGTGCGCACACACAGACACGTATGTACGTGCGCACACACAGACACGTATGCACGTGCACACAGACAGAGACACGTATGCACGTGCGCACACACAGAGACACGTATGCATGTGCGCACACACAGACACGTATGCACGTGCACACACACAGACACGTATGCACGTGCGCACAGATACGTATGCACATGCACACACACACATATGCACGTGCACACACATAAATTAAAATGAGGGTTGAGCTACTTATTTAAATATTAAAAAAGAAGCAAAAAAGGCCACATAAATTCAACTGTATTCAAAGAAAAACTGAGAAGGGCTGACTGGGGGATGGAAGGGGTGAGCATGAAGTGAAAGGTCATTCAGCCCCCCCAGCACACACACAGTGAACTAAACAGAAAGGAAGCAAAGGAGAAGGTAGTATGATTGCTTTTTCTCTCTATTTAACAAAACACTAACACAATAGTTCCTTTTCCGTGTGAGGGGTGTTATGATCTTGCTGGCCTGCCCTGTCACCTGGGTATCCTGTCCCTTTAAGAGACAAGCTCCACCCACTCCCAGTCTCTCTGCCCACCAAGGCAGCTCCCAGGGCCCCTTTCTTTCTGCAGAAAAGGCAGCTCGGCAGCTCGCTATCCCGTCCCACGTCCACGGCCCCCGTCCCGCCCACCTCCCAGCCCCTTTTTCTCTGTCCCTCTCATTCTCCTCCCCACCCCCACCTCCCGCCCCGGCCATATACACTTATACTTTCCAATATCCACTAAATAAACTCTCCGTACCCAAGCTCTCTTTGCATGGCCTGTCTGTCCCTTACCGGCCACGGGATTCGCCAGGGTCACTCGCGCCATAAATCATAACAAGGGGGATGTCGGGATGAGCCAACAGGGCACTCAGGAAAACCAAAGTATCCTGAGAGTTAGAGACGACACTGTATTTACAAAGAAAAAATGTCGTGCTCCAAATTGAACTACGAAGTAAGCTAAAAACACGCATAAATGTTTCTCAGTTTATTACAGCTTATTACACAAAAACAAAAGCCTGCAAACCTCCCAATGGTTAATTCAGAAAAGTTTAATCCGTTGTTGTTCCTACATTGGACTCCTGTAGAAAGACTGAAAAATGTTCCTATCAATGAAGAGTATGCAAAGTTATGGACTTCTACATCTGCCAGCTACCGAAAAAATAAGAAAGATATTATATAGCCACTGTTCTTCATTGTACTGTTTTATATTCTTTTCAGTTTAAAATAAAATCCAAGAAGAAAGCAACAACTCTAGACGTGAGCAGATCCAAACTTCCCCAGGGGCAGATTGCGTACCCAGTTTCCCTCCCACCCCAGAAGGTAGTGTGTGTATAGAGCGCACATTCTGTAGCCCTGGGTGTTGCTCCTATTTGAAGGTATTTAGCAGACACCAGCTGCAGACAAGTTAAAACGCTGTAAATGCAGCCCCCCCCCCCCCCCCGCTCTCTAAGGGTGGCCACAGTGGCACAGAAAGCACTGTAAAGTACCTATCACACTGCCTAGCGCACAGTAATGGACCAGGGACAATTGTAGTATTTAGAGATACGCTTCCATTATTCCCAAAACAGTCCCCATCCCTATTCAGTCAGCCCTGAACTACCCATTTTAAACCCCGAACAGACATTTTGGTTCTTAGCTCTTTGATTAGTGCTCTCTGTTCACTTGTGTTCAACAGCCTACCCTTATCAAGGCTAAACAAGAGGCTTTGCCACCATCCCTCTCAACGGCTTAAATCCGACCATCCCAACCCACCTCGCTCCAAGCCTGAGATTTCTGGATTCCAAAGTTCAGTCCATTTCCTCGCCTGTTAATATTCAACAGGTCACTGTTACACACTTACAACCATGTCACCTTCTACCTAAAATTTTCAGAAACAGTGCTATGGCCACAGATGGGAACAGTCCAGAGGGGAGAAAGCAGGCTCATTTGAATATAGTTTAAACAAGTACAGTTTTCTTAAACAAATACAATTTTCTGTAATATAAGCCTCACTGGTTTGTATTGTGCAAACACAGTACAATGCATATATATGTATATATGTATATATGTATATACATATATACATGTATGTATATATCTATACATATATCTATATACATACATATATCCTTCTAATAAAGGATACAAAATTTAAAAGGATTTTGTAAGGGGTATCCCAGGGGCGATGGCGGATCTGGCCATGGCAAGCACCCATTTTAAAAGTCTATGCCCAATTGTGTGGCTCAGGTCTATTAAAGCGCATCTGCTGAATTAGCTCTTGGACCAAAATGGGGCTGTAAAAATTGAATGTTAGGACTCCCTAAACAAACAAAGTCTACCTCAGCGAAGGTCTCAACTTTCACAGCATGGATCAGGCAAAAAAAAAAAAAAAAAAAAAAAAAACAGATAAATCTTTCAGAACAAACTGCACAGTACAATGCATATATATGTATCCTTCTAATAAAACATATAAAAGTTGAATAATCAGTTTGTAGTGAAGTTTTGAAAATAAAAGACTGAATTTTTCAATACTAAAAAAAAATCATTTTAAAATTTCACTTTTATCTTTTTCCTATCTTAGTACACAAGCCTTGTCTGCTAAAAACCTGCCTCCTATCGACTTCGACATCTTTCTATTCTAGTTTTTTAAATTTAAAAATCTTAAGATATACCGTAAAGACATTTTGTTAAAACAGTCCCCCAAATCACCTTAAAAATTAAGGCAGAAGGCTCCAAAGCCACAGAGAAACCCTGTCTCGAGGCTCCAAAGCCACAGAGAAACCCTGTCTCGAAAAACCAAAAAAAAAAAAAAAAAAAAAATTAAGGCAGAATTTAAGAGTCAAGAAAAAAGAGGAAGCTGTGGGTGATGGCCTGCAGGTTGCAATCCCAGATTCGGGATTAATGGCATTCCATCTCTAGAGTTCAAGGTCAAAGTGGTCTTTATAGAAAGTTCCAAGACAGCCAGAGCTAGTAAAGACCTGTCTCTGATTAATAAACAAACAAACAAACAAGCTAATTAAATCCTTTAAAAGAAAAGAGAAAAAGCATAGAGCATAAACTGTGAGAGACCTTTCAAAGAAGGCAAGCAGACTTGAGATGAAATTCTCAGCTCTCACATAAAAACCAAGGATGGCAATGCATGCCCGTAACCTCAGAGTCTGGAACTCCGAGACAGGCAGATAGTTTCCAGGAGCTGCCAGCTAGCCTAGCTGAAAGAATGAGTTAGCTTTGGGTTAAGGAGGGACCTTGACAGACAGAACAAGAGAGGACAACACCTGACATCCTCCTCTGGCCTCCACACATGACTGTGTGCACTCACACACATGAATAATAAAACACGAAACAGTACAGAGAACAGTGAGCTGAAATCCGCCTCAACCTGGAACCTCGGAAAGCTATCTTATTTGGGAATAGTTCTTCACAAATGGAATTAGTATAGAGTCTCAAAATGGTATGATGCTAGACTCAGGGTGAGCACAATTATCTACGGACTTCTTTTCATAAACGGAGGACCCACACAAGACTAACCATGTGGCAGCAGGCTGGAATTGCGCTAGCATGAGCCAAGCAAAACCAGGAGCCAGCCAGCAGAAAGCTAGAGAAAAGGAACATTCTCCGCTGACCTTCAAAGGGAGCACAGCCCTGGGGGACCCCAGGCTTTACACTTTTGACCTCCAGACTGAAAGAAAACAATTTTCTCTTAAGCCACCAATCTTTAGCATGGCTTCTGCAGCCTCAGCAAGATGACATGCTTACTGATTTAAAAAGCAGCCAGCATTCTGGAGGGGAGGGAGAAGGATTGGGAGTTCAAAGCCAAACCAAGCTATATGAGACTAGGGGGACAGAAGGATGGCTCAGCAGTTCAGAGCACAGAGGACCACCTACATCAGGTGGCATACAACGACCTGTCACTCCAACTTCAGGGGGATCCCACACCTCTGGTCTCCTCAAGTACTGCAGTCACATACATATAGACAAACATAATTTGAAAAATAATAAAATTTAAAAATAGCATTAATAACAAGAGACCTATTTTAAAAAGGCTTTCTACACTGGACTATACATGCCCAAGGTTTCAAAAGCAGAATATAGTATTCATGAGGACAAGGACACAAATGTTCAGCTTAGGTAAACACATACAATGTGCCTTCACACAATGCTGTGCTGGGAACCGGTTAGCTCAGAGAACTTCCGATGACTAGATAATTTTGTCGACGGTCCTATGGCTCTCTCTCCTTTTGAAGCTAAGCTGCTTCACAGTCTATCAGGAATCACCTCCCATGGCCCCTTTTCTGGTGTTTTAATTATTTCCTATTGGCTGAAAATTTCATACAGCTCAAAGTACTAAAATTGATTTTCTCAAGTCATGTTCTTTAAGCAAAAAATAGACTGCACTTTATGTATAATATATGTACATAATATGTAGAGGACTGGAGCCTCCACAGAGAAAGTTTTCCCAAACCTAGGAAAGGGTGTATATTTTTTCCTTCTATAGACTCTCTATGTTTATTAACAAGGCTCTGAGAAACCCTACAGTAAAAAACAAAACAAAACAAATCTGTTAAACATGGACTCTCTTTGTGGCGGTTTGAGTGTTTGGTTTATGGTGTGCTGTTTGAAAAGGATTAGGAAATGCTGTTGGTAAACGTGTGTCACTAAGGGTGGGCTTGGAGGTTTCAAAAGCGCACACAAGGCCCAATGTGTGTCTGTGTTTATCTCTGTCTCTCTGTCTGTCTGCCTGCCCGCTTGTCTGCCACCCCCTTCCCTACTGCTTATGAATCAGATCTAAGGGCTCAGCTACTGCTCCAGGGCCATGCCTGCCTATCTGCCACCATCATGCTCCCTACCGTGGTTAAGGACTCTAAAACTCAATAAAAATGCTTTCTCTTGTAAGCTGCCTTGGTCATGGTGTCCCTGCACAGCAACAGAACAGTAACCGAGATGCTCCTAATTCCCCATCCCTGCTGTTAAAGCACTTACTTGGTTTGGATGTGAGTATTGTGACCCTTGTAAAAAAGAATCCACTTCACTTCTTCATCGTCTATCATTGGCAGCTGTCAGTACAATAAAATCAGATGAATGGAATGGCAGAAGGTTACTCTGCCATTTGCTAGATCTTAACTTGTACATCAGTTAGTGGTGTGTGGTCTTTTACTCCTGCTTCATCTCCCTTTGATCCCCCAGAGCTGGCTACTTAGCTGCACTAACTAAATGAATGAATGAGCTTTAAGGTGAGAGACCCTGCAAAAAAATAAAAAGAGCCATATCACACACACACAGACAGACACACACACACAGACAGACACAAAGTAAAAATAATAAGACAAACTTCTCTCTCTACGGTTCTTAAGCAAATGTCTCAACCCTGATGATCATAAAGTATTTTCTCTTTTAAAACAGGCATTATCTCAGCTGGGCATGGTAGTGCACACCTTTCACCCCAGCGCTCAGAGGAGGTTGGAACTGCAGAGTTCAAAGGTAGCCTTGTCTACAGCGTATTTCAGGATAGCCAGGGCTACACCACAGAGAAATCCTGTCTCAAAAAACAAACAAACAAAAGACTGTAGACATCTCCTTCAATTTACTCATCCTTCCCCTCTTCCCAGTTAAGTCTGTCATTTAAAGCCACAGCAATACAAATTTGCTAGTAGGCATGCCGGGAACACAGAAATGTTTGCCTTGGATAGGACTGGCAACACTAACATTTTATCAGCCTAAAACTTTTTTAAACGTAGTAACTTAGGCCTAGCCATAGGTCTGAAAAGCTAAGGATGAACAAACTGGGCCTCTTTCGGTCTGGAATTGGTCAGGGTACAGCTATTTTGATCAAATCCACCTGCTCTTCTGAACCCAAGTCTTTCGACCTAGACACTCTCTCTATCCTTGCAATGAGAAGGCGCCTACCAGCCATTACTGAGAGGGGGAGGGGGAAATGGCATAAAGTCAGAATCAGAACTGTTTTCTCAAAACTGGGCTAAAGATTCCCTATTGAGTAAACTCAGGCGGAGTCAAAGTAATTGCTGTTCTCGTCAATCAGCGACATAATAAAAGGACTTTGTCAAGAGTATATATTCCCTGAGGGGCCCACCTGCCCCTTATCAACACTTAATCTGCATGTTTCAGACTGTTACTATGTTTCCAACATGGCTGAAATGTTACTTTGAAGCAAACCACAACACTGGCGTAGTCACATCCATAGGGTCTACCTCCCAAGTACAGCAAGTTACTCAACTAAACGAGCTAACTATGTTACTGCCCTTCACCGGGAACTCTAACTACACAAAACACTGCCAACAAATGATCTAATCAGATCCGGAATGCTGAAGTGTAACAAGATCCTATTTTTTTTAATTTATTGTTTTGTTTGTTTTTGAGACAGGGTCCTATTTTTAAAGAAAGGATTTTAGCAAGCAAGAGATGCCATGAAGATAGAAATGTCCCCGGAAGCATTCTAGTCACCTAACCATTTCCATTTCCTTTCTAAAATTAGAAAAAATTCCACTGAAAGTGTTCAGAAACAGCTTCATCCTATCGAGAGGGGAATTTAAAAGATTTCTTTCGGCCGGGCGGTGGTGGCGCACGCCTTTAATCCCAGCACTCGGGAGGCAGAGGCAGGAGGATCTCTGTGAGTTCGAGGCCAGCCTGGTCTACAAGAGCTAGTTCCAGGACAGGAACCAAAAGCTACGGAGAAACCCTGTCTCGAAAAAAAAAAAAAAAAAAAAAAAAAAGATTTCTTTCGGGCATATCAAAACTTGCCAAGGGCCAGGGAGACCTGAAGCCTGATAACCTGAGTTCCAACCCCAGGGAACAACAGAACAACTGCAAAATGTTCTCCTCTAACATCTACACAAGTGCTAAATGCGCGCGCGCGCACGCACACACACACACACACACAATAAATAAATAAATAAATAAGCAATTTTTTCAGAGTCATACCAAATACGCAGGTACCTGCCACTTAAGAAATACATTACAGACACATTTGAAGTCCCAGAGGATTCTGCCCAGAGCTTTTCATCTCTCCCCAAGGTGACGGCCACTCTAAATTCGGTGTCCATCTCCCACACACTCACATATTTTTATTGTGTAAGTATAAATCCATAAAAATACGGTAGCATCTCATTCTTTTCATAAATTTTATTTGTTTAAAAGTGACTGTGGAGCACGCGTGAAAGAACAGAGGATGTGCAACAGTACCGCATCCTTGGCTACCTTGTCTCTAGATCAAGGACCACAGGTTTCCTGCACATATGCACAGAGACAAACTACACAGAGAGAAAAAGCAATGCACAGCGGCATATCTGCCTCTGCTTTCTATCCATACACATTACTTTCTGCTCTGAAAACATATCTGGTACACTCTTCTCTAAATTACAGAGAACTCCTTACTTCTCCCTTAAATGTATGGAGAAAATAATTTAATTATTTACCTATTAGAAAAGTTAGTTCCAGCTGAGCCGTGGTGGCGCACACCTTTAATCCCAGTACTCTGAAGGCAGAGGCAGGGAGATCTCTGTGAGTTCAAGGCCATCCTGGTCTACAAAGTGAGTTCCAGGACAACCAGGACTATTACACAGAGAAACCCTGTCTTGAAAAAAATGAGAGAGGGAGGAGGGAGGAGGGAGAGAGGGAAATTTGAGTTCCAGGGAGATAGCTTAGTGTCCAAAGGTTCTTAATGCTCTGAGTCTGATCCCTGGGACTAACAAGGTAGAAAGAACTCTAGAAAGAAAAGATTCACTCTCAAGTTTTTCTCTCACCTCCACATACGCACCATGGCACAAGTGTCCCACATACACTGATATGTGCATGTCTGTGTGTATTTAAAAGTTATTTCTAAACTTTTTTAAAGATGTACTTATTTATTATGTATACAGTGTTCTGCCTGCTTGTGTGCCTTCAGGCCAGAAGAGAAAGTCAAATCTCATTACAGAGAGACGGTTGTGAGCAACCATATGGGTACTAGGAATTGAACTCAGGGCCTCTGGAAGAACAGCCAGGGCTGTTAACTGATGAGCCCCATTTCTAAACTTTTTGTTGTAACAGTTGTTCATTTTTTTGAGGCAAGATCTCTTGCAACCGAAGCTGATCTTTAATTTGTTATGTAGAAGAGGCTAGCCTTCAACTCCTAGTCCTCCTTCCTCTATCTCTCAAGCGCTGGGTTTAACGGTGTGTGCCACACCCAGCTAATTCTACTCTTCTATATTACACATTCTGTAACAAATAACACAATGCTCCAAGCACATGCACACACGTACAGAATAAATTCCCACAAGTTCAATTGCTCTGCTAACCTGAGTACATACTCTCAGCCACTATGAGTGGTAATTACTTTGTAGCATTGTTTTGGATGTTTCTTAACCTACATAAATATCAGACTATACATAATCTTCTACAACACCAACTTGTGTTTTTGTTTTTTAGAAACAGGATCTCCTTAACCCCTGTTTGACTCAAACTCCGTATCTTGTCAAAATAACAACCTTCCTGTCTTGGCCTCCCAAGTTCTGTGATTACGAGCATGTCCCACCACGTACATCTCTACAACTAGCCTTTGGGGTCTATCCTTAGTTTCTTCTTCTTTTGGTTTTTTTAGATGTATTTGTTTATTATGTATAGTGCTCTGCCTGCATGTGACCCTGCAGGCCAGAAGAGGGCATCAGATCTCATTACAGATGATTATGAGCCATCTGTAATGTGCTGCTGGGAATTGAACTCTGAGTCATCTCTTCAGCCCTAACCTTATAGTATAAAGATTCAGTCATGCCACACATACATGGTGTTTATGTACACATACTATATATATATATATATATATATATATACACACATTATATATTGTGTGCATATATAGATAATTTTTAACTTGAGGACATTTTCATGACTCAAAGAGAAGAGTATCTATGACCTGAAATAAGGGTTTAATGGAGGACTCACCAACCTAACAGATCATCTGCAGAAATAACTGACTTGCTGAAGATGCGTCCCACCCATAAAACCTCTCACAAACTGCCATTTTACTGTAGTAAAAACACTCCCTTCGAGCCGGGTGGTGGTGGCGCATGCCTTTAATTCCAGCACTCGGGAGGCAGAGGCAGGCGGATCTCTGTGAGTTCCAGCCTGGTCTACAGAGCTAGTTCCAGGACAGGCTCCAAAACCACAGAGAAACCCTGTCTCGGAAAAACAAAAAAAACAAAAAACAAAAAAAACCACTCCCTTCATCGATGCTTCTGTAACAGTTCCACGGGAGGTGGGAGGTGACATGCAAAGGAGTAGAGACCAACACTTTGACAAACGGAGGGGAAAAAAGATACCTTGAAAATAATAATTCAAGCCCAATCCCAACCCCTATTTTCTGCTTAACCTTTCCCCTCCAAATGTCATCATTAAGTAACCCAATTATTTTAATTAGTGTTTCTTTGATACAAGATAATCACTAACAATTTAGTAACAAAATTACATTGCTAGGGCTGGGAAGTGGCTCAGTTGGTAGGGCACTTGGCTAGCACACACGAAGCCCAAAGCCCAGCGTTCAGTCCTTAGGACTCCATAAAAGCAGGCAGGGTAACGTGCACCCTGTAGTCCTTGCACTCAGGAAGAGGGTGCAGAAAGATCAAAAGTCCAAGGTTGCCCTCAGCTACCTAGTGAGTCTGAGGCCAACCTGGACTAAATTGAGACCCTTATCTCAAAAACGAGACAAACAAACCATTTAAACTCCCTGGAGGCACTGAATATCATACTGGAGATTTATCTATCAATATTATACTTTCTGTTAAATTATCTTATTTTAAATTTACCAACATACATAAGCGTTGAAATTACAATATATGGCTAATGTTATTATCTCTGAGAATCCTTGGCAAACTAAGATTGAGGTTAATTACCAACGTGACCACTACGGTAGTTCATTTTGCTGGCTCACTGACCATTCCTGCCTCCCATTTTCCCTCCAACCCAAAAAGACTCATTCTTTGTTGGTGTCCATCCAGCGAGAGCAAGAACACATATAACCACATACTGTGTCCAAGTAATCAACTAAATAAATAAATAAATAAATAAATAAAGATGCTCCCAACACACATACATCCAAACCCGGGTCTCATGTCTCTCATGGTCATGCTATTCCTCTGGATGCATAAACCAAATGACGCATGGCCATTCCTTGCTATGGAGCGGACCATAGTAAAAATCATGGTTTCTATTATTACTATAAAAAAAATCCCAACTAACAGTTTTAAAATGAACTGGTTGAATAATTAAACCAACATCAACTAGCAGGTTTAAGGACAAGTTTAATTATAACCATGATGCTATGATCCTCTGACTCATACTGGCCCTCTCCCTTTGGGGAGGCTTATGACTGACAGTATAGGATTTCAAGAGAAGACTGTGTGGGTGGAGAAGTGAAGGTTAAGGAAAAGCCGAGTCACTCCAGGGAAAATCCGTGTCACTTCACAGGTCAAAGCCCCAAACTGAAAACAACCTCTTCCTTTCCTATCTGCCTGACCCAATCTGGTCCCTGTCAGGAGACCTGCGGACACCACCTTCTGAGCAGAACCCCCAGAAGGAACGCTGTGAGTCCCAGACGGGCTTATCGCCGCCATCAGAGCACTGACAGGCATTTCTTATCAACACTTGTAAACAAAAAAGCACCTTAGAATGGCTAACAAGGACCATGCCTGGCTAGAAGTAAACAGAACCCTGCAAGGGCTGCCTCTAATGCCAACTACTTAGGAGGCTGACGTATAGACAAGTTCAAAGCCAGCCTGGGCAGCACTGTAACACTAGATAGATAGATAGATAGATAGATAGATAGATAGATAGATAGGTAGGCAGACGATAGATAGACAGATGATAGATAGATAGATAGATAGATAGACAGACAGATGATAGATAGATAGATAGACAGACAGACAGACAGATAGATAGATATAACAACCAACCAAATAAATAAATCAAAACAAAGCAGAAACCTGGATGAGCACACAGCACCTTACCGGCCTAGTATGAACCCATCATGATTCGCTACTGCCCTACACTTTTGCCTGCTCCTCTCCCACATTGGCAGAATTGATTTTCCTAAGGTTCATGCATTTGCTCCCCTGGGCGTTACACAGCAACGTCCAAGTTTTAGGACTAGGAAAGGGCAAGAGAAGGAAGGGTTCTTCTGTTCCTCCTGGGAGAACAGAGCTCAGTTGGCTCACTGTGTAAGTTTCCATGAACTTTTTATTTCAATCACTATCTACTAAGAGTTTACTATATGCAGGTCATAGTGTATTATTTTTCCAAAACCAATGCATGAATTGTTTCTTATCAGTTCCAAACTTCCTTCCTCTAAATACTTAATAGCAAGCTTAAATATTTTAAAGAGGGGAAAAAAGTCCACCTCACAAAGGTTGCATCAGAATTCCCCTTGTCTAGCTGGGGGCTAGACAGCAAGCTTATTGTTGACAAGAATGCTTGTACTTTTGCTAACACAGTAACGGGATTCTACCAAAACAAACACAGCGCCCAAAGGATGTGCACTAAATTACTAATATACATATACTGTGAGGATGAACGGAAATTATATCATTAGGCTAATAAATACCACCTGGAGATAATGTATGCCCTACCTACCAGGTATGGATCTCAGAAATCGCAAAACTTCCGAAAATGAAAACACTTAAAAGCACAGGGTCTGAATTCAGCTGTAAACCATGCACAGAAAACACAGCGCCAGTTCACACGCATATCCATCAAGTGTCCTAATAGAGATCTGTAGTCCTTACAAGGTCATCATCATCATGACTGTTATCACTATTATTATTATTATTTCTGAAAAATCTCGCCACAGCTACCTTACTTTGGGGAGAACACATTTCGACTCAAGAAACCGGACAAGCACTTAAGCCGACAACCTCCTTAAAAGCGAGGCAGCGACAACTCCGAGGACCGGCAAGGCGCGATGGGCTAGCTATGCACCAAGGGTGCACAAGGGAGCAGGAAACGAGATGAGACCCCCTCGTCCCCGCCAGGTGCCCCCGCGCGCCTCAGTGACCAACTCCCTCGCCTGGGAAAGTTGAACCCAGAGACATCCCCGCCCCTCGGGCGCCGCGCCGTCGCCAAGGCGACCGCCCCCACCCCACCGCAGCGGACCCTACCGCTCTGCAGCCCGCGGCGGCCTCGGGCTCGGCTCCCAGCGCCGCCGGGACCGGGGATACGGAGCCCAGAGACCCGGAAGGCGGGCGCGGGGGAGGATGCGAAAAGGCACGGTCCCCCTCCGTCCGCGGGGTCCGCGCCGGCCCCGGCGTCCTCACCCTTCACTTTGCCGAAGGTGCCGACGCCCAGCGTGTCCCCCAGGATGTAGTGGCCGATCTTCACCCGCCCGTCGTGCTTCTGCTTCTCGGCCGTCGCCATCTTTCTCCAGGAACTGAGTCTGCGCATGGCGCCGCGGGAGGGGGCGGAGGGGGCGGGTAGGGCCGCGCCGGGGGCGGGCGGGTGCCGAGGGGGTGGGGACGCGGGTGCGCCGCGGCGGGGCGCAGTCGCCGGCCGCCGCCCGCTCAGGCCCCGCAGTCCCCGCAGCCGGCCGCCGAGCGCACTCGCTCCCCCTGGCGGGCTGGGCGGCGGGGTGGCGGGAGCGGCGCCGGTACTCGCCTCGGCGCCCCGCATCCCTCTGCGCGCGCCCGCCCGCCCACCTGCGCGCGGGGGTGGAGGGGGCTCCCTAGCGGCCCCTCCAGTGGCCACACCAGGGTCTGCGGGTGAGGGTTCAGTCCCCCCTGTAATTCCCACGAGGGCTACGCAGAAACGTTGCCCCGGGACAGTGCAGTGTGCTTTGAAACATGGCAAGGGACACCGCCCTGCCACTGACTTCTAACCTTGGTTTTCATCTCAGTGGCATCTGGAAGCCCGGGGTGTTTTCACTTGCACTTTTAATACTTCCCACTGCTTAAAAAAAAAAAAAAAAGAAAGAAAGAAAAGAAAAAAACAAAACAAAACAAAAAGACTCTGAGCCGGTTACTACTATTGGTCACCGCAGAGCTCAAGCAGTCTGGAGAGTCTTCCGTCCTAGGAAATTTGCTACCCTCAAATTTATCCTGTGGCGAGCAGCAGGCTGGAAATGTGTGCCCCTGTGTGTGTTTACGGAAAAGAGAGATGTTATCCCGAACGTATGGTGAAGAGAAATTAATATTTTTACATTATCACTGAAATGTACACTTTCTCTGCACTAAAAAAAAGGATTGTATTGTTGGTATAAACAGAGCCATAACATTACAAAGAAAATGTTTGTAACAGAAATTTCACGTGAGTCTGTTACACAATAGGCAAAATCAACCGCATTATCATTTTTTAAAAAATGTGTATGCCTCCTTCAGTTTTGCAATTTCAATTTCTGTCGATGTCAATGAACAAAATGGTCAGTCTTCATGAAGGGAGTTTTTGTTTTGTTTTGTTTTAAGAACCTAGAAAAGCCATTTTTCTTCGGGATGAAAATTGTCAGGTCTCCTAGTTTCCTCATCTTCTAGCTTCAGACATCAAAGTGGTGTTAAGTGCTGGTTTGTTCAAGGAAAGCAGGGGAAAGAAATCCAATTGGAACTTAGTGCGCTGATTCTCAACCTTACTAATGCTGAGACCCTTTAATACTCATGTTGTGGAGACCCCCCAGCCATACAGTTATTTTTGTTGCTACTTCATGACTGTAATTTTGTTACTGTTACCGTTCGTATTGTAAATATCCGTGGACAGGCAACCCCTGTAAAAGGGTCATTTGACCCACAAAGGGATCCTGACCTACAGGTTGAGAACCTCTTGTTTACAGCATTTCATAAGCAGAGACCAGTTGTGGATAGTCAACTCCCTACCTTACACTTAGGTTGAAAAGTAAAATAAGACTTTGTTTGTTTTGTTTTTTGAGACAGGGTTTCTCTGTGTGTAGCTCTGACTGTCCTGGAACTCACTCTGTAGACCAGGCTGGTCTCAAACTCACAGGAAAATAAGACATTTTTGATAGCTGGTGTATTTGAGCGACTGACTTTAACTTTTCTTCTTTGCCTTGTGAGGCTTTTTGGATTCCTATAAGGCAGAAATAGCTCTGAATTCTATTAAGGAGGGTGAAACAGCATCTTAATTCACTTCATAGCTAGGATTTGGCCTAAGGGGTTTCTGCTATTTATTTCAATCTAAAAGAAATAGCTGGACTAAGGCTGTAACTCAGTTGATAGAGCGCTTGCCTAGCTTGGGTGAAGCTGTAGGTTTGAGGTTTGATCCCCAGCAGCTCACAAAAGTGAGCATGATAGCTTGTGTCTGAAAATCTTAGCACTCGACATTACGGTGGGGGGGGGGGGGGGTGTCAGAAATTCTGCTACCTAGGGACTTTGAGGCCACCCCGAACCACATAAGACCTCTCAAACCTAACACAAACTAAGGTAGGAGAGATGGCTCAACAGTTAAAGGCACACACTGCCAAGCCTGAAGACCTGAATTTGAACCCCAGAACCTACATGGCAGAAGGAGAGAACAGACTCCCAGAAGGTATCCTCTGATCTCCACCTGCATGCCTACACATAAACACATTAAGTAACGTTTAAAATAAAGAAAAGAATAACAGAATACTCCTTGTGCCAGTTACATCACTAGGGTGTTGCAAAAGAGTAAACAGGAACTGAGTTTTGTAAAAAACCATTTGCAATTTCTCCTGAAACTATTAAAGACTTGAGAATCTAACACACAATCGAGCATGAAGGCGCATCCTCGACCCCAGCTCTTCTAGAGAAGCAGATGTGGCAATGAGTTCCAGGGCTACATAAAGGGCTCCAGGCTGCAGGACTGAGACTGTCTCCAAAGGAAAAGTAAAAACAATCTTCAAAAGCTAAAGATCAACCAGGCAGGGGCTGGAGAGATGGCTCGGTGGTTAAGAGCACTGGCTGCTCTTCCAGAGGTTCTGAGTTCAATTCCCAGCAACCACATGGTGGCTCACAACCATCTGTAATGAGATATGGCGCCCTCTTCTGGCACACAGGTATACATGGAGGCAGAATGCTGTATATATAATAAATAAATCTTAAAAAAAAAAAAAAAGATCCACCAGGCAGTAATGGTGCACCCCCTTTAGTCCCAGGACTTGGAAGGCAGAGACAGGTGGATTTCTGTGAGTTCAAGGTCAGCCTGGTCTACAGAGTGAGTTCCAAGATAGCCAGGACTGTTTCACAAAGAAGAACAAAAAAAGTTGAAAATCATACAAAGGCAACTGGAAGGCTTTATTTTTTTCATTTTTATTTTGTTTTTATAAAGTGTTATTATCAGATACAATTAGAGTTAACACACAGAGTTTAAAGTCTCAAAAATCCTAGAATCAAAATAAAAACTCTGAGAAAGTGTAAAGACAAATGTCTATCACACATTTGTTCTTGGTTTTCTTTTTTAATTTTCCTTGGAAACACATTTTTAAGTCAATTTAACACTTTGATTTGCCTTCCCATAGTCTCAGTTAGAAATTGACTCTAATAAACCACACACTTTAAATTTTGTAATTTGGTAAAATTTTATTGTTAAACCTGTTTAAACAAAAGATAATTAATTTAAAAATTTTAAAAATGAAGAAATGCACTCCGGTATTATTTTCACTCCCAGCCTATTCATTGTTTTTAATAAATAAAGCTGCCTGCGAAGACCAGCATGCAAACAGCCACACTAGTCAGTCAAACAGGCCAGGCAGCAGTAGCTTTTATTGTTGAAAAGAATTATGTTCTTCAATATTGACTAGTTTCATGTTCATTCTTAGTTTTGGGTTTAAGGTTTATTTGTTTTTATTTTATGTGCACCAGTGTTTTGTCTGTATGTATGTCTGTGAGGGTGTCAGATCCCCTGAAACTGGAGTTACAGGCAGTTGTGAGCTGCCATGTGGTTGCTGGAAATTGAACCCAGGACCTCTGGAAGAGCAGCCAGTGCTCTTAATCCCTGAGCCATCTCTCCAACCCCTACTTTTTATTTTAAAGTCTTCAATAAAGCCTACATTTTCTGGTTGTGTGGAAAGTCTGAAATAGCAAGTCAAACCGTTGGGCAGGAACTTAGAGATTGTCTTATCTATTGACCACAGCTGGGGCTTAAGTAGCTTTACATGCTCAGGGTTTTAAGGGTTTTGTTTGGAGGGATTGTGTTGTTGTTAGTTTGGGAGTGAGGAGTTTGTTTTGTTTTTCTTATTTTGAGTTAAAACTCCAATCAAATTGAGTGTCTGAAATAATAAAGAATAAGCTCTATAGCACTTTGCTTCTTCTCTATCCTTCCTGTTTGTTTGGGTTTTTATTTTTTTAATGTTGATACACTTTCTTCTACCTTATTTTCATTCAGTCTTGCACTGATCCATCTCCAAACCTTCACTTTCTTCATCTGCTTTTTAGTTCCAGGCACTATGAAAACTGACATTTTTTAATGAAATGAAAAGTCATGGTTCCTACTGTTAAGAAAGGTGAAAAGTATCATATTCTACTGAGAGAATTCTTTGTATTCTACTTACCTAGCCATGATGGAATATGTAGTGATATTTCGTTTGCTTTTTAATAAATAAAGCTGCCTGAGAAGACCAGAATGCAAAACAGCCACACTAGTCAGTCAAACAGGCCAGGCAGTAGTAACAGACACCTTTAATCCCAGCAGACTGATCTTCATGTTGAACCCCAATATCTGTCTCTGGGTTTCAATTATTCATGCTATACTTGACGTCCAATGTTTGAGGTATGAATTCACAAAAAACCCGATTGCCTGTGGCTTTACAGTCACCGGCATCACCAGAGCTACAAGTCACTGCTATGGGCTAGAGTCACTGCCCTACAGGCTAGGTTTTTCTTTTTTATCTCCTGGTGGACTCTCTCCCTGAACCCCTTTCTCAGCCTGCTGACAAACTAGGTAGCTGCCTTGAAATACAGTTAGGCTTTTACTGTTCTACACAGCAGCAATCAGCCACACATCTTCAACATCGACGGCAGATTTGGTAAGACAATTGGGAATTCTGAAAGGGAGGAATTAGTTAAAGGAGAGAGGTTTTTCCCACATTAAAAAATGGGAGACACCATTCCATTGAAGGGCTTTGTGTCTCTGTATGATAATTCCCTAGACAGTCACTTTTCTTGCTATTTTGTCTCAATCATGAGAAAAAGTCACTAACATTGCATTCTTTGTTATCAGATAATCTGCAGGATATTACACTATATTTAGATATTACTGACTAAATGCATGCATCTCCAAAATGTATATGTTAAAATTCTACCATTACTTTGAGGATCAATTAGGTCATGAAGGTAAAGACCACAGGAATAGAATTCGTGCCTTTAAAGACTGCAGAGAGCTCTCTTTCCACCATGTAGGAAGACAACACAAGGAACCAACCTTACAAATTATTCAACTTTTCACAATTTCTTCTTGAAAATAGTGTCAGACCCCATAAATTAAGAGCTCAATCCCATAGAACCACTTTCCCTATCTGTTGTCAACTATCTATTTTGTACTTCTGTACATCACAGCCTACAAACCTTTCCTCTAGTTCTGTTTTCTACATCAGCTCACACAACCAAAGAAAACAGTTTGTTTAGACAGTTTACTTAAATAGTTAATTACAGATGATGTCACAAAAGATTCACTCAGATGCAAGAGGTTGTAGGTGGAGTTTTCCTGTCTGGGGAGCCATTCTTAAAGAATCACTCAGAAGCTTAATATTATTAAAATTCTTGGTCAATAGCTCAGGCTTGTTACTAACTACCTCTTACAACTTAACCCATTTCTACTAGCCTATCTATGTGCTGACCCGAGGCTCATGGCTTTTACTTCTATCCCATTTTGTATATCCGGCTGCATCGACTGGTGACTCCTCTGACTCTGCCCTTCCTTATCCCATCATTCTCAGTTTGGCTTTCCTATATTACCTTAAAATCTGTTCAGCTCTTGGCTAGTTAACTTGTTTATTAAGCCAATCACAGCAACAAGTCTTCACAGTGTGCACAAGGAGATTATTCCACAGCAAGAGGCAGATCAGGCAGAGAATTTAGGAAGAGGTAGCCAAGTCCACTCCCAACAATAAGCACCCAGAAACTTGTAAATGTTCAGTAATCCAAACCACGTACTTTCGTGTGGTGGAATATTAGTTTAAGATGTGTACACTTGTTTATTCTATGGAATATTTGTTTAATGATGAAATGATGTGCTGCGTTGTTTTATGTTGCATTTGTTTAACTATGTAAAACTGTGCTACTTTGCGTGTCTAAAACACCTGATTGGTCTAATAAAGCACTGACTGAATGACCAATAGCTAGACAGGAGAGAGGAATAGGTGGGGCTGCCAGGCAGAGAGAATAAATAGGAGAAGAAAGAAGAGCTGGACTTAAGAAAAGGAGAAGGAAAAGAAGATGTCAGGGCCAGGCATCCAGACAGACACAGAGTAAGAAAGAAAGGAACAGAGAATAGAGAAATGTAAAAGCCCGGAGGCAAGAGATAAACAGGATAATTTAAGTAAAGAAAAGCTAGTTAGAAAAAAGCCAAGCTAAGGCTGGCCATTCATAAGTAAGAATAAGTCTCCAAGCATTTGTTTGGGAGCTGGATGGCAGAACCCTAAAAGAGGAAAAGAAAACCAAAAACTGAAAGACCCAGATAAATCCAGACCCCCTAGTAGGAAGAATAGAGCCAAAAATCTAGGTTAGCCAGTTCAGTGACTCTATTCCAGGAACTAGCTGACCAAAAAGTTAGATTATAATCTTAAAAATAATCTTGAGAAATGGGGAGTTACCCCCTTGTGATTATCACTGGTATTTTTGGAATTTTCCAATGACGCCCTCCCTATCTGCTTTGGGTTGTGGTTTCATCTCTTAAATACCTCTTTTCCCAGCTACTCAGGGTCGAACTCCTGTATCCCACGGGATATGAATCTTGGCCCCAGCACGCTGGTTCCTGTCAATAAACCTCGTGTGATTGCAGCAAGGATTGTCTCTCGTGAGTTCCTGGGAGGTCGTGTTATTCCGAGACTTGAGTGAGAGTCTTCCCACTTTGGGGGTCTTTCAAAACAAAAACAAAAACTACACTTTTGTGTCTTTGCAGAGTCTACATTACATAAGCAGGAGGAATGAATTCAACTTCACCTCTTTGCCCTTTATGGATATGGGGAGATAGGGCTGAGTGTCAATTTTCTAACCACAGGGCTGGATCTTTCAGTGAGCATGCCCCATCTTAGGGTATCACAGAATCCTTTTGTTAAAACAAAAGATGTTCCTATTCTATGCGTGGAAGATTGCAAAGGCACCTGGTGCTTTGTCAGGAGCAGGGTTCAAATCCAAAAGTTGACAAAAGATTTTTCTAGTGCCTCTTTCTACAAAGGTGTTAGAAGCTGTGAGCCAGGAACCAAGTGCAGATATCAAACATCTATTTGTCTTTCTATCACTGAAACAGCAGCCCAAACTCCTGTGCCTTCTTAGTCTTTTCTCAGTTGAGATTTCCAAGTTTTGCGTCCTTGGCAGTGTTGGGAGCACTGGTACATTGTAGATTATCCCAGTAAAATTCATCCGGTGCTTTTCTCGTAGCTAGATTGCTGGTGGACTTAGCGGAACAAAAACGGACTAATGTCTGCTTTTGTGGCCCAATCCAAGCCACATCCTGTTGTCAGGATTCATCCTGTCCATCTTGACCGTGGTTACCTGCCTTTGTCACGTTTTCCTCTCGTCGTTACTCTGTTTCCTCTTTCCAAAGTTTGCAAGGAAATCACTAATGAAAGTCCATCCTTAAGAACTAGAAATTTAGGGCTGGAGAAGTGGTTCAGTGGATAAGTAGTTAAGAGAACATATTGGCCTTCCAGAGGTCATAATCCATCATTGAGAGGTGACTAAAAGCAGCAAGCAGTTATTGTTCACCCCATGGCTTGAAAATAAGACTACTACCACAGTTTCAAGTCAAACTTGAAGCCGGGCGATGGTGGTGCACGCCTTTAATCCCAGCACTCGGGAGGCAGAGGCAGGCAGATCTCTGTGAGTTCGAGACCAGCCTGGTCTACAAGAGCTAGTTCCAGGACAGGCTCCAAAACCACAGAGAAACCCTGTCTCGAAAAACCAAAAAAAAAAAAAAAAAACTTGAAGCAAGCTCTAATTCAATACTTGCCAGATGGATGGACTCAGGCCAGGGCCAGATCCTCGGAAGTGGCCCCAGACCAAGTATTGCAAGGGCTTAAGAAGGAAAGCTCATAGTTCATTGCATTTTCCATCATGTCCAATCAGGAGCACGTGTATACCCTGAAGTATCTCCTGCCTGTGCACCTCCAGCCCACATGTAATATAGCACATCAGGAAGATGGCTCAAAGTTGTTTAGGGGAGTGAAAACATGTCACTTGTTTTCTTGATGAATTTATTGAAGTAAAATTGACATGCAGTGAAATTTCCCTGTTGTAGATGTAGCATTCAATGAGTTTAGAAAATCATATTCAGTTGTCTTAACTGGAACCACTGTGAATATAGAATACTTTAATTACCCACCCAAATTTTGTTACAGTCTTGCCTCTTTTAGAATGTCCTTTCTCTTAGCATAATCTTAGAGCAGTGGTTCTCAAGTAGTGGGTCACATGGGTCACCTAACACCATCAGAAAATACTGATGTTTACAATTCATAGCAGTAGCAAAATTACAGTTATGAAGTAGCAATGAAAATAATTTTATGGTTGGAGTCGTCACTGCATGAAGAACTGTATTAAGCGGCCACAGCTCTAGGAAGGTAGAGAAGCACTACCTTTGCATGTTGGGTAACAGTTTCCTCCAAGATTGAAACATTCTATCCTGCAGGGATGCTCCTTTAGCAGAAAGGTAAACAACTTAAAAGAACTTCAAGAGTCCCTGAAACTGACTGGATTCACTGGGTTCCTCCCTGCCAGAGTAAAAAACAAAAGCTGATAGTCCCTCTCAGATGAGCCAGGCTGCCAAGATGTCTCTTAGACAAGTCAAAGGATAAATAAGACTCAGAGACCAGAACAGACTAGCTGAGGTGGGAGGAGCAGCTGAGCTGCCTGGAGGAGGTTTAGACCAACTGAGGCACCTGGAAAGGTGTAGGGGCGGAAATATGCAGGCCCAAATTCCACATGGTCTGCTGGTCAGAAATCTGAGTGACTTACAAACACAATATGCACCTTCCACGCAGGAGGGGATTGCCTGGCTCTTTTGAAGTAAAGCAAACCTGGTGGCATCCCAACAGGTGTCAGGATATGCTAAGATAGTTCTGTTCCTTCTGTTGTAAATTATGAGGTCACCTGGGGAAGAGGTGTTCTCAGTCTACAGGACAAAATAGACATAAACAAGATGTGACTTAAGTCATACACACACACACACACCCTCCCCCCCAGGAAACAGAATGCTAATGAAGTTTTATTTTATTTTATTTTTTTTAAATTTATTTATTTATTAAAGATTTCTGTCTCTTCCCAGCCACCGCCTCCCATTTCCCTCCCCCTCCCCTAATTAAGTCCCCCCCCCCTCAGCCCGAAAAGCAATCAGGGTTCCCTGTCCTGTGGGAAGTCCAAGGAACCCCCCACCTCCATCCAGGTCTAGTAAGTTGAGCATCCAAACTGCCTAGGCTCCCACAAAGCCAGTACGTGCAGTAGGATCAGAGCTAATGAAGTTTTTATTACCTTCCCTTTCAGTTTACATTGATATAAAAGCTATTTAAAAAAACAAACACAGGCGATTTCAGGATTTGAATGATCACTCCCGATACTGTCCAGTAAATTGTGTCTTTATTCCCACACCTCTACACTGGTGAGAAATGTTTTATGTTGGGGCTGGAAGAAAGTACACTTTCCAAACTGTTTACCTTCCTGCTGGTGGTTCCAGGTTTCTAGCTATTTTATTTATTTATTTATTTATTTATTTATTTTCTGAGACAGGGTTTCTCTGTAGCTGTCCTGGAACTAGCTCTTGTAGACCAGGCTGGCCTTGAACTCACAAAGATCCACCTGCCTCTGCCTCCCGAGGGCTGGGATTACAGGTGTGCACCACCACCACCCCGCAGTTACTAGCTTTGGTGAACTGTCACCTGTGCTGGTGTTGGGCTTGGTGATACAACTGTCTTTGAGTCATTTCTGTTCCTGTGAGTAATCGCTCACTCATATTCATGTAAGATACCCCAATAAAACTCATTGGTTCACCAAGTCTGACTTTGCGGTCTGTACTTTGGTCTGCATGGGTTTCCTGTCTGGGGTGAGTTGACATGTGTGTTGTGCCTCCCCAGGGAAAGTTTTGTCACACAGCAGAGCAGAAGCAAAAATAGCCTGCAGTAAACTTTTACATACAGACCTTAATATTACCTTTATCCTAACTATAAATAGGCTAGAACTGCTGGGGTCTGTACTGTTAGCTGTATAAGAGGCAGCCAGCCCTTTCCAGTGTGGCTATAGAGTTTAGCATTTCCAGCATCAATGAACGAGTATTCCAGGTGTTCCTCATTAACATTTACTATGATTTTTTTTCTTTTAGCTATTCTTGAAGCTTGTAGTACTATATTGTGTTTTAATTTACACTTCCCTAGTGTCATGTAGTGGTTTGAATGCAAATGGCCCTCATAGGCTCCTATATTTGAATACTTGGTTCCCAGGACTGTTTGGGAAGGATTAAGAGGCATGCTCTTCTTGGAAGAGGTGTGTCACTGGGGGTGGACCTAAGGTTCCACAGGCCCAGGCCATCTCAGTTAGCTCTCCTTTTTGCCTCCTGCTTGCAGCTCAGGATGTAAGTTCCCAGCTCCATCATACCTACCTGCCTACTGCCATGCTCCTGGTCACAATGGCCATTGTCTTTCCGTCTGTCAGACCCAATAAACTCTTTCTTCTATAAGTTGCCTTGGTCATGGTTTTTCTTTATAGCAATAGAAGAATAGAAAAGTAACTAAGCCAGGCATGGTGTCACGCACCTTTAAAATTACCACCCAGGAAGCAGAGGCAAGAGGATTTCTGTGAGTTTAAGGCCAGTCTGGTTACATAGTGTGTTTCAGGACATCCAGGGCTACAAAAACCTTGTCTCAAAAATATTAATGTAGAGCCGGGCGATGGTGGCGCACACCTTTAATCCCAGCACTCGGGAGGCAGAGACAGGTGGATCTCTGGGAGTTCGAGGCCAGCCTGGTCTACAAGTGCTAGTTCCGGGACGGGCACCAAAGCTACAGAGAAACCCTGTCTCGAAAAGCCAAAAAAAAAAAAAAAAAAAAGAAAAATTAATGTAGGGCTGGAGAGATGGCTCAGAGGTTGGGAGCACTGGCTCTTCTTCCAGAGGATCCGGGTTCAAATTGCAAAATCCACATGGCAGCTCACAACTGTCTGTAAGTCCAGTCACAGGGGATCTGACACCTTCATACCAACACACATGAAATAAAGTGAAATAAATTATCTAAAATATTAATGTATAAATATAATATGTATTATATCATTTATGTATTATCACATAAAATACATTGATATATAACGTGTATATATGTATACTACAACATATGGAATATATTAAAATATATAGCTTTTGTATATATATATATTTTTTATATATATTATTTTTGCTTCCTGGCTTTTTTTTTTTTTTTTTTTGGTTTTTCGAGACAGGGTTTCTCTGTGGTTTTGGAGCCTGTCCTGGATCTAGCTCTTGTAGACCAGGCTGGTCTCGAACTCACAGAGATCCGCCTGCCTCTGCCTCCCGAGTGCTGGGATTAAAGGCGTGCGCCACCACCGCCCGGCTTGGCTTTTTTTTTTTCTTGTTCTGGAACTAGCTCTTGTAGACCAGGCTGGCCTTGAACTCACAGAGGTCTGCCTGAGTGCTGGGATTAAAGAAGTGCACCACCACCACCCTGCTTGTTTTTCTAAACAGATCTTTCCAGCCCTGACTATGTGCTAGGATTCAGGTATGTGTGCCAAGTCTACTGCAATGGTTGTTATTCTTTTTTTTCTGTCTGTGTGTATGCCTGCAGGCCAGAAGAGGGCACCAGACCTCATTCCAGATGGTTGTGAGCCACCATGTGGTTGCTGGGAATTGAACTCAGGACCTTTGGAAGAGCAGGCAATGCTCTTAACCACTGAGCCATCTCTCCAGCCCCAATGGTTGTTATTCTTGTTGAAGAGGTGTTATCAAATGGCCATTCACACTCAAAGGGAGGTTCACGTTGCTTCTTAGGTAGCCACGAGATACCAGAGCACTGAAACCCAGCTAGCAAAAGTGAGATATGTGGATGGTTAAAAGTATATTATACTTTCCTAAGTAGGAAGAAAATCTAAGCTGTCTTAAGTTTTTAATTCAGTTTTTTTTTTTTTTTTTTGCTTGCTTTTTGAGACAGGGTTTCTCTGTGTAACTTTGGAGCCTGTGCTGGCACAGCCTCTGTTCAAGGCTGGCCTCGAACTCACAGAGATCTTCCTGCTTCTTCCTCCTATGTGCTGGGATTAAAGACGTGCATCACCAACACCCAGCTTTCCAAGATGTTTCCATTTTTAATGCCTAGTATGTGGTGACACATGTGGGCTACATTAGATTAATACAGTAGAATTAGTTTCACATTTTAAATGTGACGAGACTATTTGAAACTACATACCTGGTTTGCACTTGTAACTCACATTACGTGTTAGTATTTATAATTCTTTCTGTGTATGTGCAGTTATCTACAAGCCACAAGTCTGAGTGGGGGTCCGCTACTATCCTCGCCCTTGCTGAAGCAAAGATTCCCGCCATTTCTTCTACACTGGATACTTTAGCTTAAGTAGCAGCCCTAGAGCTTCCTAGCAATTCTGCCTCAGCTTTTGGTCTCCCTGTAGGAGTGCCACTGCATCTGGCATGCTCCCCCACCTCCCCCAGACAGGATTTCTCTGGCCATTCTGGAACTCGCTCTGTAGACTGGGCTGGCCTGCTTTTGCTCCCGGGTGTTGGGATTAAAAGCATGTGCCACCACTGCCTGACCCTGAACCTGGCTTTTTATTCACTTGGGTTGCTAGGACCGAACTCTGGCTATCAGACTCTGCTGGGCAGGGTACCTTAGCTACCTCTTTGCTTGGCCATCTCTCTGGCCCTCACATTATCTGCTACTAGACAGTGTTTGTGTCTTCCAAGACATTTCAGTCAAGTCAGACACAGCCCTGGTGTACTCTAACATGAATCCGTTTGTCACATTTACAGTCAAAGCTCAAAGCCTTGGTTAGTTGCCATACTGACATTGCATGCTCTTGAGTGTTGTATTCAGAAATATTTAGAACTTGAAGGTTGTTTTCTATTTTTACCCAAGATCAAGAAAGGGCAGGTTTGTTGTGACCATAATTATTTTGAAGTGGCTTGCAGTCTTTTACTTTGAAATAGAGTAGCCCAGACTGGCTTTGAACTCAAAATCTCCTGCCTCCCACTCATAAATACTAGGATTAGAGGCATGTACCGGCATGCCCAGCTTTGCTTGCATTTGGAAGTGTGGATGGTGTCTTCATCTGTTTTAAGAGTATAATTAGTTAGCATTTGGTTCTACATGAGCATGAATTCCATCCAACAGGCAAATTTGGTTATCAGTTTCGATAATTAAGAATGCATTCCAACACTCACTGCTAATAGCATCTTTATTACCAGAGGAAAAAGCAGAAACCTCAAACAAATCTTTTTTTCATGCTGTAGTTTGCGTTTACAAAGTGTTACAGTACACCATCTCGAGACTCCTGAGTTCTAAATCACTACACCATGCTCTTGTCTCACAGTGCTCTCTCAGGAGCCATGTCTAATAGGACAGGGCTTTGAAGGCTTCCTGTTTCCTCTCCTCCCTTGGGGATCTGCTTCCCCTCTGTGGGCTGCTGCTCTGATTATGCCTTCCCCATCCCCAGATGGCCAATTATTACTACTATAATAATAATATTATTACTATTTTGCACTGTTCACTCCATGGTTCTGTGCCTGAAGTGCTATTTGCTACCAAGCTAGTTCCTCAGCTTCCTCTGTTCTAACTTGAGAAAACCAGACCTTCTCCTAGACCCAGTAACTCCCTTGTTCTTAGTAACAAACTTTTGAAAGGTAGCCCTAGCTCTTAGTTTCATATTCAAGGAACTGAAATAAAGGCTCACAGGTTAGAAAAGTTGCAAGGCAACTTTATTCAAGCAAAGCAACAGTACGGATCACAAATAGATTTCCAAGAGCAAAAATGGGAGTCCTGCAGAGACAACTCAGACTGTTCACTGTGCAGATATAAGGCAGTTTGAATGACTAGTACCTACATTAAAAACAAGAGAAATAGCCGGAAACGATGGCTTACAACTTTAATCCCAGCACTAGGAACAGAGATATGAGGATCTCTGAGTTGAGGCTATCCAGGTTTGCATAGAGGCTCTAGGGTAGCCAGGACTACAAAGGGAGACCCTGTCTCATAAAACCATGAGCTCTCCCGTCAGCCAGTTTAGCTAAAATAGGCAGTTTCTGGTTTAATGAAGATCCTGTGGAGAATACAGTAATACAGTATAGATAAGGGCTGGTTACTAAGACGTAGGGTTTGGGTGGTTTTCTACTTTGAAAGGTTTGTCATATATAACCATCTCTCTAGAGTGCAAGATCTTTTCCATAACAGACCTGATTCTGACCACTGCCATGCTCAGCTATGCAGATGGTAAGCACAGACCTCTCCCTAAAACTTCACTTAGGGAGATGCCTTATAGCACATAAGACCCAAACAGACCATGAGGGAAGAATCTTACTTCATTGTTCAGAATGGGGTACATGAACAGTTGTGTTGTTATGGGTTAACTACATTAAAAACACGTCCATGCCTAGCCCAAACCAACCGGAGTTCCAGGTTGCTATCACTCACTTTGCTTGCCTCACTGGGATTTTTAGTTATTTCCTGAGTAGCCCTGGCTGTCCAGGAACTTGCAGAAATCCATCTGTCTGCCTCTACCTTCCCTGTGTTGGGACTGAAGGCATGTGCCACCACCACCCAGCCAGCACTTAAGATATTCACTAACCTCAGAGAGCCTGTGAATAAAAATCTTTACCATTTTACTATATAGTAAAAACCACTTCAGAGAAACTGTAGTGTCTTCCACAGAACTGTTTTGGCAGGGAGCCACAGCATTCCCTCTAGGTAAGGGTGTGGCTGTCTTGACAAAAATCAACCTAGTATTTTTGGTTGGTAAGGCAAGATACAGTGGAGCGCAAGGTTGCTGGCCACACAGAAGCAGCTGGCCCACATCAACTCTTGATCAAGACAGAGGCAGAAAATGGGAGAATTAGGGGCTGGCAAGATGATACAGGTACATGTCACCAAATGTTTCAATTGCTTCCTTTGAACACAACTGGTAGGACCAACTCTTACTTGACCTGACCCTTCAGATGCCCCCACACATAGGACAAATAAGAAGAGAGAACTCGGGTAGGGAGACAGTTTCAGAGGTCATCTCAGTAAAGCTGAAGCCTACCTTGGTCACTTAGCATGCACCAGGCCAAATTTGATTTCCTTCTCCAGGAAAAAATTTCTAGAGACATGGTTTCACGCAGTCCAGAATGGCCTAATTCCCTAGTTTCTCTTGCCTTTCATCATCCCAAATGCTAAAATCAGGTCTATCAACACTTTTATAAACGTAAAAATTTTAACATTTTCGTAAAATTCTGAACAGTAATAAAATGTGATTTCAGCTTGTTAATAATAGCTGAGCAGTCAGGCATAATGGTTCATGCCTTTAATACCTGCACTAGAAAGATAGTCAAATCTGTTGGGTTACAGGCCAGCCCTGGGCAAAGCGAGACCCTGCTTCACAAAAATCAGATCATAAAACTGGGCATGCTGGCACACATCTCTATTACCCCAGTACTTGACGTAGTATGGTTAGCTAAGGCTTGGGGGGGGGGGGGCACATTCAACACTAAATATACAAATTGAGTCTCAAGCTACTTATGACTTGGAGATCTTCTATTAAGCAAAAAAAACAAAAAAAAAAAATTGCCAAGCTCTCTAGCCACTTATCCCTGCTCAAAACTCAGTTTAGATCCAGCTGTGCAACCTGGGAATCACAGGCTACATGTACCCCATAAGCTATGAAAGAAACACAACATTGTGTAGTGTCACAATTCAAGACTTATATACCAAGTCAGACATACCAAACATAAAAACTAGATCTGAAGATGAAGCCAGCCTTGTCTACACAGAGAAACTGTCTTTAGAAACACCAGACCAGGGGCTGAAGAGATGGCTCAGAGGTGAAGAGCACTGGCTGCCCTTCCAGAAGTCCTGAGTTCAATACCCAACAACCATATGGTGGCTCACAACCTGTAATTTGATCCGTATTCCCTATTCTCAGAAGACTGTATACATAAGTTAAAAAAAAAAAAACAACACCCAAACCCAAAGCGGTGAAACTGAATCTAGATGCACTCAATCCTCAAGTGAGCAGCCTCATCATTGCCTAGTTTTCCCCAAACCTATTGCACACAACAAACACCACAGGCCATTAGTTCAGAGATGAACTTACCTTAGTTAACAGGGCTTTTCTTCTAGCACCTCCTTGGGGCTGTGTGCTATCCTTTTCATCTCTAGACCCACTGAAGTCCAGACACCCAGTTTAACTCCCATCTGTCTCAATGTCTGACCATCCCTTGTAAGAATTTATGTGTTTCAACCATTAGTAACCATACAGTACACCATAATCTTAACAAGCCTACAGGCTGAGTTCAACGACGAGGAACCATACATTGTCAAAAACAATTTCATGCCCTTGAATTTGACACCTTTGAGTAGTCTCATGTACTATGAAAAAGTCCGACCAATACCTAGAAAAACAATTTACAAGTAAACAGCACTTGTCTCCAAGAGCTGGGAATAAAGGCAAAGACCATCTTGCTTGGTCTAAGTAAATGTTAAAATCTGAAACTTCAGGAATCAAGAGCTCAAAAGAAGGGTTAGGACAAATACCCCCCATCCATGAGGGCTTTGCTCAGAAATTTCAGTCCCATTTAGATTGCAAGCACCTTGAGACACCCTAAGCACAGCAGGGATTAATAATTTAGACTGCACAGCTGTGGTATTTTACATAACCATTCCAGTTAATGGTCGTCTTCCCTAGCAAGCCTCCTCACTCAGCCCACCACTTCCTGTGTCCCCAGGTTCAGATTCTCTTTCCCAGCCCCTACTCCAGCCTCATAGGAACTAACCTTATGCTACTAAAATTCAAAGCAATCACAAAACCCAACACTGAACTGACATTAAAATACCTTAGCACACCACACATAATTTTGGAAACCAGAACATTTATTTTATGACAGATTGAAATCCTCAAGATGAACTGGATGCTGCAACAGCTGCCCTCTTGGGTTTAGGGGTTGTCCCTTCACGGAATCCATGCCTGCGCCAGGTTAAAAACAAACAAGAAAACTTAATGCAGCAACATCAACATAATTTCCAATTTGAATAAACCTTAATAAGCTTATCTCAGTTAAAACGCTGAAATCAATATAGCATTCATAAGTTCAGACATTTATTTTTAGAACATCACTGATAAGCCATCATTCACTCCACTTAAGACACCCACATCAGCCGGGCGGTGGTGGCGCACGCCTTTAATCCCAGCACTCGAGAGGCAGAGGCAGGCGGATCTCTGTGAGTTCGAGACCAGCCTGGTCTACAAGAGCTAGTTCCAGGACAGGCTCCAAAACCACAGAGAAACCCTGTCTCGAAAAACCAAGACACCCACATCAGATTACAACAAACTGATTCAAATAAAAAGGCCCAACAATTTTAGACTCATTTCCCCAATTTTCAAAGGAACCAAACAAAGTCCTTATGGTACAAAGAACAGGCTCCAATCTTTCCTTAGTGATGGAAAAGAATGACCAGATGAACAGCAGCCTTGAAGCTGCTCAACCAAGACTAAATTCTCTCTTTTTTTTTGTTTTTTTCAAGACAGGGTTTCTCTGTGGCTTTGGAGCCTGTCCTGAAACTAGCTCTTGTTAAGACCAGGCTGAGCCGGGCGGTGGTGGCACACGCCTTTAATCCCAGCACTCGGGAGGCAGAGGCAGGTGGATCTCTGTGAGTTCGAGACCAGCCTGGTCTACAGAGCTAGTTCCAGGACAGGCTCCAAAACCACAGAGAAACCTTGTCTTGAAAAACCAAAAAAAAAAAAAAAAAAAAAAAAAAAAAGACCAGGCTGGCCTCGAATTTAGAGATCCGCCTGCCTCTGCCTCCCAAGTGCTGGGATTAAAGGCGTGCGCCACCCGGCTCCAAGACTGAATTGTAACAACACTCACCCCTACTCTAGGAACCTCATTTCATTAATGTGAGCCATCTGAAGCACAGAACACCAGCAAACCATTACACATAAAGTTACAACGCCATGCAGCATAAACTCAAACACAAGGCATTGTCTACATTCTCTTGCTTGTTGCCTTGTGACCCTCAAGTCAGGTCCTACAGCAGACTGTAGCCAGAAGCCCCCAGCACTCAAATCTCATTTTCCCTACGGGCAACCCCTATATCATGGATGAGCAGCGAGGCAAGCAGGGCAGGCTTCCATACAGATTTTGAAGCAAAGTCTAAGATGGGGCAGAGAATTCTGTATTCTTAAGGAAATGTCAAGGTCCCGGTTCCAGGGCTAAAAACAAACCAAAAAACAACAAAATCCCTATCTAGGGTTAGCACCCAGAAGAGGTCTAGGTAGCAGAGACAGGCGGATAACTGTGAGTTCAAGGCCAGCCTGGTCTACAAGAGCTAGTTCCAGGACAGACACCAAAACCACAGCGAAACCCTGTCTCGAAAAATCTAAGAGTTAACCAAGCAAGTAAGTAGCCTTCGGGACCCCATTCGTAGAACAAGTCTTGAAAAATCCGGGTGGTTCACAGATACACTCTAAAGGGGAAAAACCCAACCCAAACAGGCTACAGTATTATTTCCACTATTCATCAGTGGAAAGTTACAGGACTCTTATCCCACCCTCCAGAGCCAATGGTATCAAAACAAAAACTGTACCTGAATCTTCGGTAGACAATTTTTAGATGCCTCATCCGCCCAGTCCCGGTAGTGTTTCGTCTCTTAGCCTTGGCACTCCAGTTATCTAAGAAAACACGATTCCAAAGGGTTTTCTCAAGCACCCAATTTTCTCAGAAGTGTCTTTACAATGCTTTCACCGAGCTTCACCAACCACCTAAGTTCTCTCTGTACCAACCACCACGCACCCAGTAAGGGGTTCTCTAGCCTACCTCAGCTCAAGGCATAACCGGCCAGAAGATTAAGGCACTTACACTTTCTCTTGCGCTTGGCAGGGTAGCCGCATTTGCCACAGGTAGACTTCTGAAGGTGGTAGGCCTTAGAGCCACAGCGGCGGCACAACGTGTGCGTCTTGTTGCGACGCTTTCCGAAGGATGACGTTCCTTTCGTCTGCACGGTAAAAGCATTTATAAGCAATTTTAAAGACTACTTTCCGACGTACTCTGGCATTTTCACGGAAAATGACTACTGACGAGATGCAACAAGTATATGGGGCAAAGCATTAAATTCTTCCCACGAAAATTGTTAAAAAAATGCTGCCGGTAACTCACACGATCTAAAATGGCGTCAGCCCTTTTGCAATCTCCTTGATTTTAAGCGTTAAGGGTTTAGAGCAAAGAAGGTGCCCGCCTCCTGCTCCGGGCTCCAGGGAAGAAACACCACTCGTTTCTCGGTGTTTAGAGCCGAATGTTCCCAAACCTGTCCTGGGCATCTCCCCGGGGACAACACCGCGCACGATACCCCCAAAGCCCGGAGACCCACGGTGGCGCTGGGACCGCAGGCTCGGCCAGCCAAGGAGCGGCCGTTCCCCTGGCTCCTGCGGGCCACCGCACGCACCCCGTCCCGGCCCAACAGTTCCCCTTATTGGGAATCTCGTCCCCCACGCACCGGCAGCGGGCGGAGCAGCCCGGGAAAGAAGGATGGAAAGAGATTAACAGAGCCCGAACACCGCACTCACCATCTTGCTTCTGCCGCCGAGGCCAAAGAGACCGGAAGAGAAAGCACTCCCGCTACTTCCTGTGGATAAGCTTCCGCCCGGAGAACTACTTCCGTCGTCCGAGGTGCAGCACTCTTAAGGCTCCGGTGCAGTGGTGTGGTTGGGACCCGGAGAGTCGGAGAGCCAAACGAGCGCCCGCGCCGGTAGGGGGCGTGGCTGGCGCGTCCGACTCCGCCCCCTCGAGCGCCAGAGGCTCCCCCTAGAAAGGCGGCGTCCAGAGCCGCCCCTGACCAAGGCGCTGTTTGCTGTTATCTCGCGGCTGTCCCTGGCCGCTGTAGCGTTTGCAGTCTTTGTCCTTTTACTGCGGTGCTAGGAAACCTCAGCGTTTGCAGTCCGGTCTGGGCCCGCGGCGTGGATTCCGGTCGTGGGGCTCGAGGGCGGTCGGACTCTGCGTAACAGTGCCGCTGACTGTGTATGCTACTGGGACTAGGATCCCGAGGCTGGAAATCCAGCCTCCCAGGTTTGTCTTCCCTGGGACGCTCGCTAACACCCCGACCCCACTCTCCTCAACCCCCCCCCCCCCCCCCCCAAGGGTAGGATCTTTGTCTCTAACTCGTTTTCTTGCAAAAGTAATTACAGAGGCAAATTGTCTGATCCCATACAAGGAATCGCACATAGAACTTGTTAAAAATCGCACATAGAACAGTTTCCAGCGCTCTGCCATCAGGAAATCTGATCCTTCAGGCTTGAGTACAGCTCGGAAATCTGTAGCGTAAAAATGTTCTCTAGATCGTTTTGAAATTAGTAACTCCAAATTTGCTTGATAAACTCTAATACGTCTGTGGTTCTCAACCTCTTCCAATACAAAACTTGAAGATTATATACAAACATTTTTGAACGGGGGAATAATCTCGGCCATATCATCTACGTACTTTTTTCATCCACTTACTTTCTAAAACAAATGTGACAATTACTGGTCTGTCACATGCAACATCTTAGTTAATTGACAGCAGAACAAGGTGAACACTAACGAATCAGAAGGGCTTTTTATTTGTTTGCTTATGTATTTTGCGTGTTAGCAAATAGAACTTAAGTACTAGTCTCTTCTAGGGGCAGGGAGTAGAAATGAAAAACTGAGGTAGTCTGCAAGTGGAGGACGGATGAGATACGGCGAACCCAAGAGAAGGAAAACAACCGTTTAAGTTGTTTTCCTGAACATAAATAAGTCTCGAGATTGTATGACAAGTTGCTACAAATTTAGTGGCATGAAGCAAGCTAGATTTAGTAAATGGGAACCACTCCTCTAGAGGCTACCCCAGACTCTAATTGCTGTCTCCCATCTTGCTGGAATAATAACCCAACTCACATGTATTCTCCTTCCTTCTGCGTTTAAGGCCCCTTGTAAGGATTATATCCACCCCCACCCAGATAATTTCTCCATCTCAAGGTGAGCTAATCTGAAACCTTAATGCTATCTGCAAGCTCGTAACCTTAAAATACTCATGTGTTACGAGTACGAAAACAGCTATTTTGGATGGGGTCATCTACATCAGAGGCCATGATAAATATGAATTGTGAAGAAAGAGTGAATGCATATTAACTACCAAGGAGCCCAGCTCCGAGAGGGATGTCAGTGCCTTTCCCCAAGACACTCCTAGACCCAAGGACATCAAGACAGTGAGATATGTTTTTCTTCTCTATAATGTGAGGTACTTCTTTTTGGTGTGCTGGAGACCTGAAATTTATGCTCCAGAGGCCTAGGAAGTCCCTTAGACTTTCCAGGTGTCTACTCAATAGCTAGGTTTAGGTAGGTCAGCAGCAGCTCAACATTAATTTTTCTTGTTTTCCTTTTCATTTTTAAGGTAGGGTCTATGCTGCCCAGGCTGGTGTCAAACCCCTGAGGTCAAGTGATCCTCCTGCCCCAGCCTCCCAGGTGCTGACAGGTAGTGCGGACACATGCTGCCACATGCAGTTAGGCCAGTTTCTGAAACAGCCGTTCTGTGTGGTTGAGACAGGTTCTCTGGAGCATCGGCTGGCCTGGAACTGGCTATGTAGACCATGCTGGCTGACAGCACAGAGACCTGTATGCCTCTGCTTTGGGTGCCATGGGATTAAAGGAGTGAGCTACCATGCCCAGCTTTAGACTGAGACCTTCAGCCTAGGTGCTCACCCTCTACCACTTTGCTTTCATTACCTGTTGAGACCATGTTAATCCTGAATTTGAGATTCTGATAAAAAAATCAGGTTTTGGCTACTAACAATTGGTGGTAGATCAGTTTTTATTTTCTTTTTCCTCCCCTCCTCCTCCTTTTTGGTGAAATACATTTTTTATTGAAAAATATTTTCTTGTAATATTTGATCATGCTTTTTCCCTCCCCCAGTTCCTCCCATATTCTCAACTCCCTACCGTTCCAACCTTATATCTTTTTTCTCTCTTTATTTAAAAAAAAAAACAAAAAAGAAATATAATCCCTGCCTCCACTAAAAAAACCCAAATGAAATTCAAACAGACAAAAGAACAATTAGCAAAAAATTGTCACCTCCTGGGCACGGGGCCTGCCCTGGAGTGTTGATGGACCCAGTGTCACTCATTGGTGAGAACTGATCTTCCCTTTGTCGGCAGTTATCAAGTGCAGATAGCCTTTTGGTTAGTGGTGGAGGAGGGGGACCCCACTTCCGCATCCCCCTCTCAGTGCTAGGACCCCCTTCTGGCTTGAACCTGTGCAGGTCTTGTGTGCGCTGCCATAGCCTCTGAGAGTTCCTATGTGCATCGGGTCCTGTTGCGTCTGGAAGATGGTTTCCTTGGAGTCATCTGTCCCTTCTAGTACATGCTATCTTCCTGCTCCTCTTCCAAACAGACCCCTGAAATTTGATGAAGATAGCCCATTTAGGATGGTGTGCTCCAAAGTCTCTCATTCTCTGCATATTGCCCAAGTGTCTCTGTTAGTTCCTGTCTGCTGCAACAGGAAGCTTCTCTGATGTGGCTTGAGCAAGACACTGATCTGTGGCTATATCAGTATATCATTAAGAGTCATTTTATTGCTATGCTCCTTTGGCAGAATAATAGTAGTAGATTCCCCCCTACTGCCCATGCCTGTGACCTGTCTAGTTTCAAGTTCTGGGTCACCCAGGTATTGTCAGATATTGGTCCCATCTCATGGAGTGGGCCTTAAGTTCAGTCCGAAAGTTGGTTATTCCTATAACCTTTGTGCCACTATTGCACCAGTATATCTTTCCGGCAGGTCACTGTTGTAGGTCACAGGCTATGGAGCTAGTGATAATTGCCTTTCTCCTCTGGTGGTGTGCACAGTACTTCCAGTACTATAAATACTAGTTAATCGGGGTGAAGTTTCCGGTTGGGCACCAGCTTGACTTCTCTATATCTGATGACAAAAATAATTTGGGAGGCAGAGGCAGTTGTATCTCTGTGAGTTTGAAGCCATCCTGGTCTACACAATGAGTTCCTGGACAGCCAGGGCTACATTAGAGAGACCCTGTCCCAAAAAATTAATTTAAATTAAAAATTATTTTATGTGTCTGAGTGTTTTGCCTCCTTGTATGTATGTATATATACCATATGCATGCCTGGTACCAGCAGAGTTCAGAAGAAGGCATTGGATTTCCTGGAACTGGAGATATGATTGATTGTGAGCCATTATGTGGGTCCTGGGAATCAAACCCCGGTCCTTTGTAAGAGCAGTAAGTGCTCTTAACTGTTGGGCCATCTCTCCAGCCCTAAAATATATAGTATTTAAAGTACAAAATATAAACCCATTTATAATCTCATCCTCAGAAGTAACTAGTATTAAAATTTGTAATATCTCTTGATTATCTTATAAAATATTTACTATATGTGTGTATATGTTCATACACTTATGCTATGCACATTTTTTTTTTCCTGAGACAGGATCTCAATATGCCACCCTGGCTGACCTAAAACTTGGTATATAGACCAGACTGGCCTCCAACTCACAGAGATCCCTCTGCCTCCACTTCCCCAGTGTTGAGGTTAGAGGCATGCAACACCATGCCTAGTTTACATACTATTTTTTCTTTTTTACTATATAGCCCTAAATAACCCAGGAGCTCTCTGTGTAGACCAGATTGACAGAAATTTGCAAATGGAGGTTTCTCTGTCCTGCCTTGCCCTGCAGCCGCTTTTACATAATCATTCAGGGGGCTGGAGAGATGGCTCAGAGATTAAGAGCATTGCCTGCTCTTCCAAAGGTCCAAAGGAAGGGAGTTCAATTCACAGCAACCACATGGTGGCTCACAACCATCTGTAATGAGGTCTGGTGCCCTCTTCTGGCCTTCAGGCGTATACACAAGACAGAATATTGTATGCATAATAAATAAATAAATAATCATTCAAGTCGGGCGGTGGTGGCGCACGCCTTTAATCCTAGCACTCGGGAGGCAAAGGCAGGCTGATCTCTGTGAATTCGAGGCCAGCCTGGTCTACAAGAGCTAGTTCCAGGACAGGCTCCAAAGCCACAGAGAAACCCTGTCTTGAAAAAACAACAACAACAACAAAAATTGCTTAGAGGTTTAATATTAATTACAAAATGCTTGACCTATAGTTCAAGCTGATTACTAACTAGCTCTTACATTTAAATGAACCCATTTCTGTTAAACTATGTATTGCCACGTAGCCGTGGCTTTACCAGTCTTCTGGCATCTTGCTTCTTGGGCAGCTGGCTGACTTATCCCTGACTCCACCTTTCTTTCTCCTGTATTCAGTATGGCTTTCCCACCTAATTATATTCTACCTAGGTATAGGCGAAAGCAGCTTTTATTATCAGCCAATGAGAGCAACATATATTCACAGTGTACAGAAGGGTTATCCCACAGCAGAAATCTGCCTACCTCAGCCTCCCAGTGCTGGGATTTAAAGCATACATTACCGTCCCCAGCTTGTTTTTTTTTTTTTAATTTTTTTTAATATTTATTTATTTATGCATGCAATATTCTTTCTGTGTGAGCCACCATGTGGTTCCTGGGAATTGAACTCAGGACCTTTGGAAGAGCAGGCAATGCTCTTAACCGCTGAGCCATCTCTCCAGCCCCTTGTTTTTTTTTAATGGGATCTATAATAACTTGCTATTTTCCAAAATATTATAATGTAGGTATTATCATTTATTAAGTTCTGATTTATGCATTTCTTCTTCTTTTTTTCTTTCCAAGACAGGGTCTCTCTATCTTTTTTAATAGCTAGTAGGAAGCTGGAGAGACAGCATAACAGTTAAGGACACTGGCTACCCTTCCAGGGAACCAGGGTTCAATTCCCAGTACACACTAACGTCTCACAAATAAAATCTTAACAGTTCAGTAGTTTTTTGGTGGGTGGGTCAGCTGTGGTGGCACACTCTTTAAATCCCAGCACTTGGTAGACAGACAGGTGGATCTCTGTAAGGCCAGCCTGGTCTACAGAGTGAATTCTAGGATGACCAAGGCTGTTATATATAGAAACCCTGTCTCAAAAAATATATATTCATATATATGTATGACATATATTTGTTATTTTACTGTAACCATATTTTACAGAGCTCCAATTTATGAAAATTTAGGTTATCTTTGATTTTTTGCTATTATACTTTTGGGATTTTTATACATACATCTTTGGCATGTATCTAATATTTTGTTCAAAATATTTTCGTTTTATTTTAATTTCATTATATATATGAGATTTCATTTATATGTATGTACATGTGCAACATGTGTGCCTGGTGCCCATGGAGGTCAGTTTTAGACCTAGATTTTTTTATTTTTTATTTTTTGATTTTCAAGGCAGGGTTTCTCTGTAGTTTTGGTGCTTGTCCTGGAACTAGCTCTTGTAGACCAGGCTGGCCTCGAACTCACAGAGATCCGCCTGCCTCTGCCTCCCGAGTGCTGGGATTAAAGGCGTGCACCACCACCGCCCGGCTAGACCTAGATTTATGGATGGTTTTAAGCCACCGTCTTGTGAATGCTGGGAACTGAACAGCAGCCAGTTCTTCTGTAAGAGTAACGAGTATTCTTACTGCTAAGCCATCTCTCTAGCCCCTGCACATCCAAGGTGGGATTGCTGGGTTGAAAGTTATACATTTTGAATCTTTATTTAGCTCTATCGTTTACCTGCATATTGAAGATTGCTCTCCACAAATCAGTTAATTTACATTGGTATCATCATAGTACAGTACCCGGGGCAGGCATATAGAGCCCAATTTGAAGTTCAAGGGAAACTTCCTGGGGGAAGCCCCCAGCTTCACTTCATGTTCTGTTTTGTTTTATTAAGAGAGGGTCTTTCTACGCGGTCCTGACCGGCCTAGAACACAGTGTAGACTCGGCTAACCTTGAGACTGCGGCAATCCTGGTTCTCCCGCCTTTGCCTTCTGGATGCTAGGATGATAGGTGTGCGCTACTGTGTGCGGCGTGCTTCTGCTGCCCGGTATTTTTTTTTTTAAATTTTTATTGAGAAAAAGAAAAAAAAAAGTTTCCACCGCCTCCCAGCCTCCCATTTCCCTCCCCCTTCTCCCCCCTTCTCCCCCCTCCCCCCTCCCCCCCCACTCCTCTCCCCTCCCTCTCCAGTCCAAATAGCAGTCAGGGTTCCCTGCCCTGTGGAAAGCCCAAGGTCCTCCCCCCTCCGTCCATTTCTAGGAAGGAGAACATCCAAACTGGCTAGGCTCCCACAAAGCCAGAACATGAAGTAGGATCAAAACCCAGTGCCATTGTCCTTGGCTTCTCATCAGCCCTCATTGTTCGCCATGGTCAGAGAGTCCGGTTTTATCCCATGCTTTTTCAGTCACAGTCCAGCTGGCCTTGGTGAGCTCCCAATAGATCAGCCCCGCTGTCTCAGTGGGTGGGTGCACCCCTCGTGGTCCTGACTTCCTTGCTCATGTTCTCCCTCCTTCTGCTCCTCATTGGGACCTTGGGAGCTCAGTCCAGTGCTCCAGTGTGGGTCTCTGTCTCTATCTCCATCCATCATCAGATGAAGGTTCTATGGTGATATGCAAGATATTTATCAGTATGGCTATAGGATAGGGTCATTTCAGGTTCCCTATCCTCAGCTGCCCAAGGAACTAACTGGGGACATCTCCTTGGGCTCCTGGGAGCCACTCTAGGTTCAAGTCTCTTGCCAACCCTAAGGTGGCTCCCTTAACTAAGAATTGTGCTTCCCTGCTCCCCTATCCTTTATCCCAATCATCCTGTTTCCCCACTGCTGTCCGGTATTAATAATCAAAGAGCAGAGAGGTTTCTGTCCTCAGCAAGCACTTACACACACACACACACACACACACACACACACACACACACACGAGCAGATAAAGGGCCAGCAACCAGGAAATCAAGGACAGAGTGCTCTGAGCTGCTGTTCCCCTCCTATGTTTGTTCTTCTCTGCCCTCTCCAACAAAGCCAACAAAGGTATTCTTGACATATTTTATCTTTGCTAAGTAGAATTCCTCTCTCTCTCTCTCTCTCTCTCTCTCTCTCTCTCTCTTTCTCTTTCTCTCTCTTACACTTCTATACTTGCCAGAATGTTTTAATTCATTTCCTGGTTTTCAGGAAGCAATGGCTACCAAGAGTGCTTCCTCAGAAATCATAGCAAGACAAAGAACGAAGTTGCTTAATGTCCTCCAGCAAGACCCCGACTCTCTCTTGGACATGTTAGCCTCTCAGAGACTGATTTCTGAGGACGAGTATGAGATGCTAGAGCAGATTCCAGATCCCCTGAAGAAAAGTCGGAAGCTGTTAATTGTGATCCGGAAGAGAGGAGAGGAGAGCTGTCATTGTTTCCTCAGGTGTTTGTCTGACGTGTTCCCAGAGGCAGCTGCCACTTTGGACTTAAAGCGTGGTAAGTTGCTTTTTTAAATTTTGAAGGAAAGGGGGAGGAACGGATTTTCTAAAAAAGAAAATGAATTGTTGCCTGCTGTTTGGATTTGACTTCTGAAGGCGATTCTTACTGAATTCTGAGACAGGAAGTGTAGTTTTTACAGCAGGGAACAATGATCCCATTGATTAGGAGACTGGTCTTCACTGATCCTAGTGCTTAGCCACCCCCCCCCCCTTTCAGTGCCCCCAGCAGATCCTCATTGTTCTGGGGCTGGGAAAGAGCTCACTGTCAATCATGGTACTCTCTAGGGCTTTCCTGCACAGGTAGGTACATTTGAGACTCACGCCCCCAAAGACCTTGAGCAGGGCCTTTGACTATTCACTCTGAAAGTACAGGGAAAACCATTTGTAATAACCTGCCAGAGAATCGGCAGCTTCCTGTTCTCTGGGAAAGAATGCCGGTAAAACAGTAGTTTCTAAAATTGTGATTTCTTCATTTGATTAATACAGGTTTTAAGGTCTTGAAACTCATACTCTATAGAATATGGTTATTTTTTCTTTTTTAAAAAAATCACTTTATTGTCATTAATTCACGACTAAAATACAGCTACTTTAAGGAAGCCGCTCAAAAAGTTGTGGAGTCCCACACCTCTGCTCTCAGTGAACTTCTGTACAGACAGAACGGCCATTCTCATGCCATGGGACTTCACTGTGTGGCCCTGGTTGTCCTGCAACTCACTCTATAGACCAGGGTGGCCTCGAACTCATAGTGGCTCTGCCTCCTGTGTGCTGGGATTAAAGGCGTGTGTCACCACTGCCCAGCTATTCTCCTGCTTTGAATTATATTTTTATTTACTCGTTCACATAAAGAGAGAAAAAAGAAACTAAGATGGAGTTCAAAATGGGGGAAAAAGTAGTTTTTTCCCCATATAATATATTTTTTTTTTTGATTTTTCAAGACAGGGTTTCTCCGTAGCTTTTGGTTCCTGTCCTGGAACTAGCTCTTGTAGACCAGGCTGGCCTCGAACTCACAGAGATCCGCCTGCCTCTGCCTCCCGAGTGCTGGGATTAAAGGAGTGCGCCACCACCGCCTGGCTCATATAATATATTTTGACCATATTTTCGCACAGGGAAAAATATTGTATGGAAATGTTTTTCAATAAAAGGTAGCTTTATACCTTCTTTCATGACTCATGTCCTTTTGCCTGCATTCTGTCCTTCTTGTTCACCTATTACTATCTTCTCTTGGTCTCCTTAAGTTTTATACTATACCCGCACTTCTACCTACTCATGTAGATGCGTGCATACGTTGTAAACAGTGATCTGTATATAAGGGAGAACATGAAAGTAAAAACAGAATTGTCATATGACCTAGCTGTTCTTCTCCTTGGGTGTATTTCCAGGAAAATACACCATAATATACCACACAGACATTTGCACATTCTGTGTTTATCACCGCTTTATCTATGATAGCAAGGATACGGAACCAGCTTTACGTGTCTACCAACAGATGAACGGATAATGCAAATGAGGTTCTCTAAGGAATAGAAAAATAAAATGATGACGTTTTCAGGAATATGTATGGATCTGGAAAGTATAATATTAAATAAGTTAATCCAGACTCAGGAAGAAAAACCTGCACGTTAATATAACAACTATTGTATGGGATCCATACAGTGGGACTCAGTATGGAATTTTATTATATGTAAACAATGTATCAGATAGCTTGGCTGTTGGCATATCTACCAGAACTGGGGAGATTGACTCATGTGGTAAAATGCTTGCTGGGAAAGCATGAGGATTTGAATTCAGATTCCCAGGATCCACCTAGAGTGCTGGCCAGGGTAGCATGAACCCATGTACCCAGCGTTGGAAGGCAGAGGCAAATAGATATAGTCTCTGGAGCTTGCTGGCCGGCTAGACTCACAAGAGAAGAAGATATAGCCCAGCTCCAACCCCCAGGCTCCACAGGCATGTGCACTTGCATCAACGAGTGCACACAGAAACACATGGATGTTTGCTGCACACACATAGGATAGAACATCCTACTCTATACTAGCTATTTAAAAGTATGCACAAATACTATTAGATGATCCAAAAATAACTCTATCTATCTATCTATCTATCTATCTATCCATCCATCCATCCAGTGGAATCAAAACCAGTGCACATAGATAGCACTCTGCCATTGTTTACTGAGGCACTTTTCACAATAGCCAGTTTACAGAATCCACCTATTTTCAATCAGTGGATGCATGAATAAAGAAAATATGCCATATAAAGACAATGGTGTATAGTTTAGCCATCACAATGAAAGTCAGGCATGTTAGCTTATGTCTGTAGTTCTTACACAGGCAGAGGTGGGAGGACCAAGAATTGCAGACCAGCCTGGGTGACATAGCAAGTTCCAAGCTGCCCATGGCTACAGAGTGAGAGCCTGTCTCAAAATTAAGCAAGCATAAGAACAAACAGAAAGGATGACATCATGTTTGTAGGAAAAGTGGATAGAGCCGGAAAAGATCATATTGCGTGATATCAGATCTGAAGGACAAACATCACATGCTTTCTCTCATTTGTAAATCTACATTTCTATATTTGCACATTAAATATGTATGATAAGAAGGTGGGAGAGAGCATCTGTTGGGAATAGAAAGACAAGTTGGAGGAGAGAGGATGAGAGCAGTATGGGATGAGTGTAATCAAACTATGAGCTGTGTGTGTGTGAGAGAGAGAATGCTACTATTAATTGTGTGATTAATAAGAGCTAGTAAAAATGTATAGTGTCTTAAAAATGGACTTGTTACAAAACGTAGTAATGGCTAGTGATGGGGGCGGGGAACTAGTCCAGTTTATTGTTTAGCAATTCAAGAAATAACCACTAGATGGAGATGTAGCTTTTTTTCTTTTCTCCTTCCTTCTTTTCTTTCATCCACCCTCCCTCCCTCCCTCCCTCCCTTCTTTCCTTCCTTTCAATTTTTTAAGTAATATACTAAAAGAAGACCCAAGATGATTTTAAGGGATGATAGAGATAGGGCTTAGATTAAAACAGTGTATGTTCATGATCCTTAAAACAGGCCAAACCTTGTTCTAGCTTCCTTTCCAGTTACTGTATTCAAAGTAATTTGTGACAACAAGTAATGTATGCGGGGGCTGGAGAGATGGCTCAGTGGTTAAGAGCATTGCCTGCCCTTCCAAAGGTTCTGAGTTCAATTCCCAGCAACCACATGGTGGCTCACGACCATCTGTAATGGGGTTTGGTGCCCTCTTCTGGCCTGCAGACATACATACAGATAGACTATTGTATACATTAAAAAAAACAAAAGTAATGTATGCGGGGTGATTTTAGTTCATAATCCCGGGCCACAGTTCATCATTGTGGGAGGAGTCACAGAGACAGAGGCTCTCAGGAGAGAGCTAGTCCCGTCCTTTCTACAGTCAGGAGCAGGGACAAAAGAATGCCTTTTATTTGCTGGCTTGTGCTCAACTTCTTTTCTGGACTCTTCTGCTCTTCAGGACCCCCTGCCTAGGGATTACCACCACCCACAGTGGCTGGGGTGGGCCTTCCTACATCAGTTCATTTGAAACAGTTCTCCATAGCCACGTCCAAAGGCCAACCCACTGTAGAGAACGCCTCACGTGAGAGCCTCTTCTCTGGCGATTCTAAGCTGTGTTGACAGTTGAAAACTAACCTTTACGAGCCTCAGGTGCCTGGAGAAACAGTTTGCTATTTCTAGAATACACTATTCCAACACAGTAATCAGCTCATTCATTAGGAGTTACTGAGACTTCCTTAGCAGTGGCCCAAAGAAATCTGAGTGTGGGTTACATTGAATGTATAATTAATACAAGTGTTAATTAAGCATATTAATATGGATTAATTTAATTAGTTCATAACAGCTAGACTTCTTTTCACTTTTTTACCATGTGAAGCTGCTCAGAGAGGCAGCAGTTGCTTTGATTTTTTTTTCTCTCTGGAAAGTTAGTTCTGATAATTGATTGGTTATTCATGCACAATTGGCATTTGATCTTCTGGTGAGATAAAGAAGAGAGGCTGATTGTATTCCTAGAGCCGCAGCTAGCCCGGGAGGACGAGGAACGAACATATTTGAGCTCAAGTGTTTGGGCCAGCCCAGGCAACACAGATAACTTTTGTATGGAAGAAAGGAAGGAGAAAAAAAGGCGATGCTTGAGGACTTGAGACTTAAGTTAATTTAAAATCCTTACTTTGGAAAAAAAACAGAGGCAATAATGAAATCTTTTCTTTTCAGAAGTCGCACAGCAGGGGGCTGAAGCAGCTGTGGGAGTGAGCAGGGGTTCAGCAGACCCCTTTTTCCTTGGAAGGAGAACTCCGGAGAATGGAGAGATTGCAGTGCTTTCTGAAGAGAAAGAATGTGTCTATTGGGAAAGTAACAACGGGGAAACTGCAGGATCCTCCAGGGAGAATCAGGAGGGGTGTGGCACACCACAAATCATGGCCCCACGTTCAGTTGGAAGAGCTGAGTATGACATTCCAACGGGTATCACTTACTTAAATGATGAGCAAAGATACGAGGAGCCAGACGATTCTCTGTACTTAGGAGAAGGGGAATATCAAGAGTCTCTTGGGTACCCGGAAGATATCGAGACCCTTGTGGAGGAAGGGGCCTCAGATGACCTACAGTGCTTTGTATATGATGGCGAAGAGGAAGAGGAGCATGAGGATGAAGAAACCATGGGGTTTTCTGATGAAGAAACCATGAGATTTTCAGATGAAGAAGGTAGCTACGAGGCTCCAGAGAGCGGCATTTCATTGGAAGAGGAGGAGGAGCACACTGAAGGTATGGCGACAGTGTGTAGTTAATTAGACAGATTATCATTGGCTACAGAAGTGTCAAGGCATCCTGGAGAGGAGACATGATATGGCTAATCCACTAACCGGAAATCTTTTTTTTTTTTTTACATGGGTGTTGGCTGAGGCCATTTGTTCCTTGCTGCACAGATCTAAAATAGTCACACACAAACTATATCATTTAAACCACTGCTTGGCCAATCACTTAAGCATCTTGCTAGCTAGCTCTTATATCTTAAATTAACCCATTTCTATTATTTTATATTTTATCATGAGGTTTGTGGCCTACCAGCAAGGTTCCAGCTGGTGGCTGTTTTTTTCTCCTCTGGCGGCTACATGGCTTCTCCCTGACTCCTCCTACTGTCTCCATACACCTCTTTCAGCCTGGCTTTACTCTGTTAAGCCATTGGCTGACAGCAGCTTCTTTATTAACCAATGGCAATAAAACATATTCACTACATACATCACCTCCCACATCACATGGGTTTTCTCTGGGGTGTGGGGGAAGATGATGAACAAAGCAGTTCCCAGGTCTGGGAAGTGGGAGATTGTTGTGTAGTAGAAAGAGTCAGGATCCAATGGAAATATAGATGTATTTTTTAAAGACTTACTTATTATGTGTGCAGTGTTGTGGCTGCACACCAGAAAAGGGCACCAGATCTCATTACAGACGTTTGTGAGCCTCCATGTAGTTTCTGGGAATTGAACTCAGGACCTCTGAAAGAGCAGCCAGTGCTCTTACTTCTGAGCCATCTCTCCAGGACCAGAAAATAGATTTGATGTCATCCTCTGGCTAGCAAAATCTGTGAATACTCAAACCCCTTATTTAAAATGGCATAGTGAATCAGGTTTGGTGGCTCGTGATGGAGCTCATTCTGGGGCAGGATGATTACTGAAAATTTGAGCCCAGCCTGAGGCACAGAGTTTCAGGCTAGCCAGGACTGCACACTGAAAAACCTGAAAAAAGAAAGAAGAAAAAATAAAGAAAAGAAAGAAAGAAAAGAAAGCAGCCTGCTACCTGTATATAATCTCTATACATTTTCTTACATGTTTTTTATTTTTAAAGTTACATTTTTAGTTGAATTGATGCACAGTGACCTGCATGTTTATGGAGTACAAATATAACGTTTCGGTAAACACGAACAAGGTGTGCTAATCAGCTGAGGGTAATTGGCTTAGCTTTTGCCCAGACACGTATGATTTCTTTGGGGAACATTCAGAATCCTCTCTCTGGGTGTGGGAGTGCATGCAGGTAATGCCAACATTCTGAGACTGGGGAAGGAAGACTGGGAATTTGATGTCAGTCTGGGCTAATGAAGTCCTGTCTCAAAGCAAACACAAAACGAAATAGTTCTCATGCTAGCTGATCTAGAGAAATTAATTGTTCTCAACCGAAGATGTCTAACTGTGAAACAAAATATTAGATGTGACTCTTCCTTTTTTTATTTTATTTTATTTTTTTTGAGACAGGGTTTCTCTGTAGCTTTGGTGCCTGTGCTGGAACTAGCTCTTGTAGACCAGGCTGGCCTCAAACTGACAGAGATCTGCCTGCCTCTGCCTCCCGAGTGCTGGGATTAAAGGCGTGCACCACCACCACCCAGAGACTCTTCCTTTTTATGTGAGTACCAAGCCTTTTAATTACATTCTATCTATCTATCTATCTATCTATCTATCTATCTATCTATCTATCTACGTCTGTATGTTGGGGGGGGTGGAGGTCAGAGGACAGCTTTCAGGCCATTTCTTGCCTAGAAGACAGCGTTTTCCGGCCCTTGTCTCCATCTACCCCTTTATCCACCATGCTCTCTGTGCCGAGGAAGGGATCGTGTGGGTATTCGTTTAAGTGCTAATCACTAGCTAGTCATTTATTCCCAAACCTTGGCCAGCTGTGAGACTCTGTATTAACTAGTTTGCTGCAGAAGGAGATCTTTTTTTTTTATTATTTATTTATTTATTTATTTTTGTTTTGAGACAGGGTTTCTCTCTAACAACCTTGGCTGTCCTGGAACTCACTCTGTAGTCCAGACTGGCCTTGAACTCACAGAGAGCTGCCTGATTCTGCCTCCCAAGTGCTGGGATTAAAGGCATGCACCACCACTGCCTGGTTTGAAGGAGACATTTCTGACCAAGGCTGATGGCATCACTAGAGTATGGGTATACACATCCATCAGGAGGCAGTTTGACAGCATGTTCATTCAGCACAACAGAAGCAACATGTTCTCCTGCAGGGCCTATGCCCTCCCTAACTATGAGCTTTTGACCACGTCTATAGTACTAGGCATAAACACCTTCCTACAGAGTGGATTTCAGATCCATGAGACAGAGTCTTTTTTTTTATGTTTTTTTTATTTTAATTTATTTATTTATTAAGGATTTCTGCCTCCTCCCCGCCACCACCTCCCATTTCCCTCCCCCTCCCCCAATCAAGTCCCCCTCCCTCATCAGCTTGAAGAGCAATCAGGGTTCCCTGACCTGTGGGAAGCCCAAGGACCGCCCACCTCTATCCAGGTCTAGTAAGGTGAGCATCCAAACTGCCTAGGCTCCCCCAAAGCCAGTACGTGCAGTAGGATCAAAAACCCACTGCGATTGTTCTTGAGTTCTCAGTATTCCTCATTGTCCGCTATGTTCAGCTAGTCCGGATTTATCCCATGCTTTTTCAGACCTAGGCCAGCTGGCCTTGGTGAGTTCCCGATAGAACATCCCCATTTTCTCAGTGTGTGGGTGCACCCCTCGTGGTCCTGAGTTCCTTACTCGTGCTCTCTCTCCTTCTGCTCCTGATTTGGACCTTGAGATTTCTGTCCGGTGCTCCCATGTGGGTCTCTGTCTCTGTCTCCTTTCATCACCTGATGAAGGTTAATATTCATGAGGATGCCTATGTGTTTGTCTTTGGATTCACCTTCTTATTTAGCTTCTCTTGGAACATGAATTATAAGCTCAATGTCCTTTATTTATGGCTAGAAACCAAATATGAGTGAGTACATCCCATGTTCCTCTTTTTGGGTCTGGCTTACCTCACTCAGGATAGTGTTTTCTATTTCCATCCATTTGTATGCAAAATTCAAGAAGTCCTTGTTTTTTACTGCTGAGTAATACTCTAATATGTATATATTCCATACTTTCTTCATCCATTCTTCCGTTGAAGGGCATCTAGGTTGTTCCAGGTTCTGGCTATTACAAACAATGCTGCTATGAACATAGTTGAGCATATACTTTTGTTGTATGATAGGGCCTCTCTTGGGTATATTCCCAAGAGTGGTATTGCTGGATCCAGGGGTAGGTTAATCCCGAATTTCCTGAGAAACCGCCACACTGCTTTCCAGAGTGGTTGCACAAGTTTGCATTCCCACCAGCAATGGGTGAGTGTACCCCTTTCTCCACAACCTCTCCAGCAAAGGCTGTCATTGGTGTTTTTTATTTTAGCCATTCTGACAGGTGTAAGATGGTATCTTTTTTTTTTTTTTTTTGATTTTTCGAGACAGGGTTTCTCCGTAGCTTTTGGTTCCTGTCCTGGAACTAGCTCTTGTAGACCAGGCTGGCCTCGAACTCACAGAGATCCGCCTGCCTCTGCCTCCCGAGTGCTGGGATTAAAGGCGTGCGCCACCACCGCCCGGCTAAGATGGTATCTTAAAGTTGTCTTGATTTGCATTTCCCTGATCGCTAAGGAAGTTGAGCATGACCTTAAGTGTCTTTTGGCCATTTGAAGTTCTTCTGTTGAGAATTCTCTGTTCAGCTCAGTGCCCCATTTTATAATTGGGTTGATTAGCCTTTTACGGTCTAGTTTCTTGAGTTCTTTATATATTTTGGAGATCAGACCTTTGTCTGTTGCGGGGTTGGTGAAGATCTTCTCCCAGTAAGTGGGTTGCCTTTTTGTCTTAGTGACAGTGTCCTTTGCTTTACAGAAGCTTTTCAGTCTCAGGAGGTCCCATTTATTCACATGAGACAGAGTCTTGTGACACCCAGGATAGTCCTGAAGTGACTATGTACTTGAGGATGACTTTGAGTTTCTGATCCTCCTGCCTCCACCTCTGAAGTTGTACGATTACAGGCATGATCACCACACGTGATTTTATTTGGTGCTAGAGATGGAACCTCAGTGCATGCCAGCCAAGCGTCGTACTGCCTGATCTCTGTCTCCAGCCACTAGCCAGTGACTTTAGACAGTACTTTCTGTTTTCAGATTAAAGCACCTTAGTAATTTTAGTGGCTTCAAAGCCAGAAACAAATTGGGTTTTGCAATTTTTAGTTTTAACTAAGTGGAGAGCATCAGTTGAGGAACTTTCGGTGCATAGTTAAGATCTCAGGATGTCTGGACCTGGTCCATAGATCACCATCCTGACCAAGAGACATTGATGTGTGCAATCCTTTTTCTTTTTTGAGTACTGAAAGTATAGGTTTATTAAAAATGAACGTAGAGTAATGAACCAACTCTTGAAGGCTGTCCCTTGACTGTCACATGCATTCCATGGCAAGCACATCTATACACGCACACACTCCTACAACACTAAGATTTTTGTACTAAAAGTACACAAGTATTGCATGTGAGACAGAAACATAGAATAGACTCCATAGAACAGGAGTGGGCTCTACCAAACATGTAGCTCGAGAACCTTTTCTTTTGAGACAGGGCCGTACGTATCTCAGGCCGTCCTCAGACTTACACTGTAGCCAAAAATGGCTTTGAACTTAGGTACGTCTGCTTCTGTTTCCCAAGTGCTGGGACCATAGGCTGTGCTGTCACTCCTATTTTTTGTTTGTTTGTTTTTTCCAGTCTGGGGATGAAACACATGACTTCACATACTCTAGAAGGGCATTGTACCAGCTAAGCTCTACCTCAAGACCAGGTCTTATACCTTAGGTTATTCAGGGCATGGTGCTCCATGTCTGTAAATCCTAGCATTTGAGAAGTCCAGGCAGAAGGATGAAAGCCATACTTGGCTGCCTGAAACTCTGTCACACACACCTTCCTCAAGCTCTCGGTTACAGCAAAACAAAAGAGATGAAACATCTTGTGGTAGCTGCCATCTGTCAAGAGGAAAACCTGCTCTGATTTTTCTTTTTAAGTGTTATTATAGAAAAATATATGTGAAAATGAGAGATAAGGATAAAATAGAGACAGCATGTAACTATGTAACTTTTTTTTAAAGCAGAATAAAGATAGATTTATTGAGGGAGAGTGAAGAAAGTGCCAAAGAATATAAAGGGTTCCAAAGGGGGAGTGCCCACTATGTAAATTCTGAGCGACTGTTTAATTTGTTGAATTACATTCTATTTCATGTGCATGTGTATGAGCATGCGTGTGAGCGTGTTTACCATGGCATGTATGCAGAGGTCAGAGGACAGCTTGTGGGAGTTGGTTTTTTAACCTTCTACTGTGTGACTCCAAGGGATGAAACCCAGGTTGTCTAGTTTACTAACCATCTTTTGCTGGGTAAAAAGTTTGAACTTGAAACCTCACTAATCCCTGAGCTCACCCTGAGCTCAAGACTTGAAATTCCACCGATCCCCACCATGGAAATCTCCACCCCCAAGAAACCTATATAAGCCTGCCTCCCACTCAGTTCTCTGCTATTTCTTTTTTTTTTAATATTTATTTATTACGTATACAATATTCTGTCTGTGTGTATGTCTGCAGGCCAGAAGAGGGCACCAGACCTCATTACAGATGGTTGTGAGCCACCATGTGGTTGCTGGGAATTGAACTCAGGACCTTTGGAAGAGCAGGCAATGCTCTTAACCACTGAGCCATCTCTCCAGCCCTCTCTGCTGCTTCTTGCTTCTGTCTTTTTCCCCTGTAAATCTGTGGGAGGCTTGCTGTGTGGTGTAACTTGTGGTATTCCTTGGCTCCCAACTCTCAGGACACTTTTCACATCAGAGCTGCAATACTTGCATTGGGGAAACTTTCTCCTCAGAGCTGTAAGACTTACACCTTTGCCCGCTGAGAAAATGCCTCTATAAAATTTGTCTGTAGACATATTTGTGGGGGGCATTTTCTCGATTAATGATTGATGTGGAAGGACCCAGCCCACTGTGGGCAGTGCCACCCCCACAAAAAGTTACATGCTGTCTCTATTTTACCCTTATCTCCCATTTTCACATATATTTTTCTACTTACTAGGAATAACACTTGTAGAGAAAAAGGCAGGTAGTCTTGAGATGGATAAGAAAGCAGGCCGAACAAGCCATATAAAGCAAACTTGTGAGGAGTTTTCTTCTGTGGCCTTTGCTTCAGTTCCTACGTCCAGGTTCTTGCCTTGAGTTCATGTCTTGAAGTTCTTTTTCTGGTAGACCATGACTGGGACAGATAAGCTGACTTAACTCCTCCCCTTCCCCAGTGCTTTTGGTCATTGTCTGTAGTACAGCAACAGAGAACAGGCTAAGGCATAGACTATGTCAAATTAGTAGGCCTCGTAGACAGAGGACAGGGCAGGAAGGGCGGTGAAATGAGACTTTCATTTTGTATTGTTTCAACTTTGGGCGGTGAAATTGCCAATTACGTACTTTTAAGGGCAGGAAAGAGATTCTGAACAAGGCAATAATGAGTCCTCTCTGCTTTACAGAAAGAAAAAGAGTGTTCCATCATGTCCTGTCCTGTTTGAACATGGACAGAAGCAGAAAGCTTCTCCCAGACTTTGTGAAGCAATTTTCCATAGATCGACCAAGTGAGTGGACACCTGAGACTCCGGGAGACTTAGCTTGGAATTTCCTGGTGAAAGTGCAGGCTTTAGACTTGACAGCCAGAGACTTTATTCTTAAGCCCAAGACGGTGGATGAAGAGAGCAACGAGGAGTTGCTGGCTGGGATAGAGAATTTAGAAATTGGAGACATACAAACCATCAACCCCCTTGATGTCCTTTGCGCCTGCCTGCTTTGTTCGGACAGCTCTCTGCAACGTGAAGTCCTGTCAAACATGTACCAGTGCCAGTTCGCTCTTCCTCTCCTGCTGCCAGATGCAGAAAGCAACAAGAGCATCTTAATGCTGGGGGCCATGAGAGACTTACAGCAGCACCCAGCGCGGTCCTCAGAGGGCCCCCCCAGGGAAACAGAAGCATTTCTGAGTCTCAGGAAGATGCCTGTCATCTCTTTTGTGCGGCTAGGACACTGTAGCTTCTCCAAGTCCAGAATCCTTAACACATTGCTCAGCTCCTCCCCACAGAAACCGCACAAAATCTTTCTCCATCAGGATCCGTCCATTCCTGTGCTTCCTCGGCAAATTTCTGATGGCCTGGTGGAGGTGACATGGTGTTTTCCTGACAAGGAGCTAAGGGGAAATCCTCATGTTTTCCAAAAGCCTGTTGCTGTGACCAACCTTCGTGGAGATCTTGAAAGCTTTTGGACTCAATTTGGTTTTCTGGTGGAAATTTCCTCAGCCGTGTTCTTCTTCACCGACTGCCTTGGTGAGAAGGAATGGGACTTGCTGATGTTTTTAGGGGAAGATGCTATTGAAAGATGCTACTTTGTCCTTGGTCCTCAGGCCAAGGAGAGTGAAGAGGCTCAGATTTTCCAAAGGATCCTGAGACTGAAGCCGTCACAGTTACTGTTTTGGGAAGCGGAGGAAGCTGGGGATAGAAGGAAGACGCTGGAGGCCCTTCAAGCTGCCCTCCAGGAAGTAATGTCCCCTTCGCTTAGACATGTGTCCCTAGAAGATATGGCGTCTCTGGCCAGGGAGCTGGGCATTCAGGTAGACCAAGACTTAGAAATTCCTCAAGATATTCAACTTTCCCCCAGTACGACTGGAGGTGAGAGCCAGCAAACATGTAGTCAGACAAAAAGCCCATCTGAAAGCCGAGCTCAGGTGCCAGGCAGAGAGCCTGGAGTGCAATGTGAGGGCAGGCAGAATGCTCCGAATCTGCACCAGACTCCAGTGTTTGTGCCTCCACCAGTAAACCCGTGGCCCCTGCCGACCACATTTGGAAGTAACTTTTACCACGGGCCCTTGAGAGCCCCTTGGGTTCTGAGCCCCCACTTTGGGTCACAGCAGAGCCCGGCTAAGTGGTTCTATCCTTTGCCCCATCAGAATACAAGGGTACGTGGCAGAGGGAAAAGCTTTGGTCCTCGGAACTTCCAACCCTGGAGATTTTATTCAGGGCAAGGATTCATGAAAATTTCAGGAGCTTCTGAGGGGCATCATTCGAGTGGAACATTTGGGAGATCACAAAGACAAATTCCTCATGTGCAGAACCATCCTGAGAGCCCACAGGTGGTCTCTCATGTAGATCACTCACATTCTCTGGGCTGGCAAGCAAGAACAGTAGCAGGGAAGCCGCAGACTGTGAAAGCCTGTACCCAGGGGGTGCAGCTGAGTGAAGCCTCTAGAAAACCTGCGAGGACAACATCGCATAGTAAGTACCCTCACCCTCCGTCCTGTCAGCCAGCAGGAGTCATTCAAGAACCAAAAATACCTGTTCGTCATCAAGGATCTCAAAGGATTAAACAGGGAAGGCCTTCAGATTCAGCTTTCCAGCCAGGCTCTCAGTCCACACCTGAGAGTAAACTTTCATCTACCTGCCAGTTCAACTTCCATCAACCCAAGTTCCAGGTCAAACACTTTGAGCCTAAGCCCATTCAACCTCAGAAAAAAAACCCTCATCCCCAGCTTTCCCAAGCTAAAGCCCCTCATTCTCAGCCTTCCCAAGCTAAACCCAGTCATCCCCAGCCTTCCCAAGCTAAACCCAGTCATCCCTATCCTTCCCAAGCTAAACCCACTCATCCCCAGCCTTCCCAAGCTAAACCCAGTCATCCCCAGCCTTCCCAAGCTAAACCCACTCATCCCCAGCCCTCGCAAGCAAAACCCTCCCCATCCACATCTACTCAGTTCAAGCCACATAGACCCCAATCTAAGCCTTTTCAACCTAGATCTACTCAGCATACATCATCACAGACTAAACCTTCTCAGGCCAAGGCCCACTACCCACGGGCAGGAAAACGTTGAAGAACATATTCCAGAGACCCCCGAAGTATGTTCTTTGCTTAGGCTATTTCTCTCATGTAACAGTCTGAAGAAAAGTTTCAGTGAAAGACTGATAAAATGAGCAAAATCACAATAAAAAATTGTGCAAAGTCTAAGTGCACAGCAAAGTACTCTTTAGACAGAAGCAGTCAGATCTCTGTGTGCCTGAGGCCAACCTGATCTACATCATAACATAGAAAGTTCTAGATCAGCCAGAGTACATGAGATCTGGCTGAGTGGGAGGAGGGAAGAGCTGGGGATGGACTTGATCTTCGTATACATGTTTGAGATTGTCAAATAAAAAATGCAAGGTGGAAAAAGAATAGGACCTAAGGATATATAAATCAATTGAATCCAACCTTCCTTATCAAGCAATGTGTGATTTGACCCCAGGGGATGGAATCTTGGGCATAGCCATATTTGTGAGGAATGGAATTACAGTATAATTGCAAAGTAATAAAAATATGGAGCTAAAATTGTCTCAGTGTTGAAGAAAAACTGCTTCTGAGGTGCCTTGGTTTTGGGTTTATTATCAGCCACTGAGCCGAGACCCTGCACTGTTGGTTAGTTAAATAAGCTTGTTGAGTACTAGCCCCAATTTTCATACCTGATAAGACTATCTCACTTGGCTCTTACATACAGGAAAACAATGAATGTTTATCAAAACACATCATTTTATATAAACTTTGGAACTGATTTTTATAGGTTTCATACTTTGTATACAATAACAAAGAAAATTTAGCTAATTAGAGGTCCTGATATTATGAGTTTAATTAATTGAAATTGCTATAGAGATGAATACTTTACATTGGTATGGGTCTTGGTCTACTGATACAAATTTAAGGTCAGTTTTGTTATATGTATATTTCTGCTCTTAATTAAGGTATTATGTTTGTGCAACTTATTTTAGAATGTAATGTATAATTAAGAAATACAGGTTAATATACAGTCACCTGTGATAGTCAAGCTTGTAGTCATGTTAGGTTTTCTAAATGTACAGAGATATATTTCAGATGGATAGATATTCTTCAAATCTTTAAAGACTAACAGAATATGGCATTTAAGATATTTTAAAAACTTAGGACTTTTCATGACAATGAGACACATCTACTCCTGGCAATCTACTTCAAGAGGATGATAGGCATTGAAGAGGCTCCTTATAGAGTTTATTAGCCATTTGGGTAAGAAACTGCTCTTGCCTGGACTTCTTGATGTTATTCTGTATAAACTGGATGTGCAGGACCCACAGAAAAATGACTGCTGAAGTTGCCTAAAGATGAGACAGTCTTCCAGGGTTCCTGCTTCATGAAAGAGTCTGCCAGATGTTCTGCAGGACACAGAAGAAAGTGACCGACAAGCTGCCAATATAGGTGGAACTGTCTTTAAAATTTCCCTTCTTGAAAAATGGGCCTGTAGGCTGAAGATGGGTGCCCCAGTGTTACAGACTGTTCAGGTAGCAAGATGTCTCTGTCAATTCTAGAGTTTTGGAAGTTGCTTACAATGCATTTTCTGTTAACTTAGGTAATATTATATCCTTCTGGAGTTTTTGATGAAGTTGAAGAATAGATAGTTATAATTATAGTTTTTCTTAGTTATGATAAAAGATTAAGTAGATATAAATATTGTAACTGTAATTCTTGCTTGATACCTGTTTTGTTATATGTAAGCTTCCTATGTTAAAGTTAAAACCTCCCTTTTTATTTAGACAGAAAAGGGGAGATAATGTGGGATTCCACTGTGTATGCTATAAATATGTTTTATTGCCATTGGTGAATAAAGAAGCTTCTTGGGCCTATGACGGGCATAATATAGCTGGAAGAGATATAGCAAGAGAGTAGGTGAAGCCTGGGAGAAGCCATGTAGCCACTGCAGAAGACAGACACCAAACGCCAGACAATCACGTGGTGATACACAGATTAATAGAAATGGGTTAATGTAAGATATAAGAGCAAGCCAATAAGAAACATGAAATAATAGGCCAAGCAATATTGCAATTAATATAGTTTCTGTTTGATTATTTTGGGTCTGGGCAGCTGGGAACAAGCAGCCTCTGTCTACATGAAATCAGAAATGTGTTAGTGAATTTTTAATTTTAGAGTTAAGTTGAAAAGATTAAGATGAATTTATAAAGGATATAAGTAATGTTTGAGAGAACTTATAGTTTGGAGGAATTATAATTTTCGGAAATTCATACTGTTCTGAACTTTTGGATAGCTTCTGCCAGATAGCCGTGTTAAAAGAATAAACTTGATCCACATATTTAGCTGGAGCATCTCTGAGTTTGTAAGTGGCATCGAGTACCAATAAAAGACGACATTTGCAGAACATGCTGCTGCACACCTCTGACTTGAGACCGAGGAAGATGGATCAAGGTTCGTTAGCAGCTCACAGGGAGACCAAGCCTCAAGAAACAAAAACAAGCCACTCAAAGGTAGATGTTAAAATTTGCCTCACTTAGAAATAAAGTAAGATTTAGAAATTGGACTAAACATCTCAGTTTTTGAATGTATGAATTTTAATATTTTATGGTACTTGTGTATAGTGCGTGTGTGTGTATGCAAATGCATGTCACAACATGTATGTAGAGGTCGGTGGATAACTTTATGAAGTCTGTTCTTCCTCTTTTATGTGTAGCAAGTGCTTTTCCTCGCTGAACCATCTTACCTGTCCCCATCAATTTAATTTGAAATAGTAAAATAGTTCCAAGGAGTCAGCTAAGCCAAAAAATTGCTTTCAAGGCTTCAAGGAAAAAAATCATATTGACCAATGAATGACAATTAAACTTTTGAAAGGAATCAATACTGTCTGAAAATAGTCTAATATCACAAAAATGTGTGTGTTTGTACATATGTTGAATAATCTTGTATTTCTCTCTCATGGTTGTTGTAAAGATGAAAAGGAAATAGAAGACAGTATATGTGAATGTTTAACTTAACTTGTGAATTTTTTTTAGGATGATAAATGTAAAAAATAAAATGGACCATTTTCTTTCTTTCACGCTCTCTTTCTTTCTTTCTTTCTTTCTTTCTTTCTTTAAGATTTCTGCCTCCTCCCCGCCACCGCCTCCCATTTCCCTCCCCCTCCCCCAATCAAGTCCTCCTCCTTCCTCAGCCGGAAGAGCAATCAGGGTTCCCTGCCCTGTGGGAAGTTCAAGGACTGCCCACCTCCATCCAGGTCTAGTAAGTTGAGCATCCAAACTGCCTAGGCTCCCACAAAGCCAGTACGTGCAGTAGGATCAAAAACCCATTGCCATTGTTCTTGTTCTTGAGTTCTCAGTAGTCCTCATTAAAAATGGACCATTTTCAAAACAAAAATGCCTTAAGCCAGTGCACACCAACCTATAGATGAACAGGAAGTCTGGGCCCTGCTGGCACTTGCTAGTCTAGCTACCATCACTCAAACTCAGAAGTTCAGAGAAGAAAACGGCTAAGGGACAAGCTGGCCTGATGACTTTCGGACATAAAGTGCTTCACGGCTTTTCATGCTCCTGAAAACCCTTAAATAAGGAGGATATAAAATATGTAAATTAACCCACACATCATGTGGGCTGAGAAACAGACAAATGACAGTGGTAGGTGACCCGTGGGACTATGCATTACCCCCCCCCCCCCCAGCCAAAGCAGATAAGGAGGAAGGGGCCACCATTCAGGGCATAAAAACTGTTCTTGGTGCTCAGTTTGTTTGTGCCCCCTCTTGTCTGGGTTGCCACCAGACTATGAAAGATTGTGAGATAAACTGCACAACTTTTACCATTCTCAATCTCCAGTGCTCTTCATTATGAAGTGAGGAGCCTCATTCTCACAATAGAAAACATGGAAGTCGCCTGCTGGACATATTGACATATTGGTACACATATGCGATCTCAGCACCAGGGAAGCAAGGACAGGGACGTTGGAGGTCTAGCAAGTCTGGGCTGTCTTAGTTTGGGTTTCCATTGCTGATTTAAAAATCCCAAGATAAAACACCAAGACCATCAGGAACTTGCGGAGGAAAGGGACACGTCACTTCCACATCCACATCACAGCTTACCACTGAAGGAAGTCAGGGCAGGACACTGCTCACTGGCTTGCTCCTCACGGCTTGCTCAACCCACTTGCTTGTAGCTTTTAGGACTACTAGCCCCAGGGTGGTACTACACACAGTGTGCTGTGGCCTCCCATGTCAATCAAGAAAATGTGCCATAGACTTGTCCACAGGCCCATCCGGTAAGGCATTGTCTCAACTGAAATTCCCTCTTGTTATGGGGTAAAGACCCCTCAACACAATCAAAGGACTGAAGTTTGAATTGAGAGTCTGTATTGAACATGCTGCTGCATGTCTGAGGAAAAGCACAAAAAGTATTTGCACGGGGGAGGAAGCATTGCAGAAAGTTTTAAAGACAGAACACAGAAAAACCACATCCTGGTTGGTGGTTGCAAGCAAGTAGTTTAACAAGAGCCAAGAACATGCAGTTAGCTGGGACATTTTTGACCTTAAGTTTCTAGAACAGCACTGGGTGCCTTCGCACAGGACTTTTCAGGGCAGGGGGTAGAAACCAAAGATGGCTTCAGCTGAGACAAGATGGAAAAACCTTTGCCCTGTTACACTCTTCCCAAAAGACTCTGGCTTGTGTCAAGGTGACCTTAAATAGGACAGGCTACTTAGCGAGACTTCGCCTAAATAACTAAATAAATAGTTGATGGCTAGAGAACATTGATGTTGGACTGAAGATATAGCTCAGTTAGTAAAGCACTTGTCATGAAAGCGTGAGGACCCATGCAAAAGGCTGGATACAGTGGTGCACATTGGTAAGCCCGGCACTGGGTTGGCAGGGTAGAGTGTAGACAGGAGGATCCCTGAAGTTTGCAACTCTAACTGAATTAATGAGCCTCAGGTTCAGCGAGACATCCCCCTCCCCCTTCCAAAAAAAGGTGAAGAGCAAGTGAGGAAGACAGTCAATGTCAACCTCTCAACCTCCTACGTAGACCACACACACTTAAATAGATATTTGCTGTAAAAGTAGGATTCCTCATTTAAATGTACTTTGTGTTTAAACTTTTGAAGTGAACCATAGTGGTTATTGTTAGAACCCTCTCTAAATCCTTCCTCAGGATTAGAAATTGTTGAGCAAAAACAGGGCCTGGGGGTGCATTAATCCTAGCCCGTGGGAGACAGAGGAAGGCGTATTTCTGTGAGCTGTGAAGTCAAGGTCAGTCTCACCTATGTAGAGATTGTAGAGATTGCAGGCTCCAGGTCAACCAAGAGAATTTAGAGAGACCCTGTCTCAAAAAAGGAAGAGGAAGAGGAGAGGGAAGGGGAGGAGGAGAAAAAGAAGGAGGAGAAGGAAGAAGAGGGAGGGAGGAGGAGGAGGAAAAAGGAGAAAAAAAGAAGAAAAAGGAGAAGAAAAAGAAAAAGAAAGAAAGAGAGAAAGAGAGAGAAAAAGGAAAAAACTCTTGGACTGTTAATCACCAGCAGACTTGGTACCAATCTAGATGCTAGCAATCACATTACTCAGCTGGAAGATCATTTAATATGGGACTTCTTATAAAGAGTTCAACATGGGGCTGGAGAGATGACTCAGTAGTTAAAGAGCATTGACTGCTCTTCCAGAGGTCCTGAGTTCAATTCCCAGCAACCATATGGTGGCTCACAACCACCGGTAATAAGATCTGGTGCCAACTTCTGTCTGCAGGGACACATGCAGGCAGACCATTATATACATAATAAATAAATAAATAAATCTTTAAAAAAAAAAGAGCCTGGCGGTGGTGGGGCACGCCTTTAATCCCAGAGGCAGAGGCAGGCAGATCTCTGTGAGTTCAAGGCCAGCCTGGTCTACAAGAACTAGTTCCAGGACAGGCTCCAAAGCCACAAAGAAACCCTGTCTCAAAATCCAATAAATAAATAAATAAATAAATAAATAAATAAGAGTTCAACAATAGAGTATGAGGGAGAGTGCAGCAGCAGATCCAGTAAAAGCAGAGCATCATTCTCTCCCCTGTGTCTCCAGGAAGTGCTGACTTTCCCACTCAGCTGTGTGGGATGGGATGGAAGGCAGAAAGGAAGACACTGAACAGGACCATCGACCGCTGCCTCCCCAGGTCACTTGAGGTAGCTGGTGTGTGTCACTTTCCTCTGGTACAAGTGGCATGAACAGAAAACCCACTAAACATCAAATGTTCACCCCTACTATCTATCCTAATCTGCTATTTACTACAGGCTTTGGGACATGGGAGTGGTAGCAATTGACCAGCAGATTTTGAATGATGTTGCGGTGAGACTTTAGATTATGTACCCTTGAATACCAGATTGTTACTGCAATCCAGCCTTTTCCTGCTTTTGACTCAAAAGCGTATATGTAAGGACTGTAATGGTTTCTGTTATTCTACAAACTGAACTCTTCTATAATCCAAATGTCAAATGCAGTGTTCTCCATGCTCTCCTGGGAAGTTTTCTGAAATTCTAAAACTGCAATTTCAAAATGCGCTTGCTTATAAAAATCACCCTTTGTCGCCATGAAAGCTGCTTGTTGCCGAGTTCCACCTTGGAGATTCTGATGGGAGGTCTGGAGTAGGCCTGCGATCTGCCTCTCCACGGGAGCTTCTCTACAGAAGCAGGAGATGGTGGGCCGTGCTGAGAAGTCCAAATACAGCATGGGAGGCAAACCTGATTTTTCACGATCAGAAACACTACTATTTATTTTTCATCTGTACCAGGCATCCAGGCCAGGTCAGTTGCTTTTTCTTTTTTTTTTTTTAAAGATTTATTCATTTATTATGTACACAACATTCTGCCTCGATGTACGCCCGCACACCAGAGGAGGGTACCAGATCTTAGTACAGATGGTTGTGAGCCACCATGTGGTTGCTGGGAATTGAACTCAGGACCTCTGGAAAAGCAGTCAGTGCTCTTATCCTCTGAGCCATCTCTCCAGCCCCAGTTGCTTTTTCTTAAGCCTCTACTAAGTTCATTACATCTGCTGGAAAACAAACAAACAGAAAGCAATACAGTTCTAACCATGAATTTCTCTCTTTGTAAAATTCTCATATTTTTTTTTCTTTTTAAAATAGAAGGGATGTATATAGGTGTTTAGCTTGCATGTATGCCTGTGCCCCGTGTGCATGCAATGCCCAAGGAGGTCAGAAGAGGGTGTTGGATCCCTGGGACAGGGGTCACAGAAGATTGCGAGTCTCCATGTGAGTGCTAGGACTCAAACCCAAGTCCTCTGGAGAAGCAACCAGTGCTCTTAAACTTCGGAACTATTTCTCCCGTCCCCATATTTTTCTTTTTTTTAGAATAAAATTAAAATCTTGTGGCAGGGAATTGGTGGGCAGTGAAAAAATTCACCCAAGTCAGACTGGACGACAAAAAGACAGATCGTGTTTTTGTTTTATTTGCTGCAAGGAAAGAGTGGGCAAGGGCAATACCAGATCATGGCAACTTTTACTTGAGCGCCATTCCCTACATTGGGGTTCCCAGCAGTCATTTCACCATGCAATCCAGGGTGGTCCTGATGTCTTGATCAGTCGGTGTTTGTCTCTGGAGTGGGGAGCTCTGTGCCACTGGGTCACACAGTTAATCTAGATTTACTGTGCTCTATCTTTGCCTGGCAGGCAGGCCCGAAAGGAGTCCCTTTTTCTTTTATAATATTAGGATGCTTCAGGCACAGTTAGTGTTGTCTAACTCCTTGATTGGATGCATTCTCTTTTTCTGCTCCCAATCGTGGCCTTCTCTCTACAGTTATTTCATCCACAAACATTTCAACAGTTATTTGTGAGAAGGATTTAAAAATATATCCAGAATGTTATTGTGACACCCAAGAATGAACAATTATTTCTTAATATCACCTAATGTATCATTAAAGATGTTTGCATTTCTCAGTTGTCAGAAATAAGCTTACAGTAGCTCTATTTAAATCCGGTTCCTACCTCCTGAAGTGCTTTCCCCTTCCTGTCTGGGAATGACTGGCTCTTTCTTGTCTTTCTTAATCAGAGATTATATTTCAGGTTCTTATTTCATACCATTTAGATTTCTCAGAGCACTTTGGGTACCCACCTGTCATTCTCCATTGTGTGTGTTTGTCTGTTTTTATGTATACAGGGTTCTACCTGCAGGCCAGAGAGGGCACCGGTTCTCATTACAGATGGGTTTGAGCCACCATGTGGGTGCTGGGAACTGAACTCAGGACCTCTGGAAGAGTGGCCAGTGCTCTTAACTGCCGAGCCATCTCTCCAGCCCCCATTTTCTTTTAAATATTAATTCTTCACAGGATTTTTCTTTACCACTTGACTTTAAAAAATGTGTTTGTGCTTGTAATGCAAAATACAGCTCTCACTTTAAACGGAATGAAGTAATTTATTCTGTAGCTAAATACCAGTGACCATGGCCCGGGAACATGGATTCAAGTTCCCCTTAATACCCTTGTTCTGACTTACTAACAGTTTTGTGATTTTTATAATAGAACAAAAGAAAGTAATAAACCTAGGCACCGAGGAATACTTTAGTTGGAACATCAGGTCTGTGGGTTACAGTAAAGTGGGACACTCTATGAGAGGATGCAGCTGTGTGTGATGATGTTATTAGCCTTTGGGTTGTCTGGTATTGAGTCTTGTTTGAACATTTCAAAATGATAGTCACCCAGATGGACGTTAGGAGAAGCACAAAGGTGGGCAATTGAACATAAATGGGGCAAAGGTGGTCCCAAGAGGTGTAAATCCAGACCTTGACACTCTACCCCTCCACACAATCACAGGCGTTCTGGTTAAGTCAGTCTCTAGGCTCTTCACCGTGGGTTTGCCTCCCACTCCCAACTCAGTTCATGCTCCTCTGTGTTCTCCTGGCATCTCAGATTTGAAGTAGTTTAAGTCAAACCAGACACAGAAGGATATGGTGCTGAAATCGGAGGAAATGAGAATCAGAGGCAAGAAGATGGCCATGGTGAGCTTGAGGCTAGCCTGGGCTATGTAGTGAGAGACCATGCCTCAAATAAATAACCAAGCAAAACAAAACAACACACACATGGAAAGAGAGAGGGGGAGAGACAGGGCTAGAGAGAGAAGGGGGGGGGAGCGGGAGAATGAATTTATATATTGGATTTTACAAAGATTTTTTTTTCCCCTCCGAAGAGCTAAAATTTTGAAAAGCATCATCATGGTGCCACCTTGTGGATGCTTTCAATGCTCACACATAAACGTCAACAGGTTTTAAAAACTTGGTCCATGTAACTCTCCTTTGGAGCTGACATATTAAACTTTATGATATTCTTCTCTAAAGAGGAAATACAGTAAAGTATCTCTTCAGTTAATAGAGCCAGATCTTTTGATTCATCAGACCAGTATTAATTCACAGAGGAAGGAGAAAAATGTGTAGTTGGCCTTCCTTCATAAGTCATTCAGCCACCTTTTTTGTTGTTGTTTTGTCTTTGAGGCAGGGTTTCTATGTGTAGCCCTGGCTGTCCTAGAACTTTCTTGGTAGACCAGGCCAGCCTCGCATTCACAGAAATCCATCTGCCTCTGTCTCCCAGTGCTGGGATTAAAGATATGTGTCACCACTGCCAGGTCACAGCTACCTTTTTTTTGGCCATTGATTAGCCTCTTTAATTAGTCCAAGAGAAATGGTCACACAGTGTTGGGTAAAATGTACTCAGTGCTGTGGAGAATATAAATTGCTATTGCCCTTTGATAAGAAAATTGGCTACAATTTTCTTACAAATTTGTAAGAAGCAAAATTGATATGACGTTTGGCTTAGGAAGTTTATTAATTCATTCTACATATACTTACTAATGTAAACATGGTATATATATACATATATATATACATCCATATATATCCATATATATATATGGATGTATATTTTAATTTAAGAAAAATCGGGATGCTTATGCAATGTAGTTCTGTGCAGTTGGTTAAAGGTGGTATAATTATACCAGTAATAATTGTTAAGCAGTCTGCAGCATTTTTAAATATTTTAAGCTTGGATTGGGAAACAGTACAAAAAATAAGCATTGTCCACTTGTATGTGTGTCCATGTGTGCGGGTGCATGTGCAGTCCTGGGGAACTAACCTCATACAAGCTAGGAAGGTACCCCCTCTGACAGAATTACATGCCCATCTTTCTTCTTTTTTATGGGCGGAGTTTTATTTGTTTATAATATTTTGTTGTTGCTGTTTTCTGCAGTTCTTTCTATATAGCTCTGGCTTGTAGTCAGATTTTTCTTTGGGCTGCCAGCTCACTAAAACTGACACAGGGACTTATTAATTATGAAAGCTTGGCCTATAGCGTAGGCTTGTTTCTAACTAGCTTTTCTAACTTAAATCAACCCATTTCTAGTCATCTGTGTACTGTCACGTGCTCATGGCTTTTACCTCTCCTCCTGTAGGTCTTTTTCCCTCTGTGTCTGGCTGGTGACTGTCTTTTTCCTTCCTCGAGACCTCTCTGTCCTCAGAAGTCCTGCCTAATCTCTTCCTGTCTAGCTATTGGCCATTCGTCTCTTTATTAAACCAATCACAGTGACACATCTTCATACAATGTAAAGGAATATTCTACAACAGTGGTTGGCTTGAAATTCTTTATGTAGATCAGGCTGACCACAAAGTTGTGGTACCCATTAGCTCAGCCATTGGCAAATATTTGTGCAAGACGAGCTTTTGTCAACTTGACACAAACTCCAGTCGCTTATAAAGAGGGGACCTCAGTTGGAGAATTGCCTTCATCAGATTGGCTTGTAGGCAAGACGGAGGGACATTTTCTTAACTAATGATTGATGTGAAAGGCCCCGCCCACTATGGGTGGTGTTGATCTTTGGCAGGTGGTCCTGGGTTATGTAAGAAAACGGGCTGAGCAAGCCATGGAGACAAGCCAGTAAGTAGCATTGCTCCATGGTCTCTGCTTCAGTTCCTTCTTGGCTTTCCTCAGTGACAGACTGTGACCAGAGAATTGTGAGATGAAATAAATCGAACGGGAGGAGAACTCCTCAAATTGCTTCTGGTCAGGGTAGTTTATCACAGCAAAAGACAGTTTACTTGGAACATACATTAAGATTTTAAAAATGGAGCAGGAGGTAAAACATAATGTTAGCTTTGTGATATGGTAAATGATCAAAGATAATGAGCATAAGGTGTTCGGTGCCATTTGTACTAAAGAAAAACATTATACTAGAGAAAAGCTCACTCTTAGTGGCACACTGCCTCCAACAAGGCCGCACTATTCTGACAAGGCCGTATTACCTAAACCTAAGCTTTCTCATGCAGTTCCCTGATGACTAAGCATTCAAACAAGAGCCTACAGTGCCTTTCTTTTTTCTTTTTTTTAAATATTTATTTATTTATTTATTATGTATACAATATTCTGTCTGTGTGCATGTCTGCAGGCCAGAAGAGGGCACCAGACCTCTTTACAGATGGTTGTGAGCCACCATGTGGTTGCCGGGAATTGAACTCAGGACCTTTGGAAGAGCAGGCAATGCTCTTAACCACTGAGCCATCTCTCCAGCCCCCTACAGTGCCTTTCTTATCCAAACCACCACAATCAGTTTACACACGTCACACTGTTCTATCCAAAAGAGATCCCTTATTCTGGGAAGGATAACTGTACCATGTTCTGTGCCTTTGGGCAAGGAGCAAGCTGCATTCTCTTTGCTCATATACTGTTGCCCCTGGCAGAGCAGCTTAACCCTCTTGACTGAGCCACTGAAGTCTTGGATAGGATAATGGTGATACTCAGATGCTTTTTCTCGCTCACTCTTGCTAGTTGAGAATGAGAGCCTACTCTACAACCCAATTTCTTTCTTATACCTTTCCCTCACCTCTCTTCTTTCTTTTCTTCTACACAGTAAACACACATGAAGTGAGGTCCTTTTATCTCGTACAGCTTGGAGAAAAACTTTGGAAGCAAAGGACAAATGGTGCAGGCTTTAATTTCAGGTCTCGTGAAAGAAGTAGTTGGCTAGCAGCTGTTTTAACTGTCAGCCTAATACAAACCTAGACACATTATGGGAAGCAGGAACCTCAGCAGAGGAATTGCCTACTGCAGGCTGGCCTGTGGCTATGTCTGTGGGGCCTTATATTGACTGCTATTTGCTAGTGGACGTAGAAGGGTCCAGCTGCATCATGAGGGCGGTACAAAATCCCTAGGTAGGTGGGGCTGAACTAAAAAAAAAAAAGGTATCTGAGCAAGCCATAAACCTGAGGAAGCAAGCAAGTAAACAACATTTCTCAGTCAGTTTTGTCTTCAAGCTCCTGCCTTGAGTTTCTGCCTAGCTTCCCTGGATGATGGACGATAACCTGGGAGATGAAATAAACCCTTGCTTCCTCCAGATGCTTTCAGTCAACCCTGTTTATCATAGCAGCAGAAAGAAACCCAGGCCAGGTCATGAATGCCTGGAAAATAAGTCTAAGAGGGCATAGAGATTAATAAGGGAGATTTTTTTTTGTTTTGAAAGAGAAAATATTTAAAAAGCAGAAGACAAAGACGGGGTCACCTCCAAAGCTCTTTTACCTTGATCAGCATTGTCAATAATGTTGAGAAGCACAGTCAGGTGAAGAGTACCTTTCACTGCTTGGTTTCAGCTGTGGTATCCGTATGTTTTTGAAGGATTCTCTCTGCTGAAATGCTGAAATGGCCTAGAAAACCAGTTTTAGACATGGTCAGAATCATTGTTTTTTATTCTTGCTGAAGGGACTCAGGGTCTGTAAGGGGTCAATTAAACTAATCATAATAATTAATAAATCTTATTAGAAAGGCACATAGGACCTACTGATTATCTTAATGCAGAATTGTATTCAGCAGAGGACCTACTGATTATCTTAATGCAGAATTGTATTCAGCAGGTGGGAGGGAGGAACAGGATATACAGGTGAGAATCATGGACTGTCTTTGCCCCTCTATTTGTGGGTCTCCACTGTCAACAAACCCAGCTGCAATGATCTTTTGCAAAGGGTTGTGATGCCCTAGGATGGAAGTCACTCAGCTTGGTGGACAGCCACTCATGACACAGAAACAACTGGACCGGGAGAGACAGCTTTTTTGCTCTCGGGATGGGCAGCATCAGTATGCTTCACCGTTTTTTCCTGGAGACATTCATTAGCAATAGATTTTTCTGGGAAAATGAGAAACTCTAGCTGGAGTTTGCATCTTTGGGATTGGAGATTGTGCCTAGAGCTGATCACTCAGTACGATGTTCTGAGTGCCTACTATGTGCCCAAATACAAAGCATTACTGAGTCTCAGAAACTCAGTTTAACTGCGTGCTTAAAGGCCCACACAATATCTCCCTCTACTCTACCCAGAACTCACTGTGTAGACCAGGCTGGCCCTGACTTCACAGAGGTCTTCCTTCTTCTGGCTCCCTGGTGGCTGGGATTAAGGGAGCACACCACTGCCCAGATTGAATTATACATGTTGAGAGACCATCTTGCTATGTAGTCCAGGCTAGCCTCAAACTTGTGATCCACTGCCTCAGCCTCTCGTTTTCTGAGATGACAGGCATGTGCCACCATTACTTTAAAAGGAGATGTAGGGCTGTCTTTTCTATTTCCTGTTGTGAGTCGACAAGGTTGTATCTGTGTCGCTGCAGGCCAGAGAAACTGGAGGGGGATGGAGAGCAGACAAACTGCTGGACAGGTGCACAGACGCACATGGGAACTTTATCTGAGGCGCAAGGCTCAAGTCTTCATTTTCTTTTTCTTTTGCTCTCGGTGGCCTGTTCTCGTATTGTTCCTTCTCTGTTCTGTTCTTCTTCCTGATGTTGTCTTTCTCCTTCCCTATTGTTCTCCTTTTGTTTCTTCCTTGATGCTTTCCTTTTATTTATTCCCTGATGGTTCCCTTCTATTTCTTTCCTGATTTTTTCTACATCTTTCCTTCTCCTTCTCTTATTTTTCTCTTATTTTTTTTATTATACTGAATACAAAGATTTCTATGTAAGAAAAGATTACCTCACAGCCGTGGGTTACATATTTTCCAAAAACAAATTAAAATCTTTACATAAGAAGAAATCACATTAAGACCACAAGTTACAAGTTTTCCTTAGAAGCCCACAAGTAGTTAAACATTTTTCCTTGTATTAATTATCCTACCACAATATCTTTATCCCAAAGCAATGATTTTTTTATAAATGATTCGCAAACTTTTAAGCAAGTCAAGGGTATGTCAGCCAGTTCTTTTACACTGGCAGGCAGCTGTTTGCTGTTTCACTGTAGTAGACTTTTATTTTGTAAAAAACTTTAAACAAGTGCTCAGCTAACCCACTATTTTCTTTACACACAATAGGGTCATTAAATTTCCTTTCACAACTTTGTTTTATCAAGGTGCATACTGCGGCCTGTGATTAATTCTGTAAGCTCCATGACCAAGGAACTCAGGCCTAACCTTGGGTGTAGGGGCATAATTGCTTTCTTTAATTAATAGCCTGTTTTTTTTTCCACAGGCAGAATTCATGGGTCTATAAGGCACGAGACTTCCTTGTTCTTATTTTTTATACTCAGCAAATCTCACATCTAACGAAAGACAAGGTAACTTCTAGACTATTTTTTGCCTTTCTTTGTATCTTATTGGAGCTATTGGCAGAATAACCTAAACCATTTCCCTAATCATCTTTACTGTCTTAACCACATGTAATTGAGGCTAATTCAGACAGTCAAGTTAAATCATAGATCTAACTAATCGTCATTGTTCTCATAAGAATCATCTTCATTATGCTATGCAAGCAAATGGCCCAGCAAGGAGTGGAATTTTCCCAAGAAACAATTGCACTAGATACAGTGGGATCCTTTCACATAGTAACTACACTGTGCCAAATACAACAGAACACAGCAGCAGCAAACAGGATAAACACAGCAAAAACAAGGGCCATTCTGGAGACAGTGTCCCTCGGGGTGAGGCTTTGTCTCTCCAGGGGTTAGCTTTGCTATTCGGTGTCTTCTTCAGTTTCTTTATCAAAAGATTTAAAGTTCTTATTCATATAGGTCTTCCACTTGTTTGGTTAGACTTGCTCCAAGATATTTTATGTCATTTGTGGCTATTGTGAAGGGTGATATTTCTCTGATTTCTTTCTCAGTCCATTTATCATTTGGGTAAAGGAAGACTACTGATTTTTTCAAACTAATCTTGTATCCTCCTATGTTATTGGACGTGTTTATGAGTTGTAGAAGTTTCTTGGTAGAATTTTTGGGGTCACTTATGTAAACTATCATATCATCAGCAAATAATGAGAGTTTGACTTCTTCTTTTCTGATTTGTATCCCCTTGGTCTCGTTTTGTTGTCTTATTGCTCTAGCTAGAAACTCTAGTACCATGTTGAATAGATATGGAGAGTTTGGACAACTTTATCTTATTCCTGATTTCACTGGGATCTGTTTGAATTTCTCTCCATTTAGTTTGATATTGACCTTTGGGTTGCTGTATATTGCCTTTATTATGTTTAGGTATGTTCCTTGTATCCCTGCTCTCTCCAAGACTTTTCTCATGAAGTGATGTTGTATTTTTTTTTTAGTTTCTTTTTTTCTTTTTTTTAATTTTTTAAATTTATTTATTTATTAAAGATTTCTGTCTCTTCCCCGCCACCGCCTCCCATTTCCCTCCCCCTCCCCCAATTAAGTCCCCCCCCCAGCCCGAAAAGCAATCAGGGTTCCCTGCCCTGTGGGAAGTCCAAGGAACCCCCACCTCCATCCAGGTCTAGTAAGTTGAGCATCCAAACTGCCTAGGCTCCCACAAAGCCAGTGCGTGCAGTAGGATCAGAAACCCATTGCCATTGTTCTTGAGTTCTCAGTAGTCCCCATTGTCTGCTATGTTTAGAGAGTCCGGTTTTATCCCAGGCTTTTCCAGACCCAGGCCAGCTGGTCTTGGTGAGTTCCCAGTAGAACATCCCCATTGTCTCAGTGTGTGGGTGCACCCCTCGCGGTCCTGAGTTCCTTGCTCATGCTCCGTCTCCTTCTGCTCCTGATTTGGACCTTGAGATTTCAGTCCTGTGCTCCAATGTGGGTCTCTGTCTCCTTTCATCGCATGATGAAGGTTAATATTCAGGAGGATGCCTATATGTTTTTCTTTGGGTTCTCCTTATTTAGCTTCTCTAGGATCACTAATTATAGGATCAATGTCTTTGGTTTATGGCTAGAAACCAAATATGAGTGAGTACATCCCATGTTCCTCTTTTTGGGTCTGGCTTACCTCACTCAGGATAGTGTTTTCTATTTCCATCCATTTGTATGCAAAATTCAAGAAGTCCTTGTTTCTTACTGCTGAGTAGTACTCTAATATGTATATATTCCATACTTTCTTCATCCATTCTTCCATTGAAGGGCATCTAGGTTGTTTCCAGGTTCTGGCTATCACAAACAATGCTGCTATGAACATTGTAGAGCATATACTTTTGTTGTATGATAAGGCCTCCCTTGGGTATATTCCCAAGAGTGGTATTGCTGGGTCCAGGGGTAAGTTGATCCCGAATTTCCTGAGAAACCGCCATACTGCTTTCCAAAGTGGTTGCACAAGTTTGCATTCCCACCAGCAATGGGTGAGTGTACCCCTTTCTCCACAACCTCTCCAACAAAGGCTATCATTGGTGTTTTTTATTTTAGCCATTCTGACAGGTGTAAGATGGTATCTTAAAGTTGTCTTGATTTGCATTTCCCTGATCGCTAAGGAAGTTGAGCATGACCTTAAGTGTCTTTTGGCCATTTGAAGTTCTTCTGTTGAGAATTCTCTGTTCAGCTCAATGCCCCATTTTATAATTGGGTTGGTTAGCCTTTTACGGTCTAGTTTCTTGAGATCTTTATATATTTTGGAGATCAGACCTTTGTCAGTTGCAGGGTTGGTGAAGATCTTCTCCCAGTTAGTGGGTTGCCTTTGTGTCTTAGCGACAGTGTCCTTTGCTTTACAGAAGCTTCTCAGTCTCAGGAGGTCCCATTTATTCAATGAGGTCCTTAATGTCTGTGCTGCTGGGGTTGTACGTAAGAAGTGGTCTCCTGTGCCCATGTGTTGTAGAGTACTTCCCACTTTCTCTTCTATCAGGTTCAGTGTGTTCGGACTGATATTGAGGTCTTTAATCCATGATGTTGTATTTTGTTGAAAGCTTTTTCAGCATCTAATGAGATGATCATTTTTTTCCAGTTTATCTATATGGTGGATTACATTGACAGATTTTCATATGTTGAACCATCTGTGTATCTCCAGAATGAAGCCGACTTGATCATGGAAACCTTAAAGGAAATGGACAATTTTCTGGATAATTATCATTTATCAAAATTAATAAAAACCAGATAAGCAAATTAAGTATACCTATAACTGCTAAAGAAATAGATACAGTCATCAAAAGTCTCCAACCAAAGAAACCAACACCCAGGGCCAGATGGTTTCAGTGCAGAATTCTATAAGACTTTCAAAGAAGAACTAATACCAATACTCCTTAAATTGTTCCATGGTGTGGGAGGTCCTTCTGTCTATGTGTTGCTTTTATTGGTTAATGATTAAAGAAACTACTTTGGCCTATAGCAAGGCAGAACTAGCTAGGTGGGGAAAACTAAACTAAATGCTGGGAGAAAGAAGGCGAAATCAGTGCGAGAAGCCATGTAGCCCTGCTAGAGACAGAAGCTGGAACATTACCTGGTAAGCCACAGCCTTGTGGCGATACACAGATTAATGGAGATGGGTTAATTTAAGATATGAATTAGCCAGAAATATGTTTAAGCTATTGGCCAAACAGTATTGCAAATAATGTGGTTTCTGTGTGATTGTTTTGGTGCTGAGCAGCTGGGAACAAACAAGTGGCCTCCTACTACACTTCCACAAAATGGAAACAGAAGGAACACTGCTAAACTCTTTTTATGAGGCTACAATTACCCTGATACCCAAGCCACACAAAGACATTACTAAGAAAGAGAATTATATACCAATCTCCCTCATGAACACTGATGCAAAAATACTCAATAAAATACTGGCAAACCGAATCCAAGAACACATCAGAAAAATCATCCACCATGATCAAGTTGGCTTCATCCCAGAGATGCCGGGCTGGTTCAACATATGAAAATATTGGAAAGATTTTGAGCACAGACTGTGTTCAGAGCACATATCTGTATCACTGAAACACAAAGTAGTACCTTCTTTTGCTTTCAGTACGACTTATTAAAGGGATAATCTCTGGGCACGTGTGTGTATGGCTGCTTTTCACTGGCTTCCAATATAATTTTATCCACTAGCATCTAAAGAGATCATATGGGTGCTGGAGAGACGGCTCCACAGCTAAGAGCACTGGCTGTTCTTCTAGAGGACCTGAGTCTGATTCCCAGAACCCACATAACAGCTCACAACTCGTGTTTGTAACTGATGTTTCAGTGCACCCAGTGTTTTCCTCTGGCCTCCCTGGGCAGCAGGCACACACGTGGTGCAGAAGGTGTACATGTAGGTAAAATATTCATCCACACAAAATACATAAATGAAGTTTAAAGAAAAGAGGCTTTCAATTGAGGATTTCACATCTTTATTATCTTCATTTTTCCTTCGTTTCTGGCCTGATGAATAGATGAAGATGATGATAATGATGCAGACTATATATGATATTGAGGATTTAAAACAATTTGAAGACATAAAGTTTAAATTATGAGACAGCTTGCCTGTAGCAGACATTCTTGGACCACCAGCCCCCAAATCATGGCATGGAGCCTGTTATTAATTATGAGTGCTGGGCCTTAGCTTAGGCTTCTTTCTAGCTAGCTGTTTTTAAACTTAAATTAACCCATTTCTATTGATCTGTGTGCTGCCCTGAAGTTCCTTTACCCCATCTACATGCTGACTGTCCTGCTTTTCTATTTCCTCCATGTCTGTCTGTCTGCCCAGGCTGGCTGGCTTCCCTTTTCTCTCTGCTCTCCAGTCCCAGCTATCCCTCTCCTGCCTAGCTATTGGCCATTCAGTTTTTTATTAGGCCAATGAGGTACCTTAGGCAGGCAAGGTAAAACAGTAATACATCTCTTCTTAGTTAAACAATTATTCTCTCCCACACTTGTCATTTTTTGGAAGTGCCTGATTTTTAAAAAGAATTTTGTATGCTGAACTTTTTTTTTGTCTTTTAAAACTCACTTCATTTCTTTGGCACCATAAAGTTTAAGTATACGTAAAAAAAGGAATGTGTCCTTTGGCCGGCCCATGGCCTCTGCATGACTTTATATAGTGTCCGCTCCAGAACATCAGACATCTTCGCAGTTTGTTTGAATGTTTTCAGAATTGTTTCACTTGATTCAAATTTAAACCCAAAGACATGTTTCTTGAGCTTCCTGGCCAGCACTGCAATGTGCGTGGCAGACAACTGTACCATCTGTACTACTACGTGTACTATGGTACTACTCCTGTAGAGCTGCGCTTGCGCTACAGGACCATTCGCCCAGGCAAGGGCCTGGAGATTAAAACATGCAAAGATACACAGACAGAGACACGAGTCATCCTTGAAACAGGAATGCCCCCTTTATTGTGTCCAAGGGCAGCTTATATATCTATCGATCCTTAACTGATAGCCACGCCCCAGCCAAATCCACCAGAAACCACGCCCCTGTCATTAGGAACTCTGAGGGTCTTGTGCTCAGAGCAGCTGCAAGCATTACAAGTTGTTTACCAGAAATTCAGGATCTGGGGCGGCGGGGCGGGGTGTGTGTGTTTCACCGCTCCCAACAGAAAACAATAGCAACAACGAAATTCCAAACAGCAGTCAGAAACCCGAAGAAACCCAGGCTCTCTCCGACGTTTAATAAGCTCCAGGCACTCTTGGAGACAATAGTGACGAAACATCTTATTACCTCCTGATTATAATCTGACCTTGGCCCTCTGCGGTCACTATGACAGCTAGGGTAAAGGCTTGTCTAGTGTGGACTTCCGTCCAGAGGGAAGTGGAAAACTCTATAAATAGATTGCAAACATCTAAACTCTAAACAACGTTCTCATGAAAAACAAGATCTTAAGAGAACTCGGCACATGAGCTCATGAAAAAACAAGGTCTTAAGAGAACTCGGCACTTGAGCTCACTTAGCGCAGGGGTCTGTGTTTAGTGCAGTGCTGCCAGCGAGGATGCTCAGTACCTCAGTAGGTGCCAGCGACGAGAAAGCGCTTAACAACCATCATTTTGCTGAAAACTTCCTTTGGATAAAGCCTTGCCTGGCAGTCGTTTTTCATTCTTAAACTATTCACACAGTGACACTTTACTAGGGAAAAGATCCCACCAGGTGTACTTATTAGCTTAACAAGCTCCTGCCCCGGAGCTTGGGAAGATTCACGGGCTCCTGAGTGGTTTCAACTCCAGAGCCAGCTGCGGTTCTTCTCCAACAGGGCCTGGAGGCTGAGGCCACTAGAGGGTGCTATTGCTTTTTCTTCCAAGGCCTGGCAAGATCAAGCCCGGCCTATCAGTTTCAATGCAAATAAGGAAAAAGAGGCTTTAACCCTTCCCAAGTTCGTTTGTTTTTCCAGAGGCAGCTGAACTAAATTGTTCCAGTTTTGTTCCCAATTCAGTAAAAATGGTTAAAAACTTAAATAGGCATGCCAAATCAACAAGTAGAACTCTTTTGTCTCTGTTCTCTGTCTCTCTCTGTCTCTGTTCTCTGTCTCTCTCTGTCTCTGTTCTCTGTTTCTCTCTGTCTCTGTCTCTCTGTCTCTCTGTCTCTGTCTCTCTCCCTCTCTCTGTCTCTCTCTCTGTCTGTCTCTCTCTTTCTCTCTCTCGTCCATGTAGGTCCACGTGGTGGAACAAAACTGTGTCCTGATATGATGAATAGCCTAAAAGTTTCTCCAGGAGTAGTGGATCTCGTCAGATCCCAGGGAACTGAGTAGAGATGGGAAAGGGGGCTGGGTCATAGAGAGAGATGAGGAGGGGCATGTGCCCTTGCTGACCCCTCCCTAGTCAGGCAGAAACCTGCTTTCCCCTTTCCACGGATTCGTTTTTGGTTTAGATGCTGTTTACCAAAAATGCTGGCTCGCTAATCTTGTTAGAAACAGGAATGTGAGGATGCTGAATGAGCTTGGGAAGTTCTGGGTTAACCAAGTTCAGCGATAGTATCACTTTTTGCACGTCTTTCAGGACACATACTTTATACCACACCGTGGATACGAACCTGGGTGTTTGCTGGGAATATGGCATAGCAGTGATTATCAGTCAAGGGATGTGATGGGCGTCTTGCCCCAGGGGACATTTGGTACCAGGAGACACTTTTGACGCTCATGGCCAGGGCAGGACGCTGACTTTCCCTACATGCCAAAGCTGCTGTTGAACATTCCCATTCCAGAGAAGGAGGCACCACATCACCAGGTCCCCACAGTTAGGGTCTTGGGAGCACCCCAACTCTATTTTATACCCTTATAGTCTTATTTACCCATAAATTAAGGTTATTTTATTTTCCCCTGGAGGTATCCTGCAGTACTAGAATTCTGTGGCAAAAAAAAAAAAATTGGCAAATGCTACCCTAAGTTCACCAACAAGTGGGCTGTCATGGTTGGCTTGGTGTTCCCTTAGCACCCCTTCTTTATGACCTCCGTTTCTCATTGCCCCTTGGCTTCTTCTCCTTGAAGTTCCCAGAACTGGCTTGATAGCGTTGCCTCCCTCGGGTACACACTTCTATAATCTCTCTTTCTTGCTCCTTTTCTTTTCTTTTTTATTCCTCGCTCCCCAAATGGGATGTTTCTGGTGGCGCATGTCTCATTATGCTAAGTTGCCAGAAGATTCCACGACCCCAGCTGTGTTTTTCCACACCAGTAGCTCCACTTACGTAACTGGGGTGACCTCGGTCTTCCTGAAGACAGCCTACTTGCAGGAATCTGTTGGATGCTCTCCCAGACCACAGATGGCCCGCTTTACAAATCACCTCTTCCTCTTTGAATCTCTATTTCCTTCCTCATTTAGCCTGTTAAGGTCTTCCTCTTCTCGGAGTCAGACTTGAAATCATGTTTAACCACTAAGCCTCGAGAATCTTTCTAGACTTTTTGTCTATCTCCTTAAATGAGGCTTTTTCTGTCTTTTTTTTAAACTGAAGAATTCCAGGCTCTGCTTCCAGTCTCTTCCCTCAGTGTGCCTGCCCATCACCACCATTTGACTCCTCTTGACCCACAGTGTTCGCTCTTCCTTAAAACCTTACCATGCAAGAGTTTCCATTGATCTTTGCAAAAGTCCACACAGCTTATGCTGGCAGTCCCACTGCCAACAGTGCAGACCTCATCTGTATTTAAAGCTCTTATCCTAATGGTTTCCCTGTTGGAATTCCAAACAGATAAGCACTCATGTGACATTGTTACAGTAGCATTAAAAATCCATCAAGGGAAAACCATTTCCTTCTGGTCAAGAGAATGGAATCTGTGGTCGGGGTGGACACCTAACATTACATAACATTACAGGTGGACTGATCAATCACTTGGCTTAGGAAGGCGATTCACCTAACACCAGGCTAAAGAGATGGGAGGAATATTTATCCCTTCAGCGAAATAATGTACTTTTCCTTTTCAGAATTCCACCCTCCGTGCAACGGCTAAAGTGTTGCCACGTGGTTTTATTAGGTCTGTCTGCCCTTCTGCATCCTAACTCAGATATTGCCGGAGCCCAAGCATACTTCCCTATCCCTCCAGGACCAGGACAAAGGGAGCAGTGAGCTGCACATCACTGGTGAGATTGTGGAGACACATTTTATAAGCCTGCTTCTTTAAATAGGTGAATCAGGGCTGGAGAGATGGCTCAGGAGTTGAGAGCACTTGTGCTCTCAAAGGGGATGGAGTTCAGTTCCCAGCACCCACATGGTGACTCACAACCACACATAACTCCAGTTCAAGGGAACCCAATGCCCTGTTCTGACCTTTGAGGGCACCGGGCATGCACGTGGTACCCATACATACATGCATGCAAACACTCATTTATGTAAAATAAAATAACTCTTAAAGAGAGAAAAAGAAAACTGAAAGCTGGCCATCAAGACAGCTGGCTGTGTGAAGGTGCATGCTACTAAGCCTGAAACTGTGAGTTCAAGTCTCAGATCCCACAAGTTGGAAGACGAGAACAGACTCCACATGTGATGTGGGAGTGATTTCTTATTAATAAAGAAACTGCCTAGACCCATTTGATAGGCCAACCCTTAGGTAGGCGGAGTAAACAGAACGGAATGCTGGGAGAAAGAAGCTGAGTCAGGGAGTCGCCATGATTCTCCCACTCCAGACAGACGCAGGTTAAGATCATTCCTGGTAAGCCAGCTCGCGGGCTACACAGATTAATAGAAATGGGTTAGATCAATATGTAAAAGCTAGCCAATAAGAAACTGAAACTAATGGGTCAGGCAGTGTTTAAAAGAATACAGTTTCCGTGTAATTATTTCGGGTAAAGCTAGCCGGGTGGCGGGACACAGCCCGCCGCTCCGTATTTCAACACACATGCAAGCTGTAGCCCCCGAATACTTTCTGTGATTAATCTGTGGAAGTTAAAGACAGAAGGATGAATGTGATGCCATTATGCTCTATTTTGTTTCCAGAAAAATTCCATTCTAGAACATTCCATTTATGTTTTACAGACAGAACCTCATCCAGATCTATTATGGTTTAAATTCACCCAATATTCCTGTGTTGAAAATTTAGTAGTATCCATTACATCCATTAGTAGTATCTGGAGGTAGGACCTCCAGAGATTAGATGAGGTCATCATGAGAATGGGCTCCTAGTTTTAGCATTAGTGGTTTTATATGACGTGGACTAGAGTTGTGCTACCACACTTATGGTGTCTCACCATGTCATGTCCTCTTTTGTGTAAAGACCAGCTCTTACCAGATGTTACACAGATGCCAGCCAGCACCATGATCTTGGACTCCCTGGTTTCCAGAAGTATGAGCCAAGCATACTTCTATATTTTAAAGGTCTGAGTCTCAAGTTTCTTGTTACAAAAACAGAAAATGAGCAAAGAACTCTTCTCTCACAGAGCAATCTTTAAGTCTGCTTTATAGCATCCTTACAGGGAGTCACCAGATAGTTGTGGGAAGCTGTTAAAAAGAAAAATTCTTGGGGCTGGAGAGATGGCTCAGTGGTTAAGAGCATTGCCTGCTCTTACAAAGGTCCTGAGTTCAATTCCCGGCAACCACATGGTGGCTCACAACCACCTGTAATGAGGTCTGGTGCCCTCTTCTGGCCTGAAGACATACATGTAGACAGAATATTATATACATAATAAATAAATAAATATTTAAAAAAAGAAAAATTCTTCTAAGGACCAATTTAAGAATTTTTTCTAAATAGGATATAAAAGATCTCATCAAAAGTAATATTTTGTATTGCCAAGAGGGCAGGGAGGGGATGTGTTGGTGGCCAGGGCCTCTTGGAGTTGCTGAAGAAAGGGAACTGTTTTCTGTTTGCTTTGGTACTAGGATCTCATGTTGCCAGCCTCAGTTAGCTGGATTACCCATGGAATATGTGCTTCTGCTTAACTGCAGCTTAGCCAAGACTAGTAACCATTGGGGACTTCTTCTTTACCAAGTACTGCATGTGCAGGGAAGCTAGTGCTTCTGACTCTGGGGCACTCACATGCCTTACTTCTTATGAACAACTGTAAAGGGATGTGGTTGATGGAAGCTACAAGAAATGGAACCACTCACTGACATTGGGACATCACCTGGAATCTTTTTTTTTTTAAAATATTTATTTATTTATTTATTATGTATACAATAATCTTTAAAATAAATTTATGCCTTTTGTTTAAAGAGAGAGAGAGAGAGAGAGAGAGAGAGAGAGAGAGAGAGAGTCATGAAAATATGCACTCTGTTTAGGAGATTAAGATAGCAAGGAGATCCAGCCCTTGCTTTACAGAGTTTCCTTTGATTGGAAATCACTTCGATGCTGAGCTGAGCACATTTGCTGTCTTTCCCGATTAGCAGATACATTTCCCAGAAAGATATCTCTAACTTCCAAACGGTCCCAGCTGGCTGCAGGAAGGGTCTGTGTAACTGACAAAATGCATCTGGTTTCAAGGCACAGATCAAGTACAGAGGCAGGCGTTCCACGTCCCTGGAGAATCCAGCTGGAGTGGGAGCCGAGTCTTGGTAGCTGGCTCTATAAATGAGTGGAGAAAGAATCCAGAGGAGGAGAGACTGTGGGGGAGAAAAAAGCCTGTCTGTCTTTACAGATGAAATTGTCTTGTTCTTGTCTACCCTGAATGTTTCCCAAGCATGAAGGTAAGATGATAATTTATGACTTATCTACTTAAAGGCATCTCAAAGAGAAGGTCATACTTAACTGAACGAAATCAGATAAAGAGAAGAATGTGGAAAACACAGAGTGAGAAGGTGTGTGGGGGGGTGACTTTTAACAAATGTCCTTATCTAAACAGGTTTTTAATAGTTCAGCCAAAGTGAATCAGGTTTTCAGACTGAGAGAGCTGGGAAAAAGGGAACTGAAGGCAATGTTTATGAAGAAAACAATTCCTGAGAAATGTTTATGAAGAAAACAGTTCCCGAGAAAGCAATAAAGGAATACAGTAGGTCCATTGTTACTTCTAAGGCAAACTTCTCTCCAGCTTGATTGCTTGTTTATTTTAATTTTGGGCCATATAGTGGGTTTTGATTGGATGACGTAAGAGCTTTATAGAAAACTGAATCTGTAGTTTTGGGAAGTTAGAATTCAGAATCTTGGATGAGAAAAAGACCGTGAGGGCAGACAATATAAGTTCACAGAGTGAACTGATGAGTTTACCATACACACGTGTTGGACCAACATACAACAATCCAATATCTCTAAAAAGTTAATACACACAAAAGCCCAAAGATGGAAATCATTATTATAGAATGAAACTGTAGGATGGAAAAACAAGTTGGTTTTTATTTATATATCAATTGCTATGATAATTTGTGTGTTCACATGTATGTGTGCAGGCCACAGGATAAATTTGTGTGTTCACATGTATGTGTGTAGGCCACAGGGTAAATTTGTGTGTTCACATGTGTGTGTGCAGGCCACAGGGTAAATCACATGTATGTGTGTAGGCCACAGGTGCCTTCCTAACTGCTCATTTTTTTCTCTCTTTCCTTCCTTCTTTTCTTTTAAGAGATAAATTTTCTCATTAAAACTGGAACTCACCAGTATGTCTAGACCGACTGGTTAGCAAACCCAGGGATCCTCCTGCCTCTTCCTCCCCAGTGCTGGGATCATAGGCACCTACTTCTATGCTTGGCTTTTATGTGGATGTATGTGTGTGTGGTGGTGAGGTGGGGAGAATGTCTACAAATACCACAGCCCTCAGAATGCGAATCCAGGGGAGGCAAGCAGGAAATTCAGCTTCACACAATAGCCAAGGTTGGGTCTAACTTCAAGAGTCTGACCCTGGACAGTTTATTTTAGTCATATTTATACACAGCTCAATTTGGAAAAAAGTTTCCCAGTATAACACAACCATGCATGCTTAAGACATGATTACATCAAACTTCTTGTGAAGTACAAGTGACATCTCCCATAAAGATAGGTTCTATAGATCAACCAAGGAAGCAGGCTCAAGAAAAAAGATGCTCATGGCTAACTCATGGCCCCAGGGGAGAATAGTCCTGTAGATGGCCATCCAGCTAGCTGAGAGGTCACCCAGCTGTTCAACACATCCATTCCCAGCCTTCTGGGTAGAAACAGGTTATACATCTCTCTTGGAAGAGACAACCCTGTGTGTCTAACATTCCTGGTTTTGCAGTACTTATCTGTGAGCACACGGATCTACATGCCTCCTATGGATGCCGGGGACCAAGGACCTAATGTCTTCTACAAATGCTGGGGATCAAACCCAGACCCTTTTGTTTGCACAGCAGGGGCATTACCAATTGAGCTGTCTTTCCAGGCAGCTGTCTTTTGCTATTGCAGATTTGGTATTTAAAATAAAACTGTTGCATTATCGCTCCGAAGGACCAATTCTGCTGCCCTGCCAGCTGTGGGGTTACCCCAGTCACTGTACTGTCGGCTTGCTACTCAGAATTTATGCTCACTAGTGAGGCTGGAGAAGGTCCAAGACATAGATCCTTGGTAACCTTTGAATTCTATGGTTAAAAGTTGAACACAAATTACAAAGTTGATACACTTGGGGCTACAATGCTACAGCATCAAGGCAATTTACAAAGTTAGATTTACAGTGTGATCTGGTATTTATTTTACTGAGCTTTGTGGGTTTATTTAACAATTTAGAATACTTGTTAGTTCAAAAAGGAACATGATATCCTTGCTAAAGTCACCTAGCTAACCTGTTTTCCCCAATATTTGAATTAACTGTCAATCAACTTCCTTCCTTATTTTATGATGAGACATTTTAATAATTGTTTTATGTTTAAAATGTGTGTTGCAGTCATTAATTTATGACATTTTAATGTTGTGATAATAAATAGTTTTTTTCCTTTTAGTTGGCTGATAGGATGTCAACAAATGAAGCAGGTTTCACTCCAAGATGCATGCAGAATTTCTGCTCATATTTCAAAGTACATGTTTACACTCTTGGTGTAAACCTGAATGGCATGCTTTTGTGATATGTTTCCAGCAAGGGAGACATGGGAAAGCCCTGAGCTATCAAATAGCATAAGTGATCTCTATGTCTGGCATTTTAAGGAGGGATGATCTTAGATCTCCTTCTCCATCCATGCTCCAGAATTCCCCTTAGTTCTCTCACTAGCACTTGAATAGGTGGTAACTTGGGGCTGAGCTATTGAAGAAGGGTTCATAGCCAAGGAGCTTCCCTCTAAGCTAGCGTCTGCCCTCTTGGTCTGAGCTCAGCCCAGAGTGAAACCAGGGGTTGGTCCATGCCAGGCACAGCGATGTCTCAGAGCAGCACGTAGTCAGCTGGAACGTGTTAGTGGAACCAGGCAAGATAGTATCCATTTGGGGATGAAAAACCAGAGAAAAGAACTGACGGGGCTGGAGGTCTAGCTGAGCGATAGACACAGTTCATTCCCATTTTTCAGCACTGCAAATTCTGAACTGATTGTTTATAGTCAGCTTGTGCTCAGGGCTGTTCTATTTTCATGTGCTTTATTCTCCTTCTAAAGGGCAGGAAGACAAATTGCTCTTATTTTAGGGACTGTCTCAGTTTTTATTTCAAAGTACTCTGACAAAGGCGACTCGAGGAAGGGTTTATTTTAGCTTCCAGGGCAAGGCGCAGCCCTTTGTGGGGGAAATAAGGCTGCTGCAGCTGGGAACGTGACATCTGTGGTCAGAAGAAATCAGTGAATAAATGCTGATGCTTAGTCCCCTTCTTCGTTTATACAATCCAGAATCCCCTGTGAATGGTCCTCCCAACATCGTCTTTAGCTGTTCTCAGACTATTCCACTGGCCTTTCTAGATATTCATGTCTAGTCAGTTACAAAGTCTTACTTGTTTGCCTCTGTAGCTTTTACATCTACAAATCTGCTTTGTAGATGTAAAAGCAGATTTGGGTTTTTGATCCTACTGCATGTACTGGCTTTGTGGGAGCCTAGGCAGTTTGGATGCTCACCTTACTAGACCTGGATGGAGGTGGGTGGTCCTTGGACTTCCCACAGGTCAGGGAACCCTGATTGCTCTTCGGGCTGATGAAGGAGGGGGACTTGATTGGGGGAGGGGGAGGGAAATGGGAGGTGGTGGCGGGGAGGAGGCAGAAATCTTTAATAAATAAATAAATTAAAAAAAAGAAAAAAATCTGCTTTGTAGCATCTCTCTCTCTCTCTCTCTCTCTCTCTCTCTGTGTGTGTGTGTGTGTCTGTCTGTCTGTCTGTCTCTCTCTCACACACACACACACACACAGACACACACACACAAAACACACACACATACATACACATGCACAACAATGTAGTAAGAAGGTACTAGTTAGTTCCTGGCCACTTAGCACTGAAATAACCACACAGAAACTATATTATTTAAATCATTGCTTGGCCCATTAGCTCCAGCTTCTTATTGGCTAACTCTTACATATAAATTTAACCCATTTCTATTAATCTGTGTATCGCCACATGGCTGTGGCTTACGGGGTAAAGTTCTGGAGTCCATCTCTGGCAGCTACATGGCTTCTCTCTGACTCTGCTTTCCTTCTCCCAGCCTTCAGTTTAGTTTTCGCCACCTACCTAAGTTCTATCCTATCAACAGGCCAAGGCAGTTTCTTTATTTATCAATGGTAACCACAGCATACAGAGGGAAATCTCACATCACCAAAACCTTTTGGATCCATTTTGTGTTCCTCTTGTGTATATGTGTTTAGTGCTGACCACTTGGGATTAGATAACTCATAGCTCCATTCTTGTAGGAAACAGCTTCTCCATCTCTCTGTAACCATCCATTTTCCATTGCTCTTCACCTAGAGTTAGGGCCTTGTGAGATTCCCTCAGCCTTGTTAGCATGTTGATCTTGTTCAGGCAACGGCAGCCTTGAGATGTCACAGGTGCAACCCCCGTCATGTCTAGAGTAGACTGTCCTATAGCAGGTGCCACAAACCTGCTGGGGTTAGGTACCCCACAGCCTCTTTTTTACTCCTGTGAGGTCAGTATTTTTAGACAACATCTATAAATGAGTTTTATCCTATGGTATTTCTCCTTTTGTTTTTGGCTTATCTTATTTAACATAATACCATCTAAGTCCATATGTGTTGTTGCAAACAGGAGGTCTTTTTTTCTTTTAAGGCTCAATGGTATTCCATTGTGTATTTTCTTTCCCTCCCACCCAGTTTACTGGGGGTCAAGTACAGTATCATACAAATTAGGTAAGCACCAGAAAGCTACATTCCTCATTGCCTCTTACGACCTTTTTCTTAATTTTTTCATCCAGTGGTGGACACTGTTGGATTTCTTGTTTTAGCGATTATGACTAATAGTGCAATAAATAAGGGAATGCAGATATCTTTTTTTGGCATACTGATTTCATTTCATTGGGATGGGGAAGGTAAAATCATATGGCAGCTCTATTTTTAAGTTTTTTTTTAAAGAACCTTCAAGCTTCTATTTAAAACACTACCCCATAAAAAAAAGTCATTTATCTTTTATATGGTTCTTCCACTCATATTCTCCCAACCCACAAAGCCATATGCAAGTAGATGTTTTCATTTTTTAATGCATTAAGGAAATGAAAGCTAAAGTAATATTTCATTGTTTTCTACCCTAGGTAACAAGCTTATTCATTTTGGCAGGATTCATGGCAGAGTTTCAAATCTTCTCAAGGTGAGAATGTTTTGTATTTTGTATGGAAATTTTAAAATTGTAAGAAATAATAAATTCTTAGCCGGGCGGTGGTGGCACACACCTTTAATCCCAGCACTTGGGAGGCAGGGGCAGGCAGATCCCTATGAGTTTGAGGCCAACCTGGTCTACAAGAGCTAGTTCCAGCACACCAAAGCTATACAGAGAAACCCTGTCTTCAAACCCCCCCAACCCAAAAATAAAAAAATAAATAACATAAAAGGAATAGTAAATTGTTTAGGATGCTTAACTTTCATATAGCCTGTGATTTTAGAAAATACAATAATTTTTTTTATTTATTCCTTTTTTAAAAATTTTTTATTGAGAAAAAGAAAAAAAAAGATTACCGCCTCCTCCAGCCTCCCATTTCCCTCCCCCTCCTCCCACCCTTCTCCCCCTCCCCCCACTCCTCTCCCCCTCCCTTTCCAGTCCAAAGAGCAGTCAGGGTTCCCTGCCCTGTGGAAAGTCCAAGGTCCTCCCCCCTCCATCCATGTCTAGGAAGGTGAACATCCAAACTGGCTAGGCTCCCACAAAGCCAGAACATGAAGTAGGATCAAAACCCCGTGCCATTGTCCTTGGCTTCTCATCAGCCCTCATTGTTTGCCATGGTCAGAGAGTCCGGTTTTATCCCATGCTTTTTCAGTCACAGTCCAGCTGGCCATGGTGAGCTCCCAATAGATCAGCCCCACTGTCTCAGTGAGTGGGTGCACCCCTCGTGGTCCTGACTTCCTTGCTCACGTTTTCCCTCCTGTTCCTCATTGGGACCTTGGGAGCTCAGTCCGGTGCTCCAGTGTGAGTCTCTGTCTCTATCTCCATCCATCAACAGATGAAGGTTCTATGATGATATGCAAGATATTCATCAGTATTGCTCTAGGATAGGGTCATTTCAGGTTCCCTATCCTCAGCTGCCCAAGGAACTAACTGGGGACATTGCCTTGGGCTCCTGGGAGCCACTCTAGGTTCAAGTCTCTTGCTAACCCTAAGGTGGCTTCCTTAACTAAGATTTGTGCTTCCCTGTTCCCCTATCCATCCTTCCTTTATCCCAATCATCCTGTTTCCCCAAGTTCCCCCCATTTTCCCCTTCTCACTTTTCTCTCCCCATCTCCCCTTTTCCCCATCCCACCCCACCCCCAAGATCCCATTTTTTTCCCCGGCAATTTTGTCTACTTCCCATACCCAGGAGGATAACTATATGTTTTTCTTTGGGTTCACCTTCTTATTTAGCTTCTTTAGGATCACCGATTATAGACTCCGTGACCTTTATTTATGGCTAGAACCCAATTATGAGTGAGTACATCCCATGTTCATCTTTTTGGGTCTGGGTTACCTCATTCAGGATAGTGTTTTCTATTTCCATCCATTTGCATGCAAAATTCGAGAAGTCATTGTTTTTTACTCCTGAGTAGTACTCTAATGTGTATATATATTCCACACTTTCTTCACTCATTCTTCCATTGAAGGACATCTTGATTGTTTCCAGGTTCTGGCTATTACAAATAATACTGCTATGAACATAGTTGAACAAATACTTTTGTCATATGATAGGGCATCTCTTGGGTATATTCCCAAGAGTGGTATTGCTGGGTCCAGGGGTAAGTTGATCCCGAATTTCCTGAGAAACCGCCACACTGCTTTCCAAAGTGGTTGCACAAGTTTGCAGTCCCACCAGCAATGGATGAGTGTACCTCTTTCTCCACAACCTCTCCAGCAAAGGCTATCATTGGTGTTTTTTATTTTAGCCATTCTGACAGGTGTAAGATGGTATCTTAAAGTTGTCTTGATTTGCATTTCCCTGATCGCTAAGGAAGTTGAGCATGACCTTAAGTGTCTTTTGGCCATTTGAACGTCTTCTGTTGAGAATTCTCTGTTTAGTTCAGTGCCCCATTTTTTAATTGGGTTAATTAGCATTTTAAAGTCTAGTTTCTTGAGTTCTCTATACATTTTGGAGATCAGACCTTTGTCTGTTGTGGGGTTCGTGAAGATCTTCTCCCAGTCAGTAGGTTGCCTTTTTGTCTTAGTGACAGTGTCCTTTGCTTTACAGAAGCTTCTCAGTTTAAGTAGGTCCCATTTATTCAATGAGGTCCTTAATGTCTGTGCTGCTGGGGTTATACATAGGAAGCGATCTCCTGTGCCCATCTGTTGTAGGGTACTTCCCACTTTCTCTTCTATCAGGTTCAGTGTGTTCGGACTGATATTGAGGTCTTTGATCCATTTGGACTTGAGTTTTGTGCATGGTGATAGATATGAGTCTATTTTCATTCTTCTACAGGTTGATATCCAGTTGTGCCAGCACCATTTGTTGAAGATGCTTTCTTTCTTCCATTGTATACTTTTAGCTCCTTTATCGAAAATGAGGTGTTCATAGGTTTGTGGGTTAAAATCCGGGTCTTCTATACGATTCCATCGGTCGATTTCTCTGTTTTTATGCCAGTACCACACTGTTTTCATTACTATAGCTCTGTAATAGAGTTTGAAATCAGGGATGGTAATGCCTCCAGACGCTCCTTTGTTGTATAAGATTGTTTTGGCTATCTTGGGTTTTTTGTTTTTCCATATAAAGTTGATTATTGTCCTCTCAAGCTCTGTGAAGAATTTTGATGGGACCTTGATGGGGATTGCATTGAATCTATAAATTGCCTTAGGTAGAATTGCCATTTTTACTATGTTGATCCTCCCAATCCAAGAGCAAGGGAGGTCCTTCCATTTTCTGGTATCCTCTTCAATTTCTATCTTCAATGCTTTAAAGTTCTTGTCAAATAGATCTTTCACATTCTTGGTTAGAGTTACCCCAAGATATTTTATGCTGTTTGTAGCTATCGTGAAAGGTGAAGCTTCTCTGATTTCCCTCTCTGCTTCCATATCCTTTGTGTATAAGAGGGCGACTGATTTTTTGTAGTTTATATTGTTTCCTGCCACATTACTAAAGGTGTTTATCAGCTGTAAAAGTTCGTTGGTGGAGTTTTTGGGGTTGCTTATGTACACTATCATATCATCTGCAAATAACGAAAGTTTAACTTCTTCCTTTCCAATTTGAATCCCCTTGATCCCATTATGTTGTCTTATTGCTATTGCTAGAACTTCAAGCACTATATTGAAGAGGTATGGAGAGAGTGGACAGCCTTGTCGTGTTCCTGATTTTAGTGGGATGGCTTTGAGTTTCTCTCCATTTAATTTGATGTTAGCTGTTGGCTTGCTGTAAATAGCTTTTATTATATTTAGGTATGACCCTTGTATCCCTAATCTCTCCAAGACTTTTATCATAAAGGGATGTTAAATTTTGTCAAATGCTTTTTCAGCATCTAATGAAACGATCATATGGTTTTTTTCTTTCAGTTTTTTTATATGATGGATTACATTGGTAGATTTTCGTATATTGAACCAGCCCTGCATCTCTGGGATGAAGCCTACTTGATCATAATGGATAATTTTTCTAATGTGTTCTTGGATTCGGTTTGCCAGTATTTTATTGAGGATTTTTGTATCGATGTTCATGAGTGAGATTGGCCTGTTATTCTCTTTCTTGGTTGAGTCTTTGTGTGGTTTTGGTATCAGAGTGACTGTAGCTTCATAAAAGGAATTTGGCAATGACTCTTCTGTTTCTATATTGTGAAATACATTAAGCAGTATAGGTATTAGATCTTCTTGGAAGTTCTGGTAGAATTCCGCATTGAAACCATCTGGTCCTGGGCTTTTTTTGGTAGGGAGGTTTTTGATAACAGCTTCTAATTCTTCGCAACTAACAAGTCTATTTAGATTGTTCACCTGATCCTGGTTCAACTTTGGTATATGGTATTTATCTAAAAAAGTGTCCATTTCTTTTACATTTTCCAGTTTTGTGGCATACAGGCTTTTGTAGTAAGATCTAATGATTCTCTGAATTTCCTCTGTGTCTGTGGTTATGTCTCCCTTTTCATTTCTGATCTTATTAATTTGCATATTCTCTCTCTGCCGTTTGATTAGTTTGGATAGGGGTTTATCAATCTTGTTGATTTTCTCCAGGAACCAGCTTTTTGTTTCATTGATTCTTTGGATTGTTTTCTGTGTTTCTATTTTGTTGATTTCAGCCCTCAGTTTGATTATTTCCAGTCTTCTACTCCTCCTAGGTGAGTCTGCTTCTTTTTTTTCTAGAGCTTTCAGGTGGGCTGTTAAGTCTCCAATGTGAGCTTTCTCTGTTTTCTTTAAGTGGGCATTTAGTGCTATGAACTTTCCTCTTAGGACTGCTTTCATAGTGTCCCATAAGTTTGAGTAGGTTGTTTCTTTATTTTCATTGAATTCAAGGAAGACTTTAATTTCTTTCTTTATTTTTTCCTTAATCCAGGTATGGTTCAGCAGTTGACTGTTCAGTTTCCATGAGTTTGTAGGCTTTCTGGGGGTAGCATTGTTGTTGAATTCTAACTTTAATCCATGGTGATCTGATAAGACACAGGTGGTTACTAATATTTTTTTTTTAACTGTGGAAGTTTGCTTTGTTACCGAGTATGTGGTCAATTTTTGAGAAGGTTCCATGAGCTGCAGAGAAGAAGGTATATTCTTTCCTATTTGGGTGGAATATTCTATAGATGTCTGTTAAGTCCAATTGATTCATTACCTCCATTAATTCTCTAATTTCTCTGTTAGGTTTCTGTCTGATTGACCTGTCCATTGGTGAGAGAGGAGTGTTGAAGTCTTCTACTATTAGTGTGTGCGGTTTGATGGCTGCCTTGAGTTTTAGTAATGTTTCTTTTATGTACGTGGGTGCTTTTATATTAGGGGCATAGATATTCAGGATTGAGACTTCATCCTGATGAATTGTTCCTGTTATGAGCATAAAATGTCCCTCTCCATCTCTTCTGATTGATTTAAGTTTGAAGTCAACTTTGTTAGAAATTAGTATGGCCACAACTGCTTATTTCTTAGGTCCATTTGCTTGATAAGCCTTTTCCCAGCCCTTTACTCTGAGTAGGTCCCTGTCTTTGTAGTTGAGGTGTGTTTCTTGTAAACAGCAGATTGTTGGATCTTGTTTTCGTATCCAATCTCTTAGCCTGTGCCTTTTTATAGGTGAGTTGAGTCCATTGACATTAGTGATATTAATGACCAGTGGTTGTTAACTCCGGTCACTTTTTTATTAGAAGAGTTTGTGTGTTTCCCTTCTTTGAGTTGTGCTGGTGAAGGGTCTCTAGATGTCTGAGTTATTGTGGTCATTGTTGAAGTCCTTGATTAGTGATTTTCCTTCTATTACTTTCTGTAAGGCTGGATTTGTGGCTACGTATTGTTTAAATTTGTTTTTATCCTGGAAAATTTTATTTTCTCCATTTATAGTGGACGAAAGCCTTGCTGGGTATAGTAGTCTGGGCTTGCATCCATGGTCTCTTAGTTTCTGCAGTACATCTATCCAGGACCTTCTGGCTTTCATGGTTTCCATAGAGAAGTCAGGTGTAAGTCTGATAGGTTTACCTTTATAAGTAACTTGGCCTTTTTCCTTTGCAGCTCTTAATAGTCATTCTTTATTCTGTATGCTTTGTGTTTTGATTATTATATGGCGAGGGGATTTTTTTTTTTTGATCCAGCCTATTCGGTGTTCTGTATGCTTCTTGAACCTTCATAGGTACATCTTTCTTTAGGTTGGGAAAGTTTTCTTCTATAATTTTATTAAATATATTTTCTGGACCGTTGAGCTGCACTTCTTCTCCTTCTTCTACTCCTATTAGTCTTAGGTTTGGTCTTTTTATTGTGTCCCATATTTCCTGAATGTTTTGTGATGAGAGTTTGTTGGACTTGCTGTTTTCTTTGATCAGTGCTTTTATTTTCTCTATGTTATCTTCAGAATCTGAGATTCTTTCTTCTATCTCTTGTATTCTGCTGGTTATGCTTGTTTCTGTAGTCTCTATTCGTTTACCTAGATTTTCCATGTCCAGCCGGCCCTCTGTTTGTGTTTTCTTCTTTACCTCCATTTCAGTTTTCAAGTCTTGAACTGTTTCCATTATCTGTTTGATTGTTTTTCCTTGGTTTCCTAGGGTATCATTCATTGATTTATTCAATTCTTCAAACTTTCTGTTATACTTCTCATTCATTTCTATAAGGGCATTTTTTACATGCTGTTTAAGGGCTTCAATCACTTTCATAAAGTCAATTTTTTCTACTTCTTCTTGATTAAGGTGTTCATGTCCTCCTGTTGTGAGGTTGCTGGATTCTGGTGGTTTCATGTTGTTTTTCAGATTGTTGGGTGAACTCTTGCATTGGAGCCTGCCCATCTCTTCCTCTGAATGCTTCCTTATGGATCTTCTTTTACAGGATCAGGTCTCCTTGCCTATTGATGTACCTTCCCAGTGATAGCACTCCCCAGTGATGGCTCTCCTGGTGCTTGAGTGATGTCTCTCCTGGTGCCGAGATCAGATCTCCATGCTGGTTGGGTAGCTTGTAAACAAGGCACCTACCTTGCTTGCTGCAGGGAGGCTATTGAAACAAAGGAGCTCCCGCCCCACTAGGTTGCCCTTGGGATTTGGCCCCAGTGCCCCGAAGGGGGAAGGGAGGCAGAAGTGGGGAGGGTTCTGGATGTAAGCTGGGTGGGATAGGAAGAGACAGGCAGTATGCTGGGAGTATTGGCCCAGTAGGAAGTCCAGGAAGTATAGGGAGGATGAGGAATGTCTGAGTTCCCTATCCCGGGCTGCTGCCGAGGGTCCAAAACTCACCCCAATGATGGCTCTCCTGGAGCTGAGATAAGATCTCCATGCTGGTTGGGTAGCTCATAAACAAAGCATCTACCTTGCTTGCTGCAGGCAGGCTATTGAAACAAAGGAGCCCCCGCCCACTAGGTTGCCGTCAGGATTTGGCCCCAGAGCTCCAAGAAGGAAGGGAGGCAGAAAGGGGGAGGGTTCTGGATGCCTATTTATTCCTTTTAAAGAAGAAACAAGGACAAAAAATACTTCATGTTCTTTTTTTGGTCCCAATTCGAGGATTTCACCTTAATTCAGAGAGTTGCAGTGGACTCAGAGCAATATTTAATCTTTAAATTTGGTCCCTGAAAAACATTCTTTAGATTTTAAAGGTCAACAGTTTTTTTTTTAAAAGAAAATAGTTTTATTGGTTCGTGAAGGTTGGATAAAAGTCAGCACCATTTACCTATTCCCTTCTTTTTATTTCCAAGGGAATGGAAAGAGCCAGCTCACTTAATAGAACTATTAGTTCCATAAGTTTCAGGAGCTGTGCAAGACGTGGGGTCACAAAGATTGAGACAGTGTGCAGAGTCCACTATGGCCAAGGCCCTGAGTCCAGCAGTGCGGTATGCTAAGGGCTCTGTGCAGAGTAGTGAAGGAGACAAGAGGGAAGGCCAAACAGCATCCATCCTGTCTCCATACCCTGGGGCACAGGTCGGCCAGCAGCAGCAAATTCACAGGACTGTTTAAGGGTCAAAACATTTATACGCTTTGCTCACTGGTACCATGCGTTAGCAGGTACCCAAAGTTCTTTCAATGCACACTACGGAATGGGATTCGTTACTTGTAGGATCATCTGACAGCTTGAGGATTTAAGAAACACTTGGACACAAGATGTCACCCAGCCCAGTAATGTGCTATGAATCTACAAATTGAGAGTTCTGGTTCCATGAGCTTTTTTTTTTTTTTTTTAATTGAGAAAAGAAAAAAAAGTTTCACCCTCCTCCCAGCCTCCCATTTCCCTCCCCCTCCTCCCACCCTTTTCCCCTCCCCCCACTCCTCTCCCCCTCCCTTTCCAGTCCAAAGAGCAGTCAGGGTTCCCTGCCCTGTGGAAAGTCCAAGGTCCTCCCCCCTCCATCCATGTCTAGGAAGGTGAACATCCAAACTGGCTAGGCTCCCACAAAGCCAGAACATGAAGTAGGATCAAAACCCCGTGCCATTGTCCTTGGGTTCTCATCAGCCCTCATTGTTTGCCACGTTCAGAGAGTCCGGTTTTATCCCATGCTTTTTCAGTCACAGTCCAGCTGGTCTTGGTGAGCTCCCAATAGATCAGCCCCATTGTCTCAGTGAGTGGGTGCACCCCTCGTGGTCCTGACTTCCTTGCTCACGTTTTCCCTCCTGTTCCTCATTGGGACCTTGGGAGCACAGTCCAGTGCTCCAGTGTGGGTCTCTGTCTCTATCTCCATCCATCACCAGATGAAGGTTCTATGGTGATATGCAAGATATTTGTCAGTATTGCTATAGGATAGGGTCATTTCAGGTTCCCTATCCTCAGCTGCCCAAGGAACCCATGAGCTTTTCACAAGTCTTCCTTGACCTTTATGGACTAAACCAGGTGTCTTCCTCCACAGCCAGGGTTTCAGATCATGTGAGAGCCGCTCTACCATCCACATATGTTTGTTAAGAGTGGAATTGCTTAAACTCATCCTTTTCACCTGTGTGTAATTAAGAAGGGGCCAGAGTGAAAATGGGGACTATTTAAATATAAATTGCTGTCTCATAGCCTTGCTAGCATTTTTCTGCTGTTTTAGAACTTGTCTCTCAAGTTTTTAACAGCTGTTCAAGTCATTATTGAGTTTCTTCAAAGGCCCAATACCTTCTTACCAAATATCCTCACCTACTCTCTTAATTTTGACTACTTCTTTATTTTTTTTCCATAATAAATTTTATGTAAACATTATATTGATTAGGGTTACTATTACATGACCAAAACAAATTGGAGAGAAAATGGTTTATCTGCATATGCTTCTACATCACAGATTATCATAGAAGGAAGTCAGGACAGGAATTCAAGCAGGGCAAGTAGCTAGAGGCAGGACTGATGCAGAGGCCTTGGAAGGTGGCTTCTTACTGACTTACTCATTGTGGCTTGTTCAGCTTGTCTTCATATAGGACCCAGGGCTACCAGACCAGGAATGGCACCACGCACAATGGGCTGGGCCCCTCTTTTCCCATCCATCACTAATTAAGAAAATGCTCTCCAGGCTTGTCTACAGCCTGACCCATTATGGAGGCATTTTCTCAATTGAGGCTCCCTCCTCTCTGACGACTTGAACTTGTGTCAAGTTGACGTAATACTAGCCAGCACAAACACTGTCATGAAATTTATCACATTAGATATAGTATATAATGATTAGAAATGTATGTGTTCCTATTCTTACAGATACACTGAACAAAGTATGTTAGCAGTACTTTGTACAAAATAGTTAACAAAAATTAAGCTATAGTAAAAATAGGTACCCCTCTTCCCATTTTCATATTTTTTAGGATACTTTTAATACCACTTTAAATTTTTGGAAGTATTTTTTTTCTTTTTAAGCAACCTATAATAATTTTATAAAATGTGCTTCATGGTGACATTTTCATATAATTACATTCGGCATCTTAAAGCACATTTTTGTTGTCGTCTGTTTTTTTTGAGACAGGATCTTATATAGCTCAGGATATCCTCAAACTCATTAAGTAGCTGAGCAAGACCTTGAACTTCTGATCCTCCTGCCTCTACCTGACTTCTCCCAGCATGGCAGGTGCGCAGGCATCTATGTGTGTGTGTCCTGGATTACAGATGATCACTGTTTCAAGGAGAGATGTTTTTGATGACTTTTGATTAGTCTTATCTGTTCTTTGTGTTCTCTTGCATATCATCCCACCTGCTTCCTGATGGACAAACCTGATGCTGTGACAGAGCCTCCTCGCCAGTTAACTGCCAGTGGGGCTCCTTTGGCCCTTGGTCAGAATGCAATGGTTGTACCAAGACACAGGTAGGCTCCTACAGAACTTTTATCTTGGTTGTTGTTACGTGAAGGTATGACCACAACAAAATCAACTTTCAAATGTTCATTAATTAGTGTTAATGTACTTTGAATCTTATTTTAGTAATTTTCAAGGAAAAGACAAGGACTTGTTTAGAATACTTTTATACCGTATTTATATATTTTTAAAAAATTTTCAAAACATGGGCTGAAAGTTCAGCAATTCTTTATTTAAAAAGATAGGAATAGCATAGAAGAAAGTTAAAAAAAACTGTGCTTTTTTTCACCAGTTTCAACTTTTCCTTCCACTTCAAATACCAGTCAATAGTGAAAGAGATGCTTCACCTCACTTCACAAATAGGGACCAACTATGAATAAATTAAGGATCTTCAATGTTTTAAATTTATTTCCTAAGTAATAATACAAAATGAAACACTTGGCTTGGATATTGCACAACACTTCTACAAATGTGTGTTTCTTTATGAAACACTCAATGGTGAGAATACAGAAATGTATAATGAGAGAAAACAGCACTCATAATTCTGCTGTTTAGAAGAAACAAACATACCACAGTTTTGCTAGTCTTTCAGCTTGCTTTCTTTCTGTATGCTTATAGTCTTAATTTTATTCATTTTAACACTCATTTTTATTATTATCTGCTGAGAATTTCATTCATGAGTAATTTATCCTCAACATTGCTTATAGTTTTTAATTATCATTATCAACATTCTTTTAAGTGATTTTTTAAAATTGAAAATAGATTTTTCTAACATATACTACATCATGACCATAGTTTCCCCTCACACCACTCCTCCCAGCTCCCTGCCACCATTCTCCCTCAGATCCACTCTTCCTCTGTTTCCCTTTAGAAAAAGGCAGACCTCCAAGGGACAACAATCAAACACAACAAAAACAAGATACAAGAAAGCAGGGCAAAAGCCCTCATACCAAGGGTAGACAAGGCAATCCAATAGGAGGAAAAGAGTCTCAAGAACAGGCACAAGAGTCAGATAGACACCCACTTCCACTGTTAGGAATCTCATGAGAATACCAGCTAACAACCACAACATGGGCAGAGGACCTGGTGCAGACCCATGCTGGCCTTGTGCTTGTTCCTTCAGTTTCTCTGAGCCCATATGAGCCCTGCTTAGATGATTCAGTGGACCATGTTCTCCTGGTGTCCTTCATCCTGTCTCACTCCTACAGTCTTTCCTCCACTTCTTCTCCACGAGGTTCCATGAACTTGGAGGAGAGGGAACCTATGGAGACAACCAGTTTAGACTCTCTCTCTCTCTCCATATAATGTCTCACTGTGGGTCTCTGCACCAGCTCCCATCTACTGCTGAAGGAATTGTCTCTGAAGACAGTGGACAAGACAATGATCTATGAGTATAGCAAAATATCATTAGGAGTGATTTTTCTTTGCTAGTTGTGTTTGGTTCTGCCCTAGGACCCTAGGCTAGCCATTCTCTGGTTCCTGGCCATAGAGGCGGTGCCAGATATGGGCTCCCTCTTGTGGCATGGATCTCAAGTTAAAGCAGACATTGGTTGGGCACTCCCACAAGGTCTGCAGCACCATTGCCCCAGCACATTTTGTAGGCAGGACAGATTGTATGTGGATGGCTTTAGCCATAGTTTCATATTGTATAAGTTTATTCTCTCCTAGTATTCTTTCTTCTTACCCCTCCCCATCTGGTCCCTCCTGTTTCCAACCCCACTGCCTCTAGTCCATCGACGAAATTTATTCTATTTCCCCTTCCCAAGGAGATTCATGTGTTCTCCCTTGAGCACTCCTTGTTATTTAGCTTCTCTAGGTCTGTAGATTGTAGCATGGTTCACCTTCATTTTACAGCTAATATCCACTTATAAGTGAGTACATCCCATGTCTGTTTTTCTTGGTCTGAGTTACTTAACTCTGGATGATCTTTTTTCCATCCATTTGCCTGTGAATTTCATGATGTCATTTTTAACACCTGAGTAATATTCTATTGTGTAAATGTACCACATTTTCTTTATCCATTCAGTCATTTGAGATTCTTCCGTTGAGAACTTTTTTTAATTGATTATTTGGTTTATTGATGTCTAGTTTCTTGAGTTCTTTATATATTTCAGAAATTAACCCTCTGTCATTGTGGGGTTGGTGAAAATCTTTTCCCATTCTGTAGAATGCCTCTGTCTTATTGACAGTGCCCTTTCCCCTACAGAAGCTTTTAGGTTTCATGAGGTCCCAGTTATTAATCGTTGATCTTAGTACTTGTGTTATCAGTGCTCTGTTCAGAAAGTTATTTTTTGTGCCAATGAGTGAGAGGCTATTTTAATATAAAGACATCAGTCATATGTTCCCATAATCTTTTTACGATACAATGTTTATTTTAAAGGTCCTGAGCATTCAAACGGCTAACTATTTTAAATGGTTCAGTTTAAATGGATAAAGTATATATTTAAAGGAAATTTAAACTTTTTTTACTATATTTAAAAATTATATTTGGGTGTATGTATGTGTATGAACATGTGTGTCCTAAAGCATGGAGGTCAGAAAAAAATTTGTAATAGTCAGTTATCTTAATTTACCATGCAGGTCCTAGGACTTGAACTCTGATGATCAGACTTGGCAGGAAGTTCTTTCAAACAAGTTTAAACTTTTAGAATAGCAGGACTGTCACTTCTTGGTCTTTTGAGTAAGATCAGGCATGAGATAACAAAACCCTTCCACAGAAGATGGTTTTGTCTTGAAGTGAAAGACCCCCAGTGAGGGGAGACTCTCACTCAAGTCTTGGGATAACACGATCCCCCCCCCCCCCCAGTAACTCACAAGAGACGGTCCTTGCTGCAATCACACAAGGTTTATTCAACAAGACAGGAACCAGTGCACTGGGGCCTAGACTCAACCCCCACGCAGGAACTGAAGGAAGGGGTTTTTAAGGGAAGAAACCACAGCCCAGTAATCTGAAGGGGGTAGGGAGGGCATCATAGAAAATTCCGAAAATATCCGTGATGATCACAAGGGGGCAACTTCCTGTTTCTCAAGATTATAATCAGCTAGTTCCTGAAACAGAGTATTCCAAAAATACCAACGATAATCACAAGGGGCCAACTCCCTGTTTCTCAAGATTATTCTCAAAATTACAATCTAACCTTATCCTTCAGCTAGTTCCTGAAACAGTCACTGAACCAGCTAATCCTAGATTTCTGATTCTTCTCTCCCTGCTTAGATTTTTGGCTCTATTTTTTCCTGCTGGGGGGGAGGGGAGGTCTGGATTTATCTAGATCTTTCAGAAGCATCTTTGGCACCACCGTCTCCTCCAATTTTCTTTGCAGTTCTGTGGTCAAACTCAGACACTTGGGATTGCTAGGCATAAAGTCTTACTCAGTAGCCCAGGCTGGCCTTGAACTCATGCCAATCCTCCTGCCTCAGCTTCTGACGTGCTGAGATTACATTTGGCCATCATTTTTTTGATGAAGCATTCGTTTATTATTTATATGAATTCTATTTTCAAAGCAAGTTACACGAATGAAAAATTTGGCATCTAACAAACATAATAGATGACACCTGTGATTGCAGAGAAAATGCACATGAACAACAAGGCCAAATTAAAAGAAACAGCAAGCACACAAATTCTTTTTGTAATTTAAAAGCCAAAAAAGACTTCTAACTAGAGAGACAAACAGAGGGCGTTTGTCACATACGTATTTTTTTTTTCTTTGATGGAGGTCATTGTGCAGTGGCTATATCCCAGATGATGAAACATAATTTTTATTCAGAAAGAGACAGGTGAAAATGAGAACAGACCAGAGGACTAGAACTAGAGAGGTGAGAACAAGTCTGTGGAGGATGGGCAGTCCTTAGGGCCCGGCTGGCAACATGGAGAAGGGCAAACAATCCTGTGCAGAGTACACCGTCTGTGTTCAGAACCCAGAATAGGGCACGCTGGTAAGTTACATATGTGGCAAGCCTTAGTCAGTTACAAAGAAAGAAAAAAAACAGGTGATGGTGGCACACACCTCTAATCCCAGCACCCAGGAAGCATTGGCAGGTGGATCTCTATGAGTTCAAGGTCAGCCTGGTCTACAAAGTAAGTTCCAGGACAGGCACCAAAGCTACACAGAGAAACCCTGTCTCAAAAAAACAAAACGAGAGAGAGAGAGAGAGAGAGAGAGAGAGAGAGAGAGAAAGAGAGAGAGAACGAGCAAGCAGGGCAAGGTACTAGTGCCAGGCGGAGGCTCATGAAGACTCACTCAGAGTCCACACTACAGAGTGACCACTTGTTCCAGAGGATACCCACTGCCAACCCAACATAATATGGACGAGTACATTTAAAACTAAAACTGTTAAATCATCACAGGCAGTGAGGGCAGGAAGCTGGAGACAGGAGCTGATGCAGAGGCAATGGAAGAGTGCTTCTTACTCACCTGCTCAACCTGCTTTCTTATAGAACCCAGGCCCACACCGCCCAGAATGGGCTGGGACTTCCCCTATCAATAACTAATTAAGAAGATGCCCCATAGCTGGAAATCATGGCGACATTTTTCTCAGTTGAAGCGCCCTCTTTTCAGATAACTCCAGCTGGTGCAAACTGACATAAAACTAGACCGCACAAGAGGCAAGTACCGGAGGAGGCCGGAGTGCGAGGAGAGCAGGAGCAGATCTTGAGGTTGTTCAAGCATTAGGTACATGACTCCATACTTAATGTGGACCAAGTGAATTTTAGGATGTCTTAGGACTTTTTCACTTAGTGCAGTAAATTCTTCCGTTGTCTCATTTTCTAAAAGAGGTCTGCTTTTAACGCACTTCCCCTGTCAGAGAGCAATTCTCCATCTGCTGGTAAGATCCCATTGTTAACACCCTTAGCATTTGGATTGCTCATGCTCAGTTTGTACACTTGGCCTCTGTATCAGTACTTGTCTTTCTGGGTTCTTTTTCATGTCTCATTTTTTTTTTTTCCCCTGGAAGGCCCAGCTCAAGTCAATCACCTATCATGTTTATCAAGGTTTTCTTCACTTCATCTCCCCACCCTCCAGACGGGGTTTCACAGAGATCCGCAGGCTTCTGCCTACCAGGTGCTGGGATTAAAGGCGCGGGCCACCCCTGTCACTACGTCTTAACTCTTTTCCCTGGAACCTTCCCTGCCCTTTTCCTCCAACAAAACGCACTTCATTTTCCTTCTGCTTAACTCCCAGAATATAGATCTGGCCAAAATGTTAATCATTCTGCATTGTAATGTATTTCTCTCTCAAGTTACTCTTTCAAAGAGTTGTCAGGAAGGTTTCTTTCCCCTCACTCAACAGTGAGAGTAAATCTATGGTTAGAAGCTCTGTGTAAATAGCAATCCAACTGTTATTGAACCTGCGAGCTCATTGATTTCCTGGGTTTTACTTTTGTACCACACGAGAACACGTTTCTGGTCAGTGTTTCTCAAATTGAATTAATTCTTAGATTTTATTCCTCAAGGAAACGTGGGATAACTCACATAGAAAATACAAAGAGATCTGCTTTGCTTCCAGACTCGAAGGCGTCCCGTTGCTGTTTATGGGCAGTATGGAGGCTTCCCCTGTGTGGGAAGTGCTTTTGAAACACAGTCCTGCAACCCTGAACAAGGCTGTCCAACCGAGGAGGGCTGTGGAGAACGTTTTAGATGTTTCTCTGGTGAGTTGTTTTCCATGGGCTCAGCATGCCAATATAATTCAAATGTTATTTGTTAACTGGCTCCATACATATTTGTTTAAATTTATATTGGCCTCCAAATGAATTTTCCCCTAATATAAGCAAGACTTTTGCTAGTATAGTAATTGCATAGTCAGATAAATTACACACTTAGCATCCATTCAAAAGCAAGAGAGACGTAAAGGCATGAGCGTTTTTTGGTGTGTTGATAGAATTAAAGCTATTAACAGCCTCAACTAATTTCTTTCTTTTTTCTTTCTGAGACCTGGTGTCTTGTAGATGAGGCTGATGTTAAACTCTCTATGTAGCAGAGCGTAACTTTGAACTCCTGATCCTCCACCTCCCCAGTGCTGAGGTTACAGGTGGGAACTCCCACACTCAACAAAAAACAACGTATGGAAGTTTTTTCATCCCCCCCCTTTTTTTCCCTGATAGAGGATCTCTCTGTGTAGCCCTGGTTGTTCTGGAACTTACTCTGTAAACTAAGTTGGCCTTGATCTCAGAGATCCTCTTGTCTCTGCCTCCCACATGCTGGGCTCGAAACTGTGTGCTACCACTCTGCAACATATTGGAGTTTTATAAATGAACAGATTAGTAGGTCAAGAGTCAGTGTGTTAGAATTTTTTTACTATTATTTTTTAAATTTTTTCATACAATATATTTAGATCATATTCTTTCCCTTCCCCAAGTCCTCTCAGATCATCCCTACTTCCCCACCTCCCAATTTTGTGTTCTCAAAAAAGAAAAAAGCACCCATACTAATAAAAAAAAAACCCTCAAAAACCATAATAACACTCAGGAGTCCCTTTGTATTGGCTAGCTACCCCTGAGCATGAGGCCTGTCCCAGAGTATGGTTGATACACCCAGTATCACTCCAATGGAGAAAATGATTTTCTCTCTGATAGTGGGTATACATTGCAAATAGCTTCTTGGTAGGCATGAGACCCTGTGCCCACTATCCCTTCTCAGGGTTGAAACCCTGTTTGACCTGAATGTACGCAGGTCTTGTGCGTGGCATGTTGTCACATAGATCCCTAAGCACTGAGGAGAGGGCTTCGATAAAGACTTTCCATTTAGGACTGAGCACATGGAGGTCTGCAGTTGCTCTTAAATAGTACTTGTAAAGCTCCTATTTTATTTTGAGAACTCAAATCAGGTGATACCTGCTTCGGGAAGCTTTTACTAATCCCCCAGGAGATAGAATTAGCCAGGAAATCACTTCTCTGTGCTCACTGTGGATCTTACACTGTCCGTAATCCAAATTGGTGACCTGTCCATCTCTCTGAAGCTTGGTAGACATAAGCTCTATTTGGTTATTTTCTCATGAGGAATGCCTGGTGCATGGGCAGACTCTCAACAGATGTTTGCCGTGTTGCCTTGAGTGATACAGAGTGAGCTGCATGCTGCACTGTAAAGAAATAGAGAAAGAATGACCTTCATAGCCTGAGGGACAAGGATCGTTTTCAAAAAGGGATAATATTTAATTCGATATTTAAAAGGCACGTCAGAGAGGAATAGAGAAAATCCTTCTAGACAGAAAGAATGAGGTATTAGGTCATTGAGATGACAGAAAACTTGGACCTGCATACAAATGGTCCAACGTGCAGAGATCATAGGAAGACTGATAAGGAAAAGGCTGGGATGATGCTGGGGAGAAAGACACGGCCAAGATCATCTGGTACTCACTGGTGCTCTCTTGGTGTTCTGAGTTATCATAACAGTGATGTTGCTGACTTATAATGGTTCCTATCATCATTGCCTTTATTAGCAGATTATACAGCACATGAAAAGTCTGGCAATGACCACACCATACAAATTTATTTCTCAGAACCAGGAAGTCTTCCACAGAATAGATGCTGAAAAAATGCTGAGTTTCAACCTCTTGATCTAGTTTCATTTATTTATTTATTCATTTATTTATATTTTATTTGCCTTGGTGTTTTGCCACGGGTATTGGGTTTCCTGGAACTGGAGTTACAAACAGTGGTGATCTGTCATGTGGGTACTGGGAATTGAACCTGGGTCCTCTGGAAGACTAGTCAGTGCTCTTAACTGCTGAGCCATCCCTCCAGTCCCTTGATCTAGTTTCTTTGCTCTAAAAAAAATCACATATATTAATCAACAAGAAAATCACTAGTTTGACGTCTAGGTTAACAACTACAGAAACAAACAAAAGAGTCAATCTGTTTTACCTGTAAGCGGAATTGTGTGCATCTTGGATAATGTAGACAAAAAAATGCTTGAGGATTATGGCTTTGATTCTGGGCTTTTGAGTTCAGGTCTGTTTTCAATTTGCACTCAGAAAAGGTAAAAATCAGTTCTGTGTGTTTCAAAATGGAGGAAAAACCATCACTAGTTCTTTTACAGACAATCTGAAGATCTGTCTGAGACCTACACTAGGCTATCACTGTGGTGCTGGAGTGATCCCAGTGGGTATTTTCCCCTTTTATATGTTCTGTGAGTTTCTCTCCTGCCCAGGTCAGTGCATCAGCAAATCCTTGGTTTGCAATGGGGATTCGGACTGTGATGAAGATGGTGCCGATGAAGACAGATGTGAGGATGCAGAAAGCAGACCTTCCTGTGACACTGATAAACCTCCTCCCAACATAGAACTTACTGGCAATGGGTAAGGTGCTGCGAGGCCTTCCGAGAATACCAATAGGTTGTAGGTTTTACTTCTGTTGTGTTTTAGGGCTTGACGAGTCTAATAATAAGTTACCCAACAGCTCAGACATCTTCGCCACATCCTGCTGCAATTAAAAATTCATAGTTGAATATCTATAGATACATGGGGTAAGATGTAGAGCCAGCTTTTGTTCCAGATACACAAGGATTTAGAGCTGATAGTCTCACATCGAGGGAAACCTCTCAACTACAGGAAAATCTGGAGAGTTGGTCAGTGTAAGAGGGGAAAAGAGGAGGAGAAGGAGAGAGAAACAAAGAAAGAGAGACAGAGTGAGAGGAAGGAAGAGCAGGAGGAGAAGGAAGAGAGAAGAGGGAGCATAGCTGAAAGTAAAAGGGAAACCATCTTTTAAAAATTTAGGATCAAGTCAATTCTAGGCTCTATTTTCTCAAATAATCTATCTTAGAAAAATCAACGTGAATTTCCCTACAATAGTGTCAAGTTTATTAACAGAAGAAGAGGGCAGAGTGACTTTAAGGAACATTCTTCAGCTTGCTAAGAGAGTCAGGATGGAACTCCCGGTTGAAAGCAATCTCTGCACTGGCAGTAACCTTAATTGTATTGGTTTTATCTATAGAATCAATTTTAAAGCAGCTGTTGCCATAGATACAACAGACGCAAGTCCCCCAATATGTCCTCAGGCTGACAGAATGTTGGGTTTCCTCTGCTGTTAGTGTTAGCTCTCCTGCCACCAGGAGATGCTAGGGTGTTGCCCTGATTGTGCAGCGTCTCAGGTGTTAGGTGTAGAGGATTTTAATGGTTGGCTTCTAGAAGACTTTACTCATATTTGTTTCTCCAGCAGGTACTAGTTCTGGATTTTAATTGCCACCCCTCCCACTTCTCGTCTCTCTCCTCCTCACAGTTACAATGCACTCACTGGCAAGTTTGGGAAGAGAGTCCTCAACACCAAAAGTTTCGGTGGTCAATGCCGGAAAGTGTTCAGTGGGGATGGAAAAGACTTCTACAGACTGAGTGGAAATATCCTCTCGTATACATTTCAGGTACTTAATTACACTAGTTAATTCACTGTAACCCATGACTTTGTAGCAATCATTTTTATATGCATCAAAATTTTAGTACTAGTTGGGAATTTGTTTATGGCCAAATATGTTCATCTTTCTCATCCCTCCCCTATCATCCTTATTTTCACCTCCTAACTTCATGCACTGTTTGTTAGGAAAAGCAAAAAACCAAACCACTAAGTCGATTTACTACTATCCGTATGTGCACGGGTGTGGGGCCATGCAATGGGGCATGGGCGGCCTCACAGGTTCCGCATCCCTGGGGAAAATCACCTTTACCTCTCCCAGCAGCCATGATCAGTTGCCAATAGCTCTCCAGCCAAGGGTGAGTCTTCCTTAGCCCCTCCATTATTCATCTTGGGAGTCTGGCTGCTGGATCTTGAGCAAGCCTTGGACAGCCAGCCCTAGCTGCTGTGAATTCATGTGGTCAATTTTCATAAGCATTTTATGTATGTTTAAAAAGAGAGTTCATGGTTTTGAAGTCTAGCATACAGGTCAATACTACTTTTAATATGCCTCTTAAGTTCATGTTTCATGTGAGCCCAAGACCTTTTATCATCTGCTTCGTATGAGTGTTGACATCCCAGGTTCTGCCTGGAACTGGTTACGGCGATTTCCTTCCTCTGTCATAGTGGTTCATTAAAATAAGTTATTTTAAAATTGTGAAGCAACTTATATTTACAAAGGCGTCTGGTAACTTATGCTTGCAATTGGAAGAAAACCAATATAGCAAATCCTATGTGTTTCTATTATCCATGTGCTGGAGTAGCATATATCCAGTGACTCACAGGTTCCTACATACTAATCCTTGATAACATTTCTCTCACCTGCAGGAAGCCACTGTCCTAGGCTTTGTACTAATGTTTCCCTTGTTTGGCTCTGAATGTTTGTCACATACATATCTACATGTACCCAAGCATCTCTAAATAACTGCTTGTGACTCAGTTTTGCCTGATTTTGTTATTTACAGAAATAAAATAGTATTAATTATTTTATGAGTTATGTTTTTCTTGCTGACTTAGGTTTTTAAGGTTTATTCATGTTAATGAAGATGGAATTGTCGTCCCTGTTCCCATTTCTTTTTTCTTAAGAAAATGCTTTCAACGTTCCTGTGCACGAATCTCACACAAATTCTTTGGGCTGTACACATAGCACACAGATCGCTGTTCTGTGGGATCTGCACAATGAAGCCTTACTGTGATTCCACATTGATCGCATCAACAATTTTATACTTTATATTCCAACAGCAGTGTGGATAAGTGGGCATGGAGCCATGCTGTCCTTGTTGGTCCTACCTGACTACTTGTCTCTGCTTTTGATCAGAGTCCCCTCTTGCTCCAAGCTCCAGCTCTTCAGATGTCCCTGTTGTGCTCATCCTGATTCTTGGTACCAACACCAAATATGCTCACACAAAATACGTAGGGTTTTGGAGACTTTCTTGGGAATTTGGGTGGAGGAAGAGGGTTTTCCAGTCCAGTACCCTGAACACATTGCACCCACCCCAGTTCATATCCTGCCCCTCAAAACTGTCTTCACAGCCTCAGCAAAGTGGAGTTTCTGGTCTCATTCTGTTTTAACCTCTTTGTCAATTTCATCTCCCAACAGCTACCTTTTTACTCCTTTTCTTTCCTTCATCTCAGAATCGCCTGTATTTCCAGTTGAGTTACCCTTCCATTTTGCTTTCAGTTTTTTAAACAAAAATGACTTCTGGAAGGAGGACCCTCTGCCCCCCACAAAAGACCCTCGGGGGAAGCAGCTTTGACTATGATTACTAAGGATTAACCTCCAGTTTACAGTAGATGGAGTTACTTACAGCGAGAACAGCAAGGAAAAGAGGAATAAAAGTGAATGATAGCGGAGATGAATTTGACGTAAGGGCATGATATTCGTGTATGGAAATGCCATCATAAAACCTCTAACTTTTGTGCAGTTACAATATGCTAAAAAAGCTTATCGAGTCAAGTAAGTGTGACATCAACCTAATTTAGAAACAAGTATAGCCACCAAATTTTGAATATCTATTCTGCATTTGCTCTGTTTTAAGTAACATGTATAGATTTAATCCTTGCACTATTTTTGGAAGGTAATATTTGCTAGTTTGTCATGTGTAAATTGAGGCTTGGAAGACTTTGACTTTTTTCACATTAAAACAGTGTGACCTAGCTTGAGAGGTTCAAATTCTGAACCCCTCTATTTTATATCACATTTTGTTTCCTCATTTTTTGCATTTCAATTCTGAATTTTATATAATAAGTGACATGTATTATAATCTAACCTCTGGCTAGGAGAGGGAGCATGGGATATGAGCATGTAGATACTAATAATTATTGTTCAGCTTCTATTCTTGGAAGGATACGTTACTAATTCTTTCATAATTAGAAAGGAGCGAAATTGCATATAAATTTTCAAAAGGGTCACACACATTTAGAACGTCACAGAGAAGAGGAAATAATGAGGAAGATTATTTTCGAGTTAACTGGAAGAGAGACACACTAGAAACCTGTGGCCTCTGAAGAAAATGATTTAACAGCAGCCTGCTCCTGACACTCATTTTCCTCAGCAGGGCTTGGTTTGGGGGCTGACGTCTGAAATGTCTTTCCCATCACTGAGTGAAGGTGTTGTCAGAAGTAGAGGGAAATTATAGCCTGTTACTGACTGCAGAACAGTACTGATTTGCAAATCCAGCCTGAGTGAAGTGAGGTGGAAGGGAGGACAGGCAGGGAGCCAGTCGTCTGAGTGCTAAATACAGCCGTGGAGATGAGGGCAGTGAGAACTCCCCAGAGTTCAAAAAAAAAAAAAAAAAAAAAACCAGACCCAGTGCTCACTGTGTGGTCTGCTCTCCACCCCATAGAGGGTAGCTTTGGAATTATTTGGGACATCAATATTAATAAGCATAAAACATGTATGATCGCTTATAATCTGGATGTTGGTTATTAGGAAGGCAGGCTTTAGGGAAAGTCTGGCTTCCTCTGGACCAAGCCACTAACCTTGTCATACACATTCTCTACTTATTCATACTTTTCACACACAAAAGGCTACTGGAAGTCAAGCACATGTTAGGGCCCCAGAGTTGCTTGGGAAGGTGACACTCAGCTTCTTTCATTCTCAGTGTGGAGCCTGTTGTAGATGGGAGTGAATTACAGATCACACTGGACACAGGTCATCGAGTCTTCTGATTTTGGTTATGAATGTGTTTCATATTTCATCATGTTGTTTGAAGAGAGACCTTGCATAATACAAAGGAATAATGAACAAGCTCACTTCAATATTAAATTATTGGAGCCTCTACTTCCTTTATTGATATGAGGATGATAGCTAAGATGACTTCATTTACCTTTGTAGCTCGAGACTGTGCATACATTTCCCAGCCACCCTGAGCCAAATAATCACACAGAAACCATATTAATTACAACACTGTTTGGCCAATGGCTCAGGCATATTTCTAGCTAGTTCTTACATCTTAAATTAACCCATAATTCTTATCTATGGTTAGTTACGTGGTTTGGCACCTTTTCCCAGTGCAGCATTTTCGTTTTGCTTTTTTGTGTCTGGCTTGTGACCACAGACTGAGTGTTTTCTTTCCCAGAATTCTCCTAGTCTGGTTGCCCTGCCTATATTTCCTCTCTGGCTACTGGACAATCAGTATTTTATTAAACCAATACAAGTGACAAATCTTTACAGGCTACAAGAGCATGATCCTACAGCATTTCTCCCTTTTGTCTTTTTAAAACAAGAACTCTGAATCTAATCTCCTTTGTTTAGTTTTATTCCTGATCATTGTCCATAACAACTTGTAACCAAAACTCTAAATGAAGACAAACATCCATAATTCATTTTTTGGGGGGAGGGAATGTGGGTATAGTTTTCAGGCTACTTCCTGCTGATTGAGGTTGATCTTAAGATTGATAATCTTATGGGGACCTAAAGAAAATTTAGGGTTATGGTCAAGTCCTAACTGAATATTATTACGTGAGTCTGGATAATTTCAGTCAGCAGTCTTGAGGCAGTCCTGGATATAGAACTTAGAGGAGTGGCGTTGGTAGTATAGTGGTGAGCATAGCTGCCTTCCAAGCAGTTGTTCCCGGCCAACGCACAGGACCCGCCTTGCCGGGCGGTGGTGGCGCACGCCTTTAATCCCAGCACTTGGGAGGCAGAGGCAGGTGGATCTTTGTGAGTTCGAGACCAGCCTGGTCTACAAGAGCTAGTTCCAGGACAGTCTCCAAAACCACAGAGAAACCCTGTCTCGAAAAACCAAAAAAAAAAAAAAAAAAAAAAAAAAAAAGAAACGCTAGAACTTAGAGGAAACTGCATCAGAGGTCCTCTGAAATTTTGGATCATCTGGGTCATCTGTTCCCATTGGAGATTTTTCAGGGGATCTTTCTTGGTCAAACCTTATTTTTCTTAACCAGAATGAATCTGCAGCCTCACATTTTCTCTGCAAATAAAAGCAAAACCTCTGCTTCAAAGTAACATATTTTTAACTTAAATTTTGAAGTCAAAGGAATATATATATATATATATATGATCAATCCAGCAATGTTTATAATCAAATGTCTGTTCCTCAGCAGTCAAACAATTCAAAGACAACAGTATACACAATAACATACAGTATCCAAAGTCTTTGTGTATTTTCCATCTTTATGTGGCTTTAATATTTTTACTCTATTTTTTTATTTTTATTTGGAATTTTTGGGTTTTTGAGTCAGGGTATCTTTGTCTATCCTGGAATCCACTTTGTAGACCAGGCTGCCCTTGAACTCACAGAGATCCTCCTGCCTCTGCCTCCCCAAATGCTGGAATTAAAGTTGGGTGCCACCACACCCAACTACAATCTTTCTTTTTTAAAGGGACTTTCCTTATCCTTTTTCTTTTCTCTCCTAAGTCTACATATATTTTTAAACACACTGTAAACCATTTAGAAGTTTTTTTCTTCTGAATCTATCTTTACTGTATATCTTTTTCTGACTCCATGAATCTTTAATTTGGTTAAGTGATATGACTAGAATTAAAGACGCGGCTTTGGCAGCTGTTTCCTCCCTACTCCTTGGCTTTCTCAGAGTCTAGCTTCATGGCAGAAGCACTGGCAGAAGCCAGGTTTTTTTCCCCCACAACCCTGTTTCTAGGTCCTTGCTACCACCAAGAAGCATGCCAATGGTTCCTCATAAACACCATTTAAGTGTTTGGTGGCAGGGCCTCTTAAAAGAGCTGAGAGTTTTTGCCATTAATGCTGAGTCAGGAAGCCTTTCTTAAAGAAGCTGTGCCTCTGCTCCCCTCTAGCAAAGAGAGCCCAGGCAAACGTTCAGGTGCCATTTGTAGCTGCAGACTGCGGTTATGTTTCTTGGTCACTCTGATCCACATGATCATACAGAAACTATATTAATTACAACACTGTTTGACAATGCTTGTATCATGATATTTTTATATGTGCCTGCCATTAGCCTTCTGCTTATCTATCTATCTATCTATCTATCTATCTATCTATCTATCTATCTATCATCTATCTGTATATCTATCTATCTATCTATCTATCTATCATCTATCTGTATATCTATCTATCTATCTATCTATCTATCTATCTATCTATCATCTTTAAGTGTAGATTCCACATATGGGAGAAAGCACACAGCAGTTGACTTTCTGAGTTTGGCTTAGTTCACTAATGATCTTTACTTCCATCTATTTTTCTGCAAATGACATAATTCCAGTATTTTATTGAAGAATACTGTGTATGGCATACACAGTACATATGTTCCTTGAGTTTTAGTAATATTTATTTATGTTTTTATCATGAAAGCAGATGTGTGTGAAATAGAAATGCTTGTGAAAGGTGAATTCCAGTTTGACTGCTGCATAAAATAGAAACTGAGAAAATAAACCTTTTAGCAAGTCTGTTTTATACTATGCAAACTCACATTTTAAGCAGATTTGTTGCCTATAAGATTAAGATACTAAGAGACTTTTACACAAGGAATTGTCTTGCAAAATAGTGAAAAAAGTATGTCATTCTGTAGCTCTGGTGCCTATAGCTATAGAGTATGATTGTATGTATTCAGTGTTGGGTACCCTTTACACAGGAGGCAGCCTAAAGTGGTCACTATCATGCTTTCCACAAGGTTCTTGTTCTAGTTATGGTACTTGCCAGTTCTTGTGCTTATTTTCCTCTGATGCAAGGTGATGTCAATGATAAACGAGTCATTTGTCTCTCCAAGAAGGACACTTCTCTGCCACATGTGACTGTGACCTGTGGTCTGTTTTAAAATTCTTGTGGGATCATCTTTTTTTTTTTGCTATCATTTATTATTGGAAAAAGAGAATTGAATTTTAGCATCAATTCAATAGAATCAGGAAGTTTAAACTGGCGTCATGTCACAAAGTCCAAATGATCTCATTGTTTTACGTCATCCATTTGTTTCTCTGTTCTCAACATGGAAAATCAAGAGCCGAACGCTCCCAGTTCTCCCTTGGTATAGCTGTCTGGGTTCGTTCACTTCGGGATAAATGCTGAGTAAAGAAAATGGAATATATGTTTATACAAATGTGTCTTGTGAGTCACATGGCATTACTGTCATTGATACTACAGCCCCTGTGCAGCAGAGTTGTCTTAGAACAAACACTTTCTGTACACAGGCCTGACTTTGTTGTGAGACTTAGTTGCTTTATGTAAGTGCAGAGATTTGTGTTCATGGGGAACGGTGTGAAGAAAGAATGCATCCTTTTTTCAATTTATTTATTTTTATTTTTTATGCATTTGTGTTTTGCTTACATGTATGTCTGTGTAAGGCTGTTAGATGTTGGATTTATAGATGGTAGGGTGCTGGGAATTGGACCTGGGTCCTCTGGAAAAGCAGTGCTCTTAACTACTGAGTCATCTCTCCAGACCCAAAAGCATGCATCTTAAATGATACAACAAAAGCATCTTGGATATATACCAAGTCCTTATTTGGTTATAGTAAAAGGTTGTCTTTTTCTTACAGGTCAAAATAAATAATGATTTTGACTATGAGTTTTACAACAGTAGCTGGGCTTATGTAAAACATGAATCCAGAGAATCTGAATCATCCTCTTCAGGCAAATTCCTAATTTTCTCTTCCTCATCCAATGACCGGAATCGTAATTCAGGGGACAACAACAACTACATGAAAAAGGCTAGTAGGAAACATTAACCATTTTTTTTCTGTTTTTACCAAGTATTGAGTGTTATTGGCATTAACAAAGGTATATTTAGCAAACGTACTAATTTTCTGTTTTATATTAAGGCAAAATAACTCCTTTAACAGACAATGCATTCTTTAGAGGTACATTGTTTTGTTATTTGATAATATATTTATCTTTTTCTCATTAAATATTTATTATTATTATTAAAGACAGAGTCTCGTGTATAGATCACTTTGAACACTTTCTTCAAAACTAGTTTAGCAGGCATAATGAAGTCAGTTTCCTTTTCCTAGTTGAGCATTGCTCAGATGTTATCCTTATTTGGGCTCCAGAAAACTTCAGGTTTCTTCATGAAGGTGAGCTCAGCAGAAACCTCATTATGTCTTAAGAAAAATCAGACTAGGTGACAGGAATGAACATCTGATCAAGATGATGGGTAGGCAAATATTTATCGTATGATTTTAGCTTCTACCTAAAACTCCTTTTGCTCTTTCTTTCCCCCCTAGAGCTATCAATTGTTGGTTGTTAAGAACAGTGTTGAAGTGGCCCAGTTCATTAATAATAATCCTGAATTTTTACAACTTGCTGAGCCATTCTGGAAGGAGCTCTCCCATCTTCCCACTCTGTACGACTACAGTGCCTACCGACAGCTACTTGACCAATACGGGACACATTATCTGCAGTCCGGGTCCTTAGGAGGAGAATACAGAGTTCTCTTTTATCTGGATTCAGGAAATGCCAAACACAGTGGTATGGTATTGAAAGTGTTATCTGAAAGCATCTGAAGAGTCTAAATGGGAGAGGATATACTTATACTTTTCAGCTGTGGAATTTGATAAACTACAGAGGAGTCCAAAATTGCAGGAATCTATTATACTCTACTTAAATTCTCACATGATTTAAGAAATGTCTGCCTACTCTTTTGAATAATATCAAGTTAAACCATTACCATTATCAGCTGTCTCTAGAGAGTGTTAGATTTTTATCATACTTGACTGTCTTTACCATTTCTCAGATTAAAAAGTACTTCTATTTTAAACAGATGACTAACTTAGCTTCCACATAACTTGTTCAGTCTGTTTGCTTATAGATCTTATGACCAGCTGCTGGGGTGGCATATCCCACAGTGGACTGGCCCCTCCTGTATCAATTATTCATAAAAAATGCCCCAAAGACAGATTAGTATGACGGAGACAATTCCTCAGTCAAGGTTCCTTCTCCCCAGGTAACTCTAGTTTGTGCTTAGCTGGTGAGAACTAAATCACATTGATACCTAGAATTCTCACTTTCATCTTCTGAGGTGGGTACCATGATCCCCAACACCACTACACACACATACTAAAAAACAGAGGTGTTATGATGAGACTCTCTGAGTTCACATAAATGGCCGGGAAAGGGTTTGAAGTCAAAATAAACTGGTATCATAACCAACCTAGCTTTCCCTCTGTGCTGCTACAGGTGACGGATTTTTGTTAGAAAATGAACATGCCACTAGAATTCTTGCTTTGGGGATTCCAGCTTGAAATGATGGCCCTCACCATCTGCTCAGATGAGGGGCACTTTTCCTGTCCCATCTCTCCAGAGAATTTTCTGTCTGCCTAAGTAATGTTTCATGTCAAACCTTCTCTTTCCCCTTGGGCAATTGCCCACAATTCCTTCATTGCAACTCATCTCTTCAAGGTCTTCCACTTCAGTAAAGATTCTGTTCTGAACTTGAAGATGAATAAAAATTCTTCCATGGGATTTAAGAAGAGCTTGTAGTTTTTCCTTATGGGGTAATCATAATCTTTTCCTTGCTTCCATGAACCTTTTCAGTTTCCTACAAGTTAAATTTAAATAGAATTTGAACTTCTCTTGTTTTATAAGTTGAAAATGAATTCACAAATATTATTTAGTTTTGTTTTTTAGCATTATTTCTTTGAAAGATTAATATTGCAAATGGCTTGGTATAAACTTAGTTTCACTGCTAAATCCAAAATTTTGTGGCATTTACATGTAGGTTGCAACTACATTGAGATTCCACCCTACTCCTGCAAGCAATCTTTAAGAAAACAATAAGGGCAGAGAAAAAGAACCTTGTATAGTGATGACAGGGCTATCAATTTGTCCAACTTCTGTGGAATCAGCATTGAAAAATTGAAAATAGGCCTACATATGATCCAATCATACCACTCCTGGATATCTAAGCAAAGGACTCTTAGCATACTGCAGTATGTCATTTCACTAATGGCAACATCAATTATACTCATAAGAACTAAACTATGAGATCAGCCTAGATGTCCATCAAGAGCTGAACACATTATTGGTGAGTCAGAGCCTTCTGAGTTTAGCCCCTCAGCTCAACAATTAGGTAGAGTCTCTTGTTCAGTCTTGATTCTCTTGGCATTGACTACGTGTTCCACCAGGGTGTGTAGATATTCTGTTTTCTTTAGTCTTGTACCCCTGACTATAATGGCTACAAAGGAAGGCTATCTTGGTCCTAATTCCTTCCACTAGGAACCACAGATACCAAGTGAGTAGGGCTAGGAGTTTAGGAATTAGTTTGTATAGGGTCAAAATTCACCTTTTAGAATCTCCAGCAAGTGAGTAGGAAGCCCTCACACACCCGTGTTTATCTATTTGTTCTATTTGTAAGAAACTGACGTCAGTGAGTATGAAATGCAGCTCTGTGAAGTTTCAGTTTCTGCTTCCTCTATGCATTTATGTGAAAGTTATTTGGGATTTCGTCCCACCCGCACCGTTCAGCCAAAGCTAATAGGAGGAAAAGAACAAAATCCAAGCATCCTCTTTTCTGAACTTTGTCCTTGGAGAGCACTTGAAACTGCACTTGTTACTCTTCAGGAAATTGCCACAGACAGCTGGAAACCACTCCTTTTTATTATGCAGAAAGTTGCTTATTCCATCATCACCTATAATCATGCATAATTAAGAAAATCACAATTAATATCCATTAAAATGGAATTAGTTTAGTATTTTATAGAACATTCCTTTAATCCCACAAGATGGTGGAGCTCAGAGTGACTACAGTTATTTTCTAAAGAGTTTCTATATAATTTTATTTATTTTTTTATGTTACATAATAGCCCCAGTTCCCCCTCCCTCCCCGTCTTCCATCCCCACCTACCCCCATTCCACAGAGCAGCTAGGTATAAAGGACCCTAAGAGGGACACACATGGCAGGTCCCAGGAAAGAGTAGTAGTTAAGATTTCCAGGGTAAACTGTGGAGGGGGTAGAAGGGTAAGATGGGTAATGGGAACATGAGGGCTTGAAATGTCCAAGTTGAGGAAGAGATGAAGAGGGGGGAACAATGAAAGAGATATCTTGATTGAGGGAGGCATTATGGGGCTAGGGAGAAACCTGGAACTAGGGAAATTCCAAGGAATCTAGAAGGATAACCCCAGATAAGAGTCCTGGCAGTAGTGGGCAGGGTGCCTGAACTTGTCTTCCCCTATAATCAGATTGGTGACTACCCTAATTGTCATCATGGAAATCACTTCTAATTCCCACTTTCACCCCTGGCTATATCCCAAAGAACGTCTTTAATGAATATATAAACTAAACCTTGGCTTTTTCCTTTCTTCCCAGATGTTGCATCAGACCAGAGGAAGAAATGTTCTTCTTTGGCTCTTAAGCTTTTTTTTGCACGTTCATCATATGAGAGATGCAAGGAACTGGATGACGCTTTCAAATCAGCCTCAGGTAAATGATAAAGAGTTCAATTTTCATTACTAGCTTGGCCTTGATCGTCTTATAAATAATTAAGTTTTGTTTTCCAAGGCTTTTTAATCATTAGCAGGCATTCTGCTTCAAAAATTTATTTGATTATTTTTATTTTTTATTATTTTACCATTTTTGAGGTAGGTTCTCACTATGTTACTAATCTTCACTTGAATCTCTGGGTTCTTATTATTCTTCTGTCACAAGGAAATTTGGGGACCCCCATATTGGGCACTGTGTGGTATCAGGAAAATTAGGGCCTCTTTAGAGTCCTAGTATTGTTGATTAAATAATTTAAAAATGAATTGACTAGAAAGTTTGTGGACATATTACCTCGCAAGAACTTGAGATATATATTGTGAAATATTTATTTACACTATATAGATGTTTCTCTGCCTAAGGCACCTTCTGATTTTGATTTAATAAAGAGATGAATGAATGGCCAATATCTAGGCAGGAACAGGTTAGGCAGGACTTCCAGGGACAGAGAGGAATCTGGGAAGAAGAGAGGCAGAGGCAGAGGAAGCAGGGTGAGCTGTATGGAGATGAGATAATGAACCACATGTTAGAATGTAGACTTAAAAATATGGGTTAATTTAAGTTATAAAAAGTAGTTAGGAAAAAGCCTAAGCTAAGGCCAAGTTTTCATAACTAATAAATCTCCGGATCATTATTTGCAGGTTGGGGCCCCAAAGCTAACCCAAGAAGAAAGCTTGCTGCAGATGTAAAGGCATGGATTTGGGTTCTTGTTGCTGCACTTGCCATGCTTTCTTGGGGAGGGGGAGTGATTTAGCCAGAGCAGAGGGTTTATGGGGTCTGGAGACAGAGCACACAAGCAGAAAAATTGCACTGATTTTGTAGAAGCTGCTCATCCTAATCTGGTTTGTCAGTAAGGTAATGATTCCCAATCTTTCATTCTCACAAGTGTCACTTGGGGAAAGAGAGAAAATAATAGATTCCGAGGCATTTTTTCCCTCAGATATTTTCTCACTCTCTCTTTTTAAAATAATGATTATTTATTTTAATGTTTTGCCTTTGCGTTTGGCCTGCATGGATGTGTGTGAGGGTGTAAAATCTTGGCGTCATGGACAGTTGTGAGCTGCCATATGGGTGCTAGGAATTGATACTAGGTCCTCTGGAAGAGCAGTTAGTGCTCTTAACCACGAGACATCTCTCAACCTCCCCGGATATTCTTATAGGTCTTGCTTGAGCTCAGAAATCTCCAGACACCCCAGCTGGTGGTGACTCATTAACTCATGGCTTGGACTTGTGAGATATTACATGAAAAAGGCTACTATTTGCATATCAAACCCAGAATTAACAATGAAAATGAGGAGGCACTCAGATAATTCATTAAAAATACCAGGTTTTCATAATTTCTCATTATAAAAGTATAGTGTGTTCATTTGAAAAAAAAATTGCAAAATTTGGACAGTTACAAGAAAGGAAATGGAAATCACTCAAAATGTGATCTGTAAGACTAGAAATGTCTGGTTGTGACCTTTGTAAGAGCCAATGATAAGTGGAGATAAAAATATGTCTGAAATTATGAGGCACATAAATGGAAAATAGGAATTCAATTAGCATTCAAACTTTTCAGAGCACTTCTCATATTTTAGGTAATGTCTTCCTGTTAAGCAACAGCTTTTTAAAATTGTTAATATGCTATATGTAGGGCTATTGTTTTTTTCTCCAATATTTTATCACAAAGAATTTCAAATACAGAAAATGTAGGGGACATAGTAGTTGTTTCTATACCGATTACCTATACATAATAATTTTATTTGACCTCGTGCCACACATATACATAAATGTTTATAATATTGACAGGTTATTTAACAACATCAATGATCATGTGTTTAGAAAGCTTATGTGAGTTATGGAATTATTTGAAAGTAAGTTTTATCTTCATGATACTTCATCCTTTAATATACGTATGCTTCTTCTAATGATGTTCTTCTGCAAAGCATGCATGATATTCTTATTGAAATAAGGTATTTAAAACTAATTTTATAATATCCTTTATCCCAGTCCATAGATGTTTTCTTCTTTTTCTTCTCCATCATCATTTAGATAGAGTCTCATATGTCCCAGGTAGACAGTCAACTTTTTCTGTAGTAGAGGGTGACTTGGAACACCCGATCCCATCTTCCTTGTGAATGAATGCTGAGATGATAGGCCTGGGCTCGCTCCTACAACTAGTTTTATGTACTGCAGGTGTGAGCTCAGGGTTTTCCAAAGGTTAGCAAGTGCTGTACCGGCTAAATTATAGCCGCCTACTTTTCAATCTTATTTTTTCTGTTCATTAAGAGTCCCAGCAGAACAAGAGGAAAATATAAAGATGTGCTGTATACTTCTTGCCCCCAGACTTCTCACACTAGCCACATCTTCTGCTACAGTGGAGCCATTGTTAAAACAATGAATCTCATCGACTTACTGGCTTTTCAGATGACACCAATCGACATTAGGGTTTGCTCTTGGTATTATGTATTTTATGTCTCTTCTCAAGGATGTCTCGATGGATAATAATGACTGCAGTGTTGTCCGGAATGTTTAGCTTTTCTGAAACTCCTCTGTGTGTTCTGCCTGTCCATCCGGTTTGTTGTCTTTTGCTCTTCTCAAGATGCCACACAGTTTGATGGAGTTGTTTTGAAAACACTTGACAGAGTTTGCACTTTACCTTGTTGATTTTGCTTGATTTGCTTATGCTGACTTGTTTCCTCCTGTGTAGGAGGCCAGGGCAGGAAGCTTAAAGGAAAACCCATTGTCAGAGGCGGAAGTTCTGGCTTTGTTTCTGACCTTAGCTACCTGGACCTGGATAATCCTGCCGGAAACAAAGAGAGGTACTCTTCCTGGGCCGAATCTGTAACCAGTCTTCCTGAAGTCATAAAACAAAAGGTATGTGATGCTCTACTTGAAGCAGGGAGGGGAGCAGTTGTGTTTATTTGTGTTGGGAAAATGAGATTACATCAAGGTGATTAAACAGAATTGGCTGCAATTAGCATTTCTGCATCTCAATTAGGCTTTATATAGAAAATGAATGCACACATGATAATAAGAAGCAGGGGATGTGGTTTGTTCACAGATCAGCAGTAAAGCTCAAATGTCCTGTAAACCCCAAGGCAAATTAGTGAGGGAATTCGTGTTTTAATTTTTGCCTTAAATATGATTATATTTTCTTTTAAAATTACTTTCTTTGATTTATTATCAGTGTATGTACATGATGTATGTGTCTTAGTTAGGGTTTCTATTGCTGTGAAGAGACACCATTACCAAAGCAACTCTTCTAAAGGAAAACATTTAATGGGGAGGTTTACATTTTCAGAGGTTTAGTCCATTATCATGATGGTGGGACATGGCGGTGTACAGGCAGACATGGTGCTGGAGAAGCAGCTAAGAATCCTACATCTTGCAGTCAACAGGAAGAGAACTGAGACTCAGTTCCTTAGGAAATGTGGATTTGCTCTATTGAGGTTGACACGTTAGAGAACAGCATGAGCATTTTGCAAATTTTGTGTTTTCTTTTGTGCGGTTGTATCCACAGATGCTCAGAGTGAGTGGGCACAGACCTCACTGCTCAGGAACACATGTGACATAGATGCACACACAGCTCAGACATCCATGCCTTTTCACCTACAGTATTATAAACAATGTACACCCATCCATCTGGGGAGCTATCTACCAGATTTCTGATTGTTCTACTTCATGTGATCTAGAATATTGCAAACTTCTAGCATCCAGGAAGCTTCAGTGTTTTCTAGGCAAACTGCTTTATTTATTTATTTATGGCAGCATCAGTGCATTTATTAATAATTTAACATGCATGAAACCTTGCATTTATTGTTATCAATGCCCCCCCCTTTTTTTTAAAGACAGGGTTTCTCTGTAGCTTTTTTTTTTTTTTTAAGTTTTTCGAGACAGGGTTTCTCTGTGGTTTTGGAGCCTGTCCTGGAACTAGCTCTTGTAGACCAGGTTGGCCTCGAACTCACAGAGATCCACCTGCCTCTGCCTCCCAAGTTCCGGGATTAAAGGCATGTGCTGCCACAACCCCGGCTAATGCCCCCCTTTTTTTAAATCAGCATCATTGCTAACTTTGAGAGTTGGAGACCTAACCCCATATTCCACTATGTTTTTTGGTCTTCACTGTTTACGCTTGTATAACTCAATAGGGTTGGGGATTTGGGGGGGTTATTTTTTGTTTCGTTGTTGTTTGGAATACATATAATGTGTTATAAAATAAAAATCACTTTTATGGTAAAAACACCCTCAGCTCTGCCTGGCATTAGGTGCTACTGTTATTTGCGTGACTTCAGAGCCCATGAACCATGGCACAGGAAGAGAAGTAATCCAATTGACAGATGTAACAACAAGAAGTCTATATGCCTTCCTCTGGGGAAATCTGTAACCCCTCTGGATTAGAAACCAAAGGAAATATGATCAAGGGGCTGGCAAGATGACTTGGTGGATAAAGGTACTTGGCCAACAAACCTGATGACCTGAGTTCAGTCCTCACAACCCATGCAAAGGTGGAAGAACTGACTCCATGAAGTTGTCCGTGGGTCTCCCCAAGCTTATGGTGGCATGTGTGAGCCCACACACATAACTGCAGTGGTTTGAAAAGATGCCCCCCAAAGAGAGTGGCATTATTAGGAGGTGTGGCTTTGTTGGATAAAATGTATCACTGTGGAGGTGGACTTTGAGGTCTCACATAAGCTCAAGATACTAGCTCATCAAGCATCCCTAACATACTCTGCCTGTTTACCTTAAATGAGGACATTTCCAGGAAAGGTCTCAGAGAGTACTACCTTTCAGTATTTGGAATGGGCCATTTTCACGGTTCCACTCTTTCTTTAGCAATGAAAGTCTCGAGAGGAAAGTAGGCATTCGTTCACAGCTTCAACTACATTCTTTTCTACAAGGCACATAAAATGTCGCGGATGAGCCAGTTTACTGTTGGGCAGGAAAGGAACAGGAATGAACAGACACCATCCAGCTTTATGATCACTGAAGGCCCTTGCTCAGAAGAGTTTGGCAGTCACTCCTCTTTCCACTCGAGCCCTTGTTGACATCATTGTGGCAATCTGAATGTAGCCATCACAACAGGGTGTAGGGAATTTTAGCAGTGCCTTCTTGTTCATGGGAAAGCATGTTTTCGCATAAGCCTTGCTGTTAAAGGTTAGCCACCGCACCTTTGACTTCAAAGTTGCTTTTCTTCTGAAAAAAACAAAAAACCAAACACAAAGTAATAAAGTCTCCCTGCTTTACATTTCTTCAGCAAAGGGCCTTGGTCTCCAGGAAGGAGATATTACATCTCTAAATCAGGAAATTTAATCCTATGTGTAATTGAAATTGCTTACTTGCTGTAATTCAAACCCAATTTCTTTTCTTCTGTATTCTTCTGTGCTCTATAGAGGTGATAAAGCATTGTCTTTAAACAATCTTCCATTAACTAGACAATGAATGTTCTTTGGCTTTTTGTTTTTTACTTTAATGCATGCTCAAGATGTAAGCAATATTTTTCCCCTATCTGTTCTAAATTTTCCTAGGTTTGTGGAGATTTTGTTGCAAGGAGAGCGAGTCCCCTCCCCACCCCCCCTTTTTTTTTATTAAAAAGAAAACCACCTTAAACAAGAAGCAGTTGTACAGGGCACACACTCATCAGTCCTTTCAGTTCTCCTAGTTTCACAGTCTGAAGACATTTCATAGAAAATCGGGAAATAGGCAATTCACAAGTTTCATTTTATTATTAACTGTCATTGTTAATTCCGTGTTCAGCCTTGTTTGTAAACCAAACTCTGTCACAGTGAGTTGGAGTGATGGCCCATCAGCTAGGAGCACTTGCTGCTCTTCTGGGGGACCCCACTTTGGTTCCTGTCACTAATGTTGGAAGGCTCACAACTGCCTGTAATTAGTGACATTCTCTTCTTGCTTCTGCGGGCACCTGCATACATATACCATTCTTTCACACACACACACACACACACACACACACACACACACACACACACACACACAGAGAGAGAGAGAGAGAGAGAGATGGAGAGAGTGAGAGAGCATTTTAATGCTTTATCATAGGTGCATATGAACAGGAAGAAGCAGCCTATGTAGGATTTGGTTCTTTCTTGCTTTGGGGACTATATTGGAAATCTTGAGACATTTGAACTACTGGAGCAGCTATAGCAAAAGCAAGAGTGGCTTTTCCTTTTGTTCCAGTGGAACTGTGTATACATATCATAAGAAACACAGTCTCACTGAAGTCTGAGCACTGACTGAGGTCTTCTCTTTGTAGCTGACGCCATTGTATGAGCTGGTCAAGGAGGTGCCCTGTGCCGCTGTGAAAAGACTGTACCTGAAGCGGGCTCTTGAGGAGTACCTGGATGAATTCGACCCTTGCCATTGCCAGCCTTGTCAGAATGGTGGCCTCGCTATTGTCGTGGGAACACAGTGTCAGTGTCACTGCAAACCGTACACGTTTGGTATAGCTTGTGAGCAAGGCGTCCTTGTCGGCAATCAAGCAGGTCAGTGGGATGGGTTTTCACTCATCAAGAGGGATACACCGCAAAGGGAACGCCTCGGCCCTTGACATGCACTGCTTGGTGTTTGCAGACGTAAAGGTGCGCTTGCACTTAGGTTCCATTGGTTTTCCATCTCCACAGTATAGCTTTTAAGGTTAAGTCCTTTGCTCTCTCTTCTTACTCGTCTTAAAACACCATTCTGGTTTGACTCCTCATTCTTGAATTCTCTGTAGAATAGAATTATGTTTAAAATATCACCCAGCTTCTCATAATCGTCTCACAAGGCTTTGCTTTACAACAGCTCTTGTGTCGCCTGCCTAGCCTTTCTGACAGCAAGCTCTTTGGACCATCCCTACAATTTTGTATTGTGTACCATTAGTCAATATTTTTCAATAGACAGGTGGGTTTTCAATTATCTATTCAAATGGAAGCATCCTTTGCTAGTAAGAATTGGAATTTAAAGTGGAAATGGTAATGTCTTCCCCCCTTCACTTTGGTCATTGTCTGGAGAAGCAAAGAAACCATACAATGTACGTGAATGTACTTTGACACTCTCAAAATATTTAGCACACTTAAGGTCTTGCAAGATGTTCGCTATAGCAGCCTGGATATGGATACTTCACGTCAGAGGGGAGAGCCTTTCTGGCTGTTGTAAAACATTCTAGAGAACACTTGGGAGTACTTGGAGAATAACAAAGGAACAAGAAGTTTGAACGACTTGTCCAAGTCCATGAACTGATAAAATACCATCGCTGGATTCCCACCCAGCCACTTCCAAGCTTACAATATGCCTGTTTTGAATCTCTCACAAGGCCATTCATTATCCCTGTCCCCCAGTAAACACATAAGCAGCAAGTCCAGCATCAAGCTCTGAAGTCTTGCTCTGCAGAAGTCAAGAGGCTCTTTCTTACTTTCTAGGAGGGGTTGATGGAGGTTGGAGTTGTTGGTCCTCTTGGGGCCCCTGCATTCAAGGGAAGAAATCAAGGAGTCGAGAATGCAATAATCCCCGTCCCAGTGCAGGTGGAAAGGTCTGTATTGGAGAAACAACTGAAAGCCGGCAATGTGAAGACCAGGACTTGGAGCACTTGCGGTAATGGAGACCAAACTTCTTGGCTGTTACTTCGAGAATATATTCTGTGCAGTGAGCACAAGGTTGATGATAGCTGCCCATAGATGACCAGCAGGGGAGTGGTGATTTTTACCACTGTTTATTTTGCCCCTTAGCACTGAAGGCTGGTCATGGCCAATATCACTGACTGTGAGCTTCAGGTGTTCCAGGCACCAGGGATATGCGAGGCTAGTAATTGGGAGTAGGCCGGTGGCTTTGCTTCCTTCTTGCTGTGTAGCCCTGAGCAAGTCACTTGACCGACCCTTAAAGTCAGAATAATAGTTGTAGGTAAACCGATAATATGATATAAGCATTATAGAGATCCACCATGTAAAAGTGACTGACACAGGCTTGTGGAAAACACCAATAAACGTGTAGATGGTCAGGCACAGCACTGCCTCCTACTTTCTTGATCTCTGGCACAAGCATAAAGTCAGACACTTTAGATGGATGATTTTTGCCTGACTGGTCTAGTGGTGATCTGACTCTAACTTTACATTGGCGAGGATCATGCAGAAGCTCTCTCAGCTTTCTTGACTGAAGCGAACCTCTATGCCAGACTTATTTTTTTTGAAGATTTTTTTTATTTTTATTTTCTGTTTTATGAAGCTTTTTTTATAGCAACAGAACAAAGTCATAAATCAAGATGCTTTTAAGCCAGACTTGTTTTAAAGCATTTATTTATTCACTTAATCAAGCCTGGGTTTCATGTAGCCTGGCTGTCCTCAAACTCGCCATGTGAATGAGGATGGTCTTGAACTCCCGATCTTTCAAAGTGTTGTGGTTTGCCTCACCAGGACCATGGTTTTTGTTTTCTGTTGCAGAGTTATTTTATTTTTCTAAGCATGGAGGCAATTTTATTAGAGTTTAAAAGAAACACTCCTATGGCGAGCGAGCTGTAAATCTCATCAACTTCCCAGAGGAGAAAAATGGAAGAGTAAAGAGGGAAGGAAGGAAGGGGGGAAGGAAGGAAGAGAGGGAGGGAGGGAGGAAGAGAGGGAGAAAAGAAGGAAGGGGGGAGGAAGGAAGGAAAGAAGAAAGCCATGCTATTTAAACTAACATGGAGGTCAGACATGTGACACACTAGCAGTCATGTTATGGGGAGGGGAGCTTTAGGGAACAAAGAAAAAAGTGTCACACGCAGGGAAATCCAAAGTTGAGCAGAGACAGATAGACAAGGAAAAGCTATATTTCCCTGAGTAGTTAATATGTGAAGCTGCATGGTGGCCCTCTGTAAGAGACTGTGCTGGGGAGTGCTCAGCGAAGGCAAAGTATAGGATCTCAATAAAGGGATAATTATTCTGCCTAACAGAAATATTATTCTGTCTAAAGATAGCATAGCTTAAGGTGAACCTGTCCACTTAGGGGCCAAGTGATTGATCTGGCTTCACTAAAATTTTCGGTCTCCCCAGAGACTTTATTTTTTTGACCAGAAGGCGTTTCTTTTTTTCTCCTTTAAAATTATTTTCTTACTTTTAATTTTGTATATGTATATGCGAGTGCCCATACCCAAGAAGGTTAGAGGTTAAGGATTCCCCTGGAGCTGTTACAAGCCCTCTGACTTGGAGGCTGGGAACAGCACTCTGGTCCTCTGCAAGAGAAGTAAGTCTCCTCAACCACTGGGCTATCTCTCCAGCCCCAGAGGAGTTTCCTCCTACTGCGACTTTATTGTTGTAAAGTGGTAACCCTAAAATCATTGAGGAGCCAGACCATGGATCATAGCCCCCAGTGCTTCTGGAATCCATGGTACCTGGCAAAGATGAGTTGGTCAAATAGATACAAAGTGATTTTTAGCCACAAAAGAAACAGGCTTTTTTTCTTTTGGGTCTTTTGAGTCAATTTTTATCTCCTCATCATTTCCGCTCTGAAGAAAAAATGCTAGTTGCCATTTTGGAATTGGAGTAATGGCTGATCTCATTTAGACAGCTGAATGGGGGTATCGTGTGTGGCATTTGGGGTACTTTTCCAGTGGACCTATCTGAAAGACTCCCAAAGTGCATTTGTTGGTCCATTTGTGCCTCATTCCAAAATTCTACAAAAGATTTTAGGAAGATAATTTGTAGGCCACGTGAGTTAAAGAAAGAAACAAGGATCTTGGGTGTGTAATAGATGAAGGCATAGGCTGCCTTGACCTTCGGTCTTTCATGCCTTATAAAATGACAATAACCAGTGTCAGTGGGGAAGGACTTGTGGGTTATCGTGAGAATGCACTGTACCTCCAAGAGGATGAGTGTGGGAATCAGGTCTCTGCCTTTTACACAGAACTAAGTCTACCAAATGGAGGAATAACAAACCTTTATATACAAAGCCAGAGAGAGTGGGGAATGTTTTAAAGGAGACATGGAAGTGATCTCTGCCTCCTGTTTTTCTTTCCTCCTCCTCCTCCTCCTCCTCCTCCTCCTCCTCCTCCTCCCCCTCTTCTTCTTCTTCTTCTTGCTGTAATGAGGGAATGTGTCCTCCTGATTGGTAGATATAGGAAAATTTTGATTATTACTTCACATTTCTGGTTTCCTTGGCGTGTTGCAAAAGATGAAAAATTTGGCTGAGAAGAAAGTGCCACAGCCTACTTGGGTTCCTCTCACTCAGATTTTGCTCGCTGGAGAGGAATGGTAGTAAAATGAGCACAGAGGCACCATGGACAATCACTGTTTAGTGATGATGTCTCCATTGTCATTACAATTATAAGCTTCTGCTGGAATGATCACAGTGATGGTAAATTTTCAGGAATAGGATGGTGATGTGGCATTATAGATCTCTGTGCCTTTTAGACTTGCTATTCTTTCCCCAAGTAGATAGAATTAATTTTGTGATCAAAGAATTTCATAACCCAACAGCAGGAGACAGCAATATCTGAAAGAGATAAACTCTAGAAATCATATAATGTGGATGCATTACCCAAAGACTTTCATCTTTCTTCCTGCTTGCTTCTCATACTACTGATCCTGTAGATACTTAAATCGCAGTCTTTTGCTAGATTGAGTTTATACTAAAGGTATTTAAAAAATATAATGTGGTCACATATTTGGTTCTGAGAATGATCAAAATATTTATCCATGGTCTTGTACTTTCTACTTGCATACGTTCAGATATAAATAAAAAATAAAGTATAATATAATATACCATCTAAATTGTGGAAACCAATCACATTGATTTCCATTTGTTTCTGTTTTTTTTTTCTTCCAGATTACTTGAACCGCATTGTTTTCCTTTGTCTTTGGTTCCCAAAGGATTCTGCCCATCACCTCCTGCCTTAAAAGATGGATTTGTTCAAGTTGGTTATGAAAAGATATCTTTTTCCTTTATAAATATTACTGCTTTTGTCTCTTGGCTATAATCTATCTCCTTCTCCCCGGTGAAATAGTGGTAAAATATTTTATAGGTGCTTTAACTTCAGTAGTGGAGGACTTCATTTGTGACATTTCTTCTTTGTCCCAAGGCGATTCAAATTTTGTAGAAGGTAACATTCCTTTTATGGTCTGGGATGTCACTACTGCCCCCTGATGAATGGGAGCTACCACCATGCCAGAGGGCTAGTCAACATTGCCAATGTTACTAAGTGTGAACGTACACACAAACTCTTAAGACTAAAGAATCTTTATTCTTTTCATTGAAAAAAATAAAAGTGTTTCATCATGAAGTATTTTATTTACTTCCAGAGATATTTTTAACCACTGTCTGATGGATGGAAGCTATTGTACTTTTACCAATTTTTATTGTCATGAAAGGACCCTGGTCAAATCTTATTGGTTGTTCTAGTAATGTCACTTGGCATTGTGATGGTCTTAATTAGTTCTTCTCCAAGTTTTTCTTACAATTGAGTTTTGAGTCCCAATTCAATGAGATCTCTTCATGGCTCACACAATAGATAGGCTTCATGAGGATGCCTTTAATGATGCCAACTTTATCTCCTTCAGGGGACATTTTGATTCTTAAATTCTAGGCTCTTAAGCTTTCAATAATGAGAGTTTGCTTAAGTTTCCACAAATGCATATATTGTTGAGAAAATGAGGAAGAAGGAGCTGAGGTAGAGAACGGTAGAATGTTCTACACACTCACCATGATCTATGGGGCTTTTGAATGAAACATGTTTAGAGAAATATATTGCAAACTCATACATCTTAGCAGCCTATGAAGCTCTTTTGCTTTTTTTAGGAGGCAACATTTTTAAATACTGTTTCAGAATGTCCACATAGGTCACTCAGGAGCCTCCGAATAGACATTGCTTCTTGATTCCCATCCTCCAACCCTTTCTGACTCAGTAGGTTGTAGGTGGAGCCTGGAAATCTTTTCTGGTTTCTGAAAGTGGTTTCTGCATAGAAATGTTTGGATGGTGTTGAGTGAAACCTCTTCATCATGAAGTCCCCCTTGCAAAGTAGCAGAAGGCCTCAGGGCTACAGTAAAAAAATTGACACGTACCTTCTCTATTGTTTCCTTTAGCTTCTAGGAAGGAGGCAGACTAAGTCTGGAGTAGTATGTCTGGTAATGATAATGAGGTACCAGAAAATTGGGATTTCCCCAGGGTGGGGAGAACCAGAGAGTAAGGAAGGAAGCAAGAACCCCAAATGTGGGTCATTATCCCCTCTCAGGCTGGGATTCGAAATTCCTTCCGTTATTATGACAATTTGCCTCCAACATTATAGGCTAATAACATATGTAATCCATTCATAGCTGCGTTTCCATAACTATAGTGAAGAGTGGGAGGAGATCAACAGCATGATTTTTATTTTAAGTAATCAGTGAGCTAGGTGTGGTGGCACATGGTGGTAATCCCAGCACTTGGGAGTTAGAAGGGTAAGGTTCTGAGCTTGAGGCCAGCTTGGACTCCTTTGCAAATTTCAGGTTAGCCTGACAGGCACAGTGAGACCCTATCTCAAAAAGCAAAGCAAACAACGAGCTGATAAAATGTCATCAATGAGAACGACTTTCATGATGATATTGAGAAGATGAGAATATTTTTGTTATGCTGACATTTTATTAGGTAACGTTGTCAATGAACAGAATATACATCCTTCAGATGAAGAATTGATGGGGAAAAAAAGCTGCCTCCAAAATCTGATGGCAAACTGCTTTTTACTGCAAGTATAAGGGAAGGAAATCACTATAATGGTGTCCACTAAAGTGATTTTAGTCAAATGCTCAGAGCAGCACTTGATATTTGGGGAACAGTCTATATGTCTGCTATATGTTGGCATTTATGGCTTTATTTCAATCAATGGTGGTACTAGTGTTGTTGAATAGACCCTTACAGGGTAAAATGCCTTATATTGGCTTTCTAAATCAATTGCTTGAAAGTAGGTTCACCAATGCTTAAAGTTAATTATGGTTTGTAGGACAAATAAACCTAAAGAAACATTTCATTAATGAGAAACACGCAAACTCAACTTTTCTTCATCTTTTGCCTTTGTTTAGGATGAAGGTACCATATTTCCTGTCGGGAAAACCATAGTATATGCTTGCAATGAAGGGTATTCCCTTGTTGGAGATCCCATTGCCAGATGTGAAGAAGATTTGCAGTGGCTTGTCGGAGAAATGCGTTGTCAGAGTGAGTGGTCTTGGCTGTAGGATATATCCTAAGATGACAGAGTGATAGAGAAAGAGGTGAATCAAGATAAATAACACTCATGTTAACCCCAATACTCTAGAACAAATTAACACCAACTCTATGACATTAGCAACTCATCTCCTTTTCCTGAAAGGCTGTCAGGAGCCTGCATCAGCTGTTTTTCTCACCACAGTGACAAAGATACCAGGTCAAAGCAAGTTAAGGAAATAAAGACTTATGTTGGCTCACAGTTTGCAGGGAAGGTATATTCATGATGAGGAAGACTTAGTGGAGGGAGATTGGGTGACTGTTCCCATAGCTTCCTCAGCCAGAAAGCTGAGAGAAATGGATGCTGGTGCTCAAATCACTGTATATATAATACTTTATATAATTTGCTTTGCTTTTCATGGTAAGTATTTCTATTGGTTTATCTTTCACTCATAAATTTTCTGCATAATCGTGGTTGTAGTTTTTTGAAAGAATCCTATTGAATTGTTAATATTTTTTGATATTTATATTTTCCATATTTTTTGTTTTGTTTTGTTACGTTTTTTGAGACAAGGTTTCTCTGTGTGGCCCTGGCTGTCCTGGAACTTATGCTGCAGACCAGGTTGGCCTGAACTCAGAGATCTCCCTTCCTCTGACTCCCGAGTTTGGGATTAAAGGCACGCACCACTACTGCCTTTGCTATTTTCCAATGTTCTGTAGAAAATTTCCATCTTATCATTTAGTTTTTTTTGTTTGCTTTTGATGCAAAATTTTACTCAATAGCCAAGCTGGCACGGAATTCACCTGACCACAACTAACGGCAGTCCTCCTGCCTCAGCCTCCTAGGGCTGAGACACTACACTTGACATCATTTAGATTTCTCAACAAAGTAATCGCGGCTTTTTCAAGGCTCTAGTAATAAATTTCTAGTAATCTCATTATCTGTACCTCTTGTTTCTGTTTTATTTTTAGTGGTCAAGCTTTGGTTATTCTTAAGTTTTTGAACATTAGATTAGTTCTAACTAAATGCCAGTCTACACACGAAAAATTTAAGAACAATTTGAGGCTTTGATGACATCTTTGGAGGTGTCAACAATGAAGCTACTTTTCAACTGGTTAACTTTTATTCCAATGGTGTCTAGCCACTAAGTGCTCATGAGGAAAAGTCTGAACTTTCTTCTTGGCTGTCCGCACCGCCCCCTTTTTCTTGACAACAGAGACCTTTGGATCCTCTCCCCTGTGACTCTAATGCAGGCTCCAGAAACAGTTTAACCTATGGGCTGCAGTTCTCTCTCCAGTTTTTCTGTTCTGCATTACGTTCTTAGTTTTTATTTTGTGTTAGTTTTTCAAACTTGCAAATACCACATGGAGAAAAGCATTGCCCAATCTGTAACCACTGCCTTAGATTTCTCCTCCCTGAAGTCTTGGACCTTTGAATCTGTACTTGTTTGACAACCCTCTGAGTCTCAGAAAGATTTTTCCGTTAATCTTGAACAACTTTCCTATCTGTCTTGGTCGGAGAGAAGCTGAAGGACATTCTCGCAATAGATCTGACAGATGTATCATGCCAGAAACAAACTCATGGCCACATTTTGAAGGCACAGCATGTGACCAGTACTTTGCTTTATCTACCAGCAGAGTACACAACCCATTGGACAAAATAAGGCATTTAATAAATGATAAATACTGTGTTTGTATAAATAAATGAACGGGTCTTCTGATAAAGTCAGGGCTGAAACAGAGCAACGCCATACTTGTCCAAAATCCATAAGGGACTTGGCAAAGATTCCTGTTTCCAGTCATGGTTCCTGACCTGCTCTTCCTAACTATGTATATTTTTCACTTTTTTTCCTGCTGTTTTGTTTTTAAATAGATTTGGACTAATGAATGCCATTAAGGGAAAGTTTGAGATGGGAAAAATACAGAGCACTGCGTACTTTCACGGCTGCAAGGTGAAAGGTGGTGCTTTAGATTTGTAGAGAGTGACATATCTAATTAGAGCTAATGATATGCAAATGAGCGAGGCTCTTGGGGAAGTTCTGGTGGGACCTCACCTCACTACAGAGATGAGAGGCAGCTGTGAAGGTTGCAAATTTTAGCAGCAGCCTGGGTTTTGGGACTCTATTTGTAGGCTTGCTCATTTTAGGTTGTCACATTGCTTTGAGGGCAGGGGAAGGAGATGACAGCTGTTTTGTCTTCAGTCATTCGCTGGTCAGACACCGCAGAGCCTGCCTTTGGGAGCGCCCTATGAGTAGACTCTGTTTTCCCTATTTGTCCTGTGATGCGAAAAGGCAGAGCCTGGATCGTAGCACACACCCAGGTTGTCCTTAAAAAGGTTGTTTGGGGAAGCAGTGACCCTTGCATTCTGTTCTCCTTCATCTTCAGAAATTGCCTGCACTCTCCCTGTATTGATGAATGGCTTGCAGAGCCACCCCCAGAAACCCTTTTACACGGTCGGTGAGAAGGTGACCCTCTCCTGTGCCGCTGGCATGTCCTTAGAAGGTCCTTCAGCATTCCTGTGCGGCTCCAGCCTTAAGTGGAGTCCTGAGCTGAAGAATGCCCACTGTGTGCAAAAAGGTGAGTGGTCCCTGTGTCTCCTCAGTGCCACCTGTGCTCAGACAGGTGAACATCCTTATGATGACCGTCATGGCATTCTGGCACAGCACATCATTCTCTGCATCTGGCTCCCTAGGAGGATGAGGTCAGTGTGTAGATTGGGTAACAGCCATTCACGGTTCACGATAGACTCATGGAGTGCAGGGGCAGGAGAAGATACCGCACACGGAATTTCACTCCTCCATAGAAAGTTATATCTGCCAGAGTACCAAGAAAATGAAGGCTTTTTGCAGGCTGGTGTTTGGTTTTCTTCTGATTTCCTAAACTCAGAGTCAAGATGATAATTTATTTTCAACTTTGAATGCTTTATTTCTGGAATCTCAGAGTTTATTGATATTAAAGTTTAAAATTTGTAAAGCATTTGTGTTTAACCCTGCAGAGAAGACATTAGTCAAAGAAAAATCTTGTTGTTAGTGAAGCAACTCTTTGTGAGGGTAAGGAAGAATTAAGTTTTCAGGAAGAAGGAAAAGATGAGAGTCTAGATGGCTCAGCAGGTAGAGCTTCCTTTATTTAATACCAGAGAGGTGATGTCTCCAATTCTAAACACCCCAAGATGAAGGCACAGGATCCAATCTCTCAATGACTGGCATTCAAGAGATGCAGATATACTCTTAAGGCTGATGTTTTTGTAGCTAAGGATAGGGAAGGGGCATGAGGGCCTTGTTAGGGGCAGAATGGGGGCGGGGAGGTAGCTGTTTTTCTTAGATAAGCTATGTGATTGCAGGGTCTGCTGTCTCTGCAACCACTAGCTCCTGGAGTTGGAGTCAGATCCCAGATAGCTGCTTCCTGGGACTTTGAGCCCAGTTTCAGGCCCTTGGCTTTTATTGGAGAGTGGGGGTGGGGAGCTGGGGCGGTCTTCTTTTACTCTTAGCAAACTAGTGTTCTAAGCATTAGTCACATGCGAACATTCTTTTAAGAACCCAAGGTAAATTGGGTGTTGTGGTGCACATCTTTAATCCCATCACTCAGAGGCGGAGGAGGTAGGTAGATCTTTGTGAGCTGGAGACCAGCCTTGTCTACCTAGTGAATTCCAGGACAGTCAGGGGTATGTAGAGAGACCTTGTCTCAAAAAACAAACACCTAAGACAGTAAAACACAATTTAGGAAGACAAAATTATGTATTTTCAGAGGTTTTGAAATGGGCCAAATATGTTTTTAAAATATATTTATTGCTTGATTATATATTTATAAGTGTGAGTGTATTATTTACTTAATAATTTAAGAAGATGAATTTGTTTGTATTGTGTGTGTATGCATGTTTCACCTGCATGTATGTAGGTGCCCTGCATGTGTGACCAAGGCATGCAGAGGCTAAAAGAGAGCACTGGAGGCCCTGGAACTGCAGTTAAGGACAGTAGTGAGAGGTGTGTGTGTGTGTGTGTGTGTGTGTGTCATGGGCTGAGCCCAGGGATGCTGCAAGAACAGCAAGTCCTCCTGACTGCCGCTCCATCTCTCCAACCTGCAAAGATGCTTTTAGTAATTATAACCAGGAAAGAGGGAAATCTCATGTACGTGCTATTCTACATAATATGTCATCAGTGTAAACATTTTAATGCAGTGCTAAAATCTGTCTGTTCTTAGGAGGATGAAGTACTAGATTCTATGACAAATCCAGTTAAGTGAATTCGATGCTTACAACAGAAAAGATCAGACTTCTTGGAACCCTGTTCCCCTGCATTAGACCTGAACTGGGGTGATATACAGACAGTAGAGAGGAGGAGAGTGGATTAATGGAGTACCTTCTGCATTAGCTCTGGTGCGAACTCTCTTCTGAACACATCAGAAAACAATTGCTGTCTCCTGTGTTCCCTCTAGCATAGTGTTGTGTCAAGTAAGGCACCTGTACCTGTGATTCTAAGATGAAAGAGAACAATATACACTTAATGAGGATATACTTTGGTTCCAGAGGAAATTAGGTAATTGTTTTTCTGAAATGCTTGCTTCTGTCATTTTAGAGTATAATTTAGTGTGCTTCCTCCCCCACCCCAACTCAGTAGAAGAAAATGGTATTATGGTTGGTTCTAATTAAGGATGTTTTATGGACCTGTATATTTTTCTGAATATGTAGATAAGAAAAATAAATGCGCTTAAAACAAACCTATAACAAACTAAAGTTCCCATGTTTATCAGCTTTCAGAGCTAGTGCTTTAAAATCTTAGTTGAGCATGGGAATGGGGAGATGGCTCAGGGGGTGCAGTGTCTGCTGCATAGGCGTCAGGAGCCTAGTTCAGATCTGCAGCTTTCAGAGAAAAGCCGGGTGTTGTGGTGTCTTTACTCCCAGCATTGAGGGTGTGGGGACAGGCGGATGCTGACAGCTGGTTGGTTGGCCAGTCCAGCCAGAATGGTGAGCTCCAGGTGTAGAGAGATGCTTTGTCTCAAAAATAGGGTGCAGAGTGGTAGAGAAAGACACCCCAACATTGATCTCTAGTTTCCACATATGCATACGCTTGCACACATGCACATGCACACTCACACATAGGCACACACACATACTAACACACATATACACATACCACCACCACCACCCACACCTCTAACACACACATTCACACTCACACATAATAACATGCACATTCACATACACACATACCACCACCAACACACACACCTCGAACACACATGTTCATACTCACACATAGACACACACATAATAACACACATTCACATACACACTCACTACCACCAACACCCATACCTCTAACACACACGTTCACACACCACCATCACCACCACACACACACGATATTAGGTAATAAGTGAATAAAGTACTAGCCTTTGAATATTTACTCCTTTAGAAACCGTGCTAAGCACACGAACACATGCATGTTCCACACACATACAGACTCACACACAAATATCAGTTAAGTGATAGATATGTGAATGAAGTACTAGACCTTTTAATGTCTAAATATTTAGTCATTTAAAAATTTTGCTAAGATATACATAAGATTCACTATTTTAATCATTTTAATATGCAGATTGCTAATATAAAGCACACCCCGTGATGAATAGCTATCACCTCTACCTGTCTCCAGGATTTTGCATATAAGTGTGTTTTGATCTCGCAAATAAAATAAAAAATATTTTACCAAACAATCACAACTTCTTGCCAGTGCAAGGAACCCTTATACACTACAGATGGGAATGTAAATTAGTCCAATCACTTTGGAAACCAGTTCACAGATGCCTCAAAAAAAAATCAAAACTAGAAGTACCATATATTCCGATGACATTACTTACCTGGAATCTGCACATGCATATTTATCACGGCACTCACAACAGCAAAGATGGAATTGGCTTAGATTTGTACCAACAGATGAATGAATGAACAAAATTTGATTTATTATACACAAGACCTGCCTAAGAGCAAACTGGAAAAGAAATCCCAGCATGCATGGGGAAGGAAGTCATGAAGTTCCCCTGCTAGCTAAGAAGCTGGGTAATTGATGGCTGCTGTGTGTGGAATCAGTTTTCTCCAGGAATGCAGCCTCTGAGAGGCTACCCAGGCCCCAGTAACTGGTCAAACACCCACCCACATATAGGCAGCACTAAGTGGACTCACTGGGTTAAAAAAAAAAAGAGCATAAGAAGTTGGGAGGAGATAGCAGTGTGTGTGGGAGGAGAGTAGAAGTATTCGAGGGGAGAGAATGAGGTGTAAGTTTGATACTTTAAAAATATTAATATTCAATATAAATTTAAAAATTAGAACAAGAAGAAAATGTGGCATATAAACACATTTGAAAGTTTTATTACCTCAAAAAGAAACAAAACTGTATTATTTGAAAGAAAATAGTGGAGCTGGAGATCACTGTGGCGAGCAGAATGAGACAAACATGTTTTCCTCTCATATGTACAATGCACACTTAGAAGTATGTGTGTGAGACTGGATAATGTGGCTAACGGGGGTTGTATGTGTTATACAAGCCTACCGACTTGAGTTTGACCCTTGGGACCCAAGTAAAAAAAAAAACAACAACAAATACAGTAGTGAGTGTCTGTAATCCTAGCCCTTCTATGGTGAGATGGAAAGCTATAGGTCAGCTATCTGGAGTGTGGGGTGAGACAAGAAATCTTGCCTCCAAAATGGGTGGAAAAAGTGAACTTGCTTCTGAGAATTGTCCTCTGACCTACACACACAGAGACACAGACACACACACACACTGTGATACATAGGTCCCTGTGTGCACATATAAACAACAACAAAAATAAAAGCAACAGTACTAAATGTATTTGATATTGAAGTAGATGGCTATTTAGAGGGAAGAAGGGAACCAGCAAGAGGGAGAGGAAAATGAGAGAGTAATAGGGAGCTTAATATAACAAAATACAATGATACTCATCAAAGATGACATCCCAATGAAATCTATTAGCTTATGAGTTGTATTCACGACTTTTCTGTTACTTTGATAAAATGCTATGACCCAAAGCAATTTACAGAAGAGTTTATTTGGTTCCAGAGGGGGAGTCTATAATGGTATTGGTGGTGGGGGTGGGATCAGTTGACAGAAACTGAAAGCTGGCTGATTACATCACAACTGCACCTAGGAAACAGAGAGGGAAAACTGGAGGTGGGGCCAGGGTGAATTCTCAGCTTTTTTATATGATAGAATATATTGACAGAATTTTGTATATTAAACCATCCCTTCATCTCTGGGATGAAACCAGCTTGATCAAAGGCTGAATTCTCAAAGCCTACTGTAGTAATAGGAGCGGTGGGGCTGCGTCCCTGGCACCCCAGCCGCCTGCTCGGCCTGCTTATGCCCCGAAATAATTACACGGACACTGTATTCTTTTAATCACTGCTTGGCCCTTTAGCTCTAGCCCTTACTGGCTAATTCTGATATCCCGATCAACCCATTTCTAATAAACTGTAGCACCGGTCTTACCGGGAAGATTCTAGCCTATGTCCATCCTGGGTCGGATCACGTGCGTCTGCCTGGGAGCTGGGCGCATGGCGTCTCTCTCAGGCGTCTGCTCCAGAGAGGAGAGCTATCGAGACTCCGAGCTCACTTCCTCTTCCTCCCAGTATCCTGTTCTGTTTACTCCTCCCACCTATCCTCTAACCAATAAAATGGGCCAAGGCAGTTCCTTTATTAGCCAATGACCTTCCTCCATCAGCCTACCTCTAATGGTATATTTTCGCTAGGAAGACTGTACCTCTTTAAGTTTCCATATCTCCTCAGAGGGTGCCACCAAGTGCCCAAATGCATGAGCTTATGGGAGATATTTTTAATTCAGTCCAAAATACATGCTCCTAAAAAATAGAAAACCGTTTTGCTTTGAAATAATTTTAGATCTCAGAAAAGTTGTAAAATCTAGATTCTATACATCTTCACCTATCTTCACTTTTTTTTTTTTATAAATTGACATAACTCAGTTGATGGAAGCAAAGAAACTGCCAGTTGTGGTGGCCCATATCTGTTATCTTGGTTACTCTTTTATTGCTCTGCAGAGACACTGTGACCAAAGTGACTCTTAGGAAAGGAAGAATTTAATTGGGGGTTTGCTTATAGTTTTAGATGGTTAGTCCATTATCATAATGGCAGGCATGGTGCTGGAGAAGCAGCTGAGAACTTTCCATTCCTAATCTGCAGACATCATGCACAGAGAGAGAGAGAGAGAGAGAGAGAGAGAGAGAGAGAGAGAGAGAGAGACTGGGTCTGGTATGGGTATTGAAACCTCAAAGCCCACCCCTAATAACACACCTCCTCCACCAAGGACACTCTTCCTAAACCTTTCAAACAGTTCAACTGGGGACTAAGAATGGTGTGGATAGGGACATTCTTATTTAGACCACTTCCCAAGCCATGGTAGTATTTGACAACCGAGATAGGAGGATCTCAACTTTGAGGCTAACCTGAGCTATATTATTAGACTTGGTCTCAAAAGAAAAGGAAACAACAAAGCAAAAACAAATTGAGAATGTAACGTTACTAGGATGCTACCGACTAGCCTATTATTCAGAACCACGTATCCCCCTATGCAGCTGTAATTTCTAGGATCTGCTTCAGCTTCTGCTTTGCATTTGGAGTGCCGTCGCATCAAGTTGAAGTGTTTAGAGGACATGACTGTTATTGAGATTTCTAGCTGTGGAAGATGTTTCATATTGTTACTGTTTTTCCAATTTTGTGAATTTCTTGGGAGATTGTATTATCTTGTCTAACTTTTTCATATTTCCTACAGTAAGGGACATATGTATCCTATGCTGTTTTTACTTATAAAATTATACCCTTCAGTGTATGAAGCCACTTTCTACCAAACTTGGTGGCCTAAGTTTGGTCCCCCAGGACTAACACGGTGGAAGTTGTCTTTTGATCTCTACATGTGTGCCATATACATGCACACACTAAGTAAATAAATGCAGTTAAAAATAAGAAAACATGTTCTTCTAATAAAACTATCTTTACAATCTACTATATGAATATCGAATTTTATGCCCAAAAGTTTGATGCAAATGAGTTTCATTAAAATGAAGCAAGCAGAAAGTGGGAAAAAAAAATGAGTGTTTTAGACTTCACATTGCCATCTTCCAGAGTCAAGGCAAAGGTTTTCAATCTATGGTACTGTAAGCCACACCAAGGTGTTTTGCTAGCAAAATTCCAACAATAGTTTACTTAAAATAATGAGTTTCTACATAGAATATTTTTAATGTAAGCAACTCCAGACATAAGCACACTGTTGAGGGAAGACCACCTGGACATTTGCATGTGAGAGACTATGGTACCTTGGGTACCAGAAAAATTCTCCAACATATGTTCTTTTTAAAAACTAGTTTATTTATTTAATGTATATAGGTGTTCTGTCTGCATGTATTTATGTGTATCACAAGCATGGTTGGTTCCCACAAAAGAAGAGGACATCAGATCCCATGGAATGGGAGTTTCAGATAGTTGTGAGCTGCCATGTGGGCACTGGGAATCAGATCCGAATTCTCTGGAAAATTGGCAAGGGCTCATAAGTGCTGAACCATCGCTCCAGCGCTCTGAGTTCTTCTGTGGCTTTGTGGGCAGTGTGGGCCTTGTGGTGAAGTGCAGTCCAAAATGACAGTTTTCAAGGGTTGGCTTCGTGAAAGGGAACCTGCTTCACAGCCCTGGATTCAAATGTGAACATTTGTTAAATATTTGAAATAGTTTCCATTTCTAGGCTTTTTATTTCTTGCATAGGAGCTTGTTAGCAGGGATCAAGCATCAAGTGTATGAACCGTGCATGATCAGTTCAACATGCCTGGGAAGGGGTAGCTGTTGCCATTCTGCAGGGTTATGGCGTGAAATGCTTCAGAGTTTTATAATGTATACATTAAATTTTCTTATTTCCTGAAATTAAAATATAATTTCATCATTTTTCTGCTTCCCTTTCCTCATTCCAACCATTTCCATGCACCTGCTGGCTTTCTCTCAAATTCATCTATTTATTTAATTGCTTTTACACACACACATACACACACACACACACACACACCTAAATATGTAAATAATTTTAACTGGAAACTATTTGTTCATATCATATATCCTGATCATGGTTTCTCTTCCCCTAACTCTTCCTGCATCCTCCCCAGATCCTTACCCAAAATTCCATGCCCATTTTCTCTTTCTTTAGAAAACAACAGGTAAACAGCAACAAATCCAAACAAACCAGAATTTTAAAAAAAGAAACTCACAGACTACACAAACTATACACACACCACAAAAACACAAAACTGGAGACCATAATTTACAAGTAAAAGACCAGTAATGCAAAAAAAAAATGCTCTAACAAGCAATATGAGACAAAAAAATTTACAGAAATACCATCGAGTTCAATGTGTGTAGTCCTCCCCCTGCTGGGCCTAGAACCCACCCTTAAGTGTGCTTAATATACCCAGTGAGATGCTACTGGAGAAAGCTAATTTTTCCTTTGCAAGCAGATGCCAATTAGAGATGGCTGCTTGGTTAGGGACGAGAGGTGACAGTTTTTTTTTTAATTTTTAAAATTGAAAATGCATTTTTTTCACACAGTTTTTCTCTGGTTCCCCTTCCCCCAACCTCATCCTCCCCACTACCCCATCTACCCAAATCCACATCTTTTAACTATAGGAAATCCTTACAACTGGGACTCCCACAGAGCCTGATTCAGCAAGTTCATTGTAAAGCAGTTGTCTTCTACTAAGAATCACATCTCTCTTCAACGTCTCTTTCAGACACCACCCCTCTCCCACCAGCAGCTCCTGCATGTCAGCCCTGGGAGAAACTGCAGAACTCAAAGTGCATCTGTAAAATGCCCTACGAGTGTGGGTAAGCTCTGTCTTTGCCACCCCCTCTTCTGTTCGCTTTTATCCAGGGTAAATGGGGTGGCTTCCAACAGCTTATTGGATGAAGGTATAGCTTATGAATAGCTAAGGGTCTTTGCATTTTAATCTGTCCCATTGCTGCCGTTGCAGGTCATACATAGGGTGACGGCCATGGTGTTAAGCAGGATTCTAATCTGAAGGGGCTTGAACACTGCTTGTTCTATATATAAATTGAGGCAAAATGACGGTACTGTCACCTGACGATTTAGAGCCTTGGAGGATTAGGCTGAGGTTCCTGTGGGACGTAAAATTTAAAAAAACACCAATAGATAATAGAGCAGCTGCTTTTCTGATGCTGGAAGCTTCCTTTCTAGATCTGCCTTCTAGGAACGCTACCAGTTTCTGGTGGTCCCCGCTTTTAGGAGGATTTGGGAAGTAGCTCCTGGATGCCTGTGTCAGGAGCCTAGCAAGATGCAAGTTGTACAATTTGGAGAGGTTTATCAGCATGCCTACAAAAACGTGGGCAGAATAAAGCAAACGATAATCTCGTATATGTGTATATCCATGCCCAGGCCTGAAAGAAGGAGAAAGACATTTATGAAATGTGAAAACAGATATGGCTATGGCGGGATGACCGCTAAGGAGGAGCAGACTCCCTTTAGGGACTTGAGAGGCACCACAGGTCTAATCCAGGGTTATAAACACTCCCTTCCGTGGTTAGAACACGTTCTTCCTGGTTTTACCAGGGCTCCACAATGACAGAATCACTCACAACTACAGGATAAGCATGGTCTCATACGGTCCTTCCATGCCAGATTTCAAAGAAGATGAGCAGGAATGGCGACGGATCTGGGAGGACATAGGAGATATTCAGTCTCTGGACCATTTTCATTTTTAATATTAAGGACTTAAGTTGGTTCATCTTTAGGAATCAAGACAGCAATTTACTGAATATTTTGTAGTTTCCATGCTCCTCAAAACCCATATCTACCTCTTGAATTAATGTTAGATGATAATGATAACCTATCATGACTTTTCATATGCAGAAAATTAGTGAGATTGTGATCAGTCCAGATACGTTTTTATCCTAGTGTTCCAACTCTGTTATTGCTGTCTTATAGCTATTATTTATTTCAATCACTTTTTCTCTTTCTAACTCCTCCATCTCCCTCAGTTTATCCTCACTCTGTCATTCATAGCTATGGTATGATTTTTAGTATAATTTCACAGTATCGAATGCCAATATCAACATCGCATTGTAAAGTTTCTGCTTCTTAAACCACTCTAAGTAGCTATATTCAAATTTTAAATAAACAGAAAAAAGATTTATCCATAATAATTTTTTTCTATATAAGCTACTCCAGAGAAATTTAGCTCTAGGGCAAAGAGAAAAAGAAAATGAAGTATGTGAAAGTAAGATCTTCCTGACAAGTATATAAAACATGCTTTGTTGTGTAAGACTTTTCCCTGCAACAACACTTTTCATATCCATCATTATTCAGAAACGGATTTTTTTTTTTGTGGGGAGAGTATAGGGTTCAGGGGGAGTTTGAGACAGGTCTTGTATGTCCAGGCTAGCCTTGAACTCATTGTGTAGCTGAGACTGGCCTTGAACATCTCATCCTCCTGCTTCCTTCTCTCAAATTCTGAGACTATGTTTGCCACTCTGTCCAGTTTAGGAAATATTCCTTTTTAAAATGATGTTTCTAAATATCTATATCATACTGTGTCTTAGTTAGGGTTTCTACTGCTGTGAAGAGACACCACGACCACAGCAACTCTTATAAAGGAAAAACATTTATTTGGGGTGGTTTACGTTTCCAGAAGTTCAGTCCATTATCATCATAGTGAGACATGAGGCATGCAGGCAAACATGGTGTTGAAGAAGGAGCTGAGAGTCCTACATCTTGAATTGCAGGAAGTGGTCTGTCTCACTGGGCATGACTTGAGCATATATGAGACCTCAAAGTCTGCCTCCACAGTGGCACACTTCCTCCAACAAAGCCATACCCACTCCAACATGGTCATATCCCCCCCAATAGTGCCATTCCCTTTGGGAGCCATTTTCTTTCAAATCACCACAAACCATTTTAACAACAGAAAAAAATAAAACCACTAGGATGTTTAGTGGAAATATTTCTAAATCCTTTGTAAGCACAGTCACGTCTGTTGGCGGGGGGGGGGGGGGGTGTTACCAAGTCACAGCACAAGTGAGACAGTCAGAAGATAGCTTGCTGGATTTGGCTCTTTTCTTCCACCCTGTTGGTTCTGGGGATCAAACTCACATCATTAGATTTGGTGGCAAATGTCTTTATTCAACAATCTGTATTACTGGATACACACACACATATATGTATATAATATTCCCTAAACTGGGTTGGAGGGATGACTCAGTGGTTAAGAGCACTTGCTGCTCCTCCAGAGGATCTGAATTTGCTTCCTAGAACCCATATCAGGCAAATTCATCTGTAATTCCAGCTCTAGGAAATCTCAGCCCTTTGGCTTCTGCAGACACTTGCACTCGTGTGCACAGCCGCATGCACACAGATCTATATATACTTAATTAAAACAATACAAATAAACCTTTAAGACAGCATTGAGAAGTAGTTCCATCTTCACTTGTTTACTTAAGGACTCTAGTGAACAACGCACAATTATAGCCTCAGAGGGTTGCAGAGCTGGGAGGTCAGTGGTTTCACATGATCCCTTGGGGTTGTTTGGTCTTTGCTGGTTTTCTGTTTCTTTTGGTATCAATCCATCTGCAGTTGCTGGCAGACCTCACCTTCTCATCCAATTTACTGCGTCTGGTCTGTCCGAGATGAAGATAAACCAGTGCTAGGTATCTGGGCATATGAAAACTGTAAGCACATGAAGAGAAAACATAGCTTTTGTTGTTGTTGTGTTGATTGCATTGCAGAGTCGTGAACATGAACTCTTACTTTTGTTTACCTTCCTCAGCTCTAAAGAAAATAAATCTTGCCAATAACATAATTAAAATGCTCTTTCTAGATCTTCCTTGGATGTTTGTGCTCGAGACGCGAGAGGCAGAAGGGTATTGTCTCTGACCGTGTGCAAGATGCACGTTCTCCACTGTCAGGGAAGAAATTACACCCTCGTTGGCAAGGACAGCTGTACTCCTCCTGCGTCAGCTGAGAAAGCTTGTGGTGCATGTCCGCCATGGAGCAAATGTGATGGTAAGGAACCTCCCATGTTTGTGACTGTATGAAGGCCAAGGCGACAGTGCCAAGAGTTTTGAACAATGTACTTTCCAACTTATCAGCAGATACCTCAAAATGTTAAATATATTAGATTAGCTTGACAGTAAACTTCCTCTTGAGTTCTCTTCCTAGAGAGGGGGTTGGGTGATGAGCGTCAGAGGGCAAAAATCCATTCCTGATCATCTAAGTGTCCCTCTAATCCCCACTAATTCTCAGTCTATCTTCATTGTATGCATGCATGCATACATACAGGCAAAACACCCATAAAATAAAATGAAAATGAAATAAAATAAAATAAAAATGAAAAAGATTATAGGAAAAAGAGGACTTACAGAAAAATAACTTCTAAAGATTGGATCGTTGTATTTACACCCCTGTGAAGAAGTTTCCCTGGGCCGATTAGATGGCTCGGTGGGTAAAGGTGCTTGTGACTAAGTCTGACATCTTGAGTTCTGTCCCTGGAATCCACATGCACATCATGGTGTGTGAATACAAACACACACACACACACACACACACACACACACACACACACACACACACAGTGGAACAAAGTAAAGTTGAAGATTTGAGCCAGGTGCTGCTCTGAGATTAAAGAAACCTCTCCTTGTTGTAAGGGGTGTTTAAAAAGTGTTAGAGTGCCAAGCTGACCCTTCTTGAAGTAATCAGAATCCTGAAGAGACTGCACAAAAGAGCTGCTTTCTCAGACTGTGGTTCATTATCCTAAGATATGGCTAACCAGAGATTAGCAATGATATTCAACACCACCCAAGCTTTGGGGAATATGGCGAAGGGGGAAGGGCTAGGCTGCAGGAACCAAGCTTCTGCCCGGGGTTTCTGTCCTTGTAGACATGGAAACTGAATTATGTGATATAAAGTGACATCTGTAAGCTTCCTGATTCTCCATCCTGTGTACCACAAGAGACATTTTCCTCAGTTCTTCATGAGTTGCAGTAGGATGACAATATATGTAACTCTAACCACATCAGGCTCATTGCTCCTTTACTGTTCTCTGGCTGACCCGCTTATTCTCCCCCAGAGGACCCAGGTGATAGAATCCCACCAAGCTACCTCCCACATTTTCTCCTTGTTTCTGATTAGTTTTTATAGGACAAGTGCCCTTTTCAAAGCCATACTTTCTCTCTCAAAGAACTTTTTCTTCTTTTCTTTCTGTGTCTCTGAGCTTTGATTCTCCCTCCACTGTCTGCTGAAACCTTCTTATTTGGTCTGGGGAACAAGGAATTATCCTTGATTTCTGGCCACAAGGAGTGCTGCCCATATGGGGAAAGAGAGGAAGAACTCTTGACTTGGATAGACCTGCCTCAGATGTGTCCAGCCAGTAGAAAGCCTGGCACCAATTTCAAAGCCCATTTATACCAAGTGAAACAAAATAACCCCATTTCCTGTTCTTCCTGTTCTTCCTGTTCTTTCAACAGATAGTTTATTGTATCACTCAAGGCAGGGGATCCCAAATCACTGTGCCATTGGTTTGCAGGGAATGTGCTTTGAGTCTCCCACGTCCACAATGTGCCATTAAGTCTCTCCCACTTGTTCTTCCAGCTCAGAACAGCAAATGTGTCTGCAGAGAAGCTTCGGAGTGCCAGGAAGCAGGGTACAGCATCTGTGTGGATGTGAATGGCAAGGAGGAGACGATGTCCGAGTGTGAGGCAGGTGTCTTAAGATGCAGAGGGCAGAGCATCTCCATAACAGCCATAAAGCCCTGTGCTGAAGAAGCCCAGTAGGACCCAGGGAGCCTTGGTCCTTTTCATCAGAGTCTAGTGGTCAATGGATGATGAGTTAAAACATCTGTACTTGGCACTTAGATGACTTTCCCACCATGAAGGCACCATCTTTCTTTTCTCCTTTCCCTCTGGTATATATTCCTTCCTTCTCTGTTCAGACACCTGTGCAAACAATCTTTGTTTTCCCAGCGGCATGAACTACTTGTGAGTTCTTGGAAAAACATGTTGGTCTTTGATTTTTGTGTATGTGTATTTGTAAAATTAAAGGATGGGACTAGAGATGGTTTTGTTCCCCATTCATCCTGTGATTCTGTTAAATATGAATGACCTAGTCCATGGCCTATGGATTGGTGAGAAAAACAGAAGGAACATAATTTCCTCATTAGCAAGGTTGACTTTCCTCAGTCAAATCAAACACACACACACACACACACACACACACACACACACACTCACACACATTGAAAGAAACAGATGCAATTTTTTCTATCCTGAGGGGGAATGTTATGCTTTGTCCTACAAAGTCAGCCCCATGTGTGGGATCCTTATTCTTGTCAGAAGATTGAACCATTCAAATGTCAGAGCAGAATTCGTCATGCTGTGGTCACAGGGCACCGTCTGCTTTCTTGTCTGGGAACAAATATGATTCAGTCTCTTGGGAGGTTTTCTTTATTATGTGTCAAATGCAAGCGCTGAAATCACTCTGTTATTCAAAGAAGCATCAGTTCCTGCTAGAGCTATTGAGTGATGCATATTCGAGAACAGTCTTCTCTAAAGTGGCTACTCCCCTAGATTTTTCCAGAAGAACACAACATTGGCATTTGGTTTATTTCTTATTCATCTTTCATCAAAAATAAACAAAAAATGAGCTATGGGGTGAAGTGTGTGGGCTGATGTAGAATTTAAAGAATGCATAAACACTATCTCTGTGTGTATTTCTTGAGGCTGATAGATACATTCCAAACAAACTTAAAGTTGCTAAGAGTTAGACAACTTAACCAAGATACTGCTCTTTCAACTTTTTGAAGTGTATAGTGTTTGATTTGACTGAGCCAGACTTAGCTTTTTATACTAGAATCTCCCTTGAGAGTTGCTGCAGATGTAATATATGGAAGATACCCAGAGGTAGGTTTCACTTATTGAAAACAATACATTTAAACATTTTAAGCCCTCGGGTTAGAGGGAGCTGTGGGTTTAAACTTCTAGCCTGCACAAAGAAGAACTAGATAAGGAATGATGTAGGAGGACCAATCTCAACATCCTCCAGTCTTTCCTTTATTTACTTTTCTAGTTTGGAGTTACATTTCAACTACTTATGAGCACCTACCCTGTGAAAATCCAAATTCTCAAATGCTTTAAAATTGGAAACTTATTGATGACATGACAGAAAATGTCCACACGTGGAAAATTCTGCCTCTGATCTCATAGTGACAGGTCACAATCAATGTGTTAAACATGTCCTAAAAAATGACCTTCAGGTTACGTGAAATCTGTCTTTAGATTTGCATCATAGTCTCTTAAATACCTCACCATGTACATGCGAATATTCTAAAATCCAAAAGTATCTGAAATCACAAACTCTCCTGGTGAAACCTTTTGGAAGAGCACATTTAAAGGCTAAGGTGTATGGGAAAGAAGTTTCAATAGCATTCCTGGAGGAGACACAAAAGACTAATGAGTCACAGGAAGGATGGGAGGAGGGAAAGAGCAGTCAATAGGCATTTTGAGGGATTTGTGTATGTGTGTGTGTGTGTGTCCCGCTCCAAACATTTTTATGCCTACTGACCTTTCCTCAATCCAGGCAGGGAATCCACAATTACCTACAAAGAATCAGAATAGTTGTCACAGGTCTTCAAGAAGTTATTTTTGATAATGACTCATGGAAGATATTTTGAAAATTTAAAAATAAGCTCTGTAAGCAGAAGTCTGCAAGGAAAGTGAGAAAGGACTGTTTATATCATAAGTAAATAAAAGGCAAAGGGAATAAATCCTTCCTGCCTGTTTTGCTCTGTCTCAGACCAAGGGGGGATTACCTGATTGAGAGCAAGATGTTGCATAAAGGCTGAAAGCAGTGTTGAAATTAAGGTCCTTTGGATCTGTGGGGAGGAGGAAATGGGTACTTTACTCTCATTACTTTTACAGAACCACATAGGAAACAGATCTTCATCCACCATTTACATAGCTGTTCCAAGTTACTCGCAGGCAACCTTGGATTTTGGGATGGCCTTCCTGAGATCTCATCCCGTTCCTGTTAACCTATCAACAGGAAGTGATGCTCATCAGCCCCCTGGGTTTTCATAATTTCATCTAAACCAATCTACATGTACCTTCTCCATCCCCCATCTCTCTAAGAATCTTGTCATTACCTCGAATCGGAGGGAAGAGCGTGGATAGTTACATGGCATATGGTAGGGGTATAGAATGGTAAGTGAGCTTGTGTGATAGATGACCCCCACAACTCTGGATTATCTAGCAACTACTCGGATAACTTATTAAGGGCTCTTTTCACAGCCAGCTAGCTGATGGCTGATCTCAGCTCTATTTAAGACATGAGTTTATCAAATCGTGGGGAGAATATGCTCAGAGTTGTAGGTACTGGACACTTGCTTTACCCAGTATTTCCTGAAATGGCTTTAGATGTGTCTGTACATAAATCATTACTACTTTCCCATCAGGGTTAGATGTTTGGATCCTATTACTTATTCTGTATTTTTTTCTACTTCAACCCAATCTTCTTCTATTCATATACACCAGTCTTCTATATTAGTATAACAAAATATTTGAGGCAATCAATTTGTTAGAAAAGAATATATTATGATTATGGAGGTTACAGTCCCAAATTGACAGACTCCATGGATTTGAGCTTCAGGTGAAGGTGTCATGTCACAGTAGGAGCATGTGGGAGCCCAAAGCAACTCACTCCTGGAGCCAAGAATCAAAAGAAAAGAGGAAGAGAGCAACCCTACTTTTCTTTGAAGACCTGTCTTTAGTGAACCTTCCACCAGGCTCCCATTACCAATAGCTCCACTTGGAGGAAATAGCCAAACCATTGCACCCACCTTAGGCATCTACATTATTTGTGATGGCAGCGTGATAGCTAGTAGATGGCATGATAAACTCGGAGGTGAGATAAAACACTGCAACCTCTGAATGAATTCACTCTTTATTCACTTTTGATATAGGAGTAGATAGACAAGAAGGAAAAAGGAGGGAGAAGGTGAGAAAGGAAGAAAGGGAGGAGAGGAAAGAGAAGGAAAGAAAGGTGATGGGAAGAGGAAAGGAGAGAAGAAAAAGAGAGAGGGATGTTGCAAGAAGACTACTTGTTCATCCCGGCCACCCAGCTAGCTTAGCCCTGAAATAACCACACAGAAACTGTATTAATTAAAACAGTGCTTGGCCCATTTGCTCTAGCTTCTTATTGGCTAACTTTTACATCTTTAGAGGGAGAGGGGGGAGAGAGATGGATATAGATGTGTGTGTGTGTGTGTGTGTGTGTGTGTGTGTGTGTGAGAGAGAGAGAGAGAGAGAGAGAGACAGACAGACAGACAGAGAGAGAAAGAATCATTTTAAGAACTCTATTATAAGAACTTCACCACTAGGTCACCTACCAATCCATAGAGACTTTTCTTCATGACAGGCTGGTTAAAGATATTTGATACTCCTATTGAGAACAGAATGACCTGTATTTCTTTCAGAATACTAAGCCTGAAAGCAACTTCAGTAGGAAGCAATTTCTGTTAATACCGAGAAACCAGAGAGGTTTATGCCTGCCTTTCAATTACCCCGGTCTTTCGGGCAGTTTGCACATGGAGGAACATGTAAGCTGATGGCTTGATAGGGGTCCCTGCTGAGACAGCCACAGACCTGCAATTTGTCACTTTATTCATTCCTATCAAGCTCTGAAGGCCAAAGCTCCAGATTTATACTCAAAATATCAGTTCCATTGAAATAGGTTTCTTTAGCCTAGGATTGAGGATGCTAGGTAGAGAAGCTGCCATTGTTTCTGAGTGGGTGGGCTGGAGGTGAGAATGTGGACAGAGATGATGGAAGAGTCCATTTAAAGTGGAAAGTAGTCCCCTGCTTTGCTCTGCATTCACTGTGTTTTTTATGTTTCTTGGTGAGAGGACAGACCGTAGTCACAGGACAGGCCATGTTTATCAAGAAGGAGAATTGCCTAGGAAAATGTGTGTAATGTAACTAGCTGGCTTGGGGAGCTCAGAAGACATGGAAGGAAAGGACATTTGCATGTCATAGTGAAATAGAATTTTCCAGTGAAAGAAAAATTTGGTCTGAGAGTCTCAGGAGAAAGTGACCAATACAAAAGGCTAAGGACTACCATTGTTATAACAAGTACAACTAAAGCACATAGTGACAGCATTTAATGGGCTGCCACCACTGAACCCACCGAATGGAGCTCTGTCTCCTCTAAATGGAAGACACAAGAACCACTCCTGCCGGGAGTGATATGAAAACATGCTCAGAACTGCTGATGTGACTTCTGTGGCCATAGAAGTTCATCAACTTGGACAGGATGGTAATGAGCCTTCCAGAACACCCAAAGTTCTCAGTGATGTGGGATTCAGATCCATTAGAGCAACTGAGAAATGCACCTTTGAGGAGATATAGCCTTCCATCCCTTCTAGCCTGGTTAAGGCGTTTCCAGGACTGAGCACATTGAATGCGTGTGTTCAATAAAATATTCACTTTGCAAAACCGTCCAAGTTTTAATACCTCATTAGCAGAAGGCCTTGTGGACCTTGTGTGAAACTGGCTTTTCAGTTTCCCACTCTGTTTCACAATATTGCTGGCCCCTCAGTGAGTAGAAATGACTTCTCCCTATGGGGCTGTTATTCTGAAGCATAGGCGGAAGTGAGTATCTTTCTTTTCTGCTATGGAAAGCAGGATTTTACTCCTAATTTTTCTCTCTCATGTTTTTTTTTTTTCATTTTTTCTTACCCCCCTCTTTTTTTTTTTTTTTTTTTTTTTTTTTTTTTTTTTTTTGAGGCTGGCCATCAGCTCACAGAAATCCACTTGCCTCTGCCTCCTAAGTGCCGAGATTAAAGGCACTGCTCTTGCCATGTAAACCAAGCTGGCCTCCAACTGCCAATTTCTTCTACTTTGTCTCACTTCCTGAGTGCGTCTTCCTTTCTACCTTGGAATGTAAACTGTGATTTCCTCTCACATCTCTGAAGGTGGTGGCTGGTGAAGGATAAGAAAGAAGTTCTGTCGTAATTTGTAGTAGTTGGAGGAGGATTGAAGAGGAAGCAGAGAAATTTCTGAGGGTTAGACAATGTTGACAAACTGAAGTCCCAGGGAAGTTGATCTTGGGATGATGATTTATCAGCAAATGACACTGCCTAACACCCCAGAGGCATCTAATGCTAAAATTTCCTTTGTTAGACAGGAAATGATAATCGGGAAGTGAGCATTCTTTTCTGTTTTCAGAGAAAAGGGAGATTTGGTCAGTCCTTGCTGTGATAACAAAACATCATGAACTAAGTGACTTAATTAAATGAGGGCTGCTTAAAGATATTTCAATTCCTAAATCCTTTTTACCCAGTCATATATTTTACCTTTACATAAAATAAGCCTACCAATCAAACATTTGCTGGTGATAAATCACAAGGACATTTATTTTAAAGTAAATTTTAGCCGTCCGTACAGTTTTCCCCCCTTTTAAAGATGAAAGCAGAGGTATGGGAAGACATCTTAGATAGTAAAGTACTTGTGAAAGTCTATGGCCTCAAGCTCGATCCCCAAGACCCAGGTACAAAGTGCAGCACATTGATGTGCATTGTGATCCCAGTGGAGGAGCGAACACAGGAGTACTGGGAAGACAAAGACATGCAAATCCCTGAGGTTCATTGATCAACAGGCTAGTATGGTTGGTGAGTCCCAGGGAGAGACCCTGCATCCAAGAAAGAAAGAGAAGACAGTCCCAAAGAGCAACCCCCAAAGTTGACCTCTGGTCTCTACAAGTACATGAATGTACATGCACTCCCCCGACAAAGATAAGGATATATACTAAAATGATGGATGTGCATTTTTATTTTTATATAGAGAACAAATATTGGCTAATTTCATGCTGTAGGATATCGGGTATCTTCAACATTTTTCCAGGTTAGTCACTGTTTTTATTTTGTAATAGTCAACCAGAGGATGTTGCCTCACATAGATATGTAGTACAAAAGAGAAGTATGTTTACTGTTTCGAAAAACTGTTTGAAATTTTGTCCTAATCTTGAAATCAAACTCATTAATGAATTTTTAAAAATAAAACAAGCCAACAACACAAACAGCAGTTTTAAAAATCAAATATTCTAACACAATTCAATCTGAAGATACACTAATTTAATACATGCTGCTGAATGACATTAAAAAATAGTGCAAGTTTTGTTTTATGTAATTAAACCGTTATGTTTTTATAAAAGCAGAAACCATCTATGCATGATAAAAAGAATCAACAACGCAAAATAAAGAGTCTTGAATCTGGACCAAGGTGTTCCCAGCAGCATTGCTACACTTGTTATACAGTACGGATGTCAGATGTTCAGAACTCAAAGTGGCCAGCATTACATTTTTTTTCTTGAATTGGTTTTGGGTCACTATGCATTTCTTGTTGCCAAAGTCTTCCTCACTGTCACATCTATTTACTTAAGTCCAAATGGAGTGGTGACCACAGTTAAGATTCTATGGATCCAACAACCAGCCGGGCGGTGGTGGCGCACGCCTTTAATCCCAGCACTTGGGAGGCAGAGGCAGGCGGATCTCTGTGAGTTCGAGACCAGCCTGGTCTACAACTAGTTCCAGGACAGGCTCCAAGACCAGAGAGAAAGCCTGTCTCGAAAAAGCAAAAAAAGAAAAAAAAATCACCACTGCATCATAGCATGCTGAGGTAAAGTAAAAAAAAAAAAATAAAAAAGAAACACTAGGGCTGGAGAGATGGCTCGGAGGGTAAGAGCATTGTCTGCTCTTCCAAAGGTCTTGAGTTCAATTCCCAACAACCACATGGTGACTCACAACCATCTGTAATGAGGCCTGGTGCCCTCTTCTGGCCTGCAGGCATACACACAGACAGAATATTGTATACATAATAAATAAATAAATATTAAAAAAAAGAATGTAACCAACAACCAACAATCATTCCTCACTGTTCAGAAGGCTAGTGAAATCAATATCAAGAAGATCTGGTGCCTGCTGAAGACTACTTCCTACTTCTCACATGGCCTTCTTCTTATGACATCCCTTACGGAGAAAGAGGCAGCTTGGTTTCCTCTTCTATACAAGCAGAAATCCTATTTCAAAGGTCCACTCTCATAACTTTGTCTAAATATAATAAACTGTTTCATTTCAGTAACCAGGTTTTAGCTGAATACTGGCTTCTACTGAACAGGACTGAAGGTGCTATACCAACGAGAGGGGCCATTTATTACTGTCCCCCCTTCCCCCCTGCCCAATCTGTGTTCCCTTTTCTTCAGCAAATATCTAAATTGATAGTGGTTCTGTATATTTTGGGGATGAACAAGCCTTCATTTATTGAAGAAGTCTGGCCTTTAGTAGCCATTTCCATAATAGTTTACAGCTTCTCATCGACGTTAATCACAAGAAGTGTTAATATCAAGAGACATCCCAAGAAAACTCTTATGATACAAGACCTGTTCCTCTCAAATCACCCGGAGCTGTAGTGCAATCCATTTTGTTCTGGGTCATCAGAATCAATCACAATGTCCCATATTGCAATACCTTCTCCAGACCTTTGCAATCTGGTATATGACTAACATTCTCTGTGGTAAAATAGTGAAAGTGTTTTGCTGCTCTTTATAGATGAAGGGAAATTGCTTTGGATGGCCTTTACTAATAGGTCTGGAGAGAAAAGCTTTCATTAGATCAACAGCTGCATGCTAGATGCTAGAGCGTTCGTTAATTTGTTCAAGCCGTGGAATCACATCTGCTACAGCAGCTAGCTGCATTTGGAATCATCATTTGGTTGAGTTGTTGATGCTCTACAGCCCTTCTCTAAGGTCTTGCTCTCTTCTGTATGGGCAAAATAGACAAATCAAATGGAGATACGGAGGTAATCAGAAACCCCAAATCTTTGAAGTCCTTAAAGCTTGCATGAACTTCAGCAAGCTTTTCAGGAAGACAATTCTGCTTTGGGATTAATACTTTACTAGATGGAAGCAACTCTATTCTTTTCTGCTTGGATTTTTTCTCACCATAATTGACTTGACTCTTCAACTCAGAGAAGCAATATGGAGCTTCTGTCAGCATATGACTATATGTATTATATTTCATGTTCTGGACCAGCAAGATAAATACAAGGCACATTAAGGCCCACCACACATGGACTTGTGTCAAAATTCCATTGATTGCTTGACCTTCACAACTGCCTGGACATGGGGACCTAAGTGACGTTTTGGGTCTCCTGTACCTAGTGTTGGTGTACAACCAGTATGCAGTTGTCTTAGAAATGGCCTCTTGTTTTCTTTCTGTAAAATGGTGTAACCCTGGTAAAAGGCTCAGGCAGAGGAGAGGGATACTTTCAACCTTCAGTAGTGCATTAGGGATCTAACCTCTCCTTTCATAGTGATTCTGGGTCTGTAAACTAAACACGGCAATTAATAGAGGGCTGAACTCTGCATTTTACTTTCCAAGTTAGAGTGTTAGTCACTTGACCCAGAACTTTTCTGCTTATACAAGTCAAGTAAGTATCAGATAAGCATCTGATTGATTTCATTTCTAGTGACATTGGCCAACCAGAGACCAGATGCTGCTTTGACCCAGCATGCTGCCCAGCATGCTAATCATGTACACTCTGAGTGCTGCTCTTGTCTGAATCTGCTGCCTTGGTGTCTGATAGTTTCTATTACATTCTGGCCTCTTAATTAAATAGCTTCTCTTCCTAGTGGTGGCTCTTCTCTGAAAAGAACAGTGATACGGCTCTTTTCAAGAATGCTGCAGCCTCCCAATGTGAGTGAATAGTTCTCTAATGACAAACCCTTTCTAACATTCCAATCTTTCTGACTTTGTTAAGAAAGACTTCTGTGTCAAGCCAAGGCAAGTCAGACATTTCCAACTCATTCATTGTGGTTCATATTTTAACCCATGTTTTGTCAACCAACTGAAATGTGGAACCTTTTCTTATTTCCTGAGTTGTAGCTCAGTAAACCATATCATAAGTTGGTCAGACCAGACCTTGTTTCTGTCATCAGTACCCAAACTCTTCACATAGTATCCATTTTCACACTCCTGTCTCTAAATGGGAATGCTCAATGTGCTCCTTTGGAGTGTAATGTACTTCCTTTTGGACCATAATTTGTACTTCACCTTTAAGATGGTGATTGGGTTTAAGATGGGGTATTGGGACTTGAATTTAGCCATACGTTTAGAAGCATATGAAGGTATAAAGGTGGATTCTGAGGAGAATTAGCATGGTCTTATATAGCAACTGCCTCAGGGAAGGGACTCTGGTTACTTGTATTGGTGATGTGGCAAAATTCTTTTACAGAAACTAAAGAAAGCAAGGGCTATTTTGCCTTACAGATGAGGGTACAATCTTTTATAGTGGGGAAGTCAAGTGGTGGGAGCTTGAAGCAATTGGTCACATGGACGTGTGGTCAGGAAGAAGAGAGTGACAGATGGATGCTGTGTAGCTCTCTCTCTCTTCTTTGTATTCAGCCCAGCACTCAGCCCAGGAAACGGTGCAGCCTACGTGTAGGGTGTGCCTTCCCATCTCAGTTAACCTAATCAGTTCAATTCTTCACAGGCATGCCTTTAATCTCCTCATATAGGCGACTCTGGATTCCTGTCAAGTTGACAATCAGCAGAAGCCATCACAATGTCTTTTCACTTTCTGGAGTAATCCCTTGTCTTGGGAAGGAAGATGGTTGCTTATTTCTTCCAGGCCCTGGCACTTCAAGATTGCTGCCAACGGGAAATATTGCTCTCTGAGAGTTGTAATGGCAACTTTACTGCTTTTATAAAAGAAACATTAATTTTTCTTTTCTAATTTCCCCTCACTTGACTTTTATCTTTTATACATGCAAACTTTAAAATTATGCAACCAATTCATGTAATGCATATATATAAATAATGATTCTGAAATTGAACCCTTATACAATTTTTAAATGAGACCAAACATATTTATCTCCTTAATATTTATCATTTATTTTTGGTGAGATGTTCACAATCATCCCAGCTTCTGGGGATGAGGAGCACATTATCATTGTGTGCAGTTATGCTCTACTGTGTGGTTACCCACCAGCTTTTCTTGCTCCTGTGTGACTGTACATTGTCACCCATCAGTCGTTCTCTCATTCTTCCCTACTTTCTGCTCTTTCTGGATGCTAGTAATGACCTTTCCTTTCTCAGCTTCTATGGGATTGTGCTTTAGGGTCTACACATGGGTGAGACCACATGACACTTGTCTTTCTGTGCCTGGTCTGTTTCACTTACCATGATGACTGCCCATTCCCTTTGTATTGTCACACAAGACAGGATTTCATTTTTTTTTTAACCAATTGGAAGGCTATTCTGTGTGTATATGCACCACATTTTCATTATGTGTTCATCTGTTGAGGGACGTTTGTTTCCATTTCTTGTCTATTGTGCATAGTGCTGCAGTAAACACAGGAGTCCAAGTATCTCTTAACAATGTTGATTTCATTTCCTTCGAATGAAAGTCAGTAGCTGGATTGCTAGTTTGCACCAGACTTGTATTTTTAGTTTGTTGGAGTGTCTCCATGCTATTTCTAAAATTTGCATTTTTATCCATGTGTACAAAAACTCCATTTTCTCATATCCACACCAGCACTGTCATCCTTAGGCTTTTTTTTTTTTTTTGGAATAACCATTGTTCCTGAAATAATACTCACTGTGATTTTGATGTGAATTTCCCCTCTGTCACCATTATCTCTTAATAAAACCTTTTTGTGCTGTCCAGATGAGGCTTCACTCTAAGAAGTAACTGTGGTAATAAGGCCGCTTGGTTGTTTCCTGGCCGCCTAGCAGCTCAGACCCGAAATAATCACACAGAAACCATATTATTTAAATCACTGCTTGGCCCATTAGCACTAGATTCTTATTGGCTAATTTTTACATCTTAATTTAACCCATTTCCATTAATCTATGTATTGCCACATGGCTGTGGCTTACCTACTAAAGTCCTGGCATCTGTCTCTGGCAGGGCTACATGGCTTCTCTCTGACTCTACCCTTCTTTCTTCCAGGATTCAGTTTAGTTTTCCCTGCCTAGCTAAATTCTGCCCTGCTATAGGTCCAAAGCAGTTTCTTTATTCACCAATGGTAATCACAGCATACAGGGGGGAATCCCACATCAAGTAACAGACTGCAGAACAATGGGCTTCCTACAGGCTAATATACTCCACCCATAGGTGTGGCACACTCTTATGATTCCAGCCCCAGTCACAGGCTCTGAGAATGTGAAATTACAGTTTTCTCACAATTCCATTGGCAGCAAGGAACAATCAACTTTTCTCTGCTTCTCTGAAAAACTGAAGAAGTTTTGGTTAACATATCCTGCAGGCAAAGTAGTTCTCCAAGCTATCTATTTCTAAAGTAGAGCCCGATTTTGACCCCCTTTGTAGTTAAGAATGGATGTAGGTAGCTGATTAATCCCCAGGCTTTGCCTATGAGAATATTTGGAGGAAGTGGTAGGTAAAACGGAAAGAAGGATTTCTTGTCTTGTGTCTTTCAATGGCTCTCAAATTGAGAAAGAAGTGAGTCACATGTATTTGGGAAATAATGTTCACCAAATTTATCTTGCCTTCAGGATAACTACATAATTTAATACATGTAATCTAGGACACTTTATCCCAGGGGGAAACATGCAAGAGTGTATGCTGCATAAATAAAGTTTGTCAAGTAGAGGCAAGAACAAATACCATTATTTTAGGTCATAACTTTTTAGTGTAATGTAATGTGCATATAAGCACACAGATAATGTATACACACACACACACACACACACACACACACACACACACAGGTTTTACTTTGGTAAAGAATTCTACTGTTCCTTCCTCATGTTTCTCTTGATTTCATCATGTTTTCTCTAATCCTAGTTTAAGGGGCAACTGCAAGAAAGTGAATGAGACACACACACGCACACACACACACACACACACACACACACACACAGAGAGAGAGAGAGAGAGAGAGAGAGAGAGAGAGAGAGAGAGAGAGAGACCAAGAAGCAAAAACTGTGTAAAAAGCTATTGCTGTCAGGAGTTTCTGACTAATTCTCAGGCTGTTATGTATCTGATGAACTGTGCTTCCTCTAATTCCTGTACAGTCGTGATTTTAAAGATAATTGTCAGGTTTAGGATCAAATAATAAAAAAAGTTCTTTTAGAAACTATTTGCATAATTTCAGGCTCTTTTGCAGATTCCAGGCGAAATGCTTTATCTGAATTTTATTTTTTTGAAACTCTGGCAACACAGAGACAGTTCCAGCTAAACGATTCCTCTGGCTTTCCCTCAAAGCCTATTTGTTTCCTCCTGTCTGTAATCTCTGTTCTCTGTTCCCGTAAAACTGTCCTCATCTAAGGGTCAGCAGAACTAAACATCCCCCAATTTACCAGCAGAACATTGACTCTCCCTGTTGAGTCCAAGGGAAGCAAGCAGAATTGCAAATGAATATGATTCCTAGCCTTCTGCATTAGTTGCTGGACCGTTTTGGGCAGTCTGTGAGCACTGCAGAATCTGCCTAACAGTGAACATGAGTTGAAAAGCGATTGTACATGCCAGGAGCAGTGATGGAAACTGCAGGAGTGGCTAATAGGGATCCATAGCATCCCTTATAGAAAGTCAACACATATTTGCTTTGCACCACTAATTCCCTGAGATCCACGAGGACTCTTCCTCTTGGTGCTAACCTGCTTGTATTTAAATTCTCAGGAAGAAGCCCAAGCCTGGAGGACTGGCTGGAATGCTTGTAACTGTCTGGGGGCAATTATAGTGGGAGGGAGGATTAATGGAAAAGATTATTATGAGGAGAAGATCTAAATTTATTCTGCCACAAAGCCTGACTACTTTGTTTATTTGGATTATTCTATGGGTCAGTTGATCCAGGTATTGTACAGATAGATGAAGAGCTATTGGAAAAAGTGCTTTGTCAAATTTATTCTACCATTGAGGATTATCTATAGTTCCAGTGTTTCTCAAACAAAGCTATAGTTTTTTTTGTTTTATTTTGATGCAAAGACAGAGTCTCATATGGGTCACGGTGACCTTGGATGTGTGATGGGTAGCTGTAGAAGACCTAGAATACTTGATCCTCTTGCCTCTACCTGTTGAGTGCTGGCATTGAAGCCTTATTACCAACAAAGCTCAAACAAAATCCTTTCAAGGCTTTCCCTATACATTGTGAAGTTACCCAGCACAGTGTTATAATGACAAACTATACCTGGATACATATTTCAAATTAATTGAGACTTAATTGAATTACATTTTAATTTCTCAGATATGTAAGTGTCCAGTCACTTCATGTAGCTAATGACTATTAAATCTGTTTGTGTAGAAAGATAAAATTATTCAATCAGGGAAGAAAGTTTCATTGGATAGTGCTATTTTGAAAAGTTATTTGATTGAAAATAACCTGCCAAAGGAGGTCAATTAAGCCCACATTCCAGTATTATTTTTCTTGCTCTGTTTCATGTATGTTATGCTTGGGACTAATTTGTTATTCCATTAAGAGTTTAATGAAGGCCATTACCAAGATACTATAATCTGTTTGAAAATACATTTAAGTTTGCAAGTAATTTCGGTGGGATCATGGACCCTCTCAGCAATGATTACCTACTGGTGCATAATAAATTACTTTTAAAACTTAGTGGCTTAAAATGCCAAAGATTCATCATCTCACTTGGCTTTGTGGCTCAGGAATTTGGGAATAGCATAGCTTAGTTCTGGCCTTACAAATCTCATTAGATTGCACTGCTTCTCTGGAGTGAGTAATTTAGAAGAACGCCATGTCTAAGACATGATGTCTTGGCCACAACACTCATGAATTCACAGTAGTTGTGGTTGCCTGCACAAGACCAGAACAAGATCAAGCCAGCCACCATTCTAATGTGGAGGACTAGGGGTTCATGAGATCCCACTCCTGAGGATATCTGTAGAGTTAATGGCTTCTGAAAGAAGAGAGAGTCAGTTTTCTTTAAGGGTGTGGCTGCTGAAAAGTTTACCACACTCCAGTGGATTTTCCTATATCCAGGGGTGTATGGGCAGCATAAATTAGATTAAATGTTATTTAAAAAAGAAGATATGAAGTTAGGAGAGGGGCAGGGATGTAGGGGTAGATATGGGATGAATATGTGTGTGTGAATATGATTAAAATACATTGTATGAAATTTTCCCTCCCAAAAAAAGGAACGGTGCATAGTTTATAGCAAAGACTAAATAAGTGTGATTATTGACTGAAAAAGAAGACCCTGTCTGGGAAGTCAGACACCATCATTTCTGAAACATTCTATTGATTGTAAATATCAATCCTGTTTATTATTGAAGGAAACTATATAGGGGCTTATATAGGCTTTGTAGGAACAAAAGATATTTCCTTAAAGACTTCGAAGGTGAGGAGGAGAGGATGTAACTCCTAGGGATCTTCAGGGATAGTCTATTCAGAGGAAAAGATGAATGCCATTGCTAATGTATGACAATGTGTCACAGTCTTTGTTGTTAAGTGACTATTAAATATTATATATATGCACACACATATAACTTTCAATGTGTTTTGGAAAAGAGTAAATAATTGTGATCCAGATATATGAAGAACATTACTACATATATGCACCCACAACATGTGCCCAAAATATGCACGCTTTATTGCTGTAGCTTAAAAATGGAAACTGCCTTTTAGCAGAAAGTCAGAAATGGTCTTTTGTAGACTAATACCTAGCATAGTTTTGATGCATAAATTACAATGCTGGAGACAAGAGACAGGTTAAAGTTTATCATGTGATGATATTTGAGAAAGGGAAGACTGTGGGTAGAGAGTCAAAGTCTGACAAAAACATTGAAGGCCTGTGTATAGAAGACAACAGTAGCCCTCTTCTTTCTGGTAATGTAATTGAGTCAGGCCATGCTCCGCTATGGTATATGCATCTGCTTGGATGTAATTTATCAAGAGAGAGGGTTAACTTGTGCAAAGCCATGTGGCTGTCATCCATCAAAAACAATAGGCTGTCTCTGAAATGAATGCTATCTCTTACCAATGCAAGTCACCTGCAAGGCCCAGGGGAGTGAGGAATGTACGTGAAGATGCTCATCCTAGGTGCCATGTCTGCCTTCAAGAAGATGTCAGTTTTTGAGTTCAGAGGACAAAGACAGGAGTTGGTTTTAGAAAAAGCCTAGCAGTTTATTTCTTGATGGTTTACAGTGGGATGCTGGTCTCTTTACACCTTCTCAGGAGGGTCTGTAAGGCAGCTTCAGCAGCTCTCTGGACACTGATGCAGGGGTCCTGCCGAAGTGCTTGGAGCCCTGAGATGGAAGATTAAATGAACAAGGAGAGTCAGAACCTAGGAGGAATAGCAACCACACCGAGGTCATGTTTATACAGCCCTGTGGTGCTGTACAGAGCAGTCCTGTGTGAGGCCCAAGTCAATGCTCACCTCCTAGTCTAAAAGGTGAAAAACAATGGGTGGGAGAGTGGGTACTTAGCCATTATAAGCTTCAGTCCCGAGCAGAGGGACTGGGGAGAGGAAAAAGAAGAGGAGGAGGAGGAAGAAGAGGAGGAAGAGGAAAAGGAGGAGGGAGAGGAGGAGGAGGGCAAGAAGGAGGATGCAGCCATTAAATATATATATTTTTCAACAAGTTCAGACAAACTAAATAACTTGTAGTCAACTGAGAACGATGTCAGTAAAGAAGCAGAGCTGGAGGCTGCTATGAATTCAATTCCAGGGCCTAGAAAGCTTCAAAAAAGACTGGAAGCCAAAGTTTCCTATTTCTGGCCTGTTCTGGAACTTGGAGCAATTAGCTTCTCATTTTCTAAGCATGGAACAAAAGGATGTGCGCCAACTAAGGGTGAAACTTACGCATGGTGAGTTGCTCTCGGTCTAATAACGCCACGTACTGGCTGGTCAAATGGAGAATAATGGCATCTAAAGTCAAGGAAAGAAAACAGTACCGATTTCACTGTAAGGGGAAAGTGGGCCTGATTGGAGCTAGTCAGAAGGCAAATGGACCGATGGGTGGCTGAACAAATTATGTGAGTCTCCATGTGCCGCTGAGGCTAATAGGAGGAGAACTTCTGCCAGGTCATGGGCCATGTGTTTGGCAAGTGCTTACATATCCAATTCATTTGAAAAATGCACTAGGCGGCCTTCTTGGGGTGGGGAGAAGGTATTGTCAGGTTTTAAACTTGCGCGAAATAGGCTCCGTGTATGTGTCAAATTTATAATGTAATTAATGCAATGACGGGCATGATTCAGTAAGTCCTTAGGCCGCGGTATTAAACCTGAGCACATCAGCGGGCCTGTTTACTGTGTGATGGGTTAGTTAGATAAGACTTACAGAGAATAATTAGGATGTCATAGTAGGAGCGTGTCTAGAGAGGCACTTGTTTTTCTGTTTCATAGACATGGCAGGGAGGTGATACAGAGACGTGAAATGTCCCATGTAACACAGCAGAAGCAAGGGCCCTGTCCAGACATGCTTCTCACGCCCATCATGTTACCGCTCGTGGGCTCATCTCGAGAATATAGTATTTGATTCAGAGGAAGGAACCAGGCAAAGCAAAAATATTTATTCTGTGGTACCAGGCTAGGAACCAAGACTCTGGGAAAGTAAAGAGCAAAGACTTGGGAGCAGTGGAGCCTGGAAGACTTCAGAGAACATTCAGGTTGTGGGACAGCAAGTGTGGGTGAATGGGAAGAGGTCGTATATTTTCATTTGTGAAAGTTAAAGATGATACCACAAGACGAAGAACACATTTCTTCCTGCTGCCTCAACTCCCTTCTGTCTCTGCCATACCAGTTTCACGCTGAGGCAGCTTTCAGTCAAAGTGAAAACTAAACGGAGGAAAAGAACGCCATGTGGGTCAGGACTGGGAAAGGGGCTCACCCATGAGCTTGACAGCTGCACTGCGGATCATCTCCCAGCTGCTGCTGAGAAAGGTGAACAAATGTGTGTGGAGGATCCACAGAATTTCCTGGTTCTTCTTGGCCTGGAAGAGAGGGGGCTCATTTCCAAGAGAGCAGCTGGAAAGGGACCCTTCTCCTTCCATATGTCTCAGAGACGAGAAGCCTGAAGGTTAGTTAACATCCACAGCCATTTGCTGACGGACTGCAAGTTGCCCTATGGCCATTTTGATAATGGTTTAATAAGGCTTACAGGACTGGTTCCTAGACACAGTTTTGGGAGCACAGCTGAAGTGATCCTTATGGGTCTTGAGGGAGAGGGCCATGTGTGGGAATACTTGAGGTCATTGCCATCCTTGTTGGGCTATCCTGGCCCTATTCTTATTATGTCAACAACACAGGAACTACAACAGATGTGACCCATGGAGGAGACTTCAGTCAGCTCCTTGCTAGAGATTGATACATTCTCATGAGGTTTGTCTAGACTCCGGTTTTGCTATTTCAGTGGCACCATCTGCTGTGCACTCACCAGCTTCATGCAGAATTGCCTGTAGAAATCTCTGGCCCGTGGCAGGTCTGGTTCAAGGAGGTGGTCTAGTATCCCATAGAGCTCCTGAAGGCCCAGGAAAGGGATGCAGATGATCAAGACATCACGGCAAGCCTAGAATACAGAGGTTTCGCTATCACAGTCTATAAGCCTGGAGTCATCTGCCAGAAGGGAATAACTGCTCATTGACTGCCCGTGGCTTGAAAGAAAGAAAAAGGTGGAAAAGAGATGATGAAATAGAATTTCAAATTGGTGAAGTGAAGTGTCTTTTTGGGTTCAACTCTGAAGAGTGACCTCAGAGTTGGCTTCCTGTTCAGAGAGACCAGGCTAGTGCACACTCCTCAGTCCTGCAGAAAGAGGAGGTGAATGAAGGGGCCTGCAGGCCTACTCACAGCCCCAATCTTGGGGTTAGGGTCCCAGAGGTGGAGAAGGAATGAAATCATGCTCTTTTTTACTTCTTCGGCGAAAAAGATCTTCCACCTTCTTCCTGTTAAGGCTGCTAAATCCTCAAATAAGACGATGGCAGTGAGTCTCACATCATCTTGCTCCTGTGGCGAGAAATGGGTCTTCTCACAGGACAGTCCCTGCTGGCACCCCTCTGGTACCCACCCCACCTTGCCACTCCTCAAGTCGTGGAAGGAAGTCTAGAACCCGTGCACTGGTGTGTTCTTGCTGCTGCCTCTGTTGTCTCCAAGACTCCATCCCTCAGATTCAGTTTTGGGTGATGTTAGAGATCTGAAGAGCTGATTTCTCCCCTTGTTTATGATTGGGAGTTGATAGTTTATGATAGGGGCATTGGCAGCAGGAGGCCAGGGAAGGGACCCATTCGTTACATATTTTCTCAAAATTTCCTGGTTGCATAATTAACCCTAAAGCTATGAGTCATCTTATCTAAGCTACATTAGATCCACTGCTCTTCCTCGAGATGCCAATTGTTTTGTAAAGGGATGAGAAACTTCTCAGGAATCCTGGCATTGAGTCTTGGGTCAAACAAAAATCTGCCTGACTCTCCTCCTGTGACCCTCCTCCCACACGAAGTTATGGAAGTTTTTATTATTATTATTTTTATTTTTGTTTAGGATAGTTGAAACTGTAAGATGATGGAGGGAGCCTCTGTGGCTCACATGTGTATAACTTCAGAGTCACAGCAAGCAACAGAAGCAAAGATGAGTGTCCTGCTCAGGCCCACAAAGCTGGCCTAAAAATGAGGAAATATCTGTGAAGTTCAATGTTCTCATTTTTCGGTTGAGAAAAATGGGAAACACTGAGTAAAGTGATTGCCAGAGGAAGCAGAGTAGCAAAAAGGGGCCGGGAGTGTGGAACAGTGGCAACATGTGTTCAGGTCTGCCCCTCTCTAAAGCATCATCAGGCTTTGAGAATTACAGGAAAGTGCTAGGGCTCTGAGAGGAAAATGGGGGGGGGGGGAGAGTTGGAATTGCATGCCAGCCCATGTAGCAAAATACAGAGATTGCACGCCTATCCACACTATAGTAAAATAATACAGAGGAAAAAGCATTACGGAGTTATGCAGGCTTGCATAAAAGTGACACTCTGGAGGAAGATTTGCACATCTTTGCTAACATCTAAGTTTTGTAAAATCTTTATTCACATGTGATGAAATCAATCCCTCCTAGGAGTGAGCAATGACTAATCTAATAACCAGGAAGAATTTGCATTTTTTTTCTTTTAAAATAGCTCTGTGTAACATTGCTTGGAAACTGTCAAGAAGACTTAGGGCTCAGATCCAAGAGAAATATTATTATTTCAACAAGAAAGCAGGAAATCTAACAGATGGGGCCAAAAAGCAGACTTCAGTCAGCCCTTTGTTGAATGAAGATTGATATCAATTATCTATGTAGTGAAAAAAATAAACTTTTTTTTTCCTCCAGAAAAATTCTACATTGAGCAGAAGTCCAGGAAGCAGTTTGAGGGTAACTTGAGAATTAAATTAAAGAAAATGGTTGGGGAAAAAATACACAGAAAGCTGTTTTAACATGCCAGGCTACTAGAATATAAACAAAGTACAAAATACAACATTTTAGAATTATTGGCAGCAGGTATATGTTATATATTAAAATTTATAGATCCTAAGCTAATAAATCACCAAAGTTTCAGGAAGAAAATGAAATATTAAAAATTTGGAGTAAATAAATAGGGAAATGTTGTAGTTGAAAGGCAATTTTCCCTTAAGTTCTATTTAATACTTCTCAGGCCTCCATAGGAGACTTAACTTAGTGGCCTATAAAATATATAATGAATAGAAAAATTAGGTTTTTGAAATTGGAGTTTTCAGTCTGGAGACCAGAAGACAGGCAATTTAATGAAGCCTTAAATGTTTATGGAGGGAACACTAGAGAGGGTAGCTAGCAGTTCTTCCAGCAGTAGGACTTGATGAAGCATCTGTAGCCCTTAAAATGGTAGGTTGAAGTTATTGTGAAAACAGATTTTTATATCCACAGCAGTGAATAAACAAACAAACAAATAATACTAAAATACAATTTGTGGACTACAGAAAGGGAATGACTTCCCTTCACTTAGAAATGCTAATTGATCTTTGGTGATCAGTCAAATAAGTTACAATTTATGAGCCCCATTGGTTCCTTTATCAGTTAACAGCTCTGCAGGTAGCCTGTGAAAACAGCCTTGGACAATACATCATCAGCAAGTGTGGCTGTGTTCCAATAAAACTTTATTGACAAATGCAGAGTGTAGGCTGGATTTGGTTCATGTATTGTAATTGACTGACCCCTGGATGAAATGAGTCTTTGAATTTGGAAAGTGGAATGGATCGTGTTGGAGGAACTAGGAACTGTCCCAGTTTGTATATTCCCTAAAGTAAATGAGATCTGAGCAAATTACCTGGGAGATAAACCCAGGAAACCAGTCTGGGAAATAAGCATCAGAGAGGGAACTGAAGAAAACAAAGAGAGGGGGCATTTGTGGGTGTGCTGACCTCACAGGTAAAAGTATTCAGACCTTCTATGGAGTGAAGAACTCAAGACATTTGTTCAAGTTTCTTCCCAGGACTAGTCATCCGGGCAATAATTCTACGTCACTTGGCTTAGGTCAGTTGTGCATTTTTTTTTTTTTTTTTTTTGATTTTTTGAGACAGGGTTTCTCCGTAGCTTTTGGTTCCTGTCCTGGAACTAGCTCTTGTAGACCAGGCTGGCCTCGAACTCACAGAGGTCCGCCTGCCTCTGTCTCCCGAGTGCTGGGATTAAAGGCGTGCGCCACCACTGCCCGGCGTTAGTTGTGCTTTCTGAACCAGGGAGCACGCTCAGGCAGAGAGAAGCTAGGAGCAGTAGCCTGTGTGGGCGTGGTTTGCAGAACCTCTCAGGAGTGGCTACCAAGGGCTGATGGGGCACCCACAGTCTCTTCCATGCACTGTGCAGACCCTTCCCGAGTCTCCCAGGGAAGGGAGACTCCCAGAGGCTCACTTACGTCTTCAAAGAAGGTTCTTGTTTGTAGCACGATTTCCTTGAAGTAGAAGCTGATGTCTCTCTCTGTGAGCAGCTCCAGGATTTTCTTCAGGGCTTTCAAGCTTTCACAGACGACCTCAGTGCGCGCCAAGTGGTACAGGCCTCTGATGATCGATTCTAACATTATCTGCTTATGCTTCCTCACCTGTTATGGGACAAGGTCTCTTAATCTATGAAACGATTCCATGTGTTTCTTGAACAGGGTAGAAATTCCCAGGCATGGAAACTATAATGTTCGTCACATATACTTCAACCCGGAAGTCGTTACATCAGCTAGGTTGCTGGGATTTTCACTTAATTCCCACGAAGCTACCAGATGGGAGTTGCTATATTACCACCTTGAGACTCTGCTTAAACAAATCCTTTCCCCCAAGAGTGCAGCTTACCTTGTGAGGAGCCCCAGAGGCTGTGTTGCCCAGTCCTCGGATGGCCATTTGCCTCAGAATAGCATTGGAATCCCAGGCACTCTGATCCATGAAAATCAGTACATCGCGGAGATTTCCATGCTTCCAGAGGATTGGCTCCTTCATAAGCTGAAATCAACATACTCCTCCCCTTTAGAGTCCCTTCCCTCGAGGGGACAGCTCAAGGCACCTTAAGTACAATTAAAGATGGGTCCTTACTGCCGTGGAGCAGAGGAAGGAAGCTCCCGAGGGAACTAACAAATCTGGTGTCATTCCAGCTCCAGATATGAGCTACTCACAGGTCAAGGTAATGAGGACCAGATATCTAGATAGGAGGATTTCCTCAAACGAAACTGGAGGACCAAAGACAGAAGCTTCTGCTCAGCATTCCTTCTCTGGATTGGCTGGTCCTTGTGTGGGGGAAGAGCTAGAGAGATGCTGACTTAGTGTTAAGTCCCCCTTTCATTTACTAGTCTCCATTTCCTGATCTGGAGGAGCTGGTTGAGACAGAGATTTCCCTCCCCTTTTATACGTTGTTTGTGCATCTTTGGCAGGAATGGGTCCGGTCACAACTAAAACTCCCCCTGGAGGGCCCCTTGAGCTCCACAGTCTCCAGGAGACACACAGTAAGGGACCAACAAGGGTGCAGGGATGACTATTCTTCCTTGCCTCAGAGAAGAAGGCGGTGCCCGTTATCCGGTAGTTCTCGGAGGAGGAAGTGAAAGATGCAAGTAGGTGTTCCATGATATCGAGTATGACTCCATGCTGCCAGACAGTCATGCTCCTGGAAAACACACGTTTTAAAAGGGACTTAATTTCCTTCTAATGGAGGAAGCTGCGGTGTATTTACAGGTCTCTCAAGCCAATAATTGTATCTCAAGAGAAATACTAGATGAAAGGTAGCCAAGCCTTACGTTTTTAAAATGACCCATCCCAGTAGTCAATTTATATAGTTTAGCTAAAGTAGTTCACTTGAATCATTTTTGTTCTTGAGGGAAAAATTTTAAGCTTGGGGCTGAAAAACCCACATCGTCTTCCTCCGTCCCGCCTTGGTACCTGATGCTACCAGTGGGGTCACATCTTCATTCTTGGCCTTTGCTTTTCTCTTTTGTACCCACTTCTAGATCATCAGCAAATTACCTGGCCAGTGCACACACGCCTAGGTGATGGGTGTCAGGGTTGCTAAGCAGGTTCCACAAATTGTCGCCTTCATCAGATTCTTTCGCAAGGCCTTCTTTCATGGCTTGGGCTTGCAAGCATTTCAGAGTTGCAGTTGAGAGTCTAGAAGAGATAGCAGACACCTCAGAAGTAAATCAACCCTACAGGGGAGGTTGCGAATTCCCTAGTTTAGTCTTCCCACTTCTTGTAAGTCTCTCCCACCTTAGATTAGTGGATGTTATTCAATACAAAAATAAGACAGCCCTATTCGAACACTTTAGTGTTGGGGTCAAAGGGGACACAGGTGATGAACAGATAGTGACATAAAATCTAGCCAGCTGCCCATAAGGAAAGACAATCAATATACTAATAATATACCAAGCCAAACCCTACACACAGTAAGTGAAAAATAACATATTTTATTGGATCTTTGAGATCAGATTGCATCTTCTTGTGAACGTGCCGGTTGCTAGGATGTAGCTTCTGGTGTCTATGCATTCACATATGCGTGTCTGGCTTCAAATATGGCCCCTAATACTGCTGCCATTGGTGAAGCTACATGTATTATCAGAGCAGCACGTGTTGAGTCTAAATGCTGTTTAAAATGTCTTGTAAAAGGCTGCATTATGAGCTGACATGGGAATGAAAAGCTATGCCAGAGGTCAGGGAAGCAGAGTGACATAAGATGAAATCCACACCTTAGAGTTCTCAACATGTCTCTTGGTGAATATAAAGCAAGCATTAAAAACATAAGAGATATAATAAGCTACATGTTTTTCTGTTTTATTTTTGCATTTTTTGTCTTATTGGTCTTATGTTTGTTTTGCTTTCCATTTTTTTTTTTTTTGTGTGTGTCTTTGGGAGAGAGAATAGAAAGTTGGGTGGATAGGGAGATTGGGAGGCTCTGGGAGAAATTGAAAGAGGGGAAACATGATAAAAATCTATTGAAAATTCCAAACAAAAATGATCTTTTTAAATAAAAGAAAAGAAAACACTGACTCATAGTTTTACGGACTGACGTTGCTTTTGCCTGTCCCTGAAGTCTTAGATGGGATGGAATATTTGTTTCCTTTCTCCATGACCTTCATTATCACAGAATTCCACCTTTCCCAGGAAGATTTCGACAACAGAAACAGTATGGGCCCTCAAGGGAAGAAAGAACAGCCTCCCATTCCGCCCCACTCCTCATGTGACTATCCTAGGCAGATTCCTTAGGTGTCGGCTCAGGAAAAAAGAACTACCAGGCCTGGAGTCATGGTTAAAGGACTCTAAAGCCTTGCTCATTCCATAAGGGTTTGATACCAGGGCAGATGGCACAGAGTGACTTCCACAGCCCCTCTCCAGGAGTGTAGGGTCAGGCCCACCAAGGGGGGCTTCTCTGACGGGTCATTTGCCTGCAGGGGTCTGGGGTCTGCTGCCGTTCTCCGAGTGGCATCACACGTCGCCTTTGGCTCAAGGTGGAAGCCGGCATTTTCTGGCCCAGGGAGCAGCTGACCAGCTTCAGGAGGAGGGTGAAGAGTTCCGGGTACAAGTGAGTGATGCGAGTCCCTGTTGAGATGACTTCATATATAGCACAGGCCACCTGAGGAAAAAAAGGACCACCCAGTCAAGCAGATGCCGCTCCTCCGGGGCTGCCACAGAAGCTCCTTCTTTGTCTCAGGCGTCGTTGTATAATTTAAGCACACCCCTGATAAGAACACCCAGAAAAGGAACATAAACTGGCCTCTAAACTACTCCACAGGCTGGGTTTCTTAGGACTGCCATGCTGGCGTCATGACTTCAGGTGGACACATCATGGAAAATGAATGTTTTCCAGAATGGGGGATTTTCTTTTTTAAATTTTTCATTTATAAGCTTTTTTTTTTTCATTTTCCATACCAACCACCAACCACAGTTCCCCTTCCCTACCTTCCTCTCTTCCCTTCTATCTTCCCCTCCACCCAAATCCTCATCCACTCTTCAGAAAGGGTAAGGCCTTCTACGGGGAGCCAACAAAGTCTGGCGTAATAAGTTGAGGCATAACCAAGCCGAGCAAGGTATCCATAGAGAATGGGCTCCAAAAACCCAGTTCTTGCACTGAGTATAAATTCTGGTCCCACTGCCAGTGGACCCACAGACTGCCCAAGCCACACAACGGTCACCCACATTCAGAGTGCCTAGTTCAGTCCTATGCAGGTTCTCCAGTTGTCAGTCAAGAATCAGTGAGCTCCCACTAGCTCGGGTCAGCTGTTTTGGTAGGTTTACCCATTATGATCATTTTTTTCTTTTTTTTTTAATTGAAAATTTCCACCTCCTCTGCTGCTCCCACTTTCCTCTCCTCCCCCCACTTCCCCTTCCTCTTCCTCTCCAGTCCAAGGAGCAGTCAGGGTTCCCTACCCTATGGGAAGTCCAAGGTCCTCCCCGCTTCCCCCAGGTCCAGGAAGGTGAGCATCCAAACAGACTAGGTTCCCACAAAGCCCGTCCATGCAGTAGAATCAAAACCCAACGCCATTGTCCTTGGCTTCTCAGTCAGCCTGTCAGCCTCCACCGTCAACCACATTCAGAGAGTCCGGTTTGATCACATGCTCCATCAGTTCCAGTCTAACTGGCCTTGTTGATCTCCCATTAGATCAGTCCCACCGTCTCAGTGGGTGGACACACCTCTCACGGTCCTGACTTCCTTGCTTATGTTCTCCCTCCTTCTGCTCCTCATTTGGTAACCATTATGATCTTGACCCCTTTGCTCATATAATCCCTCCTCCCTCTCTTCTACTGGACTCCAGGAGCTTGGCCCAGTGCTTAGCTGTGGATCTCTGCATCCCATCAGTTGCTAGATGAAGGTTCTCTGATGACAATCAGGGCAGTCATCAATCTGATTACAGGGGAACGCAAACTCAGGCACTCTCCCCATTATCAGCATGGGGGATTTTTAGTGTTTCAACAACAACAACAACAACAACAACAACAACACTAATTTGGAAATACTTTTTTTGGTACTGATAAGAAATTCACTTCTGAAAATGATTAACCACAGACAACATTGCTGCCACGTTTGTCTAAACGAACTAGACTATAATTTAAGTCTCCATCACCTGGAACCAGGTGTGAATGGATCACGGAACAGAGCACAGACGAGGCAAGGGATTAAATGTCCAACTTACTGAAATTGCATCTATCCCGGCAATATCGTCTTCTAACCTGACTTCCAGCTTCTTTATCAGGGCTCTCATGAGTTTGACACTAGAGGCTGGATTTTCAGCCAGTGCTTTCCACAGTGTCTTTGTGTCCCTAGGACGAGAAGTCAGGAAGTTGACAGATAAGGCACAACTCTCTGGACTGTGAGCTTTTCCATCTGACTTAGTTTAAAATTGCCTTATGATGAATCATGCCTGCAAAGGCAGAGAGCTATGCTACTATGGCAAGAGGCAATAATGATGGTTTGTTTAACAGCCCTGCATTTGATCTTGGGTTTCTGGAGCCTGTGAATGTCCAAACAGATAGGAACCAGAAAGAGGAGGGATACTGACTTCCAGTATGTACTTATCCTTACTATAAACACAATGCATTTCTATTTTAAGATGAGCACTTTTGCATCCAATAAAATGTTTGGAAAATATTATTCATGGTTTAAATATCAATTCTAAAAATGATGTTCAGGTGAGATGTTTTCAACCCTTGCTATCTTTCTCTCAAACAACACATCCTTCCTGATGCCCTGTACGGTGGTCTTGTAGGATGCATCCGACCCTACCTGTCAAAGGGCAGAGGCTTCTGTAACAGGCTGACAACAACGGCGTCCATGTGGAAACTGGCGATCTGGGAGATGGCTTCTAGCATGAACTGAAAACTTTCCTCCCTCTGTCTGAGCACTGGCATGTGATGGTAAGTCGTACTCAGGATCTCCAGCAGCTATGAAGAAAACAGTACCTGTCACTTTCTTTCTTTGTGAGTGGTACAAGGGAGGCACCATTCACACTGTGGTGGGTGGTTGATGAACTGCCTGTGGTGATATTTGGTTTGTGTTTTAACAAAGCTTGCGGAAAGATGAGAGGGCAGAGCTAAGACCCTAGAGCCCAGGCAGTGGTGGCACACACCTTTAATTCCAGGACTCGGGAGACAGAGGCAGACAGACCTTTGTGAGTTCAAGGCCACCCTGGGCTATGCTAGATTGATTCAGTCTCAAAGAGAAACAGAGCCAGGCAGTTTTGGCCCACACTTTTAATCCCAGCACCAGGGAGATGGAGACAGGAAATGATATGGCTGGGCAGAGAGAGCAATATAAGGCAGGAGGAGACAGGAGCTCAATTGCAGTCTGGAGATATAGTCTGAAGTTGCAGTCTGTGCATGCAGTCAGAGGACGCAATCTGAGGAGGCAGTCTGGGGGCAGGATTGCCCTTTTGGACTGAGGATTTATTTGGTAGAAAAAAAAAGGTCTTTCTAGTGACTGGCTGCACTGCTTCTCTGATCTTCGGCATTAACCTCTACATCCGACACTGGGTTTTTATTATTAATTCCAATTAGAATTTGTGCTACAATTGCGAATAATGTTAAAGACAGAAATTGTTTCTCCGCATGACTCATTTCTCACACAATATACTGGTGAACTGGGTATCTTTTTAGCCTATCTTAGTGAGCACCATGAAAACAGTACACTATGCTGGATGTTGTAATCAGCACTGCTGAGGAATATACTAAAAAGGAAAAAAATGCAGCCCTTTTGTGACAGTCGAGATGAATCCGATAAAGTATTTCGATCATCTACCCAAAGGACTGGGTTCCAGAAGGTCTAAGGCAAATGGTGGTCCAGAAGCAACCAGAGCATTCTGGAATCTTAATTCCGCAGGGCAAGGCAGAGATGGTGCAGGAGGCCGTCCGGGTCGATAAGGACACAGTAGAAAAGTAAAGGTGAGAAGCATGAGGAGGAGGGTGTTGAAGGAGGGTGACTTCAAAGAAGAGATGACGTCATCTCCCAGAGGATGACAAATGCCAGCCAGTTTTCTGAACTTGGATGCTAACCATTGACAGTGGGGGATACTTTTATATCTATTCAGATTTCCTGTGTGGGGAACGGCAGGAATTTATGCAAAGATACTTTGCCTCCACTACAATTTTCTTCTTATTTTGTATAGATATTTAAATTAAATACTTATTATAAGAATAATGTATTCATCAAAAGCATACCATTTTCTAAATTATCCAAAAAACATTGCAAGTATCTCTTAAGATGATTATCTCAACAGCCCAGTTCAGTGATAATTGGGGAGGGTTTAATTTCCCTTTCAAAATTTTCACTACGTTCTGCTAATCAATCTCTCTCTTTATGCCAATCACACAAATCCACAGGTATTTCATTCTTATCAACTACATTTTCCCTACATTTATCCTCATGTCTATCACATGGTTTCCCATTTTTTTAAAAAAACAATTTATTGGAAAGTAATTAGGACAGGACTAATTTCTAAAGACCTTCCTCAAGGCTGTGTGATTAAGGGTTGTTGACAATGGATGTGGGTTAAGAAGCTCTTTTCTTCAGAGATGGCCTCATTCAGTTCAGCTGTCTTTCTTGCTGGTTAACCTTGGAGTAGGGCGTGCTCTGCTTTTGCCTTGAGGAGTTAGGATAGAGTGTCTCCACGCGGCGCTCTTAACAGACTCCTGAATCTAAATCCTGTTCTTTCTTCTGAAGTCCCCAGCTGTGATGAAGGACTGAGCACTTTCCCCACCCCACTGTCAACCTTGCTTTCCAGGTGACACCCTCTAAGGGGGTGTGAAAGAGTAATGTGAAGAGCAGCAGTGAACTGGAGACTCTCCCTGGGCTCAATGACCATCACAGAAGCACCCACCTACCCATTTTTCTGGAGGCCAGAACTCTTTCTTTTGGCTGGACAGAGTGGGAACCATTTGGAGATTGTGTGTATGTGTGTGTGTGTGGTGTGTGGTGTATGTGTGTAGTGTGTTTGGTGTGTGTATGTGTATGTGTGTGTGTGTGTGTGTGTGTCTGTGTGTGTGTGTGTGTGTGTGTGTGTCTGACAAAGTCTCACGTATCCCATGTGGCACTGAAGTTCATATGTAGGTGATAATTGTCTTGAACTCCTGAATCTACTGCCTCCATCCCCCAAGAGCTAGGACTGCGGACATATGCCATGCTGCCCTGTTTATACTATGTTGTGAACTGAACACAGGTCTTTGTGCATTCTGGGCAGGTACTCTATTGTGTTTTAAAAGTTGTTATAATCAAAGATTTGGCTAGGCCATCCAGTCTTGTTAACATATAGGTTAGCATTCTGCTGAGGTCCCTGAAGCTTTTGCCTGCTTCCCATTAGACTAATGATTAGAGGAAAAACAGAATGGGAATCTGACTCAGCACCTTGGAGGTGCTAGGATTCTGCTCTGCCCCATGACTGGTTGGTTGTCACTTCACCTGATCTTCCAGCACAGCGCCATGCTCCTTCAGGGCTGCAATCATCCATATGCCACAGGCCTTTGTGCACATGGGGTTGAGAGTTTCCAGGCCATCCAGTGTCTCCTCCATGAATGCCTGGATTTCTTCACTGGGGATGAATTTGCAGACAATCTGAGGATATAGCCACAAATGCATTAGCACCCACGTCCCTTTAGATCCAGACACCCAAACCTGCTGCTACGGCATGTTTTAGGATAAGAGAAACCACGGTGCTTTCCAAATGGCTAACATCTGACGGAAACCACAGAGGCCAGAGGAAATAGGACCTATTCTGACTTTTTTTCTTTAACCAAACTCTATCTGGGGTAGCCTCTTTTATGATTTTATAGTTATTGACTCTCAAGCCTTCTGTGACAATTTATTTTCCAAATCCAAAGTTATGGCATATTGCAGAAAGTAAAATAGTAGAGAACACACACACACACACACACACACACACACACACACACACACACACGAAAGAACCTCCACACACATTTTATATATCATAGAAATGTTTCAAGTTTGGGAGAATTTGTCACATATACTGATGAATGATCAAGTGGCTGGCAGAATCTATTCTTCACTATCGAGAGCTGTCAAGCAGGTCAAGGAAATAAAAACTGCAGTTTTGATCTCTAGGTATAGGAAGCTCAGAACGTTTGATTGACAGCAGTGTGGTGTGTGGATGTGAGTGTCTATGACTGAATATGAAGCTGGTGACAGAAAGTGGGCAGCCAGGCAGAAGTTGGAAGACTGACTGAGTTCCCCAAGGCATCATCTTGGGCTTTGACTATCTTGAGCTGACTGAAGATGATTGACAGGAGAACATTGGTATGCAGAACCGACTCCCCAGTGTTCAATAGTCTGATGATGCATTCGTGAGAAAATAAGGAACTGTTTTCCAGTCTTTCAGGGTAGCCGGTTTGTGAGTTTTGACATTCCCAAGAGAAATGTATCAGGCTTCTTCGATATGCCGTGAGCGAACATCTCTTCCCCACTGGCATCGATTTTTCATTGTCTGCTGTTGCCACCTTGATCCAAGTTATCTCACTGGACTCTTGTCATTTCCTTCGAACTGAATTTGCTAATTTTGTTCTTATTCCTTCCACATTCCACTGTCCTACAGCGGCCAGTGACCCTTTTGGATATGTTAGATCCGCCATGGCAATGTACAGATTAAATACACCTACTCTAGGAACATGCAGCCATGCTCTCCTGATTTTACTAGATACATACTTTTTCTCCAGAGGGTCACCTGTAACCTAGTCCTTATTCTTTTACTTGATTTTTTTCTTCAGTTATTATTACTTGATGTTTTATTTGACTAGGGTGCCATATAACTTTGGTTTTTCTCTTCTTAGGGCCTAGAGTTGATCTTGACATACGCTGTATACTCAGCATATGTCAGTGATAGAATAAATGACAGAATTGATTGGTCAACCTTCTCTAAGAAATAATCTTTTGTCAGAAGAAGGAGAAGGAGGAGGAGGAGGAGGAGGAGGAGGAGAAGGAGAAGGAGAAGAAGAAGAAGAAGAAGAAGAAGAAGAAGAAGAAGAAGAAGAAGAAAGAGAAGAAAATACTTCCTGTAATATACAGAGGGTGGATTGACTAGAAAACATGTTCTCCATCCACTCTACTCCAGTTCCCCCCCTTGCAGAGCCACATGGTTCAGAATGCTTCCATAGGGCCTTGTTAATCACAGCTGAGGACTTGGGAAATGTACTCTAAGTTAGTACTCTTAGTAACTGACAGAACCAAAGGTCTCTTGGAAAGGTAGGCTTGAACATCTAAGTCACTGCCTTCCTGCTTCCATAATGGGGAGGACCACACTTACTCGTTTGGAAATTAAATCAGAAATAGTTTATGAGGCCAGGTTTGCATGTTCATTACCTTAGCTATTTTGGAGGATATCTTGATCTGGACCTGCTGATCATTAGATTCCAGCCCTTCCTGCAAGCCTTGCAGTCTGTCCACCTCCAGACAAATGCCTACAGTCAGCAAAGGGAGAAAGAGGTAGAGTTGAAAAGTCTTGCTATATTTTGATGTGACAGTAATTAAGCTGTTGGATGCTTTTTTTGTTCCCTAAACACGCAAAATGTCGCCTGATGAGGGGGTGGCCACAAAAGCAGTTTCTACAGGTAGAAACTGCGTGCTGTGAGCACATTTTCTCCACACAGAGTTCATCTGAGCCATGGTCTCTGCTCCTGTTTCTATTTTGGCAGGTGAAGAACCTGTGGCAGAGTGTCATGAAGCCATTTGCCTGAGGTCACACAGATAGGACTGGCTGAATTTTTAAGTGTCTGTCTGAAACAAATGCCAGGGCCTTAGAAACTGCTATTACCATTCTTCTTCCTGAACTTTCATTCTGTGGTGAGCTACCTTAAGAAAAATGAAAACGGAACTATTTTGATAGAAAATTCATCAGCAACTACATAATTCGTTAGTGGTAAAAAAATTATAAATAGACCTAAATAATAATGCATTGGTGGAATATAAGTTGAAGATGTATTACCTTTGTTTATGCTGTGGAACATTTGTTTGATGATGCAGAGATATGTCACATTCTTTTATGTTGCATTTGTTTAACTCTGTGAAGCTGTGTTACTTTGCCTGTCTAAAACACTCAATTGGTCTAATCAATAGATGAATGGCCAATAGCTGGGCAAGGAGAGAGAGCTAGGCAATGTTGCCAGGTAGACAGTATTAATAGGAGGAGAAACCTGGGAAGTAAGATGAAAGAGCAAAAGAAGAGGGAGATGAGGATGTCAGCAGTTAACAACCCAGCTCCACAGCAAGCCATGGAGTAAGAAATAAAGAAAGGTATATAGAATAGAGAAAGATAAAAGCCCAGAGGCAAAAGGTAGAAGGGATCATTTAAGTTAGGGAAAGCTGGCTAGAAACAAGCCATGCTGAGGCCGGACATTTATAAGTCAGAATGAGCCTCCGTGCGATCACTTGGGAGCTGGGTGGCAGGCCCCCCAAAGAGAAAAGAATAAAGACAGGAACCAACTACAGGAATGATTTCTTGCATGCCATGAGAATGAATATTAACTGTGGAAACTATACTTGGGACCCTTCTGTGGGAGGCAGCCTAGCCCAGTGCAACAGACATGGACTTAGAATCAGATTTAGCATAGCCATGGTGGCACACACCTTCAATCCCAGCACCCCAGAGGCAGAGGCATATGGAATGCTTTGAGTTCAAGGCCACAATGTGGTTCATTCTAAGCCAGGCAAGGCTATACTGTGAGACCCTACTCCTCTTTTCTTTCTTGTTTTTTTTCCTTCCTTCTTTCCCTAAAGCAAAGAATCAGATATACCTAAACGAAAAGCCCTACTTCATTACTTTTAGTCTAAATAATGATGTATTCCTCAATTTTGAACTTCCCATATTAAAACATATTGGCTATTCATGGGTACTTAATTCAGTATTACACTAGTTACTTGTACCTAATTGTTGATAATTACACACGCTTCCCCCACCTCTATATTGCTTATTTGATCAACCAAGGAAAAACAGCAACGTTAATTAGGAAAGCATGACTTTCTTTCTTTCTGAAGTATTTGTGAGATATTGAGAGAGGTGGTGATGATGGGACAGATAGAGGGGACCCATTGTGCCCAGGAACACTGGTAAGATGTTAAGCGACATTAAAACCCTGTTAATGTCTGTTAGAGTCACTATTGGTGACTCCATGGCCTCTGTTTTAGTGCCATTCTCCAGGTTCCAGCCCTGCTTGAGTTCCTGTCCTGACTTCCTCCCGGGGTGGACAGCGATGAAATGTAAAGCCAGATAAACACTTTCTTCCTCAACTCGATTTTTGGTCATGGTGTTTCATTACAGCAGTAGAAACGCTATGACAGGTGTTTTTCTTGTGTGTATGTTAATGCACCACATGTGTGCCTGGTTCTGCAGACCCAGAAGAGGACATCGGACCCCCTGGAACCAGAGTTACAGAAGATCGTGAGTTACCATGTAGATACTGGGAATTGAACTCAGATCCTCTAGAAGAGCAGCCGGTGTTCTTAACTGCAGAGTCCCAAGTCCTTTTTTTTTTTTTTTTTTTGTTAAGTACAGTTATTCACATATAACTGGAAAGCTGAGGGTGGGAGTTTTTGTCTCTAAGACAGAAACAAAACATCCACAAAATGCTCTCTGAAAATAATTGTGTAATTTTCATAATAATTGTGTAATTTTCTCCTGAAGAAAAATATGCGATACAGAGTCAGTGCTAATATGTTCAATTTCTCAGTCATTTAAACCAGAGACTTTCAAAACATTTTTACCTACTTTAAGAAATTGTTGTAATGCTTTTGTGTTAGTTTTTTTTTTTAAATCTGGGTGTGATTTTTAAATTCCACATCTTTAGTTCCAGCACTCTGGAGGTGGAGGCAGATCTCTGTGAGTTCCACATCAGGTTGGCTTAGTGAGTTCCAGGCCAGCCAGGGCAGCACGGTGAGACCTTGCCAAAACAAAACCAAACGAAACAAAAAGCTGAGCTGGTGGTCCATGCTGTTGGTCCTAGCGTTTGGGAGGCAGACTCACACTTGTGAGTTCCAGCCCTGCCTGGTCTAAATAGTGTGTTCCAGAACAGCCGGAGCTACATAGTGAGACCCTGACTCAAAAAGACTGGGGCGGTTGAACAACCTGGAAAAGGGTCACTGAGAAGATAACCTGTTGCAAGTCTAAAAGACAGAGAATTCTGTGAGGAAACAGAACCGAGGACTAGAGAGGCAGGAGGGGGTTATTGGAAGGAAAATCTGTGGAAAGGGGAGTCAGAAACTACAAAGACATCTTTCATTTACTGGAGCAGTCCCCACCTTTTGCACAGAACAGACCAATAACGGAGCTAGTAGCTGCCAGGCGGATGGTGGGCAGGCTATCACACGAGTGAGGAGCCAGGAGCCCAAGGAGCGACCCAATTCTGAATTTCTGTGGTGCCTGCAAGATAAAGGAGGTACCCGTGTGATGGGGTGGCTTGATCCTACAGCAGGGTTAAGTTCATTCTTTTCCCTGTGCAGGCCCTTTAGGATGAATTTAAATCCTGAGCACCTAAAAGGTACCTGATTCTATGGGTGGTGGAAGACTCCAGAAAGAGCAGGCAAAGTCGTCACCTTGCTTGCTCAGCTCTGGAGGTGGGAGGTATCACCCAGGGCTTTGCCGTACCCCTCCATCTGGGACCTGAGATCCACCAGGCGAGAGTCTCAGGCGTCTCCACAGTTGACTAGCAATGCAATCTCTCCGGAAGGGAGTACTTGCCTCAATGTCATTCGTTAGGATTTTTGAGGCGATTTGAAATGCTCTTTCCCTCTCCCACTCTTTCTGGGAAACAAGCCACATCCGGAGGAGCTGTTGGGCAAAGAAGAAATGTCTTTGCTTAGTATTCTTCATTTGCGTTTGATTTTATCTTCCCTTCACCCTCCCTGTCCCCCTTTCTCTGCTTCTTCTATAACTGGGTATCCACCTTCCTGTAAATTAAAAAAAAAAAAAAAAAGATTGGCCCTACATGGTAGGGTAATGCTGACTGTCTTCCTGTGGAGGGAAAGGGTGGTGCTGGTTATTGTGGCACATTAGCGGATACCGTGGGGAGTTGGGCAATCCGTGCGAATGGTAACCCCTACTCACGTTAAACATTTCTTCACAGTTCTGTGCGTCTGTGTCATCCCAGATCATGGACCTCAGAAGTTTCCCTAGAGCGTCCATAGACCGTTCATAAAGAAACTGAAATCAAGGGTAACTGTTAGTTTCAGGCTGAAGGGAAAACAGCCCCAGGGGAACTGTCTTCTCTTCTCAGACCCCAGGCACTTACGTTAATGTGTTCCTTGTCCTTGTCTGTTTCACCCTCACTTTTGAGTTTTTCCAGAGGTGGAAGGGGCAGCAGCCTCCGGATGTTCTCTTCAAGAATGTTCAGGTGGTCATTCAGTGAGAGCTGAGGCTTCAGTTTGCTGGCATGAGAACCACGTGGAGTAAAGGGGATAATTACAAACAAACCTGCCAGGATGGTGCTGAAGATCTGTCTATAAAGTCTGAGCAGGTGACAAACACGTCACACTTTCTGAAGTATTTCTGAGCTATTGAGAGAGGTGGTGATCATCGGGCAGATAAAGGGGACCCATTGCTCCCTGGGATTTTGGTAAGATGTTAAGCACCATTCAGACACTGTCAATGCTAATGAAATTATTATTGCGAGCATTTCCTGTAAAAAAGCTAAGATGGTGAGGACAGTTTGGCTCTCTCGCCTCCTCCCTCCCTGCCTTCCAGACATTTACTATATAGTTATCAGAACAATATTTGACATGACTTAGGAAAATGCAAATGTTAGTTCAATAGGAAAAGGCCATTCGTTAAAATCTGTAAAAATGTCAATCAAGACAGTAGGGGTACGTTTCTGAGCTTCCGCATTAGGAAAGAATTCAAAATGAAGAACCTGTTAGAAGAACGTGAGAGAGGGACTCAGAGAGGAGTGGGACTCAGGGCTGAGCTGGGAAGACTGTTTGCCATCTTCTCATGGTCATTGTCAGATTACTTTCTTAAAATTAGTGTTCAGCTGAACACTGGAGTTATTCTACAAAGCTGTGGTGATCTCATTTTCTTTGGGTATCCACCCACCAGAGGGACTGAAGGGTTCAGTGATAATTCTGCTTTCAGTTTCTGCAGAAACTTCCATACGGTTCTCTACAATGCACCAACGTCCATGCCGAAAACCACAGCATGGGATTCTCTTTTCTTCCACCCCACCAACGCATTTCTTTTGAGATAACAGCGATCTTAAAGGGTGCAAAGTGGCAATATCTCAGTGTTTTAGACTTTCATTTCCTTGATGATGCGTGATCTTGGGTATTTCATGTACAACTATTACACACAGAAATAAGAATAAAGAAAAATGTCATTTGTGGAGAATTATTGAGAATGTGGGAATTTGGATGGCGAAGTGAGAAAAATCAGGGTGGAAGGTCTTAGGTAAACTGGATCTCAGGTCTGTGAAGAAAGTGAGGACCAGAGATCAGGGCGCAAAAAATGTTGTCAAATATGCCAACAGGGGCATCTCGGGTGAGCTTTGTTATTTTAACTTTACTTTTCAAATGTGGACAGTACACAGTGTAATTCTTTAACTAAAGTGGGGAAATAGGACTCTAAAGCTTGCACAAAATTCTTTTTTTTTTTTTGGTCAGGCTTATCTCTTCTAGCTAACTAAAGCTAGAGTGTGATTTGGTATTTCATAAGGTTTTAATTTGAAGATTAAAATTTGCCTGTAGGCTAAGATCTTGGAAGAGAAATTTCCTTTTGTGTAGAAACTTAAGTTTCTCATTTCTTTATTAATATACCGGACTCCTCTGATTGGCTGTTTGACCCTGTCAGTTTTCAAAGGATCAATGTCTTAGCCAGTTTGGTAACGCCTAGGGAGGGGAGAAAGCTGACCCACTTTTGTGAGTCCCGCTAAAGAAACATGGTTATTTTGGGGAGGATGTACTTGAGCCTGCACTGACAGGTAAGTCAGGTGATAGTCAGGAGGAGGCAGAGAGGAATGGGAGAAAATAAGAATAAGAAAGATTTGGGGTGGCGTGGGTGGTTCACAAGCATGAGGTCCTGATTTTGTATCCCTAGGACCCCAGTGATGGACTTTGAGAACCTACGTATAAAAGCTGCAGCAGGGTTGTGTACCTGTAACCCCAGTGCTGGGGTGGACACACAGAGAAATTAGTGTTCTGTTGGGCAGAGAAAGGTGTCCCACTGGCCAGTCAGTCTAGCAGAAACTGTGAACTCTCGATTCTAGGGATTCTGTCTAAAAGCGGGGTGGAGAGCAATTGCGGAAGACACTCCATGTCCACCTCTGGCACATACACACCAGGCACATGCACATAGGCATGTTTGCACACACACACACAAAACACATGTGCACCAAGAGTAACAAAGGTTTTGTCTACCTTAGGTATCTGATGGCGATTAAGGCTTTCCACCTGACAGGGCTGGCCAAGGAATTCAGGGGTTCATCCTTTATCAAGTCCTGGAACACACACACACACACACAAAAAGAGGTCAAACTTTTCGGAAAGACTTGGGTCTTTGGGTGCCTTGGGTCAGAGGATTCAAGAGATGTGCTTCATGGCGATGCTGAATGTCACCATTTTTACATGGAATACTCAGAATCCCCTTTCTTTCTTCTTGTGCACGCACCAGCATAAAACCAATCAGCATCTCCTTGTAGGTAAACTGGAACTTGTAGTCCTCAGTATCTTGGATGGCGATGACAACCTCTGTGATGCTTCTTGTGAAACTCATTTGCAGATCCATGTCCTGAAGCAAAATGAGCCCTGGTAAAAGCCCAGGTCTTAGGCACCAGGCCTGGGTCTATAAACATGACCAAAGGTGACACGTTTGCTCCCCTTGCCACCTTCACTGCCCACCTAGGATTTCAGTGCCAGGAAAGTTAGGACACAAAGGTCAATCTCTTCCCACATACATGGGAGTTTTTCTAGAGTGGTGGTTTTCAAACATTTTTTTCTAACCACAAACCACAGAAGGAAATAAAACAATTAAGATTTACTTGCACAGACAAAAATCTAAGACACGGCTGAAATAAAAAATTAATGATACTGTTGTTATGTGCACTGTATTGTTTAATTTCTCACTTTTACTTTGCTTCACTAAACGTTTTGCTGTTTGTGACTTAGTAACTTGGTGTCATGGTGCCCTGTGAGTGGGGGATTCACAAACTGCAATTTAAAATGCATGCAGTGATTTATACTTCTAAACCACCTGGAGCTTCAGTGTAGCTCTTTGTCCTTAGATTACGCTTACGGAGCATGACTTCAAAGTGGGTTAATGAGTAGCATGTTGAGATCCTTTCCAATAGAACCCGATCAAGAAGTCATCTGCACTTGTCATACTTCCCAGGAAGAAGTATGTTCAATATATGCATGGAATTCCTTTTTCCTGTATCTGTCTGTCTGTCATCTGTCTGTCTGTCTATCTATCTATCTATCTATCTATCTATCCATCCATCCATCCATCCATCCATCTATCTGTCGTCTCCTACCTTATTTATCATAGAGACACCGAGAACCTGAAAAAGACAAAAACAGGTACAGAGTGAGCAACAATTAAAGACACTCCCCAACCCCAAAGATACACCCCTTATGCAGAAGCACAGCCACAGGATGAATCTTGTCTCATGGGCAGGTACATTAAGGAAAAGCAGTAGCAACAGCAAGAAGGGTAAAGGCAGTGTTTTCAGACTAAAGTGTTTCTAGTTGATTTTGTTAGGGAGAAAGGTACAAAAGGTTCTGGAGTAAATCATAGGCAAGGCTATAAAATGGAGAACCACAGGGTAGCTGACGGTGGAGCTGAAGGGCCAGTCAGAACTGCTGGCAAGCTTGTGCTGGATGTTTGAGTCTGTTCCAGTGGGACTAATGCATTAGGGATATTTTTAGCAGGTGTCAATTTTCTGTTTCCTTATGCTTAGCTTTATGCGGGGGAGGAAAGGTGTTCAGGTGACTTATGCCCTATCAAAATCTGTGTCATGCATGCCTGCCCCCAGCTCCCACTGAGGTCGTTTACAGTGTGCGGTGAGCCACTCTGTCTAAATCTTGTGCTACAGCTGTCCATGGATTTCAGACAATTCTGCCTCCCATCTCCACCATTTCATAACTAGCATTTACTACTGAATTCAGTTGTTTTGTAAACCACTACAGATGGATTTTCTATTTCTATGAAAAATTACATTAAATTTTTAGTGGGAATTCTATTAAATATGTGGATCACTTCCCACAATATAGGCATTTTTCCAAGATGAATTCTGATATTTCATGATCATGTCTTTCCATTTTCAATGTCTTCTACAGTTTCTTCTGCATCTTAAAGTTTTCATTGTAGAAGTGATTTACACCCTTGATTATGTCTATTTTTAAGTATTTTTTGTCTTCTGAGGTGATAATAAATGGGATGTTTTTTCTTGACTTCTTTCTTGACAAGTTTGTTATTGGTGCATAGACAAGCTACTGAGCTTATATGCTCATTTGTGTGCTGATACCTTGTTGATACTGCTTATCAGACACAAGAGTTTCCTGATGGTGTCTTAGGGTCTTTAGAGTACCAGATAATTAGGTTTATGAATAGGGACAGTTTGGCTTCTGTTCCTATTTGCATCTCTTTTCTTTCCCTGCCTTGCCTTACTGCTTCGGCTGTGCACTCCAATGGGAGTCAAGTGAACAGACCTGGCTTGTTCTTAATTTTAGGGAGAATGGCTTCAGGTTTTTCTCACTTATAATGCTGGCTTTGGCTTTGTCAAGAATGACCTTTATGATATTGGAATGTATCATTTCAATTCCTAGTTTCTTTAAGATGTTTATCATAAAGGAAGATTGAACTTTATCAAAGTTTTTATCTAATGAGACAATCGCGACTTTTGTCCGTGAGTCCAACGATATATTGCATTGCAGTTATTTATGTATGCTGAACCATCCTCACTTCTCTGAAATGAAATAAAGTTGATTATGGTGTGTGATTTTTTAAAATCATAGTCTTGAATTTTATTTGCTAGTACTTTATCATTTTTTTACATGTTCAAACTCTTATTTCCTCCCCTCATCCTTTCAAGTATTGTGATTACCGCACAGAGTCACATATCAGACTTTATTTTTACTTAGAAGACTAGGTTTGTTGTTTTTTGTGTGTGCCTATAATAATTATTTTCAGTATAAGGCCCCAGCCACATTTCCCACAAGTTTTATATTTTTCTTCACATATATTATATTTTAGCAGAATTTCTTACTCTGAAAATACACTCCGTATTTATTCCAATCATCTTTATCTACCATTTTATTTTATTTTTATACTCTTTCCTCAATGCATAACTAAAAATTAATGTATCACAAAAATATTTTATCATTTTTTAAAATCCTCATTGCTGCTTATTAGATTTGAGGGCAAAAATATTCACAGTGTGTTGAAACCAATGGCAAACCTGGTCCTAGGTTGTCTTTCTCTAGCTCTGCTTTTAGCTCCTTTTTTCATTCCTGATTAGTTCTCTTCTGCAATTACATTGGCTATAAGAAATGGCATGACTGATTGGTCAATACTTTTGTAACAAGGCACTGAAGTCATCCCTAAGTTACAATGAGCCTTGTCAGACAGATTGTCGTTGAAATGAAGGCAATTATCAGTGATGGTGAGGCTGTCCCTCGTAGACTGTCTCACAGGAACAAGATTGCTTCATTTAAGTGGTGGCCGTGCTAACAATTTCCTCAGAACCTTTTACAGGACCGGAACTGAGATAATGATCTACCTTGGTCTGACCAAGATTATCTGCTGTGTCATATCCTGGCCATTGTCTTTGATTCCCTGTACAGTAACATCTCACATTCTGTGAGTCCTTGGAAGGCAGACCTGACATCACTGAGTTCAACTCTCTCTGTTCTTCCCAACACGGACACATTTCCCTAGAAGTCTGGAAATGCGAGGGACGTGTTAAACATCAAGATTTTGTCACCCAGTCCTAAAAACGGACTTATTGGTCAACTCTGTCTTTAAAGGATTCTTTAGGTCATTGTCTGGTGACTAAGGTGTGGGACTCACTGCCTTTCTCCCAGAATATGCTGCTATCTATAATTTTACCCCCCTAAAACCTATTCTTATCACACACACACACACACACACACACACACTCGCACGCACGCACACACGCACGCATGAGTATGAGCCAAAGGCACTGTGATGGTCTGAATATAGAATGTCCCTCCACAGAATGCTCTGTCTCAGATAATAATACTATTTCGGCAGGTTCTGGAAACTTTAAACTCAGGGGTTAGGGCGTATCTTGTGCATGGATTCCTCTGCTTCCTCTTTCTTGCATGCCATGGAGAGAAACTTCAACATCTACTCCTGCTATCATAATAGTCTACCAAGCACACGGGGGCCAAGGAACCGTGGAGAGAACTCTCTGGAACTATGAGCCAGACTAAAACATCACTCTCTTAGGTGATCTCCCTGCGTGGCTGGCAGTTTGTTCACATCAATGTAAAATTCTCTCAGATCCCGACAGCAAGAGGGTCTGCAACATAAGGGAGAAGCAAATGTGGAAATCATCAGGGAGACCTCCTCACACCTGCCTTCAGATAAGAATCACTTGCAAGTCTCATAAGCCTACAGGTTTGCAGATTCCTTTTGTGGCCTACTTAATCACCATTCCTGGAAATCCATTCTGCAAAGCCGAACTTTGAATTCAACCCTCAGTGATTCTCAGGGGGTCACCTTGAGTATGCCCAATAAAGTGACTTTGATAACATGTACGACATATATATGACAATATGTAGGACGTTGCTTGTGAGAGAAACAAAGACAATGCTATGGGGGAAGAAATGATCAGAGGAGTTGCAACTCAGTTTGGTGGCTCTGAGGTTGGCCTCACATTCTTAGCATGGAATAGAATCAGGAAGGTTAGGGTGACTGGGATGAATGCAGAGGCAGAAATGGTACAAAGTGAGGTGGATTGAATAACTTGATAAATGACACATTTTATTCACCTTAAAAATGAATATGTGGTTGTACGGGGAGGCTGTGTGTTCGTTTTCCGGTCGCCCAGCCCCGAAATAATCACACAGAAACTATTATACAACACTGGTTGGTCTATTTGCTTATGCTTATTTCTAGCTAACTCCTACATCTTAAATTAACCCATTTTTATTATTTTATATTTACCACAAGGCTCGTGGAAATCAGGTGTCTGTCTCCTTCAGCACTGGCTATATGGCGTCCCCCTGACTCTGACTTCTTTTCTCCTCTATCTGCTTAGAACTTCTGCCTTGCTCTATTCTTCTAAGCCATGAGGCAAAACAGCTTTGTTCATTAACCAATAAAAAAAAAACATAGACAAAAGAACTTTCCACACCAAATGGTGCTTACTATTTAATATCACAGGTGAAACATGAGAGGTTAAGATTATTACAAGAGGGAAGTGATAAGCCAGTTGCCCTTCCTTGATTTGGGGTAATTACTTACATTCAAAGAAGGCTGAGATCACCATGGATACAAGTGCCCAGGCATCTGGAAAGTCAGAGGACACACACTGCCTAGACCCTCAGGAAGGAAGCAGCATTTGGCCTTATTCCATAAAATACTGTCTCTGTTCATATGTGCTCACCTCTCTAACATGCTAGCTCTTATTTATTGATTTTGGTTTGGCAGTCCTGCGACAGGTGTTACCTGAGAACATTGGTTATAGAGAAGCAGGATTTGAGCCATGATGTCTTGATCAAGCCTGGCTAGAAGCTGCTGCTTGGGGGCATGGAGAGCCACAGAGCCATAGATCAAGATGAGGTCTGTCTTGGTCAGGCTCTTTTTTCCAGAAAATATACCCTGAAAGACACAAAGGGGGAGGGAGATACAAATTGTGTGAAGTGATTTGCTTTCTCTCATATTTTCTCTTAATCCTGTGGACCACCACAAGGGTTAAACAACTGCACTGGGATGATTCTGAAACTGATATGTTCTTGCTTGTACAAATGCACACAAACAGGACTGGGGTGGGGCTGTGAGGCTTCTGTGTAACCATCCCTTCTTCAGGGAAGTAGGATATACATCACCGAAACTGTGGTGGGACAAATGCAGGTACACTTATTTTTTTTCCAGTCAGCACTGCTGTCAGCCAAAATGGAGTAGTCTTCTTATATAGCTGACCATCCTGCAATGCCAATGCTTCAGAATTGAGGAAAGTGATGAGAATAGCATGGGATGGAGATGGTTACCAAAGAAGGAAGTATTGTTTGCCTCTGAGGTAACTACGAGCTTCAGAGAAAATTATTCCTTTACCTTACATCGATTGATAAAAAACTTCTCCTTCTCTTGGAATGTTTTCAGAACTTTTAGAACAATATCCAAGTGGTTTTCAGAGCAGTATCCTAAAATAGATGTGGTTCCCTAAAATCGGAAGGAACAGATTGTGAGCGTAAGCATTCATTTGATCGATTCTTATTATCTACCACTGTGCGATAGACATATTTCCGGTCATTGGGAGACACAGGGTTCAAGAGGGCACCCTGAAATTCCTATTCCCGTGGAGTGCACAGCCAGTTCAGGCTGCTGGCAGGCAACAGGGAACTGAGCAATACAGCATGCCAGGGCATGACAAGTGCTACAGAGATCAAGAAAGAGAGAAGGCAGTGGCTGATGAAGACTGGGAGAAATCTGTTATGTAAGTACAGTCATTAAAGACTGATGCGCAAAGGCAGTAAAGTTAAACACAGGCAGGGCCCTGACTGCAGGGAAAGCACGGGCTGCTGGGATTCCTACAAGGGAGAGTTCCAAACACAGAGTAAGTGCAAATGCCTGATGTCACTGTAGAGAGCTGAGGGGGGCAATCACAGAGGACAGGGCACCCTGAGGTCTACAGTTGATCCCCGAGAGATGGGGGGCATGACTAATGTTTGTGCTTTTTAAATTATTTTTTTAAGTTTAGCTTTCATTCCCACTCAACAAATAAGAAGTACATAGATTTAAATGGTACAGTGTGAAACTTTGGTACCTGTGTATACTGTGGCTAAATATCATGCTTGTCCTAAATACCTATAGTTGTGGTGTGTGTGTGTGTGTGTGTGTGTGTGTGTGTGTGTGTAGGGGGCTGAGGGTGACAGCTACACCCCATTATTTTTAGGCATTTTGAAATGCCTAAAATATAACATAACCAGCGATGTTTATTGATAATTTTGAAGAATCACTACACTGTTAAAATGGCCTCATATGTGAGGTGACTTAATTCTTCAGGGCTGGTTGTTAAGACCTGGTTGTTTCATATTCTAATGGTACAGCCACTGCCCACATTCTTCTTCCCACCTTGCTTTCCCAGTATAGACGTCACCATAAATTCTTCCTTATGATTTGTACAAGAATCTTGTCATGGTTCATGGATGGCAGTTTGCTTCATGAATGCTGTCACACTTCATTTGCACACACAACCCTACTGGGGTACTGTTTTTAGTTCTGACATCCAAGCCCCACCCCTGACAGTGGAGGGCACTTGGCACACTCCTATCAAATAGTTTGTTATCCAGGAGCCTCAGTTTAAAACTCTAAGATAAGAATTTGTTTGAGTCTTGTAGACTTTTTGTATGCTTGTTTCGTAAAACTCTGTGATTTTTCTCTTCCAATTCATGTCATTTCAGCCAAAACCTAGTCCCTGGACAAACGGACTCTCAATTTATCCAGCGCTTGGGCTGCTGGAGAACATGAGAGAAAGCCAGGGAAAGAGTTCAACCTTGATGAGGCCCTCAAATCCATAGTGCGTCACAAGACTTTTGTTCAGTTTTCTTCTTCCATTTCCTTCAGTTTGCAATTTCAATCTCAAGCTCCCCTCCCATCTGAAAATGCTCAGTGGAGTCCCTGCTCAACTGGGAACTTTGTGTTATGCTCCTGTCTTCCCAGTTACACGACACCGAGGCCGACAGCCTGGTGTTCCTTGATTGATAATCACGCTCGTGAGGAGCAGAGACAGGAAGGCGTGGTCTCACTTACCAGGTCATGTGTCAGCACCTAACTCACCTAGGTGGCACTCCTAAGTGACTAGAATGTATGGGCCACTCCCTGACTTCAGTGGAAGGAAGCCAGCTGTCTGAGAAGCTTCCAGGAAGGTCATACCTTGTCACAGTTTGGGTGAGACTCTTAATGGATGTTTATGCCGGGCACAAAGTTACTTTGCTTCCTAGTGTATAGCTGAATGAAAAGGGACAGTCTGATAGGGAAGTAGTGTTAGAAATGTCACCCAGAGAGATTGATGGTAGCAAACACTGAGAAGGGGAGACCGTGTTACAGAAGCAGCTTCACACTCTCAATGAAGTTTAGTGGTTTCTCCCTTTTATTGTGAGAGAAAGAAACATAAATGTCTTAGAATTTCTGGGGAGAGATGTAACAAGATATGCTGTAAGACATTTTTCTACCAGCAATTTCTATTAATGGGGGAAGCCTTTCCATTATTTTAAATATAACCTTTTTTTTTCTTCACAGTAGCCCATGCTCTGCCAACCAGGCTAAGCAGGGAGGAAATAAGATTGCTTCCCTGTATCTCTTGGGTTCATGCTCATATGCTTTCTAGGTGACCATTAAGGTTACTCTCAGCTTGAAAATTCAATCATCTTGATGGTCATCATCATACTCCAAGAAATCACTGCTAAGACATCAGACACATCATGGCGGCATTAAGCAAGAATGTTTGAAATTCATCTTTCAGTAATTTTACAAATTTGGAAAAAAATATGAGATACTGACATTTAAACAGGGAAACATTTTTTTTTTCCTGAAAAAAATTCTTTTGGACTTTTTAAAATGCACTAATGAATAACTATGGTTAGCAAGACAGGTTGTCCCTGGTTCTGTGGTGGGGAATGGTAGCTATCACCAGAAAAGGGGACTGACAAGGGGGTCTCACCTGTCTCTGGTCCCCCAGTTGACTGGGAGAAACCAAGAACTCGTTGATCTGTGAGCTCACAAAGTCCCTGTCTTGGCATGATGCTAATGTTGTTCCCAAGGCTTTCCAAAGAAATTTCTGGAAAACAAAAGATGAGCTGTAGGATTTTAAAAGTTTGGAAAAAAAAAGATGAATGGAAAGGGGGAGGAAGTAGTTATTAGGATAAAAATCCACTTGGTCTTGACTTCTAATTGCCTGATGGCTGTGTACCTCACACACACTCTCTTTTGACAGTGTTTCCTTTAGGTCTTATCTGAATGCTGTCATAAAGTGTTCCTACAACCATCATTGCTTTCATTCTCTATCATAACATCTTTTTGAAAATTTATACAAGTATACAACGCATCTTGTTCATATCCATTCCCTATTTCCTTTTTCCAGCTCCCCTTAGTTCTTTCCAACACATCTCCTACCTTCTCAACCCATTTCATCCACTGCTATCTATATCAACTTGAGTATGGGGTCATTCCCGGTGGCAGGGCAACCTAGCAATGGTTCTCCTCAACTCTAAGCAATGAAAAGTGCGCCCCTCTTCTTTCCTCCACAAATATCTGACAGTAGCTCCCCAGCTAGGGGTGGGAATTTGGGATACTTCCATCTTTCAGGCTGGAATGTTTGAGTCTCTTTTGTACCTATGGCCAAGGAAGACCTCGTGTATTGTTAACTTATGAGGTCATGTTAGCTAGCCAGTTAGAAATAAAAGTCTACTTGGAATAGAAATAATCTGTTATAACTAAGACCATGATGTATGAATGAAACTCTGGTACATACTGAGAGCCTCCTTGAGAAGATTGAAAGCTCAACTTAAGCTAGTCCATTCCCAAGACAGTTGTCAAAGTTCAACACTATGGGATAAATGAACAGCTGTTATTTCAAACTATTAGACGTAACTTGTTATGCAGCAAAAACTAACAGGTACACATTTTTAACTTATTTTTAGTGTAAGGATTAAGAGAGATTTCACCACTTAAATTTCTCTGCCTCTCCATGTTTGGTAGCTCATCCCTGTTATTGGGCACTCAGGATCCTGAGGAGGATTTCCATGAAGTTCCGGGTTAGCCTGAGCTACTGAGTAAAACCCTGTTTAAAAAGCCAAACTCCTCAAAATTGGTCTGCCTCTTTAAAAGGAATCATGTTGGAGTTTGGAGACTGCTGGATGAATGGTATGACTTCAGGTGCACAGGGACTGTTTGTGTGATGAGGATGAGGCACTGCTCACATAGTCTTAACGTGCATCTGCAAGCTTTGGAGTCCAGTCTGGAGAATTGGTACTTTGAACCACATCAGAGTCAGTCAGGGAGAATTTTGAGAAGTATATAGAATAACTAAAGTTAATAATGAATAAAAATCACTTGGTATTAGGAATTGTAAAACTTCAATGTTTTTTCTTAAATATTAAACTTTATGAATGACCTTATCCTAATAATGGCCATGACCAATACTGCTTTTATACCCAGCACACATATACAACTTGCACTGACCTGCTTCTGCACATGCTGAAACCCTTGAAATAAATCAAACTATGAATGTTCTGGGGATTTGGAGATTTAAACAGTTGCCCCCAGGCTACATTAGGAGTACATAGCAGACCCTGGATTCAAATCCCATTTAGAATGGAACTCTGCAGGGTGGAGGGTTATGGACACGACACAAAGGAACTCAAGAACTACATTTTGAACAACCTCTTGCCTTCAACCTTGCTGAATTTTGGTATTGTTTTGTAGCAGTGGCATAATGGAAACCAAAGCACAATCTGGTATTTAATCAGTGTCCTTTCTTTCTCCTCTGGAAGAGATTCCGGGCTTATTGCACAAACCTATTGCACACCAATATTCCTTAAAGCTGGGTGAACATGGTGGGCTACATGTGAGGGCAAGAGAAGGAGAAAGTACTTAACACTCAGGAAGCTCCTTTCTCTAATAATTTTCTTCTCCCATTGGATATACTGAAGAAAAGCCATTTGGGGTTATAAGATGGGTGCCAAAGTCCCCTTGTTGAAAAACCAACCTTCTCTATGGAGCAGTTGGAGTAATTGCCCATTTGCTGGTTGAAGTCCCGACACAGTTGACTGGTCCAGGCAATGTCACCAATTTTCCATAAAGATTCTTTGAGCAACTGTTGCAGGAAGTGGAAGTTAAGTATGAATTTGACTGTTTAGTGGGCCTGGTACTTTTTTTTTTTTACTTTCTAATATATATCTGGGATCATTCTTTTCTCATTAAGTAACTTGTTATTTTGGGACATTTTCGTTCATTTGTTTTTAAAACTACAATCTGATATGTTTTGAATTCCTGTTAAGACTGAAATATACATATGTAGAAATCACCTTATGCAAGCACCTTCCTCTCCTTTCTTATAACTCACACAAAGATTAAAATAGAATACCATCAGAAACACAAATTGCAGTTAACATTTTTCAAGTTTTGATAGATTTGGAAAAACCCCATTAGTCAATGTTTCTGTGGCTTATTGCCTACAAAATATGAGAGTGAGCTGTCAAGTAGGGGATGGAATATGGACTATCTTCAAGACCCAAACAAAGACACAGATGCATGTCTGCTAACTGGCCCTCTTCTGAGTAGATCTTCTGAACTTACCAGCTGTTCCCACACAGAATCATAGAAAAGACTCTTGAATCCTTGTATTGCTTCATGCAACGATGTGTTCAAAAAAATCTTTATCTTATTGGAGGACAAAGATCTGTTAGGATGTCTAAAACATACTATTTCTTATATTTTCCTCCTTTTTAAGCTTAGAAAAGAACACTTAATGTCAAAGGCACATGAAAAGATTGTACGCATTTAAAAACCATAGCTCAGCTAGCGGGCTGAAAAGAAATAAAACTGTCTGGGAAGTTTGAGGGAAGAACAGATGCTACATGGCTTTGAAAAAAGATGAGCTGCACACTCAAGACGGGAAGAAGGAAGCGAACTGTTCTGGAGGCTTCCTGTTAGAAGAAAGAAATTCCCCATTGCAAACAACTATTTTTAAAAGAGTAGCTGGTGAAAACAGGGTGAGGATTTTAAGACGGGAAGGAGGGCGTAAGAGAAGGAGGGAACTGGGAACCAAGGACCAGCTGAGCAGGGCCATCACTTTCAGATCTTCCAGTGTATTTGTATCAAAAAACAAAAACAAAAAACAAGTCTTTGAAACACAGCGGTTCTTGGGTACCACTCCTAGAAATGCTGATATTGGAAGAAGCATTGAACAAAGACAGTGGAGGTACTGTGGGGAGACCTCTGAATTTTTGAAACATTTTTGTTTATTTACTTAGTGGTGGATGTGTGGAGGTATGAGGACGATTTGTGGGAGTTGTTCTCTTCTTCCACTGTGGAGGAATGGAAATGGAACTTGGGTTGTCAGTCTTGGGGCAAGTACTCTTATCTTCTGGGCCATTCTGCTAGCCTGAAAACTGCCATTTTTAAGAAGCCACAGGAAATTTCTATACTGACAGATTAAGTGGGAAACCTGCCATACCAAAGGTTTCTTGTCCAAAGGCTCCTCCACGGGCTGTGGGTTCCTGACACGAAAATGTCCTGTCCACTCCTGCCTGCACCTTGACATCCCCCACAGCACTTTTAGTTATGAGAGTCCAGGGAGTTTCCTGACTACAGGGGAGATTGTTTTCTGGAGAAAGGACACAGCACAGGCTGTTTGGGTTTTAGAACCCGGTGTAATTATTCAACCACAGATAAGGCTGCACTTCTGGGTTCTAAAGTCAGGCATGTGCAGACAGGCCCTCAGACACAAAGGACCCTGCGTGACCCATGTGCGTGCATGGTGGTTACATCCACGTGCATGGTGGTTACATCCACGTATCCCTCAGCTAAACCCTTGCACACAAGCGTGAGTTGTAAGTCACCTGTGTCAAGTCATCAGGGTGAAGTAGTCACGCCAACCCCCTGTGCGCATGTGCTAAGCAGCTTTTAAAAGCTGGACGAGCCATCTCCTGCTCTCTCTCTCTCTGCACACCGATCCCCAGGCCTGTACACAGCCCCCTCTAATAAACTCCTAAGCAGGTTTGTTGTGTGTTCCGTGTTTCCTTCTCACTCACGCCAGGTAATTTCACCCAGGCTGGGTGAGGATGGAGCGAAGCCGTTAGAGAAGAAAGAGTTCCCCTTTGGAGCACAGAAGTGGGATTCATATAAATCTCTGTTTCATGAATGACAAAGGAATGAAGGGGATAAAAATTTTGAACAATCGAGATCTAAGAGAGAGAAAACTAGTTAAGTAAAATAGTGAAAATACCCTTTAACTCAGTCAAACTGAAGAACCAACATTATTGTTCCTGTTATGACTTAAAGATTTATAAGATTGTTTGAACATGCTAGTCATTTTCCCAAGCCAAGATGCTCCCTCCTCTTTGGAATGCACTTTTGTTTTTGCTATTAATTTAGTTAGTAAGAGGGACACTGAGCTGATCACCCTCCATCATCAACAGCTCTCCAGGATCCACGCTCACCTGTTGCTCATGAGCATCCTTACCTGCAGCAGCATGGCTTCCCATAGCGCAGTGCTGGAGCTATTTCCTAGAAATGAAAACAGATGTAATAATTTCAAACACGTAGAGATTGATTCTCCTTGACTCAACATCTAGTGGATGAGACGGTTCCATCTCAGGGACTCTCTTTGTTCAGGATGAGTGTTTTGAAATGGAATTTACTATGCTGGCAAAACTTTAAATTTCTTGTCAAATACACAGAGTGTCTCTAATCTATGATGAAATATAGTTATTTTGCTAATTTCAGAATTAATGACTGAAATGACTCCATTCTATAATGTCTATTTTAACATTTTAATATGAGCAATACTTTTTTTCAGTTGTTTTTTTTGTTTTGGAAAGCTTGTGTGTGTGTATGTGTGTATGTGTGTGTGTATCTGTGTGTGTATGTGTGTATGTGTGTGTGTATCTGTGTATGTGTGTGTGTGTATGTGTGTGTATCTGCGTATGTGTGTGTATGTGTGTATGTGTGTGTATGTGTGTATGTGTGTATGTGTGTATGTGTGTGTCTGTATGTGTGTGTGTATCTGTGTATGTGTGTGTGTATATGTGTATGTGTGTGTATGTGTGTATGTGTGTGTCTGTATGTGTGTGTGTGTATCTGTGTATGTGTGTGTATGTGTGTATCTGTGTATGTGTATGTGTGTATGTGTGTGTATCTGTGTACGTGTGTGTGTGTATATGTGTGTGTATGTGTGTATCTGTGTATGTGTGTGTATGTGTGTATGTGTGTGTGTATGTGTGTGTCTGTATGTGTGTGTGTATCTGTGTATGTGTGTGTATGTGTGTATCTGTGTGTGTGTATTTGTGTACGTGTGTGTGTATATGTGTGTGTGTATGTGTGTATGTGTGTGTGTATGTGTGTATGTGTGTATCTGTGTATGTGTGTGTGTATGTGTGTATGTGTGTGTGTATGTGTTTATATGTGTGTGTATGTGTGTATGTGTGTGTGTATCTGTGTATGTGTGTGTGTATGTGTATGTGTGTGTATCTGTGTATGTGTGTACATGCGCACATGCTACCATACACATATGGAGGCCAAAGGACAACTTTTTGGGAATTGTTTCTCTTCGACCATGCAGGTTCCAGAGACCCAACTCAGGCTGTCAGGCTTGGTGGCAAGTGTCTTTACCCAGAAAGACAACACTCAGGCCCTATTTTTACTTTCTCATGTAGTTCAGGCTGGCCTCAAACTTTACTATGTAGCAGAGCATGACCTTGAGGAAGGTCATTCTGATTACCTCTGAAATACTAGATTTAGAGGGATACATCAGCAAGTAGCAGCTTTTTAGATAATAGCAAAGAAAAATGTTCCTATATAAGGGAAAAGGTCAGGGCAAAAAGAAAAGATCCTATAAAGCTCCTTCTGCTCTTCTCACCACGACTCTGAGAACTAGAGAGTGAAGAGTCAAGTATAACAAAACAAACAAAGCAGAGCTGACCACCTTACCTGGCAAGCTCTTTGCCTTAATTGCCTAAACTGGGCAGGTTTGCCTTCTGGATTTACAGGTAAGCAAGCGGTGCCTCATTTCTCTGTGGTCTTGCCTCCTAGCATGAACATCCAGCCATACTCCCTCATACCTTCGAGAGACTTCAGGAGCTCAGGCAAGCGTGTTTTCCACAGATCTACCAGCTTCGGATGGATGATCTCCGGCACCAACTTCAGAAGTCCTATTGCGCTGGCCCCACATAATTTCCCTAAGCTGGCCAGCATAGCGATTACCTGAAGGCAGAGGAGGGACGGTTACCAGGTGACACTGTAGCAGGCCTACCTACCTTTGCCTCATCGCTTGCTTTCCTTTCGTTCGACATTGGATGTTCTTCTAACAAACAACCCAAGTCTCTTCATACTTATTCAAGGGAAAAGTTAATATTTAGACAATTCTTTCATTTTTTTTGCCCCAAGGATAAAGGGTAAACAAATATGGAAACAAGGAACAGAAAAACTAGTGGAAAGAATCAACACTTGGATATCCTTATTTAATTAAATAAGGACACATAGAATATTGTCTGCCTACGTGATACATAGGTGCCTTGATAGGGAGAAGAGGATTATCCACGGTAGATATGAGATTTGATTGACGGTACTTATGGATGAGGTTCAGTACATGTTTGTTTTAATTTTAATTCTGGGGGCTTATCTTGGATCGGAACCTACGTCCTGTGCTTATTTTTAAATAATTAAGTTTTAATAAGAGGTTCCGAGTGAGAAGGTAATCTCATCAGTAATAAATGTTCATGAATGGCGCAGGCATAGCAGATCATCCATCACTCCATTTTAGTGTTTCTTTTAGAGTTTTTAGGTAATTCTTCTCAGAATTTTACTTTAACTGGAACTGCCCGTGTTATAAGCTTCAATTCATCCCACATTCTGGTTCTTTGTAACTCACCAGAAGTCGGGCCAGTAGCTGCTGCGGTGAAGGGAGTTTCACTAGAAAGAGAAAGCAATTTTGATCATCGCCGTAGGAGGCCAGGAAAATTTGCACTGGGGCTGGGTGGGAGCTCAAAGTGCGGTTGGTGGCCGTTCTGAAATGAGTCTCCCAGAATGGAAATGTTTTGCTTTATTGATGGGTCTACGAACCGGCTCCCGTAGAGATGACAAGTGCGGTGGACTCCTGGATATCACGCTTCTTCTTCTCTTCTGCCATAACCAGAATTCGGATGATGTTAAACAGGGAGTCTAGCGTTCCCGTGTATTCTTCGGGAACCACAAAAGTCAGGATTCGTGGCCACAACACCTGTAGAAATCATGGGAAGGGTTACTTCTTGTTTTCCATAACTTCCTAACAATCACTTATGTTTCCCCCTCTGCTTTAGACATCTGTCTCTTGTGTGTTATTTCAGCCTTCAAGTGAAGTTGAAGAGAAATCAAGAAATAAAATACCTACACATTTGTGTTTGAGTGCTAGTTGTAGTGAGTGTTTCTCCCTTGGAGTTGCTTCTTGACTTTGGAGCAGGAAAATTCTTCATTCTGGGTGATGGCTGGAGGTTCTATGGGTAGTCCTGACTCTGGGTTTCCTCGACAACACTAGAGTTCTTCTTGTCAAAGTGACAACTGAAATGACCCCACATATTCCCCCACACCCCAACACTGAAGTCAGAGTGCCCTAAGTGAGAAAGAGGTTAAGAGGACAGTTGGGATGCTATTATTCCTAGTGCTCTGCAGCTCCTCGGTCACTTTCCCGAGTTCTCACTCTTTTCTGTATTCCGTCTTTGATTAACAATTTTATTAGTTCATCAACTGCAAGGCAAGATTCTGTAAACTTTAGGCTACTTTCAAAGTTCTGGGATTTTTTTTTCCTGTTTTATGGACTCCTCCATCAGAAGGTTTCAAACTTTAGTGTGCACCAGAAATACGGGCACTTTTTCAACTGCAGTCTCTGATATACTCATTTATTAGGTTTAGGTTGTGGCTTCAAAATGCGGTTTTTGAAACAACTATTCCAAATAATTTAAGAGCTACACACTAGCCTAGATGAAGCCTCAGATCCACTACAATTGGAGGACGAGGAGGTTCTATTGATTATCTTCTGGTTCTGCCAAGGATTTTGAGTCATTAAAATCTATTCTCAGACTCTTTTGCTGAAGAAAAATAGTTTCTCATGAGCCTCTCTTTGAAGATCAGATTAACTTGATCTCCAACGAGCTCTGAGCCTGGGTACATTAAAACTACTCTTAGCATAATTCTAGGTAGGTTAGGATAAGAATAGAAGAAGTATGTCAGAGTTCTTATGAACTCCAATGTGCTATCTACATGTAAGTAACTCATATCTGTTGTCTAGTTAGAAAGTGTATCTGGTTTTGAGGAACCTCACTCTGCTGTGTGCTGGGGATCAAACTGCAATTCTAACAAACAGAATATCAAACAAGCTAAGAGCACACCTTGTGCAAACTCAAGTTTTTACTCAGAAGCTATCCATGTCCCTAAACAGGTGATCACAGTAACTTAAGGGGTAACAGAAGTCCCTTACCTGAGGCATCCCAATCACCAATGGGTCCAGAGATTTTAAGACCTCAAGGCTTGTTTCCTGAACAGATTCCTCCTCCTTTTCCTCCTCTTGGGAGTTAGATTTCATTGGTTTCTCCTTTAAAAAAGGTCAAACAATTTCCTTTAAATTTGGTGAATTTTCAAACTCTGTGGCAGAAGATTCCACCAAAGGGCTCATGGGACACAGTGATCAAGTCCCCACCTGCAAGGGCACCTTGGACAAATGAACTGGAAGATACATGATTGGTTAAAACACGAAAGCGAGGCTCCTTCCTCAAATAAAGTTTATTTAACCTACAGCGTGTTCACTTTAACGAAGAAATGACATCAGTGAAAGGAAAAGGGAACCCAAGAGAACCAGGGGCTCAGAGACAGGTTCTGGTTGGGGAGCATAATTTTCTTTGAGCTCCATTGAATCAACTGTACTAGAAGGAGGACAATAATCAAAACCGTAGTGCATTCATACCAGGTTCTGGTTGGACATGGCAAACTGGGAGAAGATATAATCAATCAAGGGCCAGCCTTCGCGAGCTTCAATATAGCCCTTTTCACACATGGTCTGGATGAGAAGCAAGGTGGTCTTCCTCACCTGGTGGAAGAGTACACACTCCTGAAATGTTTCCTGCTTCATAGAGAGGAGCCGACCTTCCAATTTCCCGCCAATGTCATGAACCACCCAAAAGGGAGAACTTAAAGACACATTTTCATAACATTATGTTTGATTCCAGAATCTCTTAGAAGATTTGTCTCTTCAAAGGATTCCACAGAGGGTTTTGTTCCAAAGAATTGTTCCCTATGCAAATTAAAATAATTGTTAATTTTTAAAAAAACTTTTCGAATGTGAAAAGCTTGAAAATCAGGACATAGGAGACATCGGGCAGTCTTCTACCTAGAGGACTTTTTCTTGATGGTCTCAGGTTGAAAAGTAGGACATCTATGCTAAGGAAAAGACCCATGGCTTTTTTAGGGTAGGTGGGGAGAAAAGATGTATTATATTTTTAAAAAGTTGTTTACTTTTGAGATTATAATACAATTTCATCATTTCCCCATTCCCTTTTCTCCCTCTAAACATTCTCTCATATCTCTCCTTGCTCTTTTCATAGTTATAGCCTCCTTTTGTATTAATTGTCATTACACAAATATGTACACTCAGGGCTTTTTCAGGGCTGACCCTTTGGTACTGGATAACAGTTGGTGTGCTCTTCCCTGAGGAAGACTGTTTCTTCCACTCTCAGGACTCCTTAGTAGTTGTTGTTCTTTGTGTAGGGTTGAGGCCTTCTTGGCTTCCCTTGGTCTGTGAATGTCTATTGTTGTTCTTGTTCATCTCATTTACAAAAAACACTTTTTTATTTTGTGTGTGCATATGTGTGTGCATGCTACAGCATTTGTGTAGAGATACAAACACAACTTGCTGGAATGTGTCTTTCTTTCCTCCGTGTGGATCCCCAGGATTAATTCCTGGGTTGTCATGCTTAGCAGCAGGTGCATTTTCTTACTGAGCTATCTCGTTGGCCCATGTCTTAATCACTAAACTTAAAAAAAAAAATCTATTTGAAGAAAATTGCAGTGTTGTGATGGGCACGCATCTTTTGTTCCACTAGGGAGCCTTAGAAGTATATGTAAATTAGGATGTAATTTATCTTTTGGACTTGAGTTCTTTTAAGAATGAAATTGATCACTGAGCAATTTAAAAAGAAGTTCCACACTAGATCCTCAAAGAACAAGAATAATTTCAATCATTCCTGAAGCCACGAGCAATCAAGTTAAAGAAGCTATTAACTTTCTTACTTTTACACTAAGGTCACTCATGACAACTTTGACTGTTTTTTCAATTGAAGTTGAGTGATTCCTAAACTTGGGCTCTGAAAGACAAAAAGAGAAACTGAGTTCAGACACAGTAGGAATACAGTACGATCTAGAATGGGTAAAAACCCATTATAATTACGTCACACAATTGGAAGGCTCTGGGTAATATCATCACAAGCTTTTCGTCCCCCCCATCTGTCTTCTTTTCTAATCATTAACCATGAGAATTTTACATGTTACGTCTGTTTCTTTCATTTCCTGCATGTATTCGATACACTACGACAGGTGTGTTAGCTGTGAAATTCGTTAGACTACTTTGTATTGTTATCAACTGATTCTTCAACAACTAGGTTTTAAAAACTACCATGTTACGAAAAACCCGAATTCTCATATTTTACTGAATGCATGATAACAACCACTTTGTAATGTATCATTATTTTGAACTGTACCCAAAAAAGAAAAAAAATAAAGTAGAAAATTAGAACCACAAAAGTTATCGAAAGACAAGCTCGCCATTATAAAAATGCGATTTGGTAAGCAATGAAATACAGTGATCACTCACATTCCACCGTGTTCTAAAGGCTGAGAACTCTATACTCCTTCACTATTTATGATTAAGCCACCTCACTAAATTGCTGTATCTTCCAAATTGTAAATTGAATTCTTCAAATTTCCTTCTTCCTTAATGAAAGGCGTCAGTAGATTTCACAGAAGAAGATGAGTGACTGAGAATACCTGCTTCAACGCGGGAGATGACAAAAGACCAAGAAGATGGTTTTGGTTTTTATGGGATGTCGCATAGCCTATGAAGCACACGATTTTGGAACCGTGGGTCCGTTACCGACTTGCTGATAACTTGGACCATCCTGGCTTTGTCTCGAATACTTACCCTCGGCATTGATCACTGATTGTAGCAAAGTTAAAATTCCTGTTCGAACAGACTCATTGGTATTTCTGATTTGTTCATCCAAAAATTCCAGCAGGTCTGCAGGGTTGGCGTGAGCTGCAGGGTTATAAATGCCAAGTTTGTGGGGAGGCCTTCAAAACATTCATATTAGCATCTGTTAATTGCACATTGTGTTATTTTAATATGTGCATGTAATATATATACCCAAGAACTTATTCTCTTTTTGGTAAGGTACTTGTGAATGGGAAGACAGGAATTTCTTCATGAGGACTGTTGAGGCCACTCTGTGGCTAGTTTTGTGATTTCTAGGCTTCCGTAGTAATCTGAATTAGTTAAGCAGTTGTTTTCTAGAAACTTGCAGGATCTGGGTTATTCTGCTCATACCTGTGACTTTGGTCTCATGTGGAAGTTAGGGATGTTGGTAGACATAACCTAGAGAAGGGCTAGTAGAATGGGTTCTAATTCAAAAAACTAGTGTCCCTATAAGAAAAGAAGAGACAATGAAGGGGCGTGGCAAGAAGACTGGAGATGTATCCAGTCTAGAAGCTAGAGAGTTACAGGAAAGAGCAATAAAATGCCTGGCTAGAGGGAGGACCATTCATTAAGGAAGTTATCAGAGTAAAGTGAATTAGGCTGGCTGGGAAGAAGAATGGATACAATCAGAGGAGCTAGGAGAGACTAGAGAGGACTAGTGTGCTTGCTCAGCAGTTAGCAGCACTGAATGCTCATCTGGCTTGATGCCCACCACCCATGTGATGCCCCTGAAGCTTCTCTAACTCCAGTTTCAGGTGATTCGATGCTCTTTACTGGTCTCCAAGGTTACTGCATGCACAGTGGACAGATAGACACACAAGCAAAACATCCATAAATGGAAGAAAAAAGTTAAAATACTTGGAAACCATAAAGATAAGCAATGAAGTGAGAGAGATGACCTGGAAGAGGGGCTCTCAAAAGAACCCAATGGCTGTTCTCAAATGTGGTTTTATACGCTGGTCCAGGGACTTTGGCGTCTCCTTTGTGATCTGTGCCAGGCATTTACCAAGTGATAGAAAGAAGACGTAAGTAAGACGATGCAAAAATAAGATGAAGAAAAAGAAAAGGAGAAAAAAGAGGTGAGAGAATTCTTTACTAAAGTGCTTGGAATTAAGGGAATGACCAAGGACACAACAAATAAACCGTGACTTTGGACTTGACAGTGTCACAGCATCTGATATACTCAGAGGAATAGCAGTTTCCTATTTATAGGGTCAGAAATTTATGTTGTTTTTCTAGAAAATGCTGTGGTTGGTACCAGACAAGTCTCTCTACCTGGAACCACCTGGTCCCAGGACAACCTGGCATGACTGGTCATCCTACCCCATGCCACTCATCCTGCCTTCTTGTGAGTAGAAGGGCAGGCAGGGGATGCTGTGAGCTTTAGGAACATTCTGTATGCGTGGCAGCAATTCCAGTGTCAGCACACTCTGCCGTCTTTGTCATTTTGAAATATTTTTATTAACACTACAGAAGCTGGGTCATACCTAGAATGAGGAAACAGCTAGATGCTTCAATTTTGTTTTCCTTTATTGGAGGCTCAGGAACTCTGCAGATCTGAATAGGGAGGAACAACAATTGGGGAGCAGACAGGAGTCAAAAGGAGAGAAATAGTGTACTGGGAACAAGCAGCTTTGACAGCACGGACTTCCTACCTGGTGGAGCAAACTGGTGCAGAGGGATCTTCTCAGGTTCTTGGGAAGGAAAATGTCATAGAGGACTGCCGCTGTCAGTATCAGTTTGAGACTCTGAAAGGGAAGCGTTTGCAGGTTAGGTGGGTGAAGTGCCAGGGATGCCATCACACAGGAGATAAAGGCCAACGATTACTCTTTGGGAGAAGAACACACCCAAGCCTGCTGCAGTTAGAGGTTTCCTTAGCAAGTCTGGTCTCATCAGCTTCTTTGCTCTCCCTTGGAGTGGCCATCAACAGTCGTGACAAACTTTGTACATGTCCTGTCCCGCCCCCCCCCCCGCCCGAGTATTAAAATGGAGCTACTGAACAGGTGTCCCCAAGCTCTTTGAGACTTAATGTCTTCAGAAATGTCACCCACAAGGTCTCTCCTCTCACCTGTGTGACATAGAAATCACTCTCCTTGTCTTTGTACTGTTTCAGGAGCCAGGGCACTTGGCTCAGGGCATAGTCACGAAAATCTTCCCGATGTAGCAACAAGCTCACGGTGGGGCCATGGACCTTGACTATGGCCAAAGTCTGTAGAGGCAATAAATGAAGATCATTGTTGAGACTGTACTTTGTATACAGCTTTGTGTATAGTTTTCAGCATACTGAGTGTACTGAGTGCTTTGGGACTGTGTAAACACACAAATCTTTAGAAAACAACAGCAGCAGCAGCAGCAGCAGCAGCAACAACAAACCACATTTAGAAATGAAGCAGTTCTATTTTTTGTGGAAAATGCATAGGAAAAGAGTGCTGCAAGAGCAACCTGATGGTGTTGTAGAACACTTTCCTCCAGATGAGAACCTTCCGTTTTGGAAGGAAGCTTGTAAAACACAAGATGTGAAGTGTAAAGCAACAGGATGTTTTAAGGGGAGATGAACCATTGCTTCCCGCAGGGAAGTTTGTTTCTAGTGACAGAACCCTTCAGTATCTGAGATTACAACCTTTCATTTTGCAGGGCAGCTCATCAAGACCCAAGTTGTTTATAGGGAGATGGAGCAAAGTTCTAAAAGGGGGTGAAACATTCCATCCTTTGGGGAAGCTCGTTAAGTGCAGGAAACAAAGAACTCAGTGACTTCAGCAAGTTCCTGAAGCTGACAAAATTCTCTAGGTCCCGCCTTCTCTAGGCAAGGTAAACTGTAAGGTGACCATGAGAGATGCTCTCAGGCAAACTCAATTGCATGAACGAAGCAGAAACCAGATGAGATGCTGGAAGAGATTCAACTCAGCTGAGATACCTGGAAAGGGCACCCTTCAACCCGTAGAGCCACCTGCAGGTTGTGTAGCACACTGTAAGTTCTAGCTTCCATGAGTTGTCAACCATGCTGGGATGGACTTTGGTGATTCCTCATCTGGTGTCAGTTGCCTATCTCCCATGAGTTGATGTTGGCTCATGAATCCCCAAGGGGAATGCCACCCAATTTTCCATGTTACATTGACACCTTCCCCTCACACCATTTGCCCTACCATATTTTGCTTACTTTCCTCCTTTTCTTAAAGTTTTGACATGTTCTGTTCTAAATTTCCTACCTCCACTTCTTGCCTCCCATCCTTTCCGGAAGTTCACTGTAGTTTAGCTTCCATTTGACATTGGAAATGAACAACTTCCAGCACACAATACATGACAAATATTGATCACGAAAATCTAGGTATCACCACTATCTTTTTCTTAAAAAAATTAATTTTTAAAATAAAAATAGACAGTTTAATGAAGACTTTGATAGCCTCCCTTCTGTAGGAAATATATGTGGCAATTTGCGAACCTTTATTTGATATCAAACTCTCTGATTGTGGATGACAATGGGGGCTGACTGAGAAGCCATTGATAAAGGCACTGGAACTTGTTTTTATGGCATGTTCTGGCTTTTTGGGACCCTAGTTTATTTGAATGCACAGCTTCCTAGGCCTGGATGTAGGGGCCTTGGACTTCCCACAGTGCAGGGTTCCCTGCCCTCTCTCAAGCAGGGAGGGGGAGGGAGAAGAGTGAGTGGGGGAGCGGGAGGGGATTGGGAGGAGGGGAGGAAGTGTACATTTTTGAATGGAAAAATAAAAAAATGAATATATTTAAAAAAGACTAAAATAACCAAAAAACCCCACAAAACTCAGGGGCTCGAGGTAGCACCATTTATTTCACCTGAGACTGGGTCAACTGTGGTGGTTCTTTTATATAATTAACCTGCTTTCAAATATATATTAATTAAAAATTATATTAAGCAAAATAAGGATGGATTACATTTGTGAAAGTATTTTGTAATTCATTCATCATAAAGAACTGCAGTATTTTCACACAGCTGAGGGAATTCCTTTGGCACCGTTTATCTAATTGTGTTATTGATAGACACCAGAGAATTTTTGGAGCCCATTGCTTTTCTTAGTTAATTATTCAAACCAAATGTAGTTTATGATATATGAAACACAAAAGAGTTGACGTTCTTTCATTTCCCTATTCTCCCCACCCCCATACTGGAATATCAGTGTGTGATTTTAGTTTGTTCAATCTACTATATCTCCATCTGGATCTGGCATGTTGTTGCCTTTCAAGAAGCTTTGGATGGGACAATGGAGAAGCAGTGACTTGAAATTGATTGAAAATTTGATAGACTTGATATACCCCCAGAACATAACTAATGATATCCATGAGAACTGAACTTAGTATGCAAGAAAAAGAGAAATTTTTAAAAGTTTCATATTTGCTTATTTAACTCTCAAAGACTCTTAAAAAATACTTTAATAAGGCTAGCCTGGTCTACAGAGAAAGAGAGTTTCAGGACAGCCAGGATTACTCAGAGAAACTCTCTCTTGAAAAACCCAAAAAATTGCTTTAATAACTTAAAGTGTAGACAAGAAATGAAGGAAGTTCACTAAATGTGTGTGTGTGTGTGTGTGTGTGTGTGTGTGTGTGATACAACTAAAGTCTAAATTGGGTGTAACCTGCATGGGGGGATGAGGATGCCACTTGATCTTATCTGAAGTTCCACTCACATTCATGGGTGAGGCCTGCATCGCCCATTTCTCCATTATGTACTGGAACAGCATGAAGATCTTGTCAGAGAGCCGGTTAGCATCCAGTTTGGGGTAGGGGAAATCTTTCCAGTGGTTGACATACTTATAAATGGCCTTACTGAATTTTTCAAGGGCTGCATTAAAAAAAAAAAATACAACCACAGACTAAGAAAAACATAAAGATGGGAAGAACCATCAATTTATTCTAAAAGAGAGAACAGATAATTAGCAAAGTTTCTAAATCATCTTAAAACCTCATCAAATAAACATGAACATTGTTTTGGCAATTTTAATTAATAATTAACAAAATGTAAATTAAAACTACCATGATAGTTTCCATGTATTCATTTACACACTGCCTGGCCCGTTATTTCTAGCCTCCCATTGGCTAACTCTCACATATTAGTTTAACCCGTCTCCATTAATGTGTATTGCCACTTGACTGTGGCTTACCAGCATAAGCCTAATCAGCTTCCATCTGATGGAAAACCATGGCATCTGCCACTCTGCCCTTCTTCCCAGAATTCTGTTCTTTCTTTTTTTTTTATTTTTTTTATTGAGAAAAGGAGAAAAAAAAACCAACAAGTTTCCACCTCCTCCCAGCCTCTCATTTCCCTCCCCCTCCTCCCACCCTACGCCCCCTCCTCCCATCCTTCTCCCCCTCCCCCCACTCCTTTCCCCCTCCCTCTCCAGTCCAAAGAGCAGTCAGGGTTTTCTGCCCTGTGGTAAGACCTAGGACCTCCCCACTCCGTCCATATCTAGGAAGGTGAACATCCAAACTGGCTAGGCTCCCACAAAGCCATCACATTACGTAGGATCAAAACCCCATGCCATTGTCCTTTGCGTCTCACCAACCCTCATTGTTCGCCATGTTCAGAGAGTCCAGTTTTATCCCATGCTTTTTCAGCCACAGTCCAGCTGGTCTTGGTGAGCTCCCAATAGATCAGCTCCACTGTCTCAGTGGGTGGGTGCATCCCTCGTGGTCCCGACTTCTTTGCTGTTCTGTCTTTCCCACCTACCTGAGTTCCACCCTATCAACTAGGCCAAGGCAGTTTCTTTAATAACCAATGAAAGCAACACAAACACAGAAGGACCTCCTACACCAATAGTCAATGCCACATGCCAACCAGATTAAGGTATGGCTGGTATTCTTACACACTGATGGCAGAGCAGAATTGATTAAAAAAAAAAAACTTTATAGAAAACTTTGCATGATCTCTCTGCACTGTCTGAGAAGTGTCCTGGGAGCAAGTCTGGGCCTTAAGCAAAAAATAAATCTTAGGGCTACCCACCTATACAGAAAATTTTCTTCATATCATTATATAAATCATAATATATAAATCCTTGGGGTACCCACCTATACAGAAAGTCTGCTTCATATTGTTGTCCTCTACCAGCCGGAGCATGGTCTGCATGGTGAGCAGGGTCATCATCATGAAGGGGATGCTCTGGGACACTGCAGTGATGGGCACAAGAGGAAAATGTGTCACTCACGTTCTCAAGCCTCTTCCTTGTAGCTATAGCAAAGATCTCAGAACTGGATGGCGCACAGTAGACAGGTGAGGGGCAGGAGGAAGACTGTGTTCTTGCTCTTCTGCCCCTCCCCAGAAGCCTGAATATGGTTGATCAAGGTGTGGTGGGTCTGAAGAAAAGCACTAGCAATGTAGCATCCTATACATGTTGATTAGTAACAAGCAATTGCTTCTTTGGATTGTTGCTTCATTAATGTCCATATCTCCTATATAGCTTTACCTTGTCCCCAAGGTATAGCAAATATGACAGGTGCTCAATAGTATATGTTCAATAAAGCATCATAGAAGCAGATGGTGGAAAAACTTTTATATATTGTTTTTTCAAGACAGGGTTTTTCTGTGGGATGGTCTGGGTGTCCTGGATCTCATTTGATAGACCAGGCTGGCCTCAAACTCACAGAGATCCACCTGCCTATGCCTCCCAAATGCTGAGATTAAAGGCGTGCACCACCCTCACCCAGCTGGAAAACCTTTTTTCATATAAGTGTCCTGTTGTTGGCCTTTTATACCTCACGGAGAATGTGCTCTGTAGGAGCAAAGACAGAAGAAGGAGAAGAGGAGGTTGGAGGAGAGCTCAACTATGCTTAGTGCATCCTGAGTCAATGGCTGGCCGTCAGGCTCATCTATGCTCACAACACTCCTCACGTCTTTCTCTCAATGCTCTTTAGTGCAGTGGAACATAGACATTCATGGTTTCGCCTTAATTCCCTTTTTGAGTTTAGGCAGTTAGTCGGGCCTAGTTATTTCCTAGGGAAAATCTGGAGTGTTCCGTTCATACCATAGCTGGTTGCCAGTTCAGCCAGAGCAAGCACAACAAACTCATTGGGCAGCTCCAAAATCCTGAAGTTGCTTTGCATTTCATACATCACAGAGTTGAAATCGTGAGCAGCGAGGGACACCAATACCTCACCAGCCAGCATTCGGATTTCTCTGGGCATCTGAAAAGGAAAATAAAAAAAAATATGTAGAAGACAGAGTCTAAAAGTGGAAATAGTCTATGTAATATTTCAAGTTCAAATCTGGATTTGGGATGGAGGAAGAATAGACTGTTTCAAATTCATAGTACAAATCTCTCAGGTGGGTGTAGGTAACAGGGAGTGTGAAGACAATTTTTATGCAGTTCTTCTAGACTAGGGGCCAAACCATGTTTTTCCTTGTCTTCAAAATTTCCCATATGTAGTTCAGGCTGACCTTTAGCTCTGACCCTTTACCCCAGCTTTCCACAGAGCGCTGTTACAGGCATGGGCTACGAATCCTAGCTCATTATTCTTGCTAATCAGGTACCTTGATGGCAGAATCTATGTTTTATGTTTAAGAAATATGAATTACTGCGGTTGGATGTTGGGATCTGTGAATCCTCAGATCCTGAATTTCTTGTAAACAACTTGTTTTCCCCTGATCTGAGTGCCTACAGCTGCTCTGAGCACGAGAACCTCAGGAGTTCCTGATGGTAGGGGAATGGATTCTGGTGCATTTGGCTGGGGCATGGCTATCCCTATATAAGATGCCCCTGGATACATTAAAGGGGGCATTCTTGGGGCATTCCTGTTTCAAGGATGACCCGTCTCTCTCTCTTTGTGTCTGTATGTTTCAATCTCCAGCCCCTTGCCCAGTTCATGAACTGTATGGTGGTGCATAGAGCACAGACGGGCGCAGTGCATCACAGTTGAATAAGTTATGGTAAAATAAATCGGGTCAGGGTTTAGAGTTTTGTTTTTGGTGTTGTTCTGATTTAATTATTTTAAAATTTAGAAATATTGAGAGTAACGTCTATTTATTGTGATGGTAAACTAGGTTAATTTGATCACTGAGAATAAAACCACAACATGATACAAAAAAAATACTGTACTCATAAGAGCATCAGAAAGATTAAACATAGAGCATAAGGAATTCGTGCACAGAGATCTGGAAAGAAATGAGACAATGCAAGATAAGGAGGCAGGTACATAGAAGAGGAAGTACTAGGGGACTCAAGAAAACAGGGGCCTAGGTCTTCTTCCTGTCAGCAGATTGCTGTGCTCCACTGAAATCAACTCTCTCAAGTATAAACTTCCTCATATAAAAGATGGCTGGATAGTATTTCCTCTAAAGTCTTTCTTACATTTGTTTCATTTCCCCAACCTATGCAGTGGTAACCAAGAGACACTGCAAGTACCCATGTAAGCTACCCTGAAGAACAAATATGCCAGTTTGGCTCTGGCAGCCATGATGGAAAGACTTTTGTGTATTTAGATGGTATGTTTGAATCACCCAAAGTCTTCAAGACCAGGCCTAGTGCACATTTGCCGCCAAGAACCAAACTTACATCCTCATCCCTCATGTCCTTAGAAGTACAATAAATCAACCTTTGGACTGTTGCATCATCCAAGATGTGAATATTCTGAATAAAAGAAGCGAGACGACTGTAAATGTCTTCCTGTTAACAGAGAGGGGTACAAAAGAATTAGAGTTTCAAAAATAAAGAACTAAGATGAAGCCCAAATAAATGACAACTCTCAATTAAGCAAATTATATGTGCTGCACAGTGGTCTAGACTTTCTAAGCATAATATTCATCTTTAGTAGCCAAAGGCTTACATATAGAGCAACATTAATTCTAAAACTTATCTTATTGTTACATCTCTAAGACAATATGTAATTGAATTAGAGACAGAGCAGTCAGGGTCTGCCTCTCAGATCAAAGTGTCTGACAATTCTTATTGTAGAGTTCTCAAGGAAGTGTCCATCACCTGAATTACTACTCTTCAACTAGGGCCTTTGTTATGACACTAAGGACCCCCTCCTATCATCTAGGACATTGTTGCACTGTGAAGCTAAATCCCAAGGATTTCTTTATAGGCTAAAGGCTTTCTTTTTCATCCATGTCTTTTCTGAGACAATATGGGAGACCTTCTTAAACAGCAGTGCAGCTCTGGGTGACATGTGATTTGAATACAAATCCATGCTGGGGCTTTTACAAATCTTGAAGATGCTGATCCAACCTGTGGAAGATGAAAGAGACACCGGAGTTCTCAGATCTCCAATTGCCTAAAGCACTCACCTCCAGGAATTGCATCTGTGTTTATGGTGTGAGATAGCGACCTTTATGTTAGTCTATAGGACTGGTCTGAGGAAAGTGCCGGAAAAAGGCACAGTGTGTTTTCCTTCTCTGTGCTTTCTGAGCTTATCTAAGCACCTGGAAGACACTGCCTTGTTTCATGTGTATTTTCTGATTTTTGAAGGCTTTGTTCTCTTTGCAAAGGTCACCTTATGGAGCTTTTACCACGTTTTGCAACTGAGATATCCTCTTTATTTGGAACATTTTATTAATGCTAACAACAATGCTTTATGAACTTATTGGTTCTACTAATAGACTTGTAACTGAGGAAAGAGTCGCAGAGAGCTTTGTTTGTGGTTACTGTTGAGTGCTGATGGTACACTTTTGATTGTGAGTTCTTGAATCATAGTTAAGACCTTCATTCACCCAACGGTTTTAGTGCAATTTTTATTTTGATACCACATCTGGGCCCATTTCCAGTTTTTGTTTTTCAAGACATCATACATGACTTAGACAGTAGGCATGACTGGCTTGGAAATTGTTACATAGACCAGGCTGGCCTCAAATTTTTACAGGTCTGTCTGCTTCTGCCTCTTGAGCGCTGGGATCAAAGGTACAATCAGCCATATTTGACCCCATTTTTATTTCTTTTAAAATTTTTATTTGTTATTGTTTATATGTATGTTCCTGTGTGTATCTATGTACTTGTGAGTGCAGTGACTACAGAGGCCAGAAGAGGGAGTGAGATCCCTTGGAACTAGGGCTGTAGGCCCTTCTGGGCTACCAGGTGTGGGTGTTGGAACCAAATCAGGTCTCCAGCAAGCACAGTCTGTGTTCCTCTCTGCTGAGCTGTCTTCCCTTCCCCCATTTCCATTGATCAATTTCCCTCAGCATGAAAGCTGCCTAGAGGTGTTTGCTAACCATATTACTGTTTGATCTCTCCTCTCGAAACCCTGTTTCAGTACTTAATCAGTAGAGAAATCATTTCTTAAGTATCTCTGAGTGTTTGAGAAACAGTGCTCCACGAAAACATTGGTTTCTTCTGTGAGATTCCTAAAATGGTTGTTAATCAGACTTAATGTTAGGACTGTCTCTGGGAGCTTCCTATGCCCTGCCTTGTCATTGAAGAAAATAACTGGAATCCTTGGCAGTGAGGCCTAGACTTTGGTGTTTTCTTCAAGCTAAGAAAATGCAAGCAGGGCTGAACATCACTAAGACACAGTATAACACCATAGACACTGCCTTTCCCAGTTATGAGGGTGATTTGCTGGCGTGAGATGGGTTTCTGTCGGGATATGCTGCACCTGTCTTTATTTGGGTGAGACACACAATGTATCCAGTGTTTCATTTTTCTTGGTTGTCAAATGAAAACAGAAATACAACATTGCAGAGTTGTGAGGAACGAGCATTACATAACACATGATATGTGGAGAGAATCAAGCGCTCCACTTCATTGAAAAGTGTTCAGGGAAAGGCCGTAACCATTCTTTGGCTCTTGATGCCTGAGAAACCTTTCATTTCCAGAGAAATTTCAGATTGTGGGACAGCATGATAGATGAGCATGGGGAGTCTGCACATTTTCAAAGCAACCCGCTCATTACAAAGGAGGAGAATCTAAATCCCATGGTTGTGGACTCGGCGTTCCCCTCTCTCCACCTCTGCCTTCATAATTATGAACAAGAATATCCTTCATAACTTCTGATTCTTGAAATGCTAAATACCATTATTTCAGCACCATAATGACTGCTATTACAAATGCATTTTCTAAAATATAGAATGACGTAAGAGAAACTAGAAGAAAAGAAGGAAGCCGAAGCAAAGGGGAACGTGTATAGAATGTCTCAGTTGCTGGATTCGAGATGAATGGGAAAGCGGTCTTTCCATACCTTGCTAATGTTGTCCTCCTTACTCAGCATCCCAATAGTGAGGTTAATATCACCAAACATCTCTAAAATACACAAACAAAGAATTAAACATGCATCAAATTGCACCCCCCCCATTAGCAGCAGCCACAGAAATTCACTTCTTGTCTGCCTCCGCTTGTCCCCTTTTAAAAGCTCTGTCTCTTTTTTCATTGCTAACTTTTGATAGTGATTTATTGCACTTATGTTTCCTATCCTCAAGGGACTCGACACTAACAGACACCTAGTGATCATTCTGAAACCAAAGATCACTGTGGAGGTACAGATAGAGCCTGCTGGACTCACACTTAGGGCTCTGATCAAGGGTGTAGCACCCTCTACGTGGCTTCTAGCAAGGTGACTCGCAGGTTCAGCGAGATAAGTCCTGCATGCCTGACTTTAGCATTAGAAGAAAGAGTGGAAATCACTTCTTGATTTTTCTTCCTCCCTTAATGAGCCTTTTGCTTTCCTCCCAAACTTTCTTTCTTCTTGTTTATCTGCCTTTTTGTGTTTTCGAGGACCTCCTCTGGCCCTGTGTTCATGACACTGTGCTTTTCCCCAGTGAAGACCTACATCTTGGATTTGCACTTTCCAGAAATGCACATCTTTTGATAAAAGACTATAGATGCTATTAAATGCTGCCACTGCATCGGCCGCCGCCGTTGCCACCACCACTGCTACAGATGCCACCAATATCAGCGACAGCAACAGCAAAGTTAGAATCAAAGGACTGCAGCAATGGCAGGCTGGCAGGAGGAAGGGGTGAAGATTTCCTATGAGCCTCTGAGTCAAGCACATACCCTGTTAGTGTAGAACTTTAGGCAAAGCAAAAGATAGCACTTTTAAAAATTGGAAGAAAATATTGATCAAAGATTGTAAAATGTTTGAAATGAAATAAGAATCGATCTTTCTGGTGTATATATATATATGTATACATGTTCACACACACTATATATATCTATATATATACACTCTTTCCCTCAAGTCGATTGAAACACAACTATTTCAGCCTTCCAGCTTATCACTGGCCCCTTCATAACATTTTGATTTTATTTAGTTTTAAATAAGGAGGAAATAGAGGAAAACAATCTGACCTCAGCAAAAGCCTTTCAGAAAACCTTTGAGGTGTATAATCATGCAGAAAAAAAGTATTATCTTATATTAGACTTATTATTCTTCAGGACCCAGAGATGCTTACCTGTGTATTCCTCCATGCTGGGGGTTGTCTTGGTTGTTTTTGCCTTTACAAGAGACAGCACCTAAGTATCAGAAGCAGTTCCACTAAAACGTCAGTGAAGCAAGTTGGCAAGTGTCTCACATAAGGTCCTCTAAGTAAAAATCCTTCCTCACTTGATCGGCAGGGTGATCTGGGAGCTTCTGGTGATGGTTTTGCTGTTGAGGCGGATGATGTCGGCTTCTACCACCATCACATTGTTTCGCTTCTGAGCTCCTGCTAACCAAGATAGCTGCATCTCACCGAATGTTGTCTCTTTGGAGGAGACCAGTATGTCCGAGGAGGAAGAAATTAGAAAGTAGGACTCAAACCATTATTATAGACGAAAGGAGATGCTTTCTCCATTGCTGGGTCCATTGATCACAAGTTTCAGAATGATTTGTTCTGGTGGCCACTTTACTGGCCTGATGTTGGTAAAACTTTTAGGTGGTCCTGATAAGTTCTATTTGGTGAAAGTCAGTCACACAACTGGGCATGCTCAGTGCACCGGAATGCTTGGCAGGGGCAGTTGCAAGGAATGACCAACCGACACAGAGAGAAGGCCACGCCACTCTGGCCCCCTCCTCACCACTCCTCACTGACTTAGCAGAATCTTAGTCTTCCCACAGGCTCAGGCTTTTCCAGGCTCCTTTATATCTATTTGGTTTCAAATGACTTTTTACATGGATTTCTTGGCCATGGTGTTTTCATAGGGTGGAGTTGAATCTTGTCCAAATGCCCATGAAGCCTAAACCTGTGTGATTACAGTCTCCAGAACAGGGAAGATGATGGTACTGTGAAGTAGCCTTAACAATCTGTATGGCTGGGTGTGAATGGGAGATGCTCATAGCAATTTTGATGGCTGCCTCTCAGGCTATTTTCATTAAGGAAACTTATTTTAGATTCAAAGATGTAGTGCTTAAAACTAAGCCTTTGACTTAGACATTCTACGCTTGAAAATTTTTATGGGTATATATTTTTATAAATGGTGTTAGATTTCATAGAGACAATGTCAAATGTATTTTTACCATATCACCCATACTTTATTTTTCTCCATCTTTCTTCATACTCCATCTCTTTTCTTTTCACTCCCCCCGTCTCCCTTCTGCTCATGTCATGCCATGTATGTAAGAAGTCCAGGACCCCAAAAATAAGAAGAAACAGATAACATCTGTCTTCTGAGCTAGGCTTCTTTTGCTTACTATGACAAAGCCCAATATACCCATTTCCCTTTTGATTCTTGACTGAGCAACTAGATTGCACACACACGCAGCAGGTTCCTTTGTCACTCCCCTCATAGCAGACGTCTAGCCCGGTTCCACGCCTTGGCTATTGTGAACAGTGCAGGGGTGAACACGGATGTGCTAGTATCTCTGTGATTGGATGAGTGCATGAGCACAGACCTAGGTGTGCCACAGCCTCATCGTATGGAAGTTCCAGCTTTAGTTTCGCGAGGAATCTCACCCTCCACATTGTGAGTGGTTGCACTAATTTCACTCCTACCAGCAGTGTATGAGGATTTGCTTTCCCCACATCCTTATCAGCTTTTATTTTTGTTTTTTTTCTTTTTATTTTATCCCATTTATTGATTGGGTTGTTTTGCCTTTTCAGTATTTAATTAGATCCTACTTTTAAAATGCATTCTAGATATCAATCCGTATTAGATGGGTAGTGAGCAAAGATTTCCCTTCCATTCTATATATGCTGTCTCTTCACTCTCTTATTTTCCTGGCTGTACAGAGGCTTTTTAATTTCACATCAATCCTTGCTATGATGTACCGAGCTGTGTCTCCTTTCATCAGCAGTAAAAAACAAGGACTTCTTGAATTTTGCATACAAATGGATGGAAATAGAAAACACTATCCTGAGTGAGGTAAGCCAGACCCAAAAAGAGGAACATGGGATGTACTCACTCATATTTGGTTTCTAGCCATAAATAAAGGACATTGAGCCTATAATTCATGTTCCTAGAGAAGCTAAATAAGAAGGTGAACCCAAAGAAAAACATATAGGCATCCTCCTGAATATTAACCTTCATCAGGCGATGAAAGGAGACAGAGACAGAGACCCACATTGGAGCACCAGACAGAAATCTCAAGGTCCAAATCAGGAGCAGAAGGAGAGGGAGCATGAGCAAGGAACTCAGGTCCACGAGGGGTACACCCACACACTGAGACAATGGGGATGTTCTATCGGGAACTCACCAAGGCCAGCTGGCCTGGGTCTGAAAAAGCATGGGATAAATCCGGACTAGCTGAACATAGGGGACAATGAGGAATACTGAGAATTCAAGAACAATGGCAGTGGGTTTTTGATCCTACTGCACGTACTGGCTTTGGGGGAGCCTAGGCAGTTTGGATGCTCACCTTACTAGACCTGGATAGAGGTGGGCGGTCCTTGGGCTTCCCACAGGTCAGAGAACCCTGATTGCTCTTCGAGCAGATGAGGGAGGGGGACTTGATCATGGGAGGGGGAGGGAAATGGGAGGCAGTGGCAGGGAGGAGGCAGAAATCCTTAATAAATAAATAAATTAAAAAAATTAAAAAAAGGACATTGAGCTTATAATTCATGCTCCTAGAGAAGCTAAATAAGAAGGTGAATCCAAAGTAAAACAAATAGGCATCCTCCTGAATATTAACCTTCATCAGAAGAGGACTGATGTATATTTTAGTGAGGAATGACTTTGAAAGTATAAGAAACACTCAGCATGATCCTTGTCCAAAAACCCACTAATAAATAAATAAAAATATCTACAACGTTTTTGAGGGTGCTCATTGTCACAGTCAAGCAAAGCAGCGGCTCTTCTAAAGCATCCTGACTCATTCATAACATTATCAAAATGATCTGAGGACTGGCAAGTCTTAGCGTTACTGTGATGGTTAGTGACGTCCTGGGACTCAGTGCTGTCCCCAAAGCATAGACTTATAAGTCTTGCCATTCAGACTGAGCATGTTACATTTACATATTTATGAATACACATATACATATTTGTGTAGTCCTGAATATATATGTGTGGGTTTATATATATATGTGTGTGTGTGTATAGGTTTGTATATATTTTAAAATGTATATGTACGTATACACACATGTATATGTGCACACACACATATTTAACAATGAAAAAGATATGAATTTTAGTGAGAGTGTGTTGGGGGTTGCCTCGGAGGAGTTGGGGGAGGAAAGGAGAGAGGAGAATGATGTAATTATTGTCTCAAAAAATTTAGAAAAAATTATAAAGATGAAAAAGGTAAGGAATAATACGTTTTTGGAGTATTGAAGGTTGTGTAATAAAGTTAATAATTAGACTCTAGCTATTTAGGGAATTGTTATAATGTTCTTTTTTCTTTGAATGGTAACAAATGACTTTTCTGCCTTTCCATGCATAAAGATTTTGTTGATTTCATAGAAAATTAGGGCGGTTAGGCAATGATTGATTTATATTAACTTTGTCATTTATTCATCAGCACAATCAAAACAAATTTTCTTGGCTAATGTCTTTTCAGAGAAAGCACATTTAAACAGATTAGCAAACCCCATATTCTCAGAACAGCCAATTTTCTGTAATTTTTCCCTTTTTGGGGGACTTTTTCTTGCATCAATTCATCAATTCCTTTTCTCCTTACACTAGACAAACACAATGCAGGTTTGATTCCTCTGAGGCTTTAGAAGCATGTTAAATAGCAATTCTCAGGGCTGGTGAGGATGCTGTGTACTGGAGAATTTAGCACTATTTCTCAACATTTGTTTATGAAGGAGCCTTCTGAAGAACTAGGGGACCTCTCCGGGTTAGCAGTAACTCTCCGCCTTCAATGTCATTTCTCTGCTTCGGGCTCCCTGTATTACTGGGGAAATCAACCAGGGCCCTAGACTAAATCTGATTTCTCAATTACAAAAACATGAAGAGATCCATTTAGTTGGCTTTTTATGATCATCTCCCATGCCAAGTGACCCCTCCAATTTTTATGGTAATTCCCCAAATCATTTATAGTGTCCCTAACTCCAAATAAACAAGACTATATGTGCAGCTTTGCATGGGAACTTTGGTGTGTAGGGAATTTCTTATTTTTCTGTCTATAAACACAGAAGGAAGAAACCTTCCCTCTTGTACTGGCAGCAGTTGGTAATACAGAGAGAGTGGACTGAGGATCGAGCAGGTATTGAACCCAGGCAGCGTCACTGTGGATCTTGAGCTAAGGCAAGTGTGTGTCAGACCCGAATTTATTGACCGAGCTTGAATTAATATTCCTTGATGAAAACATCTTAAACCTGTTAGTTGTGGGTTACTCATATGATATGCACGCCAACAGCAGCCGCATTTCTCCTGATCACGAAGGGACTTGCATTTTAAAATGAAGAGCACAGTTTTAAAGATATCCCTTAAGGGATTTGGAGAGCTGGAGGACCAAATCCCTTCAGAATCCATAGCTTTTTATATAATGACTTCATTCTCGATTGATAGACCACTAAGAAACAGTTTACTGGAAAAGTTGTTACTCAGAGTCTTTTGTACTAGGTATATCTTTGCCACTGACAGGTTTGGGGAGAAGGATTCTGGCTTGTCTTAAAACTTGGGACACCAGGAGGAGTTTCTGGAGCCTTTTAAGATTCTTGGTGCTTCGGGAGGAAGCACATGGTTCTCTAGTGCTCACTGGTTAGAACTTGGCCAGAATTTTGAGGATAAATTTTTCTTTTAATGAAAATAATTTTTTTCTCATGTAATTGTCCTGATTATGGTTTCCCCTTCCTCTACTCCTTCCTCTTCCTCCCCACTGCCTCTCCTATCTGAATCCACTCCCTTTCTGTATCCAGGATTCTAAGGGATAAAAATAAAATAAAATAAAACTAATTCATTAGAATAGGACAAAGAAAAAAGAGGGCTATGACCCATGAAAAGGAATAAGAAACATATAGACATAGAAACCCCCTTGTTCACACACTTGGGAATCCCACAAAACACAAAATTGGAAGCCATGATATGTACTCAAAGAACCTATAGGGTAACAAAGAGAAAATAAACAAATACAAATATACAAATGAAATAAAATAAAAATAAAAAAGAAAAGCTCTGACACAGCATCATAAGACAAGGAACCTCTGAAGAGACCATTGAGTTCATTGACTTTTTATCATCTATGCTGGGCATGCAGGCTACCTTAAGAGTAGTTTGTTTCCCCGGTAAGAATCCCTAAATTTTCATTTGCAAGTGTTATCAATTGGAAATAGTTGCTGGATTAGGGATTTGGGGGATGTGTCCACTTCTTTCAGCTCTCAGACCCCTAATCTGGTGCAGACCCATGTAGACCCTGTGAATTCTGAAGGCAGTTTATAGCAAGTCTATAACCAGATTCAACTTAAATAAAGAGAAAATCAAAGCAATTCCATTAATATCAGAAACAAGACAAGGTTTCTCACCCTTTCCATACCTAGTCTATATAGTACTTCAAGTCTTAGCTAGAGCAATAGAACAACTTGAGATGTTCATGAAGTCAACTAAATGGATCCTTTCATATTTTGTCATTTGCAGATCCAAACTACTTTGAGACTTCATTTCATAGCTGTTAGAATGGTTAAGATCAATAAAAAGTGACAGCCAATATTGGTGAGGTCGTGGAGTAAGGAGAACAATCCTAAATTACTGCTGAGAGTGCAAACTTGTACAGCCACTATGGAAGCCAGTGTGGTGATTCCTCAGGAAGATGAAAATTTTCTACATCAAGAACCAGCTGTACCACTCTAGGCTATAGACCCAATAGATTCTCTATCTTACTGAAAAGACATTTGCTTAACTATTTTCAGTCTATTCATAAACTCCAGAAACTGGAAACAACTTAGATGCCTCTCCACAGATAAATGAATAAAGAAAATGCAGTATATTTACCCATGGATTATCACTTAGTTATTAAAAATCAAATCATGAAATCTGCAGATAAATGGATGAAACCAGAAAAAATCATCCCGAGTGAGGTAACCAAGACCCAGAAAGGCAAATATTATGGTATGCTTTCACTTACATGGATTTTAGTTGTGAAGTCAATGATTACCATGCTACAGTCCACAGAGTCACCGAGGTTCGGTATAGAATCAGGGGCTGGGGAGAACAGATCGATCTTCCTAGGAAGAGGAAATAGAATAGATACATATGGACGGAGTGTGTGGGGGACATGACTGAAATGGGAGGATTAAGTTGGGAACGAGAGGGAAGAGGGGGATGGGGAGAGAGTACAGGGAGAGAAAGCGAAAACTAACAGCCATTTGAGAGGGAGCATAGAAACCTAATTCAGTAGAAGCTTCCTAAAATATACACATATATGAAAGCAACCTAAAAGAGATCATCAAATCCTGGGGAGACAGAGCACCAGCTGGACATTCCTTGTCACCAAATGAAGCTTTCAGTACCAGCGGTAGATCACATCTAATTGAGTTACTAGACAAAGGGGTCCTATGGGGACCCCCCCAAACAACTCAGGCTTTAGTCAACATGATAGATTGCTCTCCACAAAATGATAGCAATATCCCATTGTTGAAGACAACCCCTACACAACTCAATGAACATGGAGAAGTAGAGGTGGTGCCTCCACAGAACATTCATCCTTATGGGTCAACCTGAGATGAGCTTGGCCACTTTGGTACTTGACATGATGCCAAAGAAGAAACCTAAGCACCAACCCAGTTACATACTCTTGGATATATGATGGTGTCCTGCCAGCAAGATATGCTAGGGCAACGGTAGGAGTAACCAAGCACTATCTGTTTGACTTAAGGTCCATTCCTTGTGTTGAAGCCCATAACCAACAATGCTTTGGTGACCAAGAACCTGAGAAGAGGTGGTCCAGGGTTGTAGTGTAAAAGCAAACATTACTGTTCTGAAACAAAACCCCCAAAGAACAAGGCAATAAACTGACTTCTGATGATATTCTGCTATACTCATAGATCAGTGCCTTGCTCAGTCAACATCAGAGAAGCTTCCTCCTGCAGCAGATGGGACCAAACACAGAGAGCCATAGCCAGACATTATGCAGAGAGTTAGAGACATGGAACACTCAATTTTAAATGTGATGTTCTCACAAACTTCCTGCCCTCATGGCTCAGGGAACCCTGCAGAAGAGGAGGCTGAAAGAGTGTCAGAGCAGAAAGAATTCAGGACACCAGCGAAACAAGGCCCCTTAAATCAACAGGATGGATGCACATATGAGGATGAAGGCCCCCTGACCTCGAATGCTATGCTATTAAGAAATGGAGGCCATCCTCTGCCTAAGGTGCTCATCTCTTATGACACCCACCCACCCACCCACCCACACATACCACCTACATAATTTGATTTATTCTCCTTTCTTTTGGAGATAGAGTATTATTGGTCTCAAACTCACCACAATCCTCCCTCCTCCGTTTCTCAGGTGCTGGAATTACAAGCGTGAAGCACCATGCTTAGCTGGACTATTTTCATTAATTCAACTTTTCAAAATAAATTATTTGGGTCTTCTAACACCCAGGGTAAATATACCTTAGAGGAAAAATTAGTGACACAATTTTAAGTAGTAAAAGGTAATGCCATTGCTCACTGGTGATTAACTTGCATTTATAAAGAAAACAATCTTTTTTTTATAAAGAAATAAATGCATTCTTATCTTTTGATAGGTGAAAAACTTTTATTATATTTTCTTTTATCTATCATCTATCTATCTATCTATCTATCTGTTTTTGTTTTTGGTTTTTGGTTTTTCTAGACAAGATTTCTCTGTGTAGCTTTGGAGCCTGTCCTGGCACTAACTCTGTAAACCAGGCTGGCCTCGAACTCATAGAGATCTGCCTGCTTCTGCCTCCCAAGTACTGGGATTAAAGGTGTGCAGCACCTTCGCCCAGCTCATTTATTTATTTATTTATTTATTTATTTATTTATTATTTGTGGGGAAGGATTTGACGGAGTTGTTTTTTTTTTTTCCTACCATATGGGTCCTGAAGAACAAACTCTGGTCCTCAGGTTTGGCAGCAATTGTCTTTACCCACTGAGATATCGTTTTAGCCCTTGATTTGCTATAAGGAGCTAAAAATACCCCGTTATTTCATGATTTTGACAGTCTCCAAGACCCATAACCGAGTCATGAAGAAGTGTTTATAAACCATTTTTTGGTTATATTCACTATGAAAGAGAACTTGTGGTTTATTTCTGACCATGTTTAATATTATTTGCAAGTTTATTATAAAACTTAACAATGTAACCAATTTTTAAATTAAAATGTTTTTATGGAGAAGTGAAAGCAGACTGTTAGATTGAAAATACAAATGATACATTTTCTGGATACTAACAGAATTCAAAGATCCATATGGGTCTTGTTGGAGAAAAGGCAAGTTAAAAACCCTAAATTGGATCCGGGACTGAAAAGCATAACCTATTTGCATGTCTTGTCCTTCTTTTTAAAGTCTATAGCCCTTCATCTGCCTCCACCATGTATAGAAGTGCAGAAGTTTCAGAAAGTAGGGCTGGAATCTGTGTCACCACTGTGCTTACGGCAGGAGGACAGACGTGCCTACTAATAGGAATTAGACAGGTCTCCAGGGAAGTTACTCAGAACATCTGACCACTACAAAACCACAAAGAGAGAAGTGTTGAAGCATCAATAGCAACATTAGGACAATGTGTTGCATCAACTTAGTGGGTTATTGCTATTTGCTGTTGTTGATACTACATTAGTGCTATAAAAAAACAAATATCCAGAGCCTCCCTTGCTGTTTACACCTGAAAGTACACAATCAGAAAGAAAATAACTTTAAGCAAGGGAACTTTCTGAGATATTGCAGTAAAGAGAATTATTCTCACAAATCACACTTCATTCTCTAGGGATAGTAAATTGCAGGGCAAACAACCTTGTAAATGTTTTCTGTTATCATGGGCATCTGTAGTGAGACAAAAGTGTTCAAAAGGCTCCCAGCAGGAAGGCCTCAAGAGGCCAGAGAACAAAATCTGTGAAACGACAGGGGGTGTGTGGAAAGGCTGAGCGAGTTCCCTTGGGATGAGGCTACTTAAACTGTAAGCCCATTGAAAAGATCATCCCTTTCCAAAATGTATATGTGTGTTATGACTCATACACAATAAAATACAAGCATTTCAATTGAATCTTTGAAGGACTCCGAGTCAGCACAGCATGGAGGTGCTTGCACACCCATGTTTGGGTAGCGGTCTTCAGCCTCGGTGTCTAACAGCAGAGAAATAGATAAAGAACATCTGGTATGTATAAGCAAAAGAGCTTTATTCATCCATAAAGACAAATGAAATTATGTGATTTATTGGAAAATGTATTTGACTGGAGATCATCATGTTAAAGTGAAATAAGCCAGACTCAGAAAGACAAATACCATGTTGTTTCTCATTTGTGGATTCTAGATATTATATAGATACAGACACAGACACACAGACACAGAGAGAGAGAGAGATGGAGAGGGAGGGAAGTAGGGAGGGGAGAAAGGGATGAGTGGGTTAAAGTACATGCTGTATATGAAGGAAATTGTCTATGAAACCAAATCCTAACTTTAATGACTATAGGCTAATAAAAAATATAGAAAAAGTAGCAAAAAGTTTTAGTATAGTATACACCCATGAAATTCCCACCGCTATCAAGAGGCATATCCATCACTTCAAAAGCTTCCCCGCTCTAATTTGTAATATCAGCTTCCTGCTTCTGTTCAAGTGGAACTTGTCATGAGAAAAGCACCATTTCCAGAATCTTAAGCAACTGTATTCATAAGATGTGTATCACTTTGTTTAGTTTTCAACTTCAGCAAAAATGTTTTTTTAGATTTATTCATATATAACAGTAGCTTACACTTCTTGTAATTTCCTGGGTCATTTCCCATTGTGTGGATATACTATAATTGCTTTGTCTACTTATCTATTGGTTATTGTTTTAGGTATTTCTCATTTTTTTCTTTTTTCTGCTATGAGCATTCAGATACAAGTGTTTCTGTAACATATGGTGAACACATACTTCTCCCCTGAGTAGTTGGCTATGGATGGAATACAGTGATCATTTATTTAATTTTTTTAGAGGCTTTTAGTTTTCAAAAGTGGTAGTAACCTTTTGATTCCTGACAACAGTGTGTGTATGAGGTTCTGGTTGTGTGCCAACACATAGCATGTTCAGAATATGTAATCTTAACTGTTTGTGTAACCCTAACGTGGTATCCCAGGCTGGGGTGGATTTGTACTTCCTTCCTGGCTAATGGTCTTCAGCAAGTTTCTACACCTGAGTATTCAGTTGTTCTAGAATTGGTTCCTAAAACGATGCCTCCCACTTCATTGAATGGTCCTTACACTTCTCTTCCTCATTTAAAAAGATTCTGGGGCCATGATCTACAGGCAGAACCAAACTTAGGTTGGCTTATTAAACAGGTGTTTGGAATGAAAAGCAAATACCTAGAGATAGACATTAAGTATAATTAAATGAAATTGGAAATTTTGATAGCTGGTGGTTGAAAAAAGTCTTGGAAGAGTAATGTCTAATTGGAATCTGGAAAGTACATCAGTGGATACGAAATGGAAATTGTTATTATGGAGAGTGTAAATCAGTCATGTTTCCTTAATTAAATCATTGCCTCCTTTCATCTCTACTCCTCTATATCTCTCATTAATGAATTATTTTAAATCACATTCCAGGCTTCATACAATATCATTCTCAAATATTTTAGAAGTTACTAAAAGTTAAGAATTTAAAAGATGCCATAAATAGCAAGCAACCATGCTATCATTAATATACTTGTAAGAACGGTGATTCCTGTTTCTTGTCATCCCACAAGTTCATTTACACAAACAATGAAGGGGATATTCTAGAACATCAGTTTTAATTCTTTCCATATATTCACATGAGAAGCCAAATTGCAAAGGTCTAGCAAATGATGCCATTGGTATTCATATAGGTACCCAAAATTCCACACGCAGGTGGTACTGACACCAGGCGGTTTCTACAATCAATGACTGTTGCTAAGAGTGGTTGGCACTGTTGAAATTGTGAAGCCTTTACCTTTGCCGCATGCCATGACTGTGGCTTCATCAAAGAACAAGGAGCTGAGCAACCCACAAATGCAGAACTTATAGTTTGCGAAACATAGCTAGCAGGCTGTTCTCCATATTGGGACATATTTGATCGTGGATAAACTTGACAAACGCATCATACTATACTGCTCATTTTTTTGTGCAGTATTTCTTCACACTCTTCTAAATCTTCTTCTTCACTTCTTTTTTTATGAACATCCATGGATCATACCAATCTGCTGCAAAGTAAACAAAGGCTGCTCTTCTTTTTTTTTGGCCAGGATGCTGCCCATGGTGCTCCTGGTGAAACTGGTCCATGGAGGAAAAATTCATGTGGCTGTGCATCACAACTACAACCTGGATCTGTCAGTTGAAAAGTGGTTTCTAAATGTCTTCTCTTCTGCATGAATTTATGCTGTATACAGCTTGTTCATAATTATGCTTTATGATGGTCTGCATTTTATACTTCTACCTAGGGCCATCTGCCATAATTGCCTCATTTTATATAAATGCTAAAGTTACTTCCTTTTCTCTCCTACTTATTGCTTTCTATAATATTAATTTGTTCTTAGATATATTTTATTTATGCCTATGAGTGGGTGTCTATCAGCTTGTATGCAAATGTGTGTGAGCCTCCATGGAGGCCTGTGCTCTGAATCTCCAGCTCGGCGGGGGTGAGGGGGGTTGGTGTGGGTATGCACCAAAGAAAACTTGTCAAGCAGTGGCTCCACCCCTGAGGGTATTTATTTAAGGTCTGGCCCACAGACTTCCTCTTGTGGGTTTCTCTTCTTCTCCTGGGCCCACACAGGGATCCTTTACTCAGATTAAACCTGGATTTATTCATTCTTAATTGGGCTCGGTTTGATTGGCTGTGCCGGCAGGGAGGCTTAATACCGGGGTACAGAAACTTTTCAGCTAGAAGAGGGTGTGTGATCCCCTGGAACTGGAGTTGCAGGTGGTCGGGAGGTGTCTCATATGAGTGGGTGGATCCGCTAGAAATGCAGAAAGTGCTTTAACTACTGAGTCCATTTTGCCATTGCCCAAAAGAGTTTCTTATGCCATTATATATCTAGTCCAACCCGTTTCCTCACAGCATCAAGTCTGAAGAAGACTCAGGTATGTCCCACACACTGAAATGAGAGGGTACATCTTTAAAATTTTAATATTAACAAGGATTTTATTAACTTTAATTTAAAGAAATAAGCAAACCCTCTTTTGTCTATCAAATAAACTGCCCAATCTATTAAATTTTTTTGTGTCATTTGGCGCATATTAACATGCTTTGGAATAAAACAACTGTAGTAGAAAAAAGCAATGTTACTATAAAAATTAGAAAATTAGAGTAAAGATATCCACACTGTCTAGTTCATCTACACTTTCTTTTAAAAATGAACTCAAACAATGAAAGAGAAAAATCTTTAAAAATAATGCCTGTATACCCTATTTACATTATAAATTGGCAAAGTATTTCACTAGTAAGAGAATATTTAGACAGTTTTTGGTTTTGAAGTTGGCACTTAAATATTTTCCTTGCCACTTCAAAAATGTATTAACAGAGCACCATATGCACAGATAGACAGTGTTTACTTAATCTTCCAAACTAACTATTCTCACTGAGGCTATTTGACTCCTGTTTATATAGACTGGGTTGCGGGGTACAGCCCATGCAGGAAGCCCATTAAGCTTTGCTGGAGCCTTCTGATGACTCCTGTGTCCTTTAAGGGCTGAGGTAATGTGTGTGGCTGACCGAACATTAAAATGGGAGTTGGACAGTTTGCCTGCTCCTATGGAAAAATTTCACTGTCTTCCCATAATGCCTCCTATTCTCGGCAAGCAATGATTTGATGCATCCCCACTGCCCGGCTGCTTAAATGATCTTAAAGCCTACAGGAAAACAAACAAACAAAAAAACTCTTAAAATTGATATATACTTTCAGTAAAGTAGCAGAATACAAAAATCAACCTATGAAAGCAGAAGTTTTTATATGTTCCAACAACAAATTTGCCAAGATAGAATTCAAAGAAAAAAAACCTCATTTAAAATATCTCCCAAAAGATATTATAACCCAAGAATAATTCTGACTAAATAGGTGAAATACAAAAAAAAATAGGTGAAATACATTTGTGATGATAACATAAAGATATTAGGAAAGACCCACGAGGGAGTGAAGAGGAAGAGGCGTTGAGACGGGTAAGGACAGACTATTTGGTATCACATGTGCTATGAAAAGGGGTGTTGGCTAGAAGTGGGAAAGTTTAATTGGATACGGGAGTGAGACAAAATAAGGATATATGAAAGTCATGTGGGACCCCAGGTCTTTTTAAACTAACTAAAGAATACAACAACCAAACAAGCAAGCAAGCAAATGGAATTTGAATGGAGGAACCCTGTGTCGAGGGATAATGCTGGTCCCAGAAGCTATAGATTATTAAACAAAATTTCCATGGCAGGCATGGGATACCTCCCTATGAGTTTCTGTTTACAGAGGTCCCAGAGGTTCTAAAAAGAAAATACGTTACTTTTGTTACTCTTGATTGTCTCCCTCATAACTAGAGGTTAAGACCCTATTGCTGAAGACACTTTGGTTGCCTGACTTACAGAAATCAATATCAAATGATTGGGAAGCTTCCTCCTGGCTGGCTATCTTTTTATCATGGCAGAAGGCTTGGGGGAAAAGGTCAAGGATCTTACCTAGTGGACCCTGAATGCTACAATACTGACCTGCTAGGCAAGATCCTGTCCTCTGCTGAGATAGCAGCATGCCTGTTACGGGAGCAGCCAAACACTTTTTAATTTAAGGGAAGTAAGGCTCCATAGTAGGAAATTCATGTCTGGCACTGTAAAGCCTGTTCAAAAGCTGCAGGGCACAAAGGTCTTTGTGTTCACAGATAAGCACTAGGGGATACTGAAATGCTAAACACACAGGTTTGTTCCTTCAAAGAAAGGAATTCATAATTTACCCAAGAAGCCTGGGAGCTGATGTGTGTTTAATAGTCTGGAGGTATTTGCCTGATCTGTGTGGCCAGAGACTAGGCCGGATCCTCCCCCAGACCCTTATAAATTTGGTGTTCCTCAGTCAATCTATAAAACCCATCTTTATGGTCTTTACAGAGAATTTCAGTGTCGTCGTGTCTGACCTGTATTTAGCTTGCTTTAATTCCTCAAAGAGATTTATATTTGCTTTGTTGTGAATGCAGATTTGAGTTAATTATCACCAGAATAGGTTTTTGCCAAATAGTGTTTGCTTAAAATATGCCCCAAATAAGCCACTCGGGGCCAGACTCTCGAAGCTTAAACCAACACCACCCACTCAGTCCCGTTGAACCAGACTGCCTTCCTGCTTTCCACAGATCATCTCTCTGCAGAACTTGAAGCTCACAGAGGCCTCTGCAAAAAGCCTATCTATGACTACGGAAGCTATCGACACTGATGAGGAATCTAGTACTGTTGCAATCAATGGACTCCAGACTCTAAGGGATAGGCGAAATATTTAATGTGACTGCAAACAGATAGGCATATAACTGCTCTGCTTACTCAGTGATTGCTATTCTTCATTTTATATAAATAAGTAATATGCAAAATTATATACTTATGGGAATAAAGAATGCACACAAGTCAAATTATTTTTTAAAATGAGTTAATTTTGTGTGTGTGTGTGGCACCAGATTAAACATAGGGCATCATGCTAACAGGCCAGTGTTCTGTCATTGAGCCCCAGCCCCAGTCCTTGTGTGAGTTTTTATAAAGTGTGATTTTTTTTCCGTAGGTTGAAAAGTTTATATGGTCACATTTTATTAGTTATATATTCATTTTGGTGAAACTTTTGCATAAAAACAAATCTCAAACTCAGTGGCTTTTGCTTTCCCAGAGGTGTTGAATGAGAGAGAATGGCGAAGTCAGGCAGCCGTAGCTGCATAAAACAAGTGGTTTTGGTGGCATTCACTCAAGCATCTCAGCTAGCTGGGCTCACTTGCTCCAGGTTGGGTGGATCTGCCTCAGGCCTCTCATTTCCCCCTGTGCATTGGTGAATCTCTGCTATAGTACTTGTAGAGGTGCAAAAGGCTGACACCAGTCATACGAATATTATTCAAGTCTTTGTGTCTGCTATACTCATCAAAATCCCACCAGCTAAATCAAGTGATCTGGCCAAGATCAGAGTTGCGAGAAAAGGTCAGCCTCTTTCCACAGTTAGAAGACCTTAGGGAATTATGTGGAAACTGGTGCAGGCGCAGGAAGGAGTGAGGACTGTAATTTACCCCCGTGACTTGGTTCCTACTCTCATTCAGGGCATAATGACAGTCCCCAAGGCAGGAGAGGGCATTAATTTGGGAATTAAAGAAACTTGGTTTCATCAACCTTTGTCTTGCCATTTATTTGCTCTCTGTTGTCAGCTCTGAAATGGGGTTGTAGAGCAGTTTCCTCCCAGTTGGAGCATCCCTTCCGGGACCGAGTGGTGAGGCTCCAGAGACTTGGCTAGTCAACAAACCTCACCTGTCGGGAAAAGCTGAACTTAACAAGATTCCCATGGGCCCTTCCCCAAGGTTGGGGAAGCAACGAACACTCACTGGGGAAGGAGGCAGACCTGTTAAAGTGCCGGGAGGAGATTCTCAGACTTGAGTTGTCTATAAGCCATGAGAAGAGTTTCAGGGGTGTAGCTGCCATTAGTCATTACACAATGTTGAGATGGGCTTTTTTGGTGATTGAATTGCATTTGAGTCATTTCTGCTCCTGTAAGTAATCCCACATCTACACTCCTGTAAGTAACCCATCCAAACTCCAGTTCACAACACTGGGCTTTTGTAAACTCATTTCTTTGGTCTGTCGTAGGTTCTCTGCTTGGGCTTAGTAGATGTGTATGTGTGTGTGTGTTGTCTCATTAGTAAATCTCACACAACATATGGGGATAATAGTAGTATGAATTTAAGATTACATAAAATCTTTGGAACTGGCAGGGGCTTCATGAGTGCTCGATCTCTTCTTTTGTAAACTGTTCTTTCTCCACATATTTTCACATCTTGCATCATGAGGCTGTTGTTTATCTATCATACTCATAATTTCTGTCTTTAACGAACCTCTCATCTGCTATTGTTTCTTGACATGAATCAAATGCCTACAGGGACTCTTTTAATTGTACAAAAGAGAAGCAAATGAAAGATACTGCTATTCTTCCCATGAGTAGTTCCCTCAATTATTTTAGAAACATGTTCATTGAAACTCCTCACATGAATATTTCCGACAGAACAGGAGTCTAAACTGGACTAAGATAGATTTGTGGCTTTCTAATGAAAATTGCATAACTAAAAATAAACACGAATTACTGGCACACCACAGTGATCCCTGGGCCTCAGAAGACTGAATTCTAAAATACCAGGGATGATTCACAGTGGCAGTGCATGAGGTGATGTGTTTGAAGCCGAATTGACATTATGGAGCTGGATGGAAACAAATCTGTTACCACGGTAGAACTGTCAAATTAACATCCCTTTCTAGAAGGAATGTTTGAAATACTGAAGAATATAGGTTTTTTTTTTAATGATGAAAAGATGTTTTGTAAGTTATTTGGAACGGAACAATGACACCAAATGAAAGTTCTCTTTAAGGCAAAGACAACAAAGTGGAGAAAACATTTCTCCCACACCTCTCCTTATCCCTTTGAGATAGGATCTCTTTAAATGTGGCTGTAGGCTGGTGGCAAGCAAGCTCCAGCAATTCTCCTCTGGTCCTCGAGTCTCACAGTCCTGGGTTAAGAACAGATTACCATTTATTCAATGTTGCTCTTAATGTCTGTGCTTCTGGGGTTATACATAGGAAGCGATCTCCTGTGCCCATCTGTTGTATGGTATTTCCCACTTTCTCTTCTATCCTTTTCAGTGTGTTCGGGCTGATATTGAGGTCTTTAATCCATTTGGACTTGAGTTTTGTGCACGGTGAAAGATGTGGGTCTATTTTCATTCTTCTACAGGTTGACATCCAGTTGTGCCAGCACCATTTGTTGAAGATGCTTTCTTTCTTCCATTGTATACTTTTAGCTCCTTTATCAAAAATGAGGTATTCATAGGTTTGTGGGTTAAAATCCGGGTCTTCTATACGATTCCATTGGTCGACTTCTCTGTTTTTATGCCAGTACCACACTGTTTTCATTACTGTAGCTCTGTAATAGAGTTTGAAGTCAGGGATGGTAATGCCTCCAGAAGATCCTTCATTGTATAGGATTGTTTTGGCTATCCTGGGTTTTTTGTTTTTCCATATAAAGTTGATTATTGTCCTCTCCAGATCTGTGAAGAATTTTGATGGGATCTTGATGGGGATTGCATTGAATCTATAAATTGCCTTAGGTAGAATTGCCATTTTTACTATGTTGATCCTCCCAATCCAAGAGCAAGGTAGATCCATCCATTTTTTGGTATCCTCAAAAAAAAAAAAAAAAAAAGAACAGATTACCACATTCAGCCTTTTATGTGGCTACTGTTATCCAAACTTAGAACCTCATACTCAGGTAGCAAACACACTAACCTACTGAACCAACTTTAAAGTCCTTGTAGATATTCCTACTGTCAAAGTTTAGGAGAAGAATGAGAAGAAGCCTTCAATGAGATTCAGTTGAAAAGGGCTGGTATTCAGCTATTTCACTCCTGGGCACATTGCCAAAGGATTCCACATCATACCATAGAGATACGCCAGTATTGCCCTGCTCCCAACAGCAAGGAATCAGAACCAGCCTAGATGCTCAGAGACAGATTCATAGACACTGAAAAGATGGCACATACACACAACACAATTTTCCTTTAGCTGAAAAGGAAGATGGAATTGTGAAAATTTCAGGAACATTGATGGATCTGGAAAGTATACTAAGTAATCTAAAGTCAGAAAGGTAAACTCAGTTCTTTTTCACATGTAGATTCTAGAGGAAATAGAGGAGGAGTGGATCTGGGAGAGATAGGAGGTGTGTGGGAGCGAGGGGAAACTGTGGTCAGCTTGTATTGTATAGAACAGAGCCTATTTTCAATAAGAAAGTGAAAACAGAAAGGGAAATAGTTTCTTAAATAACAAACACATGAATAAATCCTGGCAGAGCCACAGCACGGCCATCACGGGCACTTAACTTACAAATGACATGATTGTAAATATTTATCGCCTTGTGTATTGCAGGCGCTAAGTTATCAGACGGGATGCTGGTTAACTATGCTGGAGCAGAGTTCTGGAACTTCCTGATAGTGTCACACAGAGGCCTCTAGTCGCCCAAATACAATGAAGTCTGCGTGGGAGAGCCAAGGCAAATTTGCTAGAGGCTAACAGCAAGGCGGCACCGCAATCATTTTCAAACACCACGGAACCATTTCAATATTTTATTAACTGAATTGGTTCACGGTGCCTTCTGGCAGGATATCAGCCTGTATGTGAACTCAGAATGACAGGATACAAAACTGTAAATGTAATGCTATCCTGTTAAATCATATTTATACATAGAAAACTTACTGAAGCAGAGGCAGGCGGATCTCTGTGAGTTCGAGACCAGCCTGGTCTACAGAGCTAGTTCCAGGACAGGCTCCAAAGCGGCACAGAGAAACCCTGTCTCAAAAAAAAACCAAAAAAAAAAAAAAAAAAAAAAAGAAAAGAAAACTTACTGAAGATGGTGTTATGTTTCTTTTATTTTTGCCCACAGGGTATGCTGTGTGTTCTTTCAGTAGGAAAGTCGTTCATTTAACCCCAGAGAAACTGCGAAAATTATTTTCTAAACATTTCCTATTCTTTTTTCCCTTCTGCCTTTGAAATTTCTGTCATTAACTATCACAACTAATATTCAGTATCAGCCCTGAAAATTCGGTTTTCAATATCTTTTCATTTTTCTTCTCATGCTGCGGTTACTTCATCCTGTTCAATCAGGACAGCTCCTAGCATTCTTAGAACTCATTAATTTTCTTTTCTGTTGTGTTTATTGATCCTTTGTGCTTCTATCAATTTAAATAACCCTTTAACTCTGATACTTATAATTTTATTTTTAATTATACATTTTAAAATTATGAATTCATTATTTCTTGCATTATGTATTTCTTTACACTCATGTTTGTGTCACACTTACTATATAATGTTCAAGCTCTTTTCTAATGATTTTGATTTTATTTTCAACGATATAGTCTCCCATTTTTATGGTAATCTCTATTTTGGGTTGTGAATCTTCATTTTTTTAGAGGGTTGGCAGCTTTTTTTGACAACATATTTTGAATTTAATAAGAAGGAAACTGACCTTTTTATTATGCACACACTAGACCCCATCAGATCTGTAATTTGAATGGTTCTTTGTCTTTTGTTTGTGCAACAGTTTACTTTTCTAATCTAATTGTGAGACTTTTGTTTTGAGGAGCAGAAATGTCGCAAATTGTCATTTTCTTCATATCTCTTTATTAATTTTATGCTTGAAAACTATTTGCCACCCTTCGATAATTCCCAACATTTTCTGTAACTATAATGAAGCATATTTCTCATCCTTTAATCCTCTTGGAGGTTCAGGCCATCATTTATTGATTCCAGCTTTGGCTAGCAGTTGATGGAGATTGATAATTGAAGGTTCTTTTTAATTGTTGTTCTGTCAAAGCAGCATCAATTATATTTTATTCTGTAATAGCCCATAATTAGAAAAAAGCCACAAAATTTAATATGTGATAAGAATGTGCAATTATTGCTTCTTTTGAACATTAAACGCGCTTTTCTGAAGGAAGAGTAAAACCAATCAGCAGGCTTTAGTACTTCATATTTTTCTGCTCTCAGATTGGCACAAGTTACAAAGGTTTCACGGTAGAATACTATGTGTTTGTGTGTGAGGGGGAGGGGGCGTGTGACTGCCAATAAAAACCTTTTCGATAGGAGGCATGTGGTAGCACCACCTGACAAAGGACACACACAATTTTTAAGAGAAGTTTTAAATTCACATACAAAGTAAACAGCAAGCACAGAATCTTTGTACAACTTTCCTTGTGGTACCCAGTGTATTAACTTCTGCATGCATGTGGTTCCTTGACTGCACTTGGAAAATCAGGGATGACATGCCACTGTTCACTGAAGCACTTAATTTGTACGAGAGTTCACGTCTGTGTTGCAGAGTTCTTAAGCAGAGTTTAATTGCCTTAAGTGGGTTCCCCTCTGCTGCATTTAGTCATCCATTCCTCCCTTCCTGCTCTCAACTGCTAGCAATGTTCCATTGTTTCACTGTCCGCCCAGCTTCGTATTTCCCTCCAATGTCATATTTGCCTTTATGCACTGCTACCACCTTTTCAGACAGGTCTATCACACTTGTTAATATACGTTTAAGGATGCTCTGCGTCATAGTACATCCATGAACTGTCTACAACCTGAGACAGCTTGGAAAGGAATTCTAGAAACATCAAAACCAGAGTTTAGCACAGCTTCTTGGTAGCCAGCATTTTTTTTTTTCAAATGAGCTCTGTTTGCTGGCAGTGAGCAGGAGCACCAGGGCTCCTTTAAGAAAAGGCTTAGTGACTCAGTATAAGAAATGACAGCTCCCTGGTTTGTGCTGCCAGCACCAACTCTGGCTCTTTCAGGAGGCTGAGCACTTGAATGGGTTTGTAAGCAGAGTGCCACAACTTGCTTCATGGCACGACATAAACCCGCTGCATACCTGGAACTGGGGTGGTGTGCATGGTTCACAAAGGCCGTGAACATGCCTCCACCATGTTGGGCTGGGCAGAGCCAAAAAGGCAAAGCAGCCTTAGTCCTAGTTATGCTGATTAGCATTTTAAGAAAAGGTCCTGGTCAGAAAAGGATTACAGATGTGCAATAAAGACAAATTCAGATGGAAAAGACCCCTGAATGGGTCACAGTGTTGGGTAAGTGCACATAGGAGAGAGGGAAATAAAAGTATAGACAGTTATAATATAAAAAGTACAGGCAGTCGTAGATTAAAGGAATAAAGATAATAGAATAAATATTAAACTTGTAGAAAGAGTAATAGAGTAAGAAAAATAAGCCATGTTAGGATGGAATATACCCAGAATGTCTAGATTATGTATATTACTGTGGTTTCTTTGAATTTCTTGACTGTGAAGGAGCTAAGTACAGAGAGACATTTCATTGTACGGGCTACTAAGCTAACCCACTCTAATTAACTAGAATCATGTGGATAAATTATTTGTGGTTTCTGACACCTTATTACTTTTAATACATAAAAACTGCTTGCTACCTTTAATTTCTCAGTCATACCCATTCCTTTAATCTTTAGAATAATTCAAAGAAATGATTACTGGATTTCAAGGAGTGACGTGAGTAAAATGATCTTGCCCTTGAATTTTTTTTGTGTGTAGCTTGCATATGTGGGAACAAGTTGTTTCAATTAGAGTGTAAGTAAGAGTCCAGCGGTGGTGGCACACGCCTTTAATCCCAGCACTTGGGAGGCAGAGGCAGGCAGATCTCTGTGAGTTCGAGACCAGCCTGGTCTACAAGAGCTAGTTCCAGGACAGACTCCAAAGCCACAGAGAAACCCTGTCTCGAAAAACCAAAAACCAAAAACCAAAAAAAAAAAAAAAAAAAATAGAGTGCAGGTAAGGCAAGAAATGTCTGACAGGTGGCATTTAAGTGACATCTAAGTTTCTGGTCTCCACTATTCCCCATTATTCTTAAGGCCTCCTACTCTTTGCTTCTTTCCCTTGTAGCCTCCTCCTCTCTCCTTTGCTTTCTTCCTTGCTTGTTCTTTCTCTTTAGTGTTGCTCCACTTCATTATATTTAAACCTTCTTTTCCGTCTTCCTTTAAAAAACAAACAAAAACAAATCATCTCATCTTGCAATTCCGTGGGAAAGAAAAGATTTGAAGTTCTCTAATATCATTTTCTTCCAGAAAATTTTGAATGCACGAGTGAACATATGCAATGATGAACTTTTAATTAATTTGTCTATCAATCAACTTCAACCTATCAATATTTTGGTATTCGAATTTTATCTAGCATCTTCAGGCACATACATCTTAGCTACTGTTTTGTTAACAAGGAATCATTTAAAAGGAGCGGAATTCCAGACATATATTTCATCTGCAAATAATTTATACCTGAATTTTGTCATAAATTCTGAAATACTTTCTCTTAAGATATTTAACCTAGATAGGAGATATAGAAAAGCCTGGTGGCTTAAGTGGGGCTTACTCAAACATGGTATTTAACACTCTGGCAAGGATTCCAATGTGACCGAGAGAGGTAATGATAGGACAATTCTGAAGGGCCTAGAGAAAGTAGTACAGTGCCCAGGTCAGATTAAGATGCTGCTTCACTTGCTTAGGGAGATGGTAATGGAAGGAGGAGGAGGAGAAAAAAGAGGAGGACGAGGAGAAGGAGGAGGAGGAGGAGGAGGAGGAGGAGGAGGAGGACGGGGCTGTCTTTCAGCATTCCTAAACATTGTGGACTGAGGCATAATACTTGATGCTCTGTCCACCCCTTTGTGAAATCTGTGTTAGTTAGTAATATTCTCTTGAGTTGGGCTAATGTACCATCTTCAGCTGCATGGTAGGCCTCAAATAGTAAGATATTGTCCATTAGAATTTCCTTACTGTTAAGATCATCATCCATAAAGAAAACGCACACAGTGTCTGGCGATGGGGAATACTTAGTGAATGCTTCAGCCCATGCTGACATCCGTCCTTTTGTTTTGATTTCTTCTGACTTGGTGACAACTTCTTTATCTTCATGGACTTATTATATGAGAATCTAGTCACTCTTCAAATTGCTGATTTTTTTCTAACTCAAGCTAGATTTTTCTCCTAGGCAAAGAGTTAACTGTCTAATTGAAAATTTTAGCAATCTTATTTCTTGTTCTAACATATTTAAGGATTGCATTCTCAGAGTTCCGGCAATCCGGAAATCTGGTAAAATAAGAATTTCAGGGTTTTGTGTTAGGAGATTTAGATTCCTTAGGCTTATAATAAGAACCAAGGATATTCCTAACCTCTCATGCCCTTGAATTATTTGTGTTTGGTTGTAGCGGCGTAAACGAATGCAGACAGAGTGTAAAAATATATATATATAGCTTTAATGTAGAAATAGACTTACAGAACCACCGTTCCCGCGGAGACCAGGAAAGCAGAAGCGAGCGAGCGCTTGGAGCTTGCTCGCCAAATTTATAGGCAGACATTAGCCCGAGGCAAACACGCCCCCTAAGGGGCGGGACTTATCCCTACATCTCCCCTTTTTGTCTAAATAAGACAGAACTAAACCAAATACAACTACATACAATAACAACAAATAATAAATATAACAAACAATATTGAGAACAAAAGCTTTGCTAAACATTCTATCTCAAGGAGTCCAAATAATGTAAAGAGTAACTACAATTATATAATCTTCAACTCAGTCAAAGATCTGAGAAGGGAATAAACACTACTCAACAAACGAGATATATCCAAAATGTGCAACAATTGACAGAGACAACTGACTACCTGGGCAATCACCCAAAGTCTCGTTTACAATGTTGAGTCAACCAATTTTGGCTAAGGCCTAACATAACTGACATACCATTATTAAAGGCAAGGAACTTTTCAAAACTATCTTACCCTGTCTTGGCAGGATATGACAGTCCTGTTTTATCCATTGATGCACGCTCTGTATCTGTGTCAGTGGTTGAGGTATGGGCATTTCTTTGCCCAAAGGCCAGTTCTGCCAAATAGAAAGGCTCCAGGTGGAGTGTCTTTGGTGCTCAATATTCTCTCGGGAATAGAGCGGTGTTGCCAGGAGCAATTGTGTCTCACTATCACGAAACTCTGAGTTAGATTAAAGGCCATTTTCTACAGCTCTTTGAAGGGGTTGAAGATTATCTATCTATACTGAGTATAATCTCTATATATCCAAAGAACCTGATTAGTCTGATTATAAATGACAAACTTAGATGACTATTTATCTATATAATTCTCAATATCTATCTAACTTAAAGACTAAGACAATAAACAACTGTGTAACAAATGAGGATAATGACCTCCAAATATAAACACTGTACAAATATACATTGCAATATGGCAAATATACATCAATACACAAACATTATATAAGTATCTTAATCAGAGGTAGAAATGTACATTGCAATATGGTAAATATATACAATATATATATCAATACAATATATGTAAATACATAAAAATGTTTTAAACAGACATAGAAACATGCATGCATACAATAGTCCATATAATTTAACTTTGTTTCAATATACAAGAATTGATACCAATATATTTGTCTAAAAGCAGTAACTCACAATTATAAATCTATTATCCCATCATTCTCTCTTTTTTTTTTTTTTTCAAAATGATCCTTGAGCTTATAAAATTCCTCCCCCAACCTCCCAACCCCTAAATGATGTCCCTAAACCCAGGGGTAAACTTTACTGGGAGAGGGGACGTCGTCCTCTAGAATTACTTCCAGCTGTCATGGGGGCGACGTTCTTTCTGGGGGATCCTGTGAAAGTAAAATGATGGTTAAATTTCAAGATCAATGTCTTTTAAAATTGCAAATAGTCTCTGAGTATTTTGTGGAGGTCTGGCCAGAATGTTGTACAAGATGTGCACCATTTCAGCTAACCAAGTTGGGATCGTCTTGTGCAGCTGGTATCCAAAACAGGTCTTGTAGTAGCGCTATCAGTATCATGACGTCATATCAACCAGGTAGAGTTGTTGTTGTGGGGCCCCATCTTCTTCCTGGAAACTTCAAATGTCACTTCAGGAAAAACTCATTGTTCATTGTGAAAAACTTAAACATTAATCATATAGACATATATAGACATACATATATATTCAATGAAAGGCATGATAGATATATTCAATGAAAAGTATGATAGATATGAAGAAAAGCAAAGATGTTTTTTAAGCTCATATTTCTTTCTGTCCCATATCATGGCTCTTGACATGAGACAGAAACTCCAGAAACTCTGGGTTTTTCTCTTACTAACAGGCTTGGAATTGGAGAGGGACTGAGCCAGAGTCCAACTTCAAAACCAGCTCTATATATTTATAAAGAAATGTTTAATAAGACATGTATATAAAAATTAATACTTACAAAATGTGTCCATCCATCAGTTATTAAATATTCAGGGTCCCTAAATTTCTTTGAAGATGAGTATTTTCCTGTGGAGATAAGAAAAGAACCCTGCCCCCAACCAATCTGTATTTCTTACCATCAGTCTGCTCACCATCCTTGCGCAAGAATTGTTATTTATCTTTTCCAAGTGGCTTCTCTTCTTCAAACCGAACCTTTATTAATTTTGATGGTATCCACAATTTTTCCTCACCTGTGGAGATAAGAGCAAAACCCCTTCCCCAACGTAGCACATCTCCTGGCTTCCATTGTGAGGTCAGCACATCCTTGAAATAAACTGGTTGATTTAGTTCAGTAGACTTTTCCATTGTCCAATGTCTTTCTGCAGCTGTTATTCCCTTCTCATTAGTGTTGAGAAAATTCAAGGTTAACAAAGCATTATGTAGCCTATTTCTGGGGGTGTTTTCCACCCCTTTCTGTTTGTTCAACATATCTTTTATAGTTCGATTTGATCTTTCTATGACTGCTTGACCTGTAGGATTGTATGGTATACCTGTAACATGCTTGATATTGTAATAATCAAAAAACCGTTTCATTTTCCTAGAAACATAAGCAGGACCATTGTCTGTTTTTATTTGTGTAGGTATACCCATGATAGCCATGACTTCTAATAAATGAGTGATTACTGAATCAGCTTTTTCTGAACTTAAAGCAGTTGCCCACTGAAAGCCTGAATAAGTGTCAATGGTGTGATGAACATATTTTAATTTGCCAAATTCTGCAAAGTGGAACACATCCATCTGCCAGATTTCATTCCTTTGGGTGCCCTTTGGATTAGCCCCTGCAGGCAGTGGCGTTTGGTTATAGAAAGAGCAAGTAGGGCATTTCTTTACAATCTCCTTAGCTTGTTGCCATGTAATTGAAAACTCTTTCTTCAAACCTTTGCTATTGACATGATGTTTTTTATGAAATTCAGAGGCTTGTAGCACACTACCAATCAATAATTGATCAATTTCTGCATTACCTTGTGCTAGAGGACCTGGCAGACCCGTATGGGATCGGATGTGTGTTATGTATATAGGGCAAAGCCTGTTCCTGATCAAATCTTGAACCTGGAGGAACAATGAGGTTAGTTCAGTATCATCAGGTATAAATTCAGCAGTTTCAATATGTAAAATAACTCTTTCTGCGTATTGTGAATCTGTAACTATATTAATAGGTTCTTTAAAATCCCTTAGCACCATAAGAATGGCATATAATTCCGCCTTCTGGACAGAATTATATGTACTTTGTTCCACCTTATCCAAGTCTTCTGATTTGTAACCTGCCTTCCCTGATTTATTGGCATCAGTATAGAATGTACGGGCTCCAGTTATTGGAGCATCACGGACGATTCGAGGAAGAATCCAAGAAGTTCTCTTTATGAAGTTAAGCCTCTTGCTTTTTGGATAGTTGTTATTAATGTCTCCCAAAAAATTAGCACAAGCTCTTTGCCGTGGTTCATTATCTTCCCATAATTTCTTTAGTTCATCAGCAGTGAAAGGCACTATAATTTCTGCTGGGTCTATGCCTGCTAGTTGACGAAGTCTCAGCTTGCCTTTTATAATTAACTCAGAGACTTTTTCCACATAAGTTTTCAGTTTCTTACTTGGTTTATGTGGTAAAAAGATCCATTCCAAAATAATATCATCTCTCTGCATTAAAATTCCTGTAGGAGAAATTTTTGATGGTAATATGACGAGAATACAATCAAGCTCTGGATTCACCCTGTCCACATGTGCCTGTTGTAATTTTTCCTCAATCATTGTCAGTTCCTTTTCTGCTTCAGCTGTTAATTCTCTGGGACTGTTTAAATCTTTATCACCATCCAAGGTTTTGTTCAAATGAATTATTAAATCAGGTGTTATTCCAATAGCTGGTCGTAGACTGGAAATGTCTCCTAACAGTCTTTGAAAGTCATTAAGAGTCCGTAGGCGATCTCTCCTAATTTGTGCTTTTTGTGTCTTAATTTTTTGCAAACCTATTTTATAACCTAAATAATTAACAGAATCTCCCTTCTGAATCTTTTCAGGAGCTATTTGCAATCCCCATTTAGGTAAAAGTATCTTTATTTCTTCAAACAGTCTGTTCAAGGTATCCATGTTTGAATCGGATAACAAGATGTCGTCCATGTAATGGTATACTATAGATTTGGGAAATTTCTTGCGTATTATTTGCAATGGTTGGTTCACAAAATATTGGCACAGGGAGGGGCTATTTAACATACCCTGGGGGAGAACGGTCCAGTGGTACCTCCTCGAAGGTTGAGAATTGTTATAAGTAGGCACTGTGAAGGCAAATTTTTCTCTATCTTCTTTTTGCAAAGGTATAGTGAAAAAACAATCCTTTAAATCAATAACTATAAGAGGCCATCCTTTTGGTAATAAAGAGGGCAAAGGAATTCCAGATTGCAGAGGGCCCATAGGTTGAATAACCTTGTTGATGGCCCTGAGATCTGTCACCATTCTCCATTTACCTGATTTTTTCTTAACCACAAATACAGGAGAATTCCAAGGGCTGGTAGATTCTTCTATATGCCCAGCATCTAATTGTTCTTGTACCAGCTGTTCTAAAGCCTGTAACTTTTCCTCAGCTAAAGGCCATTGCTTTGTCCATATTGGTTTCTCAGTCAACCATTTTAGAGGCAAGGCTGTTGGTATCTCTGAAGGGACATCAATTGCTTGTTCTTGTACAGCCCGAATGGCCGGTTTTCTCCGTTTGTAATATCTTTTAATATTATTCTCAGAAATATAGGCTCTAGATTTAGCAGGAATGTTAATTTCGGTATTCCATTGTTGTAATAGGTCACGACCCCATAAATTCATTGCGATATTGGCTACATATGGCTTTAATTTTCCTATTTGTCCCTCTGGCCCTATACATTCAACCCATCTCGTGCTCTGCCTTACTCGAGATAGGGTTCCAATTCCCAGGAGCTGAACATTTACATTCTGAAGAGGCCAATACGGATGCCAAGATTCTGGGGTAATGATACTTACATCAGCACCTGTGTCCAGCAGGCCAGTAATAAAAATGCCATTTACACACACTCTCAGTTTAGGTCTTTGATCATTTATAGAAGTTTGCCAAAACACACATAACTTATCTTTCTGATCATTATTGCTTGTAACAGTAGGCATGGGGCTTCCTAATTGTCCTGATGAGGCACGTTCTCTGCAGAAACTGGATATGACTGAACCATGTTTGCCATGGGGGCCTTTGAGGCCCCCCCTCTCACGTTTCCCGGCTGTATCAGGTTGCCTTGTCTATCTCTTGTAGACCTGCATTCATTCGTCCAATGTCTGCCCTTTCCACATCTTCTACATAAACCTGAAGGCTGAGTCCTCCTATTTCTGTTATTTCTAGAAGATGCATTATTATTATTATTATTATTATTATTATTTCTGAAAGATGCATTATTATTATAATTATTATTATTATTATTTCTGAAAACCCGTTGTCTACAATTCCTTTTCATATGACCCATTTTGCCACAATTAAAACATTTGGTATTCTGGTGTCTCCTTTTACCATTGGAAATTGCTTCTTCTACCCATGCTTCAGTACCATAATCAAATGTATCAACATTGAGTGTATGCAAGACCCATTCTTCCAAAGGCGCTGATCTGAGTTTTAAAGGCCCCAAAATCCTTTTGCATTCCACATTTGCATTTTCATAAGCCAAAGACTCAATCATTATACGTCTTGCTTCTGGGTCAGATATCCCTATTTGTACAGCCTTAGTTAATCTTTGTAAAAAGTCACTAAAGGGTTCGCTCTGACCCTGTTTAACTCTGACAAATGATTCCATTCTCTGTCCTGGGTCTTGTACCCTGTCCCAAGCCCTTAAGGCTGCTGTAGTACACATGGAGAGTGTGTTTTCATCCAAATTAGCTTGTTCCTGAGGATCGGAAAAGGGCCCTTCACCTAGAATTTGATCTAGGGAAATGTCAATTCCCTTCGCCTTTTCCTGCTGTTCTAAGAGTCTAGCCTCTTGCCTGAATAAGCATTTCCATTTCAATTGCGGTCCACTCTCGAGTACCGCAGAGCTCAGCTGGAGCCAGTCCGAGGGGGTTGCTCTGCTTGTCGTGGCCCAAGATTTTAGCATCTCTTTAACAAAAGAGGCTTGCATCCCAAAAGTCATGACAGCCTGTTTTATTTCCTTGAGATCATTCATACGGACAGGCTCCCATGTATCCTCCTTGATGACCCTAGGGTTTTTGGAACCAATCACCTTCTCTGTTGTTATTACTGGAAAGGCAGGTAGAGCTGTAGGTAGAGCTTTGTGGAAATTGTCCCGGAGAGACTTACCCACAGATGTAGTTAAAATTTGCCTTTCTACCCTTTGCTCTTCTTCATCAGAATTTAGAAATTCCTCAATCTTTTCAATTCTATTCACCATTGCCTTCTGCAATGTCTGAATCTCCTGTCCAGAATTATGTTCCAAAGCCTTCATTGAGGATTCTAATGTATGAAGTTTGTCCGTTAGAGATAACATCTCATCTTTGGACATAATTTTTATGGCATAAACCGTGCCTTCTTGTATTGACAATCTTTCTGTCAATCTGTCATAAGCTTTAGACAAAATCCGATTGTCACATTCAGCAGTTTTGATTCTCTCAGTTAATGTTTCATTTCCTACAGAAAGGGACTGAATCTTATGGTCCAGATCAGCTGTTCCCTCTTCCATAGTAATGAATTTCTCCTTAACATCAGCCTGAAGAACTTCAACCTGATTCTTGAGAAGATTGTTATCAGCCTGGAGAACTTCAAACTGATTCTTGAGAAGATTGTTATCAGCCTGGAGAACTTCAAACCGATTTTTGAGAAGATTGTTGTCATTCTCAATTGTTTTTAAGCGTTCAATCTCTACCTTAAGAATCCTGGATTCGCCTCGTAAAGACTTTATCATATTTCTATTATCAAACCATTTGGTGCCAATGAAAACTACGAATCCCAGAAGGATCCATATATGTGGGGTGATAGACACCTCTTGTAAAATCTCCCACATGGTACAATTAAAAAAATCATTAAATTCTTGAACAGTAATGTGTTCAGACATTTTATTTATAAAAGAAAATTTTTTTACCTGCAATGATCGGTTCCTGCCAGTGGTGGTCTCTGTGTTTTTGGAGCCTGTCCTAGAACTAGCTCTTGTAGACCAGGCTGGCCTTGAACTCACAGAGATCCGCCTGTCTCTGCCTCCCAAGTGCTGGGATTGAAGGCGTGCACTACCAAGGCCTGGCAGGCCTCAAACTCACAGAGATCTGCCTGCCTCTGCTTCCCAAGTGCTGGGATTAAAGGCGTGCTCTACCACTGCCTGGCCGGCCTCAAACTTGTGATCCTCCTGCCTCTGCCTCCTTCAGCAAATCCTACCGGCGTGCGCCACCACAACCGGCCAAGTCACTTTGTAACAGACCAAATCTGCCGCTGTGGCAGCTTTTGTTGCAAAACCGCAAGTACTTGAGCTTCTGCTAATTCAGGCAGTGGGGTTCCGCTGCAAAACTTAGCCAAGGCAGGCAGAATGGGCCTGTGTCGCCGAGTGTGTCTCGGACTCGGCACTGGGGCCGGAGTCACGAACTGAAAAACAGCACCCGGGAGGGTGCTGTGTTAGCTAGCGGGCTACCCGCTTGAGTCGGGGGCAAAATAGCCCGACGTTGGACGCCAAAATGTAGCGGCGTAAACGAATGCAGACAGAGTGTAAAAATATATATATATAGCTTTAATATAGAAATAGACTTACAGAACCACCGTTCCCGCGGAGACCAGGAAAGCAGAAGCGAGCGAGCGCTTGGAGCTTGCTCGCCAAATTTATAGGCAGACATTAGCCCGAGGCAAACACGCCCCCTAAGGGGCGGGACTTATCCCTACTTTTGGTTTTCCCAAGTCTTAAAAATGTGTGGAAAAATATTTATCTCAATCAGTTATAGCTAGGTTTCAGTGTGTTAACCCATGTAAGGTTCTTGATATGCCTATTGTAGAGTCAATGGTAAATACATTATTATTACTATTGTTTAAGTAATACCTCAGGTCAGAGTTCCTGTGTGGAAGACATTTTTTTTTTCTGGTTCTCATGGGTCAAGATCTTTGTGTCAGAGTGCATCTAAACTTAATCATTAATTATGGTCTTGGTTTAGATTTTTGTTGTGGATAAAAGAAGCTATTTGCTGGTTTATATTGTAGTGCTGCCTCATTACCCTCTTGGGAGCCATAGGAAAGTATGTAAAGTTCACATGACACAGGAATAATTAAGGTTGTTTTGGTACAGATGATATTGCTTCCACCTTTGGAGAAATATTAACTTGAATTATAAATTGCACCCCTCTTAACTTGACACATTTGTTGTAGCAGTCTAATTATCTTCATTGTCTGTCATTTCCTTTTCTGATTTTTCCCCTATTCCTTACTAATCTTAAATTATAAACATTGTGGAGATTTTATGTAGGGATGAAGCGGTTCATCTAGTGAGTAGGTGTGAATTTCTGTGATTTCCGAGTCTAAAGTGGAAGGGAGAGTTGGCCAGTACAACCAGCAATACTTCAGGACGCAGACATAATTTTTAAAAAAGATTTATTTTATTTTAAATTATGTGTATGATGTGCCTACAAGTGGAAGAGTTTGGGATGGCAAAGGCATTAGATCTCCTGGGGGCTAGAATTCCAGGTGGTTGTGAGATGTTGGATGTGGGAATCAAACTCAGGACTTCCGAAAGAGCAGTGCCTGCTCTTAACCACTGAGCCAATTCAGCTCAGATATGAAATTTAAAGCAGAAGATCTTTAGAAAAAAGCACCGGTGGCTTGTGTTACTATGTTAGCATTAACTGGGGAAGGGAATAGAGGTTTTCATATGGGTAAGAGGAAATGGAAGAGGGATGGAGGATTCGGATCAGGGAGTCAGACAGTACAAGCTCTGACATAAATCACGTGATTTAGTTTTCTTGATTGGGATTTTATTGAGTCTTTATTCAGGTTCTAAGATTCTATTTTAATAGGTCTTTGGTGGCACTTGAGAAGCCATTTACTTAAAAAGATTTCCAAATGGTTTTCATGATCACCGGATTTGGGAACTACAGTAGCTTGGGTAACTGTTTCTCAAAGTCCCCATGTTAAAGGCTTGTTCCCTACTTTTGGTGTGACTGACAGACAGTGGAAACTGAAGAGATGGCCTTAGAAGAAAAGCTTTAACTTCTTGGAGGATACCTCCAATGGGGACAGGGAGACTGTGTCTTTGTTGTTCCCTTTTTTAGTTCTTAGCCATGAAGTGAGCACATGCATTTTTCTCATCTTAAATAAAATACTTTGCATACTTCATCCTACTCTTGCTTTTAAATATTGATATATACTGCTTTCCACCAGCTCAAATACCATGAACCCATAAATTATTAACTGAAATCTCCAGGAAAGCCAAATTTTCTGTGTATATATCATTTCAGTTATTTGCCAGAGTGTTGGAAAGCCTTTTAACACAAGTCATTACCAGATCTTTATTGTATTGGCAGTGTGTCTCCCCCAACCCCCAGCACCATTATCTTAATGCAAGCACTCTTATTTGCTAAGAGGGTGGTGGGGAGTTTGAAGCTTGATTGCAACCCTTGCCTTGTGGTACTCAGAAGAAGGCAATCAATTTTACCTTCTCCTGTGTTAACCACACTGCTAAAGCTAAGTCAGTTAGTGCCCAAGCTGCAGATGGCCTTTCCTTCGATCAGCTGGTCCAGGAGGGGATAAGCACTTTACTGAAGTAGGACTGGCAAGCCTCTTCTGATAGTTTAACCTGAGGCTCAGAGAACAAAGATATAGCTTTATTTATTTTTTTCTGCTTAAACTTCTGATTGTTGTATTTTTCTCTAGGAAGTGAGAATCAAGAAAAATGTATAATAAAATTGACACAAGACAGAGAAATGTAGTCCTTCTAGTGTTATTTTGAGGATTCTCGCAGCTGTGATCTTACTTCATGGGACCAGTGGAGCCAAGTTTTCAGGACAGCATTAGTTTTATGAGGCATGATTTTGACCTTCTGCTTCTGAAACGGTTCATGATTAATTTAAAATTCCCAAGCTCCCCAAACTATCACAATGGAGGATTTTTTCCAAACATACCTTTCCAGTCTTGAAAACCTGTGAATACATTATGTCCCATGGCAAAAGAGACTGTAGAGGTAGTTAAAGTTTGGAAATGTATCCTGGATTCTCTGGGTAGATCTAGTACGACCATACAGGTTCTGGTGAGACAAAGTAAGAAAAGAGTAAGAAGGTAGAGAAATGTGTGGCAGATGCAGAAACCAGATAAAGAAGGAGACCCACAGGGCTGGAGAGATGGTTCAGTTGTTAATGGCTAGGCTGACAAACAAAACTATTAGAGACACATGAGCCAAGAAATGGAGATGGCCTCTGAATGGTAACAATGGCAAGGAAAGAGTCTATTCTCTAAAGCCTCCAAAAGGACAAAACTCATCCTTTCCCTTTTATTGAAAATGGACATTTTTCCTCACATAATATCTTCTGATTGTGATTTTCCCTCATTTTACTGTAGATGGGAATGCTGTCCTGCCCAGTCCTGCAGCCATTCAATCCCCCCAAAATACACAGGAGCTTATATTAATTATAAACTATTTGATCTATTGCTCAGGCTTATTATTAACTAGCTCTTACAACTTAAATTAATCCATTATTCTTATCTATGTTTAGCTACATAGCTTGGCATATTTTCTCAACAAGCCCTTTTCATTTTGCTCTTTTTACATTTGGCTTGTGACTGTGTATCTGCCCTTCCTCTTCCCAGAATTCTCTTAGTCTCATCGCCCAAGCCATATGGGTGGGAAGATGAAACCCTGCTGACAGACTTGAACCAATTGAGATTCACTCATTGAGTCTAGGGCAGAAATTAGGAATAGTCTCTTCTGAAATGCTGGCCTTTAGATGGGAGAATGAATGGGTTTGGGGAAGACTGGGAACTAAATGCTGCCTGCTGCTGCATATATATTAGATTTTAAGCTCCACCATGCTGTTAGCAGTTGGAATAAAGACTCCAGTTCTACATTATACTAAAAGAATTCCAGAGTTCTTTGGAATTCAGCAATCAGTAAAAAATATGCGAAGGGAGTGATTTGGTAATCAAAAAATATAAAGCAGGTCTAGCTAACTCTGCAATGCTTGTAAAAACAATAAGCATTTCCAAGATTCCATACTGATATTGAAATCTAATAGTTTCCAAGGAAAGTGTTCAACAATTTTGCATTTCTGTTTTTTTTTCAGTCCTATTAGGTAAATTCTCTATACAAGGATTTATTTAATCATTGCATCTTAATTCTCCTAATCAATTTCTCTACTGATTGATGGACACAATTCATCATATGCTTAAAAATGAGTTATCATCATTCCTTTATTCTATTTTGATTTCATTTCTCTATTTTCCCCTAAGTATGTTAGTGATTATAGACCACGTTAAAAAGCCCAGTTTCCATTCTCACGAAAGCCCACAGAAAAGTAGTCTGGAACTTTATTTCAGAAAGTGAAAGAGATTATCTTTCCACGGCCTCAGGCCATTGGCTAAACTTCTGCTAAAATCACACAGGTAAGGTAGGCGAAGACACAGTAAACTATCCCTGGATATCAGCAGCTGAAAACAGAAACTGTTGTTTCTCATTGCAGCTGTTTTGTTTTTTCATTGTTGTTTATTTTTTTTTCTTTTGCTTATTCCACATATTTACAGAAGGGCAGCAGAGGTCTGGGGCTTGGTTCATGTTAGTGACCAAGGGACATGGAATGATGAAGCACCTGCCATCTCAACGCAATATAGAGTTGGGGAACTATGGATGAATCGTCTTGTAAAGTCTCTTCAGAAGCTACATTACAACACACACACACACACACACACACACACACTCCAACCGCATTCAGAAGAAATAGAGTGAGCTGGTCTTTTACCCTATTTACCTTACTGTTATTACTTTTGCCTGCAGAAACTAGACTTCAGCTAGGTTTATTTAAGCTTAAACAACCACTTAAGATTGGGCAAAATATTCTGTATATGTCTGTTAGATTATTTGCTTTGCTTTTTTATTAAGGATCCAAATTCAAGAACTCATGTTTGTTTGCCAAGTACTTCAATGGCTGCGAAATCTCTGCAGCTCCTAGACTTAATTTTTAAACTTAACTGTTTAGTATAATTTTTTAAATTTTATGACATTATTTGTATCTATAATATTTAATAGTCACTCACTGCTTCCTACTATGTATAATACTAGTTTAAGCGTACCCTGAAAACCTGTACATTAGCCTCTAAGTTCACCCCAAATATCTGCATGATTATAAACCCAATTCTTGTGAACTAACAGGAATTTCTTGGAAATGAATGACTGATATACACGAGGCTCATAAGTTTGGATAAAAACCACCAACCATCCCTCATATGAGTAAATCCCGAACAGGAAGGTCCTAATACCCAAGCTATCAGTTTGTGTACACAGCAGAATGAAGTATCTCTTTTCCCAAGAAGAAGGAAAAAATGAATTTTCTTGTCCAGTTTAAAAATTCATGCAGTTTGGATAAAATCTAGAGGAAGAGAAAAAAAAAAACCCTAGACTTCACAAGAGTAGAGGAAAATAAAACTTACTTCACATTTTAGCAATACATGTTTTCCCAGGCATTATTTTATTTTATATTTGTTTATATTATTTTATTTCATTTTGTTTTGTTTTGTTTGAGAAAAGGTCTTTTGGGGTCCAGGTTGGTTTCAAACTTACTATATAACTGAGGCTGACCTTGAACCTCCAATCCTCACGTGTGTCCATCTCCCAAGTGATGGGATTACAGGTATACACCACAGTGCCTGGTTGAGAGCCATTTATATACACCCAGAAATTTCACAGTCTGGTTTTTAAATTTTTATCATGCCCATTAAAGTCACCAAAAAAGATACTAGTGACCTCATACTTGTTATCATCTGCTGTGACTATAATTTATTATTGGATATTTAAGATCTGTCATTGCTATTATAAATAATGTTGTGATAAACATCCTTTTATATAAATCTCTGTAAGTATGACTTTCAGTGTGCCATCTGTCCCCTGGAGCCACCTGATTGGTGACATCTACCTTCACCAACTGACAGTGGACATGTGGCGCTAAAACTCTGCAGCCAGAACTTGTCAAGAAGACAAATAGGGAAGCAGTGACCTGTCTCACATCCATAAACAGACAGGGTAAAAACTATGATTTTTCAGGCCATTTGTTTGGTTAGAAGTAGGATGCCTCATTGATTCTGCTTGCAGTGTATTCCCAAAGAACAAACGTGACCTGAGGGGGAACCGGCCATTTGGAATTCAATTAATCAAGCTTTGAGGCAGTTTGGTACCCAAGGCCAATTAGAATCATTACACTCCATCAACTTCTCATTGAGGATTAGGATTTAGACAAGGATGGGATGAGGTGTAGCTTGTGACCGATCTCTTGGAAACAACAGAGAAGCTCAACCTTCAAAGCAAAGCAGATTGAATGTTGTGGAAGTCTTTTGTAGAAAGGGGGAAAACATCTAAAAGGCTGAGATCTTTACTAAAGATTGAGAGAGAAACCTTTCAGTTATGCTGCAATATCATGCCATTGGAGTACTGGGAATTTTAAGATCCTATGTATACAGCATCCCAAAGGCCTTGACAAACTCATACAGTCCTTTAAATGGGGGAGTTCAGTTATTTTGTCCGCACACTGCAGAATCAACAAAATCAAAATCTATATTTAAATAAAAGACCTGATTTAATCTTCAGCCATCCAGGCGATACACAGAGATGCTCAGCACTCGTCTCCATTAGCGTTGGAGGATAAAGCTCTTGCTTTGATATAGAATTTACTTAATCTTCTAGGGCAGAGTTGGAGATTCCCAATCTAAATTCCAGGTATTTAATATGCTCTGGAGCTGCTCTCAGCTTCGCGATAATTTTATTACCAGTTCTTAACACCTATTGTACTAAATTGCTGTATTAATATTAATATCGGGGTGTGAAGAATTCAACTGGTAAATGGTATGTAAATTAGCTTAATGCAGACTAAGAAAGTTCTTTGAGACAAAAGTAACTGGAGAGGTAAAAGATCAGGTAGTCATCATTAAAAGGGACAATTTTTGTAAAGAAAAGAAAAATACTTCAAAGTAAGTGTGACTTGTTTTCAGCCAAAAGGATGCTATTTCTGGTGTGATCTTTGATTATGCTATGGACAACAGACAGGGAACTTTAAAAAGATTTGCCGTATTTTTAATGATCCGTATACATGTGTGTCTCCGTGTGGGTTTGTACATGTGGATGTAGGTGCCCAAGGGAGTCCCAGAAAAGAGTGGGTCGTGTCTAGGCATTTACAGAAAGAAGAGATGAACAGGGCTATGGAGGGATGCAGGCAGGCATGCATCCTTAAACCGAAAAATGTCAAGGACTGCCGGCAATTATTGGAAGCCAGAAGAGGCAAGGATGGATTTTAGGTTTTCAGAGAAACTGGTCCTTAAGACATCCTACTTCAGACTGCTAGCATGCGGAACTGTCAGAGAATAGATGGTTGTTGTCTCAGGCAACCAGTGTGTAACCCTTGCTTATGACAGCCCCTGCTTTCACTATGTTGTGTCAAATTTATTTCTGCTTTCATTAACTAAGTCTGGAACAGATCACATAGATTTCCAGTCACTCTCTGTTTTTAAAAGTTGGTTCGGGTTTGGTATTCCATCTCATAGCTGATGTTCATTTTATAAACTAGCTTCACCTGTGGCTATCACTTGCTTGTCTTTCTCTGTGTGTTCATTTAATCAGAACTGTGATGCTTGGCAGTTTTCCAGTCCTTCTCTGTGCCTTGGGACCGAGGTTCTGAAAGGGTCATTCCTATCTTACCCCTACTTCACTATCCTCTCCCGCTTTCTCTGAGTGCTCAGCCATTCTGGTAAGCATCTCTGGCTTTCAGCACTAGATGGGAAGTGCTCTCAGCTCATGGAAGAGAGAAGTGCTTAAAGCATGAACCAGCACCTTCATGACCCTCTTAGAAACCTCATCACCACCGACAGTGCGACTTCCCATGGCATGCAGCAGGTCCTCACTATTTGGTCACAGGGAAGTGGCTTCCCAAAGTGGCAGAGCTGTTGGTCATGGCTCCACCCTCTCTGAATTTGGTTTTTCAGGGAAACGAAAACTGAAGACTTTTCGGAAGCCTTAGTTGAATGCTCCTGACCACAGCTGTCAGTCATCACTCGAATGCTTTGGACCACAACCACAGTACCTCTTCTGTCTGAGCTGAACCCCCTTGCACATAGCATGTATCTCTTTATAACCCAGTAATTGTTTACAGCTGCCTGCCTCTCTACCTTCCAAGGCAGCTGGGCGGTTTCTTTTTTTTTTTTATTAAAACTGTTCTATCCATGCAAAAAGGCTGTTTTTGGTGGCTTCTTACCGTGCCTGCTCACATTTAACTGTAGATGGAGATGGCCTCTGCCCCACAAATGACTCCATGGTGGCTTTGGTGGTGTGGCTGCGGGAGTATATTTTTTTTTTAATAGCATCCTTTTTTTTTTTAGCCAGGAGACAGGAGGGAACTAGAACTTGCCCTATGAACACAGAATGTATATGCCTGCAGGACGATCCCCCTCCCCTCCTGGGTTCCTTTCCTTCCTGGGGTCTGTTTCATAGGGAAGAATTACAGAACTCACAGGAGAATTGGGTGGAACAGAGCCAAGTCAGCTTTGAAGAAAGTTTCTTGTCACTTGGCTGGCTTTTCTACGGCATGCGGTCCTCTTCAGTGTATTGTCTCAGGAATGCTGAAGGCAGGAGCAGCACACAGCCTCCACCACTGCCAGAATCGGGCGGGTTACTTGAGTGGGAGGATGATGGGCCGGCGAGTCCTAGGGAGAGAGCCCACTCAACTCTATAACGCCCGGAAAATACGTCTTCTCAGGGTATTTCCTTCCTCATTTTTCTCATTTTATGTTACAGGGTCTTTAGATGTTGTCAACATTTTATGATTAATGAGAGGAGGAAGGTCTGCATTTAACATGCAAAGCATAGGAAGATCTCTATCAGGTCCTCGGGCTCATTGCCTCCTTCCCTGAAGCAGGAGCCCCATTGAGTTAGAGATACAGGAAAACACAGGCTACACATCCATTTGTAGGGTGAGTAAGAAGTGAGAGACTATGCTTTTGACCAACTATGAAATCAGGGTCAGCTGGGCGGTGGTGACCCATATCTTTAATCCCAGAACTTGGGAGGCAGAGGCATGAGAATCTCTGTGGGTTTAAGGCCAGCCTGGTTTACAGAGTGAGTTGCAGGGCGGCCAGGACTGTTTCGCAGAAAAACTCTATTTAGAAAAAAAAATAATGAAATAAAAAAAAATGAAATCAGGGCCAGCTCTGTTATGATTCATCTCAAAACTAGGTGTTTTTGAAATGCTATCCCCAATGATTGCCACAGTACCACCAAGGACACAGGACAGTACTTTCTACATTATGGAAACTGAGAAATTATTGGTGAAATGAAAACATAAAGATTGGGTGTTTGTAACGTGTATTATGGACTCTGAAGCTTTCCATTTATTGATCTATTGAAAAATGTTACAGGTTTTATTGTTTCTAATTGTGAGTACAGGCGGCCAATGTCCTCAGAAGCCCCAATGTATTTTGTGCAGTGTAAGATAATTTACCGGATCGATACGAACGTTTCATCTCAGAAATATGACACAGGGACAACATTAGATAGGAGGTGATCGAATGGTGAGTTGATGGGAAGGGAATGATATAAAGACCACACAAAATTTTTTTTCCAGTAATTTATGACCATGGCAGTTTTCTTTTCATATAATGCTTTTGAAAATTGTTTTTCTAAGGCTATCATACAAAGTAATGGATTTTATCACAAACATGTCATTACACTTTGTTCCCATCCATTGGCTTTCCCAGCTTCCTGTCCTCGTGCCCATCCTTGCTTTTGGATGAGTAAATTCATGTCTCAGTGACTGTGCTAATCCGGACACCTCCCAGGGTTCAGTATCTCCATCTTTCTGTTTGCACACCTTACAGCTCCCACTGTACAGATGTCTACTGTTCTCCCGCGTGTGGACGATCCCAGTTTGACACAGTAGAGTTGGTTCCCATCCTTGGGGCACTGTGGGGGCAACAGGCAGACACAGTTGGAAGTGTGGGCTGCAATGGAAGAGACAGCGTGAGTCATCTCAGACAGTCCTTTGTGGCTTGGTTTTACTTAATCCTTTTACCGAGATCCTTGGTGGCAAGGAAGAGAAAATTGAATTACAGTGACATTCTAAAGGACCCAACAGTTGTTGGATGGTGTGATGAGAATCTTAGACAGGAGAATACTTTCTTAAGCTAGTAAGGTTCTAGAAAAGGGCCATTGCTGACCCCTTCCATGCCTCATGGCTGACATCCAATCAGGAGTTGAGCTATTTCTCTCATTCACTCTATTAAACCACGAAGACAAGATCTGTGATGTGTCCTGTCATTTACTCTGGGCATTTCTTATTAACATTATAGTCATTATTTATTGGATATGAACTCTGAACCAATACATTGTGCCGAGCACATTACACGCTTTGCTGAATCCTTGCAAGTCTGTTATGACCATAAGTCTGTTATGACACACTTATTTTATGCCAGTTCTACAGATGAACAAACTGATCTCAAAAGTTTGCCTGTGATCAAGCAGTTAGTAAATGGTAGGGGCAGATATTTTAATAAATGACCCACAAGCTTCAACATGTTTATATAACTGTGTCATAGTTACTCATTCCATACTAGGATATTATTTGGTCGCACCTGTGGTCTGTATTTTTAATAAGTAGTTAATTTGGATGATTGCCCTATGAGAGCCAGTTTTGGGGGCACCTAATCACTGCATAATTCATGTAAATATTGTGTTTATGCAATAATTTTCCTTTTTAGTGTGTGTGTGTTTGCGTGTGTGTATGTAGGACACAGGTTGCCATCAGCTATCTTCCTGGATTGCTCTCTACCTTATCATACAGAGGCAGAGTGTCTTGTTGAACTTGGAACTTGCCCATTTTAGCCAGTACATAGCCAACTGAAGGAGGTAAGGGTAGTGGGAAAATCTCATTTATTGTCAGAGAGATGGAACTGGAGAAGGCCAAGGGACTGTTCCACCTTGCTTAAGAAAACCAGTCGTCTCAGGTCTTGGGAAGATGCTGTCATCATTCTTTTTGTGTGTGTGTTTCATTGTGACTTCCATGCACCAAGCCTGTTTATTTTCAGCACCTAAGGGCCATTCCCACCATGTCTAGCAAGGAATCCTTCAACACTCAGTCCTCCCCCTTCCATGCTTATGAAATCCAGGTCCGAAGACTCATCTCTCTCTTACAGTTCTTATCACATCCCTTTGCATTAAAGTGAGTCATGCAAGAGCTGTTTAATATTGGTTCCCTGAGTACTGTGAACAGTCTGAGGGGAACAAAGCGTCCTTTATGTTCAGCCCCCTCACCAGACTGCACAGGAACTTCCATAGGTGGGATGCTAAATGGGCTTTTGCTGAATGAATTTCCTCTTCCTGTTGGCTGGTTTGTTGGTAGTGAATATTCTTGTAATTCAAAAAGAACATTTAATATCCATAAAAATAGGTCCCCTAAGGGAGCCATTTCTTTTCTAAGTTTTGAAAAGAGAACATCTTGCTACTTTGATATTCCACTTTTGACTCTTTAATTTTTTTTAATAATTACATTTTAAATAAGGAAGGAAAAGAGTTGTAAAGAGCTCACTGTAATCTTGAACATAGTTGAAGAAAGATGGAATTCAATTCAATTTAACATTACTAGGACTGCAATTTGTGGGTTTGCTATAAAATACATTTCTAAATTCTTTCTTTGTAAGTAGATTAGTTTGTATTATTATATGGTGCTATTCCCAATGTTATTCACTCCCTTAGCTGGAAAGGTCAGAGGCTCTAGAACAGTGTGTGTGTGTGTGTGTGTGTGTGTGATGCCCCTGATGTTGTTTTGTTAAGCGGACATATTGTCAAGCTGTTCTCAATGTTGATCTGAGAAGCCTCTTATGCCATGGGCAGTCAGCCAACTCGAAGACTAATAGCTGGTTAAGGGCAGAGCATAAGAAACTGTTGCATTCTCAACTCTAAATAGGACATTTATATTACTCTAGCTCCACCCAGAAGGCTCAAGGAACATCGAAAATGAGAGGGTGGAAGGATGTACGAGCTGGAGAATGGGGAGAATGCTGTGAAATGCTGCCTTCAGAAAACAATGTGCCCTTTGCATTCATGAATCCAGGGCAGGTAACTGCATAAGACCTGCATGAAACAAGCCATACAAAAGGGAGGGGGCCTCATGAAATAAGGAGCTATTGGTAATTGGAGCCAAAACAAGCCAGTTAAAAAGAAGGGAGGTTCATGAGATAAAGAGCTATTGGTAATTGATGCTTGCTGGGAGAAAGGGAATCACTTTTCTTCTTGGGTGTGGCTGTTGGTAGACTGTCCATGCTCAGGAGGACGGCCCCACAACCATGCAGTACTGTACTCAGTGGGTTAGGGAGGCTGATGAGGAGGAGAAGGGGACTTGGAGGCAGAAGAGGGAAATACCTGAAGTATGGCCAAGGGAGGTGGAGACACTGTATAACCTGTACAAAATTATCAAAGAATAAATAAATAAAAATAGAAAATAATTCTATGGCCTGGAGAGATGGCTCAGAGGTTAAGAGCACTGACTGCTCTTCCAGAGGTCCCGAGTTCAATTCCCAGCAACCACATGGTGGCTCACAACCATCTGTAATGAGATCTGGTGCCCTCTTCTGGTCTGCAGCATATATGTACGGAAAACACGGTATACATAATTAATAAATAAATCTTTTTTTAAAAAAAGGTCATTGGATAAAACAAAAAGCAGCTGTTTAAAAAAATAATTCTGTCTGAGCCTGATTATTACCTTAGAAAAAGATTCTTTTGTTGCTTAACTATGTACAGAACCAAAATTATTCTTTTAATTAAATAAGCAAATCTTTTTATTCAGAAATGCTTATACATTAACTTTATTACTACTAAACATTCTACTAATTTGAGATATACTAATTAAATGTTCAAACTTTTTAGTACTTCTTTTAAAAATGAACTTGTGTTAGTAGAATCTGTGGGCACTTAATAAAGCAGATTATTTTGTGAAGGGACATTTAGTAAAGCAAATATTTCAGTGAAGTCATATTGTAGCAATTATTTTCATGTCACATAGGTTTGAAAGGAATTTCTAATAAAATAGTAAAACAAAATCTCTCTAAAGGAAGAGTTCCGTAAATGCCTTGCTGACCGCATGGAAGAAAGTGAGATAACATTAAACATCTCCCTAAATTCCGACCTGGACAGTAAAGTCAGAGGCCATTTTTTTTTTAAATCATCCATCTGTCCAAATCCCTTTTATTTTTTTGTAGAAGGGCTAGTGAGACAGAATCTCATGCTGTAACCCAGCCTGGCCTGGAAATCACCACGTAGTCCTGCCCGGCTTTGAACTCATCAGTTCTCCTGCATCAGCCTTTCATGTCCTAGGATTGCACGTTGGAACTGCCCTGCCTGGCTCTTTCTTTACTTCTGACAATAATATCCATGTATTACAATTCTCTGTGAAAATGGTTGTATGTAAAAAGCATTCTGCCTAATATTTGCAGCTCCTATCTACTACAAAATCCTGTTTCGGAGTGAGATGTCAGATGATTAACGCTGTTGGCCAAACAGCTAAAATACGCATACCAGAAGTTTTATCTACAAGAGATTTTATAGTATCTAGCATTGGGTGGTGTCTGAATCAGGCCCTCTCTTATGTGGAATTGACCTGTTCAGATGTGATGCTGACTGAAAGATTTGGGTATTTTATTCTCCTGAGTGAGGGCTAAATCAGCTGCTCTGTGCTATGTGAAGTCACATCTTCCCTCTGTTACAGTCACACCTTGTGGTCTGCTGAAGGAGATGACTTTGGTTATCAGTTTTAAACTGATCAGAAGTAGTGTGGACTTGAGTCAGGCATTTTCTTCTTCTCTCAGATGAATGAAAGGGGATGCTTGCGAACATCAGGTGATTTACATGGAACAACTCCACAGGTTTCTACTGTGTGCTTCTTTTCCAGATTTCAGAGACAACTCTTGAAAATGCGTCATAAGGGGCATCTAGATGCTCATGTTACATTAAATCCTAATCTCTAGCCATATTTTGTAAATTATATGAAACTTCCCATTTCACGGGCAGGTGTTATCTCGGAGCAGATGCACTGCCATGAAGTCTCCGCTTCCTTTTGGTTCACACAAGTGATGGCAATTGTGATCCACTTAAGCAGAATGGGAGCACAATGCCTCACCGTCATGAAAATTGGCAACTTCTAATGGAGTAACAACCTCAAGGCTTGGTGAGGGTGTCAGCAGGTGAGTAGCGTATGTGATAAAGAGGAAGATATCATAAGAATATTTCTAGAAAGTAGGTTAATGCATTGTATCAATGAACATTTTATACTTTAAAAATAATATTTAGGGACAGAATCTGGGAGGAATTTGAGGCAAGAGGAAGAATATGGTAAAAGTATATTGTAGGGAATTATCAATGTATGAATAAAAACATCATTAATTATTATTTACCATAAGTTTCACTTTCTAAGGCATATGTTAAAGAAATAATTTGAGAGTCATTTGTGACAAATTTTTCTGTTTTAGCACTGTTTATAATATCAACATATCAGGGGAAAGTTAAACTAATTAAACACTGCGCCGGACAGTGGTGGTGCATGCCTTTAATCCCAGCATTCAGGAGGCAGAGACAGGTGGATCTCTGTGAGTTCAAGGTCAACCTGGTCTACAAGAGCTAGTCCCAGAACAGGCTCCAAAGCTACAGAGAAACCCTGTCTCGAAAAACAAAAAAAAAAACAAAAAAAACAAATAAACAAAAACCCAACAAAACAAACATTGGATAGTTAATATTATATTAATCATAGTTAATATTTGCAGACTTTTGTAGATATTAAAAATTATGTGACAATAATATCAGGGCATGGGATAAAGTTATATTTATATCATGTTATATTAAATGAATCTATAAATTTATAAAATATCCTATATAATATACTCTCATTTTATCGTTTGTGTATGTGTATTGTATGCAGGGCAACCCCTGAGATGTGTGAGACAGGCACCAGGGACAATTTTTTAATCGATTTGTCTATCTTTATAGCTAGTGATCCAAATGAGAATGTCAGTACAGTATTGGTAGTCCAATTTCAAGCAATTTTGAGCAAATAGTCCTTTCAGAATTACTTACTTGCTAGGCTGTGCTCTGAGAATTAGAATCTACCCCTGGAACAGAAACAATATTGTACATGTGGGTCATGGCGCTTTTTGTGGAGATCTGGTTGGCCTTATAGGTCAGGTGACAAAGAAAAGCAGTAGAGGATCAAAGATTGTTCCATAGGGAAAAAGAGTGCTCGAGCCCAGTGCAACCGTGAGCTTGGGCTCAGATTGTCTGATTAAATAAAACGGCCAGTCATGTACAACCCCGGTCACTAGTAGAGGGATTAAAGAAATTTAAGGAAAAGGTTTCAGCAACCAGTATCCACACTTAAACCCAATCTCATCTAGATAGGAAAGTTGGCTCAACTGAGTCCGAACGAATGGGGGAAATTAGGTAATTCTCAGGACGACTCTTCAACTGGAGTACGGCAGGAGCTGCCTGAACCTGGAGAGCAGGAAACTGTTCCCCTTATTCGAATCTAAGGAGGGCACTGACTAAGTGAGCACAGGAAAAGGCTGGCAAGATGCTTACCTGAATTAATTTGTGGTTGATTATCTTTGGCCTTTTCTGTTTAGATTACTAAAACTTTATTAAAAAACAATTTTTGATTAAAGTTGGGTTATTCTAGAAATATGATGTATAAATGAGGAGGGAATATACCACACCATCTGAGTAGAACTCAACTAAGCATGTTTCCAGCATGTAAGTACCCCAGTAGCTCACCTGAGCATTGTTCCCAGTCATAGCAGGTGTCATAGCCACAGGACACTCTCTTGGTGCTATTCAGTGCGAGTCTTAGCCTCTCAAGACCCCATTCCAGCTGGGGGCCTTCTCGGCAAGAACCAGCGTGTACAAAATGGAACCGGTTGTTGTTTAAACATTTTTCAGCCAAAAATTTGCAAGCAGATGAAGTGAAGTATTGACTGGATTCCACATCAAATACACAAAGGTCTTCTGAATAATTACTGTGCATGGAACGAAAGCCAGTGTTACATGTGAGGGCAGGAATGCACACACACACACAGACACAGACACACACACACACACACACATGGCATAGAGCCAATTTCATAACTAGCCACTCAAGTTTCCTCACTAGGTTTTCTCACTGTCGCTTTCTCTCCTTCCAGCCCTACCCCATTCCATCTTGTATTGTTTCTGAGACTCATATTTTTGGTTTCCAGTCCTAATCTTGGCATTGCTTGCAAGTGAATTCATGTTTAAGTCTGAACACTTGAGTAGCCAAAATTTTCTATGATTTAACTCCAACCAACTGTCCTGTTTTATTTCCCCATCTCCCAAGTCCCTCTAATGCCTGGCAATTACATCAATCAAATATGCAAACTCTTGAGATTGTGTCCTTGCTAGCACCCCCCAGCTTTGCATTCTTTCTTTGCTGACATCAAGCACAGTCTTGGCTTACCCTGATCAATGTAGCCCAGGATCTTCTGTATCTCCTTGGAACTCTAAATATCTACTCAATTGCTGCCGTACAGTATCTACATCACTATCTCACGTTGTAAATGTGTTTGGGCTCAGCTTTAGAGCAGGAGGCTTTAAGCCATTCCTTGGCTGACTCTCTGCAACTCCAGAGAAGCGGGTGCACCCTGCTAATGTAAATGTATAATACGTGATCAGTTCTTCTCATGGCTGAGGGCACAGATCTCTCGGATCACTCCAAATCTGAGTTCTTTCTGTGGTGTCTGCTTTAGAGTGAACAGTCAGTGTCCCCATATGTAAAGTTATTTCCAGAAAGTAGAGTTTATGCCCTAGAACAAAAGGCTACTTTCTCTGTTCAGAAGAAATAAGACATGGACTAGCCATTCTCACCATCTTCACTCCATAGGAGGAGAAATGATGGGTAGAGGAAGGACTAAAAGGTGTAGCTCAGGCGTAGATCATATGCTTAAGATTTGGTGTACGCAGACACAGAAGGAAACTTCCTTTGTTAAAAGGACAACATGAATATTTCGAGTAGTTTCCAAAAAGCATCTTCTGGTGACAGGACTCCAAAAGGAAGAAGTTATTTGTGGAAAAAGCTGAGGAGCACAAACTGGGCCACCTTTGGGCTCATGTAAACTGGTGGGATTATAGAGAAAAAGACCTACTCTGTTCTCCCAGATAATGGGGACTGAGTACTTACAAATGTTTGTCCAGATTTTATCTTCTGAATTTTTTCAATATTTTTCTTTAATACTAGTTGAGAAAAGCATGTGTCTTTTGTACAAAATTAAAGAACTTACAGTCTTAATCACTGCTCTATTGCTGTGAAGAGACACCATGACCATAATGAAAGCATTTAATTGGGGCCTTGCTTACAGTTTCTGAGGTTTAGTCCATTATCATCATGGAGGGGGAGCATGGCGACACATAGGCAGGTGCTCCAGAATGAGTTTGAAACTTTTAAATGGACAAGAGTAATTTTTAACACAAAAATTAGACTGCCTAAATATACAAAAGCAACACAAACGTCAGGAGTCAGACTAAGACATAACTTAAAAAACTTGCTTCCGGGAGGGTTATTGGAGGTAGGAAAGTGAAGAGGGAAATGGCATAATTGTATCTTAATATCAAAAATAAGAGAAATAATTTAAAAGAGCTTGCTCCCCAGTAGGAAAAGATGAACCCATCTGAACGTAGGCGTTTCAGTTATGTGAATATTAATGTTTTGCTTTTGTGTGTCAAGGTCAGCTTCTCCATCAACCTGACTACCCTAGGTTGGTTTCCTTGATTTGCAAGCACACTTCAGAGTGCTTCCTACCTGCAGTCTTCTTCTGGAGACATACAAACACACTCGGGTCCTGATTGTTTCTGTCCTGGTTGACAAAGGCCCCTTGACTTTGTCAGCATATCTGAAACAAAAGAAAAGAGAGAGAAGAGAGAACCGTGTCCTCGAGGGTTTCAAGTGGTAAGCTTGGATTCAGAAGAGCAGGCTGTGGTGAAGGATTTTTATTTAGCTCTTGAATTAAACCATACACGGTGGCCTCCCTAAGTAAGCTGTCATGAAATATTCCATCGGAAATGTCCTTTCCAGCTCACTTCCTTTGCTATTTTCCAACCTAAAATTGTTGTTGAGCTCAGAAAACTAAAACAAAATGAACAAAAAGAGGAAGTGGTGAGGATTTTGTTCATTTGCCTTTCAGATATTCATGGATCATTTATGATGTCCTGAATACTCTCTTAGGTTCTGAGACTGGACTAGGCAAATTATGTCTCACTTTCTATACCTTGTGGGGGTGGAGAGATGCTGATCAAACCAGCACAATAATACATAGAGAATTGCTAACAATATCTGTGATATTAAAGAGAGAGCATGCAATCAGAAAAATTGATGTTACTTGGAAGGTTAGGAACAGTGAAGAGTGTATGTCAGGGAGAGGATGTGGAGAGTGTCAGAAGCAGAGAGTACATCACATGTGAAAAATTTCAAAACGAGACAGCATGTGACTTTCCTGGAAGTGAGAGAAAGCCAGTGTGGCTGAGTGCAGAAATACAAAAGCATGCAACAAGATGTAGCCCCAGAATTGGTATATGATGGGAATTAGGTGTCTAAAAATGGTTAATCTCCCTTTATTTCCTTAGCAGTACAATTCTGATGGTTTTTAAGCAAGGAAGCATGTGACAATAACAGGTTTGGATTTTGAAAAAGAGATAGGTTCTGACTTTAGTGGAAAAATAGTTTGGGAGAGGTCTAGGTATAGAGAAGAGGAATGTGGTACATAATTTGTGGTGTTGTTATAAAGATTCAGGCACAAAAAGGATTGTAATTTAGAACAAGGGTTAGGATGTGAAAGAAGAGAGGAGTAGATAAATTATATGTGTGTATGTGGCAAACTAGAATGAAGCAGATAAACCATGTGTGTGTGTTAAAATACATTCTTCCAATCTTGTGCTAAGCTATGATGGCAGGCAACCTTAATTCTTTGTGTGTACATAAGAGAAGAGGCACTGGGTCTTTTCTGAAAGGGGAATCATTAGAGGATGGATCATTTCAGTCAGGGAAGGATGATGAACTGGTCCTCTTTCTGCCCGTGTTGAGGTTGTGGTTCCTTAGCACGCGTAGACAAAGGAGACTTGGAGGAATTTGGATATTTCTGTTTAGAACTCAGGAGAGAAATCTGTGTTAAGGATTCAATTCATTAAGTCCATGAAGGAATCGTTAAGTCTGCAGATACGAGTAGGATTCCCCAGCACAAGGGTGCACCAGGAGGTGGTGAAGCCAATCTTAGTCTAAATAGATTTATGTTTAATGTTCTTGCATAGGCAGGAACCTGTGAAAGACAAGGCAACAGCGAGAGAGGAAGGAGCTAATGGGGAGAAAGCCAACACAGTTGAAACCTGCTGGGAGGTCAAAGAGGACAAGAACAAACACAACATCCATGAGATCAAGCATTACGGGTATTAATTATGAGAATCTTGCAATTTGGTATGTGTGTGGGTTTAATGGCTTAAAAGTCCAATTTTTTATACAAGATGAATATAGTGGTTAATTCTTTTATATATTCTAAGTACTAGGCTTCTATGATTAACTGAAAAGGAAAGAAGGAAGGGAAGGAGGAAGAGAGTGACCGGAGGTGGGTGGTGGGGGAGGAGAGTTTTCAATGAAGACAGAGGAAGGAAACAACAGTGGTTCTTTGATGAATTTAAAGGAGGTGTTATTAACTCAGGAGAAAGGGGGCAGCAATTTGGACCAAGGTACCAGACATAGTATCGGAAAGATGAATATACATTCAAGACATTTGTCTCAGGTGTATAAAATAGTATATCAATGGGTTTTTAGATGAAAGTAGGGGAAAATTTTTAAACAGGCAGCATGGATTCAGGAGACTGTATACCATACTGATCTCAACTGGGAAAAGTAAGGAAAGATTCCAAAAATAAATATGCTTGAATTAAGATGAAGAATTGAATATTGCCTACATGAAGGAAGGGGACTAATGTGGGCAGTTGATACTCAGGGTATATTCTCTGTAAGGAAAAACCTTTATCTTTGTTTCCAGAGAAGCCTGGAAACATCCCAGAGGAATGTTTAGAATAGCTGCATTAGACGTAAAGCTGACATCCCAACCATGTTGGATGAGCCCGACTTCTCTGAGCTAGATCTGAGTCATCAGCACTCCAGGACTAGCGCGCCTTTGTGAACGAGTTAACTGTTATGATGTGAGCTAACAGCCGCAAGCTGATATTGATTAAATTACAGCAGAATAGGGGATCTGGCTCTCAGATTCTCACTTAGCCTGTTGTGCACAAGCTTTGATAACATCAAGTTTTTGTTAGAGACCCAACTGGATACTGAAAACAACCGTGGGGTTCCTTTTTTGCTGCTATTTCCGTTTTCTACCATTATCTTCTTTTGGAGCCTTCATTCCATGTGGTGAAATATGGCCAAGAACCTAGACAAACTTGGAGGATTGTAGCTCTAGAGTAATACATAGCACGGGTGCCAGAAGAGATGAGTAAGGTGGGCTGCAGCTGGGCAGACTTACGCAGACACGAAGAGGTTGCCATTATTTCTTATACAGTTGTTCTTCTATGTACGTCCTTCTCGCACAGGCTACAGCAAGGCCCAGAGCCTCCACTGTTTGAGGTCAGACAGCCACTTTCTTTTTTTTTTGTTTATTTTAATTTTTTTTAGTTGTTGCAAAAAAAAATTCCGCCTCCTCCCCGTTTCCCATTTCCCTCCCCCTCCTTGCACACATCGCCCCCTCCCCCACTCCCCTACCCCTCGCCCCCTCCCCCCCACTCCATTCCCCCTCCCTCTTGAGAATGAAGAGCAGTCCAGATTCCCTGCCCTGAAGACACTTAAGGTCATGCTCATCCTTTTTGGTGATCAGGGAAATGCAAATTAAAACAACTTTGAGATACCATCTTACACCTGTCAGAATGGCTAAAATCAAAAACACCAATGATAGTCTTTGCTGGAGAGGCTGTGGAGTAAGGGGTACACTCATCCATTGCTGGTGGAAATGCAAACTTGTGCAGCTACTTTGGAAATCAGTGTTTAGGTTTCTCAGGAAATTCGGGATCAACCTACCCCTGGACCCAGCAATACCACTCTTAGGAATATACCCAAGAGATGCCCTATCATATGACAAAAGCATTTGTTCAGACAGCCACTTTCAAGTGGTGTGGATGGAGCACCACCTTGTCTCTGTCAGTTGAAGCGCTCAGTGACCACACAGGGGCTTGTCATCGTCTCTGGCCTCTGATTCTTCAGGAGGAAGCTGGTGCTGGAACTGAGCAGCCCAGAAGGCCCAACTCGGGAGCAATGTAAGGGAGACGCATCTTAATCTTTGAAATGCTGAGAGGAGGAGGACTTTCTGAGGTGTTGTCTAAAGAGCTGCTCCTCAAAGGAAGGAAGACAGCAACTCTGGAGGAAAGTAGTGGCAATCATCTCGTTTCATCACGGTGAAAGCACCCTTTTACATGGAAAGAGCCAGGAGTCTGTTTTTGGCCAAATGACAGCCTGAAGTGTCTTCACCTCACTTTGATATGTTTAATTTTTTTTCTTTCTTTGACTATGGTCTTTGTATTATTGCCATGGAAGACAAAGTATATAGGATATTTTATTTCCTTTATCTAGATGTAAGAAATCTCATGTCTCTTTGCTTGCTTATAATTTAAATTTACAAAGACAGAGTTGGATGTGCACATATGTATATATGTATGCATGCATGTATGTATGTGTGTATGTGTGTGTATAGTACCTGCTCTTATGAATAAAATACTACTCAGGACATTTTAACTTTGGAAACCTGAAATGTCCAAGCATATCTCTTCCTCTGATAGTCATATTACTTATCATTATTATGCTCAGGAGTCTGTGATACAAGATACAACATTCACCTGCTCTTCTCCCCAGCTCCCATAGGGCCTATCTACTTAAGGTTAGTGGAAAGGTTAACTCTCTCCCCTTCCCTCAACTACTGTGAAAGCTCAGAAGAGAACAAAGGGGCAGGACAGCAAGGAGCACAGGGAGTTAGGAGAGCTGATGCATAAGCTTGGTCTAATTTCCCCTCTGTGTGTTTCTGCTCTTTCCAACAGCGAAATTAGCTTAATATCTAATCTCAGATGCATCCTCAAGAATTCTGATTAAAAGTGAGACATTACTCAAAAGTGTCAATATCACATGCTTTCTATCGTAGGAGGAGATCTAAGAGGAAGGGTACAAAAGAGGGTAGTGACCAGAGGAAAAGCAAATAATAATGTATGTTCTCTCGTGTTTTGATTTATCCACATCTATGGATATATATATATATATATGTATATATATATATATACATATATATATATTACATACGTGACTTGGAAGTAGAATGAAGAATACACAGGAAAAGGAAGGTGACCATCAAGAGGCAGAGAGGAGAGCGAGCTCGGGGGTGTGATAGGGAAGTGGGGACACATATGAGCCAGAAACAACGGTGTACATAAATGATGAGATCATAATGAAAGCCATTATTTCGGCTATAAACTGAAAATGTCAATTTAAGGAGAGCTTAAAAACTTAAGGCTGAGGACATGCTCAGTTGGTAGAGCGCCTGCCACACAAGCACAAGGACCTGATGTTTGGATCCCCAGCACCCACTGTTTTTTTGGTTTTGGTTTTTGGTGTGGTTTATTTTTTTCAGTCTATTTGCTGTTCTGTAAGCTTCTTGTACCTTCACAGGGATATCCTTCTTTTGGTTGAGAAAGTTTTTTCTATGGTGGTCTCTTAGTGTCTACAGCACATCTTCCCAGGACCTTCTGGCTTTCATGGTTTCCATTGAGGAGTTGGGTATAATTCTCATAGATCTGCCTTTATATGTTACTTGGCCTTTTCCCTCTGCAGCTCTTAATATTCTTTCTTTATTCTGTATGGTTTGCATTTTGGCTACTATATGGCAAAGGAACTGTTGTTTTTGTTTTTTTGTTTTTTGTTTTTTGGTGGGCGACAGCTGTATGGCTGGGGAAGACTGCAGGCCACTGTTAGTGGCACCAGGATTTATTCCTACTGCTTGTACTGCCTTCCTGGAACCCATTCTCTTTGGAGGGATACCTTGCTCAGCCAAGATATAGTAGGGAGGGCTTTGGTCCTCCCTCATACAATGTGCCTTACCCTTTCTGAGAAGTGGATGGGGGGTAGGGTAGGGAAAGGTGGAGGAAATGGGAGGAGGGGGGATTGGGAACTTGGGATTGGCATGTAAAATGAAAAAAGATAGGTTTTTTTTTTTCCGGTTTTCAAAAAATTTTTAAAAAAGACATTCACTCAGGTAGTAACAAGTTACCTTGTCATCGACATAGGGTAAACTACACATTCCTTTTCAATCTACAATCCACTTCAGAAGCAACAATGTTGCAGATGACGAATTACCCATCCCGTGCAGCCAAACCTTATGAGAAGCCCATATCCAGAGTCTCTGCTCACCTTTTTCACAGGTCAATGATTCTGAAATGGGAGGTGTCCAGGAGTCTCCCTCGCATCTGTATCGTGATGGCCCAACAACAACAAAGCCTTTGGGACATGCCAGCTCAATGGATTCACCAATCTGATACACTCTTTGAAGTGGGGAGATTGTCAGGACATCCTGAACCATTGGCTTGAGGCACTCGATCCCTGCAGGAAGAGTAATATCTCAGATGTGCTCAGCGGAGCAGAAGAATCACCAAGTGTAGGCAGACATAGGTGACCAAAGAGGTCATACTAGCGAGCTTTACTGTGTTCGGCTGTGGTACCTCTTTCTCATCAGTGAAATTTGGATCCCCAAACTCTCAGAAACACCACTAAAAACCCTTTTGTTCTACAGCTGAGCTCTATTTGCCGAGTAATTAGCCCCAGACACATCCGACTTCTGTTACAGTTTTTGAATAATTTTCTTTCAAGAGATTTTTAATTTGCTCTTATAGCTCTTGAGTTTTTCTTTCTCTCTAAAGATTTGTTTCTTTTTACTTTATGTAGATGTGTGTTTGCATGCGTGAGTGTTTGTGTGTGTGTGTGCACCACATGTATGCTTGATGCCATGACTAAGAAGTGAGAAGAGGGCACCAGATATCCTGTATGTACAGACAGATGGTTGTGAGCTGCCATGGGGTTCTTGGAATCCAATGGGAATCCTCTGCATGAGTAGCAAGTTCTCTTACCTTCCAGAATATCCCACCATTTTCTTATTGTATTTTCTTAAGGTGAATTACAGCACTGTTGAGTGGCAGGAGCAGGACATTTTAATTGACACTGATCTCAACTCTAGGTAAGTGGTCCCATGAGGTGTTTGAGGTCCCTTCTTGAGTCTTATTTGAATCTCAGTCTCTACCTACAGCACGGGTGGCCACAGGAAACACGTTATTTAGTCTTTTCCAGTAAAGGATGTGATTGCACCACCGCCCTAAGAATAGTGATTTAGAGACAATGGCAACTCATACAAGATCCCAGATCTGAGTATTATCTCTTTGGGATTTATACATTTGTTTTAGTTTTTACAAGACCCAAGGCAGATTCCTGTGGTTAGATAAGTTTTCTGGGTCCTTGCATTTCTTCTCTAGAGGTGTACTTTACAGCACTATGTGCGTGAGGCTAATATGCAAGGGCAGGAGAGCTGAAGTCTGGTGTTTTGAAATAGCACTTTAGCAACAGAGCTCCATTTACTGCTTCACTAAGTCTTTTTACCACAGTAACCGAAGAACAGTAAAATGAACTGATTTTGCTCTATTTGTATAGGACCCTTTCACTCTGCAGGGGAGTCGTGCAAATGCCTGCCCCTCTCTCACGTTGGCATTCGACATCTCCTTGCCTCCAGGTTCTGTCTGGCAAGCATCTGAAGTACTGGTATCCAACAGCATTGAAGCCAGTAAGACATGAAATTTCAACCTCCTCCCCAACGGAGTACAGTTTCTTTTCATTCTAGATTTAAAACAGAAAGCAGAAATTATGAATGCGATCAGGTGTCCATCTCTGACTATCTTAGGGCCTTCCTGGATTCTGCCCATTTCATACTCTTGGGATTTATACACTCACACTGTCTTCTTAAGAGTCTACTTCTAAACACAGCCAAAACATTGTTCTTTTCATTCCTCCTCTTCATCAACATCTTTTTTTCACAGATAACTTTCAGCTGTGCATTCTCTGAGTTATTTTTTTTTCTCATAAAAAACATGCTCCTTTGGGACATGATGGTACATGCCTTTAATCCAGCACTTGAGAGGCAGAGGTACTAGATCTCTGTGAGTTTACATCCAGGCAGGACTCCTTAGTGGGCCTGGTGTGCAGGCCTTAGAGGCTATATCCCAGTCGCGCTTTCTGCCTGAGCTCTGTGTGTTTCCTGGGTCTGTGCAGATGTGAGCAATTCTCCTTGTGCTCCTGCCCCCATGGACAACAACAAAAATAAACATGAAAAACCTTGCTTTGGGGTGGGGATTAGTCAGGAAAGTGCTTGTTGTGTCAGTGCGGGGACCTGAGTTTGGATCTTCAACACCCATGTGAAACCCAGATGGGGTGACCCATATCTATCACTCTTGCATCGGTGGTGGGTAGAAATGGGAGAGGGTCTCTGGAGCTTGTTGGTGACCAAGCCTAGCCAACTGATGAGCTGCTGATTGAGTGGGAGATCTTCTCTCAAAAATAATAAAGTGGAAAGCAGTAGCGAAGGGCACTTAAAGTTGACCTCTCCCCTCTATGCACACTGATATATATGAATACACAAACATGCACTCAGACATACAAAACACACACACACACACACACACACACACACACACACACACACTGAGCCAAACAGAACTGTATATGTGATGCCTTCTGTTATGGTTTAAATATGAAATATTCCCTGCAGGTACGGATGTTTGAACACTTGGCCCTTGGGTGGCGATGCTGTTACAGGAGGTTCTGAAACCTTAAAGAAGTGGAGTCCAGTGGAAGGCAGTGTATCCCCGGGGTTCAGTCTTATTGATTATAGCAAGTTCACACTTTCTACCTGAGTTCTGTGTGCTTCCCAGTCCGTGAGGAGGTGGGCAAGCTTCTTCATGCTCTTTTCACCATGGACAGAAGCCTCCAGCTGGTTTCTATGGCAAACTAACAAGGCTGCTGGGATTAAAGGTGTGTGTCACCACTGTCTGGTCTGGAAGACTGACCAGGGCGGCTGTTTTACTCTCTGATCTTCAGGCAAGCTTTATTTATTAAAACACAAATGAAATATCACTATACACTGGCTGTTGCCTATCCAGTCACAACTTTCCTCTCTGAAACTGTGAGCAAAAATACATCCCTCCTCCCCTAGTTACTTCTGTCATGTAACCTTTCAAAAATTTAAACATTTTCATGTTTCTCCATATACATATTTTCCTTGACATGTGCCATAGCAATGAGAAAAGTGACAAATACCTAGTGTTGCTAGAATAGAAAATGCTTCTACTCTCAGTGCTTTAGCTATACACGGCATGCTCAATGTACAACTAAAAGCATGGGCCATGTTTTTTAGATGAATGGACTGGAAATCAGTTAGCAACCGTTCATTTCCTAACAACTGATCAGTCATTAAATTTTTCCCAGATAATGGATAAAGTGTTGCCTTATGCGGGTTCCCTAAAAATTTCAAGATAAAAATGGGTCTTGCACTTCTTAATTTGAATTGTTAGTTTAAACTAACCTGTGCTACAGTCCTCACCTCTTGCCATATTTTTATCCATGCATTTCTCCCGAAATAAATTATTGCTTTGAACTTGTCTTCATTTCTCTAATGAAGTAATGGCTTATAAAAATATGTTGTAATTATTGAACTTATTTCTGAAACCCAACTGTTTGCAAAACAACTGTTTTTTTGTTTGTTTGTTTGATTTTGGTTTTTTTTTTGAAACAGGGTCTCACTAAGTAGCCCTGACTAGCCTGTAACTCATTATGTAGACCAAGCAGGCTTCGAACTCACATAGATCCACTTGTCTTTGCTTCCTGAGTGGTGGAATTAAAGATGTGCGTCACCGCACCAGGTTTAAAAAAACTCTTTCTCTAATACATATATTGTTCTAGTCTGTGGGACTTGGTTACAGCAGCAGGGAATAGAGTAAGAGACATAATCTAATTTTATCAGAGGATCCATAAGCATAATGAATTCCTTTTTAAAGCCTCAGTGAATTTTTAAAATTAAATAACAATATTTTAACAGCTTTTGCATGCAGCTGGTATAAATATGTTAAACATTATTTCAGCAGCTGGGTTTGACAATATATAATTTTGACATCTATGTTCTAAAGCAGGAACAGGAAAATGTTGTTCTGTAAAGGGTGTGTATCAGTCAGCTGTTGGTCATAGGGCATCTGTCATAACTATTCATGTTTTCTAGTACTGCCTGGAAGCAGTCAAATGCAGTATCTAAGTAAATAAATATGGCCATATTGTCAAATTTAATTTTTTAAGGTAACAAACTAGATTGAGCCTCTAGGCTGTAGTTTGCTGACACCAGTTCTAAAGGATTGGTCTCCATCTTATGGTTCCAGTCTAGAAGCATTAACACAATGTGGGAGTTTGTGGATATTGGTGTTTTGGTACCTGTGATGGTTTGAAAGAAAATGTCCCCCCATAGTCTCACAGGAAGTGGCCCTGTTAAGAGGTGTGGCATTGTTGAAATTGTTGGGGCTTTGTTGGAGGAAGTGTGTCACTAGGAGGGTGGGTTTTGAGGCCTCAGAAGCTCAAGCTAGGCCTAAAGGCTCACAGTTTACTTACTTCCAATCAGGATGTAGAACTCTCAGCAGCTTCTCCAGTGCTCTGTGTGCCCGCCTGCTGCCATGCTTCCTGCCATAACAATACTGGTCTAAACCTCTGGAAATGCAAGCCAGCCCACCATTAAATGCTTTCCTTTATACGAGTTGCCATGGCCATCGCGTCTCTTCACAGCAATAGAAATCCTAAGTAAGACAGGGTCTTACTTGAGAGCTAGTGATCTGGAAACCGTGGGAGAGGAAGTGGCTGCTCTGTGTTTTATGCCCTCCTCTGCATTGGTGAGACACGGACCTCTGCCCTGGAATAAAGCCGGATTGCAATTACCTCCTTCCAAAATTCCTTCTCTTAAGGCCACTAGGCACAGCACATTAGAATATACAATGCGGGCGGTGGGCCCTTGATATGAGAGTGTTTTTCGAGATCTGAATGTTACTGAATTCTAATAATAAGTATACTATTGGCAAAAGATCAATTTAAAAGTTTTATTCAGTTTAAAAATGTAAAATGGATAGAGTATGCTTTTTGTGACCAATCTGAAGATATTGCACACACACACACACACACAAACGCACATACATGTTGGAAGATTTATATCTAAAGTCACAGACTTGTGTGACAGTGAGTGCTCAGCTCTTTAAAAAAAAGCATGGAAACATATTGTGGTTTGATAAAAACATGAAAATTAAAATGCTATTGGGCAGGGCAGTGGTGGCACACATCTTTAGTCCCAGCACTTGGGAGACAGAGGTGGTTGGATCTACATGAATTTGAGGCTAACCCAGTCTACAGAGTGAGTCAGGACTATACAGAGAAACCCTGACTCGGAACCAGCCTCCCTGTCTTGGAATCTGCGCCCCTCCTCCCGTGTGTGTGTGTGTGTGTGTGTGTGTGTGTGTGTGTATAGACTTGTACTGACTGCTCAAGGGTTCTACAGATCTCTAACCTAAAAAGACAATACAGACTCAATACCTGCAGCAGTTATATTCAGATCTCCTTTATCTCTCAGAGAATCTGCCTGAGATGATGGGTGTTACTTTTCTCAGATGTAGAAGTCAACAGACAGGTCTCAGTTGCAGACTGTTGGAGCCATCCAAACCTACCCTGTGCTGAAGCTCCCTTTTCTACTCACACAGTCTACCACCTTCTTATGACCTGAGTGGTACGGACAACATCACCTGGCTCTTCCCTGACTAACAAGCAGGCATGAAGATACCTCCAGGGACATCACGACAATAGGGTGTTCCAGCATTTCTTGGATATCTCTTTATACTTTTGAGACAACATATTCTTAAAGTAGGAAAATAATAATTCTAATGAAAAGAAAGCTCATACATTTCAAGTTCTTCTTTTGAACCTCAAGCCAAAAGTTACAGTTAGGATACTTACCCAGATAAATCCATTTTCAGGGAGAGCTGGTGGAGGACATCCAGTATCTGCTTCTCTCTCAGGAAGGTCTACCTCTTTCATGTCTTCATTGTCGCTGATGCATGGTTGCCCACTAAAAGGGAAAAATAAATGTGTGTGTGTGTGCACATACACAGGCATGCATATATTAAAGCAATTTATAAATAGATATTGATATATTTATAATATTCAGATACTGAGTAAATAGAGAGGACTCCCTGCTTAGTGAACTAAGGGTAGCAGCAGATTTGGCGCTTCACTCGTCCATTGCGTAGGCACATCTAAAATTCTAAGTGATTTTTTATCAACAGTAGCAGACGCTAACCAGTGATCCTGGTTCCCGGGCACCCAGGCTTACACGTTTTCCATTATGGAGAATGTACAGTCTTCCTCTTGCTGCTGCTCGCCTTGGCAATGTTGCCCTCCTCGCTGGGGGGCAGGGTTATTACACTCCCGGGTTCTTGATCTCGTGTAAGCAGCATTGCACGTGCTCCAGGAAGACCAACAGCTCCAGTTTCCATCCACTGCGTCTGGAACAGAGGAAGACCCATTGCCACCCTACTGTGAAAAGTTTGGGCTTTTGAAACGAGACGGCCTAGTTTCCTCACATCTGTCTGTGACAGGCTTTGTGGGATGCTATAGCTTTATAATGAGGATTGCAAAAAGTAGCTCATGGAAGGGGTCTGATACATTGTTTGATTACTTTTCTATAGGTGGACGTTTCCTGTTCTGATTGCCTGGTCCCAAATAACCACTCTGAGTCTTAATATTGATGATAAGTACCCAGTCAATATCTCAGTCTTACCTTTATAAGTATTAGAACATGTCCTCACTCCTAGGTCTCTCCCTTTTCTGAAGAAAATCTGAGTTAATGTAGTTAGCCATGTATGAAAACCTTGCTTGTGACCTAATTTATTCCTTTATGAACATCCTGCTTATACATTATAATACACATAATAATACAATTCTCCAGGAACAGTATGTGGTGGTTTGAATGATAAATGCACTCCATAGTTTCTGACATTTGAATATTTGATCCCTAGTTGCTATCCCTGTTTTGGGAAGGCTGAGGAGGTGTAGCCTTGCTGGAGAAAATGTTTTGTTGGGGTTGGATTTTGAAGTTTCAAAAGCTGTGTACTGTTTCCTGTGTTCTCTCTCCCCTTTCTGTTTGTGGTTCTAGATGTAAGGTCTCAGCTCTTGCTCTAGAGACCCGCCACCCAATCCTGCCAGTGCTCCCCAACATCCTAACCCTTTGGAGCTGTACACCCCAGATACACCCTTTCTTCTACCAGCTGTCTTGTTCATGGCATTTTGTCACAATGGTAAAAGAGTAACAAAAATACCATATCATGTATTAATTTTATGATGTCTTGTAAGCAGTATACTATGAATTCTTTATAATGTTTAAACACACACACACACTTCGACCTTCAAGTAATAGTGGAATTAGCCTCATCTTATGGATGAGGACGTTGTAGCTTGGGCAGGTTACACAAATTTCCCAGTGTCATGCAGCTCATAGGTTACAGCAGAGCCCAGTGTTGTTTACCTTTTGCAGTCTTATTTTTGGAAGCTTGTTTATAAGGTGGAGGCTTCTAGTGAGTTTTATTTTGCTTAAATTCGCCAGCCTATAATATATTTCTGAGTGGGAAAGGCACCGACCTCACAATCAATCCCTGACACTCACCAGACTTGTAATCCGGAGATCGCTTCTCACAGTTCTCGCCGTAGGTGCCACTCTGGCACACACACAAACATTCTGTGCCTGAGAGTCTGGGGCGGCCATTATTAGGACATGGCGCACACTGGCAAGGGTCAAACTTGGCTGCATATTCTTGAAATGCTTTCCTGAGGTTGTTCCTTTTCGTCACTGCACATGGGATGTTTCTGACCAAGTCGGTGATGGGGGCAAGCTAAGAACACACAACAGAGAGAGATGGAGTCACTTCCACATGGACATTATTTTGCCACCACTATCTAGCTCTCTTTGAATCAGTGCTTACCAGTAAACTTCCCACTTCCAAGGGATTTTTAGCGGATCTAGTATAGATATCTGTCTATTGAGCCAGGAGAGAAAAAGCCCAGTGCCTAAGGGCAGGTGCAAACTGTGCAGAATTAACCATCCCTGAAGGAAACCACATGTTGCTTATTTGGGCTCATGTCATGTTACTTATTAAGCATCAAACCTAAGCAGCTGAAGTGCTGAGATAGGGCACCAAGAATGACTGATGCTCATTGGGGCCCAGTTGTTACCTCATTAACTTTGATTCAGGGAGATCGGGAGAGGACCAGGAGGGTGTTCATTGCTGGCTAAGGATGGACACTGGCTTTTGTTGGAGTCAGTTGAGAAAATGCACCAATGGTTGGGAAAGGAGAGGTGAACTTGCCATTCACATGAATGGGAGGATTATAGTAACAACACAGGTAATGTCAACAAAAAAAAAAATGTGCTTACTCTATAACCTTTTCTAATTGCCCAAAGAAACAACCATCTAGTATAGTGCTGACTTTGTTCCTACCATAAATCTGTGGAGCACATGTGTTTTTTTTCTGCATCATGTAAATGATCCCATGTTTATAATGATTCAACTGTTCTATCTCTATTTAAGTCAACCAGCATAATAGCTTTGGGGGAGCCTTTTAGAAGGTAGTTATGCCATAGGCAAATCTGACTCTACATGACAATATCACGCAAAGTATCCCATGAACAACAAAACTCATTTTTTTTTGGTCTAATCACAACAAACACAAGACTGGAAAATCAAGTCGATGGTGATGGGAAATGGAAATTGAATGGATCTAAAATTCTCTTAATGTGCTCACAAAGTAGAGTCACACACAAAACAAATCACAAAAATGGAAATCACTGTTTCACAGAGAGAAAAAGCGCGCTACTCCAGGGCAAGTGTGAGCAATCTTATTCACTAATTCCCCTTCTCAGTATGTCATGCACAGCTACAATTTTAAATACGGTGCTAGAATGCTCATTTAAAAGTTAAAAGCAATAGATGTGCAATTTAACATTTTTTTAAAAAAAGTTTCATCGTGCCTGTCTGTTAAAAACAGGCATTTTTTCGATACATATTTGTTTATCATCTGAAAAGGAAAGAAAGAGAATTGTGTGGCATGCAGCCCAGAGTGGGGGGGGGAACTACTGTACCCCCTTGCCTTTAATATTCTTAGTCTCACCTCAAAATCAATCACAGCAGGGTTTTCCTTCACTGATTCTAACCACTCAGAGTAGACTTCCGCCTCAGGACCAGAGCTCCCTTTCTCCCATGCCAAGGCTGCTGCTTGCCGACTCCTCCCACCCTGGACCAGGGATATGGATTTTTCTGCTCCCTGCAAGAAGGAACCTGCAAGATAGTCAAGAAAATGATCCATGCAATTGTATTGCAAATTCATACTTTAAAGACAAGCCAGGTAGTGACAATGAGTAAGTTCAGAGAGAGAATAAAGAACACCCTTATCCCTACAGGGGGCTAATAATACCAATTACAGTAACAGTGCCAATGGTGCCATTAGTCAGCAGAGGGCACACTCCAGGCTCGTCATACTTGTTATCTTACACAATTCTCTCGACAGTCCTAAGTAGATACTGTGTCTGTCACTGCAGATACTGAAGTTGCAAGCAATATGTTTGAAAAACACAGTTAGCAACGGGTAGCTGTGGGAAGGAAATTCACCCTATTCTCCAATTGTTTTGCTCCTGACTATTTGAAGCCAACTTTCCACCTTTGGATTTATAGTCCTCTAAGTCTGGGATCCATAGAATGACATAAATCGTGTTCTTTTGCTGACTGTTTGAAACTTTCAAACGCAGGTTAAAAAAAAATAAGCGATAGAATGTCTTTAAATTTACAACCTCAGATGTGAATAGGAGACAAAACTGAGCAGAATCACTGGGTGAGAATCAGCTCCATCCCTTGGTACTAACTCTAAACTTTTGGTAAGGCTTAACCACGCCATTACTGTTCAGAAAGTCTCAAGTGAGGTGGTGTCAAACAGGAGAAGTACTCTTGCATGAAGAAAGAAATCTCATTATTTTAAAAGGGAGGACATAAGAAATACTTAGATGCTTTGTATTTATTTCCATAGAACAGCAGGGTAGGGGAGAGAGGATAAAACAGTATGTTTATCAACCTTATGTTGATGTTGTATTGATGGATAGGACAATAACTTGTCATGTAGTTAATATTCGGATTGATGCCATATATTTCACAAACAGATTGCAGTAGATGTTATATATGCTGGGTGTGGGGTCTTAAGAAGGGAAAATCATTAATATAATACTATTAACTGATTTTAACAGAATTCAGAACTCAATTTCCTTATCCCCAAGATCCTCTGCTCGCTAGGCAAGCATTCTACCACCAGGTTATATTCCTATCAACCTTTTACTATATGTCACATGGTCAACTACAGCATCAAACTGGCTGACACAAACTTAATGTTTAACATAGGGTAAATTTTGTTCTCAGATAATGGGGATTCTCAAGATACACACACACACACACACACACAAAATAAATACTATAATAATTTCCATTTTATGTGTGAGAAATCCTATACAAGGAAAGATTAAGCTCTTGACGTTGGTCACATAGTGAATCCACGTTGGGGCCAAAATTAGAATTTGGTCAGTGAGCTCTGCAAGGGTGAAAGTTATTCAATGTCTCAGGATGCCACAGCTAAAAAAGCATCCTTTTGACTTCTCTGATTTTATTTTTTAATTCCCTCATTGTTCTGTTGTCTTGCAGACAGTAAGGCCCAATACTAAGTCTATGAATTTTTTGGTAATGTGTGTCTTTGTTTATTTGGGGTCGGGAAGCACAGCTTACTGGAAATGCAGAATCTCTTTATAGTTTCAAGAACTCAGAAAAAAATCTTTAACCTTGTTACAGTTTTCAAGTGTAAATGTGTACATTTACACAGTGGAGTATTACTCATTGGTAAAAAAACAACGACATCGTGAAATTTGCATGCAAATGGATGGAACTGGAAAAAAAATCATCCTGAGTGAGGTAAACAAGACCCAGATAGACAAACATGGTATGTACTCACTCATACGTGGATATTATGTAAAACAAAGGATAACCAGCCTATAGTCAACAATCCCAGAGAAGCTAGGAAACAAAGAGAACCCTAAGAAAGACATATGTGGATCCCTCTGGGAAGGAGGAACAGACAAGACCTCCTGAGAAAAATTGGGAGTGTATGTGTGGGAGAGAAGGGAGGATGAAGGGGAGGTGGAGGGGAGAGGGGAGGAAAGAGGAGAACATGAGGGAACAGGATGCTAAAGAATGGGGAAGGACAGAGAGGGAGAGAAAGGAAAGAGATATCTTGAATAAAGGGAGCCATTAAGGGGCTAGCAGAAACATGGCACTAAGGAAATTCCCAGGAATCCTCAAGGATGACCCCAGCTAAGACTTTAAGCAATAGTGGAGAGGATGCCTAAGTTGGCCTTCCCAGTAATCAAATTGATGACTACCTTAATGGTCAACATAGAATCTTCATCCAGCAATTGATGGAAGCAGATGCAGAGATCCTCAGCAAAGCCCTGGGCCGAGCTTTCTGGAGACTAGTCCAAGAGAGGGAGGAGTGATAATAAGAGCAAAGGGGTCAAGACCATGATGGTGATACCCACAGAAACAACTGCCGAAGCCTCACAACTATCTCCATTCAGTGGGCCTAGTTTGGATCTGGGCAGTCTGTGGAGCCACTGGCAGTGGGACCAGGATTTATCCTTAGTACTTGAACTGACATCTTGGAGCCCATTATCTTTGGAGAGACACCTTGTTTAGCTGAGACATAGAAGGCCTTGGTCCTGCTTCGAAGTGATGTGTCAGACCTTGTTGACTCCCCACAGGAAGCCTTACCCTTTCTGAGGAGTGGATGGAGGAGTGGGGTGGGGGAGACTGGCAAAGGAGGAGGAGAGAGAGTGGGAAAGGGGGATAGCTATGTAAAATGATAAAAGGTTGTATGTTAAGAATTTTGCATCAAAAAAGAAAAAGAAAGAACTCAGAAAAAAACTTTCACTTTGTCACAGTTTTCAAGGTTAAAGATGGGATGTGCTTACCCCCATCACATATAGACATCATCTTGATTGTAAGTGGGTTAATATGAGTCTTTACTAGGATTGCATCCAAATATTTTAACTGGGCATGAAAGTACTGTTGAATTTCAACCAAAGCTATTTTCAAAAGTCATCTTTATATTACAAACTTAGGCTTAAGTCAAATTGACGTGTTTATTATTAGTTTGTGTATATTCATTCTCTGTCTCTCTGTGCTTTCATTGCCTGATCTACAAATTGGAGGTCCTAATGAGATCTATCTCACAGGCCAGCCATAGGGATTAGACACTGGGAAAGATCAGTTCACACGTACAAGAAAATTGGGCCTGGGCTATAGTACGGACTTGATCAATGTTGATTCCTAACTCTTCTTCCCTTCCTTTCCTCCCGCGTTCTCTTTCTTTCTGCCCTTCATGTGTTTACCAAAGTGCTCTATTAAGCATTTGCAGTGCCCAACGTAAGAGAACATAGAGACTATGACAACATTTTAGGTTTTTTTAAGAGGTAGTGAAGAAAATAAGAAGTTACAACACAGTATGCTGAATGCTGTCATATGAATAGCTTGCCGAGTGAACCAATAGGAAGGCATCTGTCCCTAATTATAATGATGCAGGGAGGAGCTGGGAAAGGCATCATAGACTGCCTATCAAAAATTACAATTTCAAGATTTGGTGACCTCAAAATAGAAATCACATTGTTAGCATAGTAAACACTTAAATTCAGAAATGCTCCTCATTGCCTTTCCCCAGTATTTTCACGCACTAAATGATTCTGCTCTCATCGCCTCGCTGGAGCCAGAGTCTTCCATCTTGAGTTCTATACACACTCGCTGGGTTAAGCTCCTGAAAATGATTACTTTGCTTGTGTTCCTAAACTCCATTCTCCCCATTCCTGTCCCATTTCAAGCTGCATCATGGGCTTTGCATATGAACAGCTCGGGTCAGAGAAGAGAGGAAAAAGAGGCAAACCTTTTCTTTTGAACTCTCAAATGCACTTTTATAAATCCGGTGGGTAATCATAGATTGGAAGGCCATAATTTTTACTGTGTAGGACCAGTCTCCTGAGAGATAAAAGTAATTGTCCAGCTCTTAATGTCTGAATTTAAATATCAAAAGCCCAAGCCTCCTGTGACTCAGAAGAGGAAATTAAAATATTAATTATAAAATGAAAAAAATACTCAATGACTTGGGCCATTTTCCTTCCAAAAAGAGAAAAAGGTTTTGAGCAGCAGGATGAATGGGGATTTAGATTTGATAAATTCCACAGTGGAAAATGAGGGTGTTATTACTTTGAGCTGAGTTTTGCAGGGCTTGCTGGTGTAAGAGAAATTAGAAAAAAACTTGTATCTAATATGTTTCTAGTACTGACATATAAATGGATATTTTTAACTAACATGGCACACAGGTTAGTGCTGATTAAAATAACAATTAAAATGGTCTATTAATTATTACAGTAAAACCACTTGCATTTGTTTCTCATCTTTATTCCTCATGAGACTGCAAAGTTCAGATCTGGGAGTTTCTGTGATTGTACTTCTGTGTGTTTGGAGCAGAATGAGCAGCAATCAATCAAGGAAGATGAAGAATTTCATATAAAGTAGAAGTTATTTATAGTTCTAAGGCATAGGAGAGAACGCGAGTTGTTTAGATGATGGGAAAAGTTTAGCTCTGCAGAGAAAGAGGCGAAGTCTTAGCCTCAAGTCCAGGTGAGCCCATGGCACCCTTGCCTCTGGTTTCAAAATGCTCTCGGGCCTATTCTGCTCTCCCTTTTGGGTTAAGGTCTTTATGGCCTCTTAAGGCTACATTTCTTTTCAGCCAGTTCAGTTTGATTTATTTCAGAACTATGACTGGATGGGGACACAGGCTTCATTCCTTGTGACAGCCTCTTGGGAGAACGTTCTGAAAAATGAGTCTAACTCTCCTTACACCCCTCTGGAAAAGAAAAAGCAGCCCTTTGCTTTCTCCCCGAGTTCTACAGAGAGGGAATGACCTTTGTAGCTCAAACCCCAATTAAGGTTGATATAGAAAGAATTTTGGCTTTCTCTGTATTTTCTCTCCCTCTAACTTGTTCCTCATACAATGACACGGCTCACAGTTGAAGGTCACTCGAGTCTCTGTTATCTTGGACAACTCTTATTAGAATGTAGGGTACTGTATAATTCTCAGACAATAACTGTGAGACGAAGAAACTAATAAGAAAGAGCCTTTAAAAATCCAGTAGCCACTAAGTCTGCCTAAGTCCTACAGCAACAACAACATAACCTTTTGGTTTGTATCCAATCCAATCCCCTTTAAATAGTTATCCTTGTAGCCACAGAGAAACCTGACTGTCATCCCTCATCCAAGAAGCTTCCTTTTGCAATGGACAGAGGCTATTAGGTAGATCTACAATTGGCCAAAAAAGAAGAGAGTAAATGGACATGGGTGACCAGTCCCAACTAGTACATCTAATGTAATCCTGTACTAGGGCTGAGGGGATACTGTGGAAGATGGGCCAGAAAGGTTGTAAAATCCAGAGACTGAGAGTCACTGCCGCTGTATAGCATGTCCTAGATGTCAGGGAAGTTGGACCCATAAAATCTCAGTATGGTTGCTGAAACAAGACCTTATAATGACTGTATTTGCCAACATGCCAGGTGGCTGGGAGATTTCACAAGGTTCCACCTCTAGATGAAGAACTACAGGCAATCAGTGGCTGCTGAGAGCGGAGAATGTTTTCTTTAGGGATGAGTATCCTCCTATGTTATACAATCCCAAGTAGTTAGCACTAAAGGTATGTCTCTATGAGCAACACTATATGGACTCAGTAGGTTTTGTGTAGATACACACACACACAAATAAACATATATGTGTGTAAATATGTATTAACAGTTACAGAAGAAGAGATCATAGATATGAGAGAGTGTAGAAGAGGGGCATGAGAGGAGTTGGAGGGGGTATAAGAAGGAGTTGAAATATTGTGAATAAATTATACATGTATGAAATTCTAAAAAAAACCCAAAGAATTAAAACAAACAGAACTTTATAGTTTAACTAAATGAACAGGTGATTTAATTTGTTTCATTATGTCACAAATGTAATCTAGATACCCCAACAAGGAATCAGATCAAACAAACCAGAACATAGTTCACCTTGGCAATGAGAATTAATCATGATCAAACCACTAATGATGAATCAATAATGATTTCAGAAAAATTCAGATATAAGAGTAGAAATAGCCAGAATCAAAATAAGTATTCTAATCTGTATTTTTCCCACTCAGGAAGTTGAAACAGCAAGGTAATGAGTTAGAAGATAGCTTGAGCTTCATAGTAAGACCCTCTCTCAAAGCCAAAAACAAGAATGGAATCTTTTGTGACAGTCTTTCAAAAAAAAAAAAAACAGGTTTTGGGAAAACGGTTTTCACATGTGGTTACCCGACACTAACTGAATGCCTTCAATCTTGGCTCCTATTTGTAGTCTGTTTATAATATTTGTTTCAGGCATAGGGGTGTTTAAACTGTTCACATTAAGTTATAAGTGTGTGTGTGTGTTCCCACATGCCCAAGTATGCCGGAGGATTACCTCACTGTTAAGGAGCTGTGGGGACAATCAGCCAGTTTGCACAGTGTCATAATGCTATCTATGATTATACATTAAGGATCTTGTAAATATGAGATAATGGGAGTTAATGAGGAACAAGACCACAAGGGGAACTTTTATATTCGGTGTCATAGAGATGCTTCTGTAAGACGGAATGTTATAAAAAGGAATCAGTACACACGTGTTTTTAATATTACATTGTTAATGATTGGTGTGTTCTGAGTTAAGCTCCCCACCCTACCTTTCAGCCCAGATACCCCTGCTGGAATCCTTGCCTCACTCAGGCATACAGCAATTAAGCTCAGTGTTCCAAGAAGGGCCTGAGCCCAGACATTCAGAGAAAAAGGGACTCGTGCAAGAAATGATAACAGCAGACATACATGACATGTCTCAGAAATGTGGATGGCATGACCAGGGGGGTGGGACTGAACTCTGGCATGGGGGACAGTTTTTGTGCTTGCTGTATCCATTTCCCTTATGCTTATAAACTCTGCTGATCAGAGTCATAAGGTATTTTCCAAAATATGCTAGTCTTTTGCCTTTTTAGGTCTCAAGTATGAATAAGCCAAATTTTAAAGATTCAGCCCCTGTTTCTGCAGGTGTACCTTTGTGGTGGCAGGTGGCAAGAATTCCAGCATTCTGATAACGCGTCTATGATTTTAATGGTTGGTTGCCCACCTATCTTTGCTTTCTAAGTTTCTTAGTGGGGAATGTCTGGTTTATACTCATGTTTACTTTTCAATGCCTGATAAGAACTCTGATAAAGAGTTTTATCTGTGGGAAAATTTAGTATACTGTTTGTTGAATTGAATAGACTTTGAATAAAAAAAAACCCTCAGCCTTTCCTACTTTTTTTTTTTTTTTTTTTTTTTTTTTTTTTAGACAGGGTTTCTCTCTGTGTAGTCCTGGAACTTGCTCCGTGAACTCACAGAGATCCGCTTGTGACTGATTTATGAGTTCTGGGATTAAAGGTGTGCACCACCACCACCACCCAGTTTCCTTTTCAATTTTTTTTTAAGTAGTGCTAATGATATTTTATTTATACCTTCCCTCTTGGCACGCGGTGTTTTGGAGCAGAGAAATAATAGCAATGACATAGTAGTCATGGGCAATATGGTTAAATGATGGGCATCCTGGACAAACGACACACTGGACCAACTTCCAAGGGACTGCTGTTACCTTCATGTTTTTCAGACAGCTTATTTGTGATGCACTGGTGTTCCCTGACTGTAGATGTGAAGAAGAGAAGAATACGTCTCTTTGTTTCATGCCAGACACACCTTTTGGTTTCTTCTTCTGTCAATCCTGGGAAATGAAATACAAGCAAAACCCCTGAGAATGCACCATTTAGAATTCAGGGAAGGGGACCCTGTGACTCTGGCAACTGTTGGGGCTGGATACTGTCATCAGCTTCTCTTCTGATCTGCTCTAATAGACAGTTTTGCCTTGACATTCAGCCCCACACATGTCCCAAGGAAATCCCAAGTGGAAGAGATTCCATTAGTTCCCACCGTCTTCAGCCTTGCTACTGGTCCCAGGCAGCACTTGTAAGGCCACTGTAGGCCATCCCAAGGGGCTCTTGTTGTCTCTCCCAGCCTGTCTTTGGGCCACAGTACACAATGGATACAAGGACTGTCTTTTCTGTGGTGCACTGCTTCTGGGTAGCCCTGAACATTGAGTCTCTTTCTCGCCATGTGACCCACATTTTGGACTCGTTGTTGTCCCTTCACTTGTGCACTGTCTCAAGAATGACTCTTTGCCACATGTCCATCACCCACTGCTCATTTTCATATTTATTTGGGCTTTTTTCCCATGGTTGATTACTCCTTTCATCCCTCTTCCTCAAACCTTTTAGTAGAAATTCTAATGTCCGGACTGGGGAACTTTTCAGACTCTTCATTGGTTGTTTTGTCTTCTTATCTGAATATAAATCTATATTTGATGCCATTTCCCTGATGGGTCGAGGGAAGCAGTACTACCTAATTTCTGTCTCTTCAGGTTGGGAATTGGAATTAACATCTTCCCAAATCCCCAGTATTGATTTCATTGGCTGATTCTCTACTGTCTTATATATCATGTAAAAACTCTGAAGCTTCGAGGCTGAAACCATTCCATTAGAAGACCTTTATCAATCTCCAATCTTTGCCAATGTCTTATCATCCCTCAGCTATTAAAGCATTTGACACTTGAATACTCAAATCACTTCCACCATAGTGCCCGTAATTATGCCTACTTACATGAGACTCTACCTGTGAGGTCAAAATGGCACAGAGAGATAGATCTAGCATACCTAAAAGCACAGTGGGCACTACTTATCTGAGATAATGTGAAGGAAATTGATACTTTCTGTTTTCTTCCTGGCATTCCAAGACATCTGACTGCACGGGAGATAGGCTGTAATACCAGCTCTTAACCACTTTGAATGCGACAGCTTTCTCAAATTCTGGCATATACGCTTACAGGTTACAATGCGCAGGGACAAGTATTGTGAGAGCCTGAGGCACACCTCAGATTGGACCTGACGTCAAAGGGAAGGCATGCGTGCACAGATATTTCAGAGAAGATGTACGTAGATGTGAAGTAGGTCGGCCTTCTTCAGTGTTCTTTTACTTTTTAGGGGTTAAGTCGGACACATTTGAAGGTACATATTATTTGTCAGGAGTGAAAATTAGCTTGAAGCTCTTGTATTTGCATTTTCAACTCTAACCCAGAAGATGGCTATTTCATCCAGTCTTGAGGAATAAATATGTATATCTGGTAACACTGGTTTTTTTTTTAAAGTCAAAATTGGAAGCATCTACAGCTTACAATTCTTTTTTCTTATTCCTTCATTCTCTTTTTAAAGCTTATGAATTAGAATTAAATGTATGTGACTAATTAATTATAACACAATGATTTACCTAAGGGCAAAGTTTATTTCATATACTTGACGACCATACATGAATCCTTAAAGAAATGAAGGATGACCTTGTTTCATGGTGATAACAAGACAGTGAATAAAGAATCAAGGTCTCACTGGTGACTTTCTGTGCATGCTCTTTGGTCCCTATTAGTGGCACACATGTGGTCTTTGCACGTATTGAGTGGGGGAGTCTCCCTGGGGCTCTGGTACCTGACTTGTCACACCTGATTGTCTTTATGCTGTCGCAAAAGGATGAGTGTTTTTGTAGCATCTCGGTTTTTTTTTTTTCTGAATGAGCAAGTCAGCAGCTTGAGTCAAAATACTGTGCTTGAAGATTTGCTTTATCAATATACAGTAAAGGCTTAGAAATAATTTAGAAAACATTATTCTGAGAAATACCGAGGTGATTATTTTTTTCTCCTCAAATTCAAAGCAGAAAATGACATCCTCACAAAAGGTCTTTAAAATTACCCTCTTGTTCAGAGTATCCCCATGACTTACAGCCCACTCCGTATTTGTGAGATTCTTTCACCTTGTGTGCTGAAGTAGTCAACTTTTATTCAAGTTTTTAGCATACTGATGGGGCACTGAACAACAGAGGAATGAGACAGTGGCGGAATGCAAACAAAACACGGTTCAATTAAATTGCATTCTTGAATTTTGCATACAAATGGACGGAGATAGAAAACACTATCCTGAGTGAGGTAAGCCAGACCCAAAAAGAGGAACATGGGATGTACTCACTCATATTTGGTTTCTAGCCATAAATAAAGGACATTGAGCTTATAATTCACGTTCCTAGAGAAGCTAAATAAGAGGGTAAATCCAAAGACAAACATATAGGCATCCTCCTGAATATTAACCTTCATCAGGCGATGAAAGGAGACAGAGACAGAGACCCACATTGGAGCACCAGACAGAAATCTCAAGGTCCAAATCAGGAGCAGAAGGAGAGGGAGCACGAGCAAGGAATTCAGGACCGTGAGGGGTGCACCCACACACTGAGACAATGGGGATGTTTTATCGGGAACTCACCAAGGCCAGCTGGCCTGGGTCTGAAAAAGCATGGGACAAAACAGGACTAGCTGAACATAGCGGACAATGAGGACTACTGAGAACACAAGAACAATGGCAGGGGGTTTTTGATCCTACTGCACATACTGGCTTTGTGGGAGCCTAGGCAGTTTGGATGCTCACCTTACTAGACCTGGATAGAGGTGGGCGGTCCTTGGGCTTCCCTCAGGTCAGGGAACCCTGATTGCTCTTCCAGCTGATGGGGGAGGGGTACTTGATCAGGGGGAGGGGGAGGGAATAGGGAGGCGGTGGCGGGGAGGAGGCAGAAATCCGTAATAAATAAATAAATTAAAAAAATTAAATTGCATTCTCGTGGAAGGAAAAGCACTGTAGAACACCCAAGCTATTTTAGAAAAAAACGAAAGCCAAGGAGGTGTAGTTGCTGTGGAAGAAAGCCTAACAATACCTTAAATCTACAATCTAGTTTTAATCTTATTTCTAGATTAAGAAAGTGAGAAAAAGAAAAGGTTCACTTACAGAGCAAAATGCAGGAATGCCCACCCTTTGGAGAATTACATTCTTATAGGATTTACTCTGTCCTAGTGTGATTCATTTTCATCATAATTAAGATGGTAATATTACTGTAGCCCAAAAGTTTTCTGAACATAAAAATATTCAGATTATAAGAATATTGAACACAATGTTATTGGATGTATGGAATACAGCCACACGAATATGTACTCTGTAAATACTATATATATATGTATATATATAAAATGTCTGTGTATATCTAATGTATAGGAATATGTATGAAGGTTTAGTTTTAGCTCCCTCTCACACCTCAACCTTTGTTCTTTGGTGTATCTCTGTCAGTCTCCATCTCTGTTTATAAAGAAAGAGATTGAAGGTAAGAATTTTTAGCTGGAGAGCAAAGCCTGTCACTCTTTTGTTTCGGTTACAGGTCTTTAACTACTGAAGTATTGGGTGGTTGATTAAAGGTTCACGCTGTTCTTTGACCTAGTCTCTGAGCAGTAAGAACCTTTGCTCTGTATGTATGACAAGAACACTCATCGAACAGGAAACCTTTGCCTAGGCTCCAACAGTAGTGACAGAATAGTTTCATCTGCAGGCCTGATGGGGTTCAAGGGCTAGGAGCTCCTCTAACTATCTGTGCACAGTCATGATGTTGGTGCCGTTTTCAGTGGTAGAAAACATCAAGTACATCGTGCAAGCCTTGCTTCAGTAGAAAGAATGACTGAAATGAAATACAATGGGCGGGCACTATGTACAGTACATCACAGTATAAGTCTTTTGAGATTTTAGACAATATACCAGATCAATTTATAAAACCTCCCCCGAAACCCCTGACTGTTATTTGTTTCATTACCTTTATTGGGAAGCACTTCAACAGGAATGGTTCTGATGGTTCGGAAGGACACAGGGCAGGGCATATCACACATCAATATTTTCTCTATTGATATGTAAGAATAGGGGACTAGCAATAATGATTCCAGGGCTGATCTGTTACTGTATTTCAAAATAAACATCTACATGGTTTTGTATAAAAACATAGTGACCATTAATTTTTGACTTATTGGGAGGAATTCATGAGTTGTTTTCTGGTAACCATTATTTCCCAATTTTTATCTCAAGGGACACATGAGAGATTATCAGAAGGGCACTATTTAAAGTTACACAGGTGTCTAAAAACAACACAACCTAAAATTTTTTATGTATAATAATAATCATAATTAGTATTTGAAGTTTTAGATAATACTCAAGAAACTAACATGCTTGGTGTATGTTGCAGCTTTCTATGTAAACTAAAACATTTAGTCTGTTCCTTAGAGCATAAAATTTAAAGCTTTCTTAAAATAAAGTACTTTGCACTTGTAAATTTCAACAGCAATGAATATTTGGCACACAATTACTTAGTTTCTTGTCAAGTCCTTAATTATTCTTTTATCTTACACCATTGGTCTTCACTTAAAATCATTAACAGAATAATTGCTTTTGAATTTGCTGTAAATTGTTGTGATATGTTATTTGCTATAAAATGTTATAATAAGTAAATTATGCTTTTTTTGTGTGTCTTGAGGTATTAACAATCATCTCCTTTAAGTGACCATGACTAATATTGGGCCACACTTCATAACCTCATACATATGAAGTAAAACATAGTTATTTCTTCTTCTTCTTCTTCTTCTTCTTCTTCTTCTTCTTCTTCTTCTTCTCCTTCTCCTTCTCCTTCTCCTTCTCCTTCTCCTCCTCCTCTTCCTCCACCATCATCATTATTATTTATTGTTTTATTTTATTTCAGCATGTTTGCTTTTGGTTATATTTGCTTTTGATTATCTCAATTTTTGCAACAACAAAAAAGATTAAAATAAAATCAAGGCAGAGTCACTAGAAGGAAAAAGTAGGAGAAAAGACATATCCCATGCTATTGCCAAGCCAAACACACAAAAGGCCACACACCTGAGTTCTGAAGCTCCTGACTGCTGAATTGGTAGAGAAGGTCATACTTGCCCCCCAGCGAGCCCGAGGTGAAGTAATGTGTCCCGAAGTCATCGAATATCCTGCTGTAGGAAGCTGAGTTGTATTCTAAAGGCAGATGGAGAAGGGCTTTCTGAAAGACATCTGAAAGCTGCAGGTCTGTGCTTTTCATCGTGAAATTTAAGACTTTTGTCACTTTATGGATCCTAACAAAGCTAGAATCCTAAGGAAAAGGGGCAGAAAGCAAAAGAACAAAAATGAAACTAAGGAAATAGAGACAGAGATGCGGAAAACGTGAGGAATCTATTCTTTAAACGGCGTCTTTTCATTAGCTCCGTTTCTATCACAGGATGAAAATAATTTCCCTCTACGGCATGTTTTCACATACGAGCCGCCCTCCAGTGTCTTTGCCTGCCGTGTTCAAAGCACTAATCACACGAGACTATTTCAATAATGTTTACCATGTGGCTTCGGCACGCACTCTCCACCAAGGAAGAGATCAGTGATCAGAAACATTAGTCTTTATGACTGTCTATACACAGCTGCACCATCAGTGAGAGTCCATTTGGAGTGCCTTAATGCTAATAGTTGAAAATAATAAAAAAAAAGATTACATAAAGATTCAACTGGAAGTGTTGTAGGTGATAATCACTAACTACAAAGACGCATTAAGTCTTTACATTTTAGCTGTCTATTGCCAGATGAAGAAAATATGCAAATTCACACCCTGCCCTAGAACACCACCTTTTCTGTCACTAAGTAGTGAAATCAAACTAATTCTTTATATTCTATTTCTGCCACTCATATGCAGAAGAGGGAAGAGTTTTTTAATTGTTTTTTGCAAACACCTCTGCTTATTTCTTCTTTTCTTGTTATCTAGGTTAATTTGAGGTTAAACAGTTGATTCTATGTTGGGGTCTCATTCCTTTACATTCTCCCATCTAACTATTGGCATTTATGAGCATGTTCAGGGACACTGTGTTTACAAATTATGTATTTTATCTGATCGCTCGAGTCTGACAAATGATGTTATGTAAGCAATGGTAACAGAATAACTAGCGTATTTTAGCAAAGAGATTTTGTTGCAACTGTTAATTATAAAATAGCCTTTTTACTGTACGCTATAATTATGACATCAAAAAATGCTAATGCAACAACCAAAAACATTGCAAGGATAGAAGAAAGCTATCGTTTACTCTTTCTCCCCGCCCTCCAGTCTCTTCTCTTCGTGTGTTCTTGACTTCACTTTAGCTTCTGTTCAGTTATGTCAGATGCACTGGCTACAGGAGCGATCGAGCCAGAGAATGACTGTTCCTTTGTAAGCTTGTGTTTCAGTGTGTGCCCATCAACTCCATTTGTGAACACTGACACTGAGTTTTGTCCAATGGCCCCCAAACTTGGAGCAACTCTGTTCTTTTGCTAAGAGACAAGTATCGTAAAGTAAGCTTTTGGAGGTTCCATATTTGTAGTTTTCTTTATGGAACCAATCATGGGAAGCATATGCTCAGCTTTAGTAGCTCAACATAGCAGAAGCACAGGAATGACCCGCTATAACTGTGTGAGGGCAGGAACCGGCTAGTTTAGACCAAGAAGTTACAGTACTCCAGGGTAGTAAGCAATAGAAATACATTTTATCAATTCGTGAGTTCTTGCTGGGCTTGGATTGTATTTTGTGGTTTTGTACAGTAAAGAAGATAATCACCAAGCCTCACGGAATTGATTACTGTTTGGCTCTGAAGCAATTCTCTGCCCAGGGAATAAGCTTAGTCTGATCTGGAATTGATGAAACAAAACAACAGCACACATTGGGTTCAAGGGAAGGGCTTGGATCAATTGACAAGTTTCTGGCATGTCTCAGGATTTGCACTAAGGAAGCATTTTCTCCTTAGGTAGACTAGAATAAAGACATGCTCTGTTCAGATGGACTCTATCTTCTATGTCTGTCATGATATTGGGCTGAGCCATATGAGGGTGACAATTTTAAGGCAGAATAGTTGAAAAGTAGCAATTTCAAGCAGAATTTTTAAAGGTATTTTAAACATAACAGGAGAGTTACAGCCCATGAGATCTCAATATTATGATTACAACAAGACTTGCATCATGTACACACCAATCAACACACCCAAGTGTAAATGGGGTAAATTTCACAAGGCCATACCCCCTCGATTAGGATCTATAGGTAATCAATAATCTATAGGTATGGCTGCTAAGAGAATGAGAATCAGTTTTCTCCAGAAATGAATATCTCATAGGTTATAAAATCTCAAAGTATCAGCTCCAAACATGTCTGCATGTGGGCAACGTTAAATGGACTCAGTAGGTTAAATTCTGTGTGTGTGTGAGTATGTGTGTGTGTGTGTGTAACAATAAATAAGGAAGAAAATGCCTTGAATTCAAGAGGGAGTAGAGTGGCAGGGGAGGAGTTGGGTGCAGGGAGGAAGGGTGGAAATAATATAAACACAATACTTATATATAAAAGTCTCAAAAGGTTTTTTAAAATGAAGAAAATACATTAAAAATCACAGGCAGTCTAAAAAATAGCCCACCATTGGCAACATCATAATAAAACAAAATCTTATTTTATTTATTTATTATTAAAATAAGTTATTAAAATAACTTATTTTATTTATATATTTAGTTAGTTTTTGGTTTTTCAAGACAGGGTTTCTCTGTAGCTTTGGAGCCTGTGCTGGAAATAGCTCTTGTAGGCCAGGCTGGCCTTGAACTCCCAGAGAACTGCCTGCCTCTGCCTCCTGAGTGCTGGGATTAAAGGCGTGAGCCACCACAGCCTAGCTTTACTTTGTATAATTTCTAGATGCTTAAAAAAATAGCTTTCTCAGGGGGCTAGAGAGAGGGCTTAGCAATGAAGAGAACTGGCTGCTTTTCCAGAGGACCTGAGTTTGGTTCCAGCACCTACATCTATTATATCAAAATTGTTGGTCATTCTAGTTCAAGGGGTTCCCACACCCTCTTCTGGCCTCTGTGGGTATCCACATACATGTGGCATATACTTAAACATACATACATGCAAATAAAAAAATAAAAATGAGCCTTAAACTTTATTGAAAAAAAATCCACATTGACCACAACATGGAACAGAAAACTGGAAATAAAACAAACCCAATTCTCACAACCCAGTTCATAGAAGGGAAGGTTTGTGGTGCAATACCCCTTTCAGTTCTAAAATGACAGCTACAAAAAGCGAGTCTATTTAAGCACCTCTTAGGAATCCCACATGTGTAGACATGTTCAGCTTCTTGTTGCTTGGATGGGCATTAATTCTAAGGAAGAATGCATGATGGAGAAGTGTCTTTCTTACCTTTTTGTGGGAGGCTTGAATGGCTTCCTTGATGGCGAAGTTATGTTGGGTTCTGTCACTTTTACTTGAGGAAAAAAAAATTGGCACAAAGATAGAGTCTTTCTTCTCAGTTGACATTGAACCTTTTTTATCTTTCTTCCTTCCAAAATTGACTAGATCTTTGTAGAAATCTGTTTTAAAGTCATCTTCTACAGTTTGTACCTGGCCAGCAGAATACACATAAAATAAAGCATTAGTTAGGGAGAGAATCCGGGTTGGTAGATGCAACACTAATGAGATGCCGTGGATAAACATAGGTCTGGAGAGGCAGTATTGTAGGCAGCTTGATCAGTGAAAGAACACAAAGCCTGAGAGTTGAGGACAATAAGCTGTGAGAGCTAGTAGATATGTATGTATGTGTGTGTATGTATGTATGTAAGTATACACACACACACACACACACACACACATATATAATTTTTGACTGGCTATTTAAGAATTTTACATCATGTACCCTGTTCACACTCATTTCCCAATCCTCGTCAGTCCACCCCTCCACCCTTATAACCACCCCCCCCCTTGAAGAAGAAGAAAAAGAAGAAGAGGAAAAAGAAGAAGAGGAGGAAGAAGAAACAAACAAGAGTTCAATTTGTGTTGTCCATATTCTCAATGGAGCATGGTCAAACTCTTGGTGGCCAGCCCCTTAAAGAAAACTGAATCTTTCCCCAACCACAGTCCTTCTAGGAGCCATCAATTGGAGAGAGCTACGCTACAGTATCCTTGTCATGGTTTTAATAGTTCTCTTTGATGTCTTCCTGTCTAGGAGGTTACTTTTGGGGGGTTCGAGTTGTAGGGGTTGTCACAGAAATCTTCTATGTCCTTTTTTTTTCAACCTTGAGTCTGCAGTCATCAATACCACTGCAGCTGTAGCTTCCTCGCCCTTTACGGTCAGCGCAGTCACAGATCATAGACTTCCACATGGTTTCTGGTGACAGCACAGACCACAGACGTCCTCATGATCTCCAGCAGCAACACGTGCCCCGGACCTCAAGATTTTTATAATTTTATGAGTATGAGTGTTTTGTATGTGTGTATACCTGCACACTGCTCATGTGCTTGGTGCCTGCAGAAATCGGTCACCATCTGTCACGTAGTGCTAGAAATCAAACTCGACTTCTTGCAGGAGCAGCAAGTGCTCGGAACCATCAAGCCACTATTTCAGCCCCCCAAGAAGGCTATTTTTGCATATCTTCATTATACAGAGTAAAGTGTTTCTTTATGATATTGTCAATGATGAGGCTGAGTTTTAAGACTGCCTGTGATTTAGTGGGATTTAATTTAAAGTATTTTTCAGAGAGCCACTACTGAGGCAAAAGAAAGTGGGGAGAGATTCTGTATGACCTTATCCCCACTCTCTTTGACTGTGGCCACGTCAGAGGAACAGCAGGTGACAATTGAGCTTCAGGAGTTCGGCCCACCAGAATGTAAGACACTAATGGGTAAATTTTGGATAGGCAAAACCTGAGGGCTTCAGCACCTGAAAGTCTCTTGCTAGTATGGTGCCTTTACATCTTTACATTCTTCTTTTTTTTTGTTTTTTAGATTTCCCTCTGATTTCTTTATTTATCATTTTGTATGTGAAAATTGTTATTTTAATAAACTTGATTGTAATCAAAAGTACCCACATTTCCTGTTAAAGATAAAATACCATTTAGTGTTCTTTTTTTTTTAAAGGCAGTATTCAGTTTATTGTAGTAGAGGGTTTGAAATCCTTGTACCTTTTAGGGTCTGGAGCTGCTTTTTGCCTTTATATTCTTGGCATTGCCATTTTTCTCTGGTATCTGGCATATGGCGAATGGGTGTGTGGAGATTTCCCACTGCCTTTAATGTGGTGTCATTATCTCATGGAAATATTCCATTCTACTGGGCATTTTTACCTGTGGATTATTATGAAGGTGATTTCCTTTTAAGCTGTACTGTTTAGCTGAAGTAATGATTTAATGTAACAATAGTCTTAGTTTAAATAGAATTTTGATGATTAAGGGATTTTAACAAATGTAGTAAGGGATTATAACAGAAGTTAGTTTAGTCGGAAAATTAATTTAGGTAATGGCAGGAAATGGTGTGGCCCTTGCCTCTGATAAAGCAAGGGTTGCAGAGATAGAAAATAGAAACTAGAAAATGTCATACAGCTAGGACTTTTGAGTTTCCCTTGATGAGCTGTATAGACTGTGGTTTAGGTTAATGATTAAAGAAAACAACGGAGTCCCAGGAATCAGCTCAAGTTCTTTCTGATATTGGGAAATGTGTTCCTGGGTTTTGGTGTACATCATAGCTAAAAAAAAAGTTTTAAACAGTTTACTTCACGTAACTAGAAAACAAAAAACTGGATGATTTGTTAAGATAATTGGACAGAACTCTAAAATATGAAAAGGCTAACTAGCAACCAGTTTTTCTGGCAATTAGATAAACTACTGCCTATGTAAATGGTTATAACAGAAAGGCTGCTGATCTATGAGAAGTCTAAAAGAGAAATGTTTAACTGTATATGGGTTCTTGGGGGATAATTTATTTTTCACCTGTAATACGTAAGATGTTTCATCATGTAAGGGAAGTGGGAAACATGTTGGGTTTTTTTTAGTTGTATTCGCTGTAATCATCCACTTAAAATAGAATGCAACCATATTGCAATTTTTATGTTGCTTGAAAGATTCTGCTAAGGTATGCAAGCTGCAAGGGAAAAAATGAAGAAGGAAGAAGGAAAACATCAGGAAAGAGAAAGAAGGGAAACATGAGGGTAAAAGACCAGAACAGAAAAAGGAGAGAGTAGAACAAGCAACAGAAAGAAAGAATAAGAAAATGAAGAACTAAGCTTTGGCCCTCAGAAAAGTCCTCATGTTCTGCTTGTCCAGTAGTTCACCCGCTCTGCATTTCCTCTTTAGTGTCTCTGACCTGCAGAAGGCTTGCCAGTCATCAACACCCTAGGTCAGAGCCTGACATGTTGGACGTGTGTGTGTGTGTGTGCGTGTTTCCCTTTTTGCCAGCCACAGAGAATTAAGTTGTACTCCCTCAGATAGAAAAGCCAATTGTGTGATTGGTCTGCCGACTGCGTGGCTCCCCTTCAATTCCTCAGCTGCTGAAGGCTGATCTCACAGAAACCTTCTTTGTCTTACCATTTATTTACCATGCCTCTGAGATGGAGGGAATTTTGAAACACACTTGAGCTGAGGGTAAAAACAGGGTTATTTCTCAAGAACTCAAACCTCAACTATAGTTAGGACAGCAAGGAGAACAGATGATTAAAATACTCAAAAATGAATGAGAACTATCTTGTCTGGTCAGCAATCGAGAAAATATTTCTTATTTTAAATATTAACTACTAAAATTTACTGAGAGACAAATTGTATGTTGCATTAAACAGCTTGATAATAAGCCAAGAAAAGAAGGAAACCTAACCGTGCTGTAAAAGACAACTGTTCAGTGGTAATATAATCAAATCTCGGTGTTGTGTTCAGATACTACAGTATGTACTAGTTAGAATCTAAAATGCTCACAAATTGAACTACTCAGTCAACAGCGAAACAAGAAGGGCATGTTATTAAAGGTATGCCATATAGCTGTGTAGATTTTTTTATAGGTTCTTTTAAAACTCAGACTATATGAGCTTAAAGAATAAGATATTAGGGACCAGCAGGATGGCTCAATGGGACTGTGGTGATTTGAATAGAAATGGCCTCCATAGGCCATTCATAGATTTGAATGCTGGTTCATTAGAAAATGGTACTACTTGACTACTTAGGAGGTATGGCCTTGTTGGAGTATGGAAAGCCTTGTTGGAAAAATGTGTCAATGGGAGTAGACTTTGTGATTCTAAATGCTCAAGCCAGCCCCACTTACTCTCTCTCTCATCCTGCTGTCTGCTGGTTCAGATGTAGAACTCGGAGCTTTCTCTCCAGTATCATGTTTGTCTGTATGCTGCCAAGCTTCCCGCCATGATGTCAATGGACTAAACCTCTGAACTGGAAGCCAACCCAAAGTTAAATGCTTTCCTTTAGGAGGTCATGGTGTTTCTTTATGGAAATAGGAAACCATCTAAGATAGGGTTTAATTCCAAAGACCCACATGGTGGAATTGTAAAAGTTATCCTTTGAGCACCTTGTGGTATGCACATGTGTGTGCGCATGCGCACATACACACATATAAAAATCAATGAATAAACAATGAGGTAATAAAACATATTCTAAAAACAGAGTCAGATGTTAGCAGGCAAGGAGGGGGTTTAGGTATCCTGAAGAGAAACTCAAAGAAATTTTCGCCAAATGTATTCGTGTGGAAAGAGACAGATTCATGAGTGAGCAGTGACAAAACATTCTATTAGACTGAGAAACTGGAATCAGGTCTGATAATATATTTTGCTTAAATATTTGTATTTGTATCCATTCATAAAAGCAGCATTTCATTTATAATAAGTTATTAATAAATATTGACTGACTGCATAAAATATTTAAGGTTGATCACACTTGTATTTCGTGACAATTGTGTTGTAAAGATATTTAGGAGGTAAATCAACACGCATTATAAAAATAAATGTAGGGAATTAAGAAGAGAGAGATGGGATGTAGGATCATGGGAATGCCACTCTATAATCTGTGTGAAGTGGATTTCTGCTGAGGTTATTGTGGCTACGACTGCTGTTGAAAATTTTATATTTAAGAGGAAGCATAAGAGGAAGCATAAGTAAGAGTAAGCACTTATTTGGGAATTAGAACACACCTTCCAGTAGAATATCACAGGCATATTTTTTTCTTCAAAGCTTCTTCAAAATTGTATACCCTAAGAATAATGTTATTTGTCTTCCAGAATCATTAGAATGTGGCCTTCGTCCTTAAGTCACTTTCCAAACCCCATAGTGTATATTATACAATTTTTAAAATTGAGTTTATTAGATTGGAAAGTGCCTGTATTTAGATGCTTAAAGATGTCATTTTTATTTTAAAACATCACATTTATGTATGTGTGCAAACATTTGTTCATTTATCCTGTGTCTATATATGTGGGCAGGCTCATGCCACAGTGCATATTTAGACATTAAAGGACAATTTACAGGAGTCTGCTTTCTCCTTCCACAGTGTATGTTTTGTGGGTTGAATTTAAGTCTTTGGACTTTGGCAACAAGCTCATTTACCCATGAGTGCTGCTGTTGGTACTGAAGAGGTCTTTTTAAAGCAGTATTGACATATTTCTTACTGAGTACCTACTACCATGAAGAAAGTCTCACAAATTGTTAGGTTCTGAAATTCTCCTTAGCAGTCAGATCTGCAAGGAAAAATGTGATGACTAAAACCATGTATTTTGCATTTTCTTATTAAAAATCAAAAAAGGTATTGGTTACTGTCTTAGTTACTGATCTATTGCTGTAAAGAGACACAATGACTAAGGTAACTCTTATAAAAGAAAGCATTTAATTAAGGGTTTGCTTACAGTTTCAAAGGTTTAAGCCATTGTCAGTCAGGCATGGTGCTGGAGAAGTAGCTGAGAGCTACATCCTGGTCTGCAAGACATTGAGCCTGGCCTGGGCTTTTGAAACCTCAAAGTCCACCCCTAATGACACATTTCCTTCAACAAAGCCACACCTCCTAATCCTTCTAATCCTTCCAAACAGTTCCATTCCCTGGTGACCAAACATTAAGGTATATGAGCTTAGAAAGGTCATTCTTACTGAGACCACCATATTCCCTTCTTTTTGGTTCCTAGGTCACTATCCAGCACTGCCATGTGGTGCTCATTACCATACAGGAAAACTAGCAAATTAGTAAAATAGACAGGAGATAAGCCAATGTGTTTTATATTCAGAACTATCATGTTTTTTGGTAAGAACTTGAGATTATTTTTACATCTGTCTCATGGTTATCTGAGTGAAAAATCTATGGTAAGAGAATATTCTCAATAAATAATCCATTTTTGGGTATGAACATGTTTTGAAGTTATATGTTCATGGAGTACAGATGTTTATTTGATGTTGGATAAATTGGTTACCTTTTTTTAATTCCTCCAGTAAATCAATGAAAATAATCCTGGCTTCACTGGGTTTTGGAAGGATTAAATAGAAGCATATAGTGTGTAAAGTTGGCATAGCCACCACACTACACCGCCATACCTCGAAGTTAACAGTTTCCAGATTGGCCGGAACACGGTATGGATTACTTGCCCGAATGCTTTTGACAGTTTTACATATTCCTCCATTGAAAGAGTTATCAAGGACATCTCCTCTGGGCTCTCCTGCCAGAATATGAAACCTGGAAACAAAGCAATTTTCAAGAATTCAATAGATGTAGAGCAATATTTAAAATTTACCTTACTTATATGAAAGAGATTCCTTTTCTTAGACATTCTTGACTTCTGACAAATGACTCCAAAGGAAGGCTCACTTTTTCTTCTCTGTGATGAGACATTTGTAAAGTACTGACTATCCTAAACTCAGCCCCATTAACTCAAAAAGTTCTGGGATTTTTAACATGAAATAAATTTGAACTTTCAGTTTTTATCATTTATAAAGTTGATACAGACAATGGAAGCATACTAAGGTACAGTAAAAGAACATTGATAGAGAGTAAATTATGAAATAGTATATGGAAACAATAGTATTGTAATAATAGTTCTACATTGTGGCATAATTACATTTAAATTATTTTATTTATCAAATGTTTATGTATTATTTATTAATCTGTGAAAGAAGCAATAGTAAGTGGTTTACAAACATTAAACAATTTAATATTTAATGACTATATTTTATAGATAGGATTATTTATACTTATTTTACAAATAAAGAAATTGAGGCACTAAGGATTAGCTGAGCTAAATTCATGTACTCAAGAAATTATTAGCAGCTTGAGGAAATTTTTCATTTATCTCATATAGTCTTCCAGTTTCTTAGAGAGGGTAATACATATTATCTGAGTAAACAGGTTTCTGATTAAAACTTTGGTAATGTTGCATTTATGTAGATGACCAAAATTATATTTATAAAGATTATGCTAGAGTCTTTAAAAATACATTGTTTCCATATATGCCTGCTCAGGTAACCTTGTCTTCCAGCTCCAGAAAGGTTGTCTTCTGTTGTCTACATGTGGCCTGTGGTTCATGGATGCTCACACACACACACACACACACACACACACACACACACACACACAAGCATGTGCATATATAGGCACACACACTTGCATTCACATGCACACACATACTGAATAAATAAATAATTTTTTAGAGGCCAGAAAGTACCACTAATGACTTGAAATAAGTGACTGCCATATTTAAAATAGGATTGCCTCAGTAACATGCTTCCAACACGGAGTAGTAATTAAAGGTTTGCGCCATAAAAATGTGTAGACAAACTGAAATGAGACTGATTTTTCAATCAAACATAACAATGAAAACATAAAACATTACCGTCACTCTGAAAAATTAGTATAAAATGTTCTAAAATTTTATTCGGGTGATGACTATATAAATCTGTGATATACTAAGAGATTACAGATTTGCAGTGTCTGAAAATAGAACCATGCTGTATAGTCCAGTCTGGCACCCTGCAACCCAGGATTTGTTTGTTTTTTTTTTTTTTTTTTGTGTGTGTGTGTTTTCTCAACTTTTGGTATGTATGCTTCAAAGACTGAACTGTATGGTAGAAGTGAAACATATCCTATATCTTAAATGTTATCTTGAGGAGGAATGGTTTCTATGGGTTCTCTAAGATGCACAGCACACTCAAACAGCTCCAAGTACAACTTGAGATTTGCATTTATTCACACTTGAATTTCTATCAGTGGGTATTTGAGTGGAGAATTATGGGAAGTTGATCTGTGAAGAGCTTCCTAAAGAACTCAACAGGACAAGTACAGTGTCTGTGATGCCTACATTTGCATATCATAAGTTAAGAAGGATGCCAGAGGAGTAAAGAATGCTTCTCATAGAGCTGGCGCCTGCTATGGATCTGTATCTGTAGCCAGGGAGAGGTGCTAGAGAAAAGAAAACTAACTCCCTGGTCGCAAGGCATCTGTGAAGCTGCTTGTGGAGTTTAAAGGCAGGATTTTTACGAAGATCACTTCATCAGAGCAGGCCTGAGGAATCTTTTGAAGCTTGTCATGGCTAGCTCCATCTGTCAGCTTGACATAAACTCAGAGTCACCTGGAAAGGCAGATCATCAACGGAAGAATTTCCCAGGTCAGGATGGCTTGTGGCTTGGCTGGGAGGCATTTTCCTAATTTCTATCTGATAGAGGAGGGCACAGCCCATTGTGAGCAGCACTATGCCTGGGAAGGCGAGCCTGGGCTGTGTGAGAAATGTCGCTGAGTGAACTGGCAGGTGCAAGTCGCAAACAGTGCTCTTCTGTGGTTTCCACTTCAGTTCAAGGTTCTTGCCTTTAGCTCCTGTCCTGGATTCCCTCAGTGATGGAATCACTCTAATGTATAAACTAGATTAAACCTTTTCTTCTCAAAGTTGCTTCTTGGTCAGAGCTAAACCAACTATGGAGAAGGTTCTAGTTCCTGTATTTTCAGTCTCTGAGATGTATATATTTGCCCCCATATTTTTGTGTTTTAAATATACACAAGCAATGTATGCTTTAGCTTTCTAAAGTGTTGCTTTATTTCATCTTTTTTTTTTTCTGTGCTGGGCAAGTGGCCTGTGCTAGTTAAAAACACATCAACCAAAAGATATGCATATGCATACATACACATGGCCAAATGTATTTATATGTACGCTTTGGCTGAGCCTGATGAGAAAACAAGCCACATGTTCATATTGTTTGATTTTTGTTTTAGGTATGGGGCTTAGTGATTGATGTTGGAAGCATAAGTATTGTTAATTTTTTTCTCAGAAAGATGTAAGTTTTAAAAACAGCCCGACGCCTAGAAGATATCTTTTGTGGGCAGAAAAATATTGGAAGGGAAAGGGAGAGGAGGCTGAGATGCTGGGACCAGTTGATTAGAAAGAAATTATAGTAAATCTCAAGACTCTCTCCCTGGGGAGGAAAAGAGAGGACTGGCTGTCCTCAAGCCTGTGCTCATTTCTTAGAATCCTTGGGACAACAGCCCTGGCTGTCAGGAAGCCACAGTTTGTCTGCCAAAGTCCACATAGCATGCGGTCCTCCTTATCTTAGCTCTAGAGACTAGACCCAAAGGCTACATTGCAAACTTTTGAAAATCTGAAACATTGTGGTTATCAGTGGGCATGTGGGGCTTTGATTTTCTTGCAGGCAAAGGATAACAGGGAAACCATTTCTACACGTTGATAAAAAAATAAGATGTTAAAGCACTGTCATGGGCGAGAGAAGCAATTAGAAAGTCTGGGGCAGAATGGCAGATCAGTGTGTAGTCATACAAGATACGCACGGGGAGACTCTATGTGACCATAAACAACTTGGCTGTGGTAGTTAACGTAGAAAAATGTGTGGAATCCAACGTCCCCTACTTTGGACTAATGTCTTCTCTACTTTACAAGTATCATAGAGGCTGGCCCAGGGGCTACTCGTTTTTATTATAAATCAAATGACACTGCATGTCAGTCGTTTGTCCTTCAGACTTCAGAGTTCCACAGTATGCACCTGTGACGTTGAGAACATCGGTGACGGTGTTTTCATTTCTAAAATTAAATTCAAAAAACTCAAAACTTCCTTTCGCATTCATGTGTGGGCGTGTGTGCAGTGGGGGCACATGAGTGCCACAGGTACATGAGATGGTACACATGTCGAGGTCAGAGGTCAGTATTGAAGAGTTCGTTCTGCCCTTCCACTTCTTTTGAGATAGGATATCGAATGTTTCTGATTCTCGACTGTGAACTCCAAAGTATCTGACCTGTGAGTATCCAGCCGAGGCCCCTGCCCCTATCTGCACCATAGTACCACAGGAGAGGAGCTTGATTCCAGGTACGCACTGCCATTCCAGCCTTCTTATGTGTGTTCTGGGGATCCCAACTCAGATGACCACACTGGGCAGCCATTGCTTTAACACACTGAGCCATCTCTCGCGCCCAAGAGCTAAATGTTTTAAAATTCCAGCATGAAGCAACAGAACTTGACAGCCAATTGGCTTCTTTCTGACCCCAAATTAAAGGGTGGGTCCTTCATCATGGGAACGGAGGACAAAGGAGATTATCAATTTCTCTTACATTTCAAACTGATGTTAGTTCCATTCTCCTTGACTTCTTTCATATTCTCTAAACTATTTGGAAACATAGACATAGCATAACAAATTTAGATCCCCTTGCTAAATTGCCAGTGCCTTTCTGAAATAAAAACATCAGGATTTTAAGTCTCAGTCAACAAATGATGCATGCTCTTGGGTGTTTTTGAGTATTTAAGAGGGTGCTGCTATGGAGTTAGAGAAACAGATTTGGTTTTGAAATGTGACCTTGAATTCTGGTTCTACCATTCATGGCTTGGCAGACCTAATTAAACTTTCTGAAGTTCAGTTTCTCATTACTAAGGTGAGAACAGATGATAACTCAAGGTTGCCCTTCTGCCTGTTGGTTAATCACAGATTTACTCATAAATCACATTTTCTATGGGATGGGATCTCTAGCCACACTGACACACATTTTATTCTGTTTTTTTTTCTAATTTTTCTGTATTTTTTATGACTGCTTAACTCTTCTTCCTTCCTCCATCCCTCCCTTATTTCTTCTTGTTTTTGTTTTGAATACTTTATTATCAGAATTAAAGAAAAAGACAAAACAATTAAAAAGTGAGGAGAAGGAGTGGATTTTTTTTTCTCTGCCTTAAGACACAAGACAAGAGCTAGTTCCAGGAGAGGCTCCAAAACCACAGAGAAACCCTGTCTCGAAAAACCAAAAAAAAAAAAAAAAGAAAAGGAAAGAAGGAAAAAAGCCATCAGACATTAGGAGAGAAAGAGAGAGAGAGAGAGAGAGAGAGAGAGAGAGAGAGAGAGAGAGAGAATATGCCAGGTGGGAGAGGGCCAGTCAGGAACTCTAACTCTGCCAAGGGCTTGGCATGGATGAGGATGAAGTGACAGGGGGTGGGGGAGCCCAATGCTGTTCCTAAAACAACTCTCACATTTGAAGGTGATGAGGAACTCTCTTTCTTTCCCTCTCTCTCCCTCCCACCTTCTTTTTCTCTCTCTCTTATTTTGTCTTACTCTCTCACACCAAAAGATGGATTTTCCTGATGGGATTTTGACTCACAACACAACCATAAGCACTGTTCTCTTTTTCCTGACCAATTTCCTCAGTCACTCAAACGTTATTCAGCAGTGTGGGGTTTATTAGCCATGAGTCTGGGTCGTATGTGTTGTTGCTGTACTTCTCTTATCTCGGGAATACTTTTCCTTTCCAAAACGGAAACAAAAATGGTGTTCCATACCCAGTGCCCATCAGCTGCGCGCCAGGAATGGGAAGGTACTTCCGTGGGCATACCGTCTTTGTTCTCCCACAATGCCTCTCGTCGGCATTGTCCCCACAGTCGTTTTCTCCATTGCATTCTAACTTTGTGGAAATGCAGCGCCCTGGTCAAGAAAGTGCACCACAGCGTCACCAACCTGTTATCAGCTAGGAAAGCATTCAAAAGGGGAAGCACAAACGCTTTACACATCAAGAGAAAGTTGAGGGTTAAGTATAGGAATGCATTAAACGAAGCGATAAACTGATGTCCCCTCTAGGGCTTGAGAGTCTAGGAGTCACCATAGGACAATTTAGTTGCTGTTGGGCTATTTTCAATAATAGAATTTTCTTCTCTGCCTTTTTCTGCTTGAAGAAGAGAATTTAAAATTACATTATAGTAATTGGTTTGAGGAAAGTTGGTAGTTGGTTCAGAATTTTGTTTTGATCTCTATGGCAGAGTCTAGATTATTTTTGTTTAAGAACCCCTATAAAGTTTGTGCACACAAACAATCTGCTTGTGCAAACAATACATTTCCAAATCTCTAAAGGTTGTAGACAGGGAGAACCCAGACACTTAACTGTCACCTCACGTACTTCTTCCTGCACGTACAATCATTTATAACTGATTTGACTAAATAAATGCTTCAGGGGGGGATTTGAGTTATCTGCTGAATTAAAATTTTTATTGCTACAAAAGACTCCTGAAAACACAAAGTTTCACATCCTTTGGTTAAAAATTCCCCTTTAGGGAACACTCCTGCATTGCTGATGGGAATGCAAGCTGATATAGCCCCTTTGGATGTCAGTGTGGTGATTTCTCAGAAAACTAGGAAGCAACCTTTCTCAAGACCCAGTAATACCACTTTTGGGTATATATCCAAAGGATGCTCAATCATGCCACAAGGACATGAGCTCAACTATGTTCATAGCAGCTTTGTTTGTCATAGCCAGAACCTGGAAACAACCTAAATGCCCCTTGACTGAAGAATGGATAAGGAAAATGTGGTACATTTACACAATGGAGTACTACACAGAAAAAAAAACCCAAAAAACAAAACAACATCTTGAATTTGGCAGGAAAATGGATAGAACTAGAAAACATCATATTGAATGAGGTAACCTAGACTCAGAAAGACAATTATCACATGTATTCACTCATAAGTGGGTTTTAAACATAAAGCAAAGAAAGCCAGTGTATAAATAACAATCCCAGAGAACTTAAACAACAATGAGGATACTAAGAGAGACATACATAGATCTAATCTATATGAGAAGTAGAAAAAGACAAGATCTCCTGAGTAAATTGGGAGTGTGGGGATCTTGGGGGTGGGTTGAAGGGGTAGGGAGAGGCAAGAAGGGGTAGCAGAGAAAAATGTAGAGCTCAATAAAAATAAATTAAAAACTTCCCTTTAGATGGTAAGTATATTCTAAATAATTCTTTAGATTTTTCAAGATTTTGTTTTATGTTCAGACAGCTATTATAATCATGGCCATGAGCATCATAATCATACAAAATTAAAAGATGGATGTAGATTCTCTCAAATTTAAGATATAGCCTTGAGGAGGTTACTTTTAGAAAACTATATCTCTAGGGGTTTGTTGTATATTTTTAATCTTGATTTAGGTTATTTTTTTAAATTCTGTTCTTGGTTCTAACAGATTGAAGAAGAATCCAGTTTTGGGTAGTGCTTCCTTTCTATTTTCCTAGATAGTGGTACAGATACTCTTGGAGCACATGGTTCTTTGCCAAGCTTTGATACTTCTAGACATTGGAAGGGACCTGCCAAAAAGTGTTGAGATGAAAGAGGAAAGACACCTTTTGAGAGAAGTTTAGTAGGCAAGCTGGAACACAGCTGAGGATGACTATAGACAATATTGACTCAATGGAATAAAAAGTAGAAAGAATGCAACTTTATAAACCATTAATATAGCCCATACCAAAGTGGGGCAAAGAAAGGTGAAGAGCAGTTTGAAGGTTGCATAATCTATTGAGGTCAGCGCATACCTATGCAGTAATTCCCCTTTTCTGTGAAGAACAAGTTTTAAGACCCTCCCACATCCAAGACTACAGGGAGCACTAAACCCTGTAATTCATATCTTGCCTATCTTAAGCACCTATCATAACTTTGTCCAAAACTCCAGTTTGAGATGTGACAGGAAAGCTAGTGATAGTTTACTTCCCCTTCTTTAAGAGTTAGCGACTGTCCTAGGTCTGAGTATCCTCCGCAGATGATTTCCTTGATTCCCTAAAGTTGAGAACTTTCGCCTTGGCACTTTATGCTTCTCCTTGGCTCACATGAATCACCACTGCTACAACCTTGGTACTCTGTGACCATTAATAAGAAAAATAAGGGTTTGTGAACAGGTGTACTGCTACAGCTCACTGGCGTGTTGATCTTATAACTGAGATGACGGGCAGGTGGTGTCTGTTATGTATATGCTGTAAGAAGAGGTGCTAAATACACTGGAAAGGATGGAGTGGGATGGCACACAGTTTCCTCATTCCACTCTGACATGGAATTTAAAAGTTAAAATCATTTATTTCTGGAAATTTTCATTTAACTGATATGTTAAATGTGTGTTGACCATGAGTGGCTGTAATCACGAAGTGAAATCATAGATAAGAGGATTGCTAGCTGGAGCCATATAGCCACCCAGAAGTTGTATACCTTCTTCTCTCCTCGGACTTTATGTGTTATATTGATTGTATATAATTTTTATAAACTATGAAAGGCTAAATAAATATATTATTCAGTGATTGGGAGATACGTTGGCATTGCAGCTAATGCCGTGGTAAGGCTGCCATGTATTGTCCTGCAAGGTATTCTGTCCTTTTAGGACAGGATAATGAGTAATTCTTTGTTAAGTAAGGGACTGAGTGTCACCTCAAATCAGATGATGTCCATCCAACTTCTCTGTTCATATTAGGTGATTTTTGAAAGTACAGTAGCATATCCTTTTCAGCGGAACATTTAACAACCAAAAAAGCCAGTGCATCACTCATTCCGAAAGGATGCCAACCATATTATTGCCAGGGATTTATCAACTGGTAGCTGGAATATAGAGATATTGAACGCTCAGGGTAATGTGGCTTGGGCAGCATAGAGTTCGGGCTCACATCAGCTTACCAACAATTACAGACATTGCAACAATTGGGATGTTTTAATTATTAATTTCATTACATTCTGTTTAATTAGTTTTTGTTGGAGGTGTGATGACATATCAGCCACGGTGGGCACATGAGGTGAGGAGACAATGTGCATGAATTGATTTTCTTTCTCCCTGCCATGTGATTCTCAGAGGCTGGACTCTGGCCATCAGGCCACTGAAGCATCTAGACCTTCCAATTTTTACACAGTGGCTGTGGACATAGCGCTGTTGACCTGGAAATCAGCGCCTGCAGTTGCTGACTTGTCTGAAATTAGCCATTGTATGCTAGCAATCAGTATGTGAATCTAAGATGTTTGTAGGCTTGTGAATTCTTGATTTGCACTAACCTCTTCTATAACTAATTTCCTAGGTTTATCATCTGTTGAAACGAGTCTCTCTCAGTTGTTCACTATAGTAACTGCACTGAAAGCCTGAAATAGCTGCCTTTCAGTTTTAAACTTGGATTTTAGGATTTTGGATATGCTGTGCAAGTCTGGATTATTCTCAGCCACTCCATCAAGGTTTTTATTATCTCCCTGCCTACATTAACTTGTGATGTGACCTCGTCACTAAGGCACAAGATATACCCCCCCCCCCCACCCAACACCTACCCTCTTTTCCTGGGTTAGGAAAACCCTAACATCAGCATTACCATCTATATTTAGAAAAAATTGGCAAACATGAAGGTTGGAAGCAGTGTGTAAGGAAGAAGAAATTTTAGTTCCAAGGCCTTAAGTCAATTATCTATGTCATTTAAAATTGGCTAGTTACTTTTCTGTATACCCAGAGTACACAGAAGCAATGTGGGGTTTATCTCTTTGAAATTTATTGTTTTTCTAACTGAAAGTTGGATATTTATGTGGGAGTTCAATGAACTATGGTTTATATGCTAAAATTGACCTGCATTCATTTTTGTAAATAGAGTTTTACTGGAACACAATCATGCTCATATATTGATATAAGAGGATTAATGATCCAGGCCAATTGAGAAGTTTAACAACAAGATAATCACACATATCGTAAAGCTGATATTGGTCATTTCGATGTTCACTAAAGCATTTATAAAAATTTGATTTTTATTATCCAAAGTGGTGGGAGTTAATGAGCTAGTAATTAACAGATGAGTACCTATAAATAAAGTATTCAAGATTTGACAGAATTCTAATATAACTTAAATATCAGTTCTTAGAAATCTCAGCATGCAGTACACTTGAACCTTGTTAATGTTTAAACCAATATGATATCTCATTATTGTGGAGTGAGGACAACCTTTGGAACCAATCATGAAAATTTGTCTTATTTAGGATTCATCTGACATAATAATATCCCAATAGTTTTTTTTTAACAAACCATTAAAAGTTTGTCTTAAATACAGCTTCATCTGTCACTTCTTATTTAACTAAGCTTTTATATTTATTTATCTATTTGGGGTGTGTGCATGTGTGTGTGTGCCTGAGGATGGGCACTCATGTGAAGCCAAAGCAAATATCAGCAGTCAGTTCTCTCTATCTTTGTGGTTCTAGGAGTTGAACTCATGCTGCCAGTGTGGGTGACAAGCATCTTTATTCACTGGGCTGTCTTTATGGTCCCCAACCTGCCGCTTCCTTTTAATTATTCTCATTATAGATATGTGTTTATTATTATCCATTTGTTAAATTATCTGCTTGTGTCTTTTCCTTTGCCCCCCTTTCTTCCTCTCTACCACTATAACAAAGCATGGATGTGAACACTATTACTTGAGCAAATGTGTCAGGTAACCGGTCAAGAGGATTATGTCTGGAAAGCTGTAATTTCACCCCTGAATGCCTTGGTAATGTGTAGCATAACAACACCCCTGCCCCTTGCTTATAGTGGGGAGGGACTTTTCCTTCCTAGCTTTGGCTGGCACTCAGTAGTTTCAGTGGAGACTGAATAGCCTAGCGGAGTATCTTACCACTGTCACAGAGGAATTTATTCTTGCAATCAGTCTCTTCAATTTTGCAGAGCGTGGATGGGACACATGGTCTAAAGGTCACCAGGGGCTCTGTGCATGGCTGTCCCCCAAACTGACTTGGGCGCAGGATAGATCTAACTTTAACCTGAAAGAGAAGTAGAGGAGGGGGAATAATTCCAAAGCAAGGTCAAGGTTAAAGTGAAAATTCATCCAAGAATGGCTTTTCCCGCCATGGTTATAATCATCCCTATGGTGACAACTCCCGAATGGTACTGATACTTTCCTCCAGTTTCATTATAATGTGTAAGTCACCACTTGGCATGCCTCTGTTTCCCAACCTGCAAAATGAGAAACTGGGCAAAAGGGCTTCCAATGCTTTTCATTACACTGAAATCACAGGATTATAAATTATACCAACAACAAATGAAAACTTTACTGAGACTCTCCTCTGTGCATGCATGAAGTAGCTCTTTTATATCCCAGGCAGGGTGAAGCGATAAATCGGAAAGGATTTTGAGATTCCTTTGCATAAGAAAGTCACTATGGAAACTGGCTTGACGTAATATCCACACTTTGGAACATTTTGGTGAGGAGTAGAGACTAGAAATATGACAGGCTTAACCAATGCTGTCTTAAATTGCAGAAAAACTTGAGTTCAAAATACAGTTCAATTATTAATTAGTGGTACATCCTTGTTAGAAATACTCAGCCCATAAGGAACTGGAGCATATCCTTCTGTAAACATATAGAAAGGCACTAGGATGTGAAGTTTGTGTGGTTCATGTCAGGGACGCAGCACGGTTCTTGGAAATTGGTCTCTACAAATGAGTTTCAGTTTCTTTTTTCTCTCTGGTGTGCAGTTGTTGGGAACAGAGGATTCTGACTGATGTTGACATGGGTCATATGATGTGGCCCTTCCAGGAAAGAGTATGAGCACGGTAAATATTGCAGCTGGGAAAATAAACAAGCTGTGGACCTTTCCCATGGTTAGACAGAATTTAGGGGAAAAGCACAGAGCCAGGGGTTTGATTTATCTCCCTTATTCTGTTTATTTTTAAGCACTACATGAAAACTGAATTTCTTAGCCTTTCTTTTTGCTTTCAGAAGTGTCAGGAGGCATGGAGAGTGGATAAGTATGATATGGTCACTGGAACTCATGTGCGATTCAGACTATCTGGGTATGCTTGTAGCTCACATACCTGCTTTTCAATGCAAGGGTCGCAGTCTGACCATGGCCCGTAGTCTCCAAGGACACAGTTGATGGGACATGTCTGCACATTACACTCTCTGGTCTCCTGCTTGGTACAAAGCTGGTCACAATAGTTTTGCCGATAGTAATCATTCACTTCTATTCGCCTGTAAGAATCAGAAAAGCTACCCTGAGTTTGCGTTTTCACAGCACCTTCAAATCAGCAACAAAACTGATCTGACTACAAATTAGAAAAAAATAGCTACCAAGAGTAAAAGAAAAACCTTTCATAAAGAAACCAGGGAGGTTGGTTTATATATAAGATGGTGCAGCTTAGCCGAGCACAGCACCGGGATGAGTATGGGAGTTCAAAGGAGAGAATTTTGACAGGGATGGCAGATCATTAACCCATGTGAGAAACCCTTCCAAGGGTACAGGTCTGTCTGACTGTGCAGGATGGTCATGAATTATCCTGTGCTTGAAAGATGCCAATGTATATAAATACAATGATTGGGTTGGATTGGAATATTGGCATAAGGGAGAAAAATGTACAAAACTCAGATAAAGTCCCTAAGTAGCAAAGCAAAGGACCTAAGAAGGGAGAGTAAAACTTAGAGGCTAAAGAGAGCTTGGGTATCCTGGGCGCAGCTTGACTGTGCTTGACTGAAAGGGATGGTCTCTCTTTGGCAGTCAGTGGAGAACTACAGAACTCTTGAACAGTGGGGTCTCTTCTCATACTTCATGGACTGTTTATTGGAAGTCAATTGGTAAATGTAATGAGATTCACAAAAAATACTTTTCTAAAATGTTTCTCTAAAAGAGCTATAATAGTAAGAAAACGTGAAACACAATTTTCTCCCTTAAGTCATGTGAGCACTACCATTGTACAGAACATTAATAGAAACAAGCAAGGTGCATAGGCGAGTAATCTGAAGCGTGAAAGGACCGAAGTATTAAATTCTAGCAGGTAAGCACAGTTTCATTGCCATCGTGATAGTGCCAAGAATCAAGCAAATGGCTATTAGTGCTGCTCAGCTGAGGTTTTGTTACTCTCTGTTTAATGACTATAAAATTGTCTATGATTAACTCACTAACTGTAGGCATGTACTAACTAAAAAGAAACTGAATCAAGTTTCTTTGAAATTCCTTAATTTTGCAAAAAGAAAAAAAAAGTAGACTTCATTTTAATCTTGTGTAGGACAGAACTGAAATTCTGTCTCAAGTCCCAAGTTCCCATTTGAGATCTAAATGTCCTTCACTGCATAGGGTGATCTATTTTATAGGACCCACTCCATCCTTGAGATATGGCAGAGCACAAAGCACTAATCTCATACTCACCGCTGTCTCCTCTGGGTTCCAGAATTGCAAGATTTAGAACAGCTGGACCAGTGACTCCATGGGTAGTGGTCACAAAAACAGGCTTCGCTCTTGTCAATCAGTATGATTAGTAAAATGAAGCTCAAGGTGAGATGTTTGGCCATGCCCTGACAATTCCCAGGCCCTGAAATAGAACAGCATAGATATTCAGTGCCTTTAGGGGATAAAACTTTAGAAGCAGTGCTGAGTTACAGATTCATCTGATTATAGAAATCACTTCTCTTTCTCTACTTTTCATGCGGTAAGATAGTACACAAATTCATATGTGAATAGATATTAAGTGTTATTTTGAAAGATTTTAGCATAAAGATGAACAGAATTGTAACCTGTGGCGCACAGCGCCCATCTGCACTCTATGCACCACCATACAGTTCGTGAACCGGGCAAGGGGCTGGAGATTGAAACACACAAAGACATACAGACAGAGACACAGATCATCCTTGAAGCCAGAAGCCTCAAGAATGCCTCCTTTATTAAAAAAAAAAAAAGAATGCCTCCTTTATTGTGTTCAGGGGCAGCTTATATAGTGATAGTCACACCCCAGCCAAACGCAGCAGAAACCATTCCCCTACCATCAGGAACTCCTCAAGGTCTCTGCTCAGAGCAGCTGTAGGCACTCAGATCAGGGGAAAACAAGTTGTTTACAAGAAATTCAGGATCTGGCGGTTTAAAGCTCCCAACAGTAACCTCCATTATAGTCCAGTAACTAGTGACAATGCACAAGACAAATTATGTAATATGTATTTGCAAGACATTTAATTCATTAAAATATTATTTTTTTGTGTGTAAAGGGATTCATTTGCTGTTGAACTATACATAAATATTTTTAATTGATTTTATTGAGATATATAATTTTTTCTCTGCTCCCCTCCCTTCCTCTCCCCTCCCCTTCAACCCTCTCCCATGGTCCCCATGCTCCCAATTTACTCAGGAGATCTTGTCTTTTTCTACTTCCCATGTAGATTAGATCCATGTTTGTCTCTCTTAGGGTCCTCATTGTTGTTCAGGTTCTCTGGGGTTGTGATTTGTGGGCTGGTTTTCTTTGCTTCATGTTTAAAAACAACTTACGAGTGAGTACATATGATAATTGTCTTTCTGGGTCTGGGTTACCTCACTCAATATGATGTTTTCTAGCTCTGTGTATTTGCCTGAAAAATTCAAGATGTCATTTGTTTTTCTGCTGTCTAGTACTCCATTGTGTAAATGGGCCACATTTTCTTTATCCATTCTTCGGTCAAAGGGCATTTAGGTTGTTTCCAGGTTCTGGCTATGATAAAAAAAAGCTGCTATGAACATGGTTGAACATATGTCCTTGTGGTACAATTGAGGATCCTTTGGATATATATCCAAAAGTGGTATTACTGGGTCTTGAGGAAGGTTGTTTCCTACTTTTCTGAGAAATCACCATACAGCTATGTATGGTGTACCAGCTTGCACTCCCACCAGCAATACAAGAGTGTTCCCTTTACCGGACAACCTCTCCAGTATTAATTATCATCATGTTTTTGATCTTGGCCATTCTTACAGGTGTAAGATGGAATCTCAGAGTTGTTTTCATTTTCCTTTCTCTGAAGACTAAGGATGTTGAGCATTTCCTTATGTGTCTTTCACCCATTTTAGATTCCTCTGCTGAGAGTTCTCTGTTTAGATCTATACTCTATTTTTATTGTATTATTTGTTCTTTTGATGACCAATTTCTTAATTTCTTTGTATATTTTGGAGATCAGATCTCTGTCTGATGTGGGGTTGGTAAAGATCTTTTCCCATTTTGTAGGCTGTCGTTTTGTCTTGTTGACCATGTTCTTTGCTTTACAGAAGGTTTTCAGTTTCAAGAGGTCCCATTTATTGTTTCTCTCAGTGTCTGTGCTACTGGGGTTATATTTAGAAAGTGGTCTCCTGTGCCAATGCATTCAAGTGTACTTCCCACTTTCTCTTCTATGAGGTTGAGTGTGGCTGGCTTTATGTTGAGGTCTTTGATCCATTTGACTTGAGTTTTGTGCATGGTGATAGATATGGATATAATTTTAATTCTTTTACATGTTGATATCCAGTTATGCCAGCATCATTTGTTAAATATGCTTTCTTTTTTACATTTTATATTTTTTGTTTCCTTGTCAAAAATCAGGTGTTCATAAGTGTGTGGATTAATATCTGGGTTTTCAATTAGCCTCATTGGTCCTCTTGTCTGTTTTTATGCCCAAACCAGGCTGTTATAGCTCTGTAGTAGAGTTTGAAATCAGGGATTGCAATGCCTCCAGAAGTTCTTTTATTGTACAGGATTGTTTTGGCTATCCTGGTTTTTTTTGCTTTTCCATACGAAGTTAAGTATTGTTCTTTTGAGGACCTCTTTCCACTTTCTGTTGTCTTCAATTTCTTTCTTCAAAGATTTAAAGTGCTTGTCATACAAGTCTTTCTCTTGTTTGGCAGATGGGAGCAAATATAGTGACCCAAGCCAGGCAATAATCAAAGAAGTTGCAAACCTTGAAACACTAAACACCAAATGGGGTGCTGCCATCAAATCCTTCCCCTAAGGATTCAAAGAACTCTGTAGAAGAGAATGGGGGAAGAGTTTAAGGGCCACAGTGACTCTAAGTCAACAGGACCAAGCAATATGAACTCAGAGACTGAGGCAGCATGCACAGGGCCTGTCTGGTTTGCCCCAGATGGGTTCCTAGAGCTGAAAGGAGATGAGGACACATGCTTCCATCCCTAACCCAAAAGCTAACTCAAACTGATAAACAAAAATTTGATTTTCTCCAAGGAAGGCTCATCAGGGGAACAAACAAGCCCCTTGGAGTAGATCTCATGCTCAACAGGAAATGGCCAACACAAAATGAACTCAGCATCATCTTCGGGGTTTATTTGTCTTACAATGTTAAGTTAAAGTTTTTTTTTTCCTTTCTAACTTATAGATCTTTTGCATATATATCGTGGCTTCTGGTTTTGGGTTTTATGGGATTTCTGATTGTGTAAATGTGTGTGTGTGTGTGTGTGTGTGTGTGTGAGAGAGAGAGAGAGAGAGAGAGAGAGAGAGAGAGAGAGAGAGAGAGTTTGTCTTGTGCTTTTTGGCTCTTTGGCTTTTTTGCTGTTTTTGTCATCTTGTGATTTGTTTTTTATCTATCCTATCCTATTCTAACTTATTCTAGCCTATTCTGTAGATGACTTTTTCCTGAGGAGAGTTGGAAAGGGTGTGGATCTGAATAGGAGGGGAGGTGGAGAGAATCGAGATGAGTAGAGGAAGAAGAAACAATAATCAGAATATAGTGTATGAAAACAATATTTTTTAAATTAAAGAAAAAACGGAAACAAAGAGGAAGAAGCTTTCAGGTCATACTTCTCCGCATCATTAGCCATGAATTTCAAGGCTGTACAATTGAGTTAGCATGACAAGAACTCAACCATGACCCTTGATTTTTGGATACGGTGCATCCTTTTGCTGACTTTCTAGCAACCCTGATTATCAGATTCCTGGAGCATTGAGATTTCCAGAGTTATACTACCCTAAGCACAAGGAGATTTTACAAGTCTAATGTTAGAATAAAAGCCGTGACATGCATGCTCTACTGGTGTGCTGTGGGGCCTTGAGTATCTGGGAGTTGTGTACAAAGTCATCACTGTTCTCTGGTATTCACAATTTGCTATTAACAGCTCTAGCAATACATACAACATGCATACAAAGCTCCTGCAGTTAATACAGCCACTTTCATCCAAAACAAAAAGGAACATTCCTTTGTGTTTCAATTTATTTATCTGTAAAACAGGAATAATAGTTTTACTCATGTTGTATGTCAGTACAAAGCTTATGTAAAATGCTTAGAATATGTTTAGCATAGAATCGTCACATAGCAAATATTAAATTATCAAATTGACAGCTTTAAGACCACTGCAGACTGAGCAGCTATTAGTCACACATATTTTCCAGAATCAGGGCCTCTCCAAATCACAGCATGGGAAGATTGAAAATGTGTTCTGATATTAAATAAAGCGATTTGTGTGTCACTTTATTCTTCTTTTATATAATCTGTCCTAACATGTATATTATTTTTAAGTAAATTTAAAATAAGTTTTAAGGCATTTGTTTCATAAACAAATTTATCTTACTTTGATAGAATATAAAAGGTCCTACCAGGGAAATTTGTAGTTCTAAGTGCCTACATTAAAACAAAAAGTTAGAAAAATCTCAAATAAGCAACCTCACAATGTAATTAAAGACATTGGGAAAACAAGAACCAACCAAACTTAAAATTAATTCTTGAAAGAATATTTCAGATTGACAAACTCCTAACCAAATAAACAAACAAGAGAGAATATACAAATTAATAAAATCAGAGATGAGAAGAGAGGCATTACAATAAATACTAAAGAAATCAAGAAAATCGTGATGGCATAACTTAAAAATGTATGTTCCATGAGACTGGGAAATCTTGAAGAAATGGATAAATTTTAGATGCATATGACCTAGTTAAAATCTAGATGAAATAAATACTTTAAGTAGCACTATAGTAATTAATAATATTGAAGCAGAGATTCTAAAAATTTCACTCCAAAAAGTCTAGGCCCATGAATGCAGGGCAGAATTCTACCAGATTCTCAAAGAAGAACACCACCCCCATGCCTCTGTTTTACGAGTGTTCAGGAGAGAGAAAATTCTGCCCTGTATCTACTTACATATATGTACGAATGCACACACACTAAACATGTATAGAGGAAGAAATGCTACAACACTGCTTGGCTTTCTCAAGAAATTATACACTTTAAAGATCTTTCTGATTAATAGGGAGATTTATATTGCTTGTTTTTGTTTGGTTTTCTGAATCTGTAAATTGAACCTAGGGCTTCATATGTGTTAAGCAAACGTTAATGTTTTATGTCTCCAGAACTCCTTTTGTTTGTTATCTAGAGACAAGGTCTCAGTAAGTCACTCTTTGTAGCCTCGAACCCTTTTAACTCTGCACCTCAGACTGGACTTGAACTTAGGAACCTCTTACCTCAGACTTCTGGTAGATAATACTTATTACAACTTGGGCCACCGTGCGAGCTATTTTTCTTTTTGTTGTCGCTGTTGACTGCGCAGTTTTATGCCATATGGATACACTAATTGCAGTGAACCATTATAATCACTGTGGAGATTCAGTACAAGCAGTTGCAGTAACTTTGTAATTAGGTGTTAGCCTATTTCAGATGTATATACATGGAGATAGCAAGTATGTTCTTTGCAGCAGAACTGTTCTGTCAAGCCATTTTTAAATATACAAGTTTTAATCTTGCCCAATTATCCTACTGAATTATAGTTCTTTTAACTGTCTCAGGGGGTTAGTTTCTGATTATACTTTAATGTAATGAATTATAGTTCTTTTAACTGTCTCAGAGGGCTAGTGTCTGGTTATATTTTAATGTAATGAGCTTTTATTTCTTAGTTGTGATAAAAGGATACGTCAAGAACAATAGTATGGGACTACTTATTTAATAAATCTTATTTCAAGCCAATAGATAAGGCCGAGTTGTTTCTCCAGAAATGAGGACTTCCTGTTAAGAAGTTGCTCAACCCTTTTATCTTCTCTGCCAGATCAGAGGAAAGGGTTGGCGTCAGCAACCAGATCCACAGCCATATGCTGGCTATGCCCTTAATTGTAAATGGTGATCTACCTGCTCTTGCATATCTGATGCTGCTGGGCATCAATAGCAGCCATTGTCGCTGACTGCAGAGGGTAGGCGGATGCTGAAGATCCTACCAATGCTTTTGTCTCCTTTAATCCAATTCCTAAGCTGCTGTAGCCCTAGCCTATTTGAATGATAAAAATGGGTCTTCTTGACAAACTCCTCTACTTCCCTACTTGTATTTCCTCCCCTGCACTCCCAGCATCATAGTAGCACAGGGATGACAGGCAACAGAGAGAATCTGGGTGAGTATCAGAGTAAATGCTGCAATGTCGCTCTTGGCAGAGACATACATACACCTTTCAGAATTTCCCTTTATAGTAAAAAGAAAACAAGTTCTTAAATTTTCTGTGTAATTAGCATGCAAATGATTGAGATAAGTGGAACTGCATGGCATTATCAGACCTGTTCTCAACAAATGCTATCTGCCTTGATTTATAGAAACTTGAAAGATCATGGCTGCGTTTTCATGCCAATTATCATCAAAACTCCCAGGACAAGGTTCATAGAGAATATTCTGACTTGTTATTTAATTATAATTTTTCTGGAGAGAAATTTGGATGGCAATGAAAAAAAAAAGTTGGTGATACCAAAAACTGATTTGATGAGCTGGTAGTGGCATAGCCGGCTGGCAGCATCTTCTTTGATAACATTTTCGTTTTGATGAAAAATTGCTGGGTTTGGGGTGTCAGTCAGTGGCACGGCATTTGCCTACATTGCCTGGCATGCATGTGCAAGATGCGGGGTGTGAATCGGGCACTAAAACAGATGAACTAGAAATAAAGGTGACTGTGTGTTAAAAGGACAATTCCAACTCAAACAAAGAGAACTATTTCTTTAATTTATTGTTATCATAGCTGAAAATATATAGTTCCATGTTTTTCATTCTCAATTTCTATCAACACTTTAAGGGTAACTAAAAGTCAATGCAAATATTAGACTCACTTGGACATCCATTTTTATGGAAATACCAAATTAACAAATGCTCAGTAGGGATAGGAGGGAGGGAGGGAGAGAGAGAGAGAGAGAGAGAGAGAGAGAGAGAGAGAGAATATAGTTGGGAAACTCCTTCCACTCCAGGTCAGGGTAGAAGAGCAGTCGCTCTGCAGTTTTCTGGTAATTGCTATCACCTCTTGACCTCTCCAAAAGTCAACAATCTGGCTGAACTGTTGAAGATAGGCTTGTGAGCATTAGAGAACCCTGGTTAAGAAGGGAGTTCATCATACCCTGTCACCTTTGGGCACACTTTACTCACATTAAGAACATATCTGGAGGGCAGTTCAGTGACGCTGACCTTGCAGATCTCAACAGACGCTATAGTTTAACCTCAGCTGTGCTTTCTTTCTTTTTCATTTGCTTGCAGACTTCTTGAACCTCTTATTTCTTGCCTCCCCGCCTCCCCCCCCCCCCCCCCCGGCATGCCCCGTGTGTGCCCCAGGGGCTCAAAAAGAGACACTTACACTGCTCATTGCAGTTTGGGAGTCCAGACACAAAGCTGACCTTGGCTGAAGAGTGTGTATGCTCTTCTTTTAACTCATAAAGTGACTTAATATCAAATGTCCCCTTAAAGGACATTTCTTCAAAGTATGTGAGCATTTGCTTCTTTTGAGATTTAAGCAAAGTAGTTACATCTTAGTTCAAAAGAAAGACAAAGAAATGGTGGTCATCTGAGGGCTATACTTTCAGTCTTGGTGTGGGGAGTTTCTTGGAAACCCCGATCTACAATTAAATGAAATGATTAGATCACTTACCTTAAAATGGATTTGTCCTGTTCAGGAGCCTAAGCTGTGAATGGCTGCACAAGCAAAGGGGTTTGTGTGAGGGCCCAGAAAGGCATTCTTCAAACTGCTGGGTGACAGCAGAGAGTGCAGCCCTAGAGTTCTAACAGTGACTTAGACTGTTATCAAAATAAACATTGTGTTGAAACGCTGACTTTGGAAATAATTACTTCAAAAGGCAGAAACCCTGAAACTCCAAGCATAGCAGATTATACAAGGTCCTGCATTTTTTTCAGTGATTTCCTCATTCATGGTTGCTGCAATAGCTCTCTCGTCGACGCTGTGGAGAAACTTTTCTTTGGAAGTAGGTGTGGTCCTACTCGTCCTGTAGAGTGAGGGATTACTCTAGGGATGGGAACCAAATACTTGCCTGAAGTTGTGCTTTGATCTGCTTCTGGCCGTGCAAAGGATATATGTGCTCTGTAAGTCATAGTTGGCTATTTGCTACTGAAAGACAAATGTACCAGGAAGCTAACATGCTGAGCTTTTTCAGAGTGTTTAAAGTGTTGACTGCATCCAAAGAATCCAGATCAGATAACATTCCCTGTAGTTTTACAATGTGAAAAGTTGTTGGCAACTGATTAGTAAGACAGCATGTAATTTTAAAGGAAGAAAACGGTAGCAAAGGAAATTAAGAGTTAAGATGAAACAATCACCCCCGCCCCCCGACACACACACACACACCAAGGGAACATGAATTCAGTTACAAACCGTTATTTTTCTGCTAATGGTGACAGATTCAGAGCCAAAGGACACTTTCTGCCTAGTAAACCCCAAGTATAAGGCAACAAACAGCGGAAATTCTGATCCTATCTACTAGGCTTTCTGCCTGTTATGTACCGACACACCAATGGATCACTATTGCAGACAAATACTGTAAGTTCGCACCAGAGAACATGGTAATCACACTGTTCCATAAGCCTAGCAAGTGTAATTTGCTGGTCACTATGGGGGTAGATAAAGTGGAGTGGTGAACTGAGCCACTGTGCTTGGGAAACCATAGATCAAAACTCTCACGTGGAGGAAATGGAAGCACTTCAGCTGTCACATGCTTCCCCTTTATGGTGTTACTTTAAAACAACCAGAAATCGACTTTAAATTAATTGAACTTAATGTCACCACATATGGCTTGTACACTTTGCTCTAGCTTATCAATATGATTATGCCATTCTTTCAATGGCTTCTGCTCACTTTAAATTGCCAACCAAAGCACCCTCTTCTTAACCCACTGTGTTTCCTAGACGTGACACAATGTCTGCGTTTCTTTGAACACCCAAGAAGTTCCTTTTACCCCTCCTTGATTCTTTTTCTTAACTATCTGTGATTTTATCTTCACCTCACTTCCCTCCCTCCTTCCTCCTGTCTTTCTTTTTCTCTTTTGAATGTTTCACCTATTTTGTAGACTTACAATTATCCCATTCTCTGTTGCTTTGTAATTTATCAGTTTCAGGATGCTAGTGCCCATTGACACTATCAAAAGAAGAGAATGGATTGCAACCATTGCTTCCCCTCTACCCCTCCTCTCCTCTCTACTCTCAATGAAAGATGTACTCACTCCCAGTCCCTGAAATATTACCTTTTCTGCTTGTGACTGAGAAAATTAATACTCCATTCTTAGCTAACCCAGAAGTGATTTTTCCTGAAGGCAATACCAGAAAAGATAATACTGAATTCCCCCAGGGCCCACCAATATTTGCTTCTAGACCTATAATCAGACTAAAGGCAAAGCAGGCTCCTAGACAGGAGGTAGGAAGTGTAGTCCACGAGGAAGGGTGCTAGACTACTAAAGAGCTTAAAGAGCTTGCTAATTCATTCCAGGAGAAGTTGGGGGAAGATGTGTGGGAATGGATTTTTAAAACTGGATCAGTCAGGCTGAGTTTATTGATATGGGTTCACTGAGTGGCCATTCTAGATTTCCTATGGAAGATAGCACAGTTGAAAATGTGTCAAAAGTTTGTTTGGATGGTTGGATGAACTGATTGTCAAAAGCTGACCTACGAAAAGCAGATGGAGATGCCAGATACCCCTTGGCTTAGTGCTGATGAAGGGATTTTAAGGCTCAGGGAAATTACAAGGCTAGAATGGTTACACTGTCTGAAACCTAATTCTCCACAATGGGAAGGCCCAGAAGGCATGCCCTTTTCTTTCTCTGAGACCCAAACTAGGGAAAGGGGGCCAACACATTTGGAGAGCTTTGTTGTTGCCCTCTTCCTGGTACCAGACCCTGGTTGGAGACCCTGCTGCTCAGATGGACAAATGGGCCTCACTGGACCCCTAAGTAGCAGGGGCCAGGTGGCAGCACTGAATCACCAAAGGCAAGGTGGTCACAGGGATCGTAACAAGCAGCATAGAAAAAGTAATGTCCATAATGGCAGAGTAGTTTTTATGGTAACATGGTTAGTATGGACCTTTGGTACTGGCTAATTAATCATAGTGTTTTCAGGCATGATACAGATAGGAAGCCCACTGAATTTTTGTTTGATCTGTGTAAACAGTAAAATTCGCCAACACGTGAAAGAAAGGTCACAGTGGATTGCACTGACAGGGACTCTCAGCTGGTGAACCAATGTCCAGATTTGACCCAGTTTACACATCCAGAAGCCCTGAAATAGAGGGAAGTTCAGGTACCCCCGAGGAAGGGCTTTGCTAAAAAATTTAAGTTTTACTGTTAGCCTTTCTACAGTCTTTCCCCAGAGAGACCTAAGGCCTTTAACAAGGGTAACAGTACACTTGGGGAAAGGAAAAAAATAACCATCAGACGTTCCAGGGTCTATTGGATACTGGTTCTGAACTGACACTGATTTCTGGGTAAACCAAAAACACATGGCCCTCTAATTAAAGTAAGAGATATGGAGGTCAGGTGATTAATGGAGTTTTGGCTAAAGTGTGACTCACAGTAGGTCCAGTGCATCCCCAGTCTCGTCCTGAGGCTATTTTCCAAGTCCCAGAATGTATAATTGGGATATGTAGAATGAGTTGGCAGGATTCACACAGTGATTCCCTGATTTGTGGATTGAGGGCTACTATGGTTGGAAAGGTTAAATGGGGGCTGTTAGAGTTACCTCTGCCAGGGCAAATAGTGAATCAAAAACAGTAAGTACCGCAACCCTGGAGGAACGCAGAAACTTGTGCCATCATCAAAGACTTGAAAGATGCAGGGATGGTGGTTCTCACTACTTCTCCCTTTAACTCTCCTATTTGATCATTGAAGAGGACAAATGGGTCATGAAGGATAGCAGTGGACAACTGAAAAATTCAGTCAGGTAGTGACTCTGATGGCACCTGCTGTACCAGATGCAATGCCCTCACTCCAGCTGCTGAACACACCTCCTGGTACAAGCTATACAGCTATTGGTTTAGCAAATGTCGTTTTCTTGGTATCTAGACATAAGAACCCCACCAGAAGCAATTTGTTTCCAGTTGATAAGGCCAGCAGTGTATCTTTACACTTTTACCTTGAGGATATGTTAAGTTTGCAGCTCTGTGTCATAATTTAGTTGGAAGGGATCTTGTTCATTTGTATCTTTCACAAAATGTCACATTGGTCCACTCTATGCAAGACATAATGGTGAGTGGATCAGGTGAGCAGGAGGCAGCAACCACTCTGGACTTGTTGGTACCACAGAAACATATCAGAGGATGGGAAAGAAACACCAGCAGAACTCAAGACCTTCTACCTGAGTGAAATTCTCAGGAGTCTAGCGGTGTGGGGCACATGAAGATATTCCTTCTAAGGTGAAGGGTAAGTTATTGCACCTGGCCCCTTGTATGTCCAAGAAAGAAGCAGAATATTTAGGGGGCCTATTTAACTCTGGAGACAGCATATTTTTCATTAAGTAACCCAGAAGGCTGCTAGCTTTTAATGGGGCCTGAAATAGGAGAAGGTTCTTCAACAGGTCCAGGCTGTTGTCCAGGCTGCTCTACCACTTGGACCATATGACCAACTAGACCTGTTGGTGCTTAAGGTTTTCATAGCAGATGTGGATGCAGTTTAGAACCATTGGCAAGCTCCTACCGGTGAATCAAACGGGACTTTTTGGGATTTTGGAGCAAGGCTCGACCATCAACTGCAAAAACCCAATGTTTCTTTAAGAGACAGCTCTTAGCCTGCTGCTGGGCCTTAGAGGAAACCGAATGCTTGATGGTGGACCACCAAGATAACCATGCAACCTGAACTGCCAATCATGAGCTGGGTGTAGATAAACCCATCAGGTTATAATGTGCACAGCAGCAATCTACTATCCAATGGAAGTGGTATGTTTGTGATCAGGCCCAAACAGGTCCTGAAGTCACAAGCAAGAATTTGTCCAAATGCATATGGTTTTAACTCCAGTTAAAATGCTGCCTGCTGCCAAGCAGACACCGATAGCGTCATGGGGTGTTATCCATGACCATCTGACTGGGGAAGAGATGATTTGGGCCTGGTTTATTGCTATCTCTGCATGTTCTTCAGGCCCTGCCCAGAAGTGGGCAGCTGCAGCATTATAATACCTTGACCCCATAGTCCTAAAAGGCAAAGGGAAATCTTTATAGTGGGCAGGACTTTGGGCAGTATTCATTGTTATAATTCTATTTGGAAGGAGGAATGGCCAGACGAGCAGTTGTTCCCTGATTCATGGGCTGTAGTCAATGGGTTGGCTGCATGGTCAGGGACTTGGAAAGAGGATGACTGGAAAACTGTGGAAGAAGGATGTGCACTATCTCTCCAAATAGGCCAAAGATGTGAAGATACCTGTGACCCATTTAAATGCACATCAAAAGCGACTTCAGCTGAGGAGGAATTCAATAACAAATGAAAAGGATGTTTCCCAGGTCCCCCCTCCTTCCCTTCTACCTTTTCTCTCCCCATCTCCCCTTACCCCCATCCCACCCACCCCCCAAGATGAATTGGGATAAAGGAAAGGTGGATAGGGGAGCACGGAACCACAATTCTTAGTTAAGGGAGCCACTTTAGGGTGGGCAAGAGACTTGACCCTAGAGGGGCTCCCTAGTGCCCAAGATGAGGTTCCCAGTTAGTTCCTTGGGCAGCTGAGGATTGGGAACCTGAAATCACCCTATCCTAGAGCAATACTGACGAATATCTTGCATATCAGCATAGAATCTTCATCTGGTGATGGATAGAGATAGAGACAGAGACCCACACAGGAGCACTGGACTGAGCTCCCAAGGTCCCAAGGAGGAGCAGAAGGAGGGAGAACATGAGCAAAGAATTCGGGACCACGAGGCATGCATCCACCCACTGAGACAGTGGAGCTGATCTACGGGGAGCTCACCAAGGCCAGCTGGACTGTGACTGAAAAAGCATGGGATAAAACCGGACTCTCTGAACATGGCGAACAATGAGGGCTGATGAGACACCAAGGACAATGGCAGGGGGTTTTGATCCTACTTAATGTGCTGGCTTTGTGGGAGCCTAGCCAGTTTGGATGTTCACCTTCCTAGATATGGACGGAGGGGGGAGGACCTAGGACTTAACACAGGGCAGGGAACCAGGACTGCTCTGTGGACTGGAGAGGGAGGGGGAGAGGAGTGGGGGGAGGGGGAGAAGGGTGGGAGGAGGGGGAGAAGGGTGGGAGGAGGGGAAGGGAAATGGGAGGCTGGGAGGAGGTGGAAACTTGTTTTTTGTTTATGATTTTTTTTCTTCTTTTCGCAATAAAAAAAAAAAAGAAAAGGATGACACCTGTTCTGTGGAGAGCCAGTCTCCCCCAGCCGTTCCTGTCATCGCCCAGTGGGAAGATGGTGATTAAGGAAAAGATAATTGCGAGACTCCTCAGGGAAATAATGAAGGTCGAAAAGTCGGTGTTAGCTATTTTCTGTATTTGTTAAAGAATAACCAGAGCAATCATTTATTTTTATAGATTATTTTCAAATTGTTTCAGGTAGTCTTCATTCTGTGAGTAAGATCTGATTTTCCAAGTCTAGCATTTGCTCCTAGAAGAAGATGGGAAGGCAATATCCCGTTTGCGTCAGAAAACCCAGTCCTTTGTCTCAGCAGCCAGCAGGTGAAAACCGTTCCCTCAATACTCACCTTTTCACACAGAACTTCTCATACCTGAGGCACCGCATAGCATCATCCCCTTGCTTTCTATTCTCTGAAAGTTGTAGGAATTTGTCAACGGAGACTTCCTCTATTCGCTCTGTCTTTTGGGTCTGTAGCACTTTTTTCCATTCTGTCGTAAAGGGAGACTGATGAACATGAGCCCATGTGTTCAGCCACCATATCAACTAAAAATTCATACAGCCACTACATGGGAATGAATTTAATCTCTTCACAATAGCCACTTAAGCAGATATGCCTCCTAGCTTCCTCTCTCACCGTAAGCCACTTACTTTCTCGTGGTCAAATTATTTTGGCCCTCTATTGTAAAGTAGGTCTTCTAATCTATTTTGATCAAAGATACATACATATTATATATACATACACACATATTGTACTTTACACTCCTGTGAGGCAAAAATACACATTTATCTGAAGCTGAACTTGTCTCCAGCACTACTGCAATAATCAAGTGCTTTGGTTTCTGCGGTTTCTCCTCTCTCTGGCATTTAGTGATTAGCAGGTACTATTCTCACATTCGGCCCTTGGGAGGCATATGTCAGAGGAGGCAGGAAAGCAAAGGAAACACAAGAGAATTAGATTCACAGAACTGTGATTTCATTGTTCTACAAGGACTGGCTGGTTGAGTGAAAATGTCCCTGAATAAAAATGCCTCTTCTGTTTTGGGAGTAATTCAAGAGAAAAGCAACGGGGAAAAACAATTATACAATAGGCTGGGTGGGTGGGAAAGCTCAAGAGCCAACTCACCATGCAAAATCCACAAAATGGTTTGGACATAGTGTATTCATAGCCCTGCCACACAGGAAGGGAGGCCTAGACAGTCCTTTTCTTGGCAGTATGGAATACTCCTGACTTGTCTCTGCATGTGATTAGTTTGGCTCACAATTTTCTAGTTGCCAATTTGAAGGTAAATGTGAATAGCCTATTTTAATATAATCAGTGTTTTCTTTTAGGCTTGGTAGTCACAGGCAAACACTCCTAGTGGCCCTTGTTTGGGAATGAGCTGTACAAGGTCTCAACAGACAACGCACAAAACTGAGTTGTTCAAAGTCAAATAATCACACGGAAGCTTTGTGGAAGCAGATTCCAAAACAAAGCAACTCATCACTGACCCATTTCCTGAAGACAGGGGTTCTCACTCTCCCCATGTAGGTATCAAAGAAGACCTTTCAGCTTGAGCCCTTACCAAAAGGTAACCTGGAATGAGTTTTCATGTCCCTTTCCTAGTGCCTCCTCCCCTCGTTCTGCAGTTAGCCATAGGGAACTCACTTGGTTTTATAGACCCATCAAGAAAAGTCTATTAGACCTACAATTAAATCTGTATTTTTTTTGACAGATATATCAAAGTCAGTAAAGTTAAGTCATACTGTAGGAACTTCACAATTTAAAGTCTACTCTTTGTCTAACTACAGTGAACAAATTTAGAAACAATATATACTTAGAGTATAATTCATATTTTATTAGAACTAATGATTGAAATAGTATCTCTTATTGATTTTTTTCTGTCCTGTGCAGGGTTAGCCCAGGGTCACATGTTTCATTTCCATAAAAGGTTGCTCTATGTCCTTCAACATGTGGAGGGTTGTGCTGAATTTTTGTCTTCATTCAAGGCCCTGACATTTTGAAGAATAAAGGTCAGATATTTTTAGACTAGCTCTAGATTTGTCTGACAGTATCATATCAATTGAAGTTTGAATTTCAAACAACTGTTACATTTTGGGAATGAGAACTGTTTGGTACTATTTATCTTTAATATCTCAGTGTATATTTAGGAATCTTGGTTCCATAATGTTCTATTGTTGAAATATATTTGCCAGCATTTCATATAAGCTTACAGTGGCTTTATTTTAAGAGAAAAGTTTTTAAATTTCCTTTTCTAAAAGTTTCAAGACTTAGTGAAATGTAGGTTCTAACTAACAGAAATAATACCACATAAACAATCTATTTCTTGTGTCATTTTCACTAACTTATTTTAGTTTATCAAGAATTTATCTTTTCAGGCTATTTTGTTCATACATATTCAGAATATGATCATATGATTATTTGACTTTAAATTATTGCTAATTGGTCTCTTATTCTCAATTTTGTTAGTATTTTAAAATCTCCAACTTTATATTTTGCTGATTTTTTTCCTTTTGTATTTTGTCCTGCTTTAAAAATTTCTACTCTTAGTTTTATTTCCTTATAGTTTACCATAAAATTAATAGTTTTAAAATGTTATACACTCATATCATTTGTTTTTAGTCTTCTTTTTACTATCATATATATTATACTTTAAATTTACTCTAACCATTGATTTACCTCCATTGTTAATTTCTACTCTTAGTTTTATTTCCTTATAGTTTACCTTAAAATTAATAGTTTTAAAATGTTATACACTCATATCATTTGTTTTTAGTCTTCTTTTTACTATCATATATATTATACTTTAAATTTACTCTAACCATTGATTTACCTCTATTGTTGAATCTGAAGTGTTGATTTCTTATCTAAATTAAAATATGTCCTAATTTCCCTCATAGACTCATTCATAATTTTGAAGCATAGTTTACACACATTTGAGGATAAATACACATAGCAACTCTCCCTGGTATTTGAGAATATGTGTGTAGCCATATGCTGTGGAGTTTTAAACAGTGACACTGTGTCTGGCCACAGCATAGGTGATGAGCTCGGGCCATAGTTTCATATCGATTTTTGTTTCCCTCAATTTTGTGTAGAGTTCTTTGAGTATTAGCATCTGTTTGAATTCGGTTGCCTATTGGAAAATGTCCATGAGGAGTGTATCAAACTCCTCCCTGCTGTCTATGGAATGCTCTCGGTCCACTTTTGCCGTTTAGGATCTAACACTGCTTGCCCACTTGGAGTCTGTTATGGAGAAATTTACGCTCTTCCACCACAAGCAAGAGGTATTTCTAGGAATCATTGTTCTTTTTTTTTTTTTTAAGTAACTAGTATCTTCTTTCACCCATTTACATCATATCATTTATTTTGATTTTTTAATGTTTTTTGAAAGTAGCATAAAGCTGTTCATTTTTATTCAAATGGGCCTTTTTCATATAACATAATCTAATATAATCATTTTAACATAATTTTTTATTGATTCTCTAGGAATTTGATACCATGCATCCAGATCACACTTCCCAGTTCTTCCATGTCCTCTCCCAACTCTTCTGAACCCCCCCACCCCTAAAAAGTAAAAATAAAAAAGAATAGAAAACAAGGAAAAACAAAAAACAAGTCCAATTTGTGCTGCCTATATACCCACTGGAGCATGGTCAGATGCTCAGTGGTCGGCCCCTTAAATAGAGCTGAGTCCTCCTCCTTCCCTCCCAGAAGCCATCAGCTGTGGAGAGACACAGTTCACCATCCTCGTTATTCTTTTCAGGAGTTCTCTTTGAAGGCTTCCTTGTCTATGCCATTAGTGTTTTTTTTTTTTTGCAGGGGGGTAATATAATTTTTATTTTAGTTTCTATATACTATTTTACTCTTTGTATACCTTTTAAAAATGTTCTTTTAGAATAACACTTTGAAAAAAATCAAATATTTTTAATATTTTATTAAATTCATAATTGTTTTTCTGTTATTCTTTTAATGGTCACTAAGAAATCACCACATACCCTTTGGCTTTCCCTTAATTTAACATAAATTAGCATTTTTACTATATTGTATTTTATTTTACCTTTTATATACATTGAGTCTGAGAAGACACTATCGTTATTTCTGGTAATTTAGCACTGGAAATATGTTATATTTTATTTTACCTTTATCTAATAATATATATTTTATAATATATATATTATACATTGAGTCTGAAAAGACACTATTATCATTTCTGATTTAGCTAGTTAGTATCTATTTAAATACCATTTCAATCCAATCTTGCCTTTTCGTGCTTCTTTCTGGAATCTCTTTCCTTATGTCTAGCCAAGCATTTTTAGTGGTTAATTTAATAATAGCCCATAGCCTGGAATTCCATTTTTCTTCATTTGAAAATACTCCTTTCAAATATATTTTAGAGGTTTATAAACCCCTTGCTTAGCACTTCATCACTTTTGACATCAAAACCATCATGCCATTATTTCTGGCTCCTAACGCTTCATTTGAAAATGCAGCTATATTTTGTTGTTTTTCCTTTGGAGGCAATGTATCTCTTTCCTTATGTGCTTTAATATTTTTCACTTTGCCCAGGGGTGGTTTATTTTTCTGAGATTTAGAGCGTCTTGAATTTTGTCTGACTGATTTGATGTCTTTGATTAATTCAATGCACTCTTCTGAGCTTATCACTCCCAATACTGCATCTCTTCCAATCAGCCCCTCAACAGTAGATTATGGTTATGTCAACTGCTTTGAAACTGACAACAGCCCAATTTCAGTTGTTCAAGGTCTCCTTATTTTGCTTTGCCCCTTGTGATGGCGTTAACTGTTAACTTGTCAGAATCTGGAATCACCTGGGAGGTGTGACTTTGGACACGTCCTCACCTACATTAATCTAAGAGGGGCACCCCACCCACAGGGCAGAACTGTCCCATGTCTGGGGTACAATGTGTTCTCTCTTAAATCGATTTTGTCAGCCTAATTTATCACCGCAGTGGGAAAAGACACTATATAAAGGAAGAGTTATTTTATACAGTCAGTGTGTATATGTCAGCTAATCTACTGCTCTTGTCTCAAATTTGTTCATAAATTCTGGTATTTTGATCAAATATATCTTACCTTATTATTTATATTTGTATTGGGAAGTGAACACAGGGCCCCATGCATGCTCAATGAGTATTCTACTATGATATGTATCCCTAAGTTATTATTTTATGTAAATACACACCAATAATAGTTTTAAAGTTCATTTTGGTTGTGAGGAGTCCAGATTCGCTGGTGTCCTTGTCATGTGTCCAGTCCTTTACTACTAATAATTAATAATATCAGTGAAAATATGATATTCCCGAAAATTCTTAGTTGTCTGCTTTCTCTAACACTTACCTTAAGAACCTTGGAGGGAACCTCTGACTAGGAAGCATGGAGGGGTGTCTGGGTACACTGCTGTCCCTTTCTCGGGTACCCTTCCGGTCTGAGTCCCCAGTGGTTGTTCTCATTCTTATTTTCCTGACTTTGCAGACACTCGGAAGCCTGGACCTGCTGTTTTCTGTGAATCTACACGCCAATGTAGGCTAAGGCTACAATGTTCCCGAAAAAAGGAAAACACTAGGTATTTTGATTTTGTATTACCATAATGGATTTTTACTTCTTCATGTTTTTTGCGGCTAAACTCTTCTTCCTCCTCCTCCTCTTGAATATAGCCTTTTAAACGTCAGCTTGTAGAGTTATTTATGGCAAGAGGTTTCTTCAGACAAAATTAGAACTCAGACAAGGTTGTCTTACAAAGCGACCGCCTTCCCTCGTTTCTAATTAGCAGCATAGCTTGTGTTTTGCAGAGATTTGTTAAGTCAGAAAGGGAAAGAAAACATTTTTTTTTTAAAAAAAAAACATTCATGAACTTTTTCTTCAGCATCTTCAACCAGGTTAATCTGTAGTACTGTTTCTCAGCTTCAGTTAATGTGCACAAATCCACGTCAGCTGCCGTTTGTACTAATTAGATGCTATTCATAGCAGCCTGCCTCTATTCACGCTTTCCACAATGTGAGCTTGTGTGTTTGCTTTGTGTTTATTTGATTAGCATTTGTCTCTGTTATGAAATTATTAAATCCTCTGTCAGGGGCCATGCCTGTTCACCTCAGGAAATTCAGTATGTGCTCAAGCCTGGGGTGCAGTCCACCCTAGTGCATTTGACCACCATGACGCCTGTTCTTTCTGCACATTTTCAGTGAGGAATTTATTATTTCCATAATTGTTGGATATAATTTTGTAGTTTTTGCATTAAAAGTTGTAAGACCTATAGCCGTTTATCTGTATGATTTGTTTGACTCACTTTCTTGTTTTATTTTGTTGACTTTAAAGACACGATGGCACTGTGTGCCCAGCCTGCCACTCTGTAGCCATGCTATCCTGTTCGTCTGATCACTGCTCCCCAAATACTGTGATTATAGGCATGTACCACCATGCCTAGTCATGAACCACCATGCCTAGTCATGTACCACCATGCCTAGTCATGTACCACCATGCCTAGTCATGTACCACCATGCCTAGTCATGTACCACCATGCCTAGCCATGTGGGTTTTCCAGGTTTTTTTTTTTTTTTTTTTTTTTAATTGGCAGAAAGGTGTTGGGGACTGAACCCAGGACTTTGCATTCTAGCTAAGTGCTATAGAGTTAAGATACATCTCCAGCTCTGAGGTCTTGCTATTGAGATCAGGCTAGTCAGTAACTGTTTGACCTGGAAAAGATCAACTAGATGTTTTAGCGGTTAGCTTCCTCAACAGTAAAACAGGTCAAAGGCTCCCTTTCTAACCACTCTTTCTGATCACCTTCAACGCTAATGATGAACTTTCGAGGGACTTGGGGTATAAAAGTTGTTGGTATAAAATGGGTTAACAGTGGTGGCTTACACTGTTGCTACCATCCTTGCATCAACGAAGGTCTGTTAAAAAGGAGAACTGGACTATGTGATGCAATCCAGGTTCGCTTCCGATTTAGAAAGGAGTTGTAACTCTCATTTTCCATCAAAGATGAAGAAACTCTTCCCACAAAGGATATTAAACCCGAGTGGAAGGATGAGTGAGCAAAAGAAAGAACTCAGACAAGACGCTCCAAAGCTTGCTGCAACAAAGTAGACAGTCATGGTTTTTAGAGTGTTTCGGAAGGAGGTAAATGCAACAGCAAAGATGTAATAAAGAGCTGCTTTTCAGGGATTGATAAAATAATCGTAATCATTAGTCAAGGTCAAAAGCCAAGGTCAATCCTATCTTAGAAGACCTCAAGGAAGACTGAAAGACAAATAACAAGAGCACCTCCAACTCCGCTGACGTACCAAGGCAGCCTCATCTGTGTGTGCACACACAGTTTATTTAATCTTTTTGCTCAGTCATTCTATTACCATTTGGGTATAGTAAGCACATGACAGCATTATCAGCATCAAAAGTCATTTCAGTAATTTTTCCAAATATTTCATTTTTAATAAAAAATTCCTCAGATTGAGATGAAAGCTTCTAAGTGCGGCTACCTGGGGATACCTGGGTAAGAGGACTTGACTGCCACCACCAAGGCTTGCAGAGCTTGCACCAACAAACCCTTTTTCGCAGGAGCCATTTCCCCAAGTGACTTTCATATTTTTCTCAAGAGGAAACAGAAATTACGGTATCAATGCTGAATATTCTTTGATTAGAGTCTTTAACTAAGGGAAACCCCACACATAACATTTAGAGAGAGAGAAAAAACCCTTCTTCCAGTAAGAAAACCAGCTAGAAAACTTGCTGCCTTTTTATTTATGTTTGAAGTGAGTCCAGCTGCAGAAGATGTTAAAGGGACACAATAACTCATGTTCACTAATTACCAATTAAAGCGAGACGGTTTATTATCTCTCAGATGAAGGTTGTGATGAGTTGAGAGTAAATGCCAAGGAAGTAAAATATGGGGACACAGCTGCCATTGTGAATTGCTCAGAGCTCAGGACCAACAAGCTATTGCCACTTGATGCTTTTGTAAATCCTCTCAAACACAGCTCCATTAATTTGAAGTTTGGGGTGTGATTTGAAGTCTTGGCTAGGATGTATTCTTCTATTCACATTGATTACGAGGTTTGAAAAGACAAGGAAGTGTTTGAACATTGAGAATAATTCAGATACCCTCAGCTCTTTGCCGCCTTCCTTTACTAATAAATAACAAATGCTGTCATTGTCTTTTAAATTGAGGTAAAGAGGAAGATGGGGAAAAGTCTTTTCAAACATGAAATAAAAATAAAACAATCATCCATAACATGGTTAGAACACCATGGGGAAAGAGAGAAGAGAGGAAGAACACAGCAGATCAAAGTGGTCTTTGGTCACTGGAAAGAAGTGCCGACACATGATTGTAGATGTGCTGGGAAATGTTCAACAGTTAACAGTGTTTCTGATTTCTGTGCTGTAATTTATTAGATAATTTCAAGCTATCAGTGCAATGTCATTGAGTGGATAACATGAAAACTAAACACAACACAGGTACTTCCAAAGGCATAGGTCATAGTGGGTTCTATTTCATTAGTAAAATACCAAAAAACCCCAAAGATGCATGAAATATATTAAGATGTAATGAATTCAAGCATTTTATTAATCAAGTGGTATTATTTTATATTTATGATATTTAAATTAAGAAATACAGCTGTTGTGTGGGGTTTTGTTTATTTTGAGTTTTTTTTTTTTTTTTTTGTGGGGAGGGTTTGTTTTTGTTTTTAAAGACAGGGTTTCTCTGTGTAGCCCTGGCTGTCCTGGACCACACTTTGTAGATACGGCTAGCCTCAAACTCACAAAGATCTGCCTGCCCCTGCCTCCTGAATGCTGGGATTAAAGGCATATTCAGTTGCATTGCTGGTGGGAGTGCAAGCTGGTACAGCCCCTTTAAATAGCTGTATGGTGATTTCTCAGAAAAGTAGGAAACAACCTTCCTCAAGACCCAGTAATACCATTTTTGAGTATATATCCAAAGGATGCTCAGTTGTACCACAAGGACATGTGAATCGGAAGTCCTAACTGATCATAGTCTAAAAGAGAAATTAACATGACACTTCCCAATGTCTATTTCCTAATCTCACCATCCTTCTTTTTCTTTGTGTGTTGTACATGTAGGCTTGTGTCATTTCAGGAGCTTTGACCCACCTCTCTGAAATTGAATGAAACTCAGGGATTTGCCTGTCTGTCTTTTCAGCTCTGGGATTACAGGTACATGTCACCATGGCTGGCTTATTGTGTAGGTTCTAAGGATTGAACTCAGGTCCTCATGTGTGTGAGGCTATCCATCTCCCAAGCCCAAGAATCTTGTAATCTTAAAGGAAGTTGAGAACATTATCAGAACTATATACTTATTATTACACCATTTGAGCCTAATCTGAGCCTAGAACCTAACACTGACGCTTTCTTGACCTTTCTCTTCCAGTGTTGGGGAGCAAGTTTCTCACATTAAGCAATTTTACCCTCTGGGAACTTTGCAAAAGGTTTGAAGAAATCACTTTTTACTAACACTTATTTTAATCCATATTTGCTTTCTGGGGTATGGTTTACTTTAACAGCTAGTTCTGTTTATTTTGTGTCATTTAATCCTTTTCATATGAGCTTCATTCTCTGTGTTAGTACTGTGTGCACCTCTCTCTCAGCTTAAATCAAGCAAGAATTTGTCTTCAGAATTTTGAATAGAAAGCAGAAGAATAAATGACAGCTAGGGTATCAAAGAGGTGTCCCCAAAGGTAACATTGGAAAAACTTGCAGTATATTAACGTCCTGAGAGTGAAGATCCAGCACGTGAAGCTAGCTGGCTGTTTGGCTTGAAGTGGCCCTAGTCAGCTCACTGAGGCCTTTCTAACAGATTTTGGAATTGATCTAGGTTTGTGGGGTTCTTTGTATAGCGCCCCAAAAAACAGAAGAAAGGGTTGTAAGGGGGTGGGGATCCAAAGAGTGGTCATAGGAATTTGGGCTCAATGCAAGATCAGCAAGAGTAAATCACTACGGGTCCTGGTAAAGAAAAGTAGGGACAGTTGGGGATAAGTAAAGACACACAGAAGGGGAGTAGGATGTTTTTGGAATGCAGAGTTCTTAAGGTTTCTGAGGAATCGGATTATTGTCTTGAGAATTGTTATCTGAATTGGAATAGGATAAATTTCCTGGAAAATGAGGTGAAGAGGATATTTTCAAGGACACAGTCCATTTTCTTAGGGATTTCTATCTGCTTGCCATGGCTTTTAAGAGAAGATCAAGCAACGGGAGCTGCCGAGGCACTAGCATGAAGAAAGCAGCACATTCATTTCCTGCCCCTCACAGGGCCTTGTGGCTGGAGAGCTGGCCCCAATGTCCCATGGCCCCCCAAACTTGAGAGAGATGGCCCTATCCCTCACCATGGGCATGGGAGAACTGGCCTTCAAGGCACCTGAGGGAGGCAGACCCAGCGGCATGGACTGACTACCTCAGCTAGCGCCTAGGCCCACATTCAGGGCCTTGGGTTGGCCCACCCTGCCATTTACCCCATCTACAATCTGCTGGAGCATGCGAAGGGACTGGCCCTGTTGAGTGATATCTACAGGATTTCTATTACTCTGCATGGCTTCAGAATGTCCAAGAGAAGTTTTGGTGAGGGTCCAATGATGATGGCATATCAGAAGTAAGTGGCCTTGAACTAGCCAATGACTCATTGCAATGAATATTTTCTAGTAAAGCTGCTTGGACAGAAGGGTATATATTGTGTGACACACCTCGGCTCACATTAAGGTGAATGAAGAGGTGTTGGAGAGATGATAAAGATAGGGGAGCCAAGAGGGTCTTTGGTTTTGTGGGGAGGTTTGTTGTTGTTTTGTTGTTGTTGTCTGCTTGTTGTTTTTTTTTTATTTTCCTTTTTGGGGAAGGTGCTGCAAGGCTCTCCATAACTCCTGGCAGCAGAGACAAGCAAATACAAAAGGGATGCCTGAGCTTGGAACATCTCTGTGTGCAGTTTACTAACAACGTACATGGATGTGAGAGATGGAGGTGAGAAATTTATTTATTTGAAGTAGTTCATAACTTCATTAAATTCTGAGTCTTGCTTTCTTGTCAAAAATAAATAAATAAATTAAATAAATGCAGCACAGAGGCCTTGAGACACACAGCACATAGAAGGTACATTCTTGCTGTACACAGATCCTTCCTTTAATGTCTGTATAGCCAGGGGAAATGGTGTGTGTGAGTGTGTGTGTGAGAGAGAGAGAGAGAGGGAGAGAGAGAGAGAGAGATAGAGAGAGAGAGAGACAGAGAGAGATGTGTGTGGTGGTGTGTGGTATGTGTGTGTTGTATGCACTTGTTCTTCATGTGTATTTGTACACGCACACGTGGGCACACATCATTTGTAGCTGTATGTGTGGAGACTAACAGTTGACTTTGTGTATCTTACTCAATTGTTTTTCTACCTTTTTTTGTTTGCTTTTGAGACGAGATCTCTAAGTGATCCTGTAACTCATTAACTAGGTTAAACTGATTGCCATTGAATTTAAAGATTTCTTTCATTGATCTCCACTCCCTTCCAGAGCTGGGTAACAGGCACAGTTATGCTGTTGTAGGGAGGCCACTTGTTTGTTTCCCAGCTGCCCGGTAGCTCAGACCCAAAATAATCACACAGAAACTATATTACTTAAATCACAGCTTGGCCCATCAGCTCTAGCTTCTTATTTTCTAACCCTTATATGTTAATTTAACCCATCTCCATTAATATGTGTATTGACACATGGTTGTGACTTAACAGGTAAAGTTCCGTCCAGTGTCTGTCCCTGACGAGGGCTACGTGGCTTATCTTTGCTCCGCCTTCTTCCTCCCAACATTCAGTTTAGTTTTTCCTGCCTAGCTCTGTTCTACTCTCTCAGGTCAAGCCAGTTTCTTTATTTACCAATGGTATCCACAGCATACAGAGGGGAATCCCACATCACTGTGCCTGGGTTTTATGTGGATGCTGGTGATCCAAATTAAGCTCCTCGTGGTTCATACAAAAGATTTAATGTGTATGTGGTATATAGTGTATGGATGTGTGTACCTGTTTGTGCAAGTGTGCATGAATGTTATGGGGGCGTGGGTAAGATGCTGATGCCAGGTGTCTTCCTCTTTCTCTTTCCACCTCACCTTTGGAAACAAGAAACAGGAAACAGGGGATCTTACTGAGTGAACCTTGAGCTGACCAATTTCACAAGACTAGTTAGCCTGAGAGCTCCAGCAATCCCCCTTTCTGCGTCTCCAGGGCTAGGATGGCAGGTGTGTACCACGGCACCTGTTTTTTTATGCAACTGTGAGAAATTTGAACTCAAGTCCTTATGATTACACAGCAGACACTGTAATGACTCAGCCGTTTACACAGCCCCACGCTCCTGAATTTAAAACAATGCCTGTGTTTCGCGGATGTCTGATAAAACTACTCAAATTTTAGTAGTCAGCTTTTATGAGTTGGAAGCTGACTCACCCTCACAGGTTCCTAAATTCACCCTTCTTTCAGTTTAACTTCCTAGAACAAAGCAAAGTGTCCAACTAAATTTGGAAGAATCAAAAACAAACCAGAGATTAATCTCTCGTTATCTAGATAAAAATCAAGAGGATTATAGACTTGCATAGAAAAAGGCTGAGCTCAGAATGACTGTGTGAAAGACGTGGTTGAGAACGAGCAAGCAGCCTTGTCGGAAATAGCCAGAGTGGCTTTATCCACCACGTGATGTTTCCTTGTCATATTCACAAGCTCTGTGTGACCAGATGGGGTGAGAAAGGGCCCAAACCCAATGTTGTGACAGAGAACCTGGCTTTCATCATGAGTGTCACTCTAAAACCTACGAGACCAGATGGCAAGGCTCAGTTGGTTGTTAAGAATGTTTGCTGACTTTCTGGGACAAAGCATCCCACGCAACCAGCAAAGCGTGAAGGGCCAGCCTGTGGGCCAAAAGTCCCATCCCAATACTACTGTGGATAGTTAGATGAGCTTTGAAACACAGAAAGTCAAGAAGAAATGCCACAAGAGGACTACACGAATCCTGAGTGGGAATTGGACTTTGAAAACAGTTACTAAACAAACAATCCCCTGTCTAAGTAGCCTGCCTCAAGCATTTCATCATAGAAGCAGAAAATGATCAAGCACAATGGGTAGCTTTCTTAAGCTTGTGCAGGTTGATGTTCTTCATTTGCAAACAGAAGAAACTTGGATAATACTAATTGCTGGGTTTGAGATTTTCCTTTGAGGTTCCTCTCTCTCTCCCCACCACCTTTCTCTCTCTCTGTTTTTTGAGACAGAGTTTCTCTGTGTAATTTTGGAGCCTGTCCTGGAACTTGCTCTGTAGAAAAGGCTGGCCTCCTCAAACTTTCTCCCCCCCCCCCGCCCCCGATTGTAACAATGACTACATTTATTCTGTCTGCAAATGAAGAAAGTCCACCTTTGCAAGGTTAAGAATTACCCCCTGGGCCAGATCATTTTCTGCCACTCTAATGGCGTATTTGAGGTGGGATCATTAGAAAGAAAAGAGATTTGTTTAGCTCGCTATTTTTGAAGATTTAAAGTCCAGATATGGTACTGGCTCCAGAGACCGGACCCTTGTCCATTGTGTGTTATCACATCAGGAGATATATCACAAAATAGATAGGAGATAAAGCACAGGGAGTGGCCAAGCTTGTTATCTTCTGCTAGGTCCCTTCACCCCTTACCATCCCCACACTGGGCCCCAAACTTTCAACACAAGAAGTCTTGGGATGAAATAACCACACCAAGACTATAGAGACCTCTGTGACTTTGTCACACACCTCCTATTCAACTCCCAAACTCAAACTACCTCATTCTAGAGTTTGCTGTCTTGTCTGAAGTGGCTGGCTGCTTTTTTGAATTATAATTTATTGCATCTTATTTCCTGGTTTCTTGCAAAATTACAAGTGCTGTGAAAGAAGAGATCATATCTACACTGTGATACAACTAGCATCAAGTGCTCTTAACTGCTGAACCATCTCTCCAGCTCCAGCGTCTGCATATGTTTTTTATTTTCATTTATTCATTTATTTTCTTACATCTTATTTTCTCGTGCTGTCTGTATGATAAGGCTGACCTCATGGAATGAATTGGAAACACTGCCCCCTTATCTAGTTTTATGAAAGACTTGTATAATTTCTACATGATTTCTCCTTTAAAATTTTAATACAATATGCCAGTACAGCTATGTTGACCTTGAAATTATTTTTTCTTTGAGAATGATGTTTTTAGTGAAGAATTCAGTTTTTAAAGCCTTATTTAGAAACTCGGAAGATTTACACATGGTAAGGATTCCCACTGGATACCTTCCACCACCAGTTATATCATCTCTCTTGCCTAATAATGTGGCAGTAACTTTGGTTGACTTTTGTTCTTATGTCAAATTTGGTGACCCAAAGCAAACCAAATGCGATTGTATTACCTTTCTCAACAATTACAAATTTGTGTTATGTCTTGTTAAGGGGTTTGTATTTTGGCTCATGAGAAAGAGTGGGCTATTGTATATTTTTATGATCACTCCCTGTTACCTTGGTGTCGGGATTATACTGGCACCCTGATATGAATTGAGAGATAGCAACTTTTCTGAAGATAGTTGTGGTAGAGCTAAGTCTTAGGCTTTTGCAAGGCAGGTTTGAAGCTTTGATTGGTCTGATTGCTGCAATGTTTACTAGGACTCTCCTTTGTGCCAAGCCCTGAATTTCTGCCTCTTCCCACAGTTGGAAATCCCCCTGTGTCTGTTGGGTCTCATTTCCTCTTACTTTCTGTATTTCTTGGCTGTTTTGATGTGGTCTCAACCTCTGGGGCACTGCATACAAATCAAGAAAGCTTGCTAGCTAAAATCTGGGTCACAGGTGAGGTTTGTCTCTAACTTTGCTGTCTCTGAGGTCTTGTTCCTTCACATCCTTACTGATGCTTTCTGCATAATGTTCTTGAAGTGAAGTCAGGCATTCTTGTTACTCTTGGTGGGGACACTAGTGTAACAAAACCCTTTTGCTAATATGTGCAAGTCAATAGTGTCCTAAGATATCTTCATAAGGAAATAATTTAATGACAACCTTAAAGCAATCTATTCTATATCAGATTCACAAATGAGTTGGAGGTAACTCATTCACTAACTCTACAGAAGAATTCTAGAAGGAGTTGACATGCCTTATGCATAGGGCTGATGTTTTACAAGGTCCTGCCTCTAGGTGAAAGAAGTACAGGTAATCAGTGCCATCTGAGAGCCGGAGAATCAATTTTCTTGGGGGATGAACCTTCTGATAGGTTATCAAGTCCCAAGTGAGTCGCCTAAGCACAAGTATATACAAGCAACATGAAATGGACTCAGTAGGGCATTGTGTGTGTGTGTGTGTGCATGTGCTCATGCAGGTGTGTAACAATAATTATTAAAGAAGTGGTTTTAAAGAGGAGAGGGAGTTGAGAAGCATAATGGGAGGAATTGGAGAAGGGAGTTTGGAAGTTATGTAATGATGATATTCATGTATGATACTCTCAAAAAGGAAAAAAATAAACCAAAGAATTCTGGAAGGAGTCTGGGGACACTGTAGAGCCATGAAGCCAGTCCTGAGAACCCTGACTCTAGGCTGATCTGTCATGGACAAAGAGCCCTTAAAGTAGTGGTTCTCTACCTGTGGGTCACGACCCCCTTTGTGGGTTGTATATGAGATATCCTGTGTATCAGATCTGTACATTTTGACTCATAGGAAAATTGCAGTTATGAAGTAGCAATGGAAAGAATCTTATGGCTGGACATCTCCACAGCATGAGGAACTGTACTAAAGGGTCGCAGCATTAGGAAGGCTGAGAACCACGGGCTTAGAGCATTTAACCTAATTTGGTTGGATTTCTATTTCTAGTACTTAGATGCAACCCCAGGGTGGTTTGGAAGAGATAAACTTGTTGATGAACACTAAAATCATGACAAGATGTTTGAGTTTATAAAACAAAACAGGATAGATCAAACTAATACATCTTTACATTCCAGAGACAAATACCAATGAAACAATTTACCATTAGACATAAAACAACAAAAACCAGACTCAAAAGTGTAAGTCCATGCAGAAGTGACAGATATCAGCCAAGGATTTGATGCTGATGAGATGGTATCTTCTAATTTTATTTAAATCAATTGCAAATAACCTTGTTACTTCGTTTATGTTTAGAAGCCAAATAAAACACTAGGCTGCCTGGGCTGTGGATCGGATTTAGATTGATTCTTCTTTTCTAAAGGAGGAAATTGAAGATTTGAAAAAAAAACGCAACAATATTTAGTTCTATTTTTTCAACTCTAAAATAATTATCAAAATCAGATTTTTGAAAGCAGTGGAGATAGCAGACCGAGCCTGTTGTATTTCCTGTTATGTATAAAACAGATGCATAGAGACTATCCAACTTCTGCTTTTCCAAGCTATAATAAATCACTTTGCATTAGAAACATCAGATATTGAGGACCAGAGGAGAAGCCACCATCATCCATAACCTCTCTGCCATCCCTTCCAGCCAAGCATATGAGATGCTAGCATTGGGGATTAGCCAGATTTGCTGCTTATCCCAGCCCCGCTGTCTTCAGCACGCAATCTATCATACCTTCTGTTTAATTCACGGCTAATGGCCTGAGGTTTTCGCATGTAAAGAAAAAGTATATTTTGTTTGAGAGCTAGAACTCAGATAGAATAAAAGCCATGCATATTGTATATCCCAGTTAATTTGGTTTCTACACAAATAGCCTGGCCTGAAATTCAGCTGATAGTGTGATGAACACACAAGAGGACTGCTAAGAAAATCACAGTCATGTCCTTCTTGCCTTCTGGGTAACAGCTTTTAAACAATGTATTTCTAAGAAGAAATAATCAAAGAAAGACCAGCATATTACATATTAATATAGTAAACAGAAATGTTGGTGTGGGCTTGTTTTTTAATTTTTTTGTTAATCTCACACATGTGTATAATATATTTAGCTCACACCCACCCCGTCCACTGTCATCCTCCAACTTTTCCCACACAACCCCACATTGCCTTCCCAAGTTATGTCGTATTTGTTTTTTACGGCCCAGGGATTACAATTATGTTGCCCAGATGTGCCTGGGTATAGAGCTACTAAGTGATTGTAGAGCACTGGCAACCTACCATGGGGTCACACTCTTGAAGAAAATTGACTTTCTCTCCCTCCAAGCCAGCAGCTGCAGATAGCTCCTTGGCTATGATGGGGACTCATGGGTATTTCCTTCATCCATATAGGATTGTTGATATTATGCAAGACTTGGTTTTGTGCGAGTCTTTTTCAGGAAGCCGTGGCTGTTGTGAGCTGATGAATGCCGGGGCTCTCTCTCATGTCCGGAAGGCATTGCTTCGTAGCTGTCCTCTTCTGTTTCTGGCTCCTCCTCCTATGGTCTTCCATGAGTCTTGAGGGGAGGGGTGTGGCTCAAAAATTCCATAATCGCTTGCATTCTCTGCACTTGGAACAATTGTGAATCTTTGAGATAACTGTTGTCCACCGCAAACAGAATCTTCTCTGATGAGTGCTGAGAATGGACCTGATCTGTATGTATAGAGATAATGCATTTAGAGGGCAATTCAATACTTTATCCAGTCAGCAAAACAAGAGTCGTAGGTTCTCTTTTAGGGCCTATAACTCCCCACCTCTACTCCTAGCCCAGGATTTGTGGTCAGGTTTACATACCAGGCATGTACTCACTACCTTGGAGTAGGCCTCAAATTCAGCCTGAAAGCGGTTGCTCTTTTAGCATGGCTGTAGTGTTCCATTAATGGACATGTCTTGCTTAGCCGGTTGTTACTATAGCTTGCAAGGTTTACAGCTGGATACGTATATGGATGATTTTTCTCTCCAAGCAACCCACATGGTCCCTCTAACACCATGAAATCAAGGATGAAGAGTACAAGTCAGTACCAGCTTGATTGCTTCAAGTTCTATGACCAAAAAAAAAAAATGTGTGGGGCTGGAGAGATGGCTCAAAGGTTAAGAGCACTGGTTGCTCTTCCAGAAGTCCTGAGTTCAATTCCCAGCAACCACATGGTAGCTTACAACCATCTGTACTGAGATCTGGCGCCCTCCTCTGGAGTGCGGGCATACATCGAGGCAGAATGTTGTATACATAATAAATAAATAAATCTTTAAAAAAATGTGTGATGTCTTCAGCAATAGGATTTTACCATGATGCCCTTGGTTCTTTAAGTGGTGATGAAAGTTACACTTACCCAACTCTATCTGTGCAGGGAGTCATGTCATTCTCATCTTATTAACAGCAGATTTTAACCAAGGAATGATTATCCATAGTGCATAGGAATGAGGGAGTGGGTTTAGGTTAGTGAAACCAGGCGTTGTTAAGCTTAGATAGCTATGCATTACAGAATGGATTGTTTTTGCTTCCACCCGTTTCCCAAGCTGGGAGTACTGGTGGTAGGAGTAGAGGTTGAAGTCATGCTACCTGATACCCAGTCACCACCACAGTCTGTCATGACACTAGCTAAAACCTTGCATTCGTTACGGAATCTCCTGAGACCAGATGGAATTGGTTGTGTTTGGGTAGTGTACAGCCACAGACCACATAAAATCTTAAGTCTCAGATTTCAGGTTTAAAGAAGTTGTTGGGAAGGATGGAATGAATTCTAATGCCTCTGCTGCAGTGGTTGTCTATTTACCCGTGGGTCAGGAGATCATGACTCTTCTGAGAAAACAGCCTTTAAACGTTTAATTTATGCTAATTTAGGATGGGGACACTGAGGTGAAAAAAATAAGACAGTGTCTTTGCCTTTCCGTAGTATGTCAAACTATGCCCCCGTTAAACAAATATTCCCTGTTCTTAGGCTCACTTTGTGGAATGAGGAATGAATATTGTGCCTGGTCGGGGTATTCTGACCATCACATCTGAGCAGGCTTTCAAGGTCATGGCATTTCCCTTGGCTTATTGCATACTCACCATCCTCTATACAATAAGCAGAATGGTTTGAGTGACAATGTCCCTCATGGGCTGAAACACGGAAATGCTTGGTGCCCAGATGTTGTTGGTGTTTGAGAAAGTTTACACTGGTTCTCAGTCCGTGGGTTGTGACCCTTTTAGGTTTGACTGACTCTTTTGCAGGGCTCACATATCAGATAGCCTGAATATGAGATATTTATTTATGTTACAGTTCATAATGGTAGCAAAATCACAGCTATGAAGTGGCAATGAAAATAATTTAATGGTTAGGGGTCATCGTACCACGAGGAAGGCATTAGGAAGAGTGAGAACCACTGGGTTAGGAGGTTTGGCTTGGTTGGAGGTGAGTGTCACTGGAGATACAATTCATTCTCTCTGCTTGATGCTGAATGTTCTTTGAGTTCTCAGCTTTCTTCTGTTCCTGTCACCATGACCTCCTGTTGCCATGCCCCTTATTCCACTATCCCAGACTCTGATCCGTCTGGAACTGCAAGCTGAAATAAACTCTTCCTTAACTTCCTTTGGCAGCAGAAAAGGAAACGAATACATTAGCTCCTCTTTAAGGGCCATCAATCACTTAGCTGGCCCCAAATGGACAAGATATGGATCATCTCTTATATGTGCGTCTGGCCATTATCAGCCCTTAGTGCTGTAAGAGAAATGTTGGGTTTGAATTTTGTTGTATTGAAGTTAATATAGTAGATTATGCAAACTAGTGGGCAAAAATGTTATGTTCCAAAAAATTTTTAATATAATATACAAATATCACATGTTCAAATAGCTTTTTGACATAATAAAGATCTAGTTTAGACTAGTTAGGATGAAATTATTCTATTTAATTCCCTCAGTTATTTCATCATACTATTTTCTCTGAATTATTTCTGAAGAAATTAAGATTCAGAGAAGTTTTGCTACTTGCCTGAAATCACTTCAATAGAATAGGTAAAGCTATGGTTCAAATCTAGTAATTCTGAGTTTGAATCCAAACTCTGTGTTCATCTTATCTATTATTATTTTGTGACCAGCAGGAGCATCCAAGTGCTTAGAGAAACTCAGTGAGGCAATGGACAGGTTGAAAAACTAGGTATGCTGTAGCTGGAAACAGTACGCTAAATCTTCCCAAGTCAGCATTCTGTTTTTCCTGTTTCAAATTGCAAATAAAAAGATCATTTTCAGAGCTCCATTTGTAAATACATGAAGACAATGAAAATATATATTAAGCATGAGCACAATATTTAAAAAAATAATATTTTAAAAGATCATAGATAGTTAATTTATCTGCTCTAAATATTTAACTGATTTGAAGTGGGAAAATGAACCTTACCTTTATATTAAAGTACTAGCTCTGAAGAAATTTTATGTAAAGAATCTGGCAACTAATAATTTATTCTGATGTTCTTAAATTATGAAATACTGCAATAATAGCTAAGTCTTCTCTATTGTTCAGATGAACAACAAAGAAACAAACAAACACCCCTAAACACCTAACTCTGTTCATGATACAATAACTAGCCTTCTTGTCCAAAGAGAATTTTGTTCAATCTGGAGGTCATTGAAAACATTTTAGAAGATAGCTATCAAGGAAACTGAATCAGGAACAGGAGATTAATCAATAGATCGTCTCTGTAAAGGTGCCATTAGGCTCTTTCTGAGTAATTAGTGTATATTTAAAATTTGTGTCAAGTTTGGAAGGAACACATAATAGGAGTTACGTCGTTATGTAAACCCTAATGCAGAAATCTGAAATGAGAAGGTTATTATGAACAAATGACTGACATTCTACAGCCTCTCCATGTTGGATGATTTTGTCTACAAATGGCATGTCTGTTGTAGTGAACGTGTGTATCTCTCTCTCTTTTCTGTCTGCCTCCTTCCCCCCATCTCTCTCAATGCACCCCCCTCCCATCTCTCACTCAGGGCTCTTGCTTTTTCTTTGGCCTGGCATTTAATCTACAGTCTACTTTACTCTCAGTCCAAGAAAATTCTCTTTACTCCTCAACAGACCTTAAAGTTTTCAGTCAGGATGGCGACCTCCATTTTAGAAATATTTATAAATTCAATTTCAAGTTTTTCCAATTAAACCAGTGTTTAAGTAAAACATAGCACCTGGTGAAGGGATGTTACGTAATAAAGTCTACAGAATAAAATTGCTTATATTTTCTCTTCCATTCTATTAGAGAAGCTTACTAAAGTACAACTTTAAATAGCCCTTTAAAATTATGGATTGAAATAGACTTATCATAGGTAGTAATTGATTACTATCCTCTGACTATTTTGGTTGCTTCCTTGGAAGGCCATCTGGGGTTTCCTCATACACGTGAGCTGATGCGCATGTAGCTGAGGATGGGAGGAGTGTGCCTTGGCAGATTGCCCTTCCTAACTCTTTCTGTCTAGTGTGTAGTCATGTGAACTCCAGACTGCTTCGGATCTCCAGCCACCTACCTGTTGGCTCTAGGAGCTTCCAGGTTGGATTTTTTCTTCTTGAGTTCTGTAAAACTTTACCTAGGATATAAACCAGGGCAATTACAAGAATCACATACTTCTTTTTTTCTCTCCTGTGGATCACGGTCCTGTGCAATCTCAGGTCCAATGTCTAGGGAAAAGATGGTTTATTTATTATTTTTTAGCTTATTTTAGATGATATTTGCTGCTCCTTCTTGGCCCTGAACATGATGTAATTGAAAGAATAATTTGTGCTATTGTTATTGTCCATAACAATGCTGACAACAGATTGTGTATTTTAAAAACAAAACATTTTTGTTGTTTCTCTGAAGCTGTAATTAAACCAACAGCTCTTGCAGATGACACTTTAGAATTTCAAAAAAGCATTGTATAGAGTGGGGGAAATGTATAATTGATAATTATGCTCAAATGTAATGTGTAATTTAGAAGTTTTTTATTTTTAGCCCTCCTCAAACTTAAAAGTTGCAAATATGGGCAAACCTTACAGGTTGGCTTTATTTAACACATGTTCCTAGAGAAACTTTCTTCATGAAAACAAATCTGTGCCTATAATAAATGTGAACTATTGCATAGAAAAGAAAGAATAATATTTTCCTCAGCCAGTACAATGGAATTCCTATAGGACTTACATCATCTACAGCTTTTCCTTCTCAAATAATTAAGATAATACTTACAGATTATATGTCCAGCTTTGTTACTACTTTGGAGAAGTCAACTTAGCTTCGCCATCCATGCTACTTTGGGGGGTTGAAATCACCATCCAGTGGCTCAGAGCCTATTACACTTACTGACAATGAAGGTTAAGACCTATCCTTTGGTAAAGAAATCAGAAAAGACAATTGTTACATATTTTTAACCACATTGGTAACATATTATTTTAATGAATACTTGACTGAACAATAGCGACAATCAAAAAAACATGATTTGAAAAGAGCATACACTGACCAGTCCCTTTCACTGTGCTATTTCTGCCTCTGTGAGGCACATGACAGCTTCTTGACTTATAGGTATTTTGTAAATTAGTAGCCACGTATCGACTTTTAGAAGTCAGAAACCTAGCAAGGGGCAAGTGTGTGCCTCTGCGTGTGTGTGTGTGTGTGTGTGTGTGTGTGTGTATATAGGGGAGGTTAGTATAGCACAGGAAATATGTACAAGTTAACTAGATTCTGGAAATAAGCAGGCTAGGTTAAAGATAAACAATTATATTTTTACTTTTTATTAGGGGAAATTCACGCCATATGAATGGGAAGTCCAAGTTCTGCTGTGTTCTGCAGGAATCACTCAGAGAGAGAAAACAACTGGTCCATCCCAGTTTTTCTTCCTGGGCTCCAAGTTGCCACGCCTTAACTAGGTTCTTCTTCTTCTTCTTCTTCTTCTTCTTCTTCTTCTTCTTCTTCTTCTTCTTCTTCTTCTTCTTTTTATATCCATGTTTTTTTTTATTGAGAAAAGGAAAAAAAAAAAGAAAAAAAGTTTCCACCTCCCCCCAGCCTCCCATTTCCCTCCCCCTCCTCCCACCCTTCTCCCCCTTCCCCCACTCCTCTCCCCCTCCCTCTCCAGTCCAAAGAGCAGTCAGGGTGCTGCCCTGTGGAAAGTCCAAGATCCTCCTCCCTCCGTCCATGTCTAGGAAGGTGAACATCCAAACTGGCTAGGCTCCCACAAAGCCATAACATGTAGTAGGATCAAAACCCCGAGCCATTGTCCTTGGCTTCTCATCAGCCCTCATTTTTTCGCCATGCTCAGAGAGTCCAGGTTTATCCCGTGCTTTTTCAGTCACAGTCCTGCTGGCCTTGGTGAGCTCCCAGTAGATCGGTCCCACTGTCTCAGTGGGTGGGTGCGCCCCTCGTGATCTTGACTTCCTTGCTCATCTTCTCCCTCCTTCCACTCCTCATTGGGACCTTGGGAGCTCAGTCCGGTGCTCGAGTGTGGGCCTCTGTCTCTATCTCCATCCATCACCAGATGAAGGTTCTATGGTGATATGCAAGGTATTCGTCAGTATTGTTATAGGATAGGGTCATTTCAGGTTCCCTATCCTCAGCTGCCCAAGGAACTAACTGGGGACATTGCTTTGAGCTACTGGGAGCCACTCTAGGTTCAAGTCTCTTGCCAAACCTAAGGTGACTTCCTTAACTAAGAATTGTGCTTCCCTGCTCTCCTATCCAACCTTCCTTTATCCCAATCATCCTGTTTCCCTAAGTTCCCCCCATCCTCCCCTTCTCACTTTTCTCTCCCAATCTCCCCTAACCCCCATCCCACCCCACCCCCAAGATCCCAGTTTTCTCCCCGGCAATTTTGTCTACTTCCCATAGTCAAGAGGATAACTATATGTTTTTCCTTGGGTTCACCTTCTTACTTAGCTTCTTTAGGGTCACCAATTGTAGACTCCATGACCCTTATTTATGGCTAGAAACCAATTATGAGTGAGTACAACCCATGTTCATCTTTTTGGGTCTGGGATACCTCACTCAGGATAGTGTTTTCTATTTCCATCCATTTGCGTGCAAAATTCGAGAAGTCATTGTTTTTTACTGCAGCATAGTACTCTAATGTGTATATATTCCACACTTTCTTCATCCATTCTTCCATTGAAGGGCATCTAGGTTGTTTTCAGGTTCTGGCTATTACAAATAATACAGCTATGAACATAGCTGAACAAATGCTTTTGTCATATGATAGGGCATCTCTTGGGTATATTCCCAGGAATGGTATTGCTGGGTCCAGGGGTAGGTTGATCCCGAATTTCCTGGGAAATAGAAACACAGATTTCCAAAGTGGTTGCACAAGATTGCATTCCCACCAGCAATGGATGAGGGTACCCCTTCCTCCACAGCCTCTCCAGCAAAGGCTATCATTGGTGTTTTTGATTTTAGCCATTTCTGACAGGTGTAAGATGATATCTCAAAGTTGTTTTGATTTGCATTTCCCTGATTGCTAAGGAGGTTGAGCATGACCTTAAGTGTCTTTTGGCCATTTGAACTTCTTCTGTTGAGAATTCTCTGTTCAGTTCAGTGCCCCATTTTTTAATTGGGTTAATTAGCATTTTAAAGTCTAGTTTCTTGAGTTCTCTATATATTTTGGAGATCAGACCTTTGTCTGTTGCGGAGTTGGTGAAGATCTTCTCCCAGTCAGTAGGATGCCTTTTTGTCTTAGTGACAGTGTCCTTTGCTTTACAGAAGCTTCTCAGTTTTAGTAGGTCCCATTTATTCAATGTTGCCCTTAATGTCTGTGCTTCTGGGGTTATACATAGGAAGCGATCTCCTGTGCCCATCTGTTGTAGGGTACTTCCCACTTTCTCTTCTATCAGGTTCAGTGTGTTTGGACTGATATTGAGGTCTTTAATCCATTTGGACTTGAGTTTTGTGCATGGTGATAGATATGGGTCTATTTTCATTCTTCTACAGGTTGACATCCGGTTGTGCCAGCACCATTTGTTGAAGATGCTTTCTTTCTTCCATTGTATACTTTTAGCTCCTTTATCGAAAATGAGGTGTTCATAGGATTGTGGGTTCAAATCCGGGTCTTCTATACGATTCCATTGGTCTACTTCTCTATTTTTATGCCAGTACCACACTGTTTTCATTACTGTAGCTCTGTAATAGAGTTTGAAGTCAGGGATGGTAATGCCTCCAGCAGATCCTTTATTGTATAGGATTGTTTTGGCTATCCTGGGTTTTTTTGTTTTTCCATATAAAGTTGATTACTGTCCTCTCAATATCTGTGAAGAATTTTGATGGGATTTTGATGGGGATTGCATTGAATCTATAAATTGCCTTTGGTAGAATTGCCATTTTCCTATGTTGATCCTCCCAATCTGAGAGCAAGGGAGGTCCTTCCATTTTCTGGTATCCTCTTCAATTTCTTTCTTCACTGCCTTAAAGTTCTTGTCAAATAGATCTTTCTCTTCCTTAGTTAGAGTTACCCCAAGATATTTTATGCTGTTTGTGGCTATCGTGAAAGGTGAAGCTTCTCTGATTTCCCTCTCTGCTTCCATATCCTTTGTGTATAAGAGGGCGACTGATTTTTTGGAGTTGATCTTGTATCCTGCCACATTACTAAGGCTGTTTATCAGCTGTAAAAGTTCTTTGGTGGAGTTTTGGGGGTCATTTATGTACACTATTATATCATCTGCAAAGAACAAAACTTTCACTTCTTCCTTTCCAATTCGAATCCCCTTGATATCATTATGTTGTCTTATTGCTATTGCTAGAACTTCAAGCACTGTATTGAAGAGGTATGGCGAGAGTGGACAGCCTTGTCGTGTTCCTGAGTTAAGTGGGATGGCTTTGAGTTTCGCTCCATTTAATTTGATGTTAGCTGTCAGCTTGCTGTGTATAGCTTTTATTATATTTAGGTATGACACTTGTATCCCTAATCTCTCCAATACTTTTATCATAAAGGGATGTTGAACTTTGTCATATGCTTTTTCAGCATCTAATGAAATGATCATATGGTTTTTTTCTTTCAGTTTATTTATATGATGGATTACGTTGATAGATTTTCATATGTTGAACCAGCCCTGCATCTCTGGGATGAAGCCTACTTGATCGTAATGGATAATTTTTCTAATGTGTTCTTGGATTCGGTTTGCTAGTATTTTGTTGAGGATTTTTGCGTCGATGTTCATGAGTGAAATTGGCCTGTAATTTTCTTTCCTGGTTGAGTCTTTGTGTGGTTTTGGTGTCAGAGTAACTGTAGCTTCATAAAAGGCATTTGGCAATGACTCTTCTGTTTCTATATTGTGAAATACGTTAAGGAGTATAGGTATTAGGTCTTCTTAGAAGTTCTGGTAGAATTCCGCATTGAAATCATCTGGTCCTGGGCTTTTTTTGGTAGGGAGGTTTTTGATAACAGCTTCTAATTCTTCGCGACTAACAGGTCTATTTAGATTGTTCACCTGGTCCTGGTTAAACTTTGGTATATGGTATTTATCTTAAAAAGTGTCCATTTCTTTTACATTTTCCAGTTTTGTGGCATACAGGCTTTTGTAGTAAGATCTAATGATTCTCTGAATTTCCTCTGTGTCTGTGGTTACGTCCCCCTTTTCATTTCTGATCTTATTAATTTGCGTATTCTCTCTTTGCTGTTTGATTAGTTTGGATAGGGGTTTATCAATCTTGTTGATTTTCTCCAGGAACCAGCTTTTTGTTTCATTGATTCTTTGGATTGTATTCTGTGTTTCTATTTTGTTGATTTCCGCCCTCAGTTTGATTATTTCCAGTCTTCTACTCCTCCTAGGTGAGTCTGCTTCTTTTTTTTTCCTAGAGGTTTCAGGTGGGCTGTTAAGTCTCCAATGTGTGCTTTTTCTGTTTTCTTTAAGTGGGCACTTAGTGTTATGAACTTTCCTCTTAGGACTGCTTTCATAGTGTCCCATAAGTTTGAGTAGGTTGTTTCTTTATTTTCATTGAATTCAAGGAAGACTTTAATTTCTTTCTTTATTTCTTCCTTAATCCAGGTATGGTTCAGAAGTTGACTGTTCAGTTTCCATGAGTTTGTAGGCTTTCTAGGGGTAGCCTTGTTGTTGAATTCTAACTTTAATCCATGGTGATCTGATAAGACACAGGTGTTTACTAATATTTTTTTGTAACTGTGTAAGTTTGCTTTGTTACCGAGTATGTGGTCAATTTTTGAGAAGGTTCCATGAGCTGCAGAGAATAAGGTATATTCTTTCCTATTTGGGTGGAATGTTCTATAGATGTCTGTTAAGTCCAATTGATTCATTACCTCCATTAATTCTCTAATTTCTCTGTTAGGTTTCTGTCTGATTGACCTGTCCATTGGTGAGAGAGGAGTGTTGAAATATCCTACTATTAGTGTGTGCGGTTTGATGGCTGCCTTGAGTTTTAGTAATGTTTCTTTTACGTAAGTGGGGGCTTTTATATTAGGGGCATAGATATTCAGGAATGAGACTTCATCCTGATGAATTGTTCTTGTTATGAGTATAAAATGTTTCTATCCATCTCTTCTCATTGATTTAAGTTTGAAGTCAACTTTGTTAGAAATTAGTATGGCCACACCTGCTTGTTTTTAGGTCCATTTGCTTGATAAGCCTTTTCCCAGCCCTTTACTCTGAGCAGGTGCCTGTCTTTGTCGTTGAGGTGTGTTTCTTGTAAACAGCAGAATGTTGGATCCTGTTTTCGTATCCAATCTGTTAGCCTGTGCCTTTTTATAGGTGAGTTGAGCCCATTGACATTAAGTGATATTAATGACCAGTGGTTGTTAACTCCGGTCACTTTTTTAGTAGTAGAGTTTGTGTGTTTCCCTTCTTTGCGTTGTGTTGGTGAAGGGTCTCTAGATGTTTGAGTTATTGTGGTCATTGTTGGACTCCTTGGTTAGTGATTTTCCTTCTATTCCTTTCTGTAAGGCTGGATTTGTGGCTACGTATTGTTTAAATTTGTTTTTATCCTGGAAAATTTTATTTTCTCCATTTATAGTGAATGAAAGCTTGGCTGGGTATAGTAGTCTGGGCTTGTATCCATGGTCTCTTTCTTTTTGCAGTACATCTATCCAGGACCTTCTGGCTTTCATGGTTTCCATAGAGAAGTCAGGTGTAAATCTGATACGTTTACCTTTATAAGTAACTTGGCCTTTTTCCTTTGCGGCTCTTAATATTCTTTCTTTATTCTGTATGCTTTGTGTTTTGATTATTATATGGTGAGGGGATGTTTTTTATTTTTTGATCCAGCCTATTCGATGTTCTGTATGCTTCTTGAACCTTCATAGGTACATCTTTCTTTAGGTTGGAAAAGTTTTCTTGTATAATTTTATTAAATATATTTTCTGGACCATTGAGCTGCACTTCTTCCCCTTCTTCTACTCCAATTATTCTTAGGTTTGGTATTTTTACTGTGTCCCATATTTCCTGAATGTTTGTGATGAGAGTTTGTTGGACTTGCTGTTTTCTTTGATCAGTGCGTTTATTTTCTCTATGTTATCTTCAGAATCTGAGATTCTTTCTTCTATCTCTTGTATTCTGCTGGTTATGCTTGTTTCTATAGTCTCTATTTGTTTACCTAGATTTTCCATGTCCAGCTGGCCCTCTGTTTGTGTTTTCTTCTTTGCCTCCATTTCAGTTTTCAAGTCTTGAACTGTTTCCATTATCGGCTTGTTTTTCTTTGGTTTCCTAGGGTATCATTCACTGGTTTTTTCAATTCTTCAAACTTTCTGTTATACTTCTCATCCATTTCTATAAGGGCATTTTTTTACATGCTGTTTAAGGGCCTCTATCACTTTCATAAAGTCTATTTTTTCTACTTCTTCTTGATTAAGGTGTTCATGTCATCCTGATGTGAGGTCGCTGGGTTCTGGTGGTTTCATGTTGTTTTTCAGATTGTTGGGTGAATTCTTGCATTGGCGCCTGCCCATCTCTTCCTCCGAATGCTCCCCTATGGATCTTCTTTTACAGGATCAGGTCTCCTTGCCCACTGATGTACCTTCTCAGTGATGGCACTCCCCATTGATGGCTCTCCTGGTGCCCAGATCGGATCTCCATGCTGCTTGGGTAGCTCGCAAACAAAGGGCCTTCCTTGCTTGCTGCAGGCAGGCAATGGAGACAAAGGAACTACTACCCTCCAGGTTGCATTCAGATTCCTAGGTTCTACTTCTTAAAGGTGATTGGTTAACAAAGCTTCCCCTTCACCTCCCCCTTTTGTCTAAACAAGATTGATCCAAACCCAATACAACTATATACAATAGGTACAGATACCAAGTATAAAATTACAAACAATATAAACAAGATTAAGCAAGGAACACATAACAAAGGTTTTAATAAACATTCTATTTCAAGAAGTCTAAATCTTGCATTGGAAATAAGATTGGCTAAATCATGAGGAAGGTAACAACGGCAATCTAATCTTCAACCCCATTGAAGATCTGAGAAGGAAAATTATATTACTTGAGTAAGCAGGAAGTGCAATCAAGCAACTTCCAAAATGTGTAACAAATGACAGAGACAACTGTCTACCTGGGCAATCACCCAAAGTCTCATTTGCAAATTTGAAGCAACCAACTTTGGCTAAGGCCTAAAATAACTGACAGACTATTTTCAAGAGCGAGAAACTTTTCATAACTGTCTTTCCTGTCCTGCCAAGATTTGACAGTCCTGATTTTTCATTTCTGGATACTATGTATCTTGTCAGTGGTTGATGCAGGTCATTTCTTTGTCCAAAGACAACAAGCTCCAGGTGGAGTGTCTTCAGTGCTCAACATTCTCTCAGGAATAGATCGGTGCTGCCAGAAACAATTGGGTCTCACTTCAACAGAACTCTAAGTTCTTTAAATGCCATTTCCTACAGCTCTTTGAGGTAATTGAAGATTATCTATCTATGCAGACTATATTCTCTATGTAATTAAAGAACCTGATTAGTCTAACTATAAGTATGAAAAACATAGATGACGATTGATCTATAATTCTTAATACCTATATAACTTAAAGACTAAGACAATAAACAACTGTGCAATAAATGAGGACAATGACCTCCAAATGTAAACAATGTATAAGTATCTTGATCAGAGGTAGAAATGTACATTGCAATATGGTAAATATATATCAATATATAAAAAATGTTTTATACAGAGGTAGAAGCATGCATGTATACAATATCCAATATTATTTAACTTTGTATCAATATACAAGAATCTATAGCAATGTGATTGTCTATAAATAATAACTCACAAGTACTCACTCTGTTACTATTATTATTAGTGTGAGTAAGCTCATACCATTCTATTATCCCATTCAATTTCCCCCCTTTTTAAAAAACATCACTGAGCCTATAAAATTTCCCCCAATCCCCAACTTTATACCAATTATAATCAACCCCTAAATGATGTCCCAAACCCTGAGGACAAACTTTGTCGGGGGGGTCAAGATACTTATACATTGTTTAATTTGGAGGTCACTGTATCTACTGTCAGGGCAGGAGTGATTTTTCTTTAGTATATAGTATATAGACTTTTCTTTAGCATATAGTTCATTGTAGGTTACGCATGCTCCAGGGGATGATACCACATCCTTCTACTTATGAGCAGCATTAACAAGACTAAGTAGGTTAAAAAGGCAGGACTTAAAATAGAGCTATGTGTTTGGGAGCTGTTGAGGAACTGAGTGTGATCAAATCCATTGTTTCTATCCATAAAATTTGAAGTAATAAATATAAAATTAAATTGAGAAAAACTGGGCCCCTCCAAATCTTGCAGGAAAACAGAGCACACCCTGAAGTTGAACACACAGGTTCTGTTCTTACTAACCCCCATCCTCTCCCAAGGAATGAGTACTTTGAGGAGCCACCCAGGGATTTCTCTTTAAAATCATCAGTATCTTGAGGTACTTCTGACCAATCTATTCTCATTATTTAATATTCTTGGTAGAAAAGAAGTTGACTTTCTTTGGCTTCAAGTACCAGAAAGTATAGTGTACTTGAAGGAAATTGTATATAGTTATGGAATGTGTCACAGCAAGCCAAGCCTAGGCAGGAGATTTCAACCTGGGAATAAGAAACCACGAAGGCTAGTGTTTCTGGACCTCTCTCTGCCTACCATAGGTATTCTTGATCTGTGCTGACCTGCTTCTTTCCCTCTGAGTAGTTATCCAGGGGAAATTAGCTCTCCGAAGCCCAATTTGCATATGATAGGTTAAATAAAGGTAAATCTCGAAACCTATTTCTTAATTCCCAAAGGACAGAAGATGAGTGGGCAATTTGTTCTGTTCATTCATGGTCCAAAGGAAAGATGAAATTGATATGTAGAAAGTATCTAGTGTTTCACCCCGTTAAACCCACATTAATTGCTCCAAAAGTGGCAGAATGATGCTTGTTGGGATGTCAGAGGAAGATGCACTGATTCCACAAAGATCAAGTCAGAGCATTGACTAAGGGGATTTACATACCCTTCTGGTAATAGTGGGAGGAGGGGGTTGCCCTACTTGGTTCTGTCTTCAGCAATGGGGTTTACAAGATGCTTTAAGGAATTTGATTCAAGGCCATGACTGGTTTCTTTCAGCATTTTTGGCAAAGCTAGATACCTTTATTAATGCTTGGGAATGACGAAGGCCACGGTTTGAGCTCAAGCCTGATCAGGGAAAACTGGAAATGGATGAGTCAGAGAGCTGATCAAGACATTCTGTGCTTCTCAGTAAGGATACAGAAGGTAGGTACAGGAAACTAAGGCACACCACGGTTAGCATCTGCACAAGGAGCAGTTTCTAGGGAAGAGAAAAATAATTGTGAAAATACGTTATCTGTGAGTGGAGACATACTAACAGAAAGGCGGAAATTGTTTAAGTCACAGATGGCTGTGCACTGAGAACAAACACTCTATTCAATGTGACTCAAGGCTTGAGATCCAGACTTGGCAGGCTTTAGACTATTTCCTCCTGCAGAAGGTCCAGCCTACTTCACTTTGGGCCCCACTGCAGAGGAAATTTTGTGGTTCAGCATCAGCTGACAGTGTCCCACAGTGATTTCTCAATCCTGGATTTAAATTTCACGGCATAAAGCTTTCTTTTCTTCCTCCTTTATTTTGAGAATGCTTAGCTTTTGTGAAAATCATCTTAACAACAATTGCATACTTCAAACCAAACTTGGTTTCTTGAATGGCTGAGATTTATATGCAGGATTGACTTCTTCAAAGTGCTGAAGGGCAACCAGCTCCTTGATGAAATTTCACAAGTGGGTAAAGGAACAATTACCTCAATATTTTTTTTTATTTTTTATTTTTTGGTTTTTCGAGACAGGGTTTCTCTGTGGCTTTGGAGCCTGTCCTGGAACTCTCTCTGTAGACCAGGCTGGTCTCGAACTCACAGAGATCCGCCTGCCTCTGCCTCTTGAGTGCTGGGATTAAAGGCGTGCGCCACCATCGCCCAGCAATATTTAATAACAGTGGGAGGTTCTGGTACTGATCTCTTATCTCCAAGTAGAACTCAGCTGTATTTCGTGTCCAAATGAGCTGGGTTTTCTTTCCACCACTCAAATCATGGCTTTCATTTTTGTCCTAATATAATTATACAGAGGTTAATACTTTAGTCTCTATTATTTATTATGCCTTCTACTTGAGTGACAGTTAGAAAGCAAGATTTAAGTTTAGGCAAAGCTTATATTAAAAATATATATTTTATATTAAGAATATAAGGCACACACAAGACCCATACAGGTTCAAAACAAATGGGGTCCCAGTACTGAGAGGGAGAAATGGATGTGAACTCCTACCTATAACCAAGAGGCTTTTGCAGTTGACATCCACCGGTAAAGGAAAAGTCAGTTCTCTCCAATGGAATGCCATAGGAGTCTATTAATCACATTACATGTCAGGTCCTGCATCCAGGAGTAGCTGGACAACATAAAGAGATCTCTGTCTCATTTTTATTTGGGCATTTTTCTTGGGTATTTTTTTTTTGGTTGTTCATTTTTTGCCTCTGCATTTTTTTGTTTCTATTTTTGTGTATGTGATTTTTTTAAATGTGTGATTCTTTTTTGTTTGTTTTTAAAAGAGAGATAGAAAAAGAACCTAATGTTGCATGGAGAGGGACATGGGGAAGATTTGGGAGCAATTGAGGAAAGAGAAAAATATGGTCAAAATGTACTGTATAAAAAATCTAATAATAAAAAATACCATAGAGGCTGTCAATACAGTACATCCTCAGACAACTACCACATCTCTTCATCTTCATCCAGCTGTGTGCCTTCAGTCTGCTTTTTATTCTGTGGACAGTATTAACTGCTGAATGTCCCACCTAAGACCAACATACCTCTTCCTTCCTTAATAAAGCTTTCTCTCCTCTGCCTCTTTCTCTTCCCTTCCTTCTCTCTTTCCCTTTCTCCCTCATCATTTTTCCTACCTCTCCCTCTCTGATATCCTCTCTCTTCTCTTTACTCCCCCATCTCTCTTTCCCTTTCCATCTCTCATTAAATAGATTATAAATCTAGAGACATGTTGCATGAATGTAGCCACACCTATACATCTATGATAAAAAATGTATTAAATGCTCATGGGTTTTAAGTTCAATAATAAAGAACTAGACTATGGGTCACTCATGTGGATGAGAAATTATATTTTAAAAGCTTAAAAAAAATAAGAGCATAATAAATTGATGTTGCCTTTAGGGGATTTTGCTCTAATGGACTTGAAAAACGTAACTCTTCAATTTAAAAACCATTAAACATTTGATGAGATTTAAAAATGATATTCAATCAAGCATAGGTCTTAATGTAGAAGACAAATGGTAAAACATTTAGTTTGTTAAGAGTGAGCTAAATAGAGAAGCTACTTTATTTTCCATTCCTTGGTATGTTTATGCACTTACAGAGAGATTCATGTTTATGCCATTGATGTGAATAATGGTGTTTGGGACTGCTGATATTAATCTTTACTTACAAATCCTATTTTTTCAGGTCAGGTTCAATGTCATTAAAACCTGCAGTTTTTATGTTGTCCCAATTTTGAGCCCTGAAACTTTTAAGAAACCCTTGGATTTATGAAATAATGGTGCTATCTATCCATAAGAATTAAAGCATTTCTGACACACAGCCAGCAACAAGCCCCTTGGTACATAGTCTGAATTTAAGGCATGGATCACTTTCAGTATGGGCTAACTCTAGTTTTAGAAAACTGACATTCCTGTTTCCTAACTATTTTCCTGTTTTTCCTAATAGTTTCCGTATGAAATTCCCAAGTAGGAACAGCCCTTTGCAGGGTGCTGTTGACATCATGATGTGACAAGCTGTCATTAACCCATCATACCTCCTAGGAATTGAAGCTTATTTGGTATTTCTTCCTCAAACCAAATAAGAGTCTGCAGCTGTCCTTAACATATGGCAATAAAACCTTCCTGCATACATTCCCAAATGTCCTTTAGGGAGCAAGAAGCTACCAGATGGAGATGGAAGGAGGCCTCTGAGGAGGGACTGCTGATTAACCACTTACAGGAAGGTGGTTTCTAGGGTGCTTACGAATTACGGCCAGGTTTACTTTGTTCCCCCAAAGTAATTCAGGATAATTCTTCTACCACAACCCTATTATGACCCTTAAAGCACAAATAGGATGTCTTTCACGATCTTAAGATCTGGGAAAATGAAATGGGGAAACACACACACACACACACACACACACACACACACACACACAAGCTTTGTGCTACTGAAATTTTTGCAGAAAAAGGATATGCTGCAAAATTTTGAATTGCTGAGTTATAAATACACAATTTCAAAACTCTTAGGCTTCCTCATTCAATAAATTCAGAACTGTTAAAACAAAACATAATAAAAATAAAATTCTCTACAACCTCTCTCATCTTAAATGCAGTCCTATGAACCAGGTGTTTGCTTTTGCCCTATCTTACCATGATTAACCCTGCTCGTCACTATCATGGCTTCTTTCCTTCTGTTCTTCTCTGTTGGTTCTCTCTAAACACTAATGAGATGCTCATGGTCTGTCCTTAAGTGAAAACATACTTACCTAATTTTTAAATTTTTTTGAGATTATAATATAATTGCATTATAGTCTGCTCCCTTTGTGCTTTCCAAACCTCCCTTACACCCCTCCTTGCTCTCTTTCAAATTCATGACTTATTTTTCATTTACTGTTACATATATTTGCGTATTTTAGAACATAAAATATTAAATGCTAGCAAGGACTTCTTAGTTTATTCTTTAGTGATAAGCGTTTGCCTCTTTTTGTGACTTTGGATTAAGATGGCATCATCTTAAAGTCGTGAACATATTCTTTGGGGGTTCAATGGATTGGCTAGTCACTCTGCTGGTACCATTCATGTGTTTTCCTAGACGCTGAATGGAGGTAGGGCATGTCAGCTAAGCTCAGCTACAGATACCGTCTATTCTAGAGTCAATTCAGATTTTTCTATTATCTTATCCAATCACACCACTAGGAAATAACACAAAGCGCTGGCTTTCTTTTATGCGGTTTGAATTTGAAGTTACTGAGTAGGGGTTAAGGGAGAGCATTCAGAGCAACAAAAGCAGAGTATTCATTTCTCTTTCCTAACATGAGCCAGAACTAAACAGCTGGAAGCTTATTTTGAATCCGAGGCAGATAATGCATCCTATAACCAGCTATTTTTTTCTCTCTCTGCAGTGTATGTTCAATGAAGATAAGTCCTGTGAAGAATTATCTGACTCCATAAAATCCATTAGGCCAGCATCCAATGAGGTACCACAGCTGTGCTAGGGACCAGATAATAGAGAATAAAGAGAATTTGGAGCCTTTCCCATCATCCACCTCTACCATGAATGGGAGGTGAAGAGAAGAAGACTTAAAATGAAGGTTTCTCAGCTTCTGTGGTTCAGCCAGGAGGCCACCAGGTCACGGGGACTAATAGGAGCCATCTAGGGAAAAGACCACTAGGACCTTTCTAGGTTGTCTATCAGCTAAAGTAAAGATAAAAGAAGAGTTCTTTCTTTCAGGCTCTTATCCTGCTACTGTCTTTAGATAAGGTCCAGTCAGCATGTCAAAGTCAGCCTTAGGATTTGAGGTATAGCCAAATGCAGTATAAGCCGGGCCATTCAGGAGCATGTATTCTGAAGCCCTCTTAGAAAGCGGTGCAGTAAGTTGAGCCAAATCAACTTCTTAGAGTCGGCCAGATTTTTGTCCTAGCAAGGGCTAATGTGCTGCTGCCTGTATTGCCTCCGCTGACCAGACCACAATATTTCATTTAACTAATGACAGTCTTCTCATTAAGCTGGCTGTTAGAAGCCAATGGAGAATTCTCTGCCTGCCAAAATGGTAGGTCAGGCTTCTTTGCCTGTCTTCTCGAGGGCAGTGCTTTGTTTTCACTCGCTAATCATAAACAACACAACTGTCCTGTAGACTTGACTTGAGGACATTTCAGCATCAGAAGAAAATACCAACAACCCCTTGGAGAGGCATAAATAAACCCCCCACCCACCCCCCGGGAGGTTTTGTACCTCATGCTCAGGTTCAATCACACAGCATTTTTCCCTGGCAGTCAGAACTAGTGTTTTGAGAAGTAAGCTGCATTCATTGAGTGTGTTTGTTGTCTGCAAACTAAGGTCTCCTAGCCTACTCAAACCACAGAGCCCAGCCTATGTCTAAGACCAATACAAAGAGAATGAATGGGATGTAGTGAGTGTATTCCTGACTTGGTTATATGGTATAAATTCTTATGTTTTTTTAAATTGACCTGCCTTAAGTAGTTTTGCATTGATACCTGGAAGAAAGAGAAGATAAGTAGTCTAAGTGAACAAGGGGTGGGCATTCAGGATAAAGAGTGAACAAGAAAAGACATATAGGAAGGTATGATGGTCACTTGGTACTAAAAATGGAATACCAAAAAGATGAAATATTCCTGTTGTAAGGAGTGTCATATTTCCCATAAGGTGCTAATCTGATTTTCTATGTAGAAGTCTGGGGTTTATGAGCAGAAGGTGAAAAGCCCAGGCAAGTCCACATTTTCATCCAGAGTTAGGGCTATTGTGAATGAGGTACCTTGAATGACTGTGGGTACTACCCGGACATATGAGCACACAGTTCGGCCCTACTTGAAGTCATGGAAACAGAGATCTTGTAATTATAAAATGTTGTGGCTTCTGGTCACTTAGTTTTGGAGCAATTTGCTATGTAGAAATGAATAACCACAATATCTCCATAATGCGTGGTTTTACATTTTCTCCAAGCAACAGCTTTTCTGACTCCCTTACTGCTGTTCCAGAGGAATGGGGATTAAAAAGACATCAGAATGCTGACCAATTTTTATTATTTTTTGTTGTTTTAAGAGTTGCCCCAGGATAACAACATTAAGAAGAGGTTGGCTAGATTCTTTATTTTTTAGAAAGGAAATTAATCTGAATATGGTTCATAATATATGTACTACATCAAATTTACCCCATAAATGCAGCCCTTTCTTTTATAGAGTAGTTAAGCAAAGCAGTAAACATTTGCATAACGCAGGTAGGTGCTTGTTAATCAAAAAGAACCCAGAGAGAATGTCCTGGGAAGACCAAGTCCCGTTGCTACCTTTCTTTCCCATCCTCCAAGTTTTTTTTTTTTAAATGAAAGATTGGTTTGTTTTATTTCTTGTGTGTGAGTGTCTGCCTGCAGGAGTGTGTGTCCCATGTACGTGTGGTGCCCATGGAGGGTGGAAGAGGAGGACATCAGATTCCCTGGAACTGGAAGTATAGACAGCAGCCACTAGGTAAGAGCTGGGAATTGAACCCACGTTCTCTGGAAGAGCAGTCAGTGCTCCTAACCACTGAGCAACCTCTCCATCCCCTTTCTCCAATTCTTTTAAAACACATTTTAAATTGAAATATAGTCATGTCGCTTCTCGTTCCTTTTGTTCCCCACAGCTCATCAAAAGACCCACCTTTCCAACTCCTTCCATGTCCCTCTCTCATTCTCAAAGTGATAACCTCTTTTTTGATATCATGTGTGTGTGTGTGTGCGTGTGTGTCTATGTATGCACAAATATATCAATACAGCCTGCTGACATAGTTTTTGTTATTTGAGTGTATATTGTTTCAGGGATGACTAGCTTGTATTGAATAACCAACTATGGGCCTCATGACTAGGAGAAACTAATTCTCTCTCTCCCAGGAGTCTTTTTTATTTTTTTGCCTGTAGTTCTCTGCCTAGTGGTGAGACCCCATGAAATTTTCTCCTCTTCTTGTTAGCATGTCCATTTTTAGTACCATTGTTCGGCTCTTGTTTATTCAGCTATTTCTAAGACAGACTCTTTGAGAGCTGACTTCCTGGTCTTCTGGATCCTACTACTTCAGGGCCTTCTGTCATGTATCCTGAGCTATAGAATGGGAGCCACGACAGAGAAAGAGCCATGGAGGCTGAACTCCCCACAATCCAATGATCATAGCATTGTGTCAAGTTCTTGCTTTCTCTGATGGTCTCCATTTGCTTTGACGGGAAACATACATAGCATATATTCTGATTATGGTTTCCTCTTCCCCAACTTTTCCCAGACCCATCCCATGTCCATACCCACCCAAATCCACACCCTTTTTTGGTCTTTCTCATTAGAAAACAAACAAGAATCTAAAAAAAAAAGAGGGAAAGAAAAGATAAAATAAAACAAACAAATCCAAATAGGAGAAAGTAAACAAATGAATAGAAAACAAAATGAGCCAAAGAAAAGGCACAAGAAACACATCTAGATGTAAAGACTCACATATTCAGACACGGAAATCCCATAAAGACAAAACCAAAATCCATAACATATAATCATAGCACGATACAGTTAAAAAATGCCTGACAAGGCATTATAAGGCAAGGAAAAAAAAACAACCCTGCCCCAAAGACCCCTCTAAACTTTATTAGAGTTCAATTCATGTTGGCCATCCACTGCTGGGTATGGGGTCTGCCCTTTAGTGTGGTTTATATACCCAGTGAGAATTCATTGGTGAAAACTAAATATTTCTTTGTGTATGTTGTCACAGATACTATGAATTCATATATGTATTAGTTCTGTTGTGTCTAGAAGGCCTTGTTTCCCTGGTGTCTTCCATACCCACTAGAACAAAAAGAAGAAATAATCCCCCAAAGGTGTAGACAGCATTAAATAATCAAACTCAGGGCTGTAATCAATAAAATAGAAATAAACAAAACAAACCATGAAAAAAAAACACTACAAAGAATCAATGAAATGAAGAGCTGGTTCTTTGAGAAAATAAGTAAAATTGATAAATCCTTGGACAAATTAGCTAAAAGATAGAGACAGAAGATCCAAATTAATAAAATTAAGACAAAAAAGGTATTATAACAGGCATCAAAGAAATCCAGAGACTCATAAAGACATATCTGAAAAACATGTACTCCACCGTACCTATCATCCTGCACAAAACTCAACCCCAAATGGTTCTAGGACCTAAACATAGTGCCAGATACACTGAATCTGCTAGGAGAGAAAGTGAAGAATAATCCATAAATTATTGACACAAGAATAGACTTTCTGGAAAAAAACACTGATAGTACAGGCACTAGAACTATGAACATCAATTAATAAATGGGACCTTATGAAACTGAAAATCTCTATGGCAAAGGACACCATCGTTTGGACAAAGTGGCAGCCTAAAGAAAAGATTTTTATCAACCAAACATCCTATAGAGGGCTAATATCTAACAAATATAAATAGCTAGACATCAAGAAAACTAATAAACCAAATTAAAAATGGGATACAAGTCTACACAGAGAGTTCGCAAAAGAAGAAACACAAACAACTGAGGAACACGTAAAGAAATGTTCAAGTTCCTTAGTCACACAGGAGATACAAATAAACAAGAAGCTTCTTTGATGGTGGATGGTCGCTACACTTGTCTGTGGGTAGAAGAATAAGGTGTATACTGTAGCTAGTAATTAGTCTGGACTAGCGAAGCAGTGGTAGTAGATTCTCTTCTAATATCTACAAACTCTAAGCCCTACCCATTTGCTAGGGTTTTAGTATCAGGCATGATCTCCCTCCTGTTGTGTGGGCCTTGAGTCCAATTAGCTCTTTGTTACCACCAACATGGGAGTGCCACCTTTACAGATGTCTGGTTGTTCTGGTCGCTGTTGTGGAAGGAGGTTTGCAGATTCGGTCCAGCTGTAACTTTCTGAGTCCCATGTGCTGTGGAATATTATTTTAAGGAGTGTTACATTTGTTTATGCTATGGAGCCTTTGTTTAATGATGCAAAGATGTGTTGCATTCCTATATATTCCATTTGTTTAACTCTATGAAGCTGTGTTATTTTGCCTGTTTAAAACACCTGATTGGTCTAATAAAGAGCTGAATGGCTAATAGCAAAGCAGGAGAAAGGATAGGTGGGGCTGGCAGACAGAAAGAATTAACAGGAGGAGAAATTTGGGAAGAAAAGACGATCTAAGAGGGAGAGAAGAAAAAGGACTACAGGGACCAGCCATTCAACTACACAGCAAACCATGGAGTAAGAAGCAAAGAAAGGTATATAGAAAAAGGTAAAAAACCCAAAGGTAAAAGATAGAATGATTTCAGTTAAGAAAAATTGGCTAGAAACAAGCCAAGCTAAGGCTGGGCATTCTTAAGTAAGAATAAGACTCCATGTAATTTATTTGTGAGTTGGGCAGTGGGTCCCCCAAAGAACCAAAAGAGGAAAAATTTAAAAAAAAAGCAAACAATTACACCTATGTCCTAACTTTGCTGTGTCTTCAGCAATATGCCCTTGCCTTCAACCTCTAAGAGGCCACCAACAGCAACAGTAGCACACTCTATTTTGTTTGGGGAAATGCTAACTTTATTCTGATCACCCATTTGAAAGGAGGTTTCTCATGCCTAGTACAGGGGATTTTGTTAACTTCTGGTTAGTCTGTAATTCTTGTACAAAGCATTGTATTGTATATAATTTTATATATTTTACATAATATCTTGTCTCTGCCTTCTATCTCCTCTTCTGAGTCCTGGAATTACAGACACGTTGCTGCATATCCATCTTTTTCATGGGCTCTGCTGATTTAAACTAAGGTCTTTACTCCTTTATCAACTGAACCACCTATCTCTTCATTCCTCAATTATCTTTTGACTTGATTATGGCCGAGCACGTTCTCTACCTGGATATTTGCCTTTTGAGATATACTCCTGATTTCCCATACAGTACTGTCTAAAGGATCAAATGGTTGTTTGGACACACGGTTACTTCTGGCTCTAAGGCAAGCCATAACAAGGACAGATAGCACAGGTTAGCACAAACGCTAACTTAACTTTTCAAAGATATATGTATGGCATCAGGATATAGAAAGACAGAAAGGAGTCAGGCAGATGTTTTATTATCCCTTCAGGATACTCAGAAGGTGCTTGCTGAATTCTTCCATAAAAACTGTGGCTATCCATGTAGTAGAAAATTTGAAGAAAATCTAACTGCACTTGTTTTCCTGCTCGCAATGTAGCCTTTGATGCCTCATGTGCCTCACCCATACTGATCTTGGCTTCTGTTAGCCCTGGCACACCGAAGGGCTGGAAGAGTGGGTGTGGCTGGCAGTCTGTAGGAGTCTAGCTGTCTTTGTGGGGGCCTCCAAGATGCTTGATGTAGCAGTACGGTTCGATTAGCTCCCCTCAAAAGATCTGAGACCCACACTCTGTCTTTAAAATAACACTAGGAGTCTTTTCTTATTTTCTTTTATGGTTAAATAGAAATGGATAAAACAAGCAATGATCAATGACTAAATAAAGGAAAACCACAATAATAACACAACTTTTTCATCTGAGGCTCAGATGATATGATCTGAGGCTTTGTTCATGGTGGATGTGATATAAAGGCACTCGAAACAGCAAATGTATCCTTCCCTGGTAAAGATGTTAACCAGATACAACCTGTCTGACTGCCGTTCACTGGAGGGTAGAGATCTACACATTCCACGTTCCAACTTCAATGGTGGTTAGCCCTTAGCTATTGAGTTCTTATTACCTCTAATTCTGTTCAAAAGACTACCTAGGGATGCCGTACTTATAAGAAAAATGATTTACAACATAGTTCTCAAATCCCCTGTTATTTTCATTATTTTTAGTGTATCCATCTGTAATACATATTTTATTGCAAATCACCTCTTGTAGCTGATAGTTCAGGGGATGGTGTTAACATAACCTTTGAGAATGGTTGAGCAAAAGAAAAGGTTTCTTAATGGCCAAGTTTCTACAGTTAAGAAAACAAAACTTTAATGATATTTTCAATAATTTTTAAGAGAAGATTGGAAGTCTCTACTCAAGACTTGGTAAATGGCCTCATGAGCCACTAAATGGCACTCAGTGTGCTAGCTTACCCGAAGAAACCCGAAGTGCAGCAATTAAGACCTGCAAAGACATTTCTCTGCACTGAAAAAAATAACAGTTGAAAAAACAAACCCAGTTGTATTTCTATTTTGGCTGTAACTGTCCTGTTTGAAAGAGGCTGTTTTAGGTCTATGATGCCAAAATGAAAGCTTTAGTTCAGGGTCCCAGTAGTCAAAGGAGAGACAGACTCAGGTTTTAGGGCCAACGCAGGTTGAACTCTATTACTCTGAGCTTGGGTTAGTAGTTCATTTTCTTAGTGCCTTGGTCAAAAAGAGGGATATGATTTGGGGTTTAGTGGATGATTTGACAAATATGAAACTCATTTATCTGGTGTGTTATAAGAAATATCCCTGCCTAATACTATCCTTGAACATCTGAATAACACTAAATGCCACACACTTTTCCCTGAACATATGCATTCATTTATTTAATCCCCAGAACAACAGTGAGCTGGATTCTGCTGCCATAGGAAATGGAGGTCCTACCAGAATAAGTAAACAGTAGATTAATACATTGAGAGGACATGAACTGGGTAGGGTGGGTGGTAGAGGGAGGTCCTCTCTCCTAATTTATGCCCAGAGAAGAGAAAACTTGAGAGTCTACTGAGAATTAAAATTCCATTCGAATGAGCCTACCATATAGGCAACAGCCCACAACCTTACTGAAAAAAATTGCTGCTTAAACTTTGACACATATGCTCAGATGCATAAGCAATTTACTTTTCAATTCATTTGGGGTACTAAAAAGACTCTTTTCAAGCTTTCGATTGAGCCACCAATAGATAGTTCATTTGAAGCAGTGCTGCATGCAGTGGTCCACAGGGGCTGCACAGATTCGCTTCACTAACCTGGTTATTCTGCACACTTGGGGTGGGTTACTGGTAACCAGTTCCTTCCCTTCTCCCTTCCTCTCTCCCCTTTCTTTTCTTAGATTAGATTTCCTATTACGATTAGTTATTCACTAAGACCAGGCCAAGAGTGAAGATATGAAGGCCCCACGTACCTCTCCTGCACATTTGGGAAAGGCTCAGTTGGTTACTTCTCTATCGGTGATATTGTTTCCTATAGGAAAGGGGGAGCAAAGGGAATTTTACTGTGAAGGAGCATCGCTTGTGTGCTGTCTACAGCACAGACTCCAGGCGGGCACCATCAGAATACATCAGGTAGCATTATCCTCAGCCGCCTTTCTGTGAATCTGAAGACTAGTGGAAACCCTTCTTGCTTTCATAATGAGTTTCTAACACAGCAGAGCCATCTAGGCGCTCACCACCGCACCTCTGACCCTCTTATTGTGTTCTGGGGCTCGGGAAGGAGATTTCACCATTGAGTTAACATTTTATTTGAAATCCCATAATGAAGAAAGAATGTCTGAAGCACTGGGAAATAATGCTTGAGAGTTTATAAAGAAAGAAAATGTCATCGCTTTTTATAATTTTCCCTTTTCTTCACTTATAACAAAATTGCTTTTCTGATTCTTTAAAAAAAATTTTTTTGATGCTTAGTGCTGAAAGTTATAGCTGTTATTTTAGAATAAAATTGGATTTCAATGCTTTCTGTTAGATGCCGATCAATTTTTAGCAAGTGTAATTTAATAAGACCCAGGTCTATTTACTGAATTAGCACAAATCATCCTGGGCTTTCACATTTTAAATAATTTTTTTTTTTTGATTTTTCGAGACAGGGTTTCTCCGTAGCTTTTGGTTCCTGTCCTGGAACTAGCTCTTGTAGACCAGGCTGGCCTCGAACTCACAGAGATCCGCCTGCCTCTGCCTCCCGAGTGCTGATTAAAGGCGTGCGCCACCACCGCCCGGCTTAAATAATTTAAATATTCTAAAATTTTAAATAAAATGTGTATATATATATATATATATATATATTAAAGTTCAGTATGTACAAGAGACATACTGCTATAGAAAACTTAGCTGCTTCCAGGTTGTAATTGTCTGGCCTACTTGACCCAATTCTTATATGTGTCTAGTAAAATTTGAGGATTTTCATAGTCTTGGCTGAGACCTTGCTTGAACCATCAAGTGCATGTATTCTACCTCTGTTCATCCTTGCTTGCTTTTCAAGCGGTAGGACCACCTTACACTTCATGTACACTCATTATTATTTTAGATTCTGTAACTCAAATCTGATAAATATGAGAGACCTAATGTGGCTTATTAAGTGCCTCGGAGGAGAAAGTAATGTTAAGGATGGAGTGTGAGAGAGAAGATGGAGCGACTCAGAAAGTTTAGCTTTCCTTCAGTGGAAATGTTTAACCCACTTGGATGACCCGTGGGTCCTGTGAGAAAAAGCTCTTCTGTCTCTAACTCATATAGAGTTTGTGGACAACCTATAATTCTCTCTTTATGTCTTGCCCTCTACTAGTTCACTGCTTTTTCATAAATACTATATTATTTGAGGATTTTTCAGAGAAGGCAAACATTGAGCCTCACTAATTACCACAAACCTTCACTTTCTGATTAATATCTTGGGCATCCTGAGAGCTTGCTGGTAAATTTTAAGTAGTAATACACTATTGATTAATAAGATAAAATTTCTTTAAAAAAATACAGGCTTCTGTTTGTGCATACCTTAACTTTGTCCTTCAACCAGCTCATCCATGTTACAACTTGAAAAAAAATCAAATCTGATATTGAGATGTTGCTAAAAAACACTTTAAAATCTGGGTGGATAAATAATCCTTTGTATTTTCTTTTATGATTTTTTTATTATTATGTATAAGGTGTTCTGTCTGCATGTATGCCTGATTGCCAGAAGAGGGCATCGTATCTTATTATACATGGTTATTAACCACCATGTAATTAGTTGCTGAGAATTGGACTGAGGGTCTCTGAAAGAGCAGCTAGTGCTCTTAACCTCCGAGTCAGCTCTCCAGGCCCCTAATTCTTTGTATTTTCTATATCATATTTTTAACTTAGCTTTCTATGCATTGGCACTTAGTAAACCCATTATGATTCAGAAGTGAGTGTACAAAAGCCTAGTATGCCCCAAGGGCTGACCAGACTGCTGGAGTTTGAAATATTTTCTTTTTTTAAAAAAACAATTTTACCCAATGTACTTTTTCTCTTTGTTATGTTTCATTGTGTTTACATCCTTTACAAATTGGCAGTCAATTTAGGAGCTAATTAGACTAATGTTTCTTAATTAGAATACTTGATTAATAACACAAACTCATATTTATGCTCACTATGTAACAGGAAATCTAGAGCGCTATAGTCATATTTATGTGGGACCTGGTGGGTCTGAAAGTGTTTGGCAGTAAAATAAAATCTTATGGGAAATGGTCACCCATGCCCGTCCACTGGGCCTTCGCTGACATTTTATGACCATGACCCATTTCCATCGCTGTTGGAATTGCTTTAGTTTATAAGTGGCATAGTGAGTTTGCTTCCCACCCACTCAATGGGAGGGAAGAAGCTCAAAGAAACAAGAACCACATCAAAGTCGGACAGAGTAACTAAACACACACCAGTTACTAGGGAAAGGTGAGGTGGAAAGTGGCCATAAATGCTCAGATAAAGGACTGGACCAGGAGTGGATGTGGAGGCTGATGAGGTGGTTCTGTGGAGAAAGGCACTTGCTGCTAAGCCTGAAAGCCTCAGTTTGATCTCAGGAGACTACATGGCGGAAGGAGAAAACTGATGGCTGTAGTTTATTCTCTTGTCCTCTGACCTCCACACCCATGCAGGATTTGCAGAACACACATACACACATAAACACACACACACACATGTATATGCATGTATGTGTACAAATAAATAAGGAAAAAAATTAAAGAATGGAAATTAACAAATTTCTCATTCTGTGCAGAACAGGCAACTGACAGGAGGGACAAAATTAGATACTTGTCTCATCTTCACATTTACTGAGTCCCCACTGCATATTTCTGGCAGGGTACTGTTCTTGCTGTCCCTGTAGTCAGTGCTGGAGATTCTCACAGCAACAGATCATCACTGGGTGCTGGCGAAGGAGCAGAGAGAAGAAAGTCAGTGTAGTGTTGCCACCTGTGCTGGAGGCAAGCTAAGCCAGCTTTCTTGCTTGGATTTTAAATGATTGTTTCAAATCTCATATGTTGCTTCTCTGAGTTATGTTTCCCAAACAATCTGCCTAAGAAAATCTTGACATTTAAATAAGAGACTGCCTGGAGGAATATAACTTTAAACTCCTGTTGATTGCGGGTTTAGCAAAATTATTTGTAGAAAGCATGGCTTTTTTCATCCTCCCAAAAGATCAGCGCCATACCCAAATTGTTGTGAGTAACCAGACTTGTATCTTTCTATATTCATTTATATAGCGTAATGAAAACCATACACTCCTCCCCGGGGTACTTCCACCTGATACAAGGCTCTGCACAGCTGAGATATGGTCACTGCATCTCAAAGTAAAGAGGGGAGTCAGTGTATGGCACATAGTTGGTGGTGTCATGAGGCCAGGACCTCTGCCTAGATTAGGGATCTGGCTGTGGAATCAGTGTAACTATACATTCTCTCACCATTTTTTTAATGAAAAAATGCAATTTGAAGGTGAGAGGAAGTAGTGGCTAGCATCAGACTGCTGTGGTTTGGTAATTATTTTATGCACGTAGGGAAGAGAATTTGGATGCATTTTGCTTCCAGCTCTGCCACTTGTTAGTTAGGACAGAAATCCATGATTTGATACCAATTAACCTTACACATATGTAATCCAACCATGCCTCAGCTTCCTGGCTGAGTTTGACATCTCTGAGATAATCAACAATGGATCTATATTGATTTATTTACAATTGAAATTGTTTTTGCAAACACACAGAGATTTCATTGGACTGTGGTAGTTTTGTTGGACAAAAGTCCTTCAACTAAAGAAGACAAAGTCATTTCAGAATTTCAAGGCGAGCCATGAAAGCCACAGATCTCTCTTGTATTATTCATGCTTAAAATGCAATACCGTTTAAACAATAGAGCACGTAAAATTCAGTGACTATATTGCAAAAAGCACTTTAAGGGCTATCAAAAAATCAAGTCGCTGGACTATTTTAATGTAAATAAACTATCAGTAAGTAAAGGGAGGCTATAAGGGGAGTAGAATGGGAGTCACTATATCTGCAGGCCAGAGCAGCTTCAGTGGCAAAACTTTAATCTGGTTTTCAGGGAAGACAAGCCAGAAAAAGGTCTCTCTCTCTCTCTCTCTCTCTCTCTCTCTCTCTCTCTCTCTCTCCCTTTCTTTTTCTCTCTCTCCTTCCCTTCCTCCCTTCCTTCTTCTCTTTCTCTGTGGGGTATATGTACAGACATTTGTAAGGTCTCTTCTGCCACAAACTCAACAACAAAAACAAAAACAAACAACAAAAATGCCAGCCAATGCATATCTTTAGAAGGCAGAAATTGCCGCATACAACGGGAAAGCCCCAAATAAATGATTTAAGCAAAAAAGATAGCACTCTCTCTCTCATAGCAACCAAGGTTTGATTGGGGGAGGGGTTTCTCACTCATTTGGGTAAATATTTAATGTGTTGTTAGAGCCCCAGAATCCTATATTCTCATCCTCCTATCTTCAAAGACTAGATCCAGTCCAAGTTCTCTTGTAGTCCATGGTGGCTACTATGGCAGGTATCACATCTGAGTTTTAGGCTCTGAGTAAGAAGAGGGAAACTTCAAACATTATTAGTCCTTTCTATTCGAACAAACTTTTCAGAAGTCTCATACGACACTCATGCATGTGTGTCTGTCTTTTATTTTTGGCTAGAACAAAGTCATGTGACTATATCATGTAAGGATATAGGGTTGACAACTGAGAAATATAGTGCTTTTCTGGGTAGCAATTTACACCTCTAAAAATATTTGACAAGAACTGATAGTCTCTCTTTTAGACAGGGAATAAAGAAATGGACAATGTCTTCACTGACAATTTTGCAGAAAATTCAGTATGGCTCTTGCAGTTCTGCATTATTGGAAGCCAGAAACCCGAGTGTCATGTTCAGAAAATAATGCATGTTCATTGCACTAGCTTAGGCCTCAGGGTTTCTTAAAGACAGTGAAGGTTGAAGTTACAGAGACCTCAATAGATATTTTATAATAGGGACCAATCTATTTCTCAAATATATTAAATATTTAATTGGGAAAATATAAAATTTTTAAATTAAATTAATTTTTTGATTTGGGTGGCTTAAATGATACATAATATTATCTTCCTTCAATGACCCAACAGACAGTAACTACACAAAATGGTTTTTAGTTTCTGTAAAAGCTTAGTTATGGAAAAATACTTTGCAAATATTTAATATAGATAACAGGAATTATTTTAGATATAACACAGATTGATTTGAGCCCTGTTCCTTGAACTGGAAGACCATAGTTATTTCCAAGGTTTTCAGGGGACCTTATATTCTCATGTTCACCTCTGTCTTTGGGCAGCTGCTTCTACCAGCTGAATCTTTATACATCTTGTTCTTTGTCCATACTATACAGATCCAGAGAAAGGGCTTGGATGTTTTCCTTTCATATAAGTGTAAGTGAACTATATCACATGCATGTGAACAGGTTTGGACTGTCGATAGTGTTAGGATGAAAAGTCACTTAGCCACCAAACTTGAGTATGTTTTCTTGGGAATATCATTTCCATTTATGTTCTCACTTATCCTTACCAGCTGCAAAACAACTTCGCTGACTTCTCTGAACTGGAATACAGTGCGAGGAGGCTCTCCTTGTCTCTAACCTCCATGACATATTCATAATGTAATCAACTGCACAGCAGGCTCACTGATATGATCTCATGTGGGTCCTGTGGCTGCATTTGGCTGTCGCTGGCCTATGGTTTGCATTTAGGATTATAACAATGAAAGCTAGAGACTTTAGCAAGATGAAATATAAAAAACAAAATATTGTGTGTGCCAATCTGTGTGTGGCAGGCTTTATTAATCAATAAACATTGTCATTACACCACCTTCAACGGATACACTTTTTCTCACTGAGAAAAATATTCCTCTGGAGCAGGATGGTTTTAATTTAAATAAGGAAGCCTCGAGAATATGAATTTGGGAGATGAGGTTAATATAAGGATAGGCAACTTGGTACTTATTGGGGTTACGTCAGTTCTCGGGATGATTGCATGAGTACCCTGGGCTGCTGTAACTGTGAAGAGGAAGGCTGACGCTGGTCATGCAAGAGTCAAGCAGGTGAGTGCTGAGTGCCTCGCAGTGGACACTGAATTGACCTGGATAGAGGTGGGCGGTCCTTGGGCTTCCCACAGGTCAGGGAACCCTGATTGCTCTTCGAGCAGATGAGGGAGGGGGACTTGATCGGGGGAGGGGGAGGGAAATGGGAAGCGGTTGCGGGGACGAGGCAGAAATCCTTAATAAATAAATAAATTTAAATAAAAAAAAGAAGGAAGATGGCATCTTTTCTTCTCTAATGGCAAACTCTCAGTGAGACTGATTGGTAATAGTTCACTCTGAATTTCACAGCCTAAGTAAACAATTACATTGTGGACACGCCCCATGTCGTCTATTCATATGTCCCTTTGTTCTTCACCCATTGTCTTTACTACCTTTTCCTTATCAAGCCCTTCTTTTCTCCCTTTAAAACAATTTTCAATGTGTATAAATCTGTTCTTTTCATGGATCATGACTGGAGAACTGCAGTAATTACCTATTCCTTAGAAATTATTATATGCATTGGATAGATGATCATTTTCAGCTTGTGAGCAGACGAACAATATTTGCTGGTACTTTCTTATTTTGTTGTGTTCAGTGGCTTTTCATTTTTAAGAATGCCATCCTTTGTAGATTATGCAGACAAGCCTGAATAGTTCACCCACCAGGCCAGCTGTGGTTACCACCACACAACTTTTCAAGTTCTTTAACAACCACACACACCTGTTGGTGTGAAGATTTACTGCATAGGAGCTGCTGAGACAGACGCTGCCTACTAGAAAAGACAGAGATCCCTCCCTCAAGGAACACGTTGTGTATCTGAAGAGGCAGCTCATAAAATTCCCAAGATACAATTGAACTAATGGTTCAAAATGTACATAAATTCCCCATGGTCTGTTCTCTCCGAGGGTTTGAGAGGTAAATGCTCAGGCACAGGTAAGAGGCAGAAGTAGAGTGCCCCTGGTTCCTGAGTAGCTGTCTGAATTCCAGGGAAAGACATCTCATAATGCTTTTCAGAAGAAAAGCCACAGTAAAATCTTTGGTGATACGTCTGTGAATCCCATTTAAAAGCAATATTTTCTACATTTTGAAGATTATAATAATGCATTTACGTTCCATACTCTAGGTTCACTGTATGGCACTCATTCAAAATAGAGGATCAGCTGTTTAGTTGCTGAGGAATCCCATCAGGACGGGTGAGTGTGTGCTATCCAGGGGCGGACTGTCCCGGAAGAGAGCACAAACCCCCTCCCCCAGCTCCTTCTGCAGGGCTGTCTTTCTTTCGCACGACCCAGCACCCCCAGCACCCCTCCCCAACCCTGCCCTGCTGTGTGCTAGGACCAGTGCTCAACTTCAGTTTTAAGCTCCTAAACTAAGGCGACCCACCCAGAGCGGTGAGTGCGTGCCTACCCGGCAGGCCTCAGGGTCCCCTGTAAGGGAGCCAGGCACCTTCAGCTCAAGCGCCAGGCTTCCTGCGCGCTCCTGGATACCACCCCCCCCCCTTGCTCCATTCATCCTGTTGGCCCTGGATCATTGGGCTACCGGCAGCCCGGTTTAGTTGCTGAGGAATCCCATCAGGACGGGAACCGTTCCTGCTTCTACACTGAAGAGATATACCCAGAGAGTCAATCACAGCAAAGACTGGACCAAGAGACCAGGCCTCTCCTGGCTCCATTTGAAGGAAGAGATGGGAAGGCGCCAATACAAGAATTCCTCCAACAACCTGAAAGGCAACATGACACCACCAGAAACCAGGGATCCCGAAATAAGAAGAATTGTACACCCTACTCCTGAAGAAATAGAAGAAATCGACTCAAAAGTGAACTATATGAAAATAATAGAGGACCTTAAACAGGAGGTGAAAAACTGCCATAAACAATTAGAGATTACAAACAAAAAGGTAGAGGAAATGAATAAATCGCTCAAAGACACGCAAGAAAACCAAGAGAAACAAGAAAAAGCAATCAAACAGGTTAGGGAAGCGGTTCAACATGAAGAATGAAATGGAAGCAATGAAGAAAGCACAAACCGAGGGAAGAATGGAGATGGAAAATCTGGGTAAACGAACAGGAATGACAGAGACAAGTACTAACAACAGATTACAAGAGATAATGATCAAAGAAAACAGCAAAACCAACAAATTCTCATCACAAAACATTCAGGAAATTTGGGACACAATAAAAAGACCAAACCTAAGAATAATTGGAGTAGAAGAAGGAGAAGAAGTGCAGCTCAACGGTACAGAAAATATACTTAATAAAATTATAGAAGAAAACTTTCCCAACCTGAAGAAAGAGGTGACTCTGAAGGTTCAAGAAGCATACAGAACACCAATAGGCTGGATCAAAAAAAAAAAAAAAACATCCCCTCGCCATATAATAATCAAAACACAAAATATACAGAATAAAGAAAGAATATTAAGAGCCGCAAAGGAAAAAGGCCAAGTTACTTATAAAGGTAAACCTAACAGACTTACACCTGACTTCTCTATGGAAACAATGAAAGCCAGAAGGTCCTGGATAGATGTACTGTAAAAACTAAGAGATCATGGATGCAAGCCCAGACTACTATATCCAGCCAAGCTTTCGTTCACTATAAATGGAGAAAACAAAATTTTCCAGGATAAAAACAAATTTAAACAATACGTAGCCACAAATCCAGTCTTACAGAAAATTATAGAAGGAAAATCACTAACCAAGGAGTCCAACAATGCCCACAATAACTCAGTCATCTAGAGACCTTTCACCAGCGCAACTCAAAGAAGGGAAACACACAAACCCTACTACTAAAAAAGTGACCGGAGTTAACAACCACTGGTCATTAATATCACTTAATGTCAATGGGCTCAACTCACCTATAAAAAGGCACAGGCTAAGGGATTGGATACGAAAACAGGATCCAACATTCTGCTGTCTACAAGAAACACACCTCAACCACAAAGACAGGCACCTACTCAGAGTAAAGGGCTGGGAAAAGGCTTATCAAGCAAATGAACCTAAGAAACAAGCAGGTGTGGCTATACTAATTTCTAACAAAGTTGACTTCAAACTTAAATCAATCAGAAGAGATGGAGAGGGACATTTTATACTCATAACAGGAACAATTCATCAGGATGAAGTCTCAATCCTGAATATCTATGCCCCTAATATAAAAGCGCTCACGTATGTAAAAGAAACATTACTAAAACTCAAGGCAGCCATCAAACCACACACACTAATAGTAGGAGACTTCAACACTCCTCTCTCACCAATGGACAGGTCAATCAAACAGAAACCTAACAGAGAAATTAGAGAATTAATGGAGGTAATGAAGCAAATGGACTTAACAGACATCTATAGATTATTCCACCCGAAGAGGAAAGAATATACCTTCTTCTCTGCAGCTCATGGAACCTTCTCGAAAATTGACCACATACTCGGTAACAAAGCAAACTTCCACAGTTACAAAAAAATATTAGTAACCACCTGTGTCTTATCAGATCACCATGGATTAAAGTTAGAATTCAACAACAATGCTACCCCCAGAAAGCCTACAAACTCATGGAAACTGAACAGTCAACTTCTGAACCATACCTGGATTAAGGAAGAAATAAAGAAAGAAATTAAAGTCTTCCTTGAATTCAATGAAAATAAAGAAACAACATACTCGAACTTATGGGACACTATGAAAGCAGTGCTAAGAGGAAAGTTCATCGCACTAAGTGCCCACTTAAAGAAAACAGAGAAAGCACATATTGAAGACTTAACAGCCCACCTGAAAGCTCTAGAAAAAAAAGAAACAGACTCACCTAGGAGGAATAGAAGACTGGAAATAATCAAACTGAGGGCTGAAATCAACAAAATAGAAACACAGAAAACAATCCAAAGAATCAATGAAACAAAAAGCTGGTTCCTGGAGAAAATCAACAAGATTGATAAACCCCTATCCAAACTAATCAAGCGGCAGAGAGAGAATACGCAAATTAATAAGATCAGAAATGAAAAGGGGGACATAACCACAGACACAGAGGAAATTCAGAGAATCATCAGATATTATTACAAAAGCCTGTATAACACAAAACTGGAAAATGTAAAAGAAACGGACACTTTTTTAGATAAATACCATATACCAAAGTTACACCAGGACCAGGTGAAGAATCTAAACAGACCTGTCAGTCGCGAAGAATTAGAAGCTGTTATCAAAAACCTCCCTACCAAAAAAAGCCCAGGACCAGATGGTTTCAATGCGGAATTCTACCAGAACTTCCAAGAAGAGCTAATACCCATACTCCTTAATGTATTCCACAATATAGAAACAGAAGGGTCATTACCTAATTCCTTTTATGAAGCTACAGTTACTCTGATACCAAAACCACACAAAGACTCAACCAGGAAAGAGAATTACAGGCCAATCTCACTCATGAACATCGACGCAAAATTCCTCAACAAAATACTGGCAAACCGAATCCAAGAACACATTAGGAAAATTATTCATTATGATCAAGTAGGCTTCATTCCTGAGATGCAGGGCTGGTTCAACATACGAAAATCTATCAATGTAATCCAGCATATAAATAAACTGAAAGAAAATAACCATATGATCATCTCATTAGATGCTGAAAAAGCATTCGACAAAATTCAACATCCATTTATGTTAAAAGTCTTGGAGAGATTAGGGATACAAGGGTCATACCTAAATATAATAAAAGCTATATACAGCAAGCCGACAGCTAACATCAAATTAAACGGAGAGAAACTCAAAGCCATCCCGCTTAACTCAGGAACACGACAAGGATGTCCACTCTCTCCATACCTCTTCAATATAGTACTTGAAGTTCTAGCAATAGCAATAAGACAACATAATGGGATCAAGGGGATTCGTATTGGAAAGGAAGAAGTTAAACTTTCGTTATTCGCAGATGATATGATAGTGTACTTAAGCGACCCCCAAAACTCCACCAAAGAACTTTTACAGCTGATAAACAGCTTTAGTAATGTGGCAGGATACAAGATCAACTCCAAAAAATCAGTCGCCCTCTTATACACAAAGGATAGGGAAGCAGAGAGGGAAATCAGAGAAGCTTCACCATTCACGATAGCCACAAACAGCATTAAATATCTTGGGGTAAATCTAACCAAGGAAGTGAAAGATCTATTTGACAAGAACTTTAAGGCATTGAAGAAAGAAATTGAAGAGGATACCAAAAAATGAATGGATCTACCTTGCTCTTGGATTGGGAGGATCAACATAGTAAAAATGGCAATTCTACCTAAGGCAATTTATAGATTCAATGCAATCCCCATCAAGATCCCATCAAAATTCTTCACAGATCTGGAGAGGACAATAATCAACTTTATATGGAAAAACAAAAAACCCAGGATAGCCAAAACAATCCTATACAATAAAGGATCTTCTGGAGGCATTACCATCCCTGACTTCAAACTCTATTACAGAGCTACAGTAATGAAAACAGTGTGGTACTGGCATAAAAATAGAGAAGTCGACCGATGGAATCGTATAGAAGACCCGGATTTTAACCAACAAACCTATGAACAACTCATTTTCGATAAAGGAGCTAAAAGTATACAATGGAAGAAAGAAAGCATCTTCAACAAATGGTGCTGGCACAACTGGATGTCAACCTGTAGAAGAATGAAAATAGACCCACATCTTTCACCGTGCACAAAACTCAAGTCCAAATGGATTAAAGACCTCAATATCAGCCCGAACACACTGAAAAGGATAGAAGAGAAAGTGGGAAATACCCTACAACAGATGGGCACAGGAGATCGCTTCCTATGTATAACCCCAGAAGCACAGACATTAAGAGCAACATTGAATAAATGGGACCTACTAAAACTGAGAAGCTTCTGCAAATCAAAGGACACTGTCACTAAGACACAAAGGCAACCTACTGACTGGGAGAAGATCTTCACCAACCCCTCAACAGACAAAGGTCTGATCTCCAAAATATATAGAGAACTCAAGAAACTAGACTTTAAAATGCTAATTAACCCAATTAAAAAATGGGGCACTGATCTGAACAGAGAATTCTCAACAGAAGAAGTTCAAATGGCCAAAAGACACTTAAGGTCATGCTCAACTTCCTTAGCAATCAGGGAAATGCAAATCAAAACAACTTTGAGATATCATCTTACACCTGTGAGAATGGCTAAAGTCAAAAACACCTACGATAACCTTTGCTGGAGAGGCTGTGGAGGAAGGGGTACCCTCATCCATTGCTGGTGGGAATGCAATCTTGTGCAACCACTATGGAAGTCAGTGTTTTGGTTTCTCAGGAAATTCGGGATCAACCTACCCCTGGACCCAGCAATACCACTCTTGGGAATATACCCAAGAGATGCCCTATCATATGACAAAAGCATTTGTTCAACTATGCTCATAGCAGTATTATTTGTAATAGCCAGAACCTGGAAACAACCTAGATGCCCTTCAATGGAAGAATGGATGAAGAATGTGTGGAATATCTACACATTAGAGTACTACTCAGCGGTAAAAAACAATGACTTCTTGAATTTTGCATGCAAATGGATGGAAATAGAAAACACTATCCTGAGTGAGGTATCCCAGACCCAAAAAGATGAACATGGGATGTACTCACTCATAATTGGTTTCTAGCCATAAATAAGGGTCACGGAGTCTACAATAGGTGAATCTAAAGAAGCTAAGTAAGAAGGGGAACCCAAGGAAAAACATATAGTTATCCTCTTGGCTAAGGGAAGTAGACAAAATTGCCGGGGAGAAAATTGGGATCTTGGGGTGGGGTGGGTTGGGGGTAAGGGGAGATGGGGAGAGAAAAGTTAGAAGGGAAGGAGGTCGGGCCTTGGGAAAGCAGGAGGATTGGGATAAAGGAAGGTTGGACAGGGGAGCACGGAACCACAATTCTTAGTTAAGGGAACCACTTTAGGGTTGGCAAGAGACCTGACCCTAGAGGGGCTCACAGGTGCCCAAGCTGAGGTCCCCAGTTAGTTCCTTGGGCAGTTGAGAATAGGGAACCTGAAATGACCCTATCCTTGAGCAATACTGACGAATATCTTGCATATCATCATAGAACCTTCATCTGGTGATGGATGGAGATAGAGACAGAGACCCACACTGGAGCACTGGACTGAGCTCCCAAAGTCCCAATGAGGAGCAGAAGGAGGGAGAACATGAGCAAAGAAGTTGGGACCACGAGGGATGCACCCACCCACTGAGACAGTGGAGCTGATCTATTGAGAGCTCACCAAGACCAGCTGGACTGTGACTGAAAAAGCATGGGATAAAACTGGACTCTCTGAACATGGCGAACAATGAGGGCTGATGAGACGCAAAGGATAATGGCACGGGGGTTTGATCCTACGTAATGTGATGGCTTTGTGGGAGCCCAGCCAGTTTGGATGTTCACCTTCCTAGAAATGGACGGAAGTGGGAGGTCCTAGGTCTTACCACAGGGCAGAAAACCCTAACTGCTCTTTGGACTGGAGAGGGAGGGGGAAAGGAGTGGGGGGAGGGGGAGAAGGGTGGGAGGAAGGGGCATAGGGTGGGAGGAGGGGGAGGGAAATGGGAGGCTGGGAGGAGGTGGAAACTTGTTTTTTTTTTTCTCCTTTTCTCAATAAAAAAAGAAAAAAAATAAAAAAACAAAACAAAACAAAACAAAAACAAAATAGAGGATCACTTTGAAGCAAGGCACTGCTTCCCTGATAATGATGAGTAATTCTTCATTTAAAATGTCATTTTAGATGTAAGAGGCAAACTCCTGGACTCAAAGAGGCAAAGGTAGTAGGATTTTTCACAAAAACACATGAATGCAGAACAAAGAGAACACGCCTGCCCTTTTTTTTTTTTTTTTATGAGGAAGGAGACAATTTCTTGGTTTTGTCACTGGTTGCCTGGGACAAGGAATAGATTATATGGCTTTGAGAGGTCCTTAGTTCTTCCCCAGAAGAATAAAGCACCCTTTGTTATTGTAACCTTGGGGATATGTGATATCGTTTACCCTTAAAATTATCCATCCTTGTTCTTAAATTTTCACGTACCCTGGGACTCACAGATCACAGGTTAATGTGGAGAAAACATTTAAGGATTGAAAAAATTCCATATTATTTTTGTATCTGTTGACTGAGGTTTCTGTCACTCCCGGTCCGGCAGCCATTCAGTCCCAAAGAAACACTCAGAGGCCTACATTAATTTGTTGACACAGGTTTCTGTCCCATTAAGTCCCAAAGATCATCTGGTCAGGTTTTGCAGCCATAAAGTCCCGGGGGTGGTGAGCACTGGATCCTTAGTGCACCCCAGACTTGGAGTGTGGGTACAGGTATAAGGTTGGCAGCATTCTAGCTCTCCTTTCTCCGGAAGCAGGTGGTCACCATGGCAATGTGGGAGCTGGTAGGGGGCGAATGTGGAGATACCAACCCGGTCATAAAGCTGGCCACCCACTTCATCCAGGACAAGTCCCTTAGGCAGGAAGGACTGAAGCCTGGACCCTAGTGCTCAAAAGCCTCAGGGGTGGAGACGTTTCCAAGCCTTTGGGATTAGGTTCTGAAGATGAGTTGGTGGCATAATTCCTGCAGGACCAGAATGCGTGCCTTGTATCCCCTTGTATCCCCTCAGACCTTCAAGATGGATGACCCCCTGGTGGTGATGCAGGAGATTGAACAGTCAAGCTTTCGCCAGGCTCCTTAGACAGCCCCTGGTGTAGCAGACTTAGCCTTGTCTGAGAATTGGGCCCAGAGCTCCTTGCAGTTGGAGATGCTGTGGATGTAGCTCAGGATTATCATGAGACTGACAGGTTCCAGGAATTCATTGCTGAAGTTACAGTCTGTGTCCCTTGCCCAATAGGCTGAGGAGTATCTGGGGCAGTCTGAGGAGAATCTGTGGTTGGTAGAGCCAGGACCTAATGCACCAGGCTGCTGGCCAACAGCTCCCTGTAAAGGGTGGACTGGGCCCCACATTGGGGGCCAGATGATGATGAAAGTTGCAAAATAACCCCACACTAGTTCAGAACGATGTATAATAAAAGTTACATATTTAGGGGTAGACTCACAGATCACATTCCTAGATCACAGCCCTCTGTACTAATGGGGAACAGGAACTAAATCAGGAAGCCAAAAGCAAGAGCTGAAAGCAAGAAAACTAGCTAACGCTTTACAACTGCATTTATAGTATAAGAGAGCATGCCCAAGTGGGCTGGTATCTTAAAGACTATTGGTTGAAGGAGCTCCAACAGCATGTATCTGATTGAATTTTAACTTATTCAGAAATATCAATTAGTTTCTATATAGAAAAGCAGATATAAGAGTAGAATGCAGGGGGAAAAGTCATTGTTGCTATATGACCTGCAGGTTCTGGAAACTGTGCCTCTCTCTCTTGTAAACAAAAGCAGCTTCCCAGAGCCTTTGAAGTCCCTTGAGTGTAAGAGAAGAGAGGTAAAGTGGGGATGTGATGTGTAGCACGCAGAGAGCTATGAGCATTTGCCATGTTGGTAACAATGGGGGTGGTGAACTGAAATGGCATGCAGAAGAGAATACTGATTGACAGGATGGGAAATGACTGAGAAATTGGAGACCCAGATCTTAGAAGAGCACTAGATCCATCAATAAACAGAAATAGACCACCTAGGAGTTTTGTTCTTTTAAAATCTAGTCTCTATTGTATATGTTTAAGTCAATAATATAATTGTGTTTCCAATGTTTAAAAGGTTCGTGAGGGGGGAACATGAAAATGTTCCTTCAACCACCATTCTCAGTCACTTAACCACAATCCCAGAAGCAGCTGACATCACAAGTTTCTTGTGTATTCTTCCAGACATATTCTACGATATAATATGACTTTGCCTGTTTGCTTTCTTTATCCATATGGAGGAGTTCTTGAGCCTGTGCTAACATGTTTGCCATTATGCCAACTGAAAGTGTCATGCTTCGTCTCTACAGGCAGCTCAGACCATCAGAGTTGGTCAAAATGTCAATGTTCTTTTTTGAGAGATGGAAAGGAAAATAGATCAATACATACAGTTGCTCAGATAAAGGTCATTACTAGTATTTGTATTATATAAAGGTACCGCAATAGCCCCTATCTCATATTACTGGTCATACATTAAAATAACAGAGGCATACTGAATATGAGGGTAAAACTCAGTAGTCACATGCTATCAGTAAAGGATAACGATCCCCTTGAGATATGATCGTTTTATACTTTATTACATAGAGTAATTGTGTTACTGAATGATATTCAGTTTTGGACTTTCAGGAAATTATTTTCGAAGCTGAGTTGAAAAGAAAACAAGTAGCCTTTAACTATTGAGTTCTTATTAATAGGACTATGGAATATCCTGTCCCTCATTTACTTTATAACTTGTCAGGGTGAAAAGCTGCTTATTTATCTGTTTAATGCTTAGAATATAGTAATCTATAGATATATGCTGAAGAAATGACCAGATGAATTTACTTAGAAATAAATCATCTGGTTCATCAATAATTGGTTCAATTCCCATATCTTACCAGGAACTACTTCCATTTGAACTATGATTAAAATAGAGCTGGTACAATAACTCAGGTCTCAGACTGTTCTCTCAACAGTGCACGGCTCTCAGGTGACAGTCTGAGGTGGGTTTTGGCAGGCTAAAATGTAATGCAAACAAGTAACGAGCTTGAAGTTCTCTTTCCTGCTTTTAATCACCCTTCATTTTTATAAAATGAACATTTTCCTATCTAGCAAAGAAAAGTAAGCTGGGCAGTGGTGGTTCTTGGGAGGCAGAGGCAGGGGATCTCTGTGAGTTCAAGGCCAGCCTGGTCTATACAAGAGCTTTGGACAGGCTCCAATACTACAGATACACCCTGTCTTGAAAAACCACAGAAAAAGGAAAGTAATTGAAATAAGAGATTCACCAGTTTAAGCCAATTTTAAGACACAATGCTTTAACTCCATAGAGGTGGCAAAATAAATCATCTCCAATGTGCCTGTATTACAGGGTTTGAAATGTACTAATTAATTGAACTTAGAAGATGAGCCAATAGACACTGCTAACATACTGAGCAAACAATGTGAGCATTGACAAATTAAAACAAGCTTCTGAAGAATTGCTCCGTAAGTTTTATGGTTTCTGGATTAGAAAAAAAGAACAATGTGTGTTGCTTTGTTATCAGGAGACTTTTATATTTGACATTTTGGAAGCAAGAGAAGCAAATGGCTTAAAAGGGTGAAAAGCCAATTCATCATGATGGATGACATTTGGAAGCTATGTTATCATTTGCAATTTAAAATTTAGAAATGATAAAGCATAATCAAAGGGACTTACTGAAATGTATGCATTCATCTTGGAAAACTAGACAGAGGGCTTTGAATTTAAAAGTTTGTTTCCACTCATATTTTAAAAAATGTTTCTACATTCTGCACACACAAAATGTAGGTCCACTTTAAGAGTATAGTCAAGATTGCAGACTCCTAGCCCACCCAAACAAAAGAGAAATGAGGCCCAAATTAATGGAATTAGATGCAATCAGGAAACAATATAAAGGATGCCAAGAAATCAAAATATTGTAAAGAGTTCTTTTAAAACATATATTCCATTAAGATGGAAATCTGAAAGAAATGGACGACTTTCTAGATTCAACCAAGTCACTAAAATTAAACCAAGAAGAAATCAAAAACCTAAACAGATCCATAATAAATAACAAAATTGAAATAATAATATGAAACCTTCTAGGTTAAAAAAAAAAGTTCAGGACCAAATGGATTGACAGTAAAATTCTACCACTTTCAAAAAAGATCTCTATGCAGTCATTCTTAAATTATTCAAAAGAGAGAAGGAAAGAAAGAAAAGAGAGAAATAAAGAAAGAAAGACATTAAGAAAGAAAGAAAGAGAGAAAAAAAAAGAGAGAAAGAGAGGGGGGAGAGAGAAAGAAGAGAAACACTCTAAAATTCTTTCTATGAGGTTAGTATCATTGTAAAATTAAATTAAGGTAAAAACACACAAAAAGTAAACTGAAGATCAGCATCCTTAATGAATATAGATTTTCTAAAATGCTCAAGAAAATACATGCAAACAGAATATAGATATACATGAAAAAGATTTACACCATGACCAAGTTGGCTTTATCTTTGAAATGCAGGAATAGTCCAACATATACCAGTCAATAAATTCAATAAATTTAATAAACCAGAAAATGGGCTTAAAGACAAAAATCGCATGATCATCCCAATAGATATCAAAAAATCTAACGTCTTCAGAATAACAGTCTTAGAGAAAGTGGGACCAGAGGAAACATCTTCAGCATAATAAAAGGATAAATAAGAAACCCACTGCCAACATCTTCCTATAGAACAATTTGAAGCAATTCCACCAAAGTTAGGAATGAGACAGTAGTATCTATTATCCACACTTCTTTTTAATACTGTACTCAAAGCACTAGCTAGAGCAATAAGACAGGGGAAGCAAATTAAAGGGCTACAAAGAGGGGAGGAAGAAGTCAAACTACCCTTCTTTTCAGATAACATAATACTGTACATTAGAGATCACCAAAATTCTACCAAAAATATCTAGAAAGCATAAAACAATTTCAGCAATACCAAAGGATAAAATATTAATTATCAAAAATCAACAAGTTTTCTATATACCTGTTACTCAACAATGTGAGTAAAATAGCAAAAATTCTAAGAAATCACACTATTAACTATCTGCTTAAAAACACATATATCTGTACATTTATTAATATACATTTTATATGTATGCATACTATAATATGCATATATTAAATGAAACTATGTATACTAATATGTTTATTATACATATATTAAATCGTAAGTTCCCAACTGTGTGACAGTATTCTCACCAAGAGTTAAAGATTATCTAACACAAACCCAAACAGCAGGCATGAGAATTTTTCTTTCAAGTCTTTGGACAAGATGGTCCAAGAATCTGTCAAACCATTTTCTGACCTTTTTTTTTTTTTTTTTTACTATGGTTGAAGTTTCTTGAGCATGCATAATGTGATGCTCTCTGTTGGTCATTTGTTTGCTTTATTTCTACTTAAAATTTGAGAAAAGGAAAAGAGGGAAGAAGATGATCAGTGGGTACTAAGTTACAGAAAGGTGTGCTATTGCATAGTGAAGTAACTTTTAAGAAGTACTCTATGACTAAAAAAAGCTAGACAAAACTATATTTGATATTTTCACCATGAAATAGTGAGAAAGATAGGTAAATTTACTCTGATGTGAACATTATACAACATGTACACTTATTTAAACATAAGATGCTACCCATTAAAATACATAATTTTGCTTTTAACCCATCAGCCAAAAATAAAAAATATAGTAAAAAGTAGACCAGCAGCAGACCCTGTTCTCCTGGTGTCCTCCATCCCTTCTGGATCTTATGTTCATTCTTCCCCCTCTTCCTGTGGGCTCCCTGAGCTCTGAGGGGATGGATTTTATGATGACAGCTGATGTGGGAGTCCCCTCTGTGTGCCATGATTACCTTTAATGAGTAAAAAAAAACTGCTTTGGACCTATAGCAAGGCAGAACTTAGGTAGACAGGGAAAACTAGGCTGAATGCTGGGAGAAAGAAGGGCGGAGTCAAGAGACACCATGGAGGAGATAGTTCTGGGTGGCCAGGATGAACAAGTGGCCCCCTGCAACAAGCTCTTTCATCTTAAATTAACCCATTTCTATTAATCTGTGTATCAGGACAAGACTCTGACTTACTTGTAAGGATCTGGCATCTGTATTATTCGGCAGCTACATGGTATCTCTGACTCTGCCTACTCTCTCTATATCTCTTCTAGCCTGGCTATATTCTGGCCTGCTATAGGCCAGAGCAGCTTCTTTTTGAATCAATGGTAATAAAGCATTCATAGCATACAGAGGGGACTCCCATATCAACATGTAAGCGATCACATATGATATTTATCTTTATGGGTTTGGATTACCTCATTCAGGATGATTTTTTTTTCTAGTTTCATCCATTTATCTGCAAATTTCGTGATGTTATTTGAAGAGTTGAGTAATACTCCTGTGTGTAAATATACTATACTTTCTTTATTCATTCTTTTGTTGAGGGACATCTAGCTTGTTCCAATTTCTGACTCTTGTAAATAGAGTAGCATCAACACACAGAGACTGAAGCAGCAACGACAGGGCCTGTGCCCTGCATCAGGTTTTTTGTGTTTATATTATGGCTTTCAGATGAGGGCTCCTGAGTGTGTAAACAAGTTTATCTCTGATTCATTTTTCTTCTTTTGGGATCTTTTCCTTGTTTTACTTTAATATGATGGTTTTTATTTTATATTATCATACTTCATTTTATTATGTTTTGTTGTTATCTATTGGAAGCCTGTTATTTTCTAATGAGAGACAGAAAGAGAGAGGATCTAGATGGGAGGCAAGATGGCGAAAAACTGGAAGGAGAAGAAGTTAAAACTATAATCAGGATATATTGTGAGAGAAGAGTCAATTTTCAATAAAAGGGGAAAACAAATTTTTAAAAGTATAGCATTAACCACATGAAAGCAAGTGAATATATGATCAATGTATACTGGGAATTCCTGCTGTGGGTCAGTAAGCATCTCGTGCTGTGTGGTTGTAATTAAGTCTTCTGGCAAGGGACCCTATCTGGTGATGCCAAGAGATATTATTAGTGAAATCTTCATCAGAATATATCCAGTTTTATTTCTTCATACGCTGTGGCCACAGAACTCAGAGATGCTGCCTCTCAGAGTCTGAGGGTCCAGATAAACTCTTTGCCTACTTTTCTTCATTCTCTTTATTTTTCATGAAGGACTCCAGGACTGTGCAGAGAAACAGAGCAGGCATCAGCAATGCTGGACTTTTGTGGTCTGGAGGTGACAATTCAACAATTCTAGTCTCTTGTGAAAGACTGGCTTGCCATGTATTTTATGTTCAGCCTTCTTGTAGTTACTCTCAGATGAACAAAGCAAAAATATTCTCTTTCTTCCTTCTTTACAAATGCTGCAAGAGAAAGCACCCAGTGATTTGTATAATTGGCAACTTCAGACTGAGAATAAACAAGAAGAAAGGGAAAAAAAAGTCACATTTTCCTTAACATAATCCAGAAGTGCTTCTTCATCTGCCTTATGGACAGGGCATGGATTTCCCTTCTACTCCCTGATCTAATTCAGAGCAGAAACAGCTGCTGCATTTCAACTGATTTATAAAAACAGCTGGTTGCAATAGACACCAGCTGACGTCAGTGGAATCATCATCAGGCATTGGCGAGCCTACTCAGTTGAAGTCATATCAGCTCAATACACAGGTACATAAATCCTTAATTCCTTCTTTCCTTTTTTGTTTTCAGAAACTGTCATCATTTCCTTTTGGATGATAATTGTTTTCAGTCATTTTAGCAAACACGTAGATGTGGCCAGTGTTTAAGTTCTTCTGACTAATCCCTGATAAATAATCCTATACAACAGACCAGCTGTGTTTTAAAAAGGTTCCTCTTCTGTGACTATGGTAGATAAGGATTTTTGAAGACCCCATGAATGTTCTCAGTAGAATCTTGTAGAATTTCCCAACCTACAGACTGGCTCTTACACTATTGGTTTCCAAAGACAGACTTTTGTCTTGGAATTTCTGGAAATGATGGATGCGGGAACTTACAAGACTGAATAGCAAACAACATGATGCTGAATATTATTTATAATTCATTCCAGAAATTGGAGCTCATCTATAGAGGCAAATATGAACATTAAAATATCAGATGGGGAATTTGAGGGCATAGTTCAGTTGGCAAAATATTAGCCTACTGTCCTAGTTAGGGTATTTATTGCTGTGAGGAGACACCATGACAATGGTAGCTCTTATAAAGGAAAACATTTAATTGTAGTGGCTTGTTTATGGTTCAGAGGTTTAGTCCATTACTGTCATCATGGGAATTAAGCCAGCATGCAGGCAGACATGGTGCTAGAGGTGAGAGTCCTTACATCTTGATCCCAAAGCAACAGGAAGTGAACTGTCTCACTGGGCATGGCTTGAGCACATATAAAATATCAAAACACACCTCCACAGTGACACACTTCTTCCAACAAGACCACACCTACACCAACAAGGCCATACCTTCTAATAGTGCTACTACCTTGGGGGCCTTTTCTTTCAAATCATCCTTCCTAGCATATACAAAGTACTGGGTTCAGTCCCTAAAATCACATAAAACATAACATCGTGGCTAATATCAGTAATTCTAGCATTGGTGAGGTAGAGATAGAATGATCAGGAAACTCAAGGTTATCCTTGACACACGACAAGTTACGGCTCAGATTGGACTACATGAAAAACTGTCATTTATCATCTGTATATCTATCTGTCTCTATCAATCAATCAATCTATCTATCGGGCTTCATCATCATCATCATCACCACCACTATCATCTGTCTTCTATCTCTCTATAATCTACCAATCATCTCTCTATCTCTATCTATCTATCTATCTATCTATCTATCTATCTATCGTCTATCTATCATCTATTTATATTTCAAAGTCATTCAAGGACTGAATTGGAAGTCTTCATTCCATTAAAATATTCCTGACCTCATCCCATGTTCACTAATCAGGCAGTTCATTAATATTCTAGCAAGAGGACAATTGATAAATATGCTTGCCTTGTCATACCTACATTTACAGGATATAGTATAGAATCTGATAAATAGTGGCACTCAATTAAAATATTAATTCAGCAAATGAATGATAGTCTAGTTATTAATTGAGATTGATTTTTTTATGTAGGCAGGAGGGAGCAATGAACATCTTTATGCCTAATGTTGACAGCAAGTGAAGAGGCATTGGGCTGCACATCAGTTGTTCTAGAAAAAGTTCTTCTCTTTAAAAACCTCTTTTCACAATGGGAAGCCAAGGGTGTGCAGAAAGGAAGGCTCTGCTGCTGGTCACTTAAGATAAGAGAGGGTCCCGTGATTCTGAACTTGTATTAGTTAATTGCTCAGGAGAAGTCGGACCTTTCCCCTTTGTTTAAGTGAGTCAATAGATGTGTTTATACTGTGGTGTAGACACACATTTTATTTAATCACTGAAAGCTATCATCAAGCAATTGACAGGGGAAAACAGTGCAATCCAATCAAATCGATAAGATGACTAAGAGCAATAGCAGGAAGAGGTGACACTGACTTCATGTTATGTGACCTTTTTCAGGTCACTATATCTTTGGTTTAAATATATTTTCTGTGACCATGTTGTGATTGGTCCCTTAGGACTCCTTAGAATATAATAGCCTTCCATGCTTTATCTATCCTTTCCTCCTTTTTCCTTTCCTTTCTTATTTTGTTCTCCCCTTTAACTTTTTTATTTTAATGCAAAGAACATGAGCTTTGAAGTCACATGATTGGTTCTGGGACTTAGTCTTACATACCTTGTACTGATAAAATCGCTAGGCTTTTTATCATGTCTTGGCAGGGCTTGCTCAGTCTCCTGCAATACTGTCAAGTTGGATGAGTATGAGTATCTTTCTTGTGTGTCATACCATCATGACCCTTTCATCTTCCTCCTGGACTCATGCCTTAGTTTTCTGATCTGTGAGACCTGTAGAGACTTACTTTGATTTCTAATTTATTGGATCGATAGAATACTAAACTGGAGATTTTTCCAGAATTATATCATTCAGGTAAATGTAAATATTTCTTAAATATCTCAGCCGCTTAGCTAGTTGCCGAAGCCTGGTAAGACAGTGTACAGTTGCTGAACTACATCTAGGAATCCCATGGTTAATACAACACAAATCACGTCTATGTTCATTAGCTACCATTACATCTTATGTTTTTTAGGGTTAGCTTATAAACTCATTTTTGGATGCTACAATTTCACTTGGAAGAGCCTTTCCTTTATTATCTCATAAACTGCACTTGTTGAAGTGGGAGCCAAAGTGAAAGTGTGGCTAGGGATGGAACTTTTACATTGATACCATCTAAATGATGTTTTAAAAGTATTTTAAAGAAGATACCCTACAGAAAATCCTAGAGCACCCCTGAACATTGATACTCACGCCTCACTTTGTCCCCCTTGCAATTTAGATACACCTCATATCAGGTTGCAACTGTATTTGGCTCCGTTAATGATTTCAGCAGTGACTCAAGAAGCTGGCCAATGACTGTGGGTATTTCACTGTTAGCGCTGACGAAGGAGATATGATTTGCTGCTATCACCACTCTACTATTTGCCTCGTGTCAAACCATTAATTTGACAGTATTAGATTTTTCTGAAAATAGTTTTTCTGAATTGTCTATCCCTTCCCTCATAGAAAAGCTCTAGCCCTCATGCATACTACAGAGTGAATCTAATTCTCTCCCACATCCCATATACCATAGACATTTTTTTTATAATATGAACTTTTGACTGTATTTCATATTTTCTGTGGTGCTTCCATGTGATGTGAATTTTGGATGAAAACATATTCTTATAGTTTTTGATTTTAACACTTCAATAAGAAAATTTACTACTGGAATATGAATGGTAATCTAGAAACAATATTCCCAAGGTTATAAGAACTTAATATTTAAAAATTAAATTAAAAATTACTCTAAGAAAAAATTGGGTGTATTTTTGCTAATATTTGCTCTTAGAAGTTTAAAATAATTTGAAATGAAAAGCACAAAATTTAAAAGGAGAGTTTAGAAGTTCATTAATGTTCATTTTTAGCTTTTCATCTTTTCTAGAATTCAGAATAGTTATGAATGAACTTGAGGCAAACCTACTGAGTTCATGAAATAGACACACACATTTATTGACTTGGCTTGAGACATCTATGGGTTTTTGCAGAATACAGATCTTCTCTTTGGGCCAGACTAGAACACTTTCATTTTTCTCTTTCATTTGTTTGTTTTGTTTTTTGTAGCAGAACTTCAGTTTTCCTTTGCATCCATAACAATGACTTGAGAAAGTTCCGGACAGAATAGGAGTGACCCATGTGCACTTGTCCTGCCTGTTTGTGAGCAATGTCTCCCAGGATTTCCGTGTATACTAAAAATCTCTAGAGATCACATCTACTACACAACAACCCCAAATAAGCACATTCTCCTACATACTATAAAGTCCATTTGCAGGGTTCCTCAGCAGGCCTAAGCATGAGCACGGCAAACATGGTGATCACAGGTTTTGCCCTCTTACCCCTTTCTTTCTCCCTTGCTAAAGACTGTTAGATTACATTCCTAAAGCTATCCTGCAAGGTCTGTTCCCTCGTTTGGCCACTGACTCATTCCTGAGAAAAACACCAAGGTGCAACAATCAAAATTCGTTATTTGGCTAACATGTCCAACCAGGATTTACCAATCTACTGTAGCACAGACTTCCCCTTTTTCTTCTTAAAAACTCACTCCTGAAAAAATAAAACCCAAAACCAAAATCAAAACAAAAAACCCACCTGCTTGCTGCTTGCTTGCTGCTGCTTGTTGTTAGGCTTTTAAGTCCCCCAATCCGGTCCCCTGCTTATCTCTCTGGGGTAACAAATGTTCTTTGTTCTGAGAATTTGGTGTCTGAATATATACTATGCCTACTCCCTGGGGGGTAGGGGAACTACTCCTTTATACCGTCTCTGCTTTATCTGTAATATAATGTAAAATCTACACCAATAAGTCTTGCATTATACTTATTAGGGAATGACTACAAGGGAAAAAGGTTTGCTTAGATGTATCTTTCTTTTTTAAAATATTTTTATTCTGTGGGTGTTTTAACCCAAAGATGCCTGAATATATTGATGAGAGAACTACAAGTATTGGAACCAGCAGCTATGCCAGGCTGGCTGTTGTTAGACACTGCACACATTTGGGCCCCCTGAGACCAATGACACTCCATTCTATTTTTTTAGATAAAACTATAAGAGAGAAGTTTCATTATTCATAATGATTCAGTATGAAAAGATTTTGTATTGATACAGCCAGGGTAGAGGGAAAGCTGACAGGAAAAATCAAGCCTCCATAATACTATTTGAGCCTTCAGCTGCAGGTGCAGCCCGAACAACCTCTCCTTTTAGTTCTAATTAGTTTGAAAAGGCAACCCCTCCCTCTCTCTAGTTTAAATTAATTTGACTTGACTTGTCTCACTTGGAAACAGAACAGGTTGAAATCAGCTCAGACTGAGAAAGTAAAATCGGAATGGCCTGGAATAGCAGGCAGATGCATATAAAGCCAGCTCTGGGAAGACAGGAGAAAGTCATCCCAGGGCACACTGCAGCACCAGTGTGTCAGAGTAACCTCTTCTTGAGCGAGAGCAGCTGTCTGAAATGCTGTCAGCATGAATAAACAACTCCTCTTCTTATGGAGGACTTAAGTCGCTTTGACCTAGCAAAGCTGCTCAGTTCTCAATTCACAACCCTGGAGCCAAACTTCCAGTGTAGAGATTATGCATGGAACATCCCACAGCTGCCCTCTTTGTGATGTGGCCAGAAGCGGGCATCTGTCCCCTTTACCTGTTCCTTCTTTGCTTTGAGTCTATCTTGTTCAAATTTCATGTATAATCCCCTCTCATAAGGGCTTCTCTTTTCATTTGATGAGATGAATTAGGCTTTACTTTCTGTGTGATCTCTCTTCAAAATAGGGGCATTTGATTTCACTCAGCTTCAAGTTGATACTAGTTGTATTGGTTAACTAGCCATGGGAAACCAATGGGGTATAATGATTATATCCCTCTTCCCCATTATAATGTCTTCAATTAAATTTATTTAAAAATCAGTGATCTGACCATTTATTCATCCCAGTGTTTACTTGGTGGGGAATTTGAACTTTAAAGCAAGTGTTGTAAAGCTGGCTCCAAGGCATAGCTATCCAGAGGTGGATGTGGTATAGGAGGTTCTTCTGTTCATGTATTGCTTTCATTGGTTAATGAATAAAAAAAAAACTGCCTTGGCCTTTTGATAGGGCAGAACTTAGGTAGGTGGGAAAAACAGAACTGGATTCTGGGAGGAAGAAACAGAGTGAGAGATGCCATGGATCTTCTGCCTGTGACAGACACCAGTTAGAATCTTGCTGGTAAGCCACAGTCACGTGATGATACACAGGACAAGGGGTAGAGGATGAACAAGGGGTAGAGGGAGGACAGCAGGTAAAGGGAGAACAAGAGAAAGCAATAGGACTAGAGGAAGAAGAAGGGATAGGGGAATACAGTGATTATAGGACAGAAAAGGGGTAGAGGAAGGATGATTGGTAGGGGCAGACAAAAGGTAAAGGAGGGCAAGGAGTGGGGACAAAAGGTACTTGAGGGTAAGGGGTGGAGAATATTATGCTTCTTTTTCAGAGTTCTCAACCTCTGGCTGTCACAGTGGTTGAGATTGTACCATTGTGATCAGGAACTGATCTTAATTTACTGTTGGTATAACTAACTTATTTCTATCATATTTATATTTTATATTATATTTATCATATTTGGGAACAAATAGTAAGAATTAAGAAAGATATCTTCTTTCTTAGTTCTCAGGAATATAAACCTATGTTTGAACATTTTACTCCTTAGAAATAACACATAGAAAAGGTCATTGAGCATGTTTATTTGATTCTTTAGGAGCAAAATCATGTCACTTATTAGATCTTGTCAGAATCTATCAAATATGCACTTTATCAGGTCCTCTAAGGAACATTTTAGAAATGTCTTGCTTTGCTTAGTGGGAGTCTGTCATGTAGTAGGTTAAATATTTGCTGAACAAGGGTATTGAAATGTCTGCCATGAAAGCATAGCTGTGATCTTGTCAAAGAGTGTTTGTAGAACACTAATACTTCCTAAATTTGGAAATCATTACAGCTTTATATGTAGAGATCTTCTGATGTCATAAACCTACAACACATATAACAAACAGTCTTGGGTGGGTTTTGTTACCTTGACAAAAACTGGAGTTATCTGAGAAGAGGAACATTAATTAAGAACCTGTCTCAAGGGCTAGGTAGTAGTAAGTAGTAAGCCTTTAAACCCAGCCCTCTGGGAGGCAGAGACAGGCTGATCTCTATGAGTTTGAGGCTGACGTTGTCTTCATACTGAGTTCCAGGGCAGTCAAGCCTACATAGTGAGACCTTGTTTCAAAGATAACAACAACAGGAAGACACACTAACACAAAAAATACCTCCATCCAATTGACTGGTAGCCATATCTGTGGGGCATTTCCTTGATTAATGATTGACATAGCAAAGCCCATCTCACTATATGAGGTGATCCTTTGGTCAGGTTTCTAGGTGGTAGAAAAAAAGGAAGCTGAGCAAGCCCTGGAGGGAAAGCTGGTAAGTATCCTTTCTCCATGGTTTCAGCCTTGACTACAATTTCTGCCTCCAGGTTCCTATCCTGAGTTACTGCCCTGACTCTATTCAGTGATGGATTGTGACCTGGGAGTTATAAGTTGAGGTACATGTTTTCTTCCCCAAGTTGCTTTTGATCATACTGCTTTTCACAGCGATAGAAATCAAACTAAAACTAGTGGATTTATAAAGTGAACTTTTAACTATATTTCGTTGTCATATGCCTTTATAGTACTATTATAGCATTTAGAATATTTTTTTAGTAAAGCATGATTTGCATCTCCCAATAATTAGGACTATTTGGTGCAACACAAAGGCAACAAATGTTTCTGTGTTATTCAGAGTGGGAGCTTCATCAGTGTATTTCCCTCACCTTAAGCTTTTAGTTTGAGAGGCTCTGTCATAGCAAAAAGTTATATTATATATTATGTGTTGATATTTACCATCCAAAGGATGGCATCAAAAGATAATTACATTCAACATTGAGACACACTTTAACTTAACCAAAACATGCAATGTGTTCTTTTATTGTCACAGAAACATTTTTTTGTGTGTGTGTAAAGAAAATCCTGATGTGATGATGCCTGGGCTTTGTTTTTTGTTTTTGAAGATGTTCTTAATCATATTCAACTTGAAAGATCCATTTTGTTATAATGAAGCATGACTGAATATAAATTGGGAAAAATAAGCAAAACTGGTACCAGGACTTTATTAAGCAATTTCACTAGCTACAAATAAACTCTTTTAACATTAAGAACACAATTTCATATATTAAAAAAATCACATCTTCTATAGACTATAGGCATGGATTTTCATAACAGCACATGTACTGAAGTATCAATGAACAGATCCTAAAAAGAGAAGGCACAGGAATGACTTGCTCTGGTGATTTCCTGGGGTTCATGAAGGGAAACATCAGTAGCTCTACACAGTCTTGTTCTCCAGCAATGAAGCAAATCAACACAAATATGTATTGGCAGCAATCACGAGATGGAAACATATGATGGGATTTAGTTTTCCTATGTTTATCATAGGAATTTTAAGAGAGGAGGTAGCTATCAGGAAGTTTCCAGAACTTCATTTGTCTGCAGATCATGAAGGACTCTATGTTGGAAACACTGGGCATTTATTTAGGAATTCGGGCATGGTCCCAGTGTTCTAAAGCTGATATCGGAACCAGACTTAGATCTCATAGCTCATATTCAGGGTATTTTGGTTTCAGTTCCTGAAAATCAACTGCACATACAATCTGTTTCAGCAACTCTCTGTGGCGTGGGCTTTACCCCACGGATCACTTTCTGTCCTCATTGACTGCCTAGAATCATCCTCCAACGTGGGAACAAACCCTCGGGCCTAGACCATATTTCTCTTGGATTCTTTTCTCACTCACTAAAGAGTTCCTTTCATCAAATATTCTACAGTCACATAGATGACTACTTGTAATTCACAAAATAATTGTAAGGTGTTAATGAGATGGAGTGGGATGGTGGGTTCATTTGATTCCTCTCTCAAAGGAAAACACACTGAATTTTAGAAACAAGCTTTGGTCTTGAGTTAGATGGCACTCCCACTTTCCAAGAGAAGTTTTTAATATGTGCCATATGTTTGGTTGTCTCAATAACTGGGGGATTCTATTTTCAGAAATATTAGGTAGAGTCTAGTCCTCCAGCAAGCCATTATGGGGAAAAATTGAATTTGGTGGCATTCATTTAATGAAGACACTTGTTTGATTTTTCAAATGACTTTTGGGAAGATTCTTGAAAAGCATCCATAGGCTTCATGTAAAACAATATTTTCTTCACGAAGGAAGCAAAACAACAGATTTTATGAGTTGTGTTAATATAGGAGAACGATCTCAGAGCTCAGCCACCCTGCTGAAAAAGACTGGGAGGAATTATGCATAGTGTTACTAGATTAAAGGAAACAATGAAGACCTCATCCATTTAAAATTGAACCTTATGTAAATAAGAATTTTAGTGGAAGCATTTCTGATGAATTATATAGAAAACTCAATAACGTATTATTTATCTGAGATCTTAATTTCACTGCTGTTCTTTCTTTCATGTGGCAACTGTAATCATTAAAAATAAATAACCAAGAATGGAAGAAATTAGGAAGCAATGTTCATAAATCTAAGCTTAAAATATATTAGAGTTTTGCTTCCAATATGACCCCCTTTGTAGACTGGTTGGGAGTCTCCTGTTGCACACAGAAAAGAGAAAGATGAGTGCTGTTATCGGTTTTGTTGAGAAGCAAATCAGATTGGAATCATCTCATGTCAATAAAACTGTGATTCTCGTAGATCCAAGGCAGTCCATCTGATTTCATATGATCCAAACTTCAAAAGCAGTGGGTTAGAGAAATGACCTTCTATGAAAACCTTACCATTAAAGTAGAAATGATCTACCAGTACAAAATACTGTGTTGGAATTTTGGCGCTGATTCTGAAGCTGATGGAAATAAAGTTAATTTAGTCTTCTGGTGTATAATGAAGTTGGGGAACTAAGTGATATTTGGTACTTTCAAAAAACATAATTAATGAGCAACCTAGGCAGTGGAGTTGTGAGAACTCAGCTTCTTTCTAAAGCATCTGTTTCATAAGATTGCTTAAGTGACATCTTTAGAAGAAATATAATTTTTGCAAAAAAAAATAAATTCATATGCAGCAATTCTACCAAGCCCAAAGAAAACAAAGCAAAAATGACAATGAGTTAAGGCTAGCCATGATGTGCCCTTTTTCTTTAGGATAAGTTTGATTTTTAAGAAGATACAATATAATTACTCTAACCACTGACAGTTTTGACTCATACAAATGTATGCGCAGAACTAAGAACTACAAAATTGTATCACAAGTAAAATAAAAATTACACAATTTTCTATTAACACCTTTTACAAATTCTATAGAATATTTTATTATCATCATTGGGAAAACAAACAATTAGGACATTATTTTAAACTGTACATTTCACAGGGTCACCAATAAGTTATATATAGAGCATTCACACCATGTTGTCACTGAAAAACTAGTGAAAAAGACTAAAATATAGCAAAATAAAATTTTTTAGACATCTTATTTAGCATCTCCTGAGGGACAGACACTGTGTGTTATTTTCTCTTAGCGGTTCAGGATGCAAGCACTTGACCTATTCATCTCCTCTTTGGTTGACTAACCAAAGAAAAGTTAGAAAATTGTGTGATTAAATATTTGTAAAATGGTAGGACTGAAAATTAACAGATACATGCATTTCCTGAGACTTCCAACTCTCCAGTCAGTGATTCTAACAGATAGGAACCTGGACAGGTGGCACTGCCGAAAACACCTCAGATCATTAGAGGACTCAACATCTTTGGGTGACGATGTGTACACGTTCAAACATATTTAAGTTCGCATTAGATCTTGTATCTTGAGGTTAATTGACAGTATAGAGCGCTACTGCCAGAAGCTTCTATTTTCTGATGGTCTCGCTTTTTATTGGTTTTATAATGATTTTCCCCATAAGCCTTGAAAAACTGGATTTATAGTCAAGCCTGATAACACAGAATATATTGATTTCAAGAGTTAAAACTTCAATAAAACCAATTTGACTGAGTGCAACTTCAACAATGTGTGTGTGTGTGTCTTGCCAAATATTTTATTCTCTGATACATTCTCTGTTTGAGTTTCCCCAATATGGCTGAAAGTGAACACTGAGGTTACCATATAGAATTCCCTAAGGCTTTTAAAGGATAACTCCTCGTTCTCCATGTTCTCTGTGTAGTAAGAAGGAGACATAAATGGTAATGGCAGAAATATTTGCTATATTGGTCCTTCAGAGCAATCGACAGGAAAGCAAATGTAAAAAATGTTTTTATTGAGTATTTTCCCTTATTCCACTCACTCCTTGGCTTCATTGCCATAGGTTGAGTAAAACTTGGATTTTAGCTATTTATTTATTTATTTTTTATCTTTTGCTTTATAGGACTTGTAACACAAAGTGTTTTAAAGTGTCAGCGAAACAAAAAGTACATCAAGACATACTTGAAGCCTATGTGTAGCCGTCATGCTCCCTGGTCTCTGGAAAGACAAAACAGAGTTAAGGGTCTGATTGGATTGCATATCATCATTTCTCTATAAAATGAGTCTCCTCTATGAATGTGCTCCACAGCAGGGCCAATGACCAGAAGACACCCAAAGGCACCTTATCTCCATTCTCTTTCCCAGAAATCTCATTTAGTGAACTCTCTTGGGGTTTATTTCTATCTTAGTCCTTATTTAGAAGTTAAGGCAAGTCCATTTATCTCAGCGCCTATTATCTAGAAACTAACTCTATATCCATATGGAAATCATAAGTTCAGACTGAAAGTAATTTCTTGCTAACAAACTTCTGTGTAGACATCTTTAATGGCAAAATCCACAATACAAACAAACCAACCCTCTTTCCTAGTTAAGTAATTTTAGTCTAATGCTTCATTATGTTTATTCTTCCCAGTACACATAACAATATCACAAAGTTGACTATGTGCTAACACTGTAGTAAAACATCCAAATTCAAGAAAATACAATAAAGTTACTTTAACATTGCATTCAGTTTTGGCTAACAGATTAAGAATCTGTTTTGTCATATTGTAAAGTTAAATAATTGTGTCATTGCAACTGTGCTTGGCTGTAGATGCTCATGAGGCATCAAAATTGAGTAATCACAGAGCAGATTGATTCCAAAAGCAAATTTATAGAGAATAATGTCAACAATTGGTTAAATAGAGTTCCTATTCATCTGCACAAAAGATCAAGCGAAACAGACAGATAATAGACTTGCAGAGGATAGATAAACAAAAAAAGAAAAATATGCTTTGTGAATATTAAGTCCCAAGCTGTGATGGTTTTATAAAAAGTATTTTAAATGATAAACTACTGCGTTTTCAAATGTTTTGTAACATTTTCCATACATTGCTAAAGGAGGATATTTTTATTTTATTGTTTAGATTTTTGAGAATGGATCTCACTATGTAGCTCAGGATAACCTTGAGCTCAAAGTATAAACCAGGCTACTCTTGAAGAAATGCTAATTCTCCTGCCTCTCATATTCTGGGATTATAGGCATGTACTACGATGCCTGGCTCTGGGATTCATCTTTAAGTTATACTACTTATTAATAATCAGTGTTTTTATTTAAAGACAAGTATCCTATGTTTTCATATAATCTGTGTGTGTTTGTGTATCTCAGTATCAGCTTGCCTGCACCAGAGTATGTGTGACAAATTACACACACACAACTGGAACTATAAACTTATCTGCTGCATGTACAGTCACGTTACTTATTCTAAAAAGAAACCACATTTTTCAACAAACATTCTATTTCGTATATCAATTTTCCTTCACTTTCTGTAGTTGTTAGAAAGTACTCTAATAAAGAGTATCTATAATCTAAGTCAACTCTTGGCTATTTATAATATTGAGATGTAAACTTTAAACCAACTCCTTATCTAGGTCAAAGGGATTAACTCATATGTGCTCCATTCAAATTAATTAAAAGCCAAGGCCATGCTTTGATTTCTCCAGGAGTACGATATGCATGGAAATCCATTATCCCAGGAAACTACTGAAGGTTAATTATTTCTATGTGTGAAGATAAAATAATCCATAATTTTAGGAACTTTAGCAATTGTATAGTTTTTAATAAATCCCTCATGATCTTCATGTGAAACATATAGAGGGGGATTGTGCCCTTTGAAGTTTGTTTTTGGAGTTGCCAAATACTACAAAGACACAAGTAGAATACAGCACTCAAAAGTGTGTTAACATTGTTTTTCTTGTATTACCAAATGGGATGCCACTGAAACTTTGTATGAGACCTCAGCTCCTTGGCCTTTTTCTCACCGCAAGCAGCATGGAACCCAGACTACTTACTGAATTTCAGTCTGGAGATATCATACATATTGAAAGAATTTGTGAAGGAACTTTAGAGACTATGGATCGAGTCTCAAAAACGTTATTGGAATTCCCTCTGCATTTCTTCACCTTCTTTCTAAGTTATAAACATAAATGAAGCGTCTTTAAAACTGTTTTTCATAATCTGGGTTTTAGAATTATGCATTTGGAATCCCAAATATATAGGAGAGCCTTATGGTGGTCTTTCTTTTTGATTTTTGAGAAAAATTAAAATTATTAAGAGAAGTTTTTATGGATTTAATTTTTTTCTGATTGCCACACAATTGTAACTTGACATTTGCAAGGCATTATTATTTAAGACTGCTGAATTAAAATTATAGCTATCTCTGATTATAGTCTTCTTTTATTCTTTTTAAAATATAAAGTTGATGCTCATAGTCTTTCCAAACAACATTTTTGCACAGTAGTCATAGCTGCCTCACACGGAAATACTCTGTAACACCAATGTTTTCATAGAACGCAAAAATCACTAATGACTGCCAATATTACCAATGCAGGGAAACAGATTTGATGCATATTTTCTATGATCAAGAATTAGCTACAATTGCCCAATTGCAGATGACTATGGAATATTTTATCAAATCTCACAAAACAAACACATTTCAGTACAACAATGTAATACACATTACGTTGGGCATTCAATTGTTTTGAGACCCATATAGCATCTAATTAGAAAGAGCGAGCAAGAGAGAGGGAGTGGAAAGGGTAAAGGGTATGAATAGTATAGGAGCCCGAGGTTGAAATTAGAAAATGCAGTCAAGTAAACACTCATGAGTTACATATCACAAACATTAATTCTTAAAAACAAAATTCACTGTTCTTTTCTATTCCTAACACTAGTAGTAGATTTTGCTCACCAAATGGGAAATGACATATTTATAGTAATGCAGAATATGGTTACAATCACTGAAGACACGGTATTCCCTCTTTTCCCACTCACTACCATCCCTAATTCCTTCAGAGACTTGGTGGAATAGGAAATTCAGAGGGTGTATTGATAATATGTCTAATACAATGAGGCTTCTCTATCTTACTCATGGACACTCCAAAGAGTAATATCAAGTGTTGGCTTCTCCTTCATCAAAGACATAGTTGAGTTTTATGACAGTGCTGATAAAATCACCAAGTTCTACAAAATCAGCAGTGACAATATTGATGCCACTCTCTCCTGGCTTCTGGGTGCGGACCCACTGCATCATGGCCGGAAGAGCTCTGAGAAAGGAAACAAAAAGAGAAGTTAAATAAGGCATGGTGCATCATGGCTATCTCAGATACAAGCACAGGTAAAAATGTGTGAAATTGCTAAAATAAACTACAGTGAATTCTTGAGTCTTTTTAAATTTATTCATGTGTACATGCATATACATAAATCACAATGTGTACATGAGGAGGTCAGAGGAGAGCTTGTAGGGATTGGTTCCCTCCTTCCACAGTGCGTGTTTCAAGGATTAGACTCAGGCTGTCGTGCTTGATAGCAAATGCCTTTACAAATGCTGTTGAGACATTTTCCTGACCCTGAATTCTTGTAACTAAAACCTGAATAAGAGATCTTACCATACTGCTCTACATTGACTCTTCAAGTTTGGAAGAGTTATACTTTATACTTTATATATGTTATTAAGTATATACTGTTATACTTTACAATGAATCTTGAATTTTTCCTCTGGTTTTGCACACTATAATTTCATACCCTGTGGGATGACGAGGTGAGAAATGAATCCTTCTACTTAGTAAATATTTATCACATAGCCATTGTTTTGGGGAAATATATTAAGGTGTAAATTGCCACAAAGCAAAATATTTCTGTCTTTAAAAATTTTATGATTTGGTGATAAGCAGGTGAGCAAAGAAGAAAGTCCCAATAAAGTATAATTATTGCTCTTTCCTTTCAGCCTGTTAACTGAGTTCCTAGTACTTAGGAGTTCCCATTATAAGCACTTGAAATATTCAAGAGAATGAAAAAGAAAAATATTAGCATATAGGGTCAACTAGTTGACTCAGTAGTTAAGAGAGCTTGTAGCCATGTCTTTTGAGCTGAGTTTGAGCCTTGGGGAAGGCAAAAACTGACACCTGAATATTGTTTTCTGTCATGTGCACTGTGGTGTAATACACATATATCATTAGTAAACAAATTAATGTAGAAAATGTAAGTTTATATTTTAATAAATACATCCAATAAATGATAAAATTAAGTAAATTATCGCAGTTTGGCAAGAGAAAACAGATGCTATAAAATAAAATAAAGAAATAAAGACAGCAATATAAAGCTGAGAAAGAGAAGTGTATATTACATTACAGCTTTGAACTCTCAGTTTATTAGACCTCACTGATAAGGGGATATCTATACAAAGTTTTTTTTCCTTTTTAAACAAGGAGTTAGTCACATGGCTGTCTAGAAAAGGCATCCTAACTACTGACATGGCCCAAAAGATGTAGGATAACTAAACTTAGGAAAAAAGTATAGAGAATAGTGAAAGATAGTGAGGACTATGGCAAAATAGGGTTGATTCCTGTCAGAAATATGTATCAGATACTTTGCCTAATGCTGTGACAAAAAAAAAATGGCAAAAGCAATTCGAGGTTTTATTTCATAGTGGAGAAGGCATGACAGTGGGAGAGTGGAAAGCTGGTCACGTGGGGTCTGCAGTCAGAGCAGAGACAGAGAAGTGCTGGTGCTCATCAAGACCTTTTTATCCCTGCTAGATACCAGGAACATATTCAGAGTGCTGTCTTTCTTCCTCAGTTAAACTTCTCCAGAAAAACTCACACAGACATACACAAAGGCTTGACTCCTAGGTTATCCTAAAACCCAGTCAAGTTGACAATGAGGAACAACTATCAACAATCCACCCTTTGTCAACATGATACCTAAATACAAGTTTTTAAAAAATTATTATTAATTTTTAAAGATTATAATATAATTGCAACACATACAATGTATCAAAATATGAAGCTATGGATTCCAATCCTAATGGCTATATCCATAAAAATCACTCTGGTACCTAAGCCTCAGGGATCTTGGTGTAAGTGGAGAAAGAAAAATTGTAAAAGCCTGAAGATCAGGGAGTTGGCTGTAAAATTGCTCATCCTAGAAATGTCAGAAGCTACACCCATAAAATCTCATCAACAAGGCTGGTTAGACATAAGCTGAACAAGGACAGCAACAATAGGCATGATAAAGTAGATGAGAGAAAGCCCACAAGGCCGCAAAACTACACTAAGTACTACATCATTTTAAAATCACTACGATCCACCCCTTGTCTCAATGGGCTCACGGACATTTCATAATTTTAAACATTTTCAATCGAACTTCAAAATCCCCATAGTCTTAACAGGCAGGATCAATACCACTCAGAGCCAAAAGTTTCTTCTGGGATTCAAAACCATTTCATACTTGAGCACTCTGGAAAAAAATGTAAACAAGTCAGTTATATTCTTCCAATATTCAACGCCACAAAGTAAGCATTCCTATTAAAAATGGATGGAAGGAGAATAACAAAGAAATACCTGACAAAAGCAAACCCAAAACCCAACAGGGAAAACACCAAGCCTAGCTACTCTGTCAAATACCCGAAATGTGTGGTGTCACCAAGTTTCTTGCAGAACAACCCCCCTGGTACCTGGAATACATGTAGCCTTCCCTGGACCCTGTTTCACTCCATGATTTTCTTTGCAAATATCCAACAGTCATGGCACCTTCAACATCCTGAGTCATCCATTGTGACTTAAACTTCAATACAGCTTCCTCCAACACCCTCTCAAGACATCCTTGTAGAGAATCAAATTATGTCACAGATTTTTGTAGCATTCACAGCTTTTTGGAGCCTCATTTCCAGCTTCCATCACCCATTCATTTCACATTTTGAATTTTTATAAAACCAGAACTCTATGAATGATGCTGCAAACTCTACTGCTAGTTAAGATGTAGTCTGGTCCTTTTTACCATAGCTGCAAGGGCCTTTGCACACTTAGTGACTGAACTTTGGGGAAAAATTCCTAAATGGTTGTTTTGGAGCTGAGAACCCCTTTGGTGGTATAAATAAAGCAGTCTCTCTCCTTTCAAATGAAATTTGTTTTGTTTTGTTTGTTTGAAGTCTGGAGTCTTTGTTGGTATCTTGTCTTCAAGGCAACTTTCTATTTCCCTATGTGAAATGCGAGTTTTTCTTTAATTGCCTCCCTTCTTACTGTAAAACTAGGTAAACCCAGGCAGCAGTAGCCACACTACAGCCTGGAAAGCTATGTTGTTTGGAAACATCTCCCATGGTGTTAGCAACATGAACAGCACATAGTTGGTGGAGCAGAATGAGAATATCAGAAGCCAATGTGTGCATCTGTAGCAACTGACCTTTAAAAATGGTGTGAGGAACATGAGTAGGAGAAAAGATGGACTTTTCAATAAGCTGTTCTAGAAACTGGGTCTTTGTAAGCAGAAGAATGAAGTCGGATCTCTATCTCTCCACAATTACATAAAAATTAGGATGAGCTGCATTGAAAATGCAAATACAACATGTAACTAAGACACTATTAGAATAAAACATAGTTGGAACACTTCAAGACATTAGAACACAGGACTTGCAGAAACGAGATCATCTATTTCCTTTCCACAAGTGAAAATAGAAAAAATAGGACTAAATAAAACTTATAATTCTTCATAGCTAAGAAAACAATCAACAGAGCAGAGTCAACCCACAGAACAGGAGAATAAACTTGTGCTGTATATAGTTAAGTTAATATTCAAATTACAAAGATAACCTAGAGTACTAGGTAGAAAATGCAAGTCAAATTTCATCCAACGAATAATCTGTTCTAAATCTGCACAGTAAACTTAATATACATTTCTCAAAGGAAAATGTAAATAACTAGCTTATATATGAAGTTTTGAGTATCATCTGCTGCTAAGAAGATAAGATCATAGCAAAATTAAATCATTTTAGTTAGATAATTATCATCAAAAAGGGGTGAGTTTAGGCATGATCTCTGGGGTAGCAAGTTTATACTATGTGAAACCCTGGGATCAGCACACACACACACACACACACACACACACAAAGATAACAAATGACTGTGAGGATACAGTATAAGGAAACCCTTGCACACTTTAGAGCATATATTAAAACAGCCATTATAGAAAACAATAGAGATTTCCCTCAAATATTTAGAAATAGAGTATCATTATATTGAATGTTAGCCAAAGCAATAGAATAAATGTGTTAAAATAATGTCTGTACTTACATATTAATACTCTACTATTAAGAAAAGTCAACAAATGGTAACAACCTAAATGGCCATCCACAGATGAATAGATGAACTTAAAGGAATACTATTCAGCTGTATAAAGAATAAAGTGCTGCTATTTTCAACAACATTGATGGAACCGGAGGTCACCACATTAAGCAAGCCAGAAACAAATGAAGACACATATCATGTGAACTCACTTACATGAGGGGTGTAAAAAAAGTTTGCCTTGTAGATATTGGGAGTAGACTGGTAAATACAATGCCTACAAAACATTCAAAGCTAGACTTATGAAAAATTCAAAACTAGACTTACGAAGAAGGGATAGTAAACAGGTTGGTAGTGAGATTGAAGTCATTTGTTCCTACACACAGAGAAAAGTAAGACAAAAACTCATCTTCAAACAAATGATAATGATAACATACTATCTATTTGTAGAATAAACTGGAATAAATGATGTTGAATGTTTTTCCTACAAGGAAAAGATAAATGTTTGGGGAGATCAATGTGTTTACCTTGGTTTGAACATTGCACACCACGCCTTTAATGAAGTATCAGCTGGTGGTCCATAATTGTGTATCCAGTTAAGTAAAAGATGGTAGATTCTTAGGTTAATCAAGACCGAAACAATGCATCCTGCTTTGGAATAGCAACAACGTGTCTTTGAAATAGTGACAAATGACAATTTGTGTGGGATTGGATGCAGACAGAAGAAAGAGGTCATGGATTAAACTAGATTTCTAATGAAATTCAGGCATTTACTATCTTGGAAAGATCAGGATGATATCTTTCTGTCACAAGAGATAAGTTTAGAGTCAGACACCAAGATGCCTGCAGAATGCATGCATTGAGACCTTAAGTGGCCATTAACAGAAGCACAGACACCAGCTAAAGCAACATTTGGTGAGGATGCTATATGTGGATGTTTCTCCAGATACTGGAAAACGTATCTGTACAACTGAATCTATTGGGGCAAAGCTGGATGAACAGCCTTTGGCTGCACTAAAGCTTTCAATCATACTTTTAAGATCCTGATCCATATTCCTAAATCTCTTCATTATCACATTCAAGACACACTGAGATGGATACCGCTGCTTCTCAAACGTTCTCAGAGGTCCACTGCCTCCAAAAACAGACCAGTAGGTGGGGAAATTTGGTTCTCACAGCCACAGTTTCAGAAGATTCTCATCTTAACCACTCTGGATCTCTGGATCAAAGGTACTCATTAGAAAGGCACTGTGCTAACGTGTGTGCAGCCCCTCAGGTTTGGACCCCATCAGTCTCTTTTGGATTTGCTGAAGAGGAGGAGGCATCCCTGCTATGAATACAGCATCACCCTTGCATTTTACAAAAGCATATATATGTATCTGTGGAAGAATGTCATGAACAGAGTCTATTTTTCAGAAAGAATGCTCTGTCAACAGCTAACTCACCCACAGAGGTAAGAGGAACTGTAACAGATGCCAAGGCCAGTGTTGCCTGTGTTTACCTTGACTGAGACTGTTTCCCAGAGTTCTTTGGTATCAGGTCACCAGAGGCTAGTCAGCACCCAAATCTCCATCTTGGATCCGTGACCATTGCAGACAGCCTCATATGCCCTCACTATACTGAGATTAAATTCCTGGTCCTTGAATTTAGACCTATTTGTGATCTCTATTGAGAGAGGTCAGGAGAACATAAGACAGCATTTTTCCTCTCTTTCTCTCTCTCTCTCTCTCTCTCTCTTTCTTTTTGCTATAAAATAGATCGCTTTGAGGACTGGTGATATATTCTTGGAATAGTTTGCTGTCCTCCAACAAAGCACAAGTATTACATTGAAAACATTATTTCACTGAGTTAGGAGCATATTTCTATTTTCTATGCATGCATGCATACTTTCTAACAGTCGCTATGGTACTAAAGCCAAAACAAGCAATTATGCCAAGTTGACTCTCAAATACTTAGACAGTTGTAAGTAGAGTTATGTTAAACAAGAAGAATCACTACACATGATTAAACTTGCAAACACCACTGCACATTTATATGTGTAGTGCACCACACCCATCTGCGCTCTATGCAGTTTGTGAGTCGGGCAAGGGGCTGGAGATTGAAACACACAAAGACTCACAGACAGAGAGCCAGAGACACAGGTCATCCTTGAAACAAGAATGCCCCCTTTATTGTGTTCAGAGGCAGTTTATATAGGGATCCTTAACTAATAGCCATGCCCCAGCCAAACCCACCAGAAACCACTCTCCTGCCATCAGGAACTCCTGAGGGTCTCAGGTGCAAGCATTGCAAGTTGTTTACCAGAAATTCAGGACCTTGGGGGTTCACAGCTCCCAACAATATGGAGTAGTGTTTCTTTTATGATTGCTCTCCTAGATCCTTTGAATCACTCATCCTGTTTTCCTTTCTCCTTGGTGACATTTTAATACCACAGAAAAAAATGCCTATTTATTTATACGTCTGTGATCATACCATTTATATATTTATGTTTTATAAAAAGTTTTAGTTTGCTTCATCAGGAATCAATTTTTGCCCCTTGGAGGCAATATTGCTACTGAGAGTGTGCAATGTACAGGGAAATGATAAGTAGTCAATTTTACTTAGCATCAAGCAGATAAGTAGAAAGAACTCACAAAGTCTCTTCTGGCAGAAATAAAATACCAATGGGTGAATAGTCTTGGGTTTGTCAGTTAAGGGATGTTGTAAGAAGCCAGGCCAGGCTCACAAACAGTTGAAGTTTGTTTCTCATAGTCTGGGGTCTGGAAGGATCAAAATCAAGGCTGACGCTTTGTCATGGAAGTGCACTGTGGTTCACAGAGAGACTTTATATCTTCAGGTTAAACAATGGTGGGAAAATAACCTCAGGTAAACAGGTGTATCTCATAAATCATAAAACCCACAAACTGATACACACACACACACATGTACACACACATGTATACAGAGAGATATAGAGATAGATAGATAGATAGATAGATAGATAGATAGATAGATAGATAGATGGGTAGATAGAGAGACATGCACACCCATGACTAGAAGCAGCATATCTGGTTAAAGCTTGCTTAAAAAAAACTGATTTAAATTATTTCCCTAAAATTGTACTCTGAGAAAAAAATGCATAATATAAGCACAGCTCTTTCCTTCCAACCCATTCACTGAGCACCTAGTACTTACAAGTTCCCACTGTAAGCGCATGAACCATTCACGAGAACAAAAGAGAAAATTTGTTAGTTTACAGTGTCAGCTAGTTGGCTCAACACTTATGAGTGTTTGTTGTCAAGTCTGATGACCTAAGTTTGATGTTTGTCCTCTTAAAGATTATCACATCAACTGGAAAGATAGGTAGAGGAGAGAGGGGTAATGTTACATTTGTATTTCAGGTCCCAGTTAACCGCAGTTGTAAAATAGAAGTGATAATATCCTGAGTTTTGTACACTCATACTCGCGGGATAAGGTCATTGATAGCGCATCTTAGATAGAGGTCAGTGTTGTTAACACTACTTAGCCGCAACAGATGTGTTCTGAGCGATATAAGATACAGGCACAAAAGCTGCAGCCACACTAGAGAGATGGGGGCACAAGAATTGACAAGTGTCACCCTTCTCCAAAAGGTACTAGTAGTTTAAGATTTTCAAGGGAAGTTTCTAAGTCATAGGAAGTTTGTGAGCTATTTCTAAACTCATTCCCATGCTCGGAAAGTAGCTATCTTAGTTTTGTTTTTGTGGTGTTTGTTTAACAGAAAGCAATGAAATCAAAGCAAAGCAGGATAAGCCATCCATTTCCCTTGATGATGGCAACAGCATCCCATTTTGTTATAGCTAGAAAGACTGTTAAAAATCCATTTTCAATTAAAAGAAGATCATACGAAGTACAAGAAAAATGAGAGCTCAGAAAATATGCTGTGTCCTCAGGCTCATCACTTGCTCCCAGGCAGTGTTTCGGAATGAGTCACAGCCCTGCTAGGAGACAGAATGTGAGCACAGCCAGCCCTCTGATGGGGCCTCCTGGTGTGCAAGAACTATTCTGTCTGTTAATTTTTTCAAGGGAATGAAGCATAAGGAAAGCTTTACCAATTCTAAACAAAGAACCCGTTCAATATATTAATAAGATTAGGTTGCAAGAAGACACAATAATCTTTCTTTTACTTGAAGAACCTCAAGTTCTGTGTGAAATAAAGAGTTCTCACTTTGCACACTCTTATTCTTCAATACCGACAGCCCCCAACTGCAATGCCACTGCACCGCACTAGGAATTTGAGTTTCGAAAGCACAGGAGAGATTCACCTTTGTGCACAGAACCGCTTCTATCTGTTGGCAGCTCTCCTCCCCTTTGGAAAGATTCCCATTTGCTAAGAGCTGCTGCTGACCTTGTGATGAAGAGTCTTAAGTGTTCCTGGTTTTGCTAGGGAAAAAAGAACTCTCCACGTCTCTCTGGATTTGTTCCTTAGGGCTCAGTGTTTTTATAGTTAGACCCAGGCATAGCAGAGGGAGCAATGTTAAAGGGCATTACTGCCTACCATCTGCAGCTTGTGACTCCACCAAACTGCTACAAATATTTACTGTTAGCCAGATTTTTTAAAAATAAATCCAGTGTTTAATTTTTCTCTTGAATTAGGATGCAATAACCACACACATTTATGGAATCCAGAATTATATTTAATACATAAATTCAGTGTTTAATTTTTCTTTTGATTAATATGTAATAATCACACATATTTGTGGAATGCAGAATTGTATTTAAAACATGTATCACCACCATGCCCTTTATCATTTCTTATTTTTGGAGTTTTTCAGCTCTTTTTTTTTCTTTAAAAAATTGCATTTATTTATTTATTTATCGAGGGAGAAGGAAGAGGGAGCCTGTGGATGCATGTCATGGCACATATGTGGTATAGAAGACAATTTGAATGAGTCAGTTCTCTGATTATACGATATGGCTCCTAGAGATAGACAGGTCAACAGAAGGCAAGCACATATAACTACTGAGTTGTCTCACTATCCCTAGACTCTCTTTCCTAGTTCTTAAGTAGAGAATAGAAAGTTATGAACTATAGCTCCAACCATAGATGATAAACATTATCTAACCTCATTCTGTTTTCTTCAACTTTGCAGCTATGTCTTTGTTTTGAGATTAACTTTTTTGTTTCAAATATGAAAGTCTGCAGTATTATCTTTCTATGCATGAGTTATTTTTCACTCACCACAAATTCCTATGTTTCTCTCTATTTTGTCAAAAAATGACAGGGCATATTCTTTTTATAGCCAAATAACATTCTGTGGTATGCACTATATAAGCCTCTTCTCTACCTAGTTACATTTCAGCAGACAACTGGCATTTTTTCTGCAACTTTGCTGTAGTGAGTAGTGCTACAATGAACACAAGTGTTCTAGTATCTCAAGTGAAGAAAGACCTATAAAGATTAAGTGCAATAACATGCAAATGCAACCAGAAGGCAATGGTGTTCCATCATCAGTGTTAGTGCCTACATGGTGTGTATATGTAGTTAGCTCTATTTTTCTAGTGAGGTGACTTTCAAGCAGGTGACTGAGGACAGTTGCTCTGTCAAGTGGATAGCGTGTTGGATCATATGGGTCAGCATCTCAGATTCTACCTGCTAGATGGTGGGAGGTTTTGTCCCCACTTCTAGGAGGATTGCAGGCTATCAGCTCTAAGCTGGATTTCCATGTATGAACTGCCAGCAGCTAGAAAGCCGCTTTACTGAAGCTCATACATCATTCCTGCAGAAAACATGCACTTAATGTTGGTGCATGTTGGAAGGGGTGAACAGGTACACTGGGTTCAAGGCATGTCAACTGATATATAGGCTTTAAGTAGTAGGGTTACTCCACATGATTGGTTTCGATTAGTTTCAGCAGTGCTAGAAGATGGGCCCCAGGTACAGTGGAAGCGCTATTGGAGAGAGGAGGCTCAATCCCTAGAACAGCAAGATAGAGTCAAAGGATTTGAGACTCCCCAAGACCGAATTCTCAGTGAGGGCCATTATGCTGATGCACAGAGTCCGGCTATTTGCATAAACATATCTTTCCCCTATGCTATACAGCAGCTTCTGTTTACAAAATGGTGCCCACTGTGTGGAGTATGGATCCACATAAGATCTAAGAAACCTTAAGAAAAATGCTCTTGTTTACGGTATTGTGTTTGTAAAGCTTATTTAAAAATGTAATGTATAATTAAAAATTACAGATTAATAGATAGTCATTTATAATAGTCAAACTTGTAGTCATGTTAGTTAGATTTTCTAAATGTACAGAGATCTATTTCAAATGAATAGGTATTTTTCAACTTTTCCAAAGACCTACTGAATATGGCTTTTAAAATTTTTTTAAGAACTTAGACTTTTTTTGACAGTGAGACATGTCTGCTTCTTGAAGCACCAATTACTTCAGAGAGGTTGATGGTCATTGAAGAAACTCATTATGGAACTTGTCTTCAATGTGACAACTCTAGCCATTTGGGCAAGAAACTGCTCTTGCCTGGACTGCTTTAGGGGATGCTGTGTGAACTGGACACGCAGGACCCACAGAAAAATGATTGCTGAACTTGCCAAAAGAAGGTAAGATGATCCTTTAGAGTTCCTGTTCATGAAAGAACTGACAGACATATTGCAGGACACAGAAGAAAGCAACTGATGAACTTTGTCAGTACAAGACAGAACAGATCTTCAAATTTCCTGCTGCACTTAAAAGCCTGCCAGATATTATGGGCCTGTAGGCTAAAGATGGATGCTCCAACATTACAGAAGAACTTTGGGTGACTGTCCAGGCAGCAAGATGTCTCTGTCAATTCTAGAACTTTGGAAGTTGTTTACAATGCACTTCCTGTTTATTTAGATAAAATTATATCCTTCTGGGGACTTTGATGGAGTTGAAGACAGATAGTTATAATTTTCCTTAGTTATAATAAAAGATAAATTAGATATGAAAATTTAGACTTAGAAAGAAATATTGTAACTGTAATTCTGGTTTGATACCTATTTTGTTATATGTAATTTTATTATGTTAACGTTAAAATCTTCCTTTTTATTTAGACAGAAAAGGTGAGATGGTATGGATGCCCTTCTGTATATGTGTTGCCTTTATTGGTTGGTGAATAATGTTCTTTGGGCCAATGGCTTAGCAGAGTAAAGCCAGGTGGGAAATCAGAACACACACACACACACACACACACACACACACACACACAGAGAGAGAGAGAGAGAGAGAGAGAGAGAGAGAGAGAGAGAAGAGAGAGAGGAGGCAGAGTCAAAGAGATGCCATGTAGCTAGTGAAGGAGAAAGATGCCAGACCTTATAAGTAGATCAGAACCTTGTGGTGATACATAGATTAATAGAAATGTGTTAATTTAAGATTAAGTTAAAAAGAGCTGCTGAGGAGTTCCATCTTGATGGGTGAGTGTGTGCTATCCAGGGGCGGATTGTCCCGGAAGAGAGCACAAACCCCCCTCCCCCAGATCCTTCTGCAGGGCTGTCTTTTTTACGCACAACCCAGCCCCCCAGCACTCCCCCCCCGACCCTGCCCTGCTGTATGCTAGGACAAGTGCTCAAGAACAGTTTTAAGCTCCTACACTAAGGCTACCCACCCAGAGCTGTGAGTGTCTGCCTACTGAGCAGGCCTCAAGGTCCCCTGTAAGGGAGTCTGGGCACCTTCAGCTTGTGCTCCAGGGGTGCCTGTGCTCTCCTGGATCTCGTCCTGCCTGCCCCGTTTTTCCTATTACCCCCGGATCATTGGGCTACCAGGCGGCCCTGTTTAGGTGCTGAGGAGTTCCATCTGGACAGCCTGCGTTTTCTGCTAGGTCCTTTGCTCAGGAACAGTTTTCTGCTCCTACACTAAGGCTACCCACCCAGAGCCGTGAGTGCCTGCCTACCAGGCAGGCCTCAAGGACCCCCGAAAGGGAGCAGGCGCACCTTCAGCTTTTGCGGCAGGGTGTCCTTTGTTCTACTCGTCCCAGCCCTGCCCCCCCATGTTCTCCCTTTTGTCCGCGGGTCATTGGACTACCAGGCATCTATGTTTTGGTGCTGAGGAGTTCATCTGGACGGGAACGGTTCCTGCTTCTACAATGAAGAGATACACCCAGAGAGTCAATCACAGCAAAGACTGGACCAAGACACCAGGCCTCTCGTGGCTCCATTTGAAGGAAGAGATGGGAAGGCGCCAATGCAAGAATTCCTCCAACAACCTGAAAGGCAACATGAGATCACCAGAATCCAGGGATCCCGAAATAAGAAGAATTGTACACCCTACTCTAGAAGAATTAGAAGAAATCGACTCAAAAGTGAATTATATGAAAATAATAGAAGACCTTAAACAGGAGGTGAAAAACTGCCATAAACAATTAGAGATCACAAACAAAAAGGTAGAGGAAATGAATAAATCACTTAAAGATACCCAAGAAAACCAAGAGAAACAAGAAAAAGCAATCAAACAGGTAAGGGAAGCGGTTCAAGACTTGAAGAATGAAATGGAAGTAATGAAGAAAACACAAACTGAGGGAAGGATGGAGATGGAAAATCTGGGTAAATGAACAGGAACTACAGAGACAAGTACTACCAACAGATTACAAGAGATAGAATAAAGAATTTCAGACACTGAAGATACCATAGAGAAAATAAATGCACTGATCAAAGAAAATAGCAAAACAAACAAATTCTCATCACAAAACATTCAGGAAATCTGGGACACAATAAAAAGATCAAACCTAAGAATAATTGGGATAGAAGAAGGAGAAGAAGTACAGCTCAACGGTCCAGAAAATATATTTAATAAAATTATAGAAGAGAACTTTCCCAACCTAAAGAAAGATATTCCTTTGAAGGTTCAAGAAGCATACAGAACACCAAATAGACTGGACCAAAAAAAAAATCTCCTTGCCATATAATAATCAAAACAGAAAACATACAGAATAAAGATAGAATATTAAGAGCTGCAAAGGAAAAAGGCCAAGTTACTTATAAAGGTAAACCTATCAGACTTACACCTAATTTCTCTATGGAAACAATGAAAGCCAGAAGGTCCTGGATAGATGTACTGCAAAAAGAAAGAGACCATGGATGCAAGCCCAGACTACTATATCCAGTCAAGCTTTCGTTCACTATAAATGGAGAAAATAAAATTTTCCAGGATAAAAACAAATTTAAACAATACGTAGCCACAAATCCAGCCTTACAGAAAGTAATAGAAGGAAAATCACTAACCAAGGAGTCCAACAATGACCACAATAACTCAAACATCTAGAGACCCTTCACAGCACAACTCAAAGAAGGGAAACACACCAACTCTACTACTAAAAAAGTGACCGGAGTTAACAACCACTGGTCATTAATATCACCTAATGTCAATGGGCTCAACTCACCTATAAAAAGGCACAGGCTAAGAGATTGGATATGAAAACAGGATCCAACATTCTGCTGTTTACAAGAAACACACCTTAACCACAAAGACAGGCACCTACTCAGAGTAAAGGGCTGGGAAAAGGCTTATCAAGCAAATGGACCTAAAAACAAGCAGGTGTGGCCATACTAATTTCTAACAAAGTTGACTTCAAACTTAAATCAATCAGAAGAGATGGAGAGGGACATTTTATACTCATAACAGGAACAATTCATCAGGATAAAGTCTCATTCCTGAATATCTATGCCCCTAATATAGAAGCGCCCATGTATGTAAAAGAAACATTACTAAAAATCAAGGCTGCCATCAAACCGCACACACTAATAGTAGGAGACTTCAACACTCCTCTCTCACCAATGGACAGGTCAATCAGACAGAAACCTAACAGAGAAATAAGAGAATTAATGGAGGTAAAGAATCAAATGGACTTAACAGACATCTATAGAACATTCCACCCAAATAGGAAAGAATATACCTTATTCTCTGCAGCTCATGGAACCTTCACGAAAATTGACCACATACTCGGTAACAAAGCAAACTTCCACAGTTAGAAAAAAATATTCGTAACCTCCTGTGTCTTATCAGATCACCATGGATTAAAGTTAGAATTCAACAACAATGCTACCCCCAGAAAGCCTACAAACTTATGGAAACTGAACAGTCAATTACTGAACCACACCTGGATCAAGGAAGAAATAAAGAAATTAAAGTCTTCCTTGAATTCAATGAAAACAAAGAAACAACCTACTCAAACTTATGGGACACTATGAAAGCAGTCCTAAGAGGAAAGTTCATAGCACTAAGTGCCCACTTAAAGAAAACAGAAAAAGCACACATTGGAGACTTAACAGCCCACCTGAAACCTCTAGAAAAAAAAGAAGCAGACTAACCTAGGAGGAATAGAAGACTGGAAATAATCAAACTGAGGGCGGAAATCAACAAAATAGAAACACAGAAAACAATCCAAAGAATCAATGAAACAAAAAGCTGGTTCCTGGAGAAAATCAACAAGATTGATAAACCCCTATCCAAACTAATCAAATGGCAGAGAGAGAATATGCAAATCAATAGGATCCGAAATGAAAAGGGGGACATAACCACAGACACAGAGAAATTCAGAGAATCGTTAGATCTTACTACAAAAGCCTGTATGCCACAAAACTGGAAAATGTAAAAGAAATGGGCACTTTTTAAGATAAATACCATATACCAAAGTTAAACCAGGACTAGGTGAACAATCTAAATAGACCTGTTAGTCGTGAAGAATTAGAAGCTGTTATCAAAAACCTCCCTACCAAAAAAAGCCCAGGAACAGATGATTTCAATGCGGAATTCTACCAGAACATCCAAGAAGACCTAATACCTATACTCCTTAATGTATTTCACAATATAGAAACAGAAGAGTCATTGCCAAATTCTTTTTATGAAGCTACAGTTACCCTGATACCAAAACCACACAAAGACTCAACCAAGAAAGAGAATTTCAGGCCAATCTCACTCATGAATATCGACAGAAAAATCCTCAATAAAATACTGGCAAACCGTATCCAAGAACACATTAGAAAAATTATACATTACGATCAAGTAGGCTTTATCCCAGAGATGCAGGGCTGGTCCAACATACAAAAATCTATCAATGTAATCCAGCATATAAATAAACTGAAAGAAAAAAACCATATGATCATTTTATTAGATGCTGAAAAAGCATTTGACAAAATTCAACATCCCTTTATGATAAAAGTATTGGAGAGATTAGGGATACAAGGGCCATACCTAAATATAATAAAAGCTATAAACAGCAAGCCGACAGCTAACATCAAATTAAACAGAGAGAAACTCAAAGCCATCCCACTAAACTCAGGAACACGACAAGGCTGTCCACTCTTGCCATACCTCTTCAATATAGTTCTTGAAGTTCTAGCAATAGCAATTAGACAACATAATGGGATCAAGGGGATTCGAATTGGAAAGGAAGAATTAAACTTTCGTTATTTGCAGATGATATGATAGTGTACATAAGCGACCCCCAAAACTCCACCAAAGAACTTTTACAGCTGATAAACAGTTTTAGTAATGTGGCAGGATACAAGATCAACTCGAAAAAATCAGTCGCCCTCTTTTACACAAAGGATATGGAAGCAGAGAGGGAAATCAGAGAAGCTTCACCATTCAAGATAGCCACAAACAGCATAAAATATCTGGGGGTAACCCTAACTAAGGAAGTGAAAAATCTGTTTGACAAGAACTTTAAGGCATTGAAGAAAGAAATTGAAGAGGATACCAGAAAATGGAAGGACCTCCCTTGCTCTTGGATTAATAGGATCAACATAGTAAAAGTGGCAATTCTACCAAAGGCAATTTATAGATTCAATGCAATCCCCATCAAGATCCCATCAAAATTCTTCACAGAGCTTGAGAGGACAATAATCAACTTTATATGGAAAAACAAAAACCCAGGATAGCCAAAACAATCCTATACATTAAAGGATCTGCTGGAGGCATTACCATCCCTGATTTCAAACTCCATTACAGAGCTACAGTAATGAAAACAGTGTGGTACTGGCATAAAAACAGAGAAGTCGACCAATGGAATCGTATAGAAGACCCGGATTTTAACCCACAATCCTATGAACACCTCATTTTCAATAAAGGAGCTAAAAGTATACAATGGAAGAAAGAGAGCATCTTCAACAAATGGTGCTGGCACAACTGGATGTCAACCTGTAGAAGAATGAAAATAGACCCATATCTCTCACCATACACAAAACTCAAGTCCAAATGGATTAAAGACCTCAATATCAGTCCGAACACACTGAACCTGATAGAAGAGAAAGTGGGAAGTACCCTACAACAGATGGGCACAGGAGATCGCTTCTTAGGTATAACCCCAGCAGCACAGACATTAAGGGCAACATTGAATAAATGGGACCTACTAAAACTGAGAAGCTTCTGTAAAGCAAAGGACACTGTCACTAAGACAAAAAGGCAACCTACTGACTGGGAGAAGATCTTCACCAACCTCGCAAGTCTGATCTCCAAAATATATAGAGAACTCAAGAAACTAGACTTTAAAATGCTAATTAACCCAATTAAAAAATGGGGCACTGAACTGAACAGAGAATTCTCAACAGAAGAAGTTCAAATGGCCAAAAGACACTTAAGGTCATGCTCAACCTCCTTAGCAATCAGGGAAATGCAAATCAAAACAACTTTGAGATATCATCTTACACCTGTCAGAATGGCTAAAATCAAAAACACCAATGATAGCCTTTGCTGGAGAGGCTGTGGAGGAAGGGGTACCCTCATCCATTGCTGGTGGGAATGCAATCTTGTGCAACCACTTTGGAAATCTGTGTTTCGGTTTCTCAGGAAATTCGGGATCAACCTACCCCTGGACCCAGCAGTACCACTCTTGGGAATATACCCAAGAGCTGCCCTATCATATGACAAAAGCATTTGTTCAACTATGTTCATAGCTGTATTATTTGTAATAGCCAGAACCTGGAAACAACCTAGATGCCCTTCAATGGAAGAATGATGATGAAAGTGTGGAATATATACACATTAGAGTACTATGCTGTGGTATAAAAACAATGACTTTTCGAATTTTGCATGCAAATGGATGGAAATAGAAAACACTATCCTGAGTGAGGTAACCCAGACCCAAAAAGATGAACATGGGATGTACTCACTCATAATTGGTTTCTAGCCATAAATAAGGATCATGGAGTCTACAGTTGGTGAACCTTAAGAAGCTAAATAAGAAGGTGAATCCAAGGAAAAACATATAGTTATCCTCGTGGCTATGGGAAGTAGACAAAATTGCCGGGGAGACAATTGGGATCTTGGGGTGGGGTGGGATGGGGGTAAGGAGAGATGGGGAGAGAAAAGTGAGAAGGGGAGGATGGGGAGAACTTGGGGAAACAGGATGATTGGGATATAGGAAGGTTGGATAGGGGAGCACGGAAGCACAATTCTTAGTTAAAGGAGCCACCTTAGGGTTGGCAAGAGACTTGAACCTAGAGTGGCTCCCAGGAGCCCCAGGCGATGTCCCCAGTTAGTTCCTTGGGCAGCTGAGGATAGGGAACCTGAAATGACCCTATCCTATAGCAATACTGACGAATATCTTGCATATCACCATAGAACCTTCATCTGGTGATGGATGGTGATAGAGACAGAGACCCACACTGGAGCACTGGACTGAGCTCCCAAGGAGCGGAAGGAGGGAGAAGATGAGCAAGGAAGTCAGGACCATGAGGGGTTCACCTACCCATTGGGACAGTGGAGCTGATCTATTGGGAGCTCACCAAGGTCAGCTGGACTATGACTGAAAAAGCATGGGATAAAACCGGACTATCTGAACATGGCGAGCAAGGAGGGCTGATGAGAAGCCAAGGACAATGGCACGGGGTTTTGTTCCTACTTCATGTTCTGGCTTTGTGGGAGCCTAGCCAGTTTGGATGCTCACCTTCCTAGACATGGACAAAGGGGGGAGGACCTTGGACTTTCCACAGGGCAGGGAACCCTGACTGCTCTTTGGACTGGAGAGGGAGGGGGCGAGGAGTGGGGGGAGGGGAAGAAGTGTGGGAGGAGGGGGAGGGAAATGGGAGGCTGTGAGGAGGCTGAAACTTTTTTTTTCCTTTTCTCAATAAAAAAAAAATAAAAAAAAGATTAAGTTAAAAAGAAGCCTGAGCTAATAGACCAAACAGTGTTGTAGTTAATATATTTTTGTGTGTGATTAGTTGGATCTGAGTGGCTGGGAAACAAACCAGCAGTCTCTGCCTACAGAGAATATCTATCCCAGCACCAGCAAGCTTGCTTGAGGACTTTATTCTAATGGCATCACAGTTTAGATTCTTCCTCAAAATTCTATTTTGATCAATCTCCCTTAAAACTTGATCTCAGCTCACTTTGGAATAAATCTTTAGTTCCGAAGTTCAAGAATCTTAGATTCTGTTATAAAAATCGACCTACAAGTTTATTCTTTGAATGCTGCAGGGTTGGGGAGGGATTGTTCTGTGATCATGAAAAATCTTCTACATAGTGGCCACTAAGATAGACTGATAAAAGTAATGAGCTTCAGAAGCAAAGACTATGTTTCCATTCTCCAAATGTAAACAGGAAAGGTCTTCAGTAAACTGAAGGATTTGGGGGAATTGTTGCCTGAAACTGCATTTACACCCAGTGCCATGTTCTGCCTAGACTCAGGTGGGCCTCACTGTTTCCTCTAACAAAGCAGCAAAGCTTGCAAAAGCAAGGTATTCTTGTCAGTGATCAGAGTGTCTTCCCTCAGTCTTCTTGCGATTTCCCTCTGCATACTAGTAAGTGAAGAATAATGTATGCAAGACTCAGGAGCTCCAAGTCTGCTTCTAAACACTCCAGTCCAAACTGCCAGAAGTAATGAGTGGGTTTGATGACGTCATCAGTGTTTTGTGTGTCATACTGGGTGCATCTCAGTGTTCCCAACACAGCCTTTTAAAGATGAGCATGCTTGCTAAATCCATATCAGGCGTTCAAATTATAAAAAGCCATATGTATCCCTTAGTTGTGCCTACTACCAAAAATCTAGCCAACTACCAAGGGCTATTGAAGTCATGGATCTTGGAGGAGAATCTATAACTGCCACTTTGCTAAGTCAGCACAATCCATAAATGCACTATTTATCCTTTTTGTCCTTATAGCCATAGGTAAGTGTAGTCTCACCCACTCATCAAGGAAACGTCTTTGCAACAGATAGAGACCATTACAGAATTGACAAATCAAAATGAGCTGTTATAGAGCCCAGTCCCAGTGGATACATCTACAACACAACTCCTGTACCTAGGGCTCAGGGATCATTGCGGAAGAAAACACAGGAAAAAAATGTAGATCCAAAGGAACAGAGGAGTTTGCTGTGAGATTCTGTGTTCTAGTAATCTACATAAAAGCTATACTAATAAAGCCTCATCAACTTGATTGCTTAAACAGGAACTGAACAAGTACAGCTACAGTAGACATGCTAATGCCTCAAACCCAGACAAAGAGCTACAGGTAACAAAGGAATGCTGAGAGTGGGAGAAAAAAAGAAAAAAATATTCCTCAGGGAAGAGTGTGCCAATTGGTTATTCAACACCAAATGAACAGCCCTGAAAACACACTTATGTGACATTCTATAAGCTGAGCAGGTAATATGTAAGAATTTAGATGTATATACATATATTCATGCAACAACAAAAAATGAAAAATGAGGTCATGAATTTGAAAGGAACAAGGAGGGGTTTGTGGGAGGGTAGCAAAGAAGGAAACGGAAGGGGAAAATGTTGTAATTATAATATTATCTCAAAAATAAAAAATCAAAACTATCAAATTTCTAAAATGTCTCATTCCTTAGAGAAAATGCTAGCACGCAGGAATGAACACAAACCAAATTTAATTTGATCACAATAACCCAGCTGCTAATGAGCTAGCGTATCTGTGGGCCAATGAAGTCATGGAAGATTCTCAAGGGTGATTTCTTTAGCCTTTTCTCTCCTAATAAGTGACACCTGCAGGTGCAAAAAATAGAATGATGTCATATTTTCTGCAAGAAAATAATATCCACGAGGTGCTTATTTATAATTTCCTCTTGGCAGCATTCTTAGAAAATTCCCCTTAGAATGTAGTCACGGAGACAAAATTTTAACCCAGTCTAAGTTAGAAGACTACATTCTATCATGTTATTTATTGTTTTTGTCTTAAGAAAGTATGCTACAAGACGCTGCTTAAATTCACCTATTTTTATGCAAATCAAAACAACTCTGAAATTTCATCTTACACCTGTAAGAATGGCCAAGATCAAAAACACTGATGTCGACTTATGCTGGAGAGGTTGTGGGGTAAAGGGAACACTTCTGCATTGCTGGTGGAAATGCAAGCTGGTACAGCCCCTTTGGATGTCAGTGTGGTGATTTCTCAGAAAATTAGGAAACAACCTTCCTCAAGACTCAGTAATATCACTTTTGGGTATATATTCAAAGGATACTTAATCGTGCCACAAGAATATGTGCTCATCTATGTTTATAGCAGCTTTGTTTGTCTTAGCCAGAACCTGGAAACAACCTAAATGTCCCTCAACCGAATAATGGATAAGGAAAATATGGTACATTTACACAATAGAGTACTTACTACACAGCAGAAAAAAATTAACGACATCGTGAATTTTGCAGGAAAATGGATGGAGCTAGGAAACATTATTTTGAGTGAGGTAACCCAAACACAGAAAGACAATTATCACATGTATTCACTCATAGGTGGTTTTTAAACATAAAGCAAAGAAAAGCAGCCTACAAACCACAATCCCAGAGAACTCAGACAACAATGAGGACACTAAGAGAGACTTACGTAGATCTAATCTACATGGGAAGTAGAAAAAAAACAAGATCTGAGTAAATTGGGAGGATGAGGACCTTGAGGGAGGGTTGAAGAGGGGAGGGGAGAGTCAGGGAGGGGAGCAGAGAAAAATGTAGAACTCAATAAAAATCAATTAAAAAATGGTGTAGCAGGTCCTTCTGTCTATGTGTTACTTTCATTGCTTGAATAAAGAAATTGCCTTGGCCTTTTGATAGGGCCGAACTTAGGTAGGTGGAGTAGACAGAACTGAATGCTGGGAAGAAGGACAGTGTGGTAGACAGTGTGGACTGTCTCCTATCTGAGACAGACGTAGGTTACAACCTTGCTGGTAAGCTACAATCACATGGTGATACACAGATTTAATAGAAATGGGTTAATCAAGATGTGAGAGTTAGCCAATAAGAGGCTAGAGATAATGGGCCAGGTAGTGATTTAATTATACAGTTTCTGTGTCAGTATTTCTGGTGTAAGATAGCAGGGCGGCCAGGCCAACAAGCAGCCCACTTGCAGCAAAAAAAAAATTCACCTCTTTTTCATTTTCAGCAACACAGACATTCTTAAAGACTAAATAACACGTGACAAGTATGTCACAACATAGAGGTGCCCGATTTGTGCCCTATTGGGCAACACATGTCCCTTCTTACTACTTCCTACCTCATTACCACACTCAGCAACGTGATCAACCGCATCAGGCTTAAAACTGTCTTGATAACTGTTATAATCAGAGACTACAATCTTTATCAAACTCTTTCCTAAGCTTACTTCTGGGGAAAATGCTTCATGAAAAATGAGAAGATATTCCCAAGACAAAGGTTCATGATAGAATTTTCATTAGTTTAGGAAATGCTGAGGTGCATTTAATATTTTCAACATACACAACAGTGTGTGAAGCCTATTATTATATTAGGGGTACTGAGATATTCTGGGAACTCATTTCCGTGTCTTAATGTGGTATTCGTCAGATTTATATGATCTAAGAACATTCCTCCTACTTCTGCTTCTAACACATCACTAGCATGTTTGTTCATATGTACACATACACACACACAAACACACATGCACATACAAACTCAGAAGCCAGTATTGGGCACGTACACAATACTGTATTTCTGTGTTTCTGATTAGCATTATTTTCAAGGCCTTGATATACCCCTATGTTTCAGGATCTTTTGGATTCATACAGCCTATTGAATCTGACCTTCCTACCTTTGGATCACTCCTACTCTTGGAAGGTTCTTTTTGACAATTAAATAATTCAACTTGGGTTTCTAAAGAAAAAGTCTATTCTTTTTCAACAGAGTATCCTTTTGAATGTTGAAAGTGATGAGTATTCTCCCTTTCTTACCAAATATAGCTTCCCTCTTTTGTCCTAAAACACCACATTTCCTTTCCATAAGTAAATCTGAGAACGCACCCTGTCCATCCTTCTGATTGTTCGACTTTATCTACAGTTCCTTAAAATGGTATTTAAGTTGATGCAGTGCTCTCTCAGGAATGGAGAAAATAGAACGGTGTCTCCATCATCATTCTGGTCCTCTTATTATTCACAGTGGGAAATTTAACTTCTATTATATATCTGAGGCAGAAAGTCAGTTCAGTATAAATTAGTCTTACTGTTTGTCTACTCAGAACTCGTTTGACACATGGCTTGTGGCACTTTTTCTTTTAACATTAAAGTTACACTTGAACAGTTTCCTATTGTACATCTTGTATGAAGATTATCCGAGTTTCTTACTTTTCAGTAGTATTTCATGGCTCAATGTCCTATAAATAAAGATTGAAACTCATGATTTCCTTCATTTAACTCTTAACATTTTGATTTCATACCATTGCTATTTGTCTCCTGACAGTCTAATTTCTCCTGAGTGCCTAAGGCTGTTCTTGGCTGTAATGAGAGGGAAGCATAGAGAGGAAGCAGCTCCACTCTTAGGAGACTCAACGCAAGCCTTCTACCTTATGACTTCTCTCTCCTTCTAGCTCATCCAAGTAGAGCTGCAAGAAAAGCCATCAGTGGGAACCTAAGGCTATTAGTGCTTTAAAATGAGAGGGCACTAAGCGATGAGGAACGCAGAGTTTTGTAACCCATGGCCTGGCAGCTGCTCCAGCTATAAGTAGTGATGGTTTGTCAGAGGTTGACAGCTGCACAGGAAAGCATCCCCTGGCTTCTTCGGAGTGATGATGCCAGGGAATCCCGCAGGGCAGGGTATCTGGACTGCTCTTCATTCTCGAGAGGGAGGGGGAATGGAATGGGGAGAGGGGGGAGGGGCGATGTGTGTGAGGAGGGGGTGGGAAATGGGAAACGGGAAGAGGCAGAAATTTTTTGTGCAACAACTAAAAAAAAAACTAACAAACAAAAAAAATAAAAAGAGAGAGAAATTGGGCAGTTATCACTTTTCTTCAAAAATGGAATCACATTTATTTGAATATTTGGTTATAGAACTATTGTGTTGCTTGGTTGGGTCTATACTTATCAAATACAGAAAGAGGGTTTACAAGGTGCCTTAAAGACCATAACAATGTCTTCCCTTGTGCTGCTGCTCACTTAAGTCTTAATAAAGTCATTAATTAAGAAGTTATTAATTCTAATTATTTGAGCATAGATTATCCTATAAAATGGAAGCACTGGAGCAATGTCTAGTGTGTCTTACATTGTATTTAACATTGTGGTCGTAAAAGAACTTTTGATTAACTAATTCAACTTAATTCTACTTTCTAAATTAGATCTTTTTCCCAAACTGATGCATAATGCTATAAATGACCCTACAGGACAAAATAAATCACCTTGCAAAACAAACCCGACTCAATCCTTGGTAATTTCAGAGATTTTCATGGAAAAGTCTTTAGGAATTGTTGAACTGATTGTGAACAGAAGAGAAATGGCACTGGTCTGGATTGAACTAGAGGACTGTCATGAGGGGTCCATAGAAATGTGGGGCTCCAGTGGGGCACACATTCTTAACAAGAAGAGCAACACAATTTTTAGGTTTTTTTTTTTTTGCTCATTTTCAACTTTTATTTTAAAGATGCAGAAAAGTATTTCTGGTTGTTTGTATATTGGGTGTATACATTATGGATATACTGTATAGGTCTGGGAACCTTAACTTCCAAAGTTCCGAGAATCACAACTTGAGTTGTATCAACTACATTCATTTTTTTAAATCTTTGGTTCTCTTCTCATGGTCCTGCTTTCAGCAATATCACTCTGAGATAACCAGGAGTTTTCTCACTGAAGGAATAAGGAGAATGGCATTCAGTATTATTTATCGTAAAGCACCTAAATTTTAAACATGAGCTTACTTAGCATTCTAAGATCAGGTAACACAGTATCATAAAATCATCCAATTAAAATAACTTATGATAAAATAACAAAACTACCTTAGAAACAATCAACATATACTGGTTTCATCAATTAAAATAAATTATAAAAATAACTTTATTTCCTCTGTTTCCTTTTAGACTAGAAGAACAATGCTTACAACTCCAGCTAAGACTAAACATTTTTCTTCCAAGAGCCAGTGTGCAGATTTGAAAAGCACTCAACAGTGGAGGTGGGTGAGACAGCAGTACTGGTGACATCCACGGCCTTTGCTGGCTTCTCAGCATCAGCTCCTCATCACCTGGTTAACCCTGTCCTTGAGACATCAGCACTGGTGACATCCACGGCCTCTATTGGCTTCTCAGCATCAGATCCTCATCACCTGGTTAACCCTGTCCTTGGGAAAGGTCAGACCATGGGGGCTCTTCTTCCAAGGCATTAGATTTCTTTGACAGGAAACTGCTTTAGAGAGACTCCGCTATTCTCAAGGGAAGGAATTAATAAAAGTTCTCAAACTAAAAGTTGAAACCAGCATGATGGAAACCTAAATAACTGTGTTGCTAATTTTATTAGGCATCCCTATCCCACTGGACACCATTAAGGAGAAATTATTTGAAAATACCATCAAGTATGTGACTTTCTTAGCTACTAATTTTAGAATGTATTTGATAACCGGGCTTATTCCTGGCATTCCTTCCCATTTTAGGTGATACAAGGTTTTGAAATAATAATGAAAGAAGAAAAGAAATCTTTATTAATTCTATGCAAAAATAAAGTGCTCCAAATAAATATAAAATACATTGCTGACAAAATCTCCAGCTGGTTCTTACTGTTGCAGATGATAAATGATGTTTCATAAGGCTGATTTACTTTCTTAGTCACATTAATGCCTTTGGATCTGGTTAAATTAGGTAAAAACCAAAATCACAATCACTAGGATATACAAAATTGATTTAAGAATTCTGAGTACTTGACTTCAAACCAGGCTGTTCACGTCAGGCTACTCAAGTAATACAGAACCATCAATATCTGAAATGGTACATGGTTGTTCTTGACTAGGCAAAGACAGGTGTGAAATCAAGACTGAGTCTACTCAACTGGGACTGCAGTTCATGTGCAACAGGCAGTGTGGAAATTCTTCACTACTGTTAGGAGAAAACAAAGACTTAATTGAGTTGGTTTACTTTCTTGAAAATCATAAAGCGTCTACAAATTTGATACAACTAATTCCATGACTTGAGACTCAGCAAACTGGAAATACGACTGCCTGGAAACTGTCTCTTTCACTTATAAATAGGTTAGATTGCAATAGGGCTTGGATTGTAATTGAATTTTGTTATTGATCTCAATCTGTCTGACTATGCATTAAGAGGCCATGAAAGATGGTGGAGGAAATAGTCAAGGTCATAGTTGGAATCTTTTCATTATTCTTTTTATATTTGGTAGATTCTCCCTCATGTTAGAAATCGAAATGAAGATAGGGACATCCAGTTCATATTTCACCTTTAGGCTGTAAACTAGTTCAGTATGTGCTAAGATGCCAAATAAATATTGGGTAACAAAGCTATTGTTACACATAGTCTTCTCTCTCTCTCTCTCTCTCTCCCTCCCTCCCTCCCTCCGTCTCTCTCTCTCTCTCTCTCTCTCTCTCTCTCTCTCTCTCCCTCTCTCCCTCCCCCCCCCTGCCTTTTACTGTTGCTGTTATGTTTGTGGATACAGCATCTCACTATGTAGCCCTCGATGGCCTAGAACTTGACATTGTAGGTAGACCAGGCAAACAGTGTTTTAGAATTCCTCCTACGCTTTTGCCCAGGTACCCAGTGCTTAGATTATAGGTATGGGCTATCGCACTAAATCTGGCCCCACCATCCACTTTTGTTCAAGATACAGATTCACAAATGCTCCTCAACATGGAATTTCTGCCATCCACAACAACACACCATTTCAATTACTGAAATAAGTCTAGTGAATACTTGTCTTTTTATCTGTCTCTTCAAGCACAAATCTGAAGGAGCTAGATAAGGATATCCTTCCAGAATGAGTACATTGACAGCATGCATTATTCCACATATCCTTTCACCATCTGAGCTACAGTCATAAGAGCTCAGGAAGATTAGCATAATATAGAATTCTTTTAGGCACCAATGCCACAGTTTCCGTTCAATCCACATGGGAGAAATGGGCTATGTTAGTTAGTAGAGACTGCTCTAGGTGATGAAGTTTGAGCCTAGAAGATATAATAGAATAAAATACCAACATTTCTAGTTTAAATTCAAAAGACTGGATGCTTCTCAGGAAAACAGTGTTGGTTACAGTATCTGAAAAGAAACTACTTTTTATTAACTCTATTCATTAAACTTATTAAAAATAGTACAGAAAATTTGGGCCCCAAAGCTGTTGGAGCTAAAACGTAGGTGGATCAGAAAGATGAATGTTTCTAAACATGTCCTCTTTAGTATATAATTTGCATCACCAAATATCTTTCAAACTAAAATGAGATGTCTAGAATGCTTTGCAAATTTAATATGGATACTCTATTGCGAGCTTCAAGATCTCATTATTTATCTTGGTTTATTATTTCACTATGTTCAATCAATAAAGCTATTAGAGAAAGAAAACTCCAAATAGAAACAAAACCTCCAAATGTAGCACAAATATAAACGCAAGTCAATAAGATCATTCATTCCAAACCCCAAACATGTACAAATTTTTAATGTACTTACTTGTTTTTACTTATAGAAGTAAAAACTGAAAATGTTTACTTATATAAGAACATTAACCAATAGTATTTCCTTTATTTTAAGTTTTAAAAGAATTTATGTTTAGACAATAGCAAAGGTAATAAATGAGTGTTCTGGAAATGGGCATGTTCTCAAAACTGGAAACCCAGCAACTTCAAATTTCAGTACTTACCTGAATATAAGCATGGAGTGACCACATTTTCTGTTTATTCCAAGAACATGCCTATACTGTCAAAGTTGTTGCAATGTCACATAGACTACCAAATTCTCAAAACTTACTCCAGCTACCTTCATTCTTGCTCTTTTGGGATCTTGCTCATTTTCTAGGCTGCTAAATATACACTGACGTGAAGAACATTCTGTATATCACAATGATAACCAAAAGTTGGATTATAAATATTAAAATCATGACTCTTCTTTTGAATGAATCCACTGTCCTTTTTCAGACAGCTTGAAGATTTTATGATTATTTGAAATCTAGTTGTTTTGCTTCAAAAAATGCCTGTTACATAAACAGGAAAAAAATCAATCCAAGCACAGACCAAAGAGCTCCATGTACCCGACAAATATTTTGAAAATGATGGCCCGAGGAAAATCAGTTGTTTATATATAAAGTAAGTGTCTCTCTTTGGGGGTAAAATAAATGGCCAACTCAATTTTAAACCTAAATGAAGGTTTATAGTCCCAACAGGAGGTTTCATGATGTACCACCACAAAAATTATTAAACTCAGTTTGAATCCACATCCCAAGCTTTGGATTGAAATAATTTAAAACTGCCGCATAGTGTCTAGACTAAGAACATTTTAAGTTGCAATGAAAATTCAATATGCTTTAACCTGCAGAAAATAAAACATGGTGTCAGCTGACAGCGAATGCTGACATTTTTCTGATCCTAATGAAAACGTTTTTCTGTTTTGATGTCAAGACACAGCCATATTAAAACGTTTCTCCCTAAAGCTCAACCACTATATTTGCTATACACAGGGCAAATGTTTTTATAAATTGTGTGATTTACTTAAGCTGAAATCAACAATCTGTTTGTCTGAAAAGTTTTTTTTTTCTATCTCAGGCATCTACTTTACTTTTAGATAAGCAGGAAAAGCTATATTGCCATGGTAGTAATAAGTAATATAGTTTGCCTTCTTGTATTTGCTCTAGGTTTTAAATGCAGTCAATGATTCTCCATTTGGCACAAGCATTATCTTAAACTTAAGAAGTAATCTCCCTAAATGATCTTCAGAATTAATGGACATGTTTTAAAGGAATGATTTCAGGTGGACTTCTAAGATGGATGATAAATCACCTATAAAGAGTAAGTATTAAGCATTCCCAATCGTCTCCACAGACAGACACAAAAGGGAAAAAGATAAGTCTGCCCAATATTGTATTGGCACAGTTGATTAAAATACTAAGTGCCAAGTCAACCAGAAGAAATAAAATGTATTCCTAGAAAAAAACATGCTCAATAATTAAAGCTCCAGATTTTGTCAACTTTTATTCAAATAAAATGAAGACATGCACAGATTTCTGTCACTTTTTCTATAGCAAAATGGAAATTTAAACTCCAAATGACAAAGTCATCAATTAAAAAAATATTAGATTGCAGAATAAAAATTCATTTCCATCTGTCACTTAAGGAAACAGATTTTTATATGTAGAATAATTTTTATATGTAGAATTGTTAACTTATATTTATAATTTTAATGTACTGCTGTGCCTAGGAATTATTTTAGATATGGAACAAGAAAAAGCAACTGATGCCCATGACTCTTATCCAATGACAACAAGTATTTCATTTCTGTACCAGAAATTTAACAATGATGGCTAAAAAGATAAAATTTATAAATTCCTTCTGGAAATTTCTCTATTTAAATATTTAAATTTTTAGAAAAAGTCTCCTAAGATATACAGAGTAAGCTGTGCTTTTAAAAAAATCTTAATTTTCTCTTACTTCAGATAATTACCGTATCTGTACTAGGGTACAATGCCCATCTGCTCTGGGTGCTCACTCTAGGTACATCAAAATAGGCTGTGCTCTGCCCTTGCGTTGCTCACAATTTGGTACCTCTATCTGTGTGCAGCCCTCACACAATATTGAGTAACTTAAGGTAGTCACTACAAATCACAGTGGTCAGCACAGAACTGGCCTAACTAGTTTGGTGAGCTCTTGTATCAGGGTGATTGTTAACACAGTGAGTTGGAACAGGCTACTGATTTGGGCTATTTCCTTTCTCCATCTGAAGTGCAGAGGCAAGTCACCATTAGGCTTTTCTCAAAACGAGATGATTTATGCACCTGGATGCTGTTTTTAAGAATCTCTAATTGGCATCGTTGACTAGATCTGTTTATTGATATGATAGTGGAACTTGACAGTGAGGCTGTTGAAAGAGCGTCTCGCCAGACTTTTACATGTGGAAACAGATCATGGGGTTGGATTAGAAACTTCCCCCTGAGTGGTTTTCAACCAGTAGAGTTACAATCCTGCCCAGAGGCTTTCTTGACTGCACCACACGGGGGCCACTTTGCCTACTGTTAGCTACTCCAACGCAATAATGAAATAACTGATAGGGTCACGTGATAGGTAGTCATGCAGAATGTTGGAGAGATAAAACAACAACAGAAAAAAATGGCTTAGAAAAGCATACCTTTTTATTTAGTAAGGTAATCTCTAGGTCATCACTGAAAATGCTTGCAGTTTTCTGGATTCGTTCTGCTCTGGGTATAGGCTAAATCGGTTCATAGTTAAGCAGAAACTTCTGACTTCAAGACAATGGCTGGCTTTTCCAGCACCTAAAGTCTGATATCCTCCCATCTCCTTGTGTATTCTTCTATTACTTGCCTTTCACACATCACAATACTTCTTGTCAGTGCCGGCTCATCCTCATAGGAGTGTGAGCTTCTAACGACAGAAAGCTGGGGAAACTGCCCTTGCATCCCTGGGCTGTCTGTCTATGTGAATATACCTTGGCTATCAGACTAGAGTAATTCCTGGCGATGGGACAAATTAGTTGAGGTCATGGGAGAACACTACAAACTCATCCTGGCTTTCAGCTGTAGTCATTTTTTTTTTTTTTTGCCTTTGTAGTCTCAAATATTTTTGCCTTGAGTTACAAGTGGTCCAGTCTTCCCCTACAATGACACTAGGGCCATGTGAAGCTCAATAGCTCCAACCATCGGCACACAGGATCAAGAGAGAAAAGACTAACAATATAGGTATAAGTCAGGAAACTAAACCATTAAGAGAGAGACTGACTAGCAATTTTTCTTTATCTTTCTCCTCATTATTTCTGTCCTGAAATCATCAAATCAGTGTTGTAGATATTAGTATTTAAAACCTGGCAAACAATCTTGCCAATATTTGTCTAATCAAGGTTTCAAATGGGCCCCACTGTGCCATCCCATAATTTTAAAATATTGATGACTTAGGAAACATAGAAAAGTTGGGAAACAAAAGTAAGTACCTAAAGCTGGGTGGTGGTGATGCACGCCTTTAATCCCAGAACTCGGGAAGCAGAGGCAGGCAGATCTCTGAGTCTGAGGACAACTTGGACTACAGGGCAAGTTTCTGGATAGCCAGGGTTACACAGAGAAACCCTATCTCAAAAATAATAGACAAATAAGCAAATAAATAGAAGAAATTATTATATAAAAGACAATTCCTATTACGAAGGCCTCTCCCTCCCTCATTTCCTTCCTTAATTCCTTCTTTCCTTTCTCTCTCCCTTCTTCCCTCCCTTCTCTCCCCCTTTCCTCCCTCCCTCCCTTTCTTTTTTTCTTTCCCCTTCTTTGTTTCATTTTTCTTCCCTAGTGTCTTCACATTTAATATTCAGGAATGAGAAAAATGTGTTTAAGAAGGAAACCATACAATAAATCCTTGCAGCTTTTTTCCCTGTCGGTGTGTGGTCCTCTAATTAAATTGCCAGACAGCATGCTTTCTGCAACTGTGACGGGGAAAGAGTTTTCTGCCATAACAACATGTATTTTCCAAAACTGTATCACCAACAGATAGCACCAACAGACACAATGTTGTGCAGAGCAGATGATTGACAGTCTGAAATGCATGTAAACTGAGTCAAAAAGGCACAGAGACATCTGTAATTGACCCGTGGATGACAAGTAAGGGAGCTTCCCTTGAAAGCGATGAGAAGTCATGTCTTTCAGCGAAAATATGGAAATACCAAGCTAAAGGAAAATCTGCCAAGGTATAGAGGAATTAGGCAATTCAAAAAAATATTGTAAGACCTCATTTCAGGCAATAAAATGGAGTGGCATATAGTCATATAACATGAATTAGAAAACTCAGGCTATTTATATTCATAAATAGGGTTAAGAACCTTTTCCTGGAGGTATTACCCATCCTGGAACAGGGGGTCTGAACAAAGGCCCAAAGAGCTCCGTAGAGCTGAATATTTTCCTTCCTAGAAAACAGTTCTGCATATCTTACACTATTATAAACATGCTACCAAATCTTTCCTTTTGTGAATTCCTTTCTAAAGCTTTGTTGCTATTTGTCTGGATTATTTGTGTAATTTGGGACTGATAATATAGTATGTTTTTTTGTCTAGTTTTGACAACTCAATGTCTTTATCACCAGTGAAAAGCTCTGTTATAAAGAAAATTTCTTTTTACAGTGGACAAAATTCAGTAAACTATATTTTAAAATATTTTTTACATCAAGGATTTGGAAAAACATTAAATGGGTTTTTGGTATGATTCAAAGTTAAAATTTAAAATCCTTAGAACAAATTTTTTTGGAATAAACATTTTTCTAACCAGTATATTTATTTAATTTTTTTCCTAAGAAAAAAAATTAGTGGAAGATACTCAAGTATGAGCAATCACATGATGTGTGATGGAAGTTGCAGACACAGGCAAGGGTCTGGGGATGACTTGGGGTAAGGTGGAACAGCGTAGATTTCACAACACAGGGCAGAAGCTATAGACCAAGTAGACGTTGCAGAACCAGCCAGAACTGATATAGGTTAAGGCATCTAGAAGCCAGGAGTTCTATAGCACTGAGATGAAGCTGTGAACTCAAGGAAGATATCTGTGCTAGTTCAGGGTAAGGTGCCCGGGCATACGGTTTCCACAACACATGGCAGAAGCAGAAACCCACAGTGTTGGGAATGCTAGAACTGACCCAGGGTAGGGTGTCCAGACATAGGAAGGCTGTGAAAGCAAGTATTGGATTAGAGCTAAATAGTAGGGGTTTTGGACATGGAAAGCCACACCAACTGTAATAGAGGTAGGGAAAGCCAGGGGTGTGCTGAGCCTTGGATGGTGTATGTTACTGCTGATGATGGTGGTTCATCAGGGATGATGATAAAACCTGCAGCCTTGAATACAAGTCCCACAGAAAAAAAAAGACAATTCAGCCCTACAACAACTTAATCCTCTCCTGAACATTGGAAACACCTTCACCAAAAGAAGAAAGGTGACTTAATTTAAAAAAGAAAAAGAAAGAAAATCTCAGCCAAGAAACAACATATGCACAAATCCCAGCAAAGAAACAGAACATCATAGAAAACCAGGACAACGTGCCTAATGCAAAAATTACTAATCTCATATAGTAATGGATGTCAGTGAGAACAACTAGGAAGAGCTCCCAAAGAAATAATTCAGGATCACGGTTATAGTTGTGTTCAAACAAATCAGAGAAGACATGTTGTACTTCAGGAGTACAAAAGAACAGAGTCTAATAGGATTCAAGAGAGGGAAAGAGAATTCAATAAAGACACTGAGTTGAAAAAGAAAGTCCAAACTCAAAGACTGCTGGAAGTGAAAGACTCAGTAAGCTAAATACAAATCTCAATAGAGGTTCTCACCAACGGAACGGAGCACGTGGGAGACGGGTCTCAGGCCTCATTTGAGGAATTTGATCATTCAGTGAAGGTCAACGAGAAAAAGGAAAGAGCAGAATACAGGCCAATCTTGGAACACCATGAAAATAAGGAGTTTGTGTGGGTTTGTACCCTTAGTTGTGTTTTTAAAATTTTAATTATGTGTATGTGTGCATATTTATACATTTGATTCTATTTTAATTATGTGTATGGTTATGTGTATCTGAAGACAGGTGTCTGCTGAGGCCAGAGGTGTCAAATACCCCTCCCTGGAACTGCAGTTTCAGGCAACTCTGAGTATCTTGACATGGGTGCTGGGGATCAAACGAGTCCTCAAGAAGACTGTGTGTGGTGTACAAATATATGCATATATAATTTCAACATATACATACACACATATTTAAGGCCAGGCTAAAGGGTGACAGGTGCTCTAGGATGCTGTAATGCATTAATATTTCATGGGTGCAGACAGCTTTCCTGATTTCTGCTCCCCACACGCTGGCATCCTGCAGCAATGTGATTTGATTAGCATCATACCGCCCATTCCATTGCAGTGTTTAGTTTCTCATTCCAGGAACAACATACCTGGTGAAACCTGCTTAAGGGAAGAAGATTCAGCTTCAGCTTACAGTTCAAGGTGAGAGTACAATCCATCCTGGCAGGGAAGGTGTGGAGAGAGGAATAGAAGGCTGCTTGTCACATTTTGTCCAGTCAATAGTGTGATAGACTCAGTACTCGGATGATTCTTCCTTTTGGTTCAGTCTAGGACTCTAGCCCACGGATTGGTACCACCCGTACGTAGGATGGCTTTCCCACCATAAGTAAGTAAGTAAGTAAGGAGATCCCTCTCAGGCATACCCAGAGGTATGTGTTTCTAGATCCTTTGCAGCTGATAATCGTTACTCACTACCACGACTGTGAATGTCAAGCTCTAGGCTCCTGATTCCTTTTATAAAAGATTCTTTTCCCAGAGTTTGAAGAGCCCGAGCACATGAGCAGTTTCAATGGATTTAGAAGGCTCAGCTATGCCCTATTGCAGACTCTAACCAGAAGAAAGGGAGTTCAGAATCATTCGTGAGAAGAGTCACACAGTGAAAGGAACCATGGGTCTGAGACACCAAGGGCCTCAATTTTAGTCCAGTTCTATACAACTACTTTTTAACTTGTGATCCTTGACTTTTGTATTTCATAATAAAATTATTTTAAGGAGCATGACTTTGTTTCTTTGCAGCTCCCAAGACCCATAGTTCTTCTTGTCCTGGGCTTTTAAATTGCTTCTTTGTCCACCTAATACCTGGCATTTCTAATGTATTCTGATGAGCAAGGGATATTAAATGGTAGTAACAGTATCCGCTGTACTTTAATGACAAATGAGTTTAAGATGCTAAGTAGCAGCTTGTATTATTTGTCAATTAATTAATGTCATTTAACTTCTATCCTTCATTTTTTTTCTGCTTTGAAATATGTAAGATACATGATATGTATTCTTTCTTGAGTAAACGTTTGAAGAAAGTTACAAAATTAATTACATTCTTCATGGTGATCATTTCATTTAAGATCTAGATCATCAGAGCTTTCTCATGTCCTATAGCTTTAACGCAGGAGGCAACGTGGCCTGTTGTTCCCTGCTGGTTTTCGTGGATCTGAATTATCCCCCAAGGTCCATGTTTTAAAGACTCAATTCTTCAGCTTGGCAGCATTAGGAGGGGTTGGACATGATATAACAATTAAAAATAAGGTTTGTGAAAGGAAGTTAAGCAGTTGGGTGCATATTGGGACCCCCTCACCACCTATGTGTATGTGTGTGTGTGTGTGTTTATGTATAAGCATGTGTGTTAGAATGTGTGTGAGGTTGTAAATGTATATAGTGTGGCTGTGTGTGCATGTACATGTGTGAGTATATGTGCACATAAGTGTGCTACCTGTCATTAAGTGAGCAGCTTTGCCCTACCATGTGCCTATGCTGTGATGTTCTGTTTCAACATTGGCCCAAAATCAATGGACCCACCTGTCCAGGTACTCATGGTTCGAGTAGTGTGAGACATAATAATTCTGTTTTTCTTATAAATTGATCCTCTCAGGTATATTATCACAGTTCACAGAGAACTGACACATTAACAAGGGCTAGATCCAAGAATTTTTTTTTAGAACCAAGAATTTAATGAGCTTTGTTTATAATAAAACAACTCATAATATGGGTAATCGCTACAGGCACTCTTTCCCTATGGCCTTATGTTACTGAAATTATGAAATAAAGGTTTGTGTCCTTTTTCAAGGGGTTCAGCATGCCAGGGATTATATTATCTGATTTTTATTAAAACCCTTTATTTTATTTATAAATTACCTGCATAAATCTGAGCTTAAGATCCAGTAAACACTTTGGACCTGGGTACATATCCTTTTCTATTTAACATATTCTATAAATTGCAGATAACATATCTTCTACCTCAAAGCTTCTTTTTGTTCAACTAGAAAGTTCCTACTCACTTTAATTCTCAATTTAAGAACTGCTTCTCTGTGAGATGTTCCCGAAAGTCCTAATTCACGGGAACAGGAACAGTTTCTTACTTAACCTTAATTCACTCAGCAACATGTGGCTGCCTCTGACAGGGCAGATGCTGTCCCTGAGAAATGAGGGAGAGCGAATCGGCCCTGGCTTACACCTTGGCCATTTTTCTGTATGTAGTTGGAATGAAGATAGCAACATCTTACAACTCTTCCCTATCCGGAATTCTTCATAGTAAAGTCTGAATATTTTAAGGCCCAGTTGCCCCTGGGATATCAAAGTCAAAAGCAAACATGCATGTGAACTATTCTTGACAGCTGAAAATGCCTGTTTAGAGACATTCAGATGAGAAAAATATTGAACAAATCATTCTCTCTGGAGTAAAGAATTTCTTTCTTACATTTCAGGCAATTATTTAGAAGAGTTCTAAACAGGTGGAGTTAATTTGAAGAAAGTCCTCCATCTCGTCACAAGCCATAGACTGTTTCCCCAAATTCTATTTATCTCCAGGTAAAAAACTTTCAAGTGCACGAATGCAGTGATTCAAGAACAGTGCACATGATAGCCGAGGAGATTTAAAAGAAGTTTGGGATGATCCACACAACACAGTGAACTTTCAGCTAATAAAACTTTTGCATAATAAAACTCTCAGACAGCCGGGCGGTGGTGGCGCACGCCTTTAATACCAGCAATCGGGAGGCAGAGGCAGGCGGATCTTTGTGAGTTCGAGGCCAGCCTGGTCTACAAGAAATAGTTTCAAGACAGAATCCAAAGCTACACAGAAACCCTCCCTCGAAAAACCAATAAATAAATAAATAAATAAATAAGTAAACAAACAAATGAATAAATAAAATAGAACTCTCAGACAAAATCAGTATTTTAGGACAAACACAAGACAATAAGAAATTAAATATTTATCAGGTTTTTTAAATAAGCTTTCCTGAGACTGGCATAAGGATAATAGTTTTATTAGTAGTATTTTTATTCATGCAACAAATAGTTAATGAATACTGATTCAATGACAGAAATTGTTTTAGGCATTGGGAATACATGAGACAGCAAACAGGATTCACTGACTTCAGTGGTGTTTGGGTAGAACTTGAGTTTTATTTAAGGAAAACAAATAATAAACAAAATGCCAGGAGATAATACAAAGTTGTGATAATTATAAAAAGCACTCTGGGTCAGCAGTTGCTGCACATGCGTCTACCTCTAACTTTGTCCTAGCTTTAGACTTATGAGCAAAAAGATTGATAGAGAATTCTTTCCTCTGGTCCAAAGCACTACTTTATGTCTCTCTACATCTGAATTATTACTGGATTGTCTTCCCTTTCCCTAAAACGTGAGTTTCTCTAGAGACAGACTGCATTTCTTTTATGTTTATATCTTCAATGCCAGTGATGTATGTTTCTTCTTTAAATAGACTATATTGGCTTATGAAAAATCATCCTCCTTCCAACTTTTCTATTTTCTTTCAAAATCTGGCACCTTCTGTTTTTTTTTTTCTACCACTTTTCTTCTGCCCAGACTTAAAACGACTGTTGCTACAGTACCATCCCCTTCTTTTACCAATTCTAAATTCTTCCCTCGGATTTTTGATGTCTCAAGTTATCTTCACAGTTTATTCCATTCTGCACTGTAGGGAACAGGATCTGTAGACACAGGAGGTTTTCAGATCGCTACGGCCTGAACGTCCTACTAACATCTCAACATCTCTATGCTTTTACTAATGTATTATTCTCTCCTTCACCAAATATTTATGATCTCAGTGAAGAGTACCATTGTGACTGAGGGAGGTATCTATATTTACTTTTTCCTCTTTTAACGTTTCTCCCTCATCTCTGTAAAAACACGAATTTAAACTTTTGTAGGTTCTACATCACTGATATATTTATAGTTTCTAGTTGCCTCTCCAAATCCTATTACAACCACTCAGTTTCATTCATCATCACATGATTTCTCAGGTGGTACCACAGTCTCTCATGGGCAAACATGCATGAACCACCTGCTATCTATCTAGGGAAAAAGATGTAGGAAGCTTTTGTCTCACTGGAGATCTAGGTCTGGAATATCTTCTCTTGTCTCTTTGCATGTGGTATAATCTTATTTGAAATTATTCATCCTTCTGTGGAGGGATGTGTCTAAATCCAAATCTGATTTATTGTATCCTTAAATTTAAGCTTCCATCATTTCCCACTCTTCTCAACAAAGGTCTTGCTTTTTAATGAGAAATACAAAAAAAAAAGAGTTGTTATGTTATGCACCTGCTTTCTGTTTCTAGAATGAATTCTTGCTCTAATCTCAAAAGCTGTATTTCAGTAGCAGAAAGACAAAAGTTTCTGAATTAAAATGTGTAACTTCTTACCTCCAGGCACTTGAATTTCTCAGGATATTAAGAAGTATCATCAAAATACATATACACATATATCATACTTCTGATAGCCCAAATATGTCCATGATTATTCCTATACAAAATTCACCATATCATAATTTCTTCCCTCTTGTAACACTGGACTGCCACCAGACCTCAGTCTACTAAGAGTACAACATCAAGAGTCTCTTGATCCATGACGGGGAAAAGAATATACATGGAGTCTTATGTATTACTTTTCCTAACCTAAAACCAGACTATGTAATGTAAATAATTCTCATGCCATAGATGTTGGATTTTAAAATAAACAGAGTCACAAGGAATTACATAGCACCCGGAATGATGCCTTTTCATCAGAAAGAGGGTGACACATTCTAGAACCCATCTCCTTTGCTTGGTTACCTTTGCAAATTTAGACTTTTTTTTTGGAATGGTGACATTATACAGTACATATCTACTCCAAGCTTTCTGTTTTAAACCAACGCTGCAACCTTTACTTGAATCTTATCTGTCTGGAGTTGCCAATGGCCACTCATATTCTACCTAAATCCCCTTCAGAAAGAGAATCTCAGTACCAGTTGTGGGAACTAAAAATCTATTCTAGGATTTTTTTTTCTCTATTGCATTGAACTAGAGAAAGTTCATTGAACTACATTGAAAGGAAAGAAGCATTGCTTAGTTCCCCTAATCATGTTTTGTTTTCTATCCTGTCCAAGAGGTCTGGTTACAGCAGTGACTTCCACATACAACAGGACTCTGGTTCCACATATGTGGGCACCGGAGATGCTGCTCATGCTGAAATTCAGTACATGTGACATCATAAGAAGAAAACATTTCCCCACCAAACATCAGAGACTGCTTATTTCCATTTCATATGCCTTCTCTGGCTGCACTCTTAATTTACATGAAATTTCTACACAACCAGACCATTTGTCTTTGCTATTCAGTCACTTCTCCAGAAGAATATGGGCATCTAAGCAGGTAGACACACTTAATATCTTGAGTCTGAATCCTAGAACCCATGTTCAAAAGAAAGAAGTAACACACAAATGCTGTCCTCTAACCCCACAAGCTTGCTGTGGCATATAAGCACTCTAGCACGCATGTGCCCACCTTTAGACACATACCACAAATGCACACACAGCATGTATACACAATGATGATAATGATAAGTGATTAAAAACCCTGAGACACTTGATGTCCTTCACTAATTTACATCAATAATGGATGGTACTGCTAAGAGGTGACGGCTTTACGTCACTGGGGGAATAAATGGTTGTGAGTATAGGACACTTTGGTTCTAGGGGAAAATTTACAGTGTCATTTTTGGAATAATATTTTACATGTTTAGATGTAAGAGCATAGATACTGCTGGTATCTGGGTGCAGTGTATTTCTTTGGGGGCATTTCTTTTGTTTGCTATTTAATTAATACAAATGCAAAGATTCTTCTCATCAAAAGTAACATTCTCAAATTCTGTGTGCATCTATTTTATAAAAATTGGACTAGATGGCCCTATAGAGCACCATGTTTCACATCAAAGCCTTCTTAGCAGTGATATTCAGAGATAGGAGACAGATTTGTCTCTGTCCCTGATGATGTGCTGAAGTGGTAAGAGCTCACTAAACCATGATCCCGGAGGGCCCACAGATGGATGGGGAGAAGTCACACATGCCAAAGCCCTCCATTAGCTGCTTCAATTAGCCCCACGATTATAGCAGTCACACCAAATTGTTGCCCATGATGACAGGGAACTTACTAGTGACTAAATGACATGTTTTCCATTTTGCTATGACAACCATGCTTATTCAGACAAGCTTGACCAAACCCTGAGATGCTGTGATGGTTGATGCAGTTAGACACTAGAAAGATGACTAATGAAGAGAGCATATTTCTCACAAAAATTATTTGTCAACATTATACAGCTAACACAAGTTATCAACACCTTCTTTAAGGACAAGTATCTAAATCATTTTTTAAATTATGGAAGTCTTTTTGCCTTAAAATATTGCAATACAGTTAACAGGAAAACACTACTGAGTGAATTTTAGGAAAAATTTTCAATTAAAATTATTATGATTATTTAGGGAATCAATAGCCAAATATGAATTTGCCAGATACTAATTTTAAGTCTCACTTCTTAAGACTTTCAAGTCCTTGGTTCTGTAACTCTATTCCTTTTATTTGTGTCTATAATACATGGTCTGCACACTAGAGAATAAAAACCTTAATAACCGTTAGAGCCATTATAGAGGATAATAATTGATGTGCCACTATTGTTGTCCAGTGTCAGGCTATAATCCGTCCACAGTTCTTAGATCTGACTTGCCATCAAACTCATATTGGGCCCCAGATCAACTATAGAAGCCCCACAGAGGAAGCTTGAATGTGTGTAGGTTGTCAAGTCTCCTTGGCAATTCAAAGACACAAGAATCGCTGTGATAGACTTACTTGTATCTCTAAGAATGATCATAATCAAGTAAAATAACAAATAAAGTTAATATCTGCAATAATAGCGTTACAGAGAAACAAAAGCCTTAGACACCTGTTACTATGGTTATAGCTATATAATATCTGACAGCGTAATTGTTCTGTATGCGCACTTCTGTTGAAAGTGTCAAATATGCTAAATTAAAATAGGGTTCTTTTCTATGTAAACTTCATTAAGCCCAATAATAAAATCATTCCCTAGGAAAGTACATTTTCAAAAACAATTATTTTCTCCTTTAATTGGCAAAGCACCATTGAGTGTTCCACCAGAAAAGTGCTGTTAATGGTGATAATAGTCAATATTTGCCAAGTCTGGACTCTGTGCGGTTACAGAATGAAGCACCTGTGTGCACATTTCTCCAGACCTCACAACAGTCGTGAGGTTGGGTGCATTTTATCTCCATGTCAGAGGGGAAGAGTTGAGGATTTGGGAGATTAAGAAATTTTCCTAAGGTCACACAACACCAAGAGGAAGAGTCAGGCTAAGCCCCATACTATGATAGAGGGATGCTCTGGGCTAGTTTATATCGTACTGGAACATGAATTTATGGCAGGACGAATACAAGACAAACGGCCTCGTTCACTTCCAGAAAGAGGGTAAACAAAGGGATGATTATCCCTCTCTTCCAGAAGCTACCTTTCAGGGTTGTCAGTTCATAAATATCTCTGTAGTTCACTGAAAGTTTAAAATTCTGTGTTATGAAAGTAATACCATCAAAATAAGCATTATAGTTGATGTATAGTGTTGGTATCAAAATAACTGTCTTAAATTTAATAAGCTACTCTTAAACCACCAGAATTTTCACAGTTGAAAGCTGAAATCTGGAAATCAAGATGGCTGCTCTTTGGGCAAGCCACCCAAATCACACGTGTTTGTATACCACGACAGTTAGTAAAGATGACCGAGGAAGAGAATCTGAAAATTGAATGGTCTTTTCCTTTATCCTTGAAACAGTAAAAATTTTGGATAAAAATCAATGAATAGACTCAGAGCTGTTTCACCTATTGTGGAATACTACTCATCCATCAAGACTTTTGTTTGATTGTTTTTCATTTAAAACCCTCAAATTTGGAAGTAAATGCAAACATGGTCCTCTCTTTAATTTTACATTTGTTAGCAAATATGTGAGACTTTATTATTCCTGATTTGGTTTCCTTTAGGAAAGAATCTTGTAATTTCACAAGTTTGTCATAAGCAAGGCAAAGCAAAAACAAAACAAACAAAAAACAGAGTATTCTATAGGGGATAAGAAACTACAGGCTCGAAAGTCAGATGAGCGTATGTTTGAATCCTACTTCTTCTGTCTGAGATGCCATGTGAGGCTGGGTGAGTTGGGTTAATTTGTTTTCTGCATGTAAAGCAAAAATGAGAGTATTTGAATCATTAGTTGTTTGGTAGAATATGATGGAGGCAAAAATAAAGTATCATTTGTATTAATTCAAAATGTGCTATTTTCAATCTCAATTTTTCATTGTACATTTAAGTAAATTTTCTAAAAGTTGTGTTAATTTTATTTTGTGAATACGAATGTTATTCTTAGTTTTACAGCAATGTAGTAATTTAAATTAAGAAACATTTCTAAGTTAGGTTGTAAACAGAGATATTTCATTTCACTTTCTGCCTCTATTTTTCTAGATATTGAAGTTTCTGGCCAACCAAGGCTACAGGTAAATCATTAAAACCTTATAGTTCAAGGAGAGAAAGAAGGAAAGCATATTTTTGTTTATTATTATTAACTAGTAATAAAATGTCAGTAACATACCATATCTACTGAAGCATTGGTGTCCATAAAAGTCTAATTGGGTTTATCTTCTTGTTTTGGTAAAGAATCAAATGAAAGCAATGATTTGTGTTTAGAAACATGATTAGAATTCTGATAAAAAAAATCTGTCATTCATATGTTCAAATAAACTACTATTGTCTACTCAAGGATGGAATCAGCCTAGAGCCTGCTAGTGGAGGAATAGATGGAGAAAATTTTCTGAATACATGCAACTATGTATTATTCTGCCACAAAGACGAGTGAAATTATGTCATTTGCAGGAAAATAAATAGGACTAGAAATCATTGTGTTGATGAAATAAGACAGTTTTCATAAAGAAAGATACTGTTTGTTTTCTTCTCAGATATGGAGTCTAGATTTAAAGGAAAATGACTAGAAAGAGCCATAACAACCAGCAGCAAGTTGAGAGTAGGTACAGTTGGGTTGGTAGCGAGTATGTTCAAAGTACTTTATGTGCACGAGAAAGGTAATGTTATAAAGACGCATATTCCAACAATAACACGTGGGCTCTATATGAAGAGTAAAATTGAAAACAAAAATACCATTGTTACCACAGACTTGGAGTATTTACAGAAGAGAGGGCAATTCTTTGCCAGTGCCTTTAAGTGAATGAATTAAGAAAATGAGAGCATACACAGAATGAGGTGCTTCTTCCCGCCTGCATAGTTAGCTGGTATATGACAGCACTGCATTGAAAAACCCAGCAAATGCCTGGTTGGGGCTTACGATAGTACACTGCCCTAGGTTGGATGAAACTGCCCAGAGTCTGCACTCTAAAGGGAAGACTCTCAGAAGACCAGCTGCTATGGCTTCGTCTTTTGGAAGCAAGGACAATTGCATTGTATAGTAGAAATCTGTGTACAGAAATGATTCAAGTTATACAAATAATCCTTAGCATAAACAAAAGGAACATTCTTAAGAATCTAGATATTTTTCTTGTTTTCTTATTCTATGATATACTGCTCTAAAGTAGTTTTTTTTATTAAAAAAATAGAATAGTTTATACCACAAACTTACAAGCTGAAAGTGAGCTGTCATTCAGACTGTTGCTCATGAAGATGATTGTTCATTTATCCTTTCCATGAAGGATGACTCAAAACCTTTCCATGACTCCTCTACTAAAATCAGCCTCCAGGTCTGTCCATGGGTCTCACAAGAGAAAAAAAAATGATCTCATTTTTGTTCCCCTTGGATTTTTCTCTCCTCATCCACTTTGCTCTCCCACCTTGTTTACTGAACTTCACTCTGAATGAGTTTAGGTTGTTCCAAAAACCAATTCACTTTGAAAAGATGGAGAAGTCCTCCACCCCCACTAAAATTCTTCCAAAATTGCTGCAGTACCACTTAGATGAGTAAATTCCGAAGATGACTAACGGGAAGGTGTCAGTAGACCAAAAGTGTGTGAGTTCTGTCTTGCTCGTTTAAGCAGAAAACAAGCCATACAGATAATTCTGTCGCTTCCCTACCTCTTGAGCTGCTGGATCCATCTACACTTGCAAAGAAGGCAGACCTGGACCACACTGACTGATCTTTAGCTCAGAGGCAACTCTCAGTCAGTGTGCGTTCCTCTGGGCAGGAGGCATTTTGAACATAAGAAGATGTTTTCCACCGTCACAATTTGGGGAAAGGGGCTTCTAGAATCTGGTGCCTTGAAGCCACAGATGTTAGAAGCTCCTTCCATCCACAAGACACTTCCCACAAGAAATGACATTGTCCAAAATAATTTTGCAGAGGCTCAGAGACCCTGATCTAAGCTGAGAATTCTGCTGCCCAATCTTTTAATATCATTAACTAGGTCGATGCTCATGTTAGCATACCCTTGTGTTTCCATAAGCATAAATGTGTACAAAGATTTTTCTCTGATATTGAAGGAGCAGCTCCCCCCCCCCCCCCCCCGCATGGTACTCTTTGGCCACTTAGAATGTCTCCTTGCCTGAGGCGCCTTTATCAAAGAATACTAAATCATCAAAGAGGTTGCCTGGAGATGTACTTGACATCGTAAATGTCTAATTGGCAGGAAAACCAAAGCAACTAAACATGTGTGTGCTTCTGAGGGAGAGGTGCTGTCCCCATCCCATGTTATTAGATCTCACAGAACCCTGACCGGAGGAGCAGGGACTGCCAGCAAGTCTTCGCTTTTGCCAAGTATTTGTAAAATTGTCCCTTCTCACAGCAAAACTGGAAACGGGGGAGAAAACTGGTACAGAGGCCAACCACACTTGTCAAAAGTTGCTTCTTAGCTATCTTTCAGAGGTCCCAATAGTGACTTCCTGGCTGTCAAGTTAATTCAATAGGAATTGATTCCACTTGCTGTGAGTCGTTAACAACCAAGAATACATTTTAGCAGAAACGATGTAAAAAGAATGGCTTGTCTAAAAGCATATTTTTTTCCCATCTCAGATTACTACAACATAATGTTATCAAATTTTCAAGGAATTTACAGAACTTTGAGGTTGAAAACCTTGCACAATGACTTTGCCTTTGCCTCCCTTCTGTCGACTGTCACCAATAAGCACAAGAAGCATTGCGTGTCTGAATGGAGCTTTCCGATCTTCATGCACATCCTGCTTGTTGGCATAGTTTGCAACGTTTTACCTGGAAATGTTTGCAAAACAAGACTCAAATTTTTGTTGTTTTTCTTTGAAGCACAGGGGGAAAAGTGTGTGTGTGAGTGTTATGCATGTGCATGTTTGTGTATCTGTGCAAATATGTATACACATGAGTACACACATGAATCTAAATGTGGATGGCCAGAGGTTCACATTTAGCGTCTTTCTTTATCACCCCCCAGCTTATATTTTAGATGTCTTTCTTGGAGCTTAGTCCTGTGTTGGGACTAATGAGTCCTGGCCTTCAGTTGTTCTTCCCTCCTAGAACCTTCTAATTGAAGTTACTAGAAGCTGATCCTAGCTTAGAGGATCAGAGGATGGGATTTTCACCTGTTGGCCATTGACTGCAGTGTATTTAGGCCTACATGGTGCTAGTAAAGAGGGGCTTCTGGTACCAGTGTTTAAAGGTCTGTGTGTGGGTCTGTCTCCGCGAGTGTTTTCTCAACCTCCAGCCCCTTGCCTGAAGCTCGCGAACTGGGGTCTAGCGCATAGAGCGCAGACCGGGGCCCCGTTGCCCAGCAGTCCTGCAGCTTGACTGGTCAGCAAACTTTCCAGGATCCTCCTATGTCCACCTCCACAGCACTGGGGCTATAGCTGTGTGCCACATCACATTGAGGTTTTTATGATTGTTCCAGGGACTTGAATTCAACAACTCTGTCCTATGAACCATCTCTCCAGCCCATAAAAGGATATTTTAAATGCCATTTCTGGTGGTCAATGATTGGTTAACAACATTTAAGAAGAGAAATACTTCATATTAAATATTGAAATATTTAAGAGCAAAAATCAGGATGTTTTAAAGAAAGAAAAATGGCAGGAAAGGTCCAAATATAATTATTCTGAGATGTGGAGAACTCACTTCTGTCATCTGTCCTTTCAGTTCCTACAGAATTGTTATCTATAGGTTACAATTTTAGTAGTTAGCTGCAAACTATGTCTTGTGCTGTTCTATAAATGTGTCTTTTATATAAACTCACATATCAAAGACATTGTCCTATAAAACAAGGACAAAGCTCCCTTCTCTCTCCTACAAGTGCAGAGTACATCCTTAACATTGTCCTGTTTGCTGGGTAGTCAGCGTAATACATGTGCAGATGCTTCTCTCTGTCCTTAGACATCCTGAGGCATCCAGGCGAGCCACTCTGGGATACTCTGAAAATGAGAAATCATAATTCTCAAAGTAATAGCATGAATACCACCTTAGTCACCAAGTGACTGCATCTCTTTCTCCACCCCCTTGTCCCCCCCTAGATGAGTTCTGTCTAGATTTTTAAAGAGGAGTCATAGGCAGAGAAGATGCTGAAAATAACAGAGAAATGAACTACACAGTGTTGAGAGCAAAATATAACTTTCATAATTACTTCCTTCTACTCCCAACCAAATACCTCTGGGAATCTTACTAAACGAAAAGCTACTATTTAGAGCAAGATCAAAGATGAGTGCATCTTCTAGGACATGGATACAGTAGGAGAGAAGGTGCAGGCACACTTTTAGGAGCTAGTTGTCTCTGTCTTCAACTGGGAGACAGAGCCACAGTGCCTGAGAAATTTGTCTTCTCTTCATGAGCAGCAGCAGAAAAAAAAAAAACGCAATTGTATATGTATTGAAAAAAGGGAGATTTAATGCTTATTTTCATTACTTCTTTCACCCTCTTAATATGCTTCACACACACACACACGCACACACACACACGCGCGCATTTAGACTACCCTGTGTGAGTAGGAATAGAGAATGGCATACCATTAAAAGAACTATTTTTTTTTTCCCACACACTTTGTGCGATGGAAATATCAAAATGTTACTGCTCATTCTCCAAACCCTTAAAGAGTTTCTTCAGCCTGAAGAAATAGTAGTTTTCAGTTCCATCTTATTTGGGGGCTACTTGCCTATGGTGAAGTGTTGAAGAGTAAGCATACAACTACAGTAAATTGTGTGTGTGCTGGCACGCAAAAGCCTCCTGTCAAATAAAACCAGATCGAAATGTCTGTGGCAGTCTACTGTTCCTGAATGGCAACAGACTCAAATTCCTTATACAACCCTTTTACCAAATATAACATGATTAATAAATAACCCTAGAGGAAGAAATTGGGTTTAACCTGAAGCAAAGAGCCAGCCTCTGGCTCTTATCTCTACCTCAGTCCGAAATGGCGATCTTCCCTTCAGGAATCTCAGAATGAGACTGTGTTTGAGAGCTGTCTCCTCCTGTCTTATAATCGTCTCTAGGGCTGGGATTAAAGGTGTGCACCACTACTGCCTGGTTGTGGTAAACTAGGGTGGCTACTGGGATTAAAAGTGTGTGTCACCACTGTCTCATATGTAAGGCTGACCAGGGCGGCTGTTTTACTCTCGAAACTTCAGGCAAGCTTTATTTATTAAAATAGAAATGAAATGTTATTACAATGGCCAACCAGTAAGCGTGGGACAGGAATAAAATGAACTCATCAGGCCACTGAGAAAGAGTGCTTTCATGTCTCATAAATTTCCATATTTTTTTGCAGACAACGAATTTATATTCAACTAAGAAATCCCACCAGGTTGCTATGATTCTGTTCATTATAAGCTACATATTATAAGTGTCTTATTTGAATTAAAAAAACAACCTGAAGAAGATTCTGCAAAAATAAACCACAAAATGGAAAGATCTGTGTTCCTAAATGACTCTTGATAGTATTATATGTAATTTATTTTCTTGCCTGCAATATTTTCAAGTCTCAGCTAAATAGTATAGGCAACGTCTTTCCAGTTTGGCATTCAGACAACAAGTGGTCACACAGTGAACCCAGTGGCATCCTGTCTGGATCTCACACTCATTTCCAAAGGGCAACGTGTGCTTTTAGCATTTGCTAATGAAATCACACATTTTGGTCTTGCTGCCACCCACTGCTCTTCTCAGACAGGATGTCACAACCTCTGTAACAACCTGGAAGCTGTTCTGCTTTTAACAGCTGAGACCACAGGGAAGTGAGTGGTGAGGGGGTAGGAGGAAAAATATCTTAAAGCAAAAATTCAAGCTCTGCTTCTGATTTTTTTTTAAAAAAAATCAATTGCGGCAAGCAACTCCCCAGCTATTCTTGTCTCATTATTTTTTGTACTTTAAAATAAGTTCCTCAACAATAGGCGCAACCACAGACAGAACAAATGCAGAAAATCTGTGCTTTGATCAATGAAGCTGAATATTAAAGCCTGTTAGACAACTTGTGCGGAATTTTCTTCTAAAAATCCCCTCAGCTTTGATACTTTGGTAAATTGCTCATATTCCCAGCTTTTAATTACTGTTGCTATATTGACGTTATTGTAGAAGATGGTATGTTCTCAGCTGAATTGGTGATCTAAAAGCTGAGCTGTCCTTGCCTGGAGTGCTATTAGCAAGTTGCAAGCATCTGTGATACTTTGCCATGTGGGGATGCTGAGAGCAGCTCCTAATTGTCTCATCTTTTGGCAACAGGATTTGGCCCATTTCGCCTCAAGCAACTAAACACTTAGACTTTCAAAAGTAGATCAGTCTCTCAGAGTTGTGTGTATGAAGAACACACAATGTATCCGCATATGGCAAGGCATCCATTCACCTCCTAACATTTCCTTGTATCTGGCATAAAGGTTGGCAAAAAACTGGGGTTCACTTATGACAGTGTGTAGGTGCCTCATCAGCATGAATCACCCCGGTCTCATAAACACATGATGCGGTTCCTTTCCATTTTCTGCCTCTTTGTGGCCTGCAAGAGCTGAAAGACCTTGAAGTTGGAATATTGAACTCCACAGGTCAGAAAGGTCTCTAGCTAATTCAGCTTCCAATCTCCACCGGCCGAGAATCCTTACACTTCCTCAAAACCAATCCCCACGGTTGTCCAATGAGTAGCAATAGACTTTAGATCCCAGAGGGAGTAAAATTGAATCTCAGTGTGGCTCAAGGTGAAGAGCGTGTGTTTTTAGTAGTCTGGGGTATAATTAACTCCGATTCTCATTATCAGGGTGGGCTAGGATTTGGGAATAGATATGGCCGGAGTTGTTTCAAGCCAAAAAAAGTGCAGCAAAGACAAAGTCTACAGGAAACCTCCCTCGTCATAAAGCTTCCAGGCTGCATGAAAATGGCAGAAGCAGCAAAACAGTAGCCACCAGCAGCAGGGAAGTGGCTCACATAGGTCATATTACCCTCTTTTTGTACACAAACAGTATTTTGGAATACTCTGGGATCATGAACAAGGAAGGCTTTTCTACTCTATTTAAGAACAAAACCAAGGTCTCTGTGCCCTAAACAACTGAATAGCTAGCTCTCTTGACCAAAATAAGTGACTATGATTTTATTAGCAGTAAGCTTCATTTTATTCTGCTTTACAGATAAAGCTTATTGAGATGACCAGTTATGGAACTGTCCTTGCTTTCTAACAGCACCGATCTAGAGAGAGCCTGTATTTTCTTAAACCTTCCCCAGCATTGCCCACCCTAAGCCCCCCATTCTGTAATTCCCTCCGTGGATGCCTCAAGGTCCCTCTTTTGGCATGCTCCCACTCACTGCAACAAGTAGACAAACCCAGCATGCCCAGCGATTCATTGAAACTGAGAAATCTTCTCCAAAGGGGTAATTACAGAACTCTTCTGCCCTTTCACACTACAGCTTACGTTTTAGTTCTTGCTAGAATGTGCTTGTCACACCTTGACTGAATTTTCAATTGAATGGGCCTGTGACCCACTTTAGGAGTACTGGCTACATAGAGTAGAAAGGAAGAGCTGTCCTAAAAACCTGAAGGCCTCGTCTTCATGGCTCAGAATGTGACCTGTGAGGACCAGAGATCTGATTTTCTTGAATCAGATATACCTTGCTTTCTACCAGTAATAAGTCCAAAATAAATCAAATAAAAGCCCAAATAAATCCCCCTAACACCTTACTTGCAGAGTGAAGTACCCAACAGATGTACTGCAATCTACTTGATGAAGTATCTGTGCTCCCTGGACACTAACCTTCTTTATTCTCTCCGTTCTCCCGTCTACCTGCTTCCTCTCAGTGTTCTGTGATATCTATGTATCTCTATAGCTAAGCTATTTGTATCTATTTATAGAAAGAATTATGATTATATACTAGGCTAGTTCCTTTTCCGTGTTAAGCTCACTTGCCCCAGAAATTCCACATAAGAGAAATGGAATCTGGCAAGAATTACTAAAGCACGCAACTCTCCATCACATGACATATCCTCTCTTTCCATCTCCGTAACCCTCTCTCATATCCACAAACACACCCTTAATATAAATGGAAAGGATCTGACTTCCCAAGAGCTTAGAATCCCTTCCAGTCTTTGACACTGCTGACGCGGACAATGAAAGGTGTCTATGTTTGCTTGCATGTTATCAGCTGAATGGAAGAGAGAGATGTTTAATGAATGCTCTGATTTCAAAATGTCTTAGGTTAAAGTTGTTAAATCGAAGAGATTTGCAGAAAACATGTCTTCCATATTACAGCAAGATCCATGCTGAAGTTACTGTATGTCACAGAGTCTTACGGTAAAGACGCTTATTAACAACAACAGCAAATTTCTTTCCCCCTTTCCTCCTCCTCATCCCACTTCCTTCTCAGCATATTGGTTGAAATCGTCCTAGGGGACAAGTGGGATGCAAAGAGCCATAATACTAATTGATGTAGTGGAAATACTGAACTTGAAAATTATTGAGCTCCTGGAACGAGAGGAAATGTGATTTCTAGCAGAGGGGAACAAAGATTCCTCAGAGGAATCGTTGTTTAAGGCTTATATCTTCATAATAACCCTGGGATCAAGCATAAGGTCCTACTTTTGAGAGACATAGGAGAGATAGTGCCAACGGGAATGAAATCACTTGTAGGCATCTGAGCGAAAGACTCAACAACCAGGAACTTGTATTTGGATCTTTTGAATAAAGGGACTATGACCAGCTTATGAGCACTACCTGAGTCTACAGAGGAGGATCATCGCGGATGTAGAGACTGGCTCTTCCCAGACTTGGTAAGCTAAAGTACACCCATGAGCAACACTACTCAGAGTGAATATGTTATGCAGGCTCACTGGAGTCTTAAAAGTGACAATCTTTGAGTTACAGACTGTTGAATCAGTCTCTGAGGGAGGCATTCACAAATTTGCATTTTAACAATGTCACTATAAACATGTTCCATATTGCCAAGCTCTGAGCTGGGGATGGATTGCTTTCTGGAACTTCCTTTTGATTTCTCCACTAGAATCCTTTCACACCGGTTCACAAAAGCTGGCATCTGAATTGAACACAACTCGGCCTTCAGTGACAAAGTAATTTTTCTGACCTTCAATTTCTTAGGCTATAATTGGTACTAATAATGTGATACTAACAATATTTCATATAGGAAACGAATCATCAATGCCTTTCCATGATGCCACTAATGTTCTTGTTCCTCAGACATACGTAACCAAGGAGACACCATTGTTCTTCCGGTGAACAGAAAATCTATTACTAGTTGCCCTACTAATCTGCTGACCTATCCGATGGCAAGTCCTGGATGGGGGTAGTGACAACAGGTGGCTCTTCACGTAGTTAGCACTGCCTCATGCCACTTTGCAGCTAACTTGGAAACATTCTCATACTCAGCCTCTTGGTAAAGCTTTTCTTGGCTCCCAAATGCTGCTATGATGTCTGCTATTGGAGCTGAATAGCTTCCAGACAATAAACTGTAAATAGAACAGCAGGAGGCTCACAAGCTTGACTGTATTCCCACTGGACAAGAAAGACGAGTTGACTAGCTTCCTAACACAGACCCAGAGAGCTCAGAGAAGATAGGCTCAGCAAACATTGATGCTCCAGCCCTCAGGCTCCATGATGAGTCTGATGCCACAGGCATCAGTGATCCAGGGCATAATATTAATTGCAGACTGACAACCAGCTTATGCATTCCTGGTGCTTTCTGTGCCATGATGCTCTCTGGCTTTCCTTGGACTTTATATTCCTCCTCTGACCACCATACTTCCACTACTGCCTATTGCTTCTATCACCTTGCACTTCAGTATCCATGTGGGTCTCAACTTTCTTACTAAATCAGAAGGGGCCAAATGGTAAATGGATACAAGGCAGGAAGGACTGAACTTAGCCATCTCTGAGTTTCCTTCCCCTTTGGTTGTTCTTTATCAGTGATCTCCAGGAGCCCCATGCCGGAATCCTATTTCACTCACTTCAGACCTCCTCTCCTCATGACTTTGCCCACCCCGTCTTTTGAATGCTCTACCTTCTCCTGCATTTGCTTCCTTGTATAAACACACAATGTATTAACAGACACCAAGTTATGTCCTTTCAAAGGGCCAAGGCAGTTTCTTTATTAACCAATGAAAGTAACACATAGACAGATGACCCCCCTCCATCAGTGGGGATTTGCAAGAATAAGGATGGAGATGAAGGTGAAATAGACCCATATAATAACCCTAATTTATTAATTATAGAATTATTCAGAACTTGATTATTTTTGCTTTCTATTTATGGGGTTGTCCTGCCTGCATGGTTTGTATTTATAAGCTTGGCCTGCCTGCATGTGTGTGTAGATGAGCACCATGTGCATGCAGTGCCCACCGAGATCAGGGAAGGATACCAGGATCCCTGGGAACTAGAGTTTGAGAGAGTTGTCACTTACTGTGAGTGCTAAGAATCAAACTCAAGTTCTCTGAAAAAGCAGCCAGTTTTTTAAACAGCTAAGTCATCTCTCATGCCATAATTTTGGGGAATTATGAAAATTTTTGAGTTACATACTAAAGACTTGTCTCAAATTTTTATTCCTAATAGATTCACTATTACCTACTTCCTATTTCCTTTATTTCCCTTCTTCTTTCTTTTGCCTTTAAGTTTTGTTTTCCTTGTGTTCTTTTTTCTTGTTGTTTTTTAGATTGAGTTTTCAATATTCAGCCCAGGCTGGCCAAAGATTAATGATATGCTTCCTCTGCCTTCTAAATACTGTGATTATAACTAAGTATTTCAGTATCCATCAACTAATACCTGGGTTGGGAGACATAAGGAGCGAATGGACTTGATTCATGTGGAGCATACAGCACAGTCCCTGGCACATTACAGCAGCTGGGTAGCTGCAATTGCCTTCCCCATGTTTGCCCAGCTGGCTAATAGGGTATATACAACAGCAACATGGATTTTCTACAACACAGGTAGGGAGATGACTGTCGCCTGGGATTTAGTAGTCAGAGCTGGCCCATTGTATATCTCTATGGGATGCGTGTTCACCTAGAATGATGCTATGAGGGTTTCCCAGGATTCCAAGGGGCAGCATTGCCTGTAGAACTGAAGTCACTGTGTTAACATGTCTTAGATTTCTCTTTCCAACACTTACTGTTTCAACCTTGGAACTGCTGCGGGTGAGTGTAGCTTCAGTTTTCCCTTTCCTCAGCCAACCTACATATTGGAGTTATTTTTATCCCCAAGGTTCAGTTCTGATCTGACCATTCAATTTCTTTTTAATACAGCACTGATTAAACTTAGTCATAAAATCTTCCCTTCAGTTTCTCAATAACTATCTTTCATGTTCTTTGTTTTCCACCTTGTTGTCGGTTTATTTTTCCCATAAATTTTATTGATGTGTGAAGGCTAATTAACACATTCATTTTATCTGCAAACTTTCCCCAAGATGACCTTAGTGCTCCTCACAGTGACTACATTTTAGAGAGATTTTACTTTGACAATTGATCTTTGACATCCTAATTCTTAGAGCATTAGAAAATTTGCAATTGCAAACTATTTCTCTCCCTTCTTAAGATGGAATTTTCTCTTTGTCTTCTACCAGTACATTCTCAAACTTTGTTTCTCAAGGACCTGAGCCATTTTCTTGAAATACAATACTCAAGCGCCCCTATTTCCTCCATCTCTATGTAAGTCTAAGAATCTAACTCCCCTGAGCAACTATTAGCAAACTTAGACAATCCAATAATAGTCAGTAAACTATTCCTTTATGTTTCATGTTCCATTGAGATCACTCTTTGGTGAACAACTCTATCTTTGATGCCAAGCTGTTCTGTGCCTATACCTAGTGCTTCCTACTTCTGTAGCCTGGGTAGCTACCCCCTAAATTTGTCTTTGCTTGTCACAATGGCATCCTGTCTTTAAAACCAATCAAAACATTTCCAGGCACTAGGCATCATTCCTGTAAGTCTATACATTTTTGATCTTTAGTTCTCTTACCACTATTATGCAATTTGTACTTAACTTATACATATTTGATTTCAAACTTACTTGATATATGATGTAACAATGGTATCTCACAAATTTTAACAGACCTCACACCACTTAATATACCTCATTCTTCAGAACCCTCAATAGACAAATGCTGAATTGGATCTAGTCCACTTGAATATATTGCCAAGTTTGGCTTGGATACTACCATTCAATGGAATCCAAACAAACTTGCAGTTAAATTTTAGAGCTTTACAATAGCAGGGAGATAACAGTGTGGTGGCTTTAAGACTCTCTACTGCCACACGCTTGAAATATAGTGTTCAGAGCAGAATATGAATGCAAACAGGAATTAATAAACACAGCAACTTGGGCTTACGTTTTGGGTCTACACTTCTTGGCTATGCTATGAGGTGAAGTTGGTTAAGGCTTTTAATACTTTGTTCTTGCATTTTTTTTAAAATGGGATAGCAATATGCCAGCATCTGAAAGATTTTATGAATGTCAAGTCAACTAATACAGGTAAAACAGTTTACTCTAATACCCAATAGAGGTCACCTTAAGACAACTGACAATAGCAGGGCATGATTATTATAATCATACAGTGTATTGGACAATATTAATTTACTTACAGAGAGATACATTGTCTCCTAAAATCTGACAAGTGATACTTGCTTTTAAAAAAGAAAAAAAAAACAAAAAGCAGTAATTTAATAAACTTCCACATATCAGGAAAGGAATCGACTCAAGATGTACACCTTCTTTTTAAGAATGTGTGAATTTCGTGGGGGTGAGGTGTAAAAGCTGGTATTTGGAAAATACATTAAAAATAGGTCTTTAAGAAATCAAAATCTGTGTCTTTCGGCATTGCAGAAGTGCAGAAAACACATGTGTAGTTTTTAGGACTGAGGGTCAGACTGAAAGCTGAGGTCCTCGGGTCCTGGCTGGGTTTAGTTTCCCTGAAAGTCACCCAGAGTTTCAGCCACCAGCTTCTCTGCGCACACATGCTTGAGATTTCATTAACCAAGCTATTAGAAAAGATTGCTGTAGAGGAAAAAGAAAGCTCGTCTAAGTCAGGATTCAGTTCAAACTTCAAAGTTTCGGGTGTGTGTTGGGAGTAGTGAGCCCCCAGATCCTGAATTTCTTGTAATTCCCTGATCTGAGTGCCTACAGCTGCTCTGAGCATGAGACTTTCAGGAGTTCCTGATGGCAGGAGAGTGGTTTCTGGTGGGTTTGGCTGGGGCGTGGCTATCTCTGTATAATCTGCCCCTGAACACAATAAAGGGGGCTTTTTTGGGGAATTCAAGGATGACCCGTGTTGCTGTCTCTGTATGTGTGTATCTGTGTATTTTAACCTCCAGCCCCCTTGCCCGAAGCTCGCGAACTGGGTGCCAGTGCACAGAGTGCAGACATGGGGGCGCTGTGCACGGCAGGTGTGGATTCTTGAGTCCCATGGCTGATGATTGCATGGTGATTTTGGTTTGGATCTTAGAAAAGTTCATCGTATCTTTTGGTTCTAACATGGAACTTCTAGGGTGAACAGCCATGGCACAATGGAGTAGGTGAAAAACATCAGTCTATTTTTATGCTTCTTCACTTGATCTGAAGAAATGGCAACAAAAACGACCCTTCGCTCCCTCTTTTAGAGGGAGGCAAGTAACTTCTGCTGGCCACGAATCAAGGCCAGAAAGGAGCATTTTCCAGAAAGCTAGAAGGTCCTTCTCCTGCCTCAAAGGTAACAAAGCAAAAACTCGGGTTTCACATTAACACCGCATTCAATCCAGCAATGCAAAGGTAAAATGCAGGTGACTCTAGTATGTACAAGATGAAGCTCAGCTGGAGAATGCTTGTAACACTAGTATGGTGGCCAGGTTACAAGGCCGACGGATCTGTAAACCAGTGCAAGTCACTTGTATGATCTTAGAGGGCAAAATTTCATTCTACCTAGAGGATCCTTTTTTTAAAATTAAATACCTTTTTTCTTTTCTTTATTCTTTTGAAGCAAAGTTAGAATCCACTAAAGTTTTAATTTTGATTTAATTAAGGCAGAGAAGGGCTTGAGCAAATGCCACTCAAGGCTGGGTAAAGACCTCAAAAAGAACAAGTCACACCTCTAGGATCTTCCTATCTCCCTTTCTGCCTTTTCCCATGCTTATCTTTCTCTTTTTTGGTGCTATTGTTCTACTATTCCAAATATGTAAGCCTCAAGCAAGTGAGATATACTGAGTTAGAACAGATGGTTGAAGACAGTTCTTCACAATTAATTTCATGGGCTCTTAGTAAATATTATCTCAAAAAAGTGTTTGGAAAACACTAGGAGTAAATCAAAACAGGATTCTTTAATAAAATATTTGTAGGTGTCCTTTATATGGTAATGTGCACTGTGACTCTTGGGAGAACTGTGCAAAATACAGTTTTCAGTACTTTTCTAACATTTGATATTTTTGTCTCTACAAGTCCTCCTTTATAGTAGCATACCAGAGCATAGATAGCCAGAAAGCAGTTTAAGTATGACTTAGAAGCATCCAAAGTACATCAAATGCTATAGAAAGGTAAATGAAAGCCATTCACTCTGAGTATGTCCTTTGTGGGTTTTTCAAAGACTGCTTTTCTACCTGGGAAACCATGGAATGGCTCTTGATCAAAAGGCAAACGGTCTTGTAGTATAGGTAAATGTTTTCCTAAATAGAGAATTGAATATTGAAACAGGTGTGCTCTTATAAACTTAAAGAGATCATAGGGAGATTTATGCCATCCTAAAATATAAAAGTTAAAGATACAGTTTCTTTCTGCTAAGATGGAGGCAGAATGACAAAAAAAAATGATATCAGTTTAGCCTGGGGATTTCTCTGTTTATTCACTATTTCCAGTGGGATGCCAGGGTTTCATCAAAACATAGAGACCTTATGGGATACAATTTCTAAAATAGCACATTTTTGTATGTACATGAATCCCTTGCTTGCTAATTTGGTGAGAGGTCAAGTAGTCATTTGTCAGATCAGCTAGTCTTTGTGGAAAGTAGTGCTATTAGATGAAAATCTTTCTTGATTGGGGATATTTTGATGGAACTAAGTGAGTTTAGCCTTAATCATCTGGGAGAAGGATGTGGGCGCTCAAAGGCAGAGTGGAAGCAAAGGAAAGTAGTGAGAAGAGGATGGGTGGGTGGAAGAGTGGATTCCCCCAGAGGGTGTTTGGCTAAGATACCAAGTCATATACAAGTCGTGAGAGGAGCTATCTCAGGGGAAGTCTTAAAATTACAGACAAAACGCTGAACTTACTTTTCCAATTATGTGCATTAAATTGATTATGCAATTTCTCTTAGATCCATAGATCTTCAGTAATATCTAAAAATCATGGAAGACACCGAGCCTAGAGCAATGGAATGCATGCACAGATCATGTGGGATCACCGGTGTCTCAGGCACTGAAGCAGTAGTTAGGGCTCAAGTTTTAAGAGAAGAAAGGTAGACATTATAGGAAACGGCATGGAAGAGATTTCAGTGCTGTAGGAATAAAATGGATGCTTTGCAATGGCATTGAAATCTCAAAGTATGTGGAGATCCCAGCTAGTATGTGATCAACAGAAGAAAGTTATGATTCTGTAAGGAAGACTATTTTATTCTGGTGATCTTTGCCTTTCCCTATCCATAAGTGACAATAGCTCCTAATGAGTTGGCTTTTAATTAATACTCAATTGGCTACATCTATTTGCATACTTTAAATGGCTTTTAAACTTAACATGACTTGCTGGGTGGTGGTGGCGCACGCCTTTAATCCCAGCACTCGGGAGGCAGAGGCAGGTGGATTTCTGTGAGTTCGAGGCCAGCCTGGTCTACAAGAGCTAGTTCCAGGACAGATTCCAAAGCTACAAGAGAAATCCTGTCTTGAAAAACTAAAAACAAAACAAACTTAGCATGACTCTAACTACATAGTCTCCTTTTACTACCCTCGACTGCTTTTAGTCTCTGCTTTGGTAGATGGTCCTTCATTCTGTTTGTCAATCAAAAACCTCATCCTTTCTTCTCTCAATCTTAGCACAGAGCTAACCAGTCACTCTATGATCTTATCCTTTATTACACAACATCCTCTTTCAAGTTCTCCTTACTTCCTCTCTTAGCTTACTAAAAGTGGTCTAAGCTGCTTACCCACTTACCCTCATTCTGTCTTGCAGTCTGCATCAATTATTATCTAAAAGGTACTTGTGATCACTTGACTGCCAGACATCAACAGCTAGCTCTCTACCACTGGCTCGATAAAGTTCTCTGCAGCTTAGCTACAATATCGGTTTCAACTATATTCTTATCTTCTAAAGATTCTCCCACTGCCGCTGTCCACACATTGTGATATTCCACAGGATCACCCATGCCATTTTACTTCAAAGTTCTTTTCCTCATTTTCGTATCTTTCCACACAAGACGTTGACTCTAACCAAACCATCCATCCATTCTGTCCCATTAGCACAATTCAAACTATCAATTAAAAGACTAAAATACATTCTATGAAAAGAATGTGGGTACTCTCTCCTTATGTTAACATTAATTAATATTTTAACTGAAATAAATGGTATGCATGGTTCTGCATGCTGTTACTCTTTTGGTGGAAGTTATAGAGATCTTTGTTGATGTCTCTATTAATACCTCACAAGTGATCATGGCTCTATCTTGTTAGCCAGTCTTGATCAATGGCATGCCGTCTTACTGGAGAACAAACCTTCCTAAAAAGGCAGAATATGTAACTTACAAGGCACAAGATGTGGCTTGAGAATGGGTCAAAATCAAGTATCTGTTTTATCATTCACTGATGAAGAAGCCTAGGAGAAAGTATTATATTTTCCTAGACCTATTTTTTTTCTGCATGATAATATCTACTTCTCATGGTTGTTATTAAATATTAATTGGTATTCAGTATATAAAAACACTGCAAATAGCAAAGCGAGAGCGTTCTAATGTGTGGAGTGCTACACAGATACATAAAGGAATAACAATCAGGGGACAGGACTTGCCACTGGATGCAGGATATATATTGTTACACACAGATATGTATTACAGAGGATATGTTAAAGTTCAATGGATATGAAGTTATCTGAAGAAAAAGATACTTGTAGAACTAATCAAATTAAGATCAATTAATCAAGGCAGGCTTCAATTCAGTATCGTTTTATCCATATAAAAAAGAGGCACATGGAAGAGAGATCACATAAGGAAGGTACAGTTGGTGATGTATCTATAAACCCAGGGACAAGAACTGTCAGCTCTCACCAGAACCTAGGGGAGCTTATTAGCTTAAGTCACCCAGTCGCACTACTGTGTAACCCTAGCAAACTAACGCACCTTGGTAAGATATTTTGCTCTCTCACTTTTGTGCTCTGTAAGTTGATTTTAGACTACTAGACAATTCTCCTGGCTTTCCGAAGGGCACTTACCTTTCTGTGATTGTTTCTCTGAGGCCGCTTGCCACACCTTTGACCACAGTGCTTGCTTTGGGTGTCAGCACCACCTGAGATATAAAAAACGAACCCTTCTTTCTTCTCTCAGTGATGGATGCCTGAAGAAACTGGATCAACTTCTCAGGGTCTGTCGTGTTTGCCCAGGGTGCTGGCATCATCTGCCCAGGCCAGAGAAAGGGTACCTCCAATGCCACTGGACTGTGGTAGAAGACCAATACTTGGTAGTCCTTCTCCCACAGGTACTTTAGACTCACTTCCTGGGCAAAAATAGCTGGACACATTTTGTTTCCATAGATGTCTTTCAGCATTTGGACCAGTTTTTCATGGTGATATTTCTGCATCCCATAAAAATGGTTGAAGTCCAAGAATACTACCTCTTTGGGGTGCTCTGTGAGAAATGCATTAATCTCTTCAAGACCCTCATTGACTTTGGCACTGAATAAGCCATGAGCAAAGTACAGTTCATTGTCCGGGTCTCTAGGCTTCGTGGAAATTCGAAGGTCAAAGTAGCGAATCCCAGCTCCTAGCTGGCCAGTGAAGCTCATCGTTTGAGTGGCTAACCATTTCCTCATCAGCTTCTTGGCTACAGTTCCAAACACAGAGACAAAGTTTTGGACAGTTTCTGGCTGCTCAGGGCCTACAGGAGACGCTTCATCAATGTAGAAGCTGAAGGAATCATGGGACCCTGGGAGAGCAACAAGGCACAATATGGTTAATTTCTGGTCTTTCCAAGAACTCACTTGTTTCCCTCCTGAAAAGCATTCACTCTCCCCTCAATTGAATCAGAAAAAGAACTATGGTGAAATATTTATTTAGTGTTCATATATTGTGGGGATTCTTTGAATGGCCTGGTATAGGAGAGGAAACATTTCAGTTAATCAGTCTGATGGCAAAAGAGTAAATGATTTCCTTCAAATAATTACTTCAAAGGTCACGTACTCACCTGCTATGAATTAAACCACACTAACACACCACCACACTAACAAGGATGGGCTTTCTATACCAGCAGTGTAATGATTCATGAAGTGTGATGTATGGCAACTCGTAAGGACTAAATACTTTGTCCTCAACTTTTTCATCTGTGATGGTTAATCTTGTCAATATGACAGAATTTGAAAATCATCAGGAGGACGTTGGTGGAGACAGTTGACTAATATGGAAAGATCTACCCAGAATGGGGGCCATAGCACAGTAGAATGTCATAGTCTGGGGGCTTTAGATGAGAGTGAGCGAGAGAGAGACAGAGAGACAGAGAATGGAGTATCAGAAGTCATCTCTTTGCTTCCTGACTACGTGTGCCTTGTGACCAGCTGCTCTCTGCTCCCGCTGCCACAGTTGGGGCAGAGCTCACTGCAATACCTCCTTTATTTTCCCTCACCCTCAACGTGTGACTCAAAATAAGCTCTCTATTCTTTAAGGTGTTTTTTATACGATATTTTGTCATAGCAGCAAGAAAAGCAGTATACCAGTTCCCTTTGTTCTAACTCTACAGGGATTGTCTCAATGAACAAATAACTCCTGCGTATGGGTAGGTAATCAGAGTGTGAATTCTCACCCAACACATTTGGGAAGCAAAAGAGGGATGGTGAGATGGGGGAAGAAGTAAGAGGATAGTACAACTAACTTCATCCCTGACCTTGTACTTGGCTAGTTGTGGACTAAGATGAGATCAGATGCTTTTTACATACTGAATAAATAAGGGAATTTCTTGTAAATTAACACAACTGACTGTGCTTAAAAATTAACCAATATTTTCTCTCAAAAGAAAAGCCTCTCAATGGAATTGATTTTCAAATTTATAAGAATCCCTTCCATCATAAAATAAGAGGTATTTATTTAGTTATTTATTGGGGGAAGTTATAAGTGTCAAGTAACCATAAATACAGTGACATGTTTATCACTTCTTGTAAGTATGAAATGCCAATGACATCTAATCATGATCTGTAAAAATAATTATCTCAAGGTTGAGTTTTATCTTTCCAGTCTTTCTTGAGTTCTGAGTCATGTTTACTGAGTCATTGAAATGGAACTCATGCATCTTGGATGCTTCACACAGCAGAAAAGGCAGATGGGCTTCCAATTGTGACACTCTTTCTTTCATTTTCATGACCTTGTCCCTGAGCCATTGTTGCCCGTCTGTCACTTAGCTTTGTCTTGTGTTCCCTTTGTTACCTTGATTCTGACTAGGACCCACAAAGAACTGATTATTTTTATAGATCTTTGAATTCTCCAATATCTTATACACACACACACACACACACACACACACACACTCCCCTATATTTATGGAGGCAACATGTCATGGCATTTGTCAAATACTCTGCTTTTCCAGGGATGCAGTATTAATCTTGCTTGCATTCTATAACTATACCTGTATGTGCTCCATCTCTGTGCATGTGTATAACCGTTTATCATCGCAGAACTGAAACTGCGCATAGACAGAAGTCAGAGAGCATCAACTTAGGATACTGTGGAATGTGCTGTGATAAAATAACTTGCAAATGTACTTTAATATTCAGAAAATTGTGAACTTTCAGGTTTAGAACAGAGAACACCTCAGAGTTTTTAGACTTTTTAAACAACAAAAGGTAATCCAAACAAACTGAAATGTCATGCTGAATTTAATCTTAAGCTGTGTGATCTATTTATCTTTAGTTGATGGTATAGGAAGAAAATGTCAGCCATTTCTGAGTAAATAATGGTGGAAGATTTTGTATCTGTCACTGCCATATTTTAATAGGTATTTAAATTTCTGAATATTAATTTATTAATACCTGTTCATCTTATTTCTAATCTAAGTGAAGAAGCTGAACAAACTGTACTGTAGATTCATATACACAGAGTAATGTATGAGCTTAAGAAGCATTATAATTGAATGATGTAAGATCAAAATAGTTAAATAATCATACACACCCTACACAAGTAAGGAAAGGTTCTTCATGCAGAAAATGGGGTGGGAATATTGGATATGTCTTCAAACTTACAGAAGACTTTAATTAGAATCAGGCAGAATGAAAAGCAAATATAGCTAGATTTCTTATTCTATAAATGAGATTTTGGGGTGTTTTTTCTATCTTTTTAAATTTTCATTAGTGTCTATTAGCTATACATAATAATGGGCTTCATTTTATTTTGACAACTTCATACATGAATATAGTATATTTTGATCATATCCATTCTGCCTCTGTTCCTTACTCTTGAACGTACTTCCTTCTTCCCTACTTATCTTCCAATGTCTTAACCTTCCTTCTTTTTTCCTTCCTTCCTTCCTTCCTTCCTTCCTTCCTTCCTTCCTTTCTTCCTTTTGTATATTTTTAATATGTGTGTGTCCCACTGAATTTAATTACAGCTCCTATAGCCTCATACATGAGGATTATTCACAGAGCTTGCACACCTTCCTAGAGGCTGTCTATAGGATGGAAAACCTGCCTCTCCTTCCCCAGCCACTCCTAACCACATTTCTGTTTTCGGGGAAAGGTAGGCCATTATCTCATTCGTCTTCGTGACTCCATTATGGCTTTACTCTCACCTTTCTATCATGTGCTACATAGTAAACATTTTAATGTGAAAATAAGCTTTGAAAATCATGTGAAAATTTTAAAAAAGGGTTTCAAGATTATGTTATTTGTTGACTTTCAAGGAACATATGCCTTTGAGCTCAAAAGGAGTTAAAAATAACAAAAAAGTTAAAATTACATGTAAAGAAACAATTGATGCCTCTGTTAACACTGTTTTTAAACTAGGTGCCTCCATGGCATATAGGAAGCAGCTGTTGGGGGTAGAGTACTGGGACTGTCTCATTATGTAGGCACTGTTTGGGAAAAGAGTTAAATCAATTCATACTAAGGATAGTCCATGCATTAGTATGGCGGTAAGTAGCCTAACATGGGTTTTCTCCAAAGAAAGTAGATTAATGACTTTAAATTCTATTTGGAATGATTTTTCCTAATGCCAACTTTTTCCCCTGAGATCTTTTCTATTGGGTTGACCTTAAAAATAGAAGCCATACTTCATGGCCACTTAGAAAGAGACAGAAAACGTTCTCCTTCCCTCGTCTCTTTAAGACTGGAAAGCTCTCCTCTTTTGTGAGTCTTCTGCAGTCTGTGATCTAATCTATTGTTCTGTGCTGACTTTGTGTTCCTGGACTCTTGACAGTTTTCATGCTCGGCCTCAGGCTAACAACCTGAACCTAAATGAACCCTTGTTGTTTTGGGCTGACTTTGTACTATCTTCTCAGCAAAGGCCTGCTCCACCTCTACAAATGCAGGAATATCCACGTACCTGTGTTTGCTCTGGCTCTTAATAATTTAACTCTAAGAGGTTATTCTGTTACATCTTTCAAAACTGACACTTTGATTTTTCCTTCACTTGACAACTACTTTTCTCACTCAGGTAGTGTGATTGTAACGCTTAGGTAGTTCTTAAAGCTTTTGCACTAAATTTTAGGCTTTGTTACCTTTGAATATAGCCATTTAATATTCTATATTTTTTTGAAGTGTTGCCTTAGCTATATTATCCAAATTTTGCTTTGTGGTATATCCTACATAATTTATATATTTTATTTTCTGAATACTTAATATTTATATATTATCAATTAAATGTTCATTATTTTTATTTTAATTTAAATCAGAGAACATCCATGCCATGTATAATTATTTTATTAGAGACAGGATATTTTGATGTAACCAAAGATTGAACTCAGTTTTCTGAGTTCTGGGATTACAGGAATTCACTATCATGTCATCATACCCAGACTATAATTTTCATCTTTTAATATGTAGTCGGCTTTATTTTATTTTATTTGGTGACTTTACATGTGCAGTTGGGAAGAATGTTTATTCTTTTGCTACTGAGTATGCTGTAAATGTTTATTAGGTTCATTTAGTGAGTGATTTTGTTCAAAGTTTTCATATTCCTATTATTTGTTATTTTGTTAATTACTTAGAAAGAAGTTTCAAAATCAATCATGTTTTATTATTATTACTATCATCATCATCATTATCATCATTATCAATAATGGTCCCCATAGGCTCTTATATTTGAATACTTAGTCAACAGGGAGTGGCAATACTTGAGAAGAATTAGGAGATATGGTTTGTTGGAGTAGTTGAGGCTCTGTTGGAGGTAGTATGTCACTAGGCATAGGTTCTGCAGCTTCAGAAGCCAAAATCAGTCCTAGTGGCTTACTCTTCTCCATGTAGCCTTTGGCTGCTTATATATAACTCCCAGCTCTTCCAGCAGTCTACCTGCAGGTTGCCATGCTTCCCACCATGATGATAACAGACTAAACCACTGAAACTGTAAGCCATCCCCAATTAAATGGTTTCCTTCCTAAAAATTGCTGTGTCTCTTCACATCAATAGAACACTGACTAAGATAGACATTTTTTTTTTTTGCTTTCTAAGTTCTGAAGCCTTGTTAATAGCTTCATAAGCTTTTATAAATGTGAATATATTTTCTGAATGAATTAATTTTTCCTATATGCCTTCTCCTCTCTTCCTCTTCCCTCTTCTCCCTGGTACCAAATGTTAAGTCAGCATAGCATTATTATTGTTCCCTTTTAGCATCCTTATGTCTTTATTGTAAGGGAGTTTCTTACATACAACACATTCCTGAGAGTTGGTTCTATATCTACTCAATGTCTGTCCTTGAATTCCTGGGATTGGCTCAGTGAGACAAGCAAGCTATTCTGCTACATTTTTACTACTGACCCATTTGTTTCTCATTGCTGTTTTTAATCTGATTCTTTCTTCCTTTGGATTAATTAAGTTTCCTAATATTCCATCTACTGGACTTTACTATCAATATCTTATTAAAGTCTTTAATTTCTGGGTATGAAAAGCAAAATATTTATATGATGATTAAAATATCACATAAGAGGTTCTTTTGACATCTAAAACAAAGCTTATAAGAAAAAAATTAATTAACTATTCTATAAGCCTAATTAAAATAACTTTCTATAGCCTAACTACCTGAAGATTATCAAAGTTCATATGTGGATGTTTGACAAATAAAAGTGATGTGTAAAATATGACATCAAAATATATTGGTTTCTAAGCTGGATACTCTAAGGAATTCATTCATTTAAATAAGTCTTTGATTAAAATACACTAGACAATGTAAAACACTATAGACAACATTAAAGGAAGTGTTGGAAGACTAGGGCCAAGACTCAAGGCTTAATACGGGAAGGTTATCAGGTCATTAGTTATTGATATGGCTTTTATTTCTATATTAATAAATTGAAATACTTTAGTTCATAAGATTATTATAAAGAATGTATGACTACCATAATAAGACTATATATAAATACTGTATAAAACCATAAAGATAACAATAATTGAGGTTTAAATTGCTGTTCATTTTTATATTGTTATAACTAGTGGAACATCCATTCACTTAAGACTAAGCAAATATCATCTGCACAAGTGAACATTGGGTGGCTGTACCAGCTCATGATGGGGATGATGGAGACAGTAAAATACTAAAGTTGCAGAATTCATGTTTGGAAATGTTTATTGGAAATTAGAGTCCTCGACAACATGTGTCCAGGTTTCACAAGTTTAAAACAAAAGAATAATTACTCCACTTATTGTTGTTTTGAACAACATTTAAAGACTCACATTCATTATATTAATAAAGTTGGTAGATGATTGAGACTAATTTCTAGTGCTCCTCCTTCAAAATCCATGCAGTATTATTTATGAAAAATCTTTCAGATAAACTTTTGGTTGCTATCTGTGTTTGATCATAGCCTCATTTCAAATAAAACTATTGGTTTAATATGCACTGAAGAAGAGGTATCAAGTCAATTTCAGACTAAATGACCCAGCAAGTTAAAGTCAGAGAGGTATGCAAGCATTCAGTTCCAATAGCCACAAATTTCACCAGTGAATCCAGGCTCTGACTGTGTCACAGGAATAATCCCATCCATGGTTACCCCAGCAGAGCACTGAGATTGCTTGTGTCTGTCCAGGACATAAGACTCCATCATCACCCCTATTCTTCTAGGAATCCTGCTTCTGACAGCATATTTCTTGGTTACTTGATAACTTGATTGTCATATAATCACAGAAGTAGCACTACAGAGGCAGGAAAGCATGGGTGTTATCTTCCACTATGAACCAAAAAGGTGAAGAAATAAGAAGGTGGGCTTATTTTTGTGACCATTTTCTGGGACAGAACAAAAATGGTTAGGATTGCTTCCATGCCTCATGAGAAAAGGAAACTGGACTGAAGTTTTCCTTTTTGTCTTTCCAATATGTAAACACAAATCCTAACTTCATTTCTTCTGGTGTGGTGAAGTCCTTTTAGCAATAATGGTGGCCTTTCCTTCCCCGACTTCACAGTTCATCTGTCTACAATGATGTCTAGTTGTCACTAGGTGTTGGATGTCATTAGTGGTACTTGGTTATGTTTATCAACTTCTTCCTCTATCATTGTGTCTTCCTCTCCGCCTAAAACCTTCCACATATGCACACTTGATTTTAAACCAGACTGAAAGCTTTTTAAAACAAGAATAAAACAAAGCATATTCAAAAGGAACCTTTTAAATCTCTGGGCTCATTCCAGCATCCATCTTGCATAAATACAAAAATATTTTATCTGTATCAATCAGTCGAAATGGTTTGCAGAGGAAACACTACAGAATGAAGTAACTACTTCTGGTTTGCACAAGAAAACACCACAGAAGTGAAATAACTACTTCTATTAATAATCATTTTTAAATGTTAGGCCAGACTAGGCCACTTTACACAGCATCATCAGGCCTCCTTCCTCTTCCTGAGTTTGGCTGGACCATCTCAGATCATCAGATGGTGAAGACTAGTCTGTCTCTCTCTTTATCCACTCTGGTCCCTTCTCTTAATGCGATAAGGCTATGAGTACCACAGCCTGTGGGAAACCTTAGGAATATTGCAGATGGCTGTGAAAGAGAACATGCCTGTCACGTCTGTGACTTCATTACTACTTCTTGACACCTGGCAAGGTACATGGCTAATGCCGCCGAAACAAATGTAAAAAAAAAATATCAGAAAATTCTGCTCAGTCATTCTGAGACTCTTGGTGCTGATATACTTCTTAGAATATTTAATCTTTCCCTAATTTCTTCTTCTTTCCTTGGCATTGTTTGCTCTCAGGCTCCCTCATTTTCTCTTATTCTTCTACCTCCTAGTTGAAAGCATATCCGGGCTATGACCATGGATTTCTCAGTTCCTTTTGGTGATCTCATCCAATTTTAGCTTCTTTGTCTTTCTAAAATGTCAAAATTCAACACATCTACTTTTGTCTGAGTTTTAGAATCCCTGCCTTTAAGGAAAGTAAATTTCATTGCTTTCTTTATATCTTGAATTGAAATGTCCCAAATAGAGCTCAGTTGCTTCTAGATGTGTTCTTCCCTGTGTTCACCAGCATATGGAACTATCGCGCCAACTTCTGTCTTTTCCTTGAGTTTTTCTTCAACTTTATCTTTGCCCCTCAAGCCACACAGTCTTCACGTTGCATTGTGTTGAAGTAATTACTATTTTAAAATAAATATCCTGCCTCAGAGATGTTCCTTTCTTTTCATCTCAGTGCAAATAGCCTGGTGTCTTGTGTGGATCTCAAGGACCATTTTGACTGAGATTAGCAGGTCTCCCAAGCAGTCCTCTTGTCAAACTTGCTCCTCAAAGGTTAGCCTGGCTCAGACTCCAGAATGGATTTAATCTGAGAGGAAAAGGCACATGACTCCAGCCCTCTATTCATCAGGAAATCTCCTGCTTCCCATCTTTTCACTAATAAGCTTTGTGAGGCAGTAATTTACCATGTCTCAGCTCCCCTAATGATACTGTTTGCTTTGATCATGCTTCTCCCTGAGAATTCGGACATGCCATCACTAAAGGCTAGGCTGCTCACTAGAACCTGGTATGCTGAAGCTACTGAATCTCACTGCTCCTTTATTCCAAGTCTCTGGAGTAGAAAGAAGCTTGCTCAGTTCCCAATTCCTTCTCCCAAATCTCTAAAGACCACCCTCTGTGATGCTGCCCACGTGACCTGGAGCACGACGGAGCACGGAGGACTCTGCACTGTCCTCTCAAGTGGTAACATCCCTGAAAATACTATAAAATCTACTAATCTTCTTTTATTAATGTAACGATGGGGGAAATTAAATATATTACAAAATAACATTCATACTCAAATTACTTTTATTCAGGGCATACAGCAATTGAGGCTCTCTATTTGTGACTACGTGATGTTCAACCCCACAGAAAAAAATAAAAGCCTTCAAAATTAATCACTTGTCACCTGACAGTCTATAATTAATCTCATTAATTTTTGTTTATCGCACATATTAAACCAATCAGTTGTTTGTGTTTTTGGAAGAATGTGACTAAAACCTTAAATAGGAAGGATTATCTCTCATTTCTGACACATGTTCCTGACTTAATCCTCCATCATATGACTGTGTCTTTGATTAAAAAAAAAGACTTTTTTTGGTTCACAAAGATAATGAACGTGTATCACACATCAAATACTTCTCAGTTCAAACAAACAATTAAATGGCACAGAGTTGTAGCTTAATGTGCACACTTCATCTGACATGATAGGTACATAGAAAGTGCATTTGACAGTATTAAACCCAGTATATCTGGTGAATCACTGAGGTGATCTTTTTGCAGTAGAAAAGCCAATTTTATCATGCTTTAATTTTAATGTCTTTTGGGGGCAAGTCTAAGTTCAGTTGTCTAAATTCTCCTTCTTTAGCTCACCCCAGAGACCAAAGGTTAAAGACATGGATTACCTTACTTTGGTATTTTGGCGTAGGATTCCAAATGCTAAATTGGGAAGTCCTATTAGATTGATGTCTCCTGGGGGTGAGGACGCTCAATACTCACCGAGAAGGCTATGCATTCACTGCATCCACTTACTAAGTCAATAGATGAACTCATGGCAGATCATTTAAGAGCAACAAGGGGCAGAAAATTGCCATCCTTGCTGCCAACTATCAATTCTCCCATGCATTTAAATTTCTCTTTCAAAACTATCAACAGATCTATAAGGAAAGCAATAGAAAGACTCTAAGAAATAGAACATTACTAAATTACTTCCAATTTCCTGCTAAGCAGCCATAGTGGGGGCCTTTTCTTTCCTGGGCAACACACTCACTCTGGGCACTGCTCAGTATCACATCAAATGGACTTATGCCCCGAAGCTTTGCTGCTGTGCAGGGTACTGCTAACTCAATAATAACACATCACAACCTTGCAGCCTAGAATCACAAAACTGGGGGAGGGAAAATAGGGCCCTGGAAAGAAATGTATGCTGAATTACAAAGATCTAACAGCACTGTGAACCAGATAGTGAGAAGCAGTAACAGACTTCTGCCTGGAGCCATCTGCAGCAGTAGTACTTATCCAAGGGTGCTTTTCATTTAGGGGTATTTGAACAGCTAAAAAGACATTCTGGTTGTTACAACACACAGGGGCTGTGACTAGCATAAGATGAGTAGAGGATGCCTATAGACATCACATAATACCCTGGAGAGCCTCTAGAATAAAGAATTATATGACTGGGCCGGGCGGTGGTGGCGCACGCCTTTAATCCCAGCACTTGGGAGGCAGAGGCAGGAGGATCTCTGTGAGTTCGAGGCCAGCCTGGTCTACAAGAGCTAGTTCCAGGACAGGAACCAAAAGCCACGAAGAAAGCCTGTCTCGAAAAATCAAAAAAAAAAAAAAGAATTATATGACTTAAGACATCAGTAGTAACCAAGTAGAGACAGCTTACAGGCAGATAATTTCCCAGAGGTCACCAGTACTCTGAATTAGTCCTCTCTGCCTGGAATAGCCACCTTTCCTTCCAGATGGCTTATCTCACACATGCTTTCTATTGTGATGTTCTGCACCAAAGCTGTTCTAAATGTACACAGCAACAGGATTCTCACATACAAGAAGTCACTTCTGACTATGATTGAAAAATCAAGAGAAGGCATAGTTTGGGGACTCAGTTCACCTAACTACTTGTTTGCTGTTGCCATTGTTGCTGTTTCAGAATGTCTTTTCATTGTTCGGACTGATTTCCAAGTGAATAAATCTTTTAGGTTAAGATTAAATCATTGATCTTCACCTATATTCCAGAAGTTCCTATGAAGAACAAATTTGGCTGGAGAATGTTTATCTAGCTCTTTTCAAAAATCAGTAAATAACCTGAGCACCCATGGGACACGTGGCACTGTAGTGGGTGTCTGTGTATGTGCTTATGGATAGGCAGGGATTGTGAGAAAGGTTAAAAACAGCAAAAGTGTTTAAGGAGGGGGTACGGGTATTCGTACTGTCCAGTATTTCCAATCACTCACTTCTTCCTCTGAAGAACTGAGCATTTGAGAGGTAATTACTGAGCATCTGTTACATATCATGCATTAGGCCAAGCATTTGGAAAAAAAAACCAGTATGCAAGCATTACCTGGATCTTTCCTTATGGTGTTCATAGTACAGTGAGGAGAAGCAGACAGGGAAACCACCATTATCACAAAGTATAATGAATTTTATGATAAACTACACACAGCACCTTCAGATAAAACAGTTCAGTCCTTAGTGAAATGTCATCTGCTATGGGAAATTACTAGCAAATGTAAAAGGTGAGAACAAACCCCAAACACATGCAGCCATTTAGATAATTCTTCACCCATGTTAAAGCACATATGATTCACTTGGGAGCTTGTTAAAACCTGACTAGCTGGTCTTGGGTGAAGCATAAGATATTGCACATCTGAAAACTCCCATGTCTTGTGAACACCACTTTGGAATAGTGAGTTATCAAGATATGTTTTTATTTTTATTTTTATTTTGCTAATCAGATGCCTGTGAAATTATCTTCTCCTCTAAATCCTATCTCTTGTGTTTTCTCATTTTCAGTATCTATTCTTTCAGGGGAAGGGATACACAAGCATACACAGACACACACACACACACACACACACACACACACACACACACACACACATGAACAGATACCAGCATGCACACAAGGCGATGTATAGATTTTTGCATATGTGACCTGAGCTATGTCTGTATGAGAGCCTTCCAAGTTTGAATGGTTTATAATGTGCATGCTTAGGTTATTTATTAAATACTGTATCAGAAACGAGAACTGGGCTGATCATTTTCTATTAATAAAGCATTGATATGTTTCCATGATAAGCTTTTATTTTGGTGAACTTTATGAGATCATTTCTTGATACAAGAGCTCTGGCAGTGATTCTAATGGAGCATCTAAAGTCAAGTCCATAGCCCTCAGAACAAGGTGCCGTGTTTATCCCATTTAGCCTTGAGCCCACCAAACTGTGTTATCTTTCAAGTGTTTTTATTTCCAGATGCAGTGAGTCAGGGAGAGGGATGAATCAGTGATGACTAGATAACAACGAAGTGCAGGGTGAAGATTTGTCTGTGAAAGAAATGTAACAAACAGAGAGGAAAATCGCACATTTTATCAATAATTGGCCTTGACAATTTTGGCATAACTCATAGGGGAATTCAAAAAGGACCTGACTGTGAGGGAGTGATTTGGAAGAGAACCACAAAAGAGAACCACCTGGTTCCTTGTGGCATTCAGCTCTACCTCTGCCTCCAAGGTTCTGGATGGTTTAAGAAGGATATAATGTCCGGACCTAAACAAGATGTATGCTTTATTTATGATAAAAAAAAACCATGAAAATCTGTTTTTTTTCCACAGCAAGGTGACTGGTTTTGCCCCAGAATTGTTCAATGAAATTAAAGAAAAGGCTATTTTCTGACATTTTTGGTAGTGATTATCCAGGGTCTGTGTTGCCACTCAGTGTGGACCACTCTGCAGCACCAGCCACATTTAACTTCTTTCTCCTTCTTGAATACACTAAGTTTATTTCCACTTAGTCTTGCCCTTGGGAACCCCATTGCCTATTAACCTTCATATTCAAGTCTCTATGTAGACACAGTCTTTTTAAATAAACTAATGTCTCCAAAGTGTCTAGCTCATCCAACCCTTTGCTCTTTGTCTCCAAGACATGACTGAGTGGTGTTTCCTTCTTAGCACTTAAGTTTTGTTTTTTTTTCTTAGCTTAATTTTTGATTGTTTGTTTTCTATCACTGCCACAGATACTGAATTCCATGAGAATAAGAATGGGTCTATATTACTTATTATTGCCTTTACCAGCAAAGCCCAGTGATTGGCATGCAAAAGACATCGAATAACTAGTGATCATATGAAATAGTATCTTTCCATCTCTGTAAATCTCAGTATCTTCATGTATCAATGGGATTGATAAAACACTATTTATTATAATTATAAAATAAATTAACTGACAAATATAAAGGATGGCTCACTAAGAAAATAATTGAGAAGCGTTAGCTTTTACTATCACTCTGGGTCAGTGTTTCTACCGTTAACATGGAGGCTTGAGTTCTTGGCACATAAGTGGTATTTAACCAAACATTAGCTAAATGCAGGAAAGAACGCATATGCATCTCATTAAAAGGCTATATATGCCTGTGGCTGCAATAAAATTCTTAGGATTATGCAAAGAAAATATTGGTACTTGTTCCAGGGTAGTATAGATAGATAATTTGTTGCAAGTCCTTCCCTTTTTCCATTTAGACCACAAGTTGCTTTTTCTGTGCTAAGTGTCACTGAACCAAAGGTCTCTAGATGGGAAAGGCCCTCCTTGTGCCCATGTGGCTCCAGATTCTTATTGTGAGCCCTGGTTCCTCCGATGTCCAGAGCTGTCAACAATAGCTTGTTGTCCACTGAAGACTCTGAAGGATTCTTAAGTACAGGGCAGATTAGTGCAGATTATCCCTTCCCCCAACCACTGTGTTCTCCTGCCAGGGAGCACCCACTGCTCATCCTACCACAGTCACTGAAGGAGAAACAGAGGAGCTCCAGCCTCCCATTTGGTGAATAAACACGCTAAGAGAAAGAGATACAGTCAGTCCAGGCTTCCTCATTCTTCCTTAGGAGTTAAGTTTTGTAAGATGCTGATTTAACAAACAAACAAACAAACAAACGTGTCATGTCTTTCACTGTTTGTTTTTTTTTTCTCTTAAACCCTTTTATTGCAGGCAGTACAGAGTTTGGGGTAGCCTTGGATACCTGCAGCCAAAAGAGCAGCTCTGATTGCCTAGGCATGGATGCTCTAGAGAAAGGAGGGGGAATGCTCACTAAAGCTAAATCCCTATCACTAAAATCACCTCTTCTGAAATGAAGCAACACAAAGCATCCTATTGAGTTTTTTTTTTTCCCATAAGATGAAACCAAGCCTGGAAACACACAAAGAGTCTAGTTATTAAATTCTCAGATTCAAGAGTCAGAAGGCCTCTGAAGTTCAACTATTTATTTTGTCTTGGGAGTGCGGCACTATTTATTTTCCTTTTATGAATAATGAGAACCTAAAAAAACACACATTACCCTTAATCATGTTTTGCTACAGGAAGAAAAATCTCCTTGAAATACAAGCCTTCAATTCTAGCATGAGCTCACAAAGTACCACTTCTTGTCAACAGTTGGGTTTTTCTCTTATCAAAGAAGTGCGTGAGGGTTGGAGATTTTTCGTTCACTTTCCTTCCTGCCTTTATCCCCTTCCCCAGTTCCCTAAGATTTGATATGTAGTTGTGTGAAGAACGCCACTTTCTTTTCTCCTATGCCCTTCCCATTTTCAAACCTTGCAGCGTGATACTAACCAATACCTGCCAGATGACTGCACACATGTAGACTGCTTTATAAATGCCAAAACATGGGTACCACAGCTGGGTCCATCACAAGTTGATTCTGTGCAACACTACCTTGATGGCAGAGGACACTTTGTCCCATTAATCTTAAGTACACGCAGAAATTCTCAATATACTCACTCTCAAATATACATGTTATAAATTGTTGGGTAATTATGGCAGTGGGATTACTCATATATAGTCCTAATCATGGATGTAAACAGATAAAAGCATATTAAATGCATTTGAGGTCTTCAATGCTTTCTCATAGTGTTGCATCATCTTCAAACAATCTAAATGACTGCATTCTGTAACACACATTGATAAATGCCTTAACAAACCCCTAATTAGACTGCATCTCTGAATTTCCTCTCATATGCATGATATTGAAATGAACCCCTTCCTGTTTCTTAGTCACTTCTTACGGGTCTCATTTTCTGGCAGATGACAAACTCCCCCTCTTCTGCTGTATTACTCCTTGTCTCCTCATAGAGTGGCAGGACTACCTTAGGTAAAGGACGGGAGGACCTGGCTTTGGACCTTTGTACTGCAAAATGACAGTGACAATGGCTTCCTCTGGCATTTGCTCTCAGTAATGTTCTTGTTACATCATTCACATGCCTATTTTAGTGAACCCTCCCCTAAAACCAAGGTATTTCTTATTTTGGCCTCATGTTTGTGTTAAAAGATTTGTTTGTATTTACTGTTGATCCTTAGTTACTATATCCAGTCATTTAAGAATATATCTTGACACTATTCAAGTCTTGACACTATCTGTACTGGTAACAGAAACACATCTCATCAAATATTCTTCTAAAGGAAAGGGTTTTCTTCCTTTCTTCTTTCCTCTCTGCTTCCCTTCCTCCCTTCTTCTCTCCCTCCCTCCCCCTCTCTTTCTTTCAATGTTCATTTATTCACTTTTGTACACATGTGGAGGTCAAAGACGATTTGCTAGAGTCAGTTTTCTTCTGTCTCATGCAGGTTCTAGTGCTCAAATTCAGGTTTTCAGGCTTGGCAACAACCACCTTAACCTCTAAGCACCTTGCTGGTCTTCCCACCCATGTCTTCCTCCATGCGTCCCATCTTTCTTCCTTTCTCTTTATCTCTTTCTGCCTCTGTCTTTTTGTCTGTCTCTCTCCCTCTCTTTCTGTCTCTTTAGCTCTCATTTTTCCTCTCTCTAAGCCTTCTTATTTTACTAGAGTATCTATTCTCTATTGTCCTCAGGTAGGATCTTTCCAGACTGGATTAGTCACGTGGTCAAATATATGCATCATGTTCTTATTCTTTTGTTGTTTACTTAGAAAGTAAAGGAAACAGAAAACAATGAGTGCTGACTGGATCTCCCATGAAATGTTTTTTCTAGTGATACAAGGTTCAGATGGAAACAAAGCAAAATAAAAATATAATGAGAGAACCATGCCAGTTTGTTGGACCACACTGGTTAGAGTTTATGGTTAATTTGGGGGTTAGCACTCAGCCTCACAATACCACAAATAATTAAAGTCTGTTTCCTAGTTATGACTTATTGACTTTCATACATACAAAGTACAGATTGCAAGTGAATGTCCCCAAGAATAGGTCACAAATCCTGTGGGACATAAGGAAAGCATTGCTGTGTGGGGGCTCATTTTCAGGCACGGGGCAAGCAAAGAAACAGCAAACACTTGTGGAGTTTCTTTTGGTTTGGTTTGTTAATCTTGAGACAGGGTCTTGCTATGTAGCTCTGTCTGACCGCAGCTCACTAAGTAGACCAAACCTTGAACTCACAGAGATCCAACCTTGAACTCACAGAGATCCTCCAGCCTTTGCCGACTGATTTCTCAGATTACTGCTGTGTTTCACCATGCCCGACCCAGAAAATGACAACTCCAATGTTTGCTTTTATTTTTTGTTTTTACACTGGACTTCAACAAATCAGTTAAAATAAGTGTATAAATATATAATTAACACCTTCAGTGTGAAAAGAAGATCTGATAAAGAGATACTCTGGAAGAGAGATGCTAAGGGGAAATGCTAAAGACAATGAAAGACAATGCTAACATGGAAGGAATAAGAATAAACGAGACGGTTCTGGCCCAGAGAAACCATGCCCAGTAAACTTTGGAATATTTTTAAAAGATAGTCGTGTCTTTGTAAGTAGCTCTGATAAATTCTGGTGAGAGACAATCATTCCACTTTTCTACCATTCATTTCTAATAGTCAGTCAATGGATTTCAGCTCTTAAAGGTGTAAGTTATCTGCATTAGCTCCTTGCTATAAATCTTTTCCATTTCCACAATTAACTCAGGCAATAGTTGTCATGACTATGTGTCAAAAGGGCTTTCAGACTCCTAGTGTAATTTTCAATATGCTGAAAAGTATCAAATTTTTGTATTTTACAACATGAAAAATTGTATTTATTTTTTAAAAATTTCCCTCCTCAAGAGAAATACATGAAAACATTTAAAAGAATTTATTTTAAAAGTACCCAGCTGGATTACATAAGAACTAAAGAAAAATCTCATGTTTTGTTTGGTTAAACCAAATCCAGAATTTACTAGGGTAAACTGTCCTTGAAGGTGATTGTCCTGAGGACATTTATTGATTTAAAAACAATGTGCTTTGTGTTTTTATAGGCACAGAAAAGCAAGGCCTTGGATAAAGCACAGTATTCACATGGAGCCCTGACCCTCTGAGGTCCACACAATATCCTCAGGCTTCGTTGCATCTCAGTGACAGTGTGGTTTGCCTATAACAAAGGGAGTTTTAAAAGCTCTTTGTCTATTTTGGTCATGGTTTTGCATTCATTTGAGCTGGGAAGAGAGAGAATAAGAAAAAGGGAAATGTGTCTGACTCTGGAGGATAAGCTATACGCTTTCATTGTATTGGGAAGATTTTATTTCTTAACCTGAACAGCAATGATTCTTATGTTATCTATATGTTTCTAATATGGTCATGTCAAAGGGAAGAGGTAATCTATAACAAGCAAATTAAAAGTAGTCGTTATTTTCAAATTTAAAAATATTTAGAATATTGTTAAGAAATGACACATGACTAAAATGGGAGTCTCCAAACCCATGCAAGTTCTATGACTTTCAAAGAGAATATTTTAGTTTAAGAAATCTAAGAAGTTTTCTATTTCATGGAGAGATGTGTTGAGTCCAGTCCCTCACACCAGATATTGTAGGTGCTGGGTTCATGAATGATTCATTTCCAGAAGATCCTGTCTGAGACTGACCAATGTCATGACAACCCTTTAGAATACCATCATAGGGCATGGGCTTTGGTACAGCTTCAAATATAACATCTATCACAGGTTCAGATTAGAAAATTCACAAACGGTGCCTAGCTGTTGATGGACTTACTAGACTATTGGTGAGTATCATTTGACCATTCCTGTCACACTGACCTTGATAACTTCTGAATCCTTAGAGCATTCATCAAGCATCTTAATCAGTTAGATACTTAGTTCCATTTTCCATTTTATGCTCACATAAATTACTTATTCAATGATGTTCAACATTCTCAAAGAAGAAATTTACCTTCACTCATTGCCAAGCCCATGTAGAACTGGGAGGGATGCTGTTATCTGCTTGGAATCTCATGCCTCAAGTTTTAAGTGTCCAGTCCTATGAAGTGCATCCGAAGTATCAGCAGAGAGCAGACTGTTCAACACAGTTAGGGTAATGAATAAGGATATTTATAACACAACCATGTGCATGAGGTATAAGTAACACAGATTGCGGGGTGCCTCAAAGCCACTTACAGTGGAATCATTAGCCACTCCCCAGTTGCAAACCATAAGGATAAGGAAGGAATATGGCCAGAACCTAGAAGAAAAACATCACAATGCAGGGACAACAAGGGCAGTGGAGAGACTCAGATGTTAAAGAGAGTGGTCAGAAAGAAATAATACACCAACCTCTTTTTACTGTATTCATCCAGGGAAGCAGCACTGCTGAAAACCCACCGAAAGGCCTGAGAACAATAGAAGCCCTTTAGAAATTCCGTAACACGTTGATGGGAGCAGTGGAGAAGTGAAAACAGAGAAAGAGTAGGGGAGCAGAAAGCAGAAGACAGCAAGAACAAGGAGCTTGCGCAGAAGACAGCGAGAACAAAGAGCATGTGCAGGAATCAAAGTTTCCTAACTCAACAACCACTTTAAACCCAAACATAAACCCTCTACTGCTCAAAAACGATACCCGACAAATTAAGCTTAACTGAATAAAAGCTTCCCAGTAAGAGTAAAGGTTTGGACATCTACTGTTGAGTCAGAGCCCAGTGAGGGGAGAACACAGACCATTTCCCCTCTGCAGAATTGGAATCAGATCCAAAAGCTGTTCTCAGGAACAGATGGAAACCAGGGCCGTTCCCAGGGCCAAAGAAGTGAAATGTTCCAAACACCCAGACCCACTCAGTATCCTCTCGCTAAACAGTGACACAGCTCAGCATATGGCATGCTGGACACCATGTGAAGTACAGGACCATATCCAGACTTGGTCTGGTTTAAAAGATGTGGGCTAGCTTTAAGAATTCAGGAGGTAGACCTAGGAAGCATCTCTACATGTAAGAGATTCGGCAGGTGGAAAGAGCTACAGAGCCCCTAGACTACTTTACCCCAATGGATAAGACACCTGTTCATGTCAGGTGTGCAACAGAGCTCTGGAGGGCAGAGGAGGATCCACAACACTTTCTGTGCTTGAGGTAAATCCCCTAACTCTCCACTGCTGTAAACCCCAATGTGTATAAAGTGAGGACTTTACCTATTGTGGGGATGACAAAGAAGGAGATACCATCCTAATTAATCTATCATGAACAAAGACACTTATTTCCCAGTGTAGTAATAGGGGCGGCGGGGCTGCGTTCCCAGCACCCCGGCCGCCTGCTCGGTTAGCTTTACCCAAAATAATTACATGGAAACTGTATTCTTTTAAACACTGCTTGGCCCTTTAGCTCTAGCCCTTACAGGCTAATTCTCACATCCCGATCAACCCATCTCTAATAATCTGTGAGCACTGGTCTTACCGGGAAAGATTCAGCATGTCTAACCTGGCAGCTTGCTTCATCGCGTGCGTCTGCCCGGAAGAGCGGAGCATGGCATCTCCCTGAGGCATCTGCTCCCGAGAGGAGAGCTGTGGAGTCTGAGCTCACTTCCTGTTCCTCCCAGCGTTCTGTTCTGTTTACTCCTCCCACCTATATTCTAACCAATAAAATGGGCCAAGGCAGTTCCTTTATTAGCCAATGACCTTCCTCCATCATCCCAGGACCAGTCATGGACCATAACAAGAACAATGATGGAGATGTCCACCATAACCTAATAGATATTATCTTCCCCCCCCCTCCAGCTTGTGGTTAAACTAATGTAATTATTTTTCCTCTGGTGAACATATCTCATTGGGGTTGTGATAATCAAATAAAAACAGCTCTTGGGAAACTCCCTGCACTGGTATGGGACTGTCAACTTGTACATCCACTTGGGAAATCAATATGGAGGTTTCCTGGACATATACTGAAAAGATGCTCAATCATTCCACAAGAACACTTGCTTGACTGTGTTCATAGCAGATGTATTCATAATAACAAGAACCTGTAAATAACCTAGATTCCCCTCCACTGAAGAATGGATTAAAAAAATGTGGTATATTTTCACAATGAAATATTACTCAACTGTTAAAAACAATGACATCAGGAAATTTAAAGGCAAATGGGTGGAACTAGAAAAAAATCATCCCTAGTGAGGCAACTGAGACCCAGAAAGACAAACAAGGCACGTACTCACTCATAAGTAGATATTAGCTGTAAAGTACAGGATAACCAATCTACAATCCACAGCTCCAGAGAGGCTAGGTAACAAGGAAGACTCACAGGGTAACAGTGACAAATGGATTTCCTTGCTTTGCAGAAGCAGAAAGGATCTCCTGGGGAGACTGGGGGCACATAAGGGATTGGGTTGGGGCAGGTGGGTGGGTGGAAGGAAAGAATAATGAAAGGGATGAAAGGGACATCTTGATAGGGGTGCATTTGGGGTCAGGAAGAAACCTTGTGCAAGGGAAACTCCCCCGAATCTACAAGGATAACCCCAGCTAAGACACCTAGCAGTAGTGGATAGGTAGCCTGAACTGGCTGTCTCCTGTAATCAGATTCATAATTACCCCAGTTGTCATCAGAGGGCCTTCATCCAGTGACTAATGGAAATTTGTAGAGATCCACAGCTAAGCACTGGGCCACGCTTGTTAAAGAGATAAAGGAAGGATTATATGAACCAGGGAAGTCAAATCATCACAAGGAATCCCACAGAAACAACTAACTAACCTGGACTCATAGGAGCTCACAGACTCTGAACTGACAGCTAGAGAGCCTGCATGCAACCGACCTAGGCCCTCTGCATGTGTGTGACATTTACGTAGCTTGATCTACTTGTGGAACTCCCAATGGTGAGAGCAGGGCCTGTCTCTAACGCTTTGACTGGCTTCCAGGAACATATTCCTCATCCTGGGTTACTCTGCCCAGCTTTAATACAAGGGGAGGAGCTTAGTCCTACCTCAGCTTGATAGACCCTGCTTTGTTGACATCCATGGGAGGCATGCGTCTTTCTGAACAGAAACAGAGGAGGAGATTGGCTGGGGAGTGGGGGAAGGGGTAAGTTGAGGGACAGAATGGGAGAAGAGGAAAGAATGGGGAGGGGAAACTGTGGTATGGGTATAAAATAAATGAGTAAATTTAATTAATAGGAAGCACTCAACCTTTAAAAAAATGTATGACTTCTGTATGGATCAACTAATACAGAAGAGAATATCTATGTCTGTTCTTAGGAAAGTGATTCTCCCAGATTCTACTACTGAAATCAGCCTTACAATATTTCTCCACTGGAGCTTGGTGGGTAATGTAAAGAACTGTGGCTTCAAAGGAGTCCCTGCATAGTTCCTGGATCAGCTTTCTCTTTCCCACCTCAGGAACTAGAAAAGAACACTTGGCTTACATCAACAGAGTGGGGTAGGGTTCTCTTTGATCAGTCTATGGGGAAAAAAATTCCTTGGATTTTGTTCCCCTTCACTGAGCAGGAAGAGAGGATCAGTGACTGAAGAAGAGTTGGGTAACCATTTCTCTGAGAAGTCACGAGAGAATTTCCAAAGGAGGAAAACGAATTCCTGGAATAGAACAACACCTTCATATCAACTGCTCTTTGGTTAGCAGATACTTGTTACAAATAAGTCTGTGGACATTTTCCCTGACAAACAGGAGAGCTTTATTGTCACAAAGCTCAGCCAGGACACAGGCCTATCCTGCACAAACCTGTGAGGATGCGTCTTGTCCAACGAAATTTATTTATTTCTTTATTTTTTAATTTATTTATTTATTAAAGATTTCTGCCTCCTCCCCGCCACCGCCTCCCATTTCCCTCCCCCTCCCTCGATCAAGTCCCCCTCCCTCATCAGCTCAAAGAGCAATCAGGGTTCCCTGACCTGTGGGAAGTCCAAGGACCACCCACCTCCATCCAGGTCTAGTAAGGTGAGCATCCAAACTGCCTAGGCTCCCCCAAAGCCAGTACGTGCAGTAGGATCAAAAACCCATTGCTCGATCTGGGCGCTGGGTCCGAGTACTCGGGGCTCCCGGGCAGGCAGCAGTTCTTTTGTTTCTGTGGCCTGCCTGCACCAAGCGGGGTAGGCGCTTTGTTTGCGAGCGGCCCAACCAGCACAGAGGACTGATCTCTCGGCGCCAGGAGAACCAGCATTGGGGTGAGTTTCTGGCCCACGGCGCCAGCCTGGGACGAGGAGCTCGGGGGTTTCTTGGCCCCCTGTCCTTCTTGGGCTCTCTGCAGGGCCTCTACTCCCTGGGTGCTGCCTCTTTCTTCCTGGCCCACCCAGCTTCCGTCCAGAGCCCTCCCCACTTCGGCCCCACTGCCCTCTTTTGGCGCGTGGCATCGCCCAGCCCAGCCTATCTGGGCGCTGGGTCCGAGTACTCGGGGCTCCCGGGCGGGCAGCAGTTCCTTTGTTTCTGTGGCCTGCCTGCACCAAGCGGGGTAGGCGCTTTGTTTGTGAGCTGCCCAACCAGCACGGAGGCCTGATCTTTCGGCACCAGGAGAGACAACATTGGGGAGAGCCAGCGTTTGGTAGGCAAGGAGACCTGATCCGGTAAAAGAAGATCCATAGGGAGCATTTGGAAGAAGAGATGGGCCGACGTCAAGGCAAGAATTCGCCCAACAAGCTGAAAAGCAACATGAAGCCACCAGAAACAAGCGACCTCACAACGGGAGGACAAGAACCCCTTAATCAAGAAGAAGGAGAAAAGATTGACTTCATGAAAGTGATTGACATCCTTAAACAGCATGTAAAAAACGCCCTTATAGAAATGGATGAGAAATATAACAGAAAGTTTGAAGAATTGAATAAATCAGTGAATGATACCCTAGAAAACCAAGGAAAAACAATCAAACAGATAATGGAAACAGTTCAAGACCTGAAAACTGAAATGGAGGCAAAGAAGAAAACACAAACAGAGGGCCGGCTGGACATGGAAAATCTAGGTAAACGAATAGAGACTACAGAAACAAGCATAACCAGCAGAATACAAGAGATAGAAGAAAGACTCTCGGATTCTGAAGATACCATAGAGAAAATAAACACACTGATCAAAGAAAACAGCAAGTCCAACACACTCTCATCACAAAACATTCAGGAAATGTGGGACACAATAAAAAGACCAAACCTAAGAATAATAGGAGTAGAAGAAGGAGAAGAAGTGCAGCTCAATGGTCCAGAAAATATATTTAATAAAATTATAGAAGAAAACTTTCCCAACCTAAGGAAAGATATACCTATGAAGGTGCAAGAAGCATACAGAACACCGAATAGGCTGGATCAAAAAACAACATCCCCTCGCCATATAATTATCAAAACACAAAGCATACAGAATAAGGAAAGAATATTAAGAGCTGCAAAGGAAAAAGGCCAAATTACTTATAAAGGTAAACCTATCAGACTTACACCTGACTTCTCTATGGAAACCATGAAAGCCAGAAGGTCCTGGATAGATGTACTGCAGAAACTGAGAGACCATGGGTGCAAGCCCAGATTACTATACCCAACCAAGCTTTCATTCACTATAAATGGAGAAAATAAAATTTTCAGGATAAAAACAAATTTAAACAATACGCAGCCACAAATCCAGCCTTACAGAAAGTAATTGAAGGAAAATCACTAACCAAGGAGTCCAACAATGACCACAATAACTCAGACATCTAGAGACCCTTCACCAACACAAAACAAAGAAGGGAAACACACAAACTCTACGACTAAAAAAAAAATGACCGGAGTTAACAACCACTGGTCATTAATATCACTTAATGTCAATGGACTCAACTCACCTATAAAAAGGCACAGGCTAAGAGATTGGATAAGAAAACAGGATCCAACATTCTGCTGTTTACAAGAAACACACCTCAACCACAAAGACAGGCACCTACTCAGAGTAAAGGGCTGGGAAAAGGCCTATCAAGCAAATGGACCTAGGAAACAGGCAGGTGTGGCCATACTAATCTCTAACAAAGTTGACTTCAAACTTAAATCAATCAGAAGAGATGGAGAGGGGCATTTTATACTCATAACAAGAACAGTTCATCAGGATGAAGTCTCAATCCTGAACATCTATGCCCCTAATATAAAAGCACCCACGTACATAAAAGAAACATTGCTAAAATTCAAGGCAGCCATCAAACCGCACACACTAATAGTAGGAGACTTCAACACTCCTCTCTCACCAATGGACAGGTCAATCAGACAGAAACCTAACAGGGAAATAAGAGAATTAATGGAGGTAATGAATCAAATGGACTTAACAGACATCTATAGAACATTCCATCCAAATAGGAAAGAATATACCTTCTTCTCTGCAGCTCATGGAACCTTCTCGAAAATCGACCACATAGTCGGTAACAAAGCAAACATCCACAGTTACAAGAAAATATTAGTAACCACCTGTGTCTTATCAGATCACCATGGATTAAAATTAGAATTCAACAATAATGCTACCCCCAGAAAGCATACAACGTCATGGAAACTGAACAGTCAACTGTTGAACCATACCTGGATTAAGGAAGAAATAAAGAAATTAAAGTCTTCCTGGAATTCAATGAAAATAAAGAAACAACATACTCAAACTTATGGGACACTATGAAAGCAGTCCTAAGAGGAAAGTTCATAGCACTAAGTGCCCACTTAAAGAAAACAGAGAAAGCTCACATTGGAGACTTAACAGCCCACCTGAAAGCTCTAGAAAAAAAAAGAAGCAGACTCACCTAGGAGGAGTAGAAGACTGGAAATAATCAAACTGAGGGCTGAAATCAACAAAATAGAAACACAGAAAACAATCCAAAGAATCAATGAAACAAAAAGCTGGTTCCTGGAGAAAATCAACAAGATTGACAAACCACTATCCAAGCTAATCAAACGGCAGAGAGAGAATTTGCAAATTAATAAGATCAGAAATGAAAAGGGGGACATAACCACAGACACAGAGGAAATTCAGAGAATCATTAGATCTTACTACAAAAGCCTATATGCCACAAAATTGGAAAATGTAAAGGAAATGGATACTTTTCTAGATAAATATCATATACCAAAGTTAAATCAGGACCTGGTGAACAATCTAAATAGACCTGTTAGTTTCGAAGAATTAGAAGAGATTATCAAAAACCTCCCTACCAAAAAAAGCCCAAGACCAGATGGTTTCAATGCGGAATTCTACCAGAACTTCCAAGAAGATCTAATACCTATACTCCTTAATGTATTCCACAATATAGAAACAGAAGGGTCATTACCAAACTCCTTTTATGAAGCCACAATTACTCTGATACCAAAACCACTCAAAGACTCAACCAGGAAAGAGAACTACAGGCCAATCTCACTCATGAATATCGATGCAAAAATCCTCAACAAAATACTGGCAAATCGAATCCAAGAACACATTAGAAAAATTATCCATTATGATCAAGTAGGCTTCATTCCTGAGATGCAGGGCTGGTTCAACATACGAAAATCTATCAATGTAATCCAGCATATAAATAAACTGAAAGAAAAAAACCATATGATCATTTCATTAGATGCTGAAAAAGCATTTGACAAAATTCAACATCCATTTATGTTAAAAGTCTTGGAGAGATTAGGGATACAAGGGCCATACCTAAATATAATAAAAGCTATATACAGCAAGCTGACAGCTAACATCAAATTAAACGGAGAGAAACTCAAAGCCATCCCACTAAACTCAGGAACACGACAAGGCTGTCCACTTTCGCCATACCTCTTCAATATAGTGCTTGAAGTTCTAGCAATAGCAATAAGACAACATAATGGAATCAAGGGGATTCGAATTGGAAAGGAAGAAATTAAACTTTCGTTATTTGCAGATGATATGATAGTGTACATAATCGACCCCCAAAACTCAACCAAAGAACTTTTACAGCTGATAAACAGCTTTAGTAATGTGGCAGGATACAAGATCAACTCCAAAAAATCAGTCGCCCTATTATACACAAAGGATATGGAAGCAGAGAGGGAAATCAGAGAAGTTTCACCATTCACAATAGCCAAAAACAGCATAAAATATCTTGGGGTAAATCTAACCAAGGAAGTGAAAGATCTATTTGACAAGAACTTTAAGTTATTGAAGAAAGAAATTGAAGAGGATACCAAAAAATGGATGGACCTCCCTTGCTCTTGGATAGGGAGGATCAACATAGTAAAAATGGCAATTCTACCAAAGGCAATTTATAGATTCAATGCAATCCCCATCAAGATCCCATCAAAATTCTTCACAGATCTGGAGAAGACAATAATAAACTTTATATGGAAAAACAAAAAACCCAGGATAGCCAAAACAATCCTATACAATAAAGGATCTTCTGGAGGCATTACCATCCCTGACTTCAAACTCTATTACAGAGCTACAGTAATGAAAACAGTGTGGTACTGGCATAAAAACAGAGAAGTCGACCAATGGAATCGTATAGAAGACCCGGATTTTAACCCACAAACCTATGAACACCTCATTTTTGATACAGGAGCTAAAAGTATACAATGGAAGAAAGAAAGCATCTTCAACAAATGGTGCTGGCACAACTGGATGTCATCCTGTAGAAGAATGAAAATAGACCCTTATCTATCACTGTGCACAAAACTTAAGTCCAAATGGATTAAAGACCTCAATATCAGCCCGAACACACTGAACCTGATAGAAGAGAAAGTGGGAAGTACCCTACAGGAGATGGGCACAGGAGATCGCTTCCTATGTATAACCCCAGAAGCACAGACATTAAGGGCAACATTGAATAAATGGGACCTACTTAAACTGAGAAGCTTCTGTAAAGCAAAGGACATAGTCACTAAGACACAAAGGCAACCTACTGACTGGGAGAAGATCTTCACCAACCCCACAACAGACAAAGGTCTGATCTCCAAAATATATAGAGAACTCAAGAAACTAGACTTTAAAATGCTAATTAACCCAATTAAAAAATGGGGCACTGAACTGAACAGAGAATTCTCAGCAGAGGAAGTTCAAATGGCCAAAAGACACTTAAAGTCGTGCTCAACTTCCTTAGCAATCAGGGAAATGCAAATCAAAACAACTTTGAGATATCATCTTACAGCTGTCAGAATGGCTAAAGTCAAAAACACCAAGGATAACCTTTGCTGGAGAGGCTGTGGAGGAACGGGTACCCTCATCCATTGCTGGTGGGAATGCAATCTTGTGCAACCACTGTGGAAGTCAGTGTTTCGGTTTCTCAGGAAATTCGGGATCAACCTACCTTTGGACCCAGCAGTACCACTCTTGGGAATATACCCAAGAGATGCCCTATCATATGACAAAAGCATTTGTTCAACTATGTTCATAGCAGTATTATTTGTAATAGCCAGAACCTGGAAACAACCTAGATGCCCTTCAATGGAAGAATGGATGAAGAAAGTATGGAATATATACACGCTAGAGTACTACGCTGCCGTAAAAAACAATGACTTCTCGAATTTTGCATGCAAATGGATGGAAATAGAAAACACTATCCTGAGTGAGGTGTCCCAGACCCAAAAAGATGAACATGGGATGTACTCGCTCATAATTGGTTTCTAGCCATAAATAAGGGCCACGGAGTCTACAATAGGTGAACCTAAAGAAGCTAAGTAAGAAGGTGAACCCAAGGAAAAACATATAGTTATCCTCTTGGCTAAGGGAAGTAGACCAAATTGCCGGGGAGAAAATTAGGATCTTGGGGGTGGGGTGGGATGGGGGTAAGGGGAGATGGGGAGAGAAAAGGTAGAAGGGAAGGAGGGGGGACTTGGGGAATCAGGAGAATTGGGATAAAGGAAAGGTGGATAGGGGAGCACGGAACCACAGTTCTTAGTTAAGGGAGCCACTTTAGGGTGGGCAAGAGATTTGACCCTAGAGGGGCTCCCAAGTGCCCAACATGAAGTTCCCAGTTAGTTCCTTGGGCAGCTGAGGATTGGGAACCTGAAATGACCCTATCCTAGAGCAACACTGACGAATATCTTGCATATCATCATAGAACCTTCATCTGGTGATGGATAGAGATAGAGACAGAGACCCACACATGAGCACTGGACTGAACTCCCAAGGTCCCAATGAGGAGCAGAAGGAGGGAGAACATGAGCAAAGAAGTCAGGACCATGAGGGGTGCACCCACCCACTGAGACAGTGGAGCTGAACTACTGGGAGCTCACCAAGGCCAGCTGGACTGTGACCGAAAAAGCATGGGATAAAACCGGACTCTCTGAACATGGAGAACAATGAGGGCTGATGAGACGCCAAGGACAATGGCATGGGGTTTTGATCCTACTTAATGAGCTGGCTTTGTGGAAGCCTAGCCAGTTTGGATGTTCACCTTCCTAGATATGGACGGAGGGGGGAGGATCTAGGACTTACCACAGGGCAGGGAACCTGGACTGCTCCGTGAACTGGAGAGGGAGGGGGAGAGGAGTGGAGGGACGGGGAGAAGGGTGGGAGGAGGGGGAGGGAAATGGGAGGCTGGGAGGAGGTGGAAACTTGTTTTTTGTTTATGTTTTTTTTTTCTTCTTTTCTTAATAAAAAAAAAACCATTGCTCTTGAGTTCTCAGTAGTCCTCATTGTCCACTATGTACAGCGAGTCCGGTTTTATCTCATGCTTTTTCAGACCCAGGCCAGCTGGCCTTGGTGAGTTCCCGGTAGAACATCCCCATTGTCTCAGTGTCCAACGAAATTTAAATATGAGATGTATTGGAGACTCTTTTACTGCTGTGACAAATGCCATGACCTAGGCATCCGATAGAGGAAAGTTTATCCTGGCTGATGGTTCCAGAGGGTTGTATCAGTGATGGAAGAGCATAGTAATACAATGGCTGGAACTAGGAGCTAAGAATTTATATCCTGAACCACAGCAACAAGTAGAGAGAGTAAACTGGAAATGCTGCCCGTCTTTAAATTCTTGTTCCTCCAAGAAGGTCACTCCTTCCAAACAGCACTACCAATAGGGACCAAGTATTCCAACACCTGAGCCTACAGGAGGCATTCCCATTCCAACCATCACACATGAATAAGGCAACCATGGGGATTATCAACACTGGGGTCAAGTATGGTATAGGTTTAGAATTGACTTGGTACGTAATTTTGATTTCTGAGGCATTGAAGCATGGACTAGATACAAGGAAACATCAGGTATTATTTTACTCACTATCTACAGAATAAAATTAACTATGTATTTGTTCTGATAATTCAGGTGGCATATTAAGGCATTTGAAATCAAAATCCAGTAACTAATCCCACAAAATGTAATTTTATTAGCAGGGAGAAAAATTGTTCAAGGTAATAAATATCTATTTGTTTCAAACCACAATTTCAAAATTAGCAGCATTATGTTCTAGAATTCAATACAAGTTGCATAGCATATACCCCCTAGGGTATCCTAATTTTATTGGGTATTTGAAAGAAGGAAATCTATTTTTTTTTTTTATCTAAAACCCTTCCTTTCTGTTGTGGGATATTTGATCACACTGTGACACTCCTAGGCAGGGTTAATAAAGTTAACTTTGAATCAGGGGGTGAAGTCAGCTCCTAGCTGACTGGAGTTAGCCATAGAGAAGCCTGAAATATGGCTAGGGAAGATGGACAGAAAGGAGAAGGGAGGGACTTGGAATTGGTTCCCTCTCCTTGATTTGGGATATGTGGAGAGAGGTAGCACTGACTGGGTCTCTGGTAAGAAAGAAAAGGTTGCTCCTCTTCTATCTGTGAGATTATATAAAGTTTTCAGCTCAATATTTGACTCTCAAGCTTTTGTTGGTAATAAAACAATTTAGCAAAACCCAACATTTTAGTCTAACATAATAAAACTATGCTTTCATACACAAACACAGTTACATTAAGGAAACCAAAACAGTTTTTCTTTCTTTGTCTGTACTATAAAACAAAATTTCAGGCATTTTCACTTGTAACAAGATACTATGGATGACATACAGACCTGATGAGCTCTGATGATTTTCATGTGTAGCCACTAGAATTACTTGAATTGAGAAATCTAAGGAATTCTGATGAAATAAACCTTAAATAATAGCAGAAAGAAAGCTAGTAGAATGATCCTGTAAAGTTTTTCAAAAACTTAGAAATCCCACACAAAAAATAAATGAAAACATAGAAGACTCACATTAATTTGGGGGACAGACTTTACCCAATAGTTGAGTACCAACAACATAATAAATGTACAGCTGAATAGCATCCTATATCACTGCAAGGTCTCTGATTACTAAGTAAACTAGGTTACACGTTGCTAAAGTAGAAATCAAATCTGGACTATGATTTTTCCACTTATACTTCCATGCTGCACCCCACACCACACCCTGGCTCATTACTGAGCTTATATGTGAATTATCCCAATTGTTTACAGCCCACTGAACTGTTTATCATGGTTTGGAAACACACAGCCCAAAATATTCTGTCATTTCTTATGAATCACAACCAAACTGTGATCAATTACACACCAAAGGTGGCACTGTGTATCATTGAAGTCACTTTGTGTATAGTTAGAAGTAGGAGGCCAAAGAAAGGATATGGCTGTACAATAATCAATAAACAGTTAGTGATGGAAGAAGATGGTGATAAGTGGATTTTATTTTGTTATTAAGTCCCCTCTTTTCAATTTGTGTAGATTAGACATATGAAATTTAAGATGTTTTGTAGTCACTGTATAGAAAGAAGTAACTACTTTGAAGAAGAGAACCTTTCAAACGATAGGGTTTCCTGAAAGGAAACAGAAGTATGTGCTCCACTCTTTCCAGTTCTGTTCAATGTCTCATATCTACAAATATCCCAAGTCATACAAAAATCTACACCATGAAGTATGTATTCATGATAATAAAAATGACCCCTAAAATATTATCAAATAGAACCAGGTAGAGTAATACACACCTTTCATCCTAGTAATCAGGAGGCAGAGACAGGTGTATCTCTCCAAGTTCTAGGTCAACCTAGATCTACATATAAAATTCTAGTCAGCTAGGGCTATGTAGTGAGACTTTGCCTCAAAAGAAAATAGTATGCAATAAATTGTAATTTAAAATAATAAGTATTTGGAATACTAGGGTCATAAACTGAATAGATGATATAAAGAGTTTTATAGATCACAGTGTTGTGTTTTGCTTTTTTCCCTGTGGAATAGCAGGTCCACACTCTCAGGCAAATCTCCATAATGTCAGAAGAGTTGGTGATTTTGGAAAACAGAAAATAGAATTTCTGATCCATACTCATCACAAATTCATTTAAAAGTTTTAAATATTTTCATTAATTGTGTGTGTGCTTATCTGTGTTTGCATAAACAAGGGCTACAGGTTGAGTTGAGATATCTTTCTCTTATGTTATTTTCCACCTTACTTTTTGAAACAGTCACTCACTGAACCCGAAGCTCATATTTTACTGTTTCAATTAGGTCAACTGGCCATCAAGTCCTAGTGTGTGTCTTTGTACTCCCCTACCCACCACTGCTGGGGTTGCAGCCATGTGCTTCCACGTCCAGATTTAACCTGGATATAAGAGAACCAAAATTAGGTCTTCATGCTTGGGGAACAAGCACATCACTTAATGATTTGTTATCTTCCCAGCACTATCAGGAAATAATTTTTAGGAAATACTCAAACTGTCAAATAGAGCAGTGAAAATCCTCTTGTTTCCTGGAATAGCATAATCTTATTATCCATCAATAGTTCTGCATAAACAACCATATGGGAAAATAACACAGGATATAGAAGCTAATTGTTTCCTCCCATTACTATTAAGGTGGGTGACAAGATAAATTGCTTAATCTCTGTGCCTTAATTTCTTTAGGAAGAAGTGGTCTACCCTACTCAATAGGTCAAAAAGAAGATCAGATGAGGTAATACATGGAAGTTATATAGCACAGTGCTTAAATACCAAATATTAACTATCATGTTCACGACTGCTTGGATGTTTTTCCCCCTCTGTGTTATTATACCAAGTTTTGCAAATAAATGTAGTGTCACAGTTATGTGGTAGCTACATTTTTTCTTTTCCATGACAAACTTTCATTTTTAATTTTAATTATTTTGTCATATATGTTTTATTGCCACAATATAGTTCTAATCTTTAAAAATATATGAGGTATAAAATTTTAAAAGACTGCAACTATACTTGAGTTACACGAGAGTTTTAAAAATGTACATTTGTTTATTCATTCATTTATTTATTAATGTGTGTCTGTGTGTGTGTGTGTGTGAGAGAGAGAGAGAGAGAGAGAGAGAGAAAGAGAGAGAGAGAGAGAGAGGACAACATATGAGTGTCAATTTTCTCCTTCTTCCATGTACTGTAGGTACTGAGAAATTTATTCAGTCAGGTTTGATGGGTGATCTTTTTATTGACTAAGCCGTATCCCTGGCTCCAATATGAGTTTTAAGTGGATTATTTTTTGTAGCCATTCCACAAGAATTAACTTCTGCATGTATAATGATTAGAAGAACTGAAGGAATAGACAATCCACCTATGTCCCCAAAATTTAACTTCTATGAGTTGGATCTACTAGGTTGAGTTAACTCTTCCTTTTAGAGTTGTTTGGTCACCATAAAATCCCAGTGTGACGTAGACAATGATTCAAGTGATCCCTCAGTAAAAATCCAGTGTTCCTCACTCTTCTGAAGCCACCACCATCAGATGCCACAGGAAGCAAGATTATAACAATCACATTTTTCTTCTGGAAACCATGGGGTAAAACAGAGTTCAAATTCCCTCCCCTGCTCTTGCCCTGGCAGCATAATATTAACAAACCATAAGCAGAGACATGAGACCCAGATATAAAATGACAAGATTTTTTTTCATATTTATTCTTTTCCCACTCCTTATTTTCTTTCAGAACACTCCATTATACCAAGCTCAAAGTGGCAGAATCCTACAGCTCATGATGCTGGCAGATAGAAACTCTTCCCCACTGTGATCCCTCTGTTCTTCCCATCAAATCCAGTCCACCAGCAGACCTTTGGTACCCGTCTGCTCCCCCACTATGAACAGAACACACAGCCAGCAACAGTATCTGATCTCTGAATTTCTAAGACATTTTTTCTTGTAACACATAAATGGAAAAATAGGCTTACTAGAAGGCCTCCAAGTGTTATGCAGAATGTGTCAAATTCTTTCCCACTTACACTATTATTTGTTTATTCTTTTTATGCAATTTATTCTCAGTCCATGTTATTCAATTCATAATTGCTTTTTAAAAATTATATTCTGGACTATATCTGATTAATTAAAAGGTAAGAAATTCGAGGATAGATGGGACTGATTAATTACATTTCTTACAATAATCTGAGTAATCTGTAGAGTATTATAGTGTTTAGTTTATGTTTAAAAACACTACTTGGTATAAATCTGATGAGTAGAAAGTTTAAATGTATTCACAAGCTGGTTTCAGCTGATTGCAATAAGATATCCAAGTTCAACTGTATCAGGTGCCTTAAAAATATTTTTAGAAGGCTAAATATTGAGGTCACGTGTTTTAATTATTCATTAATGAAACAACTTTGAAATATTAGCATTGTTTTCCTTCAAGTTTTTGCTATTATTTCCAATATCGATTACAAAAGATTAAGAAAACAGTCTAGATTATCCTAGGTAGAGGTATTTTTTTTTAATGCGTAGAAGGATGCTAGTTCAGTCTTGATCCTGCTGTTGATTCTATATGTGCTCACCAAAACAGACATATAGTATTGTAGTTTTTGATATGCTAGAGTTAGCAGAAAAAGACATACATTGTTTTCTTGCATCTAGGACTTCTGTTCTAAATAAACACCAGCTGCCATTTGATCAGCCCGCCCCTTTATCACAATGTCCTTCTCCCCATCCATTCATACCCATGTGCCTTCTCCTTTTTCTCAGTCCTGGAAACACCTCTAAAGTGTGACTGACATCTCCATGATGAACACGGAGGTAAAGTGAGGAGGGTAGACTTGGCGGCCATAGGAACAAGTTGAATCCTAGCTTCCCTGTGTACCACACTCTTTGGCCTTGGGAAGTTCATCTACATACTTCTATAGGTCTATAGGATGGGCTTCTTTGGCCTTGAGAATTTCATTTACATTCCTCTACAGGTCTATAAGATGGGTTCCTTTTTCTTCCCTTTCCCCTTTTGTTAAAAAGTATTTGGTTAATCCTGGAGTTTCTCTCTTGCGTAGGGTTTATCTTGGAATATATTTTTCTGATCTACTGAAGGTTTATTGAGGTAGTCCTTCAGGTCTTTTTAATAGATACAATGATTTGAGGGAAATTGCTCTTCTGTGTATTGACATTTCTGCCCCCCGAACCCGATACCTGAGTTCTCGTCATTCATTCAGGCCCCTTTTTATGACTGTAAAGTTTTTACTTTTATTCATAAAGGTGTTTTCATGGATATACTTCTAGACATTTTCTACTTTTGTTTGCCATGGAATATGGCAGTTTTATTTCTGTCTCTCTAATCTGTGTGCTCCTTATTCCTCCTGTGCTAGTTGGTCCTGTTTCACCTGCTGGAGCTCAGAGAGATGACTTTTTGATTTCTAAATGCAGTCCAGGGATCTGGCGTGCCATAGATACATCTTATCTGATCAAGGAATCCACCTGCTTTCCTTAGTTTGCTAAAAGATGTGGTTTTTCTTTAACTATGAATGAGAGTTGAATTTTTTTTCTTTTTCTTTTTTTCAAGAAAGGGTTTATCCTTAGCTTTGGGGCCTGTCCTGGAACTAGCTCTTGTAGACCAGGCTGGCCTCAAACTCACAGAGATCTGCCCACCTCTGCTCCCCAAGTGCTGGGATTGAAGGCATGCTCCACCACCGCCCAGCATGAGCATTGAATCTCATTAGTTGCTGTTTTGAATCTGAGAGATGATGGAATTCATCTTTTACTGTTGCATATCTCAGAGTGGTGAATCGCACTGACACAGTTTCTAATTTTAAATTATTCTCACATTCTTACCATGAGCCCTATCTGATTCTGATTTATTACATTAATTTCCCCCTTCTCACTGAACATTTATATTAAGCATGGGTTATGTGTTCCTTGATGGTTTGGAGAATTATGATAAGAAGTGGTCGTGTTTAAATGGAGTTTTCAGCTGTTACTGATTTTCAAAGACTTGGGTTTTGTGGTTAATCATTAAGGTTTCTTGGATTTTCTATTTATAATTGAGTCATTTTCAGTAATTTCTGTTTTTTAATGTATTAATATAAAGCAGTTCTTGGAATTCTCCTAAAAACTACTGTATCAATAGTTATGATTCTTTATTCCTGGAATTATCTTTATCTTTTTCTTCCTATTCCATTTCTCTCACTATTAATTTGCTTAATAATAAATTTATTTTCAGTAATTGACTTTCTGTATTCTGTTGCTAGTTCACCAATTTTCTTTCCTTGTCTTTGTTTGGATTTTACTTTTCTCCATGTTTATTGACATAATTAACAAATAAAACTGCATATTATACACCCATAATTGCTAGCATGGCAAGATATGCATAAAAGTGTAAGAAGTAGCATTCACATGTTCGTGGCAAGTAATAGTTATCTAATTGAACCTAAGACCCAATTGTACCTAAGACCCACTCAAAATAAGGGAAATCATGCTTAGGACTAGAAACTTAGCCCTGATTCTTGGTACTACTGATATCATGGACCTTAGAAAAGATTCTACTAATACCATTCTGATAGACCAGCATTAATTCCTTACTACATTCTAAATCTTCTTCTTATACCCAATGGTAAGTGTAGCTACCCCTCATCAAAGAAGCCTTTTTTCATAGCAAACAGAGATCATCACAGAAAACCACAGAAGGACACAATGCAGAGATCAATGTATCAAGGAAAATGCAGCCCTGAAGAATACCTCTGCATTACAGTTGCTACATCTGTGGCACAGGGAACATCACAGAAGAGCCCAATGAAAGATAAGACGACCCAGAATACCAGGAAATCTTATAGGAAACAATCTTTCCTAGAAATAGCTGTGTAAACAAGACTAGAACATTGACAACATCAATGTTAAGGTGGAAGGGGGAAGTTTTCATGAGGCTCCACCACTAGACAAGAACTGAAGAAAACGGTTGACTGCTGGAAGAAGAAGAATTAGGAGGACCTTGGTTTGAAATCCTCAGAATCCAGGCAGAGCCTCAAGTGCTTACAATCTCGGTGTTAAGGGGAAGTGAGTAGTTGGGCATGACCAAGGTCTATGCTGGCTTACTCAGGGAGTTCACTGGCCAGTCAGGCTGGCCAATGCAGCAATTGTGCCTCACCAAATAAAATAGACAGGTATAGAGGAAAAGAAATTACATTTTCTTTTGGGTTCTGCATACAGACCTGGCATATGCTCTCTCTCTCTCTCTCTCTCTCTCTCTCTCTCTCTCTCACACACACACACACACACACACACACACAGTGTAGGATGTTCTTCCTTCTATGTGTTGCTTTCATTGGCCAAATAAAGAAACTGCCTTGGCCTTTTGATAGGGCAGAACTTAGGTGGGGAAGACAGAACTGGATGCTGGGAGGAAGAAGGCAGTGTGTCAGATGCCATGGCTCTCCTCTTGGAGATGAACGCTGGTTAGACTCATGCCGGTAAGTCACAGTCAAATGGTGATACACATTAATGGAGATGGGTTAAATTGATATGTGAGAGTTAGCCAATAAGGGGCTGGAGACAATGGGCCAGGCAGTGTTTAAATGAATACAATTTATGTGTGGTTATTTCCTGCTTATCAATCTGACTCTAGGATCAACGTTCCCCTGAGCTCTGTGATGACCAACAAATAGTCAAATGGCTTGCTCCTGGTAACATGTAAAGCGTATTCTCCACCGAGACATCTATTATAAAATTGTTAAGAGACACGTGGCCAGTACTCAACATTCCAGGGTTAGAGAGGAGACAACCAATGCCAGCATCCTGGGTTGCAGAAATGTTATCTCTTAATGGTGATGTTTTGTATGAGGTTTGATTTACTTGTTAAAGTTTGTATTTAATTGAAAATGAATTGGTTATGGATAGACATATTGGCCTGATCTCTGGTTTGAAAGGGAAAGAAGAGAACTGATATTTTGTTTTTTGCCCTCTCTCTAATTCTGTGCTAGAGAGTGCCAAGAATGTATAGAGATAAAGAGCACACTTCTTGATACCAGACTTTGAAATTCTAATATTGTACTTAGTTGTGACTTTGACATTAACTTCCAAGTTTATTCAAACTGCACAGTTACTGTCACGATGAATTTATCTTAAATTTCATGGCACAGTGGATCACTTTATAGAGTTCTAGAATTTACAAAACATTCATTGTGAGAGAAAATATTCCCTAGATGCTACAGTAAATGGCCTCCTATCTGTCTATATATTATACCTCTTTGTTCTTCACTCAAACAGAAAAATAGCAGAACAAAGTCATTTTGTTTTGGTTTGTTTTTTTCATTTTTTCCAGAAAAAATATGGACTATATTAAAACCCACAGAGCGAAATCTCACTGACTGTTTTGCTGTACAGTTCCCCATGAATCTCTAATGGAGACATTTGAATGTAAAAAGCCTTCAACTTTAGAATTCAGATGGTGTTGTGTTTAGACATGAAGGAAGGCATTAGCATTGTGATTACATCCAGGTTCATCTTACAATCTCACAACTGGCTCATGAGGGGTGGCAGAAGCTGGGCAAGGGGAAAGAGGACTGGTAGGAAGAGAAGACAAGCAGAAGTGGGCATTTTCTTGTCTTGAATATATTGTCTTTGGAAACTATCGTGACCATTGATCAGGAGACCAGATTTGTGTGGTTCTCTGCCTTTAGTTGAGACAAATTATTTACCCTTATAGTACAAAGCAGATTAAGAATTTTAGGAGTCCTTCAAACTAAATAAAAGTATAGACTTCCTCTTCGCACTGTGTAATTCAAAATAAACACATTTTAATACATAAATCATCATTCTTGTACTTATGCTAAAGGTAAAGGACTATTTTCTATATGACACAATTATGAAATTCTAGTTAAGTGTACAGAGTTGGGATGTTCTGACTTCTTTGGATGAGGCTGTTCTGATGTCTAGCATGGGTTTGCTCTAAAATATTTTTTTTAAAAAGCAAGATGGAAACAAACTCAGAGGAGGGCAAGAGAGAAAAGGGAGGAAAAAAATGATGCATGCAGTGGAGGTTGATTGTTCTTTCTTTCTTTGATAGGGACCTAAAATTCTGTTACTGACTGCTCCTCAAGGACTGACACTGAAACTCTGCCTTTCAGCGTGGGTAAAAGAGCAGTGTCTGTGGTGGTTTGAAAGAAAACGTCCCCCCCCCCCTCCCCAGCAAAGGGAGCGGCACTATTAGAACGGGGCATGAAGTAGGTGTGGCCTTTCTTGAGGAAGTAAGTCACTGTCGGGGCGGGCTTTGAGGTCTGTTCTGTTTCGCTCAAGCTTTCCTCAGTGTTACTGTCAGTCAACTTCCTGTTGCCTATAAGACGTAGGACTCTCTGCTCTAGTACCACATCTTCCTGCACATCGCGATGCTTCCTGCCATGATGATAATGGACCGAACATCTGAAACCCAATTCAAATGTTTTTGTTATAATAGTTGCTGTGGCCATGGTGTCGCTTCACAGTAATAAAAACCCTAGACTAAGACAACATCCCAAGAGGAAAAGCCCCATATCCCAAGAAAGAAGGTGCCACGTCTCAAAAGGGTATCCCATGTCCCCAAAAGGAAGAAGCCATGTCCCCAAAGGGAAGGAGTTTTGTCCTAAGAGGGAAGGCTTGGTGTCCCAAGAGTAGAGGCTCTAAGCCTGTCATGCCTAGATACCCAGTAAAGTCCCTCAGTGTATAATGGATGTTTATGAAATAAATGGAAAGGAGCAGGAAGAAGCTAGATGTTTTTCACATAGTGCAACTAACAGATGGAAATAAAAACATAGCGAATGAATTGTTTTGCCTCAACAAAAATCCAAGCTCTACTGCTTTTAATAATTCACTGAGCCAACCTGTTTGCAGGTCGAACTGACACTACGTTCTTTCTCTTCCCAGGAAGGAAGACACAGAAGGCTGCCTTCATGTCACTCTGGCTCCCCTTACTTTTCAGCCCAGATCATTCAGGAGTGTCCCGAGGAGGTTGACAGTATTTTCAAGGTACTGAGTGGTGCTGAGTGTGTGTGTCTGTGTGTCTGTCTGTGTGTTGGTGAGGATCAGAGTGTGGCAACCGGGAGCTCTTTTCAGCTAACCTTCACAGAATCCATTTTTTCTGCACTATTAGCTGGCTTGTATGGCGTATCATTTATGCCTTGATGGTCTCTACTGGAATCAGACCAGGATGCACACTGAACTCTGCTACCTATCAAGCCAGATAACCTTGGACAAATCTTAGTTCCTAATAACCTCAGAGCCTCTATCTGAAGTGAAAATGATCACACTAACCTCATCTCTTATACAAGGGTTATTTGACTGCAGGTCCCTGACAATCATGCCTGGATACGTTAAGTGTACATTTAAAGATCTTCATTCTTCTAACCATTGGGTGCCCAAAAACTACTGAAGGACAGGCAAGAAGCAGACTGACAATATCTTACCAACACCCACGGTGTCCCACTCCCTCATAGCCAGAATATCCCTTAGCCCAGTCTCTGAATTGAGAGGGCTCAGATTAATTTCTCAGTAACCTCTGAGAGCTTTATAGATTTTTTTTTCCATGCTGGAACTGGCAAGGGAGGGGGAGAAAAAAAAAGGCCTGAGCTCTCTTTGTCTTTCTTTTGTTACTGACTCACAAAGATGACATTAGAAATCAGGACATAAAGTGCGAATCCCAAGAACAAATTACGGGGCGTGAGTACAGCTCACTCGTCTCAGCTGACCTCATCAGCACCAGTAGAGTTGGCAGGGAAAATGGTTGTGTTGCCTATCGGGTTATACATTAAAACAGCATGAATCAGTTCTCCAAATGCACAGAAACAAGGACTCTTCTTCCCTGAGCTAATAAGATTTCACCTCATCTTCTAATCTCCGTCTCTCAAATGCTTCAGGGAAGGAAGGCTGAAGAAGGATGGGTTAGTTGCGCAGCTGATGGGGCAGGAGCTGATGAGAGCCAATGGATCAGAGCATTTCTGCCAGAATGGGCTGGCATCACAGCCGTGCTCAGTAGCAGAGCCACGGCCGCTGCCTCACACTGGGATGCACAGGGGAGCTGGGACTTGTGCGGGTAGCAGATGATAAAGACCCTGGAGGTTGCATGACCAAACCTGTGAAACTTTATGATTCTTTTTTTTGATAATAAAAGTCAAATTTATTTTATTTCCACCTTAACATATTTATGATTCTTGACTTTTTCTTGCTTATTTTCATTGCCCTACCTGGCTTTTACTCATGGCGCTGGATTTCAAACCTGGGTTTGAGTTCTCCATAAGATGTTGAGAAATTCTCTTGACAGTTCATTCATTTATTACTTTACTCATCAATGTTGATTGAAGTCATCTGTGTCAGTCACTGTACTAAGTGCTGGTGGGAAGATGTCTGTCAGAGGAAGAACGTGACCCTTCTTGGTGGAAAATGACATGAGCAATGATTATGGATAACCACTCATAGCTGAAGGGTCTAATCTAGACTTGAGGGAAGGGGCAGGGATCTGGACTTGTGACAGACAACAGCCTGAATTCTCCCCATTTTCTTCCCTCAGCTGCATTTCTTTGCTCAGAGCACAGTAAACACAGAGGTCAAACAGCTAATGCCACTGTATGAAATCTTTAGAATAAGACCATGGCTGGTACAGCAATTTCCAGACTCTCAAGAATCTGAAGTTACCCAGGGAAAACTTTGATCAGGACTTGAGTTTGTGGATAGTTGGTAATAGTATGATGGAAAGTCAGGAGCAGGCATTGTGCTGGAAAGCAGGGCATAGGTTAATAATGACTTGGGTAGAAGCAAAGCTTGTGCAAATATGGGCGGTAAGGAATGGCTCCAGTGGGCTGTTGCCTGGAGCTGCTGTTAGCATGAACAGGGGAAGAGCAGTATAAACAAGGTGGGACTGGGAGTCACAGGTGAGGAAAAGGATCGGATGTTTCGGCGTATGAGGGAAAAGCAATCTCATGACTTTTGCCTCTTGATGCTACACATGCACATACACATTTTGCAGGCAGGTGAAAACTTCAAAAAAAATAAGGGTGGAAATTATATGCAGTGTCATTTTTCAAAGAACTCATCTACCTACATCATGAGACAAAACGTGCAAATGGTTTTAAATGGTATCACACTGAGCATATGGGTCATACTTATAATCTGCATTCGTTGATTTGCATATGCCATTGGAATTTTGCCAGATTGGTATACAACGCTTCAATCATTCCATGAAGGTAATAGATGCACCTGTGTAGTCCTTCTGCAAGTGATATACTGGTAAATGGTATTTCTCAAGTTTGGGCTATTGCATGAAATCTTATGCTAAACATTCTAAAGGGATTCAGAGTATGAAGAAAATATAGTAGACCATCGTTTGAAGCCTAAGACGAGTTCCTGGTTTTGCCAGCTGACAATTGTCATTCATTATATGCCTCTCTCATGGCCACTGGTGAGGGGTATGTAGAAATACAGGTGTTGAAAATGTTGCTGGGCCTGAGGATCAAGATTTGGGTCCAAATCTCTGTTACTGACTTGACCAATCTTTACAAGTCTTCTCTGACTTCTTTAACTCTGATTTGTAAGGGGCAAGAGGGATAGATATTTTAGATTAGTTAGAACTTCTAAAAGCACAAATTCTTGGAAAGTAGAAAGTCATAATTGGCAAAAATGAGCTCTGTTGTGAAAATCCTTAGAATGCTAGGGACAGTTGTAGATTAAAATTCATGAAGATTAAAGATGCTGAGGTTCTGATGAGATATAGGTAGAAAAAGGAAACTCTCCCCTGAAGAAGCAAAACCCAATACTCAACATCAGACTAAGCACGGAGCTTTTGTTTTAAAATGCATGTGCCCCCTGCTGGATGGTGTCTCTGCACCTGACAGCTTGTCCTGCCTGTGAATACAGGGGAGAGGTACATGTCACATCTGTTCTGCATGGGCAGCATCCTTTCTGAATAGATGACATTCACGTATTTTGAATTCTACACTTGTTTAGATTCATAAATGTCAACCCTGAAAGACACCTTGGCAATTAACATCGCAGTTCCTGTGATATATGTCAGTGAGTGTCACCCTGTAAACACTCGCTAATGCCAAGCCATGTACTTCTGTTCAGAGCAGTGGATCCTTTTCACAAAATTTAGTTAAGTTCAGAACCTGCCTGTGCCTCTTACTATGTGATCTTAATGTCTAAGGTCCTTAGTGTCTGTGCCTGGGTGGCCTCAAAGCACACCTACAGGGTTAGTGCAGAGATCCTTAATGCACTCCACAAATGCTACTACTGTCCTAACAGCATCTGGGAAGTTCTTAGTTATTTCTGTGTAATAGCATCAGCAGATATTCCTCTAGAGCAAACCCCACAGTGACACCTTCCAATAGAACCCACCAGGATGCAAAAGCCCAACCCCCCACAATCACTACTCACTGGGCATGCACTGGGCACGTGCAAAGCAGAAGAGCACAGCACTCCAAATCCAGAGCTTGAAGGAAAATAATACCCCAAAACAGATCTTCGTGTCTGTGGTTGGTGGACAAAATATAGAAGCCTCCTTCAGTATTGAGTTTTCAAGAATCCAGCAGGTAGACGGCTCCCCAAGCCTGACCATCTGATTTCAACCAGCAGGACTCACTTGAAAGAGCTGGGTTGCATGTTTGCAATCCTAGAGCCCCGCCAGCAAGATGGGAGGTGAACTAAGATCAGCTAGCTTGGGGTATGCAGGGCAGCATAAACAACAAACAAAATCCTGACTCAGGAAGGTAGAGAATAACAAGGCACTCCTGAAAGCTGACCCCTGACCTTAGTTTTAAAAAAGAAAAGCAAGTCCATGTGTTAAATTCCAGGTAAAGGTCTATTGTTTCATTTGCATTTCGTGTATTCTATATTTGCAAATACTTCCTATAGCCTAGAGAAAGCATCGATTCAACAGGAAATACCACCCTTAATTACCTACAAAATTCCATTTACTTATGCATAATATGGATTAACCTATTCACAGGACCCTGGGGCATAATGAAAAATCTGAACTCTTGTCTTTAAACACTGGCCCTCATTCCTGCCAATTTTCAAAATTCTGTTTCCTCTCTTATCTTGCCCTTCATGAATTTATACTAGTGGAAAATTTAAAAGACAATTGAAATGGTAAGTATCACCCTTTGGGGAGAGATCTTACGGTATGAACACCATGTGCTAATATGATATTTGAAAGTAATAGAGAATGGGAGACTGAGACCTAGATCTGCTGAAACAGTTGTGGATTTGCGTAGATCAGTGGATCAGCCAGAGAGAGAGGCTGTGATTACAATAATCTCTCAGGTAAGTTGTGATTGGGGTGTAGCAAGTAAATATTATAAATAAATAAATCCACTGTAGATATGACTTAAGTTATAAATTATTAAGTGTTTGAGAATAGCAATATAATAAAGCCTCACTGGTAATGTGGGATCATCCACGCAGAGGTGATCCTCAAGCATCAACAGGAATGCTGAAAGGAAACCATGAATGGGATTCTCTTAAGGAGCTCCATTTTTGACCCACACATAGCAAAATCATAGACTTTGGAATAGGAAGAAGTTTTGCAAGTCCAAGAAATAAAAAGAAGCCAATGTGGCCAAGTCCACATTGTAACAGTCATTGTAGGCCAGATAGAAGTCCTGTATGGTTTTTTTTGTTGTTGTTGTTGTTGTTGTTTTTTTGAGGCAGGGTTTCCCTGTAGCTTTGGAGCCTGTCCTGGAACTCCCTTTGTAGACCAGGCTGGTCTCGAACTCACAGAGATCCGCCTGCCTCTGCCTCCCGAGTGCTGGGATTACAGGCATGCGCCACTACCGCCCGGCTGTATGGTTTTTAAAACAAGGGAATGTTATTTAAGGGTTAGGCAACAAAACCATGGAAATTTGTTCAAGAATTAGAACTAACTATTGGAGATCTTGAATCAAAAGAATGACATAATCTGATTTGTCTTTCCAAAACTCCTTTGTCAGAAGGTATATTATGGAAAGCACAGAAGGGATGAAAGACTAACTTTTGCTTTGTGTTGAATACAGATTCGTCAGAGATGCAGTTTAGTTCTCCTCCACCTGGACACAGGTTGTCCAGTCTACTGCCTGTTTTCACTCAGAGTTATCATCAGAATGCGAGGAAAGTAATGTGTGTGCTTTCTTCTTCATTTATTTTGGAAAGATACCCCACCCAGATCCATGATTACTTTTATCTGAAGTTGGATAGAAGGGTAGTCACTACAGAAAATGTTACTAAAACCCTGCATGTGAGGAACACAGCTCCTACCAGTTTAGAATATTCATGTGACACTTTTACGTTATAGAGAAATTAAGTTGCTCACTTTTATGAATGACTGACTTTCTTTATTCCAGTAGTGTAATCGGTTTATCTTAATTATGAAAATGAATTGCAAGGAGCACATTAATACAGCGTTTCTACTGGACTAGCCCGAAGTTGTTAATGTAGGCACTGCCTTAGTCACTGTTCTACTGCTGTGAAGAGACACCATGACCAAGGCGACTTTTCTGAAATAAGGCATTTAATTGGGAGCCTTCATCCAGTTTTAGAAGGTTATCATTGTGGCAGGAAGCTTGGTGTAGGCAGGTATGGGGCTGAGAGCTATAACCTGAGTCACGGAAATTAGAGAGCAAGTTAGTAAAGAGACTGGGCTTGGCATGGACTTTTGGAACCTCAAAGCCTACTCCCAGTGACACACTTCCTCCAACAAGGCCACACCTTCTAATCCTTCCCAAACAGTTCTACTAAATGGTGATGAAGCATTCAAATATATGAGCCTATGGGAGCGATTCTCATTCAAACCACCACAGGCAGTTTTTAGTACTGAATCTATGATAACGACAAAATCTTCCCAGGTTATCTGTGCCTTTTAAAATTAGAATGTACGGACAGCTAAATGGTTGCCTTTCAAAACAAAGTTTGGCATGAATCCCTCTGCCCATCAAAATAAGTTTATCAGAGTCAATTTTGAGGTTGTTAATGTTCATGTTTTACTGCAGGAGCGGGCCTGTCTTTAGCAAACTCAGCAGGCGAAAGCAGCACTGCTGGTGGTTTGAAGCAGTTCTCAGAGAACTTTCCTGATGTTCTATTTTTATACAAGGGTGACAGGTGTTCTGTACCTCCTGTGAGCCATACAAAGCACACTTCCATTTCCTCCATGAATCGTGATGGAAGATTTGCTCACAAGAAATCAAACGGTGTTAAAGAGAAATTGATCAAAGGTTGTTCTTATTTTTCTCTGTGGAAAAGGCTACTACTTCCCTGTCTAATGTTCTTTGTTTTTCTCAAATTAGTACAGGAACCTCAGTTTCTAAGGTGGAACATACTAGATAAAAGACTAAGTAACACTTTTAGGTAGAAACCTCTGTGTGAAAAGTTCCATCCAATGAGATGTAAGTTATGTGTTTTCTGAATCTTTTAGGAGACATCAATCTGTATCCTTCAAAAATTTATCTGATGAGAGGATACCTTTCCATTTCTTGTTGTTTGGAATGAAACTGTAGTAGCCAAGGAAGTGGTCTTGATGTATTAACAATGTACTAACAAAGCAAAGATATCAAGAAAGAATTTCAGTACCTAAAGATACAGAGATAACATTCAATACTTAGCTATATTACTCCTTGCACATGTTTTAGATGTGAGGGGAAACATGTTATTGAAACTATTATGATTTAGATTTTTTTCCTGGTAAAATGTAATGAAACTTAATCCCAAATGACAATCTCGCGTATTTAAAACCTTTATTTAAAAATTTTAAGGTTACCAGTATCTCAAGATCCTGCTGGTTTGTTTACTGGATATTTAAAATACTAGATTTTTCAGGGATAGCTCTGTTGGGTCATTTCATACATTTACTTAAGCTAACTGGGAAGTCAAATCTGAGAAAGAAAAAGTGAAAGCTAAAATAGCAAGCGGGCCCAGTGGGTAGAAATATTTGCCACTAATTCTGATGACCTGAATTTGATTCCTGGGATCCACATATCAGAAGACAACATCCTGCAAGTTGTTACCTGACCTCCATACATGTTCCATGGCACATGTGGGCACTCATGCACATAGACACACATGCAAACATATGTGCACACACACAACATATACAACTACTCCTAACTACTTACCCAAAGGATTCCAGCTTAACACATGACAGACACTTGCAATCAATGTTTATTGCAACATCTTTTACAATAGCTAAGATATGGAACCAACCCAGGTGTCCAACAGCAGAAAATTGGTTAAGAAAATGTGCTCTATTTAAACAATAGACTGATTTTTCAGCCATAAAGATGGATGAAATCGTGTAGTTTACCTAGAAATGGATGCAGTTGGAGACAATCAAATTAAGCAAATTAAGCCAGTCTCAGAAAGTAAAACACAGTATAGTTGCTTTCATTTGTGGTTCCTAGATTTTTAAATAGTCATATAGAGTCCTGTGTGTATAAGGCAATTAAAGTAGAAGTAGAAATGTCTAGGAAAACAAAGGGACTAAGAGGTGGAGGGACACAAAAAGAGAGGGTAGGAGGGTCTGATAAGCTCAATGCACGCATATATCTATAAGAAAAGCTTAAAATGCCAATAAAATACCTTACATTATAGTGCTAAAGAGATGTTGAAAACTGTTTACATTGAAACATTTTCCAAAATATAAATGTTAAAACATGAATACATTAATCCTGATAATGAGTTTGGCAAGATTTATATCAATTTATAATGAAGAATTTGAACTCCAGTAAATGAAGATGACCAAAAATAGTTCCATGTAAGAATGTCCAGAAGAGGAGAGGGCTTCATGGGGGCATGGTTTTTAAAGAGCACAACTTTCCCTGTCTTATGAATGAGGCAAACCATAGTTGTTCCTGACACCCTGGGTAGTTCATTGAAAATTGAATGTGCATTGCAGTAAAATCATACTAACATATGTTTATTATAATTGTGTTTATGCTGTACAGAAAATGTATTGGGCCTTAATAATACAATAATTATATAAATTATAATCTTGGAAACCGTGACAACAAAATTCCTTGCTTCTGTTGAAGTTACACAGGCATATTGTTTATACTACATGTATTATATGGTGCTGTACATGTATTATGCTTGTATTTTGATACAAATATTACCCATAATATATTAATGTACATAATATCATTTCAGTAATTGTCTGAAATGCTTGGGGTCAAAGTATTTCCAATTGCACCTTTTTCAAATTTCAGCTATGTGACAATATTTCTGTCAACAATTGACTTGATACACAGTGTGTGACCTCATCAATTTACAGTGCAACTGAAAACCTTCTTTTCCTGAGCGATAGTAGAGCTCTCTGAAATATCACCATAACACAAAATATTGCTATCATGATTGTGGTATTGTTGGTTTAAACAAACATGATGCTGAAAATCACAAGAGAGAATGGCACACACTACCTAATATTTGTACTACCTAATATTTGATAATGATATTGACCATGCTATTGCATTAGGTATTCAGTCCTTTATTCTAGAGAGTGCTCCTACTTATTAAACTGGAAAAGAATAATGTACTTCTTGAGTGTCTTGAAAGCATCAAAGGCCATATCAAGTGATAGATCCGTGCAGGTGTGTGAGCACACTATGATGTGCACAGTGATGATAGTCACTAATGACTCACCTCTCTGAATGCATAAATATCTCATCACTAGTGATACAGGACTAGAGTGAGATCCCTTAAAGATGATCACTTATGCTTCATAGGCACTTTGTTTGGAAGTAGTTTCATGACGTACTTTTAATGACTTTGTGCATGGAATGTCTCATGGTGTGGAATTTTCCACTTGTGACATCCCCTTGGTTTTGAACACTTCAGGTTTTATAATGCATTGGGCACCATATTTTCAGGTGTCTCAATGTCTTAAATGTCTTTCTTATAATTTTAACACTATGTATATATGTGTGTATATCTATATCACTTGAGGAGCATGAGACAATGATTATTCTTCCTCGGTTTTTCCCTTTGAAACAGAACAACACCCCAAAGCACTCTAATATTTGCCGAAATAAAAATTCACACTAAGAGCAAATCCTTCTAAGGAGCTTACTGTATGCCACCATAATCTATAGATATACCACATGATACATATTTTATACATATGTGATATAACATTTTATATATGTATGATTTACACATATATATATATATATACATACTTTATATATAGAGTGTGTGTATTGTGTGTGTGAGCATGTAGGGGCACTCACACATGAAACAGCTATCCATATCAATGGCAGAAGACTATTTGCAGGAGTGGGGTTCTCTTCTCCCACCCTGTGGGTTCTGTGAACCAATCCCAGGACTTGTGATCAGGCTGCAAGCACCTTTACCCATTAAACTACATTGCCAACTCCTCAATCTTTCTTATGAATAATGGTATTAGAGCCAATTGTGTCTCAGAATGGAAGAGCAGGGTCTAAAGAAGAATTTCTAATTTTACCTTAACTTGGAATATCAGGAGAATATGAGTCAAATTTTTGGTTGAGCTTGGAGAGATTCTTTTAGCACATGTCAGATAGAACCAGCCAGTGTTTTCTACCTAGTAGTAACATCAACTTTGTCTTCTAAGAAAGACCCATTTATTTATAATTGAGCTGAATTCTTGGTGAACTATAAGCCTGTGGTGGTCTGAACAAGTATTTAAATGCTTAGTTTCCGGTTGCTACCACTGTTTAAAGAGATGATGTAGCTTTGCTGTACGTCACTGGAGGCAGGCTTTGAGAGTCCATAGCCTCACCCCACTACCAGTTCACTCTCTCTACGTCATATTTGTGGTTGAAGATGTGACCTCTCTTTCTGTCACATGCTCTTCCTGCTCCTGCCATTAGTTCCCATGTATCCCTTCCACGGTAGACTCTTATCCCTCCATAACTGTAATTCCCAAATAAACTCTTTTTTTTTTCTATAACCTACTCTCACTCATCATGTTTAATCACAGGCACAGGAAAGCAACTGACAGAAAGCACAATTCTTATTTTGTTCTTATTACTTATACAAATGCCCTCAGGCACTTCAATACCAGTATAGCCAAGACATGTGTTGCAAACAAATGAAACTAATAAGATTAGTACAGAAAAGCATTTCTCAAGAAGCAATTATGTAGCTACAGATAATAGTACAAATTATCAAATGGCCAGTTCCATTTTAAATAGCTACCACAGGCTGAAGTCCATCAACCGTGTGTAGGAGCAAATTATTTCTTGGGAAGTTGTGCCAACATCATCTACGAGCTTTTAGATTATGGTGGCATACAGTAAGCTCCTTAGAAGGATTTGCTCTTAGTGTGAATTTTTATTTCGGCAAATATTAGAGTGCTTTGGGGTGTTGTTCTGTTTCAAAGGGAAAAACCAAGGAAGAACAATCATTGTCTCATGCTCCTCAAGCGCAAGAGAGAGCTTATTTGATGAACTTCTGTCAACACAGACTGCTGGGAACAGTGTGTAAATATGTAAATGTGGTCCTGGAAGCATCTCCAGAAAAATTCTTGACTGATGAGAATCTAAATCCACTTCCCTGAGCAGAATATGCTTTTTATATGAAAATACTGAGCAGAATCAGGAAGGGGGAAGGTCGATTTTGGTTTGTGGATTTCAAGATCCTGCTGACTAAATTTATAATGAAGCCTGTTTATTACATTGCAGGGAGTAATTCCTGATGGCAGACTATTTTCAAACCCCAATTTATGATATCCAGTGCTGAGGGTCTCTGGTTATGAACGACACATAAAGATCATCCCGGCTCCCACAACAGGAGTTAAACTGTTGGGGATGTGTGTATGTCACTGTCGCACATGGCAAGACAAAGAAAACAAAACCAACACCTTAAAGGTATGACAGCCAGCAAGGACTCAGAGGTAAAGAAGTCCACACACCTTCTAGACTTCCTCGGGAACAGAGCAACCTGCCACCCAGACTCCTCCCTTGGAATCAGATTCTGACATGTCTGAAATGGGTCATCATAGTCTTCTCTGAGGGAGAGATCGGTGACAGAAAATTACTAAAAAGTGACATGTCACGCCAGATGTAGTAGAAAGGAAGAATGCAAAGATGAAATTAAGTCCAGACTAATCCCAGAACTAATGTCTTGGTGAGTGAGTAGGGTGTGGCATTGCTTGGTTCCTTCCCATCATAGCACAGGTGTCTAGAGGCCATTGCAATGCCTTCTTGGCTTTGGAAGGCAGATTGTCAATCGTATTTATGCCAAAGGGTTTAGCAGGTAATGGAAGGTATGGATGCTCACTTAAAAATGGATTGGGCGGCTATGTGACTCAACTACTCACCTCCATAAAAATACCTCTACATGGATGTTTCCTACCGACAAATGGAGCCTGTGTAAAAATCCCCATGGAAAGAGTAAGTGCTAGTTTCAACTGAATAAGCTTTTTCATTTGGAAGTTAATCTTCTGTAAAAATGCTAAATTAACTATAGAATTTCTTTATTGTGGATGTAGTTGGGGCTACATTGTAGGGGTGCTGCAATAATTGTTCAATACTTGAAAAAGCTATTAATGCGCAGAAATGACTTCCACCTACATGCCACGCATGCCCAAGGTTCTTATGCAATGGTTGTGTGTCTGGGGGTGGAGGTCAGAAAACTTTGTGCAGGTTGGCTTGAAAACTAGGCTGGTGAATGGTTCTATTAACCTTTAGCACTTGTAAAACTCTTACCCGGTTTCTGGTTCATGTCTGATTATGAATCAATTTGGTTGTGTTAATAGAGCTGTTGCCCTTTTCTTCTCTTTGCTAAGCATTAACAAGTTACCAGAAAAGCACGCTGTGAAAGAGCTGGTCATTAGCCAGTGTTAAAGATTCAATGGTAATTGAAGTGAATGAGAAAACATAATTTGGTCAAAAGGGACAAGGCCAAAATATCTTTAAAAGCTGAGGGCAAGCATCCAGGCAATGTTTTCTTTGGGAGGTATTGGCTACCTGTATTATATCATTTTCAGGGTCCTAAAACTGGCTGGATTCAGGAAGGGGACTGGAAGAAGGAAAGGCATGGGGCATGGTATAGGAAACAAGGCCAGTACACTTAGAGATCTTGTTTAATAGCAGCACATTGGAATTAAGAGATAGCACATAACTCAAATAGCCTCTTATCTAAACCACCTGGGTGGTTCTGCTTGAGGGGTTGTTACAAACCACCATTAAAGGGAGAAGGGGTTCTAAATGGTGCAAAGACCAGAGCAGGAGGGAGAGGCCATAACATTTTTCTCTGCCAATGGACCTGAAAATATGTCAGCACAAAGCTGTAATTTCTTCTTGTATCTGCTTAGGTAAGGCTGACAAATAAAACTAGCTTAAACCTCCAAACCTGGGCGGCAAACAGTTATCTCATTAAGGCAAAACCCATTAACTTGCCATCATCTGGCTGCATGCTGTGCTATGAATAAATTAAGTGCAGATTCAGAAGCATTCTTCCTGTTGTAGGTTGACGTGCACTGTGCCAGTGAAAATGCCAGCAATCATTCATACTCCAACACTCTAGAGGACAAAGAAGGAAAAAGAGAGAGATGCTCGTCCTCAGGCCCCGATGCAGCTGTAGCCAAGGCCATAAAGGGTAGAACATGCTGTTCATGGATCCCAGTTTTCGATAGCTGCAGGCCCATAACAGACATCAAAGAGTCTATGGGATCAATGTATCTAGCAAGGTGTTCTTGATGGGCACATGAAGCCCATTTTCCCTGACAGAGTCAAGTCAGGAAAACTGCTGAAATGGAGGAAACCTGCCCTTGGACAGGATGAGGCTATAGACAAGCTCGGGGCATATTGACTTTGTAAACTCTTCTGAATCCCCATATCCTAAACAAGCTACACACACACACACACACACACACACACACACACGCTACTATTCTTGGATAATTCCCTGGAAATCGGTGACGATAGGCTTCCAAAATAGAGAAAATAGATAGGGTTTGAGATTCAGACAAAGTTGTGCAACTTCTCATGTAAACTATACAGAAATGGTATATAGACTTGGGGAAGACTGTGTTGAGCTTCTCAGGAAAAGTTAATAAATAGACAAGTGTAATGTTTCTCTGAATTTAAGTCCCATCCTCCTTTCCTTAACTTTCCTCCAAGTCTGGAGTATGCTTTTATCCTTTGCCAAGAAACAAAAGCCAGCATGCACCTTTTAAAAGAGCTAGTTGGTAGTGGATGGATGAATAAGAAAGTGAATGATGTCTGCTTTAAAATGAGAGAGAGTAAGAGAAGAAAAAGAAAAACACCTGAACTTCCAAACACTTTAATATGAAAGTCTTCAAAAACTGAGTATTGCCCAGCATGTTCAAAGTCCTGGATTTGTTCCCTAGCACTGCAAAGATAAATAAATGAGCAGATGGAGGTTAGAATACGCAGTAGCTTGTTTCCTATTGCTCTCATAAAGACCATGACCAAAAGCAACATGGGAAGAAAGTATTATTTGGTTTATTTGTCCCTATAACTGTCCCTCATTGAGGAAAGCCAAGAACTAACCACAGAAATCTGGAGGCAGGAAATGATGCCGAGGCCATGAAGTAATTCTGCTCACTGGCTTGCTATCCATGGCTTGCTCAGTCTGCTTTCTTATAAAACCTATGGCTATTTGTATAAGAATGTAATGACCCTCGTGACACTGGGACCTCCCACATCAATCATTAAATAAGAAAACGTCCCACAGACCTGCCTACTGGTCAACGTGATGTAGGCATCTTCTAAAACGAGCTTATCGTTTCCCAGATGACCCAATCTTGTGTCAAGTTGGCAACAGAATAACCGGCACAGACAGACAGAAGACAAACAATAGATAGATAGCTAAAGCTAGGGAAACAGTTGTCCGTGGTTTTCAGTTCAGTGCTCCCCTAAAAGAATTCTTCATTTCAACTAGACTCAAATTCATACCTACTTTCTGTACATGAAATGTTTCCCTTTCATTAAAACTATCACTAGCTTCTTACCCAGGGCATTTTTTTCATATCCATGACTTACACTCTGAACTCCTGTAGTTGTCTCTATTTTCATGCTGTATTTTATCACTTACTCCTCACCATTCTTATGCATAACATTATTTATTATCATTTAACTCTTTATGAATAACTTCACTCCCATCAATAATATAATCTAGTTCTTATCAATAGGGAAAAGGTTACATTCATGGATATATTCATAGCAATCTTCAGTGATGCTTTTTATATCGCATATCAGAAAAATGTAAAAGAATGATTTAAGACTGATGATGCTGAGATTAGGAAATCTCTGGGGACAGGTGCTGGTAAAGTTTTAGGAAACATTCTAGGTGTTTAAACCATTCACAGATTCTTTTACAACTATCAGTATATCAAATAATTTCATGTTCACATGTGAAAATTAATTCGTTCTGAGTGCTGATTTTCAATAGTCCTCTTGCAGAGGACTGAGATTTTTGGATAAGTAGTTTACTTGACATATGATCCTAAGAGCACAAAGAAGGAGGTACAGAAGCAAGGCTGGGAGAGGAATGAAACGAACACAAGGTTCTCTAATGAGCACGTTTTGAGACTGAGTCAGGCTGCAACCTACTGAGGACACACAGGATGTGCAATAGATCTTTCCCACAGCTGTCTCACTTTGTCCTGGGTTAAGGCTAAACCCCATCCCTATTCAATCATAGAGTCTTATACTGAAAAGTCCCTGGAGTAACAAGAAGTCGAAGCAGAACATTAACTGTGTCTGTTGGGCCATGCATCATAAACCTAAATGTTAAAGACACTGAGTTATCCTTCCTCCTCCGGAGAAAGGATGCTTACATGGACTCCTTTCATCATTCCACTTCTGAAGAAGTGGTCCATGGTTTTCTCGGAGAAATACAAACGAGGGCAATAGTATGCAGATACTTCCACATACAGATGCTGAAGCGAAAGACGTGACTCTGTAACTATGAAATAACATCTTCTTTCATTTATCGAACCTCCCCATGTGTTCTGCTTCAGTTTTTCGGAACAAGATCTTGTGAAGTCTGGTGAAAGTAAGGATGGAGGTCAAACCTAGAATGATGCTGTTTTAAAAGATTGACATAAAGAGCAGGAAATCCGCTGGGTTTCTGACAAGGTAGAATGGGTAGCAAATTAACATTTACAGCATCTCAGACACTAGAGCACCCAGCTGGGCAGCTGTTATATCATCTCCACGCAAACGTCTACGCTCTGTATTTCAAAGGTCTCCCAAAGAAAGAACATGAAGGTTTAATTAGCAAGTTTCAATCAACTGAGAATTAAAATGTAACCTTACATCCATCAATGCTTTAAGATGAAGATCCAATGGGTAGAAACTGCGGAAGGTGTCTATTAGAGGAGCTGCTCAAAGTTGGCCTATGTTTTGTAAGCCCGATATGAAAAAAGCAGGCTAAAAGTTTCTCCCAAAGGCACACCTTAACTTCAGATCCCAGTGGAAAAGAGAAACAATTTCCTGTTTCTCCCATTTTTCTGTCACTTTCCCAGAGCATGCTGCTGGTAAGAAATTTTGACCCATCTGGATACAGGCTTCCCTGTCCTTGGGTGGCCTCTGATGACCGTATGAAGATCCTCCCTCATAAGACAAAGGGAGAGGGGTTGAAGATCCACAGCCATGCTCCTCTCTCCAGTCAAAGGACAAAGACAGATGAACAAATTGAGATGTGAGAAGAGCAGAGAGGAACTGAGTCATGGCAGAGACATTGAAAAGGATAGAAGGGTGAAAAAGAATCTGAGGAACAAGAGGCTATCTAGCAAAGTGGGGGATCTCATGCTTCTCTCTAGTATGAATTGATGACACAATAACATGAGAGTATCTTCAGCTTTATTCTTAGATGACCTTACAGTGTTCACATCAGATGGAGTTTAGAAGCAAAATGTTCTTTTGGTACATTTGTAAAAACAAATGCATGTTTTTATCCAAGAGTATATTCATCATAAAATACCAAAGTCCCACCCCCACGACAAGGCTTTTGTTGCGGGAGGTCCTCCCACTCCTCCAGCCTATCACCCTGAGATACCAGCCCATTGGGGCGTGGTCTCTCTCCCTTTAAAAAAGCGGCCACTTCCCTCTCCTCTCTCTTCACTTCCTGCTCCGCTGGCGACTAGACTCCTTTCCTGGTTGCATAGAGGGCTGTTGCCTGGGACAGTAATCTGTAAGTTTTTTCCCCTTTAAATAAATACCACCCTAATAATCATAACCCCGAATTGGTGTGGCATTGTTTGTGACTTACGCCTTCATTTTGGCACCCAACGTTTGGTTTCAGAACCTCTCCTTTCCCCGCTCGCAGCCGTGAGTTCGGCTTGGCAGCCACAAGTTCGGCTTGGCGGCCGCGAGTCCGGCTTGGCAGCCTGGCAGCCGCAAGTTTGGCTAGGCGGGAACCCTCCCTTCCTCAGCCGCCACCTGTGCCTTGCAGCAGCGGCCTTGGACTCCCCACGTGGATTTAAACTCCACAGGCCCGCATAGTCTCTGGCCGCGTGGTTTGCTCTTTTCTGAGTCATTTTTAAATCTCCCTTGCAAGTACAGCTCTTAAGTGGCACGAACCAGAGCACACGGTTGCTGAAAGCTGCAACCCCTCAGGGTGACTCTGTCACGTGGAGGCATAAGCGGCTTCCAGATTGCTCTTCTCTACCCCTGGATTCTGGGTTTCTGGTTCCGTCTCAGGAATTGATTTAATTACGTTTACTTTTTGAGAAACTTGCATTTTCCAGTTTTTAACATCTACTAAGGCACTGAAACAGGACCATGTTTTCACCGCGACTCTGCAACAGCGCCACCTGCTGGATAATAGGTAATATTGCAGTTTTCGTTTCTAACGTAAATTTTACTGCTTTGTTTTCACTAATACAATGGATTAGTAAACTTATATTTACTAACACAATGAATTACATCATACAAGGTTTATATGATTATGGGGATACCTTAATTTGCTTGTTACTAGGCCTCAGTTTTCTTTTCCATATTCTATCATTAAGGAAGAATATGGCACTCCTAAGAACGATTGAATCTTTACGTACTAATAATGAACAGAAGAATATGGCACTCCTAAGAATGATTGAATCTTTACGTACTAATAATGAACAGAAGAATATGGCACTCCTAAAAACGATAGAATCTTTACAAACTAATAATGAACAGAAGAATATGGCACTCCTAAGAATGATAGAATCTTTACGAACTAATAATGAACAACTAATTGACAGGATTAAAATTATTGAAAATCAGAGGTTATCTGAACAAGTGGATACTATGACAGACAAAATTGATTCCATATCCAAGGGTATTAGAAAGTTACCTGAAAGGGTTCAGGCTGTTGAATTTGACCTTCAGACTTTATCACAAAGTTTTGATAAGGTAACAGACAGAATGTACCTCCAAGATGGGAATCTACATGATATACAAGAAAAGTTTAAGGAGGACATGTTATCTTTGAAGGAAAAAATTAAAGCTTTGGAATCACAGGTGCAGAATGGGGACCAAAAAATTGATACCTCAGTGAAATCACTGGAAATATATACAGGTCAGGAGATTCAGGATTTAAGAGAGACAATGATAAAAAGATTTGAAAAGATTGGGGAAATTATTGCAGCTGGTGAACAGAGTAAGGAGGCACAAGGACAGGATACAATGCCTCCACCAGCTATTAGAACTGGCTTACCCAGGGTTCTAGCGACATACCCTATACTTAATTCTGAAAAAGCATCAACTTCTAAAGGCTCAAAGGGAGTCAGAGAAGCTAGATGGACGCCAATAGCAATGAATGATCTGAAAGAAATTAAGCAAGCTGTTGTTAATTTTGGCTTGCACAGTGCATATGTAAAGGAAATGATAAGGACTTGGGCTTCTAATGCTAGAGCTACCCCCCATGAGTTCCATCAGTTAGTGTCTGCAGTTTTAGATAATGGACCTTCCTTGATGTTTGGAATTTATTTCAGAGAAGAATCCAAACATATGGAACAGCAGGAAGAGCAAAAGGTATTGAGGTTTCCCAAGATCAAATTCTTGGTGCAGGAGAATATGCTGATCCACAGGTCCAAGCTCTTTATGACGATGAAGTACTGTGTCTATGTCACCAAGCAGCTTTAAATGCTTGGAATAGGATACAAGATCCAGCAAAAAGGGTTGAATCATATACCAGAATTAGGCAGGGACAGAGAGAACCCTTTATTGACTTTTTGCAAAGATTAATTAAGGCTCTGGACATAGGGGTAACAGACCCAGAAGCTAGACGAATACTTCTTGAATCTCTAGCTTTTGAGAATGCAAACATAGAATGCAAAAAGATAATTGGGCCTTTAAAATCTAGATCAGCACCTATGGATGAATGGATTCAGCATACGATGAATGTTGAGACGTTTAGCTATAATGACGAATCTTGGGTAGGAGAAGTGATTTCCAAAGCAATGAGGAGACGTCAAACTGCCAGGTCTTTTAATTGTGGTAAATTAGGACATTTGCAAAGGGATTGCAGGCAAAGAATTTCTAGGAATAATGTCTCTTCTGGGAATGACAAAAATAGGAGACCTCGGCCTTCAGGTATATGTAGGAGATGCGGTAAAGGCCGACATTGGTCCAACGAATGTAGGTCAACAACAGACAGATGGGCAATCCGATATCATCAGGAAACTCCTTGGGGGGCCTCTCGCAGGCCCCCAAGCCAACAGTGGCCCAGTCATTCCCAGTCACAGTGGAGAACGTGCCTCACCAAGAAAATTAAAAGCTCCAATTTCTGCTGTAAAAAGTAATACTGGTCTAAATGATGAATTACGTGTGGAGGATGAGTCAAAAAACCCAGTAGGACAGAGTAAACGTATATTTTGGCAGACTTCTATTAATGATCAAAGACCAAAGCTAAGAGTCTGTATAAATGGCACTTTTATTGAAGGCTTATTAGACACAGGTGCGGATGTAAGTATCATTACCCCAGAATCTTGGCATCCGAATTGGCCTCTTCAAGAGGTAGATGTTCAATTCCTAGGAATTGGAACCCTATCTCGTGTAAAACAAAGCACAAGATGGGTTGAATGCATAGGGCCCGAAGGGCAAATAGGAAGACTAAGGCCATATATAGCCAATATTGCCATAAATTTATGGGGCCGTGACCTGCTACAGCAATGGAATACCCAGATTAACATTCCTGTAGTTCCAGGAACTCATAATTCTGGGAAGGATATGATGAGGTATTATGGAAAAAGGTCTCTAGCCATTCAGGCTGTACAAGAACATACAGCAAATACCAAACCTTTAGAGGTACCAACAGCCCTACCTTTAAAATGGCTAACTGAGAAGCCAATATGGACCAAACAGTGGCCTCTAGCTGAAGATAAACTACAGGCATTGGAACAGCTGGTGCAAGAGCAGCTAGATGCTCACCATATTGAAGAATCAACCAGCCCTTGGAATTCTCCTGTGTTTGTTGTAAAAAAGAAATCTGGTAAATGGAGAATGGTGACAGATCTAAGAGCTGTCAACAAAGTAATTCAACCTATGGGCCCACTACAATCTGGAATTCCTTTGCCTTCTCTGTTACCAAAAGGATGGCCTCTTATAGTTATTGATTTGAAAGATTGTTTTTTCACTATACCATTACAAGAAAAGGATAGAGAAAAATTTGCCTTCACAGTGCCTACTTATAATAATTCTCAGCCTAATAGGAGATATCAATGGACTGTCCTCCCACAGGGTATGCTCAATAGTCCTACACTGTGCCAATATTTTGTAAGTAAGCCATTGGAAATAATTCGTAAACAATTCCCCAAGTCCATCATTTATCATTACGTGGATGATATCTTGTTATCTGATTCAAATAAAGATACTTTAGAAATGATGTTTGAAGAAGTAAAGAAAGTCTTGCCTAGGTGGGGATTACAAATTGCCCCTGAAAAGATTCAAAGAGGAAATTCTATTAATTACCTAGGTTACAGAATAGGGTTAGAGAAAATTAAAACGCAAAAGGCACAAATTAGGAGAGACCGCTTAAAGACTCTTAATGACTTCCAAAGATTGTTAGGAGACATTTCCAGTCTACGACCAGCTGTTGGGATAACACCTGATCTAATAGTTCATTTAAACAAAACCTTAGATGGTGATAAAGATTTGAATAGTCCAAGAAAACTGACAGCTGAAGCAGAAAAGGAACTGACAATGATTGAGGAAAAATTACAGGAGGCACATGTGGATAGGGTGAACCCAAATCTTAGCTGCATCCTAGTCATATTGCCTTCCAGAATTTCTCCTACAGGGATTCTAATGCAGAGGGAAGATATTATTTTAGAGTGGATATTTATACCTAATAAACCAAGTAAAAAATTAAAAACTTATGTGGAAAAAGTCTCTGAATTAATTATAAAAGGTAAGCTGAGACTTCGTCAACTAGCAGGTATAGACCCAGCAGAAATTATAGTGCCTTTTACTACTGAAGAAATAAAAAAGTTATGGGAAGATAATGAACCATGGCAAAGAGCTTGTGCTAATTCTTTGGGAGAAATTAATAGCAACTATCCCAAAAGTGGTAGACTTAACCTCATAAAAAGAACTTCTTGGATTCTTCCTAGAATTGTACGTGATGCTCCAATAACTGGAGCCCGTACATTCTATACTGATGCAAATAAATCAGGGAAAGCAAGTTACAAGTCAGATGAATTGAGTAAGGTGGAACAAAGCCCTTATAATTCTGTCCAGAAGGCAGAATTATATGCCATTCTTATGGTGCTAAGGGATTTTAAAGAACCTCTTAATATAGTTACAGATTCACAATATGCAGAAAGAGTTATCTTGCATATTGAAACCGCTGAATTTATACCAGATGACACAGAGTTGACTTCATTGTTTATCCAGGTACAAGACATAATCAGGAACAGGCTTTGTCCGATGTACATAACACACATCCGGTCCCATACAGGTCTGCCTGGTCCTCTAGCCCAAGGCAACGCTGAGATTGATCAATTATTGATTGGAAGTGTGTTGCAGGCCTCAGAATTTCATAAGAAGCATCATGTCAATAGTAAAGGCCTAAAGAAAGAATTTTCCATTACTTGGCAACAAGCTAAGGACATTATAAAGAGATGTCCTACTTGTTCTTTCTATAATCAAACACCGTTGCCTGCAGGGAGTAACCCAAAGGGTACTAAGAGAAATGAAATCTGGCAGATGGATGTGTTCCACTTTATGGAATTTGGTAAATTAAAATATGTACACCACACCATAGACACGTATTCGGGTTTTCAATGGGCTACTGCCCTGAGCTCAGAAAAGGCTGATTCAGTAATCACACATTTATTGGAAGTTATGGCCATCATGGGTATACCTGCACAAATAAAGACAGATAATGGTCCAGCATATGTATCTAAGAAAATGAAACGCTTTTTTGATTATTATAATATAAAACACATTACAGGTATACCAAATAATCCTACAGGTCAGGCAGTTATAGAAAGATCAAATCGTACTATAAAGGATATGCTGAACAAACAGAAAGGGACCGAAAATACCCCCAGAAATAGATTACATAATGCTTTATTAACCTTGAATTTTCTTAACACTAATGAGAAAGGAACGACAGCAGCAGAGAGACATTGGATAATGGAAAAGTCTGCTGAACTAAATCAACCGATTTATTTCAAAGATGTGTTGACCTCTCAATGGAAGCCAGGAGATGTGCTACGTTGGGAAGGATTTTTGCTCTGTTTCCACAGGAGAAGAAAAATTGTGGATACCATCAAAATTAATAAAGTTTCGATTTGAAGAGGAGAAACCTCTTGGAAAGGAGAAATGACAACTTATCCACAATGATGATATTCATACAGGTGGTAAGAAAAACATATAGAATGGGGGCAGGGTTCTGTTCTTATCTCCACAGGAAAACACTCATCTTTGAAAAATTCAAGGGACCCTGGATATTTGGATACTGAAAGATGGAAAAATACCTGCCCAATAGGAAATATCAAGAAAACTGAAAGGGTTGTGTAAGTAATATTAAACCATATTTCTAAATTTATAAAGCTGGTTTTGAAGTTGGACTCTGGCTCAGTCCCTCTCCAATTCCAAGCCTGTTAGTAAGAGAAAAACCCAGAGTTTCTGGAGTTTCTGTCTCATGTCAAGAGCCATGATATGGGACAGAAAGAAATATGAGTTTAGAAAACATCTTTGCTTTTCTTCATATCTATCATACTTTTCATTGAACATATCTATCATGCCTTTCAGTGAATATGTATATATATACATGTCTATAAATGTCTATATGATTAATGTTTAAGTTTTTCACAATGAACAATGAGTTTTTGCTGAAGTGACATTTGAAGTTTCCAGGAAGAAGGTGGGGCCCCATAACAACAACTCCACCTGGTTGATATGACGTCATGATACTGATAGCACTACTACAAGACTTGCTTTGGGTACCAGCTGCACAAGACAGTTCCAACTTGGTTAGCTGAAATGGTGCACATCTTATACAACATTTTGGCCAGACCCGCACAAAATACTCAGAGACTATTGGCAATTTTAAAAGACATTGATCTTGAAATTTAACCATCATTTTACTTTCACAGGATCCCCCAGAAAGAACGTCACCCCTATGACAGCTGGAAGTAATTCTAGAGGACGACATCCCCTCTCCCAGTAAAGTTTGCCCTTGGGTTTAGGGACATCATTTAGGGGTTGATTATAATTAGTATGTAATTGAGGGTTGGGGGAGGAATTTTATACACTCAGGGATCATTTTGAAAAAAAAAGAAGAGGGATGATGGGATAATAGATTTGTAATTGTGAGTTACTGTCTTTAGACAAATACATTGGTATAGATTCTTGTATATTGATACAAAGTTAAATTATATTGACTATTGTACGCATGCATGTTTCTACCTCTGTTTAAAACATTTTTTATGTATTGACATATATTGTATATATTTACCATATTGCAGTGTACATTTCTACCTCTGATTAAGATACTTATATAATGTTTGTGTATTGATATATATTTACCTACTGCAATGTATATTTGTACATTGTTTATATTTGGAGGCCATTGTCCTCATTTGTTTCACAGTCGTTTATTGTCTTAGTCTTTAAGTTAGATAGATACTGAGAATTATATATACTAATAGTCATCTAAGTTTGTCATTTATAATTAAACTAATCAGGTTCTTTAGGTATATAGAGATTATACTCAATATAGATAGATAATCTTCAACTTCTTCAAAGAGCTGTAGAAAATGGCCTTTAATCTAACTCAGAGTTTTGTGGTAGTGAGACACAATTGCTCCTGGCAACACCACTCTATTCCCGAGAGAATGTTGAACACCAAAGACACTCCACCTGGAGCTTTTCTTTTTGGCAGAACTGGCCTTTGGGCAAAGAAATGCCATACCTCAACCACTGACAGAGATACAGAGCATGCATCAATGGATAAAACAGGGCTGTCATATCCTGCCAAGACAGGGTAAGATAGTTTTGAAAAGTTGCTTGCCTTTGAAAATGGTATGTCAGTTATGTTAGGCCTTAGCCAAAGTTGGTTGCTTCAACGCTGCTAACGTGATTTTGGGTGATTGCCCAGGTAGCCAGTTGTCTCTGTGATTTGTTGCATGTTTTGGAAGTTGTTTTACTGAACTTCCTAATTACCCAGATAACATTATTTCCCTTCTCAGATCTTTGATGGGGTTGAAGACTATATAAATGTAGTTACTTTCTCTCATGACTTGGCCAAGTTATTTATTATACAAGACCTAAGCTAGTTAGAATAGGATATTTGTACTTATTGTATATAATTTCATAGTAGGTTTAGAACTCTCTTATTTAAACAAAAGGGGGAGGTGTTGCGGGAGGTCCTCCCACTCCTCCAGCCTATCACCACTGAGATACCAGCCCATTGGGGCGTGGTCTCTCTCCCTTTAAAAAAGCGGCCACTTCCCTCTCCAAGCTCTCTTCACTTCCTGCTCCGCTGGCGACTAGACTCCTTTCCTGGTTGCGTAGAGGGCTGTTGCCTGGGATAGTAATCTGTAAGTTTTTTCCCCTTTAAATAAATACCACCCTAATAATCATAACCCCGAATTGGTGTGGCATTGTTTGTGACTTACGCCTTCAGGCTTTCACACACTATCTCAGTTAAAAGTATAGATAGATATAGAGATAGCTAGATAGAGAAACAGAGATGACAGATAGCTCACTACCTAGCTAGATACACAGACAGACAGATATATAGATAGACAGATGGATAAGAAAATGTATATGCATGGGGAACAGGGGCTGGAGAGATGCCTCAGTGATTAAGAGCATGTATTGCCCCTGTGGAAGGACCCAAGTTCCATTCCCAGAATCCTTATCAGGCAGCTCTCACCCACTTGCAACTCTCCCTTCAAGGGACCTTTTCTAGCCTCCATAGTACCTGCATGCACAACCAAAGACACATTAATACCATAATTCAAAAGAAAATAAATCTTAAAAAAGAAATATGTAAAATAAATATCACAGAGTAATCACTAACCAGTGTGAAAAAAAGATATCTGTTTAAGAAGGGAAGTCATAATTCATAATGACATGTGGTTAAGTACCTAATATTGCAAAACAAATACAAAATTGTCCCTGTTGTCCACAATGTCACTCAAGTCAGAAAGGATGGGTACAAACAACTGTGGCAACAAAGATAAACTCTTCAAAGGCTTTAGCAAAAAGATAAAAAGTCCTGTATTATTGGAGACATTTGATGAACATTTCTAAAAATAAGTAAGCTGCTTGTTTCATCTAGTAGAGTTGAGGTCTTTTTTATTTTATGTGGAGTATCTTCCGTAATCTGGGGATCAGCAGATGACCTGCTATCTCACCTAAGTAGGCATACCAAGGGGAAATTTGCCTTAAAGACCCACTCTCCTGGGGTTCTTTGGCTTTTACCTAGCATGGGAGGTCCTTCTGTCTATGTGTTGCTTTTATTGGTTAATAAATAAAGAAATTGCCTTGGCCTATTGATAGGGCAGAACTTAGATAGGCAGGGAAATCTAAACTCAATGCTGGGAGGAAGAAGGGTGGAGTCAGGAGAGAAGTCATGGAGCCGCCAGAGATAGACGTGCTGAAACTTTGCTGGTAGGCCACGACCTCGTGGTATTGCACAGATTAATGAAGATGGGTTAAACTAAGAAGAAACAGTTAGTCAATAAGAAGTTAGAGCTAATGGGCCAAGCAGTAATTTAATTAATACAGTTTCTATGTGATTATTTTGGGGCCAAGCTGCCGGAAAGACCAAGCAGCCTTCTTACTACATTTAGCTTTTAGTGTTTTATTCTAGAGCTTTCAGATAGCAATTTTTCTTAAACAATGTAATCAACTGTTTCCGTGAACAGCAAGAAAAAGATCATTTTTCTTGTTGGTACTTTTATATCTCAAAGGTTTCTCTGACCCTTGTAATATGGTATTTACCCAGCCCTCAGTTAAGGCCAGTTTCATGATCATGTTGAGAACAATGAGATTTTGACTGCCACACTGTCAGCCCAGTTTGCTTCTCAAGGAAATCACTCTCCTAACTGAAACAAAACCAAGAACCATATTCTTTTTTTTTAATTTTTTTTGTTGAAACAATTTCCGCCTCCTCCCTACCTCCCATTTTCCTCCTCCTCCTACCACTCCTCTCCCCCTCTCCCCACTCCTCTCCCCCTCCCCCCCCACTCTATTCCCCCTCCCTCTTAGGTCTGAAGAGCAGTCTGGATTCCCTGGCCCTGTGGGAAGTCCAAGGCCCTCCCCTCTCCATCCAGGTCCAGGAAGGTGAGCATCCAAATACGCTAGGCTCCCACAAAGCCAGTTCCTGAAGTAGGATCAAGGCCAGCTAGACTGGGACTGAATAAGCATGGGATAAAACCGGACTCTCTGAACATGGCGGACAATGAAGGCTGATGAGAAGCCAAGGACAATGGCACTAGGTTTCGATCCTACTTTAAGAACCATTTTCTTAATTTCTTTTCTTGTTGCTATGATGAAATATCCTAACACAACACCTTCAAAGGAAAAAAATACTGATTCTTATTTATATTCATACTGTGGTCCATCGTTGGGGGGAAAGTCTAGCGTAGAAGAACTTGAAGCAGATGTTCACACTGCATCCACAATGGATGCTTGCTAGTACTCAAATCATTGTCTCCATTTTGCACAGTCCTGAACTCCCTGCCCAGGGAATGGTACCACTCACAATTAGTATAGGTATTCCTAGATCAGTTAATCAACCAAAGTCCCCGTAGGCAAAGCTGAGTCCATATGCTGGCTGATTCTAGATCCTGTCAAGTTGACCATTAACACTAAACAGAAACCTAAAGCAGGAGGAAGTGTTGTTTGTAAAGCAGGGGGGTGTGACTGAGCTCTGATTTTGTCTCCCAAGTGTCACTTCCCTTGTCAATCCATCTTCCTAAATTGACAGATTTAATTCCTGCTATGTGGTTTGGACAGACTTGGACAACTTTCCCTTCCTTCTCTTTAATTCAGTAGTGTCAGGCTTTCAAAAACATCAACCACTAACTACTACAGATGTGCAAAGAAGTGACTTTAAATCAGTCTGCATAAAATACGCAATGGGGACCTATTTAGCTTTCGGCCAAATTTAGAAGATACATTGAAATGGTCTAGACTTTATAGATATTAAGGCTCCATTTCAGGCAAGCCAAACTGGTGACACCGAAATGATGACCCTTCCCCCACAACACACAGGCATGTGAAATAGTGGGAAAGGCCTATGACCTGCTGTCGAAAAGATGTGCCATAGCCTTCAGAGAAAAGAAATAAACAATGAAAATTGGGTTCTAACCCTATATTTAAATCCATACAAGTATACACAAAGGCAATGTCGCATACCCAAGCTTCCCCCACCACTAGCCCCAAGAACATTTCTTTATATTCTACTTCAAGGTCAGTGTGGGCAGAGACATATTTATTTGAACAATGGTGACTGATTTTCTTGAAGATTGCTGGCAATCTCAGCTATTACCAGGAATTTAAAAGCATTTATAATTAAAGGAACAAATTCTGGAGAGATGGCTCAGCAGGTAAAACTGCATGCACAGCCCAAAGCTCTGTATTATATCCCCTCATGATTTGATCACCGGAACCCACAGCCATAACACATGATTAACTCCTACAAGTTGTCCTGTGACAATAACACTTGTGCCATGGCATATGCATGCACACATTCACATGCACACATCACACATACACACACAGCACCACCACCACTACAACCAACAACAAGCTAAAACAATAACACAATTCTAAAGCACCCATAGGTATCTCCAACCTCAAAATCTCTGTACAATTCCATCTTCTTTCTTTTGACTACGTTTTCTTTAGCATTAAATAAGTGTATACAGTCTATTTGTGGAGCACAATACAACTTTCTAAGCCTGTATGTATTGTCGGATATCTAAATCAAACGAGAGTACCATGCATTATGTTACTTATCATTTCTTTGTGGTGAGAACAACTGGAATCTATTATCTAAGCATGTTCCTTGTAGGTGTTCCTCTCTTTACAAAGGGATTATGTACTGATAAGTTAATCCAAGTTTAAAGTGTTATAAATTAAAAACACATTTATTATTTTGCTTTTTAAATGTTTAGTTAAAGTATAATTTACATATAATTTATTGTATATATTTGGAAAAGTATAGAATTCAGTGAAATTTTGCTTATATATGTGTGCACATAGATGTACTTATGGAAATGAATATAGTTATCATCTTCAAAGTTTTCTTGTGTTCTATAAGTCATAACAGACTCTCCTTTGCTTCAACAGCCATTAATAAGGAAGTGTGAACACAGGTCTGAGCAAAGTCCTAATTTTTGGTCGTGGATTCCACTTTCCCACTGTGTCTTCACAAGATGGAATATATATATATATATAGTCTCTTTATTAGAGCACTATTACCATTTCCATGGGCTGAGTTCTAGTGACCCAATTACCTCCTAAATGCCTTACTTCCTAATACTGTCATCTTGGTGATTATTACTCCACATGTAAACTGAACAGGGGATTCACAATCATCCAAACTGTAGCATATCTCTTTTAACATGTATTTACATATTTGGAGAGGATCATGCATGTACACATGTGTAGTGGTCAGAGGACAGCTTGTTGCTATGTAGAGTTGGATAAATGTGGTCATAAATGCTGAGGGATTAGCTCAGCTTTAAATTGGATAGCCAAGGTAGACATGGTAATTAAAGTTATATTAAGTAAAGATCTGAAGGGCTATATTGATGTGTCTGTGTAAATAGGTAATGAGCAATTGCTTATAACACTTAAGAATCATAGAATTATGGCATCTTAAATATTGTCTGCTTCTGTGGAAGCTACTAAGATCCTGTTTCAAATCTTTGTATAATCACTTAGCAACTGAAAACACAACTCTCAACTGTACTTCATTAAATTCTGTTGCTCCAAACAACCTATGTTATGATTACATATATGTGTGTGTATGTGTGTGTGTTTGAAGTGGATAATATTTTTCTAAAAGAGATAAAAACAGGATGGAAAACTATTTATAAAGATGAATGAAGAATAAAATAACCATACACACTAATGTAAACACAAATGCTTTCCAACTTTGTACTTAATCCTATGGACTGAATGTTTGTTGCCCTCAAAAGTATGCAGAAGTCCAATCCTTACAGTGAGGGTATTTGAAGGAAAGACATTGGGATGAGTGCTTGATGTTTGAGATAGAACCCTCTTGAAGACTGCTTGTATCCTTGGGAAAGATATGCTTGTCACTTCCATGGGAGGGCACAGCAAAATATGCCCAGGAAGCAATGTCCATGAACTTGGAAGTGATAATCATGAGATAAGAAGCAATGACTATGAGCTAAGAAGCAGATCCTCATCAAATATGAAATCTACCAGAGCTGTGGTCTTGGATTTGGGAGCATCCAGAACTGTAGGAAACTAAAATATATTATTTATAAAAAAAAATCTGTTAATGATTGTTATATCAGAATGGATTTAGGTAGTTAAGAAAAATTACTTTCCTATTCTTTCCTTTCTTAGAGAGATGCTGGTTTATGATAGTACATTAACTCTTATGGGAAAACATAATTATTTAGCCAAGATGAATTTATGGTGCATACGTGCTTTCTGTAAAATTATATATTTGAGGATTACTTTAAACAATTTTAAAAACTTCAAGTCAATGTACATGCTATTTATAATTCAATTTTAGTAGGTAATCAAGTTAGGAAACTGTTGACATCTATATGACCTGGTATCCACCCCTGTTCAAGAAAATACCTAATTAGCATTCGAGGGAAACATGGTTTTCAGTGATTGCAATGGAGTACAATTGATTGTATGGAATACAATGTGATGCTTCTGTACTTTGGAGATAGCAAGCTACTCAAAGAAACCAATAATATGTCTTCACCAATGAAGTTTCCAGTGTCCTTTTAGAGCCCATAAATGTATCAGCCCTGGCATGGCCAACCTGTGGGAGAATGCGTTCCAGGGAACCTGTGTCTCACATTGATTACTGGGAGGCCATTTCTACTCAAGGTGCTTGTATGCAATAGAACTCTACTCTCTGAGAAGTGAGACAATATCCAAAGTTCTGCCCTTTAAATTATTCCACATGAATTCCTTCCCACCTGTCTCTGTCTTTGGAATTTCCTATTACATCTAGGCCTTTTAGCCTGGAATGTGCAGGAAAGCTCCCAACATCCCATATCACACACTAGAACAGGATGTTGCAGGAAGGACACTGAAGATACACAAGACTAGGCTTTCTTATCTTATACACTAAGGTGTTCCAGCTCATCCTCACCTCCACCACCAAAATCAACTCTGTAGTGGTGAGAAAATAGTTATAAACCACAACAACACAATGCTACTGATAATGCAAAGAGGGAATTGTATCGATACGTGGGGAAAATAAAAAAGCAAACAACAACAACAATAAAAACAAAGACAGCATGTTCAGCTTCAGGAAAATCTACCACCATTGTCCAAAATGTGTTTGAGACAGAACAGCAATTTAGAAGAACTGAATGGGAGTTGTTACTGGTATAATGTTTAACTGCCACACATAGATCATTTTCCCTCTTCCTCTTGGCAATGTCAATAATATGAAGATTAGTTAGGAGGTGACCAGTATAATGTCAATAAAATGAATCAAGGTGACTCAAGTAGCTGAAGATTTAACAACTCAATAATTAAAGAACTAAATATAGAAGGAATAAAAGACACAAGGAACAGCTTGAGAAATAAACAAGTAGATAAAAACAGAAAAGTTGAAAGTAAAAAATAAAGTCAGAGTTAATGAAGGTACAATTGCAGTGTAATAGAAAGAATAAACAAGACCAGAATGAATAAAAGATGTGACGTATCTTTTACAATGATGACCAGACATTTGTCAGTCAAAAAAGGTGGATTAAAAAATAAAGAAGCTTAATGGTTTTCATTCCATAAATGCTAATTAAATGCCAATCCTATAGTAGGCATTATATCATGTGCTAAAATCACCAGCAGGATGAAACAGTGATTTATGGTGGTAGCCAGGGAGAGGGCTATATCATTTCACGCTAATGGTAAACTCCCCCAGAAATCTTTTGTTAACACTATGAAGGAAAGCCAAAACAGAAAGAATATGCTAAAATTTTTTAAGTGGAGAGAGGATTGCAGGAGGAAAACCTAAAGGCATTTGTTTTAAATGATTTCATTTATTTTTAGGAGCTACAAACACATTTAAAAGTAAACTGAACCTATTAGACAAATATTTTCTATAGAAATATTGGACAAAGTTTGGTATAGACATGTAACAATACAACAACTTAGATCTATGTTTCTAAGTTAATATATATTAATTTTTAGAGTATGTGTTAATATTTAGAGTAAATAGAAGAAGAAAAAAGCTATACATTTAAATTTCCCATATACTTTTGAAGGGTGAGGAGGCTCTTCACCCAGGTCTAATGCAGCACAGAGCATCTGGCAGAGGAAGACAGATGAAAGCCAATGATCTCCAGTAAGTGTAGTATTTGAATAGATCAGAAGGAGTCATGTCCTCTTTCTTCCCAATGTAAATGGCAACAGGCTAGACAAAATGGAAAACAAAACAGTCTCTAGATTTTCAGAAATGCTATCGAAATGTCACCCAGGGGAAAGTGACAGAGTCAGACTACACTTAGAGTTAGATTCCATTGCTGTACACAGAGATGGCAGATCAGAGACAGAACTTATAACCACAAATAATGGCACAATAAGTCAAGATCACAGTACAAGTCCCATCTGATCTTCCTAACTTTGGAACAATGCTACATTCATATGAAGAAACTGGGTGGTCTTGTGAACTAGTGTCAGACTGCTCAAGTCCTGTTTGTATACCAATCATCAAGTTAACGTTCCTAAAATGTCATTTTTGTAAGACTGCTACCAAGATTTCACAGACCTGACCTTAAGATTGCCAACTAGCCTTATTTCTAATAGCACTAGAAAGTTATACTCCATTCCAAACAGAGGCACTTCCTTGTGGTAATTTCTCAGTTTATCTCAGTTGATTCTGCCGACATCATTAATCAACATTGTTGAGGTAACCTACTGAAGTCACACCTCTTCTCACCAACTTCTTTTGCCCCAAGCAAATGGTATGTATTCACTGAACATGCAGTCTGTGCCCGAGACTGATCTCAAGTAGCATGAATGAGAAGAAGGGAAATTCTCCATCACAAACACCAAGCCAGCAGGGAACCAATAGCATAAGGAACAGCTTCAGATCAAGGTCACAGGCCACAAAAAACACTTACCTGTGCATTAGAGATGGAAAATACACCTAATTCATTTTCAACAAAAAAATACATGCAAGACAGAACATATGGTACGCTTTGTTTGTGCTCTGCATTGTAAACATTTATCTGACCCCACTCCTAAGAATGAAATGAATAATAAAATTATAGAATATGCTAGTGTGTTAGATTAAAATATTTTCCCTAGTTATTGGGGAAGACTTCATATACTGACTTAGCAGATAAGATTTAAACTGAATCTTAGTACAGTATCAGTGGGGAAAAAGGAAGGAGAAACTTGAACTAAAAATTACATTATTGCATATGTGAAAATGTCATAACAAATTTCATAGTGGTGTACTATTATTATCTGCTAATGAAAAACTAAGACCCCAAGAAGAGTGTAAAACATAATTGAAATAATTCTTCTTCACCTCTCTCTCTTTTACATCCTATTAAAAGTCAGGCAATTATCTCTCCTACTCAACATGCAAAAAGAAAGGAAGACCAGCACCTTGTGGGGTAGTAATTCCTCACTGAGTCTCCGTGTTCTTCCATGCACAATGAGAATCATTGTTTGCTTTCCTTCCTCCCTTAAGTGAGCCAAACACTACAGGATTTCCTTTCTTTCCAAGATCCAAAGCTGTAGAAGTATTTGCCATCACTCCTTCACTTGGTAACCTGCACTGATTCCTAAGTTTCCCCTTCTTTTGCAACATTTCAGAGCTGTCTGATCTGAAAGTGATCTGGTCACTTTCAAATGATTCAGTGAGAAGCCAATAGAGAGCGACACAGAGACATGGTGAAGAGTTTACCTGCAGAACAGCCAGTAGGATGACTTGAACTTTGGCAGAAGAAGCAGCTTATCCCATTCCCCATCATAGCAGCGGATCATTCCAGTGCTGAGGCAGAAACTCACCATAGTCCACAGCCATTTCAGTTCCTCTCACAGGAGGAACTCATTAGAAATTGAGCTGTTGTAATTCTGTTTTAGATGTCTATGCTTTCTAGTAACAAAGTCAATTTTAATTTAGGCATTAAATCTGCTCAAGAAACAGGTGTGTTGCCACTAATAGCTTTTTTCTATCCAAAATCTTAAAGGATGCATGCCATTAATCTGTTTCCATAACCAGACAGCCTCAGGAACACATAGGCACTCAGGCTAAATTTATCATGGGATATACAATTCAGGCAGTGGTTGTCACATGCGAGAGTCATCAAACTCAAGAAAGCCCAAAATAATATGTTTACATCAACTATGTAGAGTTGCTTGTTGTCTAGTTCAAACAAGAAGTCCAGAATCATATTTTTATAATCCATCCTGCATAAAGATGTCTTTGACATTTCATATCTTTCCAGTTACCAGAGGAACAGGAATAGTGTAAAAATCAAAGATCAGGAAGTAAGGTGGTAGGGAGACAGGTAAGGGTCAGAGGGACAGTTTAAATGGACTTGTGGTACCTGTGGAACGATACTATGAGGTAGTATTTGAACAGTTGGGCAGTTTAGTGGTTGCCGGTTTGGCCAAGCTAGAGTTATTGCAACTTTGAAAGAATATTTTTAGTAGAATGAGAAGGAACTAAGAACCTTGATTTCAGTAGAAAAATGAATGGAAACTAAATTGGAAACCACACATTAAAACTCAGAACAAAATTATCTTTGGGAAACACTTATATGAAATGTTTTATAACCAGCTGTAAAGGACCATCCATGCACATAGCCATTCATCTCACCTATCTTGGTCAGTTATGGTTGCTATAACCCAAGGCCACACAGTAACATACAACAACAAACATGTTATTTCTGCTAGTCCAGAGGCTGGATGTCTGAGATTAGAGTACCAGCAAGGTCAGGTTCCTAGGACATCCTTCTGCTTGCAGACCACAAGTCTTCCCTGCTCATGTGGCCTAAAGAAGGTAAGAGAACTCTTGAGATCCTTTTTTTAAAAAGGGACACAAATCTCATGTAAGGATTTCACTCTCATGATCTAAGGATCTCCCGGTCTCTTCCCTTGATGTCATTATATCAAGGATTAATATTTCAGCATATAAATGAGGTGCAATATAAATACGCTATCCCTAATACTATCTCAGAAGAATTTGTTAAATTCTACTCTGTGTATTGGAAATAGTTTGAGTTTCGAGTGTTTCTGTACTTTCCATTTCTAATCCATTTTGCGTGTTCTTGAGAATCTGCTCACACATTCCCGAGTGGGTGAGGGCTAAGGCTGTACATTTCCCTTGGTGCTAAAACACTACAATGCCAAAGGCTTGCATCCTGACCAGCAGATATCTGATTCTGCTGCGAATATCTTCTCTGTGTTTTCATGTGCTGTGCATGGGCATTAATCCCAGTGACGACAGCATGAAGATTTGTACAAAATTAAGCCAGACAAAATCCAAGCCTGGATGGGAGAGGGGAGCCTGAAATTCCACCCCATCTGAGGAGCTGTTGGTAACTGATCTGAGAGGGAGAGTCGGTTCTCTCTGATGATTGAAAGGTGGACCATGCTCCCTTGGATGGCCACATACCCAAGAATATACAAGCAGCATAAATTGGATTCAGTGCGTTTTGGTTTTAAATAATGACAATATAAAATTGGTTAGATGTGGAATGGGCACATGAATTCGGGAGGAGCTAAATGAATATGATCAAAATTCAGCGTATGAAATTCCCAGACAATTAATGAAAGTATTTAAAAATTGCAGCTATTTCTAGTTTTTAGTTTCAAAAGCTTCAGCTTCTTCTGGTCATTGTGTTTCTTACTCAGTGATCTGAAGGTATTCTGAACCTGAAGGTTTTCATCTTATGTTCGGAGGAATTCTCTAACATTACACTTTAAATATTATTTCTCTGCATTTCTCTTGCATTCTTCTTTTTGAGTCAGGTACATGAATGTTGGACTTTCTGGATCCATTTCTTCATGTCTGCCAACCCTTCCTTTATGTTTCAATGTTATGCTACTTTTATTTTGATTTATCATTCCCTCCTAGCTGGTTTTTCCTTCTATTCAATGTGTGTCACTTTTGTTTCCTATTTAATACCATAACCATGTCACTAAATCCCATCATTGTAATGATAATTTTCTAAATCTTCTTCTTGATTTATTATTATTTATTTATATATATAAACACTATATTTATTTTAGTGTTTCTACATTTCATTCTTTGTCTCCAAAACAATTTTAAAAGTGTTTCTGGTTATTCAATTATTCATATCTTTGTGGGACATGGGGAGCACAGCTTGGTGTATCTGGAGCATGTTTTTCACCATTTTAACTTTTCTTAATCATGGCGTCATCTCCTGTGCCAACCTGAAGCAATGCATGCAGGCTCAGCACCAGCTGTGCCGTGCTCAGCTGTGAAGGAAACTCAGCTTGAGAAGACAGCTCAGCTCCCACTTTCCAGATTTCTCTCTCATTTTTAGCATCTCTACTGGCAATCATTTTCAGATTCCATTTAAATAATTACATGGTGTTTTTGTGATTTTTGGAACAGAGGTTCAGCACATGTTAAATTTTCAATCCATTCTTTTGAATGAAAAATAGTTCATTGGCCTTTCTCTCAGCTTTGTTTTCAATATAGGTACGAACCAGAAGAAGCTTTAATATGGTTGAGCAAGGAAGTGAAAGAGAGAGCCAGTCACTATGTTTTCTAAGATGATGTTCCAGGCAGGCATGGGGACATGGAGCATGTGCCTGTGGGAAGAGCCCTGCACTGACCACTGCCAACATCTATTTTTAGCTCCGTTCTGACTTTTGAAATTGCCTCAGGAAAAAGCTGCCATCTCTTCTCCCTTATTGATGCTCCTCACTAATCTTTCCCTTCAAATCAATTTGGAAATACACTTTTGCTATGAAATTGGCCAGATGATCGTAAGCCTGAAGTATTCTGAACCTATAAAATAGGCTCTTAAATAAAAGAATTGGCCAATTATGCTTTTTTTTCCCCATTTCTCACCTTACCCTTGTGCAAGCACAAAAAGAAACCCATTTCTTTCATCTTTCTCTAGATCTCATTAACCACACTAAAGAAAGCGTTGCTGTCTTTCCCATACTCCTTTTCAACTTCCTGAAGGGTTGTCATCAGCAAATAGATTAAAATCTTACAAAATTTTGACTTTGACATTCTACGTAAAACATGATAAAAAATGGGAAATTATTTCTGGAAGATTTCATAAAAATATGCTTCAATGTGTGAAAAGTGAGGGCAAAATACTTAAAATGTGCAGAAAATTAACAAATGACTCTCGCAGTATTAGAAGAAAAAGCACAGGTAACACAAAAATGTATCGTAATTACAGCTTTATAAAACAGTGATTTTAAAATTACATCTGTGGAATAATTGGTGAGAGAAAATACTAGTGTATGCCTTCCTCCATGCCCTAGTTATGTATGCTGATGATACTCTCCTTAGTCGTCTTAGTAACGTGAGTTGCAAACTTGCCTACTGTATTCTTTTATTCAACTGAGGTGTCCTAGGCCCTTCGGAGCTTGTCCACAGTCTCGCCCTTCTTGAATGTCTTGTTTCGTTGGGATGAGGTGCAGGCTGAGAGTAGCAGAACAAAAGGTGAGAGTGGGCCAATTAAAAATTACTTTAGAGAGCACCAAGGAGCAAGATAGTGGTGGCACACACCTTTATACCCAGCGCTCAGGTGACAGAGGGGGTAGATCTCTGTGAGGGTGAGGTCAGCTTAGACTACAGAGTGAATTCCAGGACAGCCAGAGCCACTACACAGAGAAACAAAAACGAAACAAAAGAACCAAGGAGGGCCTTTCTTTTCTAAAAATAGGTCACAAAAACAAAATTAAAAGTCATGAATCTGGGGGAAAGAAACTGGTAGGAATGGGTGGGGGACTGACTGGTATGGGAGGGAACTATAAGAAGATAGGCAAAGTAATCAGAATGCATGTTCCATACACATGGATGAAACTGTCAAAGAAAAAAATTAGTAAAAAATGTAGAGAAGTCGGCGGAGTCATGTTTATTTATTTCATATGTGACACAACCACCAACTTCGTCGTGACACTTTCGCCAGCTCAGTTATCATGTAGCGACATATACTGTAGTGCAAGTTCAAGGAATAAAGTATATATGCATGGTCTTCTCTAACTCCCTTCCCAGGAAGGGAGATAGAGAAGTGTTAAAAATTCAAAAAGGTAAGCACTGGGACCAAGGGACTGAGATACCTGGAAAATAGGAAGTGGATGACAAGAGATTGATGATTATTGGAAACAAAATCCTGCAGCTGAATATACAGGTGGAAGGAAAGACAATCAGTCCACAGATCCAGGAAAATCCTCAGATTTGGAACCACCGTGAAGATCATCTTTAGAAGCATCATGAAGATGCAATGAGGTGAACAGGAAGTTGGAACTATGATCTAGAACAGTGATCCTGAGCCTCACAGGGAGCACCCAGACTCACTGGTCTCTCCCACCCATCCCACATAACAAGAAAGGAGTCGCTGCTCCAAACATAGAGAACCAAGATTTGTCTGGAAACCTAATCCAGAGGCACACTTATAAGCTGAAAATTGGAGGTGACAAATTATAAAGATGTCCTATTTTCTCTTGGTCATGTTCTAAAACTCGAACAACCAAAATACTAGAGTATTATTTTACTTACCAGGAGAGATATACGCCTCAGTATAAACAGTCAAACCTGCCACCTGACCCCAAGAGCTAATAATAACATCTACAAGGAATCTTTACTTAGGAAAAGCAGAGATGGGTGATAGTTAAAAACAGCAAAAACAGATTTTAGTAAGTAACCACTACAACTGAGGAAGAGAGATCTTACTACAGAGCTGGGCTCAACTCCAATGTGGGCAGTTAAGAATTAAGAGTCACGGAAAAGGGAATCACTTTGTGGGGCAGCAGAGGGAGAAGGGGTTGATTATTGTTAAGGGCAAGAATCGTTTCTAAATTGACTTAAGAGCTTTCTTACTAAGGTTGCGCTATGTAGGCTTGACGAGGACGGACACTGAAGGCCAAAGTCTAGAGACCTCACAGTTCCTAGACCAGAAAATGGATACATCATTTTAATAAAGCTGCCAGTAAATATGAGTGGTCATCCTACAATCACAGGACACATGAATGAAGCCTCAAACATGAAAGAGAGGGAACAAAGAATGTAAAAAAGAAAGAATCTCTAAGAACACAGATGAATCAAATTTTATAAAGAAACAAAAAGAGCAGAGGAAATTAGCCAGGAAGCAATATAAAATAATTTGAGTGTCAAAAGTATAAATTCATAAATTAAAACAACCACCAATTATACATCAAAGCGAGAAAATGAAATGATTGTCAGAGATCAAAACACTAGCTCTAACCAGGAGAACTTGAGATTTCACAGAAATCACTCAGAAATAAACAGATGCTGGGAGCAGGAGGAAAATGACATTCTATTCCTTAAGAGTAAACACTCGTGATAAAACATAATGTCTCAAGGCCTCCAAATTTTGAAAGTCAGGCCACTTACAGCTTAGAAATCTTTCTCTAGCTAATAAAGCAAACTCTCATGAGCATGGATAATATTTTCTGGTATGTGAGCCTTCAGAACTTTATATCCCCAATACATTTTCATCTCTACTAAGGACGTATCTTGGGAAGGTGTATATTAAAATGGACAGTACAAATATTAGAAGAGGGATCCTGGGTTTGAATCCAGATTCCTCATCTGTCTGGCTGCATGCTGCTTCAAGTACTCTCACTTGTGGGTCTTGGCTTCTTCATTTGCTCTGTGGAATCCTAGTAGTACCAATCACAGGAACATTTGGCTCACTGAATACATGTGCATTAATAATGTCTGACAAAATATGTCCATTAGGGCCACCATTTTCTTGCAGATTGGTTTTCAAGCATGGAGGAAATTTCTATAGATCATCTGAAAAAAATAGCCTAGATAACAGCCTCAGACCTAGAGAGCAACCTGTACCAGAAGAGTATAACGCAGGGCTTGGGAGTGAAGCATACAGAGAGAATGGACCTGCTGCTCTGGTGTTTGAAGCCATGAACATTTCGATAAATTATAACAGGTGAGTAACAAATCCTTGTGAACATTTGGAACATCATTACCAAGTGCATAAAAATTTTAATTGTTAATTAAATTCAGATTAAGATTAATTCTTAAGATTCAGAACTTTAGACACAACATAATAAATGTAATCATAATGTATTAGTCAGGGCAATGGTGGAAAATAATGACTTCATCATAGGAATGTAATTTAACTTAGTTGTTAATCTAATTATAATAAGGGAATGATGGAGAATTTGATGGAGAGAAGACAGGAATCAGCATGAGAGCTAAGATTTCAAGTTGTATGCCAAGAAGTCAGTAGGCACGTCCTAAAGCTGACAAGCCAGGAAGCACCAACATGAGATTATTACTAAGATATATGAAAATCAGTATCAGGAAAAACTTCTAAAAGGAACGTCCAGAGAGTTGCTCTACAGGAAGAAATGGAAACAGGGACATCTGTTTGAACAATAAAGTTTTTGGTTATGATTTTTATGAATTAATTATAACGAATAAAGTAAAAACAAAAAATCCACAGTTTTTAAAGGGAGTCGTGATACTTAAAAATGCACTCATTACCGAACCATTATCATATGCCAAACATGTTAGATCCTAAATGTGTTAAAATGCAAACATAGTCCTGCACAGAACAAATTTGCAAAACAGAGATAAGTCAAAGGAAAACTCCTAACCATATCGAGTTTGCTAACTGTCACCATAAAAGCATGAACAATGCATGGAAATCTGAGCAGATGACAAATCGATCTGCTCTTCCTAAGCAGGTGACTAGATAATATAAATATGCATTATAAAGCAGCACAAGGGAGTATATAAAGCATGACTTGTGAACTGGCAAATAATTGCATTCTTCATTCTGTAATTATAGTTTTTTATGACTTGTTTTCCTGAAAATAAGTTTTTTTTCCAGGAAACTTAAGATGATAACGAGTCATATACATTAAATTGTATGTGATGGACTTGGAGACACTTGTTATTTCAACTTACTTTCTTTGAAGGCCTTGAACAAATAAAGAAGATCCTTTAAAAATAAACTGTTTAGTATAATTTCTATTTAAGAAAATAACCTGAGATCACACTCGAAGCTAGCCATATTCTGTTTCAGAGGAGACAGTGAGTGGTTTAAGGATATTCTTTGAAAGAGTTGATGATAATTCCAGAAGTTACAGTATTTGCCAGAGATGTGTGTGGTGGTTTGAAAGAAAATGACCCCATAGGGAGTAGCACTATTAGGAAGTGTGGCTTTGTTGGAGTAAGTATGGTCTTGTTGGATGAAATCATCGTGGTAGTGGACTTTGATATTTCCTATGCTCAAGCTACACCCAGTGACACAGTTCACTTCCTGTTGCCCTTGGATCAGATGTAGAACTCTCAGCTTCTTCTCCAGCACCTTGTCTGTCTGTATTGCCACCATGTCCTGCCATGATGGTAATGGACTTAACCTCTGAAACTGTAAGGCACCCAATTAAATGTTTTCCTTTATAGGAATTGTTGCAGTCATGGTGTCTCTTCACAGCAATAGAAATCCTAACTAAGACAATGTGCTCGAGTGTTAGAAAGCTGATTCTCTCAAGTATGGTCTCAATGTGTCTGTATTCAGGTGACTCAGCTGGTCAGCAAAGGAAAAATCACCATTGCAAAAGCTAATATAAATCTTACTTACATGGTTACTACAAAAGGATAATTGTTTCCTTCCATAAACAGAAAAGAATATTTCCTTTTTCTTTCTTTCTTTCTTTCTTTCTTTCCTTCTTTCTTTCTTTTTTTTTTTGAGACAGAATTTCTCTGTAGCTTTGGAGCCTATTTTGGAACTAGCTCTTGTGGACTAGGCTAATCTCGAACTCACAGAGATCCACCTGCCTCTGCCTCCTGAGTGCTGGGATTAAAGGTGTAAACCACCACCGCCTGGTGAGAAGAATATTTCTAAAATAAGCTTTTAAAAGAAAAAAGAAAACCTTCAGGATTACTCAAATATTCACATTAGGTTAGTAAATATTATTGAAATAATTATTGAGACAATGAGCTTCTCCTACCTAGCTCCTTAACATTTCATATGATATTGTATGTAGCTACTTTCATTTCTAATGCATTTTTATTGCCTAGAGAAAGCTACATATGACCCAAAATATTCTGACTTGCTAGGGAGATCCTGTTTGGCATTAAAAATTAGCATGGAAATTATCCACGAAGTGGAAAATCCATTGACAGATAATTGAGGATTAGCAGTGTCTCAAAGAGAATAAAGGATGAACTCTGACTTTTCAGGCTTTAATGAATCAATTACAACTGCTGGGATTTTTAAATTACAACATAAAGTAACATTAGTTCCCTCATGCAAATTGGTAGCACATTTATTATCCTTTCTTGGTGACAAACATGACAATATGATGCCTGAACTGATAGAAACATTCTGCATTTAAATTTATCGAATAAAGAATAGGTATGTAGTAAATACTACAGACTAATTCACAAAAATAACCTAGTCAGTCACTATTACAGGAGTTTGGTTGCCTCTTTCTCTTGTGCTTAAAAGGAATATTTTTTTTAAGAGTTAGCTTTCTCTTGTTAATTTTAAACAAATGTGTGTAGCTTTAGGACACGCTAATAAGAAATATCCTCCTCCTTAATGAGAGTTGTGAAGCCCAGGATGACATTGTCACTTGGGCATGGTCTTCTCTGTATGTGACAGTAAGGCACAGTATTCAACAGATAACCAGGTAGGCCTTGTATCTGTCTGTCTGTCTGTCTGTCTGTCTATCTATCTATAGCTTGACAAGCAAAATTAATGGCATTTACCTATATAGTGACACATGCTGAATAATGATTCATAGCATACAACATATCCACCAAGGAGCATGCCATATTTACAATGTTGTGGGATATTTATTTATATCTGTCTTGCCTCCTGGTTCATTTACTAATATTAAAGTATTTAGTTTTCCTTTTCATTGAGATTCAGGGTTGTTATTCTCTGGCAAGCATTACTGAAGTAAATACATTATCATATATACTTCTTACCACTTCAAAAAAAAATGTGCAGAAAGAAGTTTGCATAGTGTCTTGGGACATTATCCTGAGAAAGGTCCGCCAACAGGATGTCCCCAGTGCTTGTTAGAATGATTCTTGCTTTGCTCCAATTATTTGTATGGCTTATGTTGAATATCTACTTACCTTCTAGATGCCTGGAACTTTATACATGCAAAGTTCAACCTCACACATCCGAATAAAATTCCCTAAGTGGTGAGAGTCTAAGGGGATTTTCTGCAGTGGAACATCTTACTTGTTTTGCCATAACTTGTTGCTGAGAGAATTAAACGCATCCTGTGTGACCCTGCTGGGAATAGTCCATTGAATGTTTGTATCTGGTTCCCCAGACTTTCTCTGTCTTTTTCATCTACTAATTTGCTGTGTATCCCTTCACCGTGGGAAATCAAAGCCGTGTGACTGAATGTTGAGTCCTCTTGTCCCTCCTAGAACATCAATGATGTGGTTCTTGGAAACCACAAGTTCTTATTTTTCACGTTTTACACAGGAGAAAACTAAATCACTGAAAGGTTAAGGATGCACAAACATTCTCATCAAGACTTTCTCCAAGAATCAAAATAATTCTGCAGAGTCATGGTATTAACAACTTCTTTCACTGTTCTTCTGGTATCCATAGTATGTATCCAACATGAAATTGTAGGTAAGTCACTTCCTTTTCACAAACCTAAGTTCCTTATCTGCAAAGGTAACTGAATTATTTTAATGCTTAATACTTAATTATTTTAATTATTAAAATTAAGTGAAACATGACTTAAATAATTCAGCTTAAAGCAAGAACTTAAGAAATGGTCATAGCTACTGGTATTATCAAGAAATTTTTTCATTGTATGAAATAGAGTTTAATGTAAATAGTAAATAAAATATAAAAGCACAAAAATCTGTTAGTGTAGCCGGGCCGTGGTGGCGCATGCCTTTAATCCTAGTACTCGGGAGGCAGAGGCAGGCGGATCTCTGTGAGTTCGAGACCAGTCTGGTCTACAGAGCTAGTTCCAGGAGAGGCTCCAAAGCCACAGAGAAACCTTGTCTTGAAAAACCAAAAAAAAAAAAAAAAAAAAATCTGTCAGTGTTTGTCACTTCCACAAAATGCCAAAATGCCTGAAAAAAAAAACAATTTCAAGAAAAAAAGGGTTTTGGTTTTGGTTTTGGTTTTTGGCTCGTAGCTTCAGAGGTTTTTGACCCTGGCTGACTTGCTCTAAGGCTCTGAGACTGAGGTGAAACACGCCATCGTAATGAGAAGTCTGTGATGATGGCACAGGCCTGCTGAACCAAGGTGTCCAGACGGTGGAGAGAAGAAGAGACCCAAGTACAAGAGGTTCCATCTGAGCGCTCACAAGAGGAAACCTTCAGAACCTATCCCCATCCCAGTGACTCTTCCAGCTAGACCCTACCTGTTGGTTACTGCCACAATGTTGATCCCAACAATGCCATCAGATGATCGCACCCTCAGTGGAACAATCTTCTGATGCCAGGGCCTTCATGATTCAGTCACTTCCAAAAAAAGATGACCAGGTGGATGCCAGGGCTTTTTTTTGTTGTTGAAAATATTAGTAATTAACCAACTCATTCTTTAATTGAACTATCAGATAAAAAAATGTATGAGCAACTTAAAGGATATAACTATAAACAAATAAAATTTCCATACCCCAGTAGTTCTTGGATACATTATACATCAACCATAGAGGCAAACAAATTTTAACACATGAGTTGCTAGGGGATATATCAGACTCATCAGCCTGGCATTAGGAAAAGTAAACAGGACTTTGGATGCAGAAGACTTACTCCCAATTCCTATATTTGTTAAGAGAATTTGGGCCCACCTGTAAACCTTTCTGTGGGTCAGAGTCCTCATTGCTAACACACCAATAACATTTTCCTGGCTTCACTTTGCAGGGTGCTGAAAAGATTCAGAAACATGTTTTCTCAGTTTCTTCATCTAGAGTGGTACAGATTAAGATGTCTCTTCATGATTCCTAAGATTTTGCCTTGCTATACCACCTGCACTCTGGGGTTTTTAACCACCATAGACTCTTCATAGAAATGCTCATTCAGCTTTTAGCTTCCTTTCGATGAGGCTCCCTATAACTGACTTATCCACTGTAGATTATCCTTTGCTATTATAAATCGCAACTGACCTGATTTTACAAAGACAGCAAAAGAAACACTCAATAAAAACCTTTATCTCTTAGCAGCCCACCTTTCTTTCTCCTAATGACCTAGGTCAGTGTGGCCCAACACAAAAGAGCTGGGAAAATTACAGGGTCACTTACAAACCTTCTGAAGAGGGTTTGCAAAGAATAGAAGCTCTGAGAACGAGGAGAGGAAGCACAGAAATGTGCTGTCTAAGGTTGGGGCTGGTGCATTATAAAGGAGCCTAAGAAATACCTAACAAAGTATAGTGATGACGACTACTCCACCCTCCCACACAGAACAGTTTCAGGAGCTCCTGTCACTAGTCTTCCAATGGATTGTAACCGAAAACAGAAAGTAAGTTTTTTGACCCCTGAGCTTCATTCAAAATCATATATAATAAAGGCAATTCTCAGTAATAGAATGATTTAAGTGGATTTATAAAGTATTCCATATAGAGAGCCTGTATCAATTACATAATCCCACAAAAATGCTCTGTACCAAGTTCAAAACCTCATTAAGTTCACAGCTTTTAGAATTATTATTATAGTTGTGCACAAGCCGTTCTCACATATAACACACAGGTCTGTGTTGACATGAGAGGTAACAATAGAGATTTGGTTCATTCCTTCCACTGCAGGTTCTAGAGAATCAACTCAGATCATCAGACATTTCTTGCAAGCCCTTTTACTCATTAGTGGATGGCACCTAGCATTTGATCTGTCATCAAAGCATATAGGCACACAGCTGACACCTAGGTTATGGATTCCAAATCAAATGCCTACAGTGTTCTTTTCTCTAAGTCACCACTTCTTACAGTATTCATTGTTTAAAAGACAAGATCTCCTGAGTAAATTGGGAGCATGGGGACCTTGGGAGAGGGTTGAAGGGTAAGGGAGAAGCAGGGAGAGGAGGAGAGAAAATTGTAGAGCTCAATAAAAATCAATAAATAAAAAAATACAATTAAGATGCTCAAAGCACATAAAATAGGAGGGCCTTAACTACTTAGAATAGATCATCATAACGTGTTTGTTGGAGCTAGGCATCCCTCAGAGCCTATTTTTTTCCATGTAACCAGCAATGTTAAGATGGCATGACCAGACAAGGAGATGATGCTGATACTAAACACATTAAGGATAAAGAAAATGTCAAAAAAAGGAAGATCAAAATTGTAACTATCAGATGGCTTAAAGATTATGAAGAATTATCCTGTGATTCAGTAATTTTGTTTTCAGGAATATAACCGAAATGAAAGCAATGGCTTAGCCCCCATGTTTGCCTGTTTGTCCATCAAAATCCCAGCAGCATCATTTTAAAAACCCAAAAGATGGGCACAAGTGAAGGGTTTATTGACAGATGAACTGATAAACAAAATGTGGCATGGGCGTATAATGCAGCACCAGTGGAAGGAAGCCTGGATGCAGGCTACAGTGTTAAGTGCAATGCCAGCAGTGTTGAAGAAAACTGGGATACAGGATTCAGTGTGAAAAAAACTTCCAGACATTTTGTGAGAAACAAGCCAATCACAAAACAGCCAATGCAACATCATCCCAATGACTTGAGGATGCTAAAGCAGTCTCATTCATCTAGAAGGAAAGAATAGTAATTGAAATAGAGGGAACAATAGACAGTTGATGTTCAGTGGTTGCAAAATTACATTTGCAGAGAGGAGAGAACACTTGAGATGGATAAGTGTTGCACAACAGTGTGACAAATACCACGACGCTTAACGTGCCTTAGAATCATCTTAGAATGAGAAGATGAATGCCCTGCATATCTGACCACAGTAAAAATCATAGCACTACTCTGTAGAGCCCTGAGTGCATGCCCAAACTCCCATGCACTTGCCAGTAGCTTTTTCAAAATGCCTCATTATGATGTGCAATATTCCAAATAACAGTTCCACGTCACAAAAAGTTATTCAGTGATTATGGTCTTAGTAGTCTTGTAAACGCACACACACAAACATAACATACATGAACACACACATACAGAGAAGGGGGAGGGTGGAGGGGGAGAGAGAGACAGGGGGAGATAGGAATAGGAGAGAAGAACCAGAAAAAAAAAGGGTAACCTTTTAAAATTAAGTGGAACAGTTTAAATCCATAATGGTGTCGTCTTAAGAAGGCAAATTCTGCAATTTAGAAAAAGACCTCATAGGATCCTGGCACAATAGTGTCAGCAGTATTTGCCAAAGGGCCTAGTACACTGCCTAGAATACAGAAAACGAAAATTCAATGCAGTACTATTTGTTACATTTTTTTAAGATTGGGGGAAAGAATTTAATGACATTACTTGCACTTAATTTTCTATAAAAGCATTCACTCACAAGGAGTAATGTGTATTCCTTATGATTCTTGGCCAACATTATGGCAACAGTGAACCAGGTTAGAGAGATGGGAGCTGGAACTTTGTTATATTCTGTTCTGAGTCTGGGGGCAAATATCCCCTTCAGTGGAAAAAATGTAATTTTCCCCAAATATTAGCCAAGAAAATTTATCTGAAAGCAGTGTTTGGGGAAAGGTTCTACACTCTCCAAAAGGGAGCAATCAATTCCAGTCTTCTCCTTGGAACTACCTGAATGGACAGAAAATAGAGGCTATGCAGCCAGGAGACCTTGGCTAGAACCAAACACAACTGACAGAAAAGAAAGACGGAAAGGAAGGAAGAAAGGAAAGAAGGAAGGAAGGAAGGAAGGAAGGAAGGAAGGAAGGAAGGAAAAGAAAATTATTTCTATACTTTTATGTCATTAGAGAGACTCCAGAAACTTATAGGAGCCGATGCCCAGACCCACAATCAACCTTTAGGTAGAACTCAGAGAAAACCCACAAAACAGAGTGAGGAAGGGTTGGAGGAGCTAGAGGGGTCAGTACACCACAAGAATACAGCCCACAGAAACAATTAATCAGGGCCCATCGGGGCTCACAGAGACTGAACTGAATCACAGAGCCTGTATGGGACTGTGCTAGGTCCTCTGCATATATGTTATAGTTGTACAGTTTGGTGTTCTTGTGAGACTCCTAACAGTGGGAGCGGGGCTGTCTCCGACTCTTTAGCCTGCTCTTAGGACCCCTTGCCCCTACTGAATTGCATCATCCAGCCTGTTATCCCATATATGGTTGCTATCCCTGGGAGACCTGCTCTCTTCTGAAGAGAAACTGAGGTATAATAGATCTTGGGGAAACACAAGAGGCAAGGGAGAGACTGGGAGGAGAGGAGGAAAGGAAAACTACAATCTGTATGAAATGTATGAGAGAAGAATAAATTTTTAAAAAGCTTAAAATCAGCACAGTTTTATGACAAACAAGAAGCACTCAAAATCAAAATGCAGTCTCCCAGGGTCAAGGACCAATCTGTCTCCCATTGAAAGATTCTCTGAATTTCACATCACAGCAGAATCATTTTGGTTCTAACATGGGATTTAATGCTCTACCGAGGTACCTGTGAGGCTGAAGCAGCTGCACCGAGGTTTGGGGTTTGTCTGGTTTTGTTTTTCATTGATAACATTTGCTTTTTATCTCATCTAATAGCAAATGGTATAATTCTATTTTGCAGCAGTGGTAGGGCAAAAAGGAAAACACACTTCCTGGTTTAAAATATAAAGCAAACTTTCAGTCTCACTCCTGCTAAAGTTTAGGAATTATGTTTGATTTGTTCCTTGAAAAGAGGAAATAAGAAAATATCTAGGCCCATCTTAAAAGGTAAGGTAAAACATTAAAATACTCTAACAGTGTTTCTAAAGGGTTTTTACCCATTTGAATGAGAACTATGCAAAAGTATAATTTATTATTTCCAGTGGAAAGAATTCTGAAAACAAAGCAAAGCAAAATACTAACAGAAACCTAAATTATAAAATTGAGCCTTGGAAACTTGACAGCTCTCTGGATTCACCACCTAACATTTCTATGCACCTGAACACTTGCAAAATGAGAATGACACTGACTCACAGGGTTGCAATAAAGATTAGAAAAGAAATGCATCTATTGGAATATAGACCCTTGTTTTTTAAATTATCTTATTTTACAAGATCATATTATAATTACATTATTTTCCCCTTCCTTCCAAACCCTCCCATATACCTCTCCTTACTCTCTTTCAAATTCATGGCCTTCTGTTTATTAATTGCTGTTATATACACATGTGCGTATGTATGTATGTATACATACATATATATATATATATATATATATATATATATATTCAACTTGCTCATTCTGTATAAAGGTAATTGTATATGTCTTCAGAGCTGACCATGGCTCTCTATTAAATGGTGTCACAGAGTTATGAACACAGTGTTATAATACATTAGCAATATTTCTGAGAGACTTTTTACCTACACAAAGGTCCTCAGCTAAAGAAAACATGGCAGAAGAGAATCACACCTGTGGAGCAAAGCCAATTGCTGAGAGCCAGGCCTATTTAAAGCTTTCTCAGAGACCCAGAGGAACCTAGTTCTGTGTCCAATCACAGGACAAGACTTGGTAACAACTGGTCTTAAAGTGGAGCCAGAGCCTTGAAGGAGTTGAGGTTTTGGTTCCCGGTAACTTGTCCCCGCCCCCCCCCATGTAAAGTCTGGATTATTGGTTCCAAATCTGTGCGTGCTTAGTCTCTGATGTTCTTGAGACATTTTGTGTTCCTCTTCTACAACATTGCTTGATTATTTCTATGCTGACTTTGTTCTATTTCCCCCCTTAAAAACTGTATATAAATGGTACTTTTTTTTTTTTTTTGGTTTTTTGAGACAGGGTTTCTCTGTAGTTTTGGAGCCTGTCCTGGAACACTCACAGGGATCCACCTGCCTCTGCCTCCCGAGTGCTAGGATTAAAGGCGTATACCACCACTGCCTGGCAAGATGGTGTACTTCTGTACTTATTAATAAACTTGTTTGGCATGGACAAAATTTGTTCAAGACCTCCTGATCCCAAACCTTTTGTGCTTTCTTGTCATCTCCTAGTCTCTCTGTGAGGAACCTGTGACCGAAGAACAACCTACTGACAACTTGAGACACCTTCGTTCAGCTCCTGCAGAGTGAGTCCAAGCCTTAGTGAGTTCTCCCACCTTGACCAATAGCCTCTGAAAGATCCAGAACAAAGCTTTACTCCACTACTGCCCTCTCAGGAATCTAAAATCAAAGGGGCAGGTACATAAAAAGAACAATGAAATTCTAAGCAACGGTCATCAGGCCTGGAAGGAAACCAGGAAAGACAGTGAGGTCGTGTGTAAGCAGGTGAAAGGCAGCGAGGGAGGCTTCTGGGCAAAGCAATGCTTTAGGTGAAACCACTCAGACACAGTTTCCTTCCTTTCCCCTGCCCTTCTGGGATAACGAGTAGAAAATGAACCCATAAAACCATCTTGTTGGAGGGAAAATGGTCATGCTTTTTCTGGATGTTTGGAGCTGTAAAAAAATTACTGAACTTCTCTAATATTTAATTGGGTATCATAGCTCACCTGACAGGGACAGTGAACGTCTGAGAGGCAGAGGACCTGTAGATGGGAGAACCCAACCGTTATGACTATGTTCTACATTTCAATATACAAACGAGAAGGAGGGCTCTAAAGAGGGCTTTTGATTGTACTGATAATTCAGCTTTTTCTATGGAAATTAACATACTGTCTCTGGTTTATTCTTCCAGTGGGTCTTTTTCACCATAGATTTTTTTTTAAACTATGTCCTCTGGTCAGTAGAAAAGAATTGCCTAATCTATTTTGGTCACTTCCATGTTCAGCCTTTATCTCCAGCCGAGATGTATTTAATTATTAATGTATAAGTTACATATGAATAAGTTCTGATTCTGAGCATTATTATGGTGTTTCCATCTCTATCCAGGAAGAGAAATCGCCCACAGAAGTCTATGCAGCAGAAATCCTCACAGAATCAGAAACTCAAGAAGATTTTTGGACCAGAGTTCAAAAGGTTTCCTATATTTTCCCCTCACCCCTTCCCAACAGACACTGAAGATGACAACGTATGTTAGTGTAATATCACACTGAAGAGACCCATCTGAGAAGGTAATATGATCTAGCCATGTTCATTCAGTGGGACTGTGAGTGAACTAAGGTTGTTATCCTTATAGCTGGAAGCCTTTCTAGTGTTAGATGCAGACAGAGCTATGAAAGCGGGAGCAGAACAAACCCTGCAGGACAAACCTGGAAGTACTTACAGCAAAGCTCACCTTAATCTAACAGGGCAGGTTCTTTCCTTCATTAATTTTCCCCTTTTCTTTTCTCTTTCTTTCTTTTCTTTCCATTTTTTTGTTTTCAAATATGTATAAAAACAGGACACAAAATTTAAAGCATCAAATATATTCACATTACCATAAATGATATGCAAAATGTTAGCATTATAAAAAATACCTGAAACTATACTCATTAAATAACTCTCCGTAGCCCCTACCTTCCAGACCCTCGCAAGCATTTTTCTGTTTCCACAAATTTAACTATTTCATGTATCTCGAATCCACGGAAGCATACAGTGTGCATATTTTTGTGATTAGCGAAGTCACTTAGCATAATGTTCTCAAAGTTCATTTATTGGGCAGGTTCATTTTCAGGTCAGTTTCTAAGTATACAATATAAAGCACTAACGATCGCAATTAAAGGGAACACGGTCTGAACTCAAAGAGCCCCAGCACCAACCCGAGCTCAAATACTTAGGGTTAAAAGAGAATGCCTGTGAAGCAACTGCCAAGCTTCAAGTAGCTCATTATCCAGCCAAACAAGCTGTCACTTAGAGCATGTGAGAGGGACAATTTGTTAGTGTCGCATTACTGGTGGGAAAAGGCAAGAAGCACCATGATCACTACAGGGGGAGCCAGCTGACCTGCTTCTGGGTGCTGGTTCCCTCGTCCACCCAACAACTTACTGGGCATTTAGCCTCTAAATTCCTTAAAAGAGTTGTTGGCCCACAGGTGAAACACCTGCTGTTAAATGATTTCGAAAGGGAATTTCAGAGGCTTATTGAATATTTGCAGAGCTTCAGGTTTGCACGACGGAAAACATTCTGTGCATAGATGGAGTGGCGCATGCAGTCATGTGAGTGAACGGAATTTGATGGAGCTACACGACTCGGTGGCTTGACGTGGAGAACACCAGGTTACATGTACTTGGCCATAATTATTAAAAATAAAGGGCTGTAACTATACACAAACTTGTATTCAGGTCTTGAAATTTTATTGCTGCCTTAAAGGATATATTTTAGGTGTGCAAGCTTACATTCTTTTCCCTTTCATGTTAGTAGTACTGTGTACATATTTATATTTGCACGTGTGACTATGTGTTCACATAAGTGTGTACACAGGTGTTTGCACATCTAGATGCCATAGGTTGATGTTGGAAGTCTTCCTTGCCTTGACCACTCTCTTCCAAAGTGTGTGAAGCAGAGTCTCTGGATTTATTGATTTGTCTAGGCCGACTTCCTGATGAGCTCTGTGCATCTCGCAAATCCCTATAGCTAGAGTCAGAGATATGCGCAGTTCTGCCCTACTTTGCATAAATAATGTGGACCCGAACTCAGCTATTCATGCTGTGCTGAGCACACTGCTCACTGAGCTCTCTCTCCAGAGTATTTTTGAGTACACAGTTTGCCTCCCCTGTGCAAAGGAAATGCTATACTATGGCACACACACACAATTATTTTACTAGTTTTGACATTACATATATTATATATTTAAATATACAGGTATTTTATTAGTGTATGATTCCTTTTTAAGAAAACAATTGCTGATATCACCCTCTAACAGGAAGAAAAAACAGAAGAAGCACACGGGTGTTAAAAGACTGTAAGTCATGTCCTGCCCCCAAAATAATGCTTATTGTAACATATACATGAGAAGGGTCAGGGGTAATACTATGTGTATAATTTTCAGTACTCAATCTGGTCGGCTTATAAATACTTGATACCTTTAAATCATTTAGTGTAAGAGTCAGTGCACACACACATGCACACACAGAGATCAATGTTTTGAAATACACACATTCATATTTACTAAATAGTTAAGACAAAAAAATAAAGGAAGCATATTTAAGTGACGGTCGACGTGAGTCACATGCCTGTCTTTTTCAGCAATTCTTTGGAAAATGTTTGTTCTTACAATTTTAAGTGTATTTCCCCCATCTTTTATTTTGTCAGTATAAGTAAATACTACTGCCAAATATTATTTCCTGTAACTCATTTTTAAAAAACATTTCTTTCTCATTTTTATTGGCAGAAAGCTGTGATCGGTAAGTTGACTTGAGGGAGAAACAGTATTCGTGTAATTTAAAATTCTCCTCCAAAAAGTCAGGTTTCTCCTGCAAGAACTTGGCTCGAGGCATTTGCATTGAGAGGATGGCCCAGCATCCTGACTTCAGAAACAGAGCAAGGCACTCCAATCTGTGAATGGGTAATAGAATGATGGCAACCTGGCGTCTGCATACCTCTTCTCACAGGAGATCAGTCTCAATAATTAATTAATTGGCATAAAGAATAATAATCTCCTTCTACTAACATGCTAAAATGCTGTTCTTAATCAAACAGCTTGGGAAATAGCATTCAGGTCAAAGAAATTGTTAAATGATCCTAGACAGTTAAATACTAGTGAGGCCTTATAAAAAATTGAAAGACCTAAGTTATAAATAGTGATGGGTGAATTGGATGTATCTAGTCTGTCAAGAATAACAGGGTGACTTCATATAACACATCATTTGTTCAACTGGGGCATTATTAGGTACCACACACTAGGCTAAATATTTCACACTGGTTACTCCAGGTCACTCACAGGACGAGCTTATGAAAATAGATTCTTACCTCAATTTTGATAAAGAAACTGATGTTCAGAGAGATTAAATAACATGCCGTAAACTACACAGTATGCGTGAGCCAAGGAACAGCCTCAGAGAGGATCTAACTCAAATCTTATGGGAATCCAGAGTTGAAAGATGAGCATCCAGGCTCTCCAAGGCTCCTTCAGCTGCAGAAGATGGCTTTTCTAGTTAAGAATCACATTAATAAACGTTTCTTTCCTTAAGTTTGATTTATTAAAACCTTCATTCCTTTAAGCTTTATCATTTAGATGCTTTAATTTAGAACTGCAGGAACCTGACACTTTGTCAATCTGAATGGTCACATCTTTATCTGTTGTGGACTTAGAACCTTAAGAGTTAGCCATCTTGTTTAACACCCTCTTTCATAGTCCTGAGGCTTCAGCTGTACATTATCTTCTGCAGAGCACAGGACACATCCCGTGTCTTTGCAGAAAGAGAAGAGAACACATCTAATATTTAGTCTTTTGAATGCTCATCCAAAAAAGTATTAGTTTCTATTGAGGCCAATCTGAGGTTCATATAGAAGCTACCAACCTAAGACATTCTAAATATTAGGGTCCTGTAATATTTTTAAAAAGTGTGCAGGGGCCATGATCCTACTTGAGAAAATCTGTAGCATATCAGCAAGACACCAGAGGGAGTAAGAGAGAGTACAAATTTCTAGGTAAAATTTCTAGCTACACTTCTAGTTAGATATCTATGCATAAATGTCCAGCAAAGAACAAACACACAGGGCTTGAGAGGCTCCAAGATTCATAACTTTTTAAGGTGAACAATTTTCTTTATATGAAGTCATTCTATAAAGATGATGAGGAATACTTGTTTTCAAAAGGATTGATGTCAGCTCCAATGCCCAAGGAATTTGAGGAAATTAGATAGTTGCATCAGAGACTGAAATAAACCTCTAGAAACTAATTTTGAGAACACTATCTTACAAAAAATGTTGAGGACTGGAGAGATGGCTCAGCAGTTAAGAGCCCTGGCTATTCTTCCAGAGGTCCTAAGTTCAGTTCCCAGCAACCACATGGTGGCTCACAACCACCTGTAAATGAGATCTTATGCCCTCTTCTGGCCTGCAGGCATACATGCAGATAATTACATGTAATGTAATTGATAGATATAGATATCTAGGATCTAGACAGATAGATATAGAGAGAGATAGACAAATGAAATGTTGAATGAAGATATCTAGATAAATAGATAGATAGATAGATAGATAGATGATAGATAGATAGATAGATAGATAGAAAAATGCAATATTGAATGACATTCTTCACATTCTCATAAAAACCACATAGAGGTTTGTAGCTCCATGGTAAATAGAGAAAATACAGATGATTATAAAAATGTGTTGTTGGTAATGAGAGTTAAAAGGAAAAATGCAAGAATTATAACTATCAAATACATTAGTGGATACAAAATATAAGAATATGTAATATGCGATCCCATATTGTTTGGGGTTGAAATCAAGTTACTACCATTTTTTTCTAAAATTGGGTTTCTTCTTTGCCTCCATTTCAGTTCACGGAGTCTACACTTGGTGATCCCAAAGAAGCTAAGTAAGAAGGTGAACCAAAGGAAAAGCATATAGTTGTCCTCTTGACTATGGGAAGTAGACAAAATTGCCGGGGAGAAAATTGAGATCTTGGGGGTGGGGTGGGATGGGGGTAAGGGGAGATGGGGAGAGAAAAGGGAGAAGGGGAGAATGGGGGGGAGCTTGGGAAAGGGGGAGGATTGGGATGAAGGAAGGTTGGATGGGGGAGCATGGAAGCACGGTTCTTAGTTAAGGGAGCCACCTTAGGGTTGGCAAGAGACTTGAACCTAGAGTGGCTCCCAGATACCCAAGCCGAGGTCCCCAGTTAGTTCCTTGGGCAGCTGAGGATGGGGAACCTGAAATGACCCTATCCTAGAGCAATACTGACGAATATCTTGCATATCACCATAGAACCTTCATCTGGTGATGGATGGAGACAGAGACAGAGACCCACACTGGAGCACTGGACTGAGCTCCCAAGGTCCCGATGAGGAGCAGAAGGAGGGAGAACATGAGCAAAGAATTCGGGACCACGAGGGGAGCACCCACCAACTGAGACAGTGGAGCTGATCTATTGGGAGCTCACCAAGGCCAGCTGGACTGTGACTGAAAAAGCATGGGATAAAACTGGACTCTCTGAGCATGGCGAACAATGAGGGCTGATGAGACGCCAAGGACAATGGCACGGGGTTTTGAACCTACGTAATGTGCTGGCTTTGTGGGAGCCTAGCCAGTTTGGATGTTCACCTTCCTAGAAATGCACGGAGGGGGGAGGACCTAGGACTTACCACAGGGCAGGAAAATCTGACTGCTCTTTGGGCTGGAGAGGGAGGGGGAGAGGAGTGGGGGGAGGGGGAGAAGGGTGGGAGGAGGGGGAGGGAAATGGGAGGCTGGGAGGAGGAGGAAATTTGTTTTTTTTTTCTCTTTTCTCAATAAAAAAAAAGTTAAAAAAAATAAAAAATAAAAAAAAATGGGTTTCTTTATATAGCCTTGGCTATCCTGGAACTCACTTTGTAGAACAGGCTGGCCTCAAACTCAGAGATCTACCTGCTTTTGCCTCTTGAGTGCTGGGATGAAAGGTGTGTGCACCACCGCTGGCAAGTTACTATCACCTTAAAACAGTAATAAAACTATAAAATGTTTCACATAATACGCATGATACCAACAAGTAAAGTAACTAGAGAAGGTCCACATGACGAGAAAAAAGGACAGATATGAGATCAAAGTTATAAATTAATAACGGTGGAGGTTTGAAGTAAAATGCCCTGCAAAGGGAGTGGCACTATTGGCTTGTTCATTTTTTCAAACATTATTTCTTTCTCCTTCTTCCCCTTCCCTTGGTGTATATATTAGGCTTTATTGATCTGTGTTGGTTACTTTTCCCAGTGCTGCAACAAAAATAACCTACCTAAAACACCTTCAGGGAGGCAAGTTTGTGTGGGCTCTTGATTTTAGAGAGTTTTCTGCTCATTGTGGTGGAGAAGGCAGAGCTACCATCTCAGAATGCAAAGTGCATTTAGTTCAACCCTCAAGAGTTTATATAGTCGTACCATTCCCAATGCTGAATCAAAAACATACAAAGTCAAATGTCTTTCTGAGACTCAAGGTATACTCTTAGCTATGAGCATTCTAAAATCAAACAAAAATATGTACTTCCAATATTCTACTGCAAAAACATTCTCATTCTAAAATTGAGAAATGGGATATAGCAAGAACATATTGGACCAAACCAAGCAAGACTTCAGTCCCTTGTGTCAATCATTAAATTCTGCAAGTCTGTGTCAAACATCTAAGGCATATTACTGAGGCTCTTTTATGCCCTATTAAGGAATTTGCTTTAGCATTGTTGGGGCTGACTGAAGTGGCTTTGGTAGGAGTGGAGGAACAGGGTTAGCTTTGTGTATCATCAGCAAGAGTTCCCTGGCCAAAGTATGGGAGTCCTTCCATGAAAGGCCTGAGGTGAAGGCAAAAGATCTACAAGATGACAGTGACATGGACTAGGATATGACATTTGGTGGAATAGAAACAAAACGAAACTGGTAGGTTTGAGAAGGATTTGGAAAAAGAATGGATTTGTCTTGAATGTGCTTGCTAAATGAGAGAGAAAATTATTTGCATTATTCCATTTATAAAGCTATATTAGCAACTCTCTATTTAGAACATGAAGTGACTATATTGTTCTATAAATAAGTATTTATACCAGTGACAAAAAGTAAAGAAAAGAAATCAGCACTATTAGGAGTTTTGGAGTAGGTATGGCATGGTTGGGGGAAGTGTGTCACTGTGGAGGTCTTATATATGCTTAAGCCATGCTCACTGAGACAGACCACTTCCTGATGCCTGCACTCCAAGATGTAGGACACTTGGCTACTTCTCCAACACCATGTCAGCTTGCATACCACCATGTCACACCATGATGATAATGGACTAAAGCTCTGAAAATGTAAGCCACGCCAATTAAATGTTTTTCCTTTATAAGAGTTGCCATGTTATGGTGTCTCTTCACAGCAATAGAATCCCTAACTAAAACAATAATATATAATACCTATCAACAGAACAGATTAAATATCTCCAATCTAAAATACTAGAAACTATGATTATATCAGCTACATGGTTTTGAATATTTTTGGAAATATTTGCATAGACTTTACTGGCTGAATATCAATAATCTGAAATTCAAAATATTACAGCTTTTTGAACATCATGTTGGCATCCGAAAAGTTTCAAATATTTTGTAGTATTTCTGATTTCAGAGTCCCAGACTAAGAATGCTCTTTTTATAAGTGATTTCATATTTCACATCAAAAGGCAAATAAGTCAAATAAATAGAAAATTAATTTTAAAACAGTGGACTTGAACTATACTATAATGCCTGAAACACAAGAAAAAAGTGTTAAGAAGAAAACTTAAATCACCTAATTATATCCCTCAAGAAACAAACAAGACCTGAGTTAGTATTAGAAAGGAAACAAGAACTAGTATTAGAAAGGAAGCATAAGTAAGTAAGATGGAGAAGAAAAAATAGCAACAAAACCTCTTTTAATAAGAACAAAATTGACAAATATTTGTCTCAGTCAAGAATAAATACAATGACTCAATTAGAAATTTAAAAAAAAATACAACTAAACCCACAAAATAGAAAGAATGGTAAGAGGCCACTATGAAAATGTGTCCACCAACAAATACAAAAAGGATAAATAAAAACAGTAATGTATTATCTGCCAAGATGGCATTATGAAGTAATATAAAACTTAACTGTTCAGTAATAAGATGAAATGACAATCTCTTCAACAAATCATATTTGGAAAGTCAGATATTCCCATGAAGAAAAGCAAAATTAGGTATATGTTTTACTAAACACAAAGATGAGCTCAAAATGGATTAAGGATTTAATATAAGAGCTAACACTATAAAAAATAAAAGAGAAGATAAGAGCTAACACTATGAAAACTGAAATGAACTTTCATGTTAGTGGGCTTGGTGATGAACCTTTGGATATAACCCCAAAAGCTCCAAGAAAAAAAGAAAAGAAAAATATGCATATTGGTCAATGACATTTTTAACTTTAGGTTCCAGGTAAAAACCCACTAACTGAATTCTACTAACTGAACACAGCAGTAAAACAACTCTCAACATTATATGTCCTCATCAGAGAAGCTTCTTTCAGTAGATGGTAATTCACACAGAGACTCACCACTGGACAGGGTGCAGAGAATGAGAGACTTTGGAGTACCCAGCCCTGAATGTGGAGTGTTGATCATACCTTTCCCTTCAAGGCTCTAGGATCTATGCAGAAAAAGATTGTAAGTCCCAGAGTGGGTGGAAGATTTTAAGGAAACAACGTTCTTCATACACAACAGAGTAGATACACATCTACACCTATTGAGGCTCTGACTTCATAGACAAGACCTATAAGCTCAAGGCAGACAGGAATACCAGCATGACAGAAGGGAGGTGAGACAAAGTCTCACCACTGCACCAGAAAGCTGTTCACAAATGAGAAAAGCTGGGAGCAAAGAACTCAGTTTTCTTCAATTAAGTGGCACTGGGTTTATCATCCACACTCCAGGGCAGGGTCTATGCTCAGAATTAGTAAAATTTGTGATGAGCACAAATCAGACTTCATATTTTTAGTGGCTTTTTTTTCTTTTGTATTTTTTTTTATAGAAAAAGAACGTGAAGCTAAAGAAGGAGGGGGAGGATCTGGGAGAAGCTGGGGGATGGGAAAGAATATAATAATATAGAGTGTATGAAATTATCAAATTATAATTAAAAATACCCAAATGGGACTATACAGAAGCTTCAGTGAGACAAAGGCAATGACCAAAAGAGTAATAAACAGCTTACAGAATAGGAAAACACTTATAAATATCATATCTGATTAGCTGTTAATTTCCAAAATATGCAACGAAGTCCTACAGCAAAAGCAAAGAAGCAGTCAATTAAAAGTCAGCCTAGGAGATAAAATATACATTTTTCTAAGAGAAAGAAAGCAGCTAAGAGGAAAAAAAAAACCACCATGTAATCTAGAAGACCCACCACCTTTGGAGATTTTCTATGAAGTAATTGAAATCCAAATCTTGAAACTGAATGTACATATGCGTGTTGAGTGGAGCATTGCTTACACTCTAAAAGCCCATCAGTGGATAAATGAATAAGGAAACCTGGTACACAGAAACAAATGTTCTATTTATTGAACTCTCAGTAATAAAGAAATTCTGACATGTATTTTTTTAATGGGTGGATCTTGGGGACATCATACTAGGTAAAATTGACCAGTTACACAGAAAGAAATGACATGATCCCACTTAGAGGATGGACTCATAACCAGACCCCTAAAAGCAGGTAGCTGAATGGTGTTTCCCAAGGTGGTAGAGAAGGACAACCGGGAAAATGCTGCTTGATGGATGCGAAGAAAGTCTTGTGTTACAAAATAAGGCAGTATCAAAAAATGGTAAGTTACCCATCCAGAAATATATTTCAAGAAGTGGGGTTCCATGGGCCACACCAGATGCCACCAGAAGGTCAAATGATATTATGGAGGCTGAACAATCAGAAAGGGGAAACATAGGTTTTGAACAGTCATAATATGAATAATTTTAGTGTGGTGGTGGGAGACAGTGAGATTAATATGGACTAGAGGAAGAATAGCAGCCTAAACATACAAAGGTTATATCTATAAATACCAGAAAAGGAGTTCAGTAGACAGAAAGGCAGATATGATGTTAAGTGGACATCATAAAAGGTGTAACACTCTATGCTAGCTAGAGCGATGATGGGGATCAAACTACATCCTGCCTGAGCTCGGCTGCTCCACAGAGTAAAAGAGCAGTTTCTAAAAACTGCTTTAGGCTGTGCTTGGTCCTGAGTGACTCCATTTTTAAAAGCAGCATTTGTCTCCATTTTGGGTGAAAATGAAGAGGAAAGATAATCACACTATAGACATCACTACTTATCTAGTACCACCCATGAGACACAGACTCGTAAATAACCTACCACAAGAACTTAAAATGCACTACTTACAAACTTCTTAACGCACACAAGGAACCTGTGAGCAGATGGGCCTATGAAAACTATAACAAAAACACTAGTCTGAGAAAGTATTAAATACACTAGACCAACAAAAGGTACATAACCTCCATAAATAGGAGAAATTGCCATGACATTGTCATGGCTATGGCCCCACCAACCCGCAATCTGATTGCCCGGTGTGTGCAACAAAGGAATAGCAGGCAGGCTGTTCAATTGTCCCCTGGAAGTGACTCAATTCAGTCCCCATCAGTCCTATGCCATGCCTCATCTTCCATGGTCTTCAACTTCCCTGTGAACAGAACTCAGTCTTCCACTCTGCATTTTCCAAGTGCCCCCAAGCAGCTTTTTAAGTGGATTTTTTTTTAAAAAAAAAAAAAGTATTAAAAAAATAACCACAGCCTTCCTATCTAAGAGGATTTTGAAATCACCTTAATTATCTTTTTATTGGGAAGGCCCAGGATGTGTTAACTTTGCACTGAGGCCATCCTGACCATTTTCTCACTCCATATGGCAACACAACTCACTGTGGCTTGAGCCATGCAGTGACGCAAGCTCTTATTCGCCCACCAAAGATACATCCTGCGCGTCTTTTCTTCACCAGCAAGCCTAGAGGCCTCCAGGAATGTTGAGTAGACAACTAGTCATCATAACTCACTCTCTTCAAAATAAAAAGTCTTCTATTTAGTTGAGAAACTGAACTATCATTGCGTTTACCAAGGATAACCATAATTGCTTCCTAAATGTTAATTCACAGGAAGAATTCTTCTGTGTAAAACACAATAATAGGTAGTATTTTGTATGGAGAATTGTAAGGGGGCTGTCCACTCCTAGAATCTGTAAGGAATACAAGAAGATAGCAAGAGCACATCCAACAAAATCTATGGGCCTTCTGTTTCAGAACCTGATCTCTGGAGGTAACTTATCCTGGAACTTCTTGAGAATGTTTAACCACCCTCCCCTGCCTCTCTTCCTGGCCTATCTTCCTCTCTTAATTGAGCAAAGTAAAAAGATAGTGTACCATAAAAACCTTTTGGTAGTAGAATTCTATCTGAAATGTACTAGGTTTTATTTTTCTCTCTCACTATTTTTCCTTTCTTATGGAGCACGTGGTTTAAGATGCTTGTCTGGTCATTAGCCTTCTGAGGCTAATCATAACCCTATGTAGAATAGAAAAGATAAGATTATATAGCATTTTAATATATCAAATCTTGTATAATTTTATCAAGGGCTTTGTGGTATTTTTAATATGGTAGATAGCTCTTGGATTTTCAAAAACAGAAGAAAAAAAACCTAATGCTCATTGGTAAGAAGCGTTCTCTCTAGTGGTAGCAGGCAAATTTATTACAAGAAACAGTTGCCTCCTATAAGTACCAATAATGAGAGAGAGAGAGAGAGAGAGAGAGAGAGAGAGAAAGAAAGTGTGTAATTTCTGTGTCCCTCTTTTCTAGAAGGGCCAGTGTACATTATTACTCTATGTTTCAATAAGGTGGTGCATTTAGGATTTATCAGATTATTTGCTTCTATTTATATTCACTCAGACTAATTGGTGAGAAAAATTCAGATCCCACTTTTATTTTTACTCTAGATCTATATGTAAGAATGGTTACATAGCACCATCCAGAGGTGTCTCTACAGAGAAAATCAAGTAGCAGTAGCTTTCTTAAAAAAGAAAGTGATACATACTCATACATGTATACACACATGCAAATGTGCCTATATATGCACACAGAGAGAAACTGAACTAACAAAAAGCCTGAAGGAGAGGAAAGAATTCTATCCTACATGTTGACCTAAATCATCTTCCTGGTGTGGGAGAATGGTCTATAGTCTGTCAATTATATTTTAAATAAATGCTGATTGACCAGTAGGCAGGCAGGATGTATAGGCAGGACAACCAGACAGGAAGTAGAGGCAGGTCAAAGAAAACAGGAGACTTCTGGGAAGGAGGAAGCCCATTCTTCTGTAGTCCTGGACCCAGCCACAGAAGAAGCAAGATGTGACTGCCTCGCTGAATAAGGTACCAAGCCACGTGGCTAGTATAGACAAAAATAATAGACTAATATTACTTATAAGAGTTAATAAGAAGTCTGAGCTAATTGGCTAATCAGTTTATAGTTAATGTAGACCTCTGTGTAATTTCTTTGGGACTTAACGATTGTGGGCAGGACAGAAACCCTGACAACAAACCCTGGCAACACCCCCCTAAAATCATATCTAAGTCACAGGACCAAGTGGTAATAACTAAAAATGAATAAATAGGAGCTATCCCAAACAAAGGATGGACAGGTTTGGTCAGTGCTGGCCCCCATGGCATCAGCAGTGACGCAGAGCCAACAATTCAGCAGCTTCACAATGATGATCTCAGCTCTCAGAACTTTTGATCCTTGTTAGACCTTAACATTCTCAAATTTCAGCCTCTAAGGACACAAACAAATGACTACTTCCTAAATATTCATCAAGACAGGAAAATAAAAAATGCCTCAATTGAAGGGTAGCTAAACTTTTGTGATTCCTGTGGAGCATGTTTAGAATCAGTCCTAGGATGTTACAACCAATCAGAAATTCACTTAGGACGAATGGAAGTGAATCAGCGCATCTCTGGTTTTACTCCGGAGCTAGTAATCCTTAGAGCACACTCTTCTCTGCCAGTCTGTATTTGTTTGTTTGTGCTTTCTTGCAAATAATGGTTGTGAAATTGTACAGTTTTCGTGTGTATTTAATCATTATGATGTTGGCTTTAGCATTTGAGGTGTCTGTGTGTGTGTTTCTGTGGTTTATATATGATATCTACTTTTAAAATATTTTTATTGCTAAACAACCGATATTCAAACAAGTGAGTTGTACACACATTCATACATATTTCTATCCCCTGAAAACTCTGTTTTAAGTACATAAGTATGCCTTGCAAATACAAACAAGATGGACTACTTTCTTTCCATCACAAATAAATTTCCTATTTTACTGTTTACCTGTGCTTTTTATAGTTTTCTGGTGGTGACCATTAAGTAAATTTTATGTTTATAAAGTAAATTTTACTCAATAGAAATATTGAAACTCCTGCACTATAGATAAAGTAAATAAACCTTAACCTTATAAATATTGCATAAGTTCTTGTTTCTGTTCACAATAAGAAATGAGAACAAATTGATACAGAAGCAGTGTAGAGGTCTTTCTTTCCTTAAGCCGGCACTAATATCCACCTGCATCACCGGATGGGCTGATCTTAAGTGTTGTTGATAGTCAATATCAGTGAGCAGCAGGGCTTAAAGAAATAAAGGGGACGGTTTTACATTTATCATAGTGACCTAATCTGAACACTTAAATAACAATTAAATAGCATTTAAAGTTCATGCTGAGCTATAAAGCCAGTTATCAGACATGTTCCCAGCCTGTGCAATTAGCCTTGAATCATATTAATCAAATATGGAACTCTAGCTTTAAAGTTGATTGGAAACTTGAACGCTCATGGGTAGGTCAACAAAGAAGTATACTTAAGTTTGGCTCTGCCACTCACATAATAAAGCTCCTCCTTAACGATGTTCTAAAGTGTTTTTTAGACTGCAAATGTGCATATGACTATCTTGTTAAATTGTACAATATGATCAAATACATTGGGAGAGTGGAATATAGATGCTGTATATTTCTATCATGAGTCTGTGTATAATGATCTGGTGGTCCTACCTGGACAGCTTTGAGTGACAAGGTCCTAGAAGATCATTGATAGAACACATTAAAATCATATGTGTTTATGGGAAAACACTATAAGCAATAATATGTAATATATATGTACATATATATATATATGGTGTCAGTTAACAATATTTGAGAATTCAATTCAAATCATCATGAAAAAGTTTTAGTAGAACAAAGTAGTTTAACTTTTATGTATGAATTTCAAAAAATAACTTTTGAAATGGCCAACCCTCCAGATATTCTTCAGTTTTTCTTACTTAGAAAAATCAAGTCCAATGGGTAATTGGCAAGATAACACAGAGAGATACTCATTCTGAAGAGTCTTGTTGTATTTTGATTGATGAAAGGTTTGCTTCGTATGGCCATTCTGACCAAATGTACGCGCAGTTTTAGAAATGTGGTCAAGAAGATTCCTGTGCCTGATTGACCCTATGGGCTGCTCCGTTTCAATTAAAGTAGAAATAGAAGATTGCAAAGAGGAGGAAGGGGGCTAGAAAAAGGGCTCTAAGGTTAAGAGTGCACACTGCTCTTGCAGAAGGCCCGGGTTCAGTTCCCAGCATCTATGTCAGGAGACTCACAACTGCCTGCAACTCCAGCTCTGGAGGCATCCATTACTCTGGCTTTCAAGAGCACCTGTACTTACACACCAGAAAAACTCAGGCATGTGATTAAAAATACAATAAAAATCTGAAAAATAAATAAAAAAGAAGAGGTAAATTAACTCTAAGAATGTGGGCAGCATAAAAGGATTACCATGAGGCAAAAAGTTAAAACTGAATAAAGGCCTTAAGAGGTAGGTCACGTGCGACAGCAGGTTCAGCATACAGTATCACACAAATACAAAAGCTAACAAAGCAAATGACAACATGAATACAAGCTAAAGCATTTGGATGAGAAATCAGTTGGACGAAACTGTTCTTTTGGGCTGGTGTGGCATTTTTCTAAAGGAAATAAAATCTCCCCTCATAATCACTGTTTTCTAAAGCATTTGTCTCTCTATCTAAAGACCATTAACTACTCGCTGTTCAGGAGTGCACACATTCTTCCTGGCACGCCAGTCTTACATTTTGATAATTATTCTGTATGGGGTGATCAGTCAGACTATGCATGAATGATTTTCATCATATCTCAGACAGTGTATAGCAGGTCCCTCCCATAAGCCAAGACTCCGATCATCAACACACTACAAACTTCCATGACAAATCTCTTTTTAATGGCTAAAGAGACACTGTGGTTCGAATTATAACTCTTTAAAGATGCCAAATATTCATCAAATTCACCTTCACTTGGATTTTGTACTTTGTCTTCCTAACCTCTCTGACCTGCTTGCAGTGAGAGCCAGCATCATTCATATTCCAAATGCCATAACTTTGGTTTCATCAGAGAAAAGAAAATGATAAGGCTGAAATTTGAACAACTGCGTGTTCTTTCAGTATTCTGTCTTTGAATAATATATTAATTAAAAATAATTCACTAATACCAGCTGCTAACAATCGTTTAGCCCAGTCTATACCAAAACACGAAGTCTTTAAAGGCAGAACATCACTGAGAGACTCGGTTCTGAAAGCATTCAAGACACAGTAGTTTGAAAAACATTCAAGGACACCAGAACTGCACACTAGTGGGGACTAGAGCACGCGTGCGGGCATGCGTGCGCGCGCGTGCGCGCACACACACACACACACACACACACACACACACACACGCTGTTCTTTGCTATGGTCTTAGGCAATCTAAGACAGCTGCCCCAAGTAGGTGGCCTCACAATTACTTGCCTCTTCACCCCCCATATGCTTCACCTAAGAAAACCTGAGGCTGTGAGGAAGATTGAGCAGCAGTTCCTCTCCGCAGAAACACTTGCCTTGTGCACCAGACGTGTTTTAAATGGTGGAGATAATTGCTTAATTCAAGCTAGAGCAACTGGCCAAGTAAACATGCAGCAGCCAGGAAGCTATTAGCATGATTTTAAGGCAATTATTCCATTAGTGTTTAATAGTCTCCAATTAGTCTGCTCTATCAAAATTTGAATGACTTCTTTTTCTCCAAAAATTCTGTGTTGAATAATGCAGAAAGGTATCAGACTCATTTTAACCCCAGTTTTACAGTGAAGAATTTTTGGCAAACCTAATTTGTACAACTATATGGGTATTTGGGGTTGTAAATTTGGTGAAATGCTGTGTGTGTGTGTGTGTGTGTGTGTGTGTTTCTTGGAAATATTGGGGTGAAAGTGCAAACTTTGTGTGCCATTTACTTCAAATCTTATACTAAAAGGGCTTAGGAATACTATGTAAAGTTCATATCTTCCAAATATCGTCATGTTTATGTCTCTACCAGAGACCAGCAGAAAATCGAAGTCTCTGACCCCAAAGTTCCACTTAATCCCATGAAAGAGAAAAGTCAAATTACCCTGTGTCTACAGGTGCCTCGCTTCTCATCTCTGTGAGAACTTGTTGCTTTTCAGTTATACTCACTGTCTATCATGATGCCCTTACTCCCTCATTGCTAAGAAATACTCTATAAAATCTTTAATTTTAGGGATTAGATCACTAATCAGATTTTAGGTTACTTGCCCGCACTGAATTTCTGGGTCTTTTTTTTTTTTTCCTGAGTGGGATGCTGCTTGTTTTTAGTCTACGAAATGAAAATGGTAATCCCAGCACTGACTACTTTACAGGGTTTTTGGAAGGATGTGAGCTAGCAGACATAAACTGGCTTTGGAAAGTGAAGTGCTACAGATGTTTATGGTGAGACACAAATGTGGCGTTACACTGTTCCTCAGAGCTGGTATGCTACCCCAGGCATTTAACCTCCTTGCATCTCTAGAGATTTTCTTTACAAGAAGCTAGCACCTCAGTCCTTAACGTTATTACCAGCCCGGTGCCAGAAGCAGGTGGACCAAGTGAAAATAGCCGTCTAAGAAAACAATCAGAGAGCAAAGGAAGAAGAGGATGCCAGGGGAAGCGAGAGTGGCATTTCACTAAGGAAGTTGTGTGCTTTCTAGTCCTTCAAAAGAGCAGCCCACAGACTCACCAGAAGAATGGAACTGATGCAGAGGGGAAGCTGGCTTGTGCTTTACCAGAGAGACACCTAGGCCTCTGGGAAGTCATTCCTTGAGGAAGGACAAAGGGATAGACAACCTTTTACTGAGGACAGTGAGCTGTTCAGCCTGTGCCTGCCCTTGCCACAAAGTATCCACTCCAAATGAGTTAAGTTGCTGGTGAGTTCCAGCGCTTGCTTGTCTGTTAGACACTCGGGATTTTTCCAGAAACCTGTTTTATTTCTCTCCCTTCTCTCCTTATTTCTTAGGTTTCACGTCCACTCCAGTCCTCCAAGCTCATGTTTTCGTGGGGTTTTGGAGGTGGAGAGGACAGTCGGAGGAAGTAGACCAGAAGGTTGAATTTAATAACTCAAGCTCTACTCTGGGCAGGGGGTTGATTATCCATGACTAATTTGCCCTCCAGCCTAGTCTTGTAAGAGTCCCATGTGCAATCCATGCGCATAACCGTATTGTTAAAGAAATAGAGGCATTTCTCCAGCTACAACACTTGTAAACTGTCCAGAAACAATCAATCACCCCTCTTAGATACTGGAATTAGGGACTACGGAGTGCTCGGACCCAGAAAGCTGGCCAGCTCTCTGTGCACTCTATGCTAAAGCCTCTTGATGCCACACAACTATACCTGGCTGGTCCTAAGCTTCCTTTCCTCTAGGCCACCAGCTCAGTCACCTTTTCCGGGGCAATCTGCTCATTCCTACCTCTACACTGCTGCTCATGGGGATTTCACTGCCTGGCTTCTGTCTGGAGCAGCAATTGTGTGGCCTGCAAGGGTTTGTCCTCCTCACCTAGGAGCTCTACCTGAAGCAGCTCTTTGACTAGACTCCCTCCGCGTCCAAGCCAATTAGGAAATGCTTGCTTTCTGCTTCTGCTTCTTGCCCCCTTCAGCTCAGTGTCAAGGACAATGATTATGCTGCTGCCGCCACTGCCACCGGCCACCGGCCCCTGAACTTTCATCACTCTTCAGAAAGCGCTTTGTCTCTTTAAAGGAGACTGGGGACGAATACTAATGATTGGGCTAGATTCTAACAGTGAAACTACCAAATCCTCCTAAGTCCACGCCAAGGATGGACTTAGTGATGTTCCGGAGCTGAACTCCTAAGACAGCCCAGCTTCCTTCCATAGCGCACCATGGAGCCACAGATTAAGAAACCTGACCTGCCTTGCCCCCAGCAGACCCCTTGAATCTTCAGAGAAAACCATAGAATGGGGACCAGGACGCGATCCTGGAACCACCTTCTCCCCTTCCCCAGCCCTGCGAGCACAACCTGCTTCTGAAGACCAGGGGAACCAGTCACCTTGACTCCCAGTGCCAGGGTCCTCCAAGGTTTGGAAAACCTGGGTACCCACCCCGTGGACGAGCTTCCCTCCCGCCGGCACGAGGCAAGTTAGCACTGAGTGTAGGATGAAGCAGGGCGGGGCAGGTGCAGCGGGTACCTACCTGGGATGGCTAAATTGGTGAGGGGAATGCTGTGGATGCTCTCAGGCAGAGTTGCCATCCAGTCGGCGAATTTCAGCTCGTTTTTCCCCTGAGACGAGGCCATGGTGCTGGTCTGCTTGCCGCTGCGCGCTGATCCCCACACTCCTAGGCACAGACTGGCAGCTGCTGCCGCTAAGCCAATGTTTGCTTCGGCCCCGCTAGAGTTTACACTCCGCTCTGCGCCACACCCACAGGATGGCGCAGACACATGCTCATTTTAATAATTATTCAAAAACACCCCATGCTCTCTCCTTTCCTTCGCCAGACTCTGCTGCCGGGGCTTTTGTTCCTGACGTCCGTGCTCCGCTCTCTGCTCTCCCCCCCCCCTCCCTGCAGACTCCCTCCTCCCGTCTCACCCTTCCTAGGTGGCTCTGCCTTTCCTCGCCATTCTGCAGCTCCCCATCGCTTCTTATTATTAGTCTTTTATCTTCTTAAAAACTTGGCTTTCCACGCTGCTTTGTCCCTGGTCTTTCTCTGTCCCTTGGTGAGACTTCCTGGTCTTGTTTGCATAAAAGGCAGTCTTGCAGTGGAATCTAAAATTCCTGGTAGACTTTGGGATGTTCTTGCCTCCTGAAGAGAAGCCGCATCTCTTTGGCTCTCAGGACTTTCCATTCTTTCTAAAGAGTGCTTCTTTTTCCTGAGGCACAACAGGTTATGCCTTCCCTCAGCCCTATTTGTACAAAATGGTGGTCTTTATTTATCACTTTGCCTAATTTTTGGAGGAGCTCATACACTTGGTGAGAGGGAAAGACAGTATATTCTACAGTAGGATTCTTAATTCCTGGTTCCAGACATTTCACGGTCAAGAAGCAGGGCTGCAGGTTTGAAGGACCCACTATTTCTGCGGAGAGACACTCTTAGTTTCTTGGTTTCATGGCATTCAGGATAAGATGAAAGTCTGACGCTGGAAGAAAATCGCATCTCCCAATGACATGCTGTAATTACTGCCAGTAGCATTTGGTGGAATGTATTTGGCACCATTTGAAGTGATCTATGTGATTGTTTGGATTTTCATTCCTTGGCAGACTAGAGAGATGTGTCTCTCCAGAGAGAAAGCGATTGTGTGGCTCCAAAGAACTGTCTGGGTCCACCTGCTCCCCACAGAGAAAGAGGGGAGATCACATCTTACTAATGTGATGAGGCTGGCATTTGTCTGAACAGGACTGCAGGAGTCAGACTGAACCTGTGCAGGGCCTTGGCCGTTCAGACCAAGGATGGGCAAAGAGGGCCTGTTTTCCTGTGGAGGGGTGTGTAAATTCTTTCCCTTATAGGAAATACTATTAAGCTGAATAAATAAAAACCAAGGTAGGAGAGACAGCACTGTGAAACACGAGAGTGATCATTTAAATTCAGTAAACCCATTTAGCATTGTTAAAAGCCAGGGAGCCCTCGTGTTTTGTGCAAGGATGCCACGGCCAAAGAAAATTCCCATCTATTCGAAATCACTGTGGGGAAGATAGAGGGAGAAAAGATAATGCTCCATCATTTTGATCGAGTTCTCTTCCTCTCCCTGGAAACAGTTCATAGTGTCATGAGGACATGGTAGGTCTATCTTTAGGGATGAGAACGAGATGCACTGGAACTTCTGCTCAAGGAACTCCTAATGTTCTCACTAGCAGAGCCGATCCTCATACCCCTTCCGTTTGAACGAGCACCAGCTCACGTTGAGTTCCTTGGCCAGGAGATCTATAAGTATCCGTTTTCTGAGTAATGCCAATAATCTCAAGGCAGCCTGCTGGGACAGCAGGTGAGGTTCAGATGGCAGAATTAGCTGCACTGTCTCCGAGGAGAGTCCGTCAGTCCCTGTGAGCCCAGTTTCCTCCGTTGTACAGTCATGATAACCGAGCGATTTGTGGGGCCACTTCCAGGAAAGACTGGAGATGCTTGCTGAAACAGCAGGGTCTGTATATTCACTTTTTTGTGTTTTTGAAACTGCCCTAGCCTTTTAAAGTATTCTTTCTAGGGTAGTAAATTAATTATGCATCCTGGGAGATATTGTTTTGTAAGATGTACTTGAGAAATACTCTCTGTCCAAATGCATTGTGAGGATGTGTCCAGGAAACTTTAAGACACAGGTTTTTTTTTTTAAAAAAAAAAAATAAGACTTGCCTCTTCCTCTGGGAACTTAAATATTTGCTCCTAACTACTTCAACTGGTTGGATGAGGTCAATACATATGATAACAGGCAACATGCTCCATTTAAATGACTGTAAACATTCCCTCATCCACAAACATCTGTATAGCCAACATCTACTTTAGTATTTGAACAAACAGCTAGTCATCATAATGCAGGCAATTCATGATATGGAAGAAATCATCACACTCACTGGCAATCTAATGCAAATTAGTATTTGAACAGCTAGTCATCATAACCCAGTCAAGTTATAATGTACCAAAAAAGCCATCATACTTACTGGAAAATTAATACAGAGTTTGCTATCAATCCACAGATCTCTTTGGGACTCTATTGTTCTCTGAGTCTGTTGTGGCTAAGAATCAGAGTGTCACATGCATGAGAGAAAAAGCATAGATATTTTCTTAGATTTTTTTAAATCATGCAATGGGTCTGTGTTCTTCTACGCACAACATGGGGAATGCCCTTCAAGTTTTACCATGGAGTTTCACAGTGATCTGTTTTTCTAGTTACATTCTGTTTCTGTGATAGAACATGTTGACAAATGCAATTTGAGGTAGAGAGGGTTTATTTCATCTTACACTCCCAGGTCATGTTTATCTTTGAGGGAAGTCAAGGCAGCAAATTGAGGCAGAAACCTGAAGGTCACACTGCTTGCTGTTCTGTGTAGTATGACCTCAGACCAGGGAATGCACAGCAAGGGGCACAGCAGCAACCATGGGGGAACGCTGCTTGTTAACCGGCTTGCTCCCCATATAGACTCGTGGTTAGGCAGCTTTCTTATACAACCAGGACTACCTGCCTGTGGATGGTCTCACTCACAGTGCAATTATAATTGCATCAATTCATTAAAAATTCACAATCTTCATGCACACACGCTTATATTAGCTAGCTAATTCTTCAACCGAGGTTTTTCCTTTCAGGTGATGCTAGGCTACATGACACAGACAGTTAAAACTACGTAGGACACCCACCTTTAAAAATGAAAGTCTTTTAAGCATGGGTGAAAAGAGTAATGTGAGCTAAAGTCCTATAGCCCCTTCAACTTCTTCATGCTATCTACTGTCCATCAAACTCACACCCTGCAAAGGGCCTGAAAACCGCTTCTCCTCTCAACGGTCTTCTTACTTCCTGTTCATCTTTACCCATAAAAATACGGTAGCTGTTTGCCTTGTCTGCCCATTCAGTTCACAATCTCACTTCATTGTTAAATAATTTTTTTTTTTTTTAAGCTAAGCCGATTTTGAATTGAGTTAGGAAGAGTAAGCATTCTCAGAAGTCAGGAAACGCTCCAATCCATTTTGGTCAGATAGTGCCTCAGGAGAGAACATCTGCTTCCAGCAATTCAATCAAACTGGTTTTAAGACGGGGTTTGCAAATTAGTAATTTTAGAATCAAGCTTAAAAAAATACATACACAAAAGGTAATAATCTTTGTAAAATTAATAATAATGAGCATGACTTTTTTATTATTTTCTATAATATCTACCTAAATATTCCATCCAAAGAAATCTACAGTATCTGAAATACAAAAAAAGTTTATATATATATATATGTTATATATAATTTTATTTTTCCATTCAAAGTTTCCACTTCCTCCCCTCCTCCTACTCCCCTCCTGCTCCCCCACTCCCCCTCCTCCCTCCCCCTCCAGTGTTGAGAGAGGGCAGGGTACCCTGCCCTGTGGGAAGCCCAAGGCCCTCCCGCATCCATCCAGGCCTAGGAAGGTGTGCATCCAAACAGACTAGGATCCCAAAAAGGCAGTGCATGCAGTAGAAACAAGTCCCAGTGCCATTATCAATGGCTTCTCAGTCAGCCCCCATTGTCAGCCACATTCAGAGAGTCCAGTTTGATCACATGCTCGTTCAGTCCCAGTCCAGTTGGATTTGGTGAGCTCCCATTAGATCAGGGACGCTGTCTCAATGGGTGGACCAACTCCTCGCAGTCTTGACTTCCTTGCTCATCTTTTCCCTCCTTCTGCTCTTCAACTGGACCTTGGGAGCTCAGTCCAGTGCTCCGATGTGGGTCTCTGTCTCTATCTCCATCCATCGCTGGACAAAGTTTCTATGGTGATATTCAAGATATTCATCAGTGTGACTATGAGACAAGGCTAGTTCAGGCACCCTCTCCTCTCCCTTCTAGAGCTAAGTCTCTTGCCAACCCTAAAATAACTCCCTTAATTAAGATATCTTCTTCTCTTCTACCTGCTCCTATATCGACCCTTCCTCCATCTCAAACCTCCCACTCCCCCAAGCTCTCCTCAATCTTTCCCTTCTCCTCGTTGGACTTAAGCATGGTTAGGGCAGACATGGTGTGATTTAGTATTCTATATTGCCTGTCACAATGACTAGGATGTAAGAGTTCATTCTAATAATTAATTTTACTCACTTATTTCATAAATATGAATTGGCTAGTTCATATGTGCTCTGTCCTAGAGGAAGAAAATGGAGCATAGAGTCCCTGAACTCTTTGAAGTTTTTGAATACATGTTCTAGGGAAAAGTGTCAAATGATACTTCGATAGATGAATAAATAAATTATGTAGATGTGTCTCTCACATTGCAGGGAAAACATCTCTTAACATCTCTATTTTTATCCCCTTACCTAACAGGAAAATCATCAAAGGTTTAGACCTTATTGTTGAAAATATAACTTGAAAGAAAGATTGATTTAAAAAACATTTGGTTACTTTGATGCTCTGTGATGTTTTTCCTTATCTTCTTCTCACCATTGTTATCTTATAGTTAGTAGTGGCATTTGGAAATTCCATTTGGTACTCTTCTGGGTCTCCAGAAGTTTATTACTGTAAATACATGGTTCCTCAAAGCATAGAGAATGATAGAGATGGGCATAGCCTGGAAAGGAAGAAAAAAGTTGCTTCAGGTCAATGAACTGAATCAGAAAAAAGATGAATGAGATAAAACATTCGTGTCATTGAGAAAAACTTACAACATCTGTATCAATATTTGTACTTGTCACAAACCAAGAGCAACTCACATAAACACATAGGAATAAATAGATCAACAAGTGTGGAAGAATTGGAATATTATTCAACTTTAAAATGTTCTGATATCAAGATGCAGGGGGAGGAACAGAGAAAAATGTAGAGCTCAATAAAAATCAATAAAAAATTAAAAAAATAAATAAAAATGTCCTGATATCTACTATAAAACAGGAAATTTGAAGAAAAGATGCCAAAAAATTAAATACTGTATGATTTATAATCTGAGCTTCCTAATTAGTCAAATATATAGAGACGGAAATAAAAATACTTTCTATAAAAGGGAGGGGCAATAAGGAATAATGATTTATTGCTTTGATACTATAACCTCACTTCAGGGTCCTCAAAAGATTCTGGAAATGATATATAGTATAGGGAAAGCCCACTACCGTGAATGTGTTTGGAGCCACTCAAATGTACACTTAAAATGATTAGGATGCCATTGACTGTTGGACAAACTATTATGCTAATTTAATTGATTATAGAGGCCACATTTCTTGATAATTCATCTTCCAGGAAATCGCTAGAAAGAGCATGCTTGAAGTTGAGCGAAACCTGCTGCAGCGAGGCAATACACTAGCACAATAAACCAGAAAGAAGCTACAGAGTGAAGGTACAAGCTGTGTACGTTCTATAACATGCCTGTGTCCAGCAGAACTCCAAGGTCTTCCTGATAGCACTGACACAATTCCCGAGGCCAAGGATCATTTTCCTCTTCCCATTGATAAGGAGGACACAGAGTGGTACAATTTATCTAAGGTTCCTCTCCTGACAAGACTGATTTCATTGTTAATGTTGATCCATGCTTCCTATCAGTTACATTTTCACTTATACTTATGGAAAGAAGTTGACGCAACATTTATTGTAGGTCATGAATGGTCTTGCAGTGTATGTCTAGGTATTATGTATTCTTGACATTTTGAAACAGTCTCACAGCTACAAAAACGTGAAGATACTCCCTGCTGCAGGGTAATTCACTCAATTTCCATTTTCAGCCTCTTATTGCAACCCCCTCTCCCATCTATGTCTAGAGCTGCCTGGAACGCACCACCTGTGCTGTGGCACTCATGCTCACACCATAGAGAAGGACTGTGAGAAAAGTCTGATGATGAGATTTCGGCGTAGCCCTAGGCTCAGAACTATGTGTCAGCCCATGGAAGATGATGTCAGAAATGTGGGTGTGATGTGAGAGAAACAAGCAGTTGGCTCTTCAGGGAACTCAGGGCAATATTGGCAAAGGCTGAATTAGAGAGTTTGACACTTTATGCTTGTTCAGTTTTCTAGATACTGTTCTTCTATTGTTTATGATTACAGCCTTTTTTAAGCTTTCATTTCTGTTTTAGCTTTTTGGAGACTACAGCTCATGTAGTTCAAACTGGCCCCAACTTTGCTTGGTGACTGAGGCTGGACTTGAACTCCCAATCCTACTTCTTCAGCCTCCCAAAAGTTGATACGACAGGTATGATCTAGCACACTTGGCTATAACTATAGAACTGACAGATAAGAATTTGCTTTAAACACTGAATATTCATCTTGATTTAGTAATAATCTTCTGTCTACAACTCTATGTAGCCTTGTATTTGTAGCTTTCTTGTTGCTGTGAACAGAAAACTGACAGGAAGAAACTGAAGGTGGGAAGGATTTATTCTGGCCCAGGAACTATAATTACAGTCCAGCCTGGTATAGGAGGCGCACTGGTGGAAGTGTGAAGGCATGGGGATATCATATCTGTTGTCAGAAAGCATAGACATACTTTCTTCATTTTCCATTTTGATTTGATTCATGACCTTAGACAATGCTGCCACCTTCTTTCAGGACAGACCTTCCCTATTTAATCTTTAACTTATGGGAGTTGAACTCCCAGACATTCCCAGAGATGTATCTCATGGGTGATTCCAAACCCAGTCAGGTTGGCAGTGGTGATTCACCATCATAGCCCTTACTCCTTAAATATGATTTTGAGCCTGTTAACTTCCATCATATAAGCAAACAACTTAAATATTAAAGCTATTCCTTCTCATACTTGGGCTCAAAAACTAAATATAACATAAATAATACACTTTACGGAAATCTTACTATGTTCTCTTTAAGGAAGTCAATACCACACCATCTATAGCACCTACAATAAGTGACTACAATATACATGACAAACAGATTTTAATAATGAGAATTTAGAAAAATGCTTTATTCTATTTTATAAAAGTATTTATAGTTTCAAGAGATTAAGAATAAATATCATAGTAAAATGTCAAACTAGAGAGACTAGGAGTAGCTACTCACAACTCCAGTGCTGAACACAGTGGCTCAATTTGCACTATCATGATGTTATTGTAGCCTGTTATTATATGCCTGTAACTAATCCATTTGATGTCAAATACTAAATGAACTTTTGCTTTGTAGCTACAGTTGGCATTCAGTATTGTTATTTTAAAATATTTTATCATAAAAATTTTAAACATCATTGTGAAATTACAGTTAATTTGCCACTACATGTTTACCAGTTTCAATAAGAGCAGCTAACGAGAGACTTTTTTATTTTCACATACTTGCCTTCCAAACTAGATTATTTGCAAGCAAATCCATATAGTATAGCATTTAATGCATGATGTTTTGGTATTAAGTCAATAATTATTTAATTTAGTAAGAAATCCAATTCAGAGTTTCAAAATAAAAGGTAATAATTTATTAAATTAACTGATCAATTATACTAGTATAGCAAACTAAACCTAAACAAATTATCAATGTGAAGTTTAAAATATTTTTACTTAATTCAGGCTAAATATAGAATAAGTCTATGTAGCTTGTATTGTAAGGAAATTATAAAAAGTAAATTAAAGTTCACAAATATAGATCATTCTATATTTACAGCCTTTGGTTACACTTTGGTGTGATTTATTAAAACACAATTTTCTGTGTATCTAGGAACCATTGTAAACATATGTATTAATAAACTTCAAATCCTTTCTCCTTTAAATGATTGAAATATCTGTATGCTGATCACATTCAATGTTTATTTAAATATAAAAACATGTTTCTAATAAGCAAAGCTAATATGTAAACTTCATTCTTCATATAACAAGTAAATATTACTATTAAATCATTTTATTACATAGCACATGTATACGACATAATATTTCTTTTTATATTTCTATAAGAAATAATGTAATTTCATTTAATTATTGAAGTTAGGTTGAAAACAACATCTGATAAAATGTCAAAAGTACATTTGCATATGTTTTTCATAAGCCTATCTAAAGACAAATGACATGTTTCTAAGAAATAGGCATGTGTTGGAATAATAATCTTAATATTTTTAGAGTGTTAAATGACTATATTTGGAATAAAAGTGTCTTTGAAAGCACATAAAAAAGACTTTGTATACAGATGTGTCTTCAGACACTGTAGAAGTTATTATCACATTTATACCATATCAGAAAAGAAAGTATTATTTATATAAGATGACTTAGGAGCTGCTTTTCTGGCCCAAGCAACGACATTTTAAAGGAGATGAATGTCAAAATCTATCATAAATCACATAGCCACTGACAGAAAAAGCCCAAAGGGAGACTGCAATGCCTCAGCATCTTACTTCCCTGGCTGGGAGGTTGTAGTCTTTCAAACACAGTGGAAGAAAATATGAAAATGAAACCACATAACTAAAAATTTCCTCTCCTAGATATTCTTATGAAATGAGGATGTTATGGAGTTGCCTCTCTGAAAATACAAAATTAGTATGCATGTAGCCTCCAAGTTAGTTGGGGAAAAACACACATGGAGAAGGAGGTGGGAAATAGAACATATTCCAAGTGAGTAATAATGATTTGCAAACATGGGAGCCATGACACTCATCATGATTTTGTAAGAAATTTGACCATGAGATACTTAAATTCATCTTTAAGTCAGGTAGCTTACTGTTAAGGGAAAGCGTATTACAGTATATAGCTGACTAAGAAGAAGGAAATTTTAAATAATTTAAAATTATTTAAGCATGATCCCACACAGTTCAATGGGATGGAGTTGATTTAACTCTTAACTCTGAAACACATACATAGGTACATACATACGTAAAACGTTTATATCCAAAGCTTACACCGGCCATTGTCATATATTGTGAATAATCATAAAACTTAATTCTTCATCCATTATCACTGATGGTATAATTTTTCCAAGAGATAGTATTCATTTTTACCTGGTTAGTAACTCTGATTAGTGCAACTGGAAAAAGAAGCATCTGCTATCGTGTTTGTTCATACTGTGCTTCCTGTTATTCACAAGCTTGAAAAAAAAAACTAATCTGTCTCTCATGGAAGAAGTTAATGGGTCTGAATTGACTCAAGTTCATCACTATAGGTATAAAAAAGATAGATTGACCTTCACATAGGCAAAATCTTTAAAATTAAATTATATTAAATAACTGTTGGAAATATAAACAATGAGTTGTTAAGGACACACATTTCCACATGCTCTATGTTTAATGAGATTATTTGATGAATAGATACATAAAATGATTACAGAATGAAATAAATACATAATAACCAATTTAAAGTTATTCACACAGATTTTATATGAACATTGTAAGGTAACATCATGCAATGGTTTCAGACTAAGGATAGATTTAAGCACCTATTACTACTAATAGTCAACATAACCTCTTTTCATTAGCTTGGAGTTAATATACTAAAACCTGTACTAAGAACTAGAAAAGGAAAGAGATACTATAAAACAATAGCAATGTAAACAGTATGATACTGGCAGAATCAATTATCTATGGAATAGTTGAGGATTCAGACATAAACTCACTGCAGCCTCCTGATTTTTGACAAAGAAGCCAAACATGTGTTAGTTAAAAGACAGTATCTTTAGCAAATGGTGCTAGTCAAACGGCATAGTTAGTACAAGTAAGCACATGTCTCTCACCCTAAATAAAACTCAACTCTAAATACATTGACGACTTCAACGTAAAATCTAATAATCTGAATTTGACAGTTGAAAGCAATGAATATGCTCAAATAACAGGCATAACAAAAGACTTTCTAAATAAGATTGCCAGAAGAAAGGCATTAAGATCGACAATGAACCAATGAACAAACTAAAAATCTTCTTTATACCAAAGCACACCATTATTTGAATAAAGAAGCAATATACAAAATGGTAAAAAAAAAAATACTGCCTATGATGAATTGAATGAGAATAGCCCCCACAGACAGGTTAATTTAAGTTATAAGAGCTAGTTAGGGGACAGTCTAAGCTAAGGCCAAGATTTCATAATTAATAATGTCTTAGTGTCATTATTTGTGGACTGATGGTCCCAAGTAGAAAATACTACTACTTCACTCATTCCCTTTTAGCTTTCTCTGTATATGCCTCTCTTTGTCTTACGTTTATGAATCAAGATTAAACTCTTAGCTACTGCTCCAGAGCTATGCCTACCTGCCTGATGCCAGGGTCCCCTCCATGATGGTCATAGATAGACTCTAACCATTAGAAGCTGTAAGACCCAAATCACCTCTTCTATGAGTTGCCTGGTCATGATGTATCATTACAGCAATGGAAAAGTAACTAAGATACCAGCTATACATCAGACAGAGGGTTAGTGTCTAGAATAAACAAGAATAAAAAAATATAACAAAACAAATCAAAAACTGTCAAGACAGCAACCCAGTTATAATTGGGAACATAAAATAAAATAGTTCCTAAAAGAAGAAAATCAAATCGCTAAGAATTTTTTTTGAATATTCAACATCCTTAACTATCAGGAAAACCCAATTAAAATTTATTAAGAGTTCCTCATACCTGATAGGAATAGCTAATATAAAAATCATGTCAAAAATATTGGCAAGGATGTGGAGAAATGGGAACTTATTCACTGCTGCGAAGAGTGAAAACCGGTACAACCATTATGGAAATCAGTGTGGAATTTCTCTAAAAAGCTAGAAATAGATATGACGTATTATCTACCTATACTACACCCAGTCATATTAACGAAGGACATATGTTTAATAGATAGTGATTAATACAAAACTAGCCAGCATGTATAAAAAAGGAGATGGCAAAGTGTTAGGCTCTTAGTAGAACATTGGTACCATATTCCTTCTGCCCATGGTTCAGGCATCCTTGTGGAAGAGTCAGTGAAGAGGGCAGCTACTATAAAATAGTATTTGTCAGATACATCAAGACCACTGCACAACTGATTCACAGCATCTGTGACCGGAACACACAAGACCGGCACAAAACCAAGCCAGTCAAAACACCAGCCTGGATGGAGGAGAATTTCCTGAAGTCCCACCCCACCAGAGGGGCATTATATATTGATGATTGCTGATGGATTGCTGCCCAAGAGGCTGATGTGTTCCGGTAGATGGGTCTACACCCGTGCACACACAAATAGCACTATGCAAACTCTGTGGGTTTAAAAACAGGGAGAGTACAAGAAGTTGGGAGATGAAAGTGGTGGGGTACATAGGAGAGGAAGTGGAGCAGAGGGAAAGAGGGATGGGTTTTTTCAAAATGTATTATATGCATGTATGAAATTCCCAAACAATTTCTTTTTTCTTATTTTTTTGTTTATTTTATTTTTTTTTAGTTGTTGCAAAAAAAAAAAATTCTGCCTCCTCCCCGTTTCCCATTTCCCTCCCCCTCCTCGCACCCATCGCCCCCTCCCCCCACTCCCATAGCCCTCCTCCCTCCCCCCACTCTATCCCCCCCCCCCCCCAGAATGAAGAGCAATCCAGATTCCCTGCCCTGTGGGTAGTCCAAGGTCCTCCCAATTCTATCCAGGACCAGGAAGGTGAGCATCCAAACAGGCTAGGCTCCCACAAGCCAGATCATGTATTAGGATCGAAACCTAGTGCCATTGTCCTTGGCTTCTCATCAGCCTTCATTGTCCGCCACGTTCAGAAAGTCCGGTTTCATCCCATGCTTATTCAGTCCCAGTCCCGCTGGCCTTGGTGAGCTCCCAATAGATCAGCTCCACTGTCTCAATCGGTGGGTGCACCCCTCGTGGTCCTGACTTCCTTGCTCATCTTCTCCCTCCTTCTGCTCCTCATTTGGATCTTAATTAAGAGCTCAGTCCCGTGCTCCAATTTGGGTCTCTGTCTCTATCTCGATCCATCGCCAGATGAAGGTTCCGTCCAGATGGAGCTCCTCAGCACCTAAACAGGGACGGCTGGTAGCCCAATGAGCCCCCAAGCAATTTCTTAACATTACTTTTTTTATTTTTTAAGATTGTAGTATAATTAAAAAATAAAAAAGTTAGAAATATGAAAAAGATAACTATGAAATAAATTACTAATTTCTTTTTGAGCAATCACTATAACAAAAAAAAATAGAAATTTGGAGATTCTTCAGTTGACTCAATACTATTTAAAACTGATCAGCGAGAGACTAAGTTTGGTATTTTCCAGACTTTTTATTTGGTGCAACTGATGAGCCTGTTCCTCTTCATTTCATGTTTTGTCATTTGAAAACTACTCAAATCCACTCACTGCCAAAACACTCAAGTTCAACAGACTGATTCATTCCGTTATACAGATGTTTCTGTACACGTTAGTAAGGCCTGGGGCTTGCTTTTTTCATTCAGATGTTTTGAGCATATGTAGCGTTTCAAATCAAATCCAAGTTACAAATTTTTGTATCGCATATGGCAGGCTATGAGAAAATGGAAAGTAATGTATTAAAAGTCACTTTTGGCTAGAAGCTAGGAAAGGAAGTCAGAAGAAGGCAGGTTCCAGGCGCAAACTTAGCAGCATCTCTTGGGCCTCTCGGGAGCTGTGGCCCTAATACTAGATGAATGAGTTCCCTCGAAATTCTCTGTTGTTTTAGAACATTCCCCCAGTGTGGATCCCCAATCAGGTCTGCAGGTGACCTCTTCAAGAATAAGACGAATCGTTTGTGAAGAAAATCCGGGATATTTTTTCCTTCAAGGTGACAGATGACCCTGAGGGAAAAGAAGCCACCTGGATGGGAAACATGAGGTCTTGGAATTTGCAAATTCAAATGAAAAGCATGACGGAGCAATTCTGGCGGTGAGCCTGTGCAGACTGTCTGCCGTGACTGGGAAGATGAGTCCTCTATCAGGCAGCTTTCAAAGCAAACTGAAATCCCTGGTGACATGGATCTGACTAAAAAGTTGTTAAAACTTGGGTTTCAACAACAGCGAGTGACCTTTGAAGACGGAAATGAGATACATGAGGAGAGCTAGGTACGCATGCCCAGCCTGAAACCTCAGCACTCAGGAAGCTGAGGTAGAAGGACGGAAGACTGAAGTCAGTCAGACTGGACTACGTAGAAAGACCTTGGCTCAAAACAAACAAGTAGTTTTTCTAAAAGATGAGGTATGTGGGCTTATACCACATATTTCACCGTTGGAGCTCGGAATGAACCTACATGCTGACAAATTATGCTCGATTTGTCTGAAATGGTGGGACCCAACCCTGCTTCCTGTAAACTCCGGGTGAATACGGCCCGATGGAGCGCCACTGCTTTCCAAATTGCTCGCCAGTGTGCATTAGAAAGTCGCAATGGCAGTTGTGGTTTGGAAGCACTTTGGGTTTCATAATGAACAGTGAAATCTAAAACCCGTGTGAGCTAATGCTCCCACTCTCCTTAGAAAGTACATTTAAGGATCATTTTCCTAAACATTCAACCTAAGGGATTTGCCTGGGAAAATTAACAAAGAAACGGTCAGTTATTAGCAGCATACACTTCGTGATATTAATTTTTTCTTACAAATCTTTTCAACTCAATATAGAATTGAATACCACAGTTCACCAAACAAAGACCACACAAGACATTTTATGTTATCATAAAAAAAATATTCCTTCCCAAAAATGTGCTAAGATTGTATGATAGGGCTTGATGATGGGGGGATCAAAACCAGGATACAGATCCAAGATCACAACTGAAACAGTTCTTAAATAACTCTTCCTCAACACTGAAAAGACTAGTCATAATATCTTTTTGTTGAAAATAATTGGACGAGTTGGGCGGTGGTGGCCCACTCCCTTAATCCCAGCACTCTGTAGGAAGAGGCAGAAGGATCTCTGTGAGTTCAAGGCCAGCCTGGTCTATGTAGTGAATTCCAGGATAGCTAGAGCTGTTACACAGAGAAACCTCATCTCAAAAAGGAAACAAAAACAAAAATAAATAAACAAACAAAAAAATAATTAAACAAATTAAGTTTGCTGAAAGATATGCAGTTTTCAAATTATAAACCTGTGAGTTTAGCTAAATCTATAAAGTTATTTGCAATCATTTCCTTTTTCATACACTTATTTTGTTTCTTTATCCTCCTCATTTTTTATAACTAATGTCATTCTGTGTAATAGTGAGATATGGAGAAAATAATGACCCTGGAAGAATGCTTAGTAGAAAATTAAAATGTCTATTTTTGAGAAAATTAAATACTTGAAAAATAGCATAAGAAAATTCACCTTCACTAACGTAATAATTAAAGTGGAAATTATCAACCACATTTCACTCAGACGTATAGACTGCGGTCCCACAAATATCATTGTATAACAGTTACTGGGTCCGTAATATACACTGTAGGCACTAACATATGTAACATATTGAATAATTGATTGTTCTACAGCTGCACATGGGATTTAAGATATACTAACCAACTGAGGGGAGAGCCTGTGCCTAACTTAAATGTATAGTTCAATTAAGAGAGAAATACAAGGGTCAGTTATTAAACATTGACCCACACAAATTCACTTACCATTTGGTTGATTATAACTGTGTTCTAAGGCGTTCTTCTATTGGACTACATCTCCCTATTCCTTCCTTATATAATTAGAGCCCTTTAGTATCCACTAATACATGGCTTTCTAATAATTTCCCTTTTGCTATGGTCTCTACTCTTGATGTTAGGAGAAGGGATATGTAGGCATCTGGAAATAGCATTAAGCTACCAGTTAGACATTTTAGCAGAGTTTTACCTTATGAGTTTACTGCAGGGCACCCTAGGTTCATCCCCAATTATGAAAAAAACATCTGAAATTAACTTGCAGAAAGATATACTCTTCATTAAGTCTAATTCTTCCTTCCAATTTTGATATCTTTTCAGATATAATTTTCTATAGAAATTAAATTCCCTGCATATAACCTGGGTATATAAACTTCATCTTTATATTTTCAAATAAGCTTTGCTTTTCCCCAGTGGCTGCCCTTTCTTCTATAACTGGAAAGCATTGTGAATATCCTGAATTATATCCTGAATTACGTAAATGCAGGTTGTTAAGGCCATTTCTATGATGGGCTAACATATTAAACAAAAACATAATTAACTTCGTCTTACGTTCCATAGTATTCTCTGCAAAGAAACCTTTCCCAGAGTGGGGAAAGTTCTGTGAACAGTCTGTGTCTCTCCTTTTTTTTTTTTTTTTTTTTTTGAGAGAGGCAAAGCAGATGGGCACAGTAGGGCACAGAGAAGCAGCAGGTAGGAAAAGGTGTAGCTGCATTCCAGTTCTTTCAATATAACTGAACTTACGTCATTTTGAGTTCTGTGTCACTACAGTAACTTCAGATGGAAACACAGTTCTACCATCCATGACCTTTTGAACTAGCACACATGTAGATAAAAGGTAGTCAACTTTACTCTTTTTCCTGTTGAGGATTGTATTTCCCTTTAAGTCACCACCTTTCATTTTTCTCATCTGTAGACCCACGGAAAAATTCAGTGTAGCTATGCCCTCACTTCTCACTCAACCTTTAAGGTATTGTGTCTTTAAATGCACCATTCCTTCATTTCCAAAATCCAACAATTTTAAGGAACTTTAGTCAGCACTGAAGTTTTATGGATTGGGGGAGAGTGAAGGATAAAGACCAACTTTAAAATAATATCACTAAGTCTGTCAAGAGAAGGAGCATAACTCTCCACAAGCACCGTTCCTGTCTGATGAATACTATTGTACAGACTCTGACCTCCAAATCAATGCAAAAGTATGGAAAGCAGAAGTGAATGTAATTGACTTTATGCTTCCATATTTGAAGCATGATTGTTTCATGTCAAGTGCATTGGTCCCTAGCAAGAGCTATTAAAACAAAACAAGTTAGCAAATGTTGAATGTTGTTTCTTTATAGAAAACATCTAGGACATCTGAATGGATAGTTTCTTTTGACAGTAAATTTAAAGATTTGACAGCAAAATGAGATAATTAATAAATATTTCTATCTTGCATTGCCTCTCCTTCCATGTAAAAACAATATATAAAATTTTATTAAGCTCAACATTGAGATGGGCTAGAAATATTTAAAGGAGCCCAAACAGTAAATTTCATCAGCGAAGTTGGCTTTCAGTATAGGATTTAGGCTATCTGAATTTAAAATCAATATAGTAATTTCCATGGTTTTTGTGCTTCAAAAGAGAAGCAAAACCAATATGAGTGATTTTCAGATTTTGAATGCTCGATACGCGGGAAGAGTAGCCTTATATTTTCAGATCATTTGGTTGCGAGAGTAGGTCTCTTTCTATTCCACTGTTTTAATCTCTTTCCCTGTAACTGTGATAAGGCACTCTGACAAAATTCACTCACAGGGAAAAAGGGTTTATTGCTGCTCACAGTTCAAGGACACAGTCTGCTGTGGCAGAGAGCTAAAGGCAGCAAGAGCTTGAAGCATCTCGTCTCATTGCATTCACAATCAGGAAACAGACAGCAGAAAATGTTTCTACTCAGCAAGATTTCTTCTTTTTATTCACTCCAGAACCCAAACTTTGGGAATGGTACCACCCAATTTTTGTGTGGGTATTACCATCTCAACCTACTCAAGACAACGCCTCACAGCCATTCCCAGACTCTAACAGCTGTATCTGGAGGTCGGCATGTGATTCCAAGTCCTATCAAGTTGGCAATGAATACTACATATACTGTTCATGATGGGCTCCTGAAGAACTGGTACCCACCAAGTCTGAGATAATTTCCTTTCTTTCAACCTAGTCAGAACCATCTCTTTTTAAGCTACTACTTCTTTTATTTTGGGCATGCATAGTGGGGAAGTTGAATAACTAATTACAGCCCCAAAGTCTTAGAAAATAAAGTGCACTAGGTTATAATTTCATCATTTCTACCCTTCCTTTTCTTCCCTGAAACCTTCCCATGTACATTCCCTTGCTTGAATTCAAATTCATGGTCTCCTTTTCTTTAATTGATGCATATATATGTATAAAGTACATATGTATTTCTAAACATATAAACACAAACTGTTCAGTCTTTATAATGTACATATATGTGTCAGTTTTCAGGATTGACCATTTGGTATTAGAAAACCAATTAGTGTTATGTGTTCTCATCTAAAGACTTTCTCCTGATGACAGTAATCTTTAGTTGCCTGTAGGACTGTTTTTATTGTGTGCATGTGTGTGTGTGTGTGTGTGTGTGTGTGTGTGTGAGAGAGAGAGAGAGAGAGAGAGAGAGAGAGAAAGAGAGAGAGAGAGAGAGAGAGAGAGAGAGAGAGAGAGAGACTGAGGCCTTGTGAGTTTTCCCCCATCCACTTTGGTATGTCTGTTGATATTATTCTCCAGCTTATGTTTAGCCCAGGCATGTTGGTGAGACTTCCTGGGTGTAACTGCTCTGATATTTCTAAGAGACACAATCTCATAGCAAACTTTCTGTTCGTCTGGCTCTTAAAAGTCTTTCTGCTCTCTCTTCTACAATTATCCCTGAGCAATAGGTTCAGGAGTCAAGTTCTATATGTACCATTTTGGACTGGGCCCCACAGTTGTGTGTTTTGATCAAGTGGTATTTTTCTGTAATTGTCTCCATCTGTTGCAAAGAGAAGTTTCCTTGATGAGAGATGAGAACTACACATATCTGTGGTGTAATGATAAATATTAATAATATTATTGGGGGATTATGCTGGTCTAGATAAGTAGTGGTTTTAAGCTTTCTTTCAAGATCTGTAATTTACTACCTCTAGGTAGTTGGCAGGGTTTCCACTCTTATTGAGCAGATATTAGATCCAATTGATGAGTTGTTGGTTACTACCAAAGTCAGTGTGCCACTATTGGACCCTTAGGTCATGTGTCATCGTGCCATGCTGGTCTGAGATGTGGTTTATGGGTGTCATAGCTGGATAGAACCACTGGTTGCTTCCCCCCTTATGTGGAGCTTACATGGTACCTTCTGGTATCATGAAAGTCACTCATCCAAGAGGAGACTTCAGGTCAGATCCAAGTATGGTCTTCTTGGGCCATGCCCAAAATCCCCGGTGTCTTCAAGCAATAAAGACTTTCCTTCTACCTCTGTGGTGTCAGCAAGGGCAGTAGGAACAGTCTACATTGTTTAGTTTCTTGAATGATCTGATGGACAACTCAAGAGTGAGCTACTCATTCTGAGTGCTGGGAGTCTTGTTAAATAGCTTATGGCTCTTGGAGGGAGCATTGTCAGCCTGGATGGAAAAGTTGGCATAAATTATACATGTAACCGCACACAGAGATGTATTGTAGGTACCTTTGGGTAGATGGCTAATAGCATGACTCCTTAGGCTTTTTTAAGTCATCCTTACCAGGATTATTTTACTCTCCTCCCTCCTTCTTCTGTATTTTCCTCCCTTCCCCTCACTACTTGGATCTCCCCAAGCTGTTGGGAGCAGTGAAACCCCAGATCCTGAATTTCTTGTAATCCCCTGATCTGAGTGCCTACAGCTGCTCTGAGCATGAGACTTTCAGGAGTTCCTGATGGCAGGAGAGTGGTTTCTGGTGGGTTTGGCTGGGCGTGGCTATCTCTATATAATCTGCCCCTGAACGCAATAAAGGGGGCATTCTTGGGGAATTCAAGGATGACCCGTGTCGCTGTCTCTCTGTCTGTGGGTGTTTGTGTATTTTAACCTCCAGCCCCCTTGCCCGAAGCTCGCAAACTGGGTGCCAGTGCACAGAGCGCGCTGGTGCAGCAATTGGATGTCCCCACCAAGGTATCGGCAAGTGGAGGTCTCCACAGAGATTTCAGCACCACGCTTTCCCACTTCCCCCATCAGATCACTGGTGTCCCCTCTCGCTACTGCTCCACCCTTTGTCCACTACTCTGGCAATTGCTCCTCATTGCTTTCCTGTTTCTGCAGTTAACTCCAGGATATGCACTTACATCTGAAGATTAGGAACCTTAGATGACAGAGAACATCCAATGTTTATCTTTTTGAGTCTAAGTTAACCCACTGAGTGTGATCTTATTTGGTTCCATCTTACCCACAAGTTCATGATTTTAGTTTTCTTTTCACTGCTGAAGAGTATCTCATACTGTACATGTACAACATTTTTGTTATCTTATCATTTAGGCTGTTTTCATAGCTATTGCGAATACAGCAGCACTGAAGATGGCTGAGCAAGTCTCTGTGGAGGAGAGTGGCAAGTTCTTTGGGCATATATGGAGGAGGAGTAGAGCTGGGTCAATGGTAGATTTATTTTTAGTGTTTGAGAGTTATCCACACTGATTTCCATAATGGCCACACGAGTTTGCTGGCCTACAGTGGTTTGCACACCAACAGTGGATGAAGTCTCCCTTCTTCCCACACGCCCTCTAGAACTTGCTATTGGTTGCATTGTTGCTCTTTGCCATTCAAACTGGGATAAGATGAAATCTCAAAGTTGGCATTTCTATGGAAAACGAACATCTTTGAAGATATTCCTTAGCCATGTGTATTTATGTATGGGGGGGGGGGACTCTCTGCTCAGGTCCTACAACCATTTTTTAAATGACTCATTGCTTTTTTGGTTCTTTGTTAGTTGCAAACTTCTAATTGTATAAATTACAAGTTTAAATCAAATTTAAGATAAAATATGGTTTTCATTTAGTTTGATATTATAGCCTAGACTTTATTTATTCCAAATACTTTGTATAATGAGACAATTTGTTGGGCAACTATTATTCCAAAGGAACTTGTCATACAAGTTTTATTTATAGCAGCTTACCCTTGGATTTCCAATATCACAAAAAGGTGTCAATGAAATAACATGTCATGAAAAACAAAGCATAAAAAAAGTGTGATACATTTCAGGGTAACTGACATTGGCCTATTAATCTAGTTACTAAGCTCAATCTCCGTTGTTGATTTGAACTACTTTGGAACTCTTTTTTTTTTTTTGTACCTAGATAATCAAATTTGAAGTGATTGTTTCAGAATTCTTCACTAACTTCAATTGGGTCTCTTCTCCAGTGGTATCCCATACTTTCAATTTCCAGAATTTCTTCCTCAAGGTACAAGATTACATTATTCTATATTTATAGAAAAAAAAGTTGAGAAATTCACTGAAATTTTATTAAATCCTAAGCTAGGAAACTTACTTTTGGTTAAGGAACTAGTTTCAAGTTACTAGAAAAGTCTCCTTACACATTATCCGAAACAGTAAGTGTGATACTAGGTAGCAAGAGTGTTAGACTTGCAGTATGCACTTCTCAGTAGGAGTGTTTTATTCTCTTAAAGACACATAGACTCTACTGGCAATTTCTTTAATGCTTGTGTTATCCATCACAGCCTTAATGCAAGACAATTTACAAGATGAACACTTTCACTTTGTTCTTCAAAGACAGGTAGAGTGAAGCTTAGAGAAAATTACAAAGACACCACACTATGGGCATTAAATACTCAACAAATACCAGAAACTAGCAAGCATTTCTTTCTCTGTGCCTAGAAGAAGGTAGTACTAATTTTAAAAGTACATTAAAGTGATATATAACCAAAGAAAAATTATCTGTGTCAGTGAAGTATGATGTTCTGTTATCCTCTATACATTGTTTGCTGATTAAATCACATTATGTTTAGGTAAGTTCCTTGTATCCCTGTCTCTCCAAGACCTTCATCATGAAGGGATGTTGTATTTTGTCGAACGCTTTTTAAGCATCTGATGAGATGATCATGTGGTCTTTTTTTCAGTTTTTTTTTATGTAGTTAATTACATTGACAGATTTTCCTATGTTGAACCATCCCTGTATCTTTGGGCTGAACCAAGACCTTCATCATGAAGGGATGTTGTATTTTGTCGAACGCTTTTTAAGCATCTGATGAGATGATCATGTGGTCTTTTTTTCAGTATTTTTTTTATGTAGTTAATTACATTGACAGATTTTCATATGTTGAACCATCCCTGTATCTTTGGGCTGAAGCTGAATGATCATGGTGGATGATTTTTCTGATGTATTCTTGGATTCAATTTGCCAGTATTTTATTGAGTATTTTTGCATCAATGTTCATGAGTGATATTCTCTTTCTTAGTAATGTCTTTCTGTGGTTTGGGTATAAGGGTAATTGTAGCCTCATAAAAAGAATTTGGCAAAATTCATTCTGTTTCTATTGTATAGAGCAATTTGAGGAATTTTGTTATTAGTTCTTAATTGATTATAGATTTCTTATAGATTTCTGCACTGAAACCATCTTTTTCTGGGCTTTTTTTTTTTGGTTGGGAGACTTTTGATGACTGTTTCTATTTCTTTAGCTGTTATATGTCTATTTAGTTTGCTTATCTGTTCTTCACTTAATTTTGTTAAATGATATTTATCCAGAAAATTGTCAATTTCATTTAAGTTTTCCAATTTTGTGGAATATAGGTTTTCAAAATATGACCTAATGATTCTCTGGATTTCCTCTGTGTCTGCCGTTATGTCATCCTTTTTGTTTCTGATTTTGTTAATTTGGATATTCTCTCTCTGCCTTTTGGTTAGTTTGGATAAAAGTTTGTCTATTTTGTTGATTTTCTTGAAGAAACAACTCTTTGTCTCATTGATTCTTTGTACTGTTTTTTTTTTCTATTTGTTGATTTCAGTTCTCAATTTGATTATTTCTTACCATCTAGTCCTCCTGATTGAGTTTGCTTCTTTTTGTTCTAGAGTTTTCAGGTATTCTGTTAATCACTAGTGTGGGATTTTTCCAGCATATCTCTCTCTCTCTCTCTCTCTCTCTCTCTCTCTCTCTCTCTCTCTCTCTCTCACACACACACACACACACACACACACACACACACACACACACATTTAATGCAATTTTAAAACACAAAAAAGTATTAATACAGTGAGTGGGGGGAATGAGATGAATTTTTAAAATACATTAAGTAAATATAATTGAAGAATTGTCTGTGACTGGTTCGCTTCTATCAAAGAGCAATTCATTTCCTGCTGTGAGTTCTATGTTGCTTTTAGCCAAGAGTGAAAACTGAGCATAGTACACACTTTAGATTACACTTCCCTGGCCATCAGCACCAGCACCACTACAACCAATGACACCAGAGAGAGAGAGAGAGAGATGCTTCATTTCCCTCTTCTCCTGCACCATGGCCCCACCCATAAGGCTCCCTGGTACAGCTTCCACTGGGTGTTGTGACTGTTTTGCAACCTAATATGGGCTATTTCAAATCTAAGAAAGAACGGGCTTTATAACATTCACTTATATTACCAATCAGTTTTATAATTAGCAATATAAATATTATATTCATAGGGTATCAACAGTGGATCTCACCTTACAGAGTTAATTAAATAACTATAAATTAAACTCAGCTGGTCTTCCCAGGCTGGGTAACCTCGTACCTTAAATATTCATTTTAATTGCCGGTGGAATGAGTCTTGATGCCTTTGGGTTATACTTTTATTATGATTTTCTCCATCTCTTTGTCCTCTTGATATAGCGTGGATAACAATAATTTTTCACTTAATTATGTTTATTGTGCAAATCTACTGCAGATGTGATGAAAAGCATTAAATAATGTATGGCGTCGAGTGGGTAAAAACACAAGACATCGAATGTAATTTTCAAAGGATTCTGCATTTTTAATGGAGAAGGGCTTACCTTTCAGTGCTTCATAGTGCCTCATTGTCCAATATATCCTTCTGACTTCTCAGCACGTCTCCTCAGTTCCTGGAAATCAGATCGGACCCCACGGTAGCAATCCTTTAAAAGAGAGTTTTTATTGACTAGTGTTCAATCAAGATAACTCTTCCCAGCATGCTAAAGTATAATAATGCTTGCTGTATGCACAGCTGGATGATGCTATAAGAAGTGAATTTTCCCTCGTCTGATTAATCACGCCCTTTTCCTCTGTGGGGTTTCAATTCAGGATCGCTTGCCCATTGATAAAACTAAGCATCCTTTGCTTTGTGACTGAATTGCGCCTTGAATGATATAATAGTAGAATTAATCATTTCAACAAGTGCGGCACAGTTCAGTTCTGCTAATTTGTTTTTTTAACCAATTTCTGCTGAAAAACGGAAATATTAATATAGGAGAGGAAAGCTTCTCACTGAGCTAAGCGATTGCTAATGAAGGGCTTTGCTGGTAAAGGAAAGAGGGAGTAAGGCTTTCGTTTGATAATGAAAAGCCAGGGCCCATATTCAGGAAGTTCTTCCCCTAAGTGGCAAGACTTCCTCAGTTCCGTGTACACATACGAGAGTATCGTGTTCCTATGCGGATCTCATCTTTGTGCATGTAGGTAAACAAAGCAATGGTACAATCTGGGGAGTCTGGCAGACACTCTATCCCAGATCCAAACTGTGGGCAATTTCTCTCTTAATCAGGCTGAGCTGCTACAATGAAACACCACAGACTGGAGTGACTTAGAAACAATATTTGCGGCCGGGCGGTGGTGGCGCACGCCTTTAATCCCAGCACTTGGGAGGCAGAGGCAGGCGGATCTCTGTGAGTTCGAGACCAGCCTGGTCTACAAGAGCTAGTTCCAGGACAGGCTTCAAAACCACAGAGAAACCCTGTCTCAAAAAAAAACAACAACAAAAAAAAAAACAACAACAAAAAAAAGAAACAATATTTGCTTTTCTCTGTTTAAAGGCAAAGGACTCCAGAGTCATGGCACTGGCATATTGGTATCAGGTGGGACCCATTTCTGACTCATAAAAGGTGTTTTCTTCAGGTGTCCTTAGAGGACAGAAGGAGAGAAGAGACTCTTGGAAGCCTCTTTTATTAGGACACTAATTCTGTTCATAAGGACTCTGTTCTTGTGTCTTAATTCCCCAAAGCCCCATTCCCTAATAACATAGAATTGGAGATGTGAGCTTGGGGAGAACAGCAGCACTCAGAATATACCAAGCCCTCTCTGCCTGTAATTTCTGATTGAATATTTTAGGGCAGACAATGCACAAATCACACAGTTAATGCATGTTACTGGACTCTCATCTTTGCAGCTGCTGCAATTTGTAAGTATGCTACATGTAGAAAGTCAGGAACAGGATATATAATGGGGCAGTGATCAAACTATCCTGTTTCTTTGTTACTTTTAGTAGTTATTTAACTGTTTGTATTGCCTAAAAGGTGCATAACTGAACAGAAACAGAACAGAATCATCCCTGAAAGTAAATAATGTCTTCATAAGGCAATAGAGAAAAATAATGAGTATAGGAAACAGACAAGTTAATTAATTATATCTATTGTTAATCGTTTCAGATGCTGAATAGTTTAAGAAAGATTTATTTCAGTTCATATTCTTCTTAAAATATATCCTGTGTTTTATACTATATAGAGAAAATTACCATCACTTCTTGGGCATTTGTGATGGTCACTATAATTTAATAAGGTTTCCTGGCACTTCCTCAGCCACAAGCAAAATGTGAACCATCTTGCCTTGCTTTCTTTGGGCTCCTGATTTTGACCACATAAATAAAGAGCTCTAAATGACCCACAGTTCTTGAATGGTATGTCTCATGGAGCCATATGTAAACATGCTTGTATAAATGCAAGGAGTCCCAACCATGACAAGACAGAAAAGAAAAAAGACACTTGCTTGCTCTAGTGTCTCAAATGTGCGAGCTCAATAGTAGGAGGTTTTCCTTGAGTGATCCCAGCCCTAACAACCAGAGCAACCAAAGTGTATTGACTAAAACTTCTGAATTTTAGTCCCAATTCTCTCATTCACTTGGTTGACCTGGAATGGACTTCAACCACATACACTACCTACTCTCTGGAAATTTGTGAATATCAAATGAGACCAAATCATCAGAAGCATGCGATCACTGAAGTATGGATATGTGCCAAGAAAGGAGTTTGCAGTTAGAGCTTTCTGTTACTTCTTGCAGTGCATCAACTCTAAAACTCACTTTTTGCCTTGGTATTGAAAGCAGCCCATGAGATTTTAACAAGTTTATGCGTGGCCACAAACACTAATGCCCCTCCTTATACGGTGGCATCCTATAGCTACCTCCATCCTTACAACACCGAGGACTAGATGTTTATGATGATGTCCTTGATTCAGCTCTGCTTCTGGACCCAAACCCACACTGAACAAGCTTAAGGAAAGCAGCAACTAGTGGAGCAGGGCTTTTTGATTGCTAATTTCATCTATTTTTAGATGGCAGTGTTTAAAAATGTGGTTTTTTTTTTTAAAAAAAAAGATTTTAAAGAAAAGAATCCTCATTCAGTTCTTAATCCCAACTGTTACTGCAGCAGGGATTTCTAGTAGTTTTCAAAAAAGTGCTTAAAAGAAAAAAAAAACAAACAAATTTTATCTCGTGGTAGTTTGTGGACCATGCCCTGGAAATCTCTCCACAGAAAGAAGGCCAACACACTGACTTGGAATGCTTTTTCTGGGGATAACAGGCAAAATGACAGCCCCTTGTGACAATCTATGCCAAGGGCATCATCCTCCGAGGTCTGCTCACAGAATTTAAGGACAGCTGAGTGTCAAGAGCTCCTTTCTGATTGCTGGAGGCTATCAGAAGTCAGAGTTCAGATGGACTGCTCAGGGCTCTCCCCTCTGGTCTTTGAAGTATTAATACCCCTTTGGTATCGGCTGAGCCTTCCGTGGGAGCGGAAGGACTATTGCTTCTAATGCCAGCCGCTCCAGCTGTTCAGCCTATCCTAATTCCCGCGTGTACCACTATGTTCATGTAGCCTGCATGTAACCTCTGCAACCTGGTTACTCCAATGGGGTGTGAGAACTGAAAATTTGCTTCCCTGAGTTACAGTCTTTCTTCCGGACTGATTGCGGAATGTTACTATTTGCTCTCATTGAAATCTCCTTTTTTGTTTTATTTTTATTTGCTCGGGGGATGAAGGAGAGAGATAGCTCAGCAGTCTAGAGCACTTGCTATTCCTCCAGAGGATTCAAGTTTAGTTCCCATCACCCACACTGGATGGCTCACAGTTCCCAGTAACTGCAGAACCAGCGAATCTGACTCTTCTGGTCTCTGTGGGCACCTGCACATGCGTGTAACACACACAAAGTAAATAACAACACAAGCATTTTAAAAGTTCACACCTTTAATCCCAGCACTCGGGAGGTAGAGGCAGACGGATCTCCGTGAGTTCCAGGTCAGCCTGGTCTACAAGAGCTAGTTCCAGGACAGACTCCAAAGCTATAGAGAAACCTTGTCTCAAAAAAACAAAACAAACAAACAAAAAAAAAACCAAAAACAACAACAAACAAAAAAAAACAAAAACAACCAACTCGGCTTACTACCTTAGCTTAAGTAAATAAAACAGACAACCACTAAGCTGCACAGAATGCGTGAGTCTTCACTGTGTAGCTGGCATGTTTTAGCAATGTATATTCCTCTGCAGACAACATCTGTTTTAGGGCACAGAATACATGACACGTGTCCTAGTAATTTTACTCTCCCAAAGGTCAACATTATTCTAATTCCTGTCACAGATACACGTATTCTACCTGTTTTACCTTCATGTAAATGAAATCAAAGCTATGCGATACTTTGGTTTGGTGTCTCAGGAATGATTGTGCTGATCTTTATCCAGGCTGTTGAATCGGTAGTTTATTCATTTTTATATAAGCACTTTCTCGTTGTGTGAATGTACCACGTTTTTAAAATCTTCTCATCTGTTGATAATCACATTTGCTGACTAACAAGCACATTTTTTTTTGTTGTGCCAGCTATTAAGAATAATTCTGCCCATGTCCTTACTGGGGGCCTCTCTTTGCACATAATATTGTTTATATTTTACTCTTCTTTTCCATGAACAAAAGTTCTGAATGACAGAGAATGTAAGTCTTTCAGACACTTTGGATTTTCTAAAGGGCTTGTAACAGTTTACACTCCCACCAGCAGTGTATCAAAATAACTTTACTGCAGTCAATCCTTCCATTCGTTGCCAACATAGTTAGTGTAAATGTTATCTTATTATGGTACTAACTTATGTTGTATTGAAGTCTAATAACATTGTTTATCTTTTATTTGCTTATTGATTTTTGGGGTATATTTATGAACTATCTAAATGTTTAGTTCATGTGGCTTACTTCCATCATATTACTTTTTTCTTTCTTCCCTTTTTATTACTTCTTTGAGAATTTTGTGCATGCCTTTAATCAGAATCATTCCCTACTCAACTCTGCCAAGACCCACTCTGCTGCCTACCCCACCCCCACAACTTTGTCCTTTGTTGTCTAGTATTTAAAAATTATTTCTTTTATTTTTGTTATTATAATAGATATATCACTTTCTGTTTCCCTTTCTCCCCTAAAAACCCTTGCATATACCACTCCTTGCTCTCCTTCATATTCATGTCCTCTTTTTTCATTAATTCTTACACTATTTGTGTTCTTACATATTGACATTACTAGTCTTTTGCTATATATGTAAATTACAATATCTCCTCCTAATGTATGTCTGCCACTTTGTTCTCCTAGTGATGAGCTTTTGTTTTTAGAGAAATGGAGAACAACTTCTGCTTTTTATTTCATATCCAAGTGCCCTATCTTGATACAAGATCTGAAAGAAGGGAACTTCAGTTGAGAAAAATGTCTTCATAAGATCCAGCTATATGGCATTTTCTTAATTGGGTGATCAATGGGGAAAAGACCAGAAGTGCCCATTCTGAGTATGCCATCACTGGGATGGTGGTCCTTGGTTACATAAGAAAGTAGGGTGAGTAAGCCATGATGAGCAAACCAGTAAGCAGTATCCCTGCATGGCCTCTGCATCAACTCCTGCTTCCAGATTCCTGCCCTGCTTAAGTTACTGTCCTGACTTCCTTCAATGATGAACAGTGATATAGAAATGTAAACTCTTTTCTTCCCAACTTGTTTTTGGCCATGATGTTTCATCACAGCAGTAGTAATTCCAAGTCGTCATGGTGTCTCTTCACGGCATAGGTCACTGACTAAGACACCAAGAAAGCATTGCTAAACCAAATACTTTTATTTCCTCTAAGAGTTTTGCCATTCACCTCTTTGCTTAGATCTTAGATCCAATATTGTTTTGTATGTAGTTTGGAATAAAGGTCCAACTTCATTCTTTTACATATGATTATCTTCATCAGAGCCCAATTCACGCTACCCCAGCTTCATGCGTTTGCTCTGTTGCCCCAGTTGACACCAAAAAGAATACAGCAAGAGTCACACTCTTTTAAAAAGGATTCTTCACAAGATCTCCTGAGTATATGGGGAGCATGGGGACCATGGGAGAGAGTTGAAGGGGAGGGGAGAGAAAGGGGGAGCAGAGAAAAATGTATAGCTCAATAAAAATCAATTAAGAAAAACATCCTTCAGATTATTTAGAGTTTCAAAATTCCATACAAATTTTGGGTTGATTTTTCTATTTCTAACACACCACTGTGATCTTGAGATGGACTGAACTGGATCTGTGAACCACTTTGGGTTACATGGACATTCTCATAATATTAAACCGAATACAAAAATATAGTGTTTCCTTTATTTGCCCTCAATATAATTACATTTCAGAAATGGTTCATAATTTTCAGTATGTAAGTCTTTGTCGTTTTAGTAAAATCTAATCTTATTGTGTTCTTCTAGAAATTTCACTTAGATTTCTCTTAATTTATATTTAGTTGGTCATTGTTAGTTATATAAGTAATGCAACTAGCTATGCATCCAAAACTTTAACAAATTACTACTTCACTGATTATAACATGGTATAGGGGGGAGATATGAGAGAGAGGGAGAGAGGGAGGAAAGGAGAAGGAAAGAGCATCATGTGAACGTGCATGTTTCTATGTGTATATTTTAAGGTTTTTGACATAGACAGTCACATAAACTGTGAACAAGAGTTGCTTTATGTATTCTCTTCTGATGTGACTGCTCTGTTGTTTCACTTTCGGTTGCTGTATTTTAATTGTCTAGCTGCTGTGGCCATCACTTTATTCTTTGTCTTAAAGGATGAAAAACTTTGAGTACTTTCCTACTGAGTGTGATATAATTGAGTGTTTTCACAAACAGCATTATTACTTCAAGGCAGTTTCCTCCTATTTCCAGATTGCTGAATTTTATTTTTACCATAGGATAGCATTGAATTTTTCAAATGCTTTTCTGTATCAATTGAGATAATCATATACTTCTATTCTTATTTCGTTAAAAAGTAGGTATTGTGATGGTAATTCCATGTTAGGAAATTTTATTATATTTAATTTCAGTTTTATTACCTGTAAAATGGATCTAATACTAATATTTACCTTCAGTGTTGATAATATTAGATAAATTGTGTATGTAGCACTTACAGTTGAGCCTTGAGCATTCAGACTCGAAACTAGCAGCTACCATCGATATCAGAATAGGGTGATACTTTTGAACTGGAACTAATAGTAAATAATTATGATTGAAAGCAGGCATAAGAGCAAAACACACCTTTAGAATGCATTTAAATCTCCTGTCTTTAACCATTACTCCCAAAACCAAACAAAAAGGCCAAACCCTTAGTGGAAGAACTTGGTTGTCTCAGTCAATAGCTGTAAGAACATAGTAAGTATCTTTGTTTCCTTGTCCCTTGGCTTCTAATCCTATGCCGTTACTTCTGCCAGAAGGAGTGTGAGTTTTCTGTTGGCTCAGTCATGAATGCAGTGTAGAAAAATGGGAAGTGAAAGAAGAATGTTCTGTTAAGGTTTAGGGGTGAGAATGAAGGGTAGATATTGCAAAACTCAGGAGAAAAAGCCACTTGCCAATGTATCAGATCTGTCCTCAGTTGTAGCCAAAGGGGAAAAAAGGCTCTGCCCTACCATTCATCACAAACCTCCTGTACCCCAACATATCCAGTCTCCATAAATTCCTCCTGTACCCCAACATATCCAGTCTCCATAAATTCCTCCTGTACCCCAACATATCCAGTCTCCATAATTCCTTTCCTCCCTCACGCTCACCTGTCTCCGATCTTCTCCATCTCGCCTTCGTGAGACATAAACAGTGCAGAGACTAGAATGTCACCCTGTTGTGGGAGAGGTGTTACATTATTGACTGAGTTCAAGACCTCTGAAATAATTATTCCTGTTTTGCATTACCAGAGTGGAAGAAACTGAATTCTTAAGAATCAGAGTTTTCCAGAAACCCTTTGAAACTAGGCTCAGCCACACCAAGACTCAGTAGACATGACTCTTATTATTTTTATCCTGTCTACTATTTATCCTGCCTTCTTAGTTTCTCCTTCAAAGTTATTCAGCTTTCATTCAACCATCATGGACTGGGGATAGTGCAGTCACTATTAGTCACACTTGGTCTCCTCTTATCAAATTCATGTCCTAGTAGAATACACAAACAACAAATACTCCAAAATTATATGTAATGCAATAAGAAGGTTTGGTGAATACCACAAAGGAGGGGCATTTAAAGTGGCCTTTGTATTTGTGACATATTACATTGTCATAGGGTGTAGATTTCATGCAGAGGTGAATGGACATTTTGAAGAAAACACACACACACTTAACATTTTTTCAGTTTCAAAGAATTCACTTTGTTAACTGCTGTATGTGTCAAAGCTTCACATTTTCTTTCTCACCATTTTCCATAATGACAAAGGAAGATCCGGATTGAGCCTCACACCAGGATCTACCAGTACAGTCTCCAGAGCTACGGCGCCATATCATGCCTTCAAAAAAGTTCTTCAGTGTCTGTTAACAGCCAATCTCCCTGTCCAGACTTAGACTGAATCTCAGAGCTAATCAAGTTCCTGTTTCACTGACAAGTTGGTGTTTTCCTTTAAACAAATAGTTTTAAATCGCGTTTTCCAATAGCCAGCCCTACCTAATTAAAAAAAAAAAAGGAATGCTCAGCTGGGTAGCTTCACCATAGTATGATATGTAAAATGAAAGCAGTTCTGGGGAATAAGAATTCATGATACTTTAGAGAGGAAGATAATTAACCTTCCAATTGCCATGCCAGAAACTTGACCATTCAAGCATTCCTCGACAGATTTTTTTAGAGGGAACTTTCAAAGAAACCAAATAAGTAAAGCAACAGTACTAAGTTTAAGTCCAAAAAAAAATATTTTCCACTTATGAGTGAGTACATGTGATAATTGTCTTTCTGTGTCTGGATTACCTCACTCAAAATAATATTTTCTAGCTCCATCCATTTGCCTGAAAAATTCGAGATGTCATTATTTTTTTTTCTGCTGTGTAGTACTCCATTGTATAACTGTACCACGTTTTCCTTATTCATTCTTTGATCGAAAGACATTTAGGTTGTTTCCAATTTCTGGCTATGACAGACAATGCAGTTGAGCACATGTCTTTGTGGCACAATTGAACATCCTTTGGATATATACCCAAAAGTGGTATTACTGGGTCTTGAGAAAGGTTGTTTCCTAATTTTCTGAGAAATCACCACACTGACATCCAAAGGGGCTGTACCAGCTTGCACTCCCACCAGCAATGCAGGAGTGTTCCCTTTACCCCACAACCTCTCCAGGATAAGTTGTCATCAGTGTTTTTTATCTTGGCCATTCTTACAGGTATAAGATGAAATCTCAGAGTTGTTTTGATTTGCATTTCTCTGATGACTAAGGATGTTGAACATTTCCTTAAATGTCTTTTGGTCTTCTTAGATTCCTCTGTTGAGAGTTCTCTGTTTAGGTCTGTATCACATGTACTCACTCATAAGTGGTTTTTAAACATAAAAAAAAAAACAGCCCACAAATCACAATCCTAGAGAACCTAGACAACAATGAGGGCTCTAAGAGAGACATACATAGATCTAATCTACATGGGAAGTAGAAAAATACAAGATTTTCTAAGTAAATTGGGAGCATGGGGACGTTGGGGGAGGGTTGAAGGGGAAGGAAGAGTCTGGGAGGTGAGCAGAGAAAAATGTAGAGCTCAAAAAATATCAATAAAAAATGTTTTCCATCAAAATTTTTAGACTCCCCCTTTGTCTCCTCTAGCAAATCACTATTTCAATAGAAGATTTTTTTATTTCCTCCAACTCTTCAAGATTCTCAGGGATAGAGTAAATTGAGAGCATGGGGACCACGGGAGAGGATAGAAGTGGAGAGGAGAGGAAGGGAGGGGAGCAGAGAAAAATACACAGCTCAATAAACACAATTTGACAAAAAGAGATTATCAGTGATAGACTCTAGAAAAAAATGGGTGAATCTGCCTAATTGCTGAATAACCAAGAAGCACTTTGAAAATCCCATCATCAAAGATGTTATTTCAGTGAAAAGATCATTAGATTATATATAGTTGTGGAAGATGAATAGGATAATGATGAGAAGTGATACAGATGTTAATCAGGAGGGCTGTGGATGGATCCTTTCCCACAGTAATAGTTACTGTAAGCAGGCTCATTCACGTGTTTTTCTGAAGGAGACTGAACAGATTAGTAGTGGTGAGCTTAGTCTTTCTCTTAACTGTATATTCTTGGCACTAGGTCAAAGTAAATCTTTCTTATAGGTAACAGGTGCTTCTGGGGACTTATCAATAATGGCAATCATTTGCTATCAATGCCCTAATTTTCAAGTGTGTCTTATTTTTTATCAGAAACAACACTTGGAGGTATTCAGTATTAGAAACTTTAGGATTTCTGGCCAGTGACCATTTGCACCTGCGGAGTCTGGGAACTGTGCCCGTTCCCCATCCATCACAGTATGTTGCTGAAGAGTCCTCTTTTCCTTGCTGCTTTGGTTCCCTACATTTTCATCCCTTTAACATTTTTCATTTACATTTACAGGCTAGAAAAAAGGTAGAAAGCATCGCTGGGGTGATGGGCCTTTCCTTCTGTGCCATTTCAAATGCTCTAAAGCATTCTAGGGAACATTTTGTACTATGTGCACTGCATTTTCTAACATGGTTAGCTTCAGAATTCAATAATACATAGAATATTGTGTTTCAAAGATAATGCATTTTTATCTTTGGGGCATAGTGTTATTGAGACATTTTGAGAGCTGAGAAGTAATTAAAAGCTATTTAAATTGACAGTATGGGAAAAAAGAAATATAATAAAATGTCAAGCTACCCTTTATGAGGAAGTGAACCAACACATAACAAACTCCACAAGAAAATGAAGCAGAGAATGGATACAGATGGAAAGTGGAGAGGTCATATTTGGCATAAAAGTAAGTAAGTTTTGACAAAAATGTATTCATAATGGTCCTAATTTCTCTATACTGAATATATTTCTTCTTTTTCCAGGATCCATCCATATTTTCTCCATATAACGTACAGGTATTTTCTTAATATTTTCACCACATGGTCTTGGTGTAATCAGAATTACAATGAGTCCAAGTGACCATTACTTGTTCAGTAATACTATAGCCCATACAGTCCCCAGGAATTGTGGATTGCCCTAATCCCAATGTACTCTTCAAATATCTTTGGAAAAGAGCAAATTGGGTTGCCTCACCTAGTCCTGATGTGAGGATTTGTGCCTGATCTTATTGTAGTTTGTTATTCCATGCTTGACTGATACCCCCAGGAGAGCTGCACTTTCTGAAATGAGGCACAGGAAGAATGGATTTGGAAGAAAAGAGAGGTGGGATGCTAGGAGGAATGGAGGGAGGAACTGCAGTGGGCATGTATTGCATGAGAGAAGGATAAGAAAAAACACAAATTTAAAAAGAGAGCAAAAAATTACACATCTTGTTTTGTTTGGTTCTGATATTCTAGAGACTAACTTCCAGGACTTCAAACCAATTAACCTGTGTGGGCAGAAGGCAGAGTATATGGAACGAAGCACAGTTTGAAGCAGTGTGGCATGAAGAGCCAGACCTATCAAGCACCCTCTGGAGTTTTCCTTACAACGTTGGGGAGACAAACAATAGACACAGGTAATAAACAACAAGGAAAAAAACCAAAACATTGGTATAGCAGGTAACAAGGAACAAACTGTATTGTTCTTGTAAGTCTCCATAACAAAGCACTATACACTCAGTAGGTGAAGTCACAAAGGGTTATTCTTTATTCGTGTGTAGGCTGGAAGTCTAAGATAAAGCTTCGGAGGATCCTGTCCTTTAGAACTTTCAATGAGAATCCATCTCTTGTTCCCAAAGCTTCTAGTGGTTTAAGAAGCCCCAGTAGCCCTAGCTTTGAAACCAGATTACTCCAGTTTTGCCTTTTGCTGTCATATAATGTTGTTTTTGTATGTTTTGTCTCTGCCTGATATTTTTCTTTTATTTCAAAATGCAAGTCATATGGGATTAGAGCCCACCATAATAATCTCAACTCAACTTGATTGTATCTAAAAAAAAATCTCCTATTTTCAAATAATATCACATTTATAGGCACTACAAGCTTAAGATGTCAAGATACCTTTTATGAGGAAGCAAACCAACCCATAACAGACCCCCACAAGAAAACAAAGCAGAAAATGGATACAAACAGAAAGTGGAGAGGCCACATTTGGCATGAAAGTAGACATATAATCCTGACTGAAAAGGAGACATACATGTTAGGACCCATATGTGAGTGCATGTGGGACAAGAGCGAGTGCAGAGGCTCTGTGGAACATACTATACATATTTAGAGAACTTTAAGGCTATTCCTATGACTGAGGCAGAGCAAACAAGAAGCAAAGCAGCAGGGGACGAATTCCAAGAGGTAAAAAGAGGATGAGCTTGTGCAGACTTCGTGGTCTATTTAATATGAAATGGAAGGCTTCTGGAAGTGCTGCCCAGAGGATGTCATAACCTGCCTGGTATTTTAACAAGACATTTCTGCAAAGGGCTGTAAACAGACTGGATAGAGTACCAGGGAAGTAGAGGTCCAGCTTTAAAAACTTTCGCAATCATCCAGGTGAGAGAAAACAAAGATAACAAGCCGTTTCTAGTTAGTTTTTGAAGGTAGAGATCCCTGATTTGTTGACAGGTTGGCTATGAGATGTAAAAGCAACAGGAAGTGTCAAGGATGAGAGAAGGTTTTGATGAGAGCAACTGAAAATAAATATCCAAAGGCCAGGATGTGCAGAATATGAAAATAGCTGTGCTAGACGGAAGGTACGGCCATCATTCATTAGGTGTGAAGCTTTAGGTGGTTCGTGTCGAGACATCTACTTGAGATGCCTGAACAAGAAAATATAGCTTTGTTCTGCATCTCACTTTGGCAGGTGCTGCTGTAAATCTGGCTTATGTTACACCATCACCAACACCCTGCATAATAGGCTAAGTGGTTGATTTGGGAAAATATCCCAGAGAAAAAGTGTCAGCATTGCAATGCTTGCTCCTGATGCAATTTCATGGTTCACTTATTTATTAAGTAAGTGGGTATTTATTGCAAAGGTTAGAATTTTATATAACGCAGCAGTTCTGATGTGGGATAGGAAACCGGTTTGGGATAAAGTATATTAAGTTTGACCAGGGCTCAAGAAACAGCAGCCATCAACAAGGTTTGTGCTTACCAGCGCTCTATAGCAAGAGTGGTGTTCCTTCTTGGGAATATACCCAAGATAGGCCCTATCATACAACAAAATACATGCTCAACTATGTTCATAGCAGCATTGTTTGTAATAGCCAGAACCTGGAAACAAACTAGATGCCCTTCAATGGAAGAATGGATGAAGAAAGTATGGAATATATACATATTAGAGTATTACTCAGCAGTAAAAAACAAGGACTTCTTGAATTTTGCATACAAATGGATGGAAATAGAAAACACTATCCTGAGTGAGGTAAGCCAGACCCAAAAAGAGGAACATGATATGTACTCACTCATATTTGGTTTCTAGCCATAAATAAAGGACATTGAGCTTATAATTGGCGATCCTAGAGAAGCTAAATAAGAAGGTGAACCCAAAGACAAACATATAGGCATCCTCCTGAATATTAACCTTCATCAGGCAATGAAAGGAGACAGAGACAGAGACCCACATTGGAGCACCGGACTGAAATCTCAAGGTCCAAATCAGGAGCAGAAGGAGAGAGAGCACAAGCAAGGAACTCAGGACCACGAGGGGTGCACCCACACACTGAGACAATGGGGATGTTCTATCGGGAACCCACCAAGGCCAGCTGGCCTGGGTCTGAAAAAGCATGGGATAAAACCGGACTTGCTGAACGTAGTGGACAGTGAGGACTACTGAGAACTCAAGAACAATGGCAATGGGTTTTTGATCCTACTGCACATACTGGTTTTGGGGGAGCCTAGGCAGTTGGATGCTCATCTTACTAGACCTGGATGGAGGTGGGTGGTCCTTGGACTTCCCACAGGTCAGGGAACCCTGATTGCTCCTCGAGCTGATGAGGGAGGGGGACTTGATCGGGAGAGGGGGAGGGAAATAGGAGGCGGTGGCGGGGAAGAGGCAGAAATCTTTAATAAATAAATTAATTAATTAAAAAAAAGAGGGGTGTTACTATAATCAACAGTAATGATCACCTCCTAAGAAAAGAATGCAACGGAATATGTATGGAACCCTGTTGTGGAGCTGAATTCAAGCTTTAACTGCAGAAAAAAAGAAGGTTTAATCATTTCACAGATCTGTTAATTCTATGATACTGCCATAGAAAGTCTTTGAGATCCTGGTTAGAGTCCAGAATCTTTTTCCATCATTGATTCCTGTGGCTTCTCTTTACCAGAGGAACAATATAGTCAGTTAGGGTAGGTATCCATCCCAACTACATACATTTGAGCTGTTAGTGGGTACTGTAAAGCTTCATGTGATATTACAAAATCAAATCAAAAATCGTATGGAAATCTCAGCTTTTCTATGAGAAAATTAATATATATATATATTACTTCTTTAAATATTCAGAAAATTTGTAATATAGTTCTATTGGATTTTTTTGCAGGGTTATGAGACAAATTGGTTTATGAGTCTCTCAAAATGTTACACTTTTCAATCACTGAAGTAAGGGTAGAAGGCACATTTCCTGGCTTATCAACCTCTGTTCTTTACGCCCTAACCAATTAGCTGCCAATATTATGTTTGCCAGTATTTTCAGTATTTGCCACACATTTGGTATCACTTTATAGCTTTGAAAGAAGCATCGCTGAGTGGTTTACAATTCAGCTATCTAAGACCTTGACAGCCATGCAAAGACAGATCATTATGATATGATATAAGGACCACAAATTTCTAAGTCAAGGAAATACCTGTAGTCTGAGATATTCTGTGACTCGGGGCTTCTAGTAGCCCCAGTCTCCTCTTTTATAAAATATAGTAATGCACCAAAGACTTGGATTTCAATTCATGTCATTTTAAGTTGGTAAGTGGTTCAATATAATTATAAGAAACAATGTCACACAAAGAGGACCCTAAGAGAGACATACATGGATCTAATCTACATGGGACATAGAAAAAGACAAGATCTTCTGAGTAAATTGGGAGCATGGGGACCAAGAGAGAGGGTAGAAGGGGAGGGGGAAGGAAGGGATGGGAATGGAGGAAAATATATAGCTCAATAAAAACAATTTTAAAAAGAAACAATGCTGTGCTTAATGAACACATATATAATATATAATATAAACTGATTGGATTAAACTAGTTAATTCACCTTGCTTCCCTCCCATTTTACATCAAAATATTTTAAAGTTACACTATTATTCTTATGAGTTTGTGTATATACATTGCTCTTAAAGATAGTTGCTATACTGTACAAAAGATTTAAAAAACAAGTTATTCTTAAATGTTGTGGGTTTTATAAACTGAAACATCCACATTTTCCCCTGAAGGTGGGAAGAATGTTAATAAAACTCAGAAAGTAAATAAATCTTACAAAGATCAGGAAGCTCCTGAAACCTACAGGATTCGCAGCGTCCCTCCAGTAAGCGACATATAATGAAATAAATACTGGGAGAGGTAATGCTCCCATCTGCTGAGTTGCATGCTTGTTCTGCAAGGATATTCTTTGATGAAAGTTTCATTAGTAGCCACTTATTCTGGGGGGTCTTTCTAGAAGTGTAGCTACATTTGAGTCGCCCGTGTACTCCAAACAGACGGTGAACTAGAGGATATACTGACAGTCATTACATGGATGGGATCACACACAGGCTCTGAGGCTGCAGTGAGGCCTTTGCTGTAAGAAATAAGACATGCAATAGAGATACAGTTGTCTTACTAGAAAGAAAATTGTCTGGGCAAGTGAGGAACTGAAATGGATAAAAGAGATGTGACTACTGTCCTCGCGTGAGCCTCTGATCTTGATGAAAAAATTGAGAAACAGGAGGATGATATGGGAGTAGGAATCAAGGAAGGAGAATACAAGTGAGAACTCTGGAGATAGTTCTGGCTAAGATCCAAAAGATGGGAAGAGTAAGACAGTGAGTAGGAAGAGAACAAGGTAGAAGTGAAAGGAGATGCTTCTTGGGTCCAACATTTGATATAAAAGAAGGGACAATTCACAATTCAACACATTAACAGGAGCCTTAAAAATGCCCCAATAAAAGAAACCATGATATTCAGAGAATGGTCTGCATCATAACTGCTAGGATTAAGACAGATTTTCCTACAAGGAATGAAGATCCTGGCTCAAGAGATTGAGGAACACAGTTGTCAATACAATTAGTCTGCATGCTCTAGAAACAGATAAATAAAGGTAATTAGTTACCTATCCCTCCTTGAAACAAAAAGCACATAGGAAAGATGAGGGAAATCAGTCTCTGGTAGACTGGCTCATATGAGCCACTAGTAACCTTTGGTCATCACTTACTGAGGTTCTTATGAATATCAGAAACTGCAAGATAAAAGAGGAAGGAATCTGGCTGTGTAAGTGAGAAACTGGGCATGAGTGATGATGTTTGATACCCACTTCACTCGTCCACATTGGGGTGTATTTATAGAAAAAAGTTTAAAGGATGATTTGGCAGGGACCTCTGGACTGGCATGGGGCTTCTAGTATCTTTGATGAGCTCAAGAGATTGAGGAACACAGTTGTCAATACAATTAGTTTGTATGCTCTAGAAACAGATAAATGAAGTTAAGTAGTTACCTATCCCCCCTTGAAACAAAAGGCACATAGACAAGATGAGGGAAATGTAAGGAGGAGATTTTTATGAAGTGGAAGAGGCTGATCTGAATGACTGATCCTAGCATGTAAGTCATGAATTACAAAGGTGACTAAAAGACCATGGGAGTAGGGAAAGACAGAGAAAGGAGTCCATCTGGACTCATTCAATGGCAAATGACACAAGATTTATGCTAAACTTAAGTTCCTGTTGGGGGGGGATAGAAATCCAAACGCTGCCCTCATGCTTTTCTGAAAGACATGGAAGCTTGAGTCATAATTCAGAGGACAGAAATGATGAAGCAGAGCAGTAAAAATTACTGTGTGTCCTCAGACAGTTGGAGTCTCAGGATCTGTGCACTTTTATTCTAAATGAAAATGTACTGTAGGTGGATATTGTTCATCCAGTCTAAGACTCTTTCAACCAGACATGGCCAATCGGAAGTCAAAGGCCACAGTGGTAGGTCAGAGTGTGCTCTAATTGGGTGGTTAGTTCTAACGGCAAGCATAGTTGCCTTAGAGCCACACAACACAACCTAAAATTTTACACTCCCAACTTTATACTCCCAGGTGGTATTGGTGATGGTGGTGCCAATAGTGATGCTCCTGACATAATGCGTTCTTCTTCCTCTTCCTCTTCTTCTTCCTCATATTTTTTCTTCCTATCATTATCTTTTTGAGAAAATGTAACTGAGTAATAATCAAGGTGGCCTGGAACTCCCATCTTCCGACTTCAACTTCCACAATACTACAGTTAGACTATTAGACATAAGTACAACTGTACTTGACTTTGACTCCAAACTGCTGCCAACCATGGCTGTAACTATCTAGTTCTATGAATTCAAATGTTCTTAGAATCCACATATAGGTAAGAGCATAGGGTATTTATATTTCTGTGCCTGAGTTATCTTATTTAATATAGCATCCTCTGGTTCAAATAGATATCAGAATTTCCTTGTCTGTATAGATTCAAAACTTTGTTGATATTGTTACATTCTGCTTATATATGTTTGAAGTATTGGACACTTATGCTGATTTACTATTATAACAATATTAGAATAAATATAGATGTCACAGACATACCCTCAATATTGATCTCAACTTTATATATATATATACATATTAGAAGTGTAATTATTAGAATTTAAAGTATATAAAGTAGTAGTATATAAAGTATGTTGTATAATTTTTGATGGCCTGCTATTCTGTTTTCATAATGGTTGTGTTGGTTTACAGTGTCATCAACAGAAGACAAGCATTTCTTTCCTTCTGAATATTTGTCAGCAAACATTTTTTTATCTTTTGCCTTTCTAACAAAAGCTGTTCTAATAGGTGTGACATGGTGTCTAAATATGGATTTAATCTTCATTTCCTCAAAGACTAAGGAAGCTTGGCATTATTTTCATGTATCATTTTCAAGGAATTGTTGACTATGTTTTCATTTGAAAAATGTCTGTTCAATTTCTTTTCTCACTTTTAAATTAAGTTACTTGATTTTTATTTGTTTTACCATCAAGTTGCTTGTTTTCTTTACATATTTGGATTATTAACACCTTATGAAATGAATGGATGTGTCTTAATTACTTTTCTGATGGTGTGATAAAATAGCCCAACAGAGGTGACTTAAGGGAGAAAAGATTTATTTGGGTTATAATTCCAAGGGAGAATACAGTCCATTGTGGTAGTGAAGACACAGAAATGGGAGCAGGAATAAGACATGGAGCTGGACTAAAAAGTCTCAGGGTCCACCCCCAGTGATATACTTCCTCCTGCCAGGCTCCACCTCCTAAAGGTTTTATAGCCTTCCCAAACAGTGTACCCAGTCCAGGGCCCAGTGTTGAAATACAGGAGCTGATGGATGAGAGTTCATATTTAAACTACCATAGTTTGTATACTGTAATCATTTCCTTATATCCTGTAGATTGTCTTTCCACTCTGTCAATGCTTCTTTTTTATTTGTTTCTCATTTTTTGTTTATTTATTGTTGTTTTTTTTAATTTATTTACTTATTAAGGATTTCTGCCTCCTCCCCGCCACCGCTTCCTATTTCCCTCCCCCTCCCCGATCAAGTCCCCCTCCCTCATCTGCTCGAAGAGCAATCAGGGTTCTCTGCCCTGTGGGAAGTCCAAGGAACCCCCACCTCCATCCAGGTCTAGTAAGGTGAGCATCCAAACTGCCTAGGCTCCCCCAAAGCCAGTACGTGCAGTAGGATCAAAAACCCATTGCCATTGTTCTTGAGTTCTCAGTAGTCCTTATTGTCCGCTATGTTTTTTGATGAAATCCTTTGTGTCTATTTTTGCTACTTTTGTTTTGGAGGATTATATTTTTAAAAATCATTGCACAAACTAATAATTTGCATAAACAAATTTTCTTCTTTTAGTTTTGTTGCAGTTTCAGGGTTTATATGTAAATCTTTAATCTACTTTTAGTTCATTTTTATCTGTGGTGTGAGATAATAATATAACTTTATTCTGTTGCATGTTGATACCCTACTGTATCTACATCATTTGTTAAAGAGACTTTCTTTGCCCTGTTACATGCTCTTAACATCTTGTTCAAAATTAATTAACCAATAATTATCTTATATACAAAAAAGTCTTAAACATGGCGCTGCGAACATGTTAAGATGACTAAGTTGACTTAGTAAAGCCACAAGATACTATATCAACAAAGTTCAATAGCATTTCTTTGTACTAATAATGAAATATTCACAAAGAAAAATTAAGAAATCAGTCAAACTACAATAAAAGCAAAATTAAATTACACAAAGAGATGAAAAAGTTGTACTATAAAAATGATTTTTAAAAACATAAAATATCAAAACACAAATAGATATCCGATGTTCATGGATTAGAAGATTTAATCTTGTGAAAATTATGAAAGCAATCTACAGATTTTAGTAGATTTCAATGTCATTTTTATGGAAATTGAAAGCACAACCCTTTAATTGATACAGAACTACAAATACCCCAAGTACATTTAGCAAAAACAATCATAAAGACATTTTAATGAAAGCAATGAATTAATGACATTAAGACAAGCATACTGATCAATAGGGAAAAAAACAGAAAGGTCAGAACAAATCAAATACTTTGGATGACTAATTATAATAAAATATTTAAAGAATATAATAAGCTCTAAACAAATAGTAACTGCCTATTAATAATAACTGATATTATTATAAAAAAACTTTAAAATGAAGCAGTTTTCAAACTGACGGAGGTTAGATATAGTTATAAAATGATTTTTTAAAACAGAAAATATAAATAAATAAATAATAGAAGTAAATAGAAGCTATTATAGATAAAATAATTGGCAAAACTAAGAATACTATACAACATTAAATATTTTCTTATTTATTTACTTCAGTTGGAGTATCACAAAGGAACACTGTCTTGGGAGTGTTCATAAAAACCACTCTTGGATTTGAAAAAAATAAAGGTCTTTACCGTAACTAATAAAAATGTTAAGTTGTGGAGCCTAGTCCCAAAGGATACATCTACAATGTACCTCTTGTACCTAAAGTTCAGAGTTCATTGAGGAAGAAAGGTCGTAAATCCCAAAGATCTGAGAAAACCACCAATCCAAATCATCATGGCAAAATTAATTAAAACAAGCAATTAATTAAAGCAGGCTTTTTAATTCATGTACGCAGACTGCCTCCCTCTAAAGCAGAGTTCGAGAGGTCAGCATTGAATATGAGGAAGACAATATTTTTATAACTCGGGGTAGTGGGTTTCCAAATGGAGCATTTGGCAGGCAAAATAGGAGGGTTATAATAGAAGCAGAATGCACTCGTACCATGTCAGTCATAACAACCTCCGGAAACAAATACATGAGTTCAAGGGGGTCATAACAAGTCAGTTATAACAACAAGCAGTCGTAACAACCATTTGAAGCAAGGGCAGTGTTGCAAGATAGTTATAAACAACTTTTTGAAATAAAAGCATGGTTGCTGTTTCTTGGTATACAGAGTACAAAACCATTTGAAGTTAAGTTCACAAGTGGAGGATAGCCCAATCCTTAAGAAACAGAATGAACCTATTTGTCTTGATTATACGATGGAAGCAGGCTGCTTTGTCACAGGCAAAAAGACTGTAAGAAACAGAACAAGGTGTTTGCTATAAGACTACATCTCCTGGTTTGTCAGAAACTACACCAATACCACCAACATAACTACCTAAACTTGAACTTAAAAAGGACAATAGATATTATAATGTTGATGTAATGTCAGGGGAGGAGCCTAAAAGGCTTCAATCCTTCACCACAAAGAACTAAAGACACTAAGGAATACTGAGAGTAGGAGAACTATACTTCCTTAGGGAGCATACCATTGGTTATCCAATAGCAAATAGCCAACACTAAAAACATAGATACAATTAACATTATATAAACTGAGCTGATTATAGTGTGTGTGTGTGTGTGTGTGTGTGTGTATAAAACAATAATCAATGAAAAAGAGGCTATGAATTTGAAAGAAAGCAAGGAGAAATATACCAGAGAAGTAGGAATGAGAAAATGGAAGGAGAATGATATAATTATATTATAATCTCAAAAAATAAAAATTTAAAAATATTTGCAAACCACTACCTTTTCATGAAGGAAGTAGGAGGATTGTAGAGGATCATTCAGAACATGGAAGTCAGACAAACTCCCCAAAATTCAAGTGTACTTTTCATTCCCATTATGAAAAAGCAGAGCAAAGAATGACCTCCCACCACCTCATTCTTAGTGAGGACGAGTAGACAAAGAATCTTCAGGTCCCAGATGGCCAATTGTCTTCTTGCAACATTCAACCTAAGTGGACATTCAAAAGCTCTACAGTATTATTTCCAAACAAACAGAAATGTTTTGTGTGCCCTAGAGAGGTGGCTTGGCTTTTCTTAGCACTTGCTGCTTCTGCAGTAGAGCAGGGTTTGGTTCCCAGCATCCACACTGTGTCGAACTTCTGTAAGTCCAATTCCAGAGGATCTGACACGTTCTTAGGGCCTCCAAGGATACTGCATGTGCAGGGTGCTCAGACATACATGCAGTAAAACATCCACAAATAAAATGAAAGTAAATAAATACATTTTTATAAAAGATTCTTTTGGGAATGGGAGCGACTGATTAATGCTTTATTTTTATAAATTTTTTGGTAAAGTTTTTTTTAACCCCCCCCCCCCCCCTTTCAGTTTAAACTTCTTCCAGCTAAGGAAAACCTTGGGCTCACCCTGATTTCCTCTCTCACGTAGGCGCTACTGTTTTTCCTCTACAGTAGCACAACTTGGCCAAGTTAATGAGGCCCTTGGGGGAGAGTTCATGGTTGCCATTGCCTCTCTCACTCTGGTTGCCGATTACACCCGGCATCAAAGCTTCAGAGAATCTATTACCATATGTTCCATTTCCCTTTTTAGCACTGTTTGGGCTCTGTGTACAGAGGCAAGAGACAAGGTACTTCCTACAACTAGTCTGCAGCAGTTTTTAGACGACAATGAGTTACAGCAAGAACCCTGAGCTTTGTTAAAGATACTGTCTGAAGAGAATATTTGCACTCTTATGAATGGCTATGTTTCAGCACATGACGATATATTCCTGTTGCAAAGTTCCTTCAGCTAGGCAAGGCAGGTGGTTTCCCTTGCTGAATTAAACTGACCACTCACTCTGCCAGCCTCCATAATGTTAAGTATGCCTGTCAAGGTGTAGATTCAAGAAAATCTCTGACAGGTATAATGCTTGCCTGTAGCTGGAGAAACTAGATTCTACAAGCTCACTTCCTGTATTTTTCTGGAGATGATTTTCCAGCAGAGTTTGCATAAACAAAGGTTTCTCCCCCCTGCAAGTCCCGTGCTCCTATTCTGAAAGTAAGGAAGGTTTGTAAGATTAAATCTTTTTACGCCTTATGCCTTAAAGCACCAAAGAATTTATTTATAGTGTGCCATAAGAAATGGTTTACAAGTGTAACTTGTGTTTGTATTTCAATATGCTGGCCACCCCCACATGCCATGTAATGTGATCGACTTACTGAAAAAGACACATCAAGCAATATTTATCCCACGAGCAGGAGACTACAGATGCTTATGAATATTAACATCTCACTGCAGAAATATAATTAGTCCATGTCATATAAGTTCTCTTCTTCTTAAGCTCTGAATACATTTTTTCCCAGTTTTTGATTTTCCCAAAGGAAAAATCCTAAAGCTTCCGCAGTTTCCTTAGCAACAGAATGAGGTATAAATTGTGCTCCTATATTTCCTAACATCTGTATCCAAGCAACATATTAAAGTGCACTGTCAAGTGATGCATGTTTAGTCTGCAGGTAAGTTTGGCTTTACAGAACGACAGTTAGAGAAGGGACATGGAAAGGCTAAAAAAGCAAAAGCAAAATAAAATTACAAGGAGAAAAGGACAATTTTCCACCTAAGTTTCTCTGTTTAATCTGAAATAAAATGATAGTCAAGCTCCTGAAGATGATGATGATGATGATGATGAAATCATGTAATGATAATTAATTGGAGTGGTTATAACTACGGTTAATCAATACACCTTATTAGATTGTCCTGTATAAGTTCTAGGCCAAATATAATTCATCAATGTTTCCTATGGTTTTTAAATGTCACTGATTACACTTTGAGAAGTGAAAGAGAAATCACAAATGCCCAGTGTGAGGAAGACCGTAGAGAAGAGAACTCACTAGTCATGTCTGCAAGAGGAACATGTTAACTTTCTAGAAGGAAGACTGGTATCCCAGATCACAGACTTTTTTACATTTACTGTAAAATACTTCTTCAGTGGGTTCAGTAACTTAAGGCATAAAGTGGAATTCCTGCCTGAATATCCATATTGAGTTCAAGTTAAACATCTCTAGACATTTCCCTGTGTCCTTTAAACCTTACCAGTGTTATCTTTAGAGACAGAAGGAGTCATTGCTTAGTAGGTGAAGTTTCAGTTCCAGAAGATGAAAATGTCCAACAGAGACAATGGTGATGTGTGCATTATGATGTTAACATATTCTCTAATTTTACATGCATAGTTGCAATAAAATATCCTGACATAAAGCAACAGGAGAGAAAAGAGTTTATTTGGACTAAAATTCTGAATTACGGTGCTTCATTTGGGAGAAGTAAACGTGGTTATCTCAAGCCAACACATTACTCATTGCCTGTTTAATTGCTCCCAGCTAGCTTTCTCCTCCTTTATACTATTCAGGATCTTCTGCCTAAGGAATGGTGCTGCCCACAATGGGCTGGGTCTCCCTACATCAATTAACAATCAAAACAATTAATCACAGGTGTGTTAACAGATCAACAGGATCGATACAAATCCCTCTGTGAGACTCTAGATAGTGTCAAGTTTATAAAGATAACCATAACAATGTATTTTATGATACTTAAAATTGCAAGGGGTGTGTGTGTGTGTGTGTGTGTGTGTGTATGTGTGTGTAATGATCATCTTCTCCCAGCCATTTATCCTTTTCCACGCATTGGCTTACTTTCATGTCTTAGGTCTTAGTATCTCTTTTCACTATTTTTGTATGTATGTATTCTTTCTAATATCTTTATGTTAAGCAAAGTCAACGTGGAAATAAAAAATGAAAGTCTAAGAGTGTCAAAACCTTAGCTTAATGTTTCACATAAGTACAATTCTAAAAGAAAAGTTTTAAATTTAACCAATAGTAGAAAAAAACCTACCAAGTGACTAAATCTATGACAGTTGAAAAGACAAGCCATAGGGAAAATGTAAAATATGTGAGAAAGTGTGATTTTTATATTTTCTTATCTTGCTCAGATGCAATGGGTACCAACCAACAACTCAGGGCTTACAGTAGCTTTTGCTGGGGTCCTGTCATTCATTTCATCCCTGTGTTGGTGATGACCCAGGAGCAATGTTAGCTCAGAACATCATCCTGGCCTTGTAGTGTATTGTTGTTCTCTATGACCTCTGTGCACTCTTGGCACCTAACAGGGTCTTTTTCCAGCCCTAATCCCTCCCTCTGGGCACTAATAAATAGAAGTGTCTAGAACTAGAAGGAATTTTGGAAAACCTTCAGTCCATAACCCCATTTCACCACTAAAAACATGAAGCATAACATAGTTAATTATCCATAGTCATTCTCTTTAGCTCCAATTTTCTCTTTTTACAATTATTTAGCATCTCACTTTACCATCTGCTCTGATTCTCTCACCATTTAATGGCCTCCTTCTGTCATCAAACCCATGCCTTTCAAGCTTAAAATTCTAGACCATCCCACCATTTCCAAGGCCCTCAACTCCTAGACCATGTATCCTGCTGTGAAAAAGCTCAAGCTAGATTGAACTCCACCATCTGCTGTCTCTGTACCTCACCCACGCGAATGGAATAAAGCCACTCAAGAGCAAATGGTGATGGGACTTGTGGTTGCCCATCTCATTAGCTTTTTATCATGGCTCAAAGATCCTGCTAGTCTTTTAATGGCCCAGTCTCCCTTCTGTACTCACTGTCTCCAACTCTTCATACTCAGCATAAACCCTGACTTTCTGATGTCCCTTCAGTTCTTAGGAAATGCCCTTGCCTTCTACAGTGGGCGAGAGACAGTAAAGCCACTTGTGATGGTTGATTGGCAAGTAGGTGGGATTTGGAATCACTGAGGAGACTTACACCTGAGCGTGTCTGTGAGGGCATTTGCAGAGAGGTTTGTCTGAGGTGGGATGACCCACCACGACTGTAAACAGCATAATCCCATGGGCTGGGTTCCTGAACTGAATAAAAGGAAGAAAGAGAACTGATCACCAATCTCTCCCCCTCCCCTGCTCCTTGTCTCTCATCCCTGACTGCAGATACAGCCTGACCATCTGCCTCATGTTCTGGCCATCAAAGCTGGACTCACTTTTCACCATACCTCCTCTTTCTTGTGGGCTGTACCCCAAAGTGTGAGCCTCAATTATTTTTTTTCTTCCCCAAGTTACTCTGTCAGGTATCCCATCAGGGCAACAAGCAAAATGAGTAGCACGTCATCAGACAAAAGCCACCACTTTCTCTGCTCTAGGACTCACATGACAAACTTGACTCTGTAACTGCTTTCCACTTCTCCTGTGCCACAGGTCTCTTTGTCATGCCTGCACATCACATCTCAAGTTCTCCAGTGTGCCCAGAAATCTTATACTTTCCTCCTCTGAAACTGTGCCTCCTTATGATTTGTACATATGTAATCAAATGTGTACAATAAAGAACTAATCTCTTTCTGTCTATAATTTCTTCCCAGTTCCAATATGTATCTCTTTTTTTTAGATTCATTTTTTTTAGATTCATTTTTCCCAGTTCCTTACTTTCTCAGAGCCTCCTGTGTCTACACGTAGACTCTTACCCTTTCAAACACACAGGGTTACTTTTATATTGCTGTAGTCACATTCCTGGTAGGAACAATTTAGGAAGGAAAGGTTTATTTTGACTGGTCATTTTAGAGGGTCCATCTATGGTCACATGTTCCCCATGAGCTCCAACAGAGCATCACAGTGGAAGGAACCTGTGGTAGAGAAGCATATTCACTTCTAAGTGAAGACAAAGCAGACAACATGACTATAGGGAGAGGAAAGGGCAAGATATGGTTTCTAGAAACTAATTCCCAGCAACTCCATTCTCCAGTACAGCCCACCTCCTAATACTGCCATGATACTGATTCCATTGTAGGATTAATCCACTCATTACACCAGAACCTCATCACCCAGTCATATGAGGAGATGTTCTCACTATATACCCAAAGGAAGTTGCTATGGGTATAAATCCCCCCTCCTTTTTTTCTGTTTCTACCATGTTTGCTATTTCAATTGCATGTGAAAACCTTCACCATCACCTATTTTTTTTTAAAAAAAATGCCCTCCCTTCTCCTTCCATATTGCTATTCTCTCCCATTCTCTCCAATTTGCTGCTAAGTCTTCTTATATAACTCCCCTGTTCTGCCCATGCACGAAAAGGATTAGTGTTGCAAGGTTTTATCCTTATTAAACTCTTTCTTGACATTTTTTATACTCTGAGAACTTTAATTACTTTATTAGCCAACTCTGAAATCATTTCCACCTGAGTTCTTTACATAACTGCCAACCTGATGCTCCTCACTCGATGATTCCTAAGACACTTCCACTTCAGCCTGTTCATACAAGTTTTCTTCTAGCTTATGATCGTTCTACTTTGCCTTAATTAATGGTCTCATCACAATTCTAACTGCTAAAGTAAGAATCTTGAAGGCATCTTTGTTCTTCTTTAATCTTGGGTTATTCACTCACATTCTTATTCTTGAAGACAACTGAGGACCCCCAGAACTCCTTTCAATGTCTAACGGACGAACTATCCAGCTAGAGTTTGTACATCATTAGGTCTTACCCAATTAAATGCAATAATACACCATTGACTTATCCGCTTTCACTTTTGCTTTCATAATTCCTCTTTATTCCACAGTATTCACCTTCCCTATTACTTTTATTATGAAAGTCTTCAAAATTGTTTTACAACATATATATGCATTTACTTTGCACTAAGATTTTACAAGTATGGCATTTGCTTTGCTATATCACACATATATGTTTGCATACTCCACGCTCTCATATTTCTACCTGTTCTATTTGAAAGAAAATTGTCTAGTTGAGTTGAAAAAACCATCAGAGCATCCACTTTTGATCATAGATGGCATCAATTATTAGATTAGAATGATCTTTCCAGTAGTCATGCAGGCAGTCTTTACCTCTGGATTATGAGACTATGTATTCAACTAATCTTAGGTTAAAAGTGTTCAGAGAAGTTGAATCTGCAATGAATATGTTTAGGTTTTTTCTTGCTCTTTAAGCATTATAGCAACTATTTATATAGCACTTACAAGTAATTATCTAGAGGCAATTTTAAAAAATATAGGAAAATGTGTGTGGTATATATCTAAATAGGGAACTATTTTGTATAAGGGGCTTGAGCTTCTGCAGCTTTGGGTATCTGAAAGGAATCACAGGGGTTGGTGGAAATTTTTAAGGAAATAGTTTACATGTCCATGGACAATGGCAAGTCTGAAGCTCTAGGACTACCCAGCAGTCTAAAATATAGGTGATACTGTGGCATTGACTCCAGCTTCTGAAAGACAGTATGCTGAGAATGAAAACATTTTTTCTTTCTGCTGCAACCTTGAAATTCCCTGTTTGAAAGACATCAGTCTTTGCTCCTAAACTCTTTAATGTACTGAATGTGATCCATTAATATTGTGGAAGATTATTTACCTAAACTGTACTATTTACTTGCTTGGAGCAGTAGGAAAAAAAAGTTTTATTTCATTTTCCAGCTTACAGTTTATCATGAAGGAAACCAAGACAAGAACACAACCAGGCCAGGGACTGAAACAAAAACCATGGAGAAACACTGTTTATTGTCTTGTTCCCTGTGACTTGCTCAGCCTGCTTTCTTATATAATTCAAAAACACCTGCCCAGAGGTGGTACCACCCACAGTGGGTCTGCTCTACATCCATCATCAATCAAGAGAATGCCCCCACAGACTTCCCTATAGGCCAGTCTGCAGAATAGAGGCATTTTCTCAGCCAAGGTTTCTTCTTTCCAGATGACCCTGGCTGTATTAAGTTGACAAAGCACTAGCAAACACAAAACGCAACCTGGATTTGTAAGCTATACTATTTCAAGTGTTATATCTCTAATTTTTTTCAATTCCCATAGTCATGTTTGACCACAGTCTAGTTGAGTTGAAAAAACCATCAGAGCATCCACTTTTGATCATAGATGGCATCAATTATTAGATTAGAATGATCTTTCCAGTAGTCAATTTGAACAAACTTTTCCCATGCAAAATTCTTCACCCATTTTCCATTACAAAGAAGCAAAGTTTGAGATGCTTAAAATGTTTTCAAGGTCCCTTCAAAGACAACATTGCTCTCAATATTTTTCCATTTCTCTCACCATTACTCTCTAAGTAGGGTTTCTTTATTAGTTTGTCTGCCTGTATACATACACAACACATTTCTCTATCTCAGAGCCCTTTGTTCATGTTCATTGTGTATTTCTCCTCCTCCTTCTGTCTTCCTTTTTTATAATAATTTATTTATATTTTATATACATTGGTGGCTTGCCTGCAAGTCAGATCCCCAGAACAGGAGTTATAGACAGCTGTGATCTGTCGTGTGGGTACTGGGAATTGAACCCCGGTCCTCTGGAAGAGCAGCCAGTCATCTCTCCAGCACCTGCCCTCCCCATCTTCCTTCTTCCCTTCCCTTACTCTGTCTTATCAAGGAAATTTTGTCTCAACCAGAGCAGCTTCCTCCATAACACGTCCCATTGCCTCCCATATTCCTGGTACTCCTCTCTGCCAGAGCTCCCATTTAACATCTCATCAACTAACTATAGCACAAACTAATGGAGAAGGTTGAGCTATCCTACTTTTAATAATTCACTTGACCTTCTAGCTATCTGCCTTTATACCTTTTGTGTTTACTTTTGGGCCAGAAAAAGCAAACCACAAGACTTGAAGCAAAGCAGGAAGTCTCTGCAAGGCTAGATAATAGTGTTTTCTCTTCAGCTAATCCTTTCTGCAAAGCTCTGGAGTCTGGAGGTTCTTAGTGGGCAACCAAGTGGCTGCTTCTTTGAAAGGATAAAATATCCAAAACAGCTTCACCCTGCTTTCTGGCTCATAGAAACAGCAGGGAAGTCATTCGACAGGTCCTGATAAAAAGTTTTCCCTGAAGTTTCTGCTCCTTTGCCTCTAACAAGGAAATAAATGATAACATGCTTAATTTTTCTTCCAGCAATGTTAGCTCTCACTAACTTACCAGTTTTTAAAGTAAAATCAGCCTCAGTCTCTTGCGTTTTTGTAGTTCCTGTAGACAGAAACATTAATTCCTTTATCATTATGACTGCTGGGTGTCAGCTGTATCTTTATCTCAGAGAACATTAAATCTTTTGCAACCCATTAGTATCTTTTCAGGTGAAAAGATACACCTGGAGAGTCAGCTGTCCTGGAGACAAACAGGAGCTGTACTTCCAATGCAGTCTTTTGGCCTACTGGATGGGTAGCCACCATTTAAGTCAATACGAGAGTGGCAGGCAACTTTGAAAGCATTGCTAAAGGATACAGTCAAATTTGGATCAAACTTACAAGTTTCCAATAAGATATTCGATCACACCGATAGGGTAAACATTAGCGATCCCTTTAGCCAGAGTCAGACAGAACTTTCTTCTTGTTGTGTTTAAATTTTCAGTTTCCAACGCTTCCCAAAGATTATTTTCCAGTCTCAACGTTTGTCACATTCATGAAAAGGAGCTTCCCATCACCTCTCGATTTCAGAGCTTCCCTGCGCCTCATTTTCTAGTGGGGAAAACATCTCAGTCAATTTTGTCACAGTCTGCACAAAAGGAAAACATATATGTCTGAAAGAAATTTCTGGAAGTCAAACAAAAGAAATTCTTGGTGCACAGAGGACAATTTTAAGTCTAGACAAGCACAATCCTTAAGAAAACAGCAAGGTAAAGGCTTGCTAGATAGGGACCAGGGGTGACTGTCTTTCTCTAAAAATCACATTCAGGTTTATTCTTCTGGTCTTGCTAAATGCCTTGTTTCTGTTCTGTTCTGCTCTTCTCTGAGCCCACCTTCTAAACAGCAGCCACTCGTTTACAGGAAGCCAATCAATCAATTAGCAGGACATCCTAGTGAATAAGGACAGTCAATAGTCATGCAACGTGCATCTGCTCAATCATATTATTTACTCAAAGGGCCCATGTCTAAGCGCACAAAAGTCAAAAGTTATGCATCATTGGATTAAGTCCGTACCCTTCTTGGAAACACGTCAGCCTGATTGTTTTGTTATAACTAGCTGGAAATGCATGGAAAAGTGTGGATTATTCACCGTCATTAAAATGTACAAATAGTCAAGTTGCATTCAACATTGAGAGAATAATTTCTAAGCATGTTCTTGATCATAATGACAGAAGTTGGACACATACAACTTGTGCAGTACCAGTAAAGAATTAGCTATGAAGTAAGAGATCTGGTGATAAAATGGTAGTGTTATTTTACTAAAAAGGTAGAAAGAAAGCATATAATGAAGGGGAGGGTTTGAAGAATTAATGGCCTTGGCTAGAAATATCAAGAACAGCACACTTTCTGGGCATGGGGAAATGTTTCCATGTTCTCTCTGTATATTTTCCAGAATGTTTTTCTTCTTAGTTTTACTTCCCCATCCATGGCATATTACAGCTATTATTTACTCTCAGGAAACGGAGCTAAGTGATTATGCATGAAGTCTCACTTCCTTTAAATGATATATGGGTTTATTACATGACATATCGTAGAGAAAAAAATATTTACTGTGAAAACATTTATACCTGTACCTTTCTCTGATCCTTTTTATCTGAGTTTTTCTATCTTATTTCCTCTATCTAAGGTATTAAAAGGATGGCATTCCTCATGTTCCTTGAGAAAATAGTACAAAAGGAAATGCTACCATGCCCGGGGGCCTGATCACACTGGGGAACTTGAACTCTTGAAAGTGTGTCCTGAAGCTGGAGCGTTAACAGAAGAGTTGATCTTAGAAATAAGGCAGTGGTGAGTAGATCGCATGCATGACAAAGTTTCTTGAGGTGGCTGAGTGACGGACTCTCCACTTGAAGAGGCGAGGAATAAAACCGGGAGATTTCCAAAGGGTTGCCATGAAATATATATGTTTGAATCTTCTGTATGTGGATAAAGAAAAGTAAAGATCAGAATTTGTATTGAACTTGACTTGTTTAGATACAGCACTGCTCCAAAAGTATTTAATATATAAAACATATACATCTGCAGGCTCAACTCATCCATAGCAACATGGGAACAGAACCAGCTTGTGAATTCACACTATTAAACATCCATCATGTGTAGCCTATCTCATCCATTTGTCCAACATATGCAATTACAAAAAACCAGTTGGGATTTTTGCACCTTACTTCCAAAAGGCCATTTCTTGAGAGTCTCTAGTCTAAATTCTTTCTGACATACCACTTTAGGCTGCAAAAGCAACACACCTATTATTACATTTTCCCTCTTATTTAGTACTTGAACAATCAGATATAACTTGCACTTATTTTTAAAATATATGTCAGATCCCTTTGGGATCCAGTTATCTGCTGACATTCAATTTATGTTTGAGGTGTTTTCCCACCTGCTCTTCTCCACAACTATACAATTGTTAAAAATGAGAGAGTGAACAGTGAGTTTTTTTACCTGACTAAGTTCCTGCCGCTCATCAGTGGCTATCTGCTTTGCATCTGCCCTACTCACAAAAGAAGTGTTGTCAACGAATCTGAGGAAGTCTTTCTATGTACAGTCCAACACTACGGCTAGTAGGAACTTGCCATTATCACAGGCATTTTCACGGAGTTGCTCATAATTGGTTTCAGTTTTTTAGATCTGCAACAGCAGATTACTAAAATCTTTAATGGTTTAACAGTGCATCAATTCATTATCTTCCACTCTGGAGGCAAAAAGTCTAAACCCAAGGTATCAAAAGACCCACACATGCTTTGAAGGATCTAGGGAACAGTCTGTCCTTGCCTCTTCTAGTGATTCCTAGGACTGGTTCCGACTGACTAACTTCAATCCATGCCTCTGATTTCATATCTGCATCCTTCCTGTATCTATGTGTTACTATTCTGTTAATATGAATGATAGGCATTTCATTTGGAACCCACTGTTATTTTAGGATATTTGTTTATTTGTTTCAAAGCCTTTGATGACACCTGTCAAGATGTTATCTCTAAGTAAAATGACATTCTGAGATTTTGGCTGGGCGTGGAACCTGGTGATGGAAGACACTATTCCTGTGGCCTTTAAAAAGTGAAACCAAGGGATGAGGGTGTCCATGGAGGATTTGTGCCTTGCTGAAGGGTTGGTCCGGTTTCTCTGTCTGCTGATCTCCTGAGATAGCTCTGTTCCACCGCAGGGAGATCCCACCAGCTGCTGTCCTGGCAGAGTGGTCCTCTCTGATGTAGCTCAAACAAATGACCTCCTTGCTGCCTTAGAACAGCCAAGTCTGTCTTTAGAGCTATGCATGTCTAGCACACTCAGGGATATCTTAAATTACCTTTCAGTCTGTGCCTCCTTCAGGGTTACTGATTTGAGAGTGCCCCCCCCCCACCGACATTCACTGAGAATTGCCTTTTGCAATGATTTTTCGTTAGTTCAGTCTGCATCCTAATAAGCTGAATTCTAGATGTGGTTCAGGGACTCACTGTTGTGTCCATTTTAAACATGGGCCTCGTGTTCCTTAAGTTACTTTTCTCTGTGTGAAAGTTTTCTCATCTCAGCCCGTTTGCCCAAAGCTTTCCACGTGAAAATTGGAAAATTGGTAAAAATCTATCAGTGTAATGCCTATGTTTTCTGAACATTAAGCCCAGACACATGGCCTAATCTAGCACACTCAAGGGAACAAAATTTCTTTGAAAATGCAATTTTTCATAAATATGGGGATCCTCTGTCAACACTAGGACATATTCTTGTGGGCAGCTCTAACAGTAGTACTTCTTTTTTTTTTTTTTTAAATAATTTTTTTTATTAAGAAAAGAAGAAAAAAAAACATAAACAAAAAACAAGTTTCCACCTCCTCCCAGCCTCCCATTTCCCTCCCCCTCCTCCCACCCTTCTCCCCCTCCTCCCACCCTTCTACCCCTCCCCCCACTCCTCTCCCCCTCCCTCTCCAGTCCACAGAGCAGTCCAGGTTCCCTGCCCTGTGGTAAGTCCTAGGTCCTCCCCCCTCCGTCCATATCTAGGAAGGTGAACATCCAAACTGGCTAGGCTTCCACAAAGCCAGCACATTAAGTAGGATCAAAACCCCGTGCCATTGTCCTTGGCGTCTCATCAGCCCTCATTGTTCGCCATGTTCAGAGAGTCCGGTTTTATCCCATGCTTTTTCGGTCACAGTCCAGCTGGCCTTGGTGAGCTCCCAGTAGATCAGCTCCACTGTCTCAGTGGGTGGGTGCACGCCTCGTGGTCCCGACTTCTTTGCTCATGTTCTCCCTCCTTCTGCTCCTCATTGGGACCTTGGGAGCTCAGTCCAGTGCTCCAGTGTGGGTCTCTGTCTCTGTCTCCATCCATCACCAGATGAAGGTTCTATGATGATATGCAAGATATTCGTCAGTATTGCTCTCGGATAGGGTCATTTCAGGTTCCCAATCCTCAGCTACCCAAGGAACTAACTGGGAACCTCATGTTGGGCACTTGGGAGCCCCTCTAGGGTCAAATCTCTTGCTCACCCTAAAGTGGTTCCCTTAACTAAGAATTGTGGTTCCGTGCTCCCCTATCCACCTTTCCTTTATCCCAATTCTCCTGATTCCCCAAATCCCCCCTCCTTCCCTTCTACCTTTTCTCTCCCCATCTCCCCTTACCCCCATCCCACCCCACCCCCAAGATCCTAATTTTCTCCCCGGCAATTGGGTCTACTTCCCTTAGCCAAGAGGATAACTATATGTTTTTCCTTGGGTTCACCTTCTTACTTAGCTTCTTTAGGTTCACCTATTGTAGACTCCGTGGCGCTAATTTATGGCTAGAAACCAATTATGAGCGAGTACATCCCATGTTCATCTTTTTGGGTCTGGGACACCTCACTCAGGATAGTGTTTTCTATTTCCATCCATTTGCCTGCAAAATTCGAGAAGTCATTGTTTTTTACCGCAGCGTAGTACTCTAGCGTGTATATATTCCATACTTTCTTCATCCATTCTTCCATTGAAGGGCATCTAGGTTGTTTCCAGGTTCTGGCTATTACAAATAATACTGCTATGAACATAGTTGAACAAATGCTTTTGTCATATGATAGAGCATCTCTTGGGTATATTCCCAGGAGTGGTATTGCTGGGTCCAGGGGTAAGTTGATCCCGAATTTCCTGAGAAACCGAAACACTGACTTCCACAGTGGTTGCACAAGATGGCATTCCCACCAGCAATGGATGAGGGTACCCGTTCCTCCACAGCCTCTCCAGCAAAGGTTATCCTTGGTGTTTTTGACTTTAGCCATTCTGACAGGTGTAAGATGATATCTCAAAGTTGTTTTGATTTGCATTTCCCTGATTGCTAAGGAAGTTGAGCACGACTTTAAGTGTCTTTTGGCCATTTGAACTTCCTCTGCTGAGAATTCTCTGTTCAGTTCAGTGCCCCATTTTTTAATTGGGTTAATTAGCATTTTAAAGTCTAGTTTCTTGAGTTCCTTATATATTTTGGAGATCAGACCTTTGTCTGTTGTGGGGTTGGTGAAGATCTTCTCCCAATCAGTAGGTTGCCTTTGTGTCTTATTGACTATGTCCTTTGCTTTACAGAAGCTTCTCAGTTTAAGTAGGTCCCATTTATTCAATGTTGCCCTTAATGTCTGTGCTTCTGGGGTTATACATAGGAAGCGATCTCCTGTGCCCATCTCCTGTAGGGTACTTCCCTCTTTCTCTTCTATCAGGTTCAGTGTGTTCGGGCTGATATTGAGGTCTTTAATCCATTTGGACTTACGTTTTGTGCACAGTGATAGATAAGGGTCTATTTTCATTCTTCTACAAGATGACATCCCGTTGTGCCAGCACCATTTGTTGAAGATGCTTTCTTTCTTCCATTTTATACTTTTAGCTCCTTTATCGAAAATGAGGTGTTCATAGGTTTGTGGGATAAAATCCGGGTCTTCTATACGATTCCATTGGTCGACTTCTCTGTTTTTATGCCAGTACCACACTGTTTTCATTACTGTAGCTCTGTAATAGAGTTTGAAGTCAGGGATGGTAATGCCTCCAGAAGATCCTTTATTGTATAGGATTGTTTTGGCTATCCTGGGTTTTTTGTTTTTCCATATAAAGTTGATTATTGTCCTCTCCAGATCTGTGAAGAATTTTGATGGGATCTTGATGGGGATTGCATTGAATCTATAAATAGCCTTTGGTAGAATTGCCATTTTTACTATGTTGATCCTACCAATCCAAGAGCAAGGGAGGTCCATCCATTTTTTGGTATCCTCTTCAATTTCTTTCTTCAATGCCTTAAAGTTCTTGTCAAATAGATCTTTCACTTCCTTGGTTAGATGTACCCCAAGATATTTTATGCTGTTTTTGGCTATTGTGAATGGTGAAGCTTCTCTGATTTCCCTCTCTGCTTCCATATCCTTTGTGTATAAGAGAGCGACTGATTTTTTGGAGTTGATCTTGTATCCTGCCACATTACTAAAGCTGTTTATCAGCTGTAGGAGTTCTTTGGTGGAGTTTTGGGGGTCGCTTATGTACACTATCATATCATCTGCCAATAACGAAAGTTTAACTTCTTCCTTTCCAATTCGAATCCCCTTGATTCCATTATGTTGTCTTATTGCTATTGCTAGAACTTCAAGCACTATATTGAAGAGGTATGGGGAGAGTGGACAGCCTTGTCGTGTTCCTGAGTTAAGTGGGATGGCTTTGAGTTTCTCTCCGTTTAATTTGATGTTAGCTGTCGGCTTGCTGTATATAGCTTTTATTATATTTAGGTATGACCCTTGTATCCCTAATCTCTCCAAGACTTTTAACATAAATGGATGTTGAATTTTGTCAAATGCTTTTTCAGCATCTAATGAAATGATCATATGGTTTTTTTCTTTCAGTTTATTTATATGCTGGATTACATTGATAGATTTTCGTATGTTGAACCAGCCCTGCATCTCAGGAATGAAGCCTACTTGATCATAATGGATAATTTTTCGGATGTGTTCTTGGATTCGATTTGCCAGTATTTTGTTGAGGATTTTTGCGTCGATATTCATGAGTGAGATTGGCCTGTAGTTCTCTTTCCTGGTTGAGTCTTTGAGTGGTTTTGGTATCAGAGTAATTGTGGCTTCATAAAAGGAGTTTGGTAATGACCCTTCTGTTTCTATCTTGTGGAATACATTAAGGAGTATAGGTATTAGATCTTCTTGGAAGATCTGGTAGAATTCCGCATTGAAACCATCTGGTCCTGGGCTTTTTTTGGTAGGGAGGTTTTTGATAACCTCTTCTAATTCTTCGCGACTAACAGGTCTATTTAGATTGTTCACCAGGTCCTGATTTAACTTTGGTATATGATATTTATCTAAAAAAGTATCCATTTCCTTTACATTTTCCAATTTTGTGGCATATAGGCTTTTGTAGTAAGATCTAATGATTCTCTGAATTTCCTCTGTGTCTGTGGTTATGTCCCCCTTTTCATTTCTGATCTTATTAATTTGCAAATTCTCTCTCTGCCGTTTGATTAGCTTGGATAGTGGTTTGTCAATCTTGTTGATTTTCTCCAGGAACCAGCTTTTTGTTTCATTGATTTTTTGTATTATTTTCTGTGTTTCTATTTTGTTGATTTCAGCCCTCATTTTGATTATTTCCAGTCTTCTACTCCTCCTAGGTGAGTCTGCTTCTTTTTTTTCTAGAGCTTTCAGGTGGGCTGTTAAGTCTCCAATGTGAGCTTTCTCTGTTTTCTTTAAGTGGGCACTTAGTGCTATGAACTTTCCTCTTAGGACTGCTTTCATAGTGTCCCATAAGTTTGAGTATGTTGTTTCTTTATTTTCATTGAATTCCAGGAAGACTTTAATTTCTTTCTTTATTTCTTCCTTAATCCAGCTATGGTTCAATAGTTGACTGTTCAGTTTCCATGACTTTGTATGCTTTCTGGGGGTAGCATTATTGTTGAATTCTAACTTTAATCCATGGTGATCTGATAAGACACAGGTGGTTACTAATATTTTTTTGTAACTGTGGATGTTTGCTTTGTTACCGACTATGTGGTCGATTTTCGAGAAGGTTCCATGAGCTGCAGAGAAGAAGGTATATTCTTTCCTATTTGGATGGAATGTTCTATAGATGTCTGTTAAGTCCATTTGATTCATTACCTCCACTAATTCTCTTATTTCTCTGTTAGGTTCCTGTCTGATTGACCTGTCCATTGGTGAGAGAGGAGTGTTGAAGTCTCCTACTATTAGTGTGTGCGGTTTGATGGCGGCCTTGAATTTTAGCAATGTTTCTTTTATGTACGTGGGTGCTTTTATATTAGGGGCATAGATGTTCAGGATTGAGACTTCATCCTGATGAACTGTTCCTGTTATGAGTATAAAATGCCCCTCTCCATCTCTTCTGATTGATTTAAGTTTAAAGTCAACTTTGTTAGAGATTAGTATGGCCACACCTGCCTGTTTCTTAGGTCCATTTGCTTGATAGGCCTTTTCCCAGCCCTTTACTCTGAGTAGGTGCCTGTCTTTGTGGTTGAGGTGTGTTTCTTGTAAACAGCAGAATGTTGGATCCTGTTTTCTTATCCAATCTCTTAGCCTGTGCCTTTTTATAGGTGAGTTGAGTCCATTGACATTAAGTGATATTAATGACCAGTGGTTGTTAACTCCGGTCATTTTTTTTTAGTCGTAGAGTTTGTGTGTTTCCCTTCTTTGTTTTGTGTTGGTGAAGGGTCTCTAGATGTCTGAGTTATTGTGGTCATTGTTGGACTCCTTGGTTAGTGATTTTCCTTCAATTACTTTCTGTAAGGCTGGATTTGTGGCTGCGTATTGTTTAAATTTGTTTTTATCCTGGAAAATTTTATTTTCTCCATTTATAGTGAATGAAAGCTTGGCTGGGTATAGTAATCTGGGCTTGCACCCATGGTCTCTCAGTTTCTGCAGTACATCTATCCAGGACCTTCTGGCTTTCATGGTTTCCATGGAGAAGTCAGGTGTAAGTCTGATAGGTTTACCTTTATAAGTGATTTGGCCTTTTTCCTTTGCAGCTCTTAATATTCTTTCCTTATTCTGTATGCTTTGTGTTTTGATAATTATATGGCGAGGGGATGTTTTTTTTTTGATCCAGCCTATTCGGTGTTCTGTATGCTTCTTGCACCTTCATAGGAAAATCTTTCCTTAGGTTGGGAAAGTTTTCTTCTATAATTTTATTAAATAGATTTTCTGGACCATTGAGCTGCCCTTCTTCTCCTTCTTCTACTCCTATTATTCTTAGGTTTGGTCTCTTTATTGTGTCCCATATTTCCTGAATGTTTTGTGATGAGAGTTTGTTGGACTTGCTGTTTTCTTTGATCAGTGTGTTTATTTTCTCTATGGTATCTTCAGAATCCGAGAGTCTTTCTTCTATCTCTTGTATTCTGCTGGTTATGCTTGTTTCTGTAGTCTCTATTCGTTTACCTAGATTTTCCATGTCCAGACGGCCCTCTGTTTGTGTTTTCTTCTTTGCCTCCATTTCAGTTTTCAGGTCTTGAACTGTTTCCATTATCTGTTTGATTGTTTTTCCTTGGTTTTCTAGGGTATCATTCACTGATTTATTCAATTCTTCAAACTTTCTGTTATATTTCTCATCCATTTCTATAAGGGCGTTTTTTACATGCTGTTTAAGGGTGTCAATCACTTTCATGAAGTCAATCTTTTCTCCTTCCTCTTGATTAAGGGGTTCTTGTCCTCCCGTTGTGAGGTCGCTTGTTTCTGGTAGCTTCATGTTGCTTTTCAGCTTGTTGGGCGAATTCTTGCCTTGACGTCGGCCCATCTCTTCTTCCAAATGCTCCCTATGGATCTTCTTTTACCGGATTAGGTCTCCTTGCCTACCAAACGCTGTCTCTCCCCAATGTTGGCTCTCCCAATGCTGGGTCTCCTGGCGCCGAAAGATCAGGCCTCCATGCTGGTTGGGCAGCTCGCAGACAAAGCGCCTACCCCGCTTGGTGCAGGCAGGCCACAGAAACAAAGGAACTGCTGCCCCCCGGGAGCCCCGGGTACTCGGACTCAGCGCCCAGATAGGCTGGGCTGGGCGATGCCACGCGCCAAAAGAGGGCAGTGGGGGCGAAGTGGGGAGGGCTCTGGACGGAAGCTGGGTGGGCCAGGAAGAAAGAGGCAGCACCCGGGGAGTAGAGGCCCTGCAGAGAGCCCAAGCAGGACAGGGGGCCAAGAAACCCCCGAGCTCCCCGTCCCAGGCTGGCGCCGTGGGCCAGAAACTCACCCCAATGCTGGGTCTCCTGGCGCCGAAAGATCAGGCCTCCGTGCTGGTTGGGCAGCTCGCAGACAAAGCGCCTACCCCGCTTGGTGCAGGCAGGCCACAGAAACAAAGGAACTGCTGCCCGCCCGGGAGCCCCGGGTACTCGGACCCAGCGCCCAGATAGGCCGCGCTGGGCGATGCCACGCGCCAAAAGCTAACAGTAGTACTTCTGATTTCTATTAAGATTTAAAAAAATGCTTCCACAAAAGTAATATTATAATTTCAGATCTCAACCATTTGTATAATTTATAATCAAAATCAAAAAAAAAAGAACAGATAAGGTGAGTCAGTTAAAAATATTTACTGCAAATTGAAGTTCAGTCTAATAAAGTCTGAAGTTTAATGAGTGATTCCTAAAATCAATTATCTAATTATTGAAGACTCTTACATTTTAATCAATAGAGAGCCCAGGACATACAAGATAATTAATTTAGTGATGAAAATTCTCCAGTAAAGTATATAGATTTATAAGTTGCTAAAAACATCAGCATCTTTCCTTTTATTTGTTATGACTACATTTTAAAACTTGTCAACTCCTAATTAAACCAAATGTGTTCAATTTATTTTATAAATTTAAAAATATTTTAAAATTAAGTAATTAGAACATTCATTCAAAATATGTCATTGACTTCTTCCAAGAGAAGGAGGAATTTCAACCTGTGTTTTTTCTTCATGTCACAAATTAAAAAAAAAAAACTGAAATGAAACAAAACAACAACAAAAACACCTTTTTTTGTTATTTCAGTTATTTTTGGTAGGAAAAATTTCATCCAGCTCTATGCACGTAAACTTTATTTCAAAAAAAGGCCCCTCCTTTTGGAGTCCGCAAGCAGCTCAGACAAAGTATAACTATCACCTCTGGGATACATTATTAGTAAACAATTGTGGTTCAATTCATGGAGTCACTTGCAGGACACAGTTGTAATACCGGTCCTAGCAGCTCAGTGCCACACTCTGATTTTGAATGCTTAATTTTTACACTTCTGTTTCAATAAAACTGCTCTATTGATGGCTACAGAACTATTTTAGTTCATTTGTTTGAGTTGGTATTACAAAATACCACAGACTATTTGCCTTATAAACCATAGAATTGTGCTTCTCATAGTTTTAGTGGCCAAGACGTCAGAGATCCTGATTCTGAGAGCTCAGTTCAGGGGAAGGCCCTCTGCTTCATCCATAGACCCGACCATCTCATCATGACTTCACAGGGCAGGAGAGACACGAGCTCCTTAGGTCACCACCATATAAAAAACTAAGGCTGGAGCCTAATCACTCCCCAAAGTTCCTACTTCCTAACACCATCATTTTGGGGGTAAGAGTTTCAATATATGAATAAAGGGGAGACAAACATTCAAAAGGCAGCGTGGGTAAGACTTTAGCCTGTTTGAGCAGAGTCCACACTGCTCTTCACCCTTGCTTTATTTGTGGGGGTAGGCCCCGCCCTCTGCTCTGAGTCATGAGGCCCTCCTATGGTTTTTCACCTATCACTGTCTCCTAGGGTTGCTGCTTCCTCACAATACTCCCCAATGGTTCCACCCATTTGACACAGGGGCAAAACAGGCAGGTGGTCATCTTGCGCCCAGCTCAGGCCTTGTTCATGTGTAGCCTCTTTAGACAATTCCAGGCCTGACCCAGAGTTGAGGTTGGGACAGTCTTCAACATGGCATACTGTTTATGCTACAGTAATTGCTCCCATTAGAGCACACAAAGCAGTCTAGCCTTCGCCTGTGCTGCTGTGTTTCCTTCCCAGTTTATAGCTAAAGAGAAGCACATGCCAATGATCAGGAGTCTGGGCATGATGCCCCAGAAGCAGCCATCCCAGAGAGCAGCCACACACCAAACGCCAGCGATGTGGTGCTCGATTCTCGTAGTTAGAATCTTCTACGTTCCTCTCTTTGCCTGCATTGGGTCTGTTCTTTTCGAGCCCCTTTTATGATCTGGCTCACTTTGCTTCTAACTGAATACACAAACTTTCTCAATGTCCCAGCTCCATTCTCCATAAGCATGGAGACACCTGTCGTCGTCGTAGGTAAACTAGTGTTAAGTTGGATGTTCGTAGGCCAGGAGGATCTGTCTTCTTCAGCCTCAGAGTCTAAGAAGAACCATGAGAGTTTTTAGTGTTCTTCTCTTCCTCCTAACTCTGGCATGTTCACATGTTCCTTTAAGGTGCTCTTAGACTCTTTGCTTCTTGCAGAAGAGCGTTTTACCCTTACTTAACAGCTGGTGCATTGGTAGGTCTTGTTCTGGAGGTGAGCTCTCAACTTTTCCTCCTGTTTCATCTCAGACATTAGATTCCCTGTAGAGTGGAAGCAGAGCAGACAGAATTTTCTGTGCTTTGTACTGCAGTAGCATCTGGCAGATGGAACCTTATGACTCGGGAGGAAGACGTTCTTTCTTGTACTTGGCAGGAAAGAGGGCATTATCATTCTGGTTCACAAAGTTGTCTCTTATAAACACTGTAATTTTGGTTTCTGGTCCATTCTCAACTTTCCATGCAAAAGGGAAATGAACCTCGGTGTATATCGTGCCTGATATATTATTTGCAAGACCATTTGGGAGCATATCACAATAGGCAAATTTTAAATACCTGAGTTTACTTCTCCATCTGTGTTTTCTTGACTAGTATTCAATGAACACCCAGGCACTGCAAGCCATTTTATGGAGAACAAACAAGCAATGAGCAAAATTCAGGTGTCTTAGTTGGGTTTCTATTGCTGTGATAAAACACCATGACCAAAATCAATTTGTGAGGCAAGAGTTTATTTGCTCTTACAACTTGAAATTCATCATGCAGAGAAATCAGGACAGGAACTCAAGGGAGGGTCCTGGAGGCAGGAGCTGATGCAGAGGCCACGGAGGAGTGCTGCCTACTGGCTGGCTCCCGAGGGCTTCCTCACTCTGCTTTTTTATAGAGCCCAGGACCACCTGCATCGGTATGGTAAAACTGACAGTGAACTGGAGCCGCCCACATAGATCATCAGCTTAAAAAAACTGTACCGGAGGCTAGCCCACAAACCAAGCTGGCAGAGGCATTTCCTTAATTAAGGTTCTCTCCTTCAAAATGACTCTATCCTGGGTGAAGTTGAAATAAAAACTAGCAAGAACACCTGGGTACAATTTTTAAACTGAGTGGTAAAAATTCATATATAGCTTATAAAGTGCTGATTGTGCTTTGGATACAGAAACACATAAAGTAATCTAATTAAAGTGTAATTGAGCATTGTCAAATATTTCTAAAGAGCAGAGTTACAGCACAGTGCAGGGCTCCTTCAAAGGCACCACATAAACTTGGATCTGCATGCAGTTAGACTTATTTTTAAACTTTACAAAATGGCAGTGAAGTTTGCGCTTTTGACTTGAATTCACGTTTTAAGAAGCTCAAAATAGTCATTGTATTGAAAAGCTAATCTAGGTCACTACTCTGCTAATGCTGCCGAGTGTTTCCCAGCTCTTGAGTTCTCACAGCTGCCTATGTTTCTGCGTGTTGAACATGAATAATCACAGCAAGTTCGTGATCCAGCAGGAGAGGATGAGAACCCCCTAAAATTGTTTTCGGGAGAAGTTCACGGTCATTCTTTACACTCTCAAGACTTGGATTTAACATGGAGATGTTATCCTTGCTGGCTTTGTTGGTGTGGCTTCAGCCATCCTGTGCAAATTAACGATGGTACTGAGCTGGAATAAAAGAGAATTAAATGTCCTTCATTTGGCCTGGAACATGGTCTACTGTATAGTACACTTGCTTTTGTGAAATAATAGAATAATAGAACTTCATACAAAAAATGGAGCTAAATATGTTAAGTACAGTCAGATAAAATACAACTGCAAAACAAATGAAAAACAAAGCAGGATCTCATTCATCATACAAGTGAACTTAAAATTTTGAATTCCTAAATTAAAATGAAAATGCATGCAATACAATTGAGTAAAGACCTCCCCAAAGTATTGCTGGTATATTTTCTTTGTAGTCCACTAAGAAGAAAACTATAAGATATTTTGAAGAAGTTCATCCTTATGCCAAACCATCTGCCAGTGTTGAGACCTTCAATAGCATCTAACTCAGCGTTTCTCAACTTTTCTAAGGCTGTGACCCTTTAATACAGTTCCTCCCATTGTGATGACCCCAACCATAAAGTTACTTTGTTGTTACTTCGTAACTGCAATTTTGCTACCATAATGAATTGCAGTGTAAAAGACTAATATGCAAGATATTTGATATGAGACCCCTGTGGAAGAGTCATTCAACCCCCCACCAAGTGGGCCATGGCTCACAGGCTTAGAAATATGGTTCTAACTGCTTCCCTTAACTTTTATATTATTCCTTGAGTCTTGATCCAAAACTGCACATCCTCAAACCTGTCATTTTCCCATTGAACTTCAGTGGTGTTCTAGCCTTCTGCAGACACTGTCAATTATTAACATAATAAAATTTTAAAACATTTATTTCTTTTATGCCAGTTGTTTCTTGCCTTTGAGGAAAAATGAGTGTGAAGTCTTGTGTTTTCTAACAGTCAGTTTACTAACTGACTTTGAGTAATTATTCATGCTCTTCAAGATCTAATATGTTCCTCAGTAAAATGGGATCCATATCTGTTTCATGTACTTCATATAACTTCCTCATGCTGACAAGACAGCGGTTCTTAAATGTTAACGTGCTTAAAAAAATCTCTTACTCCTCTTAATGATTTCCATTTCTCTTCCCAGTAAGCTATTCCTTAGGAAGTTTAGGGATTGTGTCTTGAGTTCAGATATTGTCGCTAATCAGCAGGGTCCTCAAACCAGCAGCAGCTGTCTCGGTTACTGCCTCAAATCAGTCCCAACCCTCACATTGGTAAAAGAAAATAGAGACCATCCAAAAGGAACAGTGTAACCTCTCCAAATCCACTCCTGTTTCATTCATCTATTAAGCACAATTTATTTAATCCCTTGTATATAGTTGGCATCTAAGGCATCTGAATGAAGATTTTCTGGAAACTTCTACAAGGATGATTAACTGGTTAGATTGTCAGTGATTGTGGAGAAATTGGAAGGTTGCATGTCCTTAGCCTAATTACAATTTACCTTAGGCTGTAGCCTCATTATGATGTACATGAGATTATATCTTAACATGTTTGTGTATTTTTATTTTATATATCCATACATATAATATATTATTATATACACACATTATATTTATCTTATATCCATATTATTCTATGTATATTTAAGTATTTTCCCTGCATGACTGGTTATGTACTATGTGCATGCCTAGCCTCCCCAGAGGCTAGAAAATGTTGTGTTGAAACACCTAGAACTGGGGTTACAGACCATTGGGAGTTGCAATGTGGGTTCTGGGCACTAAACCCAGGTCCTCCGAAAGTGCTCTTTACTGAGCCATCTCCCCTTCCCCGTGGACTATCTTTAGCCCCCTTAATAGTAATCCCTTGCTTATCTCTTCATCTGTTCTAAAATAATTGTGACAATTACATGGAAACTTTTGCATTGTATTAACTTAACAAATCATTACCACCACCACCACCACCACCACCACCCCCACACCAACTAACAAACCCAAGAATGTCATTGGATAACATCTGAGACCTATGATAGACTCCCCTGCTATTTAATAACCTATCTACCCAATGTTTTCAATAATGTATTTGAAACAAATCTTCATTTATAGTTTTCTTGGCTGTATCACTATGAATACTCCATGAAACTGTTACCATGTTGAGAAATAGAATGTAAGGTCACCAAAATTTGTATTTCCAGGTCATGATAACTTATATTTGGTTCCAAGATAGACTGTCTCTATCTTCTGTGAGGTGTGAATTGTGATCTGACATCTCTTGGCAAATTAAGGCCATGGAACAATCCTATCGACTGTCTTATTTGTACATAGTCTTCTTGTACATAATCTTATTTGTACATAGTCCTATTGAAAGAGAACCTCTTCCACTTGTTCATATCATCTATAAGTGATAAATACTACAATGGCAGAGCTGAACAATTGTGACTAAGACTGGCTGGCCCACCAGCTTTGTGACCTGGGATATTGGTACAAAAATACTATAAACTTGTTGATTCATAAACAGTGAGACTGTGTTTATTCATAGTGATGAAGTCCAAGGTCAGAAAAGCAGAAGTTTCTGTGTATGGTAATGAGCTGCCCCAATAGACGTTCCTTTCGGTCAGTCTGTGTGCTGTCATTAGGCAAGAAGACAGCCAAGCTCTTTCAGAAATCTCCCAGAGCTATCAGAAGGTTCATGATCTAATTGTCTAAAGCCTCAACCCTTAGCACTCAAGATATAAACTGGGGGAGGAAGCATATCCACATGTACAACATGATTTTCTCAAAGCCTCAAGTGGTTTGGTTTTGTTTGTTCATTGGTTTTATCTTTTTTGGACCAGTTTGCTGATCCCTGACCTAAAGGATATAATTTCCTCTATTTTCTAATATTCTCTTATATTACACTCCTAAACATCTACCTTCCCTTCTTCACTTCAAGAAGATATCAGGCATTCTCTTCTAGTTCAAAAGCCAACCAAATGAATACTGAAAAAATAAACAACAACAATAAAAACACAACAACAAAAACATAGCAGGGAAACTTTGAAATATCCTTGTGTTTTCTAAGGTAGAAGCCGACAAGCCCTAGTAATCTTGTTTCTGGCCCACACAGCGCTAGGGTTGCACTGTGTACAACTGCATGTGGCATTTTTACTTGAGCTAGGATCTGAACTAAAGTCTTCATGCTCGAAAAGCAAATGCCCTTACCCACTGAGCAATCTCTCCAGCTCCATACCCCATGTCATTCTGATTGGGCCCCAGAAGGCACAGATAACTTAAATACTGATGTATGTCATTAGTTATTTTCCTCCTCATTCCATTGATGAATATAAAATCACTAACAGATGATAATGAAAGAAATCCGAAATTGTTTTTAATTTTTTAAATATTAACATGTGGATAAAAACTCCTGAAAAAAGCTGTCTGCTGACCAATTTCAGTACTGTGAAGCAAATAGAATGTTGCCAGTCCAGAGGCTAATTACTTTATCTTGGGCTAGTTTTGGCCCTCTGAAACAGTCATTCCTACCCACCTCTGTGTCTGAACTAACACTTGAGGACCCTATTACCTTAGCACTCAAGTAATTTCCAGCAACCCAAAAGCTAAAAATGTCATCAGATAGCTTCTGGGGTCTATAGGAAAGCTTCCTGCATCTTGCTAAAACTACTTTTCTGATGTATTCAACAACATATTTTAAATTTGCCTTGAGGTCAATCAATTGCCATCTTCCTGAAGAACCAGCACATTTATTTCCATAGTGGATGTACAAGTTTGCAGTCCCCCAAGCAATGGATCGATCCACCTCAAGGTCCAAATGTATCATTCTTGGGCACATACCCAAATGATGCTTCATCCTACCACAGAGACACTTGCTCAACCATGTGCATTGCTGCTCTAGTTATAATAGCCAGAAATTAGGAACTGCCTAGGTGCCCCTCAACAGAAAAATAGGTAAAGAAAGTGTGGGACATTTATAAAATTAGCTGTTAAAAAATGAAATCATGAAATTTGCAGATAAATGGATGGAATTGGAAAAAAAATCATCCTAAGTGAGGTAACCTAGACTCAGAAAGATAAAAATTGTGTGTATTCACTCTTTTTAGGCATATTAGATTTTAAGTTAGTGATAATCAAACTAAAATCTGTAGAACTACAGAGTGTTTTAAGCATCTTAAAAGATAAATTCAAGTCGAAAGCACAAACTTAACTGCCATTTTTTAAAGTTTAAAAATAAGTCTAACTACATGCAGATTCAAGTTGTGTGTTGGCTTTGAAGCAGCCCTGCACTAACTATAACTCTACTCTTTGGAAATATTTGACACATGCTGGATTATACTTTAATTAATCTACTTTATGTCCTTTAAAGATGAAAGCTGTAGTATCTGAGGCAACAAAGAAGTCAATTCTTTAATGTATGTCAGGCATCATCCTAAGCCCTTTGGACCCTTTAGATATATTGTTCCATGACTGAGAATAAAGTAACCCATTTTGTAGATGGAGAAATATAAAGTATTTTTATATAAATATACAAAATACAAAGTAACAACTTCCTTGGAGTCATAAAGGTAGCGAGTGACATAGCCAGTATTTTAATTTATGCCCTCTGGCTCCAAAGCTTTTCTTAGTCTCACACACTGTTCCTCAAGCATTGCAGAGTTATCTGAGCCATAAAGGGATTGGAGATGTGGCACTGGCCTTATTAGCAAAGATCAGTTAACCTGACAGTTTAATTCTCTGGTGTTTAGTTTTGTGGAATTTCAAATTTCCAAGTACACTGTACAGAAATAATGGTGTAATTACCAGTATCTACCTATGCTTGATTCAACTAAGTGGGTCTCTTTAGTCTTCTTTCCATGAGGACATACAGAGTCTGTGTTGATATGTCTCTCAAGATATTAGGCTGAGGTTATCCTATGGGGTGTTTTAGAATTTAAAGGACCCATGGGAGACTCTTGGAGGAGACTTATAGACTCCAGAGAAGCTAAGAGGATAGAGAAGAGGTTAGGGACTAGGGGAAAGCCATACCCTTCCCTTACTCCATTAGACTTCTGATACCTCCCTCCTCAGGGCAATGACATCACACTTTCCTAACTCTCTTTACTTCCAGTGTAGCTGCCCATTATACATTCTGAGTTCTCAACGGGTAGAGAGCATGCTATTTTTTTGCCCAGTAACTGCTACAGAGTCTCCTTCACAAGGGATGTATTGTAAATATCTGTGTAATGAGTGGGTGACTATTTTAGAAAATTCACTGGCAATGGAATGGAAAATGAACTGGGGCAGTGTTAGGACAGTGAGGCATGAAGCTGAGAGGCATTTGGAGAGAGTTACTGTATTCCAGATGAGCCATGATTCTGATCCAAGATGGGGAACCGACATGGAAGCGAGCTTGATGAGAGGAGCACAACTGTGAGAGTCAGCTACAAAAACAAAACAAAACAAAACAAAAAGAAATAGAGCCAGCAACAATGGCTAAATATGCATCTAGGCATAATTGAAAATATTTGACCATGTGCCATTTTCTGTCCCTTCAACATTCCAACAGTTCATTGTCTTTGATACATGGTTCTTTGGTCATTCTTATTTCCGCTTTAATGGATGCATTCCTCAAGTGCTTAAGGCCATTAGCCACAGGGATCCTTAGTGAGGAGTCTGCTGCAGCCTTTCTGAATCTGCAGGCTACAGATTGATTTTTCTGCTGAAAAAGAGAGTGAAACTCAGCAGGAAGCTCCTTTGCCCCAAAGCAGAGCACCTGACCAACTTGGGCTTGTTCATTTGAAGATGTCATTTCTCTAAAGATAAAGAAGTGTTGAAAAAGTTAGCCTCTGAAACTGTCTAGTCAGCTGCCTATAATCTGCGACAGTGTGACAGCCTTAATGGAGTAAGGCTAATTATAATTATGAAAGCATAATTTCCAAATCTTCTGACTTATCGCTAGTTTGACTCTGTTTCATTGTGTGGGATCTACATGAAGACCACCAGCTACATCAAGCATCCCATTTACTACAGTCCCAGAGTGCATGGAGGACTAAGGGTGTATGTGTCTACTTGAATTTACCATCCTGAAGTGAGCATAAAGGCACATAGTAAGTTATTCTATGAAATTAAATTTAATTCTTCTTCTGTTTTCTTCAGAAAACTCCCAATTACCCAACTTTTTCATAGTGAGCAGGATAGCCATGCGTCAGAGTAGCCCTAGGGATACTCGAACCTGTTGGAAAGTCACTTCTTATCTTGAATCTTCTGATAGAGCCAAGCCAACCTCTTCACTTTCTCCAACATTCCCAGTGTGATAGCTACACGCACACCTCATTTGTTCCTTCCTCTAAAATGGAGCTTCTTCATAAACCTCATTAACAAGCCACAAGGAGATTGTCTAGGGTAGTCTCGTTTCCTAATGAAGACCTAAGATGGAGAACCCCCTTTAAAATGTTTTTATTAGTAAGCATTAACTACATATAACAATGGGCTTCAATATGACTGTTAAGATATGGCGTGAGTTGGACCTTGGCGGATCAGGGTGAGGACCATGGCAGATGACAGAATATGCCATGCAGAGAGAGCTTGAGTATGAAGTTTTACTAAAAGGGAGAAAATAGAGAATGAGAGAAAGAAGAGGGGGAGAGAGGAGAAATAGTGGGGAAAAAGGCAGAGTGGGCAGAGCTTGTCTCTTAAAGGGACCTTTGTGCCTGTGCACAGTTGGAACTCCTTGCCATAAGCAAAGAGGTAACTGTGCCAGGATTTCAAAGCATAGGGCCAAGGTGTGCCTGGAGAATAACAATGACCTTTTCATACATATACCTAATGGGTTTCAGCTGTATCAATTCCCCATTACCCTCTTATCCATCTCTCACGTCAGCTAATCCCTTTTCCCTACCCACTCCTGGCACTAGGGTTTTTCTTTAATAACCCATGGTTTATTAAATGAGTTTTATCCTTCTCTGCAGAGTACCTCTGGTTCAAACTCTTTTAATTTAATTTGATTTCGTTTTTATTAACCAGGGACCAGATTCCCTTATGCCTTTTTATATATTAGTCTTGTTTGAACGCCACCACCCTACACCCACCAATATCCTCTAAAATATCTGTTGAGGACATGATCTCTAAATAAGAGCAGTTGGGGGAAGCAGAAAAGAAAGGTAAGTAAAGACATAATCTAGGCTAGAGATTAGTGTTTCTATTGTCTGGGGGGCTAGGGAGCTCTATGGCATGAATTCCCTCATAAAGCTGGTGTCCCTTGAGAGGGCTTGACAATTAGCCTTTTGCTCTTGGCTGTCAGTACTTTTGTACTTGTCCATCAGCCACCGGCTTTGTTGGAAATCAAGGCATAAAGCCTCATTTATGGATGGATTCTTCTCACCTGTGGTCATCTTCCCAAGATTTACCTTAGAGAAATTCTAAGAACAACTAGAGTTGTATCACAAATAATGATGAGGCCACAGAGGCAAGAATAAAGCATGAGTTGTGAATAAAAGTGCAAACATTTGGTCTTAAGAAGCCCCAGGAATACTGTTTTGGGGAGTTGTCGCCCTTGCTGAAATAGGATTGTCGTTATACAGTTGCCTTTGAGTCACCCATGTTCCTTTAAGTATTCTTTTCTCTCTTGTCTTCTTGCAATTCTAGTAAACTCATTGGTTTCTTAAGCTTAACAAAGTGGTCCTTAGAACCATGAGAGGGAAAATCTTAGCCATTATACTGCTTGTGGCTCTCATGAGGCTGCAGTATCCAACCATGGACAGTATTCCTATGCTGCTGCTATTTCATGGGAGGGAGAAATAAGCAGAGGAAAATGTCTTTCCGAAGGAAGAAAGTGATTAAACAAACACTATAGTACAAAATGCCATCTATTTCTTATTTAGGCTCTGGTCACTAATGCATTCTTTGGGTGCTGTATCAGCTAATCAGGCATGTATTCATACTTACCTTTCGTTCTCCTCAGTGCACAGAATGACTGCATATAATAGGAAGTGCACAGCTAACCACTTGGCCTTGTTACTCCTGCAATGGCTGTATCTGTGCCACCTCAGTTCTTCTTGTTTACCTTTTCAGTTTCCAGTTTCTCATAGGATAACCTGTGATGTTTCTGTTTCCCTAAGTAGATGACAGACTCTGAATACTAATGTACTTTTGTTTGTTTGTTTTTGTTTTTGATTCTTTCTTTGCTTTTCTTTGTAAAAACTGAGTGAGTAATACCATCAGGGTCCCCCGGGGAAACCGAAGAGAAGGAAATACAGAAAGAAGCAGACCCATAGTTTGAGACCTAGAGCACAGTATTGCTCATATCACTAATTGTATAACACTTCTGACTGATTTCTATTCTACACTGAATTGTACATTCTCCCCCCCACACACACACACAATGTGTCCTGACCCAAACTCTTGATACCTGTGAACATTAAATTATTTAGAAATAGGATATTTGCTGTTCATATTGGATTAGAGCAGGCTCTAATGTAAAGACCAATGTAATCATATGAAAAAGAAATTTTTGAAATAAAGACAGAGATAGAGAAAGAAGAGATGAGCATGTGGCAACCAAGGCAAATTGTGTAGGTATTACACTTAAAAGGCAAGACCATCAAGGATGGTTGTAGCAACCACTAGGAGATAATAGATGGGCAATGACCACCCTCCTTTATAATCTCTATGGAGAACCCGACTCTGCCAACATTTTGATTTCAGGCCTTTAGTCTTCAAAGCTTTAAGAGAATAAATTTGTTGTTTTATGCCACCAAGTTTATGGTAATTCAATAACAACAGCCCTAGAAAGCTTATATAATCTCCATTTAAAAAATTCATTTAAGTATTTACCTCTTACTTTTATGTGCATGGCTTTAGCATTGCCTCTAAAAATAAGCCTCTTTTTTAAAAGAAAAAAAAAACAATTTTCGTTTCCAGAGAAGTGGTAGTGAAACTAATATTAACGCCTACCTATCTCCTGGTTCTGAATGAATGATTCCTTATCATTCTGAAATTTAAACATAGGCCTTTTGGCCCAAGTTTTTACAACCTGGCACCAGGTTCTTATGTAATTCCTAAGTTTTAATACTGAAAACTTATTTATCTAGTTCTTTATTCAGAGTGCTCAGAGACAATACAATGTATTATTCACACAGATAAAGAGACACATTTTATACTTTCCATTTACTTATATCTCATTTTTAATGAATTATTAGAGAATCACAATTACTATGTCAGTGACCTTTTGTTAGCTTTGTTATTCTCCCTTACCAAATAGATTCTTTGGGCAATAATAAGGCAAAATGAATTTTGACCTTAAGAAACAGAGAAACAGGTCCCCAAAGTACTTTGTCATGTTAATTAATGGCAAAACTTTGGTAATGTTCTTCCTTTTTAGTCTAACCAAACTTCAGAAAACTGAGTCAGTTGCTAAATGATCCTCAATTACTGCAGGACAAAAATGGATTCCACTTAGAATATTGAGACTACTGCAAGATTAACTGGACCTGATAATGTACATCCTCTCTGCTACAAATTCATGACCTATACACTCTCTGATCTTTGTCATGATCTGACTTCCTCGAGTCCTAATGACTGGCCCATTGGCATGGTAGAGACTAAACAGCCTGGTTCATGGATGCCATAAAAAAAATTCTTTATCCTGGGCAGTATTGTAGGCATGGTTTTCTTTAAATTGCTATTACTTACCATTTCCTCTTCATCATTTTAATCAAAGCTATTAGCTCAAGCCTATAAAACATTTAAGTAGAGGTCAGGAGTATATTAGCATTCTGTCACCTCAGTCCATTTCTGTCCATCTGCTCTAACCCTGTATGTTCGCCAGTCCTTCTGAAAAGGAAAGAAACTGCCTTCTATGTGGTTCATTGTGAAACTTCTTGATTTTATTCCTTCCTTCATATGAACCAGGAAGTAATAATTACAGGCTTTGAAATAGAATGAAAAGACTTGGATTCAAATTCTGACCTTAGTCACACACCAAGTACGATGAAATAACATACAAAGTTCTTAGTCTTCTTATTATAATGTCAAACAAAATTGTGTGCTGGCTTCTTTTGCTTGATATTTACCCATAGTTATATTTATATTCAGACTGAAGGAAACTCTGGAACATCTTGTATTCCGAAATTCTAACTCTTCGGATAAATGAAAACCCCAATTTCGTTCTATTGATTATAGTAGGCCTAATGAAGGACGCTGGTAGCAGAGGGGAAATGAATAATCGTTTTATGCCTCAAACAATGAGTGAGTATAGTAGGTTAAATACCAGCTTTCAAAATGTACTGTATCTATACAAAAGACAGAGGAGAGGGGGAATTAAGAGGGAAATATTCATGGAGAATTGCAGGCATCCTCTTCTCATCTCAGTTGACTGGGTGTTCGCTTTTGGTTCTACTTTCTCTGTACAACGTTAAAGATGTTGAATTTGGATCCGGAAATTGAACTAAGAAGGGTATAGTTTGTCCTTTTTCCTCTGGAAAATGTTCGTACCGCTGTGTTCCACAAACAGTGTGATTAACCATCATGAGTTTTACAAACTGCAGCTGGAACTGTCATCAATAATTTGGTTCTCGGTGTCATTAAACCCAGGTATCGAGACCTCTCCTGATGGAGGCTCCATTTTAGAATGTACCATTCAGGCAGCTTTTCTCTCCCTACCACAGCTATAGCAAGAGCAGCAGGCACCCAGAATTTCAAGAGTGCTTTTCTAAAAGCACAGGGAGAGAGGGAGCTTCTGTTCCAGATGTCGCCTCTGAACAGAACATTCTAAGGCTCCCTGTGGCATGTTGCAGTGAGAATGGCTCCTTCTCCATCTACACACAACTTCCATTTCCCTTTCCCTCATCTACCAGTTATCATGAACCCTTTGCAGTGATCAGAGAGAAGTACTGGACTCAAACATGACTCTAGTGGTTTGAACCTAAGTTAGGGAAGCCATCTCCTATTGCCCAGCCATAGCCCATACCTTCTCTGTGATGCAGGCATACTCCATTGTAATGGCTTTATCCTCTTGAACTATGAACCTGAGTAAATTCTTCCTCTGTTTAGTTGCTTCTTTAGCTATTTTGTCATAGTGATGGGAAACCTGACGAAAATGGGCAAATCAGAACTTCTTAAACTTTTTATACTCATGATGTCCTATGGTCCAAGACATTTTTATGTTATCTCAACTATGTATTGTTGACTGAGGTTTCTGTCTTGCCCAGTCCCTCAGCTGTTCAGTCCCAAAGAAATACACAGAAGTACATTAATCATAAACTGGTTGGCCTAGTAGCTCAGGTTTCTTATTAATTAATTCTTAAATCTTATAGTAACCCATTATTCTTGTCTGTGTTAGCCACGTGGCTTGGTACCTTTTTCAGCAAGGCAGTCACATCTTATGTCCTTTGCATCTGGGTGACGAATGCAAACTGACATTTTCCTCCTCCCAGAATTCTCCTGTTCTAATTGCCCCACCTCTATTTCCATGCCTGGCCCCTACCTACTCTTTCTGCCTGGCTACTGGCCAATCAGCATTTTATTAAACAAGTACAAGAAACAAATCTTTACAGGGTAAAATCTTTGTCCCACAGCAATGTACGTGTATAAATTGTTATATATACACACATATATAGTATGAAATTAGCTGTTTTTAAGGAAATGGGCCTGTTTAGAACAAATCTATGCTACCTCTTATTCAATTTTGTTTGTTTTATTTCATTGTAGGGTATATTTTAAACTCAGGTATGAAACAGAGTTCATAACTTTGAATTCTATACATTTGTTAATAATATGTACTAAACATTCATTTAATATGAATATATGATATATACTTAGAGATTTATTGAATATATAGGAAAATGACATATTAATGAATGAAAATGGAAATACTCATTTTGCATAGAACATAAAATTCTTCTTTAAAGTCAATTAACAGTTTAAAACTCAGGTCAATATTTCTGAAGGCTTCTGTCAAAAACATTGTTTATAATCATTAAAAAGAAACCATATTGTGAAAATATAAAATCTAACTCATAATACATTAAATAAACTATAGATTTTATTTTATAGCAACAACATGAAAAGGATGCAGAGTTTGTCAAATGGAGAAAACCCCAAAGAAGAAAGAGTGCCTTGTTGGGCTATAGCCCAGAAACTGCTTTCATCCCAAGGGTTAAAGGAGAACTGACAACATACAGAAACCCGAAAAAAGCAGCTAAAATGTAAGCTGCTAAAATATAGCTGACCCTGTGGGACAGTGTTGAAAGTCTGGATTACCAGAAACTATGAACAATGAACTCCCACTGCCTTCCATCTCTACCGAGAGATTTGATCCAGTGATGGCTGCCTGCAGGAATGTGTAAAGCGAGGAGAAACATCCCATGGTTGATAGTTGATGAAGTCTGCCCAAGCCATTGTTGGGGAACTCATTATGCATTCCTCTCCCCAGGCTGGAATTCAACAAAATGTCAGAAGCTCAAAATTGCCCACTGTGGGAGCATTCATGCTGTGAAAACCAGCAAAAGCTTCAAGTCAGACATTCTTTTTTGTTTAATCTGTTAAGTACTACCGAGACATCATGAGCTATAATCCCTGACCAAGAATACTTCTTCAGGCTGGCCAGATAACCTGAAGAAGGATGGGACTTGTGCTGTTAGAGACCTGTGTATGAGTATTTTACCTGCACAGACGCATATGCAGCCTGAGTGCCTAGTGCCCTCAGTGGCTCTAAGAAGGATCCTTGAAACTGAAGCCATTGGATGGGTGACTGAACCTGAGCCTGGGGCCTCCACAAGAGCAGCAAGTCCTATACACTGCTGAGTCACCTCTCCGGCCTCAGCAAGGCTGGTCCTGAAGTACTTAAGACCTTCTAGAAAGAACCTTAATGTTCCCTCAAATCACTGAAATCAGTTATCACCCACCTACAATTCAACAAAGCTGCAGCCCAGCCTTAACTCAAATTAATTCATGATGAAACAAAAACAGCTCTTAACACCTAACAGAGGAAATTGTGTATGCTTTCTAAAATGAGATACTAATTATTTTAACTCTAACCTCTTTACACCTAACACTTGAAATACAGTAGAGATTGTTATATTAACACTATGCTTCTATATACATTCTCATACAAAGAGGAAATAATGTTCGCTGAAGTGAATTCCCATAGGGTATGGAAATATAAAAGTAAGCACTTAAATAGATACAGAAATGTACAAAAAAGTATTTAAATACAAAGCCAATAAGAGAAAGATGAAGAGCTAATTGGTGGGAAGGAGAGAGAAATTCCTAATTTGAGCTTTGATAGATAGCCATATAATAATTGTCCAAATAACTCTAAGAAGATTCCTATATTAAAGTTAGGTGGTTTTAAAAACACATATTTAAAATAAATAAGAATTGTAAAATAAGAATTATTTTAAAAATTAAGCATTGACTAGAAAATGGCTGTATCCTTTTGAAGAAACCTTCCCACTTCCCCCTACATTAAATCGCCATTAATTCAATGTAGAGGTAAAACTAAATATTGGGAGACATATTAAATATGTGTGTGTATGGATTCTTACAAAATATCACTAAATATTTGAGTAAAAGTGTTTTATTTTATAACAAATACAGAACTATAAAATGTGACAGTAATAGCACCAGGGGAGATAATGGAACGATGATGATTAAGGCTTCTCTTTTGTGAGGAGGTGATTTGCTGGAGACCGCTACAAACTAAGGATGTATAGTGTGGGGGATTTTTTAAGGGAGAAACCAAAGGAATGAAATTAAAACACTAGGGTAAGAACGGAAAATGGGACAGAGATCCAAACACTGAATAACAAAGCAGCAAATGCGTACTGATATCCTAATAGAGTAAATACTCACCCCTTACTACCTCCTAAGCCTGTCTTCACTATTTTATTTATTGTCCTCATTCTTTTAGTCTATTAGAAATCTTTGAGTTGTTTCATGAATTTGGAAGCAATAAACAGAATTACAAAGGATATTTTCAGGAAAACAAATAATGTGCTGATAATGTAAACAACTTTGATCTATTCCTGGGCTCTAGTTTAATACGAACCCTAAATCAGTGTTTTTTTATCCTGTAGGTATCAACTCCCTTTGAGGGGGTCACATACCAAATACTCTGTGTCTCACACATTTACATTACAATTATTAACAGTAGCAAAATTGTAGTTATGAAGCAGCAATGAAATAATTTTATGGTTGGGGGTCACTACATCATAAGGAACTGTACCAAAGGGTTGCAGCTTTAGAAAGATTGAGAACGACTACACAAAACCCTTTTCAGTTTAAAGGGGGAGAGCTATCAGTCTGCATCAAACAGAAACTCAGCTCTCTGAAAAGATCCAAAACAAAATTTCTGGCTCGTTTCTCACTGTATAAATTTTGGGATGGGCTCAAGTTATTCTCTGAAATACAGAAAGGTGTCACCTGTGTGATCTTAGACATGGGCAAGAAAGGTGTGTGTGTGTGTGTGTGTCCATCATCTCTATGTCCATAACAGAGGTTCCCCAGCTACATTTCAGTGCAAGGAAAAGGTTAACACACTAAGAACTAAGGAACTGAGATTTAAATATTACACAGTTAGAAGAACTGTTGTGTCCTCAGTGTTGAATTCGCTTCATTCTTTTCCCTGAGCTAGAGTTTAAATGAAAGAAATAACCTTGAGCTTCCAGTTGGGAACAAATCATCACTCCCAAAGGATAATTCGGAACAGTTCTCATCCTGCTGAGAGAAACGTGTAGAATCCCCTTCAGTTCTGCGTGACTATTCAGAGTGACAAACTAAAAGGGTCCCCACAAACAGTGGATTATCTAACAATCATAACTGGGGTTTGTTTAAAAACAAATAATAGAATAAGCATCAATCAGCAATTTTTAGTGTCTTTGTTGTGCCGTTTTTACTTTAAACACACAAATGGTAACAAAGAAGGGAAGGAAAAGAGCACATAACTTAGCTTATGTTTTCTGCATGCCAGTGCCAACCCTCCTTGTTATTTCTTTCTCCAAAATTTGTGTCTAATGTTAAAATTAAAGAAAGGTAGACACGTTGGCTCAGAGGGAGTTTCAGGTTACTGTGGATAATTGTTTCATGGACAAAAATCCTGCCAAAATGGCATTTATTCAGCTTTCTAAAATGATTGTGACATTTGAGAAAAGTAGTTAAGCATGACCTCCACGATTTTTAAAAGAAGTAAAAGGACATTAATTATATCAAAACCTTTTGGGCTATATTTTCAAGCTGTACCCACTGACTACATTTCAATTTATGAGATAGTTGGATCTGGTGCTGTGAAACATTAGAGTTGTGTGCACGTAGATGTTAGTAGAGCTATTTCTTCTACAGACACTAAAATGGGAGCCGTTGACATTCCAAGGAAATGAAAAGCCATTTGCCTGATGAATTGCAAAACAGTAGATGACTAGAACATCTATCCCCACTTTCTACCAGGTCACCCTTCCTTACCCTTGGCACACACCATAGAAAACAATCTTAAACATCAAAACGGCCTCCTCATCAGACCCTGCTAAACATTCAGAAAATCACGGCAGCTGATACTCTAACAGATTTTGACATCTAGGAAAGCAAAGCCTGACCTCGTCACAATTACTCTAGGAAATGATTCCTCATCTATGTCCGTGTGGGGTTTGTAGCACCTTCATTCAGAAACACTGATGGTCTTTAGAAATTGGACATCCATTAGGAAAAGGCATTAAGATGAGCCGCCTAAGAGCACAACAGAAAGATGTGTACATTAATACATCTGGCTTATGATGTTCTTTGAACCTGAGTTTGGTAATAATAGTGTAGTCACTTGCAGTTCTTAGATTCCAGATAGCTATTTTTGACCGAAGCCATTTGCTCCTTGATTCCTTGGACATTAACCAGTCATAGCTAGAATGTGAGCCTCACCCCTCCTCTCCTTCCAAACGCCTTGAGAAATTGTCCGACACCATAATCTCATAGAGGACCAATTCTCATCTCAGCTTTCTCTGATTCTATTTTCTTGTGTCCCTGCAAAGGAAGCCGGACTCTGACAATGTAAATTTCCTGTCACTGCAGGTGAAACAAAACTGCCTTAAGGATGAAGGAACGTGAACTGGCAGGAGAGAAAGATGGGGGAGAGGCTGAGTCAGCCCCACTATGGATAAGATTGTTTGTCTCAACTCTCCAGTTGCAAGTGACAGAAAGCCCGATTCAATTACTTAAGCAAATAGGGTATATGAGTCACATGGTCTGCAGTCAAGGGTATCTGAATCCATTTGAACAAGCTTAGACGCAGGACAGTGATCCACCTCTGTTGCCCATGTTCTTGTCTTTGCTGTTCCCTTCCAGGCTTGCTTGCAAAGCCCAGAGAGAAACAAGATTGACCCAGACTCTTAGAAAAAAAAGCCCTAAGATTGATTTGCAAATGAAAAAATAAAAATATAGTTTGATATAGATCCTATACTATGACTAAATTGATCTCCATAGGGAAAGAGATGTGATTTTTTTGTAATCACTCAATAACTTGGCATGCTAGGAGGCAAGTGTAATATCCATTCTACTGAAATCACCAGGGATGGGTCATCATGACCACACACACACACACACACACACACACACACACGTAAATAAAAGTATTTAAAGACTATGAGAAGGGTAAGCACTGTAACTAACTATTAAACACTACCTCAAAAGTTCCTCAATCTAGTTATACATGATCCCAGAAACTTTATATAAACATCTAAATTTATATACAAAATCTTGTTTTTTTTCCCTTTCAAATTCTGAAAAATCAGATCAAGACCATAAACTGGAGATCTGAGCTCTGCCAATGATTCTTGAGATGACTCACTCAGGTCCAGACCACCTAGTAGTGTCAATGAATTCATTTATTAAACAAGTGTGATAAAGTAATTTAGGAGTTCTCAATCTTTTCCAGCTGTGAACCACTTAACCCCAAGAACCCTAGAGCCCACACACTGTGCCCACTCACACTTCACCTGCACCAGGCATGCCTCCTCCATTGATGTTGTTTCAGCAGGGGGCCACTCAAGAGAAGCTTCTCTTTAAAAAAAAAAAAAAACACTCTAACTAGGACTCTGAGTTCTGCCCTACTTACAGCAACGTGTTTGCCAAGGTTACCAGTGTTCCTTAGAATTCATTTTTCAAGTATACGGTTAATGGAAAATTTCAGCCTAGCTATATATTAAAATACAATATGTCCAATTCAGCAAGCGCTTTCCTCTGCTTTGCCTTCCCTTTCCACTTCACCACTCTCCCTGAAGATTACCACAGACCTTAGCACTGTGATACTTCTCTGCCTTTAAGATAATACATCATTTGGACATACCCTTCGTGGTATGTTCTCTTGTCCTTCTCAGTACCTTCATGGACCACTCATCATCATGTGAAGTTGACTGATTTTTCTATCCCATCAGCATCCATTCTTTCAACCTATCTTTGTCCTTTGCCCAAATTAGATTGCAGAGTCAACAAATTTAACTACTCCATGTTTAGTATTTACCTGAAATTCTTTTATTCTTCCAGCTCTTCCCCCAGTTTGCATTCAAGTTTTGCTTGAGAAAAATCCCAATATGTAAAACCCATCATGTCAACCTGTACTCAAAACCCTTTAACAGCTTCTCCTGTGAAGATTCTTTTCTATGTTCAAAATTACTGTTTGCCCCTTACTTCCAGTCTGGGCTCATCTCCCTTACATGTTGCTCTACCAACTCTGATCTCATTGCTTCTCCTTCAAAAAGTCAAGCCTCTTCCTGCTTCTGGATTCTTGCACTTAGGGCTTCCTTTAGCTGGAATGTTCATCTTCCAGGCAGCTACTCTCCCTTTTTCACTTGGTTTAGTCTTTGACTTCATTCTGCTCAACTCTCTCCATCCTTGGCTCTCCTATATAACAGATACCTATCGAGGGCTCAGTGATATATTTTCTAATAACACTTATCACCACTTAAAATAATAATACAAGACATATATGTTAACACATAACCTGTGCCTATTTTCCAGTAGATCTAAGTTTTATGATGACACATGACTTTTTTCATCTGCTTCTATATCTCAAACCCAGATTAATGATAACATTCAAGAAATATTTATGAAATAAATAAACAAATAATACAAGTATATTTAGAACTGTAATTTACAGGTTACTTAGTTCACTGGGTCTTAAGACTATCTAGACTTTACATTGATGTATATGGAAACTTTAATGTCCTATTGTCTCTACTAACTACTGTAAATCTCAACTGTTCTCTTTGATTCTCTGAGCCTCTTATTAATGCACACACACACACACACACACACACACACACAACAAGAACAGCAACCCATAATTACCTCTTCACAGTAGACCACCTTGGTAACTATTTTCAAAAAAAAAATGGTATTTACAGAAAAGAAATCTAGTATATCCTATTATGAAACCTTCATCCATACTTGTCTGATTTCTCATGTTACAAAACATTTGATTTGTTTTTATTTCCTCTCCTCTAAGCCAGCTCTTCATTTTTGCTAGACTCTATTTCCTTCTTCCTTCTAAGGACCTTTCTCCTTGACTACCTTCAAATACGTTCATGTCTGTTTCACTTTAAACCAACACGAAAATACTTTTTTTCAACAGTATTGTCCTACAATCAATTTAATCGAAGAAGTCTGGAATAGATCTGGAGGTTAAGGTTATTTTCCTTGGGTGATTCTGATGTGTGACCAAGTTTGGGAACCAATGCAGACGAGGGTACTTGCTGCTTATGTACTTTGTACCAGTTGAGTTCTATTACAGGGACTGCACAAGTGTACATAAACACAGGTGATGAGGCTTTCTAAAACAAAGTCGCCGGCCACTCACAACTGAGGCAGCATGTGGCAGAGCACCTGGTAATCACAGGCTCGTGGTGATGAATGCGTCTAAGTAGGAAATCATTTGGGGAAATGACTCAATGTGCAGCCTTTCTGCTCCTGGCTTGGGAGTGTGACTTACTTCTGAAGACGTTGCACAGATGCTCAGCGAAGGCACAGGGCTGAGTCTCTCCAATCAAGGGTTCAGCCAGCACTGCCGCTGATGAATCAGGGCCACAGACGCTCTCATCCTGCAACAAGGTCAAGAATCCAGCTCTCCACCCGAAATAGCTGAGTTTTAATCTCGGCCCTGCCGCTTTCTTGGCTTGTGAACTGGACCAGTACTCTATGTTTCTGAAGACTCAGTCCCTAGTTTTAATTCTGGAGGAAAGATAAATGTATAATGAAGTTTTAAGTCACAACCGTTTCAAAGCTGAAGTTAGAAGGTCATAGGAAATTATGCAAATAGAGCATCGAGCATTGCTTGGCCCAAAGTAAGCATGAATATACACCAGTTAGTATGAACTACTCAGGTAAAATTTGAAATTACGCCAAAAGATTGTAATGCTTCTATCTGCACTTTAAATCTAATTTGTAATTTGGGGGAAATCAGAACTAAAGTTGAAGAATATCTTGAATGTAATAATGTTACTAAGAACTGTGCCTCTGTCTTCTAGCTGATTCTAAATCCAGATAAGCCGAAATGAAGATTTATTATCACACAAGGTAACAGCAGTTAGCGAAAAGGCCAGGGCATGGTAGGATGCAAGGCTTCCACCAACGGATTAAGTGGAAAATCATAGAATTAATTAGTGTCCATTATCAAGTTCTTAAAAAATAGAAGATAAATAGAATCTTAGACGCTATAAAGTGGGAGTATAAGAAGCAAAAGGCAAGCTCTTTAGACACGAAGAGAGTTCTTTATATTAACAAGTACCTTTTGATTATTTTAAGTTTTATTTCATTGGCATAGTTTAAACTGGTTGCTTGAGGTTTGCATTCTCTAAGAGGGTCATCTGTTTTACTTTTGTTCTCAATAATGCGTTAGTGATTTGGAGCCAAAGCAATAGTGGTTCTTGGTACCTTGGAGCCTCAAGCTGAAATCTGACTTGGATGGCCTTAATTTCTGGTGCTTTGTGAACTGGTTGTTAAAGCAACCAGTGAATTATTAATTGCAGTGTTTTTGTAGCAGGTTATAATTTAAATGAATAAGTTCATCTCTTAGTGTCTGTTACTGAGGAAATCTGCACGCCACCCTCTGTAAGCACAAGCACAAATCTCTAGAGAGGCTGGATGTACTAAAACCCACAGGGAGAAATATAATTGAAAGCCACCTTTCCTGTGATGGCAACCCCATGGAAGGCTGAAGTTCAAATTGCAATAGGCTTAAAATACCAACAGTTAGTAAAACCACTGGGACTGGGGCCCGGAGAGAAACTTTGAGAACATATTTCTTAGTTGAGAGTTATTAGTATTAACATTTTTTATGTCAGGATAACTTTCTATCCCCTTGAAGAGCAGGGCCTTGTTTAGCAGGATAAACTTGTCCCTCAATGGGGTTTATAACTAGCCTAGAAAAGAGTAGCATGTTTTCCAGCTGCTCCTATGCAGATTTGTATCATAAACAATTAGTTTCACAACACAGTTCCCGCAATGGCTGTACTAATCACTAAGAACACTGAGTTCAGGGACCTGGGTGTTTTTCTGTATAATTTTTAGAAAAGGACTGAGCATTGGAATATAGAAGTTTTAAATTTTGATGCAATACATATGTACATACTTTATAAAATGCAGTTGAACTGTGGCTTATGTTTCTGAGTTCACATTTCTGATTTTTTTTCTGTACTTTTAAAAGTTTTGCTTACTTCTAAGTGTTATTTTGTGACAAATTGGAGACCCCACATCCAAACATCTTCTTCCCCAGGGCGTCATACAATCTAAAATATGCACGCACAAAAACACGTCTATCTGGGACTCTGTGAATTGGCTGGTAGAGCATCTCTCCAGCAAAGAGGAGAGCCCTGGTGTGTGCAGTGTTTGTTCACGGTTCCAATGTGTCTAACCTGCTGCCCCTGAGACTGGATGCAGTGTAGGGCAGTGTGAATGCAGCTCACGACAAGTTTGGAAACAGGCTTAAAATAACACAGGATGCATTTATGTGTATGATTGGCTTCTGTAACTCAGTTGTGAGGTTCTCAAATGCAAAGGCTTGAACCTGTGACAAGCCTTTGCATACAGGTTCAAAAGGATAAACATGAAAGACTATGGCTGGCTTTAACCTAACATTTATAATCAGCTCTCAGCAAGTTCATGTGCAGAAAGCCCTTTTCTGTGCCAATGAGTTCAAATGTGTCCCTTACAGTGTTAGCTATCAGATTAAGCATCTCAAGTTGAAGTCCTTGACTCATTTGGAATTGAGTTTGTGTGGTGAGAGATAAGGATCAAGCATAATTCTTTTACCGGCAGCTTTCCAGTTTTACCAGCACTGTTTGTTGAAGATGTTTTTTTCTCAATGTGTTGTTGGTCTCTTTTTCAAAAATCCGATGGCTCTATAAAAGTGTGGGTTTATTTGTGGGTTCTCAGTTCTATTTCATTGACCAATAGGTCTGTTTAGATGGCAGTACCATGCCATTTTTCTTGATGTAACTATATACAAAAATTTGAAATTTGGGGTGGGTGGTGTTGCCTCTAACAATTTTTATTTTATTGTTCAGGATCATTTTGGCTATCCTGGCTTGTTTATATTTCCAATGAAATTTAAAAGTTTTTTACCAATTTATGTAAATAAATTGCAATGAAATTTTGATCAGCACTGCATTAAATCTGTAGATTTTTTTGGTAGAATGGTCCTTTTCACAACTTTAATCCCACCAATCCAAGCACATGGGAAGTCTGTTTATGTTTTGGTATCTTCTCCAATTTCTTTTTCAGGGGTCTTAAATTTTTCATTATGTAAATCTTTCACCTCCTTGGTTAGATTTATTCCAGGTTTCTTCTGAGGCGCTTGTGAGTGATTTTGTTTCCTTGATGTCTTTCTCAGTGTGTTCATCATTTGTATAAAGAAACTTACTGGGTCTTTTTAATGTGCTAATTTTGTATTCCACTGTTTGCTGAATCTGTTTATCTGTTGCAGGAGCTTTCAGGTAGAGCCCTTAGGGTCTTTTATGTAAAGAATCATATCATCCACAAATAAAGATACTTCCAATACTTACTTTACTGTTTTTTATCCTTTCTTATCTCTTTTTCTTGTCTCATCAGGTCTGGTAAAGCATACCATTCTCCAGGCTATTCTGGAAGCTGCTGGACGCCCCTGCAAGATCTACGACTGGCAGGGAAACAAACCTCACGAGACAAGAAGGAAAACGCAGTTCAACACGGCTCAGCTGATGCTGGGTCAAAACTTCTGGCATCTGACCCCAGGCTGCTTTAATTTAGACATATTTAGATGCAGTACAATTTAGGAGGAAAGTTTCCTGGTAGCAATCATTCCTATCCCATATGCACAATAAAGCTTAAGGTATGACTATACCAAAATATTTTTGCAAAGTATATGTGACCATGAAGATGGGTTCTGTAGCTCAAGGGCTCTTCACACAGTATGATCTGGTGTGTTCTCTGACTAAGAAATCACGGAAGGTGAGCAGGCTTTAAAGGACACGTGACACCTCCGGGAGAGAGAATCTGGGCTTATCATTCTCCAGGATCTGGGTGAAATCTGACTCTACAGATAGCAAAGGTCAACAGATCATTAACAACAGCCACTCCCAGCCTTCTGGGTGGAGAGCAGACACTCAATTTCCTCCCCTGAAGGGGACAGCCGCAGCTATTTAACAGCCCTGCTTTCTCCAATGCTTATCTGTAAGCATTCTGTGCCTTCTAGGCTAAAGCAAAAGGATCACTACAGAAAGGTTTGCTTGGGCTACAGAGCAAGTTCGAGACACTGGGCAATTTAGTGAGACCCCTGCTCAAAATAAGTAAAAACAAACAAAAAAGGTGTAAAAGAATTGAGTAGGGCTGGGAAGATGGCTCAGTAGGTAATGTGCTTGCTGCTCAAACATAAGACCTGACTATGAATTATGTCCCCAGTGCCCACATAAAGAACTCAGCATGACAGGCAGCACATGCCTATAATCCCAGTGCTGGGAAGGAGAGACAAAATGATGCCAAGGTTTTGATAACTAGGCCATATGACTAATCATTACACAGGGTCATTGGGAGAACCTGTAGCAAACGTTAGAATAGAAAGCAATAGAGGAAGACACTGCTGTCAACCTCTGAGCTTCTCATGTAAACACACACAGCAAACACATTTTCAAAGGAGGCTGAGAATAAAGCTTACATGTGGAAGGCGCTGGCTTTAAGTCATCAATACCCTACACACAACCGTCGTAATTTCAAAATAATAGACTAAAATGTAACAATACAATAAAACAGCTCTTACCAGCCAGTGCAATTGACTACGTCCTTTCCATATTCTGATTCTTCATCCAACAACACTTAATGGCCAGCACTATATGAACTGAAAACACACACACATGCACACATGTGCACGCCTGTGCACACACATACACGCTTAAATTCTAGGGCACCAATGCATATGGTAGCATCACCTGGCTATCATATTGTTTGGTGTGATTCGCACCTCATAGAAGTCTTCCTTCCATACTAAGAATATATAATACATTTAAGCTCAACAACAAATCAAATGTGAATAGATAATTAAATACATTACTTTTTCAAAAATGATACAAAAATTGCCAGAAATATATTCTAATATCTAACATTACAAAGAATTGGAGAAATACAAACCAAAGCTGCAAGTTACTTACCAACTCTCTCTCGTTAGAAACACTAAAATATGTGAATCTAGGGGTGTAGGCAACCTAGAACCCTGTGTACAAGCATGAAATAAGATAATGGCTATGGAAACAAGAGTGAAGAATCTCCAAACCATTAAAACTAGAACTGCTATATGGTCCTGAAAAAACATTTCTGCACATATGTTTTTAAAAACTAAAAGCAGAATCACAAAGAAATATTAGCACAGTGCATTGATAGCATTATGATTCACAATGGCCACCAAATCGAAGAAACACAATACCCACTAAGAAATAAGCAAATAAACAAAGCACTGTGCTATGTACAGATAGTGAAAAAAGTCTTCCAGAAAGGGTACACATGGTACTTTCCTGACACATGGTACACACGAATGGCCCTTGATGGTAATGTGCAAAGTGAAACAAGCCAATGAGAAAAGGAAGTTGGCGGGATCCCACTTGTTTATAAAAGAAACCTGAAGTTGTCCACTTGGGGGAAATAAAGAGTAAAATGGCAGTTATAAGTGTCTATTAAAAGAAGAACTTTTGTTTAATGGATACAGAACTTCAGATTTGCAAGATAAAAGCTTCCTGGCAATTTCAATTTCACAGTAAATATACTTAATACCAAAAATGAAAACTTAAAAGAGATAATGTGGTAAGTTTTGTTATGACTTTTTAACCACAATTAATTAATCCACAAAATACGCATGAAAAATCACAGAGGTAAGTAGGGATGGTCTCCAGACAGGCCATGGGCAGCAGACCAGACAGAGGCAATTTGAGCCTGAAACAGTTAAGAAGGTCTTGAGTGTCCCTAAATGATTTGCTGTTGTTGTGTGGGGAAGAAATTTCTCCAGTTTTCTAGTTTCGCCTCTGGCAAGCCCCAAGCCTTGTTTGGCTGCTTTGGGGAGAATCCAGTGCTCCTTTGTGGGGCTTCACATATTTACAGTGCTCTCATCCATCTGGTAAGTGTTCCCTGCGGCTGTACTACAGCCACTATGCCAGCCCTGGAGACACATTGAAACAACAAGGTCCAGACATTACAAAGAGATGTTAGGGATTAGAGAGTCCCTGAGAACTTTGTGAAATATATCTCTAGCTAAGGCATAAGACTGGTCACCTGTGGTGATGCACAGATTAATAGAAATTGCTTAATTTAAGATATAAGAGTTATCCAGAAATGTGCAAAAAGTATTGCAATAAACAAACAAACAAACAAAGATTGGTAACCTAAACAGCTGAGGGACAAAGCAAAGATACCACACCAATATTAAAGCAATGCACACCTTGAAATTCCCAGCTGCCCTCTCATCCCTCCAAATCTAGGTCTGAATGAATAAGAGTTGCTATGTCTGTAAACTTCTCTGCATGCATAAGAAGAAATTCCCCACGGGAACAGGACTTGTGCGAGCTGTTTCAGAGTTGCACTGCTTCGTTGCAGAATACTGTGACGTTTACAACCCAGGCCACTGGGCGCCCTGAAGTCCTCGCTGTGGAAGTGAGTCCTGTCTCCCTCCTGGTGCTGCTTTTCATCTTCTCACGGCAGGGACACCAACATTAACCTCGCAAGTTGTTTTCTATCAAGCACTTTAATGCTTATCAGAGTAGACAAAAATCTCTGACTATAGATTCTGGGAAGCGTGTTTATCAGAAAACACTGTTTGAAAACCATTATACAGTCAATTATGCCCCAAGTCATCAGCATATCGCTAATAAGAATTCTGCCTCATACTTGCTTCTTGTAGAACTTTCATTTTTCTTTGCTTTTGCCTTTTACTTTTGAGGATTTCACATAAATTCACATATGATGTATTTATATCACTTCAACCCCTTTCTCTCCTCCATCTAACTCCTTCCATGGCCCCTACTCTCTTTCAAGCTCATGATTCCTATAACTATATTGTGTTAAGGTGCACATACAAGAGCTAGGAAGTACCTTATTTAGGGTTTCTACTGGTGTGATGAAACACCATGACCAAAATGCAAGTTGGAGAGGAAGGGGTTTATTAGGCTTTTACATCTATAGCGGCATTCATCATTGAAGGAAGTCAGGACAGGACTTTATTCTTTATAGAATAAAGAAAGGGAAACAGCCCAGAGGCAAGAGGTACTTAAAAAGAAACAGGATAATTTAAGTTAGGAAAGCTGGCTAGAAACAACCCAGGCTAAGGCTGGGCGTTCATAAGTAAGAATAAGTCTCCATTTATTTATTTGAGAGATGGGTGGTGAGCCCCCAAAAGAGTAAAAAAAGAAAGAAAATAACTACATAATGGTTCAAATTTGAAACTCTTTTCTTGTGTATTGGGAAGAGTTCATTCTAGGCAAGAAGAACCCATCATTTTGAATGTTAGCAGTGTCAGCCTGTTCTGGCTGTTCATGAGCCCAAATATTGTTTTCAACTAAAAAAAAAAAATCAGTCCTATTGAAAGTACTGATTCTGAGCAAACTGAGATTTGAGCTCGAATCACTAAGTGTTCCTCAGAAGAGCTGGGAAACATCACAGACTTCCAGTTCTCTCAGGTGAGCAAGGCAGATAACACTACCTGCCCTGTGCCTGCCTCTCAAGGACACCGAGTCTATTGACTAACAATGACAATGAATTGCTTCTGAGGTTCTGGGATAAGACTTCTATATAGACTTAGGAAACATTAATAAAAAGATCAAACACACTAGTATTTAAAATATGTCTCACCAACTTTGCCAAGGTCAGGGAGAACAGAGAGATAATCTCCTGAAATAGGAACCAAACATGATTCACATCCTCAGCCTCCTTCTTCATATGTACAGCTCTTAGGGGTTCTTTAAAAACAGAAAGAGAAATGTAGCATTGAGAACCTTAGAGGAACCAAAGGGGAAAAATTAAAAACATAAAACTAAATTATCAGAATGGAATCTCCCTTTTCCTAGACTATATATTAGAGGAAAAAAATCAATTCAGATATTTGCAAAAATACTGAGGGACATCTTCAAAGATTATAATATACAATCAATCTATGCGTAACTATGTTTGTTTCTAAAATCTAAATAAATTTTCCCATTATGTCAGAAAGAGTAAATGGTATAGAGGAATCCTTCAGTGGCAAAGGACTTGTCAAAATACCCTGGTTTTCTATTGCGTTTGTTGATGTTTACTGTTGTGAAAAACCCCTAAGCATCATACCAGTGACCCCTTGAACATGGGAAATATGGGTATATTTAAATGATATGAAGAAAGAAAGGCAGATAGATAGATAGATAGATGACAGTTGGAGAGATGTATGCAATGCACATATATGTCAGAGTCTACTGAGACCTTTCAAAATTATAGTTCTAATTGGTCTACCTAATAATCTTGAAAGTAGAGGTTTTCATTTCCATTGTATATTAGAAAGAGAGAATTTAAAAAAAATTGCAGTGGCTAGCTACCTCAAGGTCACATAAGTTGCAAAGCTAGGAGCTCCCTTGGGATTTCAGACTAAGCCTCTAAGTCAGCTGTGTCCCCTACTCATGGCAGGGAATGAGAATGAAGAAGATAGATTGTTCTGTTCAGACCTCCCAAACATATGTTCACCTACAACAATATTTTCAGGTTTTAAATAGTGCTGCTCTAAGTCAAGATTGTTTGTAAAATTATTGAAGTCCCTTATTTTCACCTTTGGAAAATTTCAGAAGAAACTTTTAAATAATTGTATTTTGTTAACTGAGTAACCTTATGCAAACCCTTACAGAGGTTTACATGAAATTCTGATGTCTTAAAATTAGAAATTACTTTGACCACCAACATGTCTAATTTTCTCATTTTGTAAATGCAGTTGATGAAGTTAGACCGCACCAGATGATTTGTTGTGGACTGAATGTTAAATGTCTGCCATAGGCTCATGTGTTTGGACACTTGGTCCCCAGTTGGTGATCGTTTGGGAGGGCTGTGGAACCTTCAGAAGGTGGAGCCTTGCTAAAGGTGGGGCACTGGTTTTGGCCCTTGAGGGACTAATACTTCCTTTCACCTTTTGCTTTCTGACTGCAGATACACTGTGACCAGCTGACCTCTCACTCCTGTTCCTGCTGTGGCTCCTTCCTAAATGCCAAATGAAATGTGTCCGCTTGAACGTTAAACCAGAATAAACCTTCCTTAAGTTGCTTTTTGTCTATTTTGTTATAGCAACAAGAAAGGCAAGACATACCCAGTTTTTCTTAAAAGCAGTTTCAATCATTTTCTCAGTTTCTATTGTGTGTGTGTGTGTGTGTGTGTGTGTGTGTGTTGACAGAAAAAAGAAATAGATAACTCTGGGAAATTGTAAAATAATACCATTAAGATCTGCTAAAACTAGTACTAACAAATATCTGGAGTAGACTGGTCTCCTGTCTCCTGGAGTACAATTATCAATATTTATATCTACCTATGCATGGAAAGAATGGGAGAGGACCATGAAAGAAATGTAACTTTAAGAAGTCCCTGAACATCAGAGTCTATGTCATATTCACAAAATGTTGCCTCTTTGGAACAAAAAAGATCCCTCTTCTTCAATATCTACTGGAAATTTTTCAAATATAAATTTCAAATAGAAGTTTTTCAAAAATATAAAGTATATGTACACAACAGGAAAGACATACCCCAGAGTTTATATAAAGCACTGTGTATGCAACCACATGCAGAGGCCAGAGAAGTGCATTTTTTTTCTGTTTAAAAAGTGATCTATGATGCTTGAAATCATCTTGGTCAGAAGCCACTACTCCTAATAGTAACACTTAATGTTCTGATCTGAAAATTTGCATCCTCATTGAAGTCCCATTGAGTCACTGGGGGTGGGTTTTGATATTTCAGAAGCTCAAGCCAGGTCCAGTATCTCTCTTTCTTGCTACTACATGTAGATCCAGATGTAGAACTCTCAGTTACCTCTCCAGGACATGCCACCATACTTCTTGCTATGCCAGACTAAACCTCTGAACTGTAAGCCAGCCCCAAATAAATATTTTCCTTTATGGGAGTTGCTGTGGTCATAGTGTCTCTTCACAGCAATAGAAACCCTATGCCAAGCATGCAATGTGTAGGAGGGAAAAAAGATTGGTAAGTCACATTTCAAGAAATTATGCCAGATACTATTGAGAATTTAAAAAAATGAGAATTAGTTATAGAAACTAATTGGAAGTCATGCATAGACAGACCTCATACACATTATATAAAATTTCTCAAAGTACAATAATAAAAAAAAAATGTCCTGATCTTAGAGAGGGTCTGAACAGGCATGTCACCAAAGAGAAAGTCAAGTGGTACACATAAAGAGATGTATGTCTATTGGATGTTTGGAAAGGTAGATTTAAAACATAGCACATTGCTATACATATCCAAAAATATCTAAAATACTAAAGGACTGATGATCTGATGGCGACATGAAGTAATTAGGAACTCCATATGCTGCCATTGGGAATATAACATGACACTATTGCAACCACACTTGAAAGATTAAGAAAAAGTTGAGTGTGAAAATTCTGTGACCCAGATATTTTACTACTGCACTTGTACAGTGGGTATAAAAAGAAATAATACACATGCAAAATCTTGGTTGTAAAAGTTTGTAGCAGCTTTAATTGTACAGGTAAATGTGCAAGTGAATCATGCCATGTCCACTCTTCAGCAGCCCAGGGGAAAGGAATTGTTGTTAGAAGAGAATGGTTGGTGCAACATGGATGAATCTAAATCATTATCCTAATGAAAGAAGCCAGATATAAAGGAGTACAAACTATGCAATTCGCTTTATAGGAACTCTAGAAAGTGAAAAAGAAATTCATACTGGCAAGTAATAGCTCCATGGTTGATGCAGATGGCTGGAGGCATTTATCTTAATTCTGATGATGGTTAACAAGTGTATAGCAAAGCTTACCATATCATACAATTTAAATATATGAGGCTTATTACATGCAAATTATACCTTTAAAGTCATTAAAACTAAATGCAGACGGTATGCAGTGTGCAGCTGTGCTATTGATAGCTGTGTTAAGATGGAGCAGTAGATGGGCTCTATTCTCTCTAAGGTACTATGCTGGCTAGTTCTATGTTAACTTGACACACAAACTAGAGTTACTGGAAAAGAGGGAACCTCAGTTCAGAAAGTATCCAGCTGGAGGGCATTTTCTTAATTAGTGATGGATGTGGAAGGACCCAGCTCATTGGAAGTAGTGATAGCTATCCCTGGACTGGTGGTCCTGGGTTCTATAAAACGCAGTCTGAGCAAGCCATGGGGAGCAAGCCAGTAAGCAGTAATCCTCCATGGCCTCTGTGCCAGCTCCAGCCTCCAGTTTCTTGCCTTGTTTGAGTTCCTGTCCTAACTTCCTTTGGTGATGAGCAGTACTGTGGAAGTGTAAGCCAAACAAACCCTTTCTTTCCAAGTTGCTTTTTGGTCATGGTATCTCGCAGCAGCAATAGAAATCCTAAGACAGGAGCAGATCATCTCCCTTCCAAATGACCAAGTTCTCCAGGTAACCTCATGAAACAGAAGGGGTTAATTTTCAGAATTCACCGGATTTACTGCTAGATGCTGTTGGAATAGACTTATATATCAGTCAATTTAGAGAATGAATGAACCTACACTGTAGTAAAATGAGAAGTTTTGGTCTTCTTGTTCCAGGTCATGTCACTTATCCCCTGAAAAGTGTGGATCAGCACTTAGTAGTGAGAAGACAACAGGTGTCTGAATTATGTCTGGCATCAAATCTCAATCGATTGCTTGCCATCTCCACTACTTTAGACAAACTCGTTAAACTCCATGTCTTACACCATAAAGTAGGGATAATAACATTTGCATGGTCAGATTTCGATGACTGGTCAAGACAGAAAACATTTCCTGTAAAATCTACCCCAATCCTTGTACTCCAGAGAAGTCTAGTTTGTTTTATGTTTTTCCCTTCATAACGATGCTTACTTGCATGCACTTTGTCTAATAGAGCACAGCACACATCACCAATTTTATACATCAGCTAAAGTAGGGAATAATTGCTTGTTACCAAATTAGTGTTCACTTTACCAAGAAAACCAGTTCCCCGCTTTTTCAAGATACCTGAAAGCCTTCGTGCATGTGAAACGCACTTGAAAACGAGTTTTATTTACACGTGAAATTATGGTGGCTGCTCATTCTCTAGCTTCTAACAATCTCTCAATTTCTCAACAAAAATAATTTTGAAAAATAAACTTGATCCCATATATTGAAAGAAACTAATAATTTTGCATTCAAAGTGTCCTTGAAAATTAGCTCCTCAGGGACACTCATTTGTCAAAGATAAAATTCTGCCCAATGGGAACAAATATAGCTTTCTCCATCACTGAATCACAAAAATAGGAAAAAATATACAGAGACAAAGGCACAGACTCAACTACAATAACAATAAAACAGTGGCATGATTCCCTGGCATTCTGCACTTAGCTTGTTTTTGTTTTAATTCTAAAGTAGAAAACAATGAAGCTGAAAATACATCCAGACGTACAGTCATTGCTCACCCACCACACTTAAGCAGCAAAGGATGGAATGGTGTTCCTGGCTGTGGACGAAGGTCCCTGCAGTAAAAGGTTCTAGGTTCATATATATATATATATATATATATATATATATATATATATATGTGTGTGTGTGTGTGTGTGTGTGTGTGTGTGTGTCAGTTTCTGAATTTAGCCCACATCTCTTGATGGTAAGTCCTGAGATCTGAGAATTTTTATCAAATATTCTGTGTTATTCTTCACACTGGAAATTAAGAAAATTGGTGTACTTGGAGGTGAGTAGATGATGGATAGTAAAGAAGAAGAAATATCTTAAGCCATGTTCCTATGTCCAGGCAAAAGAATACTGAAGATGTAGACACATGAAGGACCCTATTATTATGACCTGGAAAGAATGCCTACTGAGACCATTTAAAACGAGGCTAAAAACTGTCCATCTGGAAGCACTCCATTAGTACAATCTACTCAAGTCTGCATTTTATTACTTGTATGTATGTTTTCATGGCTGACTGTTTGGTATTGAAGAACCAATGGTGTATTCCTCTCTGAAGAAGACTATTTCTCCTGCTCTTACCTGATTGAAAATTAATGAAAACAGAGGTCTTGAATTTGAAAGAGAGCATGAAAGGATATATAGGAGGACCTGAAGGGACAAAGGGGAAGGGAGAAATAATATAATTATATTATAATCTCAAAAATAAAAGAAAAAACTTTATAAGTTGAAGCCACTTTTGTTTTTGTTTTCCTTTTATTGGATGTAGACTTTTGTTCTCACGTATTAGATTCTGATTATGGTATCCCCCATCCCCTCCATCGGCTCCTCCCAGATTCTCCCTACTTCTCCCATTCAGATCTACCCATTTTCTATCTATCATGAGAAATAAACGGGCTTCTAAGAGATGCTTATAATAGAATATCAAAAACTAACAGATCAGAATAGGACAAAATGAACAAACAAAAAGATAAGATCCTAAGAACAGATACAGATGCAGAGAAACACTAGTTTGCATACTCAGGAATCCCATAAAAACACAAAACTGAAAGTCATAAAATATATGCAAAGGATCTACAGGGTTAAAAAAAAGGGAAGATATATAAATAAAATAAGAATTTCAAAATTTTAAATCCCTGATACAACATTAAGAGACAAGGGATAAAGATACCACTGAATTTGTTTTCCGCTGTTCGTCTACTGCTGGGCATGCAACATATACACTTAAGAGTAGTTAGTTCCTCTGGTGAGATTCCCTTCAAGAAAACTAACTTTTTATTTGAAAGTGACTTCAGTTTGAGAAAACTTCTGGATTAGGGATGGGGGAAATATATCCACTTTTCCTTTCGGCTCTAGGTCTCCATCTGGTGCAGATTCGCGTAGGCATAGCACACTGCCCCAGTCTGTCAGTAAATATGTGTGACAATCCTATTGATTTAAAGGGTCTTGTTTTCTTGGTGTCTTCCCCTCTGGTTCTTAAGCTTTTTCTGCCTCCTCTTCCACAGGGGTTTCCTATTGTCTGAGGGTAGAGATTTGATGGAGGCATTACATTTAGGGCTGAATGTTCCAAGGTGTCTCACTCTCTGCATAATGTCTTGATGTGAGTTTTTGTACTTGTTCTCTTCTGCAGTATGAAGAAGCTGTTGTAGAATATTACTTTAAGATGTGTGGCATTTGTTTGTGCTTTGCAACATTTGTTCAATGATGCAAAGATGTATTGTATTCTTTTAGGTTGCATTTGTTTAACTCTGTGAAGCTGTGATACTTTGCCTGTCTAAAACACCCGATTGATCTAATAAAGAGTTGAACAGCCAGTATCAAGAATGAGAAATGACAGGCAGGGCTGGCAGATTAAGAGAATACAAAGGAGGAAAAGAGAGGATAAAAGAGTGAGGAAAGAAGGCGCCAGCCACCCAACCACACAGAACAAGAGTGAAAGCAAGATTACAAAAGTAAAAAAAGAAAAAAGCCCAGAGACAAAAGGTAGATGAGATAAACTAAGGGTGTTCTCTCAGGTGTTTTCAACTGGTTTTAGCCAGCTGGCTGACTCCCTCCTACAGAAATTGGGTGCTTTTTGCCCTTTTCCTAAGAGTCTTCCTGAGGCTAAAGTGAAGTTTTGGATTAAATCATGGCAGCAGAAATCTCAAAACAGCCTAGTATAGATGCTGTTGTGTGATTCTTAGTGTTAACTCTGATAAAGTTTTTTTTTTAATAAAAAGGAGCAATCTGAGTATAAAATAAAATATGTGAGGAGAAAAAGAACATTAGAAAGTGGAATAGGCCTAAGTTCTTTGTTCAAGGGGATAACTAGATTAAGATGGGGAATAAAGGGAGTTGTGACCTCAGAGAAAGATTCCTGCTAAATTTCCAACTTCTAGAAAGAAATTAAATAAAAGCTAAAAGTCAAGTGTGGTCATACATGTCTTTTACCTCAGCACTTGGGAGGCAGAGGCTGACAGATCTCTGAGTTTGAGGCCAGCCTGATCTAGAGAGCAAGTTCAAGGACAGCCAAGCTTAGGTAGTAAATGCAATAATCAAAAACAGGGAGTTGGTGAAGATGTAATTGAACAAGGGGGCCATGTTCCAGCCCCAGCAAGCAGCAGAACTTGTTAGGTTTGGTCACATCTTTCTGGCATTTGATTTAAGGATAGAAGAAACTGGTTATGGAATTTGCCTTCACACTGAGAGAAAGTTACTGAGGCCAGGCATGTGTTCGGGGTGTTTCTGAATGGAGGCCTATAGAGACCAACCCTGTGATACAATGAAGTTGAAGCCTGGATTGCCTTGGGACACCCAAAATGTTAGAGATGGATGCCAGATCTCTGAGAAGGCTGCTAACAGAATGGAAACAACTCAGGAGAAAGAAGTGTGATGCAGTAAACAAAGCTGAACAGAGTTGGAGATCTGAAGAGTGTTTTGACATCATACATGGAGTTGTAGAGTTTGGAATTCTCCCAGCTTGCTTTGATCCAGTATTTCCTCACGATGTTCCCTTCCTTGCATTTTAGAATGGTAATGTATATCCTGTGCCATTAAATGTTGGAAGTATGTGGTTTGCTTTTTGAGTTTGATTTTTACAGATGATTACAGTTAAGAGATTGCATGAATCTCTGAAGAAATTTTGAACTTCACTTTAAAACATTGCAACTGTGAGAGACTATGGAGACTTTGCAAGTTGGACTAAATGCATTTTGCTTTATGATATTGCCACAAGTTTATGGGAGCCAGGGAGTGGAATGTGGTAGTTTGAATGTAATTGGTCCTCATAATGTCATAGGGAGTGGCACTATTAGAAGATGTAGCTTCGTTGGAGTAGGTATGGCCTTGTAGGAGGAAGTGTCACTGTGGGGGTGGGCTTTGAGGTTTCCTATGCCCAGGATGCCACTCAGTGTCTTGAAGTTGACTTCCTGGTGCCTGTAAGACATAGGGCTCTCAGCCACGTGTTCAACACTGCATCAGGCTGCATGCCACCATGCTCCCTGCCATGATGATAATGGACTGAACCTCTGAAACTGTAACTGAGCCCCCTCAATTAAACATTTTCATTAAAAGATTTGTCATGGTCATGGTGTCTCTTCACAGCAACAGAGACACTAAGATAACCACCTTTTTGTGTGTATGTATTTTAAGAAGCTTTATGGTATTTGGTTTCCATATTACCCTCAAATTATCCTTAATCTTAGCTGTCTTTTCCTATGTGTCTCCTCCCCTTCCCCACTTGATCCTTCTGGGTTTTAAGATGATCCAGAGTTTTTTGAACAGCTTTGAAGAATCTGTTGCTAGATAATGCCGCTACACAAGATTTAGTGTTTACTATCCTTCTGCAGAAGTAAATCATTCATAGGAAGAGTGGAAATGTTAGATATGTGGGCAACTTTGTAGAGTAATTCCAAAGGATCTTTGTGTCCAGACCTTCTGAATGGGATGACTAAGATGAGGATGGAAAAGAAACACTGCAAACTAACAGATAGACAAGCAATAGTCCTTCTGGATACACGAATATCAGAAAAGACTATAGCGACAAGGTAGCCATGTTCCTATGCCCTAGATAACCGTTTTTTCTTATTTATCATGATTGAGCAATTGTTTACATCCATGCATGCTGCTGTAAGAGACCTAAGAAGGACACATAGACACTAGGACTGGAAGATCCTCCCCACTAGACACCCTATTGTTGCCAGCTAAAAAGTTGCTTACTCAAATCTCCAGAATTTAAATAAGCTGTCCTGCTGTTCTCTTTGTCCCCATCACACTGTTTCTGTGTTGGTTGCCCCAGGCAGATACAAGTTGGGGCATCTCCTCATGGATACCAGCCTTCTTCTTAGTTGATGAAGCATGGAGAAATTTTGGAGAGACAGCCCCCCACCTAACAGAGAGTAGTTCTAGGGACTAAATGCAAATTCCCTTATAACTCATTCCTCTTCTTACTTTTGAAAGAGTGAAGATATAAGGCAGGCACCTTTTAACAAAAGACTGTTTCATAGTTGATGTTTCCTCTGTGTGGGCAGTAGTGGTGACTGGTAATTTATTCTAGAATTTCTACTGTTGTGATGGTGGGAGAGGACAAAGCAACCTAAAAATGCCTAATCATGTGAAATGATCAAGGTCTGAAAATGAAGGCCTTGTTTGGGAACCAGATCACAGATTAAAGGTGTCCTAGTGGTGTCTTAGTCACTCACTGTTCTCTATTGCTGTGAAGAGACACCATGGCCAAGGCAACTCTCATTTGTAAAAAGCACATAATCAGGGCCTTGCTTACAGTATCAGAGGTGAGTTCATTATTATCATGGCAGGAATCAGAGCAGCAGGCAGGCATGGTGCTGGAGAAGTAGCCAAGAGCTGCATCCTGATTCACACAGTAGTAGATAGAGAGGAAGAAACTGGGCCTATCATGGACTTTTGAAACCTCAAAGCCCCACTGCTTTGCTTCCTCCAACAAGGCCACACCACCTAATCCTTCTAATCCTTTGACAGAGTTCCATTCCCTGTCGACTAAGTATTTAAATACATGAGCCTATGGAGGATATGCTCACTCCAAACACCTCAGTGGAAAGGATGGAACCCAAAGAGTTCTTTCTTCATCCTGGTTCTTCCTGTATCCTGACTCAACACCACTAACCTAGAAGGTGCTAGGAAAACAGTCATAGAACCTTCATACTCTCTGGCGGAATGCAAATTTCAGTCTTCGATATATCCCAAAGTAGGATGATTAGATCATTTAGTAGTTCTATTTTTAGCTTTTTGAGGGATCTTCAAAATGATTTTAATAGTAGCTACCTTAATTTATATCCCCCCATGCCCAACAGAAAAAAAAAGGTTCCTTTTCCCCACATCCTTGCCAGCATTGTGGCTGTTTATTCTGAATTGCTGTGCCATCTCTCTTTCTCTTGACTTCTTTCTCACATCAGTCTTGAAGACAAAGCACAGTCTAGGAGAAAGCAAGGAATGTTCCTGTGCCATACCCAACCTACCCAGTTAATTCTTAATGCATGATTCCTAATCAGCTGTGTTAAACTGGCACTGTTCCTCAGGTTAGCATTGTGACTAGTCCCTAGGACTCTTGTAGGTGGCACTTCTAGGAACCGTCCTGTTAATGTCCCTTTGGTGAAAATATTGATCTTCGTAGGAACACTACTTGCATGCAATATTTATGGCTTGTGTTTTGATCTCTGTCTTTTGATTTCAAGGCAATCAACCACTATCACACAAACAAGGCTAATACACTGCAGTCCATCCCGGAAAGCATTTTTCTTTTGTGCCTTTGTGAAGTTCTCTAGGTAATTGGTACTCATTTTCTATCCCTTATACATGTACCTGGATATCAAAAACGATAGGAAGGAGCAAAGGAAGCCAACTGAGCACTTCTTTTTACCTCCTCTACATTGAGAAATTTTTAGATGTTTGAAAATTCCTAACTGAGCATACATGGAGATCTTTAGTGCACCGAGGAGAATTCCAGATAAGCATGAAGCTCCCTGGACAGCCATATTGACAAAAGACCACATCCATTTTCATTTCAGTCAATGTAGGAATGGAAGAAGACAGTAACATTTTTTAAAAGCCAATTCTGACAGCTTAAACTCAAGAGGCATGTGAAAACCTAGACTTTATTACAAATGCATAATAAAATGGCACAATTGATTTATGTAAACATTACCTCTCTGGCAGTAACAAATATTCAGATATTAAAAACATTAACCTGAAGAGTCCAATAAATTACCTTTAGAGGACATGTTGTATTCTCTACAGCATCAGTAAAACCATGCCATCCACGATCTAATTTAATAACGTGCATGCAGACTCTGCCCCACATACATTTAAACTAATTTTGGAGGCTAAGAGAAGCTTTTCTTCCAAACAATCAGTCGATAAGATTCCACTCTGAGAATCATCAGCATCCAGAAAGAGCTGCTCATTTTTTTTTTCTTGATTCAAGTCCTAGATATTTATAGAGCAAAGCAAGGGCTCATTGCTTAACTAGAGAGCTGCTCTTAAATCCTGTTTTTCCTTTCTCTTTTAACTCTTTCAAGTGAAAATCAATCACCCATTCGGGATATGTTCACACATACACATGATGTGCTTACATTTATGCTTATTTATCAAACACAAAAATTAAAAGCCAAGATTTTCTGATGTCATTGCATTGGCTAATGACCCAAGATAAAAGCGAGACCACAGAGCTCTGGAAAATGCTGCAACGAAAGTGGCTTGTGGGTGCCTATGAAGTAGAAATGTGTTAAAAGAGAGGGATATGGCAAAGGGGACCACTGCAATGACGACCTGGAACAAGTCTATGGGTGCGTGGTGTGGGATAGCAGAGATAGCATGGGCTTTAGGAGAAAACAGAAAAAGAAACGAAACTGGGAACCTCAAATAGGCTAAACACAGCAAAGACAACAACCGTGTGAGCACAGCGGTCAGAACAGAGAAAAGTAAAACATGAGCAAACGGGAAAGATGAGGACTGAGATGCCCCTGACACAAGAATTCACTCAAAAAGAAATGAAATCTATGTTTTTCAATTCAATCCAAATATGAAGCTTCCTCTAGTGTCTTGTCAGATATCAATGGGACTCGAAAAGAGTTTATCCTTTGTTAAGAAGAGTCTAGAGATGCAGAATTGATCCAACAAAATATTATCAGTACAGCCCTGGGTTAGTTACTTCCCTTATATCTGAGAAAAGCGACTTAAGGATGGGTTAGCTTTGACTCACAAATTGAGAGGACACAGTGACAAAGGCCCAGAGCTCTGGGAGTATGAGGAAACAGGTCACACTGTGTTTGCTTGCAGGAAGCAGAGCCATCAATGCTAGTTCTCACCTGACTTCTTTTTAACCCTGTTTGATTCAGTCTGGGAGTCGCCTATGAGCTGGTGCTGCACACAGAGTGGGCTCTTCCTCCTTGCTTAACCCTCCCTGGAATGCACTTATGGATGTTAATTCCAGGGCTCAGCTGAATTATCTTACTAGAACCACCCTCTTTTATTCAATCTAGGACTTTTATGCGTAATATATTACCCACATTTACAGAGGGTCTTTCTGTCTCACTCAAACCTCTCTGGACAAACCTTCGCAGACATGGCCAAAGGTGAGTCTCTTCCTAGCTGATTACAAGCCCAGTCAAGCTGATGGTGAGGATTAACCCCAGTAACCCTAACTGAACACTGCGCTAGTGGTGAGAGCAGACAAGAGCCTTGGGGTAGAAAACATGAGACAACGGGTCTGGAAGAAGAATTCATGCTCTGCTTGTTGAACGCACTTGAAAAATAAATCTAAGCAGGACTGAGATTTTACAAATCAGTCCCTCCAACAGAAACATCTTACAGAGAAGGGAAACATTTTCTCAGTGAGAAAGATTTTTGTGGACTAAAAATGTAAATCTCAGGAAGATGAGTTGATGCTCTCAGATTGGCTGAAGCAAGCAGGATTCGCCAGCAAGTAGCAGATGACGAAAAATTATTCCCAGCTCTTAGACTGATGCTTTAGTGGTATGTAATTTCTGCGTAAGTGTTTTCATAAAGAGCTCTGTGGTAGGCATGGTACTTCTGATATAGGCACGGCTCTGATATGCAATGACATCTGGTGGCCACATACCTAAATTGAAGATTATATATTTGGGAGAACTGATTACATTGTTTCACAAGTTTAAATAATACTAAAAATTAAAATAAAAATTTAAATAACGGTAAGTATGTGAAAATTCTAAAGACAAATTTCCCATACGTGGTCTCTCAAAAAAGAGTATCCTTAAAGACCCATTTTGAGGGGCCCAGAACAGAAGTAATTTAAAATCTTTTCAGTGTTCAGTAGGATTCTGTATTGGTCAACCCAACCTTCAGAAAATGACGTTGACTGAAGCTGTGAGAACCAGAAAAGAAAATATATACTTGGAATATGTCTTTATCATAATGAGTCACTGGCCTTTTCAGGGAGAAAGGTATGCTTTAGTCAACAAGCTTTTATGCTGTTGGTCTTTCCACAAATGCTGTCGTGTTGACGACAGCCTTGGTTTCACTGTTGGGCAAATGGTAGTAGCTGTACCCAGGTCCAGCCTGTTGAGTCAATGCCCATGTCCTGATCCCAGGATAACATCATTATCTTCTACCATGATAAACCGAAGCCGTGGGTGGCTAATATTCTCTTATGTAAAATAGGAAGGTTTTCACCGTTCATTGTCATGCCCTTGAGTCCAGCCATATCTTCCTGTCTGACTGACTCAACCTCAATCTTCCTGCCACTGTGTCCTGGGGCCCTGTTCACCTGGACAAGCCACTGGCACTTCCCTTTTCCTATAAAATAAACATCTGAAGTTTTTCTCATGAGCAAAACTTTTTGACAAATCTTAAGCTATTCCCTCCAGCCCACCCTTTTCAGTTTCTATCCACATACCACATCACTTATCTGTGATCCAGGCCTGGTCTCTGGGCCTTTCTTTTTTCTTTTTTTTTATTGAGAAAAGGAGAAAAAAAAAAAAAAACAAGTTTCCACCTCCTCCCAGCCTCCCATTTCCCTCCCCCTCCTCCCACCCTACGCCCCCTCCTCCCACCCTTCTCCCCCTCCCCCCACTCCTTTCCCCCTCCCTCTCCAGTCCAAAGAGCAGTCAGGGTTTTCTGCCCTGTGGTAAGTCCTAGGTCCTCCCCGCTCTGTCCATATCTAGGAAGGTGAACATCCAAACTGGCTAGGCTCCCACAAAGCCATCACATTACGTAGGATCAAAACCCCGTGCCATTGTCCTTTGCATCTCATCAGCCCTCATTGTTCGCCATGTTCAGAGAGTCCAGTTTTATCCCATGCTTTTTCAGTCACAGTCCAGCTGGCCTTGGTGAGCTCCCAATAGATCAGCTCCACTGTCTCAGTGGGTGGGTGCATCCCTCGTGGTCCCGACTTCTTTGCTCATGTTCTCCCTCCTTCTGCTCCTCATTGGGACTTTGGGAGCTCAGTCCAGTGCTCCAGTGTGGGTCTCTGTCTCTATCTCCATCCATCACCAGATGAAGGTTCTATGGTGATATGCAAGATATTCGTCAGTATTGCTCTAGGATAGGGTCATTTCAGGTTCCCTATCCTCAACTGGTCTGGGCCTTTCTTTATTAGCTTCTTTTTAGTGGATACGACTTGTGGACATAGACGTGAACTAACAATAGTAAAGTGGGCAGTGGAAGGCCCATGAGGCTTCAGCCCTGCCCAAAGAACTGCTGCACCTAAGGAATGCTCAGAATGGGAGAAAAAGTCTTCCCCAGGGAAGAGCATACCACTTGGTTATCCAATACCAATGCTCAGCTGTGAAAACACACATATAAGTGAAATTACATAGACTGGTCAGAGGCTATCTATATATTTAGGACTGTGTGTGTGTGTGTGTGTGTGTGTGTGTGTGTGTGTGTAAAACAACAATTAATTTAAAAAATGAGAGCATGAATTTGAAAGAGAATAAGAACGGGTATGTAGGAGAGTTTGTTGGGGGTGATGTAAATAGGAAGGGGAAAATAATATAATTATATTATAATCTCAAAAAATAAAAGAAATAGTTTTTGAAAAAAAGACTGGAATCAATAAGTTTACATCCCTTAAATTTTAGGGGCGTTACCAATTTCTACCCTTCCTTCTGAAAAATAATAGTTCTTTTTGAACTATTTTTCAGATGGTTAATGTGGAGGTCTACTTAAACTTTCTCAATATAACAGTTCTTACTGTAGGGCCAAGGAATTAATGGATAATTGTGCCACTTATCATAATTATGTAAACAAAATATACATCAGTCAATCCTTCAACCCAGTCACCACATGTTCAGCCAGATCTTGGCTAAGTGCTAATTTATTAAATGTATTACCTGCCTCCCATCTCCTCTAATAGGAGCACTATGCCCCTTCAGTTACACACTTAGCAATGTCGGCTTTAACAATGTGAACCTAAATCCAAAAGTTCTCATAATGTTTAAGTGCTTCATTTTCCTTAGAATCTTTAAAAGTATTTATAAGTCCCTTTGGGTAAGAACTAAAAAGCTCATTCCTCTCTCTCTCTCTCTCTCTCTCTCTCTCTCTCTCTCTCTCTGTGTGTGTGTGTGTGTGTGTGTGTGTGTGTGTGGGTGGGTGGGTGTGTGTGTATGTGTCCCAGTGGTAAAGGGTCTAGTCAATTCTCTTTCAGTTAATGCATATTTCTTCTTGTGCCTTTGTTTCCTTGTTTTGTCCATTTTTACATGAACTAAGCTGCCCAGGCCCATCTTGAACTCTTGGGCTCAAGTGATTCCACTACCTCATCCTCTGTAGCACTAACGAGGAATACAGAGGCCCACCATAGCACCTAGTTAGTCAATATGCTTTATAATTTCTTTGACTATTGTCAGCTGTCTGAGGTCCCAAAAGCTGGACAAAGGGTCATTACATCTTATTTGGGTAGCTGCCTTCAGTTTTTTAATCACCTGTCCTTTGTTTATTGGAATTTAATGGAAAGAATAGGTGGTTAAATACCCTCCCTTAAGTGATGCCATGCTTCATAAACAAGTTCCAGGGCTCACTCTAGGGACTCCTCCAACCTTGTCATTCTATCCTTCTTGAATCTGACACCTAAGGTTCCAAGACATAAGGCTTGTGTCTTGGAACCTTAACATTCTAACTTGTATCATCAAATCCAGCTTTGCATTACCATCTCTTACTATTAACATGGCAGAAAAGAGAAAAAGAGAAATATGTTCCTCAGTGATGCCAGGATCCATTTCACCAATGTATTTCTCACTGTTTTAGTGAATGGAGAATTCAACAGACCTTGCTTTAATTAATTTTGCTATTACTAGTCAGTCTACTCACTCTTCTTCAGAGAAACAGAGTCAGCAGAACAACACACACATACACGGGGGGGGGGGGATGAGAAATGGGTAGAGAAGGGGAGAGAGAAACCCTGAGCCTTATTTAAGGAAACCAGCAAGCCCATACTTGCAAGGTAAATCAGCAGACAAACAGTTTATATTTACAGTTCAGGTTTGAAAACAGTTTGCTGGTACGATTCCCCCTGCCTCAAGAGATACCAGTCCCTTCCCTCTTAAGACCTTCAACGGACTGGATAGACACACTCTAACCCTAATGGTTATAAACCGACCCAAGTGCTAATTTTATTGTAAACTGCAATTACAATGACATCTAGATTTGATACAGTTCACCGTTAAAGGGTTAGTCTACTGTAACAAGCCCATTTCTCCGAGTCCATGGGTCTCATTGCCCATAATCCACCATAGCAATTGCAATAATCTACACGACATTGACCGTAATCTCCATGAGCATCTAAGTTTTATCATATTGTATCTTAGTACCATCTCCTGGGCTCTTACAAGTGTATTAAATCTTGAATCGCTGAAGACTATTTCCATAGCAACGCACTCTTCAATCTCCAATGTGTCCTGACACTTTTTAAACACCACCTCTGTGTGTTTGCTTCTGCTTTCTTTGAGTACATTCTAACCAGGTGCTAGAGCTCTTTCTGGGTTTATTTGTTTTCCTCCTCTAACAGAACTCTAGTATAGCACTGGCAAGGTCATATTGTGTTCTAGTCCTTGCTGTTTGTTCTACAGTCACAAGTTTAGAAGGTATTTCTTCAAGTTCAAAATGTTCAGAAGAAACTGGAAGTATATGTTCAAAATTCATGATTTGGGGGATAATCCACCCAGGTGTCCTAATCCCATGTTCCTTTACTTGTCAATCAGAGTACTGATTTTGGCGGAGCAATATCCAATATTGACAATGTGAATTATTTTTGAGCTAGCCTGCTCTTTTGATTTAATACTTGGTCTGAGTTTCAATTTCTATTTTCAAGGTTCTATTTTATTTGTTATTTTTGTTTCATGCTCAGTAGAAGAAATGGACGTTCTTTTATTTGCTACCAAGGAGACTTTCTGGTTTTCACACTTAAACTTTGATGCTAATTAATCATTCCCTCCTTTCTCGTTTTTTTTTTTTTGAAAAACATCAAGTCCCCCAACAATAGCCTCCAACTCCTCAGTGTTTATAATTAGTTCCTCAAAAACTTGATTCACCATATTTAGCAAAGTACTTTCTTTTTACCTGCTTATTCTCTTGGTTCAGCATTAATAAAAGTTTCAATGCCTATACTTCCATCTTACACCAAGAGTAAACAGTACTTATTAACACTAGGGAGTTCTCATTGCTAGGTGGTTGTAGTAACTAGTTCCAAATAGACCCATTAGACTGTGTACTTTCCTAGAAAACTAATACCACTGCTGAGGTTTGGACATCTCAGTGATATAATCTGAACTAACATAGAGGGAAGAATCTTGAGATCAACACCTATAATAGAAAAGAATCAAAATTGGCAAAGAGAGAAATTGGAATACAATACTGGCCAATAAAAGGCCCCAGACATCTTTACACAGCTGTTGTGAACTTTTAAAATGGTTCTAGCAAATGGAGGATGATGATAGTGGCTAGATACATATAAATCCTATGGCAAGAGGTTCTTAGTTGTTTTCAGTTCTAACTAAACTGAAACATGGCTGGACTTGGTTTCTGCTTCCAAGAAAGAAACTAGAACAATTTTAACTAAGCATCATGTATGAACATACAAGTAAATGCTAGTGGGAATCCATAGAAGTTTGCTGGTTCTTAAGAGGTCTGCACAACGCCAGAAAACACATGTATTCTCCTTATCATCTGTAGGCAAAATTTCCTGAATTCCATGAGCATTGAAACATCATCAGTCTAGGTCCAGACACAGCGGATAGGCGCGGCAATCAGGAATAGGCTTTGGGGGACCTGTGCAGCGGCAGATGCAAGCGGCGGGGACCAGCGTGGCAGCAGACGCAAGCGGCAGGGACAGGTGCGCAATAACGAGAGCAGATCACCCCACTACAATTAAATCAAAGAGGTAGGCCTTTTGTTGGCGAGGTCACTGGCAAACGAGGAGCCTGGTCCTGTCCTGAAGACCCTTCGGAGGGGTGAGAGGGTTCTTGGCCCGCGGCAGGAACCAGGAAACAGAGCAAGGGCATTTTGTAAGAGGAACCCTTGGCCAGCAGGGAAGCCTGATCCGGTTTTAAAAGACCCATTAGATAGGATCGATAGGAGGAGATGGGCAGGCACCAAGGCAAGAATTCACCCAATAATCTGAAAAACAACATGAAAACACCAGAACCCAATGATCTTACAACAGAAGTATTTGAACACCCTAACACAGAAGAAGAGGAAAAAATTGACTTTATGAAAGCAATAGAGTCCCTTAAACAACATGTAAAATATGCCCTTATAGAAATGGAGAGTATAACAAAATGGAGAGTATAATAAAAAGTTTGAAGAAATGAGTAAATAAGTACATGATACCCTGGGAAACCAAGAAAAAACGATCAAACAGGTAATGGAAACAGTTTAAGAATTGGAAACTGAAATGAAGGCAAGGAAGAAAATACAAACTGAGGACCAGCTGGATATGGAAAATCTAGGTCAATGAGCAGAGCCTACAGAAAGAAGCATAATCAATAGAATACACGAGATAGAAGAAAGAATCTCAGATTCTGAGGACACCATAGAGAAAATAAATGCTCAGATCAAAGAAAACAGCAAAGCCAACAGATTCTCAACACAAAACATTCAGGAAATATGGGACACAATAAAAAGACCAAACATAAGAATAATAGGAATACAAGAAGGAGAAGAGTCACGGCTCAAAGGCCCAGAAAATATTTTTAACAAAATTATGGAAGAAAACTTTCCCAACATAAAGAAAGATATTCACTTAAATATTCAAGAAGCATATAGAACACCAAACAGACTGGATCAAAGAAAAACATCTCCTCACCATATAATAAACAAAACACAAAATATACAGGTTAAAGAAAGAATATTAAGAGCTGTAAAGGAAAAAGGGCAAGTAACTGATAAAGGTAAACCAATCAGACTTGCACCTGACTTCTCTATGGAAACAATAAAAGCAAGAAGGTCCTGGATAGATGTACTGCAGAAGCTAAGAGACCATGGATGCAAACCCAAACTACTATACCCAGCCAAGCGATCGTTCACTATCAATGGAGAAAACAAGACATTCCAGGATAAGAACAAATTTAAACAATACGTAGCCACAAATCCAGCCCTACAGAAAGTAATAGAAGAAAAATCGCAACCCAAGGAATCCAACATTGCCAACACTGCCTACAATAACTCAGGCATCTAGTGACCCTTCACCAGCACATCTCAAAGAAGGGAGACACACAAACTCTACTACCAAAAACAACAAGAATAACCGGAGTAAACAACCACTGGTCATTAATATCACTTAATATTAATGGGCTCAATGCACCTATAAAAAGGGACAGGCTAAGAGATTGGATATGAAAACAGGATCCAACATTCTGCTGTTTGCAAGAAACACATCTCAACCACAAAGACAGGCATCTACTCAGAGTAAAGGGTTGGGAAAAGGTGTTTCAAGCAAATGGTCCTAAGAAAAAAGCAGGTGTGGCCATACTAATTTCTTTTTTTTTTCTTTTTTTTTTTTTTTCTTTTTTTTTGGTTTTTCGAGACAGGGTTTCTCTGTGGTTTTGGAGCCTGTCCTGGAACTAGCTCTTCTAGACCAGGCTGGTCTCGAACTCACAGAGATCCGCCTGCCTCTGCCTCCCGAGTGCTGGGATTAAAGGCGTGCGCCACCACCGCCCGGCGGCCATACTAATTTCAAACAAAACTGACTTCAAACTAAAATCATTCAGAAGAGATTGAGATGGTCACTTTATACTCATAACAGGAAAATTCATCAGGATGATGTCTCAATCCTGAATATCTACGCCCCTAATATAAAAGCACCCACTTATGTAAAAGAAATATTACTAGAACTCAAGGCAGACATCAAACCACACACACTAGTAGTAGGAGACTTCAACAAACCTCTCTCTCCAAGGGACAGGTCAATCAGACAGAAACCTAATAGAGAATTAAGAGAATTATTGGAGGCAATGAAGCAAATGGACTTAACAGACATCTATAGAACATTCCACCCAAATAGGAAATAATATACCTTCTTCTCTGCAGCTCATGGAACTTCTCGAAAATTGACCACATACTTGAAAACAAAGGAAACCTCCACAGATACAAAAAAAAATCAGTGTCCACCTGTGTCCTATCTGATCACAGAGGACTAAAGTTAGAAGGCAACAACAATGCTACCCACAAAAAACCGACAAACTCATGGAAACTGAACAGTCAACTACTGAACCACACCTGGGTCAAGGAAGAAATTAAGAAAGAAATTAAAGTCTTCCTTGAATTTAATGAAAATAAAGGGACAACATACTCAAACCTATGGGACACGATGAAAGCAGTGCTAAGAGGAAAGTTCATAGCACTAAGTGCCCACTTAAAGAAAACGGAGAATGCATACATTGGGGACTTAACAGCACACCTGAAAGCTCTAGAAAAAAAAAAGAAGCAGACACGCCTAGGAAAAGAAGAAGACCTGAAATAATAAAACTGAGGGCAGAAATCAACAAAATAGAAACACAGAAAACAGTCCAAAGAATCAATGAAACAAAAAGTTGGTTCTTGGAGAAAATCAACAAAATCGACAAACCCCTATCCAAACTAATTAAACGATACAGAGAGAACACGCAAATAAATAAGATCAGAAATGAAAAGGGGGACATAACTACAGACATAGAGGAAATTCAGAGAATCATTAGATCTTACTACAAAAGGCTGTATGCCACAAATCTGGAAAATACAAAAGAAATGTACATTTTTTTTAAATAAGTACCATATACCAAAGCTAAACCAAGACCAGGTGAATGATCTAAATAGAACTGTTACTCACGAAGAATTAGAAACAGTTATCAAAAATCTCTCTTCCAAAAAAAAGCCCAGGACCAGATGGTTTCAATGCAGAATTCTACCAGAACTTCCATGAAGAGCTAATACCTATACTCCTTAATGTATTTCACAATATAGAAACAGAAGAGTCATTGCCAAATTCCTTTTATGAAGCTACAGTTACCCTGATACCAAAACCACACAAAGACCCAACCAAGAAAGAGAATTACAGGCCTATCTCACTCATGAATATCGACGCAAAAATTCTCAATAAAATACTGGCAAACCGAATCCAAGAACACATAAGAAAAATTATCCATTATGATCAAGTAGGCTTCATCCCAGAGATGCAGGGCTGGTTCAACATACGCAAATCTATCAATGTAATCCACCATATAAATAAACTGAAAGAAAAAAACCATATGATCATTTCATTAGATGCTGAAAAAGCATTCAACAAAATTCAACACCCCTTTATGATAAAGGTCTTGGAGAGATTAGGGATACAAGGGTCATACCTAAATATAATAAAAAGCTATTTACAGCAAGCCGACAGCTAACATTAAATTAAACAGAGAAAAAGTCAAAGCCATTCCACTAAAATCAGGAACATGACAAGGATGTCCACTCTCTCCATACCTCTTCAATATAGTGCTTGAAGTTCTAGCAATAGCAATAAGACAACATAAGGAGATCAAGGGGATTTGTATTGGAAAGGAAGAAGTTAAGCTTTCGTTATTTGCAGATGATATGATAGTATATATAAGCGACCCCCAAAACCCTACCAAAGAACTCCTACAGCTGAAAAACTCCTTTTGTAATGTGGCAGGATACAAATTCAACTAGAAAAAAATCAGTTGCCTTCCTATACACTAAGGATAAGGAAGCAGAGAGGGAAATCAGAGGAGCATCACCTTTCACGATAGCCACAAATAGCATAAAATATCTTGGGGTAACTCTGACCAAGGAAGTGAAAGATCTATTTGACAAGAACTTTAAGTCTTTGAAGAAAGAAATTGAAGAGGACACCAGAAAATGGAAGGACCTCCCTTGCTCTTTTATTGGGAGGATCAACATAGTAAAAATGGCAATTCTACCAAAAGCAATCTATAGATTCAATGCAATCCCCATCAGAATCCCATCAAAATTCTTCACAGATCTGGAGAAGACAATAATCAACTTTATATGGAAAAACAAAAAACCCAGGATAGCCAAAACAATCTTATACAATAAAGGATTGTCTGGAGGCATTACCATCCCTGACTTCAAACTCTATTACAGAGCTACAGTATTGAAAACAGCTTGGTATTGGCATAAAAACAGAGAAGTCAACCAATGGAATCGAATAGAAGACCCTGACTTATCCCACAAACCTATGAACACCTGATATTCGATAAAAGAGCTAAAAGTATACAATGGAAAAAAAGAGAGCATCTTCAACAAATTGTGCTGGCAAAGTGGATGTCAATCTGTAGAAGAATGAAAATAGATCCATATCTATCACCATGCACAAAACTCAAGTACAAATGGATTAAAGACCTCAATATCAATCCGAACACACTGAACCTGATAGAAGAGAATGTGGGAAGTACCCTACAACAAATGGGCACAGGAGACCACTTCCTACGTATAACTCCAGCAGCACAGACATTAAGGGCCTCATTGAATAAATGGGACCTCCTGAGACTGAGAAGCTTCTGTAAAGCAAAGGACACTGTCACTATGACAGAAAGGGAACCCACTTACTGGGAGAAGATCTTCACCAACCCCGCAACTGACAAAGGTCTCATTTCCAAAATATATAAAGAACTCAAGAAACTAGACCGTAAAAGGCTAATCAACCCAATTATAAAATGGGGCACTGAGCTGAACAGAGAATTCTCAACAGAAGAAGTTCAAATGGCCAAAAGACACGTAAGGTCATGCTCAACTTCCTTAGCAACCAGGGCATTGCAAATCAAGACAACTTTAAGATACCATCTTACACCTGTCAGAATGGCTAAAATAAAATCACCAATGATAGCCTTTGCTGGAGAGGTTGTGGAGATATGGGTACACTCATCCTTGCTGGTGGGAATGCAAACTTGTGCAGCCACTCTGGAAAGCAGTGTGACGGTTTCTCTGGAAATTCGGGATCAACCTACCCCTGGACGTAGCAATACCACTCTTGGGAATATACCCAAGAGAGGCCCTATCATACAACAAAAGTATATGCTCAACTATGTTCATAGCAGCATTGTTTGTAATAGCCAAAACCTGGAAACAACGTAGATGTCCTTCAATGGAAGAATGGATGAAGAAAGTATGGAATATATACATATTAGAGTCCTACTCAGCAGTAAAAAACAAAGACTTCTTGAATTTTGCACACAAATGGATGGAAATAGAAAACACTATCCTGAGTGAGGTAAGCCAGACCCAAAAAGAGGTACATGGGATGTACTCACTCATATTTGGTTTCTAGCCATAAATAAACTGCATTGAGCTTATAATTTACGGTCCTAGAGAAGCTAAATAAGAAGATGAATCCAAAGACAAATATAGGTATCCTCCTGAATATTAACCTTCATCAGGCGATGAAAGGAGACAGAGACAGAGACCCTCATTGGAGCACCGGACTGAAATCTCAAGGTCCAAATCAGGAGCAGAAGGAAACGGAGCATGAGCAAGGAACTCAGGACCGCGAGGGGTGCACCCACACACTGAGACAATGGGGATGTTCTATCGGGAACTCACCAAGGCCAGCTGGCTTGGGTCTGAAAAAGCATGGGATAAAACCGGACTAGCTGAACATAGCAAACAATGAGGACTACTGAGAACTCAAGAACAATGGCAGTGGGTTTTTGATCCTACTGCACGTACTGGCTTTGAGGGAGCCTAGGCAGTTTGGATGCTCAACTTACTGGACCTGGATGGAGGTGGGCGGTCCTTGGGCTTCCCACAGGTCAGGGAACCCTGATTGCTCTTCGAGCTGTTGAGGGAAGGGGACTTGATCGAGGGAGGGGGAGGGAAATGGGAGGCGGTGGCGGGGAGGAGTCAGAAATCCTTAAATAAATAAATTAATTTAAAAAAAAAACATCATCAGTCTAGGCTGCTGCTGCTGAAGTCATCTAAAATGTCACGAGGGACACGAATGCCAGGCACAAAATCTAAAGCTGATTCTAAAAACTCAGTAGTTAAAAAATAATCACTGCGTTATGGGAACTCTTTGAAAGAATGATGCCCCAAGTCCGTGAAGAAAAAATAAAATAAATTTAAGTAAATAGCCAATCTAATCCTACCAGAGATTGACCTCACCCACCCTCTGCCCCAGCTGTAACGCTAATAGAGATGGGAAGAACTCCTCTTTTCATTTTCAATCTTGTCCTAACTCTGTAAGGGTGAGTGTTTGCAGACACAGAGGGAAAAGACCACAGGCATTGACAAGAAAGTTTATGAAGGGTATCAACTGTCCCAGGGCCTCGACAGCCCCACGGGATTTTTACTAATGGTTCTTCGGAAGAAATCTTGCCTTCTCTCATCATGATCCCATTCCAGAACCATGTTGATACCCACTAGTCTTCAGGGTATGTAAGCACAGCCTATGAATATTTCTGCACGGATATACCTTCATTTGAAATGAAACACCTCTTCTTCAGCTCTTCTAAGGTTTATAAATTCTGCAGTGTTGGGCCTGAATAACAGTGAGCCCCTTGGGACCCAGTCTTTGTCTAGGTCCTATCATGGGTTGTCTCGATCTTCTGCACTTCTAATGAACTGAAAATATATTTGAGTCAGTAGGAAACAGTGAGGTGATTTTCTCTCGTTGCATTTGAAAAACAGCAAAGGTCATGGGTTTTCTCCTTTCACAAAAAAAAAAAAAAAAAGCCAATGACTTCTTGATAATAGATATCCCGCTTTCCCTTAGGTGTGGTTAGAGTCACCCAGGCTGAATTAGTGTTCTTTGTAAAGCTCTCATTAGTGCAAATGGCACAAGAGGTAAAAATGGAACTCCACATGCAGGCCTGTTTTAAACACATAACCATCTGTGCTCATGAGTCATGCATTATGCTTTTAGGTAATCCTGTCAGCAACAATGCTGGATTTAGGAAGGTGTCTGACCTCAGGCATTAACTAGAAATATACCTTCTCCTTTTAATTCTGTTCCAACAGAGTATTGCCTTTCAAAAAATGATAAAAGAAACACACAAAGCATCAGGTACTGTCACGGAAGCACATTTTTTTTTCCAGAACACTAAGAGCACGTGTGGAAGTGGCCCTTGTGATCTTCCATTGTCACTATAAATCACATAACTTGAGCATCACTACTACCAGGGGCTTAGGCAAAGCTCTAAAGCCTCAAATCCAAAGAGATTTCTCAAGTTGCTGTTCTTTGGCATCTAAATGTTTTATCATGAACTGAATCTGAAATGAACATCATTTGCTGTTTTCTCTACTATCATTCTATTGAAGTTTTTATTCTAAGTCAATCACTGTCGTGTTTATAGGGATTTTGAGCATTTTATTTATAGAAAAGTAGTTCCAATACTATTGATTCCTAACCTTTTACGTGAGTGATACATTTATCCATTTCTCTCACATTTTAGTCTTTCTGGTTCTGAATAACTGGACCAATTAGAACTAAGGAGTTGCATCTAATTTGGCCTACTTTTTTCTACAGTGGCCTGGACCATTACCATTCCTAGAGTCCTGCCTCAAAAGAAGGCTAGTTCTGCATACAGTATGCATTCCATGTACTGGTTTGTTAGGAAAACAAACTGAGATTGTTTCTGAAAGGGTGATTTCATACCCATCTGAAATTGGAACACTCAACATAAGGGAAAGTATTTGCTCAAACTTCAGATTTTTAGCATCCTCTCAGACTGATGAATCAAACAAGACAAAAATGAGTTTGAAATGTACCATGATATAACCTAATATAGCTTGGTATTCATTTTATATCGCTACACAATGAGCTTCACACTGTCTTTTGTTTTAAACATCATCATTCTATTGTTCCTTGGCCTTTTAGCCAAAGAGCCATCGTTTGTTTGTTTGTTTGTCTCTTTGTTTGACATAAGTAACAATGGAAATAGTCAGTTGTTGTCCTGAGAAAAACCAGTCACTTTCTCATTGTCTAAGGGAGAGAGGTGAGCTGTGTGGGAGCGTCACTCTGTTTCAGGAAGATTACAATGCTGCCAACAAAGGTTGACAGACATTTGAGGAAACAAAGGGAAGAGGAGCTGAAGAAAACCAAACAGATGATGATGTTAAAGTACACCTTTTCCTAAACAACACCTGTTTACACCTGTTGCACACCTGTCATCCCAGCACTTGAGAGGTAGGAGCAGGAGGACCAGAGTTCAAGACCTTTCTTAGAGGAGCGGGGGGACCAGAGTTCAAGGATGAGCATAACAATTACACATCTTGAATCATTCTAATGTTTAGCCAGAGTAGAGAACTTGCATTTTTAAGAATAGGATTGATGCATCATGACAGTATCTCCAAATCTATACACATAACATATGGCATATAGGAAAACATGATACTGAAGTCGGCCAAAAGCAATAACTACTAAGGCCTTAAAATAAGTTAGACTATCTATTATTTCTCACAGAATTCCTATAATAGACTAAAAGCCATGAATTGTGATTTCACCATAGAAAATGATACAGATTAGTATAGCCTAGATTTAGCATGAAAAGAAAGGGTATTCTTTTCAAGTCCTCCACTATGAATTTGCTATCAAAGAGAACTCTCCATTGTCAAAACTTGCCCTTATTTTGTTTCACCAGTTTTGTTCGGAGTCTTTTATGGCTGCAAAAATGCTGTTGTCTGGATAAAGGTCTGCAAAGCCTTGCTTTATTCTTATTCCAAATTCTAAATAGAGACTCCAAAATAACCATATATTAGTGTCAGTGTGTATACATTGTCCGCTGCCAGCCTTAAAAACTGGAAATGTTTCTTCACAGAAATTCAACCAGAGGAAAATTCTACATAATGCCTAAGAAAACCCTGGGAGGAAAAACCTCACCTACACTGGACGCTGATATCATACTTCTCAAGGGAACACATTGATAGACCGTGAGTACAGGCTGTGCTACCATAAGGACTGTACTTGAGGGAGCTTGGTTATCTGTGGCTGAACTTAGAACAGACCTGGTTTCAATCTGGAGTTTTGGTTGGGTTCACTGATTGGATGGTTTCATTGTGGTTTCTCCTTTCGTCCCCTAGGCGTATAAGCCACTCAGAATCCTGTCTTAATTTCTGTACTTTCTATGCCGTTCTCCTCCTTTCTTCATCCTCCTCCATCTTTAGTTCTCCTCCCGGTTAAAATGAGTGAGAGGACATAAAACAGTCATCTTAGAACCCAAGTGAGAAGATGTGGTACAGATGAGAATGGCAGAACTAGAGGCACTCCTGTAGCTTTGTCCACGACTCAGAGACTCTGGGCTCTATTAAACAAGTCCTTTAATTTTTTTTATAACACTCTCATCAAGAAGACTAAGTGCAGAAACTAAGCAAACATTGTGCTTCTGATAGAAGATCTGCCATGATGGCTGTCTGAAATCTCCAGATCAGTGAACATGCTTATTGCTGATCTACAGCTCCTCATTCAGAGTTTAGCAGAGGAAATTCTAGCTCCTGGCTGCAGCTAGCCTGGCAGGGACTGATGTCTTAGTTAATATGAGACTGCCTGTCCTCACAGGCATCTGCTCCCTCTGTGACCCAACTCAGAGATCAAGTAGTCCCCGGGGCCAGCTTCTCGTTCTGTTCTCACATTCAGCCCTAGGATTCCCACCAATATCAAAGGGTATTCCCACAGGGCAATATGAAAAAGGTCAGGCTGGCCCCTCTAATTGAGCAAGCTGGATGACAGGAGTGTGGAAGTTCTGATCCCTTTGAAATGAGCTTGTAACATGTGTGAGCAGAGAGGCAAGAGTCCTAGTTCAGTTGTCAGCACCTTGCCTTTGCTAGTTTCATTGTATAATTTCTGCTCAAAAGGAGTGATTCATTTCATGGATTTAAAATAAAAAAGGGCACAGAGTTTACTTGCAGTGGCGTATAAAACACATCTGTTGACATTTTCTGAGTTTCTTTGCCCTTTAATGAAAGCAGTTTAATCTATTTATTACATAGAACTGTTCTCTCCCTTAGACAGAACCTGATATGAATCGAACCAAAGATGTCATCACCAGAAGTAACATTTAGTTTATCTCATTCTAAAACTTTATTCCTCATGAAACCCAGAAACTTGGAAATCCGGGCACTTACGTGAGGAACAAGAAGATATATAGCTCTACGCCAGTTTCTTACAGTTTCTGTATTATCTCCTGCACACAACAGGGCCAATATTGATTTGTTGTTATATCTAAGCATTGTAGGATGTCTGACATAGACAAGAAATGCAATAGCCAGAAATAGAATGCTTGCAAGATGCAGAGCCCTCGATCCATCGTTCTTCTGCCCATTTCTGCATGGGTAACTTAGGAAGTCACTCTCCCCTTACCCGTTCTGCAAACTAAAAATGATCAAGCTGAACTTAGACTTCTTTCCACAGAAGGTTGTTTTTAAGTTCATAAGAGGTCCTGAGCACAAAAGTGTTCCAGTGTCCTCTCTGCTGTCCTTGCTATTTTGCATGTTGAACTATAATCTCATATCATTCATGGAGAGAAAGCTTCTTTGTAGGATGGCAAGATGGCTCCGTGGATAAAGGTGTGGGCTGCTAGGTCTGAAAACATGAGTTTGACTCCCAGAACTCACATGGTAAAGGGAAGAAGAAACTTCAAACTCCCAAGAATTATCCCATGACCTACACTTGCATATTATGGCACACACACACACACACACACACACACACGGTGGGGGGGGGGGGGGACATACGTGTACCCATGTACACTCCAAATAATAATAGTAATAGTAGCAGTGATTTAAAAGTAGAAGTAAAATGTGAAAAGTAAACCATTTGGGCCAGGAAGTGGTGGCTCACACCTTTAATCCCAGCACTCAGGAGGCAGAGGCAAGTGGATCTCTGTGAGTATGAGGCCAACCTGGTCTACAGAGCAAGTTTTAGGACAGGCTGCAAAGCTACATAGAGAAACTTTATCTTGAAAAACCAAAAAAGAAAAAAAAAGTAAACCGTCTTGGAAAATTTGAGTTAGTACACAGTCCTTTAAGTCAATATGAAGGTCATACTCTCAGGCTTAAAGAATGGAAAAAGTAGCCCCTTACATTATCAAGAGGTATAAGAAGATGGGAGTTCAAAAATTTACTTCTTCTCAAGATATTTAAAATAGAAAACTAGCATAATATAGATAATATGAAAGGAGAAATAGAGAAATGGGAGGAGAGAGAAAAGTAAATACAGAAAGAAAAGTAAGGAAGAAGGACAAATAATGCCAGCATTGTTTGATAAAACCTCAGAAAATCATATTATTTTATATTCACCTAAAATTATGCACAATACATATAAATGTATGCTTACACATACACACATACAGACAGAGAGAGAGAGAGAGAGAGAGAGAGAGAGAGAGAAATTATGTCACTTGGGCTGACAATGCATGCACCCTACAAGAACCATAGACTAATATAACCATACTAGTTGCAAGAAATCTCCTTTGGAGTTTGTTGGTCAAGATAGTTCAAATGATTTCACCAAACAATACAGGCAATTGCTTTTGCCCTTGATGTCTCTCACAAATTAAAAGTTAGCTCCTATTGCGGAAGACACTTCCCACTTAGGATACAGGGCTTACTTGTTGAAGCTAGACCGAAACTTGAAGGCTCCTTCCTATGGTCTGACTTCCATAGAGCAGAAAGTGCTAGACAAGCTGCCAAAAAAGAGAACCACAACAATGACTGGCATGGCAGAGGATCTATAAAGATTCAACAGTGGTATTAGCATGTTGGTGATTGACAACAGCTGTCTAAGTAGACTTTAGGCCCACTCAACAGGAAGGAAATCATGGCTGGTACCAGAAACCTAGACATTTACCACGGCTAGTGAAGTCATGGAACTTAGAAAATAATCTACTACCAACACTTTGCTAGACCAGCATATTTCCTTAACTACATACTGAATCCTATGCTTACACTCACTGCCTCCCCTCATCTGTAGAGAGAAGCTTCCGTCTACACATGATGGAGACCATTAGAGAAAGCCACAACTGAACACAATGCAAATTACTGAGAGATGCTCAGAGACAAGAGATACATCCACAGCACAGGTCCTGCATCTATGGCTCAAGGAACATGGTAGAAGAGCAGGTAGAAAGACTGCAAGACCCAGAATGCCAGGAAGCTTGCTGTGTGGCTGCCTGTTTCAGAAGATGCAAAAACATGACCAGAACTATGGCAATGTCAGTAGACATGCTAATGTAGAAGGGAAGAATCTCAGGGGGGTCCTGCCCAGAGACACAGAACTACCGAAAACTAATGACTACTGAGAGAGCTGAGACTAAGCTCTGCCAGAGATGAGCGCTCATTGGCTGTCCAATACCAAGGAGACAGCCCTGAAACCATAGGCACACAAACAACAGAAATGGAATCACCACATTGTATTTACATATTCATCTGTCCATCTGTCGGTCTGTCTGTCCATCCATGTTTGTGCGTGTGTGTGTGTGTGTGTGTGTGTGTGTGTGTGTGTGTGTGTAAAACAATAATGATCAAAGTGGGTAAGCTATGAGTTTAAGAGGAAAGGAGGACATGGGGGAAGGTTAAAGGAAGAGAACATGGACGGAAATTGAAGGGCGAAAGGTGTCTAACTTACGGTTTTTATTGTATTGCTTGTTGGGGGGAAGCTGATAGTTCCCAGCCACTTAGCACCAAAATAATCACACAGAAACTGTATTAATTAAATCACTGCTTGGCCCATTAGCTCTAGCTTCTTATTGGCTAACTCTTACATATTAATTTAACCCATTTCTATTCATCTGTGTATTGCCACATGGTTGTGGTCTACCGGCTAAAGTTCCATCTGACTTTGGCGGGGCTCCATGGCTTCTCCTGACTCTGCCTCCTTTCTCCCAGCATTCAGTTTAGTTTTCCCCACCTACCTCTGTTCTACCCTATTAGGCCAAGCCAGTTTTCTTTATTCATTAATGGTAATGACAGCATAAAGAAGGGGGCTCCCACATGAATTGCTGTAATAAAGCACCATGAATAAAAGCAATCTGAGTAGAAAAAGGTTGTTTGATCTAGCAATTCAGATATCTAGCAACTCAGTTCATCACTGAGGGAAGTCAGAGCATCAACCTAGAGGTAGCAACAGAAGAAGAGGCCATAAAGGAATGCTGCTTAGTGATTTGCTGCCTTATACTACCCAGGACTGCCTATCCAGGGATGACACTGAAAATAATGGGCTGTGCCCTTTTGCTTCAATAATTAATCAAGAAAATACATCGTAGACTTGCCTACTGGCCAATCCTATGAAAGCAATTTCTTAATTAAGTTTCCATCTTCCCATCTATGTCTAGATTTGTGTCAAAGTTGACAAAAGGCAACCAGCACAAAAGGAATGGATACTAATGATATATTTATATTTTAAATATATCTTAAGTAAAATACAATATAATTAAAATTATTGGTAAATAAATAAAATAAATAATAAAATGAAACAAATAGAATTTAAAAATAAAATGAAAAAACCTTCATCAATTAAGTTAGACATAGAAAAAAAATGAGACAGAGAGAATTTTCTCAGAAGACACATGGCCCTCAAAATAACTTAGTTTTTTTATCAGGAAGATATACAGAAAATCCAGGGCTAAGACAGAAAGTCATGGGCTGAGACATCTCTGAGGGGAAATATTTCACTTCAAATGGCAAGTCTTTGTCACAACACTCCTGAGGGTTTCTTAGAGCGGTATTTACCAGTCATCACTGGCTGTCACATTTACCGTAATTGTAGCTACACACTGCCCAGACTCTCTAGAACAAGTTGTCAGTGACTGGGATCTCATGGTTCCTAACAGCTTTCCATAACTCCCTCAAACTGTGAGAGACAAGACATTGCATATGCTCCAGCCAGTACCTCATAGCCTCTATCATGGTTTACAAGTTAGATAGGAAGCTCAAAACAGTGTATGAAATGACAGCATTCTGATGGGAGGGAAATCTGGGAAGCAGAGACCAGAACTGAGAATTCCTGACTTTAGGAGAAAATTTACCTTGGGGATCTTTAGGCCATGGTGCTAAACCCATGTATATAAAGGGAATTTTTAATTTGCCAAGGTTTATAGATTTCCTACTTACAGATTTACAAAGAATAATTTTCATGACTTTTTACTATGATATTTGGAAAACAAGACCTTTATTCTGCCTTTTCAAAGCACTTACCTTCTAGAGTGCCCCAAAAGGCAGACAGATGGAGGAACAAAGGAAGAGAAAATAGCCTGAGTGTCTCCTACAAAGAAGCCAGGTAAAGCCGAGCAAACACATGCATCTAAGTCCTGCTCTGCCTGCCACACACAGTACAGAAAGATGGAGAGCCGGCCTTTTCAGGACACTGAGGAAGATGTTCCTCCCTCGGTTTTGCTTTAAATGATGTTCCTCCGTTCTGCTGAAAACATTTACTAACTGAACTGTTTCAATCTGTTGTTGATCAGACGGTCTGCAGTTACACAGACTGGAGAACTCATCCTCCCAAAGGTAACTACTACTCCGGTGCAAACATTTTATACACAAGCTGGAACTCATTCTTATTATGTGGATTTCCATCCCCTCACCCTTATCCCTGAAACATGAAACTACCCCCACACTACGGTCTTATTACTTTTATTCGAGAACCATCTCTTGAATATTTCCGCACATTAATGAAATCACGATTGTATTATCTACATTCTGCAGTCGCCATCACGCAACACACCTCATTTATTTGATTCCATTACTAAATGTTTCAAATACACGAGAAGCTATGTTTTTTTTTTTGACTGAGTCTTGCCATGTGTTTCGTGTAAACTACTTCATTTGAAAGTGTTTCAAAATACACTGAAGAATTCGCAGCCTTTTAAATAGAGGTTACTGGTCACACTCTTGTTTAATTATGTTGTTTGACATTCCTGGACATCTTATTTATTACCTTGTGGAATTATTACACAGAAATGCTTTCTGACTGAAGAGGGCCAGCTGCCCGCGCACGAAAGGAGCACGGGCTACTTACTGCAAGGTGTATGTGCTGCTCTTGAGTCCATATCCTGTGTCATAAGATGACCATAAATTGTGACTTCTCACTGGGCGTAATGGGTTTGCACTTTCTTCCTAATACGCTATTGTTAACAGGGAGCAGCGGATCCCTTTGATGGTTTCTTAGCCTTGTAGATAAAAGAATTTAAAAGCAGAAAGTGAATGGGGAAATGGTGTAATTATATTATAACCTCAAAAATAGAAATAATTTAAAACAATATAAATTTTTTTAAAAAAACAGAGTGAAAGATGGCATTTAATCTATTTAAAGAAAAAGGATCAGAAAGAAGCCGGCAAGATGGAGATATCAGTAACTGCTAAAAGGATGGATAAACAAAAGACAAAACAGTATGCTTTTTGATTTAGAGATAATATGGATAGGTTCAGCAATGAAAGTCTGTGAGAAGCCTTATTGTGTGTATGGAGGAGAAAGAAAGAGAGAGAAAGAGGCCAGAGAGATACAGAGAAAGAAAGAGAACAGAGACAGACAGAGACAGACAGAGAGAAAGAGCCCAAAGTGTTAAGACATGCTTTGCTTAGGATTTTGGCCAGCATTTGGAAAAGGAAACCACAACGGAGGCAGTTACTTTCTGAATAAGAACTCAGAAAACAGGCAGATTTGGCAGTGAGGTATTTAAAGCTGTGTCCACAGGAGAGTTTTTGAGGTTCAGGAATACAGATCTCAGTAAGAGAATGGTTACTTCTGCTTTCTTACTGTGACTTCTGGTGTAGTTGAAGTTTCTAGAACAGACAGCTTGCTGAGGGGACATTTCCTTTCCATGTGTTCGATGGGGCCCAATTACATTAACTCTTAGTAGGAAGGGACAATAATATTTCTTCAGGAGTTTATATTCTTTGGGGGCAACTTAGAATGTCCTATCTCTACTAATGGCCAGAGATATAACTTAGGTACCATTGCTTTAACCAAAATCTTTTCAAAAAAGTAAATTTTAAAACTTAAAGGAAAAGTTAAAATCTATTAAATAGTTCTGTTTTGCCACTAGGAAAGTGCCTTCCCTTGATGGGCTGAAGTTATCTCCACCATCCTCCTTTTCATAGGGCATTTTAAGCCCTCAGAAGGGACGATTATCATGGGTTCTCACTCTTTTTGGTGTTTCAAATTCTAAGGAGGACAGGATTCATAAAATAAGCATGCTGTCAGGATAAAAATAAGTAGTGTCCAAAGCTGATCATGAGAAGGACTCGATTCTCATGGTAACCTGGGAGATCATTATCTGAAGTTTGTAAAATTTGATACTAAGCAAGAATATCCAAAGCAAAGATTAGAGGAGGTAGAACAAAGCTCATGAGCCCATAAGTCCATCCAGTTGCCTCTGGTCTCTAACGAGTCTTTCTTTTTGCTGCTTCCAGATGAATTTCAGACAATCTCCCAGCAGTGAGTTGTGTGCAGGGGCTAGGAGTCATCTTTGTGCAAGACATAGAAAGTTCTTTTAACACCAGATTTCTTCAGCCCAATTGTGATTTTGAAAGTAAGACAGATCTGGGAAGGAGTATCTGTATTAGTAAAGGCCCCTTGACATTCCTGTTTTGTCAGTTTAGGGATTCTTATTTTTGAATGCTCAACGATCACATGATTAATTTGGACCACTTTTAATTTGGGCACCCAAAGACCTTCATTAAGAAAGTCTTATTACTATATTCTGGACCCAACAGACATCATAAGCATCCAAGGAGACAGTCACTTTAGCCATGTTAGACACTCTGGTCTTCATGATCTGGGTGAGATGCCATAATCTCTGGAAGTAGAAAGAGGTACCAGAACCCTCAGAGTCTGAACAAAACTGTCACACTGTCATTAGAAAGACAGAAACTTGCCTAGAAATAGATCAGAAGGAGCACATTTCAAAGGCGTCACAATGGAGTTTTCTAACTTCCTGCTAAGTGGCTGGCTCTAAAAATGGAGCTCACATTTTCTGCCAAACATCTGACACCACAGGAAAGTGTAAATCAGGACAGTTGAGTATCCAGGACAGAGAACCTGACATGAGGAGAAGAGGTATCTTGGTTTAGTTTCCTCACTTGCTAAGTAACTAAGGTATCTATCTATCTATCTATCTATCTATCTATCTATCTATCTATCTATCTGTCATATATACATATATATATATATATATACACATACACACACACATACATTAATGTATTTTAACTTTCAATAGTGGAAAGGGCTCTAGTCAACTTGAAATGTAGTTCATTCTCTTCATAATCTTAAGCAAAGCCTTAAAATAACAATAAGACCTTTAGCCTACTGTAGGCTAACTTCCAGCAGTTTGAAGGAATATCTAAACCACACTCAAGCTCTCATTTAGCCATTACATCCCTTCCACCCACCTGATTTTGTCAATGGACCCTTAGCTGCTTCCATATTATGTTTCTATAAATAAGAAATAGGCTGATGCTCTAAGGAGGGATGTGACAGAGCAGAGCCAACCAATGTACTTTATACTCATGCCCTGGGAGAGCAAGAACTATTCCTTTGATTTCTATCTGTGTCTGTTTCTACCTCAGTCTTCAAAATAAAGAAAGAAAGAAAAAATACATAAATTTAAAAGAAAGAAGATAAAGGCAGTGTGTCATAGGTATTGTCCCTGTTGTCATGATAAAATACCTTGACAAACGCAACTTAAGAGAGAAGGTTTCAACAGGAGAACCTAGATAGTATGAAGGAAAAAAAGTACACAGAACCCTCCCCCAGACAAGAACTGATGGAGTCTCAGGGATCAGACTCCATCCCATAATACCCCCTCCAACTCCTACCCTTCGCTGCCACCCAACCTTATCTGGCTTCCTCCCTCCTTGGCTTCCTTTCTTCATTCCCTCTTTTCCACTTCGCCCTGACTGGCCCACCCATTTGCTCCACCCATCTCACCCCTGCCTCCACCTCTGGTCTCTGCCAGCTGATGTCTCTATGCACAGCACCAGGTCAGCATTCCACCGGGGAACTCTGGAAAGGGCGCCAAAGCTCGGCAAGAGCCACACAGAGACAAACCATCGGGCAACCAGGTAGCCCACTCAGACAAAGGAAGTTTTCTGCTCACTCTTCCTAACAGAGCAGAGAAACCTGTCACCCCTTCCTGTCCATGATGACATGAGAGGTGGAAGTGAGAAATTGCCCTTCCTAGGACCCCAAGAATCAGAGCCTTGCAGGTTAATTTTTTTAAATAAAATGTACTTTTATCTTATAAAATCAACAAATCAAAAATGATGTACATAGCAACACTGCCTCTGTGAGGTTGGCATCTCAAGTTTGGCAACAGGCAGTCTGCTCATGGATCATGGCCGCCAGGCAAAGAAATAGATTTCAGCTGTCTTCTGGCCTTCAGATCCTTGGAGGGGCCAAGGACATTAGCCAGAGGGAGATGGTAGGGGTTGCAGATGGCAGACTGGCCTTGCTGTGTTTCTCTGCTTTCTCTTATGTTTGGAATCTTAAGGCAAGGTCTTTGGGAAACATAGTTGCTACTCAAGATTTGAGTTTAGGTAGAAGGATCAGCCATGGAAAATGAGGCACCGTGCCCTGCAGGTATTGACAAGACCCACCATCTGTAATGCCCTTGGCACAATAAAACCAAATGCCAATTTCCCTGAAAGAAAAAGAGGGGAGGCTGTTTTGTTTGTTTTGTTTGCTTGAGAGATTGAGTAGTTTCCCATCACAGTGGGGAAGTATTTATAGTTAGGAAACAGGGAGTGAGCCATGCTTATGCTCAGTTAGCATTCTCCTTTTTGTTTTTTTGGTTTTTCGAGACAGGGTTTCTCTGTAGCTTTGGAGCCTGTCCTGGAACTCCCTTTGTAGACCAGGCTGGCCTCGAACTCACAGAGATCCGCCTGCCTCTGCCTCCCGAGTGCTGGGATTAAAGGCGTGCGCCACCACCGCCCGGCTATCATTCTCCTTTTTTATGCAGTGCTGGATCCAGCCCACATAATGGCATCATTCACATGAAAGTGGATCTTTCTACCTCAATTAACCTAATCAAGGTAACCCTGGACAGATTTTCTAACATCCTGTTTCCTTGGAGATTCTAGAATGGTCAAGATGACAAGCAAGATCAACCTCACAGTGTTTGCAAGGTATCGCTTCCCCAGCAAGCAGAAACACTCTTTTATGGAAAAACAGTGATTTAGCCATCTACTCAATTAATCAATCACGAAAACATTACTGACTACCTAGTGCCTACCGAGAGCATGGAAGAATTTCTGATCATGATGGAGACCAAACCAAATATACATTGGGCAATTTCTGTTCTTGTACTCCAGGGGACTGTTAAGAATTAACAAAAATATGCAAGTTGATAATTCAAATGCCATTGCAAAAATACCCACGAAAGAAAACATTAAGGAATTCTGTAACTAGGACCTCATACCAACCTGGAGGTCAGCAAATGTTTTCCTCAGAATGGTCCATTTACAATGCATCCTGAAGCTGAAGAGGGAAGTTTGAGTTGATTTCTGGTTGCCAATGGTGCTATCCATCATACATAGGTAATGATATCTTCACAAAACCGCTGAAGGGTTTAGAAAGTTTCTGCATTGTCAAGAACCCAGAATGCTATAAAGTACTTGACCACCTAGAAAGGCTGTGGGAGTGGTATTGGAATCAGCAATTTGATCGTAATCTTGAACAAATAAGAATAGATCTCCGGTGACTAAAATCAAGATTCAGTGAGCTTGAATTAGGTTGGTGTGTTGAAATCAGAAAGAATTGTGGTTTCAAGAACAAAGGATAAAGCCCATTATGTGATGGTCAGAGACTAAAAGAGGAAAGGCCAAGAGGCCTCTGTGAATATTCATTGAGTCCTGAGACACCTACCACTATCTACCACTGTCTCCACCTCCCTTAAATCAGGGGCATTCGTGACAATGACATGTACTCTTTGGAATACATGTGGAAGTGAAGTACTGGTTCACCACAAAGTCAGAACCAGTTTGGGAAATATCAAAAGAATTTATGTAGTCACACACTGCCTTTCCGGAATGACCTAGATGCTGAGAAGAAAAGAGTGAGCAAGAAAGACTTCTCTGTTCTTCCCTTTAGTATATTACATTCAGAGCGTAAAGAGGGAGTGGGAGACATCCTGAGAAGGAGAATAGAAAAGAGCAACTTGATTTGAAAATTTATATTAAGATGTGATAAATTATACCAACAAATCAAACAAGACAAGAGTGAGAATATAGATTCTGGTATTTTGGATAGAAAAGCATGAGATGGCTTCCCTCCCTGAGGTGATGACATTTGAGCAAAAGCCTCAATAGAGGGAGAATTGGGATTGAAAAGAAACCACATTTATTTTAAAATATTTGCCTATAAAGGACAACCATATCTAAATGGTTTCAGAAAGGCCAGCTTTGCTCCGTCACCAAGCTGTCTTCCAAGCTGATAATTATCTGTAATAAATAACTAAGGACCAAGGCCCTAAGAAACTGACAAGCCCTCCAGGGAAGCAGCTTCAAGCTCTGTCTTTCTCTGAATGGCTGTGAGACCCAGGCAGGATGAGGGGCTGTCTGGACTATCAATCAGTCCAGTCTAGACAGTGCTGAGTTATACAACACAGGGATACTGCAGGCTCCAGCCCACTTCTGTGCTCATAAACCCTTTCCCTCCTTCTGTCTAACTCATTAGTATACAGTTTTCTCCTGGTGAGCCTGGCTACAGCCCTGTGACAGCAATTCTCTCAGCCAGGGCCTCCTTATCACACCCTTGGGTTTCCAAAAAGAACCTAACCACACTGAAGAAAGGCATGACCCTGATTCTGTTAGGGCGTCATCTTTTACATCTATCGATTCCGTTGCAAATGTTTCTCCACTCAAAGAACCAGACCTAAAAATTAATTTGGAAATTTCCTCAGGGAAACAAATTTCTTGGCTGTTAGTGTTGAGCACACCTGGAGCTCCCTTGGAGCTTAGGCTACTAAGTTGGTTGTTTCTTCCCATCGGGCTCCAGCGAAATTCTATTACCAGAAAATTTATTCCTATTCTGTGGACTCTGAAGCCCAGGAAGGGAGTTTGATTTTCTAAATTATACACTTTTATGTTGACTTTTTGAAAGCTATTCTTTTCCTAAATTACAGCTAATCTTGTACAAGTATCCTTCTTTATTCAGTTTATTATAACATTAGCCTCAAATTGATGCCCTTCTTAAGCACAGCTGTCTGCCTTCGTACAGTAGAATTTCTGAAGGTAGGTCTTTCCCCCTCTCGAACAACACCATTTCTCTGCAAAGTGAAACACATTTATTGCTCAGTTCCCACTTAGACTGGTAGATATTTGTCATGATGTGGCATGCTGTACATTTCCTCACAGCATATCAATAACATCGGAAAAAATATATTATTTTAATTAAGTATGTCAAACCATCAGGCATAGAAAAACTCAGAGTGCATTGGAAAACTCTCTGGAACCTGCTGGGGCATAGCTTATTCAAAAGGTAGCTGGAAAGTTGGCAGAGACTCAGCTCTTCTTGGAAGAAGGAGTAGCCTTAATGAGGCACAGAAACAATAACCTCACTTATACAAAACAGGAGGCCGGCTGAAGGCCATGGGAGGGAGAAGGCAACAGATGCCCTTCTTAAATTAGTTTAGTTCACAGTGGCTTGCAGCTCCCAGGTTGTCTTAATGTGAATGAGTCTTGACATGGTTCTCGGAACTTGGAAACTCAATCAGGGATTGAGCAGTTCCTCTGCCACAACATCTGCATATTTTGGACACAGACAATGTGCAGCTCCAACAAGCTCCTCATTAAGAGTCGACAAAAAGATTGTCGCTGTGTAGAATCTGCAGCCCTCTCCGGTGGCTGGGGTGGCAGTAGGCTGGACTACATTGGGAATGTGACATCATGTCAGCGATCGTCCTGGATTATCTCTTCCCTTAGCACGTTATCAAAAAAGTAGGAGAGTGAACACCAAATGCTGTATTTTAGAACATCAGTAGTGAAATATGAGCAATAGTGATGTAGTTCAGGAAGAGAGGGAGATCTTGGGATTCTCAGGGCAGGAACTCTGTGAATCATACTTCACGATCATTAAATCTGACTTTTTAAAAACAGTCGGGGGGGGGGGGAGGTAGGAATCTGACCCAAGCTTGTGTTTCATTCCCCATTCATCCTCCAGCTGTTTAGCTCAAAGGCAGATTTGCTGAATCTTGACACAACTGACATCTTTTTCCTGATATTTTCTGGTAAGCAAAAGCTGTTCTGTGCATTGCAGAGTGTTTTGAAGCATCCTTGGCCTCTAGCAACTGGATACCAGCAACACTTCCCCTATCATGGCATGAAAAATGTCTTTGGACATTTCCAGGTGTCTTCTGGAATGGGAGGACTAAATGTCACCTGGCGAAAAACCACACAGAAGCATCTCTTTGGAAAAGTCCACAGTTTCCCATGGCAAGTGACACGATGGATCCCAAACCTCTGTATCCCATTGATACAACACACATTATAGCTGTCCTGATTACTAAGGAACAGTATCCGGGTTTTCTTCCTGTTGCTAGTGGAACTGCCAGTGAGACACAATTCTTGTCTGTAAACCATATATGAATATAATGTCGTCAAAACCTTGCTTATTCGCGATATGACAGAGATAAGGATGCTATGTGCATAAGATGGATTAAGCTGTCTGATGTGATGTGACATCTCTCAGTCCTTCCAACTCAGACAAAGCACATCATGAACTCATGACCTTCACCTCCCAATCCCCAGTCAACTGCAGCAAAAGCAAAGTAGTGCATGGGCAAAGGAAAAGTGATAATGGTTCAAGTTTCAGTTACCAAGCCTACCTGGGAAGCACGAAAACGATAAGGTCCATGAAGAAACAAGAGATAGAAATGCTATAGTACTCAAGAGAATAAGGCCGGATGACCAAGTGATGTTGTAAATGGACAGGTGAGAAAAACTACTTCATGGCCACATGACAATTTAGTTAACTGGATTTTACTTTGGTGATCTTTCTTACACACAAACACGCACACACACACACACACACACACACACATATCTATGCTCAACAGCTACTCGGTGACATATTTTAACCAGAATTTGGATTCCATTTTGCCCTTTGAAGATTATGACCCTAAGCCCTCATCAGTGAAGTCTATCTTCTAGAAGCTACTATTTGTTTCATTGTGTATAAAACTGATCTAAAATTTTTAAATATCGGGAGATCCTTCTCAAATTATGTTTTAGACTCATGAAGTATAAAACCAGTTTCTCTAGTGGGGAGGAGTTGCTCTCTTACCTCATGCTATGACCTGGATGTGGTTTGCCTCCAATGATCTGGTCAGAGATGTGGTATTCAGCTTTGCAGTGAAAGCTCCTTAGGTAACTAGAGCTTTGGAAAAGAATGTTGATTTTCTGAAGTTGAGTTCCTTTGCGGGTACTGTCATAAAATTTTCAGCTTGACCACAAAACCTCTGCCTCCTGCTTCCAGTCTAGAAGTGTTTTTGCTTCTCTAACACATTCTCACTCTAAAAACCCACCATGAGGTAATGCAGGGACGGGGCGGCTGTTTGCATTTTCAGCATTCAGAATTTTCTAGCTTTCCTCCTTCAAATATCATAGCAATAAACCGCTAACTAACACAGAGAGGCCTATTAGATTCCCTAGTGTACAGCACTGTCGAATAATAACAGCAAGACACTGCATTTTTATAGGACTGCTCGAGGTAGGTCTTTCCAATGTACCATATCAAACGATTCTCACAGGTACAAATGTCCTCTTGTAACAACTGGAAACTAAAGCTGTTTGCTTTCAGAGCCATCCGGGAAGAAGATTAAATACTTCTCCTCTGATTTCCATCAGAAAACATTTCAACCACCTGCAGATTTTTGGAAATATAAAAGACATGCTGGTGGCTACACCTCTTCAGTGCTGTTGGTTTGGATGTTTGCTCTGAATGATGGAAGATGAGAGTTTTCATGAATAAATGGAACAAGCTATATGATATTGGGCACTGATTTTTTTTCTTGAAAACATAAAGTGTTTGGTGTATAGTAGAATAGTAGTGCCAGAGTCCATAGACCGAGAGAGGCTAAGTAACAAGAGGGGCTGAAAGAGGGACACAAGGATCTCCCTGGGAAGGAAAATAGATTTTGCAGGGGACTGGAGGTGGGTGGGTTGGAAATAGGAGGGATCAATCACGGCGGGGTGTGTGTGTGTGGAAATACTGGGAGAAAAGACTGAAATTGGGGGGCACTTGAGAGGCGAGGTGAGAACCTAGTGCCATGTAAATTCCTTGAAATCAATGAGAGTATCACTAGCAAACACTTTTAATAATGGCGGACAAGGAGTCTTAACCGGCCATAACCAGGGAAGGTTATATAGAACATCTTCTACAACCAGGGAAGGCTTCAAGTGGAGGGATTGGGACACCTACCCAGCCACAAAACCTTTGACCTACAGTGTTCTGGGATCAGAGTTTAGCAGAATCATCATCAAAGGACTGGAAAAAGTGGAGGAGCCAGGAACACCACAAGAACACAGCCCACAGGGAACTCATGGAGGCTCACAGAAATCAGGGAGCCTGTAGGGGGTCTGAAGTAGGTCCTCTGCATATATGTTATGACTGAGCATCTTGGTGTTCTTGTGGAATTTCTAACAGAGGGAGAGGAGGGTGGGGGCTGGCTCTGACTCTTTGGGCTACTTGTCAGACTGTTTTCCTCCTGCTGAGTTGATGTGTTGGTAAGTGCCTGGTCTTATTGTAGCTTGCTATGGCATGTTTGGTTGATGTCCTTAGAAGGCCTGCTCTTTTCTGAAGGGAGGCAGAGGGGAGAGGGGATGTGAGGAGAACAGAGGTGGAGGGAGAAAGACTCAGGGGAGGGGAGAAGGGAGAGGGAAGACTGAGGTCAGGATGGAATATATAAAAATTTTTAAAAAAGAGAATAGTAGTATCAGTGGTCACATACAGTTGCAAAGATATACAAGTGCAAGGCATTTTTTTTTTACCTGTTTCTTTCATACGTTTACCATTGTAAAAATCAGCTTAACATAAACACCCAATTAAAGGAATTAAAGGGGCCGGGCGGTGGTGGCGCACGCCTTTAATCCCAGAACTCTGGAGGCAGAGGCAGGCGGATCTCTGTGAGTTCGAGGCCAGCCTGGTCTACAAGAGCTAGTTCCAGGACAGGAACCAAAAGCTACGGAGAAACCCTGTCTCGAAAATCAAAAAAAAAAAAAAAAAAAAAGGAATTAAAGGGAAATCATAGGAAGGTGAGAGAAGAAAGTGATTTTCACAGTTAACCTTGGTGCTGATAGGACAGTTATAGGCACGTTAGACTGTGGAACATCTAGGTATTGCCTAACACCAACTCACAGAGACACTCCTATTTCTCCTTACTAATAAACATCCTAAATGATTTCTTTTTAGCAGCAAACGCTGGCCAGTGCTTATAATGCTAGCTTCTCCCAACTGCTGAAACTTGGGCAGATGCTTTCCTCTTAGGATGGAAGCCACCTTGATGGGCTTTCTAGCTATGCATAGGCAAGAGTGGGCAACCCGAGATTCATGGGCACACACCATGTTCACAGCAACCCATCTATCCTGAGACATATATTTAGTGCTCAGTAATGCAGGAAAATTGACACTCATGGTGTTAGCCACCTTCCCTCAAATAATGTGGATAGGGTCATAACAAAGCAATTATAACTCATCCAAAGTTCAGCATGTAGTCAAAAAGAAGACCTGGGTGACAGACACGGTAAACCTAAAACCAAATAGATTTAGGAATTAAAGCACATGGAATCTATCAACTATTTTCCTATACTAATATGTGATCTGACCAAATAGAATTGCCCAAGTTGTCATGCTTTTATAGTCATTGTGCACCATATATGTCACCTTTGCATATTATCTCTTTTATCTCTGATTATAGTAACAAGAATCCAGTCTCAGATTAACTCCTAAAACTCAAGGGGGAACATGAACTCATTTACGTCTTTAGGGTATCATTAAGCATACAGCAACAATAGCACACTAAGTGACTCTTGTGCCAGAAGAAAATTAATTTACCTCTTTTATGTGTCTGTCACAAAACCATGAGTTCAGAATAAACAATGACAGAGGCTAGTAAGAATGGTGTTACATAAAATGGTGACAAAAGTTCTTTTGATCTATACAGTAAGTTACAATGAAAATAACCTTGATGCTCATGGGATGAAGCTAAGATTTCATTTCTACCATGAAGTTTTTGGAGTGAGGCTTGATTTGATATCTGTGTCTTTGTCTCTGTTATGCTAAAAAAAAAAAAGACCGGAACTTCATGGAGCACTATTTTTTTTTTGTAATCTGTTGACTACTAAAACACTCTTTAAAGTCTTTGGGGATTTTGAGATATCAACCAAAAGAAGTAAAGGAACTGGAATTTAGACACTGCTTAGAGAGTGCAGAAAAGGGTCTTGCTAAGTGTGTGGACAACGGTTTGTTAGCAAAATATTAAATAAAAACAAATGTGGGACATGCCTTTCTCCCATGGGGACTATTTGTCTTTTATATTAAGTCCAGATAGTTTCTCAGAGCATGGGAATCCCCAGGTCTACCCAAACCAAGATTGTATGATGGAACTCACTGTTTCCAAATGTTTTTCATTGTACCCAACCTCTTAAACATAGATGACAGCAATTCAGTCTGCCTAGAAAATCCCTTTGAGGGCTATTGGTTCATTGTTCTAAATCTTGACCCTTTGAACTATGAACAATTAAGAGATCTTTCAATTTAGTTTCTGACCATACTATTTAAGCAGAGAATTGGCAGTCATGTTTGGTTCTATCCTTGGTCTCTGGGCTATAAAATGATTCCTAATGATATTCTGCTATAATCATAAACCAGAGCCTTGTATAATTGTCATCAGAGAGGCTTCATCCAACAACTGTTGGGAGTAAATGCAAAGACCCACAGCCAAACATGAAACAGGGCTCAGTGAATCCTGTGGAAGAAGACAAGGAAGGATTGTAAGAGCTAGAGGGGTCAAGGATACTACAAGAAAACCTACAAAATCAAATAACCAGGGCTAATAGGTTTAAACAAAGACTACTTTTGGATTTCCCGGCTGAATAATCACACCGAAATTATATTAATTACAAGACTGCTTGGCCTATTAGCTCAGTCTTCTTATTAACTAATTCTTACATCTTAAATTAACCCATTTCTATTAATTTATGTATTACCATGAGGCTGTGGCCTATGTCCTCTACATATATGTTACAGTTGTGTAGCTTGGTGTTCTTGTGGGAATCCTAAGAGCAGAAGTAGGGAGCTGTCTGACTCTTTTACCTGTTTGGGGAATCCTTTTCCTCTTACTTGGCTGCCTCATCCAGCCTTAATGTAAGGTTTATGTGCCTAGTCTTATTATAACGTCATATACCATCTTTGATTGATACCCCTGGGAGCTCTGCCCTTTTCTGGAGGAAAAGAGGAGTGGATTGGGGTGATCTGAGGATGGGGGGAGGAACTTGGAGGTATGGGGGGAGGAAAAACTACAGTCCAGATGTAATATGTAGAAAGAATAAAAAAATCAAAGAATTGTGTTCTTATTTTTTTTAATAAATAAGAGAACATAAAGAATTTCTTCAACCAAAGGTAGCATCCTCCTTACTTAGGTTTGTAATTATTAATGCATCAATCTGAATTTATATTTCTTTTGAGGCTACCTATTTCAAGATAAAACGCACACCAATCACATGTAACAAGACAATCTCTAAGGCAACTTTAATTTTCGTACTATCTTTTAAAAATGTTTTGTTTATATAAATGACAAGCCAAGAAAATAAAATTCATTTAAAAAGTGTATTCCATTGTGATTTCTCTCTAAAAAAAAAAAAATAAAGGAATGCTTAATGAATGTCTGGTGTTTTGTTATCATGCAGCTTTGTTCTGGCTGCCTTCAGTTTTGACCGCTGTACTCTTGACACACATGAAAACCAGGTACTAGAAGAAAACACAGAACAAATGCTCTAAAAACTGAGCCTGTCGCCAATGCTCTTGAATTCCACCTCCTTTGTCTTACTCAATCACAGCAACCGAAATGGAGCTCTGGGGAGTTCTACACACCTGAAACTGCTTCTTAACAGGGTTGGGGTGCGGTCACAAGGTTATTTGAAGAATCTTTGACCAATTTTTATGGAGAAGAAAGGACTCCGTGATACCTCTCCTAAGACTTTGAATCTAGACCTCCATTTAACAGTTATGATTTCAATTCCAAGGTTTGTTTATGTGGAAACGCCAAGAAACGATGCCTTCACAGCATTTTCCACATCCTTGCTGTCACACACGCCTCCTGCCTGTATCCTCCATGCCCTCCTGAATCCAAGCCACATCTTCACGATGCTCACACCTGCTTTGGGTGTGCTCCCAATGCTCGTACCATATCCTCCTGTATCCAAGCACACACCTTTCCAATGCTCTCTTACTGTACTTGTTCCTGCCTTTATAGGTTATCTGTGAAAAGTTTCATGGCCTTCTACAAACATGGTGAGATGGCTAGAATTCATAACTCCCTTTAAAATATCAAGTCCTCTCCTGACCTTGCCCAATAAGGTTTCCTATACATGGTTTGGTGAGAGCCAAAACCACAAACACATGCAAATAAAATAATTTTAAAAGATCATATTCCCCACAGTGGGAATAAATTTCATGCATGTACATGACAAATATTCACAGAAATAAAAATTAAAAAACACATCTGTTTTATTGTACCTCAGATGCCATGCTCAGCATATCGGCTTCAGTGCCCTTGCCTGGAACCAAGACTATTCGGGACCTAAGGTTTCTTCTCATCTTGTTCTTTTGCCCAAGCCAGGGAGCAGAAAGGGGGAAACGTAGCTGAATATCATGAAATTCTCAGTGTATGTCCCTGTTGACACTGAAGATGAAAACACATATGTAGTAAGAGAATGATGTAGGCAGTAGATGTACAAGAAAGGGGACAGTGGAGAAGGAAGGAAGAAATGAACTACTTTACCAAATCTTTCCCCTCAAACTTGATGCATTCAGAGGGCTGGAGAGATGGCTCAGTGGTTAGGAGCATTGCCTGCTCTTCCAAAGGTCCTGAGTTCAATTCCAGAAACCACATGGTGGCTCACAACCATCTGTAATGAGGTCTGGTGCCCTCTTCTGGCTTGCAGACATACACACCGACAGAATATTGCATACGTAATAAATAAATAAGTATTTTTTAAAAAAAACTTGATGCATTCAGTATTTCTGTATAATAAACCAGTCTTCTGTTAGTTCTAAATATTTATCTTCTTTTCTTTGTTATGGAAATTAATAAATTATAGAGATCTTCATGAATGCAATTCTCATAACAATTGTGCTTGGTTGAAAAAGTTTTTCCATGTTAAACAATCCATATATATATATATATGTTTGATATTCTACTGTATCAATATATAACAATCCATATATATATATATATATATGTTTGATATTCTACTGTACATTGCTAGCCAGCTGGAAAGTCCACAGCTTTTAATAAAATTGAATTATGCCTTAAAATATGTTAAATTTCAGCTTACCTAAATGAATTTATTTATATGTTATTCATTATATCATTTTATTATTCTTTTAAGATTAATTAGCAAGAATAGTCATGACTATGTAAATCTATTATATAAAAATAAAGGTCTTCCATAATATTTTAATTTTTTGTTATGAGTGTAAAAATCAAAGACAGTTTACAAACCGATATTGTTTATGTCAGGGTCAGGCCTGTTCTTTGCTTTTAGTGAAGAACTCCCAGTATTGTGGTTAGGTCTCCAGTCTAGATGACAAATCTCACCAATTCTGCTCTCCATATTACTTCCTATCATTTCCTTGGGTTGAAAGTCAGGGACATGAATCAAGGTTCTCTTCTTGTCCATGCTCTCATAGTCAAAGGTATAAGGAAGTAAGAGCTATGATTCTCACAGCTATGTTCATAAAACACTATTAAAATCTATACCAGGATATGTATCCAAAGAACAAAAAAAATTTCTTGCTCTTGTGAAAATACTTTGATCCAGTTGAAAACTATGAAAGTTTATTCACCTTGTAGTATGTAATAGATATTCCATAAGCTATGAAATACTTACTGTTCAATAAGTAATTTACTCCAATTGGAAGAAATAAGGAAAAAATAAAATTTACTCATGAGTACAAAAATAACTTGCTGAAAAATTTTGAAACATTACTTTTTAATAATCATTCATTATTTGAGATTTTATAAAATGTATTTTGATTACATCCACCCCACCTTCTCCCCTTAACTCCTCCCAGACCTCCACACTGCACTTCTCTTCATGTCTTTCGTTTTTAATTTAACACTCTATCGGCCTTATTTTTGTATTGCCAATCAACTTCTGAGTATGGGGTAATCCACTGGAGCATGGGCAACCTACTAAGAGCCACACCATTAAATGAAACTGACTTTCCCTTCATTGGACACAAACAACTCTCCACAGCTCCTCCATTATGGATGGGGACTTCTGAATCCCTTCCCAGGACGTGCTAGAATCCTGAATGGTTTTATCTTGACCTTATAACATTCTTGTTCGTATATCTTTGCTTTCTGGATGAAATCTACAAAGATAAAGAGACCTCTGAACACTGCTTGAAATGAATGCTGTTTTACATCACTGTTTTAAGGTTCTCCAGTCCTTGGTAATGGAGAAGACTCATAAATCATGTTTTAAGTCTGCAAAGGTCTTAATATATGATATATATATATATATATATATATATATATATATATATATATATACAAGTTACTGCGTAGTTAACATTGTCCACTGGATGCAATCTAGAGTCCAAGAGGAGGGCCTCTGAGAATGTCTTTGGAAGGATTATTGTAATTACATTAATTGATGTGAGAAAATCTACCCACTATGAACTCACCATTTCATAAGCCTGGCGTTCTGCACTAAATAAAAAGAGAGAGCAAGCTGAGCACACTTGTCTTGCCTCTTTGCTCTCTGCCTTTAACTTCTCCAATTCTCTGCACCTTGATTCTCCCACAGTGTGGGACTGTAACCGGGAATTGTGAGCCGAATAAACCATTTCTCCTTATGTTGCATTTGTTTGGATATTTTACCACAGTCCCAGGAAAGGAACTAAGACAGCTGCTATTAATAATTTGTCATGATTAAAGAAAAAATTAGGTAGTCCTTTGACTGTCAGGTTGTTATCCTAATGAAAAGCTGTCAAGATAATTTTGTTTGACTCTGAAGTGTCTCCATCAATTAACTTTAGCTGATTACTAGAACATTAACCTCGGTTGTCTTTCCAATCTGCTATTCCCAGAATGGCATGCGACTATAAATATGGTATCAAATATCTTACTGTTTTAGGTTAAGCTAGTGGATATTTTTTCCTTTATGCCATCTATGTAAATAAAAGTAAATGTCTTATCATGAAAAATGCACTAAATATTTACTGTGACAAAATAGGTATACCAGAATATGGCCAAATAAGTCTTAAATCGTATGAAATATTTAGATTCTATTTGAGTTTCTAACTTCCTTGAATGTACTTTATGATCGTGTGAAACTGTAAAATAACTGATTCAAGAAAATGGTTTGGTTTGGTTTTGACTTATTATATCATTATGATGGAACCCACAGTCTTGTGAATGTTGATACATGTTCTACCATTGAACTATATTCCTACCCACACCTATTGTTTTTAGTGCTAAGAATAGTAGAAATGATACCTACAGTATCTCCTTGACAATGTTGTCCAGAACAGCCTCAGGAAGGTGAGCTAGACCAACATAATTCCTTACTATATTTCAAATCTTATTGTTATACCCACAGATAAACATGGTTATCTATGGGACCTTGATCTCATCCAAGGAGCCTCTCTTTATAGTAAATGGAGACCATCACAGAAATCCACAACTGGACACAATGCAGAGATTAGCAGGATATGGGGGGTCCCAATGGATATATCTGCATTACAGCTCTTGCACCTACAACTCAAGGAACAACATGGAAGAGGGAGCAAAAAAAAAACCTGCAGGAGACAGAAAATCAGGAAGTCTGCTATGAAACGAACTTTCCTAGAAATTATTGCATAAACAAGAGCGGGACAATGGTAATGTCAATTGATATGCTAATTTTGAAGAGAGAAAACTTCATGGAGGTCCCATCCCTAGACAAAGAACTATAGACAACCCATCACTGCTGGGAGAAGGAGAATTAGCCTCTCTTAAGAATGAGCCTCCTTATTGGTTGCTCAGTGCAGTCATCCACCCTGAAACCGTATACATAAGAACAACAAAATGTACTCAAAAAATTTTGAGTATATATATGCATGCACACACATGTACACACGTACATGTAACAATAATAATAAAAGAATAATAAAAGAAAAAGGCTTTCTACTTGAGAATGGAAGGCGTATTGGAGGGGTCCAAGGGAGTGTGGCTGAGAGAGGATGGAGAGAGAGGAAGAAGGGAAGGTGATGCAATTCTATTTCAATTGAAGACAGATTACTTTTTTTAACAGAAGAATATCTGTGTATAGAAATATAGAGACAGTGGAAATTCAAGCTCTTAACTTGGGCTCCATGGCACTGTTGCCTACATTTTAGAAAGTTATTTAAACTGTTATTCCTACTATCTCTCTTCAACTTTCTCAGAGACCTGTGTTTCTTGAAAGAAAGTAAGAACTGTCATTTAAATACATTAAATAGCTATTCCTGGAAACTCATCCAAATACCCTTTCAACAATCACCTGTTCCTTTGAAAAACTTATCTTCAAAGTTCTCTCTGAAGCTATGGATTTTGTTTTGCTTCTGGTTGCAAAGCAGGGCTGTCTGCATAGCAACCGTAGCTCACTTGAAATATCTGTCCATGCAATTGCTGGAAGCTGCTTACCCATTGTGTGTGTGTCTAGTGTGAGCGCAAGTGAGGATTAGCTAATTGAGGTGTTCGCTTTAATTATTAAGTCTGCAATTAATGGCTATTCTTTTCTCTAGTTTATAAACAGGCTGTGGGATGCACATGAGTGTGGCCAAATCCTATTTGTCATCTTACCAGTTATACAACCTTCAGCAAGTCTATTTGCTTCTCCAAACCTTAGCTTCACCTTCTGAAGCTGATGGGAAAAAAAAATATAAAATAAGACTAGTGCCTTTGCTTCTTTGCCTCTGGCTGTGAAAAAAAAAATACCCTTAAAAAAGTCACTTCAGGGAGAGAAGGTTTATTTCGCCTCATACTACAGTCTATGATGGCAGGAGTTGGGGGAAGAAAAGAGACTAGGGAAATGATGCAATTATATTTTAATTGAAAAAGAAAACAAAAATATTCTGTCACTGTGTAGAGGTTGTTTTATAAAAGAAAATTAAATTTATCTATTTGCAATTTTTAAAAATGACAAGAAAACAGGGAACTACAGAAGCACCTTGTCTATTGAATGGACAAGGAGACTTCAACAGTTTTACTGACATATAAGGGGGCATTAGAAGACAAAATTGATAAAGTAAAGAGGGCTTTGGCTTTGGATCAACTTAATGCCAGATATGAATGGATGATGATTAGAAACTCATATATTTCAGAGCACATGGGGACAATAGGATAGGTTCCAGTGAAAAGCAAACCATCATGGTCATGGACCTGAAGCTTGGCTCTATCACAGCAAACTAGATGATTTCATATAGGTGCCTAAGTTTGTTCACATCTTTTCTTCATTCATACAAAAAGGTTGGTCCCACTTAACGCATAAGCTTTAGTAGATTTAATTAAATAATTCATGCAGAGTTTAGTGTGTGGCCTTTATGGTATTAAGCAATAGTTCCATGAACAGTTACTGTCGCAGAGTTATTGTGACAGTAGACGGTGGTTGCCAAGGGTAAGCAGAGAGGAAGAGGGATAAATCTATAGAACACAGATGTTTTAGGGAAGAGAAACTGTTCTGTGTGGTGCTACCATTGTGGCTATGTGACATTAGTAAAATAAAAAAATAAAGTCCATGAAAAACTAAAATGTGTTAGGGCTGGAGAGATGGCTCAGCAGTTAAGAGCACTTATTGCTCTTCTAGACAACCCAGATCTGGTTCCCAGTACCCACGTGATATCTCACAGCCATTCATAGCTCCAGGTCCAGGGGGTCAGAAGCCCTCTTCTGACGTGTGAGGCACACACATGGTACACATCTATACACATGGACAAGGCATCCATCAAGTAAAATAACTAAAGATAAAAACTAAATGCAGGTTTTTCTTAAAGTTACCATACTGGTGCTCAGTTGCATAATTGACTGAGGCAGTAGCAAACATCCAATTGTCATATGATGTCATCAGCAGAACTGATCACACATGCTCAGAAAGTGTCTTCCAGAGTGACAGTGCATTTTACTTTCATTTTCAGGAACGACTTCATAATTGTTCACTGTTTGGTTTTCAGTTGCCCTATAACTATTAAAATGCTCCTCCTGGCTTAATTCTGAAATGATATAAATTACCACAATTAATTTCCAACTTGATCATTGCCCCAGTTAGATCTCACAAGAAAGAAGCCACTGTAAAAATTTTCAAGAAAGGATTTTCTCCCCACATTTTATCCATTCTCTCTACCAAGTTATGTTTTTACTAAGAGTGAAAAGTGATGTTATGTGTTTCCTTCAGTCTCGTGGGCACCTTATCTCAACTTTATTTGCTGTTGCATTCATGCCATCTCCTTGAAAGTTTTCTCAAGCAGACTTCTACATGAACATAAATTAGTTTAAGATTAGATCATTGTGAATGACAGAAGAGTGTTACTCAATAATTAAAGGGAAACGTTACACATATCTCAACCGGTATCGCAAAAAGGAATAAACACCTGTGAGGACTCGGCAGAGGGAAGTGTGGATCTCTACACCACTGCAGCCATCGCTCTACTGTAGCACAGGGACAGGTGGGATTTAAATCAACAGGGATGCTCTCCAGATAAAATGAACAGAGCTCTTATGTGGGAAAGGCAATGTTCCCGCCAGTCAGAAGGTAAGTTCCCTGCTATCTCAGTGTCTCCACACCAAGCAGGACATAATGCATTCTTCTGGAAGACTTACTTAGAATGTCCCAGTCAATTGCAGTGGTGAAAATAACAAATACCCCTTTTCTTCTGCAATGTTTTCTGGTGTGTGTGTGTGTGTGTGTGTGTGTGTGTGTGTGTGTGTGTATTGTGTTTTTTTGTTATCATTTCAACCCATTTGATCTATTACCTTTTACTCTTTATCTTTCTGGATGAAATAGAGAAACACAGCCCCAGTTTTCTGTACCAGGTTTTTTCGATTATCTGAACACTTCAGTGATTGAGAATGCCAGTGCCAGCCAATTGTAACATCTCGTGCACTATACTTAGGACCCAGGAATGCATAAAGAAGGAAGCTGAACTATTATTTGTGGCAGGAAGATCTCAACTGTTGTTAAGAAAAGTAACAGCTTGTAGTGATTCTCAACCTCCTTAACACTGTGACCCCTTAATACAATTCCTCATGTTGTGGTGACCCCCAACCATTTATGTATTTATTCATTGATTGATGGATTGATTGTTACTTCTATAACTATCATTTTGCTACTGTTATTAACTGTAATGTAAATATCTGATATGCAGAATCTCTGGTATATGAATGACTACATGGGGATTGAGACCCACAGGTCAAGAACTGCTGGGTTAGAGGCCATTGAAAGTAGACTCTCTCCATTGTCTGCTTTGGACCCTACCTCACAAGTGCCTAGCTTTGGATTTAAAATACAGATTAAAAGAGGGAGGTTGTCAGGGACTTGTTGAGTACCATTAAGGGAAAGCTTCTTTGTCCTGGTCAAAAGGATAGAATTTAAGTTTGGGCTCTTGTGCTGAGTGGAGTCATGACAGTCTGTTGTTCCCTAGAGATTATAAGAGTAGATGCTATTGTCTTCTTCTTTAAGAATTAATTCAACTGTGTAGGCAGAGTTCATTTCCTGGCTGCACAGACCCGAATAATCACACAGAAACTATGTTAATTATACCACTGTTTGAACAACAGCTCAGGCATATTTCTAGCTAGCTCTTATATCTTAACCCATTTCTATTATTGATGTGGGAGTGTCATATATCAATCTGTTGATTTCATTGGTTAAGCAATTAAAGAAACTGCTTGGCCCTGAAAGTTAAAACATAGGTGGGTGGAGTAAACAGAACAGAATGCTGGGAGGAAGAGGAAGTGAGCTCAGACTCGACAGCTCTGCTCTGGAGCAGAGACGACATGCTCCCATCTCCAGGGCGGACGCGAGAACTCTGCTCTGAGGCACACGCGATGAAGCTCCGACCCAGGATGGACGTAGGCTAGAATCTCCCTGGTAAGCCACCTCGTGGGCTACACTAGAAATGGGCTAGTCCAGGTGGGAGAGTTAGCCGAGAAGAGGCTAGATAGAAATGGGCCAAGCAGTGTTTAAAAGAATACAGTGTCCGTGTAATTATTTCGGGGTATAAGCTAGCAGACAGGCGGGGTGCTGGGGACGCAGCCCCGCCACTCATATTACTACATATTATTTTGTATTTTACCAAGAGACTTGTGATTTGTTACCTCTTGCTTCTTGGGAAGGTACATGGTATCTCCTTGACTCAGTCTACTAGGTCTCTATATGTCTTCCAGCCTGACTTTGCTCTGCCAAGCCATTGGCCAAAACAACTTTATTCATTAACCAATAAAAGCAACACATATATAGAAGGACATACCACATCAAAGCTGGGCCTGCCAATCACCTGGCAAAGAGACACTCACCCTCAAAAGCAGATTCACCTGAAAACATGCTAAGGCAATAGAAGGGTAATTATCCCACTAATGAAGCCAGACAGTGCACATCCCTGAAGGTCCACCCCAATGCAGTTGCTGACAGTGCTTCCAGCATGTAGCACTCTTGAGCCTGCTCTCTTTTCTGAGTTCTAACTAAAAAATATAACTTTTCCTTTTCCTTCTTTCTGTCTTATTTTTGGATACTGGCCAAAAGCTTAAATAGGCTCTTCCTGACCCTCTGGAATATGCCATTCTTTTTCTGAAGCTCCTCTCCCGTCTACCATGCAGCTGCTTGCCACCCTCCACTTCTGAACATGCTGGCTTTCTTTGGACCCTCACTCAAAAAGCACTATTCTCTCCTTCCCTCCCTCTCTCTTCTTCATCTCCCTCTGCCTGACAGCTGCCAAGATCACAGCTTGCAGATTTTCCTTCAAACTCTTATATAATGGCCCTCAAGATTCTTTTGGAGTTTTGAAATTATTTATTAATGAAACTAAAGACCCTAAATGGGGTGCTAGGGAAATGGCTTGGGGCTTAATAGATATGCTGCCCTCTCAGAAGACTAAAATTTAGTTTCCGGAACTCCATAAGGTGGCTCAAAACCTGTAACTCTAGCTTTAGGGGATCCAACACCCTAGTTCTGCCTCTGCAGTACATGCACATACACACATGCGCGCACACACATGCACGCACACACACTTATCCAGGCACACACAGAGACACATAAATAAATAACAGTATACATCTTAAAGATAAAATAAGCCCCAAAGGAACCTAAATTTTCCTGGTAACACTGTGCATGCATACTTTTTTTGGTCCAGCTCAGCAGCTCCCTGACACCAAGGATCAAGTTTTGCTCATTCGTTAGTTGATTTAAGTATGATTCTTATCACAGTGCCTACTAGATTTCCTGAATACCCAAATGTTTACCAGGCTGTCTCTTTAGTTTTTGATCTCTGCACATGGCATACGGAAACCTGAAGACATTGGTAGGTGTGGCCTTTCTTAATAGTCTTCTAATAGCATACTGTTTCAAAGAGAAAGAGCTCATGGGTATTGTTTCATGTACCCAATGATCTAACTTTTGTAAAAATTAAATACTACAAATCTGGAAATTCATACATAAAATTCTTTTGAAAAATAAAAGACACGACAACATTGTGCCATACAGTCTGTCTGTCTGATGCTTTAGCCGGCTTAGTTAAAGGGTTCTGCTCTCCCCAAGTGTTATATTCCCTATTGTGCACCTTTACTTTAGCACGTTTCTTCCAGTTTCTTAAACTCTCGGAATCTTAAAAAAACATTTGATTTTGTGGTTTCATGTATTTTCCATGAAACATAATACACTTCCTATTTAATAAGTATAGAAATTCTTTTTAAATGTCCATCTATTGTCAAATGCCTTAAGTCTTTTTTGCTGTGATAAAACACCTTAGCCAAAATAGCTTCGGGAGAAAAGGGTTCATTTAAGTTTACAGCTATGCCTCAGGCCCCAGTCCATCATGAAGGGAAGTCAGGGCAGTAAGTCAAGAACCTGGGGGTGGGAACTAAAGCAGAGACTGTGGAGGAGTGCTACTCACTGATTTGCTTCTCTAGCTTATTCAGCCAGCTTTCTTATATCATCTAGGACCACCTACCCAGGAATAACATCTCCCCAGCAAGCCTTACCCAGTCAATTAGCAATCACAAAGACGCAGCCTAGATTTCGCTTCAGGTAAATCCTATGGAGGTTTTTTCCTCAGTTGAGAGACCCTCTTCCCTAGAGGCTCTAGCTTGCATCAAGTTGATATAAAAATAGCCCTCACATCAAGTTTCCATTAAGTATTAGAACTTGAAAATGAGAGCTAAATATAATGATAGCCGTAATATACAAGCCCTTATATTCTACCTTTGAATTATTGCACACCATCAACACACAGATATCTCTTATATCTCAATGATAAGGGTATATGTATGCATGTCATAGAACAACTCATTTTGAAATAGCACAATAATCCAAGATCTTGAGAAATTGAAAATATTTTAAAGTAAATAAAATTGAAAGTACCCTGATCAAAACTTGTGTGGAATAAAGAAAGCAGTGCTTAGAGGGACATTTAGTTTTGAATAAATATACTAGAAAATCAGAGAGACCTAAAATCAGTTGCCAAAACTTCCCCCTTTAATAAATTACTAAAGCAACCACAAATGAAACCCAAAGTAAACTGAGAAGAAATAAAAATTTCAACAGAAATCAAATAAATAAGAACTCAGCTTGGCGGCCAGGCAGCAGCACCCTGTCCTGCCACCCAACCCCCACCACAACAGCAATCACCAGGCTCATGGGCCCTGCCTGCACCAGGAGGAACAGTGACCACAGGACCCACTGGCCACACCTACACCTGGAAGGTCAGGGACCACTGGAGCCACAGGCCACAACTGCACCCAGAAAAAGAGGCCCCAACAACATGTAGAGGAAGAGTAACCACCAGAGCAAAGACCCACCTGTGCTGATTGGAGGAAGAGATATGTAGGTGGCAGTATAAGAATATGTTCAACAACTTAAGGAGCAATATAGCAGCACCAGAAACCAGTGGTTCTACAACAGCAAGACCTGAACATCCCAACACAGATGAAGCAGAAGAAAAATAAATAAATAACTTTATAAAAATAACTTTGTAATGGTGTTAGAGACCCTTCAAGAGAAAGTGGAAAATTCTTTTAAAGAAATGGAGGAAAAGACAAAAAAAAATTTGGAAAAAATAAATAAATCCCTTAAAGAAAGCCAAGAAAACCAAGAAAGAATAATCAAATAAGTGAAGGAAACAGCCCAAAACATGAAAATTCAAATAGAGACAATAAAGAAAACACAGACAGGATTCTTCCTTCAAGGTTGCCTCTGGTTTCTACTGTTCCTCTTCCACATTCAAAAGACACTTTAAAGTTTTCTAAAGTTACGCAAGTTCTTATCGCTTTATGTTTACTTTCTTATCATTTTGGTATCATCAAAGGAGATGCTATTGGACACCAACCTTAAAAGTATCCTTATTGTGCTACTTTTCTGCTTGAAATATTGAAGCTCAATTGTGTGCTTCCTGATAGTCTCATTTGGTAAGACCAGGGAGGAGATTGTATCTAGTTTTTCTAGTAGCTTCCTCTGTCCAGTTTTAACTCTACCACCATTACTAGAGGTAGCAAATCCCTTGCTTGCTTTTCAAAAGCATATATTCTCATTTTACCTTTAATAGAGCTATGGTCTGCTTTATGAAAGTGGATGGACCTGAGTATGAACATAATCACTGATGGCCCAATGCAGTTCTAAAAATAACATTTCATTAAAAGGCCAGAAGAAGCTTTTCCTAAGTATGGCTACATTTTTAAATCCATAGGTGTTCTTAGTGAAAAAAGAAGACGAATAGAAGATGACCATGTTTAGTAATGTGGCAGGATACAAGATCAACTCCAAAAAATCAGTGGCCTTCCTATACACTAAGGATAAGGAAGCAGAGAGGGAAATCAGAGAAGCATCACCTTTCACGATAGCCACAAATAGCATAAAATATCTTGGGGTAACTCTGACCAAGGAAGTGAAAGATCGATTTGACAAGAACTTTAAGTCTTTGAAGAAAGAAATTGAAGAGGACACCAGAAAATGGAAGGCCCTCCCTTGCTCTTGGATTGGGAGGATCAACATAGTAAAAATGGCAATTCTACCAAAAGCAATCTATTGATTCAATGCAATCCCCATCAAAATCCCATCAAAATTCTTCACAGATCTGGAGAAGACAATAATCAACTTTATATGGAAAAGCAAAAAAAACAGGATAGCCAAAACAATCTTATACAATAAAGGATTGTCTAGAGGCATTACCATCCCTGACTTCAAACTCTATTACAGAGCTACAGTATTGAAAACAGCTTGGTATTGGCATAAAAACAGAGAAGTCGACCAATGGAATCGAATAGAAGACCCTGACTTTAACCCACACACCTATGAACACCTGATTTTCAATAAAGGAGCTAAAAGTATACAATGGAAAAAAGAGAGCATCTTCAACAAATGGTGCTGGCAAAACCAGATGTCAATCTGTAGAAGAATGAAAATAGATCCATATCTATCACCATGCACAAAACTCAAGTCCAAGTGGATTAAAGACCTCAATATCAGTCCGAACACACTGAACCTGATAGAAGAGAAAGTGGGAAGTACTCTACAACACATGGGCACAGGAGACCACTTCCTACGTATGTATAACACAGACATTAACGGCCTCATTGAATAAATGGGACCTCCTGAGACTGAGAAGCTTCTGTAAAGCAAAGGACACTGTCACCAAGACAAAAAGGCAACCCACTTACTGGGAGAAGATCTTCACCAACCCCGCAACTGACAAAGGTCTCATTTCCAAAATATATAAAGAACTCAAGAAACTAGACCATAAAAGGCTAATCAACCCAATTATAAAATGGGGCACTGAGCTGAACAGAGAACTCTCAACAGAAGAAGTTCAAACGGCCAAAAGACACTTAAGGTCATGCTCAACTTCCTTAGCGATCAGGGAAATGCAAATCAAGACAACGTTAAGATACCATCTTACACCTGTCAGAATGGCTAAAATCAAAAACACCAATGATAGCCTTTGATGGAGAGGTTGTGGAGAAAGGGGTACACTCACCCATTGCTGGTGGGAATGCAAACTTGTGCAACCACTCTGGAAAGCAGTGTGGTGGTTTCTCAGGAAATTCGGGATCAACCTACCCCTAGACCCAGCAATACCACTCTTGGGAATATACCCAAGAGAGGCCCTATCATACAACAAAAGTATATGCTCAACTATGTTCATAGCAGCATTGTTTGTAATAGCCAGAACCTGGAAACAACCTAGATGCCCTTCAATGGAAGAATGGATGAAGAAAGTATGGAATATATACATATTAGAGTATTACTCAGCAGTAAAAAACAAGGACTTCTTGAATTTTGCATACAAATGGATGGAAATAGAAAACACTATCCTGAGTGAGGTAAGCCAGACCCAAAAAAGGGAACATGGGATGTACTCACTCATATTTGGTTTCTAGCCATAAATAAAGGACATTGAGCTTATAATTCACGTTCCTAGAGAAGCTAAATAAGAAGGTGAATCCAAAGACAAACATATAGTCATCCTCCTGAATATTAACCTTCATCAGGAGATGAAATGAGACAGAGACAGAGACCCACATTGGAGCACCGGACAGAAATCTCAAGGTCCAAATCAGGAGCAGAAGGAGAGGGAGCAAGAGCAAGGAACTCAGGACCGCGAGGGGTACGCCCACACACTGAGACAATGGGGATGTTCTACTGGGAACTCACCAAGGCCAGCTGGCCTGGGTCTGAAAAAGCATGGGATAAAACCGGACTAGCTGAACATAGCAAACAATGAGGACTACTGAGAACTCAAGAACAATGGCAGTGGGGTTTTGATCCTACTGCACATACTGGCTTTGGGGGAGCCTAGGCAGTTAGGATGCTCACCTTACTAGACCTGGATAGAGGTGGGCGGTCCTTGGGTTTCCCACAGGTCAGGGAACCCTGATTGTTCTTCGAGTTGATGAGGGATGGGGACTTGATCGGGGGAGGGGGAGGGAAATGGGAGGCGGTGGCGGGGAGGAGGCAGAAATCCTTAAATAAATAAATAAATTTAAAAAAAAAGAAGATAACCATGAGGATTTATATTACTTTCTCTCTCTTTCTTTCTCTCTCTCTCTCTCCCCTCCCTCCCTCTCTCTTTTTCTCTCCCTCTCTCCTTCCCCCTCCTCTCTCTCTCACACACAGGTATTTTATTCCAAATACTGTACCTGAACAATTGCAATCACATGGTGAAATTTCAAAGACAAAGGTAAAACAAAGATGGAAATGCAGAGACCCTAAAAATACCACGAAAGGAAAACACACAGACACACAAGACACAGACACACACAAGAAAAACAAACAACCCCTTCCCTCTTCCCCCCGATTTCCAATATAAAGGGATATCTTTACGTGTCTGGCTACTGTGTGTCATGGATGTAAGATATATTTTTAGTTTTTACAGTATCCCCCAGAGTAAGTTTCACATCCATTTACATATCAGAAAGCCTACCCAGGGGCTGGAGAAATCTATTCAGAAATAGAAATATGCAGTTAATGCATAGCCTCTTAGACCAACTATTTCTTTTGCTTTTTATTAATTTTTTAAAACCTTTTTATTGATTATTTGTGGCTTTCACATCACGTATCTTGATCCCATTCATCCTCCCTCTGCCTTTCAGCACCCCTCCCAAGATAAGACAAACTAAAATTTAAAAGAAAAGAAGAAAAAGGAAAATCTCATTGTGGAAGCTGAAGTGTGATACAGTGAGTTACACCGTCTGCTCTTTGGTCTATACAGGATTACTGGCAGGTGTTCACTGCAAAGAGACATTGAAGTCTCCCGTTTCTGCTACACTTTAACACTAGGCTCTCACTGGCACTCCTCCTGGATACCCTGCTGTTGTCCTGTGTCATGGAGATTTTGAAACTTTGAAACTGCAGGACTGGCCCCTTCAGATGCTGCGCCAGATCATAGATGGGGTGGATGTTGGGATGGGTGAACTTACTACCCTGGCTCTGGGCCTGAGTAGTTGCTGGGTTGGTCAGCCCCACTGGTTCTTCCTCATTTTCAACACCAGAGCAACTATTTCTTATCATTCTTAAGAAATATTTCCCTTTTATTTAAAAAGAAAAGTAAAATAAAAGAAATAACGCAAAAAGAACAAAAGATAGCCACCAAGGTTTTGAATAAACTCAAAAGGCAAGCCTTAGGCTGTGTTTGTGAGTCTGTATTAGGGTGTTGGCCCAGCATGCTGAAGGCCATGGCTCCATCCTCAGTACTGGTAAAGAAAAGGGGCTGATCACTGCACACTAAGCTGCTTTTGAACCTAACATTTGTTAGTACCTTGGTTGAGAACATGTTCTGTTCACGTGTAGTTAGTTGTAAGATAGAACAGCAGAGATCCCTTGGGTCTCACTGTTTTCCTCCACGGTTATCATCTTGAGAAACTCTATTTCCATCTTGCGAGTATGCTAACTTATGACTTAGTTCACTCCTATAAGTATGTTCAGTTCTGCCACCGGCTCAGATGTCCTCGGAACATTTCTGCTTCTCCTCGACATTACAGATGACACTGAGGTCACTTCACAATCTCTGTGCTTCTGCAAAGCACAGCTGGTTGTGTTTGGCTGGTGGCATTCTCATGGCTGTGTTTCCTGAGTCACCAGACTATTTCAATTGACCCCTTCAGAACAGATTGTATCTACGCGATCTCTGCCAACAATAAAACATCTATAATCAAATGGCTACAATAGACACTGAAGAGTGTGCTCGCCTATTCCGGACCGGGATCATTTTACTCCATATGCTTTCAATAGCCCTATGATTTCTCCGAAACTCTGAAGTTTAAATTTTCTAAAATCAAGCATATGGATGTTTGATTTTTGCTCTCCACCCATTTCTTCTCATGGGTTGCCATTGTGGCAAAGTTCCTTTTGTGACTTTGAATGAATCATAAGTCACAAATTACTTGATCTCCTTATTGTTTTTTAGGGTTTTGTCTGTTGAGTCACTTTTTTGCTTTTTAAATATGCTTACAATTTTGTTTTTTAAAAGAGCTGTGATATATTTAAGGATGTGATGACGTGCATATAATATACAATTTCAAGACTGCTCAAATAATGTTTTATGGTGTTCATACTTTCCCTTCATAAAATAGGAAAATTCAATTCTCACATGTCATTGTTTGACTGCGTTATTTCTTTCCACTAGAAGGTTAACCTCTTAAAGGTGAAATCATATATGCTTTCTTAGTGTAGTAAATGTAGCATATTACACAATGTTGGCTAATAAGGTACCTATATCATTAGCAATTTGTTATTTTTTATACTCAAATTTATCCTTCCTTACCTGGTCTAAGAAAACGAAGACTGGTACTGGTACAGCAAAGAGGTTTTTTTTTTTTTTTTTTTTTAACCTTGTGGTAGTTTGTTCATCCTTGCCAGTATGGGGTGCTAGAGGGACACTATGGAGAAAGAGATGTGTCTCTGGTATGATCCTTCTGCCAACATGCTGAAGCTCAGTTTCTCCACCACCCAGCTTCTGAATCATGCCAGTTCCCAGCAAACACAGCATGATGGGCTTTTCCAGGTCCTGCTCCCGCAATATGTGGTAGACAAGGAAGTCCAGCACCCAGCAGATTCCTCTATGAGTCCTTCAGCATCTACACAGTAGGGCACCCTGCTGAGATCCTTCCTGGGAACAGCTTCCTTGGTACCTCTTTTCAACGTCATGGTGATGACTGATGTGTGACTGTCTCTCCCTCACATACATAACAGAGGAATTTCCAGAAGGTTTTGTTAGCATTGGGCTATGATGACTTCTCTGCTCTCCAGTTGCCTCAGCCACGAGCTTTCCTCAAGCTCTGAATCTTGGTAATCCACTCATTGGAAGGACTTTTTTAAACCTGCGTGACTACCTGCTTGGCTGTATTCTATGTTATTAAGAGTTCTCTTAACTTCATTTCTATTACATTAGTTAATAACCCTGTACACTCAACTTTCTATGTCCTATCTGCTATGTAATTTGTCTCCTAAGCTGACTTTGACTGATAAAGTATTCAATAAATGTCTGTTCATTTTTCCAGACCAAGAAGACCTCGTCGAATGTTTTGGCTTTTCATACGTGGTTTACATACTTGAGTCCATGTAATAGAGCAAACATATTTAAAAATTTATAACTTATATACGCTAGAGATGTATAGAAAAGATGGCATTGAAGGGCTAAAGACAGGAGGAGAGTGCCACACCTACTGGGAAAACCGTGATGGGAAGATGGTGGAATAAATCATTAGGCTGGCGAATAGATTGGCAAATGTTTCCAAGCACTTATTTCCAAATATAGGAAAAAAGTGCCAACTCTCTCTTCCTCTTAAAGTCGATCGCTAGGATATTTTTCTCGGCAGTTAGTACGGTGTAGATGTATGAAAGCAACATTTTTATTCAAATTGTTTTTTAATCTGCTGTTACTCAGAACAACCTGAGAGGACTAACTCCAATTCATTAATTCCCCACATTTAACGTATCTGAAAACAAGATGAATCACACAACTGCTGGCATCCTATAGCTGAGGGCTCTCGGCTTCATGCCGCCCCATAGCTTCAGAGGAGAAGCTGAGACAGGCTTCCAAGCCCACCAATATGACCTTGTCCTATAAAAATACAACTCTTTGGTCATGAAGATTTCAAATGTACAGACCTTTAGACAGGCCATTTCCTTGGGCCATTAACTGCCTGAGTTTCTATCAGTCACACCAAACATCCATCAATGACCCTTTTGTCAATGGGGAGGGAACACTTGGTAAATCTGTCTGGGACTGGCAAGAAATTTAAAACTTCTTACTACTCTCACAATATAATTTCTCACTGATAAGAGGGTAGACAAAAGCATGATGTGTTTTACAACTGGCAATACCTTACTTTCCAAGAAATGTGATAGCAACACTTAAAGTTTCTCATTTTCATGTACCTGGCTGAGCAGGCCTTTTTCTGCAACCCATCACCCAGCATCTTGGGTTGCTATGCTCCTACCTTCATTCCACAGAATCTTTCTCTCTTGGTGGAAGGAATGGTTGACCTTGTTAGGTCAACCTCTCTGAGCGACAGTGACACTGTGAGCCTTCTCTCAGGGGATTCATCTGAATCAGTCTGATGTACATTTCAAACACGAGGAATGAATAGCAGCTGGAAAGTGGGATTTCAGAATGGCTTCAGCCTGTCAATGCTTCCTGCTATGGTCCTGTGAGCTTTCTTACCGCTGGTTGTCTAACCAAAGCCTTTCAAGTGAGCAGATGTGGGTGATTAGGGGTCACCCGCAGACACATTTTCCTGATGGGGACATGAGCGGTTTTGTTGTAGGAACTATCTACCCATTTTCCCATAAACTAGGTTATGCACAAGAGCAGTGTGGAACCGAGGGAACAAAATCAGAATATTTGTCCCATTGGGTTTAAAGGGTGTGGACTTTATTTTATGGCTTAAGCAGAGAGCAACAAATCTAGTTCTATTCAGGGAATTTAATTTGCATCTCATTAACTACCTTAGCAAAATTCAACATTAGCCTAGAAAGGCTCATTTGATTAACGAACTAGTGGCCATTACTTCTCACAGGCTAATCGAGTTAATTTTAGTGGCAGTAATAATGTCTCCCTGGAAAGTTACTGTGAAAACCGAATAAGCTACCTCACATATTCTGGGTGATTTGCAAATTATACAATGCTTAAACAAATATAGACATTTCAGGACTATTTATTGCTGTGTGACAGCCTCTAGGTTCCGTTTTTCCCATACATATTCCTAAGAGATGTTATATCACTATTTAACCAAGGGGAATCTAAGCCTGACTTACTATTAACCTTGTTTCCAACTGGTAGGTTAATTCTATAAATATATTTAGAAAACTTGTAGTGGCGTTTCATTCATATTTTAATAAATAAAGCTTGCCTGAAGATCAAAGAGTAAAAAAGCTGCCTTGGTCAGCCTTACAGACTAGGCAGTGGTGACACACACCTTTAACCCCAGTAGCCACACTAGTTTGCCATTGATACCAGGTGGTGCATGCCTTTAATCCCAGTGGTGAACACCTTTAATCCCAGCCTCTGAGAGGATGAGGATTATAAAACAGGAGGAGACAGCTCTCAGTCACAGTCTCATTCTGAGATTCCTGGAGGCAGGATCGCCATTCCGGACTGAGGTTGAGGTAGGAGACAGCAGTTAGCTGCTTTGCTTTTGGGATCTTCAAGGTGAATCCCCAATTTCTCTCTCTGAGGTTTTTATTAATTGTGCCTCAAAAACTATCACAGACCAGCAATGGACAACCATAAAATTGTTAAACAGGTATATACATTGAAAGCACAGCGGTGTGTGTGTGTGTGTGTGTGTACTTTTTTTGCAGCTCTGCTTGAGACCAACACAGCTCTTTACTCTTGCCCATATTGTGTGCAGAATTTGGGAGTTGGAGCCCATATTTGGAGAGGGTATAAAGGCCTTCCAGTTCCAGGCAATCAGAGTGGGAGACGCTATTTCCTCTCCCGCTAAACCAAAAGCAAGACTCCGAAGGAAGCAGGGTTTATATGTGAGTTTCTGCAGTCACTTTCCTCCTGAGCTGAATAGTGGGCAATAAATGGAACACAGCACCGCAGAGTAGTGAGCCAGACACAGAACGGGCTACATGGGCACCAGGATCCCACAGTTCTGAGAGCTGGGATATTGCAAGTCAAGCTATGGAACAGCCAGGATACCATAGTCTGAGGTCCCTTCCAAGAGGGCTACCTTAGTTAGGGTTTCTGTTGCTGTGAAGAGCCATCATGACCATGGCAACTCCTATAAAGGAAAAGATTTAATTTTGGTGGCTCGCTGATAATTCAGAGGTTCAGTCTATTATCACCATGACAGGGAGCATGGCTACCTGCAGACAGACACGGTGCTGGTGAAATAGCTGGGGGTCCTACATCTCACAGTCAACAGGAAGTGGTCTATGACACTGGGTGGTATGTTGAACATAGGAAACCTCCAAGCCTTCCCCCACAGTGACACATGTCCTCCAACAAGGCCATACTTACTCCAACAAAGCCACCCCTTCTAATAGTGCCACTCCCTTTGAGCTTATAGGGGCCAATTACATCCAAACTACCATAAGGGTACTCCACTGAAGATCACAGTGACCATAATCAAGCCTCTTTAGCCACCACAATGAAACGTGATTGTGCAAAGGACTTCATCTGTCCAGTTAGTTATTCAGAGATCTCAAAGAAGCTGGGTTATTCACAAAATATCTCTGGAAGATTCCATAGATAGACATGTCTAACTTTTAGATGGAAGAGACTTCAAGCATGTCACACATACCTAAAGATATTACCTCTATTGGTGTTTATGCTTATCCTGATGTTGGTATTAATATGGCCTCCAACAGACAGGCAGGGTAGACAGTGAAATCTCAGAATATGGCCAATCAATTCCATACTAAGCTAATATGGCATGGTGTTTTTGAAAGATCCGTAAGACTTTTTTGATATATAAAGAAATATATTGATTTCTTTTTTAAAAAAATAAGTTTATTTTTTATCTTTTTTATTTTATTTGTATTTTTACTTAAAAATAAAATTTCCTCCCCCTCCCTCTCCCTCTATCTCCTCCCCCCTCCCCCTCCCTCTATCTCCTCCCCCCTCCCTCTCCAGTCCAAAGAGCAGTCAGGGTTCCCTGCCCTGTGGAAGTCATTGATTTCATCTTATGGAACCACTATGGAAAACAGAATAATCTCATTTTAAAGATAGATGAAAGCAAAAGTAAGTTTAAGAAATGCCAGATCATAGCTTATAAAAAAAAAAGTAATATTAGTCCCAAAAAAACCCATCCACTGATTAAAACCTCTGCTTAGTTGTCACTGGTATATAACATACCTTTAGAGTGCACCACCGTAAGAAGAAAGTCAAAGTAAACCTATTACCGACTGGTAGTACCCACTCCTGTGCTTATGTGTTCTCTGGACTCAGGGTACAGCCTGTTTAGCTCACTCTATGCAAACCTGTAAGACTCCAGGTCCCACACAGAACTCAAAACCACAAAAGCTGGATTAATATACATTGTGGTGGCAAGTGGCAAACAAAAGACTGGGAAGCTGGTTTATGGGTCAGCTGGAGGGAAACTGGCTCAGGTACTGAACTCGAGGCTAGAGGATAACCAGAATGTTCCCTCCATAGTTCCTACGTGTCAGCTTCTTCCTTTGCAAAGACAAAGCAGCAGTGTGTGTGTGCATGTATGTGTGCATATGTATGTATTTAGGGGAGGACCTCATGCTAAAGCCACACCAGATTCTTCTAGCTTCTGGGAAGAAGAGGAAGAAAACTCTTTTCTCTCTCACTGTGTTTGAACATGGGAGAAATAATCTGATACCCTATATCACATGACAATTACTGGACATAGAGTAGACAGAGGAGCACTATCAAGAATGATATCTTAGAAACACATTGCCCTTGCTGGGCGGTGGTGGCACACACCTTTAATCCAAGCACTCAGAAGGCAGAGGCAGGCGGATCTCTGTGAGTTCAAGGCCAGCCTGGTCTAACAGAGCGAGTTCCAGGATAGCCAACATTACACAGAGAAATCCTGTCTTGAAAAAAAAAAAAAGAAATAAGAAACCTGTCTCTGGTTCCAGGATTCTGGCCATGAAGAAAAGACTGTTAGTAGAGAAGCAATAGATACTGGACAGACATTTAAAACTGCAATAAAACTCAACATGCTACTTGATTAATGGAAATGTACCATGAAGAAAAATGTCAGATAAAGCAAAAAAAAAATACGCATGAAGTCTTGACAATCAATTTTCACAGATATGATTGGCTGTGATAGGGAGCAAGGTACGGCAGAATTCATTTAGGTAATGTTTATTTTGCTTTTCCTAGAATGTAAATTTATCTATTTGGTATAGCAAAAAGAAAAGTTAATGCCAGGCATGGTGGTACGTGCCTTTAATCCCATCAGCACTTAGGAAACAGAGGCTGGCAGAACTCCGTGAGTTCAAGGTCAGCCTGTCTACATAATGAGTTCCAGGGCAGCTGGGACTGCATAGAGGCCTTGTATTAATACCTCCTGCCCCCTGGAAAAAAATGAAGAAACAAACAATAATGACTTGATTGCTGACCTAATGTGCGGTCATTCTAGCAGCTGTTGTTGTGTTTCCCCATGTGGAACTGCACCATTCCCAAGTGAGAAGAAAGAACAACACATTTATCTCTGTCAATCTGTAATTTTTATTATAACACTTAACAGGTTTTTAAAAATATGGCACTCTTTGAACAAGACTCTTGAGCCATCTATTCAGGCGTGGACAATGCTAGAAACATTCTTAGAAGCCCCTTGTCTTAAAGTAACAGACTGGAATGATAAGCAAGTGCATCTGAAGACATCTCCATATCAACAATAATATTTTCAAATGTTTCCTCTATCATAGACATATTTACTCTCATGGACCTTGTGCCTTCTGAGACAGGTTCTTCTTATCAGTGCTGGCAGCGGATGCTTTCAACCATTGAGCCAGTCAGAAAGGCAGTACTGCACAGGGAGTACTATTGGGGGAAGCCTGTCTTCCCCTTCACATACGGTACAGGTTAGCTGTGGCTATACTTGAGAAGTGAGTTTCAATGATACCCATCACCTGAAGCATGCATACATTCCTATCATTAGTAGCAGAAGAACGGTATATTCCAATGTGCAGACACCAGCTGTCCAGCCTGGCTTCAGGGTACCTAGGCTTTCACCCATCTGATCCTGAGGAAGCTTCTGAATTGACACTTCCTGGTAACTGTTTGGGACTGAGGCTACTTCGGAAGGAGCATCCCTTATAATCCCAAGCCACTCTGTTCATTCCCCAACACAAAGATTTGCTAACAACTCAGATCTGAGACCCTCCCATCTTTCCCGCTACACAGATAAGGCTAAAGTACTCTGCTAAGTGAACTCACTCAAGCAGATGAAATATCATTATTTTTTCCTGTAGAAAAAAGGCATTCACTGTATACGATCTTTGCTAAGCAGAATGGAGAGCCTAATGGGGAAATATCTTGGAAGATCATTTTTGTAAACACTGCTTCTATTGTGATTTAGGACTCATGATAAATTGCCCACAGTTTTTTGTTTTTTTTTTTGGCTTAGAAGATGTTGTATGAGTAAACACTGAGCCTCAATAACAGAAATAAAGTCTTCTGAATACAAAGTATAGCACAGTATCTAAAAATAGGAGAACTAGGCAAGTATGTCAGGAGGTTTCTAGTCCTCTTCCTGTAGTTAGCCTCAGCTGTTAGTGCACATAGGTAGATGGTTGGTTGTTTAAAGGCAACATCTGGTGGGATGCCAGCCCTGGTAGATCTATGCCTTGTTCTTTTCTCTGCTTACTTTCCCCAGAGACATTCCTCTTGGCCTTCTTGGGTGTCTATCTGGCTATAGGAAGTGTGCAGGGAAGGAGGATATTTTTAAAGAGCCAAGCAAAATCACCAAATCAGAGCTTTCTTTCAATACAAGAGGAAAGCAAAAGATATATAGTCATCCAAAAAGTATTCTGCCTAAGCCACAAATTCACATGAAAACTTTCTCTCAGGACTGTTACGTCACGGTTTAGTATATACAGCATGAAAGATGAACATCCTTTCAATGTGAGCACCAATGGCAAAAACAACCTTCTTAGTAATATGAAAGAAAACCACAGTGAAATGTTTCCCTATTGTTTTTTGTGGAAACATTAGAACACACTCAAGGGAACAGTCTACAGCTGCACGCACCCAGAAATACTAGAAGAAAACTAGTTGAAACTTCTGGTTAAATATATAATTTTGATTACTGACATCCTTTTAATTAAATCCTATGTGTTCAAAAGGAAATCTTAGCATCCTGGGACAAACGTCCTCTCCACATTTCAAGTTGAGATCTGCTGCATTGGCATGAGTTTTGGTGACACCTGGTGAAAGAAAGAAAGAAAAGTTCAAAGTTTACTCCACCACAGCATGTTCAAGTACGGTTCCAGTTTATTTTTAATTTAATTTTTTTTTAAATTAAGAAATAAAGACTGAAGGAAATAGTAAGTTTCAAACGTGGTCAACAGATACAGAGTAAAGACGTCCTACTTTATATAACTCAGGTGTTCATCAGCAAAGCAATGAGTGACTAACCAATTTAACTTAACATGCACTGCAAATGACATTGCAGAGATAGCGGGCTTTAAGGCGGTAGGAAATCACTCCCCCTCTCCACTTTGGCCCACGAAGCGCACAATGACTAATACAAGTATGGTCACAATGAAAAGCAATAGTGCAGAAGGTCAAACCAGTTACATTCCCACACGGTTGGGAGAGGGACTCATGAAGCCTACACACCTAGCTGAACAACTACTGGCAACTGATGGTTGTGAGGGGAAGGGGAGTCATTTTTCTTTGGAAGCGTGGCCCTTGGTGAGTAGTCCAAATTAATCATTATTTGATAAATATTTGGGACGAGCCTTCTTTCAAACTGTGAGCACAAGGGGGGAGAAGTGAACCTTGGTTGTGAACATATTGGGTCATGGTGTCACCAAGTAGGTACTCAGATGGCCAATGCACAAACAATTCTGTAAGCCAGTGATTGTAAGAGAAATGCAAAGGAAAGCCCTGAGAACTGGTGGTTAGAAGCCAAAGTGGAAGAGCATGGGAGTTCCTCACAGAATTAAAAATGGAGCTTGCATATGGCCCAGTCACCCTACTTCTGGGGATAGGTCCAAAACATTTAAGAATAGGATCTCAAAGAAATACTGTATACTAGGGTCTATAACTGCAATATTCACAGTGCCGAAGAGGTAGAGGTCACCCAAATGTCCAAGCACAGATGAACACTATAATGCCCTGAAAAAACTGGAGATGATAAAAAAATATAGAGGGCTATATTATGCTCATAGATTGGAAGAATAATATAGTTAAAATGTATACACTATTCAATGTAATCTATAGATCTAATGTGATTCTTTATTTAAAAAATGTGCATGAGTGTTTTCCCTGCATGTATATATGTGCATCATATGTGTGTAATGCCTGTGGAGGCGAGGAAGAAATCACTGGATCCCCTGAAACTGGAATTACAGACACTTGAAAGCCACCATGCGTGTGGGTGTAAGACTGAAGTTAGGTCCTACTCAAGAGCAGCAAGCTTTCTTAACCACTGAGCCATCTCTAGCTATGAAGTTCTTATTCAAAATACCAGTCTTCTTCATAGAACCAGAAGCAATACTATAATTTAAATGGAACCACAAAAATACTTGAATTGCCAAGGGCATTTTGATCTACAGGGCAAAGTAGGAAGCATTACAATATTTGAGTTAAAATACACTGCAAATCTATGAAAACTGAAATAGTGTGGTGATCTTACGTATTGTAAATCTATGGCAACTGAAACAGCATGGTGTTTTTATGAAAACAGACATAGATCTGGGGGAAAGGCTAAAGGCCAGTCATCTAAAGTCACTTGCTTTGGACAAACGCACTAACAATATTGCAAAACTGAAAACACTGAGGAAAGGCTAGGTTTCTTATACATGGTGCTGTGAGGCCTGGATGTCCATGGGGAAAACTGGATTAGACCCCCTCTTCCCCATCTGTCAATCACAAAATACAAGACTCTGAAACTATAAAACTACCAGAAGAAAACAAAAAAGAAGCTTCAGAGCAGAGGAACGAGCAAAGAGAGAAAAATGCACAATGGGCATAAGCCTCCATGCGCATCTTTCACAAAGGATTGACAACTAATACACCCATGACAAAAAGTCAATATCCAGAATTCATATGGAATCATATATGGAATCCAAACAACTCAACAGCAAAAACATTTCTCAATACAATTAAAAGTGGGCAACCTGGCTGGGTGTAGGGGGTACCACATCTTTAATCCTAGCATTCAGGAGGCAGAAGGAGGTAGATCACTGAATTCGAGGCCAGCTAGGTCTACAGAGTGAGTTTTATGCCAGCCAGGGCTATCACAGAAAAACCCTGTCTCAAAACAAGCACACATACAAACAAAAAAGTGGACAATAGATCTAAATAGACATGAAAGCAAAATATACAAAAAGCCAACAGGTTATATATAAAATTATTAATCATTAAAAAAAAATCAAAGCCACGATGAGATGCTAGTTCAACCCAGTAATATTAGCTATTATCAAAGAGACATAGATAAGTCCTAGGTCCTCCCCCCTCCGTCCATATCTAGGAAGGTGAACATCCAAACTGGCTAGGCTCCCACAAAGCCAGCACATTACGTAGGTTCAAAACCCCGTGCCATTGTCCTTGGGTTCTCATCAGCCCTCATTGTTCGCCATGCTCAGAGAGTCCAGGAGGACCTAGGACTTACCACAGGGCAGGGAACCCTGACTGCTCTTTGGGCTGGAGAGGGAGGGGGAGAGGAGTGGGGGGAGGGGGAGAAGGGTGGGAGGAGGGGGAGAAGGGTGGGAGGAGGGGGAGAAAAATGGGAGGCTGGGAGGAGGAGAAAATTTGGTTTTTTTTTTCTCCTTTTCTCAATAAAAAAAAAGTTTAGAAAAAAAAAGAGACATAGATAAGCCAAAAGGTTATATATAAAATTATTAATCATTAAAAAAAAAATCAAAGCCACGGTGAGATGCTAGTTCAACCCAGTTAGGTTAGCTATTATCAAAGAAACAGAGATATTATTGCTCTTGGTCTTTCTGCTAAGACCAAATGTAAAATCACAAAGGAGCAAGTGCTGGCAAGGATAAGGCAGGGACATTTGATAGGAACAGGATAGCAAAGTCATTGTACATCACTGAACATCAGTATAAGATTTTCTCAGAAATTAAAAATGGAATCAGCATATGATCTAGCAATCTAACTACAAGGATGATAAGACCATTACAGCAATGATACAACTACATTCCCTATTCATAAGGGCCAAGAAAGAGAAGCAATCTGTTTGCCTACCACCTAATGAACTGATATAGAAAATGGTATTCATGCATGACAGAATACTATTAATAAAAAAATGAATGACTGAATTTTATGGCAACACCCATGAAACTGGAAGTCAATGTTTTAAATTAAATAAGCAAGGCAGCACATTAAAATGAGTATTGCATGATCTCACTTGCATGTAGAAAAGAGAAAGTAGGAAGTCACAGGAGGTCCCAGTAGAATGGTGGCTCCCAGAGGTTGGGAGGAGAAGGGAAAGAGGGATGAGCTAGAGTGACTGCTGAGTACCGAGTAATTGTTAGAACATGTGATATGATGCTGTGCACTGGCGTGACGGCCTGTATTTATAACAGCAGTGTGCACGGATGTCCTGACACTGGTGGAAAGGATTTTAAATGTTTCCATCACAAAGAAATACTTGAGGATAGGAATGTTGATCCTGACTTGTATGCAATGCATACACAAGTTAAAACATCAAAATATACCTCTTAAATGAATTTCCATATCAGTAATGGTAAAAGCAAGGGATGATAGAGAAATACAAGAAGGACCATGGGGACATTTTCAAACCTACGAAGATAGGACAACTAGCAAGGTAGTACACTCACCCGCCCCCCATCTGAGTATATAACAAAAACAGCCAATTTCTTTCTGAATCACCCACATGAATGACAAATAGCTAGATAATGAGGGTCTTGTGCTGTGTATTCATTTGCAGCAGAAACTGAAATTTCTGCAGATCTCTGAAGGTGTTACCTGACACAGGTGTTATTCCACACAGGGAAAACAAAACAAGAAACAAGAACGGCTGATCAAGCACTGTTTGCTTGTTTCACTGGAGAAAGAAATCCTAAAGAGTTCAAGTAGAAACAAATCCCCTTCCTTCCCCTGAGGTGACGAGAAAGCTAATTAAAATTTGCTTTTCAAGCAAGGTATTGCTGGGAGACTGCTTTTTTTCCAAAGGGAAATTCAGAAAAGGTTAGTAAACAAAAGACCACGGTACAGTACCAGGAGTAGTTACTATGTACACAATGAATTATACAACAAAGGCCTTTCAAGGAAATTTGCTATGCACTTGTAGGTACAAACAAACCTGTGTGCACAGGAAGTTAAATATGAAATCTATGAACATCGTATCAAACAATGTTTGTTAAATGCATTTTTTAACTTTATCTCATTATATTTCACTATAATTAGTAAATGGGTTCTGTCACTTACTGTTTTAGAGACATATATATTCCATTTACTTTGGTTAACTTTAAGTTAATTGCATCTATCTGTCAACCCTAACAGGAAGGTGACTGAAGATTTATAATAAGCACCTCTAACACACACACACACACACACACACACACAATAAATAAATAAATAAATAAAATTTTAAAGTATAAATAAATAAGTGTAACAACAAAAATTTTAATAGAAATCCTCCCTTTAGATTTACTGGGTTTCTCACTCCTGAGTTTTCTGTACACTATTTTCCTGCACTTGTTACATTCTAATATAGCGGATGGGCATAAAGACGCAGAGGTGACGCAAGGGAAACGCCCTCGTCAGGTGGGTGAAAGAGTGAGCAATTCTTACTTTTCCACAAGCGGCTCACATCATGATTAGCCCAACATGACAAAGAACAGATGATTCCCAGGACTTCATGCAGGGCAGATGACTGGGAGCTTGTCCTCTGTCTCTGGTAGCTCCTGGGGTCCTCCTGCTCCCATCCCACACCCGGCAGCCCTGGCCTAACTCACACACTGACTATTCTAGCAGCTCTCACAGGAGGCTCCCTTTCCTATTCCTGCTCAGATCAGCCCCTTAGATGCTCAGAAACGGATGGTTAGTGTCCCAAAACCATTTCCTCATGCAGGCTGTGATCCCATGCAAGAGGCTGGCGCTGTGCACGGAAACACTTACCGCGAAGTCACAGCCGGTGCTCTTCTTTATGTCGTCGACAGTCAGGCCTTCCCAGAGCTCAATCAGTGTCAGCCCGTTCTTCTTGTCCACATCAAACACAGCCTGAGGAAGTCAAGAAAATGACAATGACCACTTTCGTCATGAAAATTGTCACACAAAGATAGATGGGCGTTCAAGTTCCTAGAAGAGAGAAAAGATCCATGACCAAAGACTGAAAAGCAACAATGAAAAAATGTCCACTATAACTATTGTAAATGATACCAGATCCTTAACCAGTCATTATTTGGTGACTACATTGGCATCTTCTGGCATTGTAATAAGTTTTGAGTTTTGTTTTTTTAAGCTGTCTTCCATTTGTTAGCTCTAACACATTGACCAGAGAGGTGAGCAACAATCTGAAGAGGGAAAGGAATGAACAGAGAGGGAATGAGACAGGGTAGAGCTGGAAAGAGAAAGGATAAGGATGTTGGGAAAATGCTGCTTGGTAAACAATTGTAGGAAACAAAAGGAGACACTGTGGTACCCAAGAGTAATTATAAACTAAAAGCTTCCCTGGCCCTGAAAGGCTAGCCAGCCTAACTAAGTAGCTGTTCAAATTCTTTCTGGTAAAGCTCTTCAACCTTTCAATTCCCAAGGAAAGACATGGGACCCAAAAGGAGGGCATGAGAACCCACAGCCTTTTGGCGAGCAGTTCTAATGGCTGTGGTAGTGTCTAAGGCAGACAGGAATGCCGACCCCCGCCTGAACAATAATCCATCTCCAACATCACAGCCATTGTACCAGCTCGTGATGGTACCACCATAGCATCACCTGACTCGGGAAAGGACTACAAAGCCTTTATCACAGCTTTCTATTTGAGACTTCTTCAGAAGTCTTCTGAGATGGTTTCTGGGCCATCTCGTTCTAGGGTATTTACTTCTTGGGGAATATTATGTGCTGGTAATAACAAGGAAAAAAAAACAAAAAACAAAAAACAAGCTTTAACTATGAGACCCAAATGCTTCTCCGGGGCTTCAAACCTTGCTCTACAAGGTCTCTGTGCAGCAACATGGCTTCCTCTGTCAGCTCTCATAGGGAGTTTCCTTTCTTAGACTTAAAGGTTATGTTTCCCAGGTTTTCTTCCATGGACTTAAATTTATCTATTATTTGTAGTCTTCTGTCTTTACATTCAAACACCTTTGATGTCAAACCCTAAACTGTCATGCTTAAATACAGCACAAGCAAGAAGGGAACGCGCAGGGGGAAGAACAGTGACTTTTGAGCTGTCTTGTCACACACACAGCTCAAAACCTCGCAGCTAAGTGGTCTGGGGAACTTGTCTTTACAAATGTGATCAGTTTTTTTTTTTAAATTTATTTATTTATTAAGGATTTCTGCCTCCTCCCCGCATTTCCCTCCCCCTCCCCTATTCAAGTCCCCCTCCCTCATCTGTGGGAAGTCCAAGGACTGCCCATCTCCATCCAGGTTTAGTAAGGTGAGCATCCAAACTGTCTAGGCTCCCCCAAAGCCAGTACGTGCAGTAGGATAAAAAACCCATTGCCGTTGTTCTTGAGTTCTCAGTAGTCCTCATTGTCTGCTACACATGGGCACAGGAGACCACTTCCTATGTATAACCCCAGCAGCACAGACATTAAGGCCCTCATTGAATAAATGGGACCTCCTGAGACTGAGAAGCTTCTGTAAAGCAAAGGACACTGTCACTAAGACAAAAAGGCAACCCCACTGACTGGGAGAAGATCTTCACCAATCCCGCAACTGACAAAGGTCTGATCTCCAAAATATATAAAGAACTCAAGAAACTAGACCGCAAAAGGCTAATCAACCCAATTATAAAATGTGATCAGTTTTTGTGAGCACACAAAAGCCTCCCTGAGGCTGTGGTACAGGACACATATAGGAAGATAATACATTCTCTGCAACATGTCTGGGCCACAGTATAGGTGTGGTATTACTCCTTCGCAGAGTGCCTAAGCCAAGGCAAAGGCCTAAGATAATCACTGTCTCCAGCCGGTTTATATTTTCCCTCCAGTGGGAACAGCACAGGACAAGGGATGCTTCCTTTCCTTGTTTGTTTGACAACACGGCTGATTCTACTGAAACGATGATTTAAGAGGAATTAGGTTTCATCTGGTGGTCTAAGGCGCAAACAAAAGTTTGATAAAAATGGAGAGGAAAATCTAAAAGTTAAATTGTTAACAGCTAATCAAAAATGATACTGAAACTACCTTGTCTTACAGGTAAGTAATTTAATTACATTATTACTGCCATAAAGGCTACGTTATGGATCCGATAGTTAATTACAGCCAGGTGCTGATGAGGAAGCTAACTTTTATAACCCAATCCATACAACAGGGAACAATTATAATTGCTTTCAAAGGGCAACCTAATGGAATTTTCCTCAGTGCTGATTATGGAATTCTGGTTCCTTAACTGCCATTGCCTTTAATAGCACTGCACCCTCATCCACTCATCCAGCAGTGTCTATGGAGCACTGCATCCTCACCCACTCATCCAGCAGTGTCTATGGAGCACTGCACCCTCACCCACTCATCCAGCAGTGTCTATGGAGCACTGCATCCTCATCCACTCATCCAGCATCCACAAAGGAGCACTGCATCCTCATCCACTCATCCAGCAGTGTCTATGGAGCACTGCACCCTCATCCACCCTCATCCAGCAGTGTCTATGGAGCACTGCATCCTCATCCACTCATCCAGCAGTGTCTATGGAGCACTGCACCCTCATCTACTCATCCAGCAGTGTCTATGGAGCACTGCATCCTCATCCACTCATCCAGCAGTGTCTATGGACACTGCACCCTCATCCACTCATCCAGCAGTGTCTATGGACACTGCATCCTCATCCACTCATCCAGCAGTGTCTATGGAGCACTGCATCCTCATCCACTCATCCAGCATCCACAAAGGAGCACCTGCTCTGCATGACTCACAGAGGTAAACATTCAGCTTCCTTCCCTGAGATGCCAAAGATTGAGATTAGCTGCCTTGACTTTCCTTTCCAACAGCATCACTTGCAGTTCATGCTGATTGTGGCCACATGCTTACTCCAGTAGTGACTGCACTTTTGAACTCAAATCTCCCTTTGTCTTTTTTTAAATCCCCGGAACATAAAATTGAAGGTGTCAAACTAAACCTCTAAACCTCTTTCTTTCCTGCCCCCTACTCTTCTCCCTCTTCCTCCTTTTTCATCTTTGCCGGGACACAGCAGCTCAGACATTCTCTCTTGTTAGAAAATGCAGGCCTCTCCTTCCTCACCAGCTGTGTCCTACCCATCAAATCAGGTGAGTCCAATCTCCCAAATCTCTCTAGACTATCTCTCTGGGTTGTGATTTGGGACCTTTTGCATTTTTTACCTAGACCACTGGTGGACCCTTTCAATTAGATTTCTCTTCCTCTTTGTCTATTAGAAAAAACAAAAGTTATACTGTTCTGACTAGTGAAAAATAGTTTCCTAACTAATGTAAAGATCACTGAAGGGTTCCCCATCCCTCTCCTGACAAGAAACACATTTTTAGGAGAGCATCCATATCCCTCCCTGAGCTGATCCCTCACTGGATTTTCTTCTGTAGTTCAGAATACAGCTGCCCTCTTGTGCTAAGCTATCCCATTTGCAGGTTCTTCAACAGACGGGGCTTTCTTCCCTCCTCTGAGACTTTGTATGAGTTTCTCCTTTACCTTCTTTGATTTTCTTTTCAATCATAAAACTCCAATTTGTCTTTCAAGACTCACTGTCCAACCTATCAGTTTCCTCAGCAGGATAAGTATGACACTTTTGTTTAAGGAGATGATCGAGTTCAAGTTAGTTACCACGCTAAGCGTCACAGGAGCAGCAATGAAGGAAACAGGCAGAGGTTAGAGGTCATTTCAATACTTAGCTGTCAGTGCTAAGTTAGGCTAAGTGAAAAGATGCAGGGAAGTACTCTCAAGGCATGTAGGGAGGGAGAAGAGATACTTGACAGAGAAACAGAGAGATGCATGCCTGAGACAGAAGGCAAACAGGAAGCAGTGGATGGATGGATGGATGGATGGATGGATGGATGGCTGCATGGATGCATGGATGAAGCATTCCAGGGAGGGGTGGAGAATGTGTAGCCCCAGAAGCTTGTGGTCCAGGGAGAATGCAACAAAGTTCCTAGAATTTTAATACTGCTGAGGCAGAAGAGTCTTAAGTCAGAAAGACGTCAACTATAAAAGGTGTGACTTGGAAAATGTCATGTATGATGCCACCCAATAACAGTCCTTGGTACTGCTACCAGTTCCTAGCATGGCATCTGGTATGCATCACACTGTGATTTCTAAGGAGTCTGTTATTCTGGCTGCTGGAGATGCTGGATGCCTGCTGTCTAATGCTATGGAATGTGTCTTTCAATGAATGATGATAACCTCCTCCTTCTTTTTGTAATTGTTAGAAACAGTCTGGTTCAGAAAAGGTCTTCCAAAGAGTAGTTTACCAAATGAAAGAAACAATAAGAACCAAAAAAATAAGTATAAAAGAGGCTCGAAATGGCATTAAGCTTTAGCACCCATGAAAGTTATATTAGGGACATGCAAGTATCAGATGGAAAGAGCTACAGTGAATGGTGGGGACAGTGGGCCACTATGAGGATGCTATTGCTGTGCACTAAGAGGGTGAGAAGCCCCTTTGTGATGCAGGTGGAAACTGTAGCTAGGCTTCCAGGATGGGGGAAATAGAAGAGAGCAGAAGGAGGAGTAGAAGGCTCTGTAGGGAGAAGACCTGGAAGGCCAAGGGCAGGGGAGTAGGGAAAAGATTTACGAGGGAAGGGGGAGGGGGCATCCAATTAGGGACCAATGCTGGAAGATTTCTGGTAAGCATTACTATGGTATTAAAGACATTGGAATTGAAGATGACTCCATCTTAACTGCCAAGCAATGGCTTTTCTCAACAGGCCCTGTCGATAGCTTAGAGAGATTCAGGAATAACAATGACTTTGATGCACTTGCTCTCCATACAGCACATTTATGGAATTCCACACAGTCTCAGGAATACCCGAGCAGATGGAACCTTCCTTTGAAAGCGCAGCTTCTGGGGAGTGTTATATATGTAACCTACTATAGAGCATGCCTTGGGATGTTTCTTCCCAACCTGTAAAGAAGCTAGGGATCCAGACACTGTAACATACGACTGTCATACAGCTCTGGCGGCATCACTGAGAAGGGGGAGAAAACCCAAACAGGCAATTCTGTCCCATGGCTTCATCAAGAAAAACTCCTTCCCAGATGATTTTCAGGGCCCATGCCATTCTCACATCCCAAGTTCCAATCTGGGAGAAGAACCTGGCTGTGGACAGCTGTCTGGAATACTTCTCCGAAACGAGCAGTCTTTAACTGTATAACTGGCCAAAGGTTTCCATTTATGAAACAAAATGCAGAGGCATGGAAGTGGTGGGTATGTCAGAGAAAGGCCAGAAACCATGGAAGAAACAGGATGTATGTCTTGAGCCATTGTGGTTCTATCCTGCAACTTATACCCAAGTGACTCAAACTCAGTTGTGGGTGAATTTCCTAAAATAAAAACCCAACAGTTTATTCTTGTGATTTTCGTCAGACAAGAAAGAAAGAGAGGAAAGGTAAGGTACACTCCAAACTTTACATATACCACACATCTTCCTATCTTAAGCATCCAAATTTAAGGACCAATAAAGCTCTCGTCTGTCTGGAGCGAACTGAAAGCTACGCAGGATAAGAGTTCCACTTCGTGTGTACAATTCCTGAGAATTGTATTATAAGCAAGCCTACATTTAGAGACATTCATTTTCCCATTCCCCCCTTCTGCAAACTAAATCTTCCAGCTACTGATGTAAGATGGTTTTAGACTGTAATTGTTAAAACGCCTCACTTGTGCCTCTAAATAAAATAAGGAGGGAGCTGATGTGCGCGGAACCAGACGCAGGAAGGTCCTTTACCTTTTCTGTGATGATGCGGTTGACACATTGCTTGCCCGTCAGCGGTAACGTACACTTCTCCATGATCTTATGTGCATTTCCCTGTTTTAAAGAACAACAAGAAAACATCAACAATACTATTCAGAGGGTAAGTCCTGCTTAGAATCGGTGTGACTATGGGAAAACCAGAAATGATCAGAGACATTGACTTTTAAGTATAGACTATTTCTAAGCCTTTGCAAAGTCAAGCTCTCCTCTCTCTCAAGTCAGTTTCCACGCCTGGAATAACACAGGGAGGACCCCTACAAGTAACCAAATGCATAAGAGATTTATTGGGGAGCCCTGTTCCACATGTGAGTACTCCCAAGCCTCAGTTCTTGTACTCCCTAATGTGCAGTTCCAACTCTCATATTCTCATTTTTCTCTCCCAAAGAATGGCCCCTTAAAAAACATCTGTACTTACTTGCCAAGAGTAGGAAGTATACATGGAAAAGGAACCTGAAACCCAGTCTCCTTCTCAAACAGACTTAATCTTACTTGTTAAAAAAGTAACAGATGCACAGAAAATAGCAATGCCTTGCTTCCATTTTCAATAGGAAAACACCTCAATTTTCTTCCATATTTTCATGCATTTTCTCCTACATTGAAAACATTATATTTAGCATGCTATTTATCCCTTGCTATCAATTTAGAGATTATCTACTCACTTATTTTTTATGGTACATGAGCACTTAACTCTCTTACAAGTTCCATTTGCAGCCCCAAAGTCCCCACCATCATTTTCAGTCCTCCCAGTCACAATTTGTTGCTAATTTCAACCATCAGAATTGATTTTACTCTTACCTAATGCCCATGCAAAACAGACCACTGCTTGGCCAGTATGCTATATTCTCTTTCTCTTGTGACCATATTTGTTCCTTGAGATGGAGCTCTAGTTTGCTTATTAATAAAACACATAACCTAGTTTAAATGAACTTTCTCTTGTTGACATTTCTTTTACTCACAATTCCCTTTCTTCAAACATAAAACAGAAGAGAGACTGAGTAAAAGTCAGGTTTTACCCAGTAACTCCCTTCCCCAGACCCATCCTAACCCCAAACATAGAAATGGTTTCCCAGATGCTTCTGAGAAGCCCAGCTGAAATATCAGCTCTGACTTCTTCCAGTGATGATTCAACTCCCTTTTACTAATACTATAAAGCACTGGGAACATAATAAACATCTCCTTTGAGGTTGAAGGCTGGCCTAGCACACTGCAGGTCTTGTCTTGAAAACATTAAAATGTCCCTGCTTTCTTTTGGATCTAAACACACCAAATACAATGATGTCACTACCATCATCAGCCATCTGCCTGTTTTGCTTGCTCAAACATCCATCTAAGAATTCGCTCAGATATCTCCCCAGACTGGTGTCAAACCAACTACATGTTTAGAGGCAATGAATTTCAGTTAACAGGATCTAATTACGATTTTACTCTTTGTAGTAACTTGTCAACCTTGCAATGCACCTGTAGTTAAAAAGGTTTCGGTACATGTAAAGCAGTGTAAGGCATAAGAGGTTTTCTAAGGTTTCTGAATAGATGGATGGATGGATGGATGGGTGGGTGGGTGGGTGGGTGGATGGATGGATGCCGGATGAAAGGATGGATGATGGATGGATAAATGGATGAATGATGGATGGATGGACTATAAATGGGTGAATGATGGATGGATGATGGATGGATGGATGGATGGATGGATGGATGATGGATGGGTGAATGATGGATGGATGGATGGATGGATTGTTTTTTTAAAAGACAAACTCTATAGCCTTAACTTAGTCAAAATTAGTGTTGACTACATATTAAGTAGCTAAATATTACGCCTTCAAAACCAAGTTGTTTCTAGATTTGCTATGTGAGAAAATATTTACAGATGTAGACCGAGAACCTCGCCTTCACTTCTCTTCCGCTATCACCTCCCGTGTGAGATTTCACATCCTGCATGTCACGGAAGCTAAATTTAACAGCTGAAATTAGGGGACAAACACTGGACTTCTATAGCCGTCAGGTTTTCTTACATTTAATACAGCTCAGATAAGACATGACACAACGCATTGTGACTTCACACAAAGTGAGAAGTCCATAGGCCTCTAAGGGCCACTTCCTGCTGGGACCTCACTTGGTTCTCATTATTTGAGAAAGAGCCGCACTCGGAGTGAAGGGCAGCCTTGGGGATTTTAATGAACAAGCAACTTTGTTTCAGGAGAAATGATGACTTTCAACTGACAGTGTTAATGGTGCCCTATCAACAGAGACCTCTATAAACTATTTTCTACATGAATAACATAGCATAGATAGGAAAGGTGTGGACTTCGCACCAAAAAAACTTTTGAACAAAACCTGATCCTTCACGTTATCTGTGTCAGATCAGTGTGTTCATACTTTCTTGCCAGCCTCATGTTACAGTATTATTAGATTTAAACGAAATCCAGCCATCCAACATTAGTAAGAATAAATGTTAACTGCAATTGTTTATACAATTTATAATTAAAATTCATATAACCTACCAATAATTTCATTATGAGCTTGTAAGTCCCTACATGAAGTCTGACACAGAAACAGACAAAAAAAAATGGCCTAAATTAATTTCCTGAGACCCGCAGAACCCAATGAAAAATGGTACCTATTTGGGGACAAACTGTAAGGCTCGCCTAGGAAAGCAGCCCCTGGTGTATGTGTGCAGTTAGAACAACACAGCTAGGTGAATCCATTCACATTTAGCTCCAAGATATAACAGAGATCAAGGACAGAGAAAAAATATAATGCAAAAAGATGAAAAAAAGTCACAACTGCAATGCAGCAATAGGTCAGCTCTCAAGCCCAACCATGACTGACTCCCAGTTTAACACACTCCCTAAGCACGCTGGGCTGTGCATCAGTGGAGCATGGCAACTGCATACACTGGTGAGTCACAAAGCAGGAACAATTGCTGATTCTGAACGGTTAAAAATAAATTCGAACAGAGACGGTCGGGATAGCATGCAAAACATTAGAGAAGTCTGGAGATCAGGATTCTCGTTTAATAGGAACCTGGAAGTGTTTGTTTGGACTTTCAATTCTCTGGGTTGCTAATCTCCTATTGCCTTGATCTGCTTTCCTGATCCTAAAGAACTCACTGATTGTGTTGAAGGTGCGCTGAACTAGGAGGGCTTGAACTGATGCTGAAAAACAGAACCCGGGATTTGGAGTTCATCCTCATCATTCTGATTCTTTTTCATGTTCTCCAAAAGGCAGTTCAGAAAAGGCAGAAGCATGGATACAAAATACAAGAGTTAAAACGTTTTAAGCTAGGTGAGTGGTCCATGCCTTCAGGCCCAAGGCCGTAGGAAGCTGAAGCAAGAAGGATCACTGGAGCAAGGAACTCAGTGCTGACCTGAACAACCCAGCAGGACTTCAGAAAGAGGTTTCGCCTAATACTAAGGGCTCTTGATTTCACTAGACTTCATCATAACCTTTATTAATTCCCAAACTCCATTACTTCCAACTATTTCCCTTACGTCTTTCTCCTCTTCAATACCTTAGGTACTTTACAATTTTAGTTTTCAATAACCTGGGTCTTAGAACTTTCTGGTACTTGCTTCCTTGAGATCTATTTAAGTCTTTGAATTTGTATATGAAATCCTAGAACCATATTTTGCAGTAATGAACAACTCTGATTAAATGATAATATTTCTTGCTAATATAACAGTGCATTTTAGGATGCCAAAGTGCACTTAATCTCACGTAATCGGCTCATTCTTTTCATACAACAGAATGTTCTAGGAATTGATGGTTCTCAAGCTACCAGCTACTGGGAAAACACACCAAATTACATCCCATCACCTCAGATTCAAACGGCCATAGCCTTTCTAGTTTTCAGAACAATAACCCTGACACAGTGTCCACTCCAGTGCCCTAGGGACCTCCCAAGTATTATGGTCTTTTTGGATGCTCTACGTTTCCTTCCTCCCACTCCCCATGGTATGCTGTTCATCTCCTATCAATTCCTAATAGCTTCTGAGCTTGCTCAAGGCTGACACCATTCATCTCTGCATCTACAGGGATGAGAAGAGCGCTAAGCAAACCTCAGTGACCCATACATGCTGTCTGGATATTACAACCTGATTCAGAGACCTCTGACTGAATTGGAGTTATAAAATACCATGTGACTAAGTACCTGTGGACTGCCTGGGGCGTCTTTCTGGCTCTAAGGAATATACTTGCACAGTTCCAGTATCTCTGAGCTCAACAAAAGTTCATCTAACAGAAGTGATTGAAAGGGGGTCACAAGATTTGAGGAGAACAGCAAAAGGATGGGGCAAAGACATATCAGGCCTGTAGTGTGAAGCACAGAACTTCAAAGGGAGAAATGAAACTAGTTTCTGCACCTTCCCCTTGCTCCTTCCTGGTTGCCAAAGCTTGTCATAACCTCCCACAGTGCTCAAGGTTTAATATTAGAAGTTAAATATTCTCCAATATTTAGTCTTTAGTACAAGGAATCCAATATCAGATCTCTCTTTAGCCTGAACACAGCATCACAGAAGCCTGTTAGTCAGCTTGTTAGTGCCTTCTCCCTGGCCACCCCTCACCATGATGAAGAAAGCAAGAGGATTATTTTCTACACATACATGCACTTCATTGGGGAATGCTGTTTGTGTTACTGATCACATGACTGTCAGGTCACCATGGTGACTGATATGGGGCATAATAAAAATGGATTGGCTAAACAAAGAAAATCAGGTACACCAAATACCAGACAAGAAAGGCCAGAAACAACTTGCTCTCACCAAGTTTATCCTCATAGGACATTTTGGCCTTTCCCGTATCTCCTCAGTGGATCCTAACAGTCTGCAGAGAACCGGTGGAAACAGCTGGCACAGATAATTTTGCTGTTATTATCAATCTTTATCTGTCGATGAAGTAACAGTTTGTGGCAACAGGGACACTCTCAAAGGAGTGAGTAGCCCACTGAGACAATGGATATGGCAAGCCATGTCCCTGTGAATAAGTGTCAGGGTTGAGGTCTTAGGACAGAAGTCCCCTTTCTTCAACGGGATCATCACCATGGCCAGACTTACACTATCTCTGTAAAGGCCAAATCCTGTGACTGTTAGCATCTGGATAGCAGAGTTTAGGAATAAGTTGGAAAAATTCTCCCCACTCACAAATTGCAGTGCTAACTCCATTTTTATTAGTATTACTTTTTCCTTTTTCTTTAAAAAAAAACAGTAGAGGGTTTCACTGACAAACTCAGACTTCTATAGTTTAAAATATTAGCTTAATTAAATTCCCTAAGACATATTTCAAAGCTTGACTGGATGTTGGATTGTGTCGTGTCTGTTTTTTCCCTCATTGAAAGCTTTTTTGTTTGTTTGTTTTCTCAAGGATTTCTATCCCAAGGGAGAAATAAAAGGGCAAAACCATGTAAGAATGTCTATGGTCTTGGTTTTATTTTTTATGGTGCTAAGTGTACATTTTACTGCAAGGCTATACCTCAAACCCCTTAGAATTTCATTTTTTAAAAAATGTATGTTGTTGGAGCTGCGGGCCTCTTCCCACAGCCCGGCTCCTGGCCGCTTGGCTAGCTTATACCCCAAAATAACAACACACAAACTGTATTCTTTTAAACACTGCTTGGCCCATTATATCTAGCCTCTTCTAGGCTAACTCTCGCACCTGGACTAGCCCATTTCTAATAATGTGTGTAGCACCCCAAGATGCGCTTACCCGGAAGATTCTAGCCTACGTCCATCCTGGGTCGGAGTTTTATTGCATCTGCTCAGGAGAGGGGAGCATGGCCTCTGAGCTCACTTCCTCTTCCTCCCAGCATTCTGTTCTGTTTACTCCTCCCACCTCTGTTTTAACCTATGAGGGCCAAGCAGTTTCTTTATCATAATTAACCAATGACCTTCCTCCATCAAATGTAGACTGTTTTTCTTTCAAACTATATAGACTTATTAGCAATCAGACTAGACAAAGTGACAAGTTCTTCATGATGCTACAGACACAAGCAGAAACTCTCATAAATTATGAATTAACAAGGGGATACTTTACTAACTGGGAGTACTTTTCAGTGTCGCCAAAAGTGACCTCAGAAATCTTTCACATCTGCTGCTTTTAGTAACACATTGTCTAAAACAAATGAGATTAATAAACTTCAAGGGGGGTAAGTAAGAAAAAGATAAAATAAGTATCAAAATCTCTACACAAGACTTTGCTACCAGGGAGATTAGACTAAATCGGAAAAATCACTCCCGAAGACTTAGTTTCAACTTCATAACGACACAACCATGACTCTACTTATTCCTTCAGAACCCAAATATCTTGCTGTAATAAAAACAAAATATAAACCTTCCCTAGAAACAGGGCTTTCTTTTGTGTTCTCAAAAAAGATGTTCTGCCTTTGCTTGTTTACAGTCAATATTAAGTACAATTAAAGTACTCTGCCCCCCCAACCCCATTCCACCCCTGGAAATGGATTTCAGCATTTGTTATTGAGAACGAAACACTTGGTGCATGCTGTTAGCAGAGATGGCATTATCAGAAAAGTTCTGCAAGGTCGAAGGGGGTTTAGAAGAAGGCGACACAGATTCTGGGCTCGGGCTCGCTCTCCAGTTTAACTGGAATATTTCATTTCTATGGAGTGTGGTTTGTCTAGCTGTGGAGGTCGGTCTGCAGCGATGGAATGGGAACAATCAACATGGGCAACAGGGAAGGGCTAGGAGAATGCTATGTGCCGAAATGGTCATGATCCACAGAGACCATCCGACACGAATTGTCAGGCTTGACTAATAGTTTCTGTCTCTAACAGAATGGCATCATTGCACACCATGCTCATAGCACACAGAGTCCTTGCTCCTATGGAGCCTCTCACCTTCTAATGCAGAGAGTGAAAAGGCCTGCAGAAAGGCGGGGAAAGAAAGCCTCTCTGGACCCTTGAACCTGAATGAAGTGTGGGAGTGAGCCGCCAGGGTGATCTCGGGGAGAGCATTCAAAGCAGAGAGAATACCAAGGGCAAAGGCCAGGAGGCAGGATTGTGCTTGCAGTGTTCCAAACTTTCAAGACAGGCGTAGCACAGGTTGGAGCCAAGTGAGAGGGAGTGGTGGCAGTGATTGCAAAAGGCAGGTAGGCTAAGGAAACCCAGGCAGTGCTGACTGAATCAAGATGTTAAAGAGGAACTCTGGTCCGTGTGCTTGATTACAAGGAGGGTCTCAAACGGTTGGAGGACGTTTAGGACACTTTGACAGGGGACTCTGGAACACTACAGATCCACGATTACACAGAGAGAGTGCAAGCTGAAAGACACCATGGTGATGGTTCAGGTAGGGGTGAGGACCATGGTGATGTTTCAGGTAGGAGTGAGGACCATGGTGATGGTTCAGGTAGGGGCAAGGACCATGGCGATGGTTCAAGTAGGGGTGAGGACCATGGCAATGGTTCAGGTAAGGGTGAGGACCATGGCAATGGTTCAGGTAGGGGTGAGGACCATGGTGATCATTCAGGTAGGGGTGAGGGGTAGAGAGATTATCATTTCCCTAGCTGGGCCAGAAAGAGGATAAGGCTATTTAAGGGAAAATGGAGATAATTTCATTTGTGAGTATATTGTGGGTTGAGGGGGCTCTGGGACATACAGGAAGAGTCCTCTAATAGGAATTAGAAAAGCAATTCTACAGCTCACCAGAGAATTCCAGTTGGAGACAAAGGCTTTCAGAAACCACTGAGTGAAACACAATGGTTGGCACAACAAACAACGTTTTAACTAGTACCCAAGAATGGCAGAGAAGATGTAAGACCCGGAGAATCAGAGGTGGAGCTCCACGTCCTGTTGGGAACTCACAAAGTGGGCAGGAACCAGATATCTGTGGATACAAGCGATGTAACTCAGCCCAACTTTTAAAGCCTTTAGCAAAAAGAAAGAGTGAAGACAAGGGCAGCATACCATAACTGGATGTATCTTTAAAATTATAACTTAAGCATTCCAGAAATCACAAATGTTCAAGTAGCACTGATCCCAGCATAGTGGCATACAGAAGAAGTTACAAAAACTGCCCCCAGGCTAATAAGTATCCAGTGGGGAAAGACGGTAACACAAAACCTGAGGAAATAAAACTGGAGAAATCGCTTTCTCAGGTTGTTTTCTTTCAAACTCTTTATTGATGGCTTTCCCACCAAAGCAAAGGGAGCTATGGCCAGAGAAAAGGGATGCAAAGGAGTCTCTCTGAAACCTGAAAGGGTGAATCTGGGTAAGACAGGGCAGAGGCAGGGCTGTGGGCAGGCTGCCTGTGAGAGAAAGACAGACATGGGCTGGCACGGATGGAATCAAACTCCCTGCCCTGCCACCTTCCTGCAGTGGCTTGCCCCCATTCTGGGGGCATTCAGAGGGTCTCTGAGAAAGTGAGACTAAGTCTGTGCAATGCTAGGCACACCCCCAGCTAACTCTCCCCGCTTCTCTCTCCAGTTTTAAGAGGCAGAAAATGAACTAGGTTAAGATGAAAAGAAGAAATGTGTGCTTGTAAGGGATTCTCCACGAGCTAATTCTTAAAACATATTCTCCTTTCAAAAATGAAGAAAGATGGAAGGACAGCACGAAAGCACCATCTATACAGGGAGACACCACTGCATCTCAGCCTCAACCAACACCGCACCCCAGTCTGCTGCTCGCACCTGCTGTTGGCTCCAGAGGTTGCCAGAGGACAAGAAGTTACTCAGGAGCAGCCGCAGCAGGCAGCCAGTTTTGCCACGGTTCCTTCGCTCTTATTAAAACAATAAAAACAGGCTTTAAAGGTCGGTCAATGGACCGATGCACCATAACCCTACAGGTGAGCAAGTGAAAAGAAAAGCCACACCCGAAAACCCAGTGTGGTCCAGACCCTGGTGGAAACAAAAGCTCCACACAAGAACAGAGAACACGAGATCACGCCTTTCTCTCATGTTGGAATCCCTTTGTGAGCTCTGCACCCTGAATCCATACACCTGCGGGGGTTAGTTCACTTGGCTGCCTGGAAGGACGGGTGGCTAGCTGCAGGGATGGGAAACCCCTACTTAACCTTTTCCAGCCTTCACTCAAGTAAAGGATTCAGGGAGAAAGTGGTGAGGTGCACACAGTACCATTCACAGTGAGCCCAGAGTAGAAACCCCAATAGAATCATACACCCAGGACCACAGGTGACACACAAGGACAGATGCTCCCTCTATTAGTTAGTATTTGGAGGTTATCTCTTATGTGTGGAGAGTCCCTTATGATTATTATAATCACACCTGTGTACAGTGGCTCATGCCTGTAGTCTCAGTACTCCAAGGCAGGAAGATCTCCATGAGTATGAAACCAGCTTTGGCTACAGGGTAAATTCCAGAGAAGCCTGGATTACAGAATGAAACTGTCTAACAAAGAAACCCTTCCCTCCGATGTTTTTGAAGAAAAAAAAATAATCACAAGTAGATTTTTCTGTTGTTTTGTTCGAATGAAAGTATCTGTGGAAAACACTCCAATTCAAGTGTGAAACAACCCCATTTCTCACTGAGAAAAGAAGAAAGGGGGAAGGGAAAACACACGATCTGGCTTCTGCGGCAAGCTTTAATGGGGATTCAGCCAGCTACAAGTCAGAAGTACCATTTATTTCCCTCTATCAGAAATTCCAGCTGAGGAGAAGAAACGACTTTGGTGAGGGGGAAAAAAGAGAGAGAGAGCAAATTTGCCAAACACAGGCTTAATGTTTTGAAATGAATGCATAACATAAAAATAAGGCACAATAAGGCAGACTCCATTGCCTATGCATCAACATTAAAGTAAGAACCAAAGGGAAGCTGGACAGAGTTTCCTTCAAATAGGCGTTACATTCCAGAGAGGACGTAGATTGGATTTGACACTTGGCGTTCTTCCGCCTCTGGAATGAGCATTTTCGATGCCGTGCAAGGCATCTCTCGGAAGTCACCTGTGTTGATTCCATTTCTATTATCCCACCTTCATGCCCCACTGCTCACTGTTTACACAAACAATGTGCAAATTTACATGCAGGGCAGTTTTCACGAGGGCAGCGTGCACAGCAGCACACATCAGCAAAAGAACTCCCCCAGCCGGCAAGTGAAGTGCAAATCCAGCGCCACGCCCTTATCGGGTGGTGCGTCACTAAATGAGGCCCGGCATGCACACCACCATTCTACTCAGATTAGTGAGCCTCACGGGATTAACAAAGCAAAACCTCAGGCCAAACCAAGTGAACGCCCGATAGTGACTTCACAAATCCTCAGATCAATGGGTTGGGGGCAGGAAAGAGGTTAAGAGGTAAGCAAAGAGTAATAACAACTCAATTTGTTAGAAGACTAGGCCCTGCCGTGAAGGACCTCACTACTTTAAAGCTGTGCTTCCAAAACCAAAACACAAACAGGAGGGAGAAAGGGAAAGAGTGAGGGAGGAAGGGAAAAACTATTATCAGAGGCCCCAGAGATGGGCCAGTGGGTAAAGACGGTTGCTTTCAAGGCTCACAGGCTGAACTTAATCACCAGAACCTAAAGCAATGCCTGCGAGTTGGCTTCTCGCCTCCATCTACACGTCGTGGCAAGTGGATGCAAGTGTGCATGCATGGACACACAAACACACAAGGAATAAAAAAAATAAATAAATGTAATAAAAAAAAATAAGGGACCTATTATCAGCTTCATGGGCATGCGCACACCAACACACCGAAATGACTAGCATGCAGTTAAAGCTCAATAAATGTTAGCTGTTTTTATTATATATAGGAAGAAAGGGGAAGGAAGACTAAAAACGAACTCCCTTAGATTGGTGGTTTTGGCGTATGTGGGGATCACTGCCAATTCCAAGCTGTGATCACCCAGCATCTAGGAGGCACTCCATAACTATTTGATAATTTGTTAAAGACATGCTTTCCAGAGTGAGGATGCTGGCTATCACCATGGTCATCATTCCCTCGTATGTTCTGCCCACACTTGGAAAGCACTGCTGTTAGACCGACATTCTATTGGGCTCCTCATGAGGACACGGTGAGCAACAACTATAACTGCCTAAGATCAGGAACCATACACCTGCCTCAACACCTTCTCACTGACCTCAGAGACTGTTAATTAAAGCTTTTACTTTGCATGCACACACGAGAAAAATGTTCAAAGAATTCCCTGATACTTGGATTCCCTCAAAATTGAACAAGCATCTGGCCAGGTAATGAATTACTATCTTCCTTTGTTCTTTCCCACTAAAACGTAAGGGCCATCACCTTCAGTAAGCCAGAGAAAACTAAAAACCCAGCTAAACGGAGGGCGCACTGCAGCTCAGTGGCCTGCGAGTCTTCGGAACTGTGAGGAAACAGCGTGTTACCTTTGCAGAATGCTCCATGGTGACCACCACCTTGGTTTTGGAACTGGACACTAAATCCATGGCTCCTCCCATTCCTTTCACCATTTTCCCCTGTAAAACAGAAACAGAAAATGAGTAGCCGTGTAACCATTTACATCCATCACAGAGGGAGTACTCCATCAACTTGCCAGAACAAGCCACCGCAGGAAAAACTTACTGGCCATCACTACTCAGTTCCTGAAGCTTTGGAACCTGAACTTTTGTTATTCTGTTAGCCTGTGGTCAGAGGACGAAGTTCAGAATGACTTTTTAAAGATACATTTATTATTGTCGCTGATGCGGTTATTGTTATCGTGTGTATGTGCGGAACGACTCAGAGGCAAGTGTGCATGGCGTGCACGTACAAGTTAAAGAGCGACTCTGCTGAGCTGGTTCTCTCCCTTCCACATTTTCAGAGATTCTCAGGATCAAACCCAGCGCGTCAGGCTTCGGCTGCAGGCGCTGAATCTGCTGCTAGGCCATCTTGCCAGCTCCCAGGGTGAATATTATAACCTCATGTAACGACTAAGTGTTACTAATACAATTTTGTTGACAACTTATTGGAAGTAAAACAATCAGTGAATAAGAAACCAAGATAAGAACCTCTGTAGAATTCTTGCAAAAATATTCGATTGAAACCTGACACCTACGACCTCCACTTCCTTCTTTTAAACAGGTAGTTGCTGTTACTGATTTTTCATCACAGACACTTTCTAAGGCACGCTGGGTTCCCCACAGATTCATACTAGCAGGCTGAGGCACCAAAAACATTCTCCAGCAGGGACTAATAATGAAGGTGGTTCTGTCTGTCTATCTCTCGAGCTCTGGACTTTCATCTTGCGCCTGGAAAAGAAAGCGCGAATGAAAAGAAAACCACATTCCAGTCGAGCAAAACCAGAACCCAGAAGCTGCATTCAGAACCGTTTCGCCATCACTGATCTATCCCTACCCACGCACCCTTTCATCTTCATTCATTATTCATTGATCCACCGCCTTCTAGGTGCCATGCACACGCAGAGATTCCCACTGCCTGCCTGCTCGGTCTCCTGGATACAGAGTTTTGGAAAACACAGGTGTTTCCAAAGGTGATGAAATCAATCCTCCCACAGCTCCGTGAAGACAGGACTCCTAACGTTGAAACGCCTTGTTTATTTATTTTTAAGCCCAGTCCTCTTGCTCACTTGTCAGCAAGTACTTTCCAATAATCTCAGAGCTCTGAAGAGATTACGAAGGGCACCTGGGTTTAAAGCAGGACCTCAAATCCATGACTCCAGAGACATCTTGGAGGCAAACGCAGCACGATGCCGGCATGAATTAGATGAACAGCACATAAAGAAGGAGGAAGCAGCTGGCTACTTTGTGGCTTAGAGCCTGCCACCAAGGAGATGGGTAGCAGCTGGCAACAGTAGAGGGCAGAGGCACGTGGAGGATGCAGGATCAGTTAAGGTCAGGCAGAGAAGTTGGAAAGAATGCAGAATATCCACGAGGAGATGTGCAATGCTTACTTCGTCAGTCAACGCTGTGACCCTTTGTCAGCAGGAACTTTAACAGACTGGCCATCAGGTCATTGCATGTCTATAGAAAACACCAGTATCTTCACGGCTCAACAAAGATGAGAAAGTTACAGAGAGAAACAGAAAACTGAAATCCAGTTAATGTGCTATAAATTTCTTAAATTAAAAAAAAAAATCCTGGGTTAGAATACAACACAGGCAAATTCTGAGACACAATGATTACAAAGATTTACAATCTTATGACAGCCTCTAACAGGAAGCTTGCCCAATTTAACTAAAGCAGATGCACATGCTTGAAATCGCTTCAATTAGTTAAATACTTAGAGAGAACCTCATGGGTACGAAACATAGCATTTTATACAATTGTAGAAAAGCCACCTGTTTGCCTCTATTAAAAAGAACCCTCACTCTCCTCGCTCGCTATATATGAAGTCCTCCATCACTCAGTTAAGTGATCTTTTGCTCTCCAGCCCCCGGAAGCACAAGCTAGAAATTTCATGGCACCATTCTTAACACTTGAGCGCCTGCTTCCAAAAGTGCAAAACGTCCAAGATTGGAGCAGAACACCTGCGTCGATTCTGTCAACCTCTGTGTGAACAGGCAAACCTCTGTGTGACACATCAAACCTCTTGGAATTTGAGTTCAGTATCTATAAGACTAAAATAAGACGGTGCATCTTTGTCACAGAGCTGTGGTAAACCCTGCATAAGACAATGTATGGAAATGTATGGCAAAACATTTACAAAGATATTCATGTATGTCTTCAGTCAGGCAGCTCACCTTGTTGAGTAACTAGCGTAAGCTTAATACTACACTAGAACTCTTTTCTTTTAAATGTTCATTGTCTAGTTAAAGGAGAGTAACCAAGAGTCATTTTTAAAAAGCTTTAGGCCAAGCAAGCTTTCTTTCTCTGAAAGCAGCATTCCGCACTTCTCTCTTATCCCTAAGATGCAGCTAAGTGACCTTTCGCTGAGTCCTTTCAGTATGTAATTCTACTATTACAGGGACATTTCAGCTTTGTCCTTCCCTCCCTACTGGCTCCTTTTCCCCTAACCCATAAATAACTGGATGAGGAAATTAGGCTGGCACAGGCATGTTCAAGTTAGAGCAGAGCACTGAGGGTGCACCTGGTAAGTGTGCCTGCAGAAGGGATGGAAGGAAGGGGAGACAGCAATGTTGCTAAAAGGGGATTTCAGAGAACTTATTCACCAGTAGAGCAGACCAAAGTGTATCCAGTAGTAACAGCAAACCTTTCAGGTATCTGGTTTTCTTTGCCTTTAGTATGCTCGACACATCAGAGAAAGAAAACAGATGTTTCCTCCCATCTGAACTCCCAAAAGGTTTCTGAAACAGAATCAATTACTGAAGAAAGACACGTGATTCTATCTAGACTGGCATGAACAAAAGAAAAGCAGTTGTCTAAGGCATACTCATCATCACCCTTTAACTCAGCTTATCAGCCTTCATTTGAGACCCAGCCATTGGCATTTCCCAGCTCTACCGCGGTGAAGACTAGCAATGTGCCTGAATTCCAGACAATGGGAGAAAAGAAAGGCAATATTTGTGACGTCTAGGTACTGGCCCACAACAATTCTTATATGCCTTCTTCATGTGCCTTTACCTTCTACAGTATGGACATGGGAAGGCAAGGTGAATATAGATGAGCTCTCTTCATCCAGGGTCCTTGCACGGCTGTGCATAACAAAGCACACTTACTTAGAACTACATTCCACTACTCATCATCAACAGAGAGTGATGTTTTGGGCGCCAGATCACTGAAACTGGAAGACATACTTCACACAGCAGCTGGTGTAACTAATTCAATGATGTGGTGACCAAGTTACAGGAATAGCAAAGAACTCAAGGTGAACTAGAGTCAGTTATATAATGGAGCAAAGGGAAAGGGACCAGCAAAGCTCCTCAGAGGCAAGAGGAAGATGACTCTTCCAGACACTGTGCTGGGCTCCATAACTCACTGCTCTACCCAAATGCCCAGCACATCGCTTGACATTTAGGAAGGCATAATATTCTTTCTCCGTGAATGACTGAGGGAAGAGAGTGAGCAACTGTATAGCGTGGATTTATTGAGAGAGCAGCTGAAAAGGAATTCAACTTCCACGCTCATCTTCCTCCGCAACTCAATATCCTATTCAACATGCAAAACAAAAGGCCGAGAAAAAAAGGAGGGAATTAAGGAACTAAAAATACACCTTTAAATAAATTGTGAGAGAAAGTTGTCACTTGCAGAAAAATAGGCCTGTAATGCAGAAGAGGTTTGGGGCACGAGTTGAGCACCGGGCAGCATGACACCAAGTCCGGCCTCTTTAAAACTCTCATCAGCAAACACATATTTCTTGAATGGTCCAACTTTAGATCTGGAATGTGTCCCATGAAGCATAATGGGGAGATGATTGCTGGATGTTCAGCTTAGAGCCATCTCATCATTTTTCATTTAAAGGCTGACCCTGATAGCAAGCATGAAAAGAATGCAATAAAATGAGCTAGAAATGTGGTATCTCCATCACCACAGCCACACAACGCTTCTAAAATGATAATGCTCCAACTATGATCCTTCATCCATAACTCCTCACCCAGCCTCTGCTATACAAGCACCACGGCAGAAATCACAAATAAAAGACCACTAGGATTTTCAATACAAATCTAGAATATAGGCTTTAATTATGAGTCAATATTTTAAATGTATTTCATCTGCTTTGTTTCTATCTATTAAAGTTAGATTTTTTTTTTTAAAAAAGTAAAACTACTAAGGTATTAACATTAAAATTAGTGATGCATCAAACTACAAATGTTCAGTTATATGTAAAAAGAAATAGTAAGTCAAGCTCTGGACATGATCATGCAATTTGTGATGACTTTACAAGGAGTTTGAATATTCTGAACAGTACTGCAAAAATATATGCTTTAAATAAAACACAAAACATATTGAAAATTATTCATGACACCATCTTTTTCATTAGGCCATAAATAGCAATGCATCAGCTCTAGATTTGTTACTTTTCAGTATTCTGGTCTGAAGTGAGAAGTCATTTAATCATATCCAGAAACAATTTATAGCGCTTTTAAGTGGTGGCATGTGCCACAGTAGGAAATGTGAACTCACTGGAGGAGCAAGGGAAGGATGGCTGTGGTGCGGTTTATTAATAAAACTGGCACTTGCTGCTCAGTATTAAACACCAGAACACGAAGTACCCACCTCAGTCCAAATATAAGCCTCTTTATTTCTGTCTTCCCCGTTATTAAACAATGCCCAAGGGAAGCAAAGTTCTCCTTAGCATGCTCCCACTTAAAGAGCAGGAGGCAAACTAAGATGGTTAAATAATAACATTTGTTAAAACCCAAAGAAAACAGGTTATAACTGCTTTTCTTTAGGGACAAGGAGGATTTCCAGTTTGCCTTGGTTTACAACAAAGTTCCGGCAGAGTGCTTTCCTTCTTACATTATACCTAGTTTTCAAAGCCTAGAAAGACAGGAACTTTCCTCTCACAGATTTAATTCTGTTCCCCAGGACAGGTGAATTGATCATGTAAATGAACTAGTTTGGGACTGGAAATATAATTACATTCTCTGTTGCTAGGTAGGTAAAATTGCTTATGCATCATAAATATCAGTTATCCATCACAAAGTGGCCTTTGCAAAAGCAAAATGTAATAAACTTGGCATTTCCTTTTAATAAGCACTTTTATTCTTGTTCTTGCAAGGACCTGTCTTGTCAGCTACAACCCGCCCTGGGGCTCCTCTGGATTTAACCCTCAGAGTCTAAACTTGGCTCCTTCCCAGTCCCTACCTTTGCAGTGACAACTGGACTCAATGAGCTCTCTGGTAGTTGTCTGCTTTGGGGGGCAGCTTTGGAGTTTACATCCCCAAGGCATTTTACAGTGTGTCCCACCAACCACTTGAAACTACCCACTCTAAGTTCCATGCACGAGCCTGACCTGGTTCTTCAGGTCCCTTCAGGGGCTCTTAGGTTCCTTAGCGTCCTTTGCCCCAACCATCTTAGTAAGATGGTCAGATTAAGAGTTCTGTACTTGGGAGACAGTTGTGTAGCTTGGTCTGTCTATCTGAGGGACCCCTTACAGTAGGATCAGGATCTATTCCTGGGATATGAGCTAACTTGTTGGAGCCCATTCCATATGGTGGGATGCCATGCTCAGTCTTAATGCGGGGGTGGAGGGAGGCTTGGTCCTCCCTCAACTTAATGGGCCAGGTTTTGTTAACTCCCCACGGGAGCCCTTACCATTTGGCAGGAGTGGATGAGGATTAGACTGGGAGCAGGGGAGGTGAGGAAGGGTGGGAGGAGGGCTGGGAGGGAGAACTGTGATTGGAATGTAAAATGAAATTAAAATTTAATTAATTGATAGAATTATAGAACAAGTGCCATGTATCAACTTAAAAATATTCTAGACACACAGAAAATTTTACAACCATGTATATTTTATAGTTCTAGGCCAAATTTCTGAAGATGTATTCTCTATAGAAACTGCTTACATCACTTTATAACAGAAACTACAGAGGCAAAACTACATTATTTCTTTAAGATACTGTTTGTTTCAAGTGAGCCTAATAAACAATTCCTACTGTAAATGAAAGATGCCTTTTAAAACCATGGTCAGAATCTTTATTGATTTATTATGGGATAATCCATAACAATGGGCTATGTAGACTAGAACATGGCAAAAATGTAATAGGCTTGAATTCTAAAGAAATCAACTAACTTTAAATATGAAAAGTGAGTTTGGGGTGGCACACGCCTTTAATCCCAGCACTCGGAAGGCAGAGGCAGGCGGATTTCTGTGAGTTTGAGACCAGCCTGGTCTACAGAGCTAGTAACAGGACAGGCTCCAAAGCCACAGCGAAACCCTGTCTCGAAAAAAAAAAAAAAGAAAAGAAAAGTGAGTTTGGGTCCTACTATTAACTACAATGAATCTCTCCTACCATAAAAGAGTAGATACCATCCAAGAGTGCTTCTACAATGTTCTTATGAAACATCACTCCAAGGGGAAAAAAAATACATCTAACATTAGCTGTCATTAGTTATATCAAGGCCATTAAACACAGCTGACTATAGGGAGTTAATGCGATGAATGTGTCTTCTGTTCCTAAGGTACAATGGAGGTGAGACTGTGTTCCTTTGGTGATGCCTTTACAAAGGAAGCCCATTATAGAGGTTAGCTTCTTCGCCACAAAGTCACAAATGAGCCGTCTCATCTATTTTCTGGACTAACAAAAAGGGAAGACTGAGAAAAAAAAAAAAAACCTGCTATTTCTCGCTATGCTCAAAGCTGTGGCTTCAGTTGTCACCGAGTCTAATCACAACATGGCGAGATGAAAATAAACATCGCTTGAGCTGCCTTATGTTTACCTCCTTGGCTTGGCCACCTTCAAAGGCATCGGCAGGAGGAACTTGAGCAAGGGTTTCAGAATAGATGTATGAGGTGTTTCTATTTAGAATGACTAAGCACTGTGATAATATAAATAAGTTCCAAAGTCATTCATTAAACAGAAACAAAAATAGGTACCAGCACCATATTTAAAATTCCAAGCATTAATTTTTCTAGATCACCAAGGGGGAATGTGCTAGAATCATAGGAAATCATCCACATATGACCAACTATGACATATAAACACACAGATTCTGTGGGTTGGTGAAGGCGTAAGTCACAAACAATGCCACACCAGTTTGGAATTATGATTAATAGGGTGGTATTTATTTAAAGAGGAAAAAACTTACAGATAACCGTACCAGACAACAGCCCTCTGCACCATCAGGAAGGAGTCTAGTCGCCGGAAACGGAGCAGGAAGCAAAGAGAGCGAGAATGGAAGTAGCCGCTTTTTTAAAGGGAGAGAGACCAAGCCCCAATGGGCTGGTATCTCAGCGGCTATAGGCTGGAGGAGTGGAAGGACCTCCCGCAACAGGTTGGGTTCAACTACACATTCTAATAGTTTGAGGGTGTAGGGGCTAAAAGGCGTCATTCACCATCACACAGATATTTCAAGGGCTTACATCTCTTCTAGGAAGTCCCTGGATAATCCCTACGAAACAACAGCTAGAACAAAACAAACATTTTTATGGGTATGCACATACAAGGACACATCGGTCTCTTGAACAAGTCATTGACGTGGAATGTTAAGTTATGGCTGTCTTTTGCAATCTGAAATAGCCAGTCTCAGAAATGTTCTTTTCTGACTCAGGACGTGAGAACCTGAGCCATGGCAGAGGCACACTTGCCTCGCCATCACCTCCCACCATCTGCAAAGCTCTGAGGAGCACATTACAGAATTATTGTAATTACACTGCCATTTCTGACAGCTGGATGGAACTTTTACAGCGAGAGGCACGATGACTGAAAGAACATTACTGAAGAATATGGGGAAGCTAGCAACAGGGTTTTTATCCATGGCATAAAGGATAAAAAAAAAAAAAGCAGGGTAGAAGATAATTTAAAAGTTTTTTTTTAAGCCCACTAAGAGAAATTATGAAAGAGCATGCTGCAATCACTAAATGTGGGTTCTCTATTAAGCAAGTAAAGGATGGATGAAAGACTACAACATCATTTGCGTCTACATTAATTATAAGTACTCTGTTGACACCTCAGCTGATGCCCAGTCAGAGGACTGTGAGGAACCAGCTGGGCATAGTTGGTTATGAACATTCATGGCCAACTGGTCTCACTCCGGCTTAGTCAGAAAGCCTCGTTTTTACTCAAGGTGCAACTCTTACTCTGTGAAGAGTGAAATCTTGCCTGAAAGGAGATCTAACTCTGGTGACTGGGACATGGGGAACCACAGAACCACAGGCCACCTAAGTCCCACTGCAGGCAGACTCCCAGTGTAAAGCCTGAGCTCCCGGGGTTTCACCGAGGGGCCACAGCTGCAAGACTAGGAATATGGAAGACCAGAGTAGATGCAGGAAGGACCAGGGGTCCTGACATCACAGGCCATGGCCACTTTTGGAAATCAAATCTCACTCGTAGACTTTGGAACCAAGAGTGTTCCTGTAAATTAAAGCTGGCTCTTCTTTAAACTACACACAATGAGGTGGCAATAAGGATCTTTCCAAATACCAAGATTGGTTCAGAGGATTGCTTTGAAATTAATTAGAGACATGGACATTTGAGAAGGAGCTGTGTGTTTTGTTTTCTTTTTTCCCCCCTCAGTAACTAGGTTGAAAATGGAAAGTTGTTTTGATTTTTCAGAACACTTTATGTGAGGCCGTGGGGACTCATACAGGTCTGTGAACTGAAAGGCTGGGAACAGTGACAACCCCCCGGCAGCAAGCACAGCCAGCACCCACATCAGCTTTTCAAGAAGAGACAGCAGACCACTTGAAGAAAGAATAACTTTGCAGTGAGATGAGCATCTTCTGTAATGCCAGAATGTGAGAAGCACTCAATTAAAAATGATAAAAGTGGCAGTGTCCCCAAAAGATCTAAGTGTGAGCCATACTGAAAGAGCTCCCAGGGAGGACGGCTAGACTTAGAGCAAGAAAATAAGTAGCACTGGAATGTATCGAATGAATCAAATGATGACAGGAAATAAGAAACATTTTCTCTCTAGAACAACTGTTTAAGAAAGCATACAGCACTTCCTGTTTATCCTCAGTACTTCTGACAACAGATGTGTCAAACTTTTCTTCACAGCAAAAACCCTCCACCTCCAAGTCTGATGACTGTGGTGTGCTCGCCAGTTCAATACAATCCTGACTCTAAACTCTGGTGTTAGTGTGGGTCCACATGGAAAGGACTCAGTCCCACAAGAGTGACCTTCTCTTACCTCCAAAGACAATTGTAAATATTAACTTTCAACATTTCTGATCACCCACCTATCAGGTCAGCAGCTCCTACAACCTCCTCTTAGGTTTAGCAGTTGACTAAAACAGGTCCCTGAATCCTGGGAGGCATGTGACTGATGGCTATTTGTTACAAAGGATACACCGAAAGACCAACCAGATGAAAGAGATGCCTAGAACAAGGCACCAACGTACAGAGTGTAGGGCCTCTGTGTTGGGTATACCACCCTAAGGACTGTTTTCTATATCCATAAATCTCAGACTCCATCATCTAGCGCTTTTGGAAAAATCTCACTATGTAGGCATCATTGATTAAATTACTGTCATTGGTAACTCTACTGGGTGTCCAGCCCTAGTCTTCCCTCTCGAGGGAATACAGTGAGTGACAGTTCTATTGAACTGGGGTCCATCTCATCAAGGCTCTGGACCCTGAGTCACTTAACCAGCCTAATCTCAGGCATAGACAGAAAGGACTTCTTGTCAAAAAATGATGAAACTAAAAATCAAAATTCCAAGCAATTTAGAGGGCCAGTGCACATTTTTCTTACTATTACACCTTTCTTTGACCTTTGAAAGGGGATAAATGTAGTGAACTACTTTCAGAGAATAAAGCTGTATTCTAAGGAAAAGGGAGAAGGAGAACCAGTATTTAATTGTGAACAAACCTGGAAAACCAAGTGACAACTGATAGAATGTGCCATGTGATGCCATTCACTTCTAAATCCAAGAAGGACATTTTTTTCCTTATCCAGCATTGTCTCTTTTACCAGCGAAACTTATTTTTAACTGGTTAAGAACATCAATGTAATAGAGGCATGGTAGCACACGACAATGATCTCAGCATTATAATCACAGGCAGAGGAAGACTGCAAATTTGAGGTCAACCTTGTCTACATACCGAATTACAGACAAGTGGGGACGATGTAGCAAGACCCTGCCACCAAACAAAACTAAACACAATAAAGTTAAACACATCAATGGAGGAACACGATATTTAAATACATGTACATATCATATAATGTTTAAATTGGTTTAAACACATCTATCTTCTCAAACACTTATCTTTTAGTGAAAAAACTTAGAAGCCTTTCTGTGTATATAGTGTAATAGTGCTATACAGAGTCATGGTTCCATGAGTAGCATAAGAAATTCTCACTCCAATCTAATAGTAATTTAGCACTCATGAATCAAACTTTCCCTACCTGATCCCCTCAGAGAAAATTATCAGACGAAGCCTTACTAGGGGACATTCTACGGGCACCTGGTCAATACTTCTCAAAACAGACAAAGTCATGAAAAATGAGGAATGACAGAAACTGTCATGTACTAGATAACACTAGAGAATAATCAATGACCATTCTGGGGCATTTACATCTCCAAACTAGTCTATTAAAATTGTATAAGAAAAATATAATATACTACCCTGAACTGGATCTTGAACAGAAAGAGGGCATTACTGGAGGGGAAAAACATGGAGTCCATACATAGACTATTTATGTAACAGAAATGTGTCAATATGTGTTTCTCAGTGCTGACAAATACGGCACAAGCCGTGCCAGTACAGGACTGTAATAATGGGATAAAGTCTATTCTCTATCTGATGCTTTTCTGTGCATCTAGAATTATTCTGATAATTTTTAATTTCTTAAAAAATATAATTCCATATATTATTTGCTCTTTTTGTGGCTGTTTTTCTATCAAACTGAAAATAAAACAGAGATTTGATGCTCAAATTTTCCTCTCTAGGAAGCTGTTTTTCTATCAAACTGAAAATAATAATAAAAAAGATTTGGTACTCAAATTTCCCTCACTGATGACTCTTCTGATGGCTTTAGAAAATCTAACTCTAAGAATAAGTAAATTTATGACACTTTCTATTAAGATAAAATCTGTTCTCTGGCAATAATTAGACTTTATTCCATTACAGAACCCAACATTTAACAATAGAGTGGCTACCACTATTTAAAAATAAACAGATAATTGTTAGAACTGCAAATATGGGCTCTAGGTTTGTCTGTTTTCCATTTTTGTAATAATAAATTTTGCCATCCAAACATTGCCCTTTTGATCACCCTGTCCTAAAGCTAGGCATCTTAAATGTCTAAGAAAGCCTCTGTGATACCAAGCATAGCAATCCAGACCTCTAAGATGAACCACAATATGATCAGCATTAAAATATTATGAATGCAACTGGACCTTTGTTGTACAATGAACTGCCTCTCTCCTTTGTTATGATTTCTTTCATTCATACTGTACATTGTTTAATAAACTTGGTCTTATAAAGGTAATTCCTTATTAGGGAAGGAGGAATGTTATAATTATATTATAATCATAAAAATGGGTTACTTATACTCCTTTATTAAAACAAAAACATGGAAAAGGTAATTCAATTACCTAAAGTTATAAAACAAGTCAGAGAAGAATGGGATGCAACTTTTTTCCATGTCCGGAGAGAAGTAATTGAAGCCCCACAGAAGATGTTTCCTATCGTAAAATACCCATTAGGTTGAACCGACTGCATTATTTTCCTTTCTTACTGTTTCTAATCTGTTGGATAGTGTTAATTAATTTAATTAAGAGGCAGACTGTGAGCCTGGAAATGCCCTACATAGCTTCAGTTTGGACAATTTCTAAAAATAAAGTTAGATTCTTCAGGCGGCAAATTATAAAAGTTTCCAACGTCCCTATAAACAAACCACGCTTCTTCCACCACCCTGGAAGTTGTGACTTATGAAAATTCAATTTCCTCCAAAACAATACTCATGAGCAACAGTTATGTTCAGAGAGGTAATGTGCTAGCTGACAAAATCTGTCAGTGTCAGAGTCCACTTCCAAAAAAGTTTTAAAAAAGAAAAGCCAAATGTATAAATGGTGTCTTTTCAAGGGAGCTATTTCTGTTTTATTTATGGACTATGTTGTCAGTGTCTGATTACTCAGAAATGTTCTACATTGCAATAAGCCAAACAGATAACAAAGAGCTAAACCATGTCAGAAACTGTTATAGGGAACCAAAGTTTATGCTCTATACATGCATAATTGTAACAGAATAGGAACCAGGTGTTTCACCCAAAACTGACTCCGGAAATTGGTGCATATTTAGCTTAATTTGGATAACCTAAATATACATGATCTTATTCATTAGTAGTTCTCGATAGTTGAAGGGTTGTTAAAGACTTGTTTGAGTTTCAAGTGGTAATATGAACAATCCTGACTTTACTGGATACAAAAATATTTTTAAAAACTGTATGCAGAAAATCCCTGCAACACTGGCCCTTTGTCTTAGGGAGGAAAACAGAAAAAGATGTATAAAATCTGGCAATTTTGCCAGATTGTAAAAAGGTCTGAAGAGAGAAGGAATGGGAGATGCTTTGAAAACTCAATGTTCATTTTGCTTGCCTCATACAATGTAAAGTCAAAAGGAACTCTCGATAGTTTTAAATTTTTATGTCATCACAGCCTATGTTCAAATACAGTAACTGCTATGTCCAGCCTTGAAAAGAGCTGTGATCTGATCCAGCACTGTGCCTGGGTCCTGCTCATCCACAGTGTCTTATGTGCATGACTGCGTGCTAGAAGCCCTTCAACACCAATCTGAACACAGAAGTAAAGCATGCTGGGAGCGACCAAGGAACCCTTTCTACAGATAATGCCTCCTTTTTTCTGCTGTATAATTTTCATCATTTTCTACAAGTTTAAGTGTGAAGTTATTTTCATGAGTTTCTAAGTAATCTGTAATTTGAGTTATGATTGTTTTTTTAACCAAAAGCTCATATGAAAAGAGCATGTGATAGATGTTACAGTTTTCTAACCTTTGCTAAAAAAGTAAAACAATAATTATAACATGAATAGTGTGATTTTTACCTCTGAGTTGACTTTCAGAGATTGGCCTATACTGAAATGATTCCATATTGCCAAATCCTTGGATTACCATAGGCTCAGCTATGGAATGTGGATAAATTCTGATTCTCAATATGCTAGAAGTTTGAGCAGTACACAAAAATTCTGACATTTTACCACATCTTAATGACTGTTTTTCCTAACTATTCTGATTTTCTATTATATCAAAATCCCTTTAGAAATATATAAACTAGCAGGTTGATAAAATTAAGATTTTAGAATTAAAGTCTATTAGAATTTATTAAATTTAAGACTTAATTTTACGGATTAGATCTGCTTGCCTATCAGGTACAATAGTCACTGTGGTTGTACCAATCTGGATTTTATATTACTAAAAATTCAGATCTCTAGTTACACAGTCCAATTGCAAGTGCTCAGCACCTACCATACTGACCAAATCACATGATGCTACCATGCTGACCAAATCACATGATGCTACCATACTGACCAAATCACATGATGCCTTTTCTCTAGCCCAGCTAGAAGTCTGCGCACTGACACGCTGCTATAAACTCACAGTTTGTTTGCAGCAGAGTCAAAACTAAAATTCAGGTCACAATTTCTATCTTTATCTGCCCTGGACTAAGCCACTGTCTGTGAGAACTAATGAGGAATCTGAGCACAGAAAACATCAGGCTAAGTCACATATGAGTTCATCTAATTTTCATGCAAAATCAATCATGAACTTGACTGCCAAGGACATCTAATAAATTCCAAAAATGATAAGAGGAAGAAGTCCCCAAACATTTAAAATTAGGAAGAAAGCTTTTCTAAAAGAAAGCAAAGCCCATTAAAAATCATCCAGAAAGTAACAAAACTGGGAAATGTACATCAAGGCTTATGGAATATAATTAGTCACGCTCAGGAAAGCAGGGGAAACTGAAATGAACTTATAATTTATAATTAAAAGCACGGTAGATAAAGAAAACATTCAGCTTTCAAATCTAGAGCTAGTGCCACAGAAGGAAAGGGAATTAACCAAAGGAAAGAACAAAATTACCAAGTCAGATGTTTCCTAGTTGGAAAAGGCAGAAGATTTACACACTCTGAAGAAAAATCAGAGTATAATGATAAGTATAAAAACAATTTTACAAATTTAATTAGAAGACATACAGTGAAAAACTAAATGAGAATAAATAACAAATACAATTGTTTTTGAGAAAACTAAATTATACAAGAATACCATGCACTGTTATAAAACTGAAAAATCCAAAAGAAGTGGATGATTTCTGAAATATGCTTTAACAAAAATATTCCACAAGGTATTAAAATATAAGGTCATCAAACATAAAAGTACCTTATCTATCTTGAAAATTTGACTATTGAAAGAGTAAAAATAATTTAACATCGATCAACTTAAATTATATTATCAAATCAATGGTGAAACGGCATGATCAGAAGATTAAAATGCAGGATAAAACTCATTTGCCTGCAATTTTTAAATTCTCAAGCAAGAGGACTAGACATAAACTTTTAAAATCTTATGAAAGGTATTTACTTTTAAAGTTAGGAACAAGAAAAGGATGTCCACTCTCTCCACATCCTTGAAATCTTAGCTAGACCAATAAGACAACTGAAGGAGAACAAGGAGATACAAACAGAAGAGAAAAGGCATAGTGTTCTTATTGGCAGATTATATGATTTTATATATGAAACTCTCTAAAAATGCCCACAAACAGCTAATAAACACTTTCAGCAAAGTAGTAGGGTACAAAATTAACACACACACAAAAATTACCTATATACAACTGACAAAAGGATTGACAAAGAACTCAGGGAAACAGGCACAAAAGTTTCATACATATACATATGTATGTTCTGGAATAATTCTAACCAAGCAAATGGAAAACTTGTATAACAAAAACTTTAAGACAGAGGAAAAATAAACTGACTAAGACACCTGAGGGTAGAGACTGGTAGGATTAATTTTGTGAAAACATTTATCCTACCAAAAAGAATCTACAGACTCAATGCACAAAATTAAAAAATCAATAATTAACTTCACAAAGAAAAACACACACAAAAAAAAAAACAAAAAAGAACAGCTTAGAAAATCCTGAATAATAAAGTACCTGCTAGAGGTATCGCCATCCCAGATTTTAGTTGTATTACATAGACATAGTAATAAAAATAACATGGTATTAACATAAAAAACAGACATGCTGATCAATGGAATCAAACTGAAGACCTAGATATATGCCCACACAGTTATGGACACTTAATGTTTGACAAAGTCAAAAGTACACTTTGGAGAAAAGATAGCATTTTCAACATATGGTGCTGGTCAAACTGGATAAGTACACATAGAAGAATTGATCACACTGTACAAAAGTCAGCTTCAAATAGATAACCTCAATGTAAGACTAGCCACACTAAACCTAACAGAAAAGAAAATGGGGACTAGGTTTGAAATCTGACACGGGGAAGGACTTTCTAAACAAAACACTGATAAGACTAACAATTAATAAATGGGACTTCATGAAGCTAAAAAGGCCTCTATACAGCAAAGGACACTAGCATTCTTTGAGCAAACTATCAGCCTGTAGAATGGAAAAAATTTTTCAGTTATATATCTGATAAATGGTTAGTAACTAGAATACATAAACTAAAAGAAAAATCCTGAAAAATCAAGAAAAGAAATAACCCAATTAAAACTTGGGTTTAGAACTAAACCAAGAGGTCTCAAAAAATGAAACACAAATACCTGAGAAATACTTTTTAAAATGTTCAACATGCTTAGCCATCACAGAAATGCAAATCAAAACTACTGGATGAGAAAGGTAATCATGAACATCACCCAGCTACAAACCCTGTAACCTACAACATCAACCTGTCTGAAAGATATACCAGAGCAATAGTGGTACAGATGTTAGGGAAGTAACCAGCCACTTTTAGATGGGATGTAAGGCCTACACCATGTGATCGAATCCACATATGGCCCTGAAAAGTGGCCAGGAGCCTGAGATTAGTTAGGTCATGGGCCCTTAAGGAAAACCTATTACTATTATTCTGCTAAAGGAACAGAGCTCCTAATACATACCTAAAAATCAGAGCAGCACTCAACCATCACCACCAAAGCTTATTCCTATATTAGAGAGTAGTACACAGAGACCCACAATAAACACTATGGAGTGAGAAACTTTGGAGCACTCAGTCCTAAATAGAACGTCTTTACCAAACTCCTCTCCTCGAGGCTCAGGTAACTGCACAGAAGAGGATGTAGAGAAATTGAAGGTGCTGGGTGTAGTAGATGAGATCAAAGAAACAACATCTTCCAGGCACAAGAGAACTGGTACACATATGAACTCAAAGAGACTATGACAGCATCCACAAGATCTGCAGGCTGCAGGAGCTGCATCCAATTAGCCAATGACATCTCAGGGTGACCCGTCCTATAGGTGTGGTTTCCCCTGAGTACATGACCAGATAAAACTGAGAAAGGCTTCACATGCTTGCTCTCTTGGTGTGGTCGGAGCTGGAGCAAGTGGTGAAGAAGCAGCATATGGTTGGTGCTCTTGACCCTTGGGTAGAACCACTGGAGGAAGGCAGCTAGCTGGATCAGCAGAAGTGTCTGCTTGTTTCTGTATTCGTGAGTTTGTCTTTTCATTGCATCTCTTAATGAATTGGTAAATAAACTCTTGTGGGTTCTCACAGAGTAGAGGAAATGAGCACAAAGTTCTACTGCTAACCTAGAAGCTATTTACAGTTGATAAGCTGCTGGGAAAGGGAAAACCAGTTTTTGCCAATGGAGGAATACTGGGTATATCAATCACACTCAGGGCAGGCTCCATGCCCAAAAGGAGTTGTCCAACGTAAAACGGACTTCACTTTTTGTGCACTTTTTCTTCTGTTTTTTGGGATGCTATTTTCTCCATCACACGTTAGAAATAAAGAGTACGGTCTAGAAAGGTTAAGTAACTTCAGATATAGAGAGATGCTTCCCAATATACTTAAAAGCCGTGGGTTCTGTGTATACGGAAGACACACTGAGTCCTTCCTCCCTTAATGCTAAGTGCATCAGCACCAGAATGAGCTCAAGTAATCGAATAGGTAAGAACTAGTTTTCAAACATGGGTTCAGCCACTTCATGGCTCTACATTTATGTTATTCTGTTGTTCTGTAACTGCACATTAAAGAATGAATTTCTTAATTCCTTATTGGCAGGTGGGATTAGAGAATTGTGCTCTATAAACAAATCCCTACGTGAAAAAAAAAATCTGGAAGAAATACGGATATTTTATAGCTATGTGTCTCCGTGTATAAATACCACTTCATCTAAACTTAAAGTGTTGATCAAGATGATCTCTAAGCCAAAAGAATAAAGTCAAAAAGTGACAATTTTGCCAAGTGGAAATGTCAAATTCAGTGATTTAATAAAATTTAGTGTTCGGCAATGATTAGCCTGCAGCTGCAGGGTCACACTGCCATCAACCCCGTGGTTCCCTTCCCTGCTAAGTCTTCTCAGCAGCACTATTAGCTGTCATATTACTAATAATGGGTGCCTAAGGAGGTCTCATCTATCATTTCTAATGTTCCTTCTCCTTTTAAGTGGGCTGTTTAACGATAAGGGGCTGCTGCAGTCATGGGAATGCATCATTAGCCAAACATATTATTGCAAACATCACATCCATCGCTCAGTTTCTCTACATAAAAAGAAGGGGGAAGTGAGTGAACGTGAGAGAGAGAGATGGAGGGAGGCAGAGGAACAGAATTCCCTCCATGCAAGGAGTTTGCCCTCTCACACCAGAAAAGACACAAAGTACTTGATCAAATTCTTAAAAGTACTTCTAGAAGGGCTTTAACCCAAATCACATTGAATGTAGGTAAGAAACATTTTTTTCAACATACTATTTTCCAGACACACGCAGATAAAATAATGTTCATATAAGCAAGCATAGTCTCCAAGTAAAGAGCTATAGTACGTAACTTAAAGGTCTGGCGTGATGACTTGATGGATAAAGTACTGATCATACAAATGTCAGGATCAGAGTTCAAAGGGTGGTGGCCTGTCTCTAATCCCAGCCCTGGTGAGACAGAGATGGGATACCCAAGGCATACTGGCTAGCTAGACCAGTAGGAACAGCAGCCTCTAATTTCAGCAAGAAACCCTGCCTCAGAAAGTAGAGGATGATCAAGGAAGAAATCCACCATCAGCCTGCGCCACTACAATCACACACTATGTTGTGTGTGCTCTTGTACGTTTTGCAAACATCAAGTTGCTAATTGGCACAGAGAGTGCATATATATATATATATATATATATATATGTGTGTGTGTGTGTGTGTTCAAAGTGAATTTAGGCCTATGCTTCTCAAATGCACAAAGACTGAAAAACAGGAGGGGAAAACTATATCAAAATGCCCATTTTTCCTCTTCCTTAATTCGTTTGTATTTCCACGGGCACCACAGGGCCTGTCTCCAGTACCACTCACGCTAGGCAGCCCTGCTCTGTGGGTAGCTATTTTATGCTTTCAACAACAGCTCTCCTAGATGATCATCCACATCTGTGTCCCTTCATAAGTCAATAATCTACGCCAGCTGTTTTCCAAAAATAACCATTAGGAAGGCACCAGAGCAGACCCAAGTGTAGATTCCATCAGCTGCACATCTTTCCATGTTTTCTTAGCTCATCTGGGGTTTCACCATCACTATGCTGGTCAGGGACTAGGAAGGAGTGAGCTATTGTTGTCAACGTTTCCGTTTTCAGCGACTCAGAGCAGAAGTGTTAAAAATCTGTGTGCACGCGAGCAGCGCTGAATACTAAGAAGGTATTAAAGGATGAGACAAATAGCATCCACACCATCTTCTTGTCTTACGGCCTCAGCATTTATTATATTCTGACACAGTTATGATTGATGTGGACGCCTTGGTACTGAGAGCTCAAGACTTATATAGCCAATGAAAGATTATTGCACTTAGTGGAAAGATAAAGCCAATGAAAAATGATGTAATAAAGCTCAACTTTCCAGCTTCTTGACTGTCATATTTTGTAATAAAAACGTATCTAAACTGTATAAATCAGCATAAATGTTTGAGACAAGCAGAAAGAGATTGCTTACTGAAAGTACACAGAAAGGGCAGAATACATCTACTCTAAGACCAACAAAAGCAAGAAGTGCATCTAAAAGCATTTCAAGCTTGGCCCTTGAATATAAACCTAGGTTAAGCAGGTTCTACTGGTTCCCGCGGCGATATCTTGTTCAATCAGTTCTGTTGTAGGCACATCGCTCTTTAATACCATGTGGCACAGCATTAATGAAGATGGAAATAAGAGCCTCATTCATGGAGAGCATTCATGCTTTCTAGACTCGCCATCACTTACTCATAATGAAAACATGTGTTCCAGCTTGTATCATTTGTAAGGGATAGATCTGAAGCTCAGACTGATTTCCAAACTAAACGCTTTGGTCTTTACTACCATGTCACAGAAGAAAACAACATGCACTGTGCATCGCATGCGAAGAAGTCAAGGAGTGGTTGTCAGCTTCCAAAACAAAAACACAAAACACAAAAGTCAACAACCACAGATGCTGCTGCCGCCTTCCATTACCAAACATGTGGAACCAGACCAAGGAACACTTTCCACGCTCAGTTTCTCAGATCACCACATGTCATTTCATGATGATCCAGAGTTCCCCATCAACATCCCAACAGGTCCTCTCTTTTGGAACTCATGAGCTCCAAATCTATATGAAGAAAAGTATGAAGCAATGCACACTGATGTTTTAATCACTCACAGCAAGTTTAGGGAGACAACAATATGGCCCACATTGGCAAGTTCTTTAAAATGGGAATCTATCATGTATAGCTTGCAGTAAAAGAAAAGAAACAAAAACAAAAAAAACAAAAAGCCCTCTAGTCCCATTGCATGCTAAAGTATAAAGGATAACGGAAACAAAAACAGATCACACATGTCTGAACTCTGTTTACAGATGCCCAAGCCCTCCTAAGGCAAGCTCCTGCTCAACAGGCTCCACCCAGAAGAGCTATACCAACTTCCAACCTTTCAGGCTGCAGTGTGGATAAGCAAAGGAACAGCAAGGCTCACTGCTCCTCCTTCCTGGAACAGAGGCTGTTACTCCTTCCCTCTCAGGACTCCAACTTCTCTGCTAGGATCGTTTCCTTAGCCTGTCAGAATAAGAGCCCATTTGCTTTCATGTCCTGAGTCAAGCTCTGTGAAATTTACCCAGTATTTCTTTTTCCTTTAGATAGGCCTAGAAAGCAGCTACCATTACGTCATTCCTATTTTACAGAAGAACAAAGGCAGAAAACCGATCAAGTTACACTGCTCCAATGTGACAACTAGGATCTATCTCTCCACAGGTTTTTTGTTGTTGTTTGTTTGTTTTTATGGGTTTTTTTTTTGTCCTTAACTACTAAATCAGGAGAACCAGACTCTAGTCTCAAACTTCCAATTTTTTTGGATCAAAATGAAAATGCTTTAATGCAAAAATCTTAAGTGGTATGCTCAGGGTCATATCTCGACTATTGATATTGTCAGTATAAAACCCAACACTTGCTTTTGTAAGTGCCTTCTCCTACCCCACATTGCCTTTTCATAAAATGTGAAGGTAGACACACATTCTGATTTCCTACATGAATACATACCGTTACTTGTTGATGCGAATCACTGGATGGTAGACGGGACATCCTCCATGATTACTTCTGGGCCTCCAAAAGCTGCCATCACTATCCCTACACCTGACTTAAAATAACTGATCTTTTCACAATCGAAAAACGCTATAACCCCAAATCTGCTAAGAATTCTTACTACAGGTGGATCCACAGTATTTTCCCCTACATTTTAATGACAAATGGTGATAATTATTTAATGTGCTTATTTACAAATTTCCAACACTAGAATCACTCAGGTTGCTTTAAGCCACCCCCGTTCCAGGGCTATGTCACCAATAAATTAAATTTAAAAGATTGGCTGGAGGCAAAATTAACCTCAATTCTTTGAAGATTATTTTTATTTTTACTTATGTGCATGTCTGTGTTCGTGTATGCCACATGTGTGCATGGACCATGGAGGCCAGAAGAGGGTGTCAGATCCCCTGTAGTAAAAACTATAGGTGCTAGAAACCAAACCTAGGTCCTTTGGAAGAGCAGCAAGTGCTCTTAACCATGAAGCCATCTCTCCAGCCCAAGCCTCAATATTTCTTAACCTTTGAGATGATGCATTAAATTGGAAAACCAGAGCTTTAATTATTATTAAACTTTAGTGTTGGGGGTAGCGGTAGCTCAACAAGGTTAACCTAACACCAACCATAATTTCTACCAGAGCTTTCAATTATGTAAATTCACCATGTTCAAATTTTTCTTTGAAATACAACTAAGAGATATCAAAATAAACTATCATAGAACACCAATGTTAGTTACTTAACAGGACACCTTTTAGCTGGTACTACAGAGAAACACAGAAATACACATCCTTACCTTACACACACATACACACACACACACACACACACACACACACACACACACAGCCGAGCAAGCAGCCACGGTGAGCTTATACCCAGAGGGATATGTCCACTGCTGTCCCCTAACGTAATCAATCTCACAGTAACAGCCTTATCATGGGCCAAAACCAAAGGAAAGAAATCCTGTAAGCCTTTTTCCAAAACTAATCCTGAGATTTCCTCTTGAAAGTTTGCATCATTAAATGAAAACCAACCAGCTGCCTTTATAAGCCTATTTAACTACCACAGACTTTGAATCCACAGACTTTGAATTCCCTAACAGAAGACAACATGATTAAGGAGTCACACAACTAATCAAGAAAGGCTTTTTAATCACTGTACATAAGAAAAATAGAATTAACATATAATCAACAAAATTGTTCCTTGTTCTTTCTAGTTATAAATCTTATTTGTAATAGGTGTTTGTCAGTTCTTATATTCATGAGATTATAACCAACCTAGTTTCTCAATCTTCTAACTCTTGTTTCTCTAAGGAAAAAGCCTTCCATGACATTTCTGGTCACTAGTCCCAAAGACATAGAAAACACTGAGCACTTCTTAGGGCTGCTAAACTAAATTTGGGCTAAGTATGGCAGTTCATATCCATAGTCCCAGCACTTACGAGGCTAGAGCCATGCTATGGATTCAGAGACAGCCTGGGCTAAGAGTAAAATTGTATCTTAAAAAAGAAATCAGGGGCCGGGCGGTAGTGGCGCACACCTTTAATCCCAGCACTCGGGAGGCAGAGGCAGGCGGATCTCTGTGAGTTCGAGACCAGCCTGGTCTACAAGTGCTAGTTCCAGGACAGGCTCCAAAACCACAGAGAAACCCTGTCTCAAAAAACAAACAAAAAAAAAAAGAAAAAAAGAAAAGAAAATCAGGGGCTGTAGAGATGGCTCGGTGGTTAAGAGCACTGGTTGCTCTTCCAGAGGACCAAGGTTCAATTCCCAGCACCCGCATGGCAGTTCGCTGCTGTCTGTAACTCCAGTTCCAGGAGATCTGACACCTTCATACCAATGCATATAAAATAAAGGTTTTTTTTAAATCAATTCTACCAAGAAGAGAATATATTTATTCATTTCTAATAATTATATTGTACTTTCATAGCAATTTGAGGGGTTTTCTTAGTGTTTCAAAAGCATTCTAAGACAATATAATTCAGAAGAAGGAAAAATGTCTACTTACAGGTATCATCCAGTTGGCCAGGTCACCGTATTTAGAAACCTGCATGGCTCCTAACATTGTGAGATTGACATGTCCCCTGGGAAAGAAAGAAAGAAGTATAAAGCAAACCTCACATGCTTTATGTCCCCTTTGCTTGAAAGCATCAGCAATTAAAATAATCTTAAACTCCAAAATGCATCTATTTTCCCACTCCCTGCAATTGATTTCTAAATAGATCAGCGCCAAGCTGGTGCAAAGAAGTACCATTAAGAGTTCTTTTTTAAAAATTATAGCTTATATTGTCTCCAAACACAAACTAAACACAGGTGTGCACAGTGAAGTTCGTTTCCTCCAGTGAGGGAGAATGTGACTTATTTTGAAGACAAACTGTAGCTGGAAAGTGAGCCCACAGTTTGAAGGAAATGTTGGGAATACCTTATAATGTTATTCCAGTCAAGCTGGCACAAAGAGGCAGACTCCATGTAGGGGGTCTTTTCAAAGTAGTGGGGTGGGTATTTCCATGCCCAACCCTCAGTGGGAATAATTTCACAGCTTTCTGCAGCTGAACAAACCGTGATCACTTAATGGGACGGTGGGAAAGGGGACTGCGCCACAGAGGCTTGCTCAGGGGATGACTCAACCCACTCTACACCATGTGACTACAGAGAGGGGCTACACTATTACATACCCTCTAATCATCGCGAATGACTCATCGCTGGAGAAGAAAGAGGCTCCTGGAAGAACAGTAACCGTTTCCTTTCCTAAAGGCACACACAAAAGAAAGAAGGAAAGGGGAGGGGGAAGAACTATTAGATTTCTGAGATCATCATGATGGACAGAGGTCTGTACCATCTCTGCTTCTGGAAGACACTACAATCCAACAAAAATGCATTTGCATGTGGGGTAGCAAGTGTCCACCCTGAGAAGAGGTGTATTTTACCTCTAATGTTGTTTAGATTTTTGTTCCTGCAAAGTGATAACAACCAGCATTTACAGGATTGCTGCTTGGAAATTCTCTACGGGCAAAGGATCCTCTGCTGTCTAGACAATGCCCTTCAATTTGCAGCTATCGACGCTGACAATCTGCAGTTAAAGACTAAAGGTTGCCAAGGACCTGTACTGCACACAGTGGCTATAGGCAGCAATGCCACACTGCACATGTGAAATAGATTTTGAAAGGAACCCTCAGATGGCAGCTGTGAGGTGATGAAAGGTCATTAACTTAATTATGTCAGTCATTTCACTATGTGCACGCATGTCAAGTCAACACACCAAACACTAAACACTGAATACACGCTACTTTCTTTTGCCAACCGTGTTGGCTAGTTCCTTGTCAAATTGAAACAAGGGGGAAGTCTCAATTGAGAAAATACCTCCATAAGATCTGCTGGTAGGCAAGCCTGTGGTGCATTTTTTTTAAGATTGATGCATGAGGGCCCAGCCTATGGTGGGTGATGCCATCCCTGGGCTAATCTGGGTTCCCTAAGAAAGCTGACTGAGCAAGCCAAGAGGAGCAAGAGAGTAAGAAACATTCCTCCACAGCCTCTACATCAGTTCCTGCCTCCAGGTTCCTGCCCTGCTTGATCTTCTGTCTTAATTTTCTTTGACAATGAAGTGTGATGGGCAAGTATAAACCGCCGAACAAACCCTTCCCTCCCCAAGTTGCTTTGGTCATGGTCAGCAACAGAGACCCTAAGACACCAACTATGCCTTAATAATTGTGGGGAGAAAACCTAAAATAGAAATAGATGAAAATGTGTAAAAACCTACCTAATTTCCTATTACCATTAAGCCTGACGCCCCCTCTCCTCACATGCAAGTACATACACATATCCATCTTTCTTCTCCAGCCCCTTTAAGCTGTGAGCTCCTTCAATCACATACTTTCATGAAATCAGAGAACACTTCTGAACACATTTAATACTAATTTCTAAGAGATTCTCTTGTTAAGACTTCTAAATTAGGACACATAGTTATTTTAAAAAAAAAAAAAAAAAGCTTCACATTTAGCTGGGTGTGGCAGCACAGGCCTGTAATCCCGGGAGTCTGAGGCAGAATGATCACACCATCTACACAGGGAATTCCACCTAGCGGGGACTACAGACTGAGGGAGACCCTGTTTTAAAAATTAAAGATAGCTATATAAATAAAACCTCCATGTTTATCCAGTTAGCACACTAGCTAACTACCAGTGCCTTGGTCAGAGCCAAGCTGCCCGTCTTGTGGGATCTACATTCTGTCTCTTCCTGCTTTCAGAACATCATATGGTCTTCACTGGTAAAACGCTCAGACGCCATCTGACTGAAGTAAGTCAGCTGTCACAGAGAACTCCCTCCTCTGCTCCATCACAGGAAGGTAGCTTAGGAGAGGAAGAAAAGCTATACTTGAGAGGTCAGAATGCAGGAAACGTTCTCAGACGCCGCAGCACCGGAAGACGACTGGCCACCCCAGCTATGCACCACAGCTACAGCTACCCTGGCTGGCTTCCCAAGGACTGCTGAAAGCTAAGACCTTTGTCAATATCCTTAACTTCAGCTCGAGGATAGGGGGAAAGTAGGCCTATTTATATCATACTGAAATATTCATTGCCCGAGGGAGTTCGATTCTAAATAATGGAAATATTTTCTCTTCTTCCAAAGTACCGCAAACCTGAAACTCTTTGGGAACCACTTTCTGGTATGGTTAGAAGTGGCTTTTAGACAGCACACAAGACGTGGAGGATTAAGTGAGATAACGCATGTGCAGTCCTCTGCCAGAGCCGGGTGCAGAGCGGAAGCTTCGTGACAGAAGCTGGCATTACGATCATGAGTGCTACTCCCTCCAAACCACTCAGCATAAGAGACAGAGCGGCTTTCCCTCCAGGGACAACGTCACAGGACCACAAACTGGCTCACACAGTAAGCCTCCCAACCAGTCTGCAGGAGCTCTAAGCTTTCGGACATACACACTACAGCCAGACCTCATCCAAATGCTTCTTCTGGCCCAATCAGATCCTCGCCACTTCTGTGGGGTGGAGAGTCATGGAGGAAAACTGTCCAGGACATTGAAGAAACACAAACTTCCCAAGTCTTTGTTTCTTCTGAGTGTTAAGTCACAATTTCCAAAAGACATTCTCCACTGATGACATACGGGAGGTGGTTCTTTTAAATTAATAATAATAATAATAATTTTGTTACTATTATTAGCATTTTGTAGGAAATTCTGAGCCCAGTGGGGAGTGTTCTGCCTCTCTCTGAACTGCACAAGCCGTATTTAAAGTCGTGAGAACATCCGTCATGGAAAAGTACCCAGGCTTCTTCCGAGGCAGTCTTATAAATTACATTTTTCTGAAGCAGAGTCAACTGTCCATGTTTTTACTTATTTATACTATGTATTTCCAGTGTGTGTATGTGTCTTCTAAGGCAGTGTATATTCTTTGGAAGTAGTGACCTCTCCACATTTTTATTTATGTTATTTCTTCTGACTGAGTATATGTGTATGTGTGTGAGGTTGGAATATAATTCTGAGGACTCGGATTGAACCCAGGTCAGGCCTGTCCCTAAGCACCTCTACCCATGAGCCACTCTGTTAGCCTGACTTTTACTCATTCGTAATTGCTGTAAGCATTCCAACTGGCTATCCAATCCAAAGATTAGCACTGAAAATATATATGTGAGCAGAATTATTCAGACTAAGCAAGTTGCATTTTTATGTTTAGGAATACACACACACACACACACAATTAAAAGGTTTGAAGGGAGGAAAGAGAAGGGATAAGAAATGTGATTATATTATAGTCTCAAAAAATTACGTGTTTATGGGTTTATACATACTGTGAATTTTCAAATCAGAAGCAACACTTCTGCCTCTCCTCTAAAGCTGACTCTTTCTTGATTAGAAAAACATGAAACCCCTTTCAGCTTTTTGAAACATACAGTAGATCCTTGATAACTATGGTTACCCTACTGTGCACATGAGAACCCCTATTATCTAGTCATAACTTCCTGCCCACTGGGAAGCCTTCCTCAGCTCTGCCTTCTGCCTGCTCTGGTGGCCACCATTCTAGCCTCAACTTCCAGGATACCGACTTTTCTTTGGTTCCACATATGCCTGACTTGTCTTTCTATGCCTGATCCATTTTGCTTAGCATAGTCCACATGGTCTCAAATGACAAAAGATCATCTTTTTTTCAACCATTTAATAGTATTCTACTATGTATTTTATTTATCCATTGATTATCCAATAAAAACTCAGCCTATTTCCATTTTATAGGCTTGGTAAACAGTATTGCAATAAACACAGTACGGACAGATGTCTCTGTGATTTGCTGATTTTATTTCTTTTGGCAATGCACGCCAAAACAGACTTACTAGATTATATGCTGGTTCTACTTTTAGGTGCTATTATTTTTAAACATCCAACATCTAAATGAATCCAGTACCTAAGTATACTATGTTGAATTCACAATGTTTTTTAGGAGAAAACCATTTTTAATTGGAAAAAAATAAAGTAATACATCTCAAATAACACCATATTTAACAACATAAACTAAATTGTAAGGAGAAATAGCTTTTCTAACTGGTTCTGTGAAACTGATGCCTCAGCATATTGCTACTTCTTTGCTTTATCCAAGAGCTACAGACTAAATGAAGTAGGGGATTTCCCCCTATGAATTAAATTATAAAGCCTATCTATCCCTGTTCTTAATTCACTAACAAAGAGAAGTTAAGTTTTTTCCATAGTTAGGAGTTTCTAATGCAACATTCAGGATTTGGTCAGTAACTATAACAATAAATCAATGTAAAGAATAATAGCCTTGCCACCGATCCAAAACCCTATCCAGGCATCCAGCCCACTTGACAGCCAGTGTCAGGTGAAAGACCAAGTTTCCAGTTTCAGCTTTGTTTTGCTCCATTCTTGGACCCTTTCCAAGCACCCACCCCACACAATAGACAGAAGCCAACAAATGTTACTCTAAACTTCTCTCTAGTGAACGGCAGTAAATACAGACACTCCTAGGTCACAAAGTGACAGCTGAGAGCTGAGCCCTAGACAAGCCATTTCTAACACCCCTTCTAAGGCTCCTGGATGCTGCAGGAGAGCAGGCAGAGAGAAGATAAAAGCTGGAGGAAAGGAAGAAGGGCTGCGATAAAATAGCCTACAGATAAGGCACAGCCATTGGAACCATGAACTCACAGTATCTACAGGCTCCTCTGCGAAGTCTGAACAGGAATGGCCCTGCTAACAGTCGGGTACCAATGGAGGAGGGGATCACCAAGGCCGAGCCTCTTCACTGAACTATTTGCTACTAAGTGATTCAGGAAGAGAGAGAGTACCTGACTTCAGTTGTATACCTACTGCTGACCCCAACAGGCCCCAATAGATAGTCCCAAACCAATGGTCACACAGATGGCTATGGTTAAATTAAATGGATCATGAAGTAAAAGTCAGGAATCTGGAATGGGGGAGGAGCAGGCAATGAGGGGATAATAAGGATGAAAGCAATAAAAGGAGAGTGAGGATAAAGTAATCTGAATGCATTAATACATGTGTGACAGTTTCAAACAAATAACTTCTCTGTGTGTACATCTAAATCTTTTCATATGATTTTGTCAAGAGAGTGCATTAATTTTATCCTTATTCAGTTCTTTGGTGCATAATTCAATAGTGAGTAAGTAACTATTATGAACACTGAACAAAGCTACAAACAAAATTCAACTTCCCTATACACTGGTACTCAAACATGAATTCCCAGCAGACCCAGATGGAGAGCATCTACATATGCAGGCTGCTGCTGCCTCCAGCTCCCCCAGTTTCTAATTCCACACTGAATTAGTAGGGGCTGAGATCTAAGAGCCACTGGTCATGCTGACACTATGGATACAGAGACTTGAAAAACTAATACCCTAAGGTGGGGGGGGGGGCAGTTTCTAATTGAGCAAGAAAGAGAAATAGTTACAAGACAAAATAATGGGTATTTAAGAGAAAGACACTCAATGTGTTGTAGGTTCTGGGGAGGGGACATTCTTGTCCTGTGGAGGGATTGGAAGTGATCAAATAGGCCAAAATGTGAAGGACTAACATAATACATTTTGATGGTAATTATGAGTGAGATGGGGTAAAAATGAAGGGGAGAATGTGGTGAGCACACAGTAAACGCAAAGGCTACCAGAAAGAAGGAATGGTCCAAAGCAGAGAGAACCCAATAGACATCCAGTGTTGAGCTGCCTGTACTTCCGTGTGCAGGCCTGTGGCTCTCCAGGAGTGGTAGAGCCCTCCAAAGCAGGGTGACCTTCTGGGAGGCTGTTCTAGTCACAGAATGTTTGGCAGTGTCTCTGGCCTCTACCTACTAGATGCCAGTCGTACTAACGGTCAAAAATGTCTTCCGACACTGTCCAATGTCCCCAAGAGTCTGTTGAAAACAGCCAGTATTGAAGTTAGGATGGGCTTTTCGCAGGCCACATGGTGTACAAGGTGACTCTTTCTAAAGCAATTTAAAAATATTACTTGTTATATTAAAATAAGAAAACATCACTGACAAGGAAGCATGCTTAGTTCACATTTAATGAAAAAGCAAATGCATACGGATTATTAGACATTTCCCAGTTACTCTAGCCTGCACCCAGGTTCTCCTCGCTCCTACCTGCTGCCGTCTACAGCTCTCTCTAGCTGGCTTTGCAGCAGGTATAGTTCAGCGGATGGACAGAAAACCATGTAGCACCAACAAGAGACAGTGGGAGCTCAGACGCTTGTGGTTTTATCTTGGGCACTTTAAGATTACAGTGGGATTTTAGAACTTGAAAAGGGGTAGCTCCACCGGGGCGGAGCTACTCTGAAACTTCCTGGTGTAGAGAACCGCTCCCACCCAACAATATGACTGAAAAGATTATCTGTTCTTCTAAGGAAAATGGGTTTTATAAACTCCAAGCCTGAGATTTGGGAAATAGAATTATTCATTTTGCAAATAACCAACTAACATAACAAATTAATTAAAGCAAGGAGCAAATATTTTTACAAACCAGTGAGCTACTGCTAAAGGATACAGTACAATTCAAGTACCACGTTGGTTAAATGTCACTGCATTGCCACACTGGGACTTTCAGGGTTGAGTTGTGTTAGCTAATTCAAATATTCAAACCGAATGTATATTTTAATGTTCCAAAATCCCAAGTACCAGACACCATTCTACTTGACAGGTGGACTTTATGTTCTGCTCGTATTACTTCTGAGAGTTACACATACTATTTTTGAACGCAAAGTAAGAACAATGCATCTGTGGGGGCAGAATGAATAAAGAAAGGCACTGAACATCCTCCTAGAACATAAATTAGCTTCCTAAGAGCTGCTCCCTTCCAAGGATGAGCCAAAAGCCAAGAGAACGGCAATGGTACCTCAAGCATTGTGACAGATGCCAAAAGGCCTGAGCTGTTCATTCTCTGGGTTGCTAATCTATTCCATGTCCCTGTCAATTAGCAAGCTGGTAATAAAAGGCAAGGTGGAGGCCTAAAGAGCAAAGGAGAATGCAGTGGGAGTCCCCAGCTCAAAGAAACTCTCTGTGTGTGTTCAGCTCACATCCTTGGCATGATTTCAGTGTCCTGGTGCAGACTTAAGCAACCCCACCTGTAGAGGATGCCATCTACCCTACAGAATGATAAGCATCACCTACGACAAATCCCCAGCACACCAGCCTTAAACTGTGCGCCCACTCCCACTTTATCTACAGAAACCTGGCATATTTCTACTTGGGGTTGGTGAGTAGAAGGCCCAGGCAGGAGACCCCAGTGGATACCATTAGCTCACCAAGGTCACCTGTAATTTGGTGATGGTCTTTTATCTACATGCCAGTTTCTGTTGGGTGGCTCTCTCCTGCTACCACCCTCTAAGGATAGAGTAGAATAACGCTCTGGAGGATCGCGTTTCCTTCATGCTGTCCAGACCCTTGTCAATTGTTCTGTCTCTGAACTCTTCTCGAGGACACCATGCAAGGGTGTGCTCTCTGTTTACAGGCAGGACCCTGCCCGACCCACTAAGGCTCTGCAATTAAAATGCGCCTCCACCTGCATTTCTTCACTATCTCATCTGAAACCGAGTGAGAGGGATCTCAAAGACTAGAAGGGTCATTTCCCTCCTTTGTCATAAATATAGTGAGCTCCTTCCAGAAGACAAACAATTGGGTTCAAATGGTTTCCGATACTTGACACAGAGCTAAACTAGTAGCAAAAGAAGATGCTGAAAAAGTACAAAGTGAGTTTACCTGCATTGATGAGGTCAGCATCAGCTTCGTGTTGTAGTGGGTATGGACCCTGTCAAACATAGCACACAGTCAGTGAGTGACCGAGTCACACTTCCCCCAGGCACACGCAGAAACTGTTTAAATACCTTCCCTGAAGATCTAGAATGCTGACATCTGAAGACGTGAGATAAACTTTTCCAAAAATAATTCCTGGTTTACACAACTCTTTCTCATATTGATTATGACTGGGCAAGTGAGAAATATTCCTAAAATTATTAGTCTGGTTTCAGAAAAGTAATTCCTTGGTGCCTGTTATGTAGGTATCAAGCATGCTCAGTCTTTCGGCATTGTACAATGGTGTCTACAAACTTCATGCAAGAATCACACAATCAAGGTGTGTGTGTGTGTGTGCATGCTCACATGCACGTTTGTATGTGCATGGATGTGCACATTTCTAATACCTTTTCTTTGCCTTATTATTATTATTTCATTAATAATATTTGTTGGCTTTTGTTTTGTTTTGTTCTTCACCTGTTTTTTTCTAAAGAGAGGGAGAAAGGTGCTGTGGAATTGGAAGGGTAGGGAGGTGAAGAGGATCTGGGAGGAGATAGGGTGGGAGATCAGACTATGTTGTATGACAGCCCCCATCCCTCACCCAGAAGCTATTTCCGACTGACAAGTTTTCACAAAGGAAGAATTAGTTTTTCCTCCAGCTGAGTCAAACTGGGTATACAAACAACACTCAAGCAAAGGCCCCATGCCCAGCAGTAGATGGCCAATGGAAAACAAACATGGTGGTATTTTTGGAGTGTTCTCATCTCGAAAGGTTTTTTTTAAAAAACACCTTACAGGTCTTTGGCTTATATATTACGGTTTCTGAGTGTGTGTTTCCATGAGATCTCTGTGTGTGAGAGAGTATGTGTGTGTCTCCATCTCTATGTTTCTTGTGCTTCTTCCTTGCCTTTTTTCTGTTTGTCCTCTTCTGGTTTGGGTTTTGTGTTTGTTTTTTAGTTGCCTATTGTTTTTCTTATGAGAAAAAGAGAGGGGGCGGATTTGTGTAGGTGGGGAGGAAGGGAGGATCTAGGAAGACTTGCTGGAAGGGAAATCATGATCTGAATATATTGTGTAAAACCTATTTTCAATAAAAATTAACATCATTTTTAAAAGTGTATTTGTATGGAAAAATATATATTTTCAATAATAAGAAAAACAATAACAAAATAATCTCCTGTTTTAAGTTTGTGATCTTTCTTGGGTTAAATCAATAACAATTTTGGTCCACACAGAGCCAGGGGCCCCAGTTAAACCTACCTGCAACCCTTTCTGGTAGGAGAGTGAATGTCACCTACCCTTGTGTTATTGGGCTACAAAGACTTGGAACAGCAGTTCTTTTGTCTTGGTATATAACACTTTGGAGGTCTGAGTCTAGTATTTTAACTTTACCTCTCCCTGTATCTACACATGGGCATCCTTATGTTCTCTTTGCTCAGTTCTCAGTAGGATATTTAAAAACTATAATTGGGTATGTGAGAATACACGCACAATAAACATGCGTACATATGCGGATGTTTTGGTGGAGATCAAAATGAGGACTTCACATGCCACGTACATGTTTTCTACTACATGTGAGGTACATCCTTGAGTTAATTTTGTACTCATTTTTATAAAGTAACTCTAGTGAAATGAATGGAGCCCAGCACATTTACCTAATGACATATACTAACAGAAAAGGGAAGGGGGAGAAGAAAAGATGTAAGAGTTAAGGATGAGTAAATACTGGCTATGAATTTTTAATATACCCCCTGACAAAGGACTGAAAACTATTCTATAAATAAACTGAATTAACACCTAATGTTTTATGTCTCTGCCCATTTCCCTTTCAATGTCCAATGTGGATAATTCACATAAACTAACTTCCTCTGTCCTCAGATTGAAGAAGAAGCTGATCACTAGACAACCTCGAAGGTTCCTCTAAAGTACAAGTCTTTGACTTCAACAGGAATCTGCCTCTATCCAGACACACTGCATTTGTGTGTCTCTGAAAATAGCCAGGAGACAGCTCAGCCAGTCAGCATCTTGTGGAATAGTCCTTTACACTGTGTGAAAATATGTCACTATGACTGGTTTAATAAACAAGCTAACTGGCCAATAGTTGAACAGAATAAGCTTAGGCGGGAAAGCCGGACTGAAAACACTGGGAGGAAGAAGGGTGGAGTCAGAGGAGACACCAGCAGACGCAGAGAGAGAAGCAAGGTGGACATGACATACTGAGAAAAGGTACCATGCCACATGGCAACGTGTAGGTAAAAATATGGTTTAATAGAAAAGGTAAGAGCTAGCTAGTAATAAGTCTGGGCTATTGGCCAAGTATTTATAATTAATATGAGTCTCAGTGTGTTTATTTAGGAGCTGCTGGTAGGACAGAAACTTATTCCTACACATATGTGCATCTGTGGCTATTACATATGTTATCCATTCATATATTACATGTATGTATAAAATGTATAAAATTTTATCACAGTAACAGTAGAAGTCTACTGAGAGATGATAAAACACTGAAAAATTATATTGGGTAAATTACAAATATCATTTGCTATAGCTCATAGTTAAAGAAAAGTTTGTCATCTTACCAAACCCAAGACTCCATTTTCACTCTGAAGGTGAACAGTCATATTTGGACTGATGAAGTTGCTGGCCAGAAGAGGTATCCCTATACCCAAATTAGCTGGAAGAAAGGTGTTAAGGCATAGCATAGCAAAAGCAGAGGTGGTGCTGTCAGTCTTGGCACATATAAATCAGAACAAGAGTCTTCTTTAGATAGAAATGGTTAGGAATATAATAACTGAACATATTCTCTGGGCAGCCGTTGATAATCCTCCTAAAGGAAAATGTCTAATTAGTCCTCGTCTTCTCAATAACATTAATACACTTTATCACAAAGATCAAGGGAGTGGCTTCAAACGATAACCAAGGTAATTTTAACAGTAGTGTAAGTCATGCATTAGTAAGAAGCGTGGTGATGCACTCCTTCAATCCCAGAACTCAGGAGACAGAGGCAGATGGTTCTCTGTGAGTCTGTGGCCAGTCACACAGTGACTTTCAGGACAAGCAAGGCTATTTAGAAAGACCCTGTCACAAAGAAAAAAGTAAACAAATAAGAAATACTTTAGTAAGACATATACCAGGAAACAAACGGCTATGCACCATTAGTGCTGACTAAGGAAGGTAATAAAGACCATGAAGATGAATAAGATGAGTGACAGACACCTGTCATTGGCAATACATCAACAGTGAATGAAGAGCAACACCCAGGAGTCGTTATTATATGGAACAAGCATGGCAGTCTCTGCTTATACATCAATGGGGAGTCAGCTGAGAAAGCCTGGGAGATGATACCCATTCAGTCCAGGCTGATCCCCCCTCCTTTGCCAATACAGAAGATGGAGGCCAACATGATACTCTCTTCTCCCGTGTGAATTCTCACTGTCTCACAAGTGCAAGTTGAAAAAAAAATGAAGAAATAAAGAGGAATAGAGGTGAAAATAAAGGAAGAATGGCAAACCCTCTCGGTCAAGAGACAGTAGAAATTACCGAAACTCACAGGGAAGGGAAACTCCTAGGATGGACATTTTCTCATTTGGTCTGCTCCAGGTCTGTAAGTACAGCTTCACTGGAGTCAAATTCCATAAATATTTCTCTTATTATATACCATGTGCATCATAGTTCAATATCTAATACACTGAAAATTATCAAAATTGTGAACACGTACTGAAAATAAGCAAAATGGTAAACAATCTCATTGTTATTTAAATGCATTCAAACTTCAGGCACTAACTCTACTAAATTATGTCCACTCTGGTATTTTTTGCCAAAGATAAAAGGGGGAAGGTACAGAATTTGAATCATTCACTGAGTACCTTTACAAACTATCAGACCAAAGAGCTCATTCATTCGATCTTCTTCAAAGGAAGCAGAAACTTGCTGAGGAGTGGGGTTTTATGCCTCACTGAGTAACCAAATGTCAGAATACCAAGAAAATAAATAGCACTGGTTACAAAAGGGATTCTAAGATTCGAAGCCCTCATCTTGAGTAACACATAGCTCCATGTCAAACTTCGAGCTAAATGTCAAACTGTACAAAAAATGTATGTACATTCTACAATGACTGTGTATTTCAGTTGCCATCAAGAAGGCAAATAGATCACAAACATCGACTTCCTATATCTTGCTACCCCCAAATTACATATCCCATTCTGTAAAGTTTGACTACTTTTAAAATTAAAATGAACTAGGTGGTTTTTAAACATAAAGCAAAGAAAGCCAGCCTACAAACCACAATTCCAGAGAACTTAGACAACAATGAGGACACCAAGAGAGACTTACATAGATCTAATCTACATGAGAAATAGAAAGTAGAAAAAGACAAGATCTCCTGAGCAAATTGGGAGAATGGGGACCTTGGGAAAACGTTGAAGGAGGAAGGGGAGAGGCAGGGAGGGGAGCAGAGAAAAATGTAGAACTCAAAAATTTCAATTAAAAAAAGCTAAAGTGAACTAAACAAGAATCATTACTCACAGGCCTAATAGCCTATTGATCATGGAGAATTTGGTGGCGCTCAGACTGACAAAGGATACCATACATGCCGTCTTCAAACTCAAGAGCCGCTCTCTTGATGATCCGCTCCCTGACATCTTCTCCAGGTTTACCAGATTTGCCTTTTCCATCGCCTTCCTTTCGGAGTGATAAACGCTTCAAAGTAAGTAGAAACAAATTATTCACGTTTAAGATCTGCTTTCAAATTTCTCATTGCTTTCAACATAAAAATTGGCAGAAAAAAAAATAGCATTCGTTCCCAGTAGGAGGCAAGTCTACAATATAATGAAGAATCTTTTAAAAAGAATGCATGAGTAATATTTCATGACAGAGACCATTCTTTAGGAAGCAAATAAAGCAGGTCAGTTAGATTTGTTTGAAGCGGAAGGCAGACCAGCTTGCACTGCGAAACAAACAATCCCCTTGTCATTGCCATTCTGACTGCTGCACTGTTCTGCCTAGGACTTGACAGCCGAATTCTCCTCAGATGTTAACAAACCGAGCCTGAATAAAAGAAAAGACATAGGCCCTGGGCATCTGTTTCCTGAGACGGCCAAAATGTGTTTACCAGGTGGTCCCGAGGCCAATTGCTGACTTCCACCTGCAGAGTCTATGTGTATGTCACAGGAATACTGGAAACAGTCAGAGAACCGTTTCCATGACTAAATCTCCTTAAACACACTAATAGATTGGTGTGTTTGTAAATCTCCCATCCTAGCTCTCAGGGCATCTGATAGCAGTGTGGGGTTGCATATTGCCTTTTGTTCTGACTCCCAACATCCCCTGCTATTTATCTATTGTGGTGCTAATCTCTAGAACCTTTTGAATCTTGGCATCAACTGAGACCTTGCAGTTCAGTCATTGTGGAGAAGACCCAGTGCTCCTAGTACCCAACCCCTGGATACTTTCATGACACATCTTCCCACAGCTCAAGGCTAGTTAAAAACTAACTCTTTCTTTATACCATAAAAGTGCAGAACTATTTCAGCACGGATATTTCTAAGCAAGCATTAAGACTTCAGAGGGGCAAAGCCACCCAAGACCTGATAAGTCACCTCTACCGTCGAAGATAGCTATCCAAAATCAGGAATCATAAATAAATAAATATATCATAAATAAATAGTAACCATTACAGAATCCTGGCAGATATGACAGCCTAGAAAAATCACAAGATGTGGAGATACTGTTACGCTGGCCAGAAGTGTAGTAGTTTCCTTTCCGATGGACACACCAGAGGCTCCTACTTAGGAGTAACAGTGGTAACCAGATTCAAATAGACTGGCAAAAAACGCTCTGTAAAAGTACCTCAATTCTTTTCTCATATTTTTCTCCCTTTATAAGGCGGTGCACGTAAATCTTCGGAATGTGGATATCCTCTGGGGCGAATGATCCAATGTCTACAATTTCTTCAACCTAGAGAAAAACAGAAAAAAAAAAATGTTACACTAAGTCACGGCTTAGAATGAACATGTTTATGTTTTTAAAAGTAAAGCATATAAAAATTCATAGCTCACTTGTGAATATGGTATAAATAATACGCAAGTGTATCTATACACTTGCACTGTATACCATACCTTTTAAACACACAACCGAGAAGAACCCAAAATCGACACATCTGAACACAATATTCAAGACATAAAGTGACAGATCTTAGCCTTTTCCCAAAGAGGTCTGGTTACAAATTCATCAGATTTACTAGGGCAGCTGCTTGAACTTTCATTAACTGTAGCTCAGCAATGCAAAAGCTCAAAAGCACACTCCTTAAAATTAGTGAGAAATCTATCACGTCAAAGACAAAAATCTGTGACAACATCTGTGTGGTCAATAGAAGAGATTTTTAAATATAGATGTGGACGCCCGTCACAGCCATTTTTAATTATTCCTGTTGTTAAGAATCATGACAGAACTGTAATCATTGAAATAATTTCCCTCAAAGATGGATAATTGATTTTAATATGGAAATTTCAAGAAGGACTTATTAAGTAATAACTAGAAATAGCGAAATTAATTCAAATCAGAGTCATTCACAGGCATTTTGAAATAATATAAAATGTCCCCAAGTTAATCTGCTATTTTGGGATTCTTTTTTTTTTTTCCTGAGACATAAATGAACTAAGAATGACAAAGAGTCAAGGAAAACTAATCTTAACATTGAGTTCTGGTTAAAGCTAATTTTGTCTAAAGAATTAGCTTTCTCATGACACATGCACAATGGGCCTACGGATTTGCACTTGCCAGGGCTTGATGTTTCTAATGCTTTATATGAAAAGATTGGAGGCATCCTCGGGTCGCTTAGGGGAGGTTAACTTTTATGGAACTATGGCCCCTTCATCTGTGCATTCTGCTCTCTGACCACAGTGAAGCAAGCATGCTGTTCCATTACCCAGCCCCCAGGACTACTATCTAGCTCCCACCAGAGGTCCCAAAGGCAGTGAGCATGTCTGATGATGAAAGAGTAATTCAAAGCCATTAGCCCAAAATAATCCTTTTCTCTTCATGAGGTAATTACCAAAATCTTTTATTATAGTGACAGGACTCCCAAACGATGCCTAAAGCTGATGTTTTTAAACAAGGAGAGTTATTCCAAACCTGCCATCTAAAACATTAAAGAGACTACCCAGAAGCCTGTGGAGCTCAGACCTCACTATGGCATTCTGTTATCCCATCTCTCTCCAGGTTCCTGTCACAGAGGAGGAACACGGATTACAGGAGATGTTCGGTTGCTACACAATGCCCCCAGACAGCTGAAGAAGACCAGGACACTAGGTGAGAACTACCTTTCTGATAAAAAAAGAGAGAGAGAGAGAGAGAGAGAGAGAGAGAGAGAGAGAGAGAGAGACCTGTAGAAACGACAACGCTAAGGAAGAATCATGTGGCATCCGAGTTGAGTTAGAGTTTGGAGACGAACTTGGGAACAAGCAAGGACAGAGGACTGGGGGTAGGGTGTCCTTCTATAGGGGATGACAAGAGGACTTCTTGCCCTATATCTTGTCCTCCCCACCACACCTATGGCATCATTCATAATTATCATTTATAATCTCCCCCTCTCTCCTCTCCTCCTTTCCCCTTCTCTTCTCTCTGTGTATGTGGTGTATGTACATGTTTGTGAGGGAGTGAGCATGCATGTGTGCAAGTTACCATGCACATATATGCATTTGTATGTGCAGGCCAGAAACTGCCAATGGTGTCTTTCTCAGTCTCCCCCCTTGTTTGTTTGTTTGTTTGTTTGTTTATTGGACAAGATTCTTCACTGAACCTATAACTCATGACTTTGGCTAGGCTGACTGGCCCACGAGCTCCAGGGACCCAAGGTACACAAATGTGTGCTCCCACGATTGACATTTTTATGTGGTTCCTGGGGATCCAAACTCCGGCCCTTGTGGTATACAGCAGGCGCTTGACTGACTTAGCTTTTCCCCAGTCCCCACCCCCGAACTTTTTCTACAATGTGGGGATCAGGCTAAAAAGAGCTGGAAGCAGTTCTGAGCAGTTAGGCATTGTTCCTATGTCTGAACCAGGTTGCAACTTTGAGTCTCTACAGCTCATTCATAACTTTACCTTGTTTTCCATTTGAGCCCTCAATGAAATTCTTGACTTCAAAAATGTGTTTCTACTCTACTGATCCTCAGTATACATGAAGGCTTATTATTCAAGAAAATATCGATCACAGAATTCATTATAAAGTCAGAAACAACATCAATGTTCAATAGTAGGGAACTGGTAAAAACAAATACCATAGGTCTTAACACAGCAAACCAAAATTACGCTTTGGTAATATTGAATAGCATTTCATAATTTAATGTTTCATAAGAAGAGAAGATTTTTTACAAGCAAATATATATACTTCAATGCAACTACACCATTTTCCTTTTTTCTTTCTTGATAAACATATTAATTACAAAAATGGTAGATATTTAGACACTGGCATATTGTACTAATCAATCCAGGGTAATTTAGCATTTCCTTTCAGCACAACTATATTTAGACGTAGGAAAAGCAGAAGCACAGTGAAATGCTAATACATCCTCTGTCTGGGTAGCTGTGCAAGTTATTTCTGTGGGAGGGGGCTGCTTGCAGAAGCCAAGGCCAGCCTTGGGTGCCGTTCCTTAGGCATTTCCCACCTCCTATTTTGAAACAGAGTTTCACTGACCTCTGTGTGACCAGGTAGCTAGGCTAGCCCGGGTCAACAAATTCCAGTAATCTGCTTTGCTTCCCAGGATTGGAATTACAAACATTCCTCTGGGCAGGTGAGCTGGGGTTGGGTAGGGTGATGTTTAAATAGGGTTGTGGAAACTGAGTCTGAGCTCAGGTCCTCAGGCTTATAAGCAGGCACTTTCCTGACTAACATGTATCTCAGCTTTGTGAAAGGTATTTTTGTTTCCCTTTTAAGGGGAAAAGCCTAAAAAAACGTTGGGATTTGGGTGGGGTGCCCAGGACCTCACAAATGCCGCCGAATTCCACCCCCAGATCCTCACAAATGCTATGGATTCCAAAGGTGTAAGAGGCACTAAATAGATAGCTTCCCAAACAAGGAAATATAAGAAATGAGGCTGGTGAAACAGTTCACAGACACATGGCAGTACAAAATAGTAAAGGTATAAAAATCAATTACAACACCAGGAAATAAATACAGGAATCTTTTCCCTGTCATCTTGATGAGCAAGCTTCTCGTGGATTCTTTCCCATACCTAACAGGACTGCAGTCAGTCTGGCCTTCAGATCTCTTGCTGGAATTACAATACCAGCTTCCTAATGTGTTTGCCTGACTTACTCTTCAGCAAGATCAAGGAAAAAGATGAAGAAGGGGAAAAGAGAGAGTGGTCCTTTACTTAAACTGGAAATCTCAAGAGTAAACAATAACTATTGACCCTTCTGGTTCCACCAATTAGTTTCTTCTAAACTTATGAAATCAAGACAAAGTTTCATGACTAAGGGCAATTATAACTTTCACAACAAACGTGCCCTAGTTTTAACATTTTAAAAAGCAGCCATTCAGTTCAACATGATCAGTTCCATGCTGTGTAGTGCTATTTTCCATATTGTAGGAAATGCTTGTGCGGTTCTTGTCAAAGCCATCCCAACACACCACTGTGCTGAACACTTCTAGACAAACAAACAAGGCTTTCTCAGAGTTGGTAGCAAATATTTAAAGTACAAACCCAAAGGAGAAAATCTGTTTGCAATCTATGAGGGGTTCAATGGCAACAAACAGCAGAGGCAGAAACTATCTGTGTGCAGGGCTGAAGATGGTCCCAGTTTTGCATGATCTTGAGACACACCAAGAAAGAGCCAGCAGGGTGATTTAAAAGCCCAACGTGATCAAGTTATAACACAGGCAAGAAAGGAAATCTGACGACAAAGAAGGAAATGAGCTCCCACGGAGCCCTCAGTAAAGATAAAGGCAAAGGAATACCCTGGCAGTACCAGGGCAAAATCAAAGGACTGGGGGAGGAGGGCAAATGTAAGCATCCTTGGACAAGCTCAAGATGGAAGAACGGTAGCTAAGAACAACCCAACCTTCTCCCTGGCACTATGAATAGTTCTCACACAGCACCATCTGGTACAGCTCAGAATCCAGACACTTGACGTTTCTCTAATTAGTACCTGTCTTCGTTCAGTTGTTAGCAGGGAAATCGAGGCTAGGAAATGATAATCATTATTGATTTGAACTTTGTTTTTTAAAGGTTTACTCTCTTTGTCTTGCACTGTCCCTACTTTATAAGCATAGCCCTTTAAGTGGGAGCTCCATAGATTTAGTGGGGAAATGTGAGTCAGGTACACTCACCATAGACCAAGAAGTCCTAAGCATGGGTAAGATTCAGCAAGGGAGGAAACAGTAGGGACACTTGCTCTGATGGGAAGAGAGATGACGAACAACTCCAAAGGGCAGAATGCTGGAGAGATGGCTCAGCAGTTATGAGGGCTGGGGGCTCCTACATGGCAACTCGTAACTCCAGTTCTAGAGGATCTGATGTCTTTTTTGGCCTCCACATGCACATGGTGCACAGACATACATATTTGCATATATACATATATGCAAAATAACGATATACATAAAAATAAATAAACCTTTTTTTTTTAATTTTAAAAATAAAAGTAGCTGTGGTGGCACCCACCTTTATTCTCAGCACTCAGGATGCAGCAGCAGGTAGCCACTCTGAGTTCAAGTTCAGTCTGGTTTACATAGCCAGTTCTAAATAACTCAATCTACTAAAACTATAGCTTATAGCCTAATCAGTAGACCTATTACCCCCAAAAGGTAAGAACATAAACATGAAAAACCCCAATAGCTCTTTTTTGTGATTTGGAATAATTGGTTTTTAATGCAAAAATAATTTATAAGCATTATTTTTTATCTTCATCACCTCTACTAACAAGTTCAAACAGCCTAGCTTGGCCTATTCTGCTATTCGGTTTATAAGTTGACTGACAACAAAAAAATGCCAGTCTGCACTAAATGTATGATTTTATAATATGCTTTCATACCATGTAAACCACATTCCCAAATTTCCAACTTTTACTTGCCATTTCTTTCTCTAAATAAAAATGTCATTAAGTCTTTAACAGATCCAGACAATTAAATGGAGTCCATCTAACCAAAAAATAAAATTTTTCTAACATTTTTATTCAAAACACTAGTTGCTAATAGTAAGAAAAAATTACACCATTATCACACACCCCAGGAAAGTCAGGCAGACAAGGCATAATTAATAGAGCGAAACCAAGAACAGTTCTCAGTGAGGAGAGTTGAGAAAACAGGCAGATTAAAACCCGGGGGATTTCACAGCCACAGACTCGTGATGTTGACAAATAAAACTTGAAAGGTTAACACCAAACCTCTCCAAGGTTATTCTGTAAGACGTTCCCTTCCCACTGGGGCTGTTAATCATCCGTGGAGCTTTTTATAATCCGAGAACAAAACATAAAAGCACCAACTACACAGTGGAATGGGGTTAAGTGCTGACATTTCCAGAACACAGTTGCTGTTGCTAAATCTAACAGAGAGTGTGACTTGCATTCAGTTTGTGAATGAGTCAATAAGCCCCGAATCTCACACCACTTATCAGGCTCAGGAAAGCAGAGCTTCCATCATTCCCTCCTCTCCTAAATGTTCTCCGCTCGTTTCTATGGAGCGGCAAGGGCAGGTATGTTCATTTCAGCTCGAAAATTAAAATGTTATATTTGGTTTTCCCCATGAGTGTGAGGTAGCCACAAAATACAAAAGTCAGCAAATCTCAGAACAAAATGCCCCTTTTCTTCCCCAGAGGTTGGTTTCTAAAACCTTATCATTGGACCCCAGAGAGATAGAAACACACTCATCACATTCTCCTCTGTGACTTGAGCATAGGATCAAGCTGTCTATCTCTTAGTATACACGGAAGAGCCATCCAATGAGCTTTCCCAGCAATCATTGTTTGGGGCCAGACTTTTACAATAAGCAATCACAGCACATAGGTATCACTGGGGAAAGCAAGGTCCACTCAAGGTCTACTTGATACGTGCACCTCATCCCTGAAAGTTGAAGGGGTATTTAAGTTAAATCATGATATTTTGAAAAAAGAATTTAAATTACAATATATAAGTACAACATTTCTCCCTTTCCTTTCTTCCCTCTCATTTCTCCACTAAAGAAAAGTAGATGTGGCTGATTGATACAAGTAAATCCGATGTGGTGAGACCCACTTATTATAACCCCAGCACTTGAGAACCTGAGAAAGAAGGACTGACAGAGGTGGTGGCCCTCTGAGCTACACTGTGTATCCCAGGCTAGCCTGAGAACCAAACAACTGGCAAACAACAAAGGTAAATGGTGTCAATACATTGTAAAAGAAACTTTGTCCACACGGTCCTTATGCCATGCATTTTAATGACTTCTATGATGAGAAAAAAAGGACAATAGACTGCTACAAAGGGAATACAGATGTAGCGTTAGATTCCTGCCTAGAGACCATCGAAGACTGTGTTCTTCTGTAAACCACTGAAGGTCAATCTCTAAAATGCAGACGTCAAAGTGTAAACGATGCCTAACAATCTTTCCACCTCTCTCTCCCATGTTGTACATTTGCCCTATTTCCAGAATATTCTGTAAACAAGTCCAGAGAGGACACACATTATTGGACGGTGTCTTTTTAATTATTCTGAGTCACTGGCATGCTGGATCAATCTGTTCCCTATTACTGAGCACATGCTGCTAAACGCGACACATGATTTTAATTCCGTGTCATACAGTCTATCTCTCTCCCACTCTCAGCACTTGGCTCACCAATTTTCTCCTGGCTAAAAAGGCTGTTGCACTCACAAGGGCAGACTATGTGCCACCAATCCATAGTAGCCCTTTACATAGCCCATTAACTAATATTAAGGTCCTCTAAACAAGATACACTATCTCTTCGGCCGGTTAAACAGCAATCCTGAAAGTAAATGATCCCAGAGAAGTCAGAGGAAGCTGGTCACAGTAACAAGGAAGGGAATTTCAGAACAGCTGGGAGCGCGTTATTACGTCACAGTGCAGGACCCGGCAATGGCCTCAACTATAAAGCCGCCAGAAAGAATCACTGATAAAAAACATTTTTCCTTTCTTACACCAAGGCATGATAATGATGTCAACCAAGCAGAATGGATATAGCATTTCTAAGCGTGGAAAGAAGTGCTTATATTGCAAAATGTCTGCCTCAGAGACTCAAATGTCACTTAATGAGCATCTATTATATGCCATGCATCATGCCACATGCCGGCAATACAGACCTACGTTATGACGAGGTCATAGGAGATTCCCAAGATGTTCATGGCAAAGACAAGCAGGCAGGCAATCAGCATACAGCAGCAAGGATTGCTATGACAGGGGAGAGTTCCACAGACAGGACAGAAAGGGCGCCATGAAAAGAACGGAGAAGACGTTCTAGGCAGCGAAGGCACGGAGTCCAAAAGAGTTGGAAGCTTTCGGTGAAATGTGGGAAGGTGTTATTTGAGAAAGGTTTCAGGATCTGGATATATAGGAATGGGAGGGGGTCAGAAGAAAGGGTTCAGAATGTTTAATTATATGCAATAATGAACCTAATTTTGGAAAGAGTGTTAGAAGTGACAACTGATCACTTGAACAACAAAAAAGTAATTTCCTTTATTCTTGAAAAAATTCACAAGTTCACCTTAGCTAATGTCACTAGAGCAGTTTCTTTTGATTACTGTGGATTCTCTCTAGGAAGAAAATTTTAAAATTCTGGCAATTAACTTCCCTTACTCTTATCAATTTTTGGCTATATACCTGGATTCTTCTAGAGGACTAGTAACAGGCCACTGGTATATTTGAATATATTCTAATTTTAGTAGGTTTAGTAGGTTGCCATGTGCAGCATGCTCAAACTACAAGAGTGGTGTACGCAAATGGGCTTATAAGACACAACCACCAGCACTGGAGAGCTCCATGACAAATGTTTTCTGTTTTTCCTCTCACATATTTCATGCTAAAATCATTTATGAAAGCCGTGACTGGAAACGCTTTCTTCATTCAGAGATATTCATGAACAATAACAGCACACCCCCTAGAGATTAGCCCCTTAAAAAAAAAGTTAATTTAGAATACTAAACAATCTTGCATAAGCCCTAATTATCGCTTCAGTATTTGTAGAGTTGATCTATATTTGAAGTGGGGGGAAAATAACATTTTTGACAAGGTCTCTGGAAGGAGTGAGGAAAGCCAGTATTATTTTTAGTGGGAATGACTTGAAAATCCCAAGTTACATCCTCAACACAAACACGGGATGAATTGATAAGTAGGCCAGAAGTTGTTAGTTAACTAAAAGAGGAAATGGAATTTTTATCACTTTTGCAGCAAGATGGTTTTGTAAGAGCCTGCTTGGTTTATGCCAGCCACCCTGTACCTATTCAATAACCATTTCAGAGGATATAATAGGTAAAGAATACGAAACCATTAAGTCATGTTAAAAATAATACCCTCTGGCCCATCTTTGTGTGAAGAGAATCTACATTCTCACTTACAATCGGATGACTATGTGAGAAATTAGGACCATGAGATTTCAAGAGCTGACTCAAAATAGGGACTCAACAGAGCATTTGACTGGCATTTTATTTAGGGAACAGACTGCAGGAAGAGCTGCCGGCTATGGCCATCTTCCTCCACATTTACTTCAGTAACTGGGAGACTGCTGGAGGTTCACAATGCTCTCTTCCTACCCCAGTGAACTTCCTACCTATAGACAGCAAAGTTCCTCCCAGGGGTCAGGCAGAAAGGAAGTCCTCTAGGACGCCAAGTTCAAACTCTGAGTGTCTTGGACATGTATGCCAACCACACTCCAGAACCTTATCATTCTTCCTCTGAAACAATTTCTCATCTGAGTGGGATACTCAAAAACATTGGGCCCCGGGTCGAATGCGTTCATGGTGCTGTAAGTTGATGTGGAGGCTACTAGGAGTAGGAAAAGACATGAATGGTCCTACCCAGGCTGGATCCTGAGTACTACAGCTCTGCATTGCCAAAGGGCAATAGTGGTATAGCTGCAGCAGGAGCATGGGGGTAACCAACTGCTTTCTCATTGAGGCAAGCTCTACTGGAGGGAGTTCATAGTACTGAGCAAACCTGGTCAAAATCCCATGAGCAACAGGAGGAGCTTAGGATTGTTTTGCCAAATGGTCGTATTATTAAGCTTCCTTCTAAAACCTTATGCTTATACCATGCACTGTGCAGCTCTTGGCATTGGTCAGAGAAGCTTGTACCAGTGGGCAGCAGTCAGAACACAAAGCCTTAACTAGACAATGCACTGAGTGTTGGGCCAATATTATCTCAGGGCCTGTACCTCAAGGCCTGGAGGAAAGAAAAAAGTCTGGCTCGAATTTGAGTGAGGATAAGACAGCAAAATTTAGGTAGACACCCCTCCAGCCAGAGGGTGGGTTTGGCTGCCTCTCAGTGGATGGAGGTACCCCCACATCACACCATGTCACTTAAGCTACATAAGCTGACGCTCACAGTAATAAACTGAGTTCCTGCTTGACTCGACTTCCTATCACGTCAGATTGTCCTGCATATGGGGAATGGGTGGATAGCTCACTCACCTTTTCCTGGAGAATAAGGAGGCCTAGCGATGACTAGGGGAGTATGGAGGCTCAAAGAAACCAGGAACTGAGGACAAGTAATGGGATGTGCTTGGTGATAGAGGGGACGGGGACATTTATATGTCCCTTTGCCCACAAAGGTTCAGAGAACATCACAGGGGAAAAAAATGCAGAAAGGAAGAAGCAGAGGATGGTAAGGAGTGCTGTGAAATTCTGTCTTCCAGACTTGACATGGCGAGGTTGCCTGTACAAGAGCAAGCCATATAATAGTACTCTATACATGAATTCATGAAAGACGTAGAAACAAGCAAGCTCATGACTAGTAATCACCTTCGCTTGTCATCAAAGGTACAAAGTTAAAGCTACAAGACAGTATTTTTACCTAACAAATTACCAAAAACATGCTTAAAATATCATATTCATGTAGTCAAGCAGAACTCAAAATTATACTTTTACATGTCACCGAGGGTATTGCTTCTACAGATAAGAATTAGCGGCATATATTTGTCAGAACTTTTACAAATGTACACACACACACACACACCACGGAAGAGAAGGGTAATTAAAGAAGGGAGTGAATAATCAAAACATCAGAAAAAATAGTAAATATGAAAATTAAATAACAATTTGTTAATATAAATTTTACTGTAATAGTATATCTTTCTTTGGGGAAGATTGTGGAGACTGCAAAACGCATTTTGTGCTTTATATGTTGAAATATATATATACATAAGTATTAATTTTATAAAAATAATGATATGTCTAAAGGGGAATTAACAAAATTCAGCCAAAACACTGCTTACCTACTATCCCTAGGGTTCCTTGGCTTCAGGCAATATATTCTCCACACTAATTCTATTCCATCCTCAATCAATGTCTTTAGACCTTTGAGTCATGAGAAATTGTACAAAACATCTAGGATGCTACCTTAACTTCCACCATATTCGAACATTTACAGCAGTAGGACCAAAACATGAAGAGGGCTCCTGAAGGATTAGTATCACAAACTCTCAGCCCAGAATAGCTATTGATCCAATAGCAAGAGCTACCATTACCATGTCTTATGCTCAGCCTGCTTTCTTAAAGAACCCAGGATCACCAGCCCAGGGATGGCACCACCCACAATAAGCTAGGCCCTCCCCCATCAATCATAGGCCTGCCTACAACCCAATCATAAGGAGACATTTTCTTGAGTGTCCCTCCTCTCAGATCACTTTAACTTGTGTCAAGTTGACATAAAACTGTCCAGCACACCATCCAATTACTAACGTCAAGTTTGCAGGTCAGTCCTATCTTCTGTTGTAATGGTCTATGGTCTAAGACAGTGAATATGTCTCTTTTACAGGCAGAAATGCCTTAAAAACAGAATGTATACACTTCTTCCCACCCCTGACCTGTAAGAGAACACAGGCCTGGTTATAAACAGAATAATGGATAAATATTAAAATAGTTACTTTTCCTTCTCTTCACAGAAACACAAGGAGGGACCCAAGAGTTCAAACTCAAAAAAAATATATGGTCTCTTCTAAGAATGGGCCACCCTGGTGTTGGTAACTCTTGACTTGTTGACATGACCCTCGAACATCACTGCAGTTCAGCTTCTCTGATTCCAAAGATGGTTTTCAGGGAGGCTTCTGTTTAGGACTCTGGTACTGTCTGTCTCCTCATTTGAGAGTAGTGGTTTGTCCTGTGAATTCAACTCTCTAAAGGAATCACGGTGAATTGTTGGTTGTTCTTTTATCAACTATTTCTTTTAGTGACTATGGTGAATGTTCTCTTCCAAGTTCTTGGGATGCTAGATCCCCAAAGTGGACGTGCTTGCTTTTATAAAGATTAGTCGTAACGAAAAGTTGCTACAGATTTCTGAAACTTCAATCTTGAATGTAAACTACTATTTAAATGTTATAAACTTCATTTTTCATGTAAGGGAAAAATCTAGTTTTCTAAGCAAGAACGCTTTCTTCTCACAGTTTTTAGGAGATGATAGTATTTTGTATGTTTTAAAAGTTAAAATAACTGGGTGACTTTTAATTTTGTGTTTATGACAGTTTCAACATTATCCTGGAGGTGCATTTAATTAACTGAAAAAAAAATTCAGTTAGAAAAAGTTCTATGACTCTGCTAATAAGGAAGAAAATGATTGATGTGGGATTCCAGTCTGTATGCTGTGAATATCATTGGTTAATAAAGAAACTGTCTTAGGGCTGCACAGGGCAGAATATAGGTAGGCAGGGAAAACTAAACTGAATGCTGGGAAAAAGAAGGTGGAGTCAAGAGAAGCCATGTAGCCCCAAAGACAGACACTGGAACTTTACCCGGCAAGCCACAGCCTTGTGGTGATACACAGATTAATGGAGATGGATTAATTTAAGATATGAGTTGGCCAGAAATATGCTTAATCTATTGGCCAAACAGTATTGCAAATAATATAGTTTCTGTGTGTTATTGTAGGACCAGGCAGGACAGAAACCGCCTTACAACAAATGATACAAAAGTATTAAAACTAAAAAGTGTAATGAGGTAAAATCTTTGCCAGAAAACACACTTGCCATCCTCTGCTTGTGCTGAACAACAGAAGCTGTGGAAGAAAGCAAAAGAAAACAGAAAGAAAAAAATATGAAATACAAAAGCGTGTGTGAATGTGAGCACTCCCTCTCACTGGCTTCTAGTCTTTTACTTTAAAGCTTTTCTTTATCCTCATTTCTTCCTTCTATAAAACAAGAGTTAATAATATGTACCTCAGCGGGTTGTTTTAAAAAGTGACTTCAAGGACTCTGTGCTAAAGTGCACGGTATAAATGGCCTTGTTGATGCTATGTTTGCTATTGTTACGTTTATTGTTATTAGGCTATAACTTACTATTGCCACTGTTGAAAATTCCTCACTTACGGTGTCTACCCCACTGTGCAGAGCAGAATGCAAGTTAGCTGAATACAGGATACTTAGAGTTTTACTGACCTTCCTGCACTACAAAGATAACTTTCATAATGAAAAAAATCCCATTCCATTAGTTTACCTCCTTTAAAAACTAGTCTCCATCAATTTTTACATAAAATGTTACCTTGTACATGAAAAATATGAACCAACAAAGAAGAAAAATAAACACCTTTGAGTACAAACATTTAGATGTCAAAATCACTGTGACAGAAAAACATCAGTACGTTGTTAGTCAATGAGATCCAATAGGTTCCCCACCCCAAAACTGTGCAGGCTATTATCATTGCTTTTCATCTCTCCAGAGCTTGATGACAAGGCCCTATTGCTATAGACAACATAGACTTGAGTCACAAGACATGAAGAAAACAAACTGACAATGACCTGGCAGCTTCATCCCGACTAGCTAGCTTTCACAGTGTTCAAACATGCTACATACACACCAACCAGGAAAAAAGGAACCAGTGGTCTCACTCCCTGCATGCTACAATAACGTGGACTGAGAAGATAAGCCCACTGGTGTAATAATAAATGTTATAGGAGTAATCATCTAGTTTCTTATTTGATTTGAGGGCTGCTCCACAATATGAAATTCATGTCTGGTACAGTTAACTGGGCCAAAAAAATACCATGGTTGGCTAGGCCATGAACCCTAGGGGAGAACCTAATCTATTATTCTGCCAAATGAACATAGCAATAAACCATTCCCCAAATTCTTATTTCTATTCCCACAAGTGCATCTTTCAACTCCCATCAGAAAAGCTTCTTTTTGCAATGGATGGTAAGTAATACATAAACCTTTAACTGGTCAGCTCTGAGGGAATAAGAAACTATAGCATGATCCACTCTGGTACAGCCTTCTCCCCCAGGCTCGGAGATCATTAAGGGAGAGTTGTGGGAAGGCTGCAGGGCAGAAGGAACGGAAGTTCACAATAAAACAATACTTGCTAGACCTGTCAAGGCACACATGAACTCACACTGGCTGTGACGACATGTCTGAGACCTGTGCAAGAACAAGCCAGCCGGGCTGGGGAGATGGCTCAGTGGTTAAGAGCACCGTCTGCTCTTCCAGAGGTCCTGAGTTCAATTCCCAGCAACCACATGGTGGCTCCAAACCATCTGTAATGAGATCTGGCGCCCTCCTCTGGCGTTTGGGTATACATGGAGGCAGAAAGTTGTATACATAATAAATATATATAAAAAAATAAAAATAAATAAATAAAGAACAAGCCAGCCAAAATTCCAACATGGATGGAGGGGTCTCAAAAAGTCCTACTTCTAGCTGGGAATCTGCTGGCTTTGATGGCTGCTGGGGAACAATGAGCCAATTTCCTTCAGTGATGTGGGCCAAGAAACTACCTGATTCCTAGTAAGTATCCCTATACCCATGCACATACTGGTAGTGGATTTGGTGAATTTAAAAAACAGATTACATGATGTTGGGAGGGAAACATGGTGGGGCAGCTAGGGAAGGAATTGAAGCAGAGGAACTGGAGGATAGTTTCGATCAAAACACACAGATGCACGTATGAAATTCTCAATAAAATCACTTTTAAACCCTATAAATGGGTTGGAGTGACGGCTTAGCAGTTAAGAATGCTGTTCTTCGAGACAACCTAGGCTCAATAGCCCAGCGCCCATATGACAGCTCACAAATGTGTCTAACGCAGTTCCTGGGGACTGGATGTATTCTTCTGGCCTCTGTAGGCAATGAATGCACACGATGCACAGATATACATGAAGACAAAACACCCATACACATAAAATGAAAATAAAGGTTAGAATATTTTAAACCCCTGGCCAGACATGGTGACACATGCCTTTAATCCCTGCACTCAGGAGACAGAGACAGGAAGATCTCTGTGAATTTGAGACCAGCCTGATCAACATAGTGAGTTCCAGGACAGCCAGGAGAGAGACCCTGTCTTAAACAGCAAATAAATCAAAATTTAAAAATGCAAAACTCTATAAAAAAAAGCACCCAAAATATTTCTTTGTGTAGTAGTGTCTGAGATTATATTATTCCATTGGGGTGTCTATTTAATGCTTCCTTTACTCTGAAAGACTTTAATTCAACTTCTGAAAACTCACTTCTCAAAATGAATGAGTTTTATCACTTCCAAGTTGAGAGAAATTTGCATTAAACCCAAAACTTTCAAAGTCTTTTAAACAGATTTAATCCTGCAGTTTTTTAGATAACCTGTATATTCCTATGAATTTGATAACGATGAATATTTCTTCCCTAGCTTATGTTTGGGCCAGCAAAACTTTTCCAAAATTTAAAGTCCAATTATAAACCAAACAGGGTATTTTCTAAGCGGAACAGGATATTTTCATAATGCGAAGCCAACTTTCCCCATGTATTTAGGTGACTAAAGCAGCCTCCTAGATGACCCAGTTCACTTTCACAGAAAACACAGAGTAAGTTAGGAGTTCTTCATATTTCCATCTCTCTTCTTTCTTATGTGGTCTGGATTTAGAATGGGCTTAGTTACCATGTGATCACTGACGTTCAAAAGCTGAATTAGAGAGGGATCTACAGAGTGCCCACTTTGGGCCTTGGTTTCTTTATGGAAAAAACCACAGAGCAGGAAACCATTACATTCTAACAGTTAATCATCATTCTTGGTTTCTAATCTTTCACTATTTCTCCCAAATATTTGACTATCTCGTCAAAAAACAAAACAAAATACTGCGTCATGGGTCTGTGAAAATCCAACAAGGAAGGCTTTCACAAGGAGGCAGAGAGGGTGAAACTGCTTCCCTGCAGGTAACAGCTATCTGCAACAACGGGTTCCATCCCAAGGAAATAATTAGTTCTGAATCTTTGGTCCCTCTGGTGTGTATGTGGGTTGATGTGATGTGGGTTGAGTCCCATAGTTGAACATGAGACATTAGTGGGTTTATGAGGCCTTCATGCATTTGGTGCTCTTGCCCCGAAACAAATAACAGATGTTACTTTTTCTCAAAAATCAAGGTTTATATTCAAAAAGAGCAAGTTTGAGCAAAGAATAATCCTCCAATTTCATCCCAAACAAGATCTAAATGTTCTAAACCATGGCACACAGTTGACCACAGCCTCACATTCTTCAAGATGCCAGAAACATCAAGCCAAATCTAGGATGTCTTTATGAGGACCGTTTGTTTCTGGCATCTTGAAGAACGTGAGGCTGTGGTCAACTGTGTCTGAAATTCTCAAAAATAATTAAAAATGTGAATGCATTCTATGACAAAAATGAGGAACTAGGTGAATCCACTATAAACTAGCTGATTTTTATCAACAGAATTGGCCCAAGCGTTTTCTATTATTTAAGAGAAAAACGTGCTACTACCCCCTGGTTAACTTCCTGATTAGGGGCTTTCCTATGCCCACAAATAAGGGGGAATACCCAAATAAATTTTATAGGCATATTTCTAACTAAAAGAAAAATGAGTGTCCAAATGTCAGTTTGAAACCCACAGTCCAAAGTCTCACTACACCATCCACCTCTCTTCCCTCTGACTAGGCTGTCAGGCAAAAACTTGTCCTCGGGGGCCTTTGAAAACCGCAGGCACACAAGAAGATGCCAATCCTGAATGGTTGACACGGTTCCCGGAAATGCTGCGACCATCAGTCACTGCAGTCTCCTGTGAACCCTGTCAAGGGGGAAAAGTCCTCAGCCCAAACCCCAGGGTCGCTGATCTCATGACTGTCCATCCATCTGTGTGCAAGAACAGGCCTACAAATATGAAGTCAGTCAAGAAGAAAAGAAAAGACAGATACTTCTAGGAGAATGGATCTGTCGGCATCTAATTTTATCTCAGTTAAGTCACATTTAATGAAAGAGGTATCAAGGATATAGACTGTGACAACCACAGCTGGATAAGCAAGGTACTGAATGTATGTAACCATCATCTCCTGAGGAGTGGCCCAAAACAAGCCTACGAATCCTGCAGCCAATCACATACTAGTTTCTCTTCAATCTGGCTATCATTGTCTTTTCTCAATTCTATCTGAGTTCATTGGCTTTGAAAGGCATAAGACTAGCTGATGTTTAATATATTCAGATTGTAAAATGAACATTAAGCTATAAGCAAGAGTCTTCAAACATTTTCTTGCCAACAGTTAATGCCTTTTGTAATCACCTGTGAGCTACACGCTATTACCACGGGCATGTAGGTTTCTTCCTCTTTCTCAAATAACTCTCTAAAACTGAAGAAGCATTTTAGGATCTTAGGTAGTACAAAAATAGGCCACAGGTTATATAAGTTTGTTTTAAATCATAATAATTACACCACATAAAAAATAGCACAGAGAAAAGTATAGCTATACACAATATGATTCAGCCATTCCTTTAAAACAAACCACAACTCGATAAGCTTTGTTCTTCTGATCTCCTGAAGTGGTTACTAAAATAGGAACACTGTATACTAGAGAGAGGTAAGGGCTACATCCTGACCATTGCTCATAAGACAAAGAATTCTGCCCTCCTTCTCCACATAGTCAAAGACAAAAGATACTTGTTAAAAACCAATGAAGAAGCATATTTTATTAATAACATTGAAATACCTAGATTTATATGTACAAGTCCCTAAAAGAGAAATTTGTAAAGCCTAGAAAATTATAAATAGTTACAAAGTAAAAAGCTGAAAATAGCTAAAATAACGTCATCAATCCATCAAAAAAACAATATATTATTAAAATGACTTTGTCTTTCAGGAACTCTGAACTAACAAAAAGAAGCTGAACCAAACTCTTGTGAGGATAATGGCACACAAATCACTTGCTATAATGGGTGTTTCTACCTCACAATGCAACCATGTCCATTGTGCCAGAGATAATGGAACTCTCTCAAAGTTGCTGCATTGTTACCAAGCAACAAGAAATAAAATGTCAAGATTAGCACTTTATTTAACATATCTTTATCATCAATGAATCTCATTTTTAGTTTGCTGTTCTCCATGCAAGTGGTCATGAGGTTAAGACTTATATTTAGTAATCTACAAGTCACTAAAAGAGAAAAGAATTAATCCCAACACTCAAGAGGCAGAGACAGGCGGATATCTGTGACTTTGAGGCCAGCCTGGTCCACAGAGAGAGTTCCAGGAGAGTCCCCAGAGCTACAGAGAAACCCTGTTCGAAAAACCAAAAAAAAAAAAAAAAAGGAAAGGAAGGAAGGAAAGGAAAGAAGGAACTAGCAGGCGTTCACCAAGTCTATATTCTACATTTATTAATGTTATAGCAATTTTATTATTGAGGTTATTTTACCATTAGGTAAGTAGAATATGTCTTCATTAAATACATCTCCATTAGTCTCCATTTTTTAAAACCAAACCAATATGTCATGAGAATTCAAGGGAATGAACAGTCTTTAAATACTTCAATACCTTAAAACAGGTCATTTAGTACAATTATGTTGGATATTAGCAGACTTTCTGTCAAAGCATTTTAAACCTGGCCAAACTTGAAGCACAGAATTTATAGATACTTCTTTGAGAAAGTTTTCATAAAGAAAAATGAAAATAAAGCATAAATAACTGAAAAATTATGAAGAAAATAAATGCGAGTTGAAGACATTATATAATTTAATGGGTCTAAAAGCAAAATAAACTATATGCATGATTTCCATCATTCCCATATCCATGCCAAAAGAACCAAGATGTCAATGACATTCTTTCTCAGATCGAAGGCTCTCATGGTTGAATGACAGAAAGATTCTTTTCCCTCCTCTTGTCATAGCAAACATCTCTCTTCGGCTTTCCTCTTTGTGTTTGTTCAACACTGCCAGACAAAAACAGGTGGGTCCAAGAGATCAGGATATATTATTTCAGTTCTTTGCTTTTTTCCTTTCATTTGTTATTGAAACAGGGTCTTACTGTGTCATCCAGGCTAGCCCCGAACTCATTGTGTTGCCCAGTCTGGCCCCAAACTTGCAACCCTCCTACAAGCGCCTCTTGAGTGCTAAAATTACAACTGTGCACCACTATGTGGTAGGGTAGGCTGGTTCTTCATCGGCCTCATTGTTCTCGCTGACTGAGACAGGGAGCTCTACTGGGTTAATGCTTAAAGTGTACTGAAGGGCCTTGACACACTGAGCGTCAAGTTTGGCATTTCAGCCAAGTTCTCACAAATACTGTGTCTCCACATGCCAGTCAGAGATGTTTGTGTGCATGACTTCTGCAAGGTATGAGCAATTATTGCCTGTGTGTCGCATGAATATTTGAACCTGGATCTAGAAAAGTTCCTCCACACAGTGAAAAGCATTTGCCTTATGGGGAGAGCAGCTTTATTTTGCTGTTGTCATTCTGTTTACACCATTTTTGCCCTTTTATGGTCCACAGACTGAATCCCATAGCTTTTGTAATCCTACCTCAAGATCTTAGTAATCTCTAGATCTCAAATAAAAGCTAGATGGGGAGATAGCTCAGCAGTCAAGAATAAGGGCTCCTCTTCTAGAGGACATGGGTTCAAAGCCCAGCACCCACATGGCAGCTTACAGCCATCTGTAACTCCAGTTCCAGGGGACCAGATTCCTCTTTGACCTCACACGGTGCTAGGCACACAAGTAGTAAACAGATAAGTACACATATAGGCAAAGCATTGATATGCATAAAATTAAAAATAAATAAATAAAAAGAAAATTAAGAGGAAAGGAATTATGTTTGCCCCTGAGGCATTTCCATTTTCTCTAGAACAGGCAGGAACATGGTCAGTCTTCAAACACTGATGCATGAATTGGGGTGCTCCATGAAGATCACAAATCCACATCATCCACTCAAGTCATTAAGCCACCTGGTTAAAAGCCACCAGGTTCCCACATTCTATCAGAAAGAGAAATACGAACCAGTTTGCTCGCTTCTGTTAAGACAATAACATCAAGTTCACTAAACGGAGCAAGGAGTTACAACACCTAAGTTACAAACACACACACATACAGCACAAGCCAATGACACTGACACATATATACACACACACAGGCACACATACAGAGTACACACTATGCATACTGACACACATACACACCCCAAGATGTTCCTGTTTTGAAATCACATTCTTCCTCATCTTGTTCTCACTGTCAGGCTGAAGTACTATTCTGCTGTCTGTTATTACAGCAAAGGACTGGTCTGTGTCCATTATGTCCATTCATTTTAGAGGCTGGAAGTCAAGACCAGGTAGCCCCATCACTACAGTCTCTGCTGAGGGTTCCCAAACTCAATGAACATAGAGAGAAAGAAAGATGGCAGCCTTGAGCAATCCACATTCTAGAGACTAATTCACTCCAGAAGACTCCTGTTAATCCCTCTTAAGGGAAGTAACCCCATTACCTACCTAATCTACTTTCCACTAATCCCCAAATCTTAAAGGTTCCATTAGTTCTTAGTATTGTCATAATGAGGACCAGCTTCCAGAATGGGGGTGAAGGAGGGGGCTAATCACAGCCAAACTGTAAGAAGGTTGAATAATTTCATGGGAACTATTATAAAATATCCTAAAAATAAAAATCACATTTCACCTAGCTCTGAAGAAGATACCACCACTACCCTCTCATGAAAGCTACGCTCAACATAGGATTTTGTCTACGGGCATGCTCAGAAGACAAGAGAATCTGCAGCATCATTCTACAAACACACAGGGCACTCGCCCTCCCCACCATGCTACTTCTCCCATGCCCCACAAGAAGCTGCCCTTCCGTTAACTGAAAATCTAAGTTCCTCGTTTTCTTGAGTTGTTTTCTAAAGGATCATCACAACAAGGCTTTTCACTAAACACCTTGATTAAGAATTCTCTTTCTTTCCTTAACATTTCATACTCCTTTTCTCTTTAATTTAACATTACTATATTATATGCGCTCCATCTCACTTACTCTACCTTCTGGCCATCTGGATGAGAATGAAGGTTCCCCAAGAGTAGAGAACTCTCTCTCTCTCTCTCTCTCTCTCTCTCTCTCTCTCTCTCTCTCTCTCTGGTTCACTGGTGAATTTGCAGCACCCTGAGAAGTGCCAGCAGCGCCAGGACTTCTGTGCATCAGAGAACTTGTGTTAAGACATCACTGGATCATACCTAGCTCTTGTTTCAAGGTAAAATGGGTGACCCGGGGATGGGGCAGGAAGGATGATGGACAGTTACTGCAGGGGTGACCCGGGGATGGGGCAGGAAGGATGATGGACAGTTACTGCAGGGGTGACACGGGGATGGGGCAGGAAGGATGATGGACAGTTACTGCAGCTGTTTGAGGCGCAGGAGGGTTCATTACTCCCTCTGCTTAGTCACGTATGTTCAGAGCCCTTGGTGAAAAGACACATCTTGAGCATACCTTAGGCAATGTTGTTTATACTGCAATCTTCACCTTTCTGTACTCCCTACCCAGGCACAACACATGGTGGATGGCAGATGTACCCCTAATCTTTGCCTCAAGTCCTCAAGTCACCCTCCTAAGAAGAGATGGCTTTGCCTGTCACTGATACAGAACATGAAGTCACGGTTTCCAAAGCTTTGCTCTTGCAGATGTAACAAAAGAAACCTTGTTTTCATTTTGTAAAACAGATTTTTACATCTTCTTATGACACAGATTTTAAAAGGGGGGGGGGCTAAAAACACGTCGTTATCATGACAGTGGTTGAAGGGGAGGAGTAGGCTCTTATCTTCAAATAGATAACTCATAAATCTTCAATTTTTGTATGCCAAGCAGGCGGCTTATCTGTATTTGTGTGTATCTATTATCTTGTTATGCAAATGTTTTTTCATATTCAGTTATGTCAATATATCATAATATAAATACTAGGTAATAGAAATGAGTTTAAGTTATGAAAATGAATAAGTTATTGAAACTAAAACTCAAAATTAATCAAAATAGTTGGAAGGGGATCGTGCAAATCTTTGTTTTATAAAATCAACCTCAGCACAGCCCGATGGTAACGACACATACATGCATGAACACACATACAACACACACACATACAGCACAAGCCAATGACACGGACACACACAAACACACACACATATATACACACACACACACAACACACACACATACAGCACAAGCCAATGACACGGACACACACAAACACACACACATATATACACACACACACAGGCACACATATACACACAGAGTACAGGCTACTCACGCTGACACACATACACACACCAAAAACAGAAAAGTAAAATAAAATAAAGACCAGAAACAGCCAGGTTATTTCAGTCACAGGCAGCACTGGCAGCCTTCCGTGGCTGAGTCAGACGACCTTTTGTGACAACACACACATGCAGGCTGCATTATCTCCGAAGTGAAGCACTCTCGGCTCTCCCCCAGATTTATGGTAAGCATGCTATGCACACAGGAGACGGGGAGAAGGTGTCATGCGGGGTTGGGAGGCCGACAAAAGTCCTCCAGAGACAGAGCCAACAGAACCCGCCTGGGAGACTAGACAGCCCCCACTGCTCCTCATCACACACACGCATTGCAACGCCCAGGAGTCGCTCCGGGCTGGTTTTACTCATCAACCTGTGAAGATCATCAGGGAAGACTTCGCCCACTCAGAGAAAGTCCAGAAATAACAGTCTGGGCTAAAAAGAGAAACCTCTCTCTGGCTTGTGTGCCAACATATGTACCCACTTCTACTGTTTCTCTCAAATAATCACCCAGTTCCTTCACAGGGGCAGGCAAACACAACCAGAGCTGATGGGGCTACAGCTTCATAGGGAAAGACTCATCAGAAAGGTACATGTGATGATAGTCACACATCACTGTTTACCCCTTTGTTTTTATATATCATAAGTTTATAAAGAATGCAACAGAAAGCGAAAACATATCCCCAAATGCAACACTGTTATTTATACATGGTAGAAATAATTAATATCAAAGGAGATTTGATTTTCCCTTCTTTTTCATACACATGTTGGTTTATTTCTTGGTATAAAACATTTATCATAAATGAACTGTTATATAATTGAACAACATGTGTTGTGCACAATTTAAAGAATCCAAACACTTGGTAGATGGAGGCAGGAAGGTCATGTGTTCAAAGATGGCTTGTTCTGGCAGCCTGCTAAATGGGAAAAGATCTTCACCAAACCCACATCAGACAATGGACTGATCTCCAAAATATACAAAGAACTCGAGTAATTGGTGATCAAAAGAACAAATAATCCAATAAAAAAAAATGGGGTACAGACCTAAACAGAGACCTCTCAACAGAGGAATCTAAAATGGCTGAAAGACACTTAAGGAAATACTCAACATCCTTAGCCATCAGAGAAATGCAAATCAAAACAACTCTGAGATTCCATCTTACACCTGTAGAAATAGCCAAAATCAAAACCACTGATGACAACTTATGCTGGAGAGGTTGTAGGGTAAAGGGAGCACTCCTGCCTTGCTGGTGGGAATGCCAGCTTGTACAGCCCCTTTGAATATCAGTATGGCGATTTCTCAGAAAATTTGGAAACAACCTTCCTCAATAAATCTCAAGGTCCAAATCAGGAGCAGGAGAGAGAGCACGAGCAAGGAACTCAGGACCGCAAGGGGTGCACCCACACACTGAGACAATGGGGATGTTCTATTGGGAACTCACCAAGGCCAGCTGGCCTGGGTCTGAAAAAGCATGGGATAAAACCGGACTCTCTGAACACAGCGGACAATGAGGACTACTGAGAACTCAAGAACAATGGCAATGGGTTTTTGATCCTACTGCACATACTGGCTTTGTGGAAGCCTAGGCAGTTTGGATGCTCAACTTACTAGACCTGGATGGAGGTGGGGGTTCCTTGGACTTCCCACAGGGCAGGAAACCCTGATTGCTCTTCGGGCTGAGGAGGGGGGGGGACTTATTTGGGGGAGGGGGAGGGAAATGGGAGGCGGTGGGGGGAAGAGACAGAAATCTTTAATAAATAAATAAATTTAAAAAAAAAGACCCAGGAATACCACTTTTGGGTATATATTCAAAGAATGCTCAGTCGTGCCACAAGGACATGTGCTCAACTATGTTCATAGCAGCTTTGTTTGTCATAGCCAGAACCTGGAAACAACCTGTTCAATACTGAACTGCTATAGTAGTTCAATAACTTTCTCCTTAAAGCCAAAGGGACCCTCTCTTGCTATCTACATTGTCTCTTGGACACCAAAAAGTTCATTTTTGCTCCTATAAGAAATACATGTTGCTGAAAAGAACCAGATTATACTAGGATAATAATTAAAAGAGAATTCTACCCAAGATAATGCCAGTTTCTTGTAGATGTGTAGAAGCGAGGGAAACCCAACGTTAAGCTATTCGTTGTAGGTCTTTGTGCTGGCTGGTTTCTTTCAACTTGACACAAACCTAGACATAAACCCATATCTAGGAAAAAAGAGTCGTTTTTAAAAAGTATTATTATTATTTCAAGCATATAGGTGGTTATGCCTATATGTGTGTGTACCATATACGTTCTTAGTACCTGGAAGCTAGAAGAAGATGTAAGATAACCTAGAAGTAGAGTTACAGACCATTGTGTGCCATCATGTGGCTCCTGAGAATCGAACCCTAGTTCTCTGGAAGAGCAGTCAATGTTCTTAACTCCAGGACTTAAAGAGGGAATCTTGGGCAAAGCTGTGGAGTATTTAACATCATTAATGATTGATTGAGGGCCCATCTTGGACAAATGATCCTGAGATGTATAAAAAAGCAAGATGAAAAAACCATGGGGAGAGCAAGCCAGTAAACATGGCTTGTGCTTCAGTTCCCACCTCTAAGTTTCTGCCTCAAGTTCCTGTCCTGGCTTCCCTGGGTGATAGGCTACAAGCTATGAGATGAAATAAACCCTCTATAATCCTCAAGTTGCCTTTGGTCATGGTGTTTTGTCACGGTACGAAAAAATCTAACTTCACTGATACTACAGATGTGTGTCAGTCTTGTCATTAAAATTATTCAATAAATAAGAAATAAGATACACACAGGGCTGCATGATCCATTTTTTGAATGCACACAATATAGCAAAACCACCGAAAAATAAAACTGGATGGAAAATGACACATCCCCCATCACTTGGGGAAACACTGTGCTTCACTTTCTCTGAGAAAGTGTTCCTGAAGTGTCACTGTGAAGTAACACCTTAGCCAACTGTGGATTCCAAATGTCACATAAGAGATGTCACTCAACATGACCATCAGGTGAAAAGTTAGGAACATATATTCACATTTCCATGTCCCAAATTAGGTTCCCACAAAGTCCTCCCTAAGGAAGACTATGCCAAACTCCTATTAAGAGTTGGTTCAAGATGAATCTCAAAGCCACGCTGAGAATCATTTTGAAGTCTCCTTTGAAATTCACATATGTATACCCCGAATGACAGGCAGGTAGTACAAGCAACTATTTCTATCCCAAATCATTAAGTCTACAAAGTCTCTGCAATGGTCCAAGCCTCTTTCAAATGCTACGATGCCTAATGATGTCAGTCAATGCCTAGATTCAACTGCTCTGAGTGAACCTATTACAGTAGCTATTTGTACAGCACTCCGTGTGAAAGAATTCCGATCATCAAACTCAGTAAGCCAATCAATCCAAGTGGTGTGACTTCCTACTTTACCGGAATGCCATGCACAGTCGTGCACCACATATGACTGACTACATGTGGAACATGGAGGTCCCATAAGATCATATAACTAAGTGATATTGTACCTACCTTGTTATAAATATTTCCATGATATTTGTAATGCACCAAAAATTATTTCTCAATGTATTTCTCAGACAATTTCTTGTCACTCAGCAGTATGACATGACAGTCTATCAATGCATCTTAGATTTTCATCTTATTTTGTTCAAAGACCAAATGACTTTTATAAGCCAAGTGTATTTCCAAAGACAACACATCATTCCAGTGAGCACAGCTGACCAGAAAGCTGCCAACATATCTAAATTATATAAAGAGAATCTCTCCCTATCTAAGACAAAACAAAATAACTCTCCTTGTTTGTCCCCCTGAAAACTAACGCCAAAAATAAAACAAGATGAAATGAAAAATTCACAGCATGAACTCACAAGCCTCTTTTCTTACCTCTACCACTGTGGTTCCGGCAGCTTTGCACATGGGCAAATTGAAGTTTCTTGCGCTCTTCCTATATCAGACAAGGAGGAGAGAGGAGGGAGAAAGATCAAAGACAGACTCCTCTCTTTCAACTTGAAAATGCAGACTAAAAGAGTTGATGCCAAGAATCTGTACACCTGAGAGCGCGTGACTTACAACCACCTTGAAACTTAAAAGCTCTCGTGGCCATTTCATCCCATTTATATGGCTTTGAGAGTAGGTGGAAGGAAAGACCATTTTTCATGTTCAATCAATAGCTTTTACATAGAAAAATAAAATGGGTATTCGCAGATATCCGAAATTAAAATCTCCTAATCTTTTACCCGAGATTAAACTTGGCCACCATAGTTAAATATTCCACTGAGAAACTTTTTAAAAAGTAGAAAGAGTTAGGGATGCAGCGTGGGGATGAAGCACTTCCTCGGTGTGCACCAGGCCCTGGGGTTCCACTCCAGTACCGCAAAGGCAAAGAGAAAGGGATGACAGACCAAATGCTTCACAGGAGAGGGTACAGTCTTTTCCTACTAAATAAGGAGAAGTTTCCACTAGCTGACAGTATATGAACACTCACAGGCACTGTGAGTCCACCTAACAATCACTCGGGAGAACAATGGTGTGATGTATAGACCAGCTATCCTAGTGACTACAAGTGATATCTGTATTCTGAGAGTCTACACTGCTTGACCACTGGGCTGAGAGCTTTCATTGGGCCGCCATTCAGTGACCATTAGCACCTACACACGGTCGGAGCTTAGAGGCCCAAGTAAAGTCTTCAGAAACCACAGGCAGGCATCAGAGCACGGGAAGAAATTCTACAAATACTTGAAGTAACTGATAATTGCTATAATACTTCATTTGTTTTATTTACAGGGCATCAGAGCTTTACAAACATCACACCGATGGTCAGAGAACGCAGGCAGCATGTTAGTTTGCCTAGGATTTCCAAATTTAGTTGCATGTTAAAAGCCTACAACTCAGGAAATCAGAACGTTACTATCACGTTAATTCCTTCAGAAATAAATTTTTAAAAACGCAAGTGCTGCGGAGGATTTGACTGTGATTGAGGCCAAACCACATTTGGCCTCTTTATAAAAGAAACCACTTTTTAAAAGAATCCTTCATTAAAGCTGCAAATAACAAAATGATGAGGAAGAAAATGATTTCTATAACCGAACAGACCATGTCGCTCACCTCTCATATATAGCCAAAGTGGCCCAACTTCCAAAACACAACTATCTAACCTACAAATCCAAGGCATTAAATACTTATCATGACTTAGAGCTTAATATGCAGAGGTTCATCGAAAGACAGGAAAAGCACAGAGGCCTGTGGCTACCCAGATAATGCAAACAAGAAGAGTTCAGCATTTGTGAAGATAATTGGCTATTCAGATGGAATGCTTAGAAGGCTTTCTCGGGAGACATTGGCCCCACAGGAAAGGAACTCACCTAAACTATTATTAGCCGTTTCCCCCAAAATATCAGAGCAATTTTGACATTTTCAAGACACTGTATAAAAATAGCAATATTAAAACAAAAAATATATGTTGGCTGCTGTCATGTTTGCCAAGAAAATAACTACTCTTGGCAATGAAAATATAGATAGAAAAAACAATTATAGGTACCTGTGTACAAGAGGACATAAATCCATTTCTTTTTTTAATTTATTCGATTTTTTAAAAATACCAATCCAGGTTCCCACCCCACCCCCATTCTCTCCACACCCCCATCCACTAATCCATTTCATTTTAATGGGGTCTCATAGATTCCAAGCTAGCCTCAAACTCCCTATGGAGTGAGAATGACTTTGAACTTGTGTTGTGCCTTCCTCCGCCCTCCACGTGCTGGGAATGTAATGCCAGAGGCTTGAGGCAAGCACTCCCTCAACTCAGTTCCATCCCGGCCCTGGATCTAATTACTTAGCGAGCCATAGGCCAACAGGAACAGACAAGTACAAACACAGCACTTCAGCAGGGCCACTGGGACGACATGCATTTCCGGACCCAAGTGCACACACGGGTGCGCATGAATGACTCTAAGCCATTGAAAAAACGGTCAGAAAGCAGCTCGCTGCGGCATTCTTTTGTGGCATCCTAACTTAGAAAGCACGGAGCTCTTGACACCCATTCCATTAGCTTTGTTTAAATGCTGAGGATGCACCACAGGGCCCTAGGGAGGCACTCCACTTGAGGTATAACTACCTTTTCACCCAAGACAGGAGGTGAGGTGTTTTGTTTTGTTTTTTAGCTACCACAGTACCTGAAAATCACGTTTCCTGCCCGGTCCGCTTTCCAGGCCTTCACCAAAGCAAAGTCTCCCGTGATTGCTTCCTCCAGAATGAAGTGCTGCCCATTAAACTCCCTCACCTGCGGGAAACAGGACTCGCGGTCAGACATTTGGGTGGGACTCACACAACCAGGCTCCGTGCTGTGCTCTGAAGAGGCACACACTAGGAGCCTAGCGAGGGAGGCTTTCTCAGGGGGAGGGACCTCAAGAGACTACTTCTGTAGCATAAGGCTTTCTCAGAACAGCCCAGGGAGGCTTCAGGAAGAGAACGCCGTGCACAGGTCCCACAACAAGTGCAAGTTTAGTATGTCTGAGGAACTAAAACCCCTACAAGTCCAAGCGGTAAAGTGTGTCAATATCCATTTGACTGTGTGTCTTGGTGACATTGGGGACATAGAATACAGCCCCTCTTTCCTTCTATCCCTCTACCCAAATAAAAATGTGTACATTACACGAAATGGCATCTCTATTGCTTCTCATTAATCTGTGATCTAGAATTACTGTTGAGATAGTCGATGGAAACTAATGTGAAAAGAACTGGCATTTTCGCATTTGCATGGGCATGCTTCTACTGACATCTTTGTAGATTTTCTTCACACAAAATTTCTGTATGGTTTTTGCCTTTACCCGTAGGAACTTCTTGCTTCCTTTGCTTTTACAAATGTTGGTTTTAACTTATTGCACATCTTCAGTCATTACTGATACAACACAATGCTTTTGAATTTGTTTTAAACGTTTACGGTCTTTTGGGAGACAGCACAAAACAAAACTCTCCTTTGCCAGTATGCACTTCCTTTCTTTTCCCCTTGGAGATTTGCCTCTGGGAATTAAACAGAATTGAAACAATCCCGTTGAGGGCTGGATTCCTCCCACACAACGGCAGCCCTGTGAAAGCCGAATTCTAACTGCATTCCCACTGCGCCCTCTAGTGGACAATGGACTGGATGCGTTTCCGACACAAAGGTGGGGTTCAGTTACTTTCTGCTTTGCTTTGTCGGGGAGGAGATGCTGAGACTTGACCCTGAGGTCTCATATACATTACCATGTGCTCTGTCATTGAGCAACGTTCCAACCTTACTTTTACAGAGTCTCAAACAGATCGTTTCTTAAAGGAAAGCTTCTCCAAAGATAGCCCTGTTTCTTACTAGAAGACATGAGCTAGGACCATGAAATTATATAAGATTAGTTGCGCAATAACATAGAAAGTTATTTTAAAGGCTTGAGTCTCTCAAAACTCATCACCGTGAACATCAATGACGAGGCAAGTAGTGGCACAGTCCTGTAATCCCAGCACTAGAGGCAGAGGCAAGAGGACTGCGGGAAGATCAAGAGAAGCCTGGCCTACAGAGAGCATCAAAAATTCCCCAACAAAGCTTTCCCAAAAGAAAGCAAACAGAAAACCCACCAAGGATGATGGCTGAGATGTAGAAAATGCAAGTATTTTCTAGTGTCACCTGTCTTAAACCTCAAAGAGGGAAGCAACAAGCGTTACCAAGATTACTCCTGTGCTCACTGCAAATGGTGCCAGTGGCCTCTGCTTCGTCTTTAGGATCTTCTGGAATTCATTCCCATCAGATTTCACCAGTGCTCTCCATTTCTGCACACTATTGTTTAACTCTAGCCCTTAGCCTTCCTTTGGCCCAACTGCTCCCTCTTTTATCTTTCAAATCACCAGGTTCCCCCGGGGTTCCTCTGGGCCTCCCTTCTCACTTTCCACTGTGGTGCTTCTTCTGCCTGTCTATTAACTGTTAAAGAGGACCCTCTGCTTGCAAAGTGGCCCAGGACTGTGTGTCTAGTCCTAAGGGTTTGGATGCCCACATATCATGCCTACTGTCCTGAATTTCCTACCAGAGTCACCAAGCACTTCCTCTTGAGACTCCTGAACTTCTTAAGGACATCTCTTCCCCAACAGACACAGCTCTCTGCTTGCCCCATGCCTTCCCCATCTCAATAAGAGCAATCTTGGTTCCTGTCCTCTATGTTATATGCTGTGGCTCCATCACTAACATCTGGCCTGATTCTAACCAGTTTGCACAAACTCCACTTTACCACCTCATCTCAGCCAATGCCTGTTCCCACCAGGATCAATGCATGGCCACCCACTCTCTAACGTGGGCCCCTACAAAACCATAAAACTTACCGACCACGGTCAGACTTATAAGATATAACTTAAAACATATCACACTCATAATCAAATTCACTATTAACTTCTTATAATACTGAGGGAACTCTAGGCTATGTGAACAGACAATAGACAAACCAGAGCCAGAGGATAGAGACTGGGAAGGCAGGGATGGGGGGAGAGACAGAGAGATCAGAGAGAGACTGAATTTTACAGAAAATTACAAAGGTACTAAATTCATGCACTGTTGAGGACCAAACAACGTGAGCCTGTTTCCCCTTGTCTGAAGGTCAGAAAGTTGGAACTTCTATTCCTAAAAGAAGGTCTGTTTCCACCTCAAGGGTTCCACCTAGATTTAGGTCAGAGTTCTGCTCTCGCAAGGTTATTGTCAACAGGTGTGGCTAATACCCAGGCCTTGTATTTCAGGAATGGAGAAGTAGATAGGTTTCTACCACAAACAAAAGTCTAAGGATCCAACCAAGGCTTCAGTTCCCTTAAGGAGTTAACATTGGATTCCAACGAGGGAGTGGTTTGCCTACAGAATGTTTTGGTCTAGGGCGTGTGTATGACTTGTTTTGTTCTAGCAACAGAATGTTTAACTACGTGCGTAGCCCGTGGCCTTCAAATGGTATGTTCATTTCTTTGTATCACGTTAACGCCGTTGTTTTTTTTTTTTGTTTTTGTTTTTGTTTTTGTTTTTTTTTTATCTTACTCCTACCTTTTGGGGTCGGGGTATTTTAAGCAAATGGAAATCTTTAATTTCCATCGCAGTATTGACTGGAACTCCCCCCCAATAGTATCCTATATTTTCTGTTTTATTATTTTCACTCACGTCTTCGTACTCTTTACTAACTTTTCTAATCCATATGCCTCTACCCTGGTAAGTGGTATTTTTGTCCTTTTGTTAAAACCTTTCAGAAAATCAGTTAACTAACCCTAATTACAGTAGAATGTATAGTGATTATGGCTTCTTTGATTCTAATGTATTCTAATTTCCCTCTGTGATTTTTAAGTATGAACAGATACCCAGATTTAGCTACAAGTCTCACCTTTTTGAAAATGAATGACTGTTTATCTCACCGAGGGAACCATCAAAGGAGTCCACACAGAATCTCACGAGGAAAGTGCTCTCTTAGAGTCACGTGGGTGAGGAATATCTTACCTCTCGTGGCTTGCTGGCAATGGCAACACTGCCATCTTTGTTGTATTTTATGGGTGATCCTCCTTCTTGTACCAGGGTCCCATATCCTGTGCTGGTATAGAAGGCAGGGACTCCGGCTCCGCCGGCACGGATCCTCTCTGCAAGTGTACCCTACAAATAAGCAACCAATATCTGTGAAAAGTCCACAAAGTGCAGTTGGGACTCGGAATACAGACACTGTTAGATGTAATTCCCATCTTTGAGAGGCTCACCACCTCCAAAGTGTGTATCAATGTATGTGCTTGGAAATCTCCAAGCTGAAGCATCAATTAAAGACAATAATCATTCCATTCTTGACCCCCATTCAAATATAACTGTTCCTTTGTCATGCTGCCAGTTTCTAGACTCCACCCCCACTGGTCTCTTGACATCGTATTCTACAAACGTCTACTTTAATGTTTTGAAATCAAATTTAGAACTTAATTACATAAATGTAGCTATTCGTATATTTTTAAGTGTTAAATTTTGTTTTACCATGTAATATGTGTAAGTGTAAACTAAATAATTTTATCATTAAGAGCAATAGGTATGCCAGACAGGGTGAAAAATATTTGTAATTTTAACATCTGGGAGGCTAAGGCAAGAAGAAGGCCATGAGTTTTGAGCTCAACGTGAGTTATATACCAAGTACTATGCCAACACAACAGGACCCTGTCTCAAAAAAAAGGAAATTTTTTTTTTTTTTTTTTTTTTTTTTGGCTTTTGGAGATAGGATTTCTCTGTAGCTTTAGAGCCTGTCCTGGGACTAGCTCTTGTAGATCAGGCTGGCCTGGAACTCACAGAGATCCGCTGGTCTCTGCCTCCTGAGTGCTGGGATTAAAGGCGTTCGCCACCACCGCCCGGCCCATATTTACTTTAAATTTCATAAATTTACTTTCATAATTTTTTTTTACTTAAGAAGCTATCTAAGCAATAAAAATTCAAAGCCAAGCAAAACCCATAAATGTAGGCCCTGCTCTAGGCAGATCATTGTTGTTATAAGAAAAGACACCCGGGAGCTCACTTTGCTCATCCCAGTGCCCCAGAGGACAAAGCAAGACATCAGCCACCAGAAGGCAGGAAAAGACTCCCTAGGAAACTGGACTGGCTGTCTCCTGATCTTGGACTTTCCAGCTGTTTTAACTATGAGAAATGAGTTTCTGTGGTGTGAGCTACTCGATCTATGGAGGGATTTTGAGCTTGTTGATTTTTATAGAAACCCAAGGAAACTAGAAATGTATATATTTATTCATTCACAAAACTTGAAATGAAAGCTGAGTCATATCAAACCCAGCGCAGCCCTTGAACAGGCAGAGATGCCTGTGCTGTGCTGTGGGTAACTGGGTGGGACCGAGACGCGGTGGAGCCGCCGTCACAGAGAACAGTCCCTGATGCATGCCTTCTCTAGACTAGCACGTACCCGATCATTTTCTTTTCTAAAATTTGGCCGCATTGGGGGCTGGAGAGATGGCTCAGTGGTTAAGAGCACTGACTGTTCTTCCAGAGGTCATGAGTTCAATTCCCAGCAACCACATGGTAGCTCACAACCATCTGTAATGAGATGTGGCGCCCTCTTCTGGCTTGTGGGCATGCATGGAGGGAGAATGTTGTATACATAATAAAAATTAAAAAAAAAAATTTGGCCGCATTCCATCCTTATCAACTTGGCAAAGTTCTGAAGCAACATTACCTTGGGGCAGAATGGGGCACTCAGTTGCAGAGCGAAGGTAGAGTGTGTCAAAGTGGAGCACCGGCACCCTGGGCATGTAGAGCCTTGCTTTGCCCAAAGGGCTTCGAGAGCTGCCTTGGATGAATTAGGAGAAGTGGAAACCAGGTACAGACTTGCTGCACAAACTGTACAAATGGCTGTACATTTATCAGTCCCCTAAATCCTCAGGCTCTGAGCCCAGGCACTTCCTGATGAAAGAGTTTCACCTTCCAACAGACTTTACTCTCATGACTTGAGTCAGCAAGATTTGACCGCTCAAAAATCTCCAACACTGAGATTCATTAAAACTGGCTTTTAAGACAATCCCATTTTTGTAAGTCCTTTTGTTTGCTTCTGACACAACGTACACTGTAGTATCATATTAAAAATTTTATCCAGCAGCATGGATATCTTCTATTTAGCGATACCTAATCTTCCATAGTCACAAGAAGTAGTCATCTAGAATCAACAGGAGCGACCCAAAGACAAGGTCGCTTGGTTTGATGAAATAGCATCTCTCTGTCTGGAACAACAACAAAGCTTTAAGAAGGAAGAAAGGAACTTTTCTATAAACTGACACTAACTGGCACTGACTGGCCCTATGAAACAAAAGCAGATGCATTTCCTCACCTGAGGGGTCAGCTCCACTTCTAATTCTCCCGATAAGTACTGTCGCTCAAATTCTGCATTTTCTCCCACGTATGACGAGATCATGCGTTTTATCTGCTTGGATCGAAGTAAAAGGCCCAGGCCAAAGTTGTCGACCCTAAACAGAAAGGGAGTTGGTAATCATGAGCCCACCTACAGAATACTGTTAGCACACTTTTTGTTTGTTTTTGTTTTGTTTTTCAAAGATGTGAAACTTCAATAATTTGGAGGGAAAACAATCTCTTCTAAAGAATTCTGTTCACATTTTTCTTCTAGCCCTCACCACTCCAAGAACTCAGAAGGTGGCTTGTCTTTTCTTGTTTTACAGGCGGAGATAGGAAAGCTTAAAAGGCTGGCATGAATCCCAGCACTCGGAAGGCAGAGGCTGGGGGAGCTCTGGGCTTTGAGGCCAGTTGGTCTATGTAGTGAGGTTCAGGTCAGCCAGGGCTACACAGGGAGATCTATCTCAAATCCCCCAAGCTCTCAGAGACTAAGGGACATAGCTAATGAAGCTCCAGCCCCTGTTCAGCCTACAGTTCCAGTCCACACATTTTTGTTTTCTTTACTACTGCAAGGTGATCTTGTGATAGATGCTAAGCGTGATGGCCTGGCTCCTGCCCTATGCTTTGGAGCATTCCCAAACACTCCAGTACAGAGGCTCTCTATGTTCAAACAGAAGGGTCCATTCCTGTATTAAGACAAAGATGAGCACATTCATTGAACTAGGAACCCAAGTTATACATAATACTAAGAGCATTTTTTCCTGTATCACAGACATTTTCCTTAACAATATTTGTACACTTGAATGTCCTTAATCCCCTCAAACGAAAGGACTGCAGGCAGCAAATTGAATCCTTCATTAGTTACAATACATACATATATATATTGGTTTAATAATTTAAAATGAGGACTCAGTTTATTCTTAGAAATGATGCACGCACTATTGACCTTTTCTAGATTAAAAACCTCCAGGTGCACGCATTTCTTCTTTGTTTTTATCATATTTTCATAGAAAAATGCACCTGCATTTTTAAGCACAATTCATAGGTTAACTACTGAATGAAAGCTTGTCCCTTTTCCATCGGCTTATCTCTCCCTGCTCAAAGATTTTGGAAGCTCTTTACCCAACTAGAGAGAAACAATGAACTTTGTTTGTAGGTTGGTTTATCTGTCTGGAACAGTCTCACTATGTAATCTAAGTTGGCCTGGAACTCAACATCCTCCTGCCTCAGCTTTCCAAGTGATAGGATACAGGCTTGGCTTTATAAAACTATTATTGTTGTTATGTTGTTGCTGTTTTTGAGACAGGGTTTCTCTGTGTAGCCCTGGCTGACCTAGAACTTGTTCTGTAGACCAGGCTGGGCTTGAACTCACAGAGATCCACCTGCCTCTGCCTCCCAAGTACTGGGATTAAAGACGTGTGCCACCACCACCACCTGGTTTATAAAACTACTTTTAAGGACAAAATATTTTTAGTAGTAAAGATCATAACGAGAGAACACAATAAACACAAAGGAATGATCATATTAAAAGAAAAAACCAAGTCAGTAGGCAAGGACAAAAAACACCAGAATTTTTTTTGTGTGCTAAGATGAATGTATACTAATCGCTTTAAGGAGGGAAAAAAAAAATAACAAAGCCATTACCATACTCTATTAACATTGAAAAAAATCCAGCTGCTGAGTCAGCAATTCACTCTTGGGTCTTCAACAAACAAGAACTTATATTTAATGCTCACTAAAAGACATATATAATATACTCATCAATAGCATTGCCCATTATGACAAAAAATGAAAGCCTCTCAAATGCCCATTCACAGAATAGATAAGTTATAGTTTATCCAGACAATAAAATACAGCAATGAGACTGCATGCTGGACAACCACTAGCCACCATGGACAAATCTCAGACTGAATGTTGAATGAAAGAAGCTATACACAGGAGTGTACATGTTGGATTACTCCTTTCACAAGCACTTTAGACTTTGACGGGACTGATGAATGAGATCCAAAGTGCCCATAATGTAGATCAGGGCCGGGAGAAAAGAGTAGTAACTAGAGGCATTGTGAAGGGATCTTTCAGGAGACCTGACCCTGTCCCATGTCTTTGCGGGGGTGTTGGCTTCATGGCTGTGCAGCTTGTAAAATCCTATCTATATATCTGTGTATGGTTAGTGTCCTACACCACTCTAATATTAGGTATCTATAGTTTTTTAAAAGATAAAACTTCAATAAAAAGGCCCTGAAATCCTCTTATATACATGAGCTTTTGTTTCCTCCCTGCCAATCACTTGCATGTTCTGATGGCTCCTCCCACACACATCTTATGTTGTCTGCAGAATTCATTCATCCAACAATCCCATACCTCCAATGCTTACTCTACCCCGGAGACAGAATATCACCTTCTGGGGTTACAGCCTTGAGAAGGCCTGGCCCTGGGCCCTGTGTAGTTCTAAGAGGTTAGAGGAAATAAGCGTGAGTCTGTAACTAGCACAGCAAGATGTGCTAAGTGGTGTCTGTGTAATATGTGATGAGAACACAGAAGATTAAGGATCCGCCTGTTGACAGAGGAAGAGGGAAGAGAGAGTCTAGGTGAAGGGAAAAGGTCATACAGAAGGCGAAAAGTAGATGAAAGCAAAAGGACAACAGAGCTGGAAAATACACTAAGATGGAGATCTTGAGGCATCCTCCTCAGAGCTCAGAGCAAATGGGCTGTGCACTGGAGGCAGAAGTGGGAGGGGGACCTGATCGCGATCTGCCTTGAAGGACTTCACCCTGAAGGACAGGAGATGCTTCAGCCGACAGATAACAGGCTAGACAATGAACTCAGGAAGGGCTTGACATAGTCCAAACAATGGCGAGCATCTGAACTAAGGTGGAGACCACAGGAATATAGAAGAGAGGGTAAATCTAGAGCACTGGGGAGGTGGTGCATCCCGAAGATGTGTTACCCTGACATTGATGGAGGAAGGTCATTGGTTAAATAAAAAGAAACTGCTTGACCCTCATTGGTTAGAAGATAGGTGGGAAGAGTAAACAGAACAGAATGCTGGGAGGAAGAGGAAGTGAGCTCAGACTCCACAGCTCTCCTTTCAGGAGCAGACGCCTGAGAGACGCCATGCCCGGCTCCCAGGCAGACATACGCCATGAAGCTCCCACCCAGGATGGACTATGCTGAACCTTTCCCGGTAAGACCGGTGCTCACAGATTATTAGAGATGGGTTGATCAGGATGTGAGAATTAGCCTGTAAGGGCTAGAGCTAAAGGGCCAAGCAGTGTTTAAATGAATACAGTTTGTGTGTTGTTATTTCGGGGCATAAGCTAGCCAGGCGGCTGGGGTGCCAGGGACGCAGCCCCGCTGCTCATATTACTACATGACATAGACACAAACCCTGCAGAATTTTAGCTTTCACAGTGGAACCTAACCGAAGAGTGAGCTGGGGGAAAATGGATCTAAGAGCCACTAGAGACATCCCACTTGTTTTGACAAGCAAAGGTGTTAAGTATGGTAGCCTGTGTGACAAACCACTAGCGTTTCTTGCAACAACCACCTGCCTCCACTCTCTCTTACCAACCTTACCAATGCCCATTTCAGATCACATGGTTCCTTCCTAATTCAAAGCCTCTTACCTCCCGTTCCCATGGCATCCTGCACACCGTATCCCTCAAGGTATATAGATAACAAAAAACTATCATTCAATAATCTTTGCTTCTTACCCACCAGAGGCATACAAGTATCTATATCATTTATATTTAGGATCTGTGGTGGTTTGAAGGAAAATGGACTGGCACTATTAGGAGGTTTTGTTGAAGAAGGTGTGGCCTTGTTAAAGGAAGTGTGTCACTATGGGGCAGGCTTTGAAGTCTCCTTTGCTCAAGATTCCCTCAGTGTGGCACTCAGTCTACTTCCTGTTGCCTGCACTATCAGCTCCAGCACCATGTCTGCCGGCACCTCCACTACCCACCGTGATGGTAATGGCCTGATCCTCTGAAACTGTAAGCTGCCACCTCAATTAAATGTGCTGCTTTATAAGAGTTATGTTGCTGATCATGTCTCTACAGAGCAACAGAAACCCTAACTAAGACAGTATCTTTCTTCCAAAAGAAAATTAAAGGCTAGTAAACATACTTTTCCCACGTGGAGCAGTTTCCCTTTAATGGGCTCCAGTAAAGTCTGTCAGTGAGTTCACACACAAGGTCAACTTTACCTAGCTTCAGACACAGAGGGAAGTCAGCAAGTCTGAGGCTTCTCATCTATCTAGTCTTCAGCTAAGTATGGAACACAGTAAGTGAATGACTGCCCAGATGGTATCCTACTTTGAAAACTACTTTTAAGTTAAAAGAGAAATAGCCTTGGTGTGACTGAAAAAGCAGGGGATAAAACCGGACTCTCTGAATATGGCGGACAATGAGGGCTGCTGAGAAGCCAAGGACAATGGCACTGGGTTTTGATCCTACTTCATGTTCTGGCTTTGTGGGAGCCTAGCCAGTTTGGATGTTCACCTTCCTAGACCAGGATGGAGGGGGGAGGACTTTGAACTTTCCACAGGGCAGGGAACCCTGACTGCTCTTCAGACTTGAGAGGGACGGGGAGAGGAGTGGGGGGAGGAGGGGAGGAGTGGGAGGCTGGGAGGAGGCGGAAATTTTTTTTTTCTCAATAAAAAAAAAAGAGAAATAGCCTTACGAGTTAATAATACACTTGTCCACTAGAGGTCTCCCGATTACCAAAGATGCGGGCTTTCTAGTGAGAAATGCTTTCCATATTCCCTCCCTCCTGTTTTCTTTCTCCTTCCTCCTCCTCCTTCTCTTTTTCCTCACTTCTCCTCACTGCCCCTAAGGCCCAGGCCCCACTTCAGGTTAGCAATTCTCCTCCAAGCTTAGCTTCTCTTTCAGCCTGCCCTGGCCTGCCTGAGAGCAGCTCCCTCCTTAGAGATGGGCAGGACAAACCTAGGGAATGCAAAACTCTGTTCCATACTTACCCTCTCCCTATGAAGCCTATCAAGACATCCTGACCCCACAACCTGTTTAAGAGCCAAGCCATTCCTCACTCCGCCCCTCTGTCCTGCACCATCATTACCTGGGCACAGGAGGGCCCTTGTCTGCTTCTGTCCCTACGGTGCACCTTGAACATGGCAGCCAAAGAGAACCACATAAAACATGGAAGCGGAAAGGATCCTGCTCGCTCAAAGCCCTGGAGAGGTATTATTTATTCAGAATAAAGCACAGAGCTCCAGAGCAGCCTGCGAGGCCATCTATCTGCATGCCATTTATGTCTCCGGCCTCATTCTTTCCAGAACCTTCTTTGCTCACTTCTCTAACTCTCTATTGCTCTCTGGCTCCCCTAGCCACACCAGGAATGTTTCCCTAAGGGCCTGTGCACTGCTTTTCTGCTGTCTCAGAATCTCTTCTCTGCATGGCTCCTCGCCCAGTCTACTTCCTTCGCGTGGGCTCAGATGTTAACTCAGTGCCACTCTGACCACCGCACTGATTGCTGACAGCCATCGCTCTACTCAGAGGGTCCCGAGCGTCTTGCTTGCTCTTTTTCTTTCTCTCATGTCACAAAACTTTCTAATGTGTTTTTATACTGACTGGCTATTGGCTGTCTTTCCCAAATAGAACAGAAGGTCTGTGGCAAGGACTCTTACCCTGCTGCTATTTTTGGTGGTGGTGGTGGTGGTAGTGGTGGTTTTGGCTTTTTTCTTTCACTTCTACATCCTAAGCACCTGTCCACCAGATGGCACGAAAGGGGACTGCAGAAATACTTGGTGAGCACTTGATAAAAGAATCTCCTGCCGCATTCCATTGGCCTCTCCCAGCCATAACTTCTCTAACAGGAATGAACTATTCTAGGTTCATTTCTATTGCTGTGATTAAATAGCCCAACAAAATGCAACTTTGAGGGGGAATAAGCATTCATCCGGTTCATAATTCCATTAGCGCAGGAAAGGCCAAACAGGAAATTGAATCATCATAGCCACACAAACCCAGCCAAGAGCAGAAAGGAGTAAATGCACGGACCCTTACTGGCTCTCGGCTAGCTCTCCTCTCTATATGCTTCAGAACCCCCTGCCTAGAAAGTGGTACCACCACCATGGGCTGTGCCAATCAAAACAATCCCTCAAAGATGTGCCCCTAGGTCAAACTGATCTAGATAATTCCTCATTAAGATTCTCTTCCCAGACTGGTGGTGGTGGCGCACACCTTTAATCGCAGCACTCAGGAAATAAATAAATAATAAATAAATAAGATTCTCCCTAGGCAATTCTAGGTGGTGTCAGGTTGACAGAAACAGTCAAAGCCGAGCGGCACAATCACTCATTAGTCCCCATTTGTCCCTCTGGATCCACTGTTAGCTTCCAGTCTGTCTGGTATCCAGCCTACGTCTTGAACCAGGAGCTCTCCTGACTTCTGCTTGGGCAGAGCCAAGGGGGAGGCACTGTCAGGGAGCATGAGGTCCAGAGAATAGTGATGTCAGGTTCTGTGGTCCACAGGCTCTCTCTCCCTTCTATATACAAAACTTCTAAACACTGGTTCTCTTAAGGCCCCCATGTGAGGGCCAGCGGCAACAGCACCCCTATTTTTATCTCCAGGGTTATTTAACAGTCATGTTGTCTTCCTTCAGCTATAATCAGTCCTTTTAAAGGAGTCGCTTTGGAAGAGTGCTCAATTACCAGTGATAATATCCAGAGCTATGACTAATAAAATCATAACCATAAACCAGCCCATGAAGGTGGATACAGCCCATCTGTTTTTTTTTTTTTTTTTTTTTTTGTGGATTTAAATATCCGAAGCTTCCTCCAAGCCTACAGAGTCCATTCCAACAACCAGAACATAGCCGGTCATTCATTGACTTGGAAATTTTTCTGACCACTCTTTCAGACCTCTCTGTTTATTTTTGCAACACATTACACATTTTAACTTGGCCCTATTTAAAGATGACCTTCTGTATTTGTTGATCTTGGCTCTGGGACTGACTATGTATTTGGCCTTTATTTTGTTTTAGGCTGGTTGTCTCCTGGCATAGCAACCAGGCAATGCCTAAGATTCTCAACAACTGGACCAGATAAGGAGCTCAAGCTTAGGCCTTGAAAACTCTACTGGATAGCTTACAACGAGAGCACGCATGCCTTTCTATAGTGTCTCTAATTCATGAACTCATCAAATACATTTGTCTGACATAATAGTAACATCCCTGATGATAAAAATAAAATGAGTAAACTACATCTCTGTCATCTAAAAGCTCATGATACAAAGGCTAAAGATGTGGACCATTGACAAATGGGGAGCACCCCATTTCTAACAGGGAAGTGAGTATGGAAGAGCCTCTGTGCCCCTTGATACTGAAGATGATGCTGATGGACTCTCCGACGGGAGGCACTGCTTGCCATCAGAAGCCAACATTTCTCCAACCTAAAGAAAGAAAATTCTCGATTTCATAGGACTTCAGACATTTCAGTGGCTAAAAGAACTCTAAAGCTATCTTCTTCCCTGCTCCCATATCTGTCCTTCCTCCATCTCAAACATCCCACTCCCCCAAGCTCTCCCCAACCCTTCCCTTCTCCCTTCTCTCTCCCTTTCTTCCCTCCCTCTCCACCCCCACTCCCCTGCTCCCAACTTTTGCCTGGCCATCTTGTCTGCTTCCAATTTCCAGGAGGATCTACATATGTTTTTCTTTGGGTTCACCTCATCACTTAGCTTCTCTAGGATCACAAACTATAGGCTCAATGTACTTTGTTTATGGATAGAAACCACTAATGAGTGAGTACATACCATATTCATATTTTTGGGTCTGGGTTATCTCATTCAGGAGCCATTTGGGGGTTGGTAAAAGGCTTGGCTCTAAAGGGGTTCCCAGGTGTCATGGGGATGTCCCCAGCTAGGACCCTGGGCAGTGGAGGAGAGGGTGCCTGAACTAGTTTTGTCCCATAGTCAGACTGAATATCACCATAGAACCTTCATCTGGTGACAGATGGAAATAGAGACAGAGACCCACATCAGAGCACTGGACTGAGCTCCCAAGGTCCAGTTGAAGAGCAGAAGTAGGGAGAATATGAGCAAGGAAGTCAGGACCACAAGAGGTTGGTTCACCCACTGAGACAGTGTGCCTGATGTGTAATGGGATCTCACCAAATCCAGCTGGACTGGGACTGAACGAGCATGCGGATCAAACTGGACCATCCGAATGTGGCTGACAATTGGGGCAGACTGAGAAGCCAAGGATAATGGCACTGGGATTTGTCTCTACTGCATGTACTGGCTTTTTGGGATCCTAGTCTATTTATATGCATACCTTCCTAGGCCTGGATGGAGTGGGAAAGGCCTTGGACTTCCCACAGGGCAGGGTACCCAGCCCTCTCTTAGGACTGGAGGAGGAGGGGAAAGGGTGAGGGGGGGAGGGAAGTGGGAGGAGAGGAGAAAGTGGAAATTTTGAATGGCATTATTTATAAAATAATAATAAAAAGAACTCTAAAGTCAGTAATCTATAGAGATGTAAACCAAAATGGATATTGCACAAAAGGCATCTACCTTCTGAAAATATTTCATTTCTGAATCTGAAATTTAAATTCTTGAAGACAGACGTGGTGGCACCTTTGATCCGAGCACTCGGGAGGCAGAGGCAGGTGGATCCTTGAGTTCAGTGCCAGCCTGGTCTACAGAGCGAGTTCTAGAACAGCCAGGACTACACAGCAAAACCCAGTCTTAAACAGAAGAAGAAAAGAAAAGCTTTATAATTTTGGTTGTGAGCTTAGCCTTTAAAAGCAGAGCCATCTCTTCCCCCTACCAGCTACAGCACTCAAGAAAGTGGGCCCTGCACCTTGCCTGGGCATCAGAGCAGAGCTGACCCTATTGAAAGGGGTACGGGTGAACCGGCCTGAGACCATGACCATGGAAGGTCTGGACCGTCCTGATGTGGGAGTGTCATATATCAATCTGTTGATTTCACTGGTTAAGCAATAAAGAAACTGCTTGGCCCTCCTAGGTTAAAACATAGGTGGGAGGAGTAAACAGAACAGAATGCTGGGAGGAAGAGGAAGTGAGCTCAGACTCAACAGCTCTGCTCGCTGGAGCAGAGACACCATGTCCCGCTCCCGGGCAGACACATGCGATGAAGCTCCTACACAGGATGGATGTAGGCTAGAAATCTTCCCGGTAAGACCAGTGCTCACAGATTATTAGAGATGGGTTGATCAGGATATCAGAATTAGCCAGTAAGGGCTAGAGCTAAAGGGCCAAGCAGTGTTTAAATGAATACAATTTGTGTGTTGTTATTTCGGGGCATAAGCTAGCCAGGCGGCCGGGGTGCTGGGGACACAGCCCCGCCGCTCCTATTACTATACCGTCCCTCATCTGCTATATGGTGTGGGTGGGGGAGAGATGCACTCTACCCATCACTGCCTGTGAGGAGTGGGAGAGCTGAGGTAATAAGAATAGGAGAGCTACTCCTGCCCCTCGTCAGCTGAAGCACTGGGGTGGGTGGCCCCTGCACCTTGCCTGGGCATCAGACTAGAACTGGTCACACCCCTGCTCATTGCTGCAAGAGATGAGCTGGGATCAGGTGTGGGAAATGCTGGAGAGTTCATCTCGGTGGTGAGGAAAGGGGAAAGCTGGTGGGCTAACCAACCCTGCAACTACTCAAATCCAGAACCAAGGCTGAGTTGACCCACCCCACCTGTAATCTGCTGGAGCACGTGAAGGGATCAGGCCTGCAGACCCCAAGCTTCAGGATCTCCATGACAGGAGATCCAGGGCAACAACAGGATATCCAAGAGAAGTCCCAGTGAGGGTCCAGCATCGATAGTGTAGCAGAAACCAGAGGCCTCTAACCAGACCAACAACTCTTTACAATAACACTTGCAAGTATGGATATGAGGGTTTACTGTGTAACTCACTATGTCTATGGCTTCCATGATGAGATTTCTTTCCTTTCTTTTTTTCTTTTCTTTTGTCTTTTTCTCTTAAATTGTATTGTATTTTGGGGTGGATTGCAAGGGCAGATATGAAGGGACAGGGAAATGAATAGGCTGAAAATGCATGATGTGAAAGATGCAAAGAATAAATAGAGAGAGTAAAAGAAAATTAATCAAAAAGAAACCAACAACTATAACAACAAAACAATCTCAAATATCTATTTTCTAAAATCTCACTTATTGGCAATAATTATTTTAAGAATGTAAGTATTGGGGAAACTTTATTTCCTTTGCTTTCATTTCATGTTTTAATCTCAGTCATACAATTTATAATTATCAGAAATACAAAATAAAGGAAAATGCTATATTTGGATGTAAGGTTCAGTCAACCACGGTACAAATAAAACCTTCCATGAACTAAGCACATGAACGTAAGTATGCATCTCAGGACATCATTAGACCTTCCCAAGGCAAATAACAAAACCCTACAGAATGCTCACAGTCAAGACAGCATGGCCAGTATCGGCTCAGTGAGGTCACCAGAGCTGTGGCTGTAAAAACAGAAAAGGAACAGGGCACAGCACAAAGTCCACATCCTTTTCATTCTAGGTTTGAAGACACCGGCACACAACTAGAATGTTTATTTCAAGTAGGGACTACTACTCACTGCACCCTCAAAATTATCCTGTACCTAACTAGTACAATGTACAAGAAATCAGAAGTACACATACTTAAGGATTATCTAGTAGTATGAAGCGTCCACATATAAGCAAGGAGTCCTCTAGATCCCATTTTTTTACATCTATAACCCAAAATACTTGTCTGGAAGAAAGTAGCATGTAAATCATAATACATCCATTTTTCTTTTGGCTCTGGAGTTAAATGGTTGACATACAGTTTACTGTGAAAGTTTTGGTTTACACTGGTTTCACACAAAGTTCATCAAAAAAATCATTGAATTCTCAGCTTTTTCAATCTTTTAATCAACAATATCAAATATTCAGAAGGGTGATCCTAAAGCAGCATTTTTCTCATCAAGGCTAACACTTAATACATCATACAAAAGTGTTATATATAGCAACCTCCTCTGGACTGAAAGACTCCATGCTGGAAGGAAGCTCGTTAAAACAAAGGAAGTTTTAAAGAGACCTATTAAGACCCAGAAAAAAAAAAACCTCACAAGTCTCAAGGAGTTCCTGAAATTTACCAGGTTCACTTGGCCCCTCCCACCCCAAGGTTATATTAGTAAGGACTGTTGAAAAGATTCTCCAACCTGTAGGGCTCTCTGCAAGTCAGGGAGAGCACTCCAGGGCTCCAACTCCCATGAGTCAACACCCACGCTGCAATGCACTTTTGTGGATACCTTTAAATGGTCTATGCTCTGGTAAGTAACCCTACCCATATTCCCGTAAGTAACTCCAATAAACTCTCCGGTTCATCAAGCTAGATGTCAGTGGTATCATCACTCTGGTCCACCATCACTCCCCTACCCGGATGGAGGAGACATTTGTTCACACCTCCCCATGACAAGTGTCATGCAACACAAGGTAAGCATTTCTGAGACTTTGACAGTCCTTACATAAAATAATGATCTCTTTCCATCACTCTCTTCCAAGATAATCTGCGCTGTTTATTCTCAAAGCCTGTATAATAAGCCAGCTTGCTAATTCAAAACATCTTAAGATTCTTAAAGTCTTCATCCATTTGTTGAAAGGGTGCCAATGACTTACCACTTTGCATACAGATAGCTTTTTCTGACATCACTACATGTCCCAACATGAGCATGGCCTTTTTAAAACAATGGCTTTTTATGACCACTTTGTCCTACAATCCTACTGCTAAACTGATAGCATGTCCTTCACATCCCATCAAGACCAGCAACATTTTTGATGATCTACATTTTTCTTTATATAGCATCTGGAGGAATGATAAAATCAAAAGAAAAAACTTGAAACGATTTCAAATTGATGTCTGACTTGCTTTATACATAATGGCCTATAATACCAAAGAGCATAAAAGACCATCTTTAAATTTTTTTTATTCTGACTTTCTTTACAATTGTTTTACATATATTTTACATTTAAAAAAAAGTAAATCAGATAAAGATATAAGCATTAGTTTACATATTTATTTAAGGCAGGCTAAACGAAGTATCTTTTCTTATGATTATGAAACATGGCATCAAAGTGTAACTTGGTTGGGCCTGATGGCATAGGCCTACAATTCCACCTGCTTCGAAGGCTGAGTCAGGAAACTCACTAATTATGATCTCTTTAATCCAAACTCCCTAGGATACAGAGAAAGTCCAGGACTAGGCTGCGAGATTTAGTGAAAAAGAAGGTTGAGATATAGCTCAGAGGTAGAGCACTTGCATAGCATGCCCAGGGTCCTAAGTTCAATCACAGTGCTACAAGTTAAGAAACAAAAACAAAACTATGACCTTCCATTCTTGACCTCATGACCAACTTTCCTGTTCTGTGAGAGGTGAGTCTCACTGCTTGGCAAACAGATCATGCTGGTACTGAATGTATTATCATCCCCAGATTACTCAGTGATGAAATTGCAAGCATGTGCCACCATATCTAATTTGCCACTCTCTTTTGAGGATTGAAGAGATTACTCTTATAAATGGAGGCAAATTTAATTTCATTTATAGACTTTTTATATGCTTTGATAATTTTATATATGAATACACTATTTACGTTACTTCTACCACCACCCCCATCCAACTTCTCCTTTCCCCTCCCCATACTCCATCTTGGATTTATGACCTCTTCTTCTGAAACTGTTACAGATACATAGATAGATGAGAGATAGAGATAGAGATGAGATAGAGAGAGAGAGAGAGAGAGAGAGAGAGAGAGAGAGAGAGAGATCCTACTGAGTCCATTTGGTGTTCCTTGGGTATACACATGCTTAGGACTGACCACTTGAAACTGATGAACTTTTCAGGTAATTTTTAAACTAGCATTTCTTTCTAGCTAATCGTTTCAGAGATCCACTCACCCCGCATTGTTGCTGACTGCAGTTAGATCCTTCACTCCCGTCTTCAATAAAGCGCCTATAAGATTTTCTGGGATTCCACACAGCCCAAAACCTACAAAACCCAACAGGGAAACCATCTGTGCAGAGGTAATGTTCTTTCAAGATACATCTGTTATTATTCTCAATAAAAGAGAAGAGTCACAAAGCATTTTGTTAAACATAATAAGCAAAATACACAACTATACCTTATCAATTCACTAAAGAGCCATCAGTCATATTACCAGATCTCAAAGTTTCAAACCATTACATATCACCAGACACCATTGTCAAGGCTTTGAACAAGTTAAGGCCAAACGTAATCAGTTTATATATGACATGTGTACTATTATCCCCCTTCATAATACAAACCATATCCAGTTGTTTATTTAAGCACGTATTTTTATACATCTGAGTTAGTGTATTTTACAGAACTAGAACCCTAAGCTAATAACTTTCATTTCATAGATCTTTAAAGTTATTCCAAGAGTATAGGATTTAAGATGGACATTCAATAACTTCCCAATTTGAATGAATAAACAAAGACCAGCCGTAAAATAAGTCTTGATTCTATGTATAAGGATCAGGAAGTTAAGTGTAATTAAGTCTGAGGCAGTGATCACAAAAGACATCCCAAAGAAGTAGCAGAAACAGAATATGGGGGTGGAGGGGGACGAGACTCAATGACAGAGTCCTATGCTCTTCAGCTCAACAAATCAGGAGCAATACAGAGTGATTGGAGCAGTGGTTCTCAACCTTCCTAAGGCTGCAACCCTATAATACAGTTCCTCATGTTGTCGTGACCTCAACCATAAAATGATTTCATTGCTACTTCATAATTTTAATTTTAATAGTTATGAATCATAACGTCAATATCTGTGGTTTCCAATGTTCTTAGGCGACCCCTGTAAAAGCGTCACAACCCATAGGCTGAAAGCCACTGGGCTAGAGTAACTGACGAGATGAGGCATGTGTTTCAAGTTCACCAGCATTCCCAGGGATTCAGGGATCCATCACAACTTTTTTTTTAAATATTTTTTATGGCTTATTGATTTTATTTTATGTGCATTGGTGTGAAGGTATCAGATCCCCTGCAACTGGATCTTCAGACAGTTGTGAGCTGCCATGTGGGTGCTGGGAACTGAACCCGGGTCCCCGGGAGGAGCAGTCAGTACTCTTAACCACTGAGCCATCTCTCCAGCCCCCCATCACAACTCTTGATAAGACACTAGCACATGAACCTCCAGCTTCTCAGGTAAAAACGTGCAGCGGCATCTCTCAGGAAGAGACTGGAACAGAGTGTCACGCATGTCATGGAAAGGACAGCGAGTGAGTAAGAGGTAAATGACAGAAGAACTGGGGCTTTGGATCTCTACAGCTCTGTCACGCGACCCTCGAAAGGAAAGCCGGCGTGCCTTTACTTACCGCCAACCAGCAAGGTTGCACCATTAGGGATATCTTTGACAGCTTCCACCGGATCTGTGTAAAATTTGGTGTGGCGACGGGTACTGACAGAAAAGTAGCGGACACACCCCTGGAACGTTAAAAACATTTCCAGTGAACGATCATTTGCAGCTTCACTTTACACAAGAAACAAATGATTCCACAGACGTGTAGATACATGTGTGTGTGCATATATGTATATCTCTATGTGATAACTTCATTAATCCTTTTAGCATCTTTGTGTTTTTAATTAACAAGCACAATATGTTTACGGTAGATAGCATCACATTCCGATACACGTAGACATTACAAAATGACTAACTGGAGCTTTCTCACACAACATCACTTCACATCACTCTTTGTGGTAAGAATATTTCACAACTGCTCCAGAGTTTTCCAGGATGGCTACTGCTCATCACCAGGCATAGAACACATTTCCTAAGTTACTTCTCTGATCAAGCTGAAACGTAGTGTCCTTTGACCGACATTTTCCCAACTCCTTCACTTTCTAACCTCTGTGATGTCACCTCTGTGATGTCATTTTACTTTGCTTCTCTGATACAACTCTATCTGTCAAGAGTTGGGCGTTAAATGGTTTATCTTTGACAGGATGGACATGCCCTACTGACAGGTTCTCACCAGGGTACCTTGTGATCTACATCTTCTATTACATGGCGGAAGGTCCAGCTGGCTCACACGACCACAACCCAAAAGAATAAAAGTAGATAGCTTGCCGGGCAGTGGTGGCGTACACCTTTAACCCCAGCACTTGGAAGGCAGAGGCAGGTGGATCTCTGTGAGTTCAAGGACAGCCTGATTTACAGAGAGCGTTCTAGGACAGGCTCCAAAGCTACAAAAAAAATCGAAAGAAAATGTTTTTTAAAAAAGTAGAGAACTCGCATCATATACTGGGATATAAATCCACAATGTGTGCTCAGTCACCCATCTCTCACAGTAACCTAGTTTTCTAGTCAGCTGATAAATACTGAGAACCTACCTGCACCAAGTTCTGTGCCATTTATCCACACTATGGTAGGACTACGGCTCTCTGGGGAAGTACAGTGTGGTCAGTCCTAAGTGCTGGGAGAACTCTAAGGAGACAAGTGAGGAGCAGCACGCCAGAGGGCTCACTCCCCTGTGCCGCTGTCCCAGAAGCTGAAGGCAAAGCAGCAAACTATCACGACAGGGAGGAGAACTAACTGGGCACACTACGATCTGTAGCGGGGTTGTCACCTCCTCAGTCCACATCAGAACCGGGTCCCCGTGTCAACACTGTTGAGAAGCGGTAGGACTTTCATGGAGGAGTGTGAGCATGGTATAGGCATGAATGCGACCGGCTTCCTCCTTGGAGGAGCCAGCAAGTTTCCGCTCTTGCTGCACGGAATTGCTGGCTGTCACAGCCAGGCTTTTCCTAAGCGAGGCTGCCTATCCTGCACAGCCGCTTGTCCCTCTGCTCCTCCGCAGTGTTGTAAAGCAGCACAATGCTCTCGCCAGATACAGTCACCAAACTGTGGGCTGTGGGTCTCCATCTAACTACGAGCTATACGAACTTCTTTTATAAGTACCCAGTCTCAGGTGTCTGTTATAGTGAGCAATATGGACCTCAAATGAGTCATCCAGCGAACATTCATGAAACCAGGTGTAAGTTATTGCCCTGTAGGCTCCATCCACAATATGGGCAAGGGAAAAGGAGGCAATCGATTCTATGGTAACTAATGGCCCATATTAACAATGCCATGCTTTATTTCCATTATGTGTTTAATCCGAAGAAAGAGGAAGTGGGGAGAATAACAGCTGAACCCCGATATACTGCCATTTTAACAAGCCCGGCCAGAAAGACACACCCACTCGACTCCCCGACGGAACTGCAAACAGCCACAACCTGAGGTGGGCAAGAACTAGCATTCTTTCTTTCCTCCAGAAACTACTTTCATTTTTTTAAGTACCTGTCAATTAGTACAAAAGACCATGTAAAGGGTCCACACAGAGAAAGTCGAATGCGTGCTAAAAAGGTTGAGGTGACACACATGGTCACATGACTTTTGTCCCTTCAAGTTTCTATTTTGGTCATGGTCAGGTGAGGAGCTTGAGCACTGCCCAAAGCCTGGGACATAAGCAGAGGGAAGGACAAGGACTCTGAAGGACTTAACCACAAAGAAGTTTCTTCCTTTCCTGGTCTCACAAGTAAGATTTTATTTGCTTCTGTTTTAAACACACACACGCACGCACGCATGCACGCGCACACGCGCACACACACACACACACACACACACACACACGACAGGGGGGTGGAGTTAGTTTAGGTCTCAGAAATAAAAAGTCTGAAAGATTGAATACACACATGCTGGCCCTATAATTCCAGCCCAGAGGAGGCTGACGCAGAATGATTGCTAGCCTGAACTACGTAACAAGTTACAGCTTAGCCTGGGAAACAAACAGCATGTGATTCAGTCTCAAAATACAAGACCAGAGGGCTGGAGAGAGGGTTTAATGGGTAAGAGCATCTGCTGCTCTTGCCAAGACAATGTTGGGCAGCTCACAACTGCTTGTAACTCCAGCTCCAGAGGATCTGATGCTTCTAGCCTATGCTGACACAAATACACACAGACACATACACACACAAACACAATTTTAAAAAATCTTTTTAAAAAAAGTTTCATAGATTGAATATGTAGGACATAAGAGTATTCCACACTAAACTTGTGGATGCAATATACTCAAAACTTTGGTAAAGACTGAGTGGCAGACTTGGGTCCCAGCTTCCTGTCACATGGTCCTTCCACCACAAGGTGTTTGTCCATGTTTTCTAGAGATCCTCTATTGCTCTGCCTTGTTATTTACACACAACAAATCTTTATGAGAGTCCTGTTCTGTACTGTGTAACTCTGCTGTCATTATCTCTGTCTCAGAATAAAGAGTCCAGGCCTCAGCAGGATCCGGAAGAAAATGAAAGCATTCATCTACACCCAGACAGGCTGAAAGGTGAGGTCACCTTGAAATGCTTCTCTGTGGAATTCCACAGAGAGCCTGCGGAAGGAGGATTCAGTTCCCCTGTGTACCCCCAAAGCCTTCAAAGCACAGAGCCACAGGGCACGAACCCCATCCTTTTGTAGTAGCTGGTAATTAGTATTGTCACAGCACTAATTACCATCAGCACTAATTACCCAGCAGCTTTCCCCACTCTGAAAAAAAGAAAGAAAAGAAGGAAAAAGAGAAAGGAAAGAAACCTGCCAGAAATATTTTAGAAAAGGTGGAAGTGGCTCTGAAGATGTAGTTCAGTAGCAAAATGCTTTCCTAGTAAGCAAAGGACCCTGGGTTCAACTGATGTGGGAGGTTGTTAGGAATGTACCCATACGGCCAAAATTCAACACTCAGTAAGGTAGGCTGGAGAGATCGCTTGCAGATGGTATGCTTGTGAGACCATCAGGTGGCGCTCACAACTGTCTGCGACTATAGTTCTGAGGGATCCAAAGTCTGTCACTGTAGTTCCAAGGGATGCTCAGCAGGCACACATGCATGCATACAAACTCATGACACACAGAGACCTACATAAAAGTAAAATCTTAAAAACAAACAGTAAAGTGACATATTTCCAGGGAATGTAATATGAGCCTAAGATCATAAGGAACTTCATAAGCATTTGATTTTTTTCATTATTCATACGAATTAATATTTGTCAATGTATGCTTTATTGGCATTTAATATTTATGTACTATTTATTAAGAAATCAGCTTTTTGTGGTTCTTCAAGAAAGGGTTTCTCTGTAGCTTTGGAGCCTGTCCTGGAACTAGCTCTTGTAGACCAGGCTGGCTCAAACTCACAGAGATCCGCCTGCCTCTGCCTCCCGGGTGCTGGGATTAAAGGCGTGCACCACCAGAGCTAGTTCCAAGAAATCAACTTTCAATAAATCATTTTTATGGTGTCAGAAAATTAGCCACCAATTCTGGGAGACAGTATGATCTAACGTGCCACATACTCCTGGGGTCAAAAGTACCCTTGTGTCAAATTCCAGTTCAACCAAGACTGAACGAATGTGTCAGAATCATTTAACCACTGGCTGTGCCTTTGTAGAGAGGTGCTACTTTTGGTCAAAGCCAGGTGAGGAGCTTGCACAGTGTCTAAAGATGAAAACTGTCCATTCTCTCCCATGATACAGTTAGAAAAGAAGCCCTCTGCTGGACTACAGGAAATTCCTAGGGATGTCATTCACCTTTGGGAAGTGACACCTTTTTTCTATTCCCAGCTAAGACAGTAAAATCAGGCTGTCATTTATTGCAGTTTAATTTTTAACCTCACCACTCCCTGCCTGCCCTCTCCCCAACCAATGATTTCATACAGAAAATTTGCAACATGGCCATCATGCTACAATTAATGTTGCAAAAAATTAATCCTCCTCACTACAAATACCTCACTCTGTGGGTCTGGCTAGTCTCAAAGTCCTATCCTTAAGCAATCCTCCTGCCTCAATCCCAAGCAGCTGGGACAGCAAACACACACTACTATCCAGCCATACGTTAATCTCATTAGCAATCCTGTTTGCCGGTCTGCAAAATCGGAGATGACTTGGCAAGCCAGGAACTGGTGCAGTCAGTGGGGCACTGAGGAAACCCAATGCCCGTGGCTAACTGTACCACAGAGAATCTTCAAAAACCAAAGCCCAGGAAACACTTTAGGGTCTGCAAAGACAGCCCCTTACTGGAGGCTTTTGAATTTGCCCTCTTCACCCATTTTGCCCCTGCTTCCCTGTTCACACTGTGTCTCTGAGAGACAAGAAATACCCAGGTCCCTGGCAGTCACCTCCTAAGATTAGGCAACTGGGGGAAAAGTGTATCTCTGATAACATCTACCTTTTCTCCTCAGGTAGGCAAGTCTAAAGAGGCTATTTAAGCTACCTAGTTAGCCTCTTCCGTCCAATATAGTCTATATCCTAAATGGTGTTTTGAAAAAACAAACTCGGTGGTGGAAGGCTTGCTCAGCACCGCCTGAACAAAGCCCTAGAGAGCCCCAGGAGGACACCGGCAACCCCGCACTAGAAGCCAAAGGATCAGAAATTGAAGGTCAGCCTTGGTTACACAGTGTTTGAGGCTAGCCTGGGCTTCATGAGATCATTCCTGGGGAGAAAAAGTTTGTGTGTCAGTGCCAAATAAATAAAGACATAAACGACTTTCGCGTTTGCACACAGTACCTAAGGGAATGTGGGGGACTTACTCTGGGGATAAGCTTCTCGTGACAAAGTACCTTATTTTCTACTCTCCTACTTTCAGCAGAACCCCATTTTGTTGTGATACTAATTTTTGATATTAAGGGAGGGAGGAACATAATGATTAGGTACTTTAATGAAAGAAACAAAATCCTTAAGAGTGGAAAATACTTTTCTGTTTAACGTTTCTCCCTTCATCCTCTATGTTGACCTTCATCATGTCCTTTGGCCTAACCTCTGGAATCTTTCTTACTCCACGACTGAACCTAAACTTCATCTCATGACTTCCTTTCTAGCTGTTCACTGCCACTGTTACTTCTTTCCCCGACATCTCTTTCCCTTTTCACCCAACAGTTGAGAATTTAGTGAAATTACACTTTGGGATGAAAAGACACCAAACACATTTTAAAAGTACGCTTTAGATTTTGACTATGTTCTTTACGTTTGTATCTGGGTAGGGAAGGGATGTGTCACCGTGTCCCTGTGGAGGTGAGAGGACAACTTTCAGTTCGCTCTTCTACCATGTAAGTCCTAGAGATCAAAGATGGGTTATCAGACTTAATGAAACGCCATTGTCCGCCAATCCATCTTGCTGGCCCCAAACACACTTTTAAAAATATATGTAAGCATTACCTTCATGATAGAGAACTATACACCCAAGAGGTAATGTTGTCACCTCGGTGCTGTTGAAGAAATCATGACACAGGTCATTGCCTACCTTCGTGTCGAAGTTTGGCAAACAGAACTGGGGAAGAGAAGTCACGGAAAGAGGCAAAGAAAACCAGTTAGGAGGAAAAGGTGAATGGGAGCATATGAGCTTGGCACGAAGAGTGTGGCATCTCTGCCAAGAGGAATCGATCCATGGTCTGGGTGAATGGGTCCACTTAGTACCTTCCAAATCAGAAACCTTGGAGGTGGCACAGCAATCAGATTTAAAAGTCTTCAGGCAACCCTGAGTCATGCTAAAGTTTCAGACAACAAACTTGCTCACTATGGGGGAGGGGGAGATAAACAAAGAAAGAAAGAAACACTTCTTTTTCCTTTTTTCAAGCCAGACAATGGTAAATAAGGCCACACCTGTAATTACAGCATTCTGCAAGTTGAAGCAAAAGGATCATGGGTGCCAAGCCTTCCTAGGCCACATAGTAAGATCCTGCTTCCCAAAACAAAACCATAAAAGCATTTTTAATAACAATCTCGGTTTACCTGTTGGCCATATTTTAGCTGGAAAACATTCAAGGTTACTTAAGCTACCCGCAGGTATCTCGTGCACATATTAAAGGAGTATTCTTTGACGGAGCAGTATGTGATGTTGAGGGAGACAAAGAACCGGCCTATAACAAGGTCCCAAAGTTACACAGTACAACAGAGGTGGGGTGCCAAGTGCTACGCCCCAAGACCAATGCAGGAGCTGGGAGAATACTCCAGACAGCCTAACTTTGAACCCTGCCACGAACTTTTAATCAGAGACAGAAAAACCCATAACTATAGCTCATCCACCTGGAGGTGTGCTGGCTTGGGAAATGGTTTAATGATTATATTGAAAGTGGGGTAGGCTAGAGGTGAATAAATTATACTCAGACAAACGTGTACTACCAAAAGAATGTTTTCGACCTTGGCCCAAGGACATCCCTGTGTCCTGGTTTTGGCTTCTGCTCCATCACTTGCAGAAGGTCAAATTCTCTCTTAATGTCTTATTTATCTAAATCTATATGCAATTACCAAAATGCCTCCCATGAGGAATTTAATAATGCAATACTTCAGTTCTGAAGCATTCCCTAGGACATGTGGGAGAAACTTGATGACTTCTCCAGCAAGAAAATGAGCAACAGGGAAAGAAAGGGGTTCAGAGTATACACATAGTGAGCAAGAACGTGCCCTGCGCAATGCACTCTTCAGCTCAGAGCTACAATCTGAAACATCACCAAATAAAACACTTCGTTTTCTTGTTCAAAGAAGAGGTTCATGAGCAAACTGAACCCACCGTGGTGAAGCCACTTGCCTGGAGCTGAATTCTTGTCCAGCACTCAGTTTCTTGGACCCACACTGAAACCCAACCTGAATGTGTGCTTACAGAAAAGATAGTGCACCAGCAAAACCACCCACCACCCGCTGATCCGCTAGGAGGGCATCTCTGGGTACTAGCTCGGGGGAGCTGTGGGAGTGTAATTGCTCAAGGTATTTTTTTAAGGACTTTGAAAATTGCATGTCTCTAATCTGGATCTGGGGGTCACCAAGTAAGCAAGGGCGGCGTTAGCAGACTGAAGCGGAGCACAGCCAGTTCTCCATCCACTTCCAACCGCTTGGCAGGCTAGGCGCCCCGTGACGGAGCGCTCCAGTCCGGGTTCCCCTTTCTACCGCCATATAGGGAAGGGGAGGATGGAGCGGCAGTCCGCCCCCGCCGCACACAGCATCCGCCCACTTGGCGGTGAACTTGAGCCAGCAGCGGTTAGCCCGGTCGGGGGTTCTGGGCCTCAGCCGGCGCCGACGCCTGCAGCTCCCTCAGGTGGGGCGCAAGCCTCGGTGCGCCGCCCTTCCCCGCTCTGCTCCTTCAACCCTCCCAGTCTCTAGGGCGGAGGCCGCCACGGGGACCCTTCCCAAGGGCGTAGGCGGGGAAGTGGGTGGGGGAGGCGAGCCCCAGGGGCGCGGGCAGCCCCCAAGTCGCAGCAGCGCTGCACAGAGCCCCGACCACTGCTCCAGCGCTGCACGCCCTGCTTGCCTTCATCTCGCCCCATTGGGGAAACGGATGGAAGAAGCAAAGACAACAGACGGACAAACAGACAGGCAGACAGCCGTGTCTTGGGCGAGCCTGAAACCCCCACCGTCTCCGAGCCCGGGTCACAGCGCTGCGGATGCCCGGTCCCCGGCTGGAGGTGGAAGGGATGGGCAGGGCAGAGGACGCGCGCGCCGCTCGCGGCTCGTCCGTGCTTTTCCCGCGCGTGGCCTTCCTCTTCCCCTTCGATTTACCTTGTGCCAGGCTCCCCGCGAGCTGCGGCCGGAGGTGCAGAGCCGGAGGCCGGAGGACAGGAGTTTGAGAGCCGCCATCTTCGGACCCGGGCGCGGGAGGAGGTGGAGAAGCGGAGCGCGCGGGAGTGTGTGCGAGCGCCGGTTGCCGGGGCCGCGGAGGCGTCACCGGCTCTGGAGGGAAGGGAAGGCGAGCCGGGGGGCGGGCTGGAGGCTCGACCGCCCGTCCGTGACGTCCTCGGGACCTCGGAGCGGTGCCGCCCCTTGCAGGCTGCTGGCTTGTCAAGGCGCGAGACAGGGAGGGGCCCACGGCTCCGAGTAGGAGCGCGCCACTGGCAGTGCGAGTCCCCGGGGAAGATCCCCAGGCCGGATGTGCCGGGGTTATCTGCGGGCGCCTCGGCTGCCACCGCCGCGCCACCTTAGGCTGGAGGAGGCGCTAGTGTGTGCAAGCCCCTAGCGCCAGGCTTGCGGGGGACCAGGGTTCCAGGTTTGAAGGGGACTGGATGGTCTCTTGCTGAACTGGTTACTTTTCCGTCAGCCTCGGCAATGTGTACAGGTACAAAGGGTCACGGATTAAGATTTTTCTCCCAGGTCTAGACAGCTCATATTTCTAACATTCCTCAGGCACCACCACCATGCTCTTTAAGTCTGGCTTTGGCCTTAAATTCCTCAGAAAACCAGCAGCGTTCTCAGTGACCCTCAAGAGATGTGACCCTCTTAACCGACAGAGGGACAAAATTAGAACTGGGCCCTTGTTCCCCCATCATCCTAGTTTGTGTTCCAGGATTTTCCTGGCACCGGAGTCCCAACAATTCCAGAGATTAGACAGCAGGTACAAACACAGAAGTGTCTGCCTTGTCCTTAGCCACGTTGCGTAAGTCACCTCACCTTGCAATGCCCTGCCTGTCATAGTTTTGTATGAGCAAAGCCAGGCGAGGCTTCTGGAACACAAGGAGCACACAAATGCTAGGCACTAAATTTTCGTCAGTTTCGGTGTTGGATTAACTTTTTGAAGTTTTGTTTGAGAAAGCATCCCACTGAAACCCGATATATGTGGCTCGGGCTGACCCCCACCTCTCCATCCTCTTTTGCGTCAGCCTATCCAAGGGCGTGTGTGTACACGCAATCCTGCCTGGCTCGAGCCTTATCTTTTGACTGGAACCCAGAGGACCTGAACAAATTCGATTTCTTAAGAACCTTCTATACACGTTAGAATGAAAAAAAGAAGAAAAAGAAAGAAAAAGAAAACCACCAGGAAGCCCAGTACAACTTTTTATTGAGTTAAAAAGCTGCCCATGTCCTGAAAAACGGATTTACTTTTGAGATAATGTGAAACCCATGAGAAAATTAAATGACACTCTAACTTCCTTAGAAAGTAGACTAGGCAGTAAAGGACAAACAATCTGGTTTAATTGAAATCTTTCTAGGGCTAGGTGAGATGATAAGAGCACTTGTCTCCAGGCTTGGTGACCTCATTTGACCCCTGGGATTCACGTGTCACATGTGTGCCAGGGGAGAACCAACTCCTTCAAGCCGTCCTCTTAACCTCACACGGTGGCGTGTGTGTGTGTGTGTGTGTGTGTGTGTGTGTGTGTATACACATGCATTTGCATATGCACAAAACAAATCTGTCCACAAAAACTACTAGCTCAGTATCCTTTTAACTCAAAATTTCTCCTGTAAATATTATGTTTGTTTTTGTTGGTTTGTTTTGTTTGTTTGGTTTTGGTTTTTCGGTGTCACTTTGGAGTCTGTCCTGGCACTAGCTCTGTAGACCAGGCTGGCCTCGAACTCAAAGAGATCCACCTGCTCCTGCATCCCGAGCACTGGGATTAAAGACGTGTGCCATCTCCACCCAGCAAATATTTTGGTTTTAATATGGAAATAAAATATCAAGTTAAACTATCCAGTTCCATAGGAGACGTTCACAAGGTAATCCTGGGTGTATTTTCAGGCACATTCTAGTGGGGTTGTGATGAGTTCAGATGTTAAGATGAGGGTCCATGAGTAGCCCTAACACAACTGTGGCAGCTGTTGTATTGCCGTTTATAGAAGGAACAAAACCTAGTGCTGCAGTTGCTTCTCCACTTTTGCCCTTCCAGGGCCATGGGAAAAGGAAAAAATAACAAAACCACTGGCAACTATGTGTGTGTAGTCATCTGACTCATTCCTGGCTGGCTGGACTCATTTTGTTGCTCCTAGCTGAGGAAGAAAGGTATTTTAAATCTTGTAATTCTGTGGAACTTCTGTTCCTGGGGGCAAAAAACAAAAAAACAAAAAAGGAAATCAGTGTCCCTGCTGCAGAGTCAGAAGACAGGGTGCTATGTTTTTGATAACTCCACGGCTTCATTTTTCACCTTCTCAATAATATGCAGGCCATCAATTCAACATGAAAGGAATATTGATTTTGTACAGATCTTTTTCCTGATTCAGCAAAAGCCATTTTAATTTTAGTTGCTTATAAAAATCCTGATTCTTTTAAGTTTCTGATTAGTAGGAACATTTCCCTCTTCTTTGTGTGGGAATGGGTACTGGCGACTGAACCTAAGACCCCCTGCATGAGCACTGAAATAACCCCTGCTCTATTTTTAAATTGCCCAGCAGAGCTTTAAATATACCTTGTAGTCCAGGGCTGGGCTTGAACTCCTGATTCCTCTGTCTCAGCCTCCCAAGTAGCTAGGATTATAGGCCTGTGGTAGCAGGGCCAGCTTCCTCAATACTCTAAAGGCAGTTTATGACAAATATTTCCACTCCATGAAGTTTTTCTTATGAAATATCGTACCACTTAACTTTTACATTCTTAAAGACTGGAAAGACTTCCCACACAGCTAACAGGAAAATTCGTGTTCTGAGGTGGTCTTCCACCAGGTAAGTGCAATCTGTTGCATTGCGAGTTAGATTGTAGTCACCGTGTTTCTGCTTGAAAGATTTCATTTGACTTCTCCTGAAATGCAGTGTGATTGCTCCTCCTTTTACTGAAAGATAAGACACCCTTCCCTAGTTAGCAGCCTCTTCCTCCTGGAGGAAAATGAAGGGCTTCTGAAGACTCAAATGTTGTCCGACTGGCTTAACTAGTAGTGGGAGTTTTATCTATGTGGTGTGAAGCAGCTACAAAAGTGCATAAATGCCTCATTTTACGTAATGAACCTTTAGCAGTAGAGAAAAAGTCTTCCAAACACTTGTGTCCTCCAGTCAGAAAAAATAAAAACAAAATCCTCTGAAGTTACATATAAATTTGCAAACCTAAGTATTGGTTTACTTTGTAAATCATTATGCCTTGATTTGTCTATTTTGTTAGCTTGATGTTCTCATAGTTCCCTTGAATCAATACTTTTTACTTGGTTTGTTTAATTAAAACATTAAAAGGAATTGGATTCTGCCGAGCAGGGTGGCGCATGCCTTTAACCCCAGCACTCAGGGAGGCAGAGGCAGGCAACTATCTGTAAGTTTGAAGTCAGCCTGGTCTACAGAGTGAGTTCAAGGACAACCAGAGCTACACAAAGCCTGTCTTGAAACCCCCTCCCCGCAAAAATGGGTTTTTCCCTATTTTATTTATTTTTTTGTTTGTTTTTATTTTTTGGTTTTTCGAGGCAGGATTTCTCTGTAGCTTTGGAGCCTGTCCTGGAACTAGCTTTTGTAGACCAGGCTGGTGTCAAATTTACAGAGATCCGCCTGTCTCTGCCTCCCGAGTGCTGGGATTAAAGGCGTGCGCACCACTGCCTGGTTCCCTATTTTGTTTTTCACAGAAGAAAATGAAAATATATAAGCTACACAGTCAGAAATAGCTCGCTCCCAGAAATAAAAATGAGAGGCATGTTAAGGGACTAAGAAAACTTCAGGAACGGGGCGGTGGCAGCACATGCCTTTAATCCCAGCACTTGGAAGGCAAAGGCAGGCACATCTCTGTGAGTTCGAGGCCAGCCTGGTCTTCCAGGACAGGCTCCAAAGCTACAGAGAAACCCTGTCTCAAAAAAGAAAAAAAAAAAGTAGAACAGAAAACCCCAGCAATCTAGTGCACCCAACTTCATCCTCGGCCTCTGCAATGGGAGGGAGAAGCTGTCGTAATTGACTTTTATTTCTCTGGAGTTATAAGCCAAAATAAGTTCTTTCTTCGATAAGCTGCTTTAGATCATGGTTTTGGTTACAGCAACAGAGAAGTGACTAACACAGAATCTGGCACCAGAGAGTAGGCTGTTGCTGTGAAGCACTTGATCACATTGCTTTGAGGAGGAATGTGGAAGGCTGTGGAAATCTGGACTAGAAAAGCAGATGGACACTTTAAATGGGTAATCCTAATAAGGCCTGAAAGACAGAGAGCAATGAGGACTGTGGAGACCCAGCTCCAGAGGGTTCAGAGGGAAGGAATATCAGCGATTGGTCTGGAAGCCATTCTTGTGATGTTTGGACAAAGGATCTGACCACCTTCTGTTTCTATCCTAAGAACTTGGCTGAGGCTAAATTTAAAAGTGACAGATTAATTTCTTTGGTGAAGAAAAATTCAGAACTACATTAAGTTGAGTCTGTGGCCTGGTTTTTATTGCTAATGCTTCTTCAGGTCTACAATAAAAGAGAACATGTTAGATAGAAAAAAAAACCCAAAATAATACCGTTTGGCAAGACACAAAGCATTCGTAATGTTACAGCCAAGGCCTGCCTGAAACAGGTTACAATTGGTAAGGAGTTAAGCACCATTAAGGAGAGGCCTAATCTGCCCTGGGACAGGGTGAGGCCCCACCCAGCTAAGCTCCCAGATTCTGAAATGAACGGGCTTTTGAAAGGCAACAACAATCGAGGCAGCTCCTAATGTGACTCCCCAGGCAGGATCCATCCCAGGTTTTAGCCAAACTTAACAGGTTTCTCAACATGGTGCTGTCTTAGATGCTTGGAAGAGGCAAGGCTGAAAGGGTCATGAATTCTTCGTTGGCTTCAGAGAGCTACTAAGGCCAGGAAAGCAATGGGAGAGGTGTCCGGCATGAGGGCTTTGGGAAGGCAAGAGGCTCTGAGACACATTGCATGAAGCTCCGAAAGTGAAGGCTAAATTGCAGCAAAGATACCAACATTTTGGTGATTCCATAGCCCGGGGAGAACTACATACAGCGGGTGGAACTAGTCCAGGAGAAAGGTGTATATTATAGGCAGCACAATCAAGGAGGAGAGGCAACTAAGCCCTTATTATGAGATGTGGAACCACAGGATACTGTGTTTGCCCTGCTGAGTTCTGATCTTGTTACAGAATTCCCATTTGGAAGAGTAGTGTGTATTCTGGGTTATTATACATTGGATGTAAGTAATTTGCGTTTTGATTTTATAAAGTCTACAGTTAAGAGATGGCATCCCTTGAGTCTCAGAAGAGACTTCGAACTTTTTTTTTTTTTTTTTTTTTTTTTTTTTTTTTTTTTTTTAAAGATTTATTTATTTATTATGTATACAGCATTCCTTCCATGCATGTTTGTATGCCAGAAGAGGGCACCAGATCTCATTATAGATGGTTGTGAACCACCATGTGGTTGCTGGGAATTGAACTCAGGACCTCTGGAAGAGCAATCAGTGCTCTTAACCTCTGAGCCATCTCTCCAGCCCCGAGACTTCGAACTTTTGAGTTTTAAACACTCTTGAGGCTGTGAGAGGCAATGGGGGGTTCTGAAATTATACCAAGTCCATTTTGTGTTACAGTGTGGTCATGAGTTTCTGGAGGAGTGGAATGTGGTTGTTCAAATGAGAAACATCCCCCATTAACAAAGGAATTGGAACACTTGGTTCCCCAGTTGGTAGCGTTGTTTGAGGAGGTTTGGGAGGTATGGTCTTATTGGAGGAAGTATGTCACAGGGGACAAGATTTGAGAGGATATAGCCCCCTTTCTACTTCCACCATACTCTGCTTCATTTCATGCTGTGGTTAAGATGTGATAGCTCTGCTTCCTGTCGCTGCTGCCCGGTACTCACTGCCATGCCTCTCCACACGACAGACTCTCATGCCCCTGGAACCACATGCCAAAATAAACGCTTCTTGCTTTCGTAAGTTGCCTTGGTATTTTAGCACAACAATAAAAGGTAGCTGGTACATACATCCTCCCCAAGCCTTTGAGGAACAAAAGTCCACACTTAGAGACGTACAAATGAACGGTCTTTCTTGACCTTCCTCTTATACACATGTTTTTATTCCAAATTACACGTACCTTCGAATTTTATATGATGAACTCACACAGAAACTGACAACCAGACAGCCCAAGACACGTGTGAATTCTAAGCAGGCGGACTGAGTGCAAAGCCATCTCAACACTGTAGTTCCCTAAACGTGTAGCCCCTGTGGTGAAATAGCTAACGATAGCGGTGCAAATTGCTGAGATATGTGAGAATATACCAACCAGCGTCTATTTGTACTGCAGGGGTGATAAAACCTATACCTTGTGGATTTATGTCTTAGTGCCGTCTGTCCATGCTTTTGCAACAACAGTATATCTTATCCTGTGTAACATAAATAGAAATTTGTCTCACACAGCTCTGGATGCTAGAGAGCTGAAGATCTGAATGACTACTGATTCTGTGCTTTGCATTCCTGTGCAGCAAACTGCAACCTAATTTAAGAATATATTCCTAGGGGCTGGAGAGATGGCTCAGAGGTTAAGAGCACTGCCTGCTCTTCCAAAGGTCCTGAGTTCAATTCCCAGCAACCTCATGGTGGCTCACAACCATCTGTAGAGGGGTCTGGTGCCCTCTTCTGGCCTGCAGGCATACACACAGACAGAATATTGTATACATAATAAATAAATAAATATTAAAAAAAAGAATACATTCCTATAACAAACAGCTGAATGGCAGCCGATCTTAACAGTTGTGCTTCAGCCAATCCTAGGTTGACCTGGCCGCTTTCCTATGAAGCAAATAACTCGTGATACCATGCCCCCCCCCCTCCAAAGGCAAATACTGAGTTGTGATTAATCGTGGATTTCTTTTTGTTTTCCTTAATGACTGCCCATGTTAGTGAGTAGAGCTCCCTGAAACACTAGTCATTCAGAATGATGCCTCGTAATGACTCTTTCTTTGTGCAAATAAACTGCTGGGTGAGTTTAATGGGTTTTTTTTTTCATATAACAGGTTTCTTTTTTTAAAATTTTATTTAACTTTATTTTATATGCATTGGTGTGAAGGTATCAGGTCCCCTGGAACTAGATCTTCAGATAGTTGTGAGCTGCCATGTGAGTGCTGAGAATTGAACCCGGGTCCTCTGGAAGAGTAGTCTGTGCTCTTAACCACTGAGCCATCTCTCCAGCCCCTATAACAGGTTTCTTATGAAGTCTCATTCACCCTCTTTATATCCTTACAGCAGAAAGCTGTTATAGTTTCTATACTGGCAACAGTCCCATTTCATAAGAACACCACCTTCATGAGTTAATCACTTTGTGAAAGGACACACCCCACATATTATTACATTTATGATTAGGAATCAACTTACAAGGTGAAGAAGTGTACAGAGTACATATTTAGACCATACCTGATGTTTCCTCTTTCCTCACACTCTGGGAAACATCAGGCAGGATTCAGACTCCGCTTTCTGGTATTAATTATTGCTACCCTTGCCGAGATGTCCTTGGATTTGACCCCAGGTCTCCAGTCTGCCTAAACCTGTTATTTCCGGGTTTCCGTCTGTTTCATTTATATAGATTATTGTGAATCCTTGCCAAGTAAACATTGCTTCTTTCTTTAATTTAAGCGTTCTTGCAAGACTCATTTCAAATGCATATACCCTGTGTTTTTACAACCTTTCCTAAAATATTTCAAGAGCTCTTCACAGGTACTGTGATGGATACATGTTGTAGTAGGATTGGCAGGCTGGGCTGCGTCCCGCCACCCGGCTGCCCCCACGGCTAGCTTTACCCGAAATAATTACACGGAAACTGTATTCTTTTAAACACTGCCTGACCCATTAGTTCCAGTTTCTTATTGGCTAGCTCTTACATATCAATCTAACCCATTTCTAATAATCTGTGTATCCACAAGCTGGCTTACCAAGAAAGATCTTAACCTGCATCTGTCTGGAGTGGAAGAATCATGGCGACTCCTTGACTCAGCTTCTTTCTCCCAGCATTCTGTTCTGTTTACTCCGCCTACCTAAGGTTTGGCCTATCAAATGGGTCTAGGCAGTTTCTTTATTAATAAGAAATCACAAAAAAAAAAAAAGAAAAAGAAATCACTCCCACATCAGATACAAGAGGCAGGAAAAAGTCTGTGATCAAAGTAGGGGCTCGATGTCTCAGATACCCCAAGGATGAGCTTTATCTTACAAGGTGAAGATATTTCTTGGAAAATAGTAACTGTGGCAGCTGGAGAGGTGGCTCAGCAGTAAAGAGCACTTGCTACTCTTCCAGAGGACCTAGGTTTGGTTCCCATCACCCTCATGGTGGCTTCTATTTCTCTATAACTCCATTTCCAGGGAATCTTGTACTCTCTTCTGACCTCCACAGGCACCAGGCACGCACAAAGTACACTTCCATACATGTAAGTAAAGCATTCATACACACAAAGTAAAAATGAAGAAATCTTTTGTTTTAAAGAGAAACCTAACTGTAAAACCACCAGACCAACCGTAGGCTACTCCAGCATCTCATAAAAATAGCATCCTGCTTTCGATTCTGAGGTAAACAGCTGTCTGTTTCTGTCAGTGCTGCTCACCCCACTTCACCACTTGAAGCTTTGCTTCAGTCCTCCTACTCTGCATCTGGTCAGAGCCGGATTTAAAGCCTGCAGCTACTTAGAGACGCCACCTGCAGCAGTTCCGCTCTTCCAGCCCTTGAAAACGTGAGCAGATGCACAGATGCTGTGTTGAGTCATGATGGCAGAAGATTGACACCTGCAATATACAGTGTGTGACACTGGTGTGATCATTTTACAACCTCTTCCCCTGAACATCTGCAATGCCCCGCACTGTTCCATGCTATCATCACTGGGAAGGTGGTCAGTTAGAAGTCTGGACATCGTTTATTTTTAACTATACATATTGTGCACAAAATACATACAGTAGAACTACTTGATGTTGGGACAAGAGCAGGCTATTAGCAGTATTTTGGGAGCCAAAAGTTACATGCTGATTTTCTACAGCAAGGAGGGTTGGTGTCCCCTGGCCCTCAAGTTGTCAAGGGTATAATAATTTTTGGCATTGGATCAAAAGCCTAAAGTAAGAGCGAAACCTATAAAACTCTTAGGAAAACTAGGCACAGACTTTGAGACTCTAATTAGGCAATGCGTTTTAGGAATTATACAAAATGGTATCTCCTAGAAATTGTAATTCCTGATATCCCAGCGGTGTCTCCAATTGTAACACCTGTGTCTGTGTTACCCTCTTGGTACAGTTCGCGTACCAAGTCACTGTACTGTACACGAGCTGGACAAGGGCCTGGAGATTGAAAGAGCACACAAGAGACCTGGGTCCTTCAAAAGGAAAACCTTGGGAAAATCCTTAAGAGCACAGCTGCTGCTCAAGGAATTCCCCTCAGGCAGGTGGGAAATTGCCACACCCAAGATGCAGTAAACAATGCCCTACAGCTAATCACCAGACAGGGTTTAGAGAGCACAGAAACAAACAGGATGTTTTAGCTGGCTGACTAGAAACTGTCCTCAACATGAACCCCAGGAGCAGGCGTAGACCTATGGGCCCTACAAGAAATGTCTGGATAAGCAAGACCAGAACAATGGTGATATCGTGGAACCTGTTAACACGGAGGGGGAAATTTTCTCTGGGTCACACCCCCAGAAAAACAACTACAGGCAGCTAATTGCTGCAACGTCTGTAACAACAATAGTCATTTGAGGAGGGGTTCAAATGAGGGTAGCTGGGAGGGCTTAGAGGAGGAAAGGGAGGGGGAAGTGATGTTATCCCATTTCAATTAAGAACATTTAAAAGATATGCTTAAATAAAATATAGTGTACCTCCCCAAAAGAGCATGCAGCTATAAAAGGCCATCTAGTTCCAAGGACTCAGCAGAGCTACTGCTTGACATTTGAAATGGAATTTTTATATCTTAACTATTATAGCAACTGCAACCTAAGTCACTTGTATACTCAGTTGTGACGTATCTTTTTTTTAGCATATTAATTGTTATGGTTTTGGTCCCTTTAAGAGACAAGCCACACCCATTCCCCTCCCCATCCACTGAGGCAGGCTGATCTTCAGCTTCCGGCCTGAGCTCGTTCTCTTTTCCATCTTCCTCTCGGAGAGGCAGCTTCACTTCTGCCTCTCTCCCCACTTCTCTCTTCCCCCCCCCCCCTTCTCTGTCTCTTTCTCCTCTTCTCCTCTTCTCTCTCTCTCTCTCTCTCTCTCTCCCTCTCTCTCTGTCCCCCGCTTCACCCTTCCTCCTCCATAACCCCTTGAATAAACATTCAACCTGACCCTGCATGTCATGTCTATCCATATTTCTGTCTTCTGCCCGCCCGCCATGTGTCTCCCTGCCTGGAACCAGCCATTGCTCAGAGACCAGCAGCCTACTCTGCCTGGGGCCCACTGCCTGCCGCCACTGCTCGGGCCACCACTGCTCTGGGACCAGCAGCTGTCTCTGCCTGGGACTGGCTGCTCCCAGGGCCCGCTATCTGTCGCCACATGGCCCGCCGCCACCGCTCAGGCCACCACTCTGGGACCGGCAGCCATTTCTGCCTGGGACCGGCTGCTCCCAGAGCCCGCTGCCTGCCACCACATGGCCCGCTGCCACCATTTGGGACCTATAGCATTTCTGCTGCCTACTGCTGCGGGGATCTTGCAGAATTTTTAAAAAAAGAACAACATTAATGATAAGCATTGTACAGTTTGGAAAGAGACACCAGGTTAGTTTTTCTACCATCTCAATTTCTGTGTTCGAACCTAAAACATCATTCTTAGAGCTGTCTATTCGTATGCCCTGTTTTATTGCTTAGCTCTCTGAATATTGGCTTTTTTGAATTGGTGTGTACAATACTTCTGTGTACAATGAATACTCTCACCAGGCATACATACTGCTTGTGACATTTACTGCTGTTTATTGACTTGATAGGGTGGAGAATCACCAGGTTACCAGCCTCTGGGCAATCTAGTGAGCACCTTCTTGACTGGGCTAATTAAGGAGAGAAGACCTATACTAAAATTAGATGGCATCGTTCCCTGGGGTTGGGCCCTAGACTGCAAATATAAATGAAAAAGGGAAAGCTAGCTAAGCACATGCGTTCACAGTTCTTTCCTTCCAGACTGCAGAGACCATGTGACTGGCTGCCGTGACCTTTCCTGCTATAAGGAGCTTTACTTTCAAACTGTGAGCCAAAATAAACCCTTTCTTTCTTAAGTTGTTTTTTAAGATAGTTTGTTCTTATGCATTTGTTTATTTATTGTGTGTATTGGGGGTGTTTTGCCAGTATAAGTGGCTGGGCATCATGTGCATGCAATACCCAAAAACTCCAGAGAGGGCGTCAGATCCTCTAGGACTGGAGCTAAGATCCTCTGGAACTGGAGCTGTGAGCTGCCATGTGCTGGGACTTGAACCTGGGTCCTTTGGAAGAACAACCAGTGCTCTTAATCATTGAGCTATTTTTCAACCCCTATGCCCTTTTTTCAGTTGCTTTTCTCCTTAATTCCTTAAGGCTAGCTCTCCCACCCTGCCCAAGGGAGGGGTGGAGCCTGCTCTCCTGAGAGGAGTGCCACAGCCAGCTGGCAGGGCCAGCTCCACCCCTCTCCATGCCTCACCTGTTGCTGGCAGGAGAGCTGGCCCTTAGAGCAGGAGAGAAAGCTCTGCCCCTTGTCAGCTACAGGACTTGGGAGAGCAGGCCCCACACTTCAGCTGAGCATCATAGTAGAGCTGGCCCTGGTGGCTGGTGGCGTGGATGTGGGAGAGCTGGCTCCACCCCTTGCCAGGGAGGTGTGAGAGAGTTGCCCCCTCCCCGCCCTTTGCTGGTTATAGCACCGGGGAACTCTGGGTGAATCCTGTCTCACCCCTTGCCAGCTGCCACACGCAGGAGAGCCGGCCCCACCCCTCACCTAGACAAAACAGAAAAGCTGACCTTGTTGGCACCATTGCAGGAAAGCAGGCCAGCTGACCAAGTCAGCTAACACTCAGGCCCAGATCCAAGGGCTTTGGGTTCGCCAACCCCAACATCTACCCTATCTATGATCTGCTGGAGTGCATGGAAGGACCGGACCTGCAGATCCAAAGCGGCAGGATCTCCATGACACAGAACAACGACGAACATCTGAGATGAGTCCTGTCCAGCAGGATCCAGAACTGAAGTGTCAGAAGTCAGATGCCCCAAGCCAGAGCAATGATTCGTCACGATGAACATTTGCAAGTAAAGCTGTTTGGGCAAAGGGGTCTACTGTGTGGCACACGGGGACACATCACAGCTTCCATGGAAAGATTTTTTTAAAACCTTTTATTGTTTTGTTTTCTAGGGTTGGGGGAAGGTTGCAAGGGCAGATATGGAGGGACAAGGAGATGAGTGGAATTGGGGTGCCTGATGTGAAATTCACAAAAAATCAATAAAAAGATTTAAAAAGACTATGATAATGCACTATATATAGTTTCAGAGGCTTATTTCAATGTGACTGCTTCTTATTTGACATTTATATATAGCAACACGGGGCACTGATATATGTAGCTGTTGACTAATGGAGGGAATATTTTCTGTTTCGTGCTTCAAGTTTGTCAGATTTTTTTTTAGTTAAAGCAGGTACTAAGAGTCTAGAGCAAGCTGTAGTATGATCAGAGAACTTTCTTGATATTATATAGCTGGACACAAAGATAGTACTAATAAGCCACTGATATAAACCAATAGTTGCAATAATTATCAGATTTGTTATTCTTAATGGTTCCATTTACAACAGGAAAATGTTCTTCAATTAAAAGAATGTCATAAATTTATACTGCAAATTATATGTTGGGGTTCTGTATAAATTTATTTGAAAGGATCACTCTTACGATACATATCTTTGAACACAATGGCTTTAACTAATCAGCCTTTCTGCTTCTTGTCCATAACAGAGACCTTATGACATGGAATCTTTACTAATGACGTTTCCTTTATCAACTGAGCAAGCTCCTGCTCTCTTTTAGGACCAATATCACATACCACTCCTTCATACATTTTGACTAATAACACCAGAATTCACTTCCAAAAAAAATTAATAATCTTTTACCCCAAGCTCTCAGGGCCTTTTGTCATCTGGATTATGATATTTTCAAGAATGTCATTGTTGATTTTTATATTCGTTGTTGTTCATTGTGTCATGGGGTTAACACTGAGTTTAGAGCAGATGCTCAGCATATTTCAGTTTTCTGAATCCTTTTCTCTATCCTAACACAAGCCATTAGCCTTAATCTGTGCCACTCAGCTTACCTCTCTAGATGGGGCTTTTCTTCCCTAATCATGATGTGAACGTAATGATTATCCACACATGCATTCTCCTGCTGACCACCATGCTCTCGGCCTTTCTTCTCTAGGCTAGTTCATGTCTGGATCCAGTACCTCTAATTGCCCTTTCCCCACAGATAACCTGCCACTACAGAACAGGAATTCAACAGTCATTCGATGAGCTGTGCATTATTTTATACTTCTTTATTTTCTTACACAGTTCCCTCTGCTTTTTTCATTGTTATTTCCTACTCCCATTTGAAAAAACATAACTGACCTACTCCTTTTCATGAGGAAAAAAGTAAAACCAAAGGTAAAGGCTGAAAACCACCTCCCACTGATTATGTTCCAAGACAACTATTAATGCCTACAAGAACACATTTCAAAAACTGCTGCCAAGGTGTTATAATGGCCTGTATTTACTTCCATGTTCATGTTCCATATATATATACATATTACCATAGCTGCCCAGTATAATCCAGGTTAGAATCACTTATGAGTATTGAAATCCTGAGACCCTATTTTGCCACATAAAAAAGTAAAAAATGTGTGCAGAAATGTCTAAGATAAACATAACAGACAGGATTCAAATTCTATTATATAACAAAACAACTGTATTTTTAAAAACAGAAAAGGGGCATCTAAAAATGAGGGAGAGCTAAGAACTAAACCGAATAGTTTCTCAAATACTTAAACATAACTTTTAGACCACTAGATATATAGCTTTGATCTAAGAGTTCTAAATACACACTTCTTTCAAAGAGAAGTATTTGGGGGCAAAGGAGACATGTCTGTGTATAGAGGCTCTTGCCACAAGCCTGCTGAGCTGAGTCCACTCCCACATGATGAAAGGAGAGAATCAACTCCACCAAGTTCTTTTTTAACCCAGAACATGGATTTTGTGTGTAAAAGCTCACCATGAGAAAGGCTCAGGGCAACACTGGGATTCCAAACATCTAAGTAGTCACTGGCCAGCTAATAAAGACTTTCTACTGGCTTAAACCCATGTCCCAACAGGCTTTTCTGGTGTCTACCCTACAAAAGAACTGCTCTTGAAGAAGTATCCATTTGAATTATACAAAAACAAGTTCCAGAGAAATGGTTGGCTTTGTATACCACCTCCTCTTTCCCTTGTAATACTAGAAAAGTAAACTCCACAAGTAACCCTTCTTAGGATTTACAAATACTGTATGAAAGGATTGCGATATCAGGACTCTGTTGAGGGCCATTAAGAGAAAGGACTTCCTAGTTGAAGGGATGGATTCTGTTTCCAGCCCTAGCTGAAGGTACGACATTCTGATCCACTCCAAAAATTAGATCATTCATGGTCAACAAGACAAAATGGCAGTCTACAGAATGGGAAAAAAATCTTCACCAACCCTACATCAGACAGAGGGCTGATCTCCACATTATACAAAGAACTCAAGAAATTGGTCATCAAAAGAACAAATAATCCAATAATTAATGGGGATACAGACATGAACAGAGAACTCTCAACAGAGGAATCTAAAATGACTGGAAGACACTTAAGGAAATGCCCAATATCCTTAGCCATCAGAGAAATGCAAATCAAAACAACTCTGAGATTCCATCTTACACCTGTAAGAATGGCCAAGATAAAAAACACTGATGGCAACTTATACTGGAGAGGTTGGGGGGGGGGGGGGTAAAAGGAATAGTTCTCCATTGTTGGTGGGAGTGCAAACTGATACAGCCACTTTGGATATCAGTATGACAATTTCTCAGAAAATTAGAAAACAACCTTCCTCCAGACCTGCAATACCACTTTTGGGTATATATCCAAAGGATGCTCAATCATGCCACAAGGACATGTGCACAACTGTGTTCATAGCAGCATTGTTTGTCATAAACAAGAACATGGAAACAACCTAAATGGCCCTCGACTGAAGAATGAATAAGGAAAATGTGGTACATTTACACAAAAAAGTACTACACAGCAGAAAAAAAATAATGACATCTTGAAATTTGCAGGCAAATGGGTGGATGTAGAAAACATCATATTGTGTGAGGTAGCCCAGACCCAGAAAGACAAATATCATATGTACTCACTTAAAAGTGGTGTTTAGACATAAAGCAAAGAAAAACCAGCCTCCAATTCATAATCCCAGAGAACCTAGACAACACAGAGAACCCTAAGAGAGAGACATACATGGATCTAATCTACATGGGAAGTAGAAAAGGACAAGATCTCCTGAGTAAATTGGGAGCATGGGAACCATGGGAGAGGGCAGAAGGGGAAAGGGGAGGAAGGCGGAGAGTGGAGAAAAATATATAGCTCAATAAAAACAATAAAAACAAAACAAACAAAAATTAGATCGTTATATACTGTTGTCTTCTTCTTTAAGAGTTAATTCAGCTGGGCTTGTAAACCGCGTAGCTAGAAGATGGGAGAACTAATAAGCCCTTAATGAGATAATGTGTTTAGCCCTCCCAAAAGCCTCTCCTCAGCTGCAGCTGCCCATGGCATCTTCAGCCTGCACCGGTGCTCAGCATGTCTGCTTCTCCTCATTCTAAATAAAGGGGAACAATGACAACAAAATAACTCTGACTTTTCCTTCTACATTTTTCTTTCAGACCCCAGCCCAAAGCCTAACCCTGACTTCTACACTCAGGACTTTCTCGTGCTTGCTCTGAAGCCTCCCTCCCTCTCCATCATGCAGGAGCTTGATGATTTCCATTGCTGAACAGGTTCTCTTTGTGAAGCCTAACTCAGAAGGCGTGATTTCCTTTCTTGGCATGATTTCCTTTTCTTCGTTTTGCTCATCCTACCAGCTGCCAGCACTACAGCTTTTCTGTTATGTTTTCTTTTTTCATTCAAACTCTAATAAAATGATCCTTCTGGTCTGTTCTTAAACTATTTTATCAATGAGATTAAGAACCCAAAAGGGAACCTGATTTTCTCATTAAGAAGGTAGGCATTGTGTGTGTGTGTGTGTGTGTGTGTGTGTGTGTGTGTGTCCTGGCCACAATAATATAAATACTACTTGGTTACCAACTTTTACTTGCTTTGTTGTTTTAGTTTCTTTAGTTTTTCTGATTTGTTGTTTTGTTTATTGAGACAGGGTTTCTCTGCAACTTGGGAGCCTGTCCTGGAACTCACTCTGTAGACAAGGCTGGCCTCGAACTTGCAGAGATCCATCTGTCTCTGCCTCCAAAGTGTTGGGATTAAAGGAGTGTGCCACCACCGCAGCATTGCTTCCTGCTTTATTCTTAACCTCAGAACCCAGGAATCATTTCAGGAGATTAGCTCTGCCCCATATTGTACATTAATATTTCCTTTGTCTATCAGTGCATGGGAAGGAACAATAGGATAACCCTTGTTATGCTGTGGATCTTCAATATCCCTCAAAGACCATGTGTTAGGGATTTGGTCACTAGCCTGCCTCATTACCAGGAATGTTACTGGACAGAGGTCTGGCTGCTTGACAGCCAGCATTTGCAAAGAAGTGGTAAGACAGAAACAAGTTTTATTGAAGAGCTGGAAAGTAGAGATGAAGTTATCTCCTTCCTACCCTGACTCCCCAACCCCCAAAGTCTTGGGGAGCTCAGATAAGTGGCAGGTGTTGAGAGGGACAAGAGGTCCAGGTCCCTGTGTATTGGGTGGAGTTATTCATCCAGCATATTTGGAAGCTTTTGTTTTTTTTTCTTCTCGGATCGTGTAATGATTTGAATATGATGAGTCACCCAAAAAAGACCATGCATTAATAGGTTTGTCCTCAGCTCGCGATGCTATTTTGAGAAGTTCTGGAAACATTAGGAGATGGGACATAGCTGGAAGAAGTAGGTCATATTCTGGGGATTTGAATCATGACTCAGATCTCCCCGTCTTTCTCTCTGCTTCTTGTCCTCTGTGATGTGAGCAGGCCCCGCACCTTGACGAAGAGCTACAGGTGGCCAATGGCTCATGAGATGAAGAATCATGTTCTCCAGGGAAGAGCTCCCTCACAGGTTTTTCAGTTTCAAGGGTGTAATCCCTGGGCAAAAGTACATAAAAGCACCATTAAACAGATTCCCTAAACTGAATATGCGCGTGTACATGTGTGTGTATGTATGTCTGTGTGTGTGTATTTGTGTGTGGTTGTGTGTGTAACAAAGAGGAGATCATGAATTTCGGAGGGGAGGTGTCAGACATAGAAGGAGGGGCAGGAGTGATGAAGATGCATTGCTTATTATTTATGAAGTTCACTTGTTTAAAAAAGTTACCAAAAAACAGTACAAAAAAAATTAAGCAAAAAATGCTAAACGCAGATAGTCACATAGAATATTAACTTTTGGTAATTTAAAATTCAGGCCATTTCTATTACCACAGAGATTGTATTAGATAGTGCTGGGATGACTAGCAGGAAAAAAAGCCTGACTAGACTTTTATATCAGTGGTTCTCAACCTGAGGGTCGCGACCCCTTTGGGGATCGAATTGCCCTTTCATGGGGTCACCTAAGACCATCAAAAAACAGATGCTTACATTACGATTCATAGCAGTAGCAGCAATATAGCTATAAAGTAGTAAGGAAAATATTTTTATGACCGGGGTCACCACAACATGAGGAACTGTATTAAAGGGTCAGAGCATTAGGAAAGTTGAGAACCACTGGCTTAGATATTAGCAGTTTCTGACCAGTCCTCTTAAGAATTAGCAGAAAGGATTAGAAGTTGGATTATTAGAAGAGAATCTAACAATGGAGTATTTTGGAGGTTACTGGGTATTGAACCCAGGATCTGTATGTACTAGGCAAGTACTCTATGACTGAGCTAAGTCCCCAGCCTAGCCCTAAGTGAGACTCTGAGATCTAAGTGTTCACTTACAGAAATAGCTCTGTCCAGTTCAGAAGCAAACCAGGAAAGGAGCGTATTTCTTCCCCACTGTGGTGACGAGCAGCTACTTTTAATAGCTTATAACAATTTCTTTTCTTGTGGTTCTGTCAGTTATGACTCCAGCAACGGTTTACTGAAGTGAAAGAGAAATTCTGAGCCTTTCCTTTGAGTAGACACCGGAAGACAACTGACACCAGGGGAGTGGATGACTCTCAAGAGACAGGTGGCCGGGGAAGGAAGGCAGGGTTTTGTATGGCGAAAAGTTGGCTGGTAATTGACAGTGCTTGTTCAAATGAACAAGTGTCCCAGGCGACATAAAGAAAGATAAAATGCAGGAGGGATCAGTAACTGTGAGAGACATGCAAAGGATGTGTGGAATAAGGTCAGAGATTCCCTTTCGGAGTTTGAGACATTTTCTGGTGTACCCTGATGTCCGATTATGTTACACTAGTGGCAGGATTTAGAGTGAGGTTAGGTGGTTAAAGCAGAGACAGATATTCAGTGTCTTTACCTAGGGTGAGAGAAGGATCCAGAGATTGGTAGGTGGGGTGAGAGGAGCATCAAGGAGGCCTGACCTTGAGAAGAGGAACCACAAAAGAACTGTCAAGTTTGCAGTGACGTGGACGATTCCAGGAAAGGAAGGTACTGATGGACACAAGAGCAAGAGCCCTCGGGGTACAGTGGAAAGCTGGGAGGGTTGTTAGAAAATCCTGGGGAAAGAAGCTGAGAGTGGAGAGATAAGGGCATAGGTGCAGATTTGAGATTGTAGTGATCCCATTCCTGAGGGCTAGGGTGTACAGCTGGAAGTGACAGGCTTCAAACCTCTTAACAGAGCATAAAGTTGTTTTAAAGCAGGGAAATTAAATTGCACTTGTCAGAGCTGATTATGTTATTGTAGGCAATAAAGGCAAAGGGAGTGCTTTCTGGATCAAGTATAAGAAAGGTAAATGTATTTATTCAGGCTGCTATCTGACACTATATTTTATGATATATTCATTTTCTCATTGTATTGGCGACACAAATAAAAAAACTACTGAGACTTGTGCCTGGTCCAAGGATGCTAAAATAATTTCTCATCTCCAAAATTAACATAAAATTACATAATCAGGAAGTTTAAATGATGGATCTTTTTTTATCGGCAGAAATATTCTGGGGTGTTAGCTTTATGCTACATTAGTGATTGCTTATTTTCACTTTTATATGTTTACCTGAGCATGCCTCCTTTCTCTTCCACACATGCTAATATCCTTATACTCTGTTTTCCCAGCAGCCTCCCTCTCTACACTTACACCTCCAAATCTTTCCTGTTTACTACCTGTGTGTCTGCCAGAAGCTTTATCTTGTCTCTGTCTAGCTAAGAGCTGTTTCAGATCTCTCCAAGGCCTGTATCAATCTATCCTACTCTGACGTAGAAAGAGTTTCAAAATCTCTCCTCTGCCAGCTTCTCAAGGTTGTTGTTTTTTTCCATTCAGGGCTGCATTTAAATAAATTCACACCCACGTGTGTGTGTGGGGGGGGGGGGGGGGAGATTGAATTTTCTAATACTTACTCAATACCTATCTAACACATGTCTGTTCTGTGCTTCACAAATTCTAAGTGTAGCTTCAGAAACTGCTCTGAGCGCTGAGATATCTGCAGAATTCTATCAGAATCATCAGAGCCACAGCCTCTAAATTTGTGAGTAGGAACTGCTATGGAATCAACTTGGACAGTGTTTTAAAATGTCTAATTGAAGTATTACTCACACACCATGCAATTCATTTAAGTATTGATCTCCACCATTTATAGGAAAGTCGCAGGTAAATACAGTTTCACCTCACCGCTTCCTCATCACCTCAGAAAGGTGCCTTTTGCTCTTGAGGAATCTCTCCAGATTCCCACCTACCCCAACACAAGGGAGCTTTAGTTATGCCTTGTCCCCGAATTTACATAATTGAGCACTTAGCAAAAATACAATCACGTAACTTGTCTTTTATGTCTAAATTCTGTCATATATAATAATTTTAGGGTCTATTTTCTAGCATGTACAGCATCATCATTTCTTCTTATGCCTGAGTGATGCTCTAGTATATGATTAAGCCAGATTTCATTAATCAACTCAAAAGCATTCAGGTTGTTTCTGATTTTAGTCCATTATAAACAACATAACAAACCCAGATCTATGGAACCGAGTAACCATGGAGTGAGTCGTCTGAAATCATAAACCAGAATAACCTTTTCATATTTAAGTTGACTTTCGAAGGCGCTAGCTGCCTGCAGCAACATGCATCTCATCTCACTACAACAGAATTCCTTACACTTCCTGGACACTCACCTCCTAATAGACACAGGCTTTGCAACTGGTTTTTCTATTCATGAATGCATCAATATTATAAGTTTACTTTTTATAACTTATAGTCTCTGAAAATTTAAAATGGTAAATCCATATTAATTCTAAATAATTGCTGCCATATGTATATACGATGCCCCTCCACAAGGCTCACATGTTCACGGTTTGATGAACTAGGTGGCACTATGGAAAAGCAGCTGAACTGATAGCACTGACTTCACACAGGGATGAATGTGCTGAGATCATAGCTAAGAGGTTGTGAGAAGCAGGGTCTATCTGGAGGAGGTAGGCCTTTAAAGGATAAAGCTGGAAATGACCTGCCTAAGGACTGGCTTTCAGGGTACCAGAAGCTGTCCTGCAAGTTTCCAAAGGAGAGAAGCAACCAACAGCCCTACCCAGAGCTGATGCCTGTGAACCACAGTAACGACCAGCATGGAAGGTAACACTGTATGCAATAGAGGCACACATAACTTGTTGGTTACCAATAGCTTTCTAGTTGGACCTAAGACCTGCTCAGCATGACAGAAACTTAGCAAACTACCCAGGGATAGTTAATCCATGGATCTTGGGGGAGAACCTGCAATTGCCACTTTGTTAAACCATCATAATCTTTAATTATATTATAAATTTCTGTCCTTATACCCACAGATAAATGTAATCCTCATCCTTCATCAGAGAAACTTCTTATTGCAACAGGCAGAGACCATTGCAACAGAAACAGAGCTGTGGAGCCCAGTTCCAACTGATGCATCCACAATACAACTCTTGCACCTGAAGCTCAGGGATCATGGAATAGGGGATGTGCTGTGACACAGTGTCTCCCATGAATGTAAGAAACTACACCCCTAAAGTCTCACCAACATAACGGCTTAAATATGACCTGAACAAAGGCAGCACCAACGGACATGATAATGCAGATGCAGGAAAGCCCCGAGACCTTACCCTACACAAAAAACTAGAGTCAATTTAGGAGTGCAGAGAGCGAGAGAAATAGTAGTCCCCAGGGAAGAGCATACACCAGTTGGTTATCCAATACCAAATGATCAGTCCTGGAAACATATACACACAAGTAATAGAACAGACTGAGCAGGTTGTTTTTAGAAGTAAACACACACACACACACACACATACACACACCCCACCAACACCACCACCAACAATGAAAATGGAGGCCATGACTTTGAAAGAAAAGGGGGTATATGGGAGAGTTTGGAGGTAGGAAAGAGAATTATGTGATTATGTTATAATCTCAAAAAATAAAAAATTAAAATAACAAAACTATATGTGTTAGTGTTTTGCCCACATGTATGTGTGTGTAGTGTATACATTTCTGGTGTTTGTGAAGTCCTGAAGAGGACACTGGATCCCCTGGAACTGTAAGTAGAGATGATTGGGAGGACCATGCGGGTGCTAAAAATGGAACTCCAGTACTTTACAATAGCAGAAAGAGTCCTTCATGGCTCATCTAATTCTCCAGTGCTCTGCTCTTTAAAAAATACTTTATTTTTTAGTTTTATATATATGGGTGTTTTGCCTTCATGCTTGCATGTGTACCATGTGAGGGTTTTTGCAATATAATCATGGTATTTTTACTCTATCTAGACTTGTTCTTTGTTTTTGCAAAGTTTACTGTTTACTTTAGAAAGGTCTAAAAAATCACAGGCATGCTTATTGATAGAAGGGGAAAAGTGGTTTTACAAGCTATCAGAGAGAGTTTTGGTGTTTAGAAAATTTGAAAGAGTGCTGACGTCAGGACTCAATGCTCCTTAAGGAGTTTAATTTAACCAGAGATGGCTAACTTCCCTAGATAGGGCCAGAGGAGATGCAACATGGTCTTCGGGAACTGAGAAACAATGGCATGGGAGAAGTGATGGAAGGGAAGATGGCATCAATAGATTTTGATATTTGAAAATGTGTGTAAACTCTGCACCACACAAATGCAATAGCAATCAGGAGGTTCCCATATTGCTCCATACCACCAAGTGAGGAAAGATAGCATGAAGGCAAAAAGAAGGCTAACTAGTGGTTAGGAACACTCTGCATTAAACTTTAATGGTATTTAGGGAAGTAAACAGATAAAACGAAGGCATAATCAAAGACTCTATCAAATATTTGGCTCTATTTTATCAAGGAACTCTTCTTTGATTCAAATGTCAATCGAAGGTGATGAATAGATAATGAGCAAGTTCTCCAGCGAACTCCAGGGCTAGGAAAAGCATCCTCCAGTTATGTACATCCTAGCATATCTTTTGTAAGACGTACAAGTTAAGATTAGTGGAACTGAAAGTTAGCTACTTCTGGAGAAAAAAACCTGGACTGTAAGTTTTTCCTTTGTCTTTGAGCTGCCTTGACAGGCACATTTTTAGGGAGCTTGGAAGGTAGGCAGTGATAAATTTTTAAGGAGAACAAAATTTCTAAGTCAAATGTTCATTATTTTTCAAAAGTTATTCTCTGATCAACTCTTGATATGATTTTAGGGCTTATTTAGTTCTAAATTACTGGTGATTCAGAAGGAATCTGGATAACTCTGTTCTTTCTGTCTATTATTAGCTCTATATTAGCCATTTAAAGGTTTCCTTATGAACTTTTCCACAGACATATATATGTCTCTTCCCTACCCTCTGGACCTAACTCTTCAACAACTGTTGCAATCACAACAACTTCTAATTTATATTTAACAATTAGCTTCTCAGAATACTGAACAACTCACAAGCCATACTCTGTTTCCTTGCCATCTAGATTGTTAGGAAGGTTTCTAATCTAGTGGTTGACTGAAGATTGGGATTTTCAGACATTCAGCTGCTGAGAGGATGGTGACAAATGATGTCCTATTAAAACAGAAGGACCCAGTGTCATATCAGACCACCAATCATGGGAGAATAGTTTTTCCTATGCTCTGAAGCCATCACTTTCTGCTTCTCCAGTTTATGTTCTTTCCTCATTATACTTCATAGTACTTCCCCATCTGTTTCCTAGACCTCCACTAAACTCAGTTCCAGCTTTTTCCTTAAATATATTCTTCACTTAACCTCCCTTATTGTTTTGCTGACTTAAGTTGCTCTTAACACTCCACTTCTGTTTATCTGTCGCGACCTATTTCAAATGCTGCATTATACCAGGGAGCATCAATGTTTGCTGTTTTGTGTAGTTAAGCTATTTTTAATAGCCATAGATTCGTGTATGTTTAGAAGAAATAGTAGAAAACAATCTCATCATATTCATTCCTTTGCAAAGAAGGCTATTGCAAAAACTATATTAGTATATGTCGGCCAGGAAACTGACACTGATATAATGCAGGGACATTTGGCAGGTTTTTACCAACTTCGTGTGTCACCAGTTTGCATGGGCATTTAGCTCTGTGAAATCTGAGCTCGTAGTCTCATGCCTATTGCCACAGCCAAGGGGAACAGGACAGAACAGCACCTGCTGTTCTCTTCTCAGCACCCTCACGTGCTCCCCCCTCCCGCACTCCTCTATCCATTAACGCTCGCATTGTCTAGCAGTCTGTCGCTTTAATAACAATACATGGACTCACATGGGCTATGCTTTCCAGGCTTTGGATTTTTTCTCTTACATTCTGTTGAGATTCATTCAAGCTATTGCAAACATCTAGTCACTTCTTTTTCATTGCTAAACCCATGGCATGAAGGGAAGTGGTGAAATTTTTAGATGTGTTTGTGGGCACAAGAAGAACTGATTATGGATCTAAAGAAGCATGGCCGACTGCAGTGAGAAAAAAGGCCTTACACAGAACCCATCTCCTCAGGTGTCCTCTTTTAAGAACAGAACTTGTCAGCCATGGAATATAACAAGAGAAGATATAACCCCATAGATTGTGTCTGAAGTTGACCACAAGTTAAATACCATTTATTCATTCTTACACAGTGTTAATATATATTGGGAAATACACTGGCACCTTACATCAATTCATTAATTTAAGCTTCATAGCAACTCGCTGAGTAGATACTTATCTTAACCCTCATTCTATAAATGAAGAACCTGAGGCCTAGAAGTTTTAATTCACTTTCTGGTTGTCATACAGTAAAAGGGCAGAGATACTATTTAGATTTAGGTTCATATAAATTGATGCCCCCTTTGGTTCACTAGGATGACATGAAAAATCAGCGGTCATTAAATATTGAAATGAAAGGTCAGAGGAGAGTTAACATGGCCAATGCGGGGCTCACACAGTGACTTTGGAGTCCATCCCTGTGGCTAAGAGGGAGTCGTGTGTTCTAAATGACTAGATGTCTAGATGTCCTGTCAGCTCTCCTCCACGTTGCCTGGCTTTCTTTCATTCTTCCAAGGCACTGGGCTCTTTCCCAACTCCAGACCTCTTGCATATGGTATCTCCTGCATCTTGTACGTTTTTCCATTTCATGCAATCACAGATTTCTGCCTCTCAGCTCCAACTTAACACTTTGGCCTACTTATGCAAGTGTATCTGTGCCCTTTAAAATTTCTTTGTCAGCAGATACGATATTAAACTTTGCTTACAGAAGGAAATGGGGAGACATTACAGGAGGCAAAAGGTCTTTGCTGGGTTTTAGTGTCTTTTTCTTGGCAGTCTCCTGAAGCATACGTGCCTTACTGGTACAAGGCTCCTACCACGAATGACACAAGTTATCTGGGCTATGGATTGTTATAAAGCACAGGTGCCAGCTTGATCTCACAGTCGCCTAGGATGTTCTCCACTAGCCAGCCTGGTGTGACATACTTCTCCAGGAACAGAGAAGCTTTAGAGGAATGGTTCTCAACCTGTGGGCCATCGAATGACCTTTCTCAGGAATCACACATTAGCTACCCTGCATATCAGATATTTATATTACAATTATTACAGTAGCAAAATTATAAAAATAATCTTATAGTTGGGATCACCATAAGAAATTGTTGGGGTTTTTTATTTATTATGTATACAATACAGTGTGCTGCCTCCATGTATGACTGCAGGCCAGAAGAGGGCACCAGATCTCATTGTAGATGGTTGTGAGCCACCATGTGGTTGCTGGGAATTGAACTCAGGACCTCTGGAAGAACAGTCAGCGTCCTTAACCTCTGAGCCATCTCTCCAGCCCCAAGAAATTATTTTAAAGGGTTGCAGTGTTATTAAGATTGAAAACCTTTGCCTTAGAGGATTTTTTTTCTTTAAAGTAAATTTCAGAAAACAGAGTTCCAAGCATTTTGTTGAAGTGAACCAGTGACTTATTGCCACCCAGTGAACTATGGACGTGAGCTCTCCAGCAAGATCAGAATTTTTGTGCCACCAGTACAGCTAGTTCTTCTACCCGTGACTCTTTTACTCTTTAGAGCTTTCTTAATTTTTATTAAACAATACAGTGTCATTTGTTCAGGATATTTATTTACAGTACGTAAAGATGTGTTGTTGTGATTGGTTTAATAAAAAGCTGAATGGTCAGTAGCTAGGCAGAAGAGAATAGGCAGGACTTCCGGGGAGAGAGAGGAACTCTGGGAAGAAGGGAGGTGGGAAGACACCAGCAAGACAAGGAGGAAAACAGACATACAGAATGAAAAAGAGGTAAAAAGCCACGTGGCAGAGCATAGATTAATAAAATCTGGTAATTTAAATTATAAGAACTAGTTAGGAACAAGCCTAAGCTAAAGGCCAAGCTTTTATACTAATAAGTCTCCATGTCATTATTGGGAGGCTGATGGTCATGATTGAAAGTCCGACATGAAAGACTGGCTATAGTCAATCTAATTTTTATACTTTGCAATTCCTTATGTTGAACTTTCATGTTTAAATTGCCAAGTGGCCTTATCTCCTTCCCCTTTTTCTCAGTAAGGTTTTGCTATTCAACTCAAGATTATAACACATCATTTGACTTGGATTAGAGGTGTGCATCACCATGCTCAACACCTTGTGTTTTCTCTCTCTTGATTGGCTTTTGACTGAGCAATTATTGCTCTTCTTTGGATAATTCTATCATCATTTAGGTGCTCATATCATTTCCTGAGGAGTGCTTTCTTTAGTATCTTACCTTCCACAATTCTACATTTGAACATTCATTTGTATATTGTTATTATCTCTATAGTAGTTTACTAAATAATAAATTGCAAGAGGGCAGGGATTAAGCCAGAAGTTTAGTGCCAATCATAGCTCATGAGTCAATAAATATGTAACAGGTTGTAGTGGAAAATTAAAAGGGCCATTGTACCTGGAATTTACTCTGGAGTGATGGTCATTTAGGCCTTGAAATAATCTCTTATAGATAATCATTAATTGTTATCTGAGATTTATAAGGCTGCTTTTTCTTGGGGGTTTTAGAACCTTAGCATAACCTCAGTCGTGAGACATTTCCAGCAAAGCTGGAATTTTTATAGTATCGGTGTTTTCTTAGTTAATGGTTCTTTAAGACAACACCTAGTTCAGATAAGATATTTTGCTATTAGGGAATTAACTTGCAAAAAGGCTAAGAGGAGCTACAGCGCTCCTACCCAGTTAGTCCCAGAGAACGGACTCCCCTGCTGCTTTTGCTAAACCTACATTCATTCTGCAGCTTGTCTCTCTTTCTTCAACTGGCCCACGTGACTCAGAACACTGACCTGTGGCGCCCAGTGAGGTGGGCTCAGAGAAAAGAGCAGTCAGGACACTCCAGGACTGGAGGGGATGTTTACTCACCGGTAAGTGAGACTCCAGGATTTGGCAGGGACCTGGCGAATTCCCCATCTCAGGAGCAACAATGTATGCGGTTGTTAAAATGCTTCCAAAAGAAAATGGAGTGGACATGAAAAACCCACCCACCAACCAACCAACCAAACAAACAAACACAAAACCAGATAGCTTACTGAGCTTTCAGTACTGATTAAGTATCATTGCTGCTGATTTCAGGCAACTCTTCACGTTCAATTAAAATTAACAGTGTGGAAAGAAATACTGAGAGCTTTGAGATGAGTTCATCAAAGAGGAGAAACTATACCAGTAAGGCTTTGATCTTTAGTGTAAGTTAATTTCCAAAGCCTTGGAGCCTCTGCAGAGTGAAGAGTCAGAAAAAACTTGGTCAGACAGAGAGCAGTTCAGTCAGCTCGCAGAGAATGTTGCCTCAGAGATAAAAGTGATGTTCAAGAGGAAGGCAAAAGTGAGGAAGGCCAAGACACTACTCCTCTATTAGATGAAACAGATTTTTTTTTAAAAAAAATATTGTAGCATTAGCTATAGAATTGCAAAATTTGCAGATACAAATAAAAAGAATGAAATAAGGAGGGGAAAGTTTCTTCCCATTAGAAAGAAGAGAGGAAATAATTAATCACCATCAAAGACCTCTGGAGTCTCCTCCTGAAGGAACTGAGGAATTGCTGCCTAAGGTCATAAGCACGCCTCCTCAGGTGCTTTCCAGTCACTGTGCAGCAAATGCCTGCAAACCAATATCCTCAAGGTTATGTTCAGGTGAGTTGGAGGTCTACAGAAATGACAGCTCTGAAGTGGTTAAAGAAGAAGCAGAGGCATAGGGTATGCATTTACCTAAGGTAAGACAGAGTTTACATAATTCGGCTACTCAGAATAATTTCTCAGATTTAGTGGCAGCTAGACTAGAAGCTGGTCCTCAGTTGCCAAGCTTACTTGGTGGGAAGGGGAAGCAGCAGCCATGGAACATAGTACTCAGGCTAGAGAAGCAAAAGTGGAGGAAGCGAACTGGAATTCTTATGACTGCCTAGGTCACAGTTCCTTAAGACAATGACTCCTTCAGATAAAGGATTTTGGTATTGGGGAGTTGGCTTTCTAAAAGACCTTTTGTGTATCAATAAAAACAGCTTCTGCAGAGCTCCTAGAAAGTCAAGTCCATTGAGACTGATTTCCCGCTGCTGCTTTTGCTAAGCACAGATTCATTCTGCAGTGTCTCTCTTTCTTCCACCAGCCCTCATAACTCAGAACACCAACAAAAGGTTCGACTATATAAAAGTCACCAGTGGCAAGTAATTGAACTTACAGACACACATCACTGTTGTTATTTGGCACACCTATATGAGAAAATAAGTCCCGAACAAAAACGCAAAGTAGTTAAAGAAGTTTATAAGAGAATGCTGCAAGTCAATGGTAAAAGTAGTTCAGAGACAAGCAAGATTTCTGTTTACAAATATTTACACTTAACCAGGCAGTGATGATGCCCGTCTTTAATACCAGCTCTCAGGGAGGCAGAGGTTGGTGAATCTCTGAGTTTGAGGCCAGTCAGGTCTACAGAGAGAGTTCCAAGACAGCCAGAGATACACAGAGAAACCTTGTCTAGAAAAACAAACAAACAACAACAAATACTTACACTTGAAACTTTAACTCTTTCATAAACATCTACAAAAATTTATTTCTTCTTTGCCAGCTTCTTTAATTATATGTCAGTGGAGAGGAAGATGGTTTGAATGTAACCACTTTGCTTCTTATATATTTTTGGTACATTGTAATTAATCTGATATTAAAAATAAATCTAGAATTATCTTTTATTTGTACTATTCATGGGGTTTCTGGAAGGAAAAAAGAATTAACTATAAGCTGTAGGGGGAAATGCTTTTTTTCTAGTGCAGGGGTTCTCTGGGTTTAAATGATTTATTGTGGACGGTGAGGGGCCACCTGTTGCCTGTGTATCACCGTGGGGAAACTGGCTTTCCTTGGGATGTTGTTATGATCTTGGATAAACCACAGAATCATATATTCTATGGTTTGGGGGGTTAACTGTCTCCTTCTTCTCTGCAAATAACAGACTAGACTGCTAGCTCAGATCCCTTCCAACTCTCTCTCTCTCTCTGAAAATGGACACACCGGAATATCAGTTGAACAATATTCCCAGTGTTAAGACTTTCCATTTTGATTACTATGATTTGGCTGCATCACCATGATTGTAATTACAACTTTTTTTCCCATTTACTTTATGTGTATGGATATTTTGCCTGCATGTATGTCTGCACACAATGCTCCCAGAAGCCAAAAGAGGGCATCAGATGCCCTGGGTCTAGATAGTTGTGAGTGGCCATGTGGTTGTCAGCCAGGCTATTCACCCAGTCCTCTTATCCGATCATCACCCCAGCTCGTGACTGTCAGTTTTATTTAGTCGGTTTGGCATGTTAGAATATGGATCCTTCAGCTTCTGTGAGCTGTTTGTCTCCTGTGCAGGCTGCTCTAGTTCTGGCAGTGTTCCTCTGGCCTCAGCCTCTCATGGGCTGGGATTTCAGGAGTCGGCCAACACTCCAGCAGAAGCATTTGCATTCTTCAGTTCGCCTTGCTCGTATGATGATAAGATTTTCCTGGCCTTCAGTTTCTTGATTAGAAAATATCTGGAAGATTTTGTTAATTGTTTTCGATTAAAAACCATATACATATGTGCCAGGTATACAAGCACCAAGGACACAGCACATGGTTTTTGTTCCGTGCATTTTGAGTGAATTGACACGAGGAAGACACTGAAGTTACAAAGGCTAGTTGGAGGCAAGTCACTCTTAGAAGATCCAATACTATTTTTGTACTTTTAATATTTTCTACTAGGCAAGAACAAAACCTTAAAACTAAGACGGGAACGACAGAGTTATTCAAGATATACTGTGTCAAACAGAAAAAACTCACAAAGAGCATTAAGACGTCCATGGCCATAGACAAGATTAGCGTTCATGGAATGCAAAGCGGTTTGACCTCTTGAGCGCCTATTAACATCCGGAAGAACTCTTAACACTTGTAAAGAAGCGTCTCAAGCTGAACTAAACTACCTACCACGTTTCGGGTGCAGGACACTGAAGGTACTTTAAAATGTGAGCTAGCAAAGATATATCTGAGCTAAAACAAGCTGCAGGGTTAATATTCGTTACTCTATCTAGCACCTCGCGGACGGCCTAATTGTTCGTCTCGGAGGAGCTCGGATGAACCTCACCCATCCGCAGACTTCCGTTTCTGACCGCGGGACTACAGCCGTTTTATTTTCGGCAACCTCTTTCCTACAGGGCCAACAGCTGCAATCCTCTTTCCAGACCTTCCAAGCGGCCCTTTGCCTGCAAGCAGCAGGGGCTGCAGGTGCTGCAGGGGCTGCATGCTCCCCGAGCCCGCGGTGCCAACCGACATCCCATTGGCTCAGCCTGGAGCATGGCCGGCTGCCGATTGGTTGAAAGAAGTAGGCGGGAGGGAGGTGTGCCCTGACGTTACATGGGCTCCCTCGCAGCACAGGATTGTGGGAGGGACGGGGCGACGGGGAGGAACTAAATACCCGGAACGACCTTTGCGGGCCAGGACGGTCACCGCCCGGAGCCTATGTCTCCGCCCACCGGCCGCGTGGGCTCCGCCCCCGCCCCGCCAGCGAGGCCATCAGGTGATCGCAGGCCGCCGCGGTCACGTGGACGGGCCGGCGCGCCCCGAGCTGGCCATGGCGGCCGCGGTGTCCGGTGTGGTGAGGCGGGTGGAAGAGCTCGGGGACCTGGCTCAGGCCCACATACAGCACCTTAGCGAAGCCGCGGGGGAAGACGGTGAGGGAGCGCCGCAGAGGGAGGCGGGCGGACGGTGGGGAGACCCGCGGGCCCGCCGCGCTCGCTGGCCAGAAGGCGCGGCCTGCGCTCCTAGGCGGGGTCCCTGGTCCTGGCCCTCCGAGGGCTGGCGCTTCTGAGCCGGCCCCCATTGGGCAGTCATTTACCCTCTCCTCAGAAGTCGTGCTGCCAAGGCAGCGGGCTTCATACGCCTTGAAACCCTTTCTGTTTACATCTGACCAGATGTGTAGTGTCGAATCTGCGCAAAGGCTAGACTCTGAGTAAAAGTACACACGGACGTTTTCCTGAATGCCTAACTGTTCCCAAATGAACGATGCTTTTTTTTTTTCATCCAGTAAATACAGAGAGGCGTGCATGACAGTTCACGTTCTCATTACTGCCTTGTAAATTTCCCCTTTGTGTTCAGTTCAAAATTCAGTTGTAAATAAACGGAATTTCACACAGTTGCACTGGTGTAGTTGGAATGAGCTTCCCTCCACATCATCTCAGTCCTCGCCAAGCCTTGTGTATTCTGAGAAATGTCTGAGATGTTTCCTCAGGAGGAAACAAAAAAAAAAAAATGGGATGCGAAACACATCGTTCTTTTGACATCGGAATCAGTTTGCTTTTTATAATTTCTCAGTTGCCATTGGTTCGGCAGTACTTCATTTGAATATCTAGCCTTCATCGTGCACGAGCCTTAAAATTCTTGTAGCTAGACTCATACATTTTCCCAAGTGATTGAACAATTGGTATATTTATAGAGTCGGTTCTGCAATTAAATGGCCCACTTTCAATGAAGAACATTTGCTGGAGTATTTCTACGCCGGACGGTGTTCTTCAGTGTCCCACACACCACATTGAGGCTGTCTTTTGGTTTGTGGCAAATGAAACAGGCTTCAGTAGTGACTGTTGCCTAGTCTATATCCCGGTTTCTTTTAATTCTAGCTTTATTTGGATCATCCCAGAGCACAAATAATTTTTATTCCCTTATTGCTGAACCCAACAGTCTTTCATAGTTTTCTTTTGAAAGAATTCTGTGATCCTATGTAGAGGATACCTGGAAAGAAAAGTTCAGTGTTATATAGTTTTGGAGTCTTTATACATCTGAAATTTGACTTAAATCACAGCCATAGCTGTCCAGTGTATGAGCTCCTAGTCAGTATTGAAGTTAATTTTACCCGGTATTTACTAAGAGAGCTTACATGTATTTAAATTATACTTGACCCTTTTCCATACGACAAAAACAAAACACATTGGAAACTTATCCTTTAGCCTAACACTTTTTTATTAAGTCGTCAGTATTGAGAGTTTCTATTCAAACTAGGTTATATAAGGCGCATCTTCATTCCACTTAAGAATGCTCTTTGTATTTGTGGCCATTTTTTTTCCTCATTATTAGCAGTATGATACTGTCTTGTATGGAATTAGACCGTAAGAAGGATATTTTCCAGAGATTATGTGAGTCACTTTTCTCTCCTTCCTTGCCAGTTTACTTTAAATATTTCTAGCTAAAGGGAATGTGTTTTTATGGACTTTTCTAGCTATGCCAGCACCACACCCCTCCTATGGTAATAGCTATAACATCTTGCTTCAGCAATGACTTGGTTCAATACAAGTCTCGGCATTTACTATAATCTTCTAAGCATGTCGGGAATGCAGCATTCCATACTATTTGGGTTCACAGTAGAATCTTGTGTTCTGAGTTGGTTGGTTGGTTCTTTTGGGCCAAGGAGAGATAGGAAGAGACCTAAGTAGATAGCATTCAGTGTAGGTGAATAGTGATCTTACAGCAACAAAAATTCCTCTAAAGCTATAGTTTAGTTTTTTTACTCAGGAAAACTAAAGGGTGTTATTTATGCCAGCTGCCATACCTGATGGTGTTTTTATTCTAACACTGAATAACTTATCTCTTTATGTAACTGCAGAGGCTGGATCAGATGAGACCACACCAACTACTACATTGTCCACTAGCAAATGGTTAGGAATGGTCCCGTGTTTCAGATAAGAGGCCTAGAGATTTTAGTGTCTTTTGCTGTGGTATACATATATACATTTCACTACTGAAGTGAGATCTGAGGGAGGATAGTGTCTTTGGGACTCACAAAGTCTGAAATCAGAAGTCAAGAAAATATGGTAGTGATGGGGAGATGGTGAAGGTTGGAACGTTGGGTAAATTGTGATAGTGTATTGAAGTAGTAGAATATTTGTTTGTTGTTGGTTTTGTTTGTTTTTCTGTAGGTTTTGAAGGAATGAGGTAGTTTGCCCCATACCAAAATTTTAAAGGAATAAGATAGCCCTCTAGATTGTAATTGTAGCTATAGCAACTAAAAATGGAAGTATGCTAGAGTTGTTTACAGTCTGATATTTTCACAAAGATTTGGCCAATTAATCTTTTAGGAAACATTTGCAATTGCATTTATGAAATTACATGCATTCAGTGGAAGCTCTTTCTGCAAATTTGGGGATTTTGCATTCCCATAAAGGTTGTAAATTTATTAAGTATTTTACTTATTTCTACATTGCAAAAAATATAATAAACTGAGAACTACGTAGATGGCTCAGAAGGTAAAGCACATGTTGTGTAGTGTGGTGAACTGCTGTAAATGTGAGTTGTCGCGGGCCACATGTAATCCCAGTGTCCTCCAGGTAAGTTGACCAGCTAGACCAGCAGAATCGCACGCTCCTTGTACAAGTGAGAGGCCTTGCCTCAATATGTAAGGTGAGGAATGATTGAGGAAAACATCTTTTTTATTGTTGTTATTGGTTTTTCGAGACAGGGTTTCTCTGTGGTTTTGGAGCCTGTCCTGGAACTAGCTCTTGTAGACCAGGCTGGCCCCAAACTCACAGAGATCCATCTGCCTTCTGAGTGCTGGGATTAAAGCCGTGTGCTACTACCACTTGGCTTGAGGAAGACATCTTGATGTCAGTCTTTGCCCTCCACGTGCATCCTGCATGTGTGTGCTCATGTGTGTAAACAAGCATACATATGCATGTACACTACACATAACATACCAAGAAAGAGTGAGCTGTATACTTAATTCCTTAGTAAAGTCTCTTAAGAATGCTATTTCTAAATTTAAGAAATAGCAACAGTGAATTTAAAAAAAAAAAAAACTTTAAGCCTTTGCTTTGAAGAATAAATTTATTTCATTGTGATTGGGTTTTATGTATGAAATAATATTTTAGGTAAGAAATTGCTATCTTTCCACAGTATAGTTTCTTTATATCATTTCTGTTACATAGTACTTTTTTGTTTAAAATGCCCTTTAGATTTATGTAAAATAATCATGTTTTTATTACTTTCAGATCACTTTTTAATTCGGGCCTCTGCAGCTCTAGAAAAATTGAAACTCTTGTGTGGAGAAGAGCAAGAATGTTCAAATCCATCAAATCTTTTGGAACTGTACACACAGGTACTAACACAAATGTGATGTCTGGCTTTACTGAGGGTGTGTTTAATGCACACATTCGTGTGGACGTGGAGACTTGTGGACTTGTGTGTATTCACGTGGAGATCAGAGGTTGATGTCAGGTGTTTTCTTCAGTCACACTCCATCTTGATTTTTGAGACAAGGTCTCTCGTTGAACCGTAACTTATGGATTCAACTGGGCCAGCTGGCCAGCCAGTGAGTGCCAGAGAAGTACTTTCTTAGCCTCCCCAGTGCTGGGATTACAGGTACCCAATGCCAGGCTCAGCTTCTTACATGGTTGCTGAGGATCTAAACTCAGGTCCTAATGTTCGCATCAAATACTTCATTGACTGAGCCGTCTTTCTCAGTCCCTGAACTCTGGCATTTTGATATCAGATTGATTATTTAAATGCTAGGCTTCCAAAGGTTATATAAATAAATAAAATCAAATTTTATTTATAAAGTTTATAAATAAAATCAAATTAATTGTAAAGCATTGAATTTTGCTAAAAAGAAAAAAAAACCTGCAGTTTGAAAGGAGTAAGATTCATTAGATACATAAAGAAAAATACTGCTATTAAAATAATTATTGATAACTAATCAGAATACTAGAAATTAATGCCTAATTTTCTTCCCTGGAATTCACCTTTTCTTAGGATGATTCTCACAGTAAACATGATTGCTGTGCTGTCATCATATGCGTTCGTGACATTTTCTTGTTACTTTTCGCTTTCTGTCTTAGTTTGGGTTTCTATTGCTGTGAAGAGTTACCTGACCACAACAACTTTTGTAAAAGAAAAACATTTAATTGGGGTGGCTTACAGTTTCAGAGGTTTAGTCCATTATCACCATGGCAGGACATGGTCGCATGCAGGCAGACATGGTATTGGAGAAGCTGAGAGACCTACACCGCTGGCAACATGAAGCAGTCTGAGGACTGGGCATGGCTTGAGCACATATGAGAACTCAAAGTCTACCTCCACAGTGACACACTTCTTCCAACAAGGCCACACCTACTGTAACAAAGTCACACCTCCTAAGAGTACCACTCCCTATTGGGGCCATTTTCTTTCAAACAACCACACCTTCCTTTTGGGTGGTATATGCTTTCTTGGTCTTTCCAAACAAGCTGACATCTGAATGAACTGTATGCCATTATAGTAATTGATACTTGAATAGCACTTTATAGTTGGCAAAGTGCTTTCGTGTGCCCTTTCTTGATTGCTAAGAGAGTAAAGATAAAGTAGTTATGAAAAATGGAGGACTTGGTTAAGTTTGGAAAGTGCACATTTGTAGCACTGTGCTTCTTCATAGGAGGTACATATGAGTGTTACTGCCTCCAAGCATGACTGACTTAGCCTATAGTAGCTAAACCCTAAGAACTAACTTGGAAGTCTCTAGCTCTTCAGAAAACTTTTCACTCTTGTCTGCTATGGTGAGTATTCTGCTTGTCTTTCACATGAGGATCCTCTAAATACTGAACTTCCCCCAATACAGTAGAATATCTAGGGATACAGACTTAGATTTCCCATGCCTTGAACTCTGCTCATGACTCTGATTCCTTAGCTTCCTCTGTAAGATGCTCGTGGCTCTGAATCAAGATTGTAAGAAGCTGATCTCTCTGCCCTTGGGGATAAGGCTTAGGCCTTATTACTTAGGTATCACAAATTATGCTTGTAGTGTTTCATGTGTTTTACATATTCATTTTACTCTTAAAGAAAGGAACTTTGAAAGGTACTGGTTGTCCATAGTTAGTTTTGTGACCAGTAGAAAAACTACCACTGTAACCCAGTTTCCAGCAGATTAAAATAAGTAAGAGGACTAAGGAGTTTTAAGGTCTTACAGGCTGCTGGGGACTCAGTGTTAGAATTGCACATATTGATGGCATACTTCATTTATGTGGTGGCATACTTCATTTATGTGGTGGCAGGGTGTATGCTCTCAAATACTGGCTGTATATTTGGGAACACAAATCCCCCAAAGATTCAGCATTAAAAAGTAGAATTAGACTATAAAACTTCAGGCATTTATAAATTATCCGGGAGTTATACAGATATGAGCGGCAAATAATAATTGATTACATTTTTATAATTATGACATGTTAATTGAAACATGAATCTTCATTTACTTCTTGAAACAGTAATCCTTTTGGTGCCTGAACATTTTGCTTCCTTTCAAATTTAAATACAGTGCTGATATGGTTGGGTGTCTAATAAAGGCTAAACACTTTGCTATCCTGTAAAGTTTCATCTCTTACGTATACATTTTTTGTTGTTGTTTTAAGGCCATATTAGACATGACATATTTTGAGGAGAATAAGCTAGTAGATGAAGATTTTCCTGAAGACTCTTCTCCCCAGAAAGTAAAAGAGCTTCTCAGTTTTCTTTCAGAACCAGAAATTTTAGTTAAAGAAAACAATATGCATCCCAAGGTAAGTGCTGTGTACATGCAGATTATAACAGAACATTGTCACATTGTCTTGCCGCTGTTCTGCTCTTTTGTTTGTTTTTGTTTTTCAAGACAGGGTTTCTCTGTGTGGCTTTGGTATGCTCTTTAGACTATGTTTTTGATGCTTGTGAATGTATCCTTGTTTTAAGTTAAGATTAAAAGAAAGAGGTTTGCTGAGCTTGGATTCACATGCTTTATTCCTATCACTTGGGAGGCAGAGGCAAGGGGATCTGTGAGTTTGAGGCCAACCTGGCCTACATAGTGAGTTCCAGGCCAGCCAAGACTATTTAGGAAGATCTTGTTTCAAAGTGGATGGGGAAGCCGGGCGGTGGTGGCGCACGCGTTTAATCCCAGCACTTGGGAGGCAGAGTCAGGTGGCTCTCTTGAGTTCGAGACCAGCTTGGTCTACAAGAGCTAGTTCCAGGACAGGCTCTAAAACCACAGAGAAACCCTGTCTCGTTAAAAAAAAAAAAAAAAAAAAAAGCAAAGTGGATGGGGATTGGGGGAGAGGAGGTTAATACTCTAGACCATGATCAGAAAAGTGTATTTTATGAACTACTTTCAGAATATTTATATAATGGAATTTTAATTGTATTGCATACAGAATCCTTTTCTAACACAGATATTTCCTTGTCGCCTTTACTTTTGCAAGCACTGTTTTTTGACAGTCATAAAATCTAATTGTCTTTATTGCCTTTTTTTTTTCTTTAGAGTTTTGAGACAAAGTCTCACTGTGTAATACTGGCTGCCCTTGAACTCTGTAGACTAGGCTGGCCTTAGACTCACAGAAATCCACCTGCCTCCACCTCCTAAGTACTGGAATAAAAACCATGTGCCACCACGCCCAGTCCTTACTGTCTGTTTAAATCCTGACCCTGGTGAACATTGCCGCCTTTCTTACTGGCACTGATCCTTTGTCTCCTACATGTTCTTTTCGCCATCTTTAGAAGTTTTTGCTTGCTCTTTGCCAGAACTCTCCTCTTCTTCATTGTAGAGACAGGCATTGCCCAAGGATGCCTCCTTCATGCTTTGATGTCTCTGATCTGTCTCTAATGTCCTGTTCACATGCTTTGTTAACAGCCTTCTCTAGTTGGCCTTATGTATCTAGGTATCTAGTCCTGGGTTATTCTCCCCCCCCCTTTATTAAACATGTATTTGTGGGTACAATGTGTGCATGCTCATGTGTGTGCCACAGTACACGTATGGAGGTCAGAGGACAACTGGCAGGAGTCAGTTTTCTTCTTCCACCATATGGGTTCTGTGATTGAATTCAGGTTTCAAGTCGTGGCAACAAGTACCATTACCTGCTGAGCCTTCTTGATGGCCCTGCTAGATACTATTTTCAAGTAAATGATTTCTTGTATTTATGTGCCTGTTGACCGTCTATCTAAATACCTTCTTGGCTTTATGTATTCATTAGGACAGGCTTTCTGGTAGAGCAATAACCCCAAGATTTAAAGGCCATACCACTATAAACATTTTGGTTTATTTAAGTTATTTTTTCATATATAGCTTTTCATTATTCTAGCAAATTAATTCTTATTCTTTTCTGTAGTTCCTATTTCTTTCTAGAAAAATAGATATTATCTTGACTCAAAGTCTTCATAAAAAGGGTATCTTTTTAATGAGAATGGATTTTGCATTTTTCCAAGTAATAGTAGGGGAATTTTCTACTATCATATTTCAGCTTAATTTTTTTTTTTTTTTTTTTTTTTTGGTTTTTCGAGACAGGGTTTCTCTGTGGTTTTGGAGCCTGTCCTGGAACTAGCTCTTGTAGACTTAATTTTTAATACTACTTGAAATTAAAGAGTTATTTTGCTGTATATATATCAACAGATGACAATATTTTTACTTAATTCAAGCATAAGCATTTCTCTGTAACCTAATCTGGGCACATTCTGTGATATGAGAATGCTTTTAGTTGCTTAATTTTCTTTAGAAGTTTGATTTTGTAAATGTATGGCTTTTTTGTGGATATGCCTTTTGTGTTTCTTTTCAGCTGTGCGATTTGCTTGGGGATGAGCTACTGGAATGCCTCTCTTGGAGACGAGGAGCCCTGTTATATATGTACTGTCACTCTCTAACTAAGAGAAGAGAGTGGCTCCTGAGAAAATCTAACTTGCTCCAGAAGGTAAGAAACAATTTCATTTATGATTTTGATTGTTAGCTTTACAGACTTTAGAACATTTTATAATAACAGTACTGAAATCAGAGATTCTGGGCTAGTAGACCTACATTTTATAATGACAGTAGTGAAATCAGAGGTTCTGGGCTAGTAGACCTACATTTTAGGTTCATGTGCTCTTGGGATTTCTGTAAAGACTAAGATGACACATGAAAGAACAGCATTTGGAGACTACTACATGTGTTTCTCAGGTTCTTGAGTTTTATTTTTGTTTGAATATAAGATAAAGCTGTTAATTTCTAAATATTTTCTTTGGTGAAAGAAGTTTTGTTTTGTGTGTCTCTTTGTAAGCAAGGTAATCCTGAGAAGCCTGTAGGACCCTGCTCCTAAAACATTATGACACTGTCTGTTCTAACAATTTTTATTCCAAAGACATGAATCTTAGTATTGTGTCACTAAGAATTCCAGCTCAGTCTAAATGTACCCATAGTTTGCATAGTCTTGAAAATGGGAAGCCATACTTTTAGGTAGAAAAAATTAGTTATATCTGAATCATAAAACGGGCTAAAATAGAGTTCACTATATTTCAATATATAGTTCAATGTAGGACACTTGTCTAGCATTCATGATGCCCTAGGTTAAGTGCCAAGTACTGCAAAACAAACAAAACTCCGTATTTATTTTTAAAGGTTTTTTGAATTCATGTTTACAGCATTCATCCTTTGATAACATTTTTTTAATAACTGCATTGCTGCAACTTGTGTTTGTGGTTGATATTTCCTCCGTGTTCCATACTCATTATTTGGGAGGGTTTACTTATATTGCAACCGTCTCAGGGTGATAAGTCTTTATGACATTGGAATATCATAGTAATTATATGTACTTCTGTATTGGTCCATTTATCCTTGAGTAAAGATTGAGGCAGAAAGTACTTGTTTATAGTTCTGTGCATAATGCTGTAATTTATTTGATTTCTTTATTTAGTACCTTGTTGATGGGATCAATTACTTGCTGCAGATGCTAAATTATCGATGCCCTATCCAGTTAAATGAAGGTGTTTCTTTTCAAGACCTAGACACAGCTAAATTACTGAGTACAGGTAAGGTGATTTCTTGTTAACATTTCTAAGTGAAGTTTTCTTTTCTTTTTTTTTTTTTTTTAAGATTTTAGAAAGCTTGCTAACTACTCTCATTGAAATTTCATACAAAATTTAAAATGAATGCAAGAACTACAATTTTTTTCATATAATGTAGAAAAACACTTAAAACATGTTTAGTTTTAGCTAGATGTATTGGCACAAGTCTTTTTTTTTTTTTTTTTTTTTTTTTTTTTTTTTTTTTTGGTTTTTTCGAGACAGGGTTTCTCTGTGGCTTTGGAGCCTGTCCTGGAACTAGCTCTGTAGACCAGGCTGGTCTCGAACTCACAGAGATCCACCTGCCTCTGCCTCCCGAGTGCTGGGATTAAAGGCGTGTGCCACCATGGCCCGGCCAAGTACCTTCAGTTCATCTGACCTCAGAGTAAAGGCACAGAACAAATATTTCATTTTGTAACTTATTTTATTTATTTATTTATTTTATTGTTTTTGTTTCTCTGTGGGTTTCTCTGTGGTTTTGGTTCCTGTCCTGGAACTAGCTCTTGTAGACCAGGCTGGTCTCGAACTCCCAGAGATCCGCCTGCCGAGTGCTGGGATTAAAGGCGTGCGCCACCACTGCCTGGCTTTATAAAAATCCCAGTACTCAAGAAGCAAAGTCATAAGAAATTGTGAGTTCAAGATCAGCTTGTTCTGTATAGTGAGTTCCAGGACAGTCAGGGTTACATAGCAAGATGTGAGAAGTGTGTGTGTGTGTGTGTGTGTAGTTTTGCTTTTATTCATGTGTTCATGTGTGAGTGAATTTATGTGCATGTATGTAGGTACCCACAGAGGTCAACAGGATGCAGAACCTGGAGTTAATTTAGAAGAGTTAATGTATCATGTTACTTTTGTTTTGACAAGAACTAGATTTGGCTATTAATATCATACTAGAAGTAAGTTTTAAAGGAGATAGACTTTTAGGGCTTTTTATGTGCTAATTGTACTTGATAGGTAGAAATTGCTTTACACATAGAAAATATAATACGTATTCCTACTACTCCTGGTCTACCTAGATCTCTTATTCTAAGTCTAATTTGTCTTTATAACAAATTAACATGCTTTGACCTTAAATATTTAATTGCAAAATTTCTGGGAATAATGTTAAAGGAATAGTCATCTTTTGATGGAAATTGTCCTGGTATTCTTTTTTCCTAGTGATACAAAGCAACTTGGATATCTTTAGCATCTGTGATAGTTTAGAATTGTATGGCCTACCAAACACATGATAATACTTAAGACTGTTAGTGTACTCAAATATAAGATGTATTTTAACAATATAGTTATATCACTGATCCTAGAGCATCCTTCAAAATAAACTTTGTGTTCATGGATGCAGTTCAGAAAATTTATGAGAGTTCTGAAGTTATGTACAGAATTTAGGCTATAATCTAGAAGGGTTCCACCAGTGAAATTAATTCTCAAAGAAGGTTCTAAAGAGGCCTCATAGAAATGTTAAGAATAACTAAATCGTTATTTAAAATATTATTTGACAATACTCTGCTTTGTTTGGGGAATTTCTTATCTAGATAAAAGACACAGCATTGATTTAGTTAGAATTGTGCTAGTGATAGTGGGCTTTTCTGAGCATTAGTAAATGGTATGAAAAATGTTTATTGCTAAAGACATTATGAGTTTTTCAATAGCTGATGTTGCTTTCTATAAACTTAACTCTAATTTCAAAATAAATGACCTTCCCAGGAATATTTAGTGATATTCATGTGCTGGCTATGATGTACAGCGGAGAAATGTGCTACTGGGGATTAAAGCATTGCACAGATCTACAGTCAGAAAATAATGAAGTTGATACTGATGTTTTTGGAGCAAGTTGCACCACACACAAAGAGCCTTTGGATTTCCGAGAAGTAGGTGAAAAAATTTTGAAGAAGTATGTGTCGGTGTGTGAAGGACCTCTGAAAGAGCAGGAGTGGAACACGGCGAATGCTAAGCAGATCCTGAGCTTCTTTCAGCAGCGCTGTAGCTAGGTGTTCCTCTGTCCTCACTGCTTGGAAGAAGATGGGTGAGATGGAAAAGAAGGCTTCAGGAGAGGCAATGTCTACACTGATCCTAAGTATATACACTACGTAAAGATGCCCAGCATGGCTACCCTTCTCTAATGCTATCACCATTCATTGTATAGTCCTAAATCTGTGAAAAAGTAGTCTCTCCCTTCTAAAATAGCATATATGTTATTCTAACTGAACTGAACTGCATACAATCCTGCCACTGGTGAGGAGAGCCCCAGTTATATTTCACTGTGGTAAAATATATGTAACACAAATCTGCATACTTCAAAGATGAAAATCAGTTTTCTCCTTGTTTCAGATATATAGATCAGTATAAATGTAGGCAATTAAAAGATTATAACTATATTTAGATTTCATTTCCAGTAATCTTAAATGGCAAAAGATTTTAGGAATGAACCATTGTATTTATTTTGCCATGTATTACTAATAATACTTAAATTATTGACTTAGCTACTTTATAAATTATTTTTCTTATTTTGTTTAAAACAAAAACTGCATGGTTTCTCCAGTAATGAAGATAAAAATCAGTGTAAATGATTCTATCAGTTCAGATGCTTTTAGGGCACATCTTTGCATATAATGAACTTTACATATGTTTTGCCTTTATTAGGATTGAAATGCTGATGGTCAGAGAGCCTAGTTTGCTGTCTTGCTCACCAACTTTCTGCCTACCTCAACTCCTGTTGTCTTGGGATAGTCTGTATGATGATCCCTTCTGATGCACTAGACTTCTGTCCCAATGACATCTTTACATTCCAGTAATTTCTGCTCCTGCACCTTGTGCATTAGCCATACTCAGTTTCTCTTTCTAAAATCTTAAGTTTCAGTAACTGATAACAATTCTCCGCTTTTCAGCTTTTAAAATTTCCTTGTTTTTGTTGGTTTCTCTCTATTTTTATTCTACAGCTTTTATCCTTTTTACAGGTTTCTTTCTTGACTGTTCTTCTGACTCTTAGCCTCTTTCATGCTTTCTTTGCCCTGCATTTCATGGGACGTCATCTGAACTACTCTCCCCCATTGTTTCCTCTTCTGTCTTATCTGGTAGTGTTGTCCTTAGCTGGCTTTATTCATCCTCCATCAGCTGTTTATTCTTAGGAGACTTAGTTATGTGGAAGGCATGTAGTCTTTCAGAGTGTGTTTCTACATGTGTGACTTCACTTAGAAGAACGTTGACTGTAAGCAACGAAGGTGCCTGTCCTTCCCCACTGTGGTAGAGTCAAATTCATTAGTCAAATTCTGAAGGAGTCAACTTATATTTACTCATTTTTCTGTTTTAAAGAAAAATAGGTTACCTATTTTTTGATGACCAATCTTTTCTAGTTCCTTGTTTTCTTGTTGTTTCTCACTTTCTGTCTTCATGTAAGTTCTGTCTTCTTTCTCTTTCTTGCTTTTTACTCCAAATGCTCATGCTAAAGAATATCTTTCACAGCCATTTGGCTTGCAGTGCCCATAATATCAGGCTGATTTCCCTGCCAGGAACTTGAGCCCCAGTCTCCTTGCTTCCTCTGAAGTTTATTTCTAACTGCCTATTAAATACTGACTGCACAGTAATTTTAAGTTCAGTATGAGCAAAAGACAGATACTTCATTTTTAATGGAAAATCTTCTCTGCTTCACCCCCCCCCCCCCCCCGGAGTTTTGTGTAGTTTTTCAGGAAGAGAAACAGAAGGTTTACCTTCCCAGCCTCATTTCTATACTCACTCTGATTTGTCTTCTAGATCAACATTTTTTCAAACATCAAAATTACAGGCTTCTTTTTGATCAACAAAATTCTGAATAGGCAATGGTAGCTAGGGGAGATTCCTCCATCCCTGCTTCAACTCCTGGCATATCTTTATAAAACCAAGATTTTTATGTTTCCTAGCATTTTAGCAAGTTTTATTATGAAAATACTTTGGCTTTCTAAAATTAAATAATCTTTAATGTGATTTTTAGAAGCACAGACTTTTTCAGTGGGTCATAGTCAATTAATCAAGTTCTTCCAGTACTTTCCCAATGCACTTATGTGTTTCAGCCTCAGTACCTTTGTAGACACCATTATTTCCAGGCCTCTCTTTGTGGTCAGGTAAATAATTTACTTGTATGATGTACTTTTAGTAATACTGTGTCCAGAGGCTGTTTTCAGCCCTTTCCAGTAGAAATTAGATATTCCTTCATATTTTTTGTCTTCCTTTTCCCACATTACCACAGCACAATGTGTTGTAATTATTTTTCTTACTATTAAATGAACTCCATAGCTTAAAAATTTACCTTTGCACATACTGTTCATTGCATGGTAGGTAGTTATGTTTTTTGAATTAATGAGGCATGATTTGAAATGCCAAATTTTGCACAAAAGCGTTGCTGCTATTGCATTCCAAACTGCCATGCCCTCTATACCAGTGGTTCATACATCAAAAAGGAAAATATATTCCTCAGAAGAGTAAAGTGTTACTTGGATACTAAACCTGGGAAAACAAGACCTTATCTTCAGAAGCTGAGAACTTCATGTTTTGCCTTTATTACCTTTGTGGACTCACTGGTTGGTACAATTATGAGGGTATTCTTGGGTGCTTTTGTATAATTTACTCCCTCCCCCAAACAATTGGAGAACAATTTGTAGACCATAATAGTTGCAGGACTTTTTACTGTGGTATTATAAATGAACAACACATTTTGTATTCATTTAATCTTGATGAGTAAATTCTTTTATGTATAATGAAGTAACCTCAAAATACCAAATATTCCACATATGGACAATAGTTAAGCCTCCAATCGATTTTTCTCAACAACTGTTGTATGCCTACTACATGCCATGTCTTGTCCTAGGCACCAAGGATAGAGCTTTGGAAACACTATCATCCATCAGTAGATGAGGAATATACAGCATGTCAAGGGATAATGCTATTGAGCATGATGTAGGGTGTAAGGGACAAGTGTGACTTGGAGGTGGGTGCTGTTTTATTTAGAGTGATGAGAATGGCACATCTAAGCACCTGTCTTCAATTTCCATCCTGTTATTTAGATACCTTGTATATTCAGTACTGTCAAAGATTTTCTTAGGGAAGTCACCACCTACAACCTTCTCACTTTTGCTGCATTGAATGGACTTCTTATCAGTGGCATTCCTAATGTCTACTGCCTAAAGGCCTTGGCATTTTATTCATTCCAAGTAGTTTTCCTACTACCTTCCAGTTCCCTTTTCTGTCTTCTGTAAGGTTCCTATATCTGTCCACAGAAGCCAAACTCTGTAGTTTCTTTAATATCACTTCCCTATATATTTAAAACAATATGAGGTAACATAGTTTGGGAATATTACGTTAAGAGGTACTTAATATGTCACAATTAATGTATACATTATATATTCATGCTGATGTTCAGTGAGTTTTGTTTTCCTACTTCTAGTGAAAAATCACTTTATCTTCAGTTGGAATTCGTTGCTGTTTACTGAGATGTAAAATGTTATAGGATTTCCCACAATCCTTAAATGTTTATCCTTAAATGTATGAATTTTCTGATATGGATCAGGCTGTGAGACTTGAATGTGAGTTTGAGGCCAGCCTGGTCTACAAAGGAAGTTTCAGGACAGCTAGGGCTATTACACAGAAACCCTGTGTCATAAAACAAAAACAACAACAAAAAGACTAAGAGACTGTCTCTTACTATGTTTATAGGCTTTTTGGCTACTGTGTATTATTTGGTGTTAAGGCACATATGGCATTCCCTTGTCTTTTGCATACAGTAGAGTGAGGTAAGAGTCATGACTAAAAGCCCACCATAAAGTTACATTCCTAGTGTTACAGCCTTGCCGTCAGTGCTCTGATCTTCATTAAAATGTATGAGCTGTGTGTGAAGTTGTTGTCTGACTTATCTTCATGACACTTTAAAAACCCACTGCTACTAACATGGTCTACTTTAGATTGCTTGTATCCTTGGTCCGTCTTTTAGGGTCCCTTTTGTAACTATGAGGATAACCCATCTGCCACAGAATCCAGGATTCCATAGTTCTCTAGTATTACTTATCCTGAGTTCTTTTAATATAAAATGAAATACATTATGGAAGTATTATATTAACATAAGCTTAATATAGCCGGAATTAAAAGTATTCATTATATACTTATGCTGGTGTTGAGTAGTTTGGTTTTTGCGACTTTTAGTGACATTTTCCAACTACAGTGTTTTGGAACATGATTAATAAAATAAAACCACATTACTGTACTTGTTTCTTGTTTTATATTTTATTCTTGCATCAGAATAAAAACATTTCCTCTCAGTTTGCTGTCCTGATTTTTGAATGGTTTTTTTTCTGGTCCTAATAACTTGCAGACAGGTTAGCATAATGATTCAGATAGTGAGTTCTGGAGCTAGAAGGCCTGAATTAATTCACAACCCTGCCATCCTAACTGTAATCCTATGTAAATTACTAAGGCTTTTTGGCTTTTAATATTCTATTTCTCTATTATTTTTAAGTATGTTTAAATGGTGCATTTCTGTGCTCATGGCCCGCAGAGGCTAGAGGCTTCAGATATCAGGAGCTAGAGTTTCAGGTGATGTGAGTCAACTGGGGTGGGTGTTAGGATTCCAACTTCCATCCTCTGCGAGAGCAGGAGGAACTCCTAACCACTGATCCACCTCTCCAGTCCATTAATCTTACTTTCCACAAATATTTCTATAAGGAATCTGAATTCTCATTCAATAGATAATTCACATTTCCTTGTAATACAAGAGCAGTGGCATTTTGTTTCTTCATGCTTAACTGACTTAGTTTCTCATGCTAATTTTCTTTCTATGAAAATAAAACAATGTAGGGAGGAGAAATGCCATCTAAGTAATTCTTACCTTTTCCTGTTGACCCGAGCCTATGCTTGACCTATTTGCTAGCAATGGTGTGTAGAAAAATTATTTTAAATTTAGATTCTTACAGAGCCCCAATTGCCCGGTCGTCAAGCTTTGTTGAACTTCTTGTCATTCAGATCCTCAGCTACTACTTTCTGAATGATGGGCCCTATTGCAAAGCATTTATGGTCTACTACTGAGCAGTGAATACTGTTCCATGCGCCATATATTATTAATTCTCCACTGTTTTAATATTTATATACTGGCGACTTTCTGGTAGCCTAGTATGTTCTTTAAAGGTTTAATGTTTATAAAGATGTAGATCTCGCCTTCTACTTTGAAGATTAAAAAATGGGATTAATTTTTAAATATCCTATGGATTAGATATAAGAGAACATTTTGACAATAGAGGTTAAGCCAATTGTATATGCAGATAATATAATTTAAATGTTTTCACAAAAACAATATAGCTGGGTATCGTGGAGTGGTAAGCACTTACCGGTTGACAAATTTAGATTGAGATAGTCTATTTGAAAATATCTGATACATGCTACCAAGTGTCTTTCCTAAAGGAACCATATCCAGTGCTATATAATATAGTCTACCTCCTTTTAAAAAATGTCTTTTAAATTAAGATTAAAGTGAGCAGAATAGACATGGCTTCCAAAAGACTAAAAATTCACTTGTTGCTTTTAAGAATACCACATTGTTTTCCTATCAAATTTTCTTCCATCGATCATTGAACAAATTTTTAGTGTACTTAAATTTTTGTAGTGAACTTAAGACGCCATTTTGGTATGAAGTACCTAATGATTGGGCTATTTTTTGAGGCAAAATAACAACTCTTACGTAAACAAAATATGGGTGGCCACAGCCAGAGAGTACTCAAGTTACCTTGAATGGCACACTGAGTTGCGGAAGCAGTTCACAAGAACAAAGGCCATATATGAAATACATTTACCACCTACATTCATGGCAGCATTATGTACCCAGCCTAGATGAAATTGGGTAAATCTTCTCTGGATTTCAGATGTTACATTATTTACTTTAAGATAGATAAAGGGGGCTGGAGAGATGACGGCTCAGCAATTAAGAGCATGTACTGTTCTTACATGGACCTGAGTGGGTGGCACACAGCTCCAAGTTCCAGACCCAGGGGATGTCTCTGGCCTCTGCAGGATCCTGCGATTCATGCAGATACTCACAAAACTATAGTTAAATTAAAATCTTAAAACATTTGTAAAGGCTAGATGTTTCCTAGCTTCCTAACCACAAGTTTTACCTAATATTCCTGAGAAGGTTAGACCGAATACAGTGATTGAAGGTAAGGCGCTATTAAAGGACATTACTGAGGCAGTTTTGGCTCTCCAGCCGCAAGACTCTTTCTCCAAAGCAGGATGTGCTAGTCAGTCAATGTCACATATCCTGCAATATCTTTAATACAGATATGGCTTCTTGGAGAACTTTAGTTCCGCAGCCTCCTGATAGTCTCTGTGGGCTCAGTTTTTCGAAGCTCCAAGAAATTGGTAAATTGGTGATTCCAAAACACGGATGCACACAGCCCACTTATACTTAATTCTTAAGGAGAAGCACGTGTAATTAGGACCAATATCACAGAAAAGGGTAGCTATTGAACAAACCATCGCTCCTAGGTCCTTGCAGTGAATGGAGCCAGAAGCCAGAGATCAAGTGTGTGTGTGTGTGTGTGTGTGTGTGTGTGTGTGTGTGAGAGAGAGAGAGAGAGAGAGAGAGAGAGAGAGAGAGAGACAGAGACAGAGACAGAGACAGACAGAGAGACAGAGAGATAGTATAGTCTAGGGTAAGGAGGTAGGGCAGAGGGGGCAGTCGGGTGTGTGTGTGTGTGTGTGTGTGTGTGTGTGTGTGTGTGTGTGTGTGTGAGGGTAAGGAGGTAGGGCAGAGGGGGCAGTCGGGTGTGTGTGTGTGTGTGTGTGTGTGTGTTTTTGTATAGTCTGGGGTAAGGAGGTAGGACAGAGAGGACAGTCATTCCGGGGTCAGAGGGTTCCCAGCAGTGGTGAAAGAGCTGGCTGTGGTGACCAGCACGAGTGGGTGAGCGATGGTTGGCGCGGACCTCTGCCCAGAACCGCGCCCAGTAGGTCAGCCCGGGGCGGCCCAGCGCGGCGGGCGGAGGCGGAGACGGAGGCCGAGCGGCCAGCAAGCGGGTGCGCCCGGCTTCGTCGCGCGGCGACGGCGGCCATGGCTGGAAGCGAGCCCCGCGGAGCCGGCTCGCCGCCGCCCGCCAGCGACTGGGGCCGCCTGGAGGCCGCCATCCTGAGCGGCTGGAGGACCTTCTGGCACTCGGTGGGCAAGGAGCGGGCGGCGCGGACGGTCTCCCGGGAGGAGTCGGAGGAGGAGACCAGCGCGCTGACGCGGCTGCCGGTAAGCCAGCCCAGAGCGCAGGCCAGCCACTTCCGGGTGTGTGCTCGCCTGGAACGACAGTGCCCGGAGTCGCCTGGACGTTGACTCTTGTTTGTGCCCCAGCCAGCCAGGGTCGCCCCACGTCTCTCACTAGTGACCAGCGAGATCGCCCACAGATTGTCAGCGGTCCAAACAGGAGATGTGGAAATCTGTTTTAGGGAAATGGGTTAGCTTGGGAAAGCATCCCACTGTCTCTGTTCTTTTTTTTTTTCATAATTCCTTATTATTTATTTTCCTCTTACAAAAGACAACTTGGACAAATAAATATAAAATGGTATATGTCATATTTAGAAATGGCCAAAGACACATTTTCTTGGTATTCCTCACCAGAATACACTAATAAAATGTTCAGAAACACATTCATCTTTCCTACCACCCACTTTTTTTGTCTTAAAAAAAGTCAATTCTTTTACTTTTCCACAATTTTTAACAATGAATTATCAAAATAAGTGATCGAACACTACTCAGAGACAAAGATTTTTAAATGAAAAGTTTTAAAAATACATGTGTGTACACACACAATATGATGTTGCACAGAAACTCGAACTAATGAATAATAGAAGATTAATTTCCTAGGTAGCATGTCACAATTCTCCCGAAGTGTGAATAACCACCAGAAAGCCCAAAGCCAAGAGCCAACATAGTAAATCAACATGCAGTCAGAATCCTATGAGAGTCACATCAGGGCTCAGCGGTGGAGTTGACAATTCAGTCTCTTCACAGTGGGAGACGATGCTTCCTGATGGATGTAGGTCATGTTCCCTCCTGAGACACAGATACATCACTGCTGCTGAGGTCACAATTTGGGACAATTTAGGAATCCAAATTTAGCTCGAGCATGTATCTCCAGTAGGAAATTGAAGACAGACAGTATAAATGGGAGTTCAGTGGAACCTGCCTGCAGAGCTCTTTTATTTCCCTTTAAGGCTACAGAAAATCTGACCATATGCAAGGAAATTAATTCTCATCATAAAAATATCCCTACAGTAGCCAAGCCGTCCAGTCAGGTTCCACATGGAGTATGCTGTACTGCATTCTATTCCGAGGGCGTATTTTGTGAGTCCGCAGTGTTAGGATCAATTCTTTCTGGAAATATTAGCTGCTTCCTTAATTGGTAACTATTGTGATATTTCGTTAGGTTCCGTGAAGAGGGAAGGTGGAACATGCATTAAATTGCAATTTTGCTCTCTCGTGGTGTATATTCTCGTAACATGTAGGTCTTGTCAGAAAAATTTCCACTTGATAACACGTTTATTCTGAGAGAGAAATTATTCATTGGTATATCAAAATACCCACAGAAAGAAAAATATGGAAGTTGTTATTTTGCCTGAAAGACGAGGCCTTGAACTTTCAAGAATGTTTCATAGGTGTTAGGAATGAAAACGTTGAGTTTTGATTTTTCTCTGGGTGAAGGAAGACAAGACTTGGTAGTATGAAGAAGGGCTCGCTCGGTTGCCCTTTAAGAGAGCAATTCCTTGTTGATTATCTCAGCTGTGCTCCTTTTCTTACGCGTGCGCGGTCGCCTCTCTTTCAGATTGATGTGCAGCTGTATATCTTGTCCTTTCTTTCACCCCATGATCTGTGCCAGTTGGGAAGTACAGACCGTTACTGGAATGAAACCGTAAGAGACCCAATCCTCTGGAGATATTTTCTCTTGCGGGACCTCCCTTCTTGGTCTTCTGTTGATTGGAAGTCACTTCCGGATCTAGAGATCTTAAAAAAGCCTATATCTGAGGTCACCAACAGCACCTGTTTTGATTACATGAAGGTGTAAGTATCAATTTCCGTGAATTAGCAGGAGATGGTAAATTTTACACTAAAATAGTCCACGCTAGTTCTAACACTGCTACTAATTTGTTGCATGGAATTTGTCTAAATGGCCCCTTTAAAAAAGTTATGGGTTTGAGGTAATTGACTTTTTTCATAAGACTCTTACAGCTTTAACCTTTTGTGTTATTTCCCTGTGGTGACCAACCAGTTTTCAATTAATATTATGTGATACAGTTGGCAAAAAATAAGACATTTCTTAAAATTCTCATAATCTTTCTAATATGTTTTGTTTTGTTAAATTATAAATGCTTATAAATGCCATAACCAGAGAAGGAATGTCCAGAGATCAGAAAACAATTCTGTTTGACTGGGAAGAAAACCATTTTTGAGACATTTTTTTAAAAATTACTATTATTTATTGTGTGTTTGTGTGGGTAGACACACACATGCTATGGTACTTATGGAGGTCAGAGGATGACCTTTGGGAGTCCATCCTCTCTTTCCACCAAATGGGTCCCTGGGATCAAACTCAGAACATCAGTCTTGGTGACATTTACCTGCTAAGCTGTCTAAGCTTCTTTTTTTTTTCTTTTTTTTTCATTAAAAATTTCCACCTCCTCCCCACCTCCCATTTCCCTCCCCCTCCCCCCAATTCCCCTTCCCTCCCTTTCCAGTCCAAAGAGCAGTCAGGGTTCCCTGCCCTGTGGGAAGTCCAAGGTCCTCCCCGGTCCATCCAGGTCTAGGAAGGTGTGCATCCAAACAGACTAGGCTCCCACAAAGCCAGTACATGCAGTAGGGTCAAAACCCAGTGCCATTGTTCTTGGCTTCTCAGTCAGCCCTCATTGTCAGCCACGTTCAGAGAGTCTGTTTTGATCACATGCTACATCAGTCCCAGACCAGTTGGCCTTGGTGAACTCCCCATTAGATCAGCCCCACTGTCTCAGTGGGTGGGTGCACCCCTCGCGGTCCTGACTTCCTTGCTCATGTTCTCTCTCCTTCTGCTCCTCATTTGGACTTTGGGAACTCAGTCCAGTGCTCCAATGTGGGTCTCTGTCTATATCTCCATCCATCGCCAGATGAAGGTTCTATGGTGATATGCAAGATATTCATCAGTATGGCTATAGGATAGGGTCATTTCAGGTGCCCTATCCTCAGCTGCCCAAGGAACAAGTTGGCGCTGTTGTTCTCCCTGTCATGGCTTCTTTCACGTGGTTTTTATTTTGCTAATTTTCAATGAGGTCTATTTGGGTGCCTTTGTATATTTATTTAGTATTTTGAATGAACTGTTGCTTTGGAGACTATGAAAGGAGTGTTTAAGAAGTTTGATCTTAGTAGCTTTAGTGATATTTTAAAATTTCTGGGATTTAACACTAAATATCTGTAGTCCATCCTTATTGTGGGGACTCTCGATCTTAACATTAGTGACATTTGGAGCAATTGTAGGGGACGATCCTGGAAACTGTAGAATGTATGGCTGCATCTCCAGTTCTGCTAAGTAGGTGCTGGTAGCACAGCCTCCTCTTCCCCAGATGTGAAGATAAAGTTGTCCAAACATGGCCACATACTCTAGGATGAGAGATAAAAATCTTTCTCAGGAAGAGACAGTTACTCTTCTATATAATTAGTTTCCGCTATTCAGACAAATATTGGTGTTTCATGAAAGAAACTAAATAAAAGATAAGAAGGTAAAGAACATCTTCCTCGGGGAGGGTTCTGTAGCTTCGTGATTCCTCCCACTCTCTAGCTCTTCGTGTTCTTCCCTGCCACGGCACTCTGCATACATGTTACAATCGTGCCTCTCACCAACTGTCTGGGAGGGTTGAAACTATAATCTCGATATTACTATGCCTTGCAAGGACTCTGTAAGTGATATATTCTCAAATGAACAAAAGTTAAATGTTTTCTGTTTTATCTTCTAAGTCTGACAATTTTCTGCAGCTATAAAATGTGCTGTCCGTATACGAGAAGAGCCTCGAAAGCCAGCCGTCCTGTGTACGGAGCTGTTACCTCCTTCTTACACTCATTGATCATTCAGAACGAACCCCGATTTGCTATGTTTGGACCAGGTTTGGAAGAACTGAACACATCATTGGTGTTGAGTTTGATGTCCTCTGAGGAACTCCGCCCTACGGCTGGTCTGCCTCATAGGCAGATTGATGGTAATTTAGTTTTCATGTTAATGTATAATACGTAGTAATTCTAGCACTAGGAGCTTGATGTTAGTGCTAAAGGAGGGGCATTTCTAAAATTAAATCTTGGAATTTTATCTAGAAATTGTAATTAAATCTAGAAATTGGTGGACGCACTCCCTGGTCCCACTGGAAAAAATTAATATAAGAAGTATATTTTTCTTAATTTCTCAAACTTGTATAACTTAGAATTTAATATGTTAAAATAAGTTATTGTGTTTTAACAGTCCATATCGTGTTTACAATAAGAACAATTTGTCAAGAAAAGCCATTGAACATCTGTTTGCCAATTATTTTTTATACATGTTGGGATTTTTTAAAAAAAGAACTGTATTATTACCTCCCTTCCACAGGAAAAAAAACAACAAAAACAAACAAATAAACAGAAAACAACCCACAAAACAGTATGTGACCTTTGGTAAGGTGAGCAAGTGTTATAAACAGGAGTAGCGATGCAATGTAAGGTGTGTTCTACTCACTATATGGCAAAGATTCAGAGATTTAGAACAAATCTTGGTTCTCCATGGAGACAGTGGCTCTAAGTGAGGCTACAGACACAAGTGCTGAGGTAATTAGAATATGATCAGTTAGTTTCTGAACAGAAACATAAGAATCAAAGAAGGCTGCGCATTGAAGAAGATGCCAGCGAAGACTCACCAGTATTAGCTGCATTGTTCTCTTAAAACAAGAAGGCTAAAAGCACAAAGTTCTGAAGTGTCTATAAATCTACCAGAGCTAGGTAACCACCACCAAAAAACACTTGGGAAGCATAAGTATGTGGGAGCTGCTGAAGAAATTTCATCAGAGGGCTGAGGGGATCAAGATTTCACTTTAGAAAAGTTTACTCTGACTCCTGAGTAAAAAACTGGTTAGAAGGGCCTAAAGAAACTGCTATAATCTACGATTAAAATATATATGAAAGGAGTCATTGGATGAAAAAGAATGAATTGAGGATGAAAATTGATGCAATTAACTGTTCTTAATGATTATGTAGTAAAGATAGCAGATTTTTGTCTTCTGGTTTCTGTTGGGTTTAAAGTCATTCACTAGGGTAAGGAATAACCAGAGCTTGCTTTCTTTCTTTCTTTCTTTCTTTCTTCCTTTCTTTCTTTCTTCTTTTTGGTTTTCTGAGTGGCTATTGCTTTTGGTGGCAGGAGCTAGAGATCTTGTCAGTTTTATTTTTACTTGTATCTGTAATGACAGACATATCATAGGTTCCACACTATGGTGGTTTGAGTGAGCATGGCCTCCACAGGCTCATGTATTTGAATGCTTGGCTCCCAGTTGGTATAATTGTTCGGTAAGAATTAAGAGATGTGGCTCTTTTTTGAGGAGGTGCATCACTAAGGGAGGGTTTTGAGGTCTCAAAAGCTCTCACACTGATGGAGGAAGGTCATTGGCTAATAAAGGAACTGCCCTGGCCCATTTTATTGGTTAGAAGATAGGTGGGAGGAGAAAACAGAATAGGACGCTGGGAGGAAGAGGAAGTGAGCGCAGAGACTCCACAGCTCTGCTCTCCGGAGCAGACGCCTGAGAGAGACGCCATGCCCCGCTCCGGGCATGAAGCTCCGACCCAGGATGGACTAGGCTAGAATCTTCCCGGTAAGACCGGTTCTCACAGATTATTAGAGATGGGTTGATCGGGATGTGAGAATTAGCCAGTAAGGGCTAGGGCTAAAGGGCCAAGCAGTGATTAAATGAATACAATTTGTGTGTTGTTATTTCGGGGCATAAGCTAGCCGAGCGGGCGGCTGGGGTGCTGGGGAAGCAGCCCCGCCACCCTTATTACTACTTCATATGGCGCCCAACATGATGGACTAAACCCACTTAAAAAACCTGAGAAGGCTTAAAAATAAGGGAGAGAGAGTTTAACACAGATTTTTGCTGTTTGTTGGTGGCGTGCTGTAGAGAGATTTCCTGATTCGGCAACAGTAGCAGAAAAAAAAAATGCTGTGTCATTTTAAAGCGTGACTTCCTGGGGCTGTGCCGCCATTGTGATCTCTGTCTGACTCCTGCGGGAGACAGAGCTTTTGAATAGAGCATTTGGAGTAAAGGGCTATGATTTGTTTGATGGCAACTAGACTCGCTGTGTTCTCGGGTCTGCTCTGCTTGTTAGAGGCAAGCAAGCACCTCATCTAAGAGAAGCTTCCTGACTCAGCTTTAGCTGCAAAACCCTGCAGCTCATTAAGAGTTCCTGCCACGAAACACTTAAACGGTGTTGACGAAAAGCTGAACACATGCTTTTCGGTTTTCAGCTATAGCAGGAAAAAAGCTGCGCCGTTTAAAAATGCCGGCTTTCTGGAGCCATCCTGCCAGGGCAAACTCTGACTGTTTGAGGCAGGAGGGCCGGCTACCTAGAGAGGACTTGAGTGTTGTCTGTTGTAGCTCACTTGCTGGCAGGGACCTTGAAATGCCATACAGTTGTTGCATTAAACATGGCTACAGCCTGTATATCCGTCATGAGGCTGGAAAGCTAAGGAATGGACTGGATCTAGCTGGCAAAGCCACGCCTTTAATCCTACTGATATTGCTTGGTAAATTAAAGATTCATGTGGTCAGAAAAAGAGAGATATACAGTAAAGAGAGATTCAAAGACAGAGAAAATTTCTGAATGGTTTAAAGTGTGTTAAAAATATATGCAGACTAAAAGTTGAAGTTCTTAAAGTAAAAAACAAAAAAAAAGGAAGAGAGTTGTTGTGTGTGGTAGCACACGCCTTTAATCCCAGTGCCTAGAAGGCAGAGACAAACAGATCTCTGTGAGTTCAAGGTGTAGTAGTGTACACCTTTAATCCTGAATGCCTGGGAGGCAGAGACGGGCGGATCTCTGAGAGTTCAAAGCCTGGTTTACAGAGTTACTTCAGGTCAAAGATACAGAGAACCTGTCTCAAAAAGCAAAAAGTTAAAAGTAAAAATAAACGAAATAGAGGTTAAAACAAAGCTGTACAAAGATGAAAAATACACAGAGAATCTTGATACTGTATGCTATTATGCTCTCTTTGAATTATTTAAATGCTGAGGAAGGAGCAACAGATGCTAAAAGATATTTGTTTATAAATGCTGCTGAACTAATCCAACATAGATATCTTAAATTTGGATCTAAGGATATGATACTTTGGAAAGGAGTTTCTTATTTTGTTTTCACAGAGGATGAGACGCTGTTCATTTCTTCTATTCCGATTTGGTATGATGGACCACGTCCTCCTGAATGGTTCCTGTGCACGCCTTCAGAAAATTGCTTCGCTCAACTGCCAACTGAGATAAAACTAGCACACAGGTTATACCATGAAAGACCTAATTAACGACGCCCCCATTCAGCAGGAAGCAGTTTGGAGAGAAATAACTGCGCCCATATTCCCAAAAAATGTTTATAAATGTTCTTTTACATTTAAAGGGGGATATGATATAGGTATGAATAATTTGCATTAGTATAGATTTTGCTTTATTGACAGAGATTTAAGGTCAATTTTGTTATATGTATATGTATTTCTGATATTGATTAAGGTGTTGTGATTGTGTAGTTCATTATTAAAATGTAATGTATAATTAGTAAATATAGGTTGTTGATGGATAATCATAAATAATAGTCAAGTTTGTAGTCATGTTAGTTAAGATTTTCTAGATGTGCATAGATATATCTTAGATAGGCATTCTTCATATCTTTCAAAGATTATAGAATATGGCATTTTAAATGTTTTAATAACTTAGGACTTTTCATGACAATGAGACACTCTGCTCCTGGCAGCACCAATGTACTTCAAGAGGAAGATGGGCATCGAAGAGGCACCTTATGGAGTTTGATAGCCATTTGGGCAAGAAACTGCTCTTGCCTGGACTATTGCATAAACTGGACACAGAGAACCCGCAGAGAGAGGACTACTGAACTTGCCTAACGTGAGATGATCTTTCGGGGTTCCTGATTCATTTTGAAAGAGTCTGCGAGATATTCTGCAGGACACAACAGATAGTGACTGAACTGACTTTGAATTTTCCTGCTTTATGGAAATGTCTGCTGGATACCATGGGCCTGAAGGCTGAAGATGGATGCCCCAACGGTACAAAAGAACTTTGGGTGACTGTCTAGGCAGCGAGATGTCTTTGTCATTTCTAGAGTTTGAAGTTTCTTAGTTCTTGTTTACTTAGGCAATATTATATCTTTCTGGAGTCTTTGATGGAGTTAAGAATAGTTAGTTATAGTTTTCTTTAGTTATGATAAAGATTATTGTAACTTTTACTTGATAACTGTTTGGTTATATGTAATTTTGCTATGTTAAAGTTAAAGCCATTTTTGTTTAAACCGAAAAAGGGGAAATGATGGAGGAAGGTCATTGGCTAATAAAGGAACTGCCCTGGCCCATTTTATTGGTTAGAAGATAGGTGGGAGGAGAAAACAGAATAGGACGCTGGGAGGAAGAGGAAGTGAGCGCAGAGACTCCACAGCTCTGCTCTCCGGAGCAGACGCCTGAGAGAGACGCCATGCCCCGCTCCGGGCATGAAGCTCCGACCCAGGATGGACTAGGCTAGAATCTTCCCGGTAAGACCGGTTCTCACAGATTATTAGAGATGGGTTGATCGGGATGTGAGAATTAGCCAGTAAGGGCTAGGGCTAAAGGGCCAAGCAGTGATTAAATGAATACAATTTGTGTGTTGTTATTTCGGGGCATAAGCTAGCCGAGCGGGCGGCTGGGGTGCTGGGGAAGCAGCCCCGCCACCCTTATTACTACTTCATCACACCATTCCTAGTTAGCCCTCCCTCTGCCTTGTGCTTGTGGCTCAGATGTCAGCTCTCAGCAGCTGCTACAGCCTGCCTGTTGCTAGGATCATTTCAATGATGGGCACAGACTCTAACCGTTTGGAATCATGAGCCCCGCCCCCCAAATTAAGTGCTTTCTTTTAATTTTATTTTATTTTGTATGGTTTTTCGAGACAGGGTTTCTTTGTAGCTTTGGAACCTGTCCTGGAACTACCTCTTATAGACCAGGCTGGTTTTGAACACACAGAGATCCGCCTGCTTCTGCCTTCTGAGTGCTGGGATTAAAGGCATGCACCACCACAACCCATCTTTAAGTGCTTTCTTTTATAAGTTACCTTAGTCATGGTGTTTTGTCATAGCAGTAGAAAAGTAGCTAACACACACACACACACACACACGTTAAATAAATGGCTTACAGATTATATGTCCAGATCAGAGCAAGATCTGAAGAAATTAACATTTTGGAGCCATAGACGGTTCAGGTTCCCATGGACTTGGAAGTTTAGGAGGCTAGAGAGAAAGATAGTGACCTGAATGTCCGAAGTCTGAAATAGGGGAAGGGATGACCATGATGGCAAGGTTGCAGATGAAGAGACTGCTCTCCAGCTGAACGGTGTCTTTTTCAGATGGAACTATTCCAGATGGTTCTTGAGTAATGGTTTAGACAAGTCATTGTAAGTAGAGAGATCAGCCCACTTCTTCACTATAGGATATGAGGAAATAAGCAATTTTGATAACTGGGAGTCCATGGCAAGACAAGTATTACCTAAGGCAGGCCAGTTTCAGGCAACCCTTCAGAAAAAGTCAGAAGATACGAGGAAAGTCTACAGTTGTGAAATGGCAATTACATTCTCTTTACAGTGACTTAAGTGATTGCTTGAAAATGCCAGTCTATGGCAGAGAAGAATATTGGTTGAATAATAAGTTGGATTCCAGTGTTGAATGGATAATTTCTGGAAATTAAACTGGTAAAAACAAAGCAGAAATGTCTGGTTCTCTTTCCATGTACTTTTTGTGGAATAACATGGCTGGAGGCTAGAGGATCATGTGACTTGGGATAGTTATATTTTAAATAGTATTCACAAGTCCAAATCTATACAAGTTATGCTTAGAACGAAGTGATGTAACATACCTTATTTAAGTAGAAGTCAAGAGTTTGGGGATGAAAGACTGGAGTAGTCTCCAATGAGTTAAGTGGGAACAGACGATGTCAATTTGTTTGTATATCTGGAGGCCCATGGCTTTGTAGAGAAGAGAAACCCTTATGTAAGTAAGTATTAAGTAAGGTATCTACTGTTGCAGGAAAGGCTAGTTAAAGCAAGAGAATTTAGAGGACTGGTTGAAAGAAATTACAGGTTGTTAATTTTTACTAAAAGGAGAATGGCCACAGAGAGAAGTGGACAGATGGGAGGGGACAAGTTTCTAGCAAGAACTAGAGCTATGGAACCAGGATGTTTCCAGGGGGCCAAAAAATACATTGATCATTAACAAAACTCCCACCATCAACAAAACAGAAGAGGCTAAGAAAGGGGTAGCAACTGTTGGGTGACTCAGACACACAGCAGAAAGAAGCCAATAGTTAGCAACCTAAGGGTATCAAATATTAGATCTCAGGCAACCCTCACAGGAATCCCTAGGAAGTAGAGGTTATTTCATTTTCGTGGCAAGTTTAGGATTCTAATCCGCACTGCTCTAATTCCAAATTTCAGCATCTGCTGTTCTGGCTCAGTTTCTCCGGCTTTTCTAATGCTCCACCTCATGTTTGTGAACAGTTTCTCAGACAGGAAGAAGGGGGTCTCCACTGAATATATACATGGGCCATAAGACCAGTGGAAATGTAAACTATGAATAGGAGTCATGTTGAGGATAAATAGAAGTAGTTGCCATGCCCCAGCTGCTACTGTGATGCTTGTCATGTTGCCTGGAGACTGGAAAGTCAGGATGCGCTCAGTGCGCTCTGTATCTGTGCTGCCAAAGTTCATACAACTTGCTCTCCTCATCACAAGCATGGCAGTTTATTCCAAAGTTGCATGTAACTTGCTACTTTTCCCCCCTTTGCCCCTTTTGATTTCACTGCATAATCTTTCAGCGGAATTTTTAAGTGTTTTTTTATTATTGGCTTGTTTGTATAACCAACTTTCTCATGTAGGTATTGGATCTGGAGTCAATTTTCAGTTGAGCAATCAGCATAAATTCAATATCCTGATATTATATTCGACTACCAGGTAAGGCTGCCTGAAACATCAGCAGCGGAACATCTATTGCAGAGGGATGGAACCTGTTTCATATCTTTTTTTCTTATATACGTGTATATTTTCTTCTTGCAGGAAGGAGAGAGACAGGGCAAGGGAAGAGCACACAAGCACCGTTAACAAGATGTTCAGCCTACAGAGTGAAGGCAATGAACAAGGAAGCCGCTACAGTGTGATTCCACAGATTCAGAAGGTGTGTGAAGTTGTAGATGGTTTCATCTATGTGGCAAACGGCGAAGCTCATAAGCGTAAGCATTCTTATATTTCTTCTCCAAGGTACAGCATTCTTTGCAAAATAAATAATCATAGTTTTACAGCATCACAATACCACAATAGTTAGATGTTACCACTGTGATTTTCTGGCCATTACTGTCACTAGTGTTAGTGTTAGGACTACATGGGAACTTCCTAGCATGCCACACTGTGATCCATAGATTTTGCCCATTATCTAGGATGTCTGGTTTCTGTAAGCACCACAGAGTCCTGATATGTGCCTAAGCTTGATTCAGCACGTTTTTATATAGCCGACATTTTAAAATTACTGATGCTTTCTCTGCCTCTGATATATTCAAATAATTTACGTAGATAACTGAAAATGTATTGGTTTATTCTTACCCATACTGTAAAGAGGTGTGGAGATAGAATGTTAGTTGTGTAGATTAAAGTTAACTAAATCAGTGGGTTCATAACACTCTCCATATACTCTGAATAATTGTCGCTGACATTGTTTTGGTATGACATTGCTGTCATTGAATCTTGAATCAGTATTATAACTTGCTCCCAATCCTCTGTGTACAAGATAAATATAACTATAAATAAACGATTTAGTATGCATATTGCTTGTATATAATATGCACATGATACAAATGTCATAGTTATTTAATGTGTTGATTTTAATTTACAATGAATTTATTTCTCTGCCAATCTGTTAAGTCCTGGAGGAAATTATACTTAGAAATCCTGGATAAATTATTCATAAGAAAATAATGAATTATTATCTGTATTATAGGGCTATCTGTAAAAGGAAAAATTAGAAGCAGAATAAAAGGTAGATCGATTTGTTCATCAAACAGTAGCTGTAGAGGTCAGACGCTGTATTTGTGGGTGGAGATATGATGAGAGCTACAACTGATAGAGAACATGCTTTCATCTCGTCTTCCAGATTGGTCCCAATAGGCCCCTGTAAAATAGTAGAAAAAGTAGGGTGTTAACCTGGTTCATAACTGAGGCCTCAGACTCAGTCCCAAGCATTGTAGCTGGAGGTCTTTTCCCTGTCCTGTCTGGTGCCGCTGGATCAGTTCTTCTCCCGCCCACCAGTCCAATCACTCAGAGGCTTGATATTAACTGTAATTGCCTGGCCAATGGCTCAGGCTTCTTACTGACTGGCTCTTATATATAAATTAACTCGTTTCTAATAGTCTGTGTATCGCCTCATGCTCTGTGGCTCACCGGTAATGTTCTGGCATCTTACTCCTCCAGCGACTGCTGGCATCTCCCCGACTCCACTTTCTTTCTCCCTGTCTCTCTGCTAGGATTTCCATTCTAGCTATACCCTCCCTGCCATAGGCCAAAACAGCTTCTTTATTAACCAATGGTCATACAACATATTCACAGAATACAGAGAGGGGCATCCCACACCAAGCCATGATAGATAATAACAAATAAATGAAAACATAGAATACAAAAATAATCTATACCTACTTACTGAATTTTTTCCATAAAGCTTAGCTAGATTTTCCTTATGAGCTTAGTGGTAGGATAGGAGACCTTTGGTCTTTCATGAAAGAGGCATGTCTTGATCTGCTGCTATTCCGGTGAGAGGAGCCCTATTTTCTATATCTTTTTCTCAAATGAAGCCATAGCTTTCTATCAACAGTGATAGGATGAGAAATTGCCCCTGCCGCTTTTCCGGCAGAGACTGACTGCTCCTGAGGGAAGTGTAGAAACAAATGCTTTTCGCCTGAGCACAGAGGTAGGAATTGAGTTTGAAGCAAGTATTCTTTTGTTTTCTGATCCTGTGGAGGGGAAGGATGTTTTCATAGAATACCTTTCTACCAGTACAGGGCATAATTCTGTAGTCACCAAGAACACTTCCACTGTTCATGCTCAGGGGCATCCCCTCCTAAGACTGAAACTGGTGTGTAAAATCTGAGCCTGGACATCACTATGTTGCCTGGGCTGGCCTTGAACTTATGACATTTACTCTGCCTCGTTCTCCTGATTGCGAGTATTACAAGTGTATCATACCTATCATACCTAACTGCAGGGCATTTGAATCCTCTGTGTTGACACTAACTATAGCAATAGAGGGCAAATCCACCAGCGACGGACTAGTTTGACTCTAACCAATATGTTAATGATCCAACAGTCAAAGGAACATGCCTGCTTCTAAGAGTCTGTCCTCTTTATCTCCATCTGTAACTGCTTTTCTAAATAAAATGCCTAGCGTTAAATCTGAAAGTTCTTAGGCAGAAAAAGAAAGAAACAGTGGCTTGTATCTATTGTCTAAGATTCTTGGCAAGCTGATATAGGAGAATGGCCTGGGATTTTGTTTACCACGTGCTGTGGTATTTCTTTATGGCATTATAAAAATTCTATCTAATTTGAAAGACAGTTTAATATAATTTTTTGGCAGAATAATAAATAAATCTCAGAAATAAAGACAGCTTATTATGTTTAAATCCTGGTAAAAAATTTAATTCCTTTGTGTGCTATTTTTAAGTATAATTATTTTTAGAGTGATACAAATTGCATATTTTAACTTAAATTCCTTAGGACATGAATGGCAAGATGAATTTTCTCGTATTATGGCCATGACAGATCCAGCTTTTGGATCTTCAGGAAGACCACTGCTGGTTTTATCTTGTACTTCTCAAGCGGATGTAAAAAGAATGCCCTGTTTTTATTTAGCTCATGAGCTGCGTCTCAGCCTTCTAAACCACCCGTGGATGGTAAGGTCCTAACTGCTTTGATGACAAAGAATTGATTTTTAGTGTACTTTCTATGATACGTATTTATTTATACAGGTGTACATGTTGCTTGCATGTATGTGTCTTTTTGAGCTTTCTTTTATGGTAACAAAATAGCTAAGACAATAACTTAAAAAGGGAAAAAGGCATATATTCTCTCAGTTTTTTTTATTTTATTTTTTATAAGGTAGCAGTGAAAATGATTTTATGGTTGGGGAGGGGATCACCAAAATCACCATCTTAAAGTGTTGCAGCATTGGGAAGGTTGAGAGCCACTGGTCTAGAGCCTTGGTTGGTTGGCACTGTTGCTTTCCTCCCCACCCTCCTAATGTTGCTCCGAGTTTGCATTCCAGCCTTACTATGTTTTTTTTTTTTTTTCAGTTTTGCTCAGTCAGCAATGACTACAATCCAAACCTTTGGGCTATAAAATCGCCACTCTGGACAGCTGGCTACTATTTCAGAACAGCTGCTCATAGATGGGCAAAAAGTCAGTATGAGCTCAGGTGCCCACGGGGGCATTTTCAGAGACCCTAGAGGAAGAATATATCTATGACTTTCCCCCAGTATAGGTTGCTATGTGTGACCTACTGTATAGCAACCTATTCTCTCAGTTTTTAATGTTTTAGTTCACAATCAGTTGACCGTCTTGATTCTGAGGCTGTGAAAGGCAGATCATCATACTATGAACACGTGATAGAGGAAACCTCTGTCTTAGAGCAAAAGAGGAAGAGAAAGAGGATGGGACTGAGTCCCAGGATGACCTTCAAGGAACATCCCAAGTGACCTCCCAGAAGTAACCACTTCTTGAAAGTTCCACCACTCCCTAACAGCAGTGTGGGGTGGGGTCAAGTCTCTGACACTTAGAACTTTAGGGGACACAATTAGAATGATAGCGTTTGTTTTTTAAATGAACTGCCACTCTAAAATGATTTAAGGGCTTGATTGATGGGTGGTAATAAATTTGACTGGGTCACCTGTTCCTTACTCACCTCTCCTATTGTAGGAACAGTAAGACAATAACTGGGAGAGGTTGTAAGGACCTCCCTCCTGTTTTCTCAGCACCAGTGTGTATGCTTTAAGACTCTTAGGATGAGTAGCATTCCTCATGTTAAAATACAGGTCGTTGGGGATGAGAGTGTTGCTCAATGGTAAAGTACCTACCCAAAATACAGGAGACCCAAGGGTTTGGTGCCCACCACCACTATCATCTCATAGGCTAGTGCTTTAAAGTTTATTTGAATAATAAAATCTTTTTTTCATATGATAGTTGGCATGAAACTCCACAGATAAATTGTTTGTACTAGTCTCTATTGGTCAATTGTTTTTGTTTGAATCTATTACTACTACTACTACTACTACTACTACTACTACTACTACTACTACTACTACTTTTGAGTAATAATGTGTAGTTCTGGCTATCCTGGTACTTGCTATGTAGATCAGGCTAGTCTTGAACTCATAGATATCTACCTGCCTCTGCCTCTGCCTCCCAAGTGTTGGGGCTAAAGATCTTTTTTTCCCCAATCTAGCTAAAGGTGTGTTGATTCTAATTAAAATCCAGGACCAACTATTTGTCCTTTGTGATTTTAAAATCATGGTTTCATTTATTTCTACTGTTTTCTTGGTGTTTCTTCCCATCTCATAATATGGTGTTTGTTTTGCCCTGAACTCCTGAGATACATTGTTAGCACGTGTGTTTAAAATCTTATTTATTTACTGGGACTTGGGCCCCAAGTATGCCCCACTTCTGAAATTGTGTATGTGTGTGCGTGTGTGCATATTTTAATATAGGTATTTGTTGCTCCAACTTGCCTTTTTATACTGTGTTTGCTGTATCCCTTATATTTGGTAAATTTTTCCCATTTTTATTTGTCTTTCTAATTTATCCACTGGCTCATTGTTTGTTTAATAACATGTGAAGTCCATGTATTTTCCCATTTCTAACTTTTTGTTGTTATTTCTGTATTTAACCATAAAAATACATATTTTTTTCCACTTAATCATTACCATTGTTGAAGATTTTGTGGTCTAAAGTAATGTCCAATCTAAAGAATGGTTCCAATCTATGTTGGAGAAATGTATATATTCTCCAGCTTTTGGATAAAATGTTCTCTAAGGTCTTTTAGGTCCATTTGGGTCTAGTTAGCTTTGTAGTATGTCACATTCATTAGTTGACTGGTTAGGTTCATTAAAGAATGTTCTAGTGAATTTTGTTTTGTTTTGTTTTTCGAGACAAGGTTTCTCTGTAGCTTCAGGGCTGAGTTTTAGTTTTTAAAGAGGATCCTTTGGAGAAATGTGCTAGAAGCCTGTCCCTCCCATTTCTAGAGCTGAGTACTAGGAAATACGACACACACTGAAGTGGTTAGAAGACATTAGAGATCACTTATTTACATGACTGCTCCCAGTGATAGTGCTTGCGGAACTTAGTCTTTGTTCGGGTCACTTTATTTTAGCTCTTCAAAAAATAATATCTAGAGAAATGCCACTCATTAGGATTCTGGTTTGAACTGACAGCATCCTCTCTCGTCTGCTCACAGGTCCAGGATATGGAGGCTGAAACTCTGACGGGTTTTTTGAATGGCATTGAGTGGATTCTTGAGGAAGTAGAATCTAAGCGCGCAAAATGATGTTCCCTTTGGACCTTGGGAAGCCGCAGGGCAGGACTTAGGTGTTTCTCATCCATCCTGTTCCTGCCTTTCTGTAGGAGGGCTTCACACTGGACAGCTATAGATGCCATGGTTCTGACTCTACCATAAATCAGCTGCAAGTTTCAATCCTATTACTTTTCCCCAAAATGAACTCTCATATTTTTGATAACTTTTATATTTTCTGTCTTTTTGAAAATATTAAATTCTGAAAAACAAAAGCTGTGGTTCTCTCATTTCTCACAGTTTCTCTGTTTTGCCATTAAGTTTGCCCTGATGGCAAATAGCTTTTCATAGCATCTTTTCAGGGACTCGTTAACTGGTTATGGGGAAAAAGGTTTTAATCTATTCTCAATAGAGACACTAGTTATGAAAATTTCAGAACTGCATTAATATGGCCCAAACCCCTGTTCTTTTTTGAGAGAATAGAAAGAATATTATATTATATCTGTTATTGCTTCAGTGAAAATTAGTTTTTCCTGGAAGTTGTTGTGTTCAAATAATTTTGAACATGTGAGTACTGAATCCCGACTCATGAAGAAAATACCCCAGAGATTTACATGTGTTATACTACTGCCTCACCAAATGCTCATGTTTTGCAGAGGAAATGGCCTACCACGTGTTGGAACTGGGGAATTTTAAGATAGTAGTGAAAGAAATATAAATGTTGCTATATGGTTCTGTATTTAAATGCATTTTTTTGTGTGGAGAAAGTTGTAATATACATATGGTCATAGTCTTTCTAAATAGTCAGGTGACTGTCATTTCCATTTTGACCTTCTGGTGAGTTCTTGCTAGCAGAGGTCACAGCTGTGCTGGACCTCACCTGTCAAGAGATACCTAAATGGGACTAACTCGTTGAGCAGGGTTTTCCTGAGATAACACATTTACCTGTGAATCCATTGATCTCATGAGTAGCTTCAACCCACTCATGAAAGCAGCTCTTAAATTGGTTCTTAAAGATTCCATTTGTTTCTACCCCTTAATATTCTACACAAGGAATTAAATTCAGCTCGTGCTTCTGAAAGGACAAATTGTATTAAAATCACAGCCATGGTATTTTTCTTGGTTTTAGTTGAAGGAACAGAGACACAGAGAAGTGGGGAATTCTATTAGCATTCCCAAGTCCCAAGTCTAAGTGGGGAGGACGTGAGACATGGAAACTGCAGATTCCTTCACCTAAGTTAAAAAGTTACGAGTTACTCCAAAACCACAGAGAAACCCTGTCTCGAAAAACCAAAAAAAAAAAAAAGTTACGAGTTATTACAAGTTATCGAGAAATCAATTTCCTGGGGCTGTTGAGATGACTCAGCATGGAAAATCCAGACAACCTGAGGTAGATCCTGTGTTAGTTACTTCCCTGTTTCTATGATAAGACACCCCAATTAAGGTATCCTATAAAAGAAAGTATTTACTTTGGGGGTTCATGATTCCAGAATGTTAGAGTCCACGGCCATCAAGATAGGAGACGTGGCAGCAGGCAGGCGGGCATAGTTGGTATAGGGCAGAAGCTGAAACCTCACGTCTTGAACCACAAATGTGAGGCAGGAAGAAAGCTAATTGGGAAACGGCATGGAAATCAAAATCCACCCCAGGTGACAAGCTTTCTCCTACAAAGCCACACCTGCTAACCTTTCCCAAATGTTTCCGTAAACTGGAGCTCAAACATTCAAATATGTGAGCCTTTGGGGGTGGGGCGTTATCATCCAAACACCACACATCTCCTGAACCTACACTAGAACCAAATCCCAAAAGTTGTCCTCTGATCTCTACATGTATGCGGTGGCGTGCATGCATATATGAACATGTGTATGCTCGTGAAGAAACACACACCCACACAGTAATAAATTTTAAAAGTCAATTTTTTTGGACTCTGTTACGGCTCACTAAACTCCCATCAGGGCAGTTTAGGGGATGAAGTAAATAATCAGCTAAGCTTGGTGCCTCTGGTGTTGACAGTGACCTCGTTCAAATCCCAGTGATTCCAGCTATTCACATAACCATGTTCCTTAATTCTGAATGCTAGTTTTCTCTTGTACAGAATGGGGTTCTCTCTATTTGCCTCAGAGTTGAATTTTAACTCCACCAAGAACTATTCAATTCACTTTCTTTGAGAAGATCTTTGTTGTGCCCAGAGTCTGGACCCCCCAAACCACCAAGAGACAAGATTTGATGCAAAACCAAAGAGTCTTTTTTGTTTGTTTTGCGAGGCAAGGTTTCTCTGTAGCTTTGGAATCTGTCCTGGAACTAGCTCTTGTAGACCAGGCTGATATCGAATTCACAGAGATTCACCTGCCTCTGCCTCCCAAGTGCTGGGATTAAAGGCGTGGGCCACGACCGCCCAGCTTCAAGGTGTCTTTTTAATTATGGGTTAACTCATGTCCTCTGTCCATCTGTCTGATCCAGTGGGTGGAATAGGAGGAACCTGAGCTGCACTTGGGCACTGGGGCAGGGTATAATATTGAGGGTAGAACAAGGGGGTCATCTCAGGGTCTGCTAGCTGCATAGTAACACTGTCAGGCTTGGCACACGTCCAGGCTGGGGAAGCTATGCTGAGCTGATTGGTCAGCTGTAGCTGCAGAAAAGTTGCCATAGTTGGAGTCATGGCGGCAGTGGTGGTGGTGATGGTGGTGGTGGGCCGATTACTGCATTCCATCATCAAATCAGTAAGGCACATCCTGAGTCGCCAGCTAACTTCTGATCCTCCCAGTAAGTAATTAGGGCAAGGTTGGGCAAAGTTGGGCAAGGCTGGACAAGGTCGAGGGCTCAGTACATTCTGCTGAGTCAGTGGCCTAGTCTTGCTAGGTCTGTCCTGGCTGCCAAAGGAGGGGGTTCAGGGTTAGGGTCTGGGCCCTTCAGTCTTCACTTTGCTGTTAACCTAAGTTTTTACGTGTTTTGTTGTTAGTATCACTTTGAGATGATTATCCTGCTGGGACATCTACTGAACAGCTATGGATTAGATGATTAAAAAGTAAGGGCCAATATTCAATCATCCAAACTGTTGAAAAATAACTGGAAAAGTGTGCCTTAGAGATGCTGTGAGAACCATATGCATTTATTTGTAAATATTGTGAACTAAATTGTATCCTCCTTCTAAATTCTTAGATTGAAATCCTAGCTGCCAGTACACCTCAGAACGTGACAAAGTGACTATATTCAAATTGAGAACTTTTTTTTTTTTTTTTTTTTTTTAGACAGGGTTTCTCTGTGGAGCCCTAGCTGTCCTGGAACTTGCTCTGTAGATCAGGGTAGCCTCTGCTTCCTGAGTGCTGGGATTAAAGGTGTGTGCTGATATGCCCAGTTGAGAGACTTTAATTAAGGAAGTAATAATGATCAAATGAGATCACTCGGTCACACCTAATCTAATATGACTGTTGTCCTCATAAACAATGGGTCACACCAGGGATTTTATTGATATTTATTGAGCTCTACATTTTTCTCTGCTCACCTCCCTGCTTCTCCCCTTCCCTCTTCAAACCTCCCCCAAGTTCCCCATGCTCATAATTTACTCAGGAAATCTTGTCTTTTTCTACTTTCTACTTCCCATGTAGATTATGTCTATGTAAGTCTCTCTTAGTTGTTGTCTAAGTTTTCTGGGATTATGGTTTGCAGGCTGGGTTTCTTTGCTTTATTGGTGTAGGAAGTTCTATATTTATTTGTGTTGCTTTCATTGGTTGAATAAAGAAACTGCCTTGGCCTCTTGATAGGGCAGAACTGAGGTAGGCGGGGAGGACAGAACTGAATTCTGGGAGAAAGAAAGCAGAGTCAGAGAGAGCCCACATGAAGCTGCCAGGTCAGACATGCTGAATCTTTCCCAGTAAACCATGACCTCGTGGAGACATACAGATTATTAGAAATGGGTTGAATCAAGATGTGAGAGTTAGCCAATAAGAGGCTAGGTCTTATGGGTCAAGCAGTAATTTAATTAATACAATTTCTATGTGGTTATTTTGGGGGTTAAACTATCCCGGCTGCTGGGAGGACAAGCAGCTCACTCCTCCCTACTACACTTTATGTTTAAAAACCACCTGTGAGTGAGTGCATGTGATAATTGTCTTTCTGTGTCTGGGTTACCTCACTCAAAATAATGTTTGCTAACTCCATCCATTTTCCTGCAGAATTCAAGCTGTCATTATTTTTTGTGTTCCATGTGTAAATGCCACATTTTTCTTACCCATTCTTTGATCGAGGAACATTTAGTTTGTTTCCAAGCTATGACAAACAAAGCTGCTATGAACATAGTTGAGCACATGTCCTTGTGGCACAATTGAGCATCCTTTGGATATATACCCAAAAGTGGTATTGCTGGGTCTTGAGGAAGGTTGTTTCCTAATTTTCTGAGAAATCACCACACCGACATCCAAAGGAGTTGTATCAGCTTGCATTCCCACCAGCAATGCAGAAGTGTTCCCTTTCCCCCACAACCTCTCCAGCATAAGTTGTCATCAGTGTTTTTGATTTTCTTAAATGTCTTTCAGCCATTTTAGACTCCTCTGTTGAGAGTTCTCTGTTTAGGTCTGTACTCCATTTTTTTTATTGGATTATGTAATCTTTTGGTGTCCAATTTCTTGAGTTCTTTGTATATTTTGGAAATCAAACCTCTGTCTGATATGGGGTTTGTGAAGATCTTTCCCCATTCTGTAGGCTGTCATTTTGTTTTGTTGACCATGTCCTTTGCTTTACAGAAGCTTTTCAGTTTCAGGAGGTCCCACTTATTAAATGTTTCTCTCAGTGTCTGTGCTGCTGGGGTTATATTTAGGAAGTGGTTCCCTGTGCCAATGTGTTCAAGTGTACTTCCCACTTTCTCTTCTATAAGGTTCAATGTGGCTGGCTTTATGTTGAGGTCTTGGATCCATTTGGACTTGAGTTTTGTGCATGGTGACAGATATGGGTCTATTTTCATTTTTCTACATGTTGATATCCAGTTATGCCAGCATCATTTGTTAAATATGCTTTCTTTTTTCCATTTGGTATTTTTTGCTTCTTTATCAATGATCAGGTGTTCGAAGGTGTATAGATTGATATCTGGGTCTTCTATTCGGTTCCATTGGTCCTCCTGTCTGTTCTTATGTCAATTCCAGGCTGTTTTCAGTACTGTAGCTCTGTAGTAGAGTTTGAAGTTTGGGATTGTGATGCCTCCAGAAGTTCTTTCATTGCACAGGATTGTTTTGGCTATCCTGGGTTTTTTTTGCTTTTCCAAATGAAGTTGAGTACCATTCTTTCAAGGTCTTTGAAGAATTTTGCTGGGATTTCGATGGGCATTGCGTTGAAATCTGTGCTTTTAGAATTTTTAATTGGCTTTTTTTCTCTTTAGCTTCTCCTAAATTTCCCCACTACATCTGGTAACTTTTAAGAACTTCAATCATACTATTAAATTTAAAATTTTTATTTTGTTTTTAGCATATTTTTGCTAATTGGTTTTCTACCTTAGTATTTCTACATGCCATCCTATCAACCTTTTATTTGAGACTACATTAGTTTTTTGTTTCTATACGTGTCCCATTTTTAAGGGCATTTCAATCAAGAATAATAAACTTTAAACTGCCTAATTTCTGTGTTTTCTTTTTCAAGCAGGCTCACTCATGCTCCCTTCTCATGAGTCATCTGCAGAGAAAGGTAACCTTTCCAGTTTCTTGAGGGGGCTAGCTCACTTGGAGTTGGGCCGCCTCCTTGTTTATATCTGGTTCACATTGGCTTACATCTTTTCTTTCCTTTGATTTGAGCCCCTGGCATCCAGCAGTACTGCCAAGAAATGCATGGCTTTGATTACTTCAGCTGGAGAGACCTTGGTTTCCTATGTGTTTCTGCCTTTGTGTCTTCTCGGAGAAGCCCAAAACCTAAGCTTTAACAAAAAAACATGGGATGTTCCCAGGGTTTCTGGGCTTTTCTGTCTCTTAGCAGAATTTCCTTGAGGAGGGAATAGTTGTCTGAGTGATTAGTTTTCCCATTTCATACTCTGTATTTGCTATCCACTAGGCTCATCATATTGTCATCAGAAGAGGTAGTACTGTTTTTTTTTTTTCCTCTTCCTCAAGGTGGGATGTCTCTACTACTTTCTGAGGACTAATATTGCATCCACCAATATAAACATAAGCTAGTATTGGGTTTTAATCATCAAGAAATGCTACTTTTCTTTAGAACTCACTTTATTTAGATTTCCTTGCATCTACTGCTTTATTTGGTTTAGAGTAAAGGTTTTTATATTGTTTTTTTTTCTGTCTTGTGTTTTATCTACCCGCTTCAGTGGACTAAAAGGAAAGGATTTTCTCTTGTCTTTTCTCATTGCAGCAACAATCTTTTGTGACCTTCTCTGTCCCATTTGCGTCTCTTGCTGGTTTTTATTGTCTCTTAGATACCTTGTGATCTTGCAGATTCTCTCATTATTAAAGCATTCCTAACATGGTGTCTACATGCAATAGCTCACTGTAATTATCTAAGTAGTGATGACAATTATATTTTGTGAAAATTGTTCCTAAGTTCTGAAAAAGATCCCTCTACTTTCTTTAGACCTCCAGAAGGTGGTACTGTTGCTATGTATAGCAGATGGAATCAGTGGCCAGAAAAATAGCCTTTTCAATGCAACTTTTACAATTTTGATAAGATTGGAGATTCAGTGTTTTCTGAAGCATGTCTTGGAGTCTATTATCTTGGTTATAGAACATCGTTTATAAGTGGGTTAAGCAGGTTGCTGTAGCATTCCCCGAACTTTTGCTGTGATGGACTGGAGTGTGAGTCGACTAAGATGCTTTAGCGTGGGAAGTTTCTCATACTTACTCTCAGGGGAAATACAGAACAAATGTACAGGAAGCAGGTTTTAAGGGACTCAGGCATGGTAGAACATGACTCAAGCATACCGCCATGAAAATTCACAGGAAACTTTTTTCAAATGACATTAAGACCAGAGGATTGCATTGAGAACATATATAGAACTATTATAAATTAACAATAAAAATAACCAAATTAAAATGTGTAGAGAATCTAAATAGAGATTTATCTCTCCAAAAATGATACACAGTGATCAATACGCAACTGAATAAGCTCAACACCAGTAGTTATTACAAAAATAAAATCTAAACCATGTTTTAGCCAATGATGCTGACAAGTGGGTAATGGAAACTTATATGTTTATCAATAAGGACGTAAAATGGTGTAGTCATTTGTTAATAGACGAGCAGCTCTGCAAAATCTTAAAATTAGATTTATCTCTTTACCCAGCAATTCCATGGCTAGGTTTATACCTCAAAAAGAAATGCAAACACACTTACATACAAAAACATGTGTATGAATGATCAAAGTGGCATTATCCATAACCCACAGGACCATCACATGGCAAGTGGTTAGACTACTGTACACCCAGTGTGGATATAATATTAATTATATATTAAATAATATAAATAATATTACCCAGTGTAATGTTATTAGAAAAAAAGAGAAGTATTAGCACATGCACCAATGCATATGAACCCTGAATACAGGAAAGATGATATATATGATTCTACTTAAGCAACGTAGAGTAGGAAAACAGACAATCTGTCAATCACAGTTGCCTATGACGATGGGAGGAATGGGAGCATGGGATGTTTGGTAATAAGATTTTGAGGATCTTTCTATATGTTTGGAGCCCCCTTTTAAGGAGCTAAGTTACAAATTACCATGTTTCAGTAGGAAATCTAGGTTAATAGTTTATTAAATTAAATAGTAAGCAGTAATAAATTACACTGACTGGGTAGAGAAAATTTTCTCCCTTGGACTTGGATGACAGTAAAGTGTCGTGTCCTCTACTACTGTATTTCCCTTGGATTTTCTGCAGCCGACTTCCTAAGATGATGTCTGTTATTGAATAAATATACATATTCATAACCACTCATTTTGGTAAACTGGGTCCTTCAGATTTATGAAGTTGAAGTTTTAGCTTATTTAATATTTTTAAATTTGAAGTTTTCCTCATGTAAAAAGCATTCATGAAATTAGTGGATTCTTATTTATATGTACTTGGGCCAACCTTTTTTGAATTGCGATTGTTTAAAATGGGCGTGTTAGTTACAGCAGGGTTTGGTTTTGTTGTATAAGCCAATTCATAATTTTAGAAAAGGTCTGGTTAAGTCTGTTTTATTTGTTGATATAATTAGCTCATGCTATTTTATTGTATTTACTATGTTTTATATATTTTGCTGTTGCTTTTCTGCTAATCTAGGCTCAAGATTCACTTATCTTCCATTTGTGCTTATAATATGTATTGCATGTTACAAACACACACGCATGAGTAAAATGCATAGAACAACAACTCTTTTTACGTGTTCCGTGTTTGGGTCGTTCTTAGGATTATCTGCATTATTGCCTTCTTTGGCTCTCACTTTCCTGGAGGCTCTTGCTCTTGCTGCCTACTTTTGGATGTCTTGCTCTTTCGCGAGTCTCTTCTGCATCTCCTCTTCATCCTCATCATTTTGGTACTTTAACCTTGGCTTATATTCTCGATCACACTCTCCATCTGACTGGTTCTTTCTTGACCACTTTCCAACTCGGACTTCTTTTCTGAGGAATTTTTAAATCTTTGAGTCAGTTAAGTCTCATCTCACACTATCTTGTGTTTTTTTTTTCTAATTCAACTTTTAAGTAAGCATACCTTTTTGAGATTCTCTAAACCCCTGCAAATGCTTGTTTAAGGATATTTAATTTTAGATTGCCTGTTTTGTTTCATTTTTCTCTGCTTTGTGGATTGTTTTGTGATTCTTCTCATGGGAAACATTTTGTTTGTTACTTCATACTTTTGATTATAGTAACTTGTGTGGATGAAGGTTTTTCCCTTCTGTCTGTTTGGGTGTGTCTTACTTCCAGGCCAGCAATAACTTACAGAAAGGGAGAACAGCTGGCAAAGTGGCTTTCTTAGCTCTTTAGTGCCCTCTTCTGTTTCAATGTTGGTAGACAGGTTTTGGAGATCTCCTTTCTCTGTGTGGTTTTGTTGTTACTCAGTTAGTTTGTTTATTTGTGTATGTATTTATTTAAGGCATGATATCATTCTATGACCTTCTCACTGGCATGGAACTCCGGCATTGCCGAGGCTGGACCTGAACTTGTAACAATCGTCTTGCGTCACCTTCTCGAGTGCTAGGATTTCAGCACGAGCAGTCACTTACTTAAGGTAAGCTGGAAGGATAATGAATCAGCATATCTTGGTTTCAGTTTTGGTTCATGTTTGTAGAAATATTACTTTCTGTCACTTATATATCTCTTCCCCTTGGCTGCGTGTACTTGAAGGTCTCTCCTTCAGTTCCCCATAGCCAGAACTCATCTTTGCTGGAGCAGACGTATTCTCAGCATCTCGCCCCAATTTTCTTTTTAAAAAATATACTTTCTCAATCATAAAAATCATCTTTTCTCTGGAACAGCCATCCATCCAAATCCTTTGCTCATGACTGATAAGACGGAGCCTCAGGTTTCCAGGGGGCAGTGGGAGTGGGGGATACCGCCCAATGCTGCCAATGCCTGGTAGCCTGAAGAGTTCAGAGACCTCAGTCCAGGTGGAGTGGGAATTCTTGACTTTGACATAGGAAGGAATTTCAGAACGAATCAGGAGGAAGCAAAGTTGGAACTTGTTAAGAAAAGGTTTTAACCAGATTGAAGAAGCACAGGAATCCGGAGAGGGGAGTTTTGGGAGCAGACACGACACGAAGACACAAGTAAAGACTTCTCAAGGGAGAGTCACATGCAAGTGTCTAATGATAGACATATGTAGAATTCCGGTGCAGTAACACTGACTTAAGGGTTGCCAAAGAACTTTCCTCCCCTCCCACATCCTTTCCCCATTTGGGTAAATGAGATCATAGGATGATTCCATAGGTCACAGGGTTTGAAAGAATCTTTACTGTGCTAAGTTCCAAGGGAGTGAAGGTGTATCTGTGGATGATAAACAAAGTCCATAATCTTATGAGATTCTCAGAATGTTACATGTTTACAGAGGGGAAAGAGTAAGGTTAAACTCAGAGCAAATGTGTTCAGGCATATGTTTGAGAACATGCTTCATTGCTATGTTAACACTTTTATTTGAAATATCTCTGTTTTAGTTTTAAGATTTTCATATAATATCGGTTATTATCTGCGATATAATCCACATGTGTGTATGATGTAGCTAAGTGTGGGTCGGCCCATGCCTTACTGTGGATGTGGAGGTTGGAGACCCGCTATGGGGAGTTGGGTCTCTCCTTCCTTTGTGGGATCTGTGGATTGAACTCCTGTAATCAGGGTTGCCTAGAAAATACTTTGATCTGCTGGGCGATCTCACTGTCGCTGAAAATAGCTTTCTTTAAAAAGAATTCTTTCCCAGGCCGGATACTCTCTTCATTTGGAATTTACATATGGTGGGTTAATTAGAATGACCGCCATACGCTCATATGTTTGGGAACTTGGTCCCCCAGTTAGTGAAACTGTTGGAAAGGATTAGGGGATATCACTGCTGTCACTGGGGATGGGCTTTGGGCCTTTAAGAAATGTTTCGTTCCCAGTGTGCTTTCTTTCTGTCTACTTAAGGAGCAAGATGTGAGCTCTCAGCTGTTCCCCCTGCCATGTTTTTGCTCTGCTTTTGTGGATTCTAGCTACCTGACACCATAGGCTCAATTCAGTGCTCTCTTTTATAAGTTGCCTTGGCTTTGGTGTTTTGTCACAGCAGTAGAAATGGAACTGAGACACCAGAGCTGCAAAATGTATTCTTATTTATGCGGCATTATCAAGAATGATGTAACAAATCTAACTGTTGATAAAATTGTACCATGGGGCACAGTATATTTAGGACATTCAGGCGGGAAGATAGGCGATGTGGGGGAATCACATGAGGAGTGTAAGTTAAAAAAATGGAGTGGATATAACACTGGTAAGACTTTTCTTTTACCTACTTCAGTGTTTAGTGAAAACAAAGTGAGACAGGAGATAAATGGGGCATCTTTCTTAGGTGGTTTCTCCATCACCGCCTCTATGAAGATTCACTTTTTAAATGGAAGAGCTAAGATATAAACCCAAAGCAGCAGGCTGTCATCTATGATGTTTACACTTGAGAGCTGCAGGGCCAAGTTACTAGAAGTAGGAGAATGACTTTGTGTGGGCCCAAGTTAATACCTCTCCTTAGCCACAAGGGGGTAGCAAGCAGCCTGCATGTCAGGCTGTAGAAAAGGGAGCTGGCGGTAGCAGGGCATAGGTTATTTTGAATATTTGTATATCGGAGTTCATCAAGGAAAGGCTGTCTCTTTCTGGTCTCAAGCATGGTTGTTTTTATGTTTATTTCCCCATCTATGTAATAAAAAACCCCAAAACAAAAAAGCAAAACAAAGCAAAACCAACCAAAAACCCCAAACCAATCAAGCAACAACAAAAAAATCAAATCTACTTTATTTCATGAGTTTTGTTCAAAAGAATGGAATCTGAGTTATCTTATAACCTGGGTGGAGACATGACATTCAGAACTGCCTAAAAAGTCATAAGATTACTATTTAACTGAAGGACAACATAACATTGTCCCCTCTTTTGAAAGTCAGTTCTGTCCAAAAGGGTTTGTTTCTCCATCACACAAACAGAAAAATGCCTCGCAGGGAAATCCACTGTTTCTAGTGACTTCAGAAATAGTGTAAAGCCCACCCAAGCTGTAGGTTGGTACAATGATCCCACTGGCCACTGCCCTCTCTCAGCCTTGGGAGTGTCCCTGTGACTCTGTAAGAGACTTTATCTCTCTCCTGTGCTATAGACTGTGCGTCTCATTTACAGCCGTTGATAGAGATCATAAGGACCAGGAGGCAAGTCTAACCCAAACGGAAATCATTGTGACCTAATTTGGATAATATCACCCTACACAAAGACCATTCATCCAGGATCTAATCCCCATGTACTAGGCAGAAGCTTTTCTTGAAATACTGATCTGATCTTAATAGAGATTTAAGAGGGTTTAATTATGAAATGGTCTTTTCTTCTCTTTAATTCTTTAATTTAATTTCTTCTCTTTAATAATCCACATATCATTTGAGCTGCAGCACTTCCATCTTAGACACCCTTTCATTGTCTCTACCGTAATGATTTCATCACCTCCTCTATGCAATTTATTTTCTCCAGTTCTTGCTTAGCTATTGTGGCTGGATATTTAAAATGTTTGTCTTGGGGCTGAAAAGATGGTTCAGAAGTTAAGAGCACTTGCTCTTGCAGAGAACACGGGTTGGAGTCCCAATATTTCCATGGCAGCTCCCAACCATGTGCAAATTCAGCTCCAGGGGTCCAACACCTTTTTCTGCCCTCTCTGCACACCAGGCATGCATGTGGTGCACAGAAAAACATTCAGGTGAAACACTCATAAACCTTCACTCACAAATATTAAGGGAAAAAAGTAATTTTTTCCTTAAAGACCTAGCAAAACTTGATTCTTTATTCTTAATTATAATCAAACAAAGGGGCTTTTTAATTAAGTTAACTTCTAGGTTTTATGTTCCATTTGCACAAGAGGAAATGGCCACCAGGCTTTTTCTTCACCTTTTGGTAACTGGATGAGGAAAGAAAGATTTCTGTTTTCCATCTAGTTAACTTTTATGCTTCTTGGGAGTGAATTAACTTTTTTCTTATTAATATGACTAGGTTAATTTAAATTTGTTCACTTTGGCTTTGAATTTAACTTCTTTAGTCTCTAAAGTTTTCTTTCAAGCTTAATTTTGCCATCAACTATGCTTCTGTTCTCAGAATTTTGTGTCAAGGGTATAAAGTCCTTTTGACACATTTCCTAAGAGCCCTTATTCTGCCAGGGTGAGCGTGCCCATCAATCCCCTTCAGCAGATGTTAACATTTATTTTTATAAAGAGCAAGGTAGTAAACATTTTTTGGTTGCAGGCAAGACAGTCTTTTTCTTAACTCCTCAGTCCTGCCATTGTAGAGTATGAAACCCAGAGATAACATTTCTCATCGAATGTGGGAAAATCGATGAAAGAAAAGTTTGAGAGACCCAACAAGTAGCTGGATTTAGTTCTCAAGTCTTAATTTAAACACCAATGCTCTTAAAACATGTTGATTAATTGGTATGAATCTGCATAGTTGTACTGTCATCTAGACAACATTGGGTCATATCTTCTATTCTTATCTTCCCATCCTTAGTATCCATTACTATCTGATATTAATTATATTGCTTGAGATAGGATGGTAATTAAATATTCAAACTGTAGAATAAAAATCTGAGTTAATTATTTCTCACTACATAAGACTGACTTTGAAAGACTATGCCATTATGCCTACTCTCTTCTTAAATATTCTGGAAAGTGTGCGTTTTAGCGAACGGTGTGTTAGAAATGCTTACCACACTTGAGAGGACACAAAATGCAGACCTGTAGTGTATGGCAACATCTGTGTTTGAACTCTTCCAACTTTTGCTAATTTAAAATTAAAATCTTCTCAGGGAACAACTGTTTCTCCCACCCTCAGCATTCCTTAGTTGCTTATAGTTCTTGTTTAGGTTGAGGCCTTCTGATGATGTTAGCCTATCACTGTTGCTCTTGTTCAACTGATGTTTAGGCAGTCATAGTGGTGAGACTTTATGGGTGTAGCTTCTGACATTTCAAAGAGACACAATCTCATAGCAATCTCCCTGTTCCTCTGGATCTTACAAATTTTCCACCTCCTTTTCCACAATGATCCCAAGTCTTGGGTGTGGGATTGTTTTGTAGATGTATCCTTTGAGATTGCTTTCCACAACTCTGCATTTTGTTTCGTTGTTGTTTTCTGTGATGGTCTCTTGCAAAGAGAAGTTTTCTTTATGATGGCTGAGGGCTACACTTAACTGTGGACATAGGACAGATATTTAGAATGTAGTTAGGGTTTAATGCTGGTTTATCAAAGTGCCCGTTGTAGGTTCTTCTCCAAATTCTATAGCTTCAATGTTCCTGAATAATTGGCTAGGTTTCCAGTACTAGGAACACTTTGCCTTCTGCTTCTTGTTGAGCAGGTCTTAAGTCTAATTGTAGAGCATCTGGTAAACATCAAGATATTCAAGCCACTCTCATTGTTATGGTCATTGTTGTGGTTCATAAGCATCATAGTGGGATAGGACTATTGTTGCCTTCCTTCTTTAGAAGCTCGAGACTTCTGGTGGATGAAAAGTAGTCCTTAGGAAGGAGGCTTTCAGGTCATTTCCTGCTCAGGGTTCTGTGTCTGAAGTGTATGTGTTCAGCAACAGGGACTTACCTTCCACCTCTGGGACTTACCTGCCACCTTTGGTGGCAACCAGGGACAATGGCAATAAGATGTATGTTTTGGGAGTCTCTTGGCCAATCACTCAAAAGAGGCCTTCTCATGCCTGCTGTTTTTATTTTTTCAGATAGTCTATACATTGTCAGACTATGTGGGAAAATTTCATTTAAACTATGTATGTGTGTGTGTGTGTCTGTATTTATATACCAACTTACTTGTATTATGTCCTTTTAGGTATGCAGTCAATAGTATGATTTCTTATGACTTTTTCAGACATCCTTATTGCTATTTTACACTCCTTTCTTCTTTCATATTTATCTATACTGCCCTATTAGAGATCTGTATTTTGGATAATTTGGACATTCTTCTTACACTGCCCAAGCAAGCCTTTTTAGAGTACTCTTTCAAAAAGACAGCACTAATGCTCCATCCTATATCGTAAGCTCTCTAACCCTTCCTCTGGAACCCAGGGGCCTTAGCTCTAAGTTCCAGGTGGAGTTTGCCTCCCTACTCTTGTCTTCACTCAATGCATGGTGTAACTGTTTCCAATTCCTGGAACATTTGTGCTTATTCACACAGCTGCTCCAAGTCTTTCTAAAGTCAGGGTCATAAAGTCAGAGTCCAGTTGTCACCTTTTGTGTCATTTTATCACTCCTGGTTCATCCTCTGGGGAGTAGCAACAAATTTCTGAAAGTTGGAAGCTCTGCACGGAAACCCTGACCTGTAACTTATTTCCTTCTTTCCTAAAGAAATAAAATTGTAATGTGTTTTATATCATACCAAGAGCCCTCATCATTTTTCTAAAATGTTGCTGTAAGTGACAAAGAATATAAGTAGACACTCTACTGTATATAAAACACTTTACATTACAGCAAAATATGTGTAAAATATGCCATGACTTAGAAACTTTAGAATATGGACTATAAAAGAACATGCAACAAAAATACCTGTCAAAGATAAAAAAAATACATTGAAACAGTTTTCTACGGGGATGCTTATCAAATAAGTTAAAGAAAAATTGGGAAAGGAAAAAGCATTGCTATCACTTGGTACTGGTTGTGGAAGGCAACAGTAGGCTCACACTGGGCCATGATGAGAAATTTCAGGCAAACCATCAGGTAAATTATTTGTTATCCTTCTTTGCTTTGCATCTGCTGAAAACATTCATGGAAAAGTAGTAGAAGTTGATTAGTGTCAGAAGATGAAACAACTGCAAAACAGACCTCTGATCATGCTCTGTGCCGAAGGTCAGCTTGTGAGATGAGATGTTTACTATGGGTCGAATTTCCCCTTCATTCCTCTTGTCATGAGCTCTTATTTTCATCATGCCTAAAAACTAACAAATAAACAAAGAAAACTTGCTAAAAACCGACTTTAGATTCTAAGCCTCCATGACCTAAGAGAGGAGTGGTAGCCGAAATTAGGAAGATTAATTTAGTGAAAATGTACCTCACCAAATGACAATCTAGAACACTGCCCAGGATCAGAACTCCATGTTCTTTGTATTCCTCAGCTGTGTTACTTAATAACTATCTATTAAGTGAATATAATACATGGATAAGTTTTATACCTGAGAAAACTTTTCTGTGGCAAACAATGTTCAGAGTCCTGATCATTTTATCTCATGTTCAGAGATGGACAATGTGCAGTTTCAATGAGGTCTTTCTTTTCACTCAAGCTAAAGGATAGTTGATTCTTGCTTGGTCCATCTCAGACTTCTCTTTATAACAGACTTCATTTTTAAAACAAAATTATATTATATATAATTTTGCACTTGAAAGAGCAGAGCCTTCTGCTGATGGAGTGGAATCTACCAACAACACTACATCGAATATTTTTAGAAGTGGGTGGGGATGAGGGCTGCTCTCTGCTCAGTGCTCATGCAGAAAACAAGATCCCGTCAAGGAAAGGCCCTCTTCTTAGTCATCTGTCTGTGTTTTGTACCATGAGAAATCCAGAACGTTCGAGTAGTTACAGAGAAGGGAGAAAACAGCCAGACGGACTAGAAAAGGATTGAATAATGAACTTGGGGTGAGTCACATGAAGATGACTCTCCCTGGTAAACAATGAGCCATTGTGGGGTTGCTGTTAAATTATTGCTAAGAGATCTGGAATTTGAAGAAGCGGGAGTCCAATATATGAATAATAAGAAAGCAACTGGTCTCACACTGACTTAGGAATCAGCTCAGATATTGATGTAACAGGGTCAAAAGGTCATGAGAATTCCTTTAGGTTCCATTAGGCTGATTTTTTTTTTTTATAATGTTGAGCAATGATATGGGGCCCCATCAAGGTTCAGCTTCAGCCCCTTGCTTGAAGTTCTTAGGGAGTAACACAGAACAGCCTGATTTCCTTTTGTAACCCCCTTCTCCACCTGAGCCAATTCCAGAAAAGGCAAGTCTGTGGTCACTGCTCCTAAGTCAAGTTCAGTAGACTGGTCAAAATGTTTTGAGGTATTTGTTCTGATTTGCATTTGTGGTCAGGACTGAGACCCTTTCCAGATGATTTCTTCCACCCCTCTATGATCTTGACTATGACTGTGTCCTCCGTGCTCGGTAACGTTGTGTCTAAGTCCTCTGACTACATGTAGGACACTATTCCCATTGCTTAACTCCGGGACATGGTACAGGCTTCTTTTATTCTCATGTCCAGAGAGTTTTAACATACACTTTTAAAAATCATATTAGACATTAGAATTTCATATTAAAAAAATCTTTGCTTGCATTCTCAATACCTCATACTTGGAATTTTAGCCATGGCCAATATTTAACTATGTTGTGTTTACTACAGAACCAAGCCATCTGTGTTCCAGAAGCATCTTAGGTATGTGAGAAAGTCTGAGCTGCTTCTGGCTGCCATCCAAGCCTGACCGGGGATTCCTTTCCTCGCCAGTCACTACAGTTGCCATAGTGCTCCTCTAGGCAGATACAAGAATCTCAGCCATTGATGGGAAGTTTATTTTATTCAGGGGAGGCAGCTAGCAATTTTGAAAGCACATACATATCATTTGCATGCAGGATTCTGAGCAAGGCAGGACCTAACTGCTTGTTGAAAGGACTTAGGGCATCCATTAGGCCTTAGCCACCAAAGCATAACCTGGGCAGCAGCTCCCAAGTTCATGGTCTTCTGCCAATGAAAACTAAAGGCATATACTGGCATGGAAGTACAAAAAGGGGAATGCAGCCTATATTAAAAAAATATTAAGGAAAAGTGGGCAAATCAAGGACAACTGAAAAACTGATAGTTGAAACAACTGAAAGCATTAGGGTACCCAGGAGAGGAAAAGGCTGTCATGATCCTCTGTCTAGGGGGTTGGTTGTTTTGCTTAGTTTTATCACAATGGTGGAAACTGAACAAAGGCCAGGGTAATCCCCACTGAGGCTGGTTAATTGTCTGCCAATGGCAGGCTCACATATTCCATAATTATGTAGTGTTCGTGCGCTGTGCTGCTGACTTGGTTAGGGGTGGCGGAAGGACCACCTCCTCTGCCCCTTCAACCAGGTGTCCATCTCTGACTTCTGCTTTGTTAGTATTGACTTTGACTGCCTGCTTGCTGTGAGTTCCTTGTTCAGCATTGTTAGCGTCTGACCTTGCACGTGTTTCAAGTTCTGTTAATTGTACAAGGGCTCTGTTTTCACAGTACCAACAAATAGCCGTAATAGTTCTTAATCTTAATGCCTTTTCTCTGGGATGGTCTGGGGTCTCCTGCCTGAAATAGGTAGAGGCTTTCTTGGAAGTTAGTGTGTTGCAATAAGCTGCATTATCAACAAGAATACTCAAAAGAGCACCGGCAACAAGTATATAGCCCCTGGAAGTACAGGGTAGGGCTAGACAGCCAGCTTGCTGACACTGGCCTTACCTTGCAGAGGCCATCTGTCTCTTATCAAGGCCACTTGGCTATCTCACACCCAATGACAAGCTCCTTGCTTGTGTTCTTGCCTCCTTGTTTTAATACTAACGTTCCTTTTCAACTCTCCCATCGGTTCCTACTGTAGCATGTGTGAGCAACTTACAGCATACACCATTAACCTTTCCCCCTTCCTACCTGGTACACCAACATAGTTTCTGACTCAGTTCCTGCTGCGAGTTCCAAATGAGTAAGCTGGTGTCCACCATCAGCGACGAGGGGAACTGAGGCAGTGCTTCAGGGCAGGAGCTGAGCAGCCTACACTACACAGAGACTATACATTTCCAAGCACCATCCTGATGGCATCACTCATTGTTTCTGGTTCCTTTCTAGTCCGTACAGAACCACTACATATCACTTACTGCTTCCGGTTTCTTTCTAGGCAGTGGGGCAATCACTGCAATAAAAAACCAAGCCAGTGGCTCAGTGTCTACAGTTTAGCTTCTGTGTTCTGGCCTTTTCCATTCTCATTAAGCCCAATCCTGTGTAACCTCCTTTGGGAAGTGTGTGTGTGTATGTGTGTATATGTGTGTATGTTTGTATGTGTGTATGTGTGTGTGTATGTTTGTGTGTGTGTATTTGTGTGTTTGTGTGTGTGTATGTTTGTGTGTGTGTATGTATGTGTGTGTGTGTGTATTTGTGTGTGTTTGTGTGTGTGTTGCAAAGGGGAGCTGAGTCTTCTGAATGTTTTCTTCATTTCTCCTGAACGAGCTGTTTTCATTTAGCCTATATATTGATGTTTCATCCAAGTTGTAGCATGTGCCCAAAGTTTCGATGCATTTCTTTTTCTGAGATTGAATAATATTGCCTGATAAATATAGATCACATTTCTTGTAGCGACTTGTTGCTGGATTGCTTCTACCTATAGTTTTTGGGAATAGCGTTTCTATGAACATAAAAATCTCAGAGGTCCTGTATTCAATTATTTTAGATATAGACTCAAAGGTATAATTTTTGAATCATATGGTAATTCTGTGTTTAGGTTTCGGAGGAACTCCAGGGCTATAATTTTTTAAATAGATTTTTAAAAATACAATATATTCTGATCACAGTTCTTCTTTCCCAAACTTCTTCCAGATTCTTCCCACTTCCCCATCCACCCAAATCTGCCTTTTCTCTCTCATTAGAAAACAACCAGATAGAAAAAAGAAAGCAAAAAAACCCCATAAGAAACATATATGGACACAGAGATACACACATTTGTATTTGTGCACACACAGAAACTTTATAAAAACATAAAATTGGAAACCATAATATTGGAAACCATAATATAAGGAAAAAAAGAGCTATAAGGTTAAAAAAAGTATCTAGACAAAGCATTATGAGACAAAATCCTTCCAAAAACACCATTGAGTTTCTTTGTTAGCCATCTACTCCTGGTCCTGGGCCCTGCTCTTAAGTGTGGTTTATATACACAGTGAGACTCCATTGGAGAAATTATTCCTTGGTGAGTAGTTCTCACTGGGACATAGCTTCTGGGTTAGGGATGGGGCTTGAGTCCACTTCCCCTCTTACTGCTAGGACAATATGTGGTGTAGACCCATGCAGGCCCTGTGCCAATTGTCAGTCTCTGAGTTTATACGTGAGTCAATATTGTCGTGACCAGAGGACCCTGTTTCTTTGGCGGCTTTCATCCCACTAACTCTTACAATCTTTCTGATTCCTTTTCTGCAGGGTTCCCATGAAGCAATTTTTGACAATAGATGTATAAATGTATATCCCTATTAGCAATACACGTGTTCCTCTTTCTTCTCCTCTTCTTTTTTTTTCTTGTCTCCCCTCCCTTCTCCTCTTATTTCTCTTCTCCTCCATTTTCCTTTTATGTCTCATCTCCCCTCTCCCTTTTCATTCCTTCATTTTTTCTTGTTTCTTTTTCCCTCCCTCCCCCAATTTATTCTCTTTGATTTCTCCTTTCCCTTTGCTTCCCTTTCCTTCCCTTGTCTTTCCTTCCCCTTCCATAACATGACTCTAATTGTGGTAACTATTTGTCTCTTACTTAGTTCAAATGCATCTTCATTTTTGTCTTAGTTCAAGTTTCTATTGCTGTGAAGAGACACCATGACCATGGCTACTTCTATAAAAAAATCATTTAGTTTGGTGGCTTATACTTCAGAGATTCAGTCCATTATCATCCATGGCAGGCAGACATGGTACTGAAGAAGTTGAGAATTCTACATCTTGATCTGAAGGCAACAGGAAGTGACTGTGTCACCAGGTTTAGCTTGACTATAGGAGACCTCAAAATTCATTCCACTGACATACTTCCTTCAACAAGGCAACCTGTACTCCAACATGGCCACACCTACTCTAACAAAGCCACACCTACTTCAACAAGGTCACATGTACTCCAACAAGGTCAACTCTACTCCAACAAGGCCGCACCTCCTAATAGTGCCACTCCTTTAGGGGGTCATTTTCTTTTAAACCAGCACAATTTCTATATCCCAATTATTTGTTACATGTGCCCAACTCATGTAAGAAACCACAGTATTCATAGATCAGGTAGGAGATTGAACACAGGGCTTCATGTATGTGGAAATTTAGAAAAAAAAGAATGAAATCAAATTTAAATTCTCACAAATACCATAAATTTGGCACAAATATTCTTCTCTGGAAAAGTCTCTCATGGATGGTAAGTAGTGTTAGAACACTGCTGAGATTGTGTGTGTGGCCTAGAGGTTAGCTCAGAGACATGAGAGGCCTTGTTGAAGATTCACTTTGTGAATGAGATGGTAAAGTGGAATAGTTTCTACTTTCTGTCTTGTTCATACTCCGATCAATCCCAGCCTTTAGACTGAAGCTGGTCCTGACATGCTAGATACACCCAGATATATCTAAATCTAGGTTTAATTTCAACAAAAAGCCTGTGAGCCTGAATGTGCCAGTGAGACACTCTCACAGGTCAGTTCTGCTGCAAACAGGGACTAGAAAAGGGCAGACCATGCCTCTCTAACACTGGCAGAGGGGAATGAGCCCAGGGAATTTGAATTGAACTTCACTGGGAGAAGAAAGCATGCCACAGGAACAAGGGGACCATTGTGTGTTTTTGGAAATAGCAGTGGACTAGAGATTCTGATCTCATGAGTCTCTGATCTGAATTGACTGACTGACAATGTCTCAAGTGTGATAAACTACTTGTACTTGGTGACCACTGGGTGTTTGCTTTATAAACAGAGATTGAGACTTGCCCTCAGATTATTGGCATTACACAGAGCCAACTGTGTTCAAAGGGAATGGCTAGAATATGCTCAGTGACTCAGGGATGTCCTTAGAAGAAAAACATTGCAAGTGTCATTGGAAAGAAATGTGAAGAGAGAAAAGATACCAGCTTGGGTAAGTATAAAGAAAAAGATGGATGGAAGATAAACATATCAGCACATATGAACAAGTAATGTCATGTATGGTATTAGAATAGCAGTCTGCAGGTACAAACTCACAGATATGAAGAGATTGGGAAGGTGTTCATAGAAGCAAAATGATGTGATTTCTGATCATTCCGGACAAAATTAGCATAAGAGAACACAGTGGGACTGTAAGGCAGCCGTGTGCTGGCGAATAAGCACACTTTCCTGTGACCTTCAGGACCACTAATTGGGCAGATTCCTCTTTCTTCTCCAGCACCCTTTAAAATGATATAAAGTAGTAGTAACACACTTTAGTAAGACTATTGGAAATAGATCAGACCTTTGATACTTTATTCCACAAAAAAGATATGGATAAGTTTAATGGAAAACAGACAAGAAAAAAATCCAAACCAACTGAAAATCGTAGATTGAAGGAAAAGACTACAAAATTGAGAATGTGCAAAAAACAGGGACAGATTCTGGGGATGTCCCAAAGGTAGCCCTGAGGCAAAATCAAGGGACACTGGACCGGTGAAGCAGGCTAGCAGTGTACGGGGAAAGCATCAAGACTTGTCTAGCTTACACACATACCCCATCTGGCTCCAGTTACAACAGCTGGCCATGGCCTCTGTCCCAGGAAAACTTTCCAAGGACAAGTCTATAACTCAGCCTGGATAAACAATAGTTTCTCCAGGGGAGACGTACTAAGGACTATTGACACTTGGGCCTACCACCAGACCAATTCACTTTGAATCTGAAAAGTAAAAAGTGCAAAGGAGCCCCTGTTTGTATGTACAAATAGTCTTCCATTTTGAAAACTGTCATCCAGGGTGTACACCTCCTAAACAAAGCACAACATATAAGGGTATTAAAAGAAGAAATGATAAAGTTCATAATGAACTCCTAGTAATTACTGAGAGTTTAGATAGTTTGACATAATCACAACTAAATCATTACTAAAGTGATTTCAAAAGTGAAGACAATTTAGTAACAACTTGGTATTCAAAGCTGAGGTTGCTTTACTCAGCCATGAGGAATGGTTGTGCAAGATGAAGGCAGAAGAAAGTAAAAGTGAAAAGAAGAAAATATGCAAGACTCCGTGTTTTTGAGAAGATAAAGATCTGATGAGAAGTAACATTAGAGATATTTTTTTTAAAAATTTTGACACCAGTACAGTGGTTAATTAAACCAAAAAAGGAAGTTATGAAAGTAGAGGAGGCCTTGTCATTTGATAAAGAGTATTGTAGTAATAGGAGCGGTGGGGCTGTGTCCCCAGCACCCCGGCCGCCTGGCTAGCTTATGCCCCGAAATAACAACACACAAATTGTATTTATTTAAACACTGCTTGGCCCATTATATCTATCCTCTTCTCGGCTAACTCTTGCACCTGGACTAGCCCATTTCTAATAATCTGTGTAGCATCAGTCTTACTGGGAAAGATTCTAGCCTACGTCCATCCTGGGTCGGAGCTTCATCGCATGTGCCTCAGAGAGCAGAGCTCTCACGTCCACCCGGGAGAGGGGAGCATGGCGTCTCTGCTCCAGAGAGTAGAGCTGTCGAGTCTGAGCTCACTTCCTCTTCCTCCCAGCATTCTGTTCTGTTTACTCCTCCCACCTATGTTTTAACCTATGAGGCCAAGCAGTTTCTTTATTACTTAACCAATGACCTTCCTCCATCAGAGTATGACACTTAATAAGAAACAATAAGTAAAGGAATTTTTCAGGAAGGTTAAAACACATCAGGAATTACTAAATATAAGTAGGTTGAGTTTTCTTTTAGAAATATAGGTTAAAATAATGGCTAAAAATAGAAACAACAGAAATTCATTTGTAAGAGTTGTTTGTAAGTGCTACAGCTTACACAAAAGCAAGAAAGGAAAAAGTGAGCAGGAAAGATCTGCTTGATAAAAATTAGCAGGAAATTGTGTAAATATTGGTATCAGTGAGAAGAAAAAAATGTAACCCCAAATCACAACATGTAAAGCTATCAGTATACAATGTAGAAGGAAAGTACACTTATAAAAGAAGATCAAAGTCTAAGCATAAAAGGCAAACAATTGTCAGGACCTGGTGGCGTCTTTAACCTCTGCACTCAGGAGGCAGAGGTAGGAGGACCTCTGAGAGTTCGAGGCCAGCCTGCTCTGCATTGTGAGTTCCAGGACATCCAGTGTTATATTGAGAGACCCTGTGTCAAACAAACAAACAAGCACCACCCTCAATTTAAAAAAGGCAAAGATTGTAAAACAAGCAAACAAAAAAATCCTTAAAACCACACACACACAAAAATCCAACAAAAAACAAACAAAAAAACAGAACCTTTAAGGGACATTCTTGGGTGTTTTAGCTTAAGATGATTAATACATTTTTTGAAAGTAAAGAAGTAAGGATCTATTTATACACCGATATATTTTCTCTGTAAGTAAATCCTGGGTCAAGGAGAAAAATTAAAGCAAATATTTCAGATAGCAATGTAGCCTGAACTGGCCATCTCCTGTGACTAGATTGGTGCAAAGCCCAGTTGTCAGCAGAGAGGCTTCGGTCAGTAACTGGTGGAAACAGATGCAGACCTACAGCCAAACATTAGGTGGAGCTAGGGGAATCCTACAGAAGAGGGGGAGAAAAATTGTCAGAACCAGAGGGGTGAAGGACACCACAAGAAAACTCATAGAATCAACCAACCTGGACTTATAAGGGCTCACAGGGACAGAACCAACAAGCAGGGAGCCTGAATGGGACTCTGCATATATGTTACAGTTGTGTAGCTTGGTCCTTTTGTGAAACTCCTAAAAGTGGTAACAGGGGCTGACTCTTTTATTGGCTTTTGGGACCTACTCCTCATACTGGGTTGCCTTGCCCAGTCTTAATACATGGAGAGGTGCTTGGTCTTATTGCAATTTGATATGCCATATTTTGTAGATACTCATGGGAGACCTGCTCTTTCCTAACTGGAGATGGAGGAGTGGATTAGGAGGTGGGAACAGAGGGGGATTGGGGGAAAGGACTGGGAGGAGAGGTTAGCAAAACTAATTGTTAGCAAAACTCTTGAAATAATTACCTGGATTAACAGTTAAAAGAAAGAAAATTATCTTAATAGATGTCAAAAATGCCTATTAACTTACATTTTTGGAGGTTTGTAGATATATTTTTTTAAATTCATCAAGTCAAAGTAGATTCTTCTGTACTTTGTGTTTTTCCGAATATTTACAGCATCTTGCTTACCCCTGCATCAATGAGGATTTTGTTTGTTTGATTATGAAAAACAAGTCTGCTTTTTCCTACTCATCTCTCGTCAGTCTTTGGCAATGTTGATAGAGCTGGTCCATCACGGTTGCAAAAACAAAGAGATCAAACAGACTTTGTCACAAGGGCAAGTTATTTCTCTAAACATAAAGCTCGACCCATAGGAAAAATGATCCTTATGTGAGCAAGGAAACACAACCTCCCAACGACAATTATTCCACCGCTGCTGTCAGGGTGAGCAACAGAAGGATGGGAAATTGGCCTGATCCCAACAGTGCATAAGATGTGCTGCCAAATGCACACTCGCATGTGACTGCCTAGGGCTGGGAATGGGGTTTGCATAATTAAGGAATGGAAACTTTAATTTATTTCCAGCTAGCTATAAGTAAGCCAAAAAGTAAGTGAATTGAGGAAAAATTGAATGTACGGGTCTACTTTCTCAACTGCACTACTTACATAATGGTTTATCAGACAATGAATCCTAATTTTATAAATAGAGATAAAATATATTCATGGGCTATGTTGTGTTAATTCGGTACATCTACATAAATGTGTTATAATCTAATCAAAGGTAATAGCATTTCCGCTTTTACCAATATTAGTCATTCTTATGCATTAGAGATCTTGCATTTTCATTTAAAATGCATCCTGTATTATTTTAACCTACAGTTTTCCTACTATCATAAAGAGAACCAGACAGAAATACTCCACACTGCATTGTTGTGTTTTGAATTAGAAATGTTCGCATCTCCTCCCTTGCACCCTTTCCAGTCTCTGTGTGAGCATCACTCCACCACCATTCCATCCCATAGCACTGACTCATTATTTCCCACAAAGGAATGAAAACATGTAGTATTTGTATCTAAGTATCTAGATAACTTCACCCAGTACAATGGTCTTCAGTTCCATTAACACTACTGAAAAGGACAATTAGAGTAATTTCTCTACAATTATGAGTACATAATATGTGATTAGGCTTCTACAACACACATTTTCTTCATCCACTGAGGGGAATCTGGGTTGAAATAATATTTTATCTACTTTAAAAGGTACAGCAATAAATATGAGAGTATTTGGTGTTTTGTTTTTATTCTTTGTCTTGACTTGGGTTTGGCGTAATGTTTTTTCCTTTGGTGTTAACTCGGGAAGAAGTGCTGGGTCATATGACAGTTCTATCTCTAGTTGTTGAAGAGTTACTCTTTGTTGAAGGCATCAGTACATCCCTTAAAGAAAACCAAGAAAAAGCAATCAAACTTATTAACGAAACTATTCAATACTTGAAAACTAAAATAGAGACAATAAAGAATACACAATCTAAGGGGATTACAGAAACAGAAATCATGAGAAAACGATCAGGAACCACAAATGCAAACATAAACAGCAAAACACAAGAGATGGAAGAAAGAATCTCAAGTGCTGAAGATACAATAGAGGAAATAGACTCATCGGTCAAAGAAAACATTAAATCTAACAAAAGCTTAACCCAAAATATCCAGGACACCATGAAAAACCAGACCTAAGAATAATAGGTATAGAAGAAGGAAAAGAAGTTCAACTCAAAAGCACAGAAAATATATTTAGCAAAATTATAGAAGAAAACTTTCCCAACATAAATAAAGATAAGCCTATGAAGATACAAGAGTGTACAGAACACCAAATAGACTGGATCAAAAAAAGTCCCCTTGCCACATAATAATCAAAACAATAAGCATACAGAATAAAGAAAGAATAGTAAGAGCTAGCTGTAAAGGAAAAAGGCCAAATAACATATAAAGGCAGACCTATCAGAATTACACCTGACTTTTCACTGGAGACAATGAAAGCCAGAAGGTTGTGGTCAAGTATTATGCAGGCATTAAGAGCCCACGGACGCCAGCACATCCTTTACTATACCCAGCAAAACTTTTAATCACCATAGGAGGACAAACCAAGATATTTCATGACAAAACCAGATTTAACCAATAACTAGCCACAAACCCAACTGTACACAAAGTACTAGAAGAAAAACTCCAACCCAAGGAAGTTGGCCACATCAACTAAAACACAGACAATTAATGATCTCACAGCAGCAAATTCCAAAGAAGAGAAAAATATACAAATTAACATTACCAACAATGAAAACTAAATTAACAGGAGATAGCAATCACTGATCATTAATATCCCTTAATATAAATGAACTCAACTCAACTATAAAAAGACACAGGATAACAAATTGGACATGAAAACAGAATCCATCCTTCTTCTGCATACAAGAAACACACCTTATCCTCAGACAGCACCTCAGAGTAAAGGGTTGGGAAAAAGTTTCCAGTCAAGTGGACCTAAGAAACAAGCTGGTGTAGCTATCTTAATATCTAACAAAATAGACTTCAAACTAAAATCAACCAAAAGGGACAAAGAAGACATTTCATTTTAGTCACAGGAAAAATCCATCAAGAAGAAATCTGAATACTGAACATCTGTGCCCCAAATACAAGGGCACCCTCATATGTCAAAGAAACACTTCTAAAGCTTAAATCATATATTAAACCCCACACACTAATAGTGGAAGACTTCAACACCACACTCTCACCACTGAATAGGTCAGTCAGACAAAAAATTAACAGAGAAATAAGAGAACTAACAGATGTTATGACTCATATGGATTTAACAGACATATATAGAATATTCTATCCAAACATAAAAGAATATACTTTCTTCTCAGTACCTCATGGAACCTTCTCAAAAACTGACCACATACTCAGTAATAAAACAAACCTCAACAAGTACAAAAAGTTGGAATAACCCAATTATCTTAAATTATCTAGTTTAAACCATGAATTCAACAGCAATACTAATTCCAGGAAGCCCACGGACACATGGAAATTAAACAATACTCACTTGAATCATCAATGGGTCAAGGATGTAATAAAGGGAGAAATTAAAGATTTTATAACATTCAATGAAAATGACCATACAGCATACCAAATTTATGGGACACAAAGAAAGCAGTGTTAAGAGGAAAATTCATAGCACTAAATGCCTACATAAAGAAGCTGGAAAAATCCCACACTAGTGAATTAACAGAACACTTGAAAACTTTAAAACAAAAAGAAGCAAACTCACCCAAGAGAACTAGACAGCAGAAAATAATCAAATTGAAAGCTGAAATCAACAAAATAGAAACAAAGAAAAATCATACAAAGAATCAATGAGACAAAGAGTTGGTTCTTCCAGAACTAGGGACTAGGCTTTTGCTGCAATAGGCCTGACCATGCTTTTGTTTGAAGGAATGTGGACTTTGGGTCTTTAGATTAGGGAAGAAGTTGAATGTTTTAATGGGGCTTAATGGTCCATACTAGTAGGAGAATGGAGGAAGGAGCGATGAAGGTGATTTGAACCATGAGAGCCTGGATCAGAGGTTCCAAAGGAGAACAGAATTAGTGTGTGACCTAATTAGTGTCCATCCCTGTGATTTTTTTGGTGAAGAATGTGGCTGTTTTCTGTTCTTGTGTAAAAAAAAATCTGCCTGGCTAAATTGAAGAATTATTGATTAATAGCTTTGACAGAGCCTATTTCCAGATAGCCTAGTATTGGCTATGTCACTAAGTTATTAGTGGTCATGGTTATGTAAATCTATAATAGAAATGAGCAAGCTGAGCAAGGAAAAATACAAACTGTACAAAAATACAAGAAAAGGAGCACCAGAAAGTATTATGGAGTAAAGTTCAGTGCTCAAGGAGATAAAAAAGTTTAAAGAAAAGCCTGATCCTAAATAGTCTAATGGGAGTAGTGACCTCAGGCAAGATCCTACCCATCTAAGTTTCCAACTTATAGAAAAGGAATTAAAGAAAAAATTAGGGCCAGGTATGGTGGTGCATGTATTTAATTTCAGCACTCTTGTGGTAGAGGCAGGCAGATCTCTGAGTTCAAATCCAGCCTAGTCTACGAATCTAGTTCCAGGATAGCCAAGCTTAGGCAGTGAAGGAAATCATTGAAAACAGAAAGCTGATGAAAATGTATTTGAATGAGGGAACCATGTTCCAGGCCCAGCAAGCAACAGAACTTTAGAAAGGTTCAATCTGTCTAAAGCCTTGACAGTTTCTGGCTGTAGAGTCAATGATATAAGAAAAGGGTTGTGGAATCTCCCTTTATGACTAAGGAATGTTACTGAGGCTAGATATGTGTTAGGGGTGTCCCTGCATAGAGGCCTAGAAAGATCATTGCATGAAGCTGAAACTCAGATTGTCTTTGAAACTTCCATTATTTCAGCAGACACATAGCAGGTATTTGATAAAACTTGACATCATTCCATGACACTAGCTCCCTATCAAGCTGGCATAATGGATGTCAACACAATATAACTGTGCCCAGTAAGCCCATAGTTAACCATCTCACTCAATGCTAAAAATTTGAAAATATTTTCCCTAACAACCAGGAAAAAGAAAAGGCATCATTTCTTAACAATCTCTTTCAGACAACATGATTATGTATGAGAAAGAAAAAAAAAACATAAAGTTAGAAACAAATCAAAAAGCATAAAAATAAGAAGCCAAATTATTCTGTTTGTAGATGAATGTGCCTGTATGTTTCGATCAAAATCTAAGAAGTATTCTAAGAGATCAATGGAAAAGATAAATGAATGAGGTGACAAGCAGGGTACAAGGCCAACATAAAAGCCATCTGCTTTCCTGTGTATTCATGGTGAGTTTTCTGAGAAAGAAATCAGGAAGCAATCTCATTTATAGCACTAACAAAATAGGTCAAGAAATAAACTTTAGAGAAGAGGTGTTAGACTTGAACAAAGGAAAATGATAAAACATCAATGAAGAAAAACTGAAAAAAAGCACTAAAAGGCAGATAGACAGTTCATGTATATATTCTGAGAGAACTCTAGTAGTTAAAATGCCCACAAACCCCAATCATGCTACAGAGTCAATGAATCTTCATCACAAAGCTACATTTTGCACAGAACTAGAAAAAGGAAGCACAGAATCTCCCAATACCAGAAATGATTTTGAGCAGAGAGACCAAAACCAAAACAACATGGCACTGGCAGAAAACCAGACTCGTCAGCCAATGGACAGAATGGTAAACCCAGAAAGAGTTTTTATTGTCTATATTTTACCAATCATCTACAAAGGTTCTGAACACCCACAATGGAGAAAGGACAATGTCTATAATAAAAGGACTGGGAAAATTGGATTACTGTATGCATAAAATTGTAACTTCATATTGTAGGTGATAATTTTAAAGATAGGCCCCAAAAGCACAGGAAACAAAAGGAAAATCCAGGAAAAATAACACTACATTAAAAAGTTTCTATACAGCAAAAGAAACAATTAACAGAGAAAAAGAAGCAGCCTATAGCATGGGGAAGGTATTTTTTCAGCTAGCTATTCATCTGACAGAGTGTTAATGCTCGGAATATATAAGGAACTTCAAAGGGGCTTTCCTAGGAGACAATCTCACTACAAACTTCCTGGTCCTCTGTCTTTTACAATATTTTTGTCCCCTGTTCTGTAATTATCCTTGAACCTTAGGTGAAGGAACTGTAGTGTAGCTACAGTTTGGTTTGGAGGAAGAAAGAGAAGGGGAAAATGTTGTCATTATATTGAAACCTCAAAAAAATAAAACAATAATTAAAAATACAACAGAAAAAAAATCTCCAAATAATGCAACTAAAAGGTGATAAATGATTGGAATGGCCACTGTACAAAAGAAAAATCAAATGACCAAAAAATATATATGGAAAACTTTGCTCAGGGTGTTTAACCATCTGGGAAAATTCGAAATATTATGATATATCATGTCATCCTAGTTAGAATGCTATTAACACAGCATGATGACATCAAACAAGTCCAGAAAGTACGAAGTCCAGAAAATATAAAATTACTTCTCAAAGTAATGCTATGGTAGTGTTAGTCAATGGGAGACAAATGAAATGCAGGAAGTTCGAATAGTTGACTGTCTGCCAAACAAGTTCAAATAGGACCTGGATGGGATCAAATACAAGCCTAACATAAACTATAGCTTTGCGGTATCAAGTTACTGAGCCTCCCTGAGTTTCAGTTTCTCTCATTGTAAGTGAGATTGTTGGTAGTGATACCTACTTCAGAGGGCTGCGGTGAGGATCAGTTGACCTAGAATCAACTCAAACAGCTCCTGGCATACATGGTTATATGTGGGTAATTGTTATTTGTACTCTAAGGATTGTCTTGACACTAAAATATAATTCCACAAGCAATTATTTCATAAAAAAGGACTTGAAAAGTAATTTGGTTTTATAGTTAGACTATTTTCTGCGTGAAATATGGCAATGTTCACTTCTTGTGGAGGCAAAGAAGTGTAAATAAATATTCTCGTGGGCTTAGAAGTGTTTTTATTAGGAAAGAAAGATGGTCATGTTGTTGGATGACCTCTTAAGCAAGGAAACCAGTGAACATTATATGGAGTTTATTTTAAAAACATCTGGAAAGAATCTTTCAAAAGAATTGCCTACCTTATTTTCCTTCAAATTTGTAAACTATATCTTAGTCTTCCTAAGCAAGCAGCAATGTTTCCTGAGGGGAACTGTCACAGCTCTCTTCTCTGTGAGCCAAAGTTAACGCACCGTGACGTACAGATTTATGAAGACTCTCTTTGTCCCGTGACCTGAAACTAAAGTTTAACCTAAAGGAAGAAGAGGCAAGCTCTTTCTGGACAAGCGTGCACTGGAGGCTGGAATGAAGACACATGCCTCCATTAGAAGTTCTTGTCCAATGTGCCTACAGTCTACTGAGATGGGATGATTACTCAAAAATGTAAACATGTTATCAGCTGAAGTCTTAAAAGCAATAGTGTAATATCAGTAGCTATGCTTTGAGGCGGCATTGCATGCTATGGGATAGTTGAAAACGGCCTAAAGGAGATGGCATTGCTTTTTTTTTTTGGACAATAGCATTGTGGGGAATGGTATTGATGGCCCCAAGAAATAATGCACGTGGAATGGACAGACACACTAAACACTGGGAGCTGAAAGAGTATTGAATTCACCTCCCAGAAGGATAAAATCTTAGGAAAGACAGAAAATATGTAAGATGACAACTAGGCACATAAAGAGAATTGTGAAGTGATTAAGGGATCATTGGCAAGAACAAGATGGAGTGATTGGTGTCAGGACTTATTTTTGAAGGAACAATCATAAACAGGACTGCTGGTGCATGTTTCATGTTGGACCCAGTCTTGTAAAGATGACTTTGATTTAGGGTTTAACATTCGTCATAAATTCTTCTAAAACATATCAATTTACAGCCTCAGCAGAGAAACCGTATTTTCAAGTTGTGATTTAAGAGGCTTGAAGACAACGATAAATTTAAAACCCTCTGCTAATTTCCATGCTCTACAAGCTTCTGGGGTTCTGAATATTGATTCTCACTGGAAAAATCATAATGGCAGATGCAGGACAAAGGAAGCAGGGTGAAAACTGAAGCTGAATCTCAACCTAGTCTCCATCGTTGGCCCATTTCTCATGATTAATTTCTTGGCTGGTAAACTAAATATGAATCTAAATTTCATTAATGAAATGCTCTTAATTATTTTCTGATGAAGTAGAATATGAACCCTTTCAATAACAGTATTTGTCTTCCTGTGTTATCGCTGTAGTAAGTCTCCATGTCTTACGGATTGCAGCTCTCCTCTTTGATTCAAGATGCATTTATCACACTGCAAGCAACACAACACCAGTGCATACATCAAACCCAGGCAACGAAACAGAGTAAATAAATTATTAAGTAAGAGAAAAACCTTGATGAAGACATTTTCCAACCTATCGTGAGAATGTGAATGGCAGTCTTGGTATAAACTTTCTTTCTTCAAGCTATTGCCATATTTTAATTTTAACATTTTATTCCTTATTTTCCTGGTCAGTATTGAATCAGAAGAGCTGGGTGCTAACCAAGGAGCGATAATTTCATGTGATTAATTACAAGATTTCCTGTCAGAGGTTGAGGTTAACTGCAGCAAGTCAGTGTTAGATCCTGCTCACACACATCACTTGAGAGATGTTGTATCAGCAGTGTTTTTGTTGCCAACTCACAGAGAAATAAATGTCCCCACGAACTAAAACAATACAGAGATTGATTGAGAGTGGCCAAGAAAACATTTTGAAAGCCTTATAATAATGGTGTTATATTTTATGCAGTAGATATATCTGAAAACTTACATGAAAACCAAACAACATCAATCAAGCTGTATTTTAAATATATATATACAATAATGTTCAAACACAAATACTAACAAATCCTCTGTAAAGCAAACAATCTCTCGATATTCTGAATTTGTGTGAATCTTGATTTGACTTAAAGTGAAGTATATCTTTAGTGAACAGTCAATAATTCCTAAAAATAACCCATGACTCAAAATAACTGAAATTATGTGTTTGAATTGTTAGTTGAAAGTAGAAAGCAATTAAATAAACCACTTAAGATATTATGCAACTGAACATGTTATATTTAAGAATGCTTACGTATATGAATGTAATAACAATGAAAATAAGAGGGCATAAATTTAAAGGAAAGTTGCGAGGGGCATATGCAAGGGTTTGGAAGAGGAAAGGGAAGGGAGAAATGTAATTAAATTATAATCTCAAAATCTTATATAAAAAAGATGTAAACATGATTGGGGGTTGTGAGTCTATTCAGAAAACAGTGAGAATGGGAGGAGGCTATGAGTGTAATGCTTTTATTTATTTGTTTTTTACATTGCTTTAAAAGTCCTCGTGGGTTTCATGAGACGATAGGACAAGTCTCTGCGTTAATGTCTGGGTTTAGGAAGCACTGAAGATTTCACTGTAAGTTTCCCTGCATCAGCAGTGGGAAGAAAGTACAGGACATACATACCAAGGACTTACGTGAGATTAATTTGATAAACAATTGAACTATTCTGCTACATCAGATTCTTTTTTGTTTGCCATAGAAATGAAAAAAAACTGCCAAGAATATGATGAATAGCAATGTCCTGGCAGAATTTTAAAACATGCCTTGTATTTGGTAAGTGTATATTTCTTGAATGAATAACCATGCACAGTACCATTTACTTTTTAATTTTAATCTTTTAAAATGTATTTGATTTTAATGTCTGTGTGCCACATGTGTTTGTGGTGCCTGTGGAGACTAGAAAAGGGCAAAGGATCCCCTGGGACTGGAGTTACAGACAGTTGTGAGCCACCAAATGCTGCTGCGAACCAAATGTGGGTCCTCTGGAAGGGCAGCTTTTAAATTCTGAGCTATCTCTCCAGGCCCTAATAAACAGTACTTAAATAATCTCCAAAACTCACATAAAGCTGCAATAAAATATATTTTATCAAAATACCTTAGTATTCTAAAAACTTTTCTTTAATTTGTCACATGCAAAACCTCCCCTTTGATTAATTATGTTTATAATATTCTCAATCTTGTTGAGGTCAAATAAAAATTATCCCAGGGAAAAAAATTCTACTTAAGCTACACAAGCGTTTTAGTTTGGCAAACTGAAGTAAAAATACTTTCACATTTGAACTCCTAGGAATTATTTATAGCAGTATTTGGAAGGGTGACATAAATTTCCAATTATTATTTTTTTATGGTGCTGAGATAGAACACAGGTCCTTAGGGATAATAGAGAAACACTCTAGCACTGAGCCACACCCTGGGGCTAACATAAAACTCTCAAAAATATTATTTAAGCACTTACAAAAGAATTAAGAAATATGCAAACATAGAAAAAGGATATGTAGGGGCTGGAGAGATGGCTCAGAGGTTAAGAGCATTGCCTGCTCTTCCAAAGGTCCTGAATTCAATTTCTGGCAACCACATGGTGGCTCACAACCATCTGTAATGGGGTCTGGTGCCCTCTTCTGGCCTGCAGGCATACACACAGACAATATTGTATACATAATAAATAAATAAATATTTTTTGAAAAAGAAAAAGGATATGTAGACTTCAAGATCTAATATTATTAAATATACATACATGCTCCGTCTCCTTCTGCTCCTGATTTGGACCTTGAGATTTCTGTCCGGTGCTCCCATGTGGGTCTCTGTCTCTGTCTCCTTTCATCACCTGATGAAGGTTAATATTCATGAGGATGCCTATGTGTTTGTCTTTGGATTCACCTTCTTATTTAGCTTCTCTAGGAACATGAATTATAAGCTCAATGTCCTTTATTTATGGCTAGAAACCAAATATGAGTGAGTACATCCTATGTTCCTCTTTTAGGGTCTGGAACTCAGGACCACGAGGGGTGCACCCACACACTAAGACAATGGGGATGTTCTATTGGGAACTCACCAAGGCCAGCTGGCCTAGGTCTGAAAAAGCATGGGATAAATCCGGACTAGCTGAACATAGTGGACAATGAGGAATACTGAGAATTCAAGAACAATTGCAGTGGATTTTTGATCCTACTGCATGTACTGGCTTTGTGGGAGCCTAGGCAGTTTGGATGCTCACCTTATGAGACCTGGATAGAGGTGGGCGGTCCTTGGGCTTCCCACAGGTCAGGGAACCCTGATTGCTCTTCGAGCAGATGAGGGAGGGGGACTTGATCGGGGGAGGGGGAGGGAAATGGGAAGCGATGGCGGGGACGAGGCAGAAATCCTTAATAAATAAATACATTAAAAAAATATACATACATGCAAATTGCTCTACTATTTAGAGTAATCTCTATCAATATCCTGTTGATGTATTTTTTTATAGAAATAGGAAGAATACTATATGTCTTGTGGACTCACAAAAGACCCAGTGTAGCCCAAAAATCTTAAAAGAAGATCAAAATAAAGGTAGCACACTTCCTGACATTAATAGATATCACAATGCTACAGTAATTTAAAGGGCATGGCGTCAGCTTAAAGACAGACACATGAACCGATAGAACAGCATAGAGATCCCAGAAATAAACCTATGCATTGACAGGATGTCAAGAAAGCATAAAACAAAACATAGTCTTTTTTATAATAGATGTTAGGAAAACTCAATGTCTACATGTAAAAGAATGAAAATAGACATTTATCTTATACCATATAAGAAAACTTCTCAAAAGGCATAAAGACTTAAACATTGTGTTTTCAAGATATGAAGCCCCCAGAAAGAAACATTGGAAGAATGCTTTCTGATACTCGTTTTGGCAATAATTTTAGACAGGACATCAAAGTGTAGGCAAACATGTAAAAAAATAGACAAATGGAATTATGTATAACCAGAATATTCTGTAGATCAAATTTACTGTACCTCTCTGCACTGTACTTTCTGCTACCCACGGCAGGAAGAAGCATCTCCAAGGGTGACCGTAGTTCTAGTCTATGGGTATAAACATCAACATGTAGGAGCTTTGATACATCTGTTCAACAGCAGCAACAACAATAACAACATAAACAACCAAAAAGAGAAAAATTAAAAAAAAAACATCACACTTCCAAAACAATACTGGGTTCCCCAACATGACCTATAACTTCTCCAGGCATGAGTTTTAGGTCAGGTCTATAGTTTCCAGCTCACTTCTGCATAATTTTCCTCAGTTCTGCAAACAACATACGTGCTGTCCTCATTGATGGGGATTTGCTGCTCAGTCCTGTGGGCATTCACGAGCAAGGATGTAGTCTGTATTGTTTTGGGGGACTTGTGGAGCAGTAACACACGGGAAAGCATCTCATGTCTAGGACTTTTGTTTAACAACTCTAGACTTCTGGGAGTAGCACTATCCTCCATTCAATTCTCTTTGAAAATTTTATTTTCAATTAACTTTCAAAATACTAAGTTTCCATGTAGCCTTTAAAAAATCTTCTAAGTTCTGGTTAGCCCCTTCTTTTCTTCGGCTTCATCTCTACATAACCTTTGCCATCCCCAGCGTCGCTTCTACTTGTGCTCTATTCCCATCCCCCACTTCAAGGCCTCTTCCCCAACCAACCTCTCATGACCCCTTTCTAACTTCTCAGTCACCATAGACATTCCAAGTCAAACACACAAATCTAGAAATTTGAAGCTAAGATTCGCAGAGGAGAGAGCATACAGTGTTTGTCTGTCTGGGTCTGGGTCACCTTACTCAGCATAATATTTTCCAGAGCGATTCATTTTCCTGCCAATGTCATGATTTCAATGTTCTTTGCAACTGAAAAGAAATCCATTGTGTATATCTATCACATTTTCACTATCCATTCATCAGTTGATGGGCATGGACTGATCCACTTCCGAGCTGTGCAAACACAGCAGCCCTAAACACGGATGTGCTAGCATCTCAGTAAAGGGGTAGTCTTTTTTGAGTACGTGGCAAGGAATGTTAGAGCTGGGTAATGTGGTGACTCTCATTTTATCTTAAATATGGTTGTATTTTTTCCTCCATGCTGATTTCTACAGTGGCTTTACTAATTTACATTCCCACCCACAGTGGATCAGTGTTCTTCATTCCCTGAATTCTCACCAGCATTTGTTGACATGTATTTTTGTGATATAATATAATTTTGTTCTGATTCAGTTGATGCAGAGTCTCAGAGTGATATTAATTTGCATTTTCTCAAGGGCTAAGAATGTTGACCACATTAAAACATATTTATAATCCATTTGTACTTCTGTTCAGAACTCCTGGGCCATGCTTTCACTTGGATGTTTCCTTGGTGTTTAATTTCTCGAGTTCTTTATAAGGTCTACATATTAAATTTATGTCAAGTGTGTAGCTGGGAAGAATTTCTCTCCCATTCTGTAGGCCTCTTCTATGAGGTCCCACTGTTGGTTACTAGTTTTTCTCTTTGAGTGATCCAAATCGAGACATTCAGGGAGTCTACGTTTGGGCCTGTACCTTGGTGCATTTCCCCTAGTTTTCCATCTGGCACTAGTTTCAAGTCTTCCACACTCATTTGGAGTTTGTGTTCCAGCCTCCTTATTGATGCGCACTCGTGGTCTTCTTAGCACCGTTGGTTGTAGATGCCATCTCTTTTCTTCAATGGGTAGCTTTTGGCAACTACAGACTACATTTTGTTAGTCTTGGAAAAGGTTGTATTTCAAAAGTAAAAGTATGGTATCTATAGATGCATTTTTCTTTTGCACCTTATCATAGAAAAAATTATTAAAGTAGAAAACTTGTAGGCTGGGGATTATTGATAATTAATGGGAGTGTTGGTGGTGATGTGTATCTCATATTTTGGAAATCCCATAAAATATTACCAAAATTAGTCAATCTCAACGTTAAAAAAAGATATAAAAGTGATTCGCAAGCCCCACTGTATCCCTCACAGCCTATGGCAGGTGGGAGAGCTGGTCCTGAGATCACCAATGTAGGAGAGTTGACCGTACCCCTCACTGGCTACAGCACTCAGGACGGGTCCTGCACCTCGCTGGGCAGCACAGGAGAACAGATACTATTGGCAGAGGGAATGAGAGACCCTGCCCTGAGGCTAGGAGATACTCCCCCCCGTCTGTCAGGCGATGGCATGGGCAAGGAAAAGATGTCCTCTCCACAACCCCTTGCCACCTGCAGCAGATGGGAAAACTGACCTGGGAGCATAGGAAGAACTGGTCCTGCACCTCCCCAGCCTCAGCACTCCGGAGAGTGGCTCTTGTACTTCTGTATTTCACCTAGGCAACACAGTAGAGCTGGCCCTGGTGGTAGAGGTGGGCATAAGGCAGCCTGCAAGGGTGTGAGAACAGAAGAACTGGTCCCACCCCTCGCTGCTTGCTGCATAGGGTGAGCTATGTAAGGTAGCAAGGTAGAAAACAGATACGGAGGGACAGGGACGTGAATGGGATGGAGGTGTGAAATCCACAAAGAAGCAATGAATAGTGATTCCCACACAATCTCTGGGGACAAACCCTCTTAGTTTACTTCCTATAACAGGTACACTGTGCAGGTATAAAAAGAAGTGAATCAACAAATACTGGTCAACAGTAAACTGGCCATATTTGGGCATATGAGCTCTAATCTGAAGTGACAAAAAGAATAATAGCTTGGTATAAATATAGCTGTTACATTAAAAAAAACAAAACATGAATGTCTGTTGTTATCATTGTGAGAAGGAACGCCAAGTTTAATTCAAGCATATACAAACTTGTTTCACTTAAACTTTGAAAGATAATAAAGTTTGCTATTAATACTTTTATAAAGTTGTATTGGTTTCAATAATGATACACAGATTACAAAATAGATCACTATCTTTGTGCTTTAATTTTAGTGAAATTTCTGAAATGTAAAGCCTCCAGAGGAAAATTTATAATCTCTGACTGTCATTTTTAAAGACTCATCCCATACTAGATTGGAAAATGCATCCACAGGAAAATGAGAATGTCTTTTGGATTCACTGGTAAGTGAAAAGTGTTTTTCCCTTTTTGTTATATGCCAAGACATAACCTTATGCCTAAAAACTACTAACTACTATAACTATGTTAAAACTAATTTCAAAAATTAGCAAGTTTGGTCTATATTAGGATATAGAGTCCTGTGGGCATGTGGACAATAGTGGTATAACTGGATCATGTGATAGATATCCATCTTTGAGAAATCACGACACTGATGCCCACAACGACATTCTAAGTTTGCACTCTGATTAGCAGTGAATAAGTGTTCCCTTTATACCATATTCTGACAGTGTCTGTTGTCATTTTGTTGTTGTTGTTGCTTTATTTTATCTTAGCTATCCTGACTAAGAGAAGATAAAATCTTGAGCTAGTTTTAATTTCTTTTTCCTTATAACTAAGGATTTTAGATGTTAAAAAAAGTTTCCCAGTCATTTGGATTTTGCCTTTTGAGAACTCTGTTTAGTTTTATGTCCTATTTTTTTCCTTGGGTTGTTTGTTTTCTTGATGTTTAGTTCTTTGTATATTCTATATAACAACCCTCTGTCAGATATATAACTGGTGAAATGTCCTGTTCTGTATGCTGTCTCCTGACTTCAGTGATGGTGTTGTTTGCTGTACAACTGTCCCATTTATTAATTATTAGTCTTAATACCCATGCTCCCAAAGTTTTGGTCAGAGAGTCACTTACTGTTCCAATGAGTTCCAAACATATCTCCTACTTTCTTCTTTAATAGATTCAGAATATCTGGTTTTATGTTAAAGTTCTTGTTCCATTTAGAGTTGAGTTTTGTTCAAGTTGAGAAGTAAGGATTCAGCTTCTGCCTTCTATGTGTAGCTATTCAATTTGACTAGAACAGAGGTTAAAGATGCATTTTTCCTTTAGTGTTTATTTCTGACTTTTTTTTGGTCAAAAATTGAATGGCTTTAGAGTTTGGACTTCTATGCTGGTCCTAAACTATATTCCATTGATCAACGTGTTTGTTTTCTGCAAGCACCATGCTGTTTTCATTACTTAGCTCTGCAATGTAACTTGTAATCTGAGAATATGAAGGCTGGATGGAGGAGGGAATATGGTAAGAGACAAATAATACCAAAGAACATTCAGGAAAGATTATTTGGAAAGACACTACTGTAAAAGCTCCTGGTGCTGTTTTATTTATTTATTTTTAATTTTTTTTCTTTTTGTCAACCTGACATAGAGTCATTTGAAAAGAGGAAACATCAACTGAGAAAAAGCCTCCATAAAATTAGCCTGTAGGCAAACCTGTGAGAAATTTTCTTGATTAATGATTGATGTGGGAAGGAGCAGCAGACTGTGGGCAGTTCCATCCTTGGACAGGTGCCCCTCAGTTGTATAAAAGAGCCCGTTGAGCAAGCCGTGGGGAACAAGCCAATAATCAGTATTCCTCCATGGTCTCTGCATCAGTTCCTGCCTCCAGGTTCCTGCGATGCTTGCATTCCTGATGCAGTTTCTTTTAGTGATGGGCTGTGATTAGAACATGTAAGAAAAAAAAAATCCCTTTTTCTTCAAGTTGATTTTGGTCATAATGCTTTAACATAGCTATAAACAGTATAAATTGTGTTTTTCTCCTGATAGGTGGCAATGTCCATTCTTGACACCCCAGGCTAATAAATAAAAGCCCAGAACCAGGAACATGTTACTTCCTCTGGAGTGACTGGTCAGTGAGGTTCTTCAGATCCATCGTTAATGCTATTTGTTATTCTTAAGGACTTAATGGTAAGACCATATTTCCGAGGATACCATGTACTTAAATCAGAGAAACAGAAATATCAGGTTGGTCTTGACTTGAAAACCTCATCTCTATTTGCTAGCTTTCACAGTTCTGAAAGTTCTTATTTAGCCAGCTCTGAACTCTGAGAGCTTGGGGCAGCAAGACAAGCCAATTAGTCCAATACTGGAACAAATATCAAGGAAATCATCAACTAACTTCAGATTGGCCCACGTCACAAGATGAAATCCATATCTGACATCAATATTGGGGCCAACAACCTGTGAGTAAATGGGTCATAGACCCTAATGGAGAACCTCTTACTATTATTCTGCTAAGAGGTCACAGAATTAAACTAATGCCTAACAACTCCCCATTATATCCGTAGATTAATGTGTAAGTCAAACATTATCAGAAAAGTTTTCATTGCCAGTAGATAATGATTAACACATATACCTACAAGTAATCTGACCATAGTACAGAGAGTAAAAAATACACACAAAGGAAAACTACTCATATATATAAAATAAAACAACAATGTAATTTTTTGAAAGAGGGTATCTTCTGGTAATTCACCATATCCATTGGAAGGCTATACTTGTGAAAATATATTGGCAGCACAGATTAGACATGAATGATGGGCTTTTAAAAAATGAGGAGACAAGGTTGTTTATGTGAGGAAGGAGGGTGGGTCTTAAAGGAGTTGGACAAGGGGATGAATCTGATAAAAATTGTTTAAAATTCTCAACTAATGAAATAAAATACTCCTATGTTAAATATTTTATATATCAGAAAACACTCTTGAAATAAAATTCTGGCATTGGAGCACATACCTGGAACCTCAATCCCAGAAGCCAGAAATGAGAAATAATCTAGGCTTCACAATAAAGTCTAGTTTCAGGATAGCTTGCACTACAGAGCAAAACCCATACCTCCCCCCCGCCCCCCAATGAAAAAAAGTTAACTAAAGAAAACAAAAGGATGCCTTACAGAATCAAAGAAGAGACTCTAAATCATATAACTGATAAGGGCCTAATAGTGTGAACATATAAAAACTCTTAAAACTCAACAAAAATATAAAAATCCCAGCCAAAAAATAAGTAATGTTCTTGAATACACATTTCTCCTAAGGAGCTAAACAAAAACCAAAACTCCATGCAGATAGTACTTCACACTTACTTGGATGACTGTAACAATCATATGTTGATGAAGATATGGTGAGGCTGACATCATTTTACACAGACATTAGAAATATAAACTGGTTCAGGCTGTTTTAGCAAAGTTTCAAAAATATACTTACCATATTGCCCAGTTGGCACACTATGCAACTGAGGGAATAGAAAAAGTGTCCATGAAAATCCAAGGATAATTATTTATATCAACATTATTAACAAAAGATAAAAGAAAATATAGCCAATATGGCTATCAATTTTGAGTATACAAATAGAATATAATAGATCACTACAACGGAATATTATTGGGCTACATTATTATGAATCCATCATGGTATAGCATTGATAAATCATTCTGTTGTTATTGTTTGTTTTTTGAGACAGGGTTTCCCTGTGTAGCCCTGGTTGTCCTGGAACTTGCCCTGTACACTGGGTTGGCCTCAGACTCAGAGATCCTCTTGCCTATATGTCCCAAATGCTGGGATTAAAGGTGTGTGCTACTACCACCCAGCAGCATAGATGAATATTGAAAACATTATATTTAATCCAAGAAACTGGTCACAAAATTAAATGTTACGTCATTTAAGTTAGATAAATTATCCAGAACAGGAAAATATCTAGAAGTCTAGAGCAAGAGAAAGATTAGTGATTACTGAGAAAAGCGCAAGGGGCAAGTGGATTATGGAGTTTATTTTGGTGGGAGAAAAATACTCTAATTTTCTTTTGTCTTGATAAAACCAGAGGTGATGTGAAAGTTACAAATTGTTTTATTCTGGGGATACACAAGGAAATAAGACTCAAGGGGAAATGCAGACTCACGGAATACTGGAAAAAGTGGAAGTCACAGTGTCCTGCCACTCTTCCATGGGGAGAAGCTTGTGTCTGCACCTATATCCCAAGAGAGTGAGAGCGACCCTTTCTCCCCCTTATAAGAGATCACATCTGCACACAGAAGCCACACCCTAAGGTTGGTACCCAAAAAAACTATTGGCAGAAAAGAATTCTTACCATGTCCTGATATTTGGGCAATACTTGGAATTTTCTATACATGAAACTTTATGTTTTAAATAGATAAATAGGGCATATGGATTAGGACAGGATCCAAATATTTTTTATATTAGAATTTGTCTTAAGACCTTCAGTTCCTTGTGAACTTTGTTACACTTTTGACTTATGCTTTAAAGAATATGATGTCCTAGCTTTATTCAAACATTATTCTGAAATGCCCTCTCTACCTCAAGTCACTTCCTTGTGTTTAAATGTTGATATTTCCATTCTCCCAGTAGGTAGAAATAATCACAAGATTTGAATATATAAACATCATAACTTTAATAATGATGGTTATTATTGTATTTATTGTTAAATGGGTTAAATGACTTCATTGAAGACTATTCATATTATGGCTTGTTGCTCATGTAGGTTTACCAGACAGTGGCAAAACCTTTATAGTTACCCTCTGAAAGGGGCTCTTTTTACTGGGCTCAACGTTCTGATTGCTTAGTGAACCAAGTGTAAAGAACACCTCATTTCTTACCCTGTTCACATTGGGATCCCTTGCTTTGAGAACATTTGTGACCAGCATTTTTTTTCATGGCTGAAAGTTTAAAACAAATTTGACCCTGAAAACAGCTATTAGAGCTAAGTGGTCCCTCTGTTCAACAAACAAGATGTACCAAACATTCAATGTCCCAAACCAGGGTGATGTTGACCAGCCATTTGTTCCATTCCTGGTAAGTTAACTACAATGTTCTTGTTTAAGGCCTAGGACAGAAAATAATGATCGCAACCTTATGATTTACCCTGGCCCCGACATAATTTTGCACAAATAAATTTTAGCTTTGTTAGTTATTAGCAAGAAGCTCCCCTCCCTACTTTATCCCTCCTAATGATGAAGACAGAGTCCAAATACACAGAAAATTTTCATTAAAAAACAAGGGTGCAGTTTGCTGTGAAAATTAATGAATGATTTAGATGTTACTATCTTTCTGTGGGAAATGGATAAAATATGAAAAACAAACAAAAATGACCAGGAACCGGTAATTCTCTTTTAGTATGAGAAGTCATGCCCTTATAATCTAAATTGATGTACAAGCACAGAAAAGAAAAACAAATTACTCAGGAAATAAAGTGCTTATAGTGAAGGAATAGATGAAAACTTAAATGAGATTATATGATCACATTTTAAAAACATATCTTAGAAATCCTATATAAAATGTACTGTGCTTATTTTGTTCTTATAGTTTCTCAGTCATAGAGGTCTTCTGTAAGGGTTTGTGCAAACCAGACTGATAGACAAACATGGCCAAATGTTCACTCAGCTATGAAGAACTTGCAATCCTCTTTGGCTTTAGTCTTTCCTTCTCATCCTTGCTTTCTGGTGGAAACATATGCATGCTCTCAGGAAGATCTGACTTGGAAACTACATTGAATGCTCTCTCAAGATCCAGAGCAGGTATCACTAAACTAGATGTGTCTTCAGTCTGACAGCATCTTGAAGCCAGAAGTGATCATTAGGTCCAAAGTTTACAGTAAATCTGTAAGTCTACATTTGAAAATAATAACTGTAATAATACGATGCCATGATTCACACGTCAGTAACTAAAATGGAGGAGGGACCTGAAGACTTTTGGAAGAAAAGGGTATTGTGGAATAATATTTTTGTATGCTGTGAAGATGTGTCATTGTCAAGGCACCTTCTGATTGATTTAATAAAGAGCTGAATGGTTAATAGCTAGGAAGGAAGAGATTAGGTGAAACTTCTAGGCAGAGAGAGAGAGAGAGAGAGAGAGAGAGAGAGAGAGAGAGAGAGGAAGAAGAGATGGATCTAGGTGGGAGAAAGACACCAGAGGACATGGAGAGGAAGGAAATGGGTGCAAGATGGAAGAGAGATAAATAGCCATGAGGCAACACATGGATTAATAAATATGGTCTAATTTAAGTTATAAGAGTTAGTGGGACAATCATAAGCTATAGGCAAGCTTTGGTAACTAATAATACATCTCCATGTCATGTTTTGTGAGCTGGCAACCCAAAGAAGTATCCTTCTACAAGAAGGCCTGATTTTCTTTCCAAATCATCACTCTAAATGTATGGGATTCTCTCTCTTGAATTCGACTTTGTGCATCTGTTGAATTTTACCCTTTTATGTTGCATTAAAGAAAGTAATTTAGAGGTCGTTTAATTTTCTGATCCTAAGTTTCTCTACACTTTATTTGGTGAGCAGGCCAATGAAAGATCTTGTCTTAAAAGTAGATGTCCCTTGAGAAAAATCTGAGGCTGTCCTCTGGCCTCCACAGGCATGTGCGTATCTGTGTGCACACACCCACACACATGTGCGCCTGCACACATACACACACATGTGCACCTGCACGCATACACACACATGTGCACCTGCGCACATACACATGCACACACAAATTACACACAATTATATAGTGCAAGAAGAATTGGGGCTCTAATAAACATCCATTCGGACAGAGGGAAAGGAATATTTTAGCTACTGAGAAATATTTTAGAACTCAAAAGGATTTCAAATGCAAATCTATTGGTCTAACTCAAAATTATCAGAAATTAAAAATGATCATTTTTGAAAGCATAGCTGGAGGTGATAAAAATCTAAACTCACCCATCAGTTTTATATGAACAGTGGGGTAATCAGCCATTAGGTATGCTATGGTATGACATATATAACAATATGTAGGTATTCCTGACAAAAACCTCACATCTGAATCTAACCAAGATTTGAACCTATCTGTCTTAGTCACTGTTCTATTGCTGTGAAGAGTCACCATGACCAAGGCAAGTTTTATAAAAGAAAGCACTTAATCAGCACTTGATTATTTCAGAGGTTTAGCCCATTTTCATCTTGGTGTAGACCATGGTGGCTCACAGGTAAATATGATGCTGGAGGAAAAGCTGAGAGTTCAATGAGAGTTCGACATCTAGATCCTCAGAGAGCAGAAAAAGAGAGGCAGAGAGACAGATAGCCTGGCATGGGCTTTGGAGACCTCAAAGCCCACCCCAGTGACACACTTCCTCCAACAAGGCCACATCTCCTAATCCCTCTCAAATAGTGCCATTCCCTAATGACCAAGCATTCAATATATGTGCCTATGGGGATCACTCAAACACTAAACTATCCATTTAGTTAGATTTAAAAAACAAACAAAAAATCCTAAGGAAAATATTGCCAAATTAAGAAGGAAAATATTAGGGAAAGAAGCCTCAAAATTTTCAACACCTACATGAAATCTAATGGAGGTTAAGTGTTTGTAGTGATCAAATGGACTTAAAGGAACATCATGACCACACATGGACGTTTTTTGAAACCAGGTTTGAATAAACTTCGTGCTAGAGAAAACTTGAATACAATGAGCACTATAACACATTCGCATTTACTTACTTTATCATGCTGTAATAGTGTTATTGTGACTTTGTTCATAAAGAAATCATTATTAATTGATTATATAATAAAATTCTTGTACTTTGCTCTAAGATACTTTGAAAAAATCCAGCAAAAAGATGAAAAGTGGATAGGGGGACTGTGACTGCAGAAGCAGGAAGCTGACTGATTATGTTTTTCATCCAGGAAGTGGGAGGGCATGAGCCCTCAAAGCCTGCCCCCAGTGACACAATTCCTTTTGTAAGTTTCTACCTCGTAAAGGTTTTATTACTCCCCCAAACAATAATCCTAAATGAGCACTAAGTGTTCAAATACACAGATTTGTGTGGATATCTTTCATCCAAATTACCACAGACTTCTGGATTTTTAGAGGCTCTAGCATATTAAAAAATCACACCTTGCAGAATTTTATGTTTATTTATTTTTACATTTATTTCCCCTAAGACAAGAACTTTCTCAATCAAGGATCTTCAGAGAAGCCCCAGAATAAAAGTGTGGCTATAACAGTTGTATTAAATAGAAGCAAATATAACACAATGGATTAATTATGTATGGTTGTCTGTAAAATGTTAAAGAATAACAGCAGTTTATACTTGCTAACCACTATGTGGTACTCCATTGCCATATTCAACTTCTTCTATAATCCTATGAACTGGACATCGTCATTTTAATTTGACAAATGAGAAAACTAAGAGTCAGTTGAATAACTTTCTACAGTTACCCAGAGGAACAGAACTCTAATTTGTAACCTGGATGATCAGGCTGTGATTTTAATACTCTATTCTTTTAAAAATGAACAAGCATGATTTCATTTTATTCACATATGAATTCCCAATCAATGTCTAGTGTGATGAGTGATAACTGAGAATTAATTGAAACACTTCCAGATAAAATTTAAAAACCTGTATTTCCTCCCGATGGAAATTCTTTTCAAAAGTCACCAAACAATAATTTCTCATTCTAATCACACTGCTTTTAAATATGCTCATGATTTTGGTCCATGGGTCTTGTGTGCTATGGATTTATTTGTTGCAATGAAGTTCATTGGTTCCTGGGATTGGATACTAGGACATTCAGATGTTAGCACAGATCTCTGAGCTAACACATCATAATTTTCCAAAGACTTGGTTATGTCTTCCAGAATGAGCACATTATTCTGGTCTCGTTCAATGTCAGTCCTGTTCTACACTTCAGAAAAGCCAACTGTCCCAATGGACCTGTACACTCTCAGCTCTTTACTGTCTGCTCTGCCCGTTAGACCAGCAACTCTGGTTCCCAGTCTTCCTTCAGGGCAAACATAAGACTTTAGGGAAGCTTTCTCACTACCTGCTTACCCTGTAGCTTCAGGCTCTGACCTAGCTTATCTCTGTCACTGTGCCTCCTAAATGTTGATCACACAGCTTGTGTAATGCCAAGAAGAAATACAAACCCAAAAAGAAAAAAAAACACCATTAATAAAACAATAACAAATGCTGCTAAGGATGCTGAGAAGCAGGAACCCTTATGTACCACAGGAGATTATGCAAACTGGTATAACCATCAGAAAATTTCATGGAGCTTCCTCAAAAAATATGTAAAAATATAACTATGATTCAGCTACACCACTTTTGGGTTATGTACCCAAAGAACTCTACGGTCATGTGCTACAAATATTTCTACACATCCTTATTCATTATAGCATATTTCACAACACTCGTGCTTCAGAATTGGCCTAAGTGTTTATCAACAGCATAACCAATAAAGAAAATGTAGTATATGTACACAATGGATTTTATTTCAGCCATGAAGAACCAAACTATGTCATTTGTTAAAACCTTGATGTGACAGGAGATAACCAGGTTAAAAATAAGTCAAATGCATAGAGACAAATACTACATGTTTTCTTTCATTTGTCAGTACCAGAATTACACACACACACACACACACACACACACACACACACACGAATGACTAGAGGAAGGGAGGATACCAGTGGGAGGTGGAAAATGTTGATGACAAAAGGAAAGGATTATAAAAGAGATTGAGTCAAATACGTGACATACTTGAAAGAAATGATATGAAATCCAACACTATACACAATGAATATGTAGCCATAAAGGCTGGAGAAAAGATCTTTGGACAGTAAATAAATGAGCAAGGGATCTGTATCCAGTAATAGCCACATGTAGATGAAGGGAGCCGCTGGAGCAATCACCCAGTGACTGACTTTGGTGCTTCTGCGTGCTTCCTGGTAGTGTTTTTATTGAATACTTAAAATATGTGCTTTCGCTTTACTTGCTGACAAGCTAAAATGTTCTTACATTAGAATTGACTATAAATCTCTGATAGTAGATCATGTTCTGGGTAGAAATATTTCTTTCTACTGAACAAGAGAACATTGGAACTCTAGGTACCAGTGGGAAAATTGAAATGACAGAAATGAGTAACTCGGGTGGATTTTGTTTTTCCATTCTGCCTGTAACCAAAGTGGACATGGGTCTTCTGCTTTGGCTTGTCAGCGTTCCTAAGAGTCTTTTACAGGAAGATCGATGTGTGTCAGAAACTTTTTTCTTTCCCTTTTGCTTTGTTTCTGGAGGTAACCAACAGTGGTCTAACTGGACTTAAGGCCCATTCAAAAGAGGAAATTCATGGCTATTACCACAAACCTAGCCAACTAAGCATCAAAACCTTTTAATAAACAGAAAAGAGATGGGACTGGATAGCGTGAGATAAATGAATGAAACCATAGAACCCAGTGACCATCTCTCATTTTAGTTACTTGATTTTAACAAGGTCAGTTTCCAAGGAAGCTAATATCAAGTTAAGTTATACAAAATATTCTCTCAGCAGAATATTATCATGTTAATAAACTTTCTTTTCCATCTGAATTACATTAGACCTTTCTACCATTTGCCTTCCTTTTTTTTTTTACCACAATTGCTTATTATTTCCATTTTATCTTATTATCACTCATAAATGGTTTCACACAGAATTTAGCATATTCATTATCCCTCCTTACCATTGCCATGGAGGTCCAATTATTAATTTTAGAATAATAAAGCAAGCTTTTAAATATTTCTGAACACAGTAACTCTAAGGTCAGTGGTTACCATAGACACAAAACCATGTGGTGCCATCATTAGCATGTGGGGAACTGAGGAAAGTATCGTTCCCTTCCTGCGGTTGGGAGACTGTAACTCCTGGCACGAAACCCTAGTTTCATCTCCTCCGTAATGAGCCGTAAAAGGGCTCAGCTGATCACTATAGATTTAAACGGCCTTAGTCCATATTACAGAACTAAGTTTAATACCACGTGGAATTAGAACACAGGTAAAAGGCCAAGCGATGGTGGGGCGGAAATTGGCAACGTTGTGGAAGAAGTCAGTCTACAAAGAGAGAGAGCTGAGCACAAGGACAGAAAAGAAACTCAGGGGCCACGTGGAGAAATTGAGGAAAGACAACAGGTGTTGTGCTCATTTCCACCAGACCTGCAGGTCCCTTCTTATAGCAGGGGTCTGTTTTAAAGGTTTTCTCGGGACGTTTTTCATTAATATAATTTGTAGTAATATGGGGCGGCAGGGCTGCGTCCCCCACACCCGGCCGCCCACATGGCTAGCTTATGCCCCAAAATAATTACACAGACACTGTATTCTTTTAAGCACTACTTGGCCCTTTAGCTTCTAGCACTTACAGGCTAATTCTCACATCCCGATCAACCCATCTCTAATAATCTGTGAGAACCGGTCTTACCGGGAAGATTCTAGCCTAGTCCATCCTGGGTCGGAGCTTCATGCCGGGAGCGGGGCATGGTGTCTCTCTCTGAGGCGTCTGCTCCCGAGAGGAGAGCTGTCAAGTCTCTGACCTCACTTCCTCTTCCTCCCAGCATTTTGTTCTGTTTACTCCACCCACAGGGCCAAGCAGTTTCTTTATTGGCCAATGACCTTCCTCCATCAATAATTCTGGAGACGGTTTCCATTTGTCTCAATAAAAGGCTCTCCAGATTCCACCACAACCCATGACAGTTAGCAAGATGGGAGATAAAGTATCCGGTTTTCTGTTTAGAATTGAGCACTCGGCTTGCATCGTGTGGGAAATGTCGCTTGTAGTCAAACTACTCAACTTAGATGGCCCTGCCCTAGGAAGCGCAGGTATTTGCTTCTGTTCGCTTTTATTTCTAATCATTAGCAACAGTACCACTTTAGACTCTGCCAGCAATGCAAGAAGTGGAGACAAGCTAAATGGGCTAAAATGGGCTAAGAGTCCAGATTGTTTCCAAGAATATTTTAATAGTACTTCTGCTTCTTATTTGGTGCCTAAACAGTATGTCTCTTTTCATCTTGCCCTTTGTGCTCAAGTTTATTTGTGTGCGCTCATTCACTCTCACACACTTCCCTTCAGCTGATGACCTTGTTCTTTGTCCTTCATGACAGTGTGATCGATTACAAACTCTGGGCAGGTATTTTTGTTCTTGGCTCCCTCACTGCCTAGTAAAAGGCTCCATTCAGACTAGACATTCAGTAAGTAGTTAATGAGACAACAATAGCAATATACCTCCTTCAGGATTTCACATTCACGATTGCCCTCCAAATCCTACATATTATGGTTTGAATGTAAAATACCCTCACAAAAGTTCTTGTTTTGTTTCCAAGTTGATGGCATGCTTTTCGGAGACTGTGGTTCTTTACAGAGGTAAGACCAACTGGTTGAAGCAAGTCACTCGGGGCAGTTATAGGTTGTCCTTTGGTTCCTGCCAATCTTCTGGCTTGGCTTCTTATTCCTTTTGGGTGTTAACAGCCTCTGTCATATGCTCCTGCTGCTGTGAAGCAGGTTGTCAGGCAGCAAGCTGGCTAACATGGCTTCCTTGCTATACTCACTAAAACCCTCGAAATCATACGCCACGTTAAGTATTTCTTCCGGTAAGTTATTTTTGTCATATATATGGTCATAGTGATACAAATATAGCATATGAAAATATAATTGGAAAATGCACAAAATTTATGCATTTTGACTTATGAATGTAAAGTTTAGGTCTATTATTTTGAAATTAATTTCATCTGACATTGACAAGGTACTGTTTCTAAGGGGAATAGATGCCAACAGCTATGGAGCATGGACAGGACAAGAAGATGAAAACACAGTTCTTCCTGGCTCAGAAGCTGATGTCAGACAGAATTCAGAGTTGATTTCTTCCTGGCTCAGAAGCTGATGTCAGACAGAATTCAGAGTTGATGGGTGGAGTGAAATAGTAAGACTGGTGCATCCTTCAAGCAAAACAGCTTGAAAATGTCCTTGGGATGCAGTGTGTGCCAAAATGGATGTATTTTTTTTTAATTTAAAGGATATTCTAATAGTGACAGAGTTTAAAGGTATACAGTGAGCCCAGAGACCAAGAATGGGGTGCTCTACCGCCATAACTGCTTCCTCAATAACTTTAAATGTAATTTTAAACAATAAAACATACAGCCAGGATGGTCTTGACTTTTCCTAGCTTTGGTCCGTTTGTTGGAATAGAACATCTCTGAGTACATTTGAATGCCCCTGTGAAGCCAAGTGCAAAGGGGACCCTGAAATTTGATAAATAGTAAGAAAGTGCAGAAAGTGTCTTTCACCTCCTCAAAGTGCACAATGAAGTTAATAGAGTAACACAGAACTAAGATCAGAAGGGAGCAGCTTGGCTTCCAATTCAACTTACTTTACAAATGAAGACACACGTGAAACGTGCGAAAGTAATTCGATCAAGGCATCAAAACTCTTTGTATTCTGACACCATCAGACATGTAAACAAATAAGAAACAAGATGATAAAATCTATGGTTGAAGATAAGTCAGTATTATTTACTGTTGCTTTATTTGTGGTTTAGAGAGGAAATGTGATGGCAACCAACAATATATTCTAACCCATCAAAGCTAATGTCTATTTATCTCTTTATATATCTTTAAATATATATATCTGTCTGTCTATGTATCTATGTATCTATCTATGTATCTATCATCTATCTATCTATCTATCTATCTATCTATCTTCTATCTATTTACCTATGACTCCTGTACTCCACTGCTTGTTCAGCCTCTTGAAAAGCAAGTAAAGGCAGTGATCTATAAAATAAGTGATTTAGAAAATGAGCTATATGTATAGATAACTAAACTGTAGACCCTAAGTAACACTAAGAAGTTATTGTTGGAAGTATGCGTTGGGGCTGAGTGACACTTAGAGCAATCTCGGAGGAGGAGAATTCTTGCTGCAGTTCACAATTACTGAGAAGCAAATGGCACACTCACCTTCAGCCCGAAAATCCATCTCCTATTCGCAATTACTGAGAAGCGAATGGCACACTCACCTTCAGCCCGAAAATTCATCTCCTATTCGCAATTACTGAGAAGCGAATGGCACACTCACCTTCAGCCCGAAAATCCATCTCCTATTTACCATGTGGATAACACCATTTCTTCTTAAATACAATTTCATTATTTCTGAACCAAAGCAAAACAGTAATGATTAATCACGACGATAACAAAGCTTTATAAAACCCCTGTATATACTCGCTTTTTTGATCCTTATAAGATTCCTGTGTGGTGCATGTACTCCCCTAATTTGCATTTGGGGTTATAGGGCTGAAAGGCTAACTGAGTTTTTAAGTGTGACTGAAGACTTAATGGAAGCAGAGACAAAGGAAGCACAGGTTTAGGGGAAAGAATAGGAAGATGTGGATATAAGACTGGTATTTGGGCTGCTAACTCCCCTAAGATGGATTATTGTAAAGACAGAAATAGATTGTTTTTGTTGTACATACATTGCATTTTCATGTTGTTGGTTTTGCTCTTTTGGGGGTCCTGCCACCCAGTTCCCAAATAAATACACACAGGGGTGGGTATTACCTATAAATGTCCAGTTCCTTGGCTTTGTTTCTTGCCAGCTTTTCTTAATTTAAATTATCCTGACTACCTTTTGCCTCTGGGCTTTACCCTTTTTTCCTTGTGTATATCACTTTCACTCCTTCTCCATGGCTGACAGTGTGGCTGGGTAGTTGGCCCCTACCTTCCTCTCCTCCTTATTCTCTCTTGCTCCTTCTCCCTCTATTTATTGTCTCTGATTGCCAGCTCCACTTATTCTTTCTTCTGCCTTGCTATTGGTCATTCAGCTCTTGATTAGCCCATCAGGTGTTTTAGACAGGCAAAGAATCACAGTTTCACAGAGTTAAACAAATGCAGCATAAAAGAATCTAATACATCTTTGCATCATTAAAACACTTTGGGCAGCTGTTCATAAAAAATTATTTATTCATGGAATTTAAGAATGCTTTTGAAGAAAATGAGGAAGGGCAGGGAATGAGAAGATCGAGAATAAGACAATGGCAAGAGTAAGTTTGGCACACAATATTTGTGGTGATATTTTCTATGAATTGTGGTTTATAACCCATAATACCACTCCAGGCTTCCTAGCAATTATGTGTCAGAGGAAATCAAGTTTAACTAACCTTGACTGTGTTTCAAATAAATATGAAACAATAATTCATGAGAAAACAAGTTTCTCTAAGCTAGTACTAAAGTTTTCTTCGTTTTGTAGTTATTTTTTGACAGAGTAACACCTTTCTAATGGATATAGAAATGAACTGTATTTCTGATAATTCATGTTGATACAATGTTCTGGTTAATCTAAGTGTCAACTTGACTGGATTTAGAATAACTATGAAAATACATCTCTAGATATGTCTAGGAGGGTGTTTTCTGAAAGTTTTAACAGAAGAGGAAGCCCTACACTGAATGTATGCTGTGCCATATTATGGGCTGGGGAATTAGCCTGAATAAAAGAGGAGAACTGAATACGTACATTCACCGTTCCCTGCTTCCTGACTGGTGCAGTGTGACCAGCTGCCTCACGCTCCCATTGCTGTGTCTATCCTGCTATGACGGATCGTGTACTCAAACATAAGCCAGTCAACCCGTCCTTCCTTCAGCTGCTTTTGTTAGATATCTTCATCACAGCAGTAGAACAGGATACTGGTATAATAGGCTGTGGGATAATTCAATAAATCAATGTCATGGTTGAGGGGAATACATGGTACCTCTGATGGCTTAATCCAGTCTAGGGCTTAACTTTAGGCTACTTAGAAATATAAATTCAACTCAGAAAATTATCTGTAACTATTATTTATTAAATGCAACTTTCTGAAAACTCATTTTACAGGACAGGATAATTACGTTTTATTTTATTTTTTTAATATTTTATGGTTTATTTAACTTTATTTTTTATGTGCATTGGTACAAAGGTCTTAGATCCCCTGCAACTGGATCTTCAGACAGTTGTGAACTGCCATGTGGGTGCTGGGAATTGAACCCGGGTCCTCTGGAAGAGCAGTCAGTACTCTTAACCAACGAGCCATCTCTCCAGCCCTGATAATTACGTTTTATGAGAAGTTTCTGGGGGTTAGATTCCTTGACTGGAGATATATGTGCATGCATGTGTTTGTATGCATGTATGTATACGTGTATGTATATATGTATGTATATATGTGTGTCTCTGTGTATATGTATGCATGTACCTGTATGTATGCATGTGTGTACCTGTGTGTATGTATATACATGTATATATATGTGTATGTTTGTGTGTGTCTAAATGTTGATATATGTATATATGTAAATGTATATTTATATTTGCAGTTACATAATAAAACATATTAGTATACATTTTAGGTCAGTGATTAACATTGAACTTCCTCCGATATTAAGCCAGAAGACCTCCCTATTTCAATGCCAATCACAGAGTCACTTGGGTGGAGACTATCTTTAAATTCTTTTTCTTGCTAATTAATAACAATTGCTGTTGCTGAGATTTAATTAGTTCAAATTAGGCAACTTGTTCTTAAATGAAGAAATGTTTTGTCATTTTAGTCGGTGAGGGGCTTTCATCCAGGAAACCTTACGTTGGAAAGGAGGAAGAAACTGGAGAAAGGCAAGTGAAGGGCGGTGAGGAAAGTTACTTTTTAACCACATGAGTCCTTGTTTTTTTTTTGACACAAAACATCAGAGTTTATCACAGTGTCAGTGGATTGCAAGATTCATATAAATCTAAAGCAGCAAGAATGTTAAAAGGCCGGTGTAATACACAGCTTCCCCAAATGATGTCTGTAAATGGAGAGAAGACAGATAACCATCAGCCTAGGACCTATGGGGTTTCTAGGAGTAATTGTTTTGTTAATTTTGTTTAGTAGGCACCAAAGAAGTGGGTTTCTTTGGGACATTTATATACATGTGTCTTATTTCACTTTGTTCTTAAGCACGCCTCTGTGTCTTTCCCCACATCCCCCCTTTCTGGCACTCTTCCTCCCCCAGAGAGCCCCTTTCTGGGTTTTCACATCACATGCACTCCTTTCCCCTCTCCTTCCCCATTCCCTTTAGTCCTTTAAGAGAAACCTGTCACTTCGTTTTCATCTTATGGACAATCTCTGATACGATATGAGCATATTTAGCGTTACAGGGAGGTTTCCATATAGGATTTCAGTGAACAAGTATTTATTCTCATGTATCTAGAATCACTTATGCTAGAGACCCCTCCAGAGTTATATAGGTAAACACCATGGCTAAGGAGGATGTTCTACAGACCAAACTGATGAGAGGCAGGACAAGCATTGAATTTTCATGAAACAGGCAGCATAGGTGTACCAGATGCAAAGAATTGGAACCATTTTATTTGGAATCATATTTCTAAAGTGAGCAGCCTCTTGACAGGGACACTTTTTTTTTTACATTGTCTCCATAATGACTGAACTACACATTAACTGCTAGATAAGGAGATGAAAATTTTCTTTGATGGAAGCTCCTGTTTAAAGTTCAGAAAAGAATTGTCTTCATACAATTCGACACAGGCTTTGATAAATCCACTTTGCTCATTAGGAAATAAGACATAGAAAGCTTTTAAAAAACATATTATCTTTTAAAAGTCATGGAGAACTTACTATAGTTCTTAAAGCTTGATTGTTATGAAGGTTTTAGCTGGGAACTGATAGGTTTAAAGATACAGCATACTAAACAGTACCAACATGCTCCGAATTTGTATTGTTGAGGTTAAAACAGAACAGACTAAATACAGAAGCATGCCCAAGGCTACACTGTTCCATTTTTAAATATAACATCAGCAATTTAGCTTCAGAAATGGTAACATAATGCACTGCATTACATTAATGTTGTAGATTTGACATTTATTTTTGCTTCACTTAATTTAATTAGTAAATTTTGTTCTGCTTTTCCAGTTTTACTGGAACCAGTCACATAAGGAATCTATAAGTACCCTTACATCTGAGAATCCCTCGTATTAGAGCAGAAATGGTTTTGATTAGCAAAGATCTGGGAGAAAAGTTTTCCATTTAGAAGCATCTGTGACTGAGAAAAAATTGCCCACCAAATTATCCATTTGTTCCTATGGTAGATGGGGGTTTTCCTTTAGGGAAATCCAGAGAGTTAGAGTCTTATGCAAATGATTTATTGAGGAAATGATTTCAGAAGGGGGCTGGAGGATAGGAAGGGGTAGAGGTCGGTGAACAGGATGTGGTTTCAGCTGGAGAGCAGCTGGGACCTGTCTCACTCCTTGGATGCTGTGGAGCCTGCATCCTGCTCAGTGTCAGCCTGGATTTCAGGCTTCCCTAGAGTGAATGTGTCTCCAGCTTAGGAGAGAAATTCCTGTGAGCCGGACTACTAAATGCTGCTATGGCATGAGAGCTTCGAGTAGGGAAGAGGAATGTTCCAGACTAGGGAAAGGGATCTGTGCACAGCAGCAACAGGCCTACGATAGAACCCACTTTGCCATGTTCAGATCCATGGTTTTTTTCTCAAATTAAGCTATTTCCACTCAGTCGTAGCTTTCCCAGTTTTCTGACTGGCCAAATTTCTGGGAAAATTTGGAAAAAAATATGTATTACTCCGCAAACCTATTGCTTTTGCTGCTGCTGCCCTGTACGTCACGTTCCCTGAGCTAGGGCTTCTTCTCAAGCAATTAGCTCACCCCATTGTTCTGAGCCCCTGCCTACTGGGCGTTTATCAGTCTATGATGGCTTACACTTCCTTTTTATACTGAAACAGGTTCTGAGAACAGCTCAGCTAATCACCCCGCCTCCATTAGAGAGCGGTAGCTGTGTCTCTTCTTGATGAGTAGTCCAATTACTCCTGTCCGCATGGAAACTGATGGAGGGGCTGCTCTCTTACAGAGCCCAGTGAGCAGGGGTGACCCATCACTTAAAGTCTGTTAGGATTTCCTGTGTGTCTGTTGGCGGGAAAGTGAGCCTTCTGGGAACGAGAACTCAGCATCTCAAAGTGGGATTGAGGAAACATAAATTGCCCCTTGTGCATTGGGGATTAACACACAGTCGTCCAATCTGTTATTGGCATATGAAGCATCCAGTGGCGTTGGCATTAGATAAGCTTCTGCAGAACAGAACCCATGCTCCCATGGCCTTTCTGTCTACCAGGAGTGCTTCTTTGCTTCGTACCTCTTTGCACAAATGCCTACTTAGTAAAAACAGAAGCTGGCTGCCGTCTACCAGCCTTGCCATTCTCTGAACTTCATTCAGTTACTCTTCCAGGGTGGGATGCTCACTTATGAGCACCCATGCTTTTAAGATAAGCATAGCATCCATGTTTGGTTCCCAACCCCGCGTTTCTTTACTAAGGACACAACTTGACTCAATGACTATTTATTTGTGTTATATTCTAAACCCCAAGAGATATAGTCATACTTTCTTCTTTTGCAATAACTTCAAAGAGAACTTCAGCTGAATCTCAAAAAGATTATTAACTACTTTAGCAACCTGACAGGTTATATATGTTAGTATACAACATTGATAAGCAAATCTATAGTTGTATACCACCACTACACATCTTTTGCTGTTGTGACATTATAAAGTATTTGGAGTTTTGGATCACACTATCTTGGGGATAGTGATCGAGACCCTGGATAGTAAAGTAGGTTGACAGTCTAGAGAAGCTATCTCCTCTTGTGATGAAAGAACAAGTTTGATTGGAAGCAATTAATTGATGTTGCTGCTTGATACTGGAATATGGAACACTCAGCCGTGCCAGCAGCTGAATGTAACAGAGCCACGCTCTTCGGGCTTTCATCTTACCTCACCTTCGCCCCTCCTAGGACTGCTTCTCTGTTCTAGGGCCCCATTACACAGCACTGGTGTGTTAAGACCAGATGCAGGCTGCCATCTACTGGCCAAGTCATCTTTCTGATGATTTTTCTTCCTCTTCCCTGGAGGATGCTCCCATAGGAGGACTAACCTACGATGTAGTTTGTTGTGTGTTGTGCTTACTCCCACAGCTTCATCAAAAGCCTTCGTCCTCAGAGTGACTTGTATTCAGTTTTGCTTTCAGATTCGTAGCCAACTGTATCACTATTTATCACGTTCACAAATTGATTTTTGTCCTTACTACTGAACAATTATTTATCCTCTCAAAGAGAACCAACAGACACATATCTGTGTTTGATATATAGAGAGGATTTCATTGTCCTTAAGAACTATCCTTGGGTGAGCTGTGGTGTGGGAACAGTCCCTTTAGAGTTTGTACTCAGATATCAAGACAAATTACCTGTTATCTCAACTTGGATATTTATTCCACTACGAGATGTAAATAAGATCTGCTTTGCCTATCCTTTATGGACAAGAATGAGTATGTATCTATGACAACAATGGCTAAAGAAGGAGAGAGATGTTGGGAGTTGCATGAGGGTAAAAATAATAAGGGTGGGAAGGAGAAGAAGGAGGTTGAAATGATGTAATTGTGTGCTAATTAAATAAAACACGTGTCTTCAGAATAGTAACCCTAATCTACACACCAGTATTTATATTAATCTACTTTGGCAAATGGACCTCATCTGGCACAGTTATTGTAACAGGAGCCTCTCTTGGTTTAACTGTGGCATCCTGTGTCCTATCGTGATAACTTTCTCAAGAACCACAATGGTTAAATAAATATGAGAAGTAATAAAAGTAATCCCTTCCTGCTTCTTACCCTTTATAAACAGAATGGCTCTCTATGATAGAGCATCAACATGGGGATTCCACCCATGACTAATCCGACAATATATTCAGAAAAGAGGGACAAAGCAACATAGTGTGTAGCACAATTAATAAAAACCCAGAGACTGATATTGGAGTTCAACTTGAAGGCCAGAAAAGCAAATTAGTCAGTCACTGATTCTTACCTCTACTTCAGTCTGAAATGGTGGTCCTGCCTCCAGGAAGCTCAGAATGAGACTGTGTGGGAGTTGGAGTTGTCGCCTCCCATCTTACATTCCTCTCTGGGGCTGGGATTAAAGGTGTGCACCACTTCTGCCTGATTTTTATGGCAAATGGATGTGGCTGCTGGGATTAAAGTTGTGTGTCACTGCTGCCTGCTCTGTAAGACCGACCGGTAGGGCTGCTTTCCTCTCTGATCTTTAAGCAAGCTTTATTTATTAGAATACAAATGAAATATCACTACAATAGTGGGCTGACTGACCTTAGGGCTTTATGGCGAGTTGAACTGGGGTGGAGGGATGGGCAGTAATTAATTATGGGACTACCACATGCCGTGATAATTTCTGGAGTCTTTTGGTATTAATGTCAGCACAAATACCAAATTTAACAGGTTTCTAGAGGGCTCATTATTCTCTTGCAATATAAGATTATTCGAGCAAATGACCACAGGTCACTTTAAGTACCTGTCCTGCCACACTGTGTTGAAATTCTATTCTAAGTATGGGTTTTATGGCCAGTAGGGAGGGTGGGGTAGATGCTGAGTTCAAGTGTTTGCCAACATCCAGTCAAACAAAGCAAAGTGCTTTTAGAGCTATGTGGCACCATTAAGGAATTTGAATTTGGGAAGCAATGACCGTAAAGCAATGAGAAAAATAACGGTAATACTCTAATGCATACATATTCCACACTTTCTTTATCCATTCTTCCATTGAGGGGCATCTAGGTTGTTTCCAGGTTCTGGCTATTACAAACAATGCTGCTATGAACATAGTTGAACAAATGCCATTGTAGTATGATAGGGCATCTCTTGGGTATATTCCCAAGAGTGGTATTGCTGGATCCTGGGGTAGGTTGATCCCAAATTTCCTAAGAAACCGCCACACTGATTTCCAAAGTGGTTGCACAAGTTTGCATTCCCACCAGCAATGGATAAGTGTTCCCCTTATACTCCACATCCTCTCCAGCAAAGGCTATCATTGGTGTTTTTGACTTTAGCCATTCTGACAGGTGTAAGATGATATCTCAAAGTTGTTTTGATTTGCATTTCCGTGATCGCTAAGGAGGTTGAGCATGACCTTAAGTGTCTTTTGGCCATTTGAACTTTTTCTGTTGAGAATTCTCTGTTCAGTTCAGTGCCCGTTTTTTAATTGGGTTAATTAGCATTTTAAAGTCTAGTTTCTTGAGTTCTTTATATATTTTGGAAATCAGACCTTTGTCTGTTGCGGGGTGCTGTGTTGCTGACTTCTGAGACTGCTCTGTAGGCATCTCTGCAGCAGAAACCCTCTTCTTGCCACCTATATATTTTTACTCAGTAACTCCCACAAAGCAAAATTCATTTTAATTTAATATTATTAATTTACCCACAAGAGTTTTTTATTGTGTAAACTTTTAGGCAAAAGGAGAAAATACATGCTGCTAATAATACAAAAGAGAAAAATATCCAAAGTTCAGTTCTGGAACCATTGCATTGCTGTATTGTCTCTTTCCCCAAAAACACGGAAAGAGCCAGGGGTTCTCTATTTTATTTAGTCTTCTGTACATGCAATAAAACCTGCCAATAACAAATACCCAGCTGATGGACTCCCTTTCAACCATTAAATTAGATATGTATGTTAAACAAAATGTAACAAAGCAAAACAAAAAAAAATGGGGAAAATAAATTATTTCAAGATAATTTAGTAGCTGTGCAGAGGTTTTAGAATAGGAAAACATGAGTTATACGAATACAAATACAAGAACAAGTTGTGCCCTTTGCACTGTATGCAAAGTATGCTTCTGTGTGGACACACTTGGGCCAGTTTTAGCATCTGGAAGTATCAGGCAGGTTCCAGCTTATTTGTAATTCCTGAGCAGCAATAATCAACATGAAGTGGCCTTGCAAATTGCCAGGGATATATTCCCCATCTCAAGTCAAGAATAGCTCTCGGAGTTATTTTCTTGGCTCATATTTTGAAAAGAAACCAGAGCAGCTGCACAGAAATGTTGGGTGTCCACACAATTCTTCCCTTGAGTGATGCTTCTTTCATTTACCATCTATTCTCATTTTCAAACAATTATCAAGACTTTTTCTGGGCTCTTCCAATTGTCTGCGCTTTACTGGCTCTTTCAGCAGCTGTTTAATGGTCTTTTCCTCTTGGATTTAGCGTTAATTGGAAGGACTTGTGCATTTTCTGATCCTAAAGGAGTTTAAAGTTAGTCAAAGCTCACAGCAGATGTAGATCCTAATTGCACTCTTGTAGCTGCAAACCGTGAACTCTCCCATATAAACAGATCTTCTGGCTTAAAAAAAAATTTGAACAGAATTTCCACCTAACTGCTTGGAATTTCTGAAGAAACTTTACTACATCCCTGTTATGGAATATTTGTTTAACTATGCAAGGATGTGTTGCATTTGTTTATGTTGCAAAATATTTGTTTAACTATGTAAGATGTGTTGTTATTTTACTTTGCCTTCCCAAGGCACTTGATTGGTCAAATAAAAAACTTAATGGCATAGTGAGGGAGGAGATATAGGTGGGACGCCTGGACAGGGAGAGTATGGAGGAGGAATTTAGGCTCTCAAATAAAAGAAAAAGAGATGTCAGGGGCCAACCAGCCAGCCAGACTTGGAGGAAGCAGGAAAGTAGGACATACAGAATTTAAAAAGCCCTGAGGCAAAATGTAGATGAATAGAAACAGATTATATTAAGTTAAAATAGCTAGTGAGACAAATCTATGCTAAGGCTGAGTCTTCATAATTAATAATAAATCTCTGCATCTTTATTTGGGAGCTGGTTGGTGGCTCAAAGAAAATGCCAACTGCAGGTTCCTTCCTTTATTAGAGTATGTTTATGTCTCTAGGAAATAACTCCTCTCCTGTTTTGTTGTTGACATACATTCTGTGAATTATCAATGAAAAAAGATGCGGGGCCTCTTCTGTATTTTTTTTTTTTTTTTTGGAGGGTGATATAGTTTAGGCTTGCGCTAACTAGGGAGAAAAGTCACTATTTAATTAATCATGGAAAGGTTTAGGAATTGATCAATATTGGCATATTGACCTCAATCATTCCATTTAGATCTATAATCTCTTCCAGTTTTTACTAGAGCTTAAAGTTCTCTTTAATCCTTTAACTTTTATCAAATTCAAATTACAGTTGACCCATGGGCCACGATTCTTCCATAGCTACTAACTAAGAGAGGCCCAAGTGCGTAGTTGACCCCACAGAGATGGCAATAAAGAGCCTCTAGTATCAGCTTTTGAGAGGTTTAATTTGAAGCTTTATTTTGAACCGAATGAAGACTGTAACCCGTATCTAGTGTTTCTTTAAACTTTTCTTGAGTTGTGTGTAAAATGGAATGTACAAGGCAATTCAAGTTCATGTTCTGTGTATTGGAAGCATAGCCAACCTTTGGCATCATACCAAAAGACTACTTCTTTTACTGTATATAAATTATATAGGGTATAAATTCTGGGAAAGAGACAACTTTTTTTTTATTCTATGTTCTCCTTTATTTTCTGGTGCATAATAAATCTTCAACAAGTATTTGAACAATGGATGAATAAATCAAAATCCCCTCAGCATGTAATGTGAAATTTGAAATGTGAGAAAGGAAAAAAATGTTTATTTGTTAGATGGCCCTTCGAATTGATGGTACTGTATGCATAGGAGATTCTCTGAAATCAACAAGTCTGTATATAGGATTTTTATTGCCATGTTATTTCAAATTACAGTTATACACTATTCCTTTAATGGTAAAATATGCCTGTGAATAGCATCTCTTTATTTATGCAATTCAGCAGTGATAATTAATGTTTGATTTTAGTTTATGGAGATTCTAACATGAACTAAACTGGCAAAATTTTAATTCCATTCTTGAATTACATTATAATGAAGAGTTACAGATATGCTACCTGTAATGCAAGTGTACAATGTAGAAGGTATTATGAAATTTGTTCAAATATTCTAGAAACTGCCAAATCATACTTTCAGCCATCAATGTCTCCTTTCAAGGTGAAAGCTAAGTGAGAAAAGAGTCACTATTTTTTTTCTTTTAGAGAAATGATGACCATAGCCTTAAGTGACTTCAGTTGCTTTGAAGTAAACTAGCAGAGTCTTACTTGACATGGTGGATTTCTAGGTGAGGTCGTTGACATTGGCACCTTTGGAGGATCTTCTCAAAGAAGGGTTTACAGGGAGCATTGTGGAAGAAAGGGCAGAAAGATTGTAAGAGACTGAGTACCAGGAAGTCTTCTGTGAAACAGTCAGTTCTAGAAGTGATTGCATAAACAAGACTGGGGCTATGGTAATGTTAATGGACATGTTAACAAGGAAGGGGAGAAATTCACACAACACTTACACCCTAGACCAAGAACTATGGCAACTAACTAACTGGGAGAAGGAGAATTAGCCTCTCCTAGGGATAAGTCCTTTATAAGTTTTCAAATGCAGAGTAGACTACCCTAAAAATGACAAAAAACAAAACTCAGTAATTGTATGTGTGTGTGCAAGCACGTGCGTGTATGTATGCATGCTCATTTGCATACCTATAATTGTATGTAACAATAATAATCAAAGAAAAACTTGACTTCTTTGATAATCAATATCAACTTAGGGGACATGGAAGGGAGCTGGAAAGAAGAAAAGGAAATGAGAAAGTGATGTAATTCAATTTCAATTTAAAACATTTTAAAATAAAATGAATTAAAATTTTCAAAGAGGAGAAGTATAAATGGAAATTTCTGTCCCACCCAGTCCTGCAACCATTCAGTTCCAAATAAACACACAGAGGCTTACATTAATTATAAAATTTGGCCTGTTGTTCAGGCTTATTACTTACTAGCTCTTACAACTTTAACTCATAATTCTTATCTATGTTTAGTTATATGACTTGGTACCTTTTCTCATTAAGGCATTCTCATCTTTCTTCCTCTGCTTCTGAAAAACGACTGCATCTTTGCCTTTCCTCTTCCCAGGATTCTCCTAATCTGGTTGTTCTGCTTATATTTTCTGCTTGGGTACTGGCCAGGGAGTGTTTTATTAAACTGATATGATGAAGAATCTTTAAAGTGTACAGAAGCATTCCACAGAGAAGAGATTTTTTTTTTTTTTGGAATGCTCCAGAAGAGTTTGCAATATGGCACAGACATATGAATCTGGAGTGAAACATGTTCTCCATTTTACTGCATTTGCCAGTATTAGGGGAAGGGAAATCCCAATGATTAGACACTTGAATTTCTTTAGATTTAGACCATATTCAACATTCTTTAATGACTAAGTAATATCTCTAATCCCAGATATCCTAAATATGAGGAGGAAGAAGGGTTACTTGGTGATCCCTATAAATATCAACAGTAAATAGAATAATTTATCTTCTATAATACTTAAAAGCTACAAAGAGAAAGAAATTGCCTTATAATCATTATATAAAACAGTGAGCATATGTGTATCCATATACAAAAGCCACTTATGAATCTAGACTTGGACACTTTTCCTTAAACATTTATTCAAAATGGATTGTAGAGTTAATTAAGTATTAAACTTCTAGAAGATAACATAGGATAAAATTTATATGATAATTGGTTTGGTGAACTCTTTAGAGTTAACACAAATGGCAGAATCCATGAAGAAGACTGATATTAGTAACATTAAAACTGTCTGCTCTGTGAAAATGAGAAGACAATCCACAGGCTCAGATGAAGTGTGTGCAGAAGATATGTTCTAAAGACCAGCTATCTGAAAAAATATGAGGGATTCTGAAAACACAGCAAGAAAAGAAAAGTGAAATAGCCAAACAGTCTGAACAGAGATTTTATTAGAGGAAATACACATGACAAACAGGAATCGAAAAAACTGTTTAACCTCCTCCATATGTCCTCAGGGATTGCTAATTCCATTGACAATGAGTTATTATATCAATTAGAAAGCCAAAGAAAGCGTCAAGGAAAACTGGCAAAGCACTTAGTGCATTTGTCATGCTTCATCTTTATGGTGTGAGGAAAATGAAAAGAATCTTCATTTTTGAAGAAATGAAAACTCGAAGCTTGAGGGTGAAGAATGTGGTAATTATGATATTATACCCAGCACAGAGAGTGGAGGGAAAAGACAGTTCTTTAACCATCACTTTGGAACATAAACCACACATCTGGAGATGAAGGCAAGAACAGAATCTCGATGGAATTCTTCACTGGGAAATAAACAGTAGAAGGGGAAGCCAAACCTGTCAATGCTATCGCTCTTTGTACAGTGTCTGAGTATCTCATCAAGACTCAAGAACACTAAACTGTGTGATGCTGAGCACACGGTCAAAACAGATTCCCTTCACAGCAGATGGTGGAAGCTGTGCTTTCTTCAAAGAGCATCTGCGCCTGCCTGTTCCTGTGCAAAGGAAGTTCCTGAAAAGACTGAATTTCCTGTGTGAGACTGATCAGCTGATTAGAAAGCCAGTGACGGTGGCAAGGATGGATGGATGCAGCTCCAGAGGCTAATCCCAGTATGTCTTTGGCTATCTCTAGCCCCCTCAACAACCATTTCTTTGTTTTTGTTTTGCTTTCTTGTTATTTTGGTTTTCAAGACTGGATTTCTCTGTGTAGCTTTGGAGCCTGTTCTGAAACTCATTCTGTAGACCAGGCTGGCCTCTAACCCACAGAGATCTGCCTGCCTCTGCCTCCCAACTGCTGGGATTAAAGGCATGCACCCACCACCTCCCAGGTGACAAAATACATTTTTAAAATCTTGTAATTCTTTATATTGGAAGTCTGAACAGATCTCACTGGTCAAAACAAATGTTTTTCAGGACTGTGCCCTTCTGTAGGCTCTAGACTCTAGATTCTAATTACTCCTTGCCACACAACATACTCATAAAAAACTTGAGGATTATGATGTGCACAGCTCTGGTGAGCCCTAGTCTAACTGCCCCAACAAAAAACAAGGATTTGCCATCATAACCATAATCATCAGTTAGCAAAGGAGTTAAACTCTAACACCCTAGGTCTATGAAAACAGAAAATGATCCTATAAGTGATCTTTCATCTGACTACTATGGAACCCTTTCCACCGAAGTTTGTGACTGCAGGCTGTGGATGAAGGAGGCGGACATGACTCTTGACCTCTTTATACCCACTAAACGCTCTTACACATCTGAGTCAATTTAGTGTGCTGGATTGAGTCTTCCTGTCTAAAAACGAGGGTAATGCTTTACAAACTTGTATCTAAAAAGCCAGTCTTTTCTTCACATAGTCATTGGGAAGGAGGAAAAATAGACAAGAAGCCATAACAAGGATACTTACTAATCATTTGATGACAAGAGATTTATGCTATTTATGGCTATAGATCTATTCCTAACTTCCTTAGAAACCCTTTGGTATGAAATCATAGAATATCCAAGAAACATCTGACCTGAGTTGACTGTTTCAATGACTTATGAAAAGAATAAAATCTAGAATTATTTTGTTTCTCTTGAGACTTGTCATTTTGGGAATAGATTCCTTGGTTGTCGCAGGCACACCCTTCTGAGAGCAGCAAATCATGTTGTGTGGAGTTCCCGCCCTTCACAAAGCCTGCTCACAGAAAACAGTCTGGCTCACTCCAAACACTCCCTGTCAGTTAGACCTGGAGAAGCAGAATTTTATATGATCTGTAATGCTGAAGTTTGTTTTCCTATGAGTATGTAGGTGCCTTTGGGCTGCAAAGGGGAGAAATACATCCAGATGTCCCAAATACAGGCTGAGGAATTTGAAAGTATCCACCAAGGGCATTGGTATAGCATGCTTCCCAATTGTGTCCAAGACAGAATTTTTAGGATTATGTAATTGTTTTCCAATTCTCAATTTTCTCAAGTAAACATCTGGAGAGAATTATAAATTCCTTGTAGAACATGGGTAGAGATTGGGTCCCGTGTTTCTGTTTTCTTGAAGACATGCTAGGTTTTGTATTCATTGGCATTGTCTTCCTCCTCCATAACCTTTACTCCCAAATAAAACTGACTCACAAGAAACGGCAGTCTCAAAGCCACTGAACTTTAGAGATTTATATCATTTTCTAAACACTCTTTGAGAAACACAGCTCCATTTTCCTGAACCATTCTGGATCTACATTGTGTGCACCCACTCTGCAGCTGTCTTTATTAAGGAACACTCTCATATCACACTCTGAGCCAATTAATCTGATTTCTCTAATCACGAGTGTTCTAATCGCTCACTCTTCAAAGTGGCAAGAGATTTCTCAGAAACCACTTTGGGTTTTGGCGAAGTGGAGTGCCTGCATCAACAGTGATTTTGTTTTTGCTCTGTGGGCAGAGGACAAAATTAACCTTTTATTTTCCAGCTTAAGGCTGTCATTTACTTCAACACGGAAAGGCATAATAATGTCAATGGATCATTTTGGTTATTTACAAACTAAGTAGATATGGTAATTCAAGGATTAGCGATCTGAAGCAGGGATTTTGATATTATATGAGAGAAAAAAACCTAAGAAGGCTGTTTAAGATATGTTTAACGGATATTTGTTACTTTTGTTAATGCCAGTCCAAGCATCCAAAGGACAAGTGGTTTCTAAAATTTGGGGTGAAGCTATGGATACTTTTGGTAAATGATGGAAACTATATATCTTTTTATTAGAAAACAGCTTATCCAGAGAAAAGCTTACCCAGACAATGTATTCTGTGGGAAGAGACCTGTGCCTCTTCCTTCATGGATGTCTTTTTGCTATTTCGACACCCATGAATTAGTCCTCTTCTATTACATAAATGAGAATGACTCAAGCTAAGTATGGATAGTGTTGCTGCCCAGCCTCCACTCTGACGTCACACTTATTTTTAGAATTTCCAGTGTTGCTGATGTTGGTGGTGAACAGCCACAATTTAAATAAATGAGTATAGTCAGGAAACTGCAGTGATCCACAGAGAAAGATGTGGGCCTATTTGTTTAAAAGACTCAAGAAACAAAGTAGGGTACAAAGCAACCAGACCATTTTCCCCTAGCTGATGGAAAGCCAGCCAGCAAGAGCAGTGCAGGCTTTTCCCTTCAGGCTCCTCCTGTCTTTCCACCATTCCTGTAGCTTGCTTGCGCCAGACCATCATTCTCGTGTGCCCCATGATGTTTGTTCCCCACTGCTCATTTTGACCTTATATTTTTCTGCACAAAAGACTGAGGATGTCAATGGTAGACTAAAGGACTTGCTTCTCATACCATCCTCCTATAAAGGGGATCTCTGGCCCATCTTTTTTATTTATTTATTTTATTTTTAGCTAAGAGCTTTTCTTCCCTCTCAGTGTTCAGGGAACTCCACTGCCTACATCTCAGAAGAGGAAGGTGCATGCAGATAGCATTGGAAGCACCCTTCCTCAGCAACTTCTAGACTGTTCCTGGACAAGTAGTTTGATGTGCTGTCTGGAAACAACGTAAGAGCACCATGCACTGGTGCCCGATTCTGTACATTTCATGAGAATTCATCTTTGCTAGTGTGTAAGAATACTAAAGGAAGACATCAATGATGCCGTGCCTGGGAGAAGAGGGACATCATTTGCTCACTGATTCATCAAGATATTGTCTGTAATAAAATGTAAACTCATCCATCATGATCAGATGGGTCACCCAGCCAGAAAATTGTTTTCAAGTACCTAAAATACCAAGATTTAATTTTTTTTTTACTTTAGAGATTAATTGCATGCTGCCTTTGGGGCATGGACCTCTGCTAAGACTTTGAAACACTGGTTGGCCAAAGCCCATTTTTACTCTTAAATAAAATGTTGCTGACATCTGACTTGAGGAGAAATAGGAGAGAAGAGTGGTCCAGAGAATAACACTCTTCTGCAAGGTAAGACTTTAGTGGTTCTGATCATGGCAAAAGCAAAAGTCAGATTTAATTGCTCTCTTAGTGACTCAGTGGTTCCCTTGTCAACCAACATGGGACATGGGACAGAGACAGTGATGGAGCTTCAGCTGGTGAGAGTCCCTACCCAACTTCCCCCATGGTGGGTCAAGAGGCTTTAAATAAAGCACAGGGGCTCTTGGACAAGTGGGGGAAAGACAAGGGTGGGGAGAAAGGAGTGAAAACCAAGTGCTTCAGGGTGTCACTCTGATTTAAGCAAAGCAAACACACTGCAGGCCGTTTCATTAGCATTCAAGTCAATTAGATTCAATCAAAGTGATTATATGTTTCTGTTTGTCTCCTCAGTGGTTTCCCGACCCGAGGTGAAAGTACAGATCCTTCCCAGTTAGAAAACAGCTAGGAAATATTTTATTAAATAGCTAATGAAACTTGCCCTGTGGTAGGGCACAAAAGCTGCAAAGAACCACAAAGAACAGCTTGGGCTTTTGAAAAGTTTGGGTAAGAGGTTTTAGTGATCTGTGGTCTACCCAGGCCTTCAGGAGACCTGCAGAGCTGCGGGGGTCCCACTGAGACATTTCCCAGAAGAAAATAAAATAATGTGCAAATCCCTCTGTTTCTCTCTATTGTTATGGAGGCCACGGGGTTTCACATGTGATTTGTTCTTGCTGGCTGTTTCATACTCTTATACATAAATTCATATCATTGCATGTCTGCTGTCTGGAAGGTATGAGTAGCACCCAGATTATCCTGAAAAGCTATTATTGTAATTCCATTTGCTGGATTTCTGTTGTAGAAATAAAAAAAAAATAATCATATCCCTGTCCAATAAACAAAATCAGATAAATAAAGTTTGACCACTCAGGGGGTACTACAGCTGTGGTTCAAGAGGCCCAGGCCACAGTTCAGTCAGTTGTGCTTGATGTCATCATCTGCATAGGACTGGTTTGCTGGCTCTCAGAATGAGAGTGAAGGGGCCATGGAAGCTTGCATCAAGGTTCGAGAAAGCCACTGATGCTGGGCAATGTGTAGCAGGATCAGATTCTGTGCATGGAGTTCCTGAGATGGCTGAGCATGGCACTGCGGAGGTAACGCCACCAGAGTAGTCGATGTCACACAGAGAGCTCCAGATGTTGACTTGCTGGGTTTTTGTCATGCATTGGTCTTATTTTACTTGCTATGCTCCATCCTGGCCTATTGAATGGGAATGTTCTATGCCATTGTGGATACATTCTGTGCACGGTGTATCTGTCTTTTGATTGTACCATAAGTGTTCAATTATGTTTTGTTTGGATTCACCAATTTATGCTTTCTCTTGTTTTCATATTCTTTCTAAGTTATTTGAAAATGAGTTGAACAAAACAATCTTTGTTTCTAAACTTTTAAGAAGACCTTGTAATGGTTAATGACATTTTAAAAAGTACTGGAATTATATTGTCATGTCTAGTTTTGTTTTCTTGCATTGCCAACTCACATGTAGCATACTACTTTTTAATCTCTAATATCTCTTAACTTAGAGTAGTCACCTTGCTTTTTAGCTTTAGGTTTTTTTTTTTTTATAACAGTGTCTTTTCTAAATGTCTAGGCTAATTGTCTTGCAGAATGTCCAATATATTTGAATGTGTCTAACAGTTTTCTTGAACTTGGGTTCAGGCTGAACGTTTCTGGCAAAATTAACATGCAAGAGAAATTGTATATGGGATTCATCAGACCATAAAACATCAAACATCAGACAAAATTATGAAATTAACATGAGTTTAATGATTTTCTCAAACTGATGACCTCAGATGACTGATGTAAAACTAATACCTTCTCTTTTGTATGTTTACCAGGTAATCTAAAATGATTTTTTAATTGTGAATATTCTATTTCCCCACAATACCACACCCACATTTTAGCATTTCTTGACTATAAATCTGTGTAGATAAGTTATTGCATTATAGATGGAAAAATGGATGGACCTATTTGTTACAAAATCTTTCTCAAAATAACTTCTGCTGCATTTCTATACTTTTGAGTGTCATAATAGACTCATGTTATTTTTTAATTTAATATGCTATAATCTATTTCTATATTTATGCTTTTATCTGCTCTGATTCTAATAAACCTTGTCAAGAGAAGCCCCTAAGGAAATAATCTGTTGTCCTTTTGACATAAACCCATTAGTCTTTGAGCATCAATCAACTCATCCTAAACTTTTTCTTCTTCCCCTGGTCTGAAATTAGTCATTTCTCCAAGGAACTAAGTTTCTTATCTTTTACAGAATTCTTTTATTATAGAATAATATTGAAAAACACAATTTCAATACTTTGTATTCTTGCTACTAGGATGCTGTTGTCATTAGGAAACATCCTATTATGAACTCACACCAATATTTTTATTCAAATTGAATAACATATAGAGTTTCTTCAGTCTTTTAATACTGCATTCCTTTGAAAGTGAAAATCTTTATACTTTATAGCTATGTATTTGCTTATTTCTCATTATTTAATTTAAATATATGTATAATAGAAATAAGTAATGAACAACAATACAATTATTTCAGAAATAAAGTTAATAACACACCTAGCTGGTGATACTTAAAAACTTTTTGGAGTTTTTTCTTCATAAAATTGATCCTACATAAATGTATAGTTCTTAAAATGACTTTGCAAGACACTTAAATAATTCTTACATATATGTGGGAATGTTGCTAAGTTCACACACTCAGATTATACTTTTCTCTTTGCGTTCAGTTCTAGCTACTGCCTTTGTATCCTTTATATGTTGGCCTCATTTTCCTATATTTAGAAAATATTTGTAGCTCAATTTATGAATATATTAAATCATATTAACTAATTCTTTACCCTTATACACATTTTCATTTATATTCAATGGATAACCATTTTCATTTTGTTCTTTCTATTCTTTAATCTGATTTTTGGTTTTTCAAAAATAAGTAACTTTGTGGCACTTAGTATTATTCTTCTCTCTTATACAAAAAGTGACATGCTTTCAGCATTCTTTTGTACTTACTTAAATTTTTTTTCACTTAAAAATAAACCCTGTCTCGAAAATCAAATACACACACACACACACACACACACACACACACACACACACACGTATATATATGCTTCAGTCGGGTGGTGGTGGTGCATACCTTTAATCCCAGCACTAGGCAGAGGCAGGGAATCTCTGAGTTCAAGGGCAGCCTGAGTGAGTTGGCAGGACAGCCAGGACTATGCAGAAAAACCCTGTCTTAAATACACACACCCACACCCACATACACACACACACAAACTCACACACACACACACATATGTATACACATATATGTGTGCTGGAAAAGTTATAAGGGGATAGGGATAAACTGGAGAGATTGGTGGTAAGTTTGACCAAATTGGGGGTAGGTATTTTGGTTATTTGTCATTTTACTCTGAGATACAATGTAGTATTGAGTATTTCCCATTTTTCTGTATAGTAGTGATATATCTTGAAGATACATTCCTAGTGAGAAAATGTTGGGTGTTTATAGGTATGCTTTTGTCAGCTATTGCCACATTTGTCACTGCTATTCTAGTTTTTGATTCTCACCACAATGAAGTGTCCACTTTTTATGTTGCGTGTGTGTGTGTGCGCATGTGTGTATGTGTGTGTGCACACGCGCACACGCGCATTCTTTTAAAAGTATTTAAATACCTACCAACTGTGACCTATTTTCTCAGGAGACAATTCCTGATAAAACAATGTGTATTTCAATAGCTATGAACTTCATGAAGGACGTAGTGTTGGCACAGAGGTACAGAAAGGCATGAAGGAGATAATGCGAAGATATGAAAGATAGGTGTGAATGTGGTATTATCCTAGGAGCTAGTTTCCCAGTCTCTTCCTGCTCTTTACTCTCCTGGTTTAACAGCGTCTAAATTCACTCCTGAGCACACCCCAGCTTGTTTCCTGTACCAGTGCTTCCTTTGGTGTTCTGAAGGTTCTGTTTTATTCTCAGGATCTCAAAGACATAACATGGGTCTATCTACTTGCCAACTTATCCCAAGATCAGCTCTTTAATACAGATGGAAAGAAGGGAATAAAGCTGAATTGTTGCATGCCTGCCAACTAGTAAGGTCTAGTGGCTATGGAACTCTATCTAGTCCAAGATTACCAAGAAAAAGAGAAAAATCTTAGTCAAGTGTTGTGTAGATAGTCTCCATATTATCCTTTCACCCTCTTGATTGCATTCCCATGAGGAGAGGATCAAATTATAAAATAGATAAGACAGAGAAATTCCCCATAACCCATTACTTTAATATAAGGAAATATTAAATCCGTGTATTGAAACTGTTTTTTTCTCCTTCCTGTTATTCACAGAATTTATTTAACTGCTCACTGATTGTTTTTATTGTTGAGAAATCAATGAAAAGCTTTGTTCTGCTTCTGATAAGAATTTACATAACATCCCAGCCACAGTCTGACAGACACAGAGCACCTGGTACCTGAAATGAACAATCACACAATTTGATAGTTATATGAGAAAACTATTTTCCTCAACATTGGCATGCTATTATAAACATTGTAATTTTTGATCTTCTTGTTTAATTACTTTGTATTTTTAATATGACAAACTATTCCTTTTGGCATCTAAATTCTCTCCCTCATTTTTTCTTTTGAAAAAGATTTTTATTATTTATATGTGTGTCTGTGCACATGTGTGCATGTGCATGTGGGGTCAGAAGAGGCCAATAAATATCCTGGAGCCTGAATTACAGAAAGTTGTCAGCTTCCTGAAATGAGTGCTGGGAACCAAACCAGATTGCTGTCCTCTAGAGGAACAGGGATCACTCTTAACCACTACGTCATCTCACCAATCCTCTCTCATACTGCCTTTTCCTGCCTTGTAAGAAATGCCCTGAGATTTGCCTCCCCCTTTTTTTTTCAGCGTCTATGTCTGTGATTTATTAATGGGCAAATATCTCTGGATAGTTAGAGGCTCTAACATCATCAATAATAAAACTGATACTCCTTTTCATTTGATGCATTTTTTTCATACAAGTTGTTGCTTATAAAAGATAAGGGTACTGCCAATGCCCATACTAAATTTTACCAAAATCTTTGATAGAGTGAATGTCCAATTGCTTCCTAATATTTCTCATTCACCTATCCCCATAACAATGACTCCATCCTGTACCAGTCGTTTGATTCTTTAGATTATTTTATTAAAAAACACAGAATTCTTATTAAAATACATGAGACCCGAAAACAAACTAAATGAATGAAACCTTCCTGCTTCTCCAGTGACTTCTATGAGTTATGAACTATGGAGCCTTGGAAGTCTAGGTGCCAAAAAGAGTGTATGGTGGGTTGAGTACTGAAACTGAGGAACAAAAACATCAGACACTTTCCAATTTGCTGGATTTGGCATCTGTATCAACTGACTCTGCACATGTCTATGGTGGATGCTATGGAGTGGTGACTCTCAACCTGTGGGTCATGACCCCTTTTGGTCAATAGATTTTTTTATGGGGGTAGCATATCAGATTTCCTGCATATCAGTATTTACATTACGATTCACAACAGTAGCAATAAAATAATTTTAGGCAGCACAATTTGTTGAAGATGCTCTCTTTTTTCCATTGTATACTTTTAGCTCCTTTATCGAAAATCAGGTGTTCATAGGTTTGTGGGTTAATGTCGGGGTCTTCTATTCGATTCCATTGGTCGACTTCTCTGTTTTTATGCCAATACCAAGCTGTTTTCAATACTGTAGCTCTGTAATAGAGTTTGAAGTCAGGGATGGTAATGCCTCCAGACAATCCTTTATTGTATAAGATTGTTTTGGCTATCCTGGGTTTTTTGTTTTTCCATATAAAGTTGATTATTGTCTTCTCCAGATCTGTGAAGAATTTTGATGGGATTTTGATGGGGATTGCATTGAATCTATAGATTGCTTTTGGTAGAATTGCCATTTTTACTATGTTGATCCTCCCAATCCAAGAGCAAGGGAGGTCTTTCCATTTTCTGGTGTCTTCTTCAATTTCTTTCTTCAAAGACTTATAGTTCTTGTCAAGTAGATCTTTCACTTCTTTGGTCAGGGTTACCCCAAGATATTTTATGCTATTTGTGGCTATCGTGAAAGGTGATGCTTCTCTGATTTCCCTCTCTGCTTCCTTATCCTTAGTGTATAGGAAGGCAACTGATTTTTTGGAGTTGATCTGTAGAAGAATGAAAATAGATCCATATCTATCACCATGCACAAAACTCAAGTCCAAATGGATTAAAGACCTCAATATCAGTCCGAACACACTGAACCTGATAGAAGAGAAAGTGGGAAGTACTCTACAGCACATGGGCACAGGAGACCACTTCCTATGTATAACCCCAGCAGCACAGACACTAAGGGCATCATTGATAAATGGGACTTCCTGAGGCTGAGAAGCTTCTGTAAAGCAAAGGACACTGTCACTAAGACAAAAAGGCAACCCACTGACTTGGAGAAGATCTTCACCAACCCTGCAACTGACAAAGGTTTGATCTCCAAAATATATAAAGAACTCAAGAAACTAGACCGCAAAAGGCTAATCAACCCAATTATAAAATGGGGCACTGATCTGAACAGAGAATTCTCAACAGAAGAACTTCAAATGGCCAAAAGACACTTAAGGTCATGCTCAACTTCCTTAGCGATCAGGGAAATGCAAATCAAGACAACTTTAAGATACCACCTTACACCTGTCAGAATGGCTAAAATAAAAAACACCAATGATAGCCTTTGCTGGAGAGGTTGTGGAGAAAGGGGTACACTCACCCATTGCTGGTGGGAATGCAAACTTGTGCAACCACTCTGGAAAGCAGTGTTTCAGTTTCTCAGGAAATTCGGGATCAACCTACCCCTGGATCCAGCAATACCACTCTTGGGAATATACCCAAGAGTGGCCCTATCATACAACAAAAGTATATGCTCAACTATGTTCATGGCAGCATTGTTTGTAATAGCCAGAACCTGGAAACAACCTAGATGCCCTTCAACGGAAGAATGGATGAAGAAAGTATGGAATATATACATATTAGAGTATTACTCAGCAGTAAAAAACAAGGACTTCTTGGATTTTGCATACAAATGGATGGAAATAGAAAACACTATCCTGAGTGAGGTAAGCCAGACCCAAAAAGAGGAACATGGGATGTACTCACTCATATTTGGTTTCTAGCCATAAATAAAGGACATTGAGCTTATAATTCATGTTCCTAGAGAAGATAAATAAGAAGGTGAATCCAAAGACAAACACATAGGCATTCTCATGAATATTAACCTTCATCAGGTGATGAAAGGAGACAGAGACAGAGACCCACATGGGAGTACCGGACAGAAATCTCAAGGTCCAAATCAGGAGCAGAAGGAGACGGAGCACGAGCAAGGAACTCAGGACCACGAGGGGTGCACCCACACACTAAGACAATGGGGATGATCTATTGGGATCTCACCAAGGCCAGCTGGCCTAGGTCTGAAAAAGCATGGGATAAATCCGGACTAGCTGAACATAGCGGACAATGAGGAATACTGAGAATTCAAGAACAATTGCAGTCGGTTTTTGATCCTACTGCACGTACTGGCTTTGTGGGAGCCTAGGCAGTTTGGATGCTCACCTTACGAGACCTGGATAGAGGTGGGCAGTCCTTGGGCTTCCCACAGGTCAGGGAACCCTGATTGCTCTTCGAGCAGATGACGGAGGGGGACTTGATCGGGGGAGGGGGAGGGAAATGGGAAGCGGTTGTGGGGACGAGGCAGAAATCCTTAATAAATAAATAAATTAAAAAAAATAATTTTATGGTTGAGGTTACCAGAACACAAGGAAGTGTTTTAAAGGGTTGGAGCATTAGGAAGGTTGAGACTCACTGCTCATGAAGTCTTTGGCTCATGCATTTTCTAATGCTAAGTCCAGGGGAGGTCTTCTAAGATCTTGAAATGAAAATGGAAAAAGACAACCCATTAGGTGATGGAGACATTATTAGTGAAAGGCGTGGTCCAGGCCTCTGTGTGGTCCTGGATACACACACACACCAGTATCACTTGCCTTATCAGGCTACCAATGGTCACTGGAAGCAGCAATTCTCCTGGGCAGCACAACCTACCTTTCTGTAGAAGGTGGAGCCTGGTTTGCTTTACAGGGACCTGGTGTGTAAGAAGGAGACTGTCTTTCAGTACTTCTCATTATTCATTTCTTTTCATGCTCTAAAAACAGTTGTCTAGACTGTTAGCTTCCACAATGGCAGGGCATGTTCTTCTAGCTCCTTTAGAGTTCAGAAAAGAAAAGGGAATTTTATACATTTTTGTAATCCATTCACTCTTGTGTGTGAAAACAATATTGTGATCACTGGGGAAGCACTGCTGGTGCTTTGTTTTACAATATCAGTGTGGGTAGCAGGAAAAAGAAAAGGAAGAAAATTAGACTGGTTAATGGGAATAAATTAGACTAATTAGTCACTGAATAACTGACAGAAATATGTTGGGATTCTATTTAAAAACTTATTTACAAAAAATGCAAGGATTGAGCAACTCCAAGTCAACACAGAATTTGTCTTTTTAAGTTAACATTGAAGGAAATAAATATTTCCAACTGAATAATCCTCAAACCAAAATCATTATTTTTACAAGTGCTCAAGAAATGGTAATGTATCCACCCTGCTCTGGGGCCACCAGGCAGGAGCTGTGCTCAGCAGTCCAACCCCGAGAATGAGCGTGCAGCATATAAACCCTTTTTATCTGAGTAACAGCCAAATCTGTCACACAGAGTCCTATGCAGCCTAGTACTCTCTGTGTTTGGCAGCAGGAATCTGCCATGCTCTCCCATCTGTGCAAGCCTAGTATACCTGATCCTACTGCCTGCCTAGGCAGGGAGCACCAAGCCACATGCATGGTCTCAGCTACTTTCCTCCTGACCCTGAGTGGGCACACAAATACCCAGGCCCACAAATGCCAATTGAATGCTTCATAGCTGGAGTTTGCACTGCCAGCGCAGCCCAGGAAACCGCATTTTAAAACCCAGCTGCTTTTTTCCTGCTACACTGAATCAGGAAAATCTCTCTTAAAGGAACTGCAGCAAGCTGTCAGCAAACAGCAAGAAGCTGTATTAAAACTCTACTTTTTTTTTTTTTGTCCAGAATTCCATTTTAAGCCCTCTCAGGTTTTAGCGGATTTAGCTAGCACATGTTGGAGCGCCAATCTGTAACGGGAGGGCCTGCTTGTTTGCATGTGGATTGTTTCTAGACCAATATGGTTTGATAGACTATGCCCTCCTGAAAGGTTCACCGTGAATACCCTTAAAAATATTACTTTGCCCAACTGCTGACTGAGATAAACCTAGCATACAGGATACACCATGAAAGACCTGATTAACAGCGCCCCCAAACAGCAGGAAGCAGTATGGACAAATCTACACCCATATTCCCCCCAACAATTGGCACCTAACGTGGGGCATGAACCCATGACCCTGAGATTAAGAGTCTCATGCTCTACCGACAGAGCTAGCTGAGCAGCCATGACAAACAAGCAGACCCTCCTGTTACAGACTTGTTATATAGCTGTTGATATATAGTTCATGCTAGCCTTGAACTCACTAAGTGTTGGGAGCACACATGTTCCATACTCTGAAGTTATAAATGTCAGTTAAAAGCATCTGTCTCATAGTGCTTTTCTATTCTCCTATGTTTATAGTGAATTTATGTTTAGTTGCTTTTATTTTAAAGGCTTCTTAGAATTCTTAAATATAACCATAAATTTATCAAATTTTTGTACATATTTCCATATTTGCTTCACAAATTAGAGAACTCTATTGTCTGTCCACACACATAATTATGAAACTGAGTCTTCCGGATGAGTCCAATTAATTGCTAATGCCCTTCTATCAATCCTAAGTCTCAGCCTTTGTGTTTACTCTGCCTGATACTAATATAATGACCTAGCTACTTCATGCTTTCAGATGATTTGTGTCTTTAGGTGTTGAGCACGTCTCTTCAAAGTGACACATAGTTAGATTTATTTCTCATCTTTTTCTTGCCCAACAACCATTACCACTTAATATTATTGCTGATGCAATTTGGTTTATGTTCCTACTATTTGTTGATAATTTGTAGATTATGCTTACTTTTCTTTTTTTTTCTTTTCTGACTTCTTTTGTCTTTGTTATATGATTTTTGTGTGTGTTTTATTTCTCTTATTGGCCATTACCTTTAGTGGTTTCTTGGGGATTAATAATATATACCTTAACTTATCCAAGGCCACTTATGATAATATTGTATCATTTTGTACTTTACCTTTGAAGGTCGGAAACAGAATAACTTTTAAATGGTATAATTTTATTTGTCTGGTCTCCCTGTTTTAAAGAGGAGTTGTGCTGATGTTTGGGGCCCTGTTACCTGGCACTATTTCTGAGGAGATGGGAGCAAATATCTCCTCATCTCAGGTAGAAATACCACTCAAATCCAACTCAGTGAGCCAGTGAGCTTTGTAGGAATGAGTTACAGGAATATGGGTGAGAGGTTACTTACTAGAGCAGAAATGACTCAAAGGTCACCAAGTTTACCCCAGCATAAGTGACAGCTCATAAAATCTGATATCCTGGAGCACACTGCCCAGCCTAAAGGCAGCTCAACAGTTTAGAGGATGTCTTTTTTTTCCCAGGCTGTACAGTTAGGGAAGTCAATTTACTAAGAATGTCCCTCAGCATTCCTTACTGTTTATATATGCTTGGGGAGGAGGGGCCTAGTTAATCTGGTCATCTTCTGAAACTTCCTGAAATCACTAAGATATTTTCTTCCTGAGATTAAGGAGTTTTTCGTTGGGATGAAATGTTTCATCTTTTCCAGGTTGATCTCCTTAGAATGTCCTATTATTTATGTTTTTTTTAACCTCCCTCTCAACAACCTGCATCTTAAGGAGCTCTTTATCTTGACAGGAAAAGCTACACAACAGGCCCTATTCTCTGAAGTACTCTCCGGGGATACAACTGCTTCAGCTTCCTCAAGTTAGCAGAATGACCGGCCTCCGCTAATTCTATCTGTCCAGAGACACCTAGCAAGAAGATGCCTTGCTAGCATGAAACTTCTCTTGTCAGTTTCTTCATTTTTCAAAGATTTCATTCTTGCATAACCTATTGTGTTACTTCTTTTCTGCACAGAGTAGCAGGGATAGTGCAGTAGCTACAACCTATTGGTCAAAGCTAAGGGGTTTTAGGCACTAACTAGAATAAATATAGTGCATTTTAAGGCAACAGCTGGTGGAATTTACAAACTAGGAATTTGTGAAATTATAATCACACCTTGGTTTCTGTAGGACTTACCTGGGACACACTGTTTTTATTGAATTTGGTAAATTTTCCTGTGGGTTCTGAAATTATATGAGAAAATTTTAATTTCATATTGCAGATCTGAGCCTTTGATAGTTTTCTTTATAGATTTTTCTATACTTCTTCCATCCTATACTTCCTATCAAGGTTTATGTTGGGGTGACAGCTCACCTAACCTCTCAGGATTCAGAAGGACTGCTGTAGCAGGTGGAACCTGGCTAAAGAGATCTAAGGGAAAACAAATTAACCACATAAATCTTTTTATCATGCCCCATTTATTCCTTCTATGCTCTCTCCAGTGCTCTGCTGATGTTACCCTTTCGACAGTCCCTCTTAACGTTCCTCCCAGTCCTACAAGGCTTCCAGTTTACATACCCACACAGACATAGCTAGCAATCGCATAGGCGATAACAATGGTACCATGAATTCCTTAGAGCTAACAAGATGAATGGAGACCAAGGAAGTAAGCTCTTTATGTCTCAGAAGGGGCATGGTTGTGAAGCTCCCCTGTAGATACCATAAGGTTTAGGATAATGCTTGGCCTCTGGGCTAAGTAGCAGGGTGCTGTGTGGGTGCTGTATCCACTGGCACCCAGGTAAGAAGAAATTTCTTTCTCTGGGGCTGGTTTGGTGATCTAAGTTTTTTTCTTGTATGTTTGAGGGGTAAAGGTACAAACAGTTAATTTCCTAGACTAAGACCTTCTGTCAAATGGAAGGCGAAGGTAAGTACAGAATATTAATAGCTTGTTAGGGTATAGAAAGGACCAGTAGGTTATACAGTCTTGAGCTGACTGTGGGAGATTTTAGGGCTGCCCAGAGCTATTTATCAGTAAGGGTAAACATACTGTCTCCCATGCTCAATGCCTCCTGCTCAGGGCTCCTTTTTTGTCAATAAGTCCTGTCAATAAGGATAAGAGTAGGGGACTAGCTTTACGTAGATTTGACAATTAGAGCAAAGGTTTTGGCTGAGTGAATGCTTGCACACCAGAGCCCCACAGTGTGATGAAAGATCATTCAGTTGCCAGTACAGGAAAAGTCAGGTTTAAAGAATGATTGATACACTACTGGGATATTGTGGGATCAATCCTGTTATGGAAGAGAAAAAGTCATGGCTTCACAAGCTTTCTGCAGAATTGACAGTGACTGTTCAAAAGATAGGTGTCCCCAAAGCTCTGCAAATCGGGTTTCTCAGAGGGTGGAGTACACTACCCCCATAAGTTTGTCTAGTGACCTGTCAGCTGTACTTTTACTCTATAGTGCTTGTGGCTCACATCAACTTTCTTTTCATTTTCTCATTCACCTTTTTTCTTATTCAATGTAGAAAAAGTTTATCAAAGGCAGAGCATGTGTCTAGCATTGTTCTAAATGCTTGTTAAATACCAACAAATTAATTACTGAGTACAGCGGACAATACAAAGCAGAGTAGTGGGGGCAGCAAAAACGTTCTTCCTTGGGCACATACCTTTCCTTTAAAAAGGAAACTAAAGTATGTGTGTATCTCCACTCACATGCCAGTACATCAAACTATCACAACTAATGGAAAATTCCAGGCAGACCTTTTTTTCTGGAGAAATGTAAAATTAATTATGAAAAAACAATTTGAGTGGAATGTTAGGCAAAATTCTCTTACTGGCTTGCCTTCTCATATTCTGTAATTAATTTTGGTAAAGGAATAAACCGTTAACTTTTTACTAAAAAAATTAAAAAATAAAAAAAACTCTTCCAAATTAGACATATCTGCCAGGCTGCTTTTGAGCTAAAAGAAGGAATATTTGAAAAGAAAAAGAATTGATATAGGACTAATTATGAGCATGTGCTTAAATTTATTTATATTTTAGTTTTCCTGGCTCTAGCATCTCATTCAAAATGCCACCAGAGGAGTGTAAAAACATGACTTTTTGGTGTTCAAACAATCTGTTCTCAAAAGTAAAACAAGAGGAGGGAAACCAAACCAAACTAAACCTTGCTACCATATTTTCTTGTGTTCCACAGTTAAAACACCAAATGAATGCAAGTTTTTCCTTTGTTAGGACAGAGCTCATTTCAGAAAAATCTGGTGCACTCAAGGCAAGAGTGATGGGGAAAAACCCTTTGTATCTAAGTAAGAAATACATTAAAGTTTAAGCTTGACTTTCATCTTGGCATGCAGATCGTCCCGAAGGGTGGTCCAAATGTAAGTTCTACTGTGAATAGAAGCTTCACACCAGCCCACGCACACCACTCTGAACCCTTCATAAATCACTTAATGGGCATATCTCACCTCCAGTGAGATGGAAAATTTTTCTTTAATAAGATTTTCTCTGAAGGCTGTCTCCTTCTTTCCTGGATAGGAACTTGGATTTGCCTGCCAGAGCTAATGTGCATACTTGAGAGCCCACAGAAGTCTTTCCCAGGGGAGCCAGGAGCAGCCCTCACAGGCAAAGGCCTCTTCAGGACCCTACCCTCAAACTTACCACTGGAAGAGGGACGTCTCTTTGTTCTGGTTTCTCAATGTACCTTTCTTCCCAGGTGTTAAAATCAGCCTTTTAAAGAAACTCTCCTTAGTCAACCAATAGGATTGTGCCCCAGTATAAACATGTTAACTCTATGTTCTTGTCTTACAAAACACTTATAACCTCATGTAAACACATCATTTGGGGGACTCACTCATTCATCACTTCTCTCTCCCTCTGAAGTCTATGTTCCCGAAGCTCAGGACTGTTTGACCTTGACCAGCATACATAGTACTACTGTTTGGACTATAGTGCTACGTGTCTCCCAAAGGATCATGTGTTGGAGGTTTGATCCCAGATTGTTACTCTCAAGAAAGTCTAGAAACCTTTAGGAGGCAGGGCCTTGTGGGAGGTCCCCTAGATCATTGAGACTGAGCTGTTAATCATCTCTTTCTCTTCTTACAGATGTACATTTGTGTACCGGTAGGTTTTTCCCTGATTTGCTTCCCTTGGCAGAGGTCAAGGGAATCTCCTAAATATGACCCAAAGTAAACGTTTTCTTCTTTTAAGTTAGTTACCTCAAGTACTTCATTATGGTAGTGGGGAAATGATGAATACACATGGTGTTTAGTGTGCAGCCTGACCCATCGTGGGAATATCTCCTCAATGAGTGAATGAACCACCACGAGTCTATGTGCACCCAACAGGGAGTTATGACATTCAAGTGCAGAGAACTCCAACACAAAGGAGAAAGAAAATCTGCCTAATTCAAAAAAATATGCAGGAATTCACAAAAGTGCCCTCAAACAGGGGTCATAAAGATACAAGATAGACTATGAAATACAAGGTCTCCTGAAATTCAAAGAAACCTCACCCAGACCATATTTGCTAGGTCACCTTCTCCAAACTCAGGGGAAAGGGCTGGATTTTTACTGCTTACTTTATACACTGAGGTTTCCAAAAGTTTGTACAGTGGTATTAATATCTTCCTGTGGGTAGGATGATGGCAGTAGTACCTTGGGGGAGACACAAAAGCGACTCAGCTTTCTAGAATAAGGGCTTCCAAGGTCAGAGCTCGCGGTGACACAAGCACAACATCTCTCAGCCAAGTGGAAAACACTCGCCTGAGTCCACTCCAGTGAAAAGTTCAACTGAAAGGAATGTACTGAATGGGGATACCATGGCATTTTCCACAATAACAGGGAACATTTGAAAGCACGGTGCCACGATTTCACTTGAATCCCATCATGGCCAGAACATTTTATCTGATTGAATCAGTTTGATCTATTGCCTGAGTCTGCCTAGGAGATTAGGATGTAACAAATTCTGAAGTTGAGTTTGCTTTCAGGGAGGTTATGAGCTTTGCTTAGCTATTGATTGAAATGAGCAGAGTAAAAACTTAAAATATCCATGCTAATTGTTTTATTAACAATAAAATGGCTGAAATGATGACACAGAGTTTCAGGTTTTAGTATATTTTATACTGGCATCTACTAGACCTGTGATTGAGGTATTAGGCATGCATGAAGCCATATATTCAAACCTGTAGTGGACTGTCACGCATACATGGTTATACATGACCATCACTCTTTGTAGATTTGTAGATGGTTATTTTATGCATTTGTATATCATTCCTCCTCAAATACCCATCTATTTTCTACTTGTTGTATACCCAAACTCTTTGTTCATGGTAGGTCAATCTGTTAAAAATCTACCAGTCTTTCAATCTCCTGAAATTAACCAGCTTCTTAAGAGTCTTTGCATGATGTCCAGGTAATATTGCAACAAGTCATCTACAGATTTCTAATTATTATTTGATCAAACTTCAATCTTTAAATTGAAATTATGAAGTTATACCTTATTTCTTTTATATGGCAGGGCATAAAACAAATTTTGAATAAGTTCAAAAGTCATTATAATTTTAATAACACATTCAGACATTTTAGCCCTATTACACATCTCTGTTGATAAGTAAAACTTTCCCTCTGGTAACTTGTGTTCTTGCCTTTCTTCCTCCAAGCTGACAACAATGATCTTTAAATAAAATTACATCTAGCAGATTTCCTAACCAATAAAGTCATAGGCAGGCTAGGGGTGTGTATGTATGTGTGTGTGTGTGTGTGTGTGTGTGTGTGTGTGTATATATATATTTATATATATTCCACTGTAAAGCCTTACTCTTAAGGTATCTGTTAGACTGACAAGATTACTAGACTCATACTCATCAGCATCATTAGAAACTATTCACAGGTTTAACCATCACAAGCAGAAGTGAGAAGAGCTGGATGTGGAAACATGGCGGTTAGTAACACAAAGATGAGGCAGTTTTTCCCGAGCACTGCACTACGGGGTCAGAAGTTGGTTAGCTCCTCAGTGATGCTTCTCGGAGGAAGCAGGGCACCATGTAACATCAAGGTTAGCATCTGAGCCTATTGTCCCTCGCTAAGCCTAGCTTTACTTCCAGCTTTGCCACTTCCTATTGCTAATTTCTTGAGGAGATTTTGAACCTTAAATTTCTAGTCTGCAAAGTGAAGTCAACGAACGGTTAAATGAGATGACGCATGGAAAGGCTTAGCGCACCAGCCTGCTCTCCATAAACTTCCGTGGTGAAAATTAAGTTCCCCAGGTTTGGAATGAAGCTCTTGATGGTTTTCTCTATAGTTTAAAGATGGGGTTTCTGAGGAAATGCTGAGCTTCATGATCCAAAATCAAATAGAGTGTTGGATTGCCTGACTCAGTTGAGTAGAGCAGAGGAACGATTCCCTTAAATTGTTAGAATACACTCAAGCAGTGTCACGGCTTTTCCGGTACTGTGACCAAACTGACTGAATGTTGCTGATCACTTAGCCAATAATCAGGTTAAGGTCACCTTTTATAACGTGACTTTCCTGAAGGCCAGTGTATTATCTATGTTTCTTAATTTCTGTAACTATATACTTAATCAAAAGCGATGAAGGAAGAAAAGATTTATTTTGATATAAAGTCCACCCAGGAAAAGTATGGCAGATAAAAGGAGTAGTTCTACCTATGGCAGCAAGCACGTGGTGGCAACTGATTTAAGTGTGTGGTATTATCAGGAAGCAGGGATATGAATGCTCACATTCAGCTCACTTTTCCATTTTTATTTGAGAGGATCCCAGCCCATGAGATGGTGCTACCCACATTCAGTGTGGGTCTCTTCTCCTCAGCTAAGCGTCCCTGGAAATTTCCTTAAAAATGGCATGCCATGCATCTCCTAGATAATGCCAATTCCAGTCACACTGACAGTGAACTTCAACCATCATCAAACCCTTGTCAACTTGACAGCCAAACACATCACTTTTAGCTATGATATGCCACTCACAACCCTATGTTCATCTCATAATGCAAAATGTGCTGAATCTAACTTTAAAAAGTGCTTAAAAACGCTAGCAGTCATAGCACTATGAAAAAGGCTAAACCCCAAGTCTCCTGTGATTTCCATGAAAAACCTCTTAACTGCGAATCCTTCTTAAAATAAAAATACAATAAAAAGTTACATGTTTCCATTATAAAATGATGTAGAGTGAACATTTCCATTTCTGATGGGAGAAATGAGAACATAGCAAGGAAAGATCAGGTCAAATAAGACCATAATTCAAATAACCCTGAAATATATATTCTTGACTTCTTTATATCTATGTCAATGTACCCCAGTAAATACCTGCAGCTTCACGTTTCTTGCAGCAGTTTATAGTAGTCAGGATAGGGAATTAGTTTAGATGCCCATCAGCATTTTAATGGATAAATAAATGGAGTGTATATAATGATGTTTTACTCAGCTAGAAAGATGAGTGAAATTATATCATTTGCAGAAAAATAAATTGATAGAACTGGCATCGTGGTAAGTAAAATAAAGTAGAAACAGACTTGGAATGCCAAATATTTTCTTTCACATATGGAAGCTTTATATATCTGTCTACATGTATATCTTTATTTATTATCTATTGATCTATCTATCTATCTATCTATCCATCTATCTATCAATCATCTATCACTTATTATTCACTTGCGCCTTCTTCAGTGTGAGGATGATGGGAGAAGGCACTAAAAATGAAGGAGAGCATGGACTCCTACAGAGCATCAAATCTTCTGTGCTTTGATCTTTGATTTCCCATCCTCTAGACTCTTAGGCAATAAGTTTCTATTGTTTATAAGTAATTCAGCATAAGGTATTTTTCTATGACAGTGCAAATGGAGCGTGACAGGATAACTAAAATGCATTTCCCCATCTCATCTCAAGATTTGTATTCAGTAAATGTTTGTTCAGACTTAAATGTGGCAGCAACTGTTGATCATCAACCTAGCAGGTAACACTTAAAAGATTAAACACAAGAGCTAATAAGTGGGACACTTCTTGGTCAACCTAAGAATCACAACTCAGCCACAAGGGTGTTTGAAAAGCTTTCCCTAGCTTGTGTCTTAAGTCTGCAATGAAGCGAGGTGGAAAGGGGATTATGAATAGGAGTGATTAATGAATAAGCGCTTCCAAACTGGTGTCAGGGAGAAAAACAAAAGGACTGTTTAAATCAGATATAGACAGGCAAGTAAGAGTCAGGCCTGTCTTCCTTCTGTAAGCAACTACAAACGAGGCACTGTGTATTTCTGGACGTTTTTAGACCTTGTGCCAAAGGCAGCATTGGCTGTGACCTCGGAGAAAAGGAAAGCAAATGAAGACTATCCAGGCGGCCTGGATGGACTTTCTGTACTGTAGCTCTGGGAGAAGAACCTAACACAGAGTTGGGCATTTTTTTCCCTGGGTCCAAGAGTCATAAATTAGAGTGGGATGGGTCAGAGCGATGGAAAGGGGAGAATTACTCAGAAGAACTCCAAAAATCTGTCATCTACTGGTGATACAAAGATGTGTGTTAGGGTAAAAAAAAATCTCCTCAAGACAATTTGCCAAATAAACCATTTCCAGAATTACACATGCTTAGTAGATCATTGAATTCTGAGTAGTCTGGCTGGGACCTTACTAAAGAGCTAGATGTTTAATAATAATGGGAGGGGGGGTCTGCCTCAGTGGTGGGACTGAATTTGACCTAACACGAGAAGGCTTAAAACTGGTCATGTAAAAGGTGAAACTATGTCACAACACATTTTAACACATGTACCCCCAAATCAAAACTCTTCAGTAAACGAATAAAGTTTAGGCTAGTGGTAAGGTAGTATATTACAATGTCTACCCGCCAGTAGAAAATTGCTAACTATGAAAAGAAGCAGGAAAATATGAGCTGCGGGCGGCAAAGAATGAAAAAATCCAGATGTTACAGAAATGATGGTGTCACTGGACAAGGACTTGAAAATGGTTTCTGGAAACATGCTTGGATCTGTGAAGAAGCAAGAAGATTTATGAGGAAACAACCACAGAAATGAGATTATTTACATATTATTTTAAAGACATAGTTGTGAATTAAAAAAACTCAATAAACGGATTTAACAGTAGATTATGAACCACTAGAAAACCTGCACCCAGAGTAATAAAAATTTTCCAAACTGAAGAGAAGCCTAAAAAGACACAGAACAATCAGCCTTCAGTTTCTTAAGGCACAGTGAACTCTGGCAGACATTTAAGAAGAAAATCTCTGTCTCTATCTCCATCCATCGCCAGATGAAGGTTCTATGGTGATATGCAAAATATTCATCAGTATGGCTATAGGATAGGATCATTTCAGGTTCCCTATCTTCAGCTGTCCCAGGAACTAACTGGGGACCTCGCCTCGGGCACCTGGAAGCCCCTCTAGGTCCAAGTCTCTTCCCAACCCTAAGATGGCTCCCTTAATTAAGATATGTGCTTCCCTGCTCCCCTATCCAACCTTCCTTTATCCCAATCATCCCGTTGCCCCAAGTTCTCCCCATCCTACCCTTCTCACTTTTCTCTCCCCATCTCCCCTTACCCCCCTCCCACCCACCCTTAAGATCCCGATTTTTTGCCTGGCAATCTTGTCTACTTCCCCTACCCAGGAGGATAGCTATATGTTCACCTTCTTATTTAGCTTCTTTAGGATATCAAATTATAGACTCACTGACCTTTATTTATGGCTAGAAACCAATTATGAGTGAGTACATCCCATGTTCATCTTTTTGGGTCTGGGATACCTCACTCAGGATAGTATTTTCTATTTCCATCCATTTGCATGCAAAATTCGAGAAGTCATTGTTTTTTACCGCAGCGTAGTACTCTAATGTGTATATATTCCACACTTTCTTCATTCATTCTTCCATTGAAGGACATCTAGGTTGTTTCCAGGTTCTGGCTATTACAAATAATGCTGCTATGAACATAGATGAACAAATGCCCTTGTCATATGATCGGGCATCTCTTGGGTATATTCCCAAGAGTGGTATTGCTGGGTCCAGGGGTAGGTTGATCCCGAATTTCCTGAGAAACCGAAACACTGCTTTCCAAAGTGGTTGCACAAGTTTGCATTCCCACCAGCAATGGATGAGGGAACCCCTTCCTCCACAACCTCTCCAGCAGAGGCTATCATTGGTGTTTTTGATTTTAGCCAATCTGACAGGTGTAAGATGATATCTCAAAGTTGTTTTGATTTGCATTTCCGTGATCGCTAAGGAGGTTGAGCATGACCTTAAGTGTCTTTTGGCCATTTGAACTTCTTCTGTTGAGAATTCTCTGTTCAGATCAGTGCCCCATTTTTTAACAGAGACCCACACTGGAGCACTGGACTGAACTCCCAAAGTCCCAATGAGGAACAGAAGGAGGGAGAAGATGAGCAAGGAAGTCAGGACCAAGAGGGGTGCACCCACCCACAGAGACAGTGGGGTTGATCTATTGGGAGCTCACCAAGGCCAGCTGGACTGTGACTGAAAAAGCAGGGGATAAAACCGGACTCTCTGAATATGGCGGACAATGAGGGCTGATGAGAAGCCAAGGACAATGGCACTGGGTTTTGATCCTACTTCATGTTCTGGCTTTGTGGGAGCCTAGCCAGTTTGGATGTTCACCTTCCTAGACCAGGATGGAGGGGGAGGACTTTGGACTTTCCACAGGGCAGGAAACCCTGACTGCTCTTCAGACTTGAGAGGGAGGGGGAGAGGAGTGGGGGGAGGGGGAGAGGAGTGGGAGGCTGGGAGGAGGCGGAAATTTTTTTTTCTCAATAAAAAAAAAAAAGAAAAAAATCTCACAGCAAGTCTTGGGAAATTAGAAAGAAATAACCATTTTCACATTTATCCAGCTATGCTAGCTCACCTGCTTTAGAAAAAGCATCAAACACACAAAAATCCCTTTAAGAAATAAACTCAAAGTGAACGCCTCCTATTAATATCAAGGTAAAATTTCTCAAATTTTTTTTCCTGAAATATTGTAAATTTGCATTAACAACAATGCACACTGGGAAAGTAAGAGTTTATTCTGGAATTAAACTTTAGTTAAATATTTGAGAATTATTTTAATTCACGAGAAATAGACTTATCTGGATGTGGCCAGGTGTCGGGCTTTCTCAGCAAGCACTGCTGTACAGAAACCCATGGCTAATGTGTTTCCAGGCACTTTCCCCATTGCTGCACTTAGTTTATCACCAAGATTTTCAAAAAGGAATATAATAGGGATCCGCTTCTTCTTTCCAACTGCTCTCTGCTGACAGCATTCGCTCTCAATACAATCCTTGATGTTCCTTCCCTGAAGCATCAAATAATACCACAGAGGCGATATTTAGTTTGCAGGACATTTTACTTTTGTGGTAGTCTATATTTGAAGTCTTATGCTGTCATGTATCCACTAGGCTGACTCTTATCAATTACAGCTCAACTATTGATGAGAGCGTGGTGAGTTCTGTCCATTTGTGCTGGTTATTCTGCCCACCGGCGTTGAGTCCTGAAGTGATTGCCTTCAGCTTTTGCAATCCTTTCGGTGGCGTCTGTTTTCGTTTTCCCGTTGGCAAGTTTCTATCCTGAGTCAAAGTGACCTCTGCCTGCCCTGCAATACGGAGGGAGACCTTTGGGCTCCTGCTATTGAACACGTGGGAGGGAGGAATGGCATACTTTGGAGAACCCCGCGTGGAGCCTCTTTCAAGCATTTCCAAGAGTCGCTCACCGATGCATTCACTTTACACTTCTACCCTACGGCAAGACAGGAGGTCTGGTGCAGGGTTTCCTGTGGACAGCCTGAACTTTCCCACATGTCCTCGGGGCACTACAGCTTGTGCGCTCTCTCTCACTCTCTTTAGTTCAGGAGAATCTGTAGTTTGACATTTGACTGCATTCTTATAAATTCCAAAACTAGCTCCAGCTTGTCTTACAACATCGTTATGCCTTCTTACCTTATGTGTTTGCCTCCCTCTGTGGTCAGCTACCGGGGAAATGAGCCAGAACACCAGCTATATTGTCAAATACGGACTAACTAGACAAAAGTTTTCTTTTCCTTCTAAACATTGTTTTGGATTTTTTGTTGTTTATTTTAGTTAGCAAATAGCCAAATCCTTCAAATCATTGGTTTCTTTATTCACCCCCCCCCCCCCCACACACACAGTACTGAAGGAAGATAGGCAGTTGGTTGGTCTGAGGAGCTGAATTCATCTCACTCTCCCCTAGTTGGAATTCTACTGTCCTTTTCTCAAGGAAAAAGCTGTGGTTCACATTGCAGCCAGTCAGCAAGTATCCGACCAAGAGATTTCCAAAAAGAGAATCTCCCTAGCTCACAGAAAACGATTTGTGAAGTGTTTCTTCAAGTAAATCTGCAGACTAACACGGTGACAGTCCATTGTGGTCCTCTGGGGTCTGTGTATCTGAAGGTATTTTCCCTCACAGAGGTTCAAATACACATGAACACCTCTGATCATTCCAGGCTGAGGTTTAGACAAGGGAGATGGAAACGGCGTGGAGGGGGCAAACACAAACAATGTAAAAGAGAAGACATTGCCAATTACATGAAAAGTAGGAAGGAAATGTGAGTGTTTTATATTGGGGCACAAAATAGAACACTATTGTGTGCTTGAGACACACTCAGCCTGCAAGGGGATAGAAGAAAAGGTAAGGACAATCTGAAGTTTATTTCTGCAAGGTAGTAGAGTTTTGGGAGTCTGTGGTAGAGACTGCATCTCTGGAGGTCTGAAAGGAGCAGAAAAGGGAAGGAAAATATAACAGAAACACCCCTGAGTAATGAAACTAGGGTGTTTACAGATTTATTACAATTCAGAGCTGGGAACATGTGAGTAAAGAGGGATATTGGTCCTAAGCAAACAAAATGCCAATGTGTATTTTATGGGACTGTCTTCTAATTTTTGTTTTTCAACACATAATAAAAGGTCATGGAAATGAACTTCTAAATACTCACGTGCTAAATTAACTGAAATAAAATACCATGTATTAAAATAACCACACCTGCTGACATCACCAGGCACTCTATGGCAGTAACACAGCTTTTATATACAGCTATTTTCCCCTTCACTAAAACCACTGATTTGGATTGTCTTTTCTTTATTCTCAAATTTCCCCTTCCTTCAACTCATAACAGCATCCTTTCCTGTGAATTCACTAATAAGACAGGAGAAAGAAAAGTAGATCTCTGTTAGAGTCCAATCACCAAATTCATGGACTATCATATCCATGTGTATGTGTGTCTAAGACAAAACAAATAATATGGCCCAAGGGTAGCTCTGAATGCATGTGAACCGACCCAAAAACTTTAACTTGTTTAAACCATTATGAGGTGTGTGCGTGTGTGTGATATTTTTCATTTACAACTTGATTGTTCAGTTTTCAAACATGACCTCTGCAGATGGCAATGCTGTATTACAATGCAAAAGACTGAATGTTGTGGGCTACTTGTATACTGTGTGAAGATGTGTTGATGTGATTGGTGTAATACTAAGCAGATTGGTCAATAGGTAGGCAGGAAGTATAGGGGGGGGGACTTCTAGGTAGAGAGAGAGGAAGAGGAATCAAAGCATGTGGAGATGCCAGGACACACAGAGCAAGCAGGATGTCAGAAGGAGAGGTTACAGCCACAAGCCACATGGTAGAGCATAGATTAAATAATGGATTAACTTAGGCTGTAAGAGCTACTTAGGAATAAGCCTAAGCTACAGGTTGAACTTTCATAATTAATAAGAAATTTCTGTGTCATTATTTGTGAGCTGACTGCCCAAAGGAAAGTCCAATACAACTGAACATGTCATACAGTATCTAGTACTCTACTTTCTCCCATTTTACAGTAGATGAATTGTCTGTGCTTTAACCTTTTGGCTAATCTATCATTGTTATACTTGCTGCCATCTTCTCCCCAAGTAATTCCCTCCTGGAGCTATTTTGCATTGTTACTATTTTGTCACTTTCTTCCATGGTATTATTTTCAAAAGCATTCAGACATGCTTCAATACACTTCATACTCAATAAAGAAGCAACCCAAATCAAACTAAACAGATAAAAGTAAAAAGCTCAGTCATGCATCTCCCTCCAGTTACTCTTATTCCTTTTCTTTACTGTTTGGCAAAAGTAACAGAACTGTTGTTTTTCCTGTCTCCAATTTCTTGCTTGACATCTATTCTTAAGTCATTTCAACTGGGATTTCACTTCTAATAAAATCTCATTTTTTAGCATCATTAATGATGATCACGTTGCAATGCCCAATAGTGAAGGCTGTCATCTTGCATAGTTCTTAGTTGGATTTGAGACAGTTGGTGGTTATTTGGGGAACTGGTCTAAAAGTGTTTATTCCCTTACTTCTGAAATGTTACATTTTGTTTTCATCTCCTTGATTCTATCATCTCATGACAAGATCCTCTAGACTTATTATTTCCAGCACTCGGCCTTTATAAATCAGACTCTAAACTATGTAGTGACCCTAGCTACCCCACCCGACCCCCACACCAAATTGGTTCCCAGTGATGGTTATTTTATCGATCAACTTGACACAATCTAGAATCACCAAGAAGAGGGTTCTCAGTAAAAGATTGTCCTAGGACAGGTTGACCTGCAAGTATGTCTGTGAGCATTGTCTTGATTATGCTGATCATGGTAGAAAAGACCCATATATTGTGGGTGGCACCACTCCCTAAGAAACGGCTGCTGAACTGAACTGTTTAAGAGTGTGGCGCACCAGCTGCACACATCAATCTACCGTTTTCTACTCTTGACTATGATGTAATGTGACCGGCTGCTTGACGTGTTTTCCTCCTTGATATCTTCATAATGATGGACTTGGAAGCATAAGCCAAATAAAACCATGATATGCTTAAATTTGCATTTCACTTTAAATCTCACAGTTCTAGACAAAATTTTATATTTCTTTTCCCCAAACTTATTCCCATTTTCCTCATGTAGGAAAAATATTTCTAGCCTCTCTACCGCTCAGACTAAAAGTTACAACTTTGTCTCATACCTAATCTCCCCCAGCAAAAGCTGTTGGTTCTATTTTTAAATCCAACCTGTCTGTCATTTTCCTGATGACTAGTGTTAACTTGTAAGCAGGAGATTCGTGAGAATTGGCTGACTATACGTATAGGGCGTTATGTCTTGTTATTTTCTTTGCATGATTTCATCTACTCTTTCATGGTAGTTTCATTTATGATTCAGGTGACAGCTTCAAAGGAATGCTCAAGTGAGAACTAAAGTTTAAGAATATTAAGAACATATACCTGAGGCTTTTGTTGTTAGAAGCAAGAGGAGAGAAATGCATCATGGCCACATTTTAAGGGCTGAAGTCAATTCTGTGATGAGGCCTGTGGTTAATATTTAGAGATGGTTAGGTAATCACACTTGGGAAAAAAATAAATGGTCTTCTACCACACGGTGAGAGAGTCAACTGCCATGTGAGAGGCTCTGCTTCTGTTTCTTCCACATAGGTGAGTCCTCTGCCCTTCGCATGTCTTCCTTTCTATGCACTGGGGACAGAAACTGCCTGTGATCACAGCAGAACTGTAATGAGGTGAAATCATGCATATGTGTGTAAATGTTTCTCACATCTCAAAGGAAAGGTGAAGCTTTCAAACTTTAATTTCCCAAAATAAAATTTAACGGTGCCATCTCTGTGTTTGTTAATTTTTTTAAAAAATAAAATGATGTAATAAATGTAAAAAAGCTCATAGTAAAAAGACAAACCTGAGTTGGAAATAAAGAATAGCTTCAACTACTTACTAGTCTTTCCATCTTTTCCTTACTGTGGACAAACAGGCCGTGACATTCATACTAAAGGGTTGTTTATGCACAGAGCATTTTTATGACCCTGGTTCGGTGTTTTACAAACATCTTATGTAGATGTAGACTTAGCAGTACAGTCAGTTATGACATTGATACTGTCTCAAAAATTCTGCCCTTACTCTACATTTAAAAATTGATGTTTGACACATTATATTATAAATTTTCTTAGCTACTAAGTGTTTAGAACGAGTGTGTATTAATGCAATTAATCAAATATTTTAAATATAATTACTTCCTAAGAATTCTTAGTAGGATTTGGGGGCATTTTGGTTTTTTTTCTGTACTGTTTAATGTAGATTATTTGAAAATTTCCAGATAACCAGGTTCTTAAGTTTCACATAATTGATATTTTTCAGATCTTCAAAGAGGAAATTTAGTTGCTATTTCCCATCATAAGTGACAATCAGCCCACTTGTCATTTTTTGTATGTTCTTACTTATGATGTTTTGTTGTGTGTGTGTAGCTTTACACTGCTTATATTTCCATATGACCTGATACAAAGTATTCTTTCTATTTCTTCCATGAGGCCATTTAGAATTATACTGTACTTACCATCAGAAAGGAAAAGTAAATGTTAAGCCCACAATAAACTATAAATATTAAAGGTTAGAAAGTGAGATATGCAACCAGAATCAGGAAATACTATTGTTCCTACTTTTCAGGCTAAGTTTAGCATTAACCTTCTAACAGCTAAGGCATGAAAGGAGATGTGATGAGGTTCTGGCCTTTTCAGAATAAAGGGAGGCATCTGGAACCATCTCATGGGATTTATCTTTTCCTTTGCTTCAGCTGACACAAAAGACAAATATGCTGCTAATGATTCATTATAATAAAAATATATTACAAGAGCTAAAATGTGATGTAGTATACCACGAGACAAATGTCCCAATATCAGCCATAGGCAGCCCCAGTACCAATATCAGCCATGGGCAGCCCCAGTACCAATATCAGCCATGGGCAGCCCCAGTTCAGGGACTCAGTTTCTCGGCCAGTGACTTCAGAGCTCCTGTTCCTACTCTTTCCGGCATGAGTTTATGTTGTGTGATCCACCTCTACTTACATCCCCTTTTCCACTGGCACCCATGACTCCTGTTTCTGTCCATTGAGGGCCACTGTCTACCAGCTTCTGTCTGGGATGCTGATTTTGTGCTTCCCCATCCTGTCTCTTCTACATTTAAAAATTGTCTTTTGAGTTGCGTTCCAGGAAAAGCACAGCTGGCCAGATTTCTCTACCAATGCCCCGACAGCTGGCTTGCCCCCTGTAGATCTGACTTAGACTTTGGTGCCTTTGAGACCAGTGTTAGTTCTTTTTTTTTTTTTTTTTTTTTTTTTTTTTTGATTTTCAAGACAGGGTTTCTCCGTAGTTTTTGGTGCCTGTCCTGGAACTAGCTCTTGTAGACCAGGCTGGCCTCGAACTCACAGAGATCCTCCTGCCTCTGCCTCCCAAGTGCTGGGATTAAAGGCGTGCGCCACCACCGCCCGGCTCAGTGTTAGTTCTGAATCCCTTCAATGACCTGAATTGTAGAGTACTAGGGGTATGTGTTTCTTCTTCCCTTTGTACTAGGTGAAAAGGTTTATACCTGGGTTAAAGGACAACTTTTGATTGTGTAACCTTACTCTCTGCACACAAGTTTCATGAGTAATATTGCCAACTGTTATCTGTGGCATAATGTTCTGAATTATTATAACTTGCTTCAGTTACTTTTCAAATAAAATCGTTCTATTAAAACATGAGGTTATGTCTACATATAAACATAATGTATGTCACCCATTTTGCTGTACAGCAGCAGTGTTATTTTTGTGCAATGCATACTTTTTGTACAAGATATTAAAATTTTACATGCTCATAGGTTTAGTTTAAAAAAATAATTTATCTGGATGACTCATAACATTTTTAGATTGAAGCTGACTGACAGTTTTCCTGAGAGACAAAAACGCTGTTTACAAATTCAGGTGAGGCACTTGATTTATGGAGCACTGTCAGGTTTAATCTACCCCCAATTTTGCACCATCCATTCAAATGCTAACATAGTGAAAAAGATAAAAAGCTTCTTGGTATATATATTATAAAAATGCTTTTAACCAAAACTGTTCTAAGGCTCTCTGAGGTATGTGACATTGTACTTTCTTGGGCTAATAAATTAGGCTATAGACGACAGTTTCATAAAATACACAGCATTGAAACACAATTCAATTAGAAGCAATGAAAGGAAAATAACTGGCTGTATTTGACTAGACAGTGAATTATGCCATACATAGAACTTGACTGTGGAGAATTCTTGAAATTCAAATAGATACAAAATTTGCCTACAGACTCCACAAGATGGATGTCTGGATTACAGGTTAAAATGTTTTCACTGGAAACTGTGACTTTCATGGTCTAATGGTTTTTATCTTTCTCAATTTCCTTCCAGCTTGCCCTTGTCGGTTTCAATAAAAATTTAAATCTCAGTATTTCATAAAATGGACTTTGAAGGATGCTTTATCATGATGACTGTGTTTTGTTCCATTTGTTTTTGGAGAACTGACTTTAAGAACGAGATAATTTTCTTCTGTGTTCGCCTCACTTCTCTGTGATCCCCATACTGAGCAATCGCCCTGCTCTGTCCCTGCTTCCCACCCCAGCCATATTTACTAGCAAAGGTCAGATCTTCATTCCCATAAAATCACACTTCCTGTCAACACTGAACCCGCATCCACCAGAAATGCTTCATTTCTCTGAATCATCCACCATTCCACCTCAATGCTGAAATCCAAATAACAAGCTTGAGTGAGTAACATTTTTCTTTCTCTAAAACTTACATTTATTTGCACATGTATGTAGATGCGTGCATGCACGCGCACGCGCGCTCGCGCACACACACACACATATAGTCCAAGTGTGCAGGTCAAATAACAACTTTTGAAAGACTCCTTCCCCCTTCTTCTACACATTCTCATGAAGTTCCAAATAGCCTCAAAACTGCTATACACCCACCAATGACCACAAATTCCTGGTCTTCCTGCCTAACCCAAGAACTGGAACTACAGCCATGTACCTTCCTTCATAAAACACTCTTAAAGGGGCTAAGTAGTTGACTCTGTCAGTAAGGTGCCTATGACAGAAGTGTAAGGACCTGAGTCTGTATCCACAGAATCCATATAAAATCCAGGCATGGCAGTGTGCTTCTACAGTTTCAGCATGGGGATGAAAGTGTGTAGTAGGAGGCTACTTGTTTATTTCCCCACTGCCTAGACTCCTGGAATAACCACACAGAAACTGTATCAATAAAATCACTGCTTGGCCCATTAGATCTAGCTTCTAATTGGCTAACTCTTATACCTTAATTTAACCCATTTCTATTAATCTGTGTATCACCACAAGGCTGTGGCTTACCAGGTAAAGTTCTGGCATCTGTTTCCAGCGGGCTACATGACTTCTCTCTGACTCCATCTCCTTTCTCCTAGAATTCAGTTTAGTTTTTCCTGCCTAGCTCTACTCTACCAAATTACAGGCCTAAGACAGTTTCTTTATTAACCAGTTATATTCACAGCATACAGAGGGGAATTCCACATTACCTCCCCTTTTCTGTTTAAATAAAAAGGAAGGTTTTAACTTTAACATGGTAAAATTACATATAACAAAATAGGTATTAAACAAGAATTACAGTTACAATGTTTATATTTACTTTATTTTTATCATAACTAAGAAAAACTATAAATATACCTATAAATTCTTCAAATCCATCAAAGACTCCAGAAGAATAAAATATTACCTAAATAAACAGAAAGTGCCTTGTAGGCAACTTCCAAAACTTAGAATTGACAGACATATCTTGCTGTCTGGACAGTCACCCAGAGTTCTTCTGTAACGTTGCAGGCATACATCTTCAGCCTACAGGTTCATAGTATTTTGCAGACTTTTCCATGAAGCAGGGAATTTCAAAGACAGTTCTACCTATATTGGCAGTTTGTCAGTCACTTTCTTTTGTATCCTTCACAATGTCTGGCAATCTCTTTCATGAAGCAGACACCCCAAAGAATCATCTCACCTTTAGGCAAGTTTAGCAGTCATTTCTCTGTGGGTCCTGCATGTCTAGTTCACATAGACTACCATCAAGCAGTCCAATCAAGAGCAGTTTTTGCCCAAGTGGACAGCAAGCTCCATAAGGAGCTTCTTTGATGCCCATCATCCTCTTGAAGTAGATTGGTGCTGCCAAAAGCAGATGTGTCTCATTGTCATGAAAAGTTATCACTTTTTAAAACATTTTAAATGCCATATTCTGATGGTCTCTGAAAGATTTGAAGAATATCTATCTAACTGAAATGTATCTCTATATATCAAGAAAATATAACTAACATGACTAGAAGCTTGACTATTTTAGATGATTATTAACCTATATTTCTTAATTATGCATTACATTTTAAATGAACTGCACAAACACAATACATTAATCAAGAGCAAAAAACAAACATATAACAAAATTGACCTTAAATTTGTATAAATAGAGCAAGATCCATACAAATGCAAATCTCTATAGAATATCCCCTTTAAATATAAACAAACATTTATGAACAATTTTGGGAATTTGGACGTAGTTCTCTCCAAACTGCTTCCTGATTTTTGTTAGGTAAAGTAATTTTTGGGGATGTTCATGACGACCTTTTGAGGGGGGGATTCTTGGTCCATCAAACCACATTATTCTGGAAGGAGTCCACAGGTTCTCATCCTCTATGAAAAGAAAAGAAGAACTTCTTTTCCAAAGCAACATATCCTTAGATTGATATTTTGAAATCAAGATACCTTTAAAGTATATATGTTGGCTCAGCTTAGTAATCCTCAGAATCAAATGTCTCTCTGTAGTCAAAAATTTCAAAGAAAACACAACAGTATACATAATCCAGACTTTGTGTGTATATTCCATCTTTATGTGGCTTATTTGTTTTTACTCTATTACTTTTTCTATAATTTAATGTTTATTTTATTATCTTTCTTTAATCTATGACTATCTTTACTCTTTTATATTACGATTCCTGTCTCTTTACTCTTTTTCTTCTCTCTCCCAAGCCTACCTACATTTTTTAAACACATTGTGTCTCATTTAGAGGTCTTTATATCTGAATCTGTCCTTATTGCGTATCTGTAATCCTTTTCTGAGCTGGACTGCTTCTTACAAAGCTAAGCGGCAGCAAAACAAGTTCCAAGGCTGCTTTGCCTTTTGGCTCTGCCCAGTTGAGCATGGCAGAGGCATATTCAATGCCTCTGTAAGCCAAGCACATGCCCCAGTTCAAAGTATGCAGCAGGTCTATGTTGAGCCATTAAGTAGTTATAGCACTCTGCACACAAACCTATTTAAATTCTCAGTCTCCTGAAAGAGCTAGAGTTCATGCTGGCAGTATGGCTCAGGAAGCCACCTTTTTAAAACCATGTGGCTTTTTTCTGCTACCACTAAATTAGGAAGATCTCTCTTAAAGGAGCTGTAGCATGCTGCCAGCAAAATGCTGACCACCAAGAAGCCATGCTTAACTCTGTTCTTTTGTGTCTAGAATAACTTTTTGAGCTTTCTCAGGTTTTATATGGATATAGTTGACCACATTGGTGTGGCAATTTGTAGTAAAAGGCCACTTGTTCATTTCCCAGCCACCCAGACTCCTGAACTAACCACATGGAAATTGCATTAATTAAATCACTGCTTTGTCCATTAGCTCTGGTTTCTTATTGACTAACTCTTACATCTGAATTTAACCCATTTCTATTAATTGCCACGAGACTGTGGCTTACTAGATAAAATTCTGGCATCTGCCTCTGATGGGCTACATGGCTTCTCTCTGACTCTGCCTCCTTTCTTCTAGCATTCAGTTTAGTTTTCCCTGCCTAGGTCTATTCTACCTTATCACAAGCCCAAGACAGTTTCTTTGTTAATCAATGGTATTCACAGCATACAGAGGGGAATCCCACATCAGAAATGGGAGCAAGGACAAGCAGATCCCTGAGCTCATTGCACAGCCAGTCAACCTGAATCTATGAACTTCAGGCTAAGTGAAACAATCTGTCTCAAAAATAAAGGTGCAGAGCGATTGAGGAAAGAGAATGATGCTGATACTGGGCCTCACCATGCATTTGTACTCATGTGCACATGAATAAGTATAAACACCATACACATAAACATACACATAAAAGAAATGCTTAGCATATAAGGACTGATTTGGGAACTCCTATAGCCAATAGCCTTTAAGATACTGGCCCACTTTGGGTGTGGCCTCAAGTACTATAAGTGCAGATGAAAAGCATGCATGGTTCCTTTTTATTTTGACTGGATTCAGTTCCAGTTCCCAGTGCATGCAGAAGACTGTGTATTGTTACTCTTACTATGAGTTTATCTCCAAACAAGTAAACCTTTGTCATATTACATTCCAGGCTATTGTGGAACTCAGATACTATTACAATTTGGTGCCCAACATGGATGGTGGTGATATACACACTTAACCCCGGCACTTGGGAGACAGAGGCAGATATATCTATGAGTTCAAGGTCAGCCTGGTCTACAGAGTGAGTTCCAGGACAGCCAAGGCTACACAGAGAAAACATGTATCAAAAGGCAACATGGAATGTGATAGCCTTTAAATAAAACCCCAGGTTTGCAGAAATGGAGTAAAACTAAATTTGAGACATCATTATATGTTTCATGGAGATACAGAATTTGACCATAGCCTGAAGAGCTGCACCAATCATGCATGAGTGATGAAAAGCAAGCAAAATCTAGACAAATGGCTCTGGGCAGAGGGAACATCAAGGGTGTTCTGGGAAGAAAGGTGTCATTTCCAAAGTACAGCACTCAATTCATAGCAACATATAGTAAGTATGTGCTGAATGAAAGATGAAAGTCGAAATTAATTTTTGCACAGGAACAATAGTAGTAGGATTATTTGCCTGATGCTGTCAAAATTGTGTGAGTTTCTTATTTCAACATAAAAAATTTAACTGTTAAACTGTTTCTGGTCTGGTTTCCAGTGTTCTTTTGCAAAAATTCCTATTTTGCAATTTTGAAACTTTGCCACGTTCCAAGAGTTTTGGGTCAGACACCTAATGTGGTACCTTGGGAAACAGATCCCCTAAGCATAATTTTTAAAGTTTCACTTGGTATGAAGCAAATTTAGGATTTGTGAGTTTATAAAGACACACGAGTCAAGTGTTTCACTACAACCCCAAGAGAATCTTCATTGCTCAGTCACCTCTTAAAGGCCCCACTTCATCATGCCATCACTTTTGTGATTAAGTTTCAACTCATGAACATGGGACGACACAATCACATCACATAGAACATATGTAATCCAAGGCCTGGAAGTAAATGTGATTGATAGCATTTTTGTTTACCTGAGGTATCTAAGTGAGAGAAGGGCCTGGGAGGCAATTCTTCTTTAAAAACAACAAAAAAGCCAAGCAAACAAACAAACATTGAATATGGTAGCCAACAAGAGAGAAGCATCTGGAAATGACTAAGGATCATTTGGCCCCAGTTTTAGGAAACCATGTGAAAGACTGTCAAGGCAAGTCTTGTGAGATTTTCAGCATATCCAGCTAGTGTATGGATTGAAACATTCTCTAGAATGTGGCTGGATATACAGTCTTATTTTTCTAATTGTATACAAACCTGGTCCCACTAGAAAAGTCAATAACCTAAATACTGAAAGTTGCATCTGGGAATGGGTAATTTGAAAAAGTTTTTTTTTTTTTTAGGAGATTTGAATGCCATACTTAGAACTGTCCAGGAATGATCAACTGGGGGCATTGGATATAAACAGGATGCTTAGATAGTCTTATTCATTTGTCTTGGAGAGTGATCTGGATTGGGCTCCCCAATGGAAAAAAAATGAAGTTCAGGATCATTTGGATGGCTTCCTAAGGAACTTGGTAAAAATCATGAATGAATGAGGGAGCATTGAGTGCAGTCAGACAGTGGCTATGATGCTCTGAGTCTGGATGTTTCTGTGTTAAGGGACTGAACCAGGTGGAAGAAGCAAAGGAAGAGGCCAGTGTGTACATTCCACCTTACAATTCCTTTTGGATAGCAACAGGAAAGAAAAGGTCACTTTGCCAGTTCATGTTGGACAAGGGCCTTAATGGCCAGTAATAATAACACTAGTGTAAATCGAACTACCTTCAAATTCCATGATTGATCCTGGGCTTCAGACCACTGAGAAAGCTAAAGGAACAGTAAAATCTTCTATACCTGGAATCTTGTTAAAGGGAAGGAAGTTTCTGTGGTGGTTACTGGGGCACCGATCTGCTGAAATTATGACCTTATTGCAGCTGTTTCAAGGAATTCAGTTCTTGTACATTCTTCTCGACATAAATATATGTTTCTTGTCATACATTTAAATTAAAATTTAAACTAAACTTAAACTTTATTTTTTTTTCAGATGATAGAAAATGTTTGTTGAAATGTCTCCCATAACTTCATGTTTCTTTGGAAACTTTGGGTCATGAGGGCCTCAATGACAGACACAGGTCACTAGAAATGAGCTCTTGAAGTTTAGCACCCTGTTCTGATCTTTCTTTCTTCATCCTGGCCTGCCTTAATATGACTAGCCTCCCCTAAATGCTACCACCACAATGACCTGAGTGGTTCCTCCATGATTTTAGCCACCATGGACAGAAACTCTCCAGAATGGTGAGCCAAAGCAAATCTTTCTTTTCTCAAGTGCTTCTATTGAGTGTTGTGCCCAGTGTAGCATACAGCTACATACAGTGCTCTAAAGTTGCGATACATGGTTTACAATGCAAGTTAGTCTTGGTGGAATCTTCCCACATAGATGAGCATTTATTCAACAAATATTAATTTAAAAGCTGTAACTTAAAATATCTGCTCATTAATCTTGATGAACTTCCATGTTATGTTCTAAATATATTAGACATAACACGGTTAATTTGAGGCAGATTTCTGAATATATTCTTCCAGTGAGTTTGAGGAAGCAACTATTTCCAAATCAATGACTAGACCAAAAATCTACTAGGAAACAAGGTTAGTGCCATTTCTTTGATTTTGTATAGAAACATAAAATGATGTATGTATATGCTATGTAATTGTAGAAACAGAAATGCCCAAGAGTGCTGTGGAAGCTCTTTCAGTCAATAGCCTTTAAGATATCAGCCCATGTGGGCATGGTCTCTTATACTATAAATCCAGCTGTGAAGCATGTACTTACTCTTTTGCTTCTGGCTGCTGGATTTGGTTCCTGTTCCCCATTTGTGCAGAGGACTGTGATCTAGGACTGTGATCTGTAAGTCTACCCCTAAATAAATAACCCTTTATTATACGTTCTGAGCAAATGTGGGATTATTTTGTAACTTCCATCATCATCTGGCACCCAAACGTGGGGACCAGTCCACCCTTTCCAGGGTTGGTTCGCCACCCACATAGTGCATTGGGCACTAACTCCCGCCTGTGGCTCCAGCCAGCACTCAGGCATAGCAGGCTACTGCTCAGTGCTCCCCAGATTGCAACCCACGTTATATGCCACTGCCTGCCATCCCTGCAGCACACACAGTCCGCAACTTGCACTGATGGAAAACTTTGGGTTTTCTCTTTATCCCAGTCTCCAACTCTCAGAGTCATTTGATTGCCTTAATAATTGTTCTTAATTTCTTAAACAAAGCATATTTTTAAGTACCTAAGTAAACAAAAAGTGCTGTTCACACAAATATACAGACACAGGTTTATATACACATGTGGACACACAGATTCACACAGACACACACACAGATAGACATATATACAGGCACAGACAAATACATAGATACACACAAGCACACACACAGACACAAACACATACACAGATACACACACATACCACAGAGAAACATAATAAAAATATATCTTTAAAAACTATTATATGAATTTTCCTGCATCTATGTATATAAGATATACATGAAACAAACAAAATTCTGGTTTATATTTGAGTACTATACCCAAAATATATCAGTATCAATATTCAAATACTATAAAACTTGAAAAAAAAACCCAAATATGGAATACTATCACTTACAAGTATTTTCTTTCCTTGTTTATGTATGCATGTTGTGGGAGCTCCTTCCGCTCCTTCAGCTGCTGAGATACCAGCCCATTGGGGCGTGGGCTCTCTCTTTAAAAAAGCAGCAACTCTCCTCTGATCTCTCTCTGGCTTCCCGCTCCGCTTCTGGCGTCTAGGCTCCCTTCCTGATTGCACGCAGGGCTATTTTCTGGGACGGTGATCTGTAAGTTTTCCCCCTTAAATAAATAACCATTCTATGAATCATAATTCCAAACTGGTGTGGGATTGTTTGTGACTTACGCCTTCACATGCATGTATAGTGTAGAGTATGTAAATGCTCCTGTGAGTGGATACGTGTGTGAAGATGTGCATAGAGGACAAAGCTACAGTGGGCATCTTCTACTGCTGTCCTCACTAAGCTTTTGAGATAGAGTCTCTCACTAAACCTAGAGGTCACTGTCAGCTTGAGTGGCTGCCAGCAAGTTCCACCATCAGGGCTGGAGTGGCAGATGCATGCTGCCATGCCCAGCTTTTCCTAGATGGGTGTTGAAGATCTAAATTCAAGGTTCCTGTTTGTACAGCAAGCAATGCACTGAGCCCTCTCACCAGTATTTTAAATAGCATACACTACTTATCTATAGCTATACATGTGTGTACATATATATTTACTTCGAGATTTCAACATAATATGTCATTAAAAACATGACTGTAAGATTTAGAGCAGGAATCAATCCAAAATATCTGTATTGGGTAGTCTTATGTCAACTTGTCAACACAAACTAGAGTTATTTGAATGGACAGAACCTTAATTGAGAAAATGCCTCCATAAAGTGTAAGACATTTTCTTAATTAGTTATTGACAGGGGACTGCCCGCTCCATTGTGGATGGTGTCATCCCTGGGTTGGTGGTCCTGGATTCTATACAAATCAGGATGAGCAAGCCATGGGGAACAAGCCAATAAGCAACCCCCCATGTCATCTGCATCAGCTCCTGCCTCCCGGTTCCTGCCCTGTTTGCATTACTACCCTGACTTTCTTCAGTGATGTACAGCAATATGGAAGTGTGAGCCAAATAAACCCTTTCCTTCTAACTTGCTTTTTGGTCATGGTGTTTTATAGCAGCAATAGAAATTAAATTAAGACAATGTCTTGAGAAACTTAGGTTTATTTCTGAAATGTAAATATATATCTATTATGAAATAATTAATGATAAAATTCACACTAGAATAAAAGAATAATAAAATAGTTTGTGGAAATAGAGGACATTAAGTTCATGTGAACTTACAAAGGCAAAGAATGGCTATCATATTTCATAGGAGGATGGCCGTGGAGAAATAAATACTGTATCACTTATAAAGCTTCATAAATTAAAACCATGTTAAACTGGCATCAGATTATACAAAGTAACCAGTGAGACAGAGAAGAACAGCCCTAAAAACCTTACACAAAATCTGCCTACACAATGTATACATGTATGCAGAAACTGTGTTAATAATGATGGAGACACGAAAGAATAAACTGTGTTTTATGTAGATTGCCCTAGAGCAATTGAAGTTCTCTAAGGGAAAAGTAATCCTAATCTTACACCATAGAAAAGAAATTTTAAACTAGAATTAAAAATGAGGGCAGTATAGGGAAATAGTTTCATTAAATCAAGGTTAGGAGGTACTTGTAGTGAAACATTAATGTCAGAATAAAACATTTATAAACTTGCTCACAGTAAAAATTGAATTATCTTCTCATCAAAAGAGAGCAAGCACACCATGAGAGTAATATGAGAAGCAAGACACTGGGAGAGGATATAGGCTGCATATGTAATTCACAGAAACTTCTGTCAAACAGCATTCTTACAAACCAACAAGACAGAGTCACTAAGTAAAAACATTGAAAAATATATCAGGGACCCACAAGGCATTTCCTAAAGTAGAAAAACAAAATAACCAAAACATTACATGGAAAAGTGCTTAGATGAGGAGACCAAAGATTACATCTGATCAAGTCATGAAAACATGGTTAGTATGAAGAGGCCTAAGAAGTGAGCAAGAGAGATAAGAAAGAATGTATACGGAGGCATTGTTCATAAAGTTACAATCAATATCAAATGTAGCACACAACATCTGTCTGTGCTCTATGCACTACCATATAGTTCCCGAGCTTCGGGCAAGGGGCTGGAGACTGAAACACACAAAGACACACAGACAGAGACACGGACCTCTAGACACTGGTAAGAAGCCCTTGATTGACTAGTGCCACCGAGGCTTATATACTCAACACAGTCAGGTGGGCCGACAGGTGAAAACCTTATCCTCTGATCCTCAAGGCAAGGCAACACGTGCTCAGGCAGCAGAGCTGGTAAACAACTTGGACACAGCTTTCAGTAACTCAGATCAGAAAGAAAGTAAAGGTCACTAGCAGGGAAGAGCAGCTGGAGGCCAGGACTCCAAATGGTCCCAACAATCAAAAGTGCTACCTTCCTTTAGAAGTGCAATGCATAGATGCATTTTGGCAATTGACTTCTGTTTAGTAAAGATACATGAAATATGGATATAGCATGCATGACATGAGAGAAGATAAGTGAGCACAAAGGACAATTCCATTTAGCTAAAGTTTAAGTAATAGGAGACAAAACAGATTAAGGATTAATATTCCAGGGATAAAGAGTTAGAGAATAATAAACAGTATGACAAACATGGAGGCAAATTTTCTCCTACTTGTCTGCAGAACAAGTCACTAAAACTCTCATCCTCATTTGTGAAATCAGATTTAAAACTTTCCTTAACTTAAAGCTGGTACAACAGTGAAGTAGGATTAATGAAGATAAAATCTGAGGAGTCTGATGTTAGGGCTCAGTACACAGGGGTTATTTTGACCATTGGGTCTCATAACTCCAAATTAAGTAACCTCAGAAAAGAGTGAAAACATGATTACTGTGAAATCTCATAAGCATGGCTAAACCCACAATAAATCATAACTCTGGCCTTTTGAGATAGATGATAGATAGATAGATAGATAGATAGATAGATAGACAGATAGACAGATAGAAAGAATTTAAAGAGCCAGTCTTGAAGAGTCTTGAGACTCTTGAGAGTGGGGACAGAAAACTTCAGAACACATATTTAAGAATTTGACATCTTTAGTTCATCTAGAAACAGACACCAAACAAATAGATCAGAATATTTGTATTCAAATATAGTAGACCTGCTCATTCCACAGGAAACTGAAATATCATTTAGTCTCCATACATAAACAAGAGGGAAGTTTCCCCAAATACCTAAGAAGTACTTAAGACTCAAATGAGACTGTAACAGCTGTGGTAATACAAGTATTGGTCACACTCAGCTGATCCATTCTTAAAAATTTTTTATTTTTATTTTATGTGCATTGGTGTTTTGCCTGCATGTATCTATGTATGTGTGAGGGTGTCATATTCCTTGGAACTGAACTGGTACAGACAGTTGTGAGCTGCCATGTGAGTGCTGGGAATTGAACCTAGATTCTCTGGAAGAACAGACAGGTGGTTCTAACTGCTGAGCCATCTCTCCAGCCCCCCAATAATTTTTACAATCATATATCATATATCATACCCACTCAATAAAAGGTTTGTAAGTTACAACTTTGTAATCAATTAAAAAAAACATGGAAGGAGTCAAATGGGAAAAGCATTTCACAAGCACAGATGTTCCAATCATAACTTAAGAAAGAACTTTGCACAATCAATCAGTGTGAACAGTCAGTTATCTGCAGCTACAATGGAAGAATTCTGAAAAAGGGCCCTACTGAAAACTGTATCCCAATTCCTTTTCTAACAACTTTTTGTATCTAAGTTTGATCTAACACCCTTTCCATTTCTGTGGGCTGGAGAAATATTCCTTTTAGCTGTGAGTTCCACCAGTGTCTACAAAAGTAGCCACTGTTTTAGGAAACAAGATAGAGAGAGAATTGGGCACAGAGGAGTGATGAGCCCGTAGCTGGAAATGAATGAGAAGTGTGGGTAGGAAAGTTCTAGAATGTTGGGAAATGGCTTCTTGGAAATATGTAAAGTGTGCTGCCCAGGAGAAGATCTGTCAGGGTATCTAGGGTAAACAGAAAACAGCCTGTACTTCATGGGTAGGCCAAGGGTTATTCCCACTTTGACCTGATAGCTTTTAAAGCTCTGATGTTTTAAATCTGCACACAGACAATCAATACTTCATGGATGTGAAGTGGTGCAGCTTATTGCTTCTCTGGCTTATGGGTCTTTGCTGGGAAGACTGCAGAACCCTGCAGAGCATCTACCTTAGAGAAGCTTAATGTAAGGATAGAGTAGAGCGCATGTCTATTGTTAAGGCATTTCCTTTACTGAGCTCTGTCTTTATGTTTTCTTCAGTTTTGCCCTTAAGAACAACTTACCAAACGCTACAGACCCAGGAATCGAACCAACAAACTCTGATGAGCATGATTATAATTTCTTGGACAGGTGTGAGAAGAGTGCTTGCTTCACGCAGAACAGGCATTTTGAAATATAGAAAACAGGTTTAAATTAAAAAGGAAATAGAAAATAGAAAGATACCTTTACCTGGTACATATATTTCACTCAAATCATAGACATAAGAATGAAAATGATAACTTCAAGAGAGGAAAATAAAACCCACATTCCAACAACTGAGCCAAGAGCTGAATATATTTACCAGGTGCTAGATACACACTATGAAAAAATTCTACCATCTCTTCTTTAAGGGAAAAATGTCCGTGCTTGGCACAGAGTAGGTTCACACAGCAGGGTGCTTCCCTACTATGCACCGTGATGCGAAGTGAGACTGGACATCTCGCTAGAATAAAATGTGTCCTTGCCTCTGCTCATAGCTGACTCAAATCAACGCTCTGTTCCCTAGCCTCATCTGGTAGAGGATCTTGTATAGTGGTTAGCTCCACATCCAGACCACCATCAGCTTCAGCTGGCCAGAAGCTATTGTTCTGAAATACAGTACTGGTTATAACATCACTTAAGATTGCACAGCTAAAAGTGGGTTGTCTTCCTTACATAGCGCACAGGAAGCTATGTCCTTTGGGCCCTCGTAATTTTCTGTTAAGATTATCCCAGACTGGGTGAGAGTGTTTCATTTGCTTTCCAGGCCAGGATTCTCTGTGGAGAATCCACTACTCTGCTACTCACTAGAAAGACTTTCAGTTCACCAGAGGCAGAGGTCCAGACAGGCTTCCCTCCAGTCTTCCCTTCAGGGGCTGGTCCGCGGAAATGGCACTTTGTGCTTGCTATCTGGAGATAAATGGAAACAAATATATGGTTGCAACAAATATTATGGATGCAATTCAGGAAATTCACTCTTTCATGGTTTTAAAAACAGATGTAACTGCATTTGACATAACTGTAAGATAAAGAACGAGAACAATTTTATCAGTTGTATGAGGACACCTAACAGAAAACTCTATGGTTAAAGCAACAAGAGACATAAAGTTTCTAATTTAACAATATGAACAGTTGTTTCTTTGGGGGTCATAGAACGACATCTGATGAGATCTGAGTTTTTCCTCTTACCTGATAAGAATCAGGAGGGAGAGAAAGTATCCTATAAATTATAGACAACATGGTAAACACTATCACAATTCAGAATTTGAAGTCTCTTTTTAATGGTATTTATGTTGTATGACGAATTTTCATTTACAACACAATATATAACATTAATAATTAGAAAAACAAGTGTATTGGTATGGGAGGTATGACTCGGTGGTAGAGTGTTCAGTTCACTTTCATAAGGCTTGTGTTAAACCGCCCACATTGCAAAAGCAAGTTAATTAATACAATGGATGAAATAAAATGCATTTATAGAGACATAACACAGATAATATTTTTTTTGTTCAAAGCCTTTAACAATTAAATGATAACAGGGAGTGCTTACACAACATTATTTTTTAAATTGATTTTATTGAGCTCTACATTTTTCTCTGTTCCCAATCTCTTCCTCTCCCCTTTCCTTCAATCCTCTCCCATGGTCCCTATCTCCCAATTTACTCAGGAGATCTTGTCTGTATTTACTTCCCATGTAGATTAGATCCATGTATATTTCTTTTAGGGTCCTCATTGACACAACACTATCTTTATCCTCAAAAATCCAGCCACCCTACTTCAGATGTTCCATTTTGAGAAAGACCCTATTTGACTTTCCAGTTCACCACCACCTCTGGTGACTTCCATATTTGATTTTCTGGGGCATTTTTACTTCATTTTGGACATTGGAAACACTCTTCTTCTCATAGTCTTGCCACTCACAGTTAGGCAGATGTTTGTCAGGTCATAAGTTCCTGAAAGTGAAGCTGTCTTTCATGTGCAAGCTGGTTGAAGGGCTAAAATCAGTCTTATGGTCCTGATGTGGGAGTGTCATATATCAATCTGTTGATTTCATTGGTTAAGCAGTAAAGAAACTGCTTGACCCTGATAGGTTAAAATATAGGTGGGAGGAGTAAACAGGATAGAATGCTGGGAGGAAGAGGAAGTGAGCTCAGAGACGCCATGCTCCCCTCTAACCAGGTAGATGTGATAGCTCTGCTCTCTGAGACTCACGCAATGAAGCTCCAACCCAGGATGGACGTAGGCTAGAATCTTCCCGGTAAGCGCACCTAGCGGTGCTATGCAGATGATTTGAAATGGGCTAAATTAATATGTGAGAATTAGCCTAGAAGAGGCTAGATAGAAATGGGCCAAGCAGTGTTTAAAAGAATACAGTGTGTGTGTAATTATTTCGGGGTATAAGCTAGCCAGGCGGCCGGGGTGATGGGGACGCAGCCCTGCCTCTCACATTACTATAAGTCATGTGACTACTTTCAGAACACCACAGCTTCCATCTCTTAGGCTTTTAAGCACAGAACACGTTCTCGAGCATCAGCAAATGCTGGGGATGAAATTGAGATACACGGATAAAAGGAAACTCGTTTGAATGATTACAACACAGTATTCTGAGAATTCAGTGAGCACATAGTCTATCAGCTAATTGCTCCATTGGCTTGAGAGCAAAGCATTTTGACTAACCCTCTGAGAAGAGGATGTTGGATATGCTTTCAAATGGTCAATGGGTATCATGGTCAAATCCACCCAATGGCTAGCACAGAGGATAAAGACAATGGCTATAGATCTTAAATATCAGTAATAAAATCCTGATTGTCATGTGTTAGCTATATGAACACAGATGTTCAGTTTCATGAAGATAATGCCTGTACCTGCCTCATGTACTGGTCATAAAGCATGGGCATTATGTGTACCTGTGTATAAAATATCTGATATACAATAAAATGTGCTACAAAACATTTGACTGCATTTTATTTATTTTTTATTTTTTATATTTTTTTAATTTTTGGATTTTTCAAGACAGGGTTTCTCCGTGGCTTTTGGTTCCTGTCCTGGAACTAGCTCTTGTAGACCAGGCTGGCCTCGAACTCACAGAGATCCGCCTGCCTCTGCCTCCCGAGTGCTGGGATTAAAGGCGTGTGCCACCGCCGCCTGGCTTGACTGTATTTTAAATGTTTATTTGCAAATAATAATTCTAAAAAAATTATACTCGAACAAAATGAGAAAAAGAATATACTATATTTGTAAGAAGCAGAGCAAAAGGGACATTACCCATATAATTAGAAGAATGCTGGGAATAATGTCCTATAGGAACCAGAGCAAACATCCAGAAATCTGCTTAGGGTGCCCCCAATGAACTGTGGTGTGTAGCGCATTCCATCAGAGCAGGTCCTTCTGCCTTGTTCTGACTATGAGTAGCCCAAAGCATAAAGCTACTGTATCTAACCAAGCAGGGGACAAGAAGCATGAATATCCAATGGAGTACCATAGATGTTGTAGAAATAAACACAAGGGAACATCCCCAGGGCATTTCAGAGACACTATGGGACCCAGGATCAGGAATCTTATAGGAATTCATAGATACTTATTTACCAAGGGTCGCTGCCAGAAATAGTTGGATCCAGGTTTTTATATAAATCATTTGCACGCAGATTAATAAACCCTTAGAACATTGGATTGCCTGAAGGTCAACATCACAAATTTTTAAAAGTACCTTTCATTGTTTTACTTTATGGTCACTAACTTTCACCTTTTACTTTACTCTTGTTCTCTGAAGTATCAATAATCATTACTAGAATTAGTTGCAGTTATAAAAATGACCCCAAGATTATTAAATACATTCTCAAAATGAACACAGAACTATTCCTGGTCTCTCATTCTCATCAGGAAATGTGCTCTATTTCCATCAGGAAGTGGCAGCTATCCTCTGCCATCATCGCCACCATTTGGAAGCTAGACTGGCCTTTGTGGCTGCCTTGATAAGCAGAATAAGACAAATGCAGCACCGTGTGATTCCTCAGGCTGCATCGTAAGCAGCAAAGGCTTCTCTTGAGCTCTGCCTCTGCATGTGTCTGTGGAATCGCCTGCCATGTTACAGGGAAACGGAAGCACCTGAAAAAAGGCACAAACAGACATTATAGTGAAGAGCTGCAATTTGAGTCTCAGTTGGCGGTCAGTGTCAACTGCCAGGCTTGTGTGAGGAACCCCGTGGGTGATGCCACTTACACCAAGAATAACCGTCTTTGTAAGGCCTCGCTCAAATTTCAGGTTCGTGAACAAAAAATACAGGGAACATGCAGCTTTGAAATCCTTTTATGATGCATACAATGAGCAGAAATCAGTCATTTGATTGACTGGAAATCCGTGATTAAATCAATTTATAGAAGGGAAAGTATTGGTCTTCTAACACATGCCAGCACTAAACTTGCAATCTTTCTACTTAGTCCTTTTAGAATTTAATATGCATGCCACTTATTGGTACTTGACATATATGTGATATGTGGAGGCTGATTATTTTATTTGTAGGCATTTATTTTTATATTTCTTCAGTTATATTATTTCTTTCTTTGAGGGGAGAAACAATTACTCCTTACCTTATAACATGTTATCTGGATCCATTTTTTAAATTCATAGCAGATCTTCCCTGGTTCCCTGCCATAGACATGTATGACCTACTAATACACCACCTAATTTACTTATTTATCTACTAAGTATCTCATCAAAGCATAAGCTTAATAGGCACAGGAGTTTTGAAATGTTCATTGATGTAATTTTACATATCAACAGAGTGCTTGCTGAATATTAGACACTCAATATAGGTATAATAAATAAATTACTGGACTTTTCTTTATCAAGAAGGTCATTCTCAAATGCATGGCCTCTTTTTTTCACTGATGGTTACATACCTAAATACACAAGTACTAACTGCTGCCCAGTCTGTATCATTTTCTTGTACATGTGTTTTCACAGATGACCATTTGGTATGAGATGTTAGGTGCTCTCCTGTTCTCAGCATGTCTTAGCCCTTTGTGTAGGGTTGAGATTCCTGGGCTTTGCCCTGTCCACTTTAGCATGTCTATTATTGTTGTCTGTATGTAACTCGTGTTTAGGCAGTCATGAACAAGACTTCATAGGTGTAGCTTCTGCGGTTCTTACAATTGTCTTTTAGCCTTAGGTGTGAGACGTGAAAGCTCCCCATCTCTGCGCTTCGATTGGCTGTGGTTTTCTAAAACTTGTCTGTTGCAAAGACAGGTTTTCTTGATGAGGAGTAAGAACTACTTTTCTGTTAGCATGAGAACAAATATTTAGTATGTACTTAAGGATTATGATTGCTTAGGAAAAGGGATGGTTGTAGGCTCTCCTCCAAGATCCATAACTTCGCCAACCCTAGGTACTTGGCTCAAACTCATAACCGGGAATGATTTCTTTCCTGTTAAGTGGGTCCTAAGTTCAGTTAGGTAACTGTTGATTACCATAAGATATGTTGTACCACTACTGAATCCTGAGAGTTATAATGTGGTTAAATCAAGATCTGAGATTTAGCCAATAAGAGGCTAGAGATAATGAGCCAAGCAGTAATTTAATGAATACAGTTTTTGTGTGATTATTTCGGGTGTAAGCTAGCCCGGTGGCCGGGACAAAGGGCCCCGCTCTCCCTACAATAATAATGTGCTGTGCTGGTCATTGTGGTTCATAGTTATCTAACAAGAGCCTTTGGGGTCCAGCCTCAAGACTCTCTTCAGGGTTCAGAATGGACACAACAGCAAATAAAAGAACTTAGGTTATCTGAGGGCAAATGAACTCTCTCACCATGGGCTTTCCCAAATCACTCTCTTTATTGTTCTCTCTTTATTCTTCTGTTGTTATGCAAAACTTTTAGCTTATATACACACAATCAGCAATTCTCTGGCAAGAGCAAGATTACAAGATCATAAAACAGAGCCGTACAAAGCAACAGTTATCAGCTTATTTAATGGTTCAAGGAAGTTGTGTCTTATAAAATACCCCCAGCAACTCTAAATGGCGAAAGGGTCAATTAAGGACCTTCAATTTTTTTTAATTTATTTATTTATTAAGGATTTCTGTCTCTTCCCTGCCACCACCTCCCATTTCCCTCCCCCTCCCCCAATCAAGTCCCCCTCCCTCATCAGCCCAAAGAGCAATCAGGGTTCCCTGTCCTGTGGGAAGTCCAAGGACCGCCCACCTCCATCCAGGTCTAGTAAGGTGAGCATCCAAACTGCCTAGGCTCCCACAGAGCCAGTACGTGCAGTGTGCAGTAGGATCAAAAACCCATTGCCATTGTTCTTGAGTTCTCAGTATTCCTCATTGTCCGCTGTGTTCAGCGAGTCCGGTTTTATCCCAGGCTTTTTCAGGTCCAGGCTAGCTGGCCTTGGTGAGTTCCCGATAGAACATCCCCATTGTCTCAGTGTGTGGGTGCACCTCTCGCGATCTTGAGTTCCTTGCTCATGCTCTCTCTCCTTCTGCTCCTGATTTGGACCTTGAGATTTCTGTCTGGTGCTCCAATGTGGGTCTCTGTCTCTCTGTCTCCTTTCATCGCCTGATGAAGGTTAATATTCAGGAGGATGCCTACATGTTTTTCTTTGGGTTCTCCTTATTTAGCTTCTCTAGGATCACTAATTATAGGCTCAATAGGACCTTCAAATTTTAAGAAGGGAAAAGGAGAGTTTGTGTGCTATACTACATTCCTCAGTGTGAATAACTAAACTAGAAGTTTGTAATTGATAAACGTTGTTGGGACTAATTGAGTCCTGGCTTTCAATTGCTCTTCCCTGTCTAGAGCCTTCTAATGGAAGTTACTAAAAGCTGTGCTTTGCCTAGAGGATCAGAGGATGGGATTTTCACCTGTTGGCCATTGACTGCAGTGTATTTAAGCCTCCATGGTGCTATTAGAGGGGCTTTTTGGTACCAGTGTTGGAAGGTCTGTGTGTCGGTCTGTCTCTGCGTGTGTATTTTCAACCTCCAGCCCCTTGCCCAAAGCTCGCGAACTGGGTTCTAGCGCATGGAGCGCAGACGGGGGCTGTAATGCGCAGCAAAAGTGAAAAGAGGGGAAAATGCAGCAACACTGTCTCACTCTTGGCTCTCGCTTGGCTCATAGGGAACTGTAGTTCTGAGAGCAGCATCAGGGTAGCCATTGTCACTGGTGTAAAACTGCAGAGGGGAAACATGCGGTGTTTGTTCCGCATTAGCATTTTCGCCAAATGTTAGCTGGCTAAAGGGGACCTTGCAGATCTAAGAATCACATCTTTTGCTCTAAGCGATTAGAACAAAGGGGAGGCCTATAGTTGCATAGCATAAAATCCGGAATCTGACACTTTCCAGCTGCCCAGGCCAAACGGTGGTATTTATTTCCATGGCGTCTGTGTGAAAAGGATTCCCTTTCTCTGGAGTTGATTCAATTGATTAAATGATCAATAGCCTTTTCCTGTTATCTCTCAGAGTTAAGACACAAACAGTTAATCTCCTAGACTTGTATCCATAAACCGAGATGAAAGTAAGTACAGAGTATTAATAGCCTGTTAAGGTGAGAGCGGTTAACTGAGGTAGCACTTCCCTGTATCGCTGAGGGTGAATCCAGGGCATCCAGTCCTCCTTATCTGAGAGGGTTATGAATCAACAAACTCAGATATGCTGTATTTTGTCCTTGTGCCTGTATGGAAGGTCCAAGTTGTGATCTATTTGCAAGTCTCTTTGTTTGGCCAAATGCCCTGCCATAAAAGATAATTGTGGGGAGCTGATTTCTACATTTATATCAGGGGATGGAGCAGAGATTGAACTATGGGAACAAAGGTTTTTGACCGTGAGACTTACTTTCTCACCAGAGTCCCACAGTGTGGAAAGAGTCTCCCAATGTACCAGTGCATGGTAAAAAATGTGCCCAACAATTGATTAACACACTGTTGAAGCTTTTGGGATGACTGCTTCTATAGAGTGGGAGCGCTATGGCGTCACAAGGAATCTTACAGCAAGAACAGCCACTATTCAGAAGGCAATATTCCCAACACCTTGCATCTGGGCTCGTCTCCATCAGAATGCATATTTCTGGTGGATGACCTTCGAAACTGTCAACTGAAATCTCACTGCATGATCCTTCAGACCGCAGCAGCTATCATAGCGGGGCAGGACTGTTGGCTTCTCTCCTCCTTGGAAGCTTGCATGCCACTTTCTGGTACATAAAAGAAAGGCATATGGGAGGAGGCTGTTGGATCAGTTCCATGTCAGGGGCCTCTGAGCCCTAGGTCTGAAGTGCATGGTGTCTTCAGCAATAGGGACTTAGCTTCCATCTCCTGGGGACAACCAAGGGCAATGCCAATAGCCTTTAATGTTTGGCAAGTCCCTTGAACAACACTGACCAACTACTCAAAATAGGATTTCTCATGCCTTGCTGTTGGAGTTTGGGTTAGAGGGCTTTGGCTTTGGAAGGGAACATTGCCAGCCCATATAGAAAAATTTAATTTAAACTATACATGAATAGTTGTAGATCAATTTACTTGTATTATAGGTACTTTTAGGTAGAGTGTTAATATTATGGTTCCTAATGACTTTTTCAGACATGTTTACAGTTATTTTACCTTTCTCTACTCTTCTTCTGTATTTATCTTTCTGCTTCCTCCTTTTAATAAAGGAATGAGCTCCCATTTCTTTTTGAGAAAATGCTTTTTAAAGTTTTTCTGGCTATTTGCATTTTTTCTCTTGAGAATTTCCTGTTCAGATCCATAGCCCTCCCCCTTTAAAAAAACTGTTGTTTTCTACATGTTCAGTTAATTTTGATTCTTTAAATATTGTAAATAATAATCCCGTGTTAGTATAACTAGTAAATATTTTCTCCAATTCTGTCAGTTGCTACCTTACTCATTTGCCATGTTCTTTTTTCTCTAGAGAAACTTCCGTCTCATGAGATCCCTTCTATCATTTGCTGGTTTTATTTCAGAAAGTCCTGGCCTATATCCGTAAGTTGAAATGTGTTTTCACTTTTTCACTTTTTTAGGATGTAATATCTTATATGGAGGCTTTTGATCGACTTGTAGCTGATTTTTGTATAAAGTGAGACTTGAGCGCCTAGTTTCCTGTTTCTACATGTTTAAGTCCATGTTTCCCAACACCATTTGTTGTTTTTTTTTTCTCTAGTGTGTATTTTGATATCTTTACCAAGAGCAGGTAATTGTAGTTTTGTGAACTTACTGCTGAGTCTTCTGTTCTATTCCACTGATTTATATGTCTGTTTTCTGTGCCAGTACCTCACTGTTTTTATTACTCTGGTTCTGCAGTATAATACCTACTTTCTACTGTACTCCTTTTATTCAGGATTGATTGTTTTGTCTGTCTTTGGCCTTCAGTGCTTCTGCATAGTTTTTGGACTTTTAAAATATCTTCAAGGAAAAGTTCTGGTAGTTTGATTGGGATCCAACACACATTTAAAATGCAAAGTGTTTTCTTAAAATCTAAGACTTTAAGACATTGACAATCAGCATTAAAATAAGCACCAAGCTCTCCAAGCACAGGTGTGCAAACATGGGGGCCTGTATCCATGAGCTTTCTGTTTCTGTTTGCAACTCATTTAATCTATTCTAAAATTTCACTTGACATTTACCATATGAAACAGCCAGCAAGAGAGGTAAATACAAACATGATCTAAAATCCAATTTTTCCCCCAAAGTAACACCTAAAAAATATTATTGAGACTTACATTATAATTTTAAAAACAGTGTGTCCACCAAAGAGTAAGACGTCGCAAGAAAAAGTATTGCTCATATCTACTCATTGGTAAATGTTAAGAAATAAATGCAATATATGGGTCAGGGGTGGGAAAAATGTGTGTTCACCCCATATTCCCAGCTCTCAGTTAAAAAGAGTCTAGTTAAAATGTGTGGACACATTTCATAGATAATACAGAATTTTATTCCTCTAAAGATTCTTCCTCTCAAGAAATCAAGAATTCTTGTTTTCCCTTGTATACAAATTAGCCTAGAATACAGTTTTTACTAAAGAAGAAAGAATATTTGGGAAATAGAAACATGTAAGACAAGATTTATAACCATAAGAAGTCATTCTGTAAGACAGTGTTTCATGACAAGCAGAGTTCCTTAATTAATCATTGGCATTTTACTGTTTAATTGGATACAATTAATTGTATGAAACAGACAGTAAATAAGTTGTATTTTGAGTTCTTGTATTTGTTTTCATCCTAATTAGTGCGTTTTGTGGTTAGTTCTTCCATTAATAATTTATTTCGTACCATTCAAGGCTTACATTTCTTCTTTTTAAAAACACAGTTTTAGCGAGTTGAGTTCTGAAAATTCACCTACCTCTGATGAGATACTGAATTGCTTATTGCTAGCACACTACCTGCAAACTCTTTAGTGGGAGGTTTCAGGATATACAAGACAAACCACGACTCCTGACTACACAGTTAATCATCATGTTGGGAAAGCAGAAAGTCAGAAAATAATCATATCGCAAGACCACTACCAGGTTCTAAATCTCTAATTCTAAAATCCACAAAATCGTTTTACCAAAAAACTACAGCATCTCTCTAGGTTTGAATATGTGATCAAATTGATGAATTGAAACATATACCACAATTTAATCAATCCCCTTAAGAATTAGAGGCCCATGCTAAGAGCTTAAAGAGGTGATTTAAGATAGTATATAATGAGAGTCTGTATCTTCTGTTACCATGACACCCAAATAATGCCCAGAGACAATCTTGCCTTCCAAACTAGCATCCTTGCTATCAGAACTAATAGATTGATAGCATAGACACAATGTCCGATCACACTTATCTTCCTCAGTGACTATTGCAGTATCATGGCTTTTAGACAAAATTCTTGCTTCCTTAATTCATGTTTTTAAAATCTTTTTTTCTGGCTGTTTTTGCAACATTGCATTTGCTTTCATCTTATATATTTGGCTCAGCAGATTGCATCGAGATTATAATGCTTTCATTTATCTTTTAATAAACATTGAAAATAAAAATGGTTAAAAAGTAGATTTAAATGGGGGCATAAAATACAACCAGCCCAGCTGAAATCGTGTTAGTGTGGCTTTAACGTGATTTAAAAAGGTCTCCTGCATGGCCTTTGTACCCAATTTCCTGGATAGCCTAAAATGAGACTTTGAATAATGTGCCCAAGTAGAGATCATAAATTTATGGCTGACCTAGTAATACCTGTGAGCAGAAAGGTAACAATAGGTGGTAAGCAATATCCTAACTTCAAAATAATCCAGGGCATATTTTATAATAAAAAATGTGCATAAAAGGGTTCCCAAATGATCCATCTTTACCACTGAGTAGAAATCATAAAGGGTTAAAATCAGTTTAGTATAGAGATCACAGTCATGGTTACTGCATCACTGTAGACAATCGTTCACTTAAGGAATCAGCTTAAGTGATAGTCAAGAGATGAGTGGATAAAAAATGGAGTTTTTTTTTTATTTAGACACAAAAATAGATGAAATTATATAATTTACAGGAAAATAGATGTAACTAGAAATTATCACTTAAGTGAAGTAGCCAGATAGATAAACACATATCACAAAATATAGAATTTGGAGAGGAAAAAAATAGGGCACATGAGTAAAAGAAAAACTATACTGGAAGGAATAGTGGGAAGGGAACATTAGGGTGGAAAAGAGGGGGGTGGATGCGAGTAAATGTATTATCTGCAGGTATAAAATATTGCAACGGGACTTTTCAGTTTGTAAAGTGAAATACACCAATTAAGCACGGGGACTTGACTAAAGATTTAAAATAGCACTCCTCTAATAATCTGTAGCTAGAAGTATTCTCTGTCTTGCTTGTCCCCTGGACCAATTTCTCTCTGTCCACCTGTTTCCAAATAGCCACTCAGAGGCTTAATGGCTTAAGCTATTACTGGCTAGTTCTCTCTCTAAATCCATTTCTATTAGTTTATATTTTACCATGAGGCTTGTGACTTGTTACCTCACATCTTGCTTTTTGTGCAGCTACATGGCATCTCCCCAACTCAGTCTACTCTCTGCATCTTTGTTTGAACTCTGCTAAGCTGTTGGCTGAAACATCTTTATTTACCAACTAATAAAAGCGACACATGTATAGAAGGACATTCCACATCATCTCCCTGTTTTAAAAAGAAAGATTTTAACTTTAACGTAGTAAGATTACATATAACAAAACAGTTATCAAGCAAGAATTACAATTACAACATTTAGTCTATTTGTATTATGCAAAATTAAAGAAAGATACTCTATCACCCGTCTTATTTTTGTGAGTCTAAGATTTTATATCTAATTTATCTTTTATGATAACTAAGAAAAACTATAAGTAATCAACTATGAAATATTATAATTCAGATGCCGTAGGTTGGGATACAAAGAAAATAGACCTTGGGGAGGAGATTTGCAAACTCGTGGGGAGTGTTTTCAGCAAGCACAACCATGTATTTATGAGGAAAGAAAGATCAGGAATGGAGAGAAACTGAACTATAAGAACTGAGTTGTTTGCTCAATATCTACTGCCAGCAGATTGGACTTTTGCTAGCATCTACAATTTCTTTATAGTCTAAGACTAAAGAGAAATATGTTGACCTCTTGATTATCAGATTGTGCTCTGAATATAATAAAAACTGGAATGATAAATTCTAAAATTATTTTCTATTAGATTATACAAACGTAGAGTCTCAATTGGATTAGAGTTTTGAGTTGTCAGAGTCCTCCGTAATGTAAACAAGTGATGATCAAGAGGTCTTAAGCAGTAGATGGGATCTAGATAAACCTTACTGTGATTCAATATGCATCTGCAATGGAGACTGACTTTCTCCGTGCAATAAATACAAACCAGGTCAGTCAGTTTTCTGTCTTTTAAATTTTTTTAAAATTTTAATTAAAATATGCTTACATCATTTCTTCCTTCTCTTTCCTCCCTCCAACCTTCTTATATCCTCTCTCTCCAACAACTCCTATGTTCAAACCCTTATTTCTGCTCAGATTCATGGGCTGTTTTTCTTATTGTTAATACCACTATAAAGGCATGCACACACAGAAGCAGAAACATATATATGCAAATAAATATATAAATGCAGCCTACTGAGCCCATTTAGTGTTCCTTGTTGAATTTATGATTTCAAGACTCATCCCTTGGTGTTGAATGACATATTAATAGTCATTATTAACTGCTTGAAGGCATTATAGAGTTTAAAAGCACCAAATACTTAGAACACCATTTCCCCAGAAAGAAGTTCAGAGAAGTCAATACAGAATATGACTCTGTTCTTTCAGAGGATTTATACACAGAACTAAGAGCTATTCCAAGATCTTGGCAGCCTCAAGATACAGGGAAAAAAGATGAAAATCAAGTTCTGTTAAGGAGGAGAAGCTCTGAAAAGTATGCCAGATGTTCTGTTGAGTCTCCAAAAGGCATAACACAAGGGATAAATAAAACTGATCAACATCCATGAAGGCCAACACCCAAGTACAAGCTTTGTCATTCTCTGTTATTCATTGCTGCAGCGAACTGAATTGTAACTCACTACGTGGAAGAAACATGGCCCATTAAATCACTTGCTTGTTCCATACATGTGTTTATTACATCAAAAGGTTGGGATTATTTAAAATATTTTTGGTAGAGTTAAAATTTTTAGTAGATGTCAGGAGATGAAAGGGAAAATTTACAGCCTGACTTCCCATCAGTCATAGCATTGTGCTGCAAGTTTGGTTCTAAATGTCTTCAGTTTGATTAGAGAAACAGAAAAATAGGGATTTCTGTTTGTCCAAGACTACACATATCAGAAGAAGATTGTCACACTTAACAAATAAAAATTCAACTAGTTTGAATTTCAGATCAACAACAGATTACAATATAGAATTTAAAATTAGGAAAATCTAATACTTCTCTCATTACATAGCTTTTGGAAAATTTCCTTTTATAAATGAAAGGATGGTTTTAGAAACAATAAAATGATAGTAAATAATAATAATGACTCATACTTACTAAGCATTTTTATGTACATAGGACAAACAATGCCACCTTCTTCATATTCATCATTTAAAATATCTTCATGGGGCTGGAGAGATGGCTCAGCAGTAAAGAGGGCAGACTTCTCTTGCAGAAGAACCAGCATCCTGTCGAGTGGCTTATAATTAATTGCCTGTAAGTCCAGCTCCAGGAAGATAATTGCCCTGGCCTCCCCGAGCACCCACACTCAAATGCATGCTGCTGCACATATACGTAATTAAAAATAATATGAATCTTTTAAAAATAAAAAAAAATGTTTTCCTTTGTGATATTTTATTGCAAATGTCCCCTATAGGTTCAGATGTTTGAATACTTGGTTCCCTGTTGGTGACACTGTTTCATTAAGTTTAGGAGGTGTGACCTTGCTGGAGGAAAGTGTTACTGGGGACAGGCTTTGAGGTTTCAAAAGCCATATGCCATTCCTACTTTGCTCTCTGTGTTTCCTGTTTCCAGTTCATAGTATAAAACCAGGCCACAACTTTCACCTTTTAGCTCCAGTCACCATGCATAGCATTATGTTATTATGGACCCTAACCTTCAGTAGCTAAAAGCTCAGGTAAACCTATTCTTTGATAAAATGCCATGGTCATGAAGTTTTATCACAGAGGTAGAAATTAACTAAAACATTCCTCAAACCTATGACATTGTATTACTGTCCAGATGAGGACGCAATAGGAGAGGTTAATATTTTGCAAGGGAAAATTGTTCATTATCTAGAGTAGCTTTCAAAATTGCGTCATATACCAGTAGTTATAAAATAAATTTTTTGTTTTGATTTTTCAAGATGGGGATTCTCTGTGTAGCCTTGGCTGTCCTGAAACTCACTATGTGGACCGGGCTGATCTCATAATCAGAGATCCACCTGCCTCTGCCTCCTGAGTGCTGGAATTTTAGAGTGTGCCACCACCACCTCACTGATAATAAATTTTTGTTTAATCATACAAAAGCTGTTAAATCTGTCTGGATTCCGTATCATGCAAAGCAATATTTTCAGTTAGCATAGACTTTTGAAGACCCAATAATGTAAAAGCATTGCAGTCCATGTGATGCAGTTCAGTGGTAAAACGATTGCCTTGCATGTACAAGGCCTCGAGTTCAAGTCCCTACACCACAAAAACCAAACAAAACTTAGAAACCATTTAGTTGCTGCTAATGATAGGTCACCTTCAGAGCTGAGTCTGAAAATGAGCAAACCAACAACCTCTTGGGGAAGATGATTTGGAGGGCTTAATAATCGCACTTTCCATGACTTTTTAAAAATTCAAACTCTGTTAAATAAATAAAAATTTTGATAATTTCTGGAAATGTGTTGGGAACCAATAGTTATTGTCACTAACAATTTGCTTTAAAGATCAATTGTCTCTCAGTTCTATGAAATCTCAGTTTTTTCTCAATGACTCACTTGGTTGAGGTCATTGCCCAAAGCAATAGATTAGTAGTGAAGACACATCAGGATTTATCTGAGGTTCAAACTGGTGGTGTCATTTCTTGTTTATTATCAGTGCATCAGAGTCTCCTGGGAGCTTGAGAACATGACTACTAAGAAGAGCATAGGAGGCACCCATGAAGAGACATTTTAATCAGTATTAAGTTATTTAATTTAGTGATCAAAGATGATATTCTGAAAAATATCATTTTAGGGAACATTCGAAGAATATCTTTCTTAAAATAGGGAGGGGGATAAAAGATGCACCTAGCAATGTCTTCCATTTAATTAGAGGAGCAGAGAAATGGGGATTTCTGTTTGCTAAAGCCCACATGTGGAAGAAAGGACTGCTAGATTTATTGCATAAAAACACTAAATCCAGTTAAACTGAATTTTAAATTAGCAATGGATAAGATTTATTGCTCAGATTTCTCATGCAGGGGGACATCTGCAGGAAAAAAATTCCTTTAACAGTAAGTCAAATACTGAGTACACAGTATTTTTTTTCCTCTGAAAGAGCTGTGACAGAGAAGGCAATGAGGCAATTCCATGTGCTTCAAGGTTGGATTCATATTTGCCTTGGATTCCTTGGAATTTAACCTCTTTGAAATTAAAAATTTTGAAATTAAAATATAAAATTACATCATTAGTCCCCCCTCCAACCCCTCCCATACCCCCTCCTTTCAAGCTCTCCCATGCATCCTTTCACTCACAATCTCTTAAATTGATGCTCTTTTTATATTATGATACATGTCATAAATATATATTATATGTACATATATTCATATGTAAATACAATGTGCTGAGTCCTTTCAACGTGGCTTGTGTGTATAGGATTTCAGGAATACTTTGTGTTGGATAAACAATTAGGGGACTAATCCCCGAGAGAGTTTGAGCTGTTTAAATTCCCCTCTCTACCTCTCGTTTCCTTTTTCTCTCTCAGTAGTCATTGGTTGCCTGTAACTCTTGGTCTAGGGATGGTACCCTGGGAGAATTCTCCTTCTGCATTAATATGTCTATTGATATGAGTACTGTTCAGACCTGGTGTAGGCAACAATATTATTATAAAAATTCCCAAGATGAAATAAGAAAATACCCAAACCAAAACCAAATACATTCATTCCATAAGTGCAGACAAGTTTTAGGCGCTTTCTTCTGGGTGAGTGCAGTTCAGTGTGAGAAAGGTCACTAAAAGAGAATCCACCAGCTTATTCCATAATTCGTCGGATGGTCTGTTTCCCGAACCAGTTCTTGCTGCTCTTCTCATCACCAGCGCTGCCAAAATGAGGTCTTGAAAAGTAGAATGGAATGTATTTCAAATAGTAAATTTTATAGATACTTATTTCCTGGGTTAAAAATGTAAAAATACTATGTAATTTTGATACTAAACTTTGAACCAATTGCATCACCTATTAAACAGTTGTAAATTCACAATTAAAGGGGGGTAATTCTAGGAGATATCTGGGATACCTCTGACCGGGGACTCAGAGAAAACTCACTCTTCTTGTCTTTGAAAATGTGGTCATGATTTGCTCTGGTCTGTGAATTAGATACAGCAGAGGGATGTTGCCTAACCACGAGACTCCAATGCCCTGGAGAATTGAAGTAAAGCATACAAGTTTGCAGGCTAAAAAAATAAAGGCCATCCCAGGCCATTCTTTCCCAATGTGGGTGCCAAACATTCCCACACATTGAGGCATGTTTTCATGTGGTCAAGATACTTGTTTATTAGAAGTAGTTGACCTCAGGCTATCACTGTTCTTACTGTATTTATATGAGATGTTTCCTGGGGAGATGTTAGCAGATGTATATTCATCAGAAAGGACATCAATGAAAGACCAACTTAATAAGTCCAAATGCCAACTTGGAAAACCAATATGTTCATTGGGCTACTTACAGAAACATGGAGGACACAAAGGCAACTGCATCACTGGAGACCCTACCTCAGCCTGGGTAATGAACAAAACCTGCATCCTGGAATTCTCTGCAGAGCATGCAAGAATTTTGAAAAGTTGGAGGATTTCCTCTCCCCAACAGGCATCAATGATTATATAACCTTAGGGAGGACAATTATGAATCTTGTCAGTTTCAGAAACTTCCTGAGGCATGTAAGAACTTCCTGAGATTATGTATGCAATGATATATGTATATAACTATATATATAATATATTTGTGTGTATGTATATAATTATGCTCATACAAATAAACACACACAATTTAGAGTAGTTTTCTGATTATACAAAGTACTAAAACATATATGGGAAGCAAAGACACTTATGATTTATATACCAGCATAGACTTCCTATTTATCTTTCAAACTACTCTCTTATTTACAACAAAGGAAAAATTATGCCTCAATCGAACAAGTATTTGTCTTGAAAACTAGAGGGAATGGAGACCCAAATATGTTACTATTTATTGTTTCCCCAGAATACACAAGGTTCCTGTGTTAGAGGAAAGGGAATTTATTACTCACCGTAGAGCAAGCCATACACCATCAGAATATCTGCCAGCTCCCCTTGTCTCTGTGTCTAATGGAGTCCAAGTATTTGCTACCCATGCAGAGGATTTGTATCACAGCTAAGGATCACAGAGCTTGAAAGCTCATCACTGCGTAGCAAATGGAAACCAGGACTAGTCTTTGCCTTGAAATCACCGTCTAACCCTCCAAGGCTGCAAACACAGCTGCAATAAATGTTAGGCAATAAGTATTGGTATTTTTGTACACCTAGAACACCCACCAAAAGTATGATGAGATATTAAGGATTCACAGTCATTTCCTTTTTGAACAGTGACAGTGTGCCCTGAATGTACCAAAAGGTCATTCTCAAAAACAGGATGCATCCAGAGTTGGTGGCACTGTAGAAACAATACTTATGAGATAAAATATTTTATGTTATTAATATATATATATATATATATATATATATATATATATATATATGGCATAGGAAAACTGATACTATGTAGGAATCCCCTTTCATGTGATAACTTCTTTTCAGGGTACAAAAAATTTATTGTTTGCAAAAATAAGTTACAAAACTCAGTCAAGCAACCCCAACATGAAGAATAAAGGACTCATTCCAGTCAGCTCAAGAAAACAGTAGACTCAAGTAGGGGAGGGGCGGCAACTCACAGGGATGCTGACACACACGGAAGAAGATCATGTGACAGATCGTTCTGTGATGCACTGCTAACAGGTGACAGTTTTGCCTGCAGGGGTGGGGAGAAGAATAATGCCCTACAGACATCTGTGGAAAGGTGTTGGGGCTAAGAGCAGGACAATTGCTGGGCTGCGTTCACAGCTGGCAGGTGTTTAGAAGGTTTCCAGAACTCAGAAGTCTCTCCATGTCTGGGTGGAAAGTTATCTTGCAGAAACTTCCTGTAGCATTGGCATGAGCCTGAAATAGCTTTATGCAGCCTCCCACAAAGAGCTTGCCTGAACACAATGTCTGGCACCTGGGGTAGGTGATAGTGGATCCAGGCAGTGGTGACATGGTCTGTCACCTTCTGGAATTCTTGATAGTTGCATTTGGACCACATGTCAAGCTTACCATCTTCTGTGCAGACGTTGTCATCACACCCCTTCAGTACTGGGCAACTGGTACACAGCTCTCCACAGTGATGATCACTTCCGACACCTTTCCTAAGGTCCTCAGAGGCTTTGCGGAAGTGTCATTGGGTCTGGAGAAGTGGATGGACTTTTCCAGAAACATCATATCAGTGTGGCTGATCACATCGTTTTTGTATCGAGGCCATAGAGCCAGAGCGGTGGGCTGAGCCTCCAGTCAATGCTTGGCAGACAAGCCCATCTGCTTTGCAGAGCTCTTCCAGGACCATTGATTCAAAAGGCCAGATGCTAGGCCTGCGTGGTACTGCGGTTTCTTGGGCCATTTGTATGTGTGCAGAAGTTGGCTATAAGAGTTTTGTCCTGCACAAGATTTTGGCTCAACAGTCCAGAGTTGTGAAGTGTGTATTCACTGATGGCCTGTCTACTAAGCTGCTAAGATGTTCCAGCTCTTTTAGTTCCTGGTTGATTGAATGAAAGTTGTCCTGGAAGTGCATGATGAAGACTTCCTTCTGGTCCTCCATTGTCTCTCGTGCTCGCCATCCTTCAGGTTGTCTAACACCTGACTCTTATTGGAGCAGAGTGCTTCTATGACACTAATGGCCTGCAAAAAGGCCTTCAGATTCACTCCAATGCTTGGAATAACTACCTTGTGGTTGCAGCCACTCAAGTGATATCTTAGTCACTCTCGAAGGGGCACTTTATTGCGTGCCTTACATTATTCTAAACCATTTGTGCACATTTTATTCAACAACTTATGGTTTCGTGTTATTATTAATATGCTAGAAATGACATTATATAATCGAGGCTCATGACGTAGGAGAAATCAAATCAATTTACTCAGCTAAGAGGTAGGAGACATGGGGCCTATTGGGAGAGATTCCAAGTCTCTGCATATGACTGTGCTCTGCATCATTATGAGCTTGGAAGGGTTTGCAGTGGGCAGAGGGGGGGCAGATGGGAAGAAAGCACAATGCAGGAGACAGATGGAAAAGGCATTACAAAGAGGAATTGAGAGAACTGGGAACAGGGTGGATTTGAAGAGCTAAAAGAAGTTGGCAGGATTCACTCTGAAGTTTTAAGCTGTGTGAGCAGAGAATGATGACAACGATGACAGACGGAAGAACATTCAGTGAGAGACAGAACACATGCAAGAGAGCAAGTGAGCCACTCAGGGTAGAAGAGGAGGGGTAGGGTGAGCTCAGAATCAGGCATGCCCTACCTGGGCCTCCTCATCCCAGACAGCCAGAGACCACAGGGCCATCCATGGGCACAGATGCGGAGGAGAGAATCAAGTGTTGCAACAGAGGAGAATTGGAAGGAATGAAAAACATAAGGTTTAAATTTCCCCAGTCTTGAGTTTTGAGGGCTTTTTCTTGCAGAAAACCAGTTCAGTTGTGTTTACTGCTGACTGGTGTGAGGGTGGGGTGTGAATTATATTGGCTCACCACTTCCCAGTCAAACTTTATCTTTTGAGCGCAGACACCCACTTTTCTCCCAAGAAAAAGGCAAAACAACTTAAATCACAAAACATCCAAGAAAAATAAGCCTCTATTCTATTAGTTTTCTTGGTCATTAAAAATAAAGGGAACTTAGCATTTTCTTTGTCTTGTTTCTGGTTTGTTTAATGATATGTTTAATGTAATTTTGTACTTAGGTTGTAAAAGGAGCTTGTGACCAATAGTAGCATTTTCGGACTGTTTGGTCACAAAGCCAATTGAGTTCTTCCTTGTAATTTTTTTCTGTCATGAATGTTTGCACAAAACTACTCATAACTAATTCAGATTTACACGAGGAGAGAAGATAGCATTTGATGAACTTGCAAAGCTTCAGTTCAGGCATCGGAAAGCGCTGAGACTAAACATCTGGATTTACAGGCCTTTCACCTCCTCACCTATGCTTATCGACACTCCTGCCTTCTGCTGTCTGATCTGTCTTTGCTTCTTTCACCTGTGATAACTAAGGCTTGTTTGTGTGTGTGTTGTTTTCTTTTACTTCATTAATACTTTGTAGTATTGTAAAGGAATCCCCTGAAAGAGACTGGTGTAAGGTCTTTATGATTATCATACTGATAAATGGTGAATAGCAAATGACTGAGCTGGCATTAAAGTACCAAAAGTCCCAACACATAAGAGGGACAAAAATTGATCATTCTCAGCTTTATTTGAGGAGATTTTAAGTGTCACCTCTGAACTAGCATTATCATTATCACTCAGAAAACTTACTAGAAATGCGGCTTCTTGAGGGTCACTCTAGGCTCACTGTATCAGTAACATCAGGGAAAAGAGGGACTAAGCCCACCAATTCATTTTTTAATAAATCCTATAATATTTACACACTCTGAAATTTGAGAACCATTAGATAACTGAATTTACTAAGCACAGAAGACTAATGAGACAAAGTTAGTATAACTTTGACTCAGTTGGGGATTTCTGGGATTTTCATTAGGAGAATTAGTGTCCTTTCCAGTGGCCTAAGTTGGGTACATGTGGGCAAACTCTTCAACATACTTGGGTCCTATTTTCCTAGTCTGTAAAAGTAGTACCTAAAATTGTGTAATCACCATGGTTTCCTAACAATGCTAGATTTTGTTCCGTCTATTTCTCTTGTGGCTAATAGCATTTATTTATAGGAAGGAAGAAGCTGGAGTGATCATCATGAGGGAATGCTAACATATGTACATGGCTACGAGGCCAACATCTGTGTCCTATTTAGTTGAACGTCAAGCACATTTTGTACCAAAAAAAAATAACAGAACAAAAAATAAATAAATAAATACAAGTCACAGATCTAAAATTAAGGTAAACTTGTGTGTGTGTGCTATGTATTTAAAAGGCCATGTAATGAACATTTTAGACTTAGAGGCCATTAGTCTCTGTCATTATTACTCAAATCTTGCCACTGTAGTATTAAAAACTGCAATAAATAATATGTAAGGCAACTCAGCTAACATTCTTTGTTTCCAAAACCAGATGGGAGATTGGATCCAGTATATAAGCCATAGCTCGTCAATCACCAGTTAATAATATTCCCATTTGTTTTTAAATTAAAACAAGGGACTTAAATATTTTCTGGTTGATTACTTACTCATTTATCAAATATTTAGTAGCTAATATTCTAACAGCCCATTAACTGATTGCAATCTTCAAAGTTCCTATCACTTCCTTGTGTTAATCTATAAACAACCAAACAAAACACAACCTTGGTCAGGTCCATTACCATGCATGGGTTTCCTCCTTAATGTCCAGAGGAAGACAGTGTTGTACTTTTACCGGTATACTTTTAATAGTTTAGGTTAGAGATTCCTATTGTCCCAGCGCATACCAAAGAAGAAAACATTGTCTCCAAATGTATTGCTAATATAGCAATCATTGTAACTGTACAATAAACACTTCTTCCATATATCCTTGTCTAAAGGCTATCTCTTTAAAGTAAGGGTATAGAAAAATGAAACCGTTCAGTTAGTTCTATAAAACAACTGTGAGCATTGGTACTAAAACATACGCAAAGCTTTCTCCCCATCAGTGAACAGCAGCTCTGTGTCCCCTAATTTGATTTTGTTCTGTGCTTTCTACTTAGAGATGATTTTGTACCCCACAAAGTCAAGGCTCAGCCTCCAATACTTCCCCACTAGTTCATAACGCAGTCACAAGCATGGGCCTCTACTTCTTGACTAAACACCAAAGTTCCTGGCCACCTGCTTAGGTATAATAAGTTTACTGGAGTGATTCACAGAAATCAGGAAACAACTTATCTTCCACTGTAATGGATGTCTCAAAGGGCACAGGCAAGTAGAAGAGACGCACATGACAAGGGATGTGGAAAGGGATGCAAAGCTTCCATGTTTCTCCTGAAGTACCACATTCCAGAAACCCCATCCTCCCTAATCCACTCCCTTTTGATTTCTTTTCATTAAAATTCAAAGTCTTTAGGCATGGTTTATTTGTTCACAGTCAGTTGGCAATCAGTTCAGTCTTAAGCAGGGCTCCCCTCCCCAGAGACTGTTGGGTTTGGCAGAACATTGCAACCCTCTACTCATGCCTTGGTTATTCCCCTGACTCGACCTCATTCTAAAGCTACCATGGGATGGCCTTCCATCAGGTAACTCAACTTATTAACAAGCAGGGGACTCCCTTAGAACTCTAGAGCCTTCAAAGTTTCCAGGACCAGAAGTAGATATAGAAAAAAATTATATATATATATATATATATATATATATATATATATATATCCCAAAATGTTTCATGTTCTCTTACTGTAATTGGAAAAAAGACCTAGTGTTTTTTTTTTATTTTGTTTTGTTTTCTTTTTTTTTTCTTTTTCCACTTAGGAGCCAGATGTGTGTGTTGCGCAGTTGCAACCACATAGTAAAGAATTAAACATTGCCGGGGGGCCATTGTGATTCTCCAACCAGACTACTATTGGGGGATATTGATCAGGTAAGGTTGATGTTAATATTCTAGTGTTCTGTCCTGTCCTACCATGCGAGGCATGTTATGTGTGTATGTATGTCACAAAATCATAGTAGATCGCCAATACTCTATTACATGCAGAGTTTTTGATAAGCTATCTTTAATAGGCCTCCTTTATTTAATGTCTTAACTGGGTAGATTAAAAGGTCATTGCATTCTTGTAGTAACATACTATGACATGTAAACAATTCAAAATGATTCAACACGTCTTATATCTTTCCATAAATTAGTAAGGTTTGATATCCCCAAACAATGTCTGAAGTTTTTAGTGTGCGGTTTCAACCCAGCAACACATACAACTGGCTCTTAAGTGGGAAAAGAAAAGAAAAACAATCACTAGACTTCTTTCCAATTACAATAAGAAAACATATTGGGTAATTTTGAAATTTCCCACCCTTCATTCTGGTCCCAAGTGAAAGCATATGCCAGAGTAATAATCTGAACTGATTTTGAACTTCGAGCTCGATTCAGGCCAATTTTCCTTATATCACTCGCCTTCCACTCATATTATCCTCCCGTGCCTGCCCATGTTAGATTAGTACTCAACTGATTTTTGAAGAATGAAAACATGAAGTGAGCCAAGTCTCGATTGTTGATGGCTCCACCAACTCCATAAACATCTTGTCCTTGTGCACTGAGTGAAGAGCAGGCACCACAGAGATGATGATCCGTTGTGTTTTGAAATGACTTATAACAGACCCCATTGAAATATAAAGAATGAGATGAGACTGGAATGGTGGGAATTTTTGTATGTACCTCTTCATGTGCTGAAAGGTGTCTGAGGCCTATCTCCCATGGCCTGAGGATGTAAGATAGTTTATCACTTTACTCCTTTAAGGATATTTCATTGGGTAAATATGACTTTTCAGTTTCATGATTCATGGGTGGTTACTATTACTATTATGAGAGATGCAACAGTGGTCATCACTCATATTCCCTTTATACTCATTATTCATGCCAACATCATTCTACTACAGTAAACAGTCATGTGACTTCTTTTATACCCATGTTTTTTTGGTTGATGATGTTGTCTAAATCTCTTAAGATAAGATAATAACCAAGTAAGGTTGTTGCCAATATCCTAACTTTTTGGCCTGTCATATGTGATAAAAAACCAGTTGTGATTTGTACTGGATTCTCAAATAAACTAAGTTCCAATTGCTCACATAATAGTCTGCTTGAGCATACACTTTCTCTTCGTGCTGGCCTCTCTATTTGTCTTCCTACTGATGATACCCTTTGTGGTCACCTGCAAAACAAACAAACAAAACCCCCACTTTTTCTCATATATGTTTCTGGGGAAACTCATCTTAAAGAAACCCATCTTTTGTTGCTACTGGCATTCAAAAAATCCAAGGGTGACTTTCTTTGCTCCTTGAATTTCTATCAGTGAGATAAACTGAGAAGATTATGGGGTTTAGAGGCCACAAATGAGTTCCCTAAAGAACTCTCAAATCTCTGTCTGCAGAATGTCACAAATCAAGATAGACATATTGATACTGGGGATAATTTCTATCTTTGGGGAAAGACTTTGATTTCCAGTTTATATATCTGATAGGACTGGGCACTTAAAAAAAAGTGTGGGGGGGAAACAAGTCTGCTTCCTGGAATTATTTTTGGGTCTTTTCCCTACAACTGAATTTTCTTGGCTAAAAATGAGAAGTTGGAAGTCTCAGTGTTAAAATTTAAGTCCACTTATGTTTATCAAAACTAGGGAGGGTAATTATTCTGAAACATAGGGAATTTGTTTTATGTTTCAGAGCCTTGTTTGAATAAAAATTATCAAAATACAAAATTAATAGATGAACACTCCCAGGATCTTAGAAATTTGCTGAAGTAGATACAAGGAATAGAACTTTATCTTTTTGGTTTTTCTGTAGTCTCAATGTAAAAAAACTTCTTCCTATTATCACATATTTGGAATCTTTTCTGATACAGTTCTGCTATCCCAAGTGGATTAAACCACACAAACAATGTGCTGTCTTTGTAGGACCTTTTCCAGATCTGTTGCAGTTTACAGAAGTGCTCTGCCAATGAAGTCCCCACTTTTGACAACAGATGGCTCTTTTAATAATTTCACTATAAAACAGCCTCTGCTAAGAGTTTATATATCATTGTACTCACTCAGTGACACGGGGGAAAAGTCTTCAAAATAGCCTGTCTGTCCCATAACATAATTGTTTGCTCTTGAATGATTGTCAAATAATTTATGTCTGTCAAGACCTGAAATAAGCCAAAGTAAAAATTTACAATTCCAGATGTGACCTTACTTAAATACATATACCACCCAGGGTCTCAGAGGCATAGAGAATAAGGCCATTTCTATTTCTAGCATGCCCCAAATTCACAGTTGTTTGGTCTTTTCTTGTTTGGGTTTCAGATTGCAGAATTCTGTCCTTGTGCACGCTTATGAATGTTTTGGAGCAATATTCTTCACCAGGTGTCTTTTTTCATTGGAATATTTGTGGTGTGTAGGGTTGTTTTTTTCCAAGTGCATTAGTAAACAGATTTCAATTTTTCCTTTTCTGCCAAGGACACTTGTCTGTACCTCATGGGCTCAAGCTGCTTGTTGGTTGAGCTGCAGGCTTTGCTCTCTGACTATTACACTGTTTTCCAGCAGCTCAACTACGAGCACTTTCAGTGAAAGTGGCTTGCACACTGCCTTCTCAGAAACCTGACTAACCTCAGGCTACTAGAATTGTGTGCTGCATTTCTGTCCTGTTGTTTGTAGAAATTCTCCTTGTTGTGTCTCTGGATAAGCTTGCATGGAGGCGATTTTCTTACTTAGACTTGCCATGTGGGGTTTTTGGGTTGTTTGTATTTATTTTTGTTTTCAAAATCTCCTAAAAAGACAAAAACTGAATGAAGGCTCAGTTCAGGGACAAATGATGACAGAGCAAGCTGCCTATTCTGTCCTTCAGTATGATTCTAACATTCTCTATGTCTCTCTGTGCTATATCAAGTTCCCACCATAAGGAAGGGGATGACCTAACTCTGATTTGATGTGAAGGCAATGACTTGATTCTTCCTTGGGGTGACTTTGCCCTTCAGGGGACATTTGATAGTGTCTGGGCACATTTTTGGTTGTCACAACTTAGGGCAAGGGTTACTGTTAACATCTACTAACTAGAGAACAGTGAAGTTGCCAAACTTTCCACAATCTTACTGTGCACAGATAATTTCCCTCATCAGAAGAATATTCTGCTCAGATAGATTAGTGATGTTGCCTTGAACTTACATTTTTTTAAAAATATAAACTGGAACAAGGCCCAAGTGCTTTCATAGCTTCAAACATACTCGAAGATTTCTCTAACTGCTCATGCAATCCCTGACTCTCACCTCCAACACACATGTGCTAGACTTTCAACACCATGAGAGGGTGGGAACAAGAATCTGTGACTACCACCTAATACCTGAGTTTTCCTCTTTGCACTTAGAAACACTTCCTCCCAACCCCAAAGAAACTACCACTTCCTCTATCCCGGATGGAGAAAATTAGTCCTAAATCAAGGATCTATGCAATAAACTATGTACCAACTATCATTTTTGTATTAAAAGATCATGAAAGTCTGTGTTTTTCTTTTTTAAAAAGGTTAAAATAAGTGGCAAATTTGTGGTTCCTCTCTCAAATGCTTAGTGTTTGTTATTGAGCTCATGATAACAGTTATAACCTCTGCTAGAGATGCAGATGTCTGTAACAATCCAAAAATGAGACTTCGGCTCTTATTTTTCCTGAGTCGTTCTTATCCTGATGATTATGATGGTAGAAAAACTTTACTACCATCATTTTGTGAAAGAAATGTAAAAAAATTAAAAATCATTAAATATGTACTTTAATAACAAAACACACTGCACAAATTTACATTTAATTTTGTTCACAGACTACCACAAAAAGTATTTAATCTCATGATATTTCTTCTTGTCTAATGTCACCTAATGTCCATCTGCCCCCAGTGACTATTGTTCGAAACTGCTCCAGGCTCTCTGACATTATGTCAGGGTTGGGATCTGGATGAGATGCCCATCTCTCGCCTGCAGCTCTCACTCCTCTCAATTACCCCAATTAAAGGTTCCGTTCAAGAGCAGAGAGCCTCCTGCTTGTAAGACTGATTCCTTCATTTTCACAGTTAAAGAGTGAAAAAAAATTACTGCTCAACTTCGGGCCTTATCATAAAAGTAGCTGCCAGATGATCCTGGCTGTTGAAGCTGTGCTTTCCCTCTGAAGTCCAAAGACCTCCTGATCGCCATTATCTTCTAAGCAGTTACTCATTCCATCATGATAAAGGCACTTTCAATTTTCCACCTTCTTACACACACACACACACACACACACACACACACACACACACAATGGGAAGTAAACCAAACCAACAAAAGGGAAGAAGGGCTAATGAAACTCTCACTGCTTACGGTGGAAGGACTCCCCTCCGAGTACTCCTATCTTATCATAGAGCCAACTCAATTACCAATCTTTTCTTTTAAAGGAGAACTTCAATTTTCAATTTTCATACTTCACAGGAGTTTTAATTTTTTAAAATATACTTCTTCTATGCACCTTAAGCACACACACACACACACACACACACACACACACACACTTAAGTATATTTCTCAACTTCGATCATTGCCCAGAGATTTAAAATATCGTGCAGAACACTCAACCCAGATGATTACAGCTCCACTTTTCTAAAATTAAAAACATCATAAAAATCATTTCTCTCATCACACAATTGTTTCTCTCACAGTGGCTTCTAGCCCTCTTCCTCCAATTCTTGTGTATGGTTTGAGATAGTCTGTGGCACACAAGCAAATTTCAAAGGCTAGTCTGATGTCCTCTGAAGAAACAAAATGAAGTGGAAAAAAATAAATGTAATGCCTTCATGTAATTTCTTTATACCTAGCACAGAATTCTCTTCCCCTTACATGGGCAAGAAGCCTTCAGAAGTAGAAGACATTTAGATAGGACTAATAAAAAAGTTCCTTGCTGGGTAATATTAGATGGTAATGAAGTCATTTCTACGTTAATATGCTCTATTCTTTTTAAGTTGTTGTCTTTACCCACAGTGGTTTCATAGTTCTTCCACTTAAAGTATTAGTGATTGTTTATTTCTCGTTTTATTATCCAGAAAAGGAGGGTGGACATATCTTAAAGCCAAGGTGTAGACTAAGTTTCTGAATGGCCTGTGTTCAACAGATAGCCTGGAAACTATGTTAAGTGCCGGGGTCTGTGGGAAGAAAAGATATTTTTGTTTTATTTGTTTGGTTTCGTTTTCTGAAATTCCAATGGCTTCACTTTCCAAAGCCAGAAGGAAACTGGAAGCTAGACTATAAAGTTTCAAAAATAAACTGTAAAATTGAAGTATTTACAGGATGATAATATTACCTATTCTCTTGCCCAAACAAAACTCAATTAAAAGCAGGATATGGGGAATTAAAGGAGATATACAAAAGATTTGTAGTCCAGAGTCAGCACCCACAAGAGAAAAGAGGAAGGGTAAATATAGCTTTTCTAGTTTATCTTGATCATGCAGGAAACAGATGCCCAAATGCAATTGGATGTGAAAGAGATTTATTAGGGGAAAATTTTAGTGAGGTATAGAGAAGATGCCAAGAGGGTCAGACTATGATGAATACTGAGAAAGAAGGTCAGAAGAGATGGAGAGGGAGCAGGAAGTGGGAAGGGAGGAGAGGACCTATGTGAGAGGAAGAGGTCTTCACAAAGTCACACATGGCAGTGTGATGGAACGTTCAGAGAGTTGATTAGGAAGGAGAGGAGTCGGAGGCAGTATGAATACAACACTAAATGATCCTGTGACCACAGGCACCGGCAAAGGTCAACTAATTACCAAAGTGAGGACAGTGTTGAAAGACCAGGTAGGACAAGACACATTTCAGAAGGTATCGGAGTGCATAATACAACGTGCAGCATTGAGAATGAATCAGACCAGAGAAAAGGCCAATGTGGATAGTAGGCACTGAAGCGCTTGTCCCAGTAAGTGCTCAGTGAGTGAGTGTGGAGGGTAGGGAAGGTACACAGATGGTTTCATTTGGTGCGCATGTGTATTCTTGATGGTTTTTCCTAATCTTGAACCAAAATGAGTGTTAACCAGTTATTAGAGAAGAATTTAAATGCATAAGTCACATTTTTGAAAACTCTTGCATTACTATACCAATCATGCTTTGTATATATCTAAGTCCCCAGAATGTTAAGTTCAGAAGGTTCATCTGGTCTCTTTAGAAAACCATCAAGGACTGACTTGAAACATTTATTTGCTTTTTTCATACTATATGAAATTACTTAAGAATTATTTTGATGGTATTATATCTAAATTATTCATAAGTTGTTAATATAAATTTGATTTGAAGAAAAAAAACAATTTCAATAGAAGAATCAATGGTTCGCAAAAGTTAAGTGTTAATCCTATTGCCAAAATGCTCTGTTTCAGAAAACAGAGAATGATTTTTGACATTTCAGGCATTGCCAAAACAATGGGAAATAATAGGAGATGGAGAGGCCACAGCTGGAAGAATGAAAGTCTCAAGGATGCTGGTATTTTATAGAATCTAGAAAACTATGATAGGAGTTAGTGAAGAAAGTGGTTTTCCACGTGCATTATGTGTGCTTTTCTTATCTACAATATTTTCTCTTTTATAAGATGTAAAACCACATTTCACAATAAATACATGAGTAAAATTATTCTACTTCTGTCTTTATTTACCTATAATGTTTGAAAGGAACAGATTAGAAGTAGGTAAACTGTAACTACAAGTCCACTGCCTTCCTACAAAATACAGCTGCCCTCTTAGGATGTGTCCTTTTTTATTTTCGGGCGGGTCTACAAGTCTTCCTGGAACAAACTAAGGAATACCAGAGATCCACATCGTTTCTTTGCTATCTGGAGATTTCCCATGTGAAAGATTTCATTGTTGCTAAGTCAAAACAGATTTACACCGGTGTCTGAATCCATCCCAGTGGATCTTTGAGGTGACAATGAGATCACAGGCATCATTCACAGATGCTGGAGGGCAGTTAAGGACCAGAAACATGACTAAATCATTAAACTTTATACAACCCGCCATTGGATCCATCACTCAGCTACTGTTCTTCTTACGTGGTAGGCTTCAAACCTGCCTGCTGATAATAAACTCAAAACCACAGTAGCTGCAAAGAAGGCAGTGAAGACAGGACAGTGGAAAAATGCTTCCAAGGTATAAAGAGGCACTTTTTATGAATTCTGAACACCAGGCTCATTATGTGTGTTCTTTTGCATCTTGATGAAAACTATAGATAAATTTTGTTCTGTTCATTCTAATTGTGTCAGCCCTGGGCTTAACCAGAGGGAGGGTGACTATTCATTATCATCACACAGCAGATCAGGTTTTAAGTCTACAAGGCAGCATTGCCTTCTTTCCAAGTGTGCTCTTGGGAAAAAAAATACTCAAACAACAACAACAACAACAACAAAAACAAATGAACTTATTCCCTTACATAAAAGCATTTACAAAATTTGCAAATAAAAATATCTCAAAGACTAGCTTCAGTACTTAAATGTTGTAACTTCAGAAATTCTAAGACTAAAATAAAAGATACTAATGTGTTTTGTACTTTCCCTCTGAGACTGTTTTTTGTTGGGAGCAGTGAGACCCCCAGATCCTGAATTTCTTATAATCCCCTGATCTGAGTGCCTACAGCTGCTCTGAGCAGGAGACCTTCAGGAGTTCCTGATGGCAGGAGAGTGGTTTCTGGTGGGTTTGGCTGGGGCTTGGCTATCTCTATATAATCTGCCCCTGAACACAATAAAGGGGGCATTCTTGGAGAATTCAAGGATGACCCATGTAGCTGTCTCTCTGTCTGTGTGTGTCTGTGTATTTTAACCTCCAGCCCCCTTGCCCGAAACTTGCGAACTGGGTGCCAGCGCACAGTGCACAGACATGGGGGTGCCATGTGCGGCAATTGGAGGTCTCCACCAAGATATTGGCAATTGGAGGTCTCCTTCGAGATATTGGAACCGGCAGTTTTTGGTGCATCTTTGCTCAAAAGCCTGTTTTAAAAGAGTTGATTTTAATTAAGGCATATTTTAAAAGGCAGTTTTTATTTTAGCTGATTGGATACAATTTAAGACTGGTTCAGAAATAACTTTTCTCACCAAAGACTTTATAAGCCCAAATATTTATAGTTTTATTGTCATGAAGAGTAGAACCCTTCAGGGAGATACATCGGAGTCTCAACAGATGAGTGACCCAAGAGATGCAACATAAGCTGCCCTGGAAAATATCTCAGTGGGTCCAGGATGATACTGAATAAGAAGATAGAAAAAGGGGGGCTCTGTAACTTGTTTCTTTTTATAAGAAAAAAATCCCTCTTTTAGTGCCCTATTTCTTCTTCTTCTTCTTCTTCTTCTTCTTCTTCTTCTTCCTCTTCTTCCTCCTCCTCTTCCTCTTTTCTTTTTCAATAAGCTAATTATAATTTATTCTTACACCTAACAAGATTTTTAATGTTCTAACTTCAATTCCTAGATTTCTTCTTTCTTTTATTTATTAATTTATTTATTAAAAATTTCCACCTCCTCCCATCCTCCCATTTTCCTCCCCCTCTGGGGTTGTGAATTGTAGGCTGATTTCTTTGCTTTATGTCTAAAAGCCACTTATGAGTGAGTACATGTGATATTTGTCTTCCTGGGTCTGGGCAACCTCATTCAATATGATGTTTTCTAGAGCAATCCATTTGCCCGCAAATTTCAAGATTTTTTTTCTGCTTTGTTGTACTCCATTGTGTAAATGTACCACATTTTCCTTATCCATTCTTTGGTCAAAAAATATTTAGATTATTTCCAGTTTCTGGTTATGACAAACAATGCTGCTATGAACATAGTTGAGCACATGTCCTTGTGGTACGATTGAGCATCATTTGGGTATATACCCAAAAGTGGTATTGCTGGATCTTGAGGTAAGTTGTTTCCTAATTTTCTGAGGAATTGCCACACTGATATCCAAAGGGGCTGTACCAGCTTGCACTCCTACCAGCAATGCAGGAGTGTTCCCTTTACCCCACATCCTCTCCAGCCTAGTTGTCATCAGTGTTTTTGATCTAGGCCATCCTTACAGGTGTAAGATGGAATTTCAGAGTTGTTTAATTAATGAGCTCTTAATTGTTTGATTACACTCCAAATTTCATATTCCCCTACTCATTCTTCCATCTTTCCCACAAACTGAAACTGTCACATGTTGATCTTTTTACTTAAAAACAGTTTAAAATAAATTATCACAAAACAATTATCTATAAGTTAAAAGAAATTCAATTCGATCCTTACTTCACGCCAAACACAAAATCAATCACAAATTGGCTAGAGCTCTATTTTATTTTATTTTTGTGGTGCAAGGGGTAGTACCTAGGATCTTGCACATGTTAAGCAAATACTCTGACACTTAGTCCCTAAAGGCCCAAGTTCATGAGGCAAAACTATGGACTGAGCTCCCAAGGTCCCAATGAGGAGCGGAAGGAGGGAGAAGATGAGCAAGGAAGTCGGGACCACGAGGGGTGCACCCACCCACTGAGACAGTGGGGCTGATCTATTGGGAGCTCACCAAGGCCAGCTGGACTGTGACTGAAAAAGCATGGGATAAAACCGGACTCTCTGAACATGGCGAACAATGAGGGATGATGAGAAGCCAAGGACAATGGCACTGGGTTTTGATCCTATTTCATGTTCTGGCTTTGTGGGAGCCTAGCCAGTTTGGATGTTCACCTTCCTAGACATGGACGGAGGGGGGAGGACCTTGGACTTTCCACAGGGCAGGGAACACTGACTGCTCTTTGGACTGGAGAGGGAGGGGGAGAGGAGTGGGGGAGGGGGAGAAGGGTGGGAGGAGGGGGAGGGAAATGAGAGGCTGGGAGGAGGGGGAAACTTTTTTTTCCTTTTCTCAATAAAAAAAAAAAGAAATAGTGTAAAAATTTATCTTTATGTCTCCCTGGTATAGACAGATTTCATAAACAGAGTAAAATTTGCCAACCATGAAGAAACAGTGATAAAATTTAGCTGTATTAAAATTAAGACTTTGCTCATAAAATAACATTGAGAAGTATAAATATAAATCATGTAAAAGAAGGTAAATATTTCTAGCAATTTAACCAATAACAAATTGTAATATTTAATACAGTCTAAAGAAAAAATAAATCTATCCTAAAAGGACAGTAAGACCAATGCTTTTATATTAGTAGAAGTATGCCAGAGATATTTCATGAAATAAAATATATGAAGAACCAAAACTATATTTTAAACAGTCTAATATCAACTACATACTCTAGAAAGTGAAAACAAAACAAAACTGTGAATATAGCTAAAATCTGAAAGTCAACTATATCAAGGACTATCAAACACATAAAGCATTAGAAACTCCATTATTGTAGTGGTAGGTTGGAAACACCATGAACTTGCTGAATGAATGCCTAAATTTTTCTCTGTTACTTAAGCAATCCCACACCTATATTTGTAGTCACAGTAAGAGAAACTCTTAAAAACCATGAGGTTGGTATAATATCTACATACCTGCTTTAAAATTGCATAAAGCTAAAAATAGTAGATTGGACATAGTGTATTATAGTCATGCAGTGGCACACTGTGCAGCATTGCAAACAGATGAACTACAGAGATTCATATTAAATTGAGTGTCTCAAATATATTCAAGGACAGGTAAGAATGAATATTTATATGAATAGTAATATTTCCAGATTAATTTTTATAAAATGCAAAAACAGTCAAAACTCACTATTTAAGGATACATTAAGAAGTAAGAGCATTCTGGTATTAAATTTAATGGCAGCTGTTACAGGGAGAAAAAGCAAATTGTTAATGGGGAAGAAAGGAAACACTGGGGATTTATTGAACACCATAAAAGTTCTATGTCTTGGCATAAGAGCTCACTTCAGATATATATTTAAAGTGGTATATATATATAGGTTATACATGCTTACATGTTTTATAGTATGTGTCATTAAAATAATAACTTAAAATGTGAATTAATAGAAAATATATATGCTAATTCTTTTCAGTTAATTGTAGCTGTAACTCTTATAATTAAAAAATATTTAATTGGGCTGGCTTATAATTTCAGAGGTTTAGTCCATTATAATCATGGCACAACATGATAACATGAAGTCAGACATGGTATTCAAGGAGTTGAGATTCTTACATCTTGAACTGCTGGAAACAGGAAGTAGACTGAGACAATGGACATGATTTGATATAGAAAACCTCAAAGCCCACTCGCACAGTGACAGACTTTCTCCAATAAGTCCATACCTACTCCAACAAAACCACAGCTCCTAATAATGCTACTCCCTTTGAGTTTATGGGGGCCAATTACATTCACACTACCACAAAGACAATGGCTGAAAGGTTAGCTGTTGTTTGTACAATGAGAGCGAAGACTACATTGAATAGTGTAACTACAAGCTAAACAGAACATACATGCAACAGTGATATGGGACCTTTCTGTATGCTGTAAATATGTTTAATTACTATTGGTTAATAGAGAAGCTACTTTGGTCTATGGCAGGGCAGAATATAGGTAGGTGGGAAAATTTACTGACTGCAAGGGAAAAAAAAGGCAGAGTCAGGTAGATGCCAAGTATCTGCAGAAGGAGAAAGATGCCAGAACCTTAATGGTAAGCCACAGCCTAGTGGTAATGCAAAGATTAATAAAAATGGGTTAATTTAAGATATATGAGCTAGCTAGGAATACTCCTGAGCCATTGGGCAAACAGTTTATAATTAATGTAAGCCTCTGTGTGTTTCTTTGGGACTGAATGGCTGCAGGACTAGGTGAGTCAGAAACTTCCATCTGCACAACAACATTTCAAGAGTGTGTATGGAATGTTGGCCTAGTACTTCTTGTCTCTAGGAGTATCCTAAACAAGCAAATAATCATTAAAATTATGCTATCTGAAATTTTGCCATGCACATGGACAGCCTAATTCTACATGAATCACAGATAAAAGTATAATATTAAATTTTTCAGTTCATACTTTGCTTTGATTTTTCTTACTTGGCACTATTTACCTGTTTTAATATAATTGCCCTTCTTCTTCAGGCATATGCATTCACATATATACACAGAAAAATGGAACTATATAAGGTTATAGATTAATTTTCTTTGAACGTTTAACAAATTCAGAGATGAAAATATCCAGAAAGTCTGTATTTTAAACTAAGTTATATATGAGAGTCATCTGGAAAGTTTTAAAAAGTAGATTAATGTCTGAGTCATATCTAAAGCAATTCTAACATAGGGCAAAACAGAGACATAGTGTTTTTATAGCTTCTAGGAATATAAGAAAGTGATCTGGAAATTATGGGATATACCAAATAAGTACAAGAGCCAAGTTGGAGCAGCTTTCAGTAAGCAAATCTGGAATGAATGGATGAAGATATTAATGATGATTTAGGGAATAAAATACATGTGTCCATATTAATATAAGCAAATACTTTTAAAAAAATTGAGCACCTAGGGACAATTCTATAAAATAAAATCCCAAATAGTAAACATATAAAGATAATAGTAAGGAGGTCTACTATGTGATAATAATGATGGTCAACAAGAATCACAAATGGATATGAAAACAGTGGGGAAGTATAATAAGAATGAGTACATCTCTCCATGTCTCTTAGTATCTCACCAATATACAAGGAAAAACAATGACATCTTCTGGGAGAAGACATTAAGTGATCAAAGTTTGCCTTGTCACATAGTGTTGTATCAACATCATGTACCTCTTGATATGATGCATTGGTCAGGACAAGCTATCCTTTCACGAAATCTTATTTTAAAATGTATCCTCTATTTGAACTGTAAAGAAACTACTAAACCACTCCAAATTAAGGAGCATTCTATAAAACAATTGGTCAGTATAGTTCAAATGTGCCAAAGATCTAAAACATAAAGACAAAGGGACTCCTCTCTGTTAAAAAGACTGAGGAAAATAAAAATTAAATAAAAAATTGTGACCTGGATTGAATACTGAATCACACAGAGAACTGTAGCAGGTAAGTGGACAAAGTATGAATAAGGCTTATTGATTAGTTTAAAATATCATATTGTCAGCCGGGTGGTGGTGGCGCACGCCTTTAATCCCAGCACTCGGGAGGCAGAGACCGGCAGATCTCTGTGAGTTCGAGGCCAGCCTGGTCTACAAGAGCTAGTTCCAGGACAGGAACCAAAAAGCTACGGAGAAACCCTGTCTTGAAAAAAAAAAAAATATATATATATATATATATATATATATATATATATATATATATATATATAATATTGTCTTAGTCAATGTTCTATTGCTGGGAAGAGGCACCATGGCCAAATCAACTCTTATAAGAAAAAGCATTTAAATGGGACTTTCAGAGGTTTAGTTCATTGTCATCATGGTGAGCATGTTTGCATGCAGGTAGATACTGTGTTGGAGAGGTAGCTGAGAATTCTACATCCAGATCTGCAGGCATCAGGAAAAAAGAGAGATTGGGCCTGTCATGGACTTTTGAAACCTCAAAACCCACTCCCAGTAACACACTTCCTCCAACAAAGCTGCACCTCCTTGATCTTCTCAAGTAGTGTTACTCCCTGAAAAGACTTCGCTCCTCCATCTTCACTGCCTCTCCATCACCTCTTCCTTCATCTTATTCATCTTAGTGGCATTGGAAGCTGTGGTATGCCACACTGTTACCCTTTTGTCCAAACAGCCTTACCTGAAAATGTTCTGACTTCTGGTATACCACCATCATCAAAACACCCCTCAGATACCCTGCTGTTGCCCTAGCCATGGAGATCTTGTGGCTATGTTTTTATAAGACCAGTCCTCACATGCTCCAGCAGACTGCAGGTGGGGTAGACGTTGGCGTGGGCCAACTCAAAGCACAGGATGTGGGTCTGGATGGTAGTTGTGTTGGTCAGTCTGGGCCTCCACTGCGACTCCTCTGCAGCCAAAAGGCAAGGAGCAGAGCCAGCTCTTCTGTGCCAACACCGTTTGGGTCAGCTCTCCCATGCTGTGGTGAGGGATGGGGCCAGCTCTCCCATGGCTGGAGCCATCAGGACCAGGTCTCCCACTGCAACAGCCAGCAAGGGGCAGGACTAGATCTCTCAGGGCCAGTCAAGGGTATGCCTGGCTCAGTCGGCCTTCAGATTTCAACATACATGGTTCACATTGTCCCCCATGGTAACCAGGCCACAGACAGTAAGACAGACCTCGGCTGCAGCAGGACCTTGGACCCAGACATGGCCCTTGGCAGCAGCTTGGGCCAAGATGTCATCATGCTCTCTGGTAGCAGCACAGGTCACTCAGATCAGTATGGCTCCAGTTGGCAGCATGACCCTCAGACACCAACATGGCATGAGGGACATTCTTATTCAAACCACCACATATATCAATAGCAATTCCTTGTTTGGGTACTGGCAGTATAATTAGATAAGAATTTTTGACATTTTGGGAAAATCTATACCTTTTAAGGCAAGATCTAAAAAGAGTAATTGATAAACTACATTTTGTTTTAAAGCTGGAAATGTATGCTCCCTGATTTTCCACCAGGAGCATGTTTGTGGTTAATGCTTTAAAGTTCTGATGCAGGCCTTTTGTCTCAATTCATCAGTTACTTTTTCTTTTTACTGAGTATGACTTTTTCCTTATACAAATGTCTTACTTTGATTTACTTATTCTTGTTTATTCTTATTTTTGTTTTCTGTGCTTTATGTGAGATCCTTGCTAATGCCAATGTTAAGAAACCTTCCTTTGGTTTGCTTTGAAGGATTGTACAGTTTCCAGTCTTATATTTAGGGTTAATACACTTTGAAGTGACTTTTCTACCTAGTATAAGTCCCTAGTTTCTTGATTTTATTGGGACTCCCAATTTTCTTAGCACCATTCATTGAAGAAATTATCATTTTTCTCTTTTCATATTTTAGGAAATTAGCAGAAAAATTAAAAATCAATTGGTCATATTTATTGGTGGTATTTCCTGGGTCCCTGCTATGCTATGCTGTTATGTGCCTCTTTGCCTTTATTTCTATGCTACTAAAATACAGTTTTCATTACTATTGCTTCATAACATGAATTTACATGAAGAAGTGTGATTTTTTAGGTTTTAACGTCATCATACTATGATCATCCTATGATCATTCTACATCAGCAACCATTATCTAGGATGGCTTTGAGATAAATCTGAGACAGCAGATTATGAAAACCTATCAGTATATTAGTATGTGTCTGGAGAGTATGGGCTCCTGAAACTCATAGTTTTATTATCAAATCTGAAAAAAAATAGCAACAACAAACAAGGTACAGTTGCTGAGCAGGAAAGCTTTGAAGGCTAGACACATGCAGAGAGTTACAACACAGGAGTGATGTGGTAATGTAGTGAGCAGGGTACAAATCAGACACGAGAATTCTGGGAAAGGAAGAACATTTCCAGACACGAAGAACAGCTCACCCAGGGGAAAGGATTAGCATTCGGAAGATTTTACAACTATTTAGTTTTGGTTTTTCTCAGAAAAGTGATTCTGAAATAGTACACAGGAGGACATTCCTCTTGTACTTAAGGCTTTTGTGTTCTGTCCTTTTCCCTGGTAAAAGAAAGGATTGGACTTTGATAGAAGCAAAGAAGCTTTGCTTACACATCTTAGATAAATTCTAACCACTCATTGCATCTTGGTTCTGTTTTGTTCCCAATATAAATATATTTTACTTTCCCTAGAATCTAGACTCATCTCCGGGCACTCATGGAGTACCTTTGAATTGCTTGCTTGGGGTAAAGGCTTCTAGAATTAAGTGATGCCAAGGTCCCTAATGCCTTCCAGCCTCTCTTTATCTCTGAGCAGCTTATTTAAATACACAATTAAAAATTTATCAACTTGAAAATATCAGAATGCATGAGAAAAACACAAATGAATAACCTATTCCAGCAGGGTAATGATGATTATATAGAATGTAGAATAAGGAAATGAAAAACAAGAGTTCACACTCGGCTAAACAAATTAATAAGCATACTAACATAAAACATCCTCAACATGATACGTCACATTTCTATGATAACTCTACCCAAGTGCATCAGCTTACAGAAGAACCTTTGACAACAGTACCCATCAGTATCAGAACAGTCAAAGAATGGCATCGTGTGAGAATTCTGATTGTATCCTAGAAAAGACTAAATTGAAGAATTGGAAAAGCAGGGAAGTGACCTATAACCTAGTTATATTATTATGTCAGTACTCTTTTACCTTTATCCAATAGAAGAAAACACAATGAAAAGTACAATACTTTCTGTAGTATTTTTCAATTTTTCTGTAACTCTAAAATTAATTTGAAATAAAAGGTTAAACAGGTTTTTTACATTTATCTGCTTTTATTTTGTATGTATGATCATTTGCCTGAATTTATTTCTGTGCAATGCATGCGTGCAGTGTCCAAGGAAGCCAGAAGAAGGCTTCAGATCCTGAGACTGGAGTTACATATTGTTCTGAGCCACCATGCCAGTGTTGTGAACTCTGGAAGATCAGTCCATGCTATTAACCGTTGAGCCAGCTCTTCAACCCCAAATATTATTTCTGAAAATGTCCCATTAAGCCTTCAGTATACCTTGGCATGTGTAAATCTTATAGACACCTTTATTTTAAACAGATAAAAATCGGTCGTATTCAGACACAGCTGGCATGATAAGCAGTGGAAGTATTCTTTTTAAGTATTTTTTTATTTATTTTACATGCTGACCACAGTTTCTTTTCCCTCCTCTCTTCCCATTCCTCCCCACAACTCCTATCTGTCCCTATCCCCATCCATTCCTCCTCTGTCTCCATTCAGAAAGGTGTCCACCCTTTCTGAGACCTCCCATGGGTCTGAACAAAGCAAGGCACATCAAATTGAGGTAGGACCAAGCTCCTCCCCTTGCATAAAGGCTGAGCAAGGTAATCCAGCATGAGAAACAAGTTCCCCAAAACCTGGAGACAAAAATTGGGGTTCAACCCAAAAAACAGAAAAGCAAAGCAGCCAAACCACTGGAGAAGTATTACCTCTACCAAGGATGGGCGACCACAGACTATGTATACACACATGTGTAGGCATGTATAGTTTAGTTAATTCTCATAGCATCCACAGGCAAGCACAGCTTGTCCTCAGCAGCAGTGTAGTTAGATAAGTTCACATTTGCTATTGTAATCCTCACTTCCATGGTTTCCTCCTTACATAGCGTTCTCCATCAATCATTCCTTTTTTCACAAGCAGCTCACCCCCACCAAAGCAGAAAGAAATCCAATAGCCTTAATTATACTGACAATATAACAAATACCTGTCACACTTAAAATGGTAATCACTTTCCATTCATGAATGAATGGCCTGGAGAATTTCACATAATGCTGTGTTCCACCAACCCCACTGAGCAGGAAATGTTCTTGGCCAGCCAAGGGCTTCAGTGGGAAGATGGCGAGTTCGAACATACAGCTTTCAAACAGCACCCCAACTTGGCAGACTATTGAAAATGTCTATCTTCAGAGCCCAGTTCCCCACACCCCTGAGCCTCTCAGAGACATAGTAGAGCAGGGAGACAATTGGGCCTGCTTCTTTCAGCGGTCAGATACAGATGTGGAAACATTCAAAGAGAGGACTTTATAAGACATTGATACTCGACTGTTTCCAATCTTAGCCAGCTCTCTTTATTCTTATGGCTGTGAAAACAATGTTCAGTGATCACTCATCTTGTTAATTAAGAGAAAGATAGTTTTACAGCAACAACTGGAAAGCCGTGCACATACCAAATTTTTCAGAACTCATTTCTATCAAGAAGTTCTCATGGATCTTCCCCTCCCCATAGACAAAATACTGTAAAATGACAACACTGTTTATTTACATTTCACGTTTCACCATTAATGTCCTGTTCCTTTCACTCGATAAGCTCTTTACATATAGTTATCATAAGCCTTTGGGTTCCATCTTCCTCTGTACCCTAGTAAAATACTCATGGATGAAATGGGTCTATTAGGGTCACTTCAAGAAAGTGATATACTACAGATAAACAGGGACCTCGAATACCGCACAGCCCTGCTTGTCCCCAACCTCCACCCACTCTCCTGGAAGAACAGAGCAGACATCAAGAGCATCTAGGAACTTTGATATCTATGCACAAGATACATTTATTATTTTACATTTTATCTTTAAATGTTTTAGATGCCCAATATTTGCCTCAAATTATGCACGATTATTTTAATTCAGGGAGTTCTCCAAAACTTGTGCCCACACTAACATACCGCAAGAGTCCTCATGTTGGCTCTGGGTGTAAAGTGTCATTTGTCACTATTCTCCTGCAAGGTTCAGTCTGAGAGACAGGCACTGTCTCTAGCCACCGCCTACCACTGTTCCTTTGAGTAAATACTTTCCAAATGACAAGCAACTGACTTAATAAACAAACTTTTGGCCCCTAATCCATCTATAAATTGGGGACTCTTTATGCTAATACAAATGCTTTCAGTCCTTGCCGGAGGATTCTTTTTAAAGAAAAATTTTCTTTCACTTTCTATGGAAACAACCATGTCTTCAAGCTATATGGCTGATTTTTCCTCTAGATTTCTAGCTGGCTTCCAGCAAATTTCACAGTATGCATATATAGCTGGGAACACAGCCTACCAGCAACAACAATGGATGAATGAGAAGGAAAGATTGAACGGAACTCATTTTTACGTAAGAGCCTTTGATTTGGGGCTTTGTTCCTTGGCTTTAGAATTCAGTTTCCCTGCTCAATTTTCTGCTGTTCAAATGAGGCAGTCATTTGTGGGCTTGTATATGACTTGGTTGGCTCTTGTGCTGAGAGCGACAATGTTGGCAAAAGGCTTGGAGGAAGCCACTCCTTCATCTTGTTCTCTGTCAAGGTTCTTTGTACCTCAAGGCCATCAAAAGCACTTGCAGGTGAAAAGCAGAATGTGCCCAGTGGATGCTGCGAAGGAGATACACTGGGTGGGGTTTTTTTGTTTGTTTGTTTGTGGGGGACAGTTTTAGCTGAAGGGAGGAAGATCAGTGGCATTGTATAAACAAATCCTAGAGGTCACTGGTGTCAAACTTCGGGAAGCCTAGCTTCATTTTAGACTGAGGCCCGAGGCTTTATTGATTCTGTCTGTGGCAAGCCTTTCCCAGAAGCCAAAATCCTTTTCTTTTTTTTTTAAATCTCAGTAGATTATTTCTATCCTTGCTGCTATCCTCCATTCGGATGTCAGGCATAGAGCAGAGAAACATCTTTGTAATAGCAAATGATGACAATAGAGGATGGGGAGCAGCACAGGAGGGGAAAAACCCATGGTCAGCCCCTCAGAGAGGAGTTGTAGGGAGATATGTGCAGATAAGTCTCTGAAGTTGACTTTCTTGTCTTGTCTCTTTCTCTCTACTTATGACTGGGATAATTAGAGGCCTTAAGAAGTCTGAAGGCTGGCCTGGAGAGATGGCTTAGTGGTTAAGAGCACTGGCTGCTTGTCCAGAGGTTCTGAGTTCAATTCCAAGCAAACACATGATGGTTCATAATCATCTATAATGAGATCTGATTCTCTCTTCTGTTGTGTATGAAGATATAGGATATATATATATATATATATATATATATATATATAGTCTTTACAGAAAGAAGTTTCAAGGTCTCTTATGCTTATAAGACCCATTTGAAAGTGAACTCAACTCTTGTCAAAATAAAATCCATGTCATTCATAGGAAGGCCCAGCAGTGAGCTTTTCATTTTCATTTACAGACCTACAAACTACAGCCCTCAAACTAAATCTGCCTCACTTACTACTGTTTTGTTTTGTTTTTTTTTTACTTTGTTTCTACCTATTCATTAATTTTTTTTAAGTTCAAATGTTTGGAAAATACCAAATGAAGGGAATATATACAGATCGTTTAAATTATTTAAACTTCAGTTTTCGTTGTACACAATACAAATGTGTTTATATAACAATGGAGCAGAACATCTGCAAATAGAAAATATAACCTTTGATATTTTGAATGCTTTATTTCCCTCTATCAAAAAAATTTTAACACCTACCCCATGTATACTGCGAATTCATGGTGTTCCAGTGATGAACATGAACACTAGTTTCATTCCTGTGTTCAAGGACCAGTGAAGCAGAAAGAAACCAGAAGCAGCAGGAAGAAGGCACTTCCGAAGACATTATGACTTGTCTGAAAGCTAGAGATGTTTGTTTGCTCTTCAGAATTTAAGCACATATTATGTCTTTTTTAATAAAAAGAATCAAAAGTTCACTAATAGCTGACCAAGAACCTGTGTAGTGGTTCAATGTGTGAGGAAGCCTGTTATACAAGACTGATGGCCTGAGGTCATACGTATATCACACATGGATGATGATGTTGATGATGCTGAAGGACAAAATAGAACATAGAGACAGGGATGGAATAGGTACGGCAAAGGCCTTTCTTTTCTCTACCACTGAGTTTTGTTTCTCATTCCACTATCTCCTGGGTATCATTTGAGAGGAGAAGAGGGAAGGAGAGGAAATTATAGACAGGGTAGACGACTTGGAGGGTAATTCCTCTAACAGAAGAGGACAGAGAATAAGTTTAGAACTAAGTCAGTTCTAAGTAGTAAAGAACAAAGCAGAAAGAGGAGTGGAAAGAGAGAGGAGCCGAGCTAGTGAGAGAGGCTTTGCGAGAAAGCTTTACGTTATACCTGGACTCGTCATTTCTTCATTTCACAATGTAAACTTTCTGAAAGGGGGCACACGAACATTTGTTGATTGATGGGAAGAGACGTAAGATGACAGACTGATATATTGACAGATTAGAACAGAGACCAGAATAATCAGGAGACAGAAAGATCCTGGAGGGAGACAGGGCATGGAAACTTAGTTTTGTGCACTTCCGCCATTAGTGTTTTATAAATAAAAACTTAAACATAATCTTACTATATAGAACATGTAAAGTCGTTGCAGCTGTCCTGTCCTTCAACCACGTACACGTCTCCTCTTTCCCCAGATTTTTCTTCAGAGTGTTTTTCAAGGCCCCTCTCCTGCACTTGGAAATAATAACTGTCACATTCTCATCCAAGTGGAGAAAGCCATTCTGATTTTCGGGGTGCCATTTTGAGTATAAGTGCAAGGAGAGGGGAGGACAGAAAAAGGCAGCCATTTGCATACCTGCCTTGAATAGTTTGTAGTGATTGATCCCACTGCAAATAACATAGCTGAATTGACCACTAACCCCTTCAAGCTATGTTGTAGTTCTTCAAAATGTTAGATCACAATGCCTGTGCGCTGGGTTCATCTGGTGTGATGCTGGGCAACTCTTCTAGGATAAGATGCCGTTTATTCATGTTAAAACGTAAGCTGTACAAAGACTAGTTGATTAGAATTTATGTGAAACTCAAATGAGTATGAACATTAGGGATCAATTTCCTGGCAAAATGGCCTAGTTTTTACTTAAAGAATTTCTCATCCTTTTTGACTCTTTGCCTCATAGGTCAAATTTTTAGAAGACTGGGGTTTTCTACACCATGTTCATTGTTTATTTGTTTAAACAACTGGAATCAATCACATTTTGAAGCATGCGCACAAAACATGCTAATCGTATCTTTTTTTTTCTGTCTGCAATATTAGCAGCCAACATCTCTAAGAGAACATAGCATGACATAAGCTCATGGACTATCACGACTACATCAAAATGCCCCCAAATAACCAAATGAAGAAAAACTGAAGGCTGGAAAGATGATTCAGTGGGTAAGAGCACTTTCTTTGCAAGCATGAGAACCTGAGTCCAGATGCCAGTATCCATATGAAAAGCTAGGCATAGCCATGCATGCTGTAACTCCAGTGCTGGGGGGCTAGGTGCAGTAGATGGGTATAGGAGGAACTGCAGCTTGCTGGCTATCAGTTTAGCCCCATGTTCAGTGAAAGACTCTTTCTCAAAGGAATAAGGCCAGTGTAGTGGAGCTGGGTATCCAATGCCCTCATCTGACTTCTATGCACATACATGTGTGTGCATCAACACACGCACACCACACATATTGTTGGGGTTCGGATGAGAATTGTCCCCCATGGGCTCATGGGTTTGTGTATTTCATCTCCTATTGGCAATAGTGTTTGGGGGAACTTGTGGAAGTTTTAGGACATGGACCCTTACTGGAAGAAGCACTGTCACTGGGGACAGGCTTTAAGGGGTTCCACTAGTTTCCTGTTCCTGCTGTCTGGTGCCTTACACCTCCTACCATTATGACCTCTCCCTCTGGAACCCTAAACTAAAATAAGTCCATTCGATAAGTTGCTTTTTGTCATGGTATTTTATCACATTAGGTAATACACACAAAAGAAAATGACAGACATGTTGTTTCTTATTTAGAGTTGGAAAACTGTGCTGGCAGTCTTTGTATTTTAAGCAGAATGATCTGCTATCTTGAGACCTAGATCCAGATGTGATCAGTCGGGCAAATAAAACCATCTTTCTTCAGTCTTCAGGGAGCCTTTCATTTTTCATCAGCTCCACTTCAAAAGCAATACCAAAAAAAAAAAAAAGCTAATTCCAAGGTACCAGTTGGTTGTATTCACATGCAGAAGAATTCCTTAAGTATCCCGAGGCATCCAGCGTGAGTTCTTCAAAAGTAGGCTACATGCTCTGTGATCAAGATTTCCTGCAAAACAAGATGTTCCACTGTGAACAGAGAAGGACTACTTCATGCTGAATATGAGACCGGTGAATTGTTTCCTGTGTTCTAAAATCACAGAGCTCACAAAATATTCTGCTAAATCAGTTAAGGCAGTGATAAGCATTGTGAGGCGTATGGCTTGTGAATGGCTCTTCTGTATAAAGGACAGGAATTAGAGAGGGAAATTATTTCTATTGTACAGGTTGTTAAAATTGGACAAATGTGTGAGGATAATGTGAACGACCGCTTTTATTCTGCAGAAGTTTTATCCAAATCAAGAGTGTACTTCAGGCCGGGCGGTGGTGGCGCACGCCTTTAATCCCAGCACTCGGGAGGCAGAGGCAGGCGGATCTCTGTGAGTTCGAGACCAGCCTGGTCTACAAGAGCTAGTGCCAGGACAGGCTCCAAAACCACAGAGAAACCCTGTCTCAAAAAAACAAAACAAAACAAAACAAAAAAAAAAAGAATGTACTTCAGGACAGCAGCACACACGTCCTCCTGGTTTTTTTCCATCAGAATCACAAACTACTCTCAGATGGTTGTGCCTCTAACAGACGCTGAGTTCTGTTTCCTTGAAGTGATCTGCAGAGGGATTTGTGTGTGCTCTGCTCCAGCTTGTGAAGAAACTGAACTCTGTGTTCCTACATGAAAGTATGTGAAGGTCAGAGAAATATCATCGGATTAAATGTCTTATAATTCTGGAAACGAATTATAGAGATAAAGAAATGTTTTAGAGTCTCCTGATTCCTTTGCAGTTTATGGCTGGTTTGGGATAGGATGAGGAAGGCATTTGTATGTTTGATTTGGGGAGAAGGGAAGAAGCTTGAATGCTATGAAGTTAACTAATATGTTGAAAACTGCTGTGAAGAATGATTTAGTGAGTCATCAAAATTATGCTGATGGGGCAGGGCATGGAGGTGATGTCATTAATCTCAGGACCAAGGAACCAGAGGCAAGCAGTGAGTTCCAGGCTAGCCTGATCTACATAGTGAGCAATCAGGGTGCTTCATAATGAGGCTCAGGCTCTGCTTCAAAGAAAAAGAGAGAGAGGCAGAGGGGGGGGAGGGAGGAAGGAAGGGAGAAAGAGAGAGAAAGAAAGAGTGAGCAAGCCATTGGGATTAGTAGGGAAGCTTGCATCTAATGGAAATGGATTGGAATAGCAATTAACAGCAGGCTCCTTCCTGGATGCCTGACAACAACTTCAAACAAGACACCAGTAACTGCCTGGGGCTATCTGGGAAAGCCTTCATGGCAATGCTGCTTGGTGGCCATCACTTTCAGAACACAAACTACAAGTCTAATCATGAGGGAAGTGCCATGAGATAGAAAAAAAAAATGCAAGGAATCCAAGTATTGTATTAGTGCCCAGGGTTTATCCACAAGAACTACTCAATGAAGTAAAATCATATAACTAAAATGGACTACGTTGTACCAATGATCTGAAGCTAGGATCTATATAACAAAGGGTCAACAGCAGCCATTGATCAGATATTCAGATAAGATGGATTAAATTCACTGAGACAGACATCAAAGAAGCAATTTGAGGAAACTCTTCAAGAGTCCACATAGTGAGCCGGAGACTCTTTTCAGTGCACCTGGGAGGGGGAAACAGAAATGTTTAGGTGGAGCTTTTCCATTTTTGTTTCTATTTTCACACATAGTAAAAAGCACATGACATAGTTTAAAATTGCTATGGACTAAATACTTGCACTTCTAAACTCATATTTTAAAACTGCAATAGTTTTAAAACTACTATGTAAACAGAGGTGGGACTTCTGGGAAGACCCAAATTATGAGATCAGTGCTCTTTGAGAATAGACAAAAGAGGGCTTGCTTCCTTTCTCCCTGACATGTGAAGATTCAAAGGGAGGACACGAGGCTTGCTGAAATCTTGATTCCAGATAGCAGAGTACGCAGCTGCGCACACACAGAGCAGACAGGACACAGCAAGGAGAGCAATTGTGTGATTTAGAACAGGTTATTAATCACCGCTGTAACCTGCCATCATTTGCAGAATGAAGATGTAGAATCTCAGCAGTGTCTATCAGCCCTCACATTTACAGTTTTTGATACTAAGTTCTTGAGCCTCAAAATTGGCTCTGACACATATGATGAGGATATCTAGGTTCTTGGCAGTCCCTACCAAAAAGGCTTGGCTTTTGAAGAGTTTAGGAGATTAGTGAAGTCTAACACAGTAATCCCTCATCTGTTCTTATCAAGGGTTTTCCCACTGAGTGTCTATCCATGCACATTTCCACAGGTTCCCAGGCTGCCTAAACTTGCTGAGCCATACACATGCCGACAAACCATATTCTTATCAGTTAGCTATTTCTACAAAGCAAACTATTCCTACCACTAACAGCCTAAATTTTAAGCCTTACAATAACCAGTTATTTATTTTCTCACATACTATAAATAGGTTGGGTATAATAGTTGATCTGGAATGACATAAACTGACCTCAGCTAGGCTCACTTATAATTCTCTAATCAATTAGCTGATGTGTGCATTTATATTCTTATTTAGTTTGTGACACTTTTTTTTGCTGGAGACCCAGTCCATTTCTTCATTAGTGAGCATCATACTAGTATCAGTCAACAGATGGATAAAAACAGGGAAAATAATGTCATTTGTAGAAACTAGAATTCTCAAAATAGAGAGGTTGAACTTCTCTGAAATGATGTTATCATATAAATCTATGGTTCATTTTTCATATGGACTAAGACAAAGTAGGTTTGCTGTAGGAAGTCTTACAGCCAGTGGTTCCCACCCACTGGGGTGTGGTCTCTTATACTATATATGCCGATATATAGCATGCTGTCCGGCCTCTTTTTTCCGACTGCGGGATTCGGTTTCTGATCTCCATCCAAGTAAAAGATTCTGATTTGTTAGTCTACCCCTAAATAAATAACCATCTATTTCTCAATTCTGAGCTAGTGTGGAATTTCTATTAAGCATCCTTCTTCACAGGTTATCTTTTCTCCTTTCACTGGATGCCTTTTGGGATATTCTATACCACGAAACGATAACTGTTGTGGTTCCCTATGTGTGCGTCTCTGTTGCCCCCATGATAGAGTGTTAAAATCTTACACATCATTTAGAATTATGCTGAATGTCTGAATTCCCAGAAATTGATAGGGAGAGGCAGGAGAATTAGGAGTTTAGGGTGACTCTTGGTAACACCATGAGTTCAAAGCCAGACAGGGTTACACAAGGCCCTGTGTGTTGGCTAATATTCATTATCATCCTAGTAGGATCTAGAATCATCTAAGGACAAGCTTGTAGACACACCTGTGAGGAACTGTCTTGGTTAAGCTAGCCACTGGCCAGGCCAGGCCTGTACAATTGTCTTGATTAGGTTAACTAAAGTAAGGAAATTCATTCTAAAAGTGGATGGTACTATTTTCCGAACCTGTGTCCTAGACTGCACCAAAAAAAAAAGAAAGTGAGCTGAGATGCATGATCATCTCTGCTTCCCGTGTGTGGATACAAGGGGACCAGTTACCTCAAGTGCCTGCTGCCGTGCCTTATTTGCTATGGTGGATGGTGCCCTCACACTATGAGCCAAATAGATCATTTATTCCTTAAGGTACATTTGTCAGCATATTTTTATCAAAGAAAAAGAAAAAGTGACTAAATAACAGCGACAGCAAAAAGTCTTATTCACCAGCTGGTTCTTACTGTCAAGATTTGAATCAGTTAAGGCTTGCTTACTGTCTTCTTTTCAATATGTAAGGAATTATTCTCAAAGTTGGGCAGAACACTGAGCCATGTTGAACAACTCAGTCATTCTTAATAAGAGAATCTCTACACAAAAGAGTAATATCGACAGCAACTTCATTTCCCATTAGTTTTGCAATAAATGTTTCTCCAAGGAACAATGGAAACACTGGAACAAATTTGTTTATGGTTAACAGTGACAATTGCTTAGAGTTAGTTCTGTTAGTTCTCGTCTGTTCTCTTTGTGAACAGAAATCCTAACAACTCATTCAATAGAATATCTGTCAGAGCTAAACTAACTAATTCAAGTGAATTTTAACTGCAGTGTCTGAAACACAGAAACTAATCATCACCACTGGCTCTGGGAGTTTGATTCATGGGTTAGTCATTGCTCTAGCACAAAATGGGCTGGGATGTTCTCTCTCAACATTTGATGATGCTGTGTTCTCACCAAGCACGGAGTTAGGTACTATCATTAATCATAATAATATGAATAATTGTTACTAGAAAATAAAGGGTCCCTTTATCCAAAGACTTACCTAGTAAAAAGAAGTCTAAAGCATAATAACATCACCATTACCTAAAACATGAATATTTATTATGAAAAAAGATTTTGATGGAACTGGAGATTTCTCTTTTGCCTACCAGTTCCCGAAAATAACCACTTATAAAAAAATCATTAAGAGGCTTAATATTAATTTTAATTGTTTGTTCAATGGCTCATTTTTCTTGCTGGATAGCTCTACATATAAATTGTTGACTGAGGTATTCTGTCCTGCCTGGTTCCCACAGTCATTAAGTGCCAAAGAAATCACACAGAGGTCTACATTAACTATAAACTGATTGGCCTAATATCTCAGGCTTCTTATTAACTCTTACAACTTATATTAGCCCATTATTCTCATCTGTGTTAGCCACATGGCTCAGTACCTTTTTCAGCAAGGCAGTCACATCTTGCTTCTTCTGTGGCCGGGCCAGGAGTGCAGAAAGTGCTTCCTTCTTTCCAGAATTCTCCTGTTCTCATTGACCCTCCTCTACTTCCTATCTGGTTGTCCTGCCTATACTTCCTGCCTTGCTACTGGCCAATCAGCATTTATCTAAAATATAATTTACAGAATACAGTCATTGTTCCACATCAATATTTTAAGCCATTTTTAATAATCTGTGTATCATCATGTGCTCTGTGGCTTACCAGTCATGCTCTGGCATCTTAATCCTTCAGCTGTTGGCCTCTCCCTGACTCCACCTTCTTTCTCTCTGTCCCTCTGCTTGGGTTTCCTGCCTGGCTCTGTTCTGCCTGGTTATAGGCCAAATCAACTTCTTTATTAACCAATGATAATAAAGCAAAAGAGGGACATCCTACATCATTTTGAGGATAAATTTCAGCATTCAAAAGATGTTGACGATCCCAAAAAGGCATGGAATTGATTGGCAAGGCAAAATTGGGTATTATTATTAAATAAATGTGTGTATAAACATATGTTTATCATATTGCACTAAAAATTCATTTCATTAAATAAAACCTATATCCCAAGAATGAAAACACAGATTTAAATTGTTTGAGTTAAAATCTAAGAGAATTTTTTTTTTACTTACAGACAATTCTTTTTTTTTAATTTTTTTTATTGCGAAAAGAAGAAAAAAAAACATAAACAAAAAAAAAGTTTCCACCTCCTCCCAGCCTCCCATTTCCCTTCCCCTCCTCCCACCCTTCTCCCCCTCCTCCCACCCTTCTCCCCCTCCCCCCACTCCTCCCCCCCCCCCCCTCCAGTCCACAGAGCAGTCCGGGTTCCCTGCCCTGTGGTAAGTCCTAGGTCCTCCCCCCTCCGTCCATATCTAGGAAGGTGAACATCCAAACTGGCTAGGCTCCCACAAAGCCAGCACATTAAGTAGGATCAAAACCCCCTGCCCTTGTCCTTGGTGTCTCATCAGCCCTCATTGTTCGCCATGTTCAGAGAGTCCGGTTTTATCCCATGCTTTTTCGGTCACAGTCCAGCTGGCCTTGGTGAGCTCCCCTTAGATCAGCTCCACTGTCTCAGTGGGTGGATGCACGCCTCGTGGTCCCGACTTCTTTGCTCATGTTCTCCCTCCTTCTGCTCCTCCTTGGGACCTTGGGAGCTCAGTCCAGTGCTCCTGTGTGGGTCTCTGTCTCTATCTCTATCCATCACCAGATGAAGATTCTATGATGATATGCAAGATATTCGTCAGTATTGCTCTAGGATAGGGTCATTTCAGGTTCCCAATCCTCAGCTGCCCAAGGAACTAACTGGGAACCTCATCTTGGGCACTAGGGAGCCTCTCTAGGGTCAAGTCTCTTGCCCACCCACCCTTAACTAAGAATTGTGGTTCCGTGCTCCCCTATCCACCTTTCCTTTATCCCAATTCTCCTGTTTCCCAGGTCCCCCCTCCTTCCCTTCTACCTTTTCTCTCCCCATCTCCCTTTACCCCCATCCCACCCCATCCCCAAGATCCCATTTTCTCCCCAGAAATTTGGTCTACTTCCCTTAGCCAAGAGGACAACTATATGTTTTTTCTTGAGTTCACCTTCTTACTTAGCTTCTTTAGGTTCACCTCTTGTAGACTCCGTGGTCCTTATTTATGGCTAGAAACCAATTATGAGTGAGTACATCCCATGTTCATCTTTTTGGGTCTGGGACACCTCACTCAGGATAGTGTTTTCTATTTCCATCCATTTGCATGCAAAATTCGAGAAGTCATTGTTTTATTACCGCAGCGTAGTACTCTAGTGTGTATATATTCCATACTTTCTTCATCCATTCTTCCATTGAAGGGCATCTAGGTTGTTTCCAGGTTCTGGCTATTACAAATAATACTGCTATGAACATAGTTGAACAAATGCTTTTGTCATTTGATAAAGCATCTCTTGGGTATATTCCCAAGAGTGGTATTGCTGGGTCCAGGGGTAAGTTGATCCCGAATTTCCTGAGAAACCGAAACACTGACTTCCACAGTGGTTGCACAAGATTGCATTCCCACCAGCAATGGATGAGGGTACCCGTTCCTCCACAGCCTCTCCAGCAAAGGTTATCCTTGGTGTTTTTGACTTTAGCCATTCTGACAGGTGTAAGATGATATCTCAAAGTTGTTTTGATTTGCATTTCCCTGATTGCTAAGGAAGTTGAGCACGACCTTAAGTGTCTTTTGGCCATTTGAACTTCTTCTGTTGAGAATTCTCTGTTCAGTTCAGTGCCCCATTTTTTTAATTGGGTTAATTAGCATTTTAAAGTCTAGTTTCTTGAGTTCTCTATATATTTTGGAGATCAGACCTTTGTCTGTTGTGGGGTTGGTGAAAATCTTCTCCCAGTCAGTAGGTTGCCTTTGTGTCTTAGTGACCATGTCCTTTGCTTTACAGAAGCTTCTCAGTTTAAGTAGGTCCCATTTATTCAATGTTGCCCTTAATGTCTGTGCTTCTGGGGTTATACATAGGAAGCGATCTCCTGTGCCCATCTGTTGTAGGGTATTTCCCACTTTCTCTTCTATCAGGTTCAGTGTGTTCAGGCTGATATTGAGGTCTTTAATCCATTTGGACTTGAGTTTTGTGCACGGTGAGAGATATGGGTCTATTTTCATTCTTCTACAGGTTGACATCCAGTTGTGCCAGCACCATTTGTTGAAGATGCTTTCTTTCTTCCATTGTATACTTTTAGCTCCTTTATCGAAAATGAGGTGTTCATAGGTTTGTGGGATAAAATCCGGGTCTTCTATACGATTCCATTGGTCGACTTCTCTGTTTTTATGCCAGTACCACACTGTTTTCATTACTGTAGCTCTGTAATAGAGTTTGAAGTCAGGGATGGTAATGCCTCCAGAAGATCCTTTATTGTATAGGATTGTTTTGGCTATCCTGGGTTTTTTGTTTTTCCATATAAAGTTGATTATTGTCTTCTCCAGATCTGTGAAGAATTTTGATGGGATCTTGATGGGGATTGCATTGAATCTATAAATTGCCTTAGGTAGAATTGCAATTTTTACTATGTTGATCCTCCCAATCCAAGAGCAAGGGAGGTCCATCCATTTTTTGGTATCCTCTTCAATTTCTTTCTTCAATGCCTTAAAGTTCTTGTCAAATAGATCTTTCACTTCCTTGGTTAGATTTACCCCTAGATATTTTATGCTGTTTGTGGCTATCGTGAATGGTGAAGCTTCTCTGATTTCCCTCTCTGCTTCCATATCCTTTGTGTATAAGAGGGCGACTGATTTTTTGGAGTTGATCTTGTATCCTGCCACATTACTAAAGCTGTTTATCAGCTGTATAAGTTCTTTGGTGGAGTTTTGGGGGTCGCTTATGTACACTATCATATCATCTGCAAATAACGAAAGTTTAACTTCTTCCTTTCCAATTCGAATCCCCTTGATCCCATTATGTTGTCTTATTGCTATTGCTAGAACTTCAAGCACTATATTGAAGAGGTATGGCGAGAGTGGACAGCCTTGCCGTGTTCCTGAGTTAAGTGGGATGGCTTTGAGTTTCTCTCCGTTTAATTTGATGTTAGCTGTCGGCTTGCTGTATATAGCTTTTATTATATTTAGGTATGACCCTTGTATCCCTAATCTCTCCAAGACTTTTAACATAAATGGATGTTGAATTTTGTCAAATGCTTTTTCAGCATCTAATGAAATGATCATATGGTTTTTTTCTTTCAGTTTATTTATATGCTGGATTACATTGATAGATTTTCATATGTTGAACCAGCCCTGCATCTGAGGAATGAAGCCTACTTGATCATAATGGATAATTTTTCGGATGTGTTCTTGGATTCGATTTGCCAGTATTTTGTTGAGGATTTTTGCGTCGATATTCATGAGTGAGATTGGCCTGTAGTTCTCTTTCCTGGTTGAGTCTTTGAGTGATTTTGGTATCAGAGTAATTGTGGCTTCATAAAAGGAATTGGGTAATGACCCTTCTGTTTCTATATTGTGGAATACATTAAGGAGTATAGGTATTAGGTCTTCTTGGAAGTTCTGGTAGAATTCTGCATTGAAACCATCTGGTCCTGGGCTTTTTTTGGTAGGGAGGTTTTGATAACAGCTTCTAATTCTTCGCGACTTACAGGTCTGTTTAGATTGTTCACCTGGTCCTGGTTTAGTTTTGGTAAATGGTATTTATCTAAAAAAGCGTCCATTTCTTTTACATTTTCCAGTTTTGTGGCATACAGGCTTTTGTAGTAAGATCTAATGACTCTCTGAATTTCCTCTGTGTCTGTGGTTATGTCCTCCTTTTCATTTCTGATCTTATTAATTTGCGTGTTCTCTCTCTGTCGTTTGATTAGTTTGGATAGGGGTTTATCAATCTTGTTGATTTTCTCCAGGAACCAGCTTTTTGTTTCATTGATTCTTTGGATTGTTTTCTGTGTTTCTATTTTGTTGATTTCAGCCCTCAATTTGATTATTTCCAGTCTTCTACTCCTCCTAGGTGAGTCTGCTTCTTTTTTTTCTAGAGCTTTCAAGTGGGCTGTTAAGTCTCCAGTATGTGCTTTCTCTGTTTTCTTTAGGTGGGCACTTAGTGTTATGAACTTTCCTCTCAGGACTGCTTTCATAGTGTCCCATAAGTTCGAGTATGTTGTTTCTTTATTTTCATTGAATTCAAGGAAGACTTTAATTTCTTTCTTTATTTCTTCCTTAATCCAGGTATGGTTCAGTAGTTGACTGTTCAGTTTCCATGAGTTTGTAGGCTTTCTGGGGGTAGCATTGTTGTTGAATTCTAACTTTAATCCATGGTGATCTGATAAGACACAGGTGGTTACTAATATTTTTTTGTAACTGTGTAAGTTAGCTTTGTTACCAAGTATATGGTCAATTTTCGAGAAGGTTCCATGAACTGCAGAGAAGAAGGTATATTCTTTCCTCTTTGGGTGGAATAATCTATAAATGTCTGTTAAGTCCATTTGCTTCATTACCTCCATTAATTCTCTAATTTCTCTGTTAGGTTTCTGTCTGATTGACCTGTCCATTGGTGAGAGAGGAGTGTTGAAGTCTTCTACTATTAGTGTGTGCGGTTTGATGTCTGCCTTGAGTTTTACTAATGTTTCTTTTACGTACGTGGGTGCTTTTATATTAGGGGCATAGATATTCAGGATTGAGACTTCTTCCTGATGAATTGTTCCTGTTATGAGTATTAAATGTCCCTCTCCATCTCTTCTGATTGATTTAAGTTTGAAGTCAACTTTGTTAGAAATTAGTATGGCCACACCTGCTTGTTTCTTAGGTCCATTTGCTTGATAAGCCTTTTCCCAGCCCTTTACTCTGAGTAGGTGCCTGTCTTTGTGGTTGAGGTGTGTTTCTTGTAGACAGCAGAATGTTGGATCCTGTTTTCTTATCCAATCTCTTAGCCTGTGCCTTTTTATAGGTGAGTTGAGCCCATTGATATTAAGTGATATTAATGACCAGTGGTTGTTAACTCCGGTCACTTTTTTAGTAGTAGGGTTTGTGTGTTTTCCTTCTTTGATTTGCGCTGGTGAAGAGTCTCTAGATGTCTGAGTTATTGTGGTCATTATTGGACTCCTTGGTTAGTGATTTTCCTTCTATTATTTTCTGTAAGGCTGGATTAGTGGCTACGTATTGTTTAAATTTGTTTTTATCCTGGAAAATTTTGTTTTCTCCATTTATAGTGAATGAAAGTTTGGCTGGATATAGTAGTCTGGGCTTGCATCCGTGGTCTCTTAGTTTTTGGAGAACATCTATCCAGGACCTTCTGGCTTTCATGGTTTCCATAGAGAAGTCAGGTGTAAGTCTGATAGGTTTACCTTTATAAGTAACTTGGTCTTTTTCCTTTGCGGCTCTTAATATTCTTTCTTTATTCTGTATATTTTGTGTTTTGATTATTATATGGCGAGGGGATGTTTTCTTTTGATCCAGCCTATTTGGTGTTCTGTATGCTTCTTGAACCTTCATAGGTACATCTGTCTTCAGTTTGGGAAAGTTTTCTTCTATAATTTTATTAAGTATATTTTCTGTACCGTTGAGCTGCACTTCTTCTTCTACTCCAATTATTCTTAGGTTTGGTCTTTTTATTGTGTCCCATATTTCCTGAATGTTTTGTGATGAGAGTTTGTTGGACTTGCTGTTTTCTTTGATCAGAGTGTTTATTTTCTCTATGTTATCCTCAGAATCTGAGATTCTTTCTTCTATCTCTTGTATTCTGCTGGTTATACTTGATTCTGTAGTCTCTATTCGTTTACCTAGATTTTCCATGTCTAGCCGGCCCTCTGTTTGTGTTTTCTTCTTTGCCTCCATTTCAGTTTTCAAGTCATGAACTGTTTCCTTTATCTGCTTGATTGTTTTTCCTTGGTTTCCTAGGGTATCATTCACTGATTTACTCAATTCCTCGAACTTTCTATTATACTTCTCATCCATTTCCATAAGGGTGTTTTTTATGTGCTGTTTAAGGGTGTCAATCACTTTCATGAAGTCAGTTTTTTCTACTTCTTCTTGATTAAGGTGTTCATGTCCTCCTGTTGTGGGGTCACTGGCTTCTGGTGGTTTCGTGTTGTTTTTCAGATTGTTGGGAGAATTCCTGCATTGGCGTCTGCCCATCTCTTCCTCCCAATACTCCCCTTTGGATCTTCTTTTACAGGATCAGGTCTTCTTGCCCACTGATGTACCTTCCCAGTGATGTCACTCCCCAGAGATGTTTCTCCACAATGATGTTTCACTCGGTGCCCAGATCGAAACTCCGCGCTGCTTGGTTAGCTCGCGAACAAAGGGCCCACCCTGCTCGCTGCAGGCAGGCTATGGGAACAAAGGAGCTACCGGCCACCCCTTTGTCCTCCTGGTTCGGATTTGGTCCCAGCACCCTAGCAGGCTGGGTAGGGAGGCGCTATGCCCCAAAGGAGGGAGAGAGGGAGGGAGACAGGGGGTGTGGGGATCTGGATGTAAGCTGAATGGGATAGAAATAGAGAGGCGGTTTGGGCAGTATAGCCCCTGTAGGATGGCCTGGAAGTGTGGGCGGGCTGAGGTATGTTCCCAGCTGCCGCAGCACTCACTCACCACAATGATGTTTCACTCGGTGCCCAGATCGAAACTCTGTGCTGCCTGGTTAGCTCGCGAACAAAGGGCCCACCCCGCTCGCTGCGGGCAGGCTATGGGAACAAAGGAGCTACCGGCCACCCCTTTGTCCTCCCGGTTCGGATTCGGTCCCAGCGTCCTAGCCAATCTAAGAGAATTTTATGTGAACCAAAGGTACCACATAAAAGGTGCCATAGATAAATTTTATGGATCATTGCTGGAGAAAAGATACCCTGCTGCATAGATGTTAATTGATTATTATACCAGAATATTTATAAATGAATTAGGAAAATGTGTATCTCTTTGGGAAATGCCAAAGGAATGGTATTCAGAAAGGTCAGTGGCCACTAAATATTAGACAGTAATTCTACTTCCATAGTACATATTTAAAACAATGGCAGTCTATAACACTCCTCAGCCTCACAAATGCTGAAGTCCAGAAAAATCAACAGAAAGTAATTGAGAACATGAGAATTTGCTGAATGGGATAAGAATCTTGGGAGTCCTTTATTATATCTATAAAATGAAACACATGCAGTCTCTTGATCTTTTTAACCTTGATATAGCAATGCCCACTAAACGCTCAGAGAAAATGAGTCTTGTGTGGAATATTCCTTTATATTGTGTGAATGTATATCACTGTGATTGGGTTAATAAAGAAGCTGACTGGCCTGGATAATAGCTGGACAGGTAGAGGTTAGGGAGGACTTGCAGACCAGGAGGATGGTGAGAAGAAGAAGGGCAGAGTCTGAGCAGTCTCTAGTGAGATGCAGATGAAGCAGGAGATAACCATGCCATGATGAAAGATGATACCACTAGATGGCAGAGGGTATATAAAAAAACATGGGTTAATTTGAGTTTTAAGAGTTAGCTAGTAATAATTCTAAGCTATCAACCAAGCATTTATAATTAATAAGGAGTTTCCATGTGATTATTTAGGAACTGACTGCTAGGAAAGAGTTTGTCAACAAGGATCCCCTACCTCTATCTGAAGAGCTATTGACAGTTGATGGCTTCTGAGGAAGAGTCAATTTTCTTTGGGTGGGAGATGGCCCTGGTAGGTTAGCTACACTCCAGTGGATAGCCATACACTCTTTAATATGTGGACAATACAAACTGGACTCAGTGGGTCAAAAGATAAAATAAAAGAGGGCATAAAATTGGGAGGGGTGAAGAGGTGAGAAGAGTTAGGGACATGCATATGATCACAATACATTATGTGCATGTATGAAATTCTCAAGAACAAAAATCTTATATGAAAAGGAGTATCAATTGTTCCCATAATGTATTTAAAGACAATTCCTTAAATAAATATAATAAAATGAGAGAATTTCATAGACTCTCTATATGGCATATTTCTCTCTCTCTCTCTCTCTCTCTCTCTCTCTCTCTCTCCCTCTCTCTCTCTGTGTGTGTGTGTGTACATGTAATAAAAATTATGTTTAAATGACAATTTTGCATCCTGAAATAATAGTAATAAAAAGGAAAACTCATCTAGGAACCTCTAAATAATCGATGCATATGACACCTTGCTTTTTTGGCTGCCATATGAACTCACTTTTATTATTCCTACAAAAAAATCCTCAAATATTACTTACATTTTACTTGATTTTTGCTTTATAAGTCTTATTGAAAGTAATAAGCAAAATATTAATAGGAAAAGAAACAGTGGTAACAATATTTTTAAATTATAAATGGGTTGTAAGCATTCCCTTATAATTATAGAGTTTGGGGGAAGGGGAGTCTTATGAATATAAGACTAGCCTTGGAGACATAGTCAAGTCCAAGCTAACCCAAACTTCATAGCAAGGTACCATCTCAGCAACAAAAACACAAAAACAATGCATGTAAATTTGTTTTTAAATGAATACTATGAAATGCATAAGTAAATCTGTAAAATCCTATAAAAGTATACCAAATGATATAACATTGTTTGTTGATTATGATATCAAATGATCAATAACATTTGCCATCTTGTTTGGTAGATACTAACCTTTTCCACTTTTTAGAATGAAAGCACTGAAAATTTTAACTTCTAAATTTTTCGAAAGAACAGGCTTTCTTTCTGCTGTAATAAAAGCTCTAACAAAAAATTAACACTAATTGGAAATTATTGCATAACATAAAGCCAGAAGCCTTTTGAAGGTACAGACTATGTCATCCCTTTAGATTCAAGTTGGTACTTTTATGTGAACAGTTTCCCAGTGAGTGAGTAGATTGAAAGTAGCTCTCAGTGTAGCCAACGGGAAAGGTTGTTCTCACAGATCAAGAAATAATGAGAAAATTTCTTCTGTACAGATTTACTTCCTGAATGTTAATATACCTATGAAACTCCAACACAAGAATAAACATAAAGATGTGCCACAGCATAGTTTTATAAATATTATTTCTCCCCTCAAATTGTAGTCTTCCTAATTTAACAGAAGTCACATTAATGAGCAGAAAAATACTTTTAACAAATAAATTGAACTTGCAGAGAGGATCTCGGGGAAAGAATCTGAGAGGCCAGAGATACACCAGTGGAAGAAGTCAGATGTCTGGTACCAAGGAGAGGTAATGGGCCATGTAACAGCATGCAGATTAATATAAATGGGTTAATTTAAGTTCTAAGAGCTAGGAGAGAACAAGTCTAAGCCAACAAGAAGTCACTGTGCCGTTATTTGGGAGCTGATGTTCCTAAAGAAAATCTGACTTATCTAGGGCAACCACATTATCATGGTTCCTTGGTCTGCAAGAAAGTAGTGAGAAGCAACATTCAGAGTCCTGGAAGAGTTCATAAAACATATTTTAAGCAGACACAAGGGAATTGTTATTCTCAATAAGTACTTCTCGGGGATAATGAAATATTAAGAATTCAAAAAGATGTACTTTGAGTCAGCAAGGCACCAGCCATCACTGTAGTCAAAATGAGTCAGAGAATGCAGTTACAAACTATGAAAGTGGCAGTAGTGAGTTCTCTTCTAGGGTCTATGACCTCGCCAGCCAAAGGTTTCTCACCTTATCCTGAACTTCTTCCTATACTTGTATCTAGTACAAGTCTATAATTGTTTATAAGTTTCAGCATTTTAGGTTTCATGTTGAAGTCTTTGGTGCATTTAGAGTTAATTTTTGTGCAGAATGATAAATAAAATTCTGTTTCTAGTCTTCTATTTATGGATATTCAGTTTTCCTAGCATCATTTATCAATATGTTGCCTTTTTACCCGTGTGTATTATGGACATCTTTGTCAAACATCAGATGGCTATAGTTACACGTAACCATATTTGGGTTTTCCATTTTGTGCCATTGACCCACCTCTCTTTTTTGTGACGGTGCCATGGTGTTCATATTTCTGTAAGTCCACAATGTAACTTCAAATATGGTATAACCCCTACAAAATTCTTTTTGATAGGGTTGCTTTGGCTATCTGAAGTTTTTTATAATTCTGCATGAATTTTAAGTCTTTCTATTTCTGTGAAAAATATCCTGGGGGCTGAATCTGCACATTGTTTTCAGTGCGATGGTCATTCTCATAATGTTGATTCTACCAATCTATGGGCATGGAATGCCTTTCTAACTTCTAGTGTCTTCTTCAATCTCTTTTTTCTCAAGAGATTTAAATATTTCACTGTAGAAGGCTTTCACCACCTTGGTTAGGTTTATTCTTAGATTTTTTAAAAAAGATGATTATGATTGGGAATGTTTCCATAATCTCTTTCTCAGAGTGCTTATTGTTGGTATATAAAAAGATTACTCAATTTTGTAAGTTGATCTGGTATACTGACACTTTGTTGGGCGTTAATAATTTCTAGAAGTTTTCCAGTGGAATTTTTGGAATCTCATGCATAATATAATATCATCTGCAAATAGAGATATCTGTCTTCTTTCCATATTCATTTATTTTCAATTTTCTTCTCTTGCTTTATTGTTCTAGCTAGTGTTTCAAGCACTCTATTGAAAAGGAGTTAGGATAGTGGACAACTGTCTCGTTTTTTTTAATTCAATGAGATTGCTTTATGTTTTTCTCCATTTGGAATGGTGCTGTGTTTATCCTACATAGCCTCTATTATGTTAACGTATGCTTCCTTCACTTCTCTTTTTTTCCAGGAATTCATTAGGGCATGCATACTTAAAGCTACAGCAAATATAATTCCCAACCCTTATTAATGAAGCTTCGTTTTCTAACACAGAGACTAGTATAAAAACCCATAACTGATCCAAATGCAAAAACCATCTATCTATGGTGTCCCTAATCACAGTGATATATCTACCGTACAATAACTATATTCAAGTCTCAGGGAACATCATAGAAGAGGTTGTTGAAAGAGGGATCAGGACTTCTGTAACAAGATAGTGTCATCCATATGTTTAAGGAAGCTGTAGCTATGAAATCTTAACACTCTGGTTGCCTAAGCAAGACTTGAACAAGGACTGCACCAGCTGCTGTACCAATATGGATAGAGGAAATCTCACAAGAATCTGCCCCTAGAAGAAGAGCTCCAGATAATTAATGGCTGAAAGAACAGGGGGAATCAGTCTTTCCCATAGAAATATATGAATCTTATCTAGTCCAAGGGGTTAACCCTAAACTCAAGAGATAAACATAAGAGCAACACTAATTAGACTCTTCAGGTTACATATATACATACACATGTGATGTGGGAGTGTCATATAGCAATCTGTTGATTTCATTGGTTAAGCAATAAAGAAACTGGTTGGTCCTGATAGGTTAAAACATAGGTGGGAGGAGTAAACAGAACAGAATGCTGGGAGGAAGAGGAAGTGAGCTCAGAGACGCCATGCTCCTCACTCCCAGGCAGACACAGACGAAATTCAGCTCCGACCCAGGATGGACGTAGGCTAGAATCTTCCCGGTAAGCGCACCTAGCGGTGCTACACAGATGATTAGAAATGGGCTAAATTAATATGTGAGAATTAGCCTAGAAGAGGCTAGATAGAAATGGGCCAAGCAGTGTTTAAAAGAATACAGTTTGTGTGTTGTTATTTTGGAGCATAAGCTGGCCAGGTGGCCAGGGTGCTGGGGATGCAGCCCCGCCACTCTGATTACTACACACATGTATAATTATAAATACATACACACATACATAAATACATATATGCATGTGTTTGTAACAATTATTAGAAAAATGTTGTGAATTAGAGAGGGAATGGCAGTGACATAGAAGGGATGGTGGAACAAGAGTTGGAAATGATGTAAAACAGTAGTCAGGTATGAAATTCTGAAAATAATTTTTAGTTTGAAATTAAAAAACAAAACAAGTCAGATAACAAGTTAAATTGGTTGTCTGAATGTGACTTCACAGGTAAGTTTGGAAGTAGTAGCTGACATGAAAGAGGAATGGAAGAATAGAAAATAGAAGGTAGATTCTAACACACTGTTGGAATGCCTCAAATTTCTGTGTTTCTGTTACTAGACTTTCAAGACATTTTTTTAAACTCTCCAGTTTTCTGGCCATTGTGAAAAAAAAACTTATAGCAATCTCTTATCTGTTCTTTTTACGCAATGATCTTTGCAACAGAATAATCACGTTTAGAACCTTTCTACCATCATGGATGCTAGAGTATTCTGGGAAGTGACCTTGATATTTATTTTCAAGTCTCCCTTGACATCTTCCTGTGTTTTGTAGCAGAATGTGGGGAGCTGTTGTCTCTGTGGTTCATACATTGCTATATGCACTAGCGGCTATTCTCCAAGTTACTGAACCAGTTCCGCTGAGTTAAGTGATTCCTACTTATCATGGAAAGATGCAACTTTTTTTTTTACAGACTTTAGCTCACATTAGTCACTAGGGCAGAGCACATTGTTACCAGGAACTAGTTTTGTATGTATTTTTTGATGACAAGCACCCATCTACCCAGAATGTAGTCAGTTGCTGGGTGCCAAAGGCTTATTTCTTAACCAACTGAATGACATTTATTTCAGTGAATTTCATTCTTTAGAAATCCATTTCAGTGACTTTGTTCTCTTGCCAGCTCCAATGACAGTCATGTTGAAATATTACCATTGCCTTTGATATTGGGCAAGAGAAACATAACTTTCAGCCCCTGACTGTCCATTTGAGAGGATTCACACTGGATACAGACTTACTGTCATAACTGATTCAGTTTTTTATGTCTTCAAAAGTGTCTTAGGGATCATCTGGGTATCTGAAGTGTATTAGGTGTTTAGAACTAGGAAACCCAGTCTTGATTTTCAGGAGAGTATGCACTTAGCACATGCTCTCATGATGGATACTTGGCTCATAATTGAAGGGAGAAGATTACAGGTAATGAATGCAAAAAATAAAATATATATATATATCTTCTCTGTATTTTAAACACATATATAAAGTGTTTAACTGCCCTGGAGTTTGGTAATTGATTTTCCCAGTGCATTTGTTACTGTTATTCTTAAACAATGATAGAAGTTTGAAAGGGTCATTGGTCTCTTACTTATCTTCTAAGTTCATAGCATATTCCTCCATCTGGGATTTTGTTAGTGTGTGTGTGTGTGTGTGTGTGTGTGTGTGTGTGTGTGTGTTGTTTCCATGTATGTCTGTGCACTGAGTGTGTCCAGTGTCCTCGGAGAGCAATAGAGTGTTGTGATCCCTTTGAGCTAGAGTGACAGAAGATTGTGAGCCACTATGTGGGTGCTAGGAATTGAACTCCAGTCGTCTGAAAGAACAGCAAGTGCTCTTAACCACTGAGCCATCACCATAGCCTCTCAAATTTTCTAAAACAAAACAAAGGATAAGGAAAAACAAAACTAGAAAGACATGAAGACAATTCAGAAAAAAAAAACAAAAGTTTCAATGAATTGTATGCATATTAGTGAGCTAACTTTAACAAGTTAGACTGGCTAGTACATTCTCCTGCTTTCATTTATGATAAAGAAACCACTCAGCATATTCTTCTGAAAGCAACTGCCATGCCTGGGACTGGGTTGATAACATGTTACCTGCTTGCTCCCATTCCATGAGATAATTTACAACCACTCCATGTCTTCCTTCTGAAAACCAAACCAACCAAATGAGGACAGGCAGGGTTTTTATTTTTTTACTTTTTGAAATTCCATTCATTCCTTAATTTTTTTTTAATTTTTTAAAAGACAAGGATAGACACATTGCCCCCTCTCCTTAACTTTCTTCCACTTGTCCCTCATCCCACAGCATTCTGGCCTGCCTCTGAAGCTGTTCCCAGTATGGTCAGCAACAACTCGCATTGCCAAACTTAATTTCCACATCTCAGCTTGTTCTTTGACCCTGTTGACCAATCTTCATTCTTGAACTATCTTCCCTCATTTCTGTTATCCCAGCTAAACTCTTACCAAGAAATGCTCATGTTTATTAGTTTCAAATTCACCTTGAAGGGCTGATAACTAGTGTTAAGTTTCTACCATATACGCTTCTACTGCTGGGACCATTTTCCCCACCCAACCCTCTTTTGTCTATCTCTGCTTTATCTGATGTCAATTCTATCATTCTCTTGGCCGGGGGGGGGGGGGGGGTAAATAAACAACAGTTTTCACTGTGACTTGCACCCATAAACACACTTTTTTTTTATTTCCATAGATTACTTGCTCTTTAAGGCATCATTTGAATTGTACTACATTTGCTAGTCAATCTTTTTACAAATGCAGGAGCCCTCGACTTTGAGATCTCTCGCAGTATGTTATAGGAATTAGCTCCCCTTAAACTGCTCAAATGTGAGTATTACTAGGTAACCAAACACATCTCAGTAATTATGGAGATGAGCACAGTGACTCACATTTCTTTATTACATGTTCACTTCTTTTGCTTAAGGAATGATTAAAAAATGCAGTTCATGCCTATGCATCCAACACTCAGAGCACTCAGGGAGATAGAGACAGGAGAATCTCTGGAAGTTCAAATTAGCAAGATGAATGAAAAAAATGGAGCAAAAGTACATACAGAGGAAATTTTAATGGTATCTGAATTGAAGATTTCACACAGACCCGTGTCTTCCTTAGCGTTATAAACATCATTGCTTATGCCAAAAATGTTGAACTCTTGAAAGGAAGGACTGGATATGATCCTGATGCTGACTTACTTCTGCCTCTGAGTGGTTTCCAACACACAGGAACTGATATTCATCCTATACTGTAAAGCTGAATGGGAAGTATATGAATGCCTATGTGAAGGCAGGCAGAGAGCTTTTGGAAATTAGATGAGCGGACTGTGGAGTTGAAATACTTGCTAAAACAAATCTTCACCGTGAATGCAACCTCCCTACTCAGGGAATGGCAGAGACACTGCAGTTCACTAGGCAGTCTGCCGCACCATGCAGGCTTAGATAAGTACAGACTATTGTTCTCACACAATGACAAAATCTTCTTCCGACATATTTCTCAGATTACCTCCCTACTGGTTAAGTATTTGACGTAATCACACTTGTCGGTCTAGAGGCTATTTCATGAGCTGTTGGGATTCTATTCAGAAGGGTTTGTTTATATTATCATCTAGAATTTTCTCCAGGTTTCCTCTAGAAGTTTCAGCTTTTCATATTTTAAATTGAGATCTCTGCTCCACTTTGAATTGATCTTTAAAGGGTCAGAGACATAATTCTAATTTAATTCTTCATCAGGTGTTCATCCAGTTTTGCCAACGATGTTTATTAAATAGGCTACCTATATTCTGGTTGGCGAAACTGGGTGTTTATAGCACGTATAAATTTGTTCCTGACTTTTTTATTCTGGTTAATTTGTCTAAATATCTGTTTTGGGTTTATGTTATCTTTGTTTTTATTGATTTGTAATATTTTTAGGTGGAATTCTTTTTTCCTGGGAATGCTTCATTTATTCACAGTCTTTTGTAGTTTCATGTGAAATTTTGGAGTTTTTGTTAGCTCTGCAAGTAATATCATTAGAGTCTGAAGGGGTGCTATTGGATCTGCAGAAGACTTTGGTAGCATAACTACTCTTACAAAGCAAATTCTGATAATCTAGGAGAATGAAAGGTCTTCTATCATCTGTCATCTAGTGACTTTTTCCATTTCTTTTTTCACCAACTAAAAGCTTTTGTTGTAGAAGGCTTTCATTTCCCTTGGTAGGTTTGGAGCTATTATAAGAGGTGTTTTTCTTACTTTCTTTTTAGTATGTTGATTATTGGTATTATATGAGAGATATTGATTTTTTCTATGCTGATTTCATATCTTTCAACTTAATTGAAATATTTATCAAATCTAAGAATTTTTCTTGGAGTCTAGAGTATTTTTTAAATATAGATATAATTTAGTAAAAAATACTTTAAATATAAATATCTTTTAAATCTTTTAAAATAGAGATGCTTTCTTCCCCAATTTTAAACTTCTCTTGTCTTAGTGTTTAGCTGAGACTTCAGGTATTATATTGAATAAAAATGGAGAGAAGTCATCCTTGTCTCATTCCAGGTGTAAGATGGAGTATTCTCAGTTTTTACCCACTTACTATATAATGCTGACAGCAGATTGGTCCATTAAAGCCTTTGCTATGTTGAGGGATTTCTGTTCATTTTTAATTTCTTTGGATATTTATCAGGAAGCATGTTGAACACTGTCAAATGACTTTTCTGCACCTATTAAGATGACCATATGATTTATTTTCTTCTTCTTCTTCTTCTTCTTCTTCTTCTTCTTCTTCTTCTTCTTCTTCTTTCTTCTTTTGAGACAGGGTTTCTCTGAGTAGCTTTGGAGCCTGTCCTGGAGCAAGCTCTTGTAGACCAGGCTGGCCTTAAATTTACAGAGATCCACCTACCTCTGCCTCCCAGAACACTAGGATTAAAGGCATGTGCCACTAACGCCTGGCTGACCATGTAATTTCTCTCTTCAAGTCTATGTATATAATATATTACATTCATTGGTTTATGTATATTGAATAGAGCTTACATCCTTAGGATAAACCAATTTGGTCATCTTAATGTTTCTTGAATTTGGTTTGCAAGTATTTTGTTGAGAATTTCTGAACTCATGTTCATCAAAGAAACTTGCCTCTAATTTTCTTTACTTGTGCCTTTGTCCAGGTTTGGTACATCCTGGCTTTGTAGAAGGAGTTTAGTGTTATTCATTTCCATCCTAACTTATGACACAATTTGAAGAATTGAGAATCAGTTCTTTCTTGGAAGATTAAGAGTGACTTTTTTCATTATTCCTTAAATGAATCCAGCAACGAATCCTTTCGTTTGTTGTGCTTCTTGTGGCGAGACTGTACTACTTCAGCCTCATTGCTGACTATTGGTCTGATTAAATCACTTATATCCTCTGACTTTAATTTTAGGGCAATATACAATTAGAAACTATTTATTTATTTGAGATTTTTCCAGCTTTAGTGGAGACATTTTTGAAGTATATCTTAATGATACAGGTTTCCCTGGAGTCTTTTGTATACAACCACTTTACATCTCTAGTTTTGCAGATTTGATTTCTAACACTTTTAGTTTGGTTAAGGGTTTAAAACTCTTGCTAATCTTTTCAAAGACCCTACTATTTGATCAAGTAATTTAGTACATGGAGTCGCCATTTTATTAATTTCTGTCCTTATTGGTTATTATTTAAGTATTACCTGCACTGTTTCTTGTCACCTGCTGTGTCTGGATTTGGTATCTTCTTGTTTTTCTAGATTGTTTTTTTTTTTTAAAATAGGGAATGTCTTTTTTTTAATTTATTTATTTATTAATGATTTCTGCCTCCTCCCCGCAACCGCTTCCCATTTCCCTCCCCCTCCCCCAATCAAGTCCCCCTCCCTCACCCTGACATTAACCCACAAACCTATGAACACCTGATTTTCGATAAAGGAGCTAAAAGTATACAATGGAAAAAAGAGAGCATCTTCAACAAATTGTGCTGGCAAAACTGGATGTCAATCTGTAGAAGAATGAAAATAGATCCATATCTATCACCATGCACAAAACTCAAGTTCAAATGGAATAAAGACCTCAATATCAGTCCGAACACACTGAACCTGATAGAAGAGAAAGTGGGAAGTACTCTACAGCACATGGGCACAGGAGACCACTTCCTATGTATAACCCCAGCAGCACAGACACTAAGGGCATCATTGAATAAATGGGACCTCCTGAGGTTTTTCTCGATTGTTAAGGTGTATCTCAATTCATTGTTAATATACATGCTCCTCTCAGGATTGCCCTGGCTCTGTCCTACAGGTTTCAATAGTTATGCTTTCATTTTTGTTCGATTTTAGAATTTTAAAATTTTCCTTCTTGATTTATTCAGTGGATCATTATTTATCAAAAGCACACTGTCCAGTCTCCAATTAGTTTGTATTTTCTGATGTTATTTTTGCTATTGGTTCCTAGGGGATTGTTGAGTTGTCATAATGTTAAATTGCACTTTAAGCATATCACCGAGAAAGTCTTATTACGAGACATTTTCCCGACATGTCTCCTACAGACCATTTCACCCACTGCTCTATGCCAAGAGTAGCCTGTTGTCTTTCTCTTCAGCAGTGATGAGGCAATCGCGTTTCCTAGGAAAAGAGAAATTTGGTTTTGCCTATAATAAAAATATGTCGGCTAAATGTGAAGGAATTTTTAGGATGTGAACTCAGGATTTCAGGAGGGATCACTGAGAATCTCCTGCCAGATAAAGCTATATGAGTTGTCTCAATTATTCCCACGCCTCCCTCTGGTCCAGAGAAATAATTTAGGGTCTGGGCTGGCATGGGACCCCAACACGTTTGGGCCCATAGGGGCCATTTTCTTTCAAACCACCACAAGACCTATCTAGATTTGTGAGTGGGGTAATGAAGTTTCCCAATATTTTTGTCCACGATCTATGTAGTCTTTTTGTGCTTTTCAGCATTTGCTTTATGAAGTTGAGTTGATGAATGAACATTTAAACTAATTATACCCTTGATGAATTGCTTTCTCTATTAATATATAGTGACCTCTTTATCTCTCCTAATTAGCTTTTAAGCCTATCAGTTACCAGAATCACTATGCTAACTTAATAACTTTTTTGTTTATTTGTAACATTGATATTTCAACCTTTGAGTTTCAGTTCAGAGATGTTTGTGAATTTCTTCCTAAAGTTCTATCTTTCAAGCCAAGCCATTCAGCTAGTCTATGTCTCTTAATTGCATGTCCTTACCATTTCTGTTAAACACCTGCAGTTTGCTATGCTTCCTTTTCCTCTCAAGGTCCACTAAGTTCAGCCGCTGATTTGTGTTTCCAGCATTGTGCCCTGTGCCTCCCTCCACTGCTTCATTGTCTCTGGCTGCTTAGAGTTCTTCACCGCACTTCCTGCAGGATCTATCATAGTGAACACTTTCTGGAGTGATTAGCTGAACTGATTGGATACTTTGTACACAAAATATCCCAACTTGTCTTATTTCTTTCTGCTCTATGTGGATTTTTTCTCTTATTTCTTTATATTGACTTTCTTCTCCCACAGATCTCCCATACGCTGCTTCTGATCCACCACCCTCCCAATTCCATCTTCGTTCATAATGAAAAAAATCCCTAAAAACAAGTATGATTGGTTCTATTTTATTTTTAATTAATTTTGATGTGTATAGGTGCTTTGTCTGCATGTGTGTCTGTACACCACATGCATATAGTGCCCCTGGTGGAGAGAAGAGGGAATCAAATTCTCCAAAATTGAGTTACCGTTTATTGAAAGCCACTGTGTGGATGCTGGGAATCAAACTCCAGTCCTCTAGAAGAGCAATAAGTACTGTTTACTGTAGTTGGAATTTTTCTTTGGGCAGCCAATCAGCTCCTAAATAAAGACAGAGAGACTTATTAATTATGAATGTTTGGCCTTAGCTTAGGCTTGTTTATAGTCAGCTTTTTTTTTTAAACTAAAATTAACCCTTTTCTATTAATCTATGCACTGCTCTGAGGCTTGTTTACCTCATTTATTGATGTCCATCCTGTTTTCCTGCTTCATCCATGTCTGGCTAGTTGGGCCCTGGCTGGCTTCCCTTTTCTCTCTGCCCAACTGCCCTATCTTTCCCTCCTCTGCCTAGCTAATGGTCAGTCAGGTTTTTATTAGACCAAACGTGTGTCTCAGGCAGGCAAGGTAACACAGTAACACATCTTTACATAATTAAACAAATTCAGCATAAATAAATGCAACACATCTTTACTTCGCTAGACAAATATTCTATTCCACAACAATTAACCAGTGAGTCATCTCTCCAACCACTTCTATTTTATTTTTAAAACAAATCATGCTTCAGAATTACATAGCAACTCTGAGTCCTAAAAGTTACAGAATCAGGCTTTAAGTAGAATCAAAACCCAAACTCATGTAACCCCATAAAATTCTGATTTGTTTAGTACCAGTCCCCTCTAGGTCAAACTGACAAGGATAAAAGGTGCTCCTACCAAGAGCTACAGTCTGATTCCTACATGGTTTACTTTGTTTTTTGTTTATTGTTTTCTTTGTCTTAATTTGGATTTCCTGACTCTAATTTCATTTATTTGTTACACTGGTGAACCAAAAGTAGTTTGGTTCTTCTTAACCATAGAAACCAGGACTATTGTGCATTTTAGCATGTTCACGCTCTCTAGATGATATTCTTGAATAGATGGAACTGTTTCTAATCATCTTTGTTTTTCTCAGTATTAGGGGGAAACCTATGAAAAGCTTTTGTTGATTATCTGGGATACCTCCAAACTGAGATACACAACATACTCACTTCTGCAGAATCTCTGTGAGCTAGGAGAGCCAAGGAATGGTGCCCTTTCCAGGGAAGAACAGATTTAAGAGGGTTAGTCCCTAGCAATCCTGAGACACATGCATTTGGGAAAGCTTTAGAAGATCAAGGCTGACACCGAATAGAAAGTAAGGTTGCATTTTGCCATGTGGAGGTCTTAGAAGCATAATTCTGAACTCACTATTCACAGATCTTATACCAAGCCCAGTATTACTCAGAACACAGTCTTGTACTTCAAAAGTCACACCAGAAGAAATGTAAGAAAAGATGCGGCATTCTAGTGATTTTAGGATTCACAGGTTTCTTTGTGATTGGTCACAGATGATAGTGTTGAGCCTTCTTCGGGAGGTTCAACCTGTCTTCAAACATAGTTTACAGTAAGTACAGTCTAATCATTGCATATTTTAAAAGTGGAATATGCATGGAAAGCAAGTAAAATTCAGACAGCTTGGGACAGTGAAGATGGCTGGGATAAAGGAAGTAAAGATACACAAACCATCAAGTTGCTGAGAATGTTTCTGAAGGCAAATGGGCCAAGCAGAGTATGTCCCAAAGGGGCACTCATATTTTCTTTAAAGAAGAACAAAATTGGTATTGAAATTAACACAAGCAGAAACTTACTAGGACTAAACAGCTAAATAGGAGTCAGTCTTTCAACTGTTTCTGTGTACTGTTGCGGAGTTCTAGATTTGTCTATTTTAACTCCTCTCTCAGAGAAAAAAAGACTAGAGAGAAAGATAAAAATGGAGAGGCCTGAATTCATACATACATCATCTAAGTGATTTTTTTAAAGGGTGTATTAGTTCGGGTCTCTTTTTATTTTGATTTTTTTAAAAAAAGAAAAAAGAAAAAATCTGGAAAAACAAAAAAGAAAAAGAAAAGAAATTATCTCTTTTTTTGTTGCATATCAATCCCAGTTACCACTCACTTCCCTTCTCCCATTGCCACCGTCTTTCACCCGCCCCCGCCCCCCTCTGAGGAAGGACCAAGGCCCTCCCCCACTATATCCAGGTTGAGCAAGGTATCCATCCAAAGAGCATGGGTTCCAAAATGCCAGTATAAGCAACAGGGACAAATCCTGGTTCCACTGCCAGTGGGCCCACAGTCTGCTCCAGCCATACAACTGTATGGCTGATTCAGAGGGTCCAGCTTGTTCCTATGCTGGTTCCTTCTCTGTCTGTTCAAAGTTGGTGAGCTCCCATTAGCTCAGGTAAGCTGTTTCAGTGGGTATGCCTATCATGGTCTTGACCTCTTTGCTCATATTTTCACTTCTTCCACACTTCCACTGGACTTTGGGAGCCAGCCCAGTACGCCACTGCAGGTCTCTGCCTCTGTTTCCATCAGTTGTTGGATGAAGGTTCTACGGTAACATTTAAGATACTCATCAGTCTGACTACAGGGCAAGGCCAGTCCAGGTACCTTCTCCACTATTGCTTAGGGTCTTAGCTGGGTTAATCTTTGTAGATTCCTGGGAAATTCTCTGGTGACAGGTTTCTTGCTAGTTCCATAATGGTTCCCTCAATCAAAATATCTCTTTCTTTGCTCTCCATCTCTGTCCTTCCCCATCTCAAGTATCCTGTTCCCTCAAGTTCAAATAGACTAAGTGATTTTTTAAGAACTAAAAATAGAAATGTGGTCATCCAAACCTGATGAAATAAGAGTAAACATAATGAAAATAGATTTAAACAAGTGGTAAAAGGGAGTGGTGCTGTATACTAAACTGGTGGAGTGCTTGACTATCATGCATGAAAGTGCTGGAGTCCATCTCCAGACCACATTAACCTGGTGTGGTGGCATATACCTATAGTCCAGCATTGGGGAGGTGAAGGCAGGAAGACCGGAAGTTCATGAGAACATAGTCAACTACAGAGTGCGTTTGAGATTAGGCTGGGCTACAAAAGAGAGAGGAAAAGGAGGAGGAGGAAGAGAAGAAGGGAAAGGAATGGAGGGAGAGAAAAGAGGAGGAAGGAGAAAACAAAGTAAAAGGTGGTGAAGAAAAGGGAGGAAGAGGAGGAATGGGAAGGAGGACTAGGAAGAGGATGAGGAGGAGAAAGACTTGTGAGTGGATAAAGTCTTGCAGAAGAGAAGATCGAGCTGAGTTCCTGGCGACCCATCCTAAACAAATAACTTCCCTGTTACGGGTAATAGTGAAGGCTGAAGCAAAGAAAACAAGCTTTAAAATCGCGTAAACCTTCAGTAATCCCTGGGTATCCACAGTGAGTTAAGTTTTCCAAGGTATACTCCGATCTCTCACCCTCGTTTCTGTTCTTACAAGAACAGCAACATGCATTACTCATAGTTTACAGGTCAGGAGATTGGAACTCCTGGAGGTCAAGTGGCTTATATTGCATCAGAGCTAGCTAATGGTAGAACAGGGGGGCAAACTTTTCAACCATTCTTTAGCAAAATCTTCATCTACATGCTGAATTTTGCAATCTAGAATAACGACTGAAAACATTTTACCAGCCCTATGAGAGTGGGTGCCTCAGTTTGCCCTCCTCCATTTCAGTCGTATTCATACTGGTGTTTAAGTCCCTCACACGGATGTTCTTTCTGCCTAGAAAGAGATACCTTCCAATTTCTCCTACTTTCTACTGATCCCTCTCTTGACTTAAGATATCTCCTTCAGGGTAGACTCTGTGAACTCCAAATGGCCTTACATCCTTATATTATATTTGTATTTAAATACTACTTACTAGTCTAACAATTTTATTTTTTATTCATTTAGGTCTTTAGTTCATCTATGTCTCTTTATCCTATTAACCTTAAAGCACTAAGAAGGCAAGTCAGTGTTGACCTTACCCTCTATTATATCTCTACCCTAGTCCAAAGACTGGCTTAGAGAAATTGTTCATTTAAACAGTTAAGATAATGACTGAGGTTTCTTCTGATGTGGAAATCCTGGTTTTTCTGGAATAATTTGTTTATGTTGAACATTAAATCTAGTTCATATCTCCATGCTTGAGAATCACTTCATCTCTGTGTAAATCTGGATCCCAATCACAAACTATTTGGACAATGAAGTGGAGCCTGGAAATCTTTGTGTTTACATTAAGTTTCTCAAGTGTGTCTGATGCAGTGTTTTGGAAAACATTGCCAACATCCAGATGTTTCCAAAGAAAGTAAGCAAAACGCTGTTCTACCCTTGGGTTACATCCAAACTAAAGATAATTGGTAGAAAGAATAATGCATGCCTACAGAGTTGGATGAAGTTGCAGAATACAAATGCTGCAGATCTGAAAGGGTTTAGAACAGTTCTAAAATATGAGGCACTGAAATTCTGAATTATATTACTGTTCCTCTTTATTATCTTTTTCAGTTTAATTTGTCAGGGGAAACCATGCATCCATTTGCATCTATATATCTTGAATAAATCTTTTTATGTGAAATACAAGGAAACAAAGCATAGCAAAGTTGATAAAAAAAAGCGAGTTTTTCTGAGAGCAATTCTAGTTTTAATGTTTAGTATCTTTATAGGGAAGATGACCTTTAAAAATAAATCAACTACTCTCAATAAGTCTTAAGTTTTATTTTGCTGTTTTGGGGGGTTTTTTAGTAGCCAAAATAATACAGGTAGAACATCTATAATAAACTGTGGGCAGCATTGCAATCAAAAAGAGCTAAAACTGATATCTTTTGAAATATATTGATACATTTTTGAGATATGTATTTCTAATTATTTATTTATTATTTTCACCATGTCTGTGCAGACACATATTTTACTCTGAAGGACTGCAATAGACAATTAACTGGGCTATGCATTTTATCTTTTGTCTTTCTATGCTCACTCATTTTCCATAAGGCATCAGTCTTTTAGAAACTCCCAACGCTGTTGGCTTTCTAGTTCCTCCACTTGTCACATGATTACATCTTGCTCATGATTCAGCTTATGTCACCAGCAAAGGGAAGGTTTCTGTACAGACACTTTCAAAGTGGCATCCTCGGGCTATTCTCTAGCAGGGTGTCTCATTGGATGACTAATAGAAAATATCGTAAACTATAATGATTATTTTCCCATACTGTTTAAATTGAATTTTTCCTTTGCTAGAAGGTCATAGGAGAGATTCCACCTAGTGAGAACATTTAGTAGAGGCACACTTACCTCTCTCCTAAGACCCCTGGGAAATAACAGGCCAAATAAATATCCCGGCACTGAGAGATGTAGACCAAATAACTTGTACACACCTGCACACGCTTGCAGCACTAAGTAGAGTTCATTGATTGAAAAAAAGAATGCATGAAGCTGTGAGGGAAAAGTTGTAGTAGGTGTTGAGGAGGGTTTAGAGGGGAGGAGATGACGGTAGATTTAATCAAATCATATTACATGCAAGTATGGAATTCTCAAATGATAAAATATTGGAGTCCTGAGAAATACAGCATGACAGAATAAGGGTGGGAGTGGATGTAAGAGATGGAAGCCAATCACAACATAGGTAGAAGACAGAAAAAAAGGGTGAGTTTAATGGAAAATCAAGAGGAAACATGTAGAAACAGAAGAAGAACCAAATCTTTCCTAGATCCAAGATGTAACTACATTAATAAAACACCCATTAAATCAAGGGCATAAATGCACAGAAATAAATATGTTTCTTAAAATAAGAGCCCTCAAAACATCACTCAAATATTTTTGAAAACTACCTAGCAGATGAAAACAAATAAATGATCTGCAGATGGACAATGCAGACCAAGAGAAGGTTTAGGATTCCATGATCTATAAGTAAACAATGAAATTGCAAAACCAACACTGAAAATTTTAGTGATATTTTTAAGTGTGTAGAAAATCCACGTTACAATTAAAAATAAATTCAGAAAGCATAGGAATTCTCCAAAATAGAGTCTCAAATTCTATATAAAATGTTAATAAAACTGGGAAACTGAAATAGGATGACCAGAATTCTTTCACAAGAATTTAAATTAAAGGGCTGGAGAGATGGCTCAGCGGTTAAGAGCATTGCCTGCTCTTCCAAAGGTCCTGAGTTCAATTCCCAGCAACCACATGGTGGCTCACAACCATCTGTAATGAGATCTGGTGCCCTCTTCTGGCCTGCAGGCATACATGTAGAAAGAATATTGTATACATAATAAATAAATAAATAAATAAATATTTAAAAAAAGAATTTAAATTAAAATGATACTAATTTTGGAATTCGCAACTGCAAAAAAAAACAGTGTTATCTTAACTAAAAGACAAGGAAAATCACAAGGACATAGGAAAAGAGTTCCTTATCCTGAGCCTGGTTGAAGTTTTGCGCTACCTGAGAGCCAGGAATTTTACCACAAGTCCAGCAACATGATTCAGTGTGTAAACGTGCTTGCCCTGGAAGCTTGGCAACCCAAGAGTTCAAGCCCCAGAACCCACGATATCAAGGTGTTCTCTATTCTTCTCATGTGTGCTGCTACGGCATACACCTCATACACTCTCACACACACATATCATACACACAGACACACCCACCTACTACTGTTGCTACTGCTATTTCCACCACCACCACAAACACCACTATTACTACTAATAATAATAACAGTAAATAAAATATTTTAAATGAATTTTAACATTGTGCATGCATAAACATTTTTTTTCTTTTAATCATCTATACTTCCCAGCCTACCATCGGCATTCCTTTGATTTTAAGATACCTAGAATCCCTGACTAATACTTTCTTGGTTGGTCAACATTTCAGCCTGTGATAGCAGAATCTTCCTTAAAAGCCAATAGTTGTTTATATGTAGGAGAAAAATGTAGTGAAAAGTAAGCGATGCTGCCTTGAAGGGAGAAAGATGAAACAACAAATAGAATTCCTTCACTACTTCACAGACCTGCAGCCTTGTGCACGTTTTTAAATAATTGTTAACATTAATATACTGTGCATTTTATTATTTCCATTTTGAAGATTAAACATAATCTCTAGAGTTACTGGTTTGGGATATATTTTATTGGAAGGCAAAATACATATAGTAACATTTATATCCATAATGATGACCATCCAGCCAAAGAAGAGGACTGAGAACTGATAACAGGATTTATCATTCAGGCTGTCAACGAGGTCTCGGTGGATTTCTGGAGGAAAAGCCTGCGTGAAATGCAGCCCACTGGAGGCAAGGACCTGGTGACAGTGAGTGTAGAAACCCTTCTGAAAGACGTTTGTGGCTAAGAGAGGGTGCGGGATGAGTGATATGCCCCACAAAAGGGAATAAGATCAAGTATAGCTTTTCTTCTTAAAGTAGTGGTTCTCAACCTTCCCAATGCTGTGACCCTTGTATACCGTTCCTCGTGCTGTGGTGAACCCCAAGCTTAAAATTATTTTTGTTCCTACTTCATAACTGTAATTTTCCTGCTGTTATGAATCATAATGTAAATATCTGACATGCAGGATACCTGATACATGACTCTCCCAAGGGGGTCGTGATGCATATAGGTTGAGAATCACTGTCTGAATTAAGAAAAAAACAAAAACAAAACAAAAAAAGCAGCTGGGCGGTGGTGGTGCACGCCTTTAATCCCAGCACTTGGGAGGCAGAGGCAGGTGGATCTCTGTGAGTTCGAGTCCAACCTAGTCTACAAGAGCTAGTTCCAGGACAGGAACCAAAAGCTACGGAGAAACCCTGTCTCGAAAATTAAAAAAAAAAAAACCAAATATAGTATTATATCAATCTACTTCCAGAGACGATTATAAAGGGGGGGGGGGCAAATAGCAAAGATGAGGAAATCAGCAAGGCTCTGAGTGACATTAACTTGTGCACAAGAGTCTTGATTTCATAGACAAAAGAAAGCTAAATTGGTGTAATGGGTGTAACATCGTATTACATGTGGACTGATGCTGGACGGTGTGGTAGGTATATCGGTTGGAGTGGGTCATGGACCTACAGGCACTCTTGAGTCTTTCAATCTTCTTAGTGATATCAACTGGTAGTGAGGATGGACAAGCCAGGATGGATGTTTGAGGAAGATAAGAAGTCTGAGAAATCAACAGAACCTACATGATCTTGAACATAGTCGGTAAGTCGTTCTTGCTAGAATCCAACTGGAACTAAGTAGTGTTAGTCACAAAATAAGTAGCTAAAATCTTAAGCATTATTCATACAGAAAATAATTTAAGCAAAATTTATCCAGGAAAAAATATGAGCGTGTCTGAGCATATGGCTCTCATAAAGCCCAAATCCTTTTACAACTTAACACAGAAAAGTTGAGTTTCAACATGTTTGCTTTCTGTTGCGAAAAGCAGTTCACCTGAGCTACTGAGAGCTAGCAATTGGCCAATTCCCTTTAACACTCTCTGCATTTTACTTTAGTTATTATTTAACAGCAGGGAGGCACGGCCAGGGGAAGGGTCAGTTTGCAGTTTCTGTCAAGATAGAAGCGAGATTTCTCTTTACTTTGTTTCTTCCACACCCCACCCACTCCACCCGAACTCCCAACCTCCAACCGCTCCCCACCACACCACTGCCGGCCCTAACTCTTTACTGGGACTAGTGAGAAAAACACAGTCTCTCCTGCTTCATGTTGGTGACATTAAATCAGGAGGCCATGGACCTGGTGACAGATTCAGTTGAGGATGTAAAAATCTAAAATATCACTTCCTCATGGGGAATTTGTAATTTTAGGTGTGTTTCAGTATAACCATAAAAATGACTAATTTTCCCTATGCCTGAAGAACACTGAGTCATCTCCAGTTCTCCCATTCCTGTGGAAGTTAAAAGGAAAGGGACAGAGGGTCACAGATCATCTCACGTGGAGTATTTAGCATTTAAAAGAAGTACCAAGGATTCCATAGACAGTAGCAGATCTCGGGGAGAAACGTGTCTATTCGGACTTGAGATAGATGATAAAATATGGATGATGGATAGGAAAGGAAGAAAATTACATGTATAAACCAAACTCTATGTTGAATATTCTTGGAATGCTTGCCGCTTTGACTCATCAGATGTTGATTTCACACGCAGAACGCTTATTTTTTTTTCTAATAAAAACAAGGAGGCTATGAGAGAGTTCATCTTCAATAATCAGCCATACTTCCAAAATACTCCTAAATTCTACGAGACTTCCTGCAGCTTCAGTCATGTGGACACATAAACAAAACTAAAGAGAAAAGAATTGGGTTGTGTCCCAGAGCCCCACTGGGACAATGATATTCAGCCCATGTGGCATCAATTTACTAATGCAACCATGAAACTGATCACATTTTACACGAAAAGCACGTTTTCAAGAAATAAAATCTGAGATGTCAATCTTTCAAAGGAGGAAAATAATAAGTTATATCCAACCACACACAGAAGACTTGGGTCCATTCGGACCATTTACTCAATTTTTAAAATAGGTTTGAAGGAGTCACTGACGATCTGAATCATCTTTATCTTTGATACTGTAATTTGTCAATATTATCAAACTAACAAAATATTAATGTACATAGAAATGAAGAAAAAGATTTATCACCCTGAACACTGCTTTATGAATTAAAATTTGTAATGTGAAGTAATAAGGGCGGCGGGGCTGCGTCCCCAACACCCCAGCCGCCTGCTCGGCTAGCTTATGCCCTGAAATAATTACACGGACACTGTATTCTTTTAAACACTGCCTGGCCCATTCTCTTCTAGGCTAATTCTCACATATTAATTTAGCCCATTTCTAATAATCTGTGAGAACCGGTCTTACCGGGAAGATTCTAGCCTAGTCCATCCTGGGTCGGAGCTTCATCCCGGGAGCGGGGCATGGCATCTCTGCTGAGGCGTCTGCTCCGGAGAGCAGAGCTGTGGAGTCTCTGAGCTCACTTCCTCTTCCTCCCAGCGTTCTGTTCTGTTTACTCCTCCCACCTATCCTCTAACCAATAAAATGGGCCAGGGCAGTTCCTTTATTAGCCAATGACCTTCCTCCATCATTTCCCCTTTTTCGGTTTAAACAAAAAAAAGGCTTTAACTTTAACATAGCAAAATTACATATAACAAAACAGTTATCAAGTAAAAGTTACAATAATCTTTATCATAACTAAGGAAAACTAAAACTATAACTAACTATTCTTAACTCCATCAGAGACTCCAGAAAGATACAATACTACCTAAGCAAACAAGAAAAAAGCAACTTTTAAAATTCTAGAAATGACAGAGACATCTTGCTGCCTGGACAGTCACCCAAGGTTCCTCTGTACCGTGGGGCATCCATCTTCAGCCTTCAGGCCCATGGTATTCAGCAGACATTTCCATAAAGCAGGAAAATTCAAAGTCAGTTCAGTCACTATCTGTTGTGTCCTGCAAAATGTCTCGCAGACTCTTTCATGAATCAGGAACCCCGAAAGATCATCTCACCTTAGGCAAGTTCAGTAGTCCTCTCTCTGCGGGTTCTCTGTGTCCAGTTTATGCAATAGTCCAGGCAAGAGCAGTTTCTTGCCCAAATGGCTATCAAAACTCCATAACGAGCCTCTTCGATGCCCATCTTCCTCTTGAAGTAGAGTGTCTCATTGTCATGAAAAGTCCTCAGTTATTAAAACATTTAAAATGTCCTATTCTGTAATCTTTGAAAGACATGAAGAATGTCTATCTAAAATATATCTCTATATATCTAGAAAATCTAACTAATATGACTACAAGTTTTACTATTATCGATGATTATCCATTAACAACCTATATTTCTTAATTTTACAGTACATATTTAAATGAACTACACAATCACAATACCTTAATCAAAATCAGAAACACTTATATATATAACAAAATTGACCTTAAATCTCTATCAATAAAGCAAAATCTATACTAATGCAAATTATTCATACCTATATCATATCCCCCTTTAAATGTAAAAGAACATTTTTAAACATTTTTTGGGAATATGGGCACAGTTATTTCTCTCCAAACTGCTTCCTGCTGAATGGGGGCGTCGTTAATTAGGTCTTTCATGGTATAACCTGTGTGCTAGTTTCATCTCAGTTGGCAGTTGAGCGAAGCAATTTTCTGAAGGTGTTCACACCAACCCTTCAGGAGGGCGTGGTCCATCATACCAAATCGGAATAGAAGAAATGAACAGCGTCTCATCCTCTGTGAAAACAAAATAAGAAACTCCTTTCCAAAGCATCATGTCCTTAGATCCAAATTTCAAAGTAAAGGCATTTTCAAAATATCTATGTTGGATTAGTTCAGCAGCATTTATAAATAAATATCTTTTAGCATCTGTTGCTCCTTCCTCAGCATTTAAATAATTCAAAGAGAGCATAATAGCATACAGTATCAAGATTCTCTGTGTATTTTCCATCTTTGTACAGCTTTGTTTTAACCGCTATTTAGTTTATTTTTACTTTTAACTTTTTGCTTTTTGAGACAGGTTCTCTGTATCTTTGACCTGAAGTAACTCTGTAGACCAGGCTGTCTTTGAACTCTCAGAGATCCGCCTGTCTCTGCCTCCCAGGCATTCGGGATTAAAGGTGTACACTACTACACCTTGAACTCACAGAGATCTGTTTGTCTCTGCCTTCTAGGCACTGGGATTAAAGGCGTGTGCTACCACACCTTGAAGTCACAGAGGTCTATCTCCCTCTGCCTACCAAGTGTTGGGATTAAAGGTGTGTACCACACACAACAACTCTCTTCCTTTTTTTGTGTGTGTTTTACTTTAAGAACTTTAAATTTTAGTCTGCATATATTTTTAACACACTGTAAACCATTTAAAAATTTTCTTTGTCTTTGAATCTCTCTTTACTGTATATCTCTCTTTTTCCGACCACATGAGTCTTTAATTTACCAAGCAATCTCAGTAGGACTAAAGGCGTGGCTTTGCCGGCTGGATCCAGCCCATTCCTTAGCTTTCCAGTCTCATGGCTGAGGTACTGGCTGTAGCCATGTTTACTGTGACAACTCTACGGCATTTCAAGGTCCCTACCAGCAAGCGAGCTTCAGCAGCCTGTGCTTGCAAACCGCACAAACCGCCTGCGTAAAAGAGTCAGAGTTTGCCCTGGCAGGACAGCCCAGAAAGCTGGCATTTTTAAACGGCGCAGCTTTTTTCCTGCTAAGGCTGAAAACCGAAAAGCATGTGTTCAGCTTTTCGTCAACACGGTTTAAGTGTTTCGTGGCAGGACCTCTTAATGAGCTGCAGGCTTTGCAGCTAAAGCTGAGTCAGGAAGCCTCTCTTAGATGAGGCGCTTGCTTGCCTCTAGCAAGCAGAGTAGAACCGAGAAATTGCTGCTACCAAGAAACCAGGCACAATGCTTTCATTTTGTTCTAGAATTACTTCCCAAGCTGTCTCAGGCTTTATGTGGAAGCAGTTGTCCACGTGGGCGCCATATGAAGTAATAAGGGCGGCGGGGCTGCGTCCCCAACACCCCAGCCGCCTGCTCGGCTAGCTTATGCCCCGAAATAATTACACGGACACTGTATTCTTTTAAACACTGCCTGGCCCATTCTCTTCTAGGCTAATTCTCACATATTAATTTAGCCCATTTCTAATAATCTGTGAGAACCGGTCTTACCGGGAAGATTCTAGCCTAGTCCATCCTGGGTCGGAGCTTCATCCCGGGAGCGGGGCATGGCATCTCTGCTGAGGCGTCTGATCCGGAGAGCAGAGCTGTGGAGTCTCTGAGCTCACTTCCTCTTCCTCCCAGCGTTCTGTTCTGTTTACTCCTCCCACCTATCCTCTAACCAATAAAATGGGCCAGGGCAGTTCCTTTATTAGCCAATGACCTTCCTCCATCAGTAATGAGAAACACTAATCACATTTTGTTGGAGTTACAAAGATTGTTTAACTGTTGAGTGAATTTAGTCGTACATGTATGTATATACTATTATATATTATAATACATATACTATATGTGCATATATAATATGCAAATTATATTGTATTATAGATAATGTGAATATTATATATAACATGTATATGTTATATTATGTATTATAATATATAAATATATGCACTTATCTGACTGAATAAGATTGATACATATGACTGAAATTAATACAAATGACACAGAATATATATATATATATATATCATATAGATTCTCTGTATAGTCTATAATGATTCATTAATTTTAGATGACAATGTCTAGACTTTTTTTTTTGAGAAAAAAAATTTCCGCCTCCTCCCAGCCTCCCACTCCTCCCCCCCTCGCCCCACTCCTCTCCCCGTCCCCCCACTCCTCTCCCCGTCCCCCCCACTCCTCTCCCCTTCCCTCTCCAGTCCAAAGAGCAGTCAGGGTTCCCTGCCCTGTGGAAAGTCCAAAGTCCTCCCCCCTCTGTCCTGGTCTAGGAAGGTGAACATCCAAACTGGCTAGGCTCCCACAAAGCAAGAACATGTAGTAGGATCAAAACCCAGTGCCATTGTCCCTGGCTTCTCAGCAGCCCTCATTGTCCGCCATATTCAGAGAGTCCAGTTTTATCCCCTGCTTTTTCAATCACAGTCCAGCTGGCCTTGGTGAGCTCCCAATAGATCAGCCCCACTGTCTCAGTGGGTGGGTGCACCCCTCTTGGTCCTGACTTCCTTGCTCATCTTCTCCCTCCTTCTGTTCCTCATTGGGACTTTGGGAGCTCAGTCCAGTGCTCCAGTGTGGGTCTCTGTCTCTATCTCCATCCATCGCCAGATGAAGGTTCTATGGTGATATGCAAAATATTCATCAGTATGGCTATTGGATAGGATCATTTCAGGTTCCCTATCTTCAGCTGCCCCAGGAACTAACTGGGGACCTCGGCTTGGGCACCTGGAAGCCCCTCTAGGTCCAAGTCTCTTCCCAACCCTAAGATGGCTCCCTTAATTAAGATATGTGCTTCCCTGCTCCCCTATCCAACCTTCCTTTATCCCAATCATCCCGTTGTCCCAAGTTCTCCCCATCCTACCCTTCTCACTTTTCTCTCCCCATCTCCCCTTACCCCCCTCCCACCCACCCTTAAGATCCCGATTTTTTGCCTGGCAATCTTGTCTACTTCCCCTACCCAGGAAGATAGCTATATGTTTTTCTTTGGGTTCACCTTCTTATTTAGCTTCTTTAGGATATCAAATTATAGACTCACTGACTTTTATTTATGGCTAGAAACCAATTATGAGTGAATACATCCCATGTTCATCTTTTTGGGTCTGGGTTACCTCACTCAAGATAGTATTTTCTATTTCCATCCATTTGCATGCAAAATTTGAGAAGTCATTGTTTTTTACCGCAGCGTAGTACTCTAATGTGTATATATTCCACACTTTCTTCATCCATTCTTCCATTGAAGGACATCTAGGTTGTTTCCAGGTTCTGGCTATTACAAATAATGCTGCTATGAACATAGTTGAACAAATGCCCTGTCATATGATCAGGCATCACTTGGGTATATTCCCAAGAGTGGTATTTCTGGGTCCAGGGGTAGGTTGATCCTGAATTTCCTGAGAAACCGAAACACTGCTTTCCAAAGTGGTTGCACAAGTTTGCATTCCCACCAGCAATGGATGAGGGAACCCCTTCCTCCACAACCTCTCCAGCAGAGGCTATCATTGGTGTTTTTGATTTTAGCCAAACTGACAGGTGTAAGATGATATCTCAAAGTTGTTTTGATTTGCATTTCCCTGATCGCTAAGGAGGCTGAGCATGACCTTAAATGTCTTTTGGCCATTTGAACTTCTTCTGTTGAGAATTCTCTGTTCAGTTCAGTGCCCCATTTTTTAATTGGGTTAATTAGCATTTTAAAGTCTAGTTTCTTGAGTTCTTTGTATATTTTGGAGATCAGACCTTTGTCTGTTGCTGGGTTGGTGAAGATCTTCTCCCAGTCAGTGGATTGCCTTTTTGTCTTAGTGACAGTATCCTTTGCTTTACAGAAGCTTCTCAGTTTTTGTAGGTCCCATTTATTCAATGTTGCCCTTAATGTCTGTGCTGCTGGGGTTATACATAGGAAGCGATCGCCTGTGCCCATCTGTTGTAGGGTACCTCCCAATTTCTCTTCTATCAGGTTCAGTGTGCTCGGACTGATATTGAGGTATTTGATCCATTTGGACTTGAGTTTTGTGCATGGTGATAGATAGGGGTCAATTTTCATTCTTCTACAAGTTGACATCCAGTTGTGCCAGCACCATTTGTTGAAGATGCTTTCTTTCTTCCATTGATTACTTTTGGCTCCTTTATCGAAAATGAGGTGTTCATAGGTTTGTGGGTTAGAATCCGGGTCTTCTATACGATTCCATTGGTCGACTTCTCTGTTTTTATACCAATACCAAGCTGTTTTCAATACTGTAGCTCTGTAGTAGAGTTTGAAGTCAGGGATGGTAATGCCTCCAGAAGTTCCTTTATTATATAAGACTGATTTGGCTATCCTGGGTTTTTTGTTTTTCCATATAAAGTTGATTATTGTCCTCTCAAGATCTGTGAAGAATCTTAATGGGACCTTTATGGGGATTGCATTGAATCTATACATTGCCTTTGGTAGAATTGCCATTTTTACTATGTTGATCCTCCCAATCCAAGAGCAAGGGAGATCTTTCCACTTTCTGGTATCCTCTTCAATTTCTTTCTTCAATTCCTTAAAGTTCTTGTCAAATAGATCTTTCACTTCCTTGGTTAGAGTTACCCCAAGATATTTTATGCTATTTGTGGCTATTGTGAAAGGTGATGCTTCTCTGATTTCTCTCTCTGCTTCCATATCCTTTGTGTATAGGAGGGCGACTGATTTTTTGGAGTTGATCTTGTATCCTGCCACATTACTAAAGGTGTTTATCAGCTTTAGGAGTTCTTTGGTGGAGTTTTGGGGGTCGCTTATGTACACTATCATATCATCTGCAAATAATGAAAGTTTAACCTCTTCCTTCCCAATTCGAATCCCTTTGGTCCCCTTATGTTGTCTTATTGCTATTGCTGAAACTTCAAGCACTATATTGAAGAGGTATGGAGAGAGTGGACAGCCTTGTCGTGTTCCTGAGTTAAGTGGGATGGCTTTGAGTTTCTCTCCATTTATTTTGATGTTAGCTGTCAGTTTGCTGTAAATAGCCTTTATTATATTTAGGCATGACCCTTGTATCCCTTATCTCTCCAAGACTTTTATCATAAAGGGGTGTTGAATTTTGTCAAAAGCTTTTTCAGCATCTAATGAAATGATCATATGATTTTTTCTTTCAGTTTATTTATATGATGGATTACATTGATAGATTTTCGTATGTTGAACCAGCCCTGCATCTCTGGGATGAAGCCTACTTGATCATAATGGATAATTTTTCTAATGTGTTCTTGGATACGGTTTGCCAGTATTTTGTTGAGTATTTTTGCGTCGATGTTCATGAGTGAGATTGGCCTGTAATTCTCTTTCTTGGTTGAGTCTTTGTGTGGTTTTGGTATCAGAGTGACTGTAGCTTCATAAAAGGAATTTGGCAATGACTCTTCTGTTTCTATATTGTGAAACACATTAATGAGTATAGGTATAAGCTCTTCTTGGAAGTTCTGATAGAATTCCGCATTGAAACCATCTGGTCCTGGGCTTTTTTTGGTAGGGAGGTTTTTGATGACAGCTTCTACTTCTTCGCGACTAACAGGTCTATTTAGATTGTTCACCTGGTCCTGGTTTAAATTTGGTATATGGTATTTATCTAAAAACGTGTCCATTTCTTTTACATTTTCTAGTTTTGTGGCATACAGGCTTTTGTAGTAAGATCTAATGATTCTCTGAATTTCCTCTGTGTCTGTGGTTATGTCCCCCTTTTCATTTCTGATCTTATTAATTTGCATATTCTCTCTCTGCCGTTTGATTAGTTTGGATAGGGGTTTATCAATTTTGTTGATTTTCTCTAGGAACCAGCTTTTTGTTTCATTGATTCTTTGGATTGTTTTCTGTGTTTCTATTTTGTTGATTTCCGCCCTCACTTTGATTATTTCCAGTCTTCTACTCCTAGGTGAGTCTGCTTCTTTTTTTTCTAGAGCTTTCAGGTGGACTGTTAAGTCTCCAATGTGTGCTTTCTCTGTTTTCTTTAAGTGGGCACTTAGTGCTATGAGCTTTCCTCTCAGGACTGCTTTCATAGTGTCCCATAAGTTTGAATAGGTTGTTTCATTATTTTCATTGAATTCAAGGAAGACTTTGATTTCTTTCTTTATTTCTTCCTTGATCCAGGTGTGGTTCAGAAGTTGACTGTTCAGTTTCCATGACTTTGTAGGCTTTCTGGGGGTAGCACTATTGTTGAATTCTAACTTTAATCCATGGTGGTCTGATAAGATGCAGGAGGTTACGAATATTTTTTTGTAACTGTGGAAGTTTGCTTTGTTACCGAGTATGTGGTCAATTTTCGAGAAGGTTCCATGAGCTGCAGAGAAGAAGGTATATTCTTTCCTATTTGGGTGAAATGTTGTATAGATGTCTGTTAAGTCCATTTGTTTCATTACCTCCATTAATTCTCTTATTTCTCTGTTAGGTTTCTGTCTGATTGACCTGTCCATTGGTGAGAGAGGAGAGTTGAAGTCTCCTACTATTAGTGTGTGCCGTTTGATGGCTGCCTTGAGTTTTAGTAATGTTTCTTTTACGTACGTGGGTGCTTTTATATTAGGGACATAGATATTCAGGATTGAGACTTCATCCTGATGAATTGTTCCTGTTATGAGTATAAAATGTCTCTCTCTATCTTTTCTGATTGATTTAAGTTTGAAGTCAACTTTGTTAGAAATTAGTATGGCCACACCTGCTTGTTTCTTGGGTCCATTTGCTTGATAAGCCTTTTTCCAGCCCTTTACTCTGAGTAGGTGCCTGTCTTTGTGGTTGAGGTGTGTTTCTTGTAAACAGCAGAATGTTGGATCCTGTTTTCTTATCCAATCTCTTAGCCTGTGCCTTTTTATAGGTGAGTTGAGTCCATTGACATTAAGTGATATTAATGACCAGTGGTTGTTAACTCCGGTCACTTTTTTAGTAGTAGAGTTTGTATGTTTCCCTTCTTTGAGTTGTGCTGGTGAAGGGTCTCTAGATGTTTCAGTTATTGTGGTCATTGTTGGACTCCTTGGTTTGTGATTTTCCTTATATTACTTTCTGTAAGGCTGGATTTGTGGCTACGTATTGTTTAAATTTGTTTTTATCCTGGAAGATTTTGTTTTCTCCATTTATAGTGAACGAAAGCTTGGCTGGGTATAGTAGTTTGGGCTTGCATCCATGGTCTCTTAGTTTCTGAAGTACATCTATCCAGGACCTTCTGACTTTCATGGTTTCCATAGAGAAGTCAGGTGTAAGTCTGATAGGTTTACCTTTATAAGTAACTTGACCCTTTTCCTTTGCAGCTCTTAATATTCTTTCTTTATTCTGTATGTTTTGTGTTTTGATTATTATATGGCGAGGAGATTTTTTTTTTTTGGTCCAGTCTATTCGGTGTTCTGTATGCTTCTTGAACCTTCAAAGGAATATCTTTCTTTAGGCTGGGAAAGTTTTCTTCTATAATTTTATTAAATATATTTTCTGGACCGTTGAGCTGTACTTCTTCTCCTTCTTCTGTCCCAATTATTCTTAGGTTTGGTCTTTTTATTGTGTCCCAGATTTCCTGAATGTTTTGTGATGAGAATTTGTTGGTTTTGCTGTTTTCTTTGATCAGTGTGTTTATTTTCTCTATGGTATCTTCAGTGTCTGACATTCTTTCTTCTATCTCTTGTAATCTGTTGTTAGTACTTGTCTCTGTAGTTCCTGTTCGTTTACCCAGATTTTCCATCTCCATCCTTCCCTCGGTTTGTGTTTTCTTCATTGCTTCCATTTCATTCTTCAAGTATTGAACCGCTTTCCTAACCTGTTTGATTGCTTTTTCTTGTTCTCTTGGTTTTCTTGTGTGTCTTTGAGCGATTTATTCATTTCCTCTACTTTTTTGTTTGTAATCTCTAATTATTTATGGCAGTTTTTCACCTCCTGTTTAAGGTCCTCTATTATTTTCATATAGTTCACTTTTGAGTCGATTTCTTCTACTTCTTCTGGAGTAGGGTGTACAATTCTTCTTATTTCGGGATCCCTGGATTCTGGTAGTGTCATGTTGCCTTTCAGGTTGTTGGAAGAATTCTTGCATTGGTGCCTTCCCATCTCTTCTTTCAAATGGAGCCAGGAGAGGCCTGGTGTCTTGGTCCAGTCTTTGCTGTGATTGACTCTCTGGGTGTATCTCTTCAGTGTAGAAGCGGGAACCGTTCCCATCCAGGTGAACTCCTCAGCACCAAAACATGGACGCCTGGTAGTCCAATGACCCGAGGACAAAAGGGGGAGCTTGGGGGGCAGGGTGGGGATGAGTAGAACACAGGACACCCTGCCGCACAGGCTGAAGGTGCATGTGCTCCCTTACCAGGGGTCCTTGAGGCCTGCCCCTTAGGTAGGCTCTCACCGCTCTGGGTGGGTAGCCTTAGTGTAGGAGCAGAGAACTGTTCTTGATCACTGGTCCTAGCATACAGCAGGCCAGGTTTGGGGAGGGGTGCTGGGGGGCTGGGTCGTGTGAAAGAAAGATAGCCCTGCAGAAGGAGCTGGGGGAGGGGGGTTTGTGCTCTCTTCCGGGACAATCCGCCCCTGGATAGCACACACTCACCCGTCCAGATGGGATTCCTCAGCAACTAAACAGGGCCGTCTGGTAGCCCAATGATCCGGGGACAAAAGGATGAATCGACAATGTCTAGATTTATTCCTGGCATATACTCTCCACCCATTCATCAAGGCTACAAGCAATGTTTCTCTTTTCTTGCTCTGCATGTTCTATTTTAAGTTAGGGAAAAATTCAAGTTTCAGAGGACTTGAGCCATCAGAGATGGAGACTTGTGCCCTAAATTACAAGTAATAATTTTTAGGAAATATGTTGTTGCAGGATCTTATTCAGATTAGCTACAAGTAAGGAATTTGTGACAATAAGGGGCACTTCAAATGGTATAAAGGCTAGGCCAACCAGGTACGCTTGTTCAGTGAATGAGGGCATTCTCTTCCTGGACGTATTGATGGATCTGCTGGTGTTACTTTCGTGAGCTGCCTGGCCTCTAGCTTCTGGTATGCAGGATATTCGAAAAAGATATATGTGTTTATTAAAGCTTAAGCTGGGCGTAGGACCAGGCCACATAAAAATCCCTGCTAAAGGGATAGCTATTCAATGTTGGACACATTACACAATCTTTCTAAAGCTGGCTTCTTTATCTTAAGGAATAAGATAAGTGCATAAAACAGAATTATGTTGCAAATTATGAGAAAAATAAACATTGTGATTCACAGCACATAGAAATGCATGATAAAATTTCAAAGAATGCGTAAATCCTTACTAGAATTCCTAGTGGTATTGAAATATGCAATGAACTGTGTTTGCCTTAACTAAACAAATTTTAAATGGCATCTGATTTTTAAGAAATTCTCCAAATTTGTATTTGATTTTCATTAGTTTCACAGGGATTACTGGTGAATGTAGGGCATAATGAACCCAAACTGCCTATGGAAAATCAAAATACTTTGACGGAGGTCTATACAAGTGGAAGGGTTGGTAATTCCACACACCCATCTGAGGGGCAAATAGGATATAAAATAAATACACATATTCCACTATCTCTACTCTTTTCAATATTGTGCTCAAGGCCCTAGCTAGAGCAATTCTTTTTTTCTTCTTCTTCTGTAGAGAGGGACACAGGAAATATGAAGAGGGAAATGGGAAAAGCAGAGGAGAGGTGGAGAGGGGCTTAGCTGGGGAAGAGAGAAGGAAAGCAACAGAAAGGGAGAGCAAGTTAGGGGGAAATAACCAACCCTAAGAGCATTTGCAAGTATTAAAATACTATAGGGAATTATATTTTGTCTTTACTTAACAGTTTCATATATGTAAACATATGCATATATATGCATGTAAAGTTACACCGCTTGAGCTAAAAATGTTTCCCCCAAAGTCATAGACAATCCAGAGAAAACCTCAGGACCAAGCATAGTAAACATCCTTTTAGGTTCTTTGTCAAAGGAGTCCAAGAGACTTCCAAAACAATACAGGCTATTGACATGGTCCTTGGTCACTTTCCATAAATCGAAAGCAAGGCTCCATTACTGAAGATCACACACACTTTCTTATAGAGGATTTGTAGGAATTGAAGTGACCTGAAAGATACCTCCTGAGGACAATCTCTCATAGTGCTGGAAGGAACTATGGAAATTGCCAATGGAGAAATGCAAGCAAAAGTCCTATTTCACTGTCATTGCCCTGAACCATCATGTCCAGCATGACAAGAACTCTAAAAGATGCAACAGCAACACTTACAACTTGAAGGTCACCAGTAGCCATCAGTCCATAAGGACCATTCATTAAGAAGGAGTTCGCACCTGGTATTGTAAACCTAGCCCACTACTCATGGCTGGTGGACCAAAGACCATGGAAGAGAACCTATTATTTCCACTTTCCCAAACCATTATAATTTATAACTGCATCCCAAATACTTATCCTAATACCCAGAGGTAAGTGCAGTTCTCAATCCCATCAAAGCAGCTTCTTCATTTTGCAGATGGAGACATATGTTCTAGAAAGACATAACTGGTCAAAATGCAGAGAACAACTAACTGTGTGGTTTCCAACACCAAGTGCTAAACATACACCCAAAGGTTGAGGGAGCATCATACAAGAGTGAGCATAAAGATTGTGAGAGCCAGTGGGTTCAAGGCATCTACTGAGAGATGTTTCTATATATGTCAAAGAAGCTGCACCCATGAAATCTTAACAGTGTGGCACCTAAATGAGACCTGAAAAATGACACCGCCAATTGACTTGCCAGGGTAGATAGGGAAAGTATAACAAGGTCTTTTGAAAAAAGGATAGTTGGTCTTTTTCGGGGACAATTCCATTTATAGCTGGTCCAATTTCAAGCAGTCATTTCCAGCAACACTAAATGAATTTCCTAGGTTACATTTATGAATTTATATAAACAAATACATATGTAACAATTATATATATATATATGTGTATCTATATGTTGCCATGATAGTTAAAGAATAAGACACTGGAGAAGTTTGAGACAGAGTGATGAAGGACAGAAAAGAGTTGAACAGAATATGGATGGAATTATGTAAATACACTGCTCATACAAAATCCTCCAAAAATAATTAATACATATAAAAAGAACAATAACCTATATTAATATACTGACAGTTAAAATAAAATATTAGAAAAAACAGAAAAAAAATTTATTTATAGTTGCAGCTTTAAGAGAGACTGGCCTTATTCACCTTTGAACTTTCCACCAAGTTCATGAATAGGTTGGGTCTGTATCAGTGGTTGTCAGTCTTCCTAATGCTGTGATTCTTTAATGCAGTTCCTCATGTTGCGGTGACTCCAAACATAAAGTTATTTCATTGCTACTTCAGAACTGTAATTTTGCTACGACTATGAAGCGTGATATAAATACATGTGTTTTCCAGATCTTCGACACCCCCTGTGAAAGGGTAGTTTGAATGCGCAGAGGGGTGGTGACTGACAGTGGAGACCCACTGGCCTGTGCGAACCTGGGAAGTTCTGAAGAGGACCATGTTAACAGCTGTCTTTCTAACTCCCGTTTGCTTCAGTCATGTTGGGACATCTTTCTTGAGATAACTGTGCCAAACTTGAAAATAACTAATTCTTCGTGAAAGAAACCCTTCACCTTGAGCTTTGTAGATTAAGTGAGATGCCTTCTGCCAGTTTTTTTCAACTCTCACATAGAGCAGCCAAGATACGTTTTCTCCTATGAAGAAATAACTTGGGTAGAAGGCCAGTGGTCTATCGTTGTTCTCTCAGTGATCATTGTAATGTCTTGTTTCTTAAATCAGTACACATGGTGTTTTCATCTTTATAAAAATACTATTTTAAAAAATATATTAGTTACCCCTCACCGTGAGAAATTTCTTAGAAAATTGCATAAAAATAAATATATAAAACTTTATTTATTGGAGAAATGCAAAGTATATGTAAACTTGCATCGCAAAATAAAGAATGAATGTCCACGTCTTCCCACACACCCAGCCAACATCATTTTCATTCCTAGAGATAACCAGATCACAAGCCAGGCAGCTTTACAGTGTATTGCTAGCCCGCCTTTTAAAAATGTTAGCACGTTGGCTGTTGTTGTATGGTTGTCTCTGTGAGTTTGCTGACACTAGGAGATTTAGTCATGCTCCAGCAGAACTGTGTGCACTGCACAACTCTGAGAACAGAGATACCTTCAGAGATGCACTTTCAAATATGGAAATTTGAAAATCTTATTTCATTTACATCAATATTTTTATGAATATTTATTTTGGTTATCCAAAATTAAGAATTGGAAATGAGACCCCACTGATTCTAGTTTTTCGTCAGCAGCAGGTAGCTCCATTCTCTTGATTCTCTTCTCTGGAAGTCACAGAACCGGTCAGAACTGGTATGAACAGAAATTTGTGGTGCTGACCTCCAAACAAGGCTCAAGGTTTCAGGACTTCCCAATGCGCCAAGATTAAGTCTGATAAGGCAAAGGTAGCAGGGGCTTTAAAGTTAGAACTGAAATGAGATTCCACTCCTTCTTAGTAAGCCAACGCCCAGCCTTGCCCCTCCACCTTAGCTTCCTGAAGTGAAAAGCAGAGGTGTCTCGCACTGTTTCTCATCAGGGGCAACCATGTAATAGCTGTCATGAGCAAATGAATAAATGGGATGATAAGCAAACTGCTAATTTCTGCATAAAAACAATAAGTAATTTTAAAATGTCAAAGGACAGCAAATGAGGGATCATTTCAAATTGCCTTCATTTATATAACTGAGCAAAAATTGTGAGCTTATCTATAAATACATTCCTCAAAGAGTGGAATATGTGAGCAAAAAGAGCTATGCAATTACAAGTTCATACACATAAAACAGTCCTGAAAATATGTGTGACTTGCTTAAATTCTGAATTGTCATGAACAAGAACGTCTTTTATCCTTACACCCTGGGTGTGTGTACTTTTGGCATGCATTGTCTTTTCCAATGTGATTTTTTAAAGCTTCGTATTATTTTGATCTACATTTTTTGTATAGTTTTGAGACAATATCCTTCTATGGCTGGCCCAGAACTGTTGGCATTCCTCCTGACTCAGCTTCCCAGAGTGCAGGGATTACAGGCATAAGCCACGATGCATGGCTTGATTTTCAGTTCTTTAACAGTGAATGCATTTCAATATCTTTTCATATGTTTATAATTATTATTATGTTCTATTAATTTTATGTTCCTAACTATATAATAGGTTATAATAAATGAATTTGCCATTTATCTCATGTAAATGTTTTAATTTTGAGAAGAATATTCTGCAACCCAAGCTTTGATCAAAGGAAAAGATTCTAAATTTGGGATTCCTGCTAAGAAGAACAAAGTTACAATAGAGACCATGATCTTATGGTGGGAGTTGTGGTGATTTGAAAGAACATGACCCCCAAAGGGAGTGGCACTATTAGGAGGTGTACGCTTATTGGAGGCAGTGTGTCACTGTGGGGGCAGACTTTGAGGTCTCTTTTGCTCAAGGTTCCCTCAGTGTGACTTTTAGTCAACTTCCTGTTGTCTGCAAGATGTAGGACTTCCAGCTCCATCAACATGTCTGACTGCGTGCTACTATGCTCCCCACCATGATGATAATAAACTGAACCTCTGAAACTATAAGCTAGCTCCAATGTTTTCCTTATGAAAGTTGCTATAGTCATGGTGTCTCTCCATAGCCATAAAAACACAAAGACAGGAACCATCAAAGAGAATACCACAATAGAAGAATGTGTGGGGAAAACTCATCAGTAAAACCCTATTCATATAACAAGAAAATAGTGTCTGATTTGTGTTTCCGTGCCAACTTTCAATAACAAGTTTACTAATACTGCTTTTTCTGTAAATTTATTTTCAAAGAGTAACCTATATCACAAAAATCAGACTCTACGTTCTGTTTTGATAGTTTTCAGTTTGGAGTCAATATTCATCATGCATAAGATATGCAAGTGTGGTTTTAATAGATTATTCCCTCTTCTGTGAATCATGAACACAAGCCTCATGTTTGATATATGTCCAGTGAACCCTTAGATAAGGCAAGATTTATTTCCATTTTTTACTAAAAGTAATCTCAGGAAAGTTGGAATTGCAAGTAATTTTCAGATCTTGTGTTCGTTTGGACTACTGCTTATCTGGGTAGAGTTTGCTCAAAACTTGGATCTCATAATTCCACAGGAACTATGAATTCAAATAAATATCTAAATATAAAATGTTCAAATGTAAGATACCATTAAAGTGAAAATTAAAGCACTTTTGAGCCAAAAGTTTCTATGGAAGTGTGTGTGTGTGTGTGTGTGTGTGTGTGTGTGTGTGTGTGTGTGTGTTAGTACTGGAGATTGAACTCAGAGCCTTGTAAAATTCTCTACCAATGAACTATATCTTCAGCTCTCTCTCTCTTCTTTCTTTCCTATCATTTTGTGGATGCATGATATGTGTGTATTGTGTGTTCCTGTGTATGAGTATGAGCATGCATGTACCATGATTTACATATGGAAATCAGAAGACAACTTTAGATGTTGGTTCATATCTTTCCCCTTACACCAAATTTCTGGTGATTCCTTTTCTGTCTCCCATTCTCACCATATGAGAGCTGTGATTGATGTGTGCTTCTATGGAGAGGGAAGGAGAAGGAGGAGGAAAAGAAAGAGGAGAAGAAGAGAGAGAGTTGTTGCTGTTGTTATTTTATTTTGTTTTGCTGTCCTGTTTCCTCATCTGTTTTGCTTACTTATCCTTTGGCTTAATAGATATTTCCAGAAGCCACCTCAAATGCTCTTTAAGGAACATATGAGATAAAGAAACATTAAACAGGTAAGAAATGTAAATTTTAAAAAGATAAGAATGTGGATAGCTTGAAAACTCCAGCACCATGTTTGTTTTGGAAAATACCAATTAACAGAAATAAAGTAATTGTCATGCCTCAACGATCATGTCTTCTCTATTATATAAACATCTACTAACTAATATTTACAGTGAGTTAAGAAGAAGGAATGCATCATTTCACATTATAGAATGTATGTTTCTAGAATGTTGTGAGTCAGATTATTGTAAGCTCTTTGCATAAGTGCTTGTGGAAGATCTAGTTTTGGTTCTCCACAAACTTGCATCCTGACTCCCGCTGTGGCTGGACTAGACTATATTCCACCAGCAATGTGTAAGGATTTCCTGCTGAGCACAGTCTCTCAGTGTTTGCTGGGGTGTCCATAATGACTGCCATTCTTATGGGGGTGAGATAGATTTACAATGCAGTTTTAATTCATATTTTTCATACGGTTAGTGATGTTGAACTTCCCTTCAAGTGATTATGGGCCCCTTGTACTTTGTCTTTGGATGCTATCAGCTCTAATGTTCTAGGTTGCAGAATGAACCTAAGTGTCCCTTAGCAGACAAACCGAGGTGTAATACCCAGCAACCAGCACCCGCATGGTGTCTCAAAACTTTCTGGAACTCCAGTCCTAGGGGATCCAGTGTCCTCTTCAGGCCTCTGAATTCCTGCATGCATATGTGGTACACAGGCATACATGCCAGCAAAGCACCCAAACACATAATAAAATAGATTAAATATATCTTTTAAAAGATATCACCATTTCAAAGAGTAAGTTGTCTCCACCGTACAACTAATTAAGGAAGCACACAGGCCACGGGCCTAGAGAAGGTAGTATTGCATGGCGAATCCTCTGCCTCCTCGATTTAGTCACTGTCTTATCTGAGGGTTTTGTCAGCCAGGTTTAACAGCAGTTCATCTGTCTGCCTGACTTTTCCAGGCTCCATTGGGCAGACAGCAAGTAGGCAGGACTCTTCCTTCAGTGCTCGAAGAGCTCAGTGTTCCTCCTCGTGGACATCTGTAATGGCTTGAACCAAGTTCAAGCTGAGACTGGATTTAGTCATTGGAAATAGGCCTTTATTTTTTTTTGTATAATAAATTTATATTAGTTAAAATAGAATTAATAACAATGCTATTTTCAATATTCAGTAGAAAGAAATATGGCAGCCTGTCTTATTATTGTGATTTTCAACAAAATCAAGTTTAGGGAGGGTGCTGAACCCATTTAGAAAATACAGGGGAAGTCCTAAGACAGCAGCTCTTTCCTTAGTGATGTTAGGAAGTCACTTCCTTGGAACCTGCCCTGCAGTTGGTATACTTGTTATTTTAAAACACAGGTTCAACTCATTTCATACTCTCTCATACATAACGTCAATGTAATGAGGCATTAAAAAAACAAGTTAAATTTCCCTCACCACCAGACTTTAAATTCAGAAATGCTAAGTCTTTTACAAGTGTTTCATAATATGCTTTGCAAATAATATCATTATGTATTTTAAGTTTAATAACAATAATTAAACTTGCTTATTGCTATATTTGTAGTTGCAAATGGTCAATATTTGTCTATGAATCTTCCAAAGGTTCTTGGAAAGTAAAATTTTTGTACAGAGAAAACGTGAATAAACTAAGCATTTTCTTTATATAAAACATATTTTGACAGCATAATTACTGGCGTCTTCATACATCAAGTTTTATTAGCACACAATCCAAGTCAGTGACTATTGGTACCATGAACTTCATAGGAAATAGGTCTTTCTATCTAATTTCTGTGACAGGAAGCAATCACCAGAGCCTGTCTCATTCCTGGTCAGATTTCTTCCTCATTTACACTCTCTCATGCTCTTATTTTCTCATGCCTTTTGAAAAATAAAGAGGGTAAAGACAAAAAACAAAATAATATGTGAAGAGAAGAAACAAAGGGTTGGATGGAAAAGGGAAGAAAAAATAGTGAGCTCTGTATTCCAGGAGGACTTTTGGAGTGCAGGCTGAGTGGCAGGTGCCAACGTTAGACCTTGGGTTCTGCTGTATCTTCCAGAACCCTGACCTCTGCCCTTTCCATTGTTCCATGGCACCTAGAGAGAAGCTCACCATCCCCCTCTGTCTTGTGATGACACAAATAGAACTGAATTGATAATAGAAATAGCATCTTCAGGAGTTATAAAATCTCGAGGGGACAGTAGGGTGGAGGAGCGGGCTAGTGAGTCAAATAAAGCGTGGAATGGCCTGCATGCATTTGACTTGGAGAAGAGATAAATGGCAGTGTCCCGGGACCTTAAACTTCTAATATTTTCCCTATAAGCTTTTAGAGTCAAAACTATATATACATAATAAAATGGCAGACGATGGCTAAAGGACTTTAAATAAATAACACAGTCACAAAATGGAATGAACTTCCCAGTGGAGAAGCTAATGAGTTCCTCATTGGTATAATTGCCCAGACAGAAGCTAGATGTTTGTCTATGAGGTGTTTTTAAATAGGTTTCCCCCCATTTTAACAGGCAGAAATGGTAACATTGTTTCCCATTTTTTAAAAAAATCTCTATGCTTAAATGCTAGAATGACTTTAAGGGGAATATCCATTCATGAATCTTTTTTTGAAATCTTTCGTTTAATCTCCCTATGAGGCTGCTAGATGTATTCTGGTTTCTTCTAGGTTCAGAACCTTCCTGTAGGTGGCTCCAAGTCCACCAAAGCCATCAGTATGGTGTGATGTAGGAGATGTCATCTGTCTATGTGTTATTTTCATTGGTTAACAAAGAAACTGCCTTGGTCTTTTGATAGGCCAGCCCTTAGGTGGCCTATCAAAACAGAATTCTGGGAGGAAGAACGCAGAGTCAGGCAGATGCCATGATTCTCCTCTCTGAGATGGACACTGGTTAGACTCATGCTGGTAAGCCACAGTCAAGTGGCAATACAGATATTAGAAATGGGTTAGATCAATATGTGAGAGTTAGCCAATAAGGGAGTGGAGATAATGGGCTAGGCAGTGTTTAAATGAATACAATTTGTGTGTTGTTATTTCGGGTGTTAAGCTAGCCGTGCGGGAGCTGGCGGGATGAAAAGCAGGCCTGCTCGCCTCATCACTACCATGGTGTATTTCTGTTAGCTATTATGAGCTCTGGGTAGAAATGCCTACTTTTAAAACGTCTTCATTAAATGGTGGTTTGGAGCTTAAGCCTGGCTCTGACCCCGCCTCAAGTTCTGGAGAACTAGGGAAATGGTGACGCTTCACACTCAGAGTCTGTTAGTAGACAGACATCAATAAGGCCTTCAACCGATCAATGGGGTCCATACACATCCCATTTTTTAAAGTAATCTGCTTTATTAAATGTTTATTTTTTAAGTGCTAATCTCATCTTTAAAATCTCTTCACAGGAGTGTCTTGTAAAACGTTTGAGCGAATATCTTGGTACCACTACCAAGCCAGTTTGACACATGAAATCACCTAATCACAGACCTCAGGATAACAATGTGCATGATCTTAGGTAGCAGTCCTCTCATTCCCTAAGGAACTGAGTCACCGGGAGATCGATAAGCAGCTTACCAAGACCACAGATGAGCCACACAGGCCCCAGTGCTCCTAAGCAACGCTCGTTTTTTCTTTAAGTACTAGTGCTGCTTTGCGAGTTTTAGTTTCTTTCTTTTGGTTTGATAAAGGGCATTGATACTTTACAGAGGAACAGAATGACCAAAGTAAAATCCTAGTCCCTGATAGCTGCAGGTTCTGGAAATTTATAATGTGCAGCTGTGTAATTGAGGAGACAACAAACTGACCCAGTTACCTGAATTTGAATGAAGCTGCACTGAATTCTAACTGCTTCCACTCTCTTCAAATTAGAATGGTGTTTTTGGTTAAGCTATCTGTGGTGGAGAAAAGGAAGAGGGTGGCAGAAGTTACACTGTAATGAAGTATAATAGCTTTGTCATGATAGCAGTCATTGACAAGGCATTAATTTGAGTAAAGATAAGGGAGCTTCCAAACATTTAGAGAAGGGTCTTTACAGCTAAAGAAATAACAAGATGATTTACAAGTTAAGAATTTATAGGTCAAGATATGTTGAAGAATGAGCAGAGTCCAGTGTGACTGGAGCAAACTGGGTCCAGGGAGGACTAGTGGGGATGAGGAGCAAACTGAGTCCAGGGAGGACTAGTTGGGGATGAGGAGCAAACTGAGTCCAGGGAGGACTAGTTGGGGATGAGGAGCAAACTGAGTCCAGGGAGGACTAGTTGGGGATGAGGAGCAAACTGAGTCCAGGGAGGACTAGTTGGGGATGAGGAGCAAGCTGAGTCCAGGGAGGACTAGTGGGAATGAGGAGCAAACTGAGTCCAGGGAGGACTAGTGGGATGAGGTGGAGAGCAGAAGTGCACAGCCCAGAATCTTGGGTGTCATTTCTATTTGTGTATTTGTTCAAATAGGGACTCATGGGGTAGAGGGATGGCATGACTTTGTTTTAAAAGAATTTCATTTTAGATTAGACTGTATTCAGACCATTCTTTGGGTCAAGACCATTAGTAGTGAGAAGAGGAAGAACTGTTGAATCACAAAGAGTCTATAAATACTGTAGCAATAGAGGTAAGATTCTGATGTTTCAAGCTAATTGCTTCTTAACTCCTCTAAGAAGTAATAGATGTTAAGTGTGGAGTTCGAGAGACAGGCATATGGCAAGGATGACCACAACGGACAGTGATCTCCATAACTAGGTAGCAGTTACTGTCTGTTGAAAGGGTGACTGCGATCGGAGCATAGCCAGGGAGAAGGAACCAGACTGATGCCTTGAATATAATTGGTGTTGGGATGGCCATAAGAAACCCATCTAACAATGGCTTATTGTTAGCCTGGCCATCTGTGGACAGACAAAGGTTTGGGAGTTGAAGAGGATCCATCCATCACGGTGGGGAAGGTGGGCTCCAGAAGAGCAGAGCATCTGGTCAGATTGTGCCCACAGTCGGGAAACAGAGAGAGGAGAGCACTGGTGCTTGGTTCGTTTTCTCCTTTTTCCTCAGCCCGAGCTCTTAGCCCTTGCATGATGCTGCCCATCTCAGTAAACCCAATCTAGAAAGTTTCTCACAAGATGCCCAGAGATTTGTCTCCCAGATGATGCTAGACCCCGTCAAGCTACATCCCAACCTGTTTCTTTAATATCATACATAAGCCAGTGTGCCTTTGCCTATGCTCTCTATGAATAATGACACTTCTATCAAACACAAAGTGTCATGTAAAAAACTCTGCTTCCAAGTCTCACAGGATGGAGGCTGCAGCCGAAGCCAGGGCAACATGAGGACAAGCCTCCTTTGTTTAAGGATGACCTTGAAATCACCTTGGAGCAAGATCAGAACTTAGAAAATCCAGTTTTCTCTGGGCTTGGAGAGAAGAGGAGAGAGCACAGATAGGAGATAGGCTGGTGCTGCCAGAATCCAAAATGCATTCATGGATGGTCACCTCAGACAGAGTGAAGTCTGCGTGTGAGGCCTGCTTGGTCTCCATTCCCATCAGTACTGCCCCTTCAGCCAGCTTGGCACACACAGACCACCCAGCAGGCATGAATTTCGCTTGACCTCATGGTTTCCTTTCTCAGGTTACTCTATGTGGGCAACTCCCCCTTTAAGAGTCCCTACTCCTGATTGGAACAGCGACGAAACACCATTTCCAGGAACTTCCCCTCTTTCTGTATTCTAGAACCATAATTTAGCCGGGACACAACTGAGGCTCCTGGGAAGGATGCAAAGGAAAAAAGTTTCCAATTGTATGATTCCTTTGGTCCTGTGTTCCTAGGTTTTCACCCCACCTGTCACCTTAATGTGGATTGGGTATTTTGTTCTTTTGCAGGGCTTAACTGTTTAACTGTGACTTTGGGTCTGAAAGCAATGTGAAAAAGGGAGAGAGAGAGAGAGAGAGAGAGAGAGAGAGAGAGAGAGAGAGAGAGAGAGAAGCACTCTTTGTAAGCCGAAACTGTAAGAAGGTTATAGATAAACGGGGTTATAACAAACTGTCAGTACAAAGTAAACAGCAGAAAGATCGCATGACCAGCCGATCCTGCAGATAGGAGGCAGCCCCACAGCCCTGGGCTGGACTTTTGGACTTCTCTGCCTAGAGAAGTGAGTGGTAACTGGCCGTGTGTTGTTCCGTGAAAATACTGATGTACCACTCTGACTTTGGGAAGTGTTTTGACAACCTCTGTCTTAGTTAATTTTTCCAACAGAATAGAAATGTGTCTGGTAGATGAACTGTACCCATCAGTGGGTAGTTAAAACTCGTGCCCTAGGTCACACACAAGGACGCATCTCAGAGTGGACCTTAGTCCCCCCTCTGGACTCTAGATAGTCCTTTGCAAATATGCATGCATTCCCCCTAAGTTATCTACAGTGTCTCCATTTTTTAACCTCTCGGATAGGGAAGGTCCTTATTACTGTGTCCCAGAGAGCAGAAGCATGAAACTCGGGGCCAACTGACTAACGCCTGGTGGACTCAACACTCTTTCCAAAGTGTCTTCTTGCGGTGCCTGCAGGAGATGCACTCCTCTGCGAGTGTTCTTTGAATGTATAGCCTCAACTTGGGGACTGCTAGGTTCTGCCTTCTTTCGGAGAACTCCGTGGGTGGAGAGGTGGGAAGTCTCCCGCAACTACCAATATTTTCCTCTAGGAGGAGCCCCGCCGCCCAGCGGAGAGTGACACGCACCAACTCCTAACTCCTTGCCAGAAAGCTTCATCCCAGCCCCGCGGAATGAGTAGCGGGGGCGGCGCTCGACCTCCCCGCAGCAGCGGGTCCAGAGCCGACTGCTCTCAACTCCCGCTGCAGGTCGCTTGGGCAGCCTGTAACCGGGCAGCGGCGGCCCGTCGCTGAACCCAAGGCCAGCCGCCTTTTCCCACCCCTCCCCTCCCTCCCTCTCCTCTCCCCTCCTCCCTTCCCGTTTCACCCCGCCCCCTTCCTCCTCCCCAAGCCTGACAGCCCACGAGCTGCCAAGCAGGGCGCAGCCATGGGAAGAGGAGGCGGTCTAGGGAGCGGCGGCACCGGCAGAGGCGGCTGCTACAGCGGCGGTGGCGGCGGCGACGGCTGCTGCTGAGCCCCGGCGGCCGCGGGGACCCCGGGCTGGGGTCACGCGGGCCTGAGGCCTCGGCGCCGGCGGCCCCCACGCGGACGCGAACCCGCGCGCTCTGTCTCCTGAGGAGAAGCTCCAAGGTACTGGAGGGGGACTTCGGGGGAGTCCCGCTCCTATTTCCCCCACTTTGTGCCAGGAGACCTGGGTGTAGACCTGGGCATGCCAACTGCTTATGAAAATGGGATCACTTTTACGTATTTGCCCGGATAATTTTTCATGAGTTTGAGGTGGGCTATATTCCCCTTCTCAAAAGTTGTTTTTGCTGATGGGTTGGTGTAACCTGATCCATGTCCTGAAGTGTGTGTGTGTGTGTGTGTGTGTGTGTGTGTGTGTGTGTTTGCTCTTGGTGCTGTGTGAAGCTGAAAGTTGATGGGGGCGACAAGGAATTGGGCGAACCATACCCACCTGGCTCCTGCTCCCACCAGGGTGTGAGGTGCAAAGAGGGGTTTCCTCCTAAGACAGTTTTGTTACTCTTAAAAGTTTCGTGAATGTATTTGCTTGTCATCGTCAGCCTTTCAAGCTGGGGCAGGAACTGTACAGGCGGCTGGTGCTGTCTGAAGCGATTCTTTGGGTGGAGAGACCAGAGGGACTCCAGAGGGGTGGGCTGTGAGCGCGCGACCCCTGCAGCGCGCCGCCTTTGCAAGATTGTGCAGGCTGCAAGCTGCACGCTGGCAGCAGAGGAGCTGGGGTCAGTAGAGTCACGTCACCGCCACCAGTCTCCATGAACTGGGGTGGGTGGAAATTGTGGCAAGCCCAACTGTCCCAGCTCTGGACACACTCGTGGTTATGAAATCAACCAGGCTCAAAGTTCTGATAGAACTGCAGAGTCGTGAGCGCTAAGCGGGTGAGCGGGGTAGGCGCCTGCCTGAAGAGGGTGGGAGGGGGACTGGGTACTTGCAGTGGGTTCAGGACAGGGCTACAGGGCTAGTCACTTGTGGGTGCATGGGAAAAACTATTTCTGGGCAAGGACTTTATATATAGCACCGGGAAGTACGTCTGCAGGGCTTCGGAGTCTGGCTCTGGTGTGTGTGCTGAAGGAGGGTGCAGTATGCATGCGTGTGCTGCGTGTTTATGGGCACGTGTGGGGGAGTGCCCTGGAAGGTGTGTGGCCTCCTGAGCCAGGATGTGGGGAAGGAGAAAGAAACCATAGAGGAGCAGCCTGCTGTTGGTACCTCCAGAAGATCTTGGAGGGACAAGAAAGGTAGTGGGAAGCAAGAGGGCTGGGAAGAGGAAGCAGATCCTGAATGGGAATACATTTCCTGGACTTTAAAACTCTCTAAATCACCTGCTTTCGAAGGTCTGAGGACTAGAAAGGGTGGTTTCTGGAGCTGTCGGGACAGCATTGGAGCTTATAGGAGATTACTGTAGTTACTTACAGAACTGGAAGAGGAGGGCAGATTCGCTGTGGATCTGTGTGTCTCCCAGTGTGCAGCTGTTTGCTCCCAGGGGATAAGCAGTCTTAGGAGTGTTTACCTCTCAACTCCAGGGGCTGTGGTTGAGACAGCTCTTATCTCTTCCTGCAGAAATTGGATGTGTGCTAGCAACTGGTGCTCCAAGCTGCTTTTCTATAAAGATCAATCGAGGTGTCTCTTTATTCTTGAGATGACAGTTACTGGATGCGCTGCAAGAGTGCATGTTAGCAAAGAGACCCCTGGCAAATAATATTTGTAGCTTAAAAAGCCCAAGCCAGCATTCATCACCTTCTTCCACCCTTATAAACTTTTGGTTTCATATTAGTCTAGAGAAGATTAGTCAATCAACACTCAATGACACTTCTATTTCTTTGGGGAGCAAATAGATCACAGTGAAATTGTAGCTTTGGTCTCCTGAATACCATGGGAAGCCAGTGCTTACTGAGCAGAGGTGTGAAGTGAAAGTCTGTAAAGGCAATGATAAAGCGATGACATTAAGGCGTATTTCTTTTCAAAGTGAGCCTAACTTCTCCCGGTAAATATTTGCTCTAGTCGGGGTCTGTGGCCGTGTTTTTGATTATTAGTTTTTAAACAGCAGACTACACCCCATAAACCACTTTCAAATGGACACAACAGGCCTTGACTGTGCTATCTATGGCGCCTGTTTTAACAGATGTTTACGGTGCTTGGTAACCTATGGGACTGTCATGTGGAGTGTCTCGTTAGCTCAGGACATAATGTTTATAGCACAATGTAATAAATGAAGCTACAGTTGCAGCCTGCTTCTGCCAAGCGCATGAAACACCCCCTTGTGGAAACAAATCTTGAAGTCAGTCCAACTTGGCCAGCCTTTTTGGCTATCTGCTAGTAAGCATTGTTAATGTACAGATAAATCTGAGCGATACAGGAGGAATGTGGAACAGCAGACTGTTTAGCTTAGAAAAAGGCATGGGCTCTATTTGTAAAACTCTGCTAACCTGAGGATTAAGCATTTTTTGCTCTTTCCACCAGCAGATGCCGTGATTTGGGGGCCATTTGCTTTGCACTCAGTCTAAGCCAAAGACCAAGAAGTGATGCATGATTGCTCTTAAGGACTAAAGTTTTAAATGTTAATAATAGAAATACTTCTGCTTCTTGGAGTGTGGCTACACAAACTTATACCTTTTTCTGTATAAAGGAAGGCTGGGTGTAGCACAGAAAGAGCACCTAGCATGCATAAGGCCTTAGGATCAATCTGCAGCATGAGATGTGGGTAACTACCCCAACATAATAATGACCTGAATAATATGAGCACTTAAATCTTGAGTTGGTGAAAATTGGGACTTGATAAGAATGTAGTCAACCCCTCAGCCCGTTGTATAAGCAGAGAAGAAGGTACTGATTAGAAAGTCATTTTTTCCCCATCTGGAACAGCCATAGTGACAATATTAGAAGAAGTAATTTAGCTGCTTAGTTTGGTGACTTTTTAACAGGTAACTTTATGTAGTGTGTGAATCTCCACTTCAATATCTAGTCTATTCAATATCTCATTTATCCTGGAAATAATGAATTGAAACCTCACTTTCTTACTCACCAGTCTATTCTAGAACTTTCTTTGAAGAATATAAGAAAATTCAGCCTTGTACGAAATCAACTTATTTTTAAAAAAATCTGCTTGCTTATACTTAAATTGAATATTTAAATTAATAATTAAAGATTATACTAATCTTTCCTGCTGTCTCATAGAGATCTTTCTATATTTGAAAGTCCTTTGTTCTTTATTCCTAAATTCTTTTTGCCTGTTCTAGGGGTCTTTCTTAACCACCATTGCACTTTATATTTCTCTGCCATGAACAATATGCCTTGAGTTCCCCATTCTCTCTGCCCCTAACTAATACATATTGCCTAAAACACAAATAAGGAGTTCTTGGTTCTTTATCTGTAAAGACAACTTAATGTTAATGGTGTTTTTAGTTGCCTTATTACACTATTGGCTAATCTCAAACCTGTAAGGAAAATAACAGCATGTTCTTTTCAGATTACTATTCATCTACAGTCAATGTTGTAATACGTGTGTTTTTTCAAGCCTGAACTTGCTATAAATCCTTACAAAGTGCAATAGTGGAGATAAACCTAATTTTATATGCTATGTAGATAGCTCCTTAACTTTTTTCTCCCCATCAAAGAATGCCTACCAAGAAAATTACAGGACTAGAATTTTCTAAAGATAAGCAAGGTACAGCTACGTGTTGCAGACAGGTTACGACTATGATGTATTTCTTTCACTGACCTTATTGTATCTGCTTTCGTGAGGATGAGTCATAGTGGCAATCAAACATTTATTGAAGGCTTGTTCTACCCCAGTCCCAGTGTGTGCCATCTGGCCTCAAATGAGGTGAAAGTACATCAGACAGAAATGCTTCCTTTGGCGGCTGGGATTTGAGATGCAAGTAGAGGACATGACTAAACCAACAACCTGCTTTTTACTCAGGAGGTAAATGGCTTGCTAATGTCGCAGGCAGTTCTAAGTGCTCGGTTCCCATTAGAAGGTATGGTCCAGCACCTGTTTGAAATTAGGTCCCCATATCCTGCAGCATGTCTAGCTGGGAAGTAGAATAATGTTCTGCCACTCATGATTTATGAGGCCTAAACTACCGTGATGAGAGATAGGAAAGCTGGCTTGCATGTGGAAAGGGTGTGGTTAAAAAAGCAAACCCTTTAGGACTCATTGACTGAGACTTTACCACTTATATGCTCATCAGTTCCCCTGGAACTTATTATTTTCCTCTAAGAAAACGATAATGCCTACCTTGTACTTCCTGTGAAGCCAACACCTACTTGTTGTGACTGGTTTGATGTCTGGGGCTTCTTAACAAATTGTGAATTCTCCTTGCTCCCTGCTCAGAATTGGCCACAATGGTATCTATGGGGATTGTTCATGGTGCATGATAATGCTGTCATTTTTTAGATTAATATGATTCTGATATGCTTGGGTCCAAGTTAAAAGGGCATCCGGGCAAGAAGTTTGTGATGTGGGAGGTCCTTCTGTATATGTGTTGATTTTATTGGTTGATGAATAAAGAAGCTACTTTAGCCTATGGCAGGGCAGAATAAAGCCAGGCAGAAGGAGATATAGACAGAGAGTAGGCAGTGTCAAGGAGACGCCATGTAGCTGCTGAAGGAGACATATGCCAGAACCTTACTGGTAGGCCACAGCCTCGTGGTGATATATAGACCAATAGAAATGGGTTAAGATGTAGAAGTTACTTAATAAGAAGCCTGAGCAATGGGCCAAACAGTGTTGTAATTAATATAGTTTCTGTGTGATTATTTGGGCCTGGGAGGCTGGGAAACCAACGTGCAGTCTCTGATGACAAGATTGTACGTATGTTAGGAACACAGCAGAGGTGGTACGAAATTGCTTGAAAAGAAAAAGCCCATTACACACTGGAACATATAAAGATTTTTGCAAACTGAAGGTGTATGAACCTTCCAGGAGAGAACAACTTACAGTTACATGCAAGCTTCATACAATAATCATTTAGTTGTTTCTTCACTAGTTTTGAAAATAAAACAAATATTTTAAATAGTTTTTCATTCAAAAATCTTAAAAGAGACTTTTTTTATTCCTCTAGTGTACAGAAGACTTATGATAATTCCTTGGTCCAAAGAAAAATCCTTAATATTTTGCTTGAAAAATGTGCTCATTAAGAAGTGTGTCCACATTTCCCTCCTAGTGTTATCACTGCAAGGAAAAGTCAAATGCAGCCATTGCAAGTAGAGTCATAAGCAGGCCTCTCCCTTGCTTACAGCTTGTATGATACCTGATCTGTAAGCCTATCTGGACTTCAATGGTGGTGGAGAGAAACTCAGACTTCAAGTTTGTTTTTTATTTGTTAGAAAGTCAACTTTGTTCTTGGGTAGCATGATGGCCCAGGATCCCAATTTATCCTGTCAGTTGCCTTTTGGTACACCTTCAAATGATGTGCTTTTTAGCCTGGAAAACTCCAATTTGGAAAAAGGAAGTGGAAAAAAAAACCTGCCTGGTAAAGGATATATGAATGATAAATTGTGAAAAGATCTCAGAAAATAAAGGCTCTTTAGTATCTCTTTGCCACAACGACAGAGGAAATTGTCAGAAGCCCTGAGTAGGGTGATAATAGGTTAGAAAAATATGCCATGCTGATATTGAGCAAATAAGAATGATTAAAACAAGAAGCCAGAGGATGAAGAGGAATGGCATATTAGCAGTGTAGTAGCTTATCTCTCTTACAGATGTCGCCCAAGTGATATCTTAGTTTACATGTGTTGATGGCTTTGCCTTAGTAGTAGGAAGACATATTGGACAATGAAAGGGTTAACAAGAGACTTGGGGAGAGTCTGGGGGCAAAGAGATGTAGATAATGATGATAACTGGCATCTAAACATGGAATGCAATTTTGTTTGAGTTCCTTAGTTGAATCATGGCACTTGATAACAAGCATCCCAGAAAGAATCCTATCCAGCCTTTGAAACATCCCAAACTTCAAGCAATATGGAGGCATGACATGATTTCCTCTTTACTTAAAACTTCTTTTTGTGTATTTGGGTGTCTTGTTTCCATGTAAGTCTTTGCATCGCATGGGTCCTCCGGAAGAAGGCAAATGCTCTTAAATTGCTGAGACATCTCTTCAGCCTCTATTTAGGCATAGTTAGACTGGGTCTTCATATACCCCCAACACAACCATGGAGTTTTAAGTTTAGTTGTGTGACGTTGAGCATTTCTTTGAGAATTACATCATCTGAAAAGTTCTTTTAAAAATACTTGGGGAAAGATGATGGATAAATAAGTCCTCTCCCACAAGATGCAAGTTTGTCCAAACCAGTGGTATTTTTTTGGTAATTCTGTGAAAAGTCAAAGATAGAACATGTATTTACTGAGTAATTAATGTGTCCTTAGGAATATGATACACATTGGGAATATAAAAGTAGTATAATGCATTACTCTAAAGTCATGCAACATTCAAGATCAGACTACAAAATTAATAATGTTTATGATGAGATTGTGAACACCTAATAACTGGTTTCAATGAAAAGTACTATTATAGAGCTACAAATTATATAGTTTTTTCTTAAAGAAAAGGTATTTATTTGGGCTAAAGGATTTGAAGAAAACCTCAATAAGCAAAGTAGCTTTTAAGGCAGGTCTTACAATATAATAATTTCTTTTCATACATACAAAGGATTTAAGATGTTTCATTCCAGGAAGTTGGGAAACTGAGGACCAGGAAGTATACCCCAAAATCCCTATGGTTATGGGTAGCATATGATCAGGCAGGACTTACTTATTTTTCACGTAAAATAAATTCTTTCTGTTTATTATCTGTTTATCTACAGATGCTGCATAAATATGCTCATCACTTGGATTGGGTATTGGGGAGGACACTTTGAGCCCAGGGCTTATTAGAGCGTGGATAATAACTCCTGCATGGTGTTTCTGCATACTTCTATTTCCAAAATGTTATATAAACTCAATTTTAATATTTCTTCTCTATTCCAAGAGGCCTATTCATGGTGCTAATAGTAAGATTTCTCTTTAAGAATATGATATTAAGAAAACCTTACAAAGGGAGAGTTATTCTGAGGAGCCACCTCCACTTCCATTTCCCTGTCCCATGTTGATCTTAACTCCAGGTTAAGCCTTGGGGCTTTCAAGACCTTAAGGTCATGAACCAAGCACTCTAAGCTCTGCCTCTATGCCAGGTAATGTAGGGAACATTTGGTAAATATATTTATAATAAGAACTTAAAAGAGTTGTATGTCTTTAATTCAGAGTTGCTGAAGTTTTGGAAGACAGGGATCAATTCTATACAAAAACTTTCTAAGTAAAGCTTCCTCACTTTACTTAAAGATGAAAATAGTAGTTCCTACAGTAGGAGAGTGACAGATTTACAACCCAATTCTCTTTCTGCTAGGTTTTTCTCTTATATTTTATTAACTCCCATAAACATAAAATATGAAAATGAAATCTTTTTCTTAGTGTGTTTTCTAATGTAGAAAACAAGTTTAGCTCACAGTTTTGAATGTCTATGTGTGACATGCTCCATATGAAGATTGTCATACAGCTAATAGTTAGTAGGCAGTTCAAGGTGTTGCAAGACAAGAGGCAGGGAGTATGGAATACGTGTCTTGTCTGGTCTTTTCCTCTCCTCTTGCAAAACCATAGCTATTTGGTCATAGGAGTTCCACCCTGATGATATTATCTAGTTCTAATCGCCTCCCAAAGGTCTCATCTGCAAATACCATACTTGGATCAACCTTCTACCCTTTCAGTACCTCATCGGGATTAAATTTCAACACATAAACCCTTAGGGGACACATTCTGGCTACAACAAATATGTTTGTCTATGCCATTCATACAGGAGAGTGACAGTTAGTTGGGTTAGCTGTCCAAGTGGATAGATGGGAACTGAGACACATGATATACTTGACCAACAGTTCTTTCCATTGGGAACACACGCAGATTTGCCATAAATGTCAGTTGGCAGATGCCTGGGAGGTGTCAGCTATTGTGAAGGCCTAAAGATAGCTTGGTATTCTACACAAGACATGAAGTGACTTTGAAATCACAGAGATCTGGGTTCTTGAATTTGGATCCAGCCCTGCCTCTTTTTATTCACTTTTATTATGAATCTAAGCACGTTAAAAATCCCTTAGATTTCTCTGCAAAATTGTGGCCATGATACTTACTTCACAAGGCTTCTGTAATTTAAATGAAAGAAGCAGTGTCTGGCAGATATTGAACTCACCAGAGGGAGCTGACTTCCTGCAATACCCTGTTGAGACGGCTGAAGATTGAAGACTTCAAATCTTCCCTGCAAAGTGCCCACTTGAAACTAATTAGTGTGTGTGTGAGAGAGTGTGTTTTTAATTCTTCCTTCTTACCCAAGACAACTAAATTAGGACTTTAATGAGTTCCTGAAGTGCACATTTGTTCTGAACTATTGAAATCTCTCTCCTTCAAAAAGCACTACTCATTAAGATTAGCTTCTTGTGACATCTCAGTCACTGCTTAAGTTGTTGCTGTATTGCAAAAATACAGGGTTGTTTATCCTCATGATTCTTGGTGACTTGTGAAGCTTGGTTTCTAAAACCAATGTTGAAAGTTATTCTTGATTTATGTATTTCTCAGGGAGACGTCTACCTGCCAATGTTTATTAGAGTAATCATAATTTTAAGTTGCCCTTTTAGTGGGAAATTGCGTACCTACTTGTTCCTGTAGGAATATTTCTTCAATGTCAAAAATTAAAATTGTTGTAGATTCCACAGGTTTCTGTACTTCACACTGTATTACCATGAGCATTCTATACCCGGGAATGCCCTTACCATAACCAACTTTCCATCATCCCTTAATGCTGTCATTGGCAGGTAGACGTCTCCCTGAGAAATACATGTTCCTTTTACAATTGCAGAAGTGTTATGAATTTACATGTAATAAGACACATATATTAATTAGTAAGTGAATGTAAAGAAATAAATATTTCTGAGGAGAAAAATGAACCCTTTGTATAGTAAAGAAATACTGAAGTGAATTTGCTAAAACAGGTCTGTCCTTTTCAGTGGAGATGGCTGATTTGCATTTATATGGATAAAAATCATTTTCAGACTCTCTTTTTAGATATTAGATTCGAACTCCTCACAATTGTGAAATAGTCTAATCAAAGATAAAGACCCAGGCCCTCTATAATACTGCACATTTTCATACTTACACAGCTTTTGACTGTGGGAAATTTGAAGTACAAAGTAGAGAGACTAGCATTTGATGCCCGGGTGCTGATTAGTCAACTTGAGCAATCATTAATATTATATCCTGTCTTTCCGTAAGCTATGAACACTTTTGTATTCACCTTCAAAGAAAAAGCCCCCTCTTTTAAATACACATTTGCCAATATTTTCTGGATAGAGCGACTATGTACTTTTCAGACCAACCATGGCTTACTGGAAAGCAAGTAATGAGGGAGGAAGGATTTTAGCAATGTAACAAAGCGTGGGTAGATCTTACAAGGCTAGTTCTCTTCTCATTCAAACCACCTGTCTCCTCTACCGAAAATGCTTCCCAGAACCTACCCAGAGTAACTTCTCCTAACTAGATTCAAGATTCAGTTTGATCCTGTTTTATTTTCTTGGCACTATCCATCATTGATATTATCTTATTTATTAATTTCTTGTAAATTTAGAAAGCAGATTTAGTATAATACTATCAGACAAGTTTCAGATGTCACCTAGTTTCCCATGCTTCATTCCTGTTAACTGTGAGATGCTTGCATTATCTCTGATAGATGAGAAAAATGAAAGTCAGGTAAGTTTCTTGCCCAGTGACTCACAGTAACAGCTAAAGCTTACACATCTTTGCTTTATTCGACTCTTAATATTAAATTTAGTTATTTCCACTCTTCTCCATATGCTTAACCACTAACCTTGGTGTCTTTGTTTTATTGGAGATACTGTATTTTATAACTATATACTATCAACCTGCAGCAGGAAACTGAATTAAAAGTCAGCCTTTAATTTGCAAATTATTTTAAACTTATGCTTGTAAAACTTGTTATTTTTTAATATGCTGACATGCACATAAATTGACCACAAAGCTCTTTAGAAATTCAAACATACCCATTCACTATTAAGTAATGTTTTGACACAGACAGATAATAAAATTGAAAGCAAGCATCTCCAGGGCAGGATATGGATGTTGTATTATAATTCAAAGAATTTTGTTTTTTCACGGTATGTCTGAGTTCAGACAGTTGACCGTGTTTCGATCTTTGTATAGTTATTTGCTACTTCTTTCTTGAACTGTTACATGAAGGATGTAAAATCTTCAATGAAATCTTTGAGTAATCTTTATATTTGCACTACTCTAGCTAAAAGTTGCTCTCTGTTGAGTGGGAACGTGGGGCATGATATTCAGAAATGTGAGTTCTTGTAAATTGCTTGAGCTTTGGCTCTGGGGAGATAAACAGTGTGCATATGGAGGCTCACCAACACCGAAATTCTTCTAACCTCTAATTCTAAATCGAGAAAAGAATGAGCTTTAAGGTTTTCTGTTTATTTTTGTCTTGATTACAAGTTGCTGGAAGTCTAGAGTTAGTATCTAATAACATAAAATCTAAGCAAAACACAAATTATTGACCCAGGAAGGTATCTAATTTCTAAGATACACACGGAAAATTACACAAAATGTACTTTTTTTCCTCCAAAGGAATAATTAGAGATTAAGAGGCAGTCCTTTATGTATTTCAGTAAATAAAAAATTAAAAATTTTAAAGGAAAAAAATATTGTCTTTCAGAACACATACATGAGATTATTTTTATTTACATGGCTACATTAAATTGGCATTGTTTTCAACCATGACTTTTGATCCTTTGTGTATGTAATTATGGGCAAAGTCTACAAATGTAGATTTGCAAACTGTACCCTATTAAGCCTCCTTGGTACTATGTAATGTGCAAAGGACAGATGCAGCCTCCTTGTCACATATGCCCCCAGTCAACAAAAGACTGTGCATTGATCCTTTCTATACCCAAGACTTACTAGATCATTTAAGTAAGCAGATACAAATTTTCTTCTTTAAAAAAATTTAATCCCAGCACTTGGGAGGCAGAGGCAGGCAGATCTCTGTGAGTTCGAGACCAGCCTGGTCTACAAGAGCTAGTTCCAGGACAGGCTCCAATACCACAGAGAAACCCTGTCTCGAAAAACAAAAAAACAAAAAAACAAAAAAAAAAAAGTTAGGGCTGGGGAGACTCTATTTAGCAAACCATGTGACATCCAAGCCTCTTGCTAATAGGGTAAAGGCTTTATATACACAAGAGTGACAGCCCAGAACATACATAAAATGCTGGTTGTGGGGGCTAGGGAGATAGTTCAGCACTTAAGAGCACTGACTGCTTTTCCAGAGGACCTAGGTTCAATTTCCCAGCACCACACAACAGCTCATAACTCTCTGTAACTCTGTTTCCTCTTCTATCCTCTTTTTATGACACATGCGTTAAACAGACATGCAGGCACAATACCTGTACACATAAAATAAAATAATAAAAACTTATTTTTAGAAATGAACGTGCTCACATCTTTCTGTAACCATAGCACTCATAGAGTGAGATAGGAGACAGAAACAGGAGAACCCCTCCAAAGCTCACAAACCAGTTAGCCTGGAGTATGCAATGTATGTAGAAGAGGCAAAGATGAGAGACCCTGCCTCAAACAATGTAGAAACAAAGACCTGACTTCCAAAAGCTGTTCTCTGGCTGACACATAAATGCCATGGCATGCACACTCACATTACACTCTCTCTCTCTCTCTCTATATATATATATATATATATATAAAATTTACGTTTATTTATATAATTTTAAGTTTAAGCCTGAAGTACATGTATTTCATTTTTGGGGTAAGATGTTCTCTTTCATCATGTGTCTAGGAAATACTTCAATTTCTAGAGGGAAAAATTTACATTAGCCTTTCTATGCCTGAGTTTTGGGTTTACTTTTGTAAATGATATCTTGTAAGCACTTACAAGGCAAAAGACCATGTATTCTTGATGTACCACATCTATGACATTAGCTTAAGCAATCGCTCCTATGTAGTCAGCATTAAGGAGGCACTTCTTGTGGATCGCAGGTGTGCGAAGCTCACTTTTCATATTAAATTGCTTAATCATAACCACTATCCCATGATCTATAAGATTATACAATTGAGGAAACTATGACAGTGAGCAGCTAACTTGATAAAGTACCCACAGGTGATTTGCAATACAGTCAAGATTCAAATGCAAATCTTCCTAATTCCAAGGGCATCTAGCCCTCCTTTTTCTAACAACTGCCACCGAAGTCATAGTTTTTGGTATCCTTACTTTCAAGATGTGCTTTAATTTCATAACCTTTGAGTGTGGGCTGAACTTACACGGCGTGTTGTTAATGACTGGAGTAAGTGGAAGCGAGTGTGTACAACTTTGGAGATTGAGTCATTCCCCGGCCACCATGACTTCTGATGTTTCTAATCTAGCTCCTAAACTTATTGGAAAACTACTTTGGGGAAACCAGGTGCTGTTTTTTACTGTCCTCTGGAGACACTCACATGAAAAGGAGCTAAGAATTTCCAGTGGCCAACGTGGAATCAAAAGCTAAGGCTCTCAGTTTAGTAGACCACATGACATGGGAAGCCTCTTGCCAACAACTACCATGAGAGTAAGGATATTAGCTACTGTTGCATTGTCATCAAAAACATCATGACCCAGGCAACTGACAGAAGGAACTGCTTGTTTGGGGCTTACTGTTCTAGAGGGTAAGAGTTTATCACCATCACAATGGGGAACCCGGGGCAGGCATGACCCTGGAGTAGCCGCTGAGAGCTCACATCTCTAAGGCAAGCAGAAGGCAGAGAGAGCTGACAGAAATGGAGCTAGTCATTTAAACGTCAAAGCCACTCCCAATGACATACTTTCGCCAGCAAGATCATACTTCATACTCCTTCCCAAACAGTTTCACTAACTAGAAATCAAGTATTCAAGCATATGAGCTCATGAGGGCCTTTCTCCTTCAAACTACCAGAGTAAGCATGGAGGTCAAGTCCTTTCTCCACTCGCAACAGTTTGATTGTAACCTTGTGGAAGACCATAAGCAAGCATCATCCACTTGAGCTGCCTCTAGGACCCTGTTCCCAGTCTCTACATCAACAAATGTCAGCTGTTTTAAGCTGCTAAGTCTGTTAATATCTTATGGGCCAAAACATAATTATCACAGCCTAATGTTGCTTTAGTCATTTTTCTTGAAAGAAATTATATTAACTTCACTAAATTTAATATTTTAGTATACGGATAAAGCCGGCTGAGATTTTTAAGGAAAAATCGCAACCACATTTAAATAATAAATGGTAAGCCCAATGAACACAATGGTGCAATGGTTGTAGACTTCTTTGGGATTTGAATTTTGTGAACTGCTTAAAAAAAAGAAACTCTGTGTGTGATTTGAGGACTTCTAGCTGGATACGTAGGTAAAGAAACTTTGTGAATCCTAACAAAATAAATTCAATCCCTGCCCCTCACATGGTATAAGGAAAGAACCAACTCTTGCAAGCTGTCCTCTGGCGTCTCCTCACATGCCTGCACACATACACACACACACACACACACACACACACACACAGAGAGAGAGAGAGAGAGAGAGAGAGAGAGAGAGAGAGAGAGAATAAATACATTCTTCTGAAATTCATGATTTCAAAAATATATTAATAACAGTATTTCTAGGACAGCACATTGAACTTTAAATTTTTCTGGGCTAACTTGGGAACTACTTTTTCGATTGCTCATCATTCAGGATTTAAATTGTCGGGAGCAAGACTGCATGATTTAAGGGGAATGTAAAGCACAGTTGAATTTTAACCTCTTCCCTGGTAGCTTTCCTTGGCTTTTCAGTAGGTCTTGGAGGTTCATAAATCAAGGCCTTTCTTTTCTTTCTTTCTTTCTTTCTTTTTCTTTACAAATGGCATTGATTCCGCTTTATTGCTGCTTGCTGTTTAATGAATGACTCGGGTTTGATTCATGTCTTTATATCTTGACTTCTAGAATTGGTATGAGACTCAGAAATACAGTATTCTAAGCTCATCCAAAGACTGACTGTGAAAAGAACAAAAGTTTTATATATATTAATTGGGATTTTGTGTGAATGCATACTGAATTTGAAATGTTTTAACTTATACAGATGTTTATTGGCTGGTCTCATAAAAAATACATGCAAGTGGCATTTCCTTTTATACAGATGAAGTGATTAAGGGAGCCAAGAAATTCATTCATGAAATAAATATGGGTAGTTCTTGTTTAATATTCAGAATAACTGAAAAGTAGAAATGCTAGTTTCCCAGTGTCTCAGGACTGGGAATTATAGATCAATCCCCAATCCACCCCAGGTTTTTGCCTTTCATGCTATTTTTTTCCTTTGTAGCTTATGCCCTAGATTCTCAAAAACAGTTCCTATATTGAACCAACCTTAATGAAAGCATATTTGAACTTTATACATGTGGTGTATCTTAGGGGATGGAAGAGACAAACACTGATCTTCTGAGTGTGATATTCATCCTTGCCACTTATTATCTCATTTATTTATTAACTCACAAACACATCCATTAACTTGGCAAATGTTTATTAAACATTTGGACTTTTTCAGCACAGCAGACTGATTACATGTTGGAATACTATAACAAGCAGTCTCTGTCCCAAAATATTTCATAATCTAGAATGCAGAAGGATACTTAACCAAGAATAATGAAAAGCTGTTGTAAGGGATATGAGAAAAACCTGATCGAGGTTGAGGTTTACTGGTCAAGAAAAGCCTTCAAAAGGAGGGGTGATTGAGATGTAAAGGATCATAAACATGAAGGATAGCATCCTGGACAGAATGAAATAGAATTCAGGAAGACACCCACACATTTTAGAATTGAAAACAGTCAAGGCCTACTAGAAACTGTCTTCAAAGCTGAAAACAGAACAGTCAAGAAAGTCAAAATGATCATGATCTCACCTAAAGCATTCCTGGATGAGCATCCAGAGTGATGTTTGATCACCTAGAAGTTCATTATGGTTCAGCCAAGTAGACATAAATTAACACCAAAGAAAGATTCAACATGGTCTTCTCTGGATTCCCCAGCAATTAAAAATATTCTAATTCATCACACCTGATGACTTGATACATGCCAACTGTTATACGGTGTATAAAACTTTTACTACAAACTTTTTTCCTTTGATGGTTAACGTACACATACACACAAACACCTATTTATGTGTTTGTACGTATACATACCTTCATATGCTATTTTATGACAGTTGAATGGTCTATGCACATAGAGGACACAGTGACAAGGGATTTTGTAATGGTGTACTTTGTATAGCAAAAAATTCACGGCAGGTAAGAGAATCCCTGCAACTTGAACATTAACCAGAAGGCTCACTACTGTTTTCAGCTTACCAACCTGTGTTGCAGAAGAAGCAGCTTCAGCAGCTTTTATTTATCTCCTCTTAGCTTCACCTCATCACCACCAACTAATCTCAAATACTTGTTATTTTGATTAGTACCTTGAAAATCATCTTCTTGTATAGAGATTTATTTTTAGGTTCCCGAGGCTGATTATCAAAACCCTATGATACTAGCCTAACCCATCTTTCTATCTTTGCTCTCAAAACAGTCCATTTGTTTGTTTCTAGTAAACAAACGTTTGCCCATGTTTTCCCTCTACCATTTTCATGTTCTGTTCTCACTGAAATGGAAATGTCAGACACCATGGAGTAGGTTCTGGTCCTGCTGCCCCCTTTCTTCTTTGTACACATATAAAAATGCCTTCTTTCCTTTTCCATTTCACATTAATTAAGACTCTTACACTTTCTCTCACGTTTTACCATGTTTATCGTTTTACTGTTTGTGACTCGAATTCAGAATCTATGCCTATGTCTCTCCTGTAGCCTCACTACGAAGAATAAGCCATCCGTAAACACTAGCAAAGAAAGCACAGTTTAAGATCAAAGGGGCTCTAACGGGTAAAGCATTTTTGTGATTTATTTTATTTTGTCAGATAACTATATAGGTGTTTTGTTTTGAGTTGTTTTTGTTTTGTTTTGTTTTGTGTTTGCGTATCTGCTACAGTACTGAGTCATGTCCTAGATACTGGACACACAGTAGATATTCAGTAATTTGGGAATTGATGATTGGTTATATGTTAGACTCAATGTTTTTGGATGCTTTCAGACTGGGGGAGATTTGGCCTGATGAAAGCTGCTGGTACATGTTTCAAAAGGCAACAGGTACCAGTATTGCAAAGGCGCATTTTAAGGAATCTGGTGTCTCTTCAAGTCAACAAGAGTCATATTCATCGATGGACTTGTGTTATCATCCAAGTCTCAAATATCAGTGATGACGCTATTAGAAAATATCCCTTCCTGAGAGCATCTTTAGCTGTTTGTAGGAGCACATTGTGCTAGGAAAAGGATGTGATAGTCTAGTCATGATGGTTTTGTATCTTGTCATTGTTGTTGGTGTTTTCATTTAAAACTTGTCATGGTTGTGCTTTTCCGAGGCTTCATTCTTGGCTGTGAACTTCCATGAAAGTATTAATCATTTATTTTTACTTAATTCACAGCTGTAAACATTGAGTCTGTCTTCAGGAGTGTCTTCTGGTTAAGAAAAGGCACATCAATTTAGATTCACCATGTACTTACTTATATGTCACATGGGAGCTCCAGAATATAATGTCTGACAAACTCAGTGTATTTTGACAAAGGAAGAAAATATTTTTGTGACTGTGTTTTTTTTTTTTATTGAGAAAAGGAAAAAAAAAAGTTTCCGCCTCCTCCCAGCCTCCCATTTCCCTCCCCCTCCTCCCACCCTTCTCCCCCTCCCCCACTCCTCTGCCCCTCCCTCTCCAGTCCATAGAGCAGTCAGTGTTCCCTGCCCTGTGGAAAGTCCAAGGTCCTCCCCCTCCATCCATATCTAGGAAGGTGAACATCCAAACTGGCTAGGCTCCCACAAAGCCAGAACGTTAAGTAGGATCAAAACCCTGTGCCACTGTCCTTGGCTTCTCATCAGCCCTCATTGTTCGCCATGTTCAGAGAGTCTGGTTTTATCCCATGCTTTTTCAGTCACAGTCCAGCTGGCCTTGGTGAGCTCCCAATAGATCAGCCCCACTGTCTCAGTGGGTGGGTGCACCCCTCGTGGTCCTGACTTCCTTGCTCATGTTCTCCCTCCTTCTGCTCCTCATTGGGACCTTGTGACTGTGTTTTTTAAAAATGTTTTCAATCCTTATCTCTGGCTGATGGTCTTCTGTATTTAAAAACTGTGTAGTCCCTATTTCTCTAGGGAGATGAGAAATATTCTTCAATTTGAAGTGATTGCCAGATATTAAGAAGCAAGACAGTTGAAAATATGAACATGCTCTTCGTAGATAGAAGCCAAAGTTGCCATGGGGATTGGAACTGCTCAGAAAACCCAACTTTGTCCTCTTCTGTGCAGGAGGAGAAGCAGCAGTTGTTTGACCTCTACATGGTCCACAGTGAGGGATGGGTGTGGGCTCTGCGCTAGGGATGTGATGACGATCAGACATGGACTCTCTTGTATAACCACACTTGTTGTGTAACCCAATGGGAGGCCAGAGAGTGTAGGAGGCAGTGAAGAGTCGCCACACCACAAAGACTGACAGTGACGTGAGGAGTGTCCCAGCAGAAAGAACATGTGGAATGTGTCTTGACAGTTACAGTTTGTTGTTGTTGCTGATTGGCTGAATTTTGTTTCTCAGGGAAGAATCTCACTATGTAGTCTATGCTGGACATGAGCACCTGATTCTCATGCCTTGATCTTCCCAGGGCTGGGATTATAGTTATGTAATGACACACCTGACTGAATCCACAAGCTCTGTGATGGGTCATCAGTCATAGAAGAGGGCTATTACAGTTTTTAAAATCGCAGAGATAAGAAAGAGAATTGTGAGTTAGAGAAATGGAATATCTTAAAAGTGGCTGGACTAGAAAATGTCCAAGGACAGATGAACAAAAATGAGGTGAGAAAAGTAGGCCGAGGTCATAGTCAGGAATTTGATCTTTAGGGATCAGCAGAAATCTGTACCCAGAACGTTTTACATGGGCAAATGACCTGATCATATTTTGTATTTTGGAAAGGACTTCTATTGTAAAAAAAAAAAAAAAGCAATATTTGGTTTTCACTGATTGACAGGATAAAGCTGTATTCTTAATAAACCAAATGAGCAATAATTTGTTATTTAATATATTACATTTGTTAATTATTTATGTACTATATTAGGATTGTATTCCCATCTCTCAACTGTTCCCAGACTCCCTCCTTCCACCCACCAACTGGACTTTGTGTTCTTTCTCACTATTAAAGGAAAAAAAAGAAAACAAAACTAAATCCAAAAACAAGTAACACAAATCTTACAAACCCCCAAAGCCAGAGAAATATCCAAACAAAACAAAGAAGCAAAGTTTACAAAAATAATTATGGAGTTAATTTTGTATTGTCCCACTATTCCTGGGCCTGGGACCTTTCCTGGGAACTGTTGGGAGAAGAAAAATGCATTTTCCCTCCCAGCAGTTACCAATTATAAATACCTTTTCAGTTAGGGGTGGGACTTTGTATCCACTCTCCCTTTCTCCATGCTGAGATTCTGTCCCACTTGAACTTGTACAGGTCCTGAGGAGTCGTGTGAGTTCAAAAGGGCATCAGCTCTGTTGTGTCTTAAAGATGCTATTTCCTCAGAGTCATGGCTCTTATACTTTTTCCACTTCCTATTCTGAATAAATGCTTGACCCATGAAGGAAGAAGTTTGATAGATATATCCCATTTAACTTGTCTTAATCTTCCATAGTGAGTAGGATCTTGCCAACATCTTCAGAGCATGAAAGGAAGCCTAGTGCTTCTCACAAAGTTCTCTGAGATGCACATACATGGCTGTAGTCACTAGATGAGGGCAGTCTGCATGTGACGAGAGAACAGGAACGTGTCAAGTGCAAAGGAACAAGGCAATGCAGCGACTCTGTGTCACATTTAGTCAAGAAATGAGACAGAACATTTATGCTATGGTTGTTGTTGTTGGCAAGGGCTCAGCACCCAGCAAAATAAATACTTCAAGTTACTGACAGTAATGGTATTAACACGAAGTGAATTGACTTTTCCTTTTTGTGTTGTTGCTAGGAAAGGGAAGCCTAAAACTTAATGAAATTTGTTCTTGTGAACAGCAAGTTTTGTTATTTCTTCTTTTGCGATTTATGGGCTGTCTCTTCACAGTAATCTCAATGGCCCTTCCCATTAGGCAGTGGAGATGTCATTACTCCTTTCCACTGACTTGGCTCTATTCTCTGAAAGTCTGTTTATGTTGTTGGGTTTTTTTTAACTTTATAGAAATTTCTTTTCTATATATAGTGGAATAGAACTTTGAAAAACTTGTAAATAGTTGCCCATTATCCAAGTGAATATTTCTTGAAGTCATGGCATGAATAATTCTGTGGGTACAATAATTTCTGTGCCTGTGGAAGTTACAGCCTAATGTCAAGGTTATATGAAAGTCACTCAATTAAGAAAAAAAATGGACACTTTTTCCAGGAAAAAAATATTTGATAGTCTATATACTTTGAAGTTTCACCTCCAGTTAATTGGTAAAGAGTCACACACATACCGCAGCTTCTTAACAACACCAAAAGGAAAGAGGTCAGATTTCCATCTACACTTTTCCCCGATACAGTGGGTGACTTCAATCTCTGGGCCACAGTTTCCTTATCTGTAGTGTTGACAAAGTAGACCAGATTAATGGCCTTTAAATCTCTCTACACATTTAAATCAAATCCTTGAGCAAATTAATCAGAATTTATGTTGGAGGAAAGAATCTGGTAGGGATGATTCCTAAACTCCCAGGTGATTATTCTCTCGTAATTCAGAGTTAAAAATGACTGGACAAGATCAGAGCTTTCCTTTTATTATTATTATTTTATTATTTAAAAAATACCAATCCAAATTCCCATTCCTTCCCCTGCTCCCACTCCTCTCCCTCTACACCCCCTCCAATCCTAAGAGAGGGCAGGGCACCCTGCCCTATGGAAAGCCCAAGGGCCTCCCTACTACATCTAGGTTGAGCATGATATACATCCAAAGAGAATAGGATCCCAAAAAGCCAGTACATGCAGTAGAGACAAATCCCAGTGTGCTACTATCAGTGGCCCCTCAGGCTACCCCAACTGTCAACCACATTCAGAGTGACTAGTTTGATCCCATGCTCGTTCACTCCCAGTCCAGTTGGAGCTGGTGAGCTCCCATTAGCTCAGGCAAACTGTCTCAGTGGGTGAATCCTTCATGGTCTTGACTTCTTTGCTCATATTCTTGCTCCTTCCACTCTTCAACTGCACCTTGGGAGCTCAGTCCAGTACTCTGATGTGGGTCTCTGTCTCTGTTTCCATCAGTTGTTGGACGAAGGTTCTATGGTGATATTTAAGATAATCATCAGTCTGACTACAGGGCAAGGCCAGTTCAGGTTCCCTCTCCTCCATTGCTTAGGGTTTTAGCTGGGGTCAGCTTTGAGGATTCCTGGGAATTTTTCCTAGAGCCATGTTTCTTGCTAATCCCATAATGGCTCCCTCAATCAAGATATCTCTTTCCTTGCTCTCATATCTGTCCTTCCTCCATCTTGACTATCCCATTCCCTCAAATTCTCCTCAACCTTCCCCTTCTCCCATTTTTTCTACCCTTCCCCCGTCCCCATGCTCCCAAATTTTGTCAGGTGATCTTATCTGTTTCCAATTTCCAGGTGGGTCTATATATGTTTTTCTTTGGGTTCACCTTATTACTTAGCTTCTCTAGGATCATGAACTATAGGCTCAATGTCCTTTGTTTATGGTTATCATCCACTTATGAGTGAGGACATACCATATTCATATTTGGGGGGTCTGGGTTACCTCACTCAGGACAATGTTTTCTAATTCCATCCATTTGCATGCAAAATTCAAGATGTCATTTTTTTTTAACCGCTGAGTAGTACTCTAATGCGTAGATGTGCCACACTTTCTTTATCCATTCTTCAGCTGAGGGGCATCTAGGCTGTTTTCAGGTTCTGGCTATTACAAATAATGCTGCAATTGTAAGATTGGAGCTTTCAACTGAAATCTACAACACAGTTTTCTCTTTAGTTAGGAATGACAATGAAATATTTTTAAGCTCACTGGACACACACACACATACACATACATTTTGCCTCACTTGAAAACATTAATGATTAGGTGAAAATTAGAACTGATCTTAAGTGACGAGGCGTTATTGTGATGAACCAGCCTCTACCCGGTCTTCTTTGTACTCTGACATCACCTGCCTGGTCCCTGAAGACATTATCATTTCCAAAATGAAACTAGATGAACAAGTCTCAAATTATTTGAATTGTCTCCAAAGCCAGAAAGATAAAAGGATGAGAAATGAGCAATAGCCATTTGTACCTGCTAATTGTTATATGAAATCAATGGGAAATTAGTCTTCAACAGTGGAAAAACCCCAGGGCCCAGTGGAAAGGGACTCACAGCTTGTTAACAGCAAAGTTCCACGCATGCGTGTGTGAAGGACAGGTGCTTATGGCTGAGAGGGAGCGGCTGGAAGAGCATCTCATTCCTTTCCGAGGATGATGCTTAATGAGACTTTGCCACAGATGTGCGTTTCCATCCTTTCCTGTTTGGAAGCTGAATCATTAATTGGGAAATGATTTCCTTACCCTGAAAGACAAAAGAACAAAAGATTATTAGAGCTTTCACACTCTCTCACCGTTATCTGCTGCAGAATGACTCAGGCTCTCCCCTCCTTCAGTTTCCTGTGACTTTCATCCTGCCTGTCTGTCTACCAAGTGCCTGAGTGGAAGAGACAAATGTGTATGTAATATAGTCAGCTACCCAGTGTGGCGTTTAAGGGGATGTATCGCTTAACCTTTCGTGTTGCTGTGAACAAATTACTTGACAGAAATGACTCGAGGTGGGATGTGTTTATTTTGGCTCACAGGATTATAGGGTTGCCGGTTAGCATAGGAGGGAAGACATGATGGAGTTCATCACAGCAGGAGCACATGGCAGAAGCTGCAGCTGACTAGGAAGCCAGTAAACAGGTTAGAACCAGGATCAGGTAATAACTTCCAAGACCCTTCTCCTAGTGAGCTACTCCTGTCAGCCAGACTCCACCTCCCTAACACTCCACAGCTTTTAAAACTGCGTCACAAGCTGGAGAGCACGTGACTGTTCAAAACATGAACTCATGAAGAAATTTTCAGATAGAAACCATAACACTGAGTACATAGAAATCATAAGGTGCTTTTTAAAAAAATTTTCACATGTTGATAATACGTCTCTATCTTTTTTTTTCTCTTAAAAAGGTATGCTGAAAATATATTTCATTATCCCACTGGTTCTCAACAAAGTTGCCTTCTATGTTCTAATAAGTTAACTTCTACCAAATCCTTTTTAGTGTGAGAAATAAATGCATAATTAAATAACAAAGTAGGGGGTTAATTTCTCTTGAAGCCAATCTGTTCTTCAATGCTGACACATCACTAATGTGTGTCCTCAACCTCTGCGAGAAGTGGGACAAAATGTTCCTATTGCATAGCTCATAATGACTTGTCAGTAAAAGATTTGTTGGGTACATAAGGGGATATGAGGAACATATCTCCCTCCTGTCTTCTAAATGACTTACTTGTTGAAGTTTTTATTCATTGTTGTGGGGGCAGGAAAGCATGCTTGTTTTAACTATGTATTAATTTTATGGCAAAAATAGTTGCATTTATAAAATACAAAACTGAAAAGAGATGCACACTTTTCTCAGGTCCTAGTCCTTGGTTATGTGTGTGTGTGTGTGTGTGTGTGTGTGTGTGTGTGTGTATGTGTGTGTGTATGTGTGTGTGTGTGTATGTGTGTGTATGTGTGTGTGTGTATGTGTGTGTATGTGTGTGTATGTGTGTGTGTGTATGTGTGTGTGTGTGCGTGTGCGTGCATACGTGCATGCATGTGTGTGTTTTATAAACTTACACTTATGTACATATAAATATATGTAGGGGCTGTGTTATTACTGTGACTAGTCTAACTTTAATTCCTATAGCAAATTCTTCAAAGAGAACAGTGGGTGTAATCTTCTCCACTAAATACATCAGCTACCCAAGAAACTCACTTGTTTTCATATTGCGGGACAAAATAAATATTTATTCTAAAACATCTTTCTCAAAAAAATCCTGTTTGGTACATATGAAAACCGTATTTCTAAAATCTTAAAGGAAACTGTAACTCCTAATCTTCATCAACACTTAAACTACTTAAACTTACGAAGATAGTGGAGGGTGAATACTCTGAAATCTATAATATCTAGTTTATACAAAGATTTTTTTAAACAGAAAATAGGAAGGATTTCTTTCTAATATTAGCATTTTACACAGCTATAAAATATAACACATATTATGTATTTTATAAACATAAGAATGTCTCTATATTTTAATAATTTATTTTGAATTTTATATTATTTTCAAAATAATTTTGAGTATTTTAAATGTTGCTTACACAAGTTCTAGCACCTTTATGTTCAAAATCAATAAAAATATCAGCTTTAATAAGAAAATTTAAATGCAGCCTCCACAATAACATAGACATAAAACAGAAACGATGCTAACTTCACGAGCTTATACAATCCATATCAAGCATCTATCTGTCTCTGGGGACAAAAAAAAGTCTTAGCAGTGTCCAGATACTAGTCAACTACTTCCATGTTTATAGTACAGCTTTAAATAGCAAATGTCATTTTGTTTTAGTCATAGAATTTTATTAAAATTTGCTACCTGATACAAGACACAAAGAGGATGCTGTAACAGGGAGGACTTTCTAGCAGGTCCATATGCTGAGGCTGTAAATGAGGCAAATATGATTATGTAAAGAACCTGAAAAATGGATGCTACTCTCCCTGTGGTAAGTGCTTATGTTCATGTCTGCTAAGTGGGCTGCAGACTTGAAAGGCATTTCCATTTGTTAGTATGACAATGGTGGTCTTCTTCTGAAGCTGGAAAGGCAGTACTCACCATTATGGCAGGGAATGTATTAGAAGTAAGTCCAGCTTCGGCTTGACTCTCAGTCTTGACTCTCAGTATTTTATAGCCATAAACTATTAACGAAATGTCTGCATTCTCCCTCTCAAAACCCCAAATTTATCAAGTGGTGTGATGAAGGTTTATGGGGTGACTAGGCTGAGTTCTAATCCTGTCACTACCCGCATGAGAAAAGCAAAGGGCAGCTCTCCATCCAAGCACTGTGCTTCCAATGCAGAAGAGAATCCGACACAGGAACTCAATCACCTAACATACTTGTCCTGGACTCTGGACTTTTTAGGCTTCAGAACATACATACATGCAAACAGAGAGAGATATTTGATTTGGTGAAGAGTTTATCTTTTTTTTTTTTTTTTTTTTTTTTTGGTTTTTTGAGACAGGGTTTCTCCGTGGTTTTGGAGCCTGTCCTGGAACTAGCTCTTGTAGACCAGGCTGGTCTCGAACTCACAGAGATCCTCCTGCCTCTGCCTCCCAAGTGCTGGGATTAAAGGCGTGTGCCACCACCGCCCGGCAAGAGTTTATCTTTTAGATAAATAGGTTTATGACATGGTTGCGGTGACTTTGTTAATATTGTTTTATCTATAGCGGTGGTTCTCAACCTTCCTAAAGCTGAGACCCTTTAATACAATTCTTCATGTTGTGTTGACCCAGCCATAAAATTATTTTCATTTCTACTTTATAACTGCAATTTTGCTACTACTATGAATCGCAATATAAGTATCTGCTATTTTCAATGGTCTTAGGCAACATTTGTGAAAGAATGATTCGACCTACATGGAGTTGCGATCCACAAGTTGTGAACCACTGATGTGTAGGGCATCAAGTCCCTTAATACCTTTGATCAATCCAAAAGCAATAAGACTATATTCTAATAGCTAATAGTTGATAGAGTAGTAATCTAGATAAAATCAAATGCTTAATAATGAAGGTTATTAAAAAATTCTTATTGAGTACCTGAAAGTAAGAAAATAGTCACAGTTCATAATTAATCAGGGAATAACTGGAATTATATGGGTTCTGATGCATCTTTTCCACATGGCCTCATATTTATCCAACATCTTTTGAGAGACACAAAAGACTCTTCTGTCATTGAATATATTGTAGGTCCTCAGCAGGAAAATGCTCCATTATCAGCCATGCTTGGAGGCTGGCTGAAACCTGCTTGAGTCTCCTAATATCTAGGATTCCTAGGGTTGACATGTTTTCTTCTTTGCCAGGGAAGAAAAGGAAAAGCAGCCGCCCCCACCCCAGAGTAAGTTGCAGGTTCTTTTCAAGAAGACAGAGGTTTCTCCTGAAAGTGTGAAGGTGGACAGAAAGGGTACAAAGTGTGTCCTGATGTACGGATGAGCTCTGTTTCTCCTCCCCTCCCCCTGCTGTCAGTCCCCAATTTGACCTCTCTCTGAACTTTCTCTAAATACATACTTATTTTGTTTGTTCATTAGCAGCACAAGACTATTGAGTTCCTTTATAGTGGTCTTACCTTTATCCTTGTTTTCTCCCAAAGTCACCAAGGTCTGACATACTGTCGACAAGTTTCCAACTTATGTCGTAACCCTTGACCATGTTTATCATTTTTTCAGAGTTAAAGTTCACCATTTGTTCCTCACTGTGAATTCCTTCCATCACGACCATCAGTTCACTTGTCATTTCCTTGCAGAGGGCTTTCCTGGCACTCATTTTCCTGTGTCTCCGTAGTACCTGGAAAACCCCCCAGGAGATAGTTACCCCGAGATCATTCTGTTTGTCTACACAATTATTTGACTAATATTTGCTCTCCCTACAGTGTTCTGTCAGCAGCAGGAGGGTGGGTCTGTGTGTTTTCATTCCTGATTCTATTTGTAGCACCAAAGGTCTCTTTCTGTGTGCAGGGTGGGACATGCAAAGAGGGAAAACATTCGTGAAGACTTAGTTATTGGGGATAATGGGGACACCACCTCTGAGGGGAGCGATGGTGGGAACTGGATGAGAGGAATAAAGAACACATGAAAATCCTTGGGATTTAGAAAAAAAAAAAAACCCTGAAGAGCTTCTTCAAGGTGTAGATTCTCAAGAGGTTATGTCTGTGTTTCCTCTAGTGGGTGAATACTCAGTCCTGTCAGAGGTATACCCACCATCCTTAGAGATGAGAATCTATCTAATAGTCTCATTCTCAACCCATTTCAGACACTGTGTTTAGCCATGAAACTGGAAATTACTGGGCTCATCTATTTTCCTCACATTCATTTTGTTTCTCCTTCTGATATTTGTTGATTTTCATGTTTCTCAACTCAAATTTTCTGTAGACCATCTTAAACACACAAGAGAATCATCAGGTCACCCCTCCTTAAGATGAAACTTAGTGACATTTAATACTACTTCCTTGATGTGAATGGTTATATGTAAATAAGTATATTATTATAGAAATATCTGTGTATATTTCTTTTATACCCCAAAGATACAAGAGGAAAAAACCCTTCAGATCCTACTAATTTTATTAATTTAGATATAGACTAAAACCAATTTTTCATAATAGGGTAATGAGCTGTTTTTTCCCCCTAGAATGTATGTTTTCAAACAGCTAACAAAAGTGTTCAAACATTTGCTCCACAGAAGGGAGTGGGAACCCTCTCTGACTCTTTTGCCTACTTGTGGAACCTTTTGCCTTCTACTGGGTTGCCTCCTCCAGCTTTGGTATGGTGGTATGTGACCGGTCTTGTGCGTAGCTTGTTATGCCCTCTTTGATTGATGTTCCTGGGAGACCTATTCTTTTCTTAGGAGAAGTGGATGGGGTAAGTCTGGGGTGGGGAAAGAAGGGGAGAGGGGAAACTGCAGTGGAGATGTAATGCATGAGTGAAGAATTTTAAAAAAATTGAAAAAAAGAAGTTGCGTCTACTCATTTTTTTGTGATGTTTATGTGTGGTGTGCATGTTTGTCACATGTGTATGAGTACAGGTACAAATGTAGAGGCCATAAGTTGACGTCTAGAACCTTCCTCAGTGGCCTGTCACCCTATATATTGAGGTATTTAGTGAGATCCCTCACTAAAACCAAGGCTTGCTGATTCATCCAATCTAGTTGGGCAGCTCACTCTGGAAATTTTCTGTCTTCAGCTTCATAAGCAGGGATGTTCAGACTTTATATGTGGGTGCTGAGACCCAAACTCCAGTCTTCACAGTTGTGTGGCAGGTGCTTTACCCACAAGCCACATCCTCTCATTATTAAAGGTAACTTTCTCCCTTTGTCTTTAAATTACTATCATTCTGAGACAAGAGGTCTTTACTTTAGATGTTTAAACACAAAACTTGTGTGTGTGTGCGCGTGTGTGTGTGTGTGTGTGTGTGTGAAAGAGAGAGAGACGGAGAGAGAAAGACAGAGAGATAGAGAGACACAGGAGATAGAGATAGACAGAGAGACTTAGAGACACAGAAACAGAGTAGATGTATAGATGTACATGGCGGTGTACTCACACATCCAGATACATCACTACAGCACAGAGACACCACTAGTTCCTGTTTCACAGTTTTATGTTGGGAATATGCAGCCAACATATTACTGAAATAGAAAACTATGATGTGTTAAAATGGGTGTAGTAGTTAAAGAGCTGAGTGAGAAACCACATATCATCTTACGTACGCACTAAAAAACAAAAATGAAAAAATATTTGATAAGTCAACAATAATAAATATTTCAAGAGTAAGTCACAAAATGAGGGGAAAGATTTATGAGTTTAAAGTTCATGTTCTATTTTCTGCAAAATTATAGTATTTATTTAATCTTTTCGTTATTTAATTTAGAATAAGATTACTGTCATATCTCTAAACATTTAGGTAATAGTGCTTTGTTTACTTTCCCATTAACAATTGCTAAGACAAATAAAGAGTCTTGATAAATGAGATATAATTTAATAAGCAGATATTCCTTAGTAGAATATTAATCAACGTCTGCTCCAAATGTGTACTGAGGGAGAAGCAGACTAGATAAGCTTAACAATTTGCTCAATGATATAACATCAGGGAAAATATTTTTAGGCTTTATTGCCCATCTCTTTGAATACATTCATTGTAAATATAATTATATTGCCAAAATATGCAGGTTGTAGAATATTATAATTAGATATTTAAGTTCTAAAATGATTAGCAGCAATATAAACACAGACATGGACTGTAAGTTAAATCTTGGGAAGAAGGTTATTGCTAAATATTTTTGTATAAAAGACAATAGGGGAGGCAGAGACTTTCCTGGAAAATTTCCAAAGGAGATAAATATTCATCTTTTTTGGACTATATAAAATAAAGAGGAGAAATTCTGGCTGGACTAAAAATGTCAACAGAGGCTTTCACCCTTTAGCCATCATTCATAAATTGCATTATCAGAATTCTTAACACAGAAAATACCTTGAAAATGACTTAGTGCTAACTCACTGTTTTTTTGTTATTTATTTGTTTTGCCTTTTATTGAAAATAGATATTTTTCCTCATATAATATATCCTAATTGCGGGTTTCCCTCCCTCTACTCCTCCCAGTTCTTTCCCACCTCCCCTCCCATCTGGATCCATTCCCTTTTTGTCTCTCATTAGAAAATAAATAGGCTTCTAAGGAATAATAATAAAAATATAACAAAATAAGATGAATAAGATAGAACAAAAACTCTCAAATTGAAGTTGGGCACAACAAACAAATAGGAAAAGAGCCCAAGAGAAAACACAAGAGTCACAAACCCACTCATTTCACACTTAGGAATCCCATGAAAACACTAAACTGGAATCCATCATATATATGCAGAGGAGCGGGTGCAGACCTTGGCAGGCCCTGTGCATATGGCTTCAATCTTAGTGATTGCATATGAGCTCTGACCTTGTTGAATTAGGGACTTTGTTTTTCTGCTGTCCTCCATCCCCTTTGGCTTTTATACCCCTCTGCCTCCTTGAGTTCTGAGGGGAGGGATTTGATGGAGCTGGGTGTTCCAAGGTCTCTTTCTGTGTAAAATGTTCTCTCTGTGTGTATATGTTCCCATCTCCTGCAGGTCCAGAAAACAAATATCCCAATTTAAAAATGGAGGGCAGATCTAAACGGAGAATTCTCAATAGAGAAAACGCAAATGGCTGAGAAACATTTAAATCTTCAATATCCTTAGCCTCCATGGAATACAAATTAAAACTACTTTGAGATTTCATCTTATACCAGTGAGAATGGCCACAGTCAATAAAATAAGTGACAGTTCATGTTGGTGATGATGGAGAGCAAGGAGAACACTCATCTATTGTTGAGCACAAAACTTTTACAGTCACTATGGAAATCAGCGGTGCTTCCTCAAAAAGGTGGTAATAGATCGACCTCGCATTCCAGTTAGACCACTCTTGAGCATATTCCCAAAGGACACTTGCTCAACTATGTTCATTGCTGCTCTATTTGTAATATCCAGAAACTGGAAACAATCTAGATTTCCCTCTACAGAAAAATGAGTAAAGAGGATTTGGTACATGTTACAAGGAGCATGTCCCTTGTTTGTCCCGGCTGCCTGGCTAGCTTACACCCGAAATAACCACACAGAAACTGTATTAATTAAAACACTGCTTGGCCATTAGCTCTAACTTCTTATTATCTAAGTCTTACATATTAGTTTAATCCATCTCTATTAATCTGTAAATTGCAACGTGGCAGTGGCTTACTGGGAAGATTCTAACAAGCATCCATCTGAGGCAGAGGATCCATGGCTTCTCTCACTCTGCCCTTCTTCCTCCCAGCATTCAGTTCTGTTTTCTCCACCTAAGTTCCACCCTATTAACTAGGCCAAGGCAGTTTCTTTATTCATTAACCAATGAAAGCAACATACAAACAGAAGGACCTCCTACACCAGGTACATTTATACAGTGGAATATTACTCAGCCATTAAAAATGAAATTTGAAATTCATGGGTAAATGAATGAAACTAGAAAACCATCATCTTGAGGGAGGTATCTTAGACCCGGAAGGATGAATATGATCAGTGCCTTGGTCAGCCATCATCAGAGACCCTAACTTACTCTTTTAAATAAAAAATAATAATAAAAAGTGCCCATGACTTTTTATTATTATCAGGGCTCAGTCAGAACTAGACAATTTGAGCATATGTAACCCAAATATCTAAAATCTGAAGTATTTCAAAATTCAGAACTTTTTGAGTAGGGACATTTTGTCACAGATGGAGAGTTCCACACCTTACTTTATATGAAAAATTGTAGTAAAACGAAAACATCTGTACTTAACTTGATTCTTATTCCTAATGTGTCAAGATGTGCATAGAAAATTACAAAATCTGAGGCATTTCTGGTACCAAGCATTTATAATAAGGAAAACCAACCTGCATCAGATGTGAGGTCCTATGACTTCTTGTTTGCTCTCCTTTGTGGTCTGTTGCTGGCTTCTGCTAGGCCCTTCGAGCTCCTCAGTACTTTGCATGTAGATTATATATCTGTGATATACAGGCACTTCTCTCAAGGCCAGAGATGGGATGGAGATGGAGTTTCCTGACTTGAAAATTAGTTCTCTCTTACCCTATTCTGATTGAAGTCTCCTTTTCTTCTCTCTATAAGATAGAGCTGTAAGTTTTACAGCTCTCCTTTCAAGTTTAGAGAATTTATAGTGGGGCTATCAAAGGAAACGCTTCCATCCAAACCATGGATTTCCCATGTGACATGGCTCTGAAACATGGAAGAATGTGATGGCATGAGGCCTGGAAAGACAGTGAACTCAGTCAAAAGAAAACTAGAAAGGAGAAGGTGGTTGTGAGGCAGATGGAAAGTAGGAGAGTCATGGCCATGGAAGTTCTAGCCATAGGGCCTGTCAGGGTTTGTAAGCACACAGGTGGCCAAAAAATATTGAACTATGCTGTCTCTCCTTCTGCTCCTGATTTGGACCTTGAGATTTCAGTCCGGTGCTCCAATGTGGGTCTCTGTCTCCTTTCATCGCCTGATGAAGGTTAATATTCAGAAGGATGCCTATATGTTTTTCTTTGGGTTCACCTTCTTATTTAGCTTCTCTAGGATCACCAATTATAGGCTCAATGTCCTTTATTTATCCCCAGTCCCATTCTTGAGGGTCTTTTTTATAGCTTTGGTGATCCTATTGTTAGTTTTGGGAAAATAAAGCTTTGTAGCAGATCCTTTAAAGTAAGTATGACGAGATTCCCGCCATTCCTTGGGGATAGTTTGCGGGAATACTAGCGGATATGCAACTTGGCGGATACTCTGATATCATATAGTTTGATAGCTGATCAAAATATATATCAAAAGTAGATATCATATCAAAATAGATGTCATTTCAAAAGTTTGCATATAAGCTATACATATCCTCTCCTGTGCTTTGTTGTGGCAACTCTTTCAGCCAATAGCCTTTAAGATGCCAGCCCATTTTGGGCATTTTGGGTGTGGTTTCATGTACTATAAATGCAGATGAAAAGCCTGCACAGTCCTCTTTTCTCCTGGATTCAGTTCCAGTCCCCAGTGTACACAGAGGACTGTGGATCTCTACCCTTACTGTGAGTTTATCCCCAAATAAATAAACCTTTGTTATACTCCATTCTGGGCTATTGTGAAACTCTTCAGTGTTACTAAAAAACCCACAATCCTGAGATTAAGAGTTTCCTGCTCTACCAGCTGATGCTTTAAATCATCTCTGGTTAATTTATTGTACCAAAGCTAATGTAAATTTTTACTTAAATAATTAGAGTGTGTGGTTTATCAAATAACAATAAGAAAAATTCTAGACATATTCAATACAAATGCAAAGTTTTCAAATATTTTTTGGTTAGTGTATAGTTGACTGTAGGGTTGTGGAACTTTTATAAACAGGTAAATCAGACTGTTGAAATCAAGGAAATATTAGATTTATGCACTTTCACTGTCTACAGGAGAGAGGGAGGGAAGAAGGAAGAGAGAGAAAGGGAGAGAAAGAGAGAGAAATCAGGATTAAGTTCTCAGAGGTTTCTTGTCTGTGAAGGTAGAAGTTGCCATGTACCCTTCAAAACTCCCTAGGAATAATTTAGGGCCTTTCTGCCTGCATCCCGTTTGCACCAGTGCTTAGCTCTGAAATACCCACACTATAATGTTTTTCTGAGGAAATGCGTTTTTCCTTTCCCCTTGAATTCTTGATGTCTGCTGTAGTGCTTTTTTGATTTGCTGTTGTTTTGGCAATAGGTCAACTGGCTCTCATGGTCCTTAACATTTCTGGTAAATATTCCCAACAGTTGTGGCTGGAAGGAATCCAAATTCACTTAAGGAATTTGCATCCACTCTATGTTCAAGGCTCAGTATTTTTAATGTGTTCATTGGTTGGTAACTTTAAAAATAAATATAGCACAGAGGAATATCAACCAAAAAACCTGAAAGAAAATCAAACTGTTTTTGATGTAATAAGAGACACAGTTATGCTAGAATGTGATCAGCAATCTTTCTTTCTACTTAACACTGTGATGTCACAGCTTATGAAAACAAGCATGACAGTAGATAAGAAAGCAAATGAAAGCCAGATTTTCTAATTCAACTCTGAGCTCCAACACATGTGAGATACACCACCCTGGGTAAATCAGCTTCTCTGTGCTTCAATCTGATAGTCCTGAGGATTAAAGGCATTGATGGCTGTTCAGTGCCTGGACCCAGGCCTGCTGAGTAACAGGGACTAGGTGTTTTTGTTTAAATATATATGAACTGTTAGAGTTAAACAGATGGACCGACAAAAGTCTTGAGAGGCTTAGGAAGTTCCCTGATGTTTGTTTGTCTGTTTGCTTGCTTGCTTTGAAGTAACAGAACCAGTTCATTGCTGAGACAACAATGTATATCATGGCCCAATGCTTTAATGGAGTACTCTAGCTCTTAGCAATGGTATGGAGAATGAAACATATTGATTAAAACAATCAATGGAACGATGGGAGATTAGGAACCAAGTATTCATTTATTCAATGGCTTAACTGTTTAATGCCTACTGTGAACTTCGTTACTCTTACATGTTCTGGAGATAATGTTAAAAAATTAAAAGAAACTTAGGAAACATTAACCTGAGTCAGACAACTTATCTTTTAGGGGTGGGAGGTGGAAACAATTCACTGAAGACTCAGTAGGATTAAACTATAGGAGGACTTTGACAAATAGTGAATGAAGTACCTCGTGAGTATTAGGCAAAGCTTAATGACTTTAAAATGACAAACTTGAAATCATATCATTGTATGTGTGTGTGTAGGGGGTTATAGTGGAATTCCATGCTTTTAACATCAGCTAGAAGATGATCATTTTAATATTCTTTAATTGCTTCTGAAGACATGTGATATGCTCTGTTTATACAACTTGTCTTAGAGTATATATTATGGTTTTACACGTAATTAGTAATGAATTTTATTTGAGTCAAATATCTACAAGAGTTGTCCCCAAAAGTTAATTCAGTTGAGGATTTTATGAATACTATTGCATAAAATAAAAAGTATATAGTACTAATACTTACAGTCAGACCTTAGTTAGGTTAAGAGCCTCAAGTCTAGGTCACATGCTTTAAAACAGATATTGAAAAAATTAAATAACATTTTAAAATGGATGCCAGGATGCTTAAAGGGCAATAACCCATGCCAAGCAGTGAAATGAAGGTGAGATACGGAAGTGGAATATGGTTTCTGAAGGCACTGGCATCTGAAAGGTGCCATGAATAGAGTAGGAAAGAATTACCAATGGCTGCTTCCAGCGTAGGAAGGAGGTTGGAGGACCAAGGCCTAAAAGGGAGCAAACAGAAGAAAGAGCTGTTAAATGTGGGGTCTGTCCCGAAAGGAGCAGTCTACCCTGTAAAGGACAGAGCTTTCTGTGTATAGCTATTCAATTAACGACAACTGAGCAAGCTTATGTGCTCTGAGTTGAGAGTTCAACTGTTGGGTGGGAGATATGATCTCATCTCCCAGGGTCTTTATGGTAGGATTCTGGTACTCTGATTACATCAGATATTGCTAAAAGTTTTATCATGACTAAAGAATAAGTACAATGCTTCACGCTTTGGTCTAACAAAGATAGAAGCTCTTTCTAAGTGGGAGACACGTGAATCCCTCAAAAATAGTATTCTCTGTAGAAAGAATTTTTTAACCTAGGTCTTTGTTGAATGTGATAGGGAATAACCAAAGTTTAGCCTAATTGGGAGAATTCATGGTAATACATGGCGCAATACATAGCCTGATGGGTTAATTAATCCTCATACTCAAACAAAGCTCCAAAAATAGGGTAAGTGAATTCGAGAGCCTTCTATTGGAATAGCTGTTTTCCAACAGCTTTTCCAATAGCTTGTGAGACGATGCCTCTTCTGACTGCTTCTGGTTGGCGACAGGCTATGGCTGTTGTCAGGTAAACCAATTGGCTGCAATGTAATCCAGATCAGGCTTTTTAAAGTTACACTTTGCAGTTACCGAGGGGCTGCAGATAGCTAACTTTTGTTTCTCTGCATAGCTACAGAAGACATGTGGTAAGACTATTCCCCGCCCCCCACAGTGGATGCCTTGAAACAGATATACTAGAGTCCTAAAGTTTGTAGTTTCATATGCAACAGTAGAAACAGCTATTACAAATTTATTTTTTTCTTTTATAATTTCACAGAAGATTTGTTCTTACTGTAGAGCTTTACAACCTTGGCATGTGATACTATTCCTTTTCTTTCTTTTAGAACCTTCATCTCTAAATATAATGAAAGCACTTTAGATCATCTCAGGTTGCTGGTGCTACATCTATTATTCTTTGGGACCCATCCTTAATAGAATAGAATATATTTTACTTAAATATGGCATTGTCATAGTTTGACAATCAACCTGATAGTTGAGAAACCTACTAAGTAACCACAGGCAGGTAGCATGTACTGTGTAGTTTGGTGGTCATAGGGCACATTGCTCTGGCATGAGATCTCCATATTTTGAAAGTGGTACAGTTTAAAACTTTGATTTTAGTTTGTTTCTAGAATTTTCCATTGTGTGTGTGTGTGTGTGTGTGTGTGTGTGTGTGTATGTTTTGACTGCTGATAATCTCATGTAACTAAAACTGAAGATAAGAGAGTATACCACGGAAGCAGGCAGTACTATTTGGCAAGGTATTTCTGAATGAAGTATATCTGAATATCTCTCTGAACTGAGGCTAGACGCACAATGAAAAAAACCATTTGACCTTAGGGAAGAAGTAGATTCTGATTACTAAGAGCATAAAAAAGAGGGACACTTTAAGGAGGTACAATCAGTGAAGGTGGCATGCATTCAAAAAGATGACTAGAAGAGTGGGTAGTTTCTGATAGTGAAACTTGTGCTTTTAGATAGAATATGTTACATAACAATTAAATAGGTTTCTCTAATATTTTCCCTCTTGTCTTTGTTCTTAATTATATCTCTTTTGAGAAATCAAGTCATCTGGGTAAAAGTGAGCTGGTAAATAGAGATTGATTCTTGCTTCCTGAATTATTTTTTTGTCAAAGTGACAGGAACTAGCCATCTGGGAAGAGGGAATGCCAGTTGAGGAATTGCTTGCAGCAGGTAAGTCTGTGAGCAAGTCTGTGGATGCATTTTCTTGATTGATGTGGGAGGGCTTACCCCATGGTGGGTGCTGCCCCCACTGACAAGTGGTCCTGTGTTGCATAAGAAAGCAGGCTGAGCGGGTTATGCAGGGCAAACTAGTAACAGCATTTCCCCAAGGGCTTGTCTGTGTCAGTTCCTGCCTTCAGGTTCCCGATCTGCCAAAGTTTCTGTCTTGGCTTCCCTCAATGACGGACTATATCTCAGTTTGTTTTCTACTGTTGTGTTTCTCTTGCGCTATGACCAACAGTAACTTGGGGAGGAAAGGGTTTATTTGACTCAATCCACCATCTGGGGTGGGCAAGGCAGAAAATCCATTCCAGGCAGGCACCTGGAGGCCAGAACTGAGGCAGGAACTGAAACAGGAACATCAAGGCAAGTTTACAAAGAAAGTAGCTGGTGATCAATCCTTAAATTCATAAATATCTTAAATTCATACATATCAAATACTGTCATTCTAGAAACACACTGCCCTGAAAAATCAGAATAGTGGCATATGGGCTATGTTTCAAGCGAGGGATTTGATACAAACTTTTATCTCATATTTAGGACCCTCCTCTCTTGCTGTTGTCTCTGTATGGAACACGAAGTTAGAGCATAACCATGCTAACAGCCAGCCCATAGAACATCATGTAGAAAAGTGTGCATTTTGAAAGTGTGTGTGTCAGGGAGAACATCCCTTCTTCAGTGCTTTCAGACCATACACAGCCTTTAAAAGACCAAAAAGGGCATTTTCAGCATGTGAGTCACCAGATGTGAACTTAAAACCCAGAAAAGTGATGCTCTTTGGACTAAATCTTCAAGGTTACTGGGCATCTGTCATACAATTCCTTAGCTAAAACTAAGAGTCTTAATATGGCCCACCCAAGGACCCTAGTAACCACAGTGAGGATGGTCCGGTAAGCCTCTTCCTTTCAAAGGTTCTCGATACTGTAAAGTATGACTGGGAAATAAGAAGAGAGAAGAAGGCTTGGGAACCTGATCGATCTGTCTGCTACTTAGTCTTGAAGCATGAATTGGATCAAAGTGAAGTGGATGCTTTCTTTGCTTTCCCTTCTGCAAGTACAGATCCCGCTGCTCCTTTGTGCAACAGAGCTGCTTCAGGAGCCCAGAGCTGCTTTTCAATTCAAGAGGACAGCTGCTTTCTGCTTGCTCAGGTCCTCTGAGACATTACCCAAGACAGGAAAAGGGTGCTTAGCAGGGGCTCCTTGCCAGAGATTCAATATATGAATTTTACTATGAGGATAAAAAGTTGGCTCACTTTTAAAAGATTAATAAAAAATTTATTACAGTGTGTTCTTTCTTATGATGGAATCAATTTAAATTCTGGCCTCAGAGAGACAGTCAAATTTTCAAAGCAGCAAGCAGTCTCTGAAAGCGACCCCAGATGTACCCATAATCTCCCGCATTAGGAGTACGGAAAATCTGAGGGATGGACACTACTTTCATAAATCACACTCCAGTCAGGAAGGGTTCCAAAGGGGGCACTTAGCCCAAATTTAATATCCGTGAACTATTGAAAAATGAGAAAAATAAATGACAGTTTGCTATTTCCCTATTATTTTCTGACTAGTGAAACTTATTTGAAAAATTGATGTTAAAGCTAAGAAGACTGTTTCTCTCCCCGTGGTCTCAGCATTATAAATCTACACTGGGGTGTTTCCGGTCCCTAGGTTGGCTGTGTACTTCCTTATGCTTCCATTATGCCCTTTCGTCTAATGACTTTCTTCTCCTCCTTCCTTGTCTAGCTCTACGGGACCTTCACTTCTGAACATTTCCTTGTTTACTTTAATTAGAATTGGTGCTCTCTCAGCACCCATGTAGCCATTATCATCTCCATCACAGTATGTTTTCTATTGTGGCTTTATGCGTGTATTTGTTTTTCTTCCCTCCTTTACTGTTTGAGAAATGGGATGCTGGGTCTACCTTTACATATGAGCAAAAGGAATCTGAGGCGGAGTCACTTCTCTGGGGCAGCACAGCTAGTCACAGCTTCACATTGGACATGACGACTTTGCTCTAGTCTATTTTCCTTCCCCATTTGTCCTAAGGTAAATTACCTCTTTGCTGTTTTCACTGAATCAGTGCGTGATATTCATGGGAAATCTCTAAATTATAACCAACCTGTCATTCCTGAGGGATAGTCCCCCTTTTAAGAAGTAGAATATAGTTTTGGATAGACATCTTAGCACTGTCCACAGAACTCAGATGCAAGCTCACAAGAAGATCTGAATTTAGAAGATATGCTAATTTCACACATGGTATTCGTGGCTTCTGGTTTCTCACATCCATCCATTCCACATTCCTCCAGGCAGCTGCTATAAATCTCTAATCCCAAGACCTCCCCCCTTTTACTCTCAGCAGGTGATCATTTCCTGTTCTAAAAGTTTTTGTTCTCGGACATTGATATAACTAATCATATGGAAAACTTGTTATGTCAGAGTTTTGGGGCACCTTCTCCCCAGATAGTCTGATTCAGTAGATCGAAATCAAAGTGCACAAATCTAGATTTGTTTTATTTGTTTGTTGTTTCTAACCAGCTCACAGATGATGCCCAGGCAGCTAGTTTGAGAAAAACCTTTCTAAGCCATCCTATGAAACAGGATGTTTCCTCTTCTGAAAAACCTCAAAGGATACCAGAAGTTTTGAGGCTGGATTAGGTATTCAGGGCCATCCTGGACTATATAGGAAGCCCCTGTTTCAAAATAAACAAAATCCTCTGTTACTATCCTTCCTCTCCTACTGGGAATGAGAACTCAGATGAAGGCCATTCTCTGGCTAACTCCTTACCCATACATCCCTTACATCTCATTTTCTTTATTTCAGGACTTTGTTAGCATGACCAGGAACTGGGCTTTTGTGTATTGGAAATCAGTCTCTAAAGAGCAAAATTTGAAGCCAAGTTTAATTTTTTATGGAGGAGGCTGCAAGCACCAGAAGAGAGTCGCTACATATAGTTCTGTAATCTAGCAAGTTCTCAGAGAGCACACTCAGCTCAAGTTGCTGAATCTGTTCTCCTTGCTGGCTCTGTAGGAGAGGCACTCCAGCCTTTATGTAAGGCAGAAGTGGGAATCGGATACTAGTGTACGTTGACACATTTTGCAATGAACCCTCTGCATTCTAATGATTGCTCTTGTCTGTTAAGGACTTTGCTGCATAAGGATGCTTTGTCCTTCTAATGAGTACTTACACTCTTCATTTGTGCTTAATGTAATTAATCTTAATTCTTTATAATGAGTCATCTTCTTCCCAACCACATGTATATGATACAGTCCTGTCATGGTTCTAACACAGGCTCAGTATCCCCTGGCGGAAGAAATTAAGACCAGAAATGGTTTAGATTTTAAATTTGCGGGTTAGGGAAGATATGTACTTATTTTATGAGATAGCCCGAGAGTCATATCCAAGTTTAAACACAAATGCATTTGTGTTTTATAGACACCTTGCTAGAAGGTAATTTTATACAGTGATTTTGAATTTTATTAATCACTTCAGGAATTTTTTTCTGGATCTATTGGGGTCATCTGTGGAATTTTCTATTTGTGGCATCATGTCATTTACTCTAAGTGTTTTGGTTTTTCAACCTTTCATATTTTAGATTTTGGCATTGGGATTACTCAACCTATAGTATTTTCTGTTTCTGGTAACTCACTATTAATTCATTATGTTAATTTTAACATAACTCTTGAGAAGCATATTTAAACAAACAAAAGCTGTCATCTCTGGAAATTTGGGGTAATTCGGTTGTAATTAATTTCCCTTCCCCCCTCTTTGCTCCTACCTCACTTTCTTGCTTGCTTCCTTCTTTCTTTCCTTCCTTATTTTCCTCTTTTTGACATAGTCTTTCTATGTAACCCAGGCTTCCCTCAATTTTGTGCAAATCTTCCTGCCTCAGCTTCCTAAATGTTGAGATTGTACTTGTAAGCTTCCACACCCAGCTCATATTTGTGTTGACCGAGGTTTCTGTCCTGCCCGGTCCCACAGCCTTTCATCCCAAAGAAAAACACAGAGGTCTACATTAATCATTAACTGGTTGGCCTATTAACTCAGGCTTCTTATTAACTCTTACATCCTACATTAACCCATAATTCTTGTCTGTGTCACCTACGTGACTTGGTACATTTTATTAGGGAGGCATTCTCATCTTGCTTACTCTGTGTCTGTATGCCAACTGCAGACTGACTCTTTCCTCTTTTCCAGAATTCTCCTGTTCTTGTCACTCTGCCTCTACTTCCTGCTTGGTTGCCCTGCCTATACTTCCTGCCTGGCTACTGGCCAATCAGCATTTTATTAAAACAATACAAGACCATTGTCCCACAGTATCTTTGCTAATTTAAACAATGTGCCTATTTGTCACTATGTAGTTTGTCAGAAAATAGAGATAATGAGCTGGTCAGTGGTGGCGCATGCCTTTAATCTCACCACTCAGGAGGCAGAGGCAGGCGGATCTCTGTGAGTTCAAGGACAGCCTGGACTACAGAGTGAGTGCCAGGGAAAGCTCCAAAGCTACACAAAGAAATGCTGTCTCAAAAAAAAAGGGAGAAGAGAAAAAGAAAATAAAGGTAATGAAATATGACACCAAAAAGAGAGCATTGTAATGGAACAGAATGAGAAGTGATTACAAATCAACTTATTGATCCATGATAACATCAGATATCTAGAGGTTCCTCTAAATGGTAGGTTCTATTTGTTCTATTTGGTCAGATTATCCATAGGGTTAGTGGTTACTGATATGCTGAGTCTTTAGCCATGTTTCTTGCTATGTAAGGCCTTCTATGTATTTCTTACATTGTACAATAGGAATTCTTTTGTCTACATGTTTTCTTTTCTCTTCTGCAGATTTTAAGTTATGGCCATTCAACTTTGTAAATAAAACTTTCCAGGTGGGACAAAGTCAGAAAAAGAAATACTTGAGAGCATGTTGGATATGCTCAGCTAAAGAAACTCCCTTCCTACTTAGCCGTGGACTCTAAATCTCATTTAGATATCCTTCCTCCTTTTCCACTCTAAGGAAAACACAGAGGAAAAAAAACTGTAATAGATTCTAAAGGAAAATGTAAGAAGGAAATTTTTGTGAAAACCTATTCTCACATAGAGGACTATGAAAATTGGGCAAGTACTTGTACTTGATTTGAATTTGGGAGAGGAACCCTGAAATAAAGTTCCCAGTTATGAAACAATGTGGCTCCATCTCGATACTAAAGAGTGATGGTATCTACTCAATGAAACCTTGGAACAGCTCACTAGATCCCTGTGACTTTGATTTCATTTCTTCTAGACAGATTAAGTTGTATAGTACCCAAGACCACAGTGACTCTCGGGAGTGGAATCACCACTTTCTGATACACAATGCTGTCTGTCACAGAAGGACTTTACTAATACTAAGACCGTGTAAACTTGGGTGCAGCCCTGGCAGAGAAATCTAAACCACCTTAGCGAGTCATGCTATATAATGAGTTCTACCCAATTTTATTTGTGTTCATGGAAGCTGCGATGGCTTCAATTGGTGGATGCCACTTTTCTGTGCCTGCAAATGAGCAGTTCGATATTAAATGGTCAAAAGACTTGTTCTCCATACTGACCTAGTTAGTAATGCTCTCAGCCCTAACTGGCCTCTTAAAGCCATTCCTGGTCTTTCTGGAATGAAGTCCCTTTGACAAATATTCTTCAATTATACTAATTTTGTTTATATCTTTTCTTTAAAAATAAAGAGGGAAAGAGAAACAATAAATACATTTTGTTTATTAAAAAAACCTATAATAATGCCTAATTCTTCATTAGCTAATAAAATAAAACACATACAGCAACAAACAATTAAAATTAAAAAGTCAAAACCGCCTCCCATCTTGTGTCAAAGTCAACATAGTACCATATCTTCTCATTGTAGAGCTTGAAAAAGAGTAGTCATAAATGTATCTGATGAAATACAGTTTTGTAAGACTGGGGTCTATCTTAGCCTATAATACTGAGGCTAGTTCGCCCTCACAAAGTCATTTTTTTTTCTTTGTTAAACCATCAGACAATTTAGTTACTAAAAGGAAGTATAGGTTTTGATTTAGAAGTAGGTCTGAAGAAAGACATTAAATTTTACTGAAAAAGAAGAACAGAAGTTCCCTCTGGACGCTAAAAGTGATGCTAGCTATTATCTTAGCATTTCTAATATCCACTGAAAATTAATTATAGTCCCACTCAATTCATCAGCTGAGCAGTAAACACTGGAGCCAATACTCTGCCTTTATAAGTCAAGCAGAAGGCTCTGTGTTTCTGGGTTACCATGTCTGTCCATTTACTTTCTAGATTATCAGTAGGAATTTTAACCCAGGATCTTCTTCATCTGCCTCTTGTTCCTCTTCCTCTTTCGATGTGCCTCCAGTAAATACCATATCATTTGAATCTAAGTTTTCCAGGATTAGTCATTAAATTACCATAAAATAAAAATTGGAGTCAGGCAATAAGACACAGACCTAACTTTAAATAATTTGCTTTCCAAAAGTAGTGACAGACATATTTTTCAGAACTATATGACTCTGAATTCTACTGGATTCATCAATTCTATCTAAATAAGGTCTTAATCCATTGCACAAAATTTATATGGTTCAGTTTCTTCTTGTATAAAATATGTAGACTAATGCCATGTAACATGAAGAATTGGGAATGATTGCAGGATACCTGGATCGCTACATAATAGCTGATTTTCTGCAACCGATACAGCTTATTGCATAAGCTCCATGAGGCAGAATGTGGGGCATGCTACTTGAAGGCTGCATCGAGTACCCTAGGGGCCTCAAGGAGGAAGGCAGCAAGGCAGCAAGGCAGCAGTTCAAAGGATAGGCTAAGACATCAAGCTGGCTCGTCATAGCTCAAAGGATAGGCTAAGACATCAAGCTGGCTCGTCACAGTTCAAAGGATAGGCTAAGACATCAAGCTGGCTCGTCACGAACTAGGCAAATGGATGGGGCATTCCAGGAACAGGTGTAGGTGCTAACAAGGAACAAAAACAGGAATGCATGGTATGTTCAAGGTGACAGGTTGGGAAGTTTTGAGTATGACTGGATATGGAGACCTAGAGCATCAGGTAAATAAGGGATTTGTGGAAGAATGATTTCTAGTGAGAGAGAACTTTCACTAAGCTTCTATTCTCCCCCACTTTCTTCCTTCTTGCCCACAGTATGTTTAAACATTTCTTTTACTCTGTTTCTGAAAACATTTGTGTGTGTACCATGTGTGTAGGGGTGTGCTCACCTGTGTGTGTACATATGGAGAGCAGAAGTCAACTTTGGGCCTTTCCTATTCTTTTATTGAACATTATCCTTTTCCTTCTTTCTTCCTTCCCTTCCTCTCTCCCATTTTCCCTCCCTCCTTCCCTTCTTCCTTCCTTCCTTCTTTCCTATTTTTTAGACAAAGTTCCTCACTAAACCTAGAGCTCAACTGTTTCAGATGGAGTGATTGACCAACACGCCTCTGCGATGCTTAGCATTGAAATTGCAGATGTGCACAGCCGTGCTTAGCTTTTTAACCTGACTACTATGGATCCACATGGATGACTCATGCTTGATCAGCAAACATTTTACCCACTGAGCAATTTCCCCAGCCCTGTATTGAAAGAAAGACAAGACACAGAATGTGAGAAAGGAGTTTGTTTTTAAGTCTGCCTTTATAGACTCACTGACAAGCCTGTCGGCTTCCTTCAGATGACTAGATGATGTGATAATGATTAGGCAAAGGGTTGATTTGCATTATGAGGCCAGAAAATCCAAATAATGGACAGTGATAGAAAGGATTGCCATAGAATATAATACAAATTAAAGGGGAAATATAAGGAAAGAACTGTTTATTATTCATTTATTATTATTAAACCAGAAATAAATGATATAGATCAGTGAAGTATTGTGCTTGACAATATCATTAAAAATTGAGTAGGGTCTGTCTCCACGGCTAATTTTTCCAAAGAATAGAAATATATTGAGGCGTGTTTTCTGTGGAAAGCTGATGATTTTCCGTTTAGACAGAATTAACTCCCAGAGGAGGCACCTTTAATAGGCTGTGATTCTAATGGGTGTAAGGCTGTGTCTATACACGTAGAAGGAAGGGTTATTTTTAGACATGATTAGTTAATGATAAATTGTGAAGTAATGGTTACAAATGCTGTTTGTAATTCTGTTTTCCACTTTCATCTAATTCAGAAAAATATTTTGGTAAATGTATATTTAAAATTGTTCAATGCTATTATTTTAGGGTTTGGTTTTTGATATCACAATTTAAGCATATTCCTAAGAAAACCAAAAATACACATCTTATATGCATTCAAGTTCAAAGCAAAAGAACTAAGCACTCTGTTCCCTGGCTGAAGGTTTTGGCATACAATGAGCTACAACTACCTTCAAACACAGATAAGCCTGCAAGTATTTAAAGGGTGGAGGCATAAACGAATAGTTTCAGAAATAGTTTAGATCCCCACAAGTAATGAGAAGAGTGTGCAATTGGAAAGCAGGACGTGCTATCAGTAAGCTTTATAGTACCGTGCAGAAACACCATTATTTGGTACACTTGAGATAAAGTGGAAAATGGTGTTTTCGGAGAGTTAAGCTTCCCCACTGATGAGTGACAGGGCATTTTCTGGTTTCCATGACTCTGTAGACTGAAAACAGTTTTTGCTGCCAAGTATGTCAGTAGAGGTGGGAGGATAGGAGACTTTCTCTGATGAAACAAAGCTCTTGCCTAGAATAAAGCCAGCTTGTGTGTAAAACAGTGGAGGAATATAGCATACCATATTTACACAAAAACTGCTATTTTGAGATTATTCTTTCAAAATTTTGGCTATCAAGCAATTCTTTAAAATTACTTCCTATCTAAACATTTCAATGTTCTGCTTTATAAAAAGAAAAAATCAAAAATTGTCTTCATGCCTAAAAATTACTTTATTTGGTTGTATGGATAGACAAGATCCACAGTTTCAGAGCTACACCTAGGACTTTCTGATGGAATGCAGTGTCCATCGATGTAGGAAAATCTAACAACAATCAGAAAAATTATGTACTGTCAGTCCCTTACTCACGTGACCAGCAGCCAACAAAGGACCAAGGAAGGGTCTATTGATGTATGTACAACTAGAGAAAAAGAGATATTTTTAAAGTACTCTTTTAAAGATGATTTTTAAGCATTGACTGCTTGATTTTATGTGTATGCGTTTGGGCACATGAATGCCATAGTGTGCACGTGGTTATGGAGGTCAGAGGAGAACTTATAGGACTCAGTTTTCTCCTTCCGTCCTGTGGGTTCTAGGGAATAAGGTCAGATTCCCAGACTTGGCAGCAGGCACCTTTATCTACTGAGCCATCTAGCTGGCTGAAGGACTACTTTCATATGCCAACATGCCAGCTTTTCACACACACGCATACTAAATCTACTGTCTCGCTCTCGTTTGCCAAGATGAAGAATAGTATCATTAACAAAGAGATTAGGCTATGGGGTGCTGTGTACCTTCCATTAGTGTTTGGACTGAGTAGATGTCAGTTATCACGGTTTTACATAACTAGCATAGGCAATTCGTTTCAGAGACTGATTTTGAAGTTTTGGAGAAAAGAAAGTGAAGTTAAAGTCTTCTGGAATTATCCCTCATTGCAACCAAAAAAGGATGTGCTAATGGATGGTCAATAAATGAATGAGAGAATGTTTATCCTACAGGAGAACATATGCTTAATTCTACCTTTCATGAACATTCTTTTCATGTGTTCTTCAACTGAGAAACAGTTACAGACATAGAAAGAGCAAAAGGAACTGATAGGAACCGATGAAAACACCAACCCCGAGTGGAACTAAGGCCCCTTGACTCATGTTGTTCTTCTTGTCCTCTCGGAACGAGTGGCCCATTAGAAGTTTGGGGTGGTCATTTTCAAAATCAAGAAATAGGTCATGAGTTCTTAGCACATCCTTTTTTGGTGGGTATAGTAGTATTTTGAAGAAGTCCTATTCACACCCCTCGTAGTGAGAAACTAGTGCTTATCATTCTAAACATTGAAAAGACATCTCCTGTATTGTCTGCCTAAAGTTCTGTAAGTGTCAGTAAGCATGTATGGATAGATGTGAAAGTTCCAGTATCCAGAAGGCATGATGGCATACCTCCATGTAATTAACCCAAGAAATAAAGCATGGTGCAATCCTAAGCATTCACTCATAACTCTTTTCTAGACATTAAGAGATTAAATAAAAAAACATATAAGTCTAGCTTCTCATACTTGTAAGGGTAAAAAATACACTATCATGTAATATAACTTAAATGTACAAACTAGTTTTTGGCCAAGTTGATGATATCATCAACTACTTAAAATTTCAATAGAAATTATTTTCTAAAATACTTGATCTTTATACCATTTCATTGTTCATTTTATAGGAAGTTAACTGCAATGAAGGTGTCTATTGGTACTCTAAAAATGCATTTGTTCTTTCTGGTAGGTGACTTTGCTGTCACCACCAAAGACATAAATGGTTATAATTAATTTCCAATTTGGCTCCTCTGTTTGACAATGTTGGACACTCCCTCATCGTGTTCGGCTTCTGCATATCTGCCGCCTTGCCTAGTTAGTAGGCCAGTATATCAAATGTTATCTCACAGGCAGGAAACTGCCACATTTTCCAAGTCTCTCATTGAGGAAAATAGATTGCTTGAGAATAGTTGTTGCTTTTATGGACAAGCAAGAAAGAAACTATTGGCTGTGATAGTCCCCAACAATACTTAGAAGAAAGGTGTACCTTGTCATATTCAGGTCATTTTGTCAAACTAATAAATACTTATAAGGATTTTCAGACACCATGAGTGGAAAAGAGAGGTGTCAATTTGCATGTTTTGGGAAACATGCACAGAAAAAAATCCTAACAGATTCATTTGAGGGTGACATGATATGGCCAAACAGTCAATATAAATTTTTCCTCTCAAATGTAGACATTTGTGAATTGATTCCTAACTATGTTTTTCCACTAAGATTATAATTATCTCAACTGTTGTTTGTCAGTTTACTGGATTATTAATATCTCTTGTCCCACTTATTAACATATTTTTCTTGATATATGTTTCTCATTTGGTATTGGTTCACTTATACCCCAGGTTACATCCTTTATTTATTTTTTATTGATTGACAGTTTTTCAGCTAACAGAAGTTTGTACATACATCTTCAAGGCATGAGGAAAACTTGCGGTAGAGACATGAAAGCCATGGCTAGATGTGGTCTTGAGGAGGTGGTTAGGGTTAGGAATCTTTGTGCATCTCTTTTATGCAAAATATTAACATTGAATATTAACATTGTTGTTGGAGAAAGCCGCTTGTTGGTTCCCAGCTGCCCGGTTAGCTTAGATCTAAAATAATCAGACAGAAACTGTATTAATTAAATTACTGCTTGGCCCATTAGCTCTAACTTCTTATTTGCTAACTCTTACATCTTAGTTTAACCCATTTTTATTAATCTGTGTATCGCCATGTGGCTGTGGCTCACTGGGTAAAGTTCCTAGCATCTATCTCCGGTGGCTCCATTGGCTTCTTTCTAACTCTGCCTTCCTCCTTCCATGCTATAGGCCAAGCCAGTTTCTTTATTAATTAACCAATAAAAGCAACACATAGACAGAAGGACCTTCCCCACCAAAATGTTGCCACTAATGAGTTCTGAGACTATCATTGAACAATTTCCTGAAGTTAAATCTGTCTGTGTTCCCACTCTTCTTATACATAAATCCACCCTTGACAGCAATTTTGTCAGCTAAGTCACCTGCTGCAACTTTTCTCAAGTAGGATTAAACTTCTGCAAAGAACCTTCTTTTTGAAGATAAAAGGACCAGTAACTTATAGAAAGGGCAAGGTAGAAACAGAGGGGTTAAGAAAAAGAGGGAAAGGTAAATGGGGGAGATAAAGAAAGAGAGAGGAGAAAACTCAAAAGCTCCTAGGGTCTGGCCTGCCATTTAGCCCTTGGTGAAGAGTATTCCAAATTGAGATGGTGCCAGACTGCTCCTATGATTAATCTCCTCTCTTGTCAAGACCAGTTAAGGCAATGCTTAAGGAACGTCTATGCTTTGTCAAGAGGCACTTTATGTCAAAAAAAAAAAAACCATAAGCACAATGATAATTAGGCTTTTCAAGCAGAGAGAATTAGTTCTTGATTAGTGAACAACCACAACAACTTAAGGTCAAAGTATTGTCAGCTCATTCATGTAATAAGCTTCTTCATTATTTCCAAGGACTGTTCCCTCTTTGCCGGCCATTAGCAAGTTGGGAAAATTACTCTCTTAAAATGTCGCCGGAGATCTAATGATAGAGCATGAGGAAGTCTGAAGCTTGGTGTCTCATATGCATCTATGTTAAGACGCAGCTCTACTGCTGTGACTGATCTAACAATACTGAACAGAAAACCATACTGGGGATTCTGAGTTCCAGAAGTTGGGACAGCATCCTGGGACCTGAATTTTTTGTGTCAGGTGTGTTTCACCCAATAAAATATCTATTACAGCTATTGGAGGACAGCTTGGATTCGGGAGAATGATTGAATACAATAGTAGAAGGTAGGTGTAATACCCTATACCAATCATTTCTACACTTATGAAGAGGCAGGGGGATGATGAATGTGAGTCCAACCTGGGACATGCCATGACATTCTTTCAAAAAACAAAGAAACAAAAACTGGACACAGTAAGCAACGTCTCAATAGAAAATCCAAGCACTCTCATCTAAAACCCAGACCCTGAGTTGGGACATTGATTCCATTGTACGGCATAAATATCACTTTTCACACTCCATTTTATTCAGGGTGTTCCTTTCCAAGTGTTATTAATTTCACCTTCTTTCATTGTTGTTGGAAAACTCAGACTCCATGGCTCAGAGCTAAGTAAGGCTTCAGATATGCTTTTGGGGAAGATGAGAATAGGTAATGCTTTGGGCTTAGCATTCTCAGATTCAGTTTGAAGAGCAAAAATTAATTGTCTCATCACGCAGATAAACTTATCTCCTAGTGTGGTTAATCCATGTTTTTCAACTTATAGATATGTCTGTTGAAGTCCTCATTAGCTGCTCATCTACGATTGCTCAGCTGATAAATTGCAGGGCTAAGTGTGCCAAAAGGAAAGTCTTAGGACCATGTTTTTGCATATGATTTCATGGGGTCTTTTTCAAGTTCTATGACGGAATTCCCATATTTCCTTCCACTGGGCATGTGGCTTTTCTGTCTCTGGTCCTATGACCTTTGAGTATAATTTTCCTCCACCATATACTTACTTGTATCCTGGGAGAATTCATGTAGCAATGAGCAGGTGGTGACATAAAGGACTAAATGCTTTGCTATGAGAAGCTTTTCATGGCATAACCACAAAGGGAGGAGGCTGCAGGTTCTCCTAACAGTTCCATAACTTATCTTTCTGGAGCAAACACAGTATACTCCCCCTCGTTCTTTCTAAATGCTTCCCTTAAGTTTTCAAATACCTGTCAAAGGTAGGAGGAACTATGTGTATGCATACAGATAAAATACTGGTAAGTATAGAATATTCTTCTTGCCTAAAAATCTTAATTCTAAGCCTTAACATATTCCTCCTGCTAAACTTTTATACAGATCTTATTATATAGAATCATCAAGTTATTTATAGCTTTCACATATCTATTATCCAGTTTAAACAGTTAACTCCTGTCCAATTGTATATCATTTCTGCACCCTTCCCCTGGTTGTCTCCTCCCATAATTGTTTTGAAGCAAATCCAGGCATCGTTTCATTTCACTCATAATTCTTAATATAAATCTATAAAAGAGAAATCATTGAAGTTATATTCATAATATTATAATGCTGAAAACTTTGCCATAAAATTCTAAATTATTGAATCTCCAGATAATGTTCACTACAATTGTCTCATAAATGTCATACTTTGCTTTTTTATATTTGGCTTAAGTAGGCTTCCAAATAACACTCACATGCCTCAAATGTTTATAAATCTTTTTTTTTTCTTGGTTTTTTGAGACAGGGTTTCTCTGTGGTTTTGGAGCCTGTCCTGGAACTAGCTCTGTAGACCAGGCTGGTCTCGAACTCACAGAGATCCGCCTGCCTCTGCCTCCCGAGTGCTGGGATTAAAGGCGTGCACCACCACCACCCGGCTATAAATCTTTTAAGCTGCGTTTAATCTATAGGTCATATCCCCATCCTACCCCTCTTCTCTTTTTCTTTCCCTCGCCCCTTCTGTCTCTCTTTTACTCCATCTCTGAAATTCATTAAGTAAAATAATTGAGTTGAGTTCTAAACTGACTGGCGTTTGTGGATAGTTTCCACATGTGTACTTCTGTGTGGTTTTTAATGTCCTTGGTTTCTACAAATTGGTAACTGTATCTAAGAGTTCTATTGGACAACTCTCTTGTGAAAATGACCAAATATATACTCAATCACACCAGAGGATGAACTCCAGTTATTGCTCTGGGGTCTCTGGTCAAAGGCCAGCTTTGGGACAAGGAGAAAGACCTGTGGCCCCAGAATAAACTACTGGTTGAGCACACAGTCTGGAGCCAGAATATCTGGGTTCCACTCCCAGTCCTGTCACTTATGAGCCGAGTAAACTCTGGGGAAATTACTTGACACCTCCGGGCTTCAGTTAGCTCATCTGTCCCCAACTCATAGGACTATGAAGATCAAAAGACTCTGTATATATGTGTGCCCAGAGCACTGCCTGTTGCAAACTGTGTATAAGTCTTAGTGTTATTTGTGAAAGCAAAGTAGACAGGAGTTCAAAGCAAGGAGAACAGTGAAAACAAATTCATGGGACCAAATGACACAGCCATGGAGTGGCCTGAGCCCAGCCTACCTGAAAGCCTCTCTGTTCCTGATAGCCCTCCTCTGGCTGTTTTTCTCCATCTCATTCTGTGTATGCTTTTAGCTTCTCCTACAGCATACCCCACGTGAGTTATTCATAATACATGAAACATTCGCATCTGAGCCAGTAAAGACAGCAAAATAGTGACTGCAATGCCCAGCAACCTCAGGGCCAGACTTGAAGGTGTCTCACGGGGTCTGTTTTGACACTAGGCTCTGCTCAGCTACCAGCCCTCGCATTGTGTCTGCTGCTTATCCTCTTGCGTGCTTAAAGAGTCAAAGGCTGATAGGCTTATCTATGTTTTCTTTCCATTCCTAATAGCTGTACTTAAATGGAACCTCCTTGCTCTAGTCCACAGAGTATTTTATTTTATTTGAGCATATTTGTCCTGAAGAGAAAAGAAAAAGTGAAATCCAGTTGCATTCTCTGCTTTTCCTTGCTTATCTCCTTTTGCATTGATCCTGGACCCGCTGGTCACAGTGCTGATTCCATTGTCCAACGGTTCTTTCTTGCCAGGTTATTTCTTTCTTAGTGATGGGTTTTTAGGCAAGCCCTGTAGCTTAGCTTGTTTTATGGTAATGATTCCTGGAAGGAAGGACTTAACCTATTACCAAATGTTTGCTGTTTGGTTTCACACAGGTCCAGTGTCCTTGAAAGCAGAGATTGCAAAGCTGTAAGCCACCAGTTTGGTGCTGTGCTATTTAATGGAAACACAGCCCTTCCCAATGCATATTACCTGTACTTATTCACTCTTTGGACAGATGAGCAAAGGAAACACAGAACCTATGCATGCTATTATGGATAATAAAGCCTAGAATACTTACCAGACAACTTCGCTGACCTCTCTTTTAAGAAATTAAGTAGCAGGTTGATTTAATATAAAATGTAAAAGAAGAAAAAGCTGCTAGCTAAAAAAAAAAAGAGAAATTATAGAATTATGTAACTCTTAAAAGAGCAAAACCCTAGAAAAGAGTTACCTATTCCCAAGTGAACAGGCAGGCAGCCAAAATAATATGCATGCTTTTAGATGTTGAAAGAAATGTAGGTCTTTCTCTGTTTCTATGCCTCTGGGACATGGAACCAAACCATGGCTAATTTTTCCTTTTTGTTTCTCCATTTTCCCAAGAAGACAAACATCTTAGACTGTGAGAAGACTGAGAAATTTCTGGAGCTTACTTTCTCTTAGACATTGTTCCCTTCCCTTTCCAGCAATGCCACACCTCTCTGCCTCAGCCTGGTATGGCCCAGCCTACTGCTTACCTTCGGCTGATGCTGCTGACATTGAAGGGACTCTCTTTCATGTCCCTAGGACCGTGTTTATTCAAGGACAGATCTGTGCCAACAGACATCAGGTCAAAACCACTCTTCAGTCAAAGCCTGTTTTAAAAGTATTAGCCAGTAACAAGTAGCTCTGGGTGAATTTTCCCTTGACCTGGAGATATGGTTGGAAGGGTAAATAAGGAAAAAAAAATGTATTTGTTGGTTGGATGGATTTATTTCTGTCATCCAGAGGCAATTTCATATGCATGTTTCATTTAATTAATCTTCTTAAAAATCCTGTATGGGGGGAGGAGGGGGAGTAATGTCATACCTTGTGATACCAAGACTCAGAAAATAAATACAATTCCCACAATTTAAATTCTATATTCTCATAAATAATGGCATGAGCTTTTATCTTTCTGCTACGTAATTCAGACAGTGTTAACCTATTCCTTAGGCTCACAGAATAGCTGCGGGAGATCCAACATTATTTCTGTAGGTAATGAGGCACCAGGTAAAGAATGAATGCAAATGGTTGACAATCCAGCCAGGCCTGCTTTCTTCCTTAGATTCTTGGTTGGTGCCCTCAGCTGATACACACTTCATTGACTCTTGGGATTTTCTTTTTGCTAAAGAGACATGATTTTTTTTTCAGTAACCTGAGTCCATTGTCATCTCAATTTTTGCAAATGTGTTCTGAAGACCCCCAAACAGGGGAGAATTATCATCAAATAAAGTTGAAACTCTGGTCCAAACACTTACAGGTCTTCAGATGAGCTTGACAGAGTAAAGGTCTGGAGACTCTCTGATATCCTGGGTGTGAAACAGAGATCCATCAGGTGAAATGATTTCCCTCTGAGTCTACAGTGAAATAAAGGGAACTCCAATGAAGGGTGCAATTGCCAAGTGTATCCTCAGCCAGACATGGGGACAGACGATGATGCCCTCCATCTATATCCTCACTGCAGATGAGGGCTGCCATCCCTGTGGTAAGGGCACAGGAAGGCTGTGTGGAACTACTGGATCCCCTTGGTTTGGCAGAGACAAAGGGCCGTGTGCTGAAGTTCAAGCTGGAGAGGAAAGTGCCTGGCACTCACCAAATGCCTACTGTCCACTCAGCAAAATCTCATCTCTCCCAGTTGCCCACAAGCTACAGGCCTGAGCCATGCTTGTTTTGCTCTAAAAAGCGAAAACGAACAGTGGTACCTTTAAAATGCAAAATGCTCCTGCGTCCAATTTCCCTGTAGATAGGGAAGTGCTCCAAGTGGAACAACTGTCAGACACCTGATACCGACAGCAAAGTTATGTTTCTTTTTCTTCTTCTCTTTTCCGCTTCTCTGCCAGGCATGGAACCACAAGAGAACAGTGTGTCCTACAAAACAGCTTACACAGGAAAACTGAATCCACCCTGTTGGTCACCTGAGGGAATCAGTCAGCTCAGGAGAGCTAGACTAGCTTTCTGTTCATCTGCATAAGGGAGGAACCTTAATTACAGGACCACGCGTAGACTACAGAAACAGGAGAGGGTTTTCAAAAAACGAAATTCCATAGGTCAACTGTGCTCTACAGAGGTCACAACTTGAAGAACCCAAAAGTCTGATAGTTCATATAAACATGTGGGATGAGCCCCTTGTAGAGGAAACTGCTGCTACCAGGAGTGTTGTTCTAACACATCCGGTTTCCTTACCTTTCCATGGAAGTCAGTCATTTGCAATTTCTTTTTTTTTATTTATTTTTATTTTTTAAATTTATTTATTTATTAAGGATTTCTGCCTCGTCCCCACAACCGCTTCCCATTTCCACCCCCTCCCCCGATCAAGCCCCCCCCCATCTGCTCGAAGAGCAATCAGGGTTCCCTGACCTGTAGGAAGCCCAAGGACTGCCCACCTCTATCCAGGTCTCATAAGGTGAGCATTCAAACTGCCTAGGCTCCCACAAAGCCAGTACGTGCAGTAGGATCAAAAACACACTGCAATTGTTCTTGAATTCTCAGTATTCCTCATTGTCCGCTATGTTCAGCTAGTCCGGATTTATCCCATGCTTTTTCAGACCTAGGCCAGCTGGCCTTGGTGAGATCCCAATAGAACATCCCCATTGTCTTAGTGTGTGGGTGCACCCCTCGTGGTCCTGAGTTCCTTGCTCGTGCTCCGTCTCCTTCTGCTCCTGATTTGGACCTTGAGATTTCTGTCCGGTGCTCCCGTGTGGGTCTCTGTCTCTGTCTCCTTTCATCGCCTGATGAAGGTTAATATTCCTGAGGATGCCTATGTGTTTGTCTTTGGATTCACCTTATTTAGCTTCTCTAGGAACATGAATAATAGGCTCAGTGTCCTTTATTTATGGCTAGAAACCAAATATGAGTGAGTACATCCCATGTTCCTCTTTTTGGGTCTGGCTTACCTCACTCAGAATAGTGTTTTCTATTTCCATCCATTTGTATGCAAAATTCAAGAAGTCCTTGTTTTTTACTGCTGAGTAATACTCTAATATGTATATATTCCATACTTTCTTCATCCATTCTTCCGTTGAAGGGCATCTAGGTTGTTTCCAGGTTCTGGCTATTACAAACAATGCTGCCATGAACATAGTTGAGCATATACTTTTGTTGTATGATAGGGCCTCTCTTGGGTATATTCCCAAGAGTGGTATTGCTGGATCCAGGGGTAGGTTGATCCCGAATTTCCTGAGAAACCGAAACACTGCTTTCCAGAGTGGTTGCACAAGTTTGCATTCCCACCAGCAATGGGTGAGTGTACCCCTTTCTCCACAACCTCTCCAGCAAAGGCTATCATTGGTGTTTTTTATTTTAGCCATTCTGACAGGTGTAAGGTGGTATCTTAAAGTTGTCTTGATTTGCATTTCCCTGATCGCTAAGGAAGTTGAGCATGACCTTAAGTGTCTTTTGGCCATTTGAAGTTCTTCTGTTGAGAATTCTCTGTTCAGATCAGTGCCCCATTTTATAATTGGGTTGATTAGCCTTTTGCGGTCTAGTTTCTTGAGTTCTTTATATATTTTGGAGATCAAACCTTTGTCAGTTGCAGGGTTGGTGAAGATCTTCTCCCAGTCAGTGGGTTGTCTTTTTGTCTTAGTGACAGTGTCCTTTGCTTTACAGAAGCTTCTCAGCCTCAGGAAGTCCCATTTATTCAATGATGCCCTTAGTGTCTGTGCTGCTGGGGTTATACATAGGAAGTGGTCTCCTGTGCCCATGTGCTGTAGAGTACTTCCCACTTTCTCTTCTATCAGGTTCAGTGTGTTCGGACTGATATTGAGGTCTTTAATCCATTTGGATTTGAGTTTTGTGCATGGTGATAGATATGGAAGTCATTTGCAATTTCGAGGGAATATTAGCTCCCTCGAAATTGCACCAACACTTTGTTAGTGTTGACAATCAAAGATGTCGCTAGCTCATCTGGGGCCCCTTTTTCCAAGTTAGAAGACAACACCCCTTTTCTGGTGCCAACCCCATATCTGTGCAAGTCAAAGGAAAGATACCGTCTCATTACCAGAGACTGTGCAAGCTGCCCAGGTATAGACGGTTACCCGCAACACTACTACAGTCTTCTGAGCCAAACAAAATCTGTCAGTGGACTATACTCAGCCCGCAGCCTGCAGCCCGCAAGTTCACAGCTTAATATTTTGCAACCTCTTCAACTGTGGTTAAAACAAAGTTCTGGGGTCAGATCACCTGGCTTTAAATCAGAACTCTGCCATTTATACAAATGACTTAAGACTCTCTGCCTCAGTCATCTCTGTTTGTATTGGAATGAATATATTCTTGAACCTACTTTATAGGGTTCTTAAAAGGACAAAATTAAATAATTGCGAAAAAGAAGTTTTCAGACTATAACATGCAGACATTTAGTAAGTGTTAAAAAAAAATACCAAACTAATGTGAAAGGCTATTTTACATGCTTTGGCCATCTCAGCGAGCCAAGCTTTGCTAAATAATTCTAAGCAGGTAGACTGGAAGAGGGAACTGAGGCCCTCACAGCTTTTTACTTCTAGGAGTCTGTTGTCATTTGCCCGATGAATTTGTGAAGGCAGGGAACTCGAAACAAGTATCATTTTGCCCTGACATCCTAAGGCAATATGAAACTTAAGTTCTTTTTAAAAAAACAGTGCTGTACTTGAACTACTGCTCCTGGCACAGGCTGACAGCTAGTAGCCTTTACAATGACATCTAAAAGCCACTAAGAGACGATTAAGCTCAGTACCATGTGATATAAAAGGCAAAGATGTGCGGGTTATATTTTAGACTCATTTACGGTGAAACAATTTCAAAGCGTTGGAGTTCAGTGTGGGAAGTACTCCATTATTTGACTTCATCTTCAAAACTGGGTAATTCTCTCAGAGACAATCCCATGCTTTAAAAACTGTCACAGTTCTTTTTACATCCAAGATGTATTAGGCGCTGCAGAAAAGGCTGGCTCTTAGTCCCAATTCTACACTGGAAGGGGGATGCTGGGTGTTAACTGTAGTGAGATCAGTGCTTAGCTACAAGGATTTGGGGATGAAATGATCCTGAATTCAGTAGTTCTGCTCTGTTATATCCAATCATGTCTAAATGTTTTAGTTTTTTTTAAAAAGTGAAGCCTCTAAGATTTACCATAAAACATGTAGAGAATATTTAACTGGGCTTGTATTTAAATAAAGTTCTTTTCTCATTTTACTGATGTAGAAACTTCCTATAAAAACTTAAGCCACAAATCTTTATTCATAGGGTCCATTTGACATGAAAAGAACTCCCTAAACTCCTATTTTATTCATTTATAATGAACTTGACCAAGCCATCATCAATTTAAAGCTTCTCTCTCTAGACCAAGATTTCTCAGTCGATACCATTGACATGTAGGTCTGGACATTTCTTTGTTCTGGAAAAAGTATACAGTCTTGAGAGCATCTTTGGTCTCTCATTACTGGGTGACAACACCCACCCCACCCTTGCATTAAACAAAATTGTGCACTAGGATTCTCTTCCAGGAAAAAGAAGAGGCTGAATTTGGTTCCTACTCTCTTCCCCAGAGGAAAAAGATACCCTAAAGATAAGATTTTTTTTACAAATAAGACAGTCTACAAGTTACACTGCTGAAATTCTAAGACATGAACCTACAGTCACCACCTTAAGCACATGGATATTTCTGCCAAACCTTCTAGTGACTTTTCCATGCATCATGTAGACTGATTTCAAGCAAACTGCTATAGAAGACTGTACAATCACATAGGCCACCTGCCTGCCCAGACTTCTAGACATAGTACCACTGTTTGTCTATCATATCTCATGTAAAAACTCAATGGGTGAGAATCAATGATTTAGAAAACAGAAAGGTAGGCATGATAGCACATCAGTATAATCCAAGTACTCTGGAGACTGGGGTGGGGGCACAGTGAGTTTACAGATAGCCTGGACTACATAGTGAGACCTTTCTTTTTCTTCTTCTCCTCCTCCTCCTCCTCCTCCTCCTCCTCCTCCTCCTCCTCCTCCTTCCTCTTCCTCCTCCTCCTCCTCCTCCTCCTTCCTCTTCCTCCTCCTCCTCCTCCTCCTCCTTCTTCTTCTTCCTCCTCCTCCGCATCCTCCTCCTCCTCTTCTACCTTCTCCTCCTGCTTATTTCTCCTCCTCTTTCTCTTTTATATTCTTCCTCTTCCTATTCCTCTGCCTTCTCTTTCCCCTTCTTATTCCTGTCATAAATTACATCCCAGACTCAGTTTCCAATAAAAAAGCAGAGAGGGACATCATCAGAGACTTTCATGTCCATCTCTCTCATTTTAAAGGCCAAGATGCTGAGGTCTGGAGAATATAGTCTACAGCACAAATATCTCTAATAAGCCTCAGACTTTCAAGCCACAGCCTGGCATTTTCAAAACTATAGGCTTGGAATATATCATTTTTATTGAGTGAAATGTTTAAAATTACATTCATGGCAATTTTAAAAATCCAAGGAATAAAAAAAGACAAAGAAAGAAAAATTAGAATGTTCTTCCAACCAAAAGCAAAAAATTAAGGAAAACATCAATTTGTCTCTGCTTTGGCATCCACAAATATGCATTTGTTTGTTCTTTTAGCATGTGATTGCATAGTATCAGCCAACTGTGGATGATTGATTTCTGCCCACTTGCCTAATCACAGTTAGGAATTTTGTTTCTTGAATAAATTATGATTAAGACGTTGAAGAAACAATGTCTTGAAATACTCACTTTCTTCCTACTTGCATGCAGCATTGGGATATCCATTTGGTTGGTGAACACAAACTAGGTCACGTGACTGATCCATCCCACTGGTGCGGCGTGACCATCCCTGTGTACTCATTTCATTCATGGAGCAAACCACTCAATTACTCATCTAAAATCTGCAGCATGTGCTTGCCCACTCATGTGCCTCCTCTCTCCTTCCTCTTCTCTCCTCACCTGACTCTCCCCTTCTCCCTTACGCCCCCTCTCTTTCCTTCCTCCTCTGTGTGTGTGTGTATGTGTGTGTGTTTGTGTGTGTGTGTGTGTATCTTGTTTACTCCGTGTAATTCTTGATCTAAACAAATAGGAATAAAACAGAAAAATATGAAGTTTATACAGTGTTCAAGTTGGGAATGGGAGCATCGCTGGGTGAAAGATGGAGCATGTTTTATTGTTGTATACAAGTTTTGATTACAGCTGTACTGTACATTACAGCCTGGTGCCTGCTGAGTGCCTCGGGCTATCTGACTTTCACTTATGATTACCACAGTTAGGCAGTTAGGGAGCTTACTTTCCTGCTGTCATATCCCAAATCTCTCCCAGTGCTCAGTCTTCTGGGCAATATAAAGAAAACTTCCTACTGTGGTTTGGTAGAAAAGTTATTGAAAGACCAGGAAATGCCTCTGACCTTGTTTTGGGGCTGAAAATGAATGTTCTCATTCAGAAATGGGTACAGTGCCAAAATGTGGAATGTGCTATTAAAATAAGCACATGATTTGCTTAAAAACAAAACAGAATAAAGCTTGTCTAAGGGGTGAAGTGGCAACCTATTTCTAGCTAGCTGCCTTAAAAACTGATTGAAACAGATGTGGTGTACTAACCTAAGACATGGCAGACTACACAGTCACATTTTGACAAGAACAAAAAATGAAGAATCCTTGTGGACACTATCTATGCATTTAACAATTATTAAGAGCCTGATGTTGTAGGTAATACAAATTTTCCAATGATTATGTCGAAGTCTTTTCTTACTTTTTATGATTGGAGACACGTAAAAATACATATTATATTATATTATGTATAAATAAATGCCAGGGTTAAAAACAAAATATGGCAAAGGGGTGAAGTGTATGGGGAGGAGGCGAAGCAGGGTTGGATGAATGAGTTAGTTTGTTAGAATAACCAGGAAATGCCTCTTTAATAAGGAAGCATTTCCTCAAAGAATTGACAGGGTTAAAAAGAAGGGTTTGTAGATATTGGAAGAATAACATCAGGAATTAGTCTGTGTGTTCTCAGGAAACTGGTTAAAGTACAAAACAGCAGACCTGTATCTATCTATAATTAAAAGAAATGGGATAAAAGAGAGGCTGTGGGAAATTTGGGCAAACATGAAGGAAGTTTTACCCGAATGCCCTAAGCTGATGACTGTCAGCACTACTGGACAAACCTCAGATACACATTAGAATGTGCATCAGCAAATCTCATCTCTGGTTTTGTAAGAAAGAGTAAGACGCAGAGCCCTGACAGGCATCAGCAGTCAGGTTTTTAGTGAATTGTGCTGAACATGGAATGGTCTGCTGGAACTTCCCTTCAAAGTTTAACGAAACTAGAAAACATAATTCTGCATGAATTGTCTAGGTTAAATGGTGCATTTGAATTTGGGTCAGGAGAACAAGCAACTAGATTATAGCTGAGAATAGGCATTGGTCCATTTCACCAGACTGCATGTCTCCTTTTCATGGGAAGTGAACTCACAGGGTCAACCTAGAGAAAAGAAGCAAGGCAATTACAAAGACAAAAGGCAAAAGAGGAGACTGTGTGCAGTATCCTGCTTTATCCAGACTCTGTTGCTCCGACATTCCAACACGACTTCACAACACTCAATTTGTTCTTCGGGAGGATCAGGACATTTTCTGGCTAAGAGAAGGATGCTATAGACTTCAACCAGAGAACCTTTCCAAGAATGACTTTTAGACGTTTTCGCCTTTTAATTGAAAAGTAGACATTTTTCTTCACATAATATTTCCTATCACAATCTTCCCCTCCTTCCACTCCTCCAAGTTCCCCCCCCCCACTCCATTACATCTGTATCCACTCCTTTCTATCTCTAATTAGAAATTGAACAGCTTTATAAAGAGCAATAATAAAAAATTTACAATTAAAATGGTAAGATTTTTTTTTAAAAAAAAAACTAGCACTTCAGAATTGGACAAAACAAACAAACAGAAGGAAAAGAGACCAAGAGAAGGCACAAGAAACAGAGACCCACTCATTCACACACTGGGAAATCTCATAGAAACACCAAAATGTCACAATATTTATGCAAAGGATCTTTATGGTAAAAAGAGAGAAGAGAATATATAAATAAAATAAAAAATAAGATATTTTAACATTAAAAAAGGAAGAGCCCTGACATGACATTATGAGACAAAGAACCTCCAAGGATGCCATTTGGGATCATTTTCTGTTGCCCATCTACTTCTGGGCATGCAGCCTACCCTTGACAGTAGCTTGTTCCACCCTTCCCCCAAGAGTCGCTTGGGAAAAACTAAATTTTCATTGGCAAGTGGTTATTAATAGAAGCATGCTCCTGGTCTAGGGATAAAGGCATGTTTCCACTTCTCTCCACTCTTGGATCCTATTTGGTGCACACCTATGCAGGTTCTGTGAGTTCATGTGTGCACGAATTCTATTGGCTTAGAAGGGTTTGTTCTCTTGGTGTCCTCCCTCTCCCCTGACTCTTACACTCTTTCTACGTCTTCTACCTAGGGGCTCCATTAGCCCTCAAAAGAGGCAGGGATTTGATGGAGACATTCCATTTAGGGCTGTGTGATCTAAGTTCTCTCACTTTCTGCATAACATCTGACTATAGGTCTCTATCTTTGTTCCCATTTGCTGTAGGAGAAAGCTTCTCTGGTAATAGTCGGGCAATGCTCTAATCTATGAATATAGAATAATGACACCAACAGTCATTTTATGTCTATATTCTTTTTTTTTTCTTAGAACAGTGGTATTTAGTGTTACCCTAGAAACCTGAGCTATCTAGTCTCAGTTTCTTGGTCATCCAAGAAATATCAGTTCTAGGTTCTATCTCTTGGAGTTGGTGTTCAGTCAAATCAGATATTGTTTGCTTACTTCCAAAAGCTTTGTGTCACCACTGAATTATCATATCATGTAGGTAGGACACCATTGTAGATTAAATGGTTTGTGACTGGGCTGGTGCTTACATTTCTCTTTTGATAGCATGCAGAGTGCCTTTCTATACCAAAGATATTAACACCTAGGGGTGGAGATCTTATGTAGGCATGAGCTCAACTTCTCCATATTTAACGAGCTATGAGGGTGTTATCTTCAGCAATGAGGCCTTTCTATCATTTTGTGGAGAGAGAGCAGCATATAGTCTTGGCAATAGCCTGGGTTGTCTTGGTGGTTCCTGTGGAAACTCTTTGCCCCATTGCAACAACTCGACTACATGCAGCATAGTCCCAATACTGGAAACTATTTGATAACAAGAGATGATCATCTGGTGTTCTGTCTCTCCCATTATTTGGTGATTTTGTTTAGATTACCTTCATATACGTATATATTTTAGGAAGCTTCTACTGAATTGGTTTTCATACTACCTCTCTCAAATAGTCCTTAATTTTAACTGTCTCTCCCTGTATTCCTTCCCTCATTCCTTTGTTCTTCCCCTTCCCCGCTGATAATCTCTTTCAAGGTATCAGAAGATGGAAAGATCTCTCATGCTCATGGATCAGTAGGATTAATATAGCAAAAATGGCCATTCTACCCAAAACAATCTACATATTCAGCGCAATCCCCAACAAAATTCTAACACAATTCTTCACATATCTTGAAAGAGGAAGTTTCAGCTTCATATAGAAACACACACACACACACAAACACACACACACACACACACACGAAAAAACAAGAAAGGTAAAACGTATTTCTGTTTGGTTTTTGTCTGGATGACCTGTCTACTATTGTAAGACTGGGATACTGTGTGAGGGTCAGTGTGTGATTTAAGCTGTAGTAGTATTTCTTTCATGAATTTGGGTGCCCTGTGTTTGGTGCTTAGATGTTAAGAATTGCAATATCCTCTTCGTGTGTTTTTCTTTGATGAGTATTTAGTGTCCTTTCCTATCTCTTTTGATTGGTTTTCATTTGAAGTCTATTTTGTTAGATATGAAAATGGATATACCAGCTTGCTTCTTCAGTTTGTTTGCTTGGAATATCATTGTCCATCCCTTGACAATGAGGTGACATCTATCTTTGATATTAAGAATATCTTGGATGTAGCAGGAGGATGGATCTGTTTTCACATTCATTCTGTTAGTCTGTGTCATTTTATTGGGGAGACCATTGATTGAATGATATCAATGAGCAGTGATTGTTGATTCCTGTATATTTTGTTGCTGCTGCTGCTGCTGATGGTGGTGGGTGTGTGCTTCCCGTCTTTTGATAATAATTTGTTGGTCTGGGATTATTTATTCCTTGTGTTTTTCCTGGTTGTGATTAACCTTTTTAGGATGGAGTTTTCCTTCTAGCACCTTTTGTAAGGTTGGATTTGTAGATAAGATTGGTTAAATATTGGTTTTATCATGGAATGTCTTATTCTCTTCATCAATGGTGATAGACAGTTTCACTGGGTATATTCATCTGCGCTGGTATCTGTGATCACTTAGGGTTTGTAGAACTCCTGTCTAGGACTTTCTCCTTTTAAAGTCTTCGTGGGGAAGTCGGGTGTTATGCTATTAGATTTGCCTTTACATATTATTTGGTCTTTTTTCCTTTACAAGTTTTAATATTCTTTCTTTGTTCTATGCTTTTATTATTCTGTGCCAAGGGAAATTTGTTTTCTGCCCCAGTACATTTGCTGTTCTGTATGTTTCTTGTACCTTAATAGGCATCTCCTTCTTTAGGTTAGAGGAATTTTCTTCTATGATTATGTTGAAAATGTTTTCTGTGACTTTGACCTGGATTTCTTCTCCTTCCTCTATTCCTATTATTCTTAGATTTGATCTTTTCATAGTGTCTCAGACATCCTGGGTGTTTTGTACCAGGATACTTTTAGATTTAACATTTTTTTTTGACCAATGTGTCCATTTCTTCTGTCATGTCTTCTATTCTGTCTTCTAATCTTCTGTATTCTGTTAGGTGAGGTTTGCTTCTAAGATTCTTATTTGAGTTCCTAATTTTTTCATTTCCAGATTTCCCTTAGTTTCGGTTTTCTTTAGTGATTCTACCTCCTTACTATCTCAAGAAAAATTTCCTTTCTCTTTAAATGTGAAAAGAGAATGTCAGTGTGAGCTAGCTCTGCCCTCTCTTAGCTAAAGAATGTTCTGGATTTTTTTGAATATTTAACTTTAAAACTGAGTCACGTGTCCCACTTGGAAGCAGTTTTTCTATTTCAAGGCCAGATTTCTCGGGATTTCCGTGCCTCGGGGACAGTAAGTATGCATGTTGCGAGCTGTCTGCCTTTAGAGAAAATAGGACTGGCATGGGCCCAGCAATCTATGTCAGAAATCAATTTCTTGGAGTTATGGAGAATCCTGTTCACTGCCAATCTTGGCACTGCTGAATCAAGAATGATAAAACAAGCGAGGAAACATGTCCAGGTAAAGGACAGAGTCCGTGTACGAGTCCTTCCTTGAACAGTTCTGTGCATGCTCTACTTGATTTGGTGTTTGACTTTCGGTTTGAAACTTATAACTTTCTTTTATTTTTTAAAGTGCTACAGATCATACATTTGGCAAACAGCTTTTGATCATCCACTGAGTCCCCAGCCCTGTATTATGTATGTTTTTAAAAAATAGGTAAGATTGTACTTGCAATCCTGGAATTCAGAGTTTTATTTTATAAAAGAAAGTGAGAAAAAGGAGAAAAGAAAAAGAAGGCCAAACAATTAAAAGCAAAGTTAAAGATCCTTCACAGTTATGAAAGCAAGGAGAAATTATTTAGAATCACACAGTCATGAGCTGTAGGTAGCTCCCGGATTTTAACCCAGATTATCCTTATGAGATCACATAATTGTCAGAAATGGGTCCTAGATTTGGCCAATAATCGTTTAGCTTCGGCAAGCTACTTTGTCATACTGTCCCTGTCAATCATTTGTAAACTAAAAAGAACAGATACTTTATGACTTATTTTCCCTCCCAAGCTACTCAGTGTTTTGAAACAAAATCTTTAGAATAAAAGCCTCAGTGTACACTTCATAATGCCAATAGAAGTGGCCACAACAAAACACCATCATTTATTAAGGATTTCTATTGGAGCTAAGAGCTCTGATAGGCTCTTTATATTCTTGTATTGTTCACTGAATATAATAAATTGGGGGAAATAAATAACATTCTCCTGTTAATCAGATTATAAATGTGCAAATTTCTGATCTAATATATTTGAAATCAGAATGTAATCTTCATTTTATAAATGCATTAGATATGGATTTTTTCTTTCACAATATCTGATTCAAAGTAAGACTTTGCACTTATACAACCAATTGTCTCTTTGAAGCAAAAATAATGATGCTTTTAAATTGTAGATAGTAAAATTGGGGTTCAAGATAAAGGGACTGGAAGAAGTATATCTAAGTTTTGCTTCATGATACAATTCCCTGCTCTACTCTACCTCTTAGTAATAAAAACTAAAAAGTGTTATTAACATACAAGTTTTATTTCCCTTTACTTTCCATGACACAAAATTTTTGGCCTAGAACTAGAATAAATTTGCAGATGTCATATGTATGAGATATTAATACAAGTGTGTGTGTCACTGTTGCCAGACTGCTGCATATCTTATAAACGAATAATAAATTGTGTGCGTGCATGTGTATGTTTGTGAATTTAACGTTACTGTTTGACATTAACTGGTGACATTGCCAATCTTATCTTAGGATAAGGGCCTATTGAATTCATAGATCTATAAAAGGAACTTGACCTAAATACACCTGGATAATAGCAGAATTTTCCCTAGACTTTCAGGATCTTAAAAGTCTAGGTCCTTACAAGGAAGGAGGGTTGTAATTATTAACAGATGTTTATGAAGCAAATTCATTGAAAATTAACTGCAGTATTCTTTGACCCCAGTGTTTGTAACCAAACAGCTAATCTTGGATAAATATGAGATTATGTTACTAATCTAATGACATTTAGCACAAATTAGCTCTCGAATCGGCTACTTGCTACTATTGGAAACTGTGAAGTATATTCAAATTTCTTTATTTTGTATGTGTTTCTTTTCCTAACACAGAATCTTGGGGCCTTTTGGAGGTCAGTGTGGTATTCCCAAGGAAGGCAATGGCTAGCACAGTAATTGTCCGTATTATCAAGTCAGTCCTTTCATCAAACTGACCCCAGTTTCGAGTTCACTCGGTGTACAGAAGAAAAGATAGCTAGCCTTTGTAGATAATATTTGATTTAGGAAGTGAAACTTTTTATTGTATAGTTATTTGGATTCTATTCATGGCAGCCAGTGGTCTGTTAACCCTTTTTGACTCTGCTTTTAATTCAAATTGGTTATTACAAATTCACCCAGGCTAACTGAAGGAAGGTCTCAGCAAATAGTCTATGTTTGGTATATGTCTGGCAATTTCCTTTCTTCCTCAGTGGTCCTCTGATGAAGCAGCTTCAGCATGGAGGTGCAGCTATAAAATTACAGGTGGCAGAATTTGAAATGGTCCTGTTAAGAAAAAAAAAAAGAACTCAGAAGGCTACAGAAACTTTAGTGAAGTGATAGGTGTGACTGAAGTCACCAGCAAAGAATGTTTAGGCTCAAGGGTCCCAGATGGGATGGGATGCTATGACCACATATGGACCTGAAGCCACTATAGCAGGAAATGCAATGACCATAGTCCTGGGTGAGTGAAGACCATGGCAGAGGCTGTGTGTCTGAAGGGGAAGTTCTGGAGAGACTTGGGCTCATCTAGGATGTAGAAGAATGGGAAAGACATCCTTGGCTTCTCTTCCAACTTTCTTCTGATCTTTATTGTTCAACCCAAATAAGAAGTAAAGCAGAAAATGAGTCTGAAGACGCTGTCCACTGCACCCAGCTTCTGGAATATAGAGCTGGGTATTGGGCCAACCAGGAAAAAAACAGCCCAGATTAGAAATGCTATTTTAAAACTCAGATTCTGCCAATAAAAGAATGGTATATTTAAGGAATTCAGAGCCCTGACCTCATTTGATCTTGGTTTAATCTCCACTTTCTTATACTTTCTTCCAAGCATTTTTGTAGGCACATGATGGCAGCCAAGAGAATTGCTGATCACCTCAGCCTGCCCCAGCCTTACTTGTAAGGACTGTGGAGTCCGGACTCCTATTTCTGCCCAATGCAGAATAAACAAAGAGGGGGGAAAAATAATAGATAAAATCTATTGAGACTCTCATCAAAAAGTGCTATAGCTAGGAATGGAGTAGTTGCTTGGTAGGGAGGCCCAGTATGGGCAGATGCTGAAAATGATTTGCAAATGTTTTCACAACTGTATGATGATGTTTTTGCCCACACATCTGCCAGAGCATGGAAGTGTCATTTACAAGCCTAACTGACATGTCTTTATGAATGGAGAGCCGCAAAAGAGGCTCCATTGCCCCATAAATGGGGTTGTTATCCATTCTACCCATCTCCCAAAGGGAAGTTTATTTGGTGTTATATTGAATCAACAATTTGGAAAAGAAAATACTTTAAAAAAGAAAAGGATGTGGGTCTGGAGAGATCATTCAGCCATAAAGAGTCCTCACTGTTTTGTCAGAGAATTGGAGTTTGTTTTCCAGAATCTACATCTGGTGACTCAGATCTATCTCCAGCCCTGGGGACTCTAACACCCTCTTCTGGCCTTAGGGGCACCCATATGCATATGCACATACATACAGCCTAACACACATAGCTATAAAAATGAATCTTTAAGAAAAGGAAAAAAATCGCCATGTGATGAAATTTGTAATTATGAGTCAAATTGTGTATTTATTATTATTATTATCTTCAAGACTCCCTTACTACATTTTACCTCTGGGCACTTAACCGTATCATTTTAAAATTGTTTTTATTGAGCATATATTTTTCTCTGGTTCCCTCCCTTCTTCTCCCCTCCCCATCTATCCCCTTCTGAAATTCCCCATGCTCAATTTACTCAGGACATCTCATCTTTTTCTACTTCCTATGTAGATTAGATCCATATATGTCTCTATTGGGGTCCTCATTCTTGTCTAGGTTCTCTGGGATAATGAATTGTAAGCTGTTTTCTTTTGTTCATGTCTAAAGTCAATTATGAGTGAGTGTATATTATATTTGTCTTTCTTTGTCTGAGTTACCTCACTCAATATGATGTTTTCTAGATCCATCCATTTGCCTGCAAATTTCAAGATGTCATTTTTTTCTGTTGTGTAGTACTCCATTGTATAAATACACCACATTTTCCTTATCCATTCTTTGGTCAAAGGGCATTTAGGTTGTTTCCAGGTTCTGGCTATGACAAATAATGCTGCTATGAATGAACATAGTTGAGCACATGTCCAAGTGGTATGACTGAGCATCCTTTGGATATATACTCAAAAAATGGTAGCCTACAGAATGTGAAAAGATCTTTACCAACCCCACATCAGACAGAGGACTGATCCAAAATATACAAATAATTCAAGAACTTGGTCATCAAAGAAGTAAATAATCCAATTTAACAAAAAAAAATGGAATGCAGATCTAAACAGAGAGCTCTCAACAGACGGTTCTAAAGTGGCTAAAAGACACATAAGGAAATGTTCAACATCCTTAGTCATCAGAGAAATACAAATCAAAGCAACTCTGAGATTCCATCTTACACCTGTAAGAATGGCCAAGATCAAAAGCACTGATGACAGCTTATGCTGGAGAAAATGTGGGATAAAGGTAACACTCCTCCATTGCTGGTCTAAGTACAAATTGGTACAACCCCTTTTGATATCAGCGTGGTGATTTCTCAGAAAATTAGGAGATAACCTACCTCAAGATCCAGAACTTAACCTTCTTATAAATTAGCAGTAATCCAAGGTGTTCCACAAACTCACTCTGCCAAACCTCTACATGTCCCATTCCAGGCATCCAATAGTTTCCCCCTTCTGTTAACAAAGAACCTCTATTAAATATGCACCCCTCTGTGTGACCCCTACTCCCTCTCTTACTTTATACTCAGGGACATTAACTCAATCGCTCTCTCCCTCCTCTTCTAGCATTATCTCCCCAGACTGTTCCAGACTTCATGCAAACATGCTATGTGTCTCTATCTAATCTTGCAAAAATGTAAATACATAATTGTTGATTTGGTGCCTTTCATTAGCCACTGCCCATTTTTCTTTTCCTCTTCAGTAAAACCCTTTAAGAACTTGCTTTATACTATTGAGGCCAGGGCAGAGGTAAGAGTCTCACTTGGTCACCATAACATTCATGTCCCCAGCTCTTTTGGGGATACTGTAACCAATTTCCGATTCACTGTATTCATCACTGAGAACCCACCTTCCTCTGTGCCTCCCAAACTCACAGCTCCTCCCACTAAGCCTCCATGTTTTGTTCATTATTCCTCCAGTGTTTAGGATATCTCAATACTCAGCCTCAGCATGACCCTGTCCCTTCCCTCCTCCTCCCCGTCTCTTGCTCCTTGTCTACTTCATTCCTTCCCATCCTTTATCTTTCTTCTTTCTATTTTTCTTTCTTAACCCCCTTTACCACAATAAACTCCCTGCTTTTGTTCTAGAAATGCAAGCTCTCATGGCAATACTTAAAAAACAAAAAAATCAAGCCACTAGAATTGTAAGTAGTCTGTGCCTTAGCAGCTAGTGAGTTGCTGGGGGAGGGGTACTCACATTTAATCTTACTCAAGCAGAATTCATCACCCAGCTAACTAGCTCATGATTGAGTCATTTCCACCTCAGTTGATAACAGTGTGTCTTTCAATTGCTCACATTAAAATACTGAAATGATACCCAACTCCTTTCTTTGTCTCATTGCCTCGGTTTATCATCAAACCTCAGGCTTTTTTTTTTTTTCATCTCCTTCATTACCATCTTATTCCCAAACCACCATCCTTACTCAGCTGGCTTAAGAGCAAAGGCTCTTGAGCATTCTCTACTTCCTTGTGTTTTCATTCCATCACTCTTCAGTTCATTTGAATCACATCGCATCATTTCACGCCTTCACTCAAAAGCCTCCGAGATGGCCTGTATGCTGTTTTCAGATTTTGTGAAAGTCTTGACATCATCTGGGCAACCATTTCTCCTGTGTCACTGTTAATGTGTCTTTCTAAAGCAATGGTTCTCAAACTGTGGGTCCCAACTCAGGGGTCATGTATCAGATATACTGCATATTAGATATTTGCATTATGATTCATAACAGTAGCAAAATTACAGCTATGAAGTAACAACAGGATAACTTTATGGTTGGGGGGTCACCACAATATGAGGAACTATATTAAAAAGTCACATCGTTAGGAAAGTTGAGAACCACTGAAGCCTTGGTTTCTACAAAGTATATTTTAAAAGTAATAGACATTATAGAAAATTAAGATTGGGACAAATCACTTGCATCTTACAAAATATTATTTTAAGATACAAATATGGAATCCTGGAGATGTCCGGTGAAGTGACCAGACCACAGAGATCAATGGAGATCTGAATCAGTGCAATACCTACTAAAGTACAGTCTTCTCTGAGCAGAGAGCTGTCCTGGGAAGACACCTTGCTGAAGAAAACGCTCTGGGCTTTCGTGCTCATTTTAAATCCTCCTGAATGAAGTCATGTAGAACAGCAAACCTGCGAGTTTCCCCTTCCCTGCTGAGCTTCCAATTCTAGAGCCATTCTGGCTCCTCCTTCTCAAGAGAAATCTTCTTTCTGTGTTATACTAACCTCATCCTGCTCTTTACTGATGGCATCTGAACTGACCTTCAGAGAAACATGTGTTGTGGTAAAAGAGACTGTACTCCTTACTTGTGTTGTTTCTCAGATGTCAGGGAGAGTTGTTCTTTTCCCTTACCGGAAATCCCTCCTTTCAGCCATATGCACTGTTTATTTCCTTCCAGATCTTTACAGACACTGTCTCTTCCTCACTACGGCCTCTCTAATCAGTCTATTCGAAAGAACAGCATCTTCGCCCGCCCTTGGTGATCCCTATCCGTGTCACTGATTATTTTTCTCTGTAGCACCGTCTATTGCTTATTTATTGGCTGATCGACTTCCAGAAGTATGTATGTAATGGGATAGCAGGGATTGTGAGGGTAGTTTTGCTTTGGTTTTGATTGGTTGGTTGTTTACTTGTGTGGTTGATTTCTTTCTTCTCTCTCTCTCTCTCTCTCTCTCTCTCTCTCTCTCTCTCTCTGTGCCTGGAATAAAGCCCAGCATGTGCAAGGCATTTAATAAATGTTGAATGGATGAATGAAACATAAACTATGTCAGGATTCATCTGTTTCCGTCTTCTCTGGAGAACAGTCCATCTTCCTGTTTGGTTTTATTTTTCTGACTCTGGTTGTATGTTAAAGAGACTTTTAGTAAACCTGGCTTCATGTCTTTCTTGGTACATATTATAGTTTGGATATGAAATGTTCTCCTTGACCCAAAGGCATGTGTGTTTGTTCTTGGGGGGCATTAGTGGTAGAAACTGAGAAGGAGGAGTTAGTGGAAGGGTGTGCTGGGAAAATGCTCTTCAGCCACTGGTGACATGCCCTTGAGTGGGACACCTTCCAGGCCAATGGAGTTAGCCGTCTTCTTCTTTCCTGTGTTTCCACTATGATGTGCCACCTCACCAACAGTCCGATGTAATGGTGCCAACGAAGCATGGATTGGAACGTCGAAAACATTTTCTCACAGGGAGGGGAGCAGAGAAAAATGTAGAGCTCAATAAAAATCAATAAAAAAAAAAGAACATTGTCTCCTCCTTAGTTAATTGTATTGGATATTTTTACAGTGATGCCTTTTGATCTTATAATCAGATCAGACTTTCTTTCTACCACCTCTGCCAACCATTCTTGGCTTTCAAAATTCTCCACTGGAAGCCTATGTGACCAGAAAGAATATTCTTGGCACCACACTTAGATAACTGTCTGACAGATAAAGACCTACAAGTTCATCTATATGAATGAATGCATAGTAATTTCTGGGCTTTTCCTACAGCAAACCTTCAAAATTCAAGTCCTTTAGGACTTGTACTTGATTAAGGCTGCCCATTAGAAGTGGGCTTTAGAAGCTCTAAACAGATAAACGTGGGGTGAGCCAATGCTCATTTTGTGCCTTGGATTAAAAGCTACAAAATATTCTCTCTTTCAGATCTTAGATTCCTTCTCCCATTCTGGTTCATCTTTGGAATCCTGAAACTGTCGTCCCCTCTCTCTCAAAATAGAGTTAAACACCCTGAAGTTCTTGCATTGGTGGTCTGAACTTCCAGCTCGAGTCATCAGGAAAGTAAACTTGAATTACAAAAGCTCTTAGTGAGGCTGGCAATAAAAATGATGCCTTTCTATAAACAGAAAACCAGTCCTGCCATTGACGGCTTATCAAGAAAACACTCTTGCATTTCTGGATCTCAGGTGACTAACGTAACAACTTACTAGGACATTAACATTAAGAAACGTGCCTTTACGTGGAAGTCCAATTGTGTGTGTGTTGGAGGAGGCAGTTATTTAGAAGATGGCATCCTCTTAAGCTCTTAAGCCCTGTGTCCTATGTGTATTGGCATGCGCCACTTCTCGCTTGTACTCTTACTGGCTTGGTTGATCATCTGGCCTTTAATCTTCTCCTCGACCACAATAGTCAGATCAGTTGTCTTTGGCTACTTCACAGCTCACTATAGCAGCCCACATAGAAGGAGAGGAAATAGATGATACAAAATTTAAAAAGGTCACGTCAGTTATTTCCTGGGAGTTCTGATGAAAAGGCTTAGCCAGAGAGATTACAACGTGATTAAAGAAGTTTGGGCTTGGTTGTGACTGGAGTGTGCTGCGTTCCAGTGTCCTCTTCTCGTCTGCATCCTTATTTCTAGGGATTAGGCGGGAGTTGGCTGCGAACATTAATGAGATCAACAAGAAAAGCTTTGACTCTCCTGAAAATCCTTGAAGAGGTAGTTATCACATACTGGAAAATAAAAACAAACTTAAACTTTGTCTCTCTCTCTCTCTCTCTCTCTCTCTCTCTCTCACACACACACACACACACACACACACACACACACACACACACACACTTTTTTTTCCCTAGTTCAAAATGAGAAATTTCTTTAACCTCAATTTATCTTGAAGGTAAAACTCTGAAATTGCCTCTTGAATTCTGGGATCAGCATGGGACGTCTACAAGGAGGCTCTCAGTGTAGGTCTCCAGAGCAAATCTTTTTCTGCTAATCTCCCACGAGTGACACTGAGAGTTACAGATAAATTAGAAAGATAAATCCCCATTTCCTACCTTCCTGTGGTTTCCAGTCTTTCTCCTTTGATAATCAAGCTACTCTCTTCTTGTGTGGGAATTTATGACTCTCAAAAAGAAAAAGGGTTTATTCTAACTCTCTGCTCAAAGACGTGGGTGGGTCCAGATATACGAAAAATAAAAATATTCGGAAGTTCAGAAATATACAGAGACCAATAAAACAAGAAAATCAGGAACTTGGTGTTTGAGAAATGCAGATAAAAGATCAGGGCAGGGCCAAAGTGAGCTGGGAGCTTGGATAGTGAGTAGACTGGAATTTCTGATGCAGCTATGCTCAGGCCGGATTCAGGAAATCACAGGGGGCATTGATGAAGGATTGTGGTCATTGTAGAATAAGCGGGAAAGTGTTTGAAAAGAAAAACAAACTGAGGCTGAGTGGAGAATCTTCCTAAGTAGTGGGCTCTCACTTCTACCTGAGAGAGGAATTTTGTCAATGCTTTGGCCATTTTCCTCATCACTGTAATAAAAGAGCTGATAGATGCAATTTACAAGGCAAGAGGTTTGCTTTGGTAGCCAGTGTGAAGAGATGCAGGCCATCGCGGTAGAGAAGGCATGGTGGCGGGGAGTTGCATGGCAGAGGGAGCATGCAGTAGCTGCTGGTTACATGGTGCCAACATGGAATCTGAGAGATGAGTCCGAACAAAAGCCGCTTGTAATTCAACAGGCCTGGTTATAACCCCTATCTGCCAGGTAGGTTCCATGTCCAATAGGTTCCTCAACCTCACAGAACAATGCCACCATCTGGAGACCAAGGATTCAAGCATGTAAGTGCCATGTAGGGAAAGTCGAGTTCTGCTGCCAGGTTAAGCCATAGCCTGGTTCCCTTGTTTCACAGCTGCATGGATCCTGAGTACCTGCTTGGCTAAACCTGGGAAAGAAGCTCCCTTGGCATCTTTGCTCATTCTTGAGGCTCAGTCTTCTCAGGTATCCTTTCTCCAGGCAGTCTGTTTTCAACCCCTTTGAAATTTTATTTATTTTTTGAGAATTTCTTACATGTATATTTTGATCATATCTACTCCTCACTACCCTCTCCTATGCCTCCCTGACCACTCCTGTGCCCACATAACCTTAATTTGCGTTATGGTGTCCTGGAGAGCAAGATGGGTAAGGTCTCGTTACATGGGTGGGGACTTGCCCTCAACACATCATTTTGTTGTACTGGTTCAGATTTCAAGCTTTCTTTTTAACGATACCAATCTCTTTAACAACTGCTAGCATGGTTTGCATGCACTCTGCCCTGTCCACAACTTTATCTGTGTTCACACTCCAAGATGCATGTTTCCATATCATTCTGTCCTGCCTCTCGCTTTTGACTTCTCATTGTAAACCTTACGAATAATATTAATCAATAACCATGTCAGAGTTTAGATGTTAAGCTGTCTTGAAATTTCTTAAACAACTTAGTCTATTGCTTTTTAATTCTGCCTCGATCTAGGTATTTCAGGGCACAAACAGAACATAGCCTGATTTATTTCCATAGATAACATGAATAGTCTCTAGCTAGCTCCCAATTAAACCCTTATTCCACAGAAACCTCATGAGTGTTGCCTTCACTGCCTTTGTTAGTCTTTTGTATGCTACTGTCCCACCAGAATGTGACATTAAGTTCTGCTTAGAGTATTCTAATGCTTAACCAGCCTACAGCTCCCACTCTTCCACATTCTTCCTATAAACCAATCCCAAAGGCTTATAAATCATATAGTCAGATTATCACAGCCATGGTCCCACCCTCTGGTACTCATTTTCTACATCTGGTACTTTTCTCCTCATGACAATGAAGCATCTGCCAGAGCAACTAAAGAGAAAACAGGTGTCGTGTGTGGTAGTGTCTGGCTGAGTCAATGGCAAAGGGGGACATATGACATCTGACTGTACAGTTTGCAGAGGTGCTCAGACTGAGTCCCTAAAGCCCCGTGTCTGCCAGCTGTGTCACACACTCAACACGCTACACGGTCTTCCCGGTCAAGAAGCATTATCAACACAAGGGAGACACTGACAATAGAGGGTTTGGAGTCTTGGCTTAATCTTTAATATCCGATTTGAATTTTTAAAACATTTGTTGGAATTTTTTGGTATGTTGATGAAGGAAAGTATCTCAGTCAGGTGGCGCTGACCACTAGGATCGTAAAGAAAACAGACTCATAAGAAGTGCCTGGAAAGAGCAGTCACCTTTGATCAACGATACAGGCAGAAATTGGTGAAACTACCCAGGCCACGGTTCCAAAGCATGATGCAGGCTTAACCAAAATTTAGTACCTTACACATGATAGATCCTTGATACAGATGTGCAAAACATGCCTTGGCTGCTACTTGTTCCATATTTCATCATATTTCCCTGAATACTCTAAGCCAGATTCCCCTCCAAAAAATAAAGGCATAGCCATCAAGGAAAATAATTGCAAATCCAGAGAGTTAACTCTGTCTTTCTGGATAACGGTCTTTCCCTTGTAGTTTATTTTGGCATAGGCAATGCCTTTCATGCAGATAGCCACTGTTTACAACTGTTAGCAATGCCTTTCATGCGGAATTGCTACTGTTTACTACTGTTATCAGGCTGTCCCGTCTTCCTCTCCCTGAGTACTCTCTTCCTGTTGCTAAATCCTGACGTCTCACCAATGGATATCGCTTCCTAGGCTGCCGCGTTTGTTCGTTTTAGTGTTACCATACTCTTTGTCATTGGCTTTTATACCCTTGGGCATTGTTCAGAGGGAGGAAGAGTGATGATGGGCACAAGTTGAGAGCTTACCTAATGAGTACAGATTTTCCAGGAGCTTTTACTGGGATCCCAGTTTCACACTGTTGGGATGCAGATCCTTTTGAAACTCAGTCTTGAATTAACACTGTGGCTACAAAGGAAGAAGCCAAGAAGTTTGCACTTTTCTCAACTGTAGCTGTTTATTTAGCTAGGGGAATTTAGTGGGTGGCCCAGTCTTCATGATCAGGAGGAGCAGAGCATGGTTATAAATAGAGTAGAGTATGCTCTCTGGTGAGAGGAAAGCGGCACCAACGGTACCGTTCCTTTAGCTTTATCGTGGAAGGTGAAATTAGCTCATTAGCTATGCTGGTTTAGAAGAAGTTGTTGTTCTGGCCTTCAGCTGTCAAGCTATTTAATTCAAATCTAAAGTTTTACCCTAATGAAAACTCTTCTTGATCTCAGAAACAAAGAACAATAATAAATGGTACCCAAACCAACATTTTATTTGATTTATTTTGGGGTATGGGCACAGAGAATAGCTGTGACATATAATGAGAGTTTTATTTTTCTTTACTTTTGATCATATGTTGGGGGGGGGGGTTCATTACAGCCTCTAATTAGTATTTTGTTCCTGCTTTTTATCAGTGAGCTTCCTTATGGAAGAGGAAAGACTTAACGTCTCTCCTTACAGAAAATCTTAATAAAGTGCTCTGTTAATCGACAACTTTTAAAACCAACTGTCTAGAAGTTTGATAAAATGCGAGTTTGGTTTTTCTCAAGTACAACGGAGGCTAATCACATAGGTATCACTGCTAAGTTTCTGCTTAAAACCCATAAACAGTCCCTACCCAGCATAAGTGCAACTCAAAGGTTACAGAAGGGACTACGTGATACAGTGAGTGGTGGGTCACGCAGGCTGACTGCAATCCTGGCTCAGCTGCTTCCCAGCTGTGTGGCCTTAGGTACCAGGGTCCCCCGTTCTGCAACACGATACACAACGTGAACACTGGTAAATATTGACACATTCTGCCAATCAAGTGCAAACAACAAGTTTCAAAGTTTGCCCCAACCACCTGTCCATAAATCCTTGGGCTGTGCCAATCTCACCACAAGGAATACCAGGAAATTGGCCAGAACACAAGTGTGAACTTCTTTGTGTGGTTCAATATATAAAAAACGGCCCAGAGAAGGTCTGACTTTGAGAACAAATGGCGAGAAACAACGGGAAAAAGAGAAGGAAGAAGATGGGGTTGGGAGGGATGGGAGAGAGAAGACTTGAGAAGGAAACGTGGAGCAATCTCACATGTGAGACTTCACATTCATTCTCAAATGTGCAACCATCTCAAATGAGCTGCTTTTTGTTGTTCTTGAGAAGAGATACATGGACATGCTGAAGAATCTTTGAAACTGCCTATAGTTCATCAGCAGAAGACCAGAACTTACACGTGAAGCAGAGGTGTTGGCCTGTGGGACGTTTGTTCCGGTCAGTTGCCTGGTGTCCCTTTTCTTGAGACTGGCACACTCAAAAAAAGTTACGGACAGGTGGCTGGGACAAACTTTGAAACTTTGCTGTTTGCACTAGATTGGCAGAATGTGTAATTATTTACAGGCGTTCAGTAAAGATGTTGGGGTAACACTTCTGGAGGAGAAGGGATAGAGTTTAATAGTTGAAGGTAGTTTTCAGGTGGCCTGTTCTGGCATTTGTTAGAGGACACAGTACAGCATGTGACACCTGACTGATTGGTTTAAAATTTATTATTTAGAAAAACATCTTCTCAAATAAAAAATGTTGGGGGGGGGGTCTGAGAAAACACACTTGGGGAGGACAATAATAAGAATTTTACTTGGATGAAGCTTTCCTTTTAAAAACCTGAACTGAGACTTTATTAAAAGAGTAACTAAACTTTGAAATAAACACAACAGCTGGATTAAGAGATTAGGGATTTATTGTGATGATGCTGAATGAAATAGTTTTGAGATCAGCATGGTTGTGCATTTGAAATAATAAATCAAAGAGAACTAGAATGCATACATAAACCAAAACAATAGTTCACATCTCTGATGGGTCATTGCTTTCTCATGATTGATCCCTATTGCTTCTACTCTAATTAAAGATGACACAAAACAAAGAGAAATATTATGCATCCATATTGCATTTGAACATCTGCAATAAGTTTAATGTAAACTTGTCCTAAGCCCAATTGTGTTGGAACTGCCATGTGTTTCCACTAGAACGCTTCATTCAGACTAGTAGAGTCAATCTGTTGTCACTCAGAGCTATGTGTGATTTCTATTATTAAAATACTGTGTCTTCTGGGCATTGCTGTGAATCTGAAAGTTTGTCTGCTGTATCTATGTCCCCTCTGTTGCCATTGCAGCATTCAAGAACACAGCGAAGTCTTCTTTTTTAATAAATTTTTTATATTTTTGAATATGCTCTGTCCACTGACATAGCTAACAGCCTTGGTTTTAGTTTTACTATCTTCTTATTGAATCACTAACTACCAGCTTGAAGTGTAGAGATGAAGGGCGATTATCATTCTCTTCCATCCATCTTTTCCCTTTCTTTCCTTAAAATTGGGATTTTGGATCCATGATACTAATAATTCACATTATTATAATTAGATTGCATAGTAATAATAATTATTAATGATATCAATAGTCCTATTTATTAACACTGCAGTATTGTGTGGGCATAAATTTACAGAGAAAAGTATTGAGTGATGAATAATTTGGCTAGTTATTTTACTAATTTCACAATTCTTATCAAAAAAGTTTTGTATGTTATTGACTCCTTGTTCCCTCAGAGAAGAGTCTTGTTAGGATGTGGCGAAAGAGCATACCTTGTCAACAGCACTTTTTCTTCAATTGTCATGGATGACATATACAAAACAATAGGGAAACTTATTTCCTCTTGTAGCACTCTGGGCAAAACAGCTCTTGTAGAGAAGAGAGCTCCACCAGATGTCAAAGCTCCCATGCTGTCTCCTGGCAGTTAGTCTCCTCCTCAGCAGGTTTTTCCTGGCTCTAGGAGACACTTTGGAGACAACCAGTGCCCTCAGGTTTCTGTCAGCATTAACTAAGCTCTGGGTCATCATCCTCTCCCTGTCCCCAGTGTGAGCAGAACATTTCATGGCCACATTTTACTCTGCTGCCACTCCCATTCAGCCTGGATGAATAAATCTAGTGGAAAGATGGCAGGAAGTTTGGCATTCACAGGAAAACAAATTGATATCTGATGCAGTCCCGGTAGAAATGTAACACAGTGAGAACGAATGAGTCTTTGGGATTCTCAAAAAATATAAATGCCAATACAATCTAAAGCTGAAGAATCCACTTGATGTCGCAACAAAAGGAAGCGCTTAACTCTCTTGTTGGTCATGCGACTTGTTCTTGGCATTCAAGGAGCCAGGAGGCTCTTGTGGTCTAATCTGGAGAGAGTCACTAACTCCTTGTGTCACCTTGGCAAATGGGTAGCACTCCTTGGGCTGCAGAGCTCCGTCCAGCTGCTGGATGGGATGAAAGCAAGACCTCACTGAAACCAGATGCTGCCTCTCCGAGAAGCTCTCGGCAATAAATAATATCGTATATACTTTGTTCCTGGCGCAGAGACTGAACTGTTATAACCCCCTGTTTTCACTTGCTTCTAAATTTCTGGAAATTTCTCCTTTGGTCTTGAATTTTTCCATGCTTGTCTTCAGCCCAAAACTTTTTTTTTTTTTGGAAAGTTTGACCAATATTTTATTTAGCTGTTTTTCCTGAGTGATAGAGAGTAGGAGCATGGCATTGTTTTTTTTAAAGCATAAAGTAATTTAAAATTTTCCTTATATACCTCAGGGAGAAAGAAAAATGACTGAGCTTCTATATTTAAAATATTTACAACTAGTAAAAGAATTTGGTGGATGAAGAAATGGCTAAGATGTTCAGAGCACTTGCTACTCTTCCAGAAGACCTGAGTTTGCTTCCCAGCATGCAGGTCAGGTGACTCACAACCACCATTACTCCATCCCCAGTGGGTCCAATGTCTTTGGTTTCTGCTGGCACCTACACATGCACGCATGCTCATGCTCTCTCTCTCTCTCTCTCTCTCTCTCTCTCTCTCTCTCTCTCTCTCACACACACACACACACACACACACACACACACACAGACACACATTTGAAGAATTATAGTAAGCTGAAGAATATTAGAAAAGCTTAATCTCAGTATATTCTACTCTTTCAACAAGACCACACATAGTCAGGCAACATATAGAGTTTTCAATGATTGTAAACATTCTTTAGAGTCTGTTGCCCATCCCCAGTTACCAAGAAACAATTTGAGAAATCATAATTTGTTACCTTTTATAACCACTTGTCCTGTGCCTGTACACATGACTTCTCAAAAGGCGACATGGTTACATGCTATCACTTTGAATAGAATAAACTGTTTATTTTGTGTGACCGTCAGAGCACCCATTAGTGCTAATAGTAGATTGTGCATTATTTCCTGGCACATATGGCAAGTTATATGCTTCTCTGGAGACGTCAGTCACACCTACTGTCTCACTAGACCACAAATCCCATTAGTGTTGGGCCGGTGTCTCTTTCCCTTACTATTGTAAGTGTGGTACTCAATTCAGTACTGAGCACATAGTAGGAACTGAACAAATTAAATGGCTGTAGGATATTAATCTGTTTTCTATCACTATATTGAAATAAATGGCATAGTCTACTTATGAACTAAGAAGAGGTTTATCTTGGCTCATGTTTCTCGAGGTTCAAGTCCAAGATCAGACAGTCTCGTTGGTTTGGACTGTTGGCAAGGGCAATATGAGCAGGGGTAGTTGTCAGAGTAGAGGTTCTGCTCACATCTCATGCCAAGACAGAGAGAAAGGAAAAGATGAAGGTTACAAAATCCCTTTCAAGGCCACTCTGCTAATTATATGGAGACTTAACACAAGGCTTTGCCATCTAAGGATCCTGGTCATTTCCCAGTATCCCCCTCCTTGGCCCAAGTCTTTACATATTGGCCTTTGAGGGGAAGTCATCCAAAACATAGCACACTGGTGCAGTTATTCTTGTTAAGATTTTTTTGTATCTTTATCCACACAGACATGAGGGCACTCAATGAGCATCATTGAGCATCTATCTGTTCTTGCCAGTCAATAGTAGGGATGCTGAGAATAAATCTTGGTTCTGACAGATCACAGAAATTCTTAAGTTATTCTGTATACATGAAAAAAATAATTGTACTATTTCACCATCCTTACTATACCTGTAGTTGAAATATTAGGCAATCAATTGAAAACCAATCTGAGGGAACTTATCAGTTTCCAAACATCTATTAAGTGCCTAGCTTTTCATAAAGTACTAAGAAGAGATAAATTAATAAGATAGTCTCAGTCAGGAAGCCATTTATGTTAGCCATGACATAAAGAAAAATCCTATAGTATTTGTTATGCAAAGTGGAAAATAATGAATAGTATGGGGTCAAGAGCTGGAGAGAGATCATTGAACGAAAGGCACCTTGTAAGCTTGTGCAGAGTTGAAGGTTCTGGAAAGCCTCATGGTATGGTTAGACAGTTATTTGAAGTTTCTTTTACAGTCACAACCTTTTGCCATGCACTCAATTCCTTCAACTTCTAGAAACTTGTCAACGCTCCTACTGCTGGAAAATAAACTGAAATGAGGCCTCAGCTTTTTATATCAATGGCCCTAATCGTTATTTCTAACTACATAATACCCCAAAATAACTTTATAGTTTGGCAGACGTGGGTAAATTTGAAGTTCTCAATTTCCTTGCTCTGCCTCAGGTTTCAAGAATAGGTCATAGTGGTTTCTACATGCCTACAGTCAACAATCTTAGTTAGACTCCCTTGTTCTGGAGCATGAAACTACATGTGTTAAGGCCAGCAACTTTTCCAGGATTGAATTTTTTTTTTTTTGGTTTTTTTTTTTTTTTTTTTTTTTTTTGGCCTTTTGGCACCTGCTAGGTGTAATTTCAACTTTTGCTTCACGAATTAAGATTGTTCATGCTGTGGATTCTGAACTGTTAATAACAGATTAAAAAAAAGTTTTATGGTTTCTCTTGCTAAAGATTTTCATCTGCCAAAGAGACAATCTGCTTTGAAAGCAGATCACTGAAGACACTCTTGGCACAAGCTTTTCTTACAGCTTAGATTGATTTTGATTTAGTTGAGTTTCTTTTTCTTTCCTTGCAACAACAATAAAGAGGAGAAGAAATAATCACTTTTTGTTCATTTTTTTTAAAAAAAGATATGTCTTGAGTCGAGGTACTAATTACACAAAACAAACACATGTAAATTAGAGCTACATCTACGTCAATAACCAGAGTAGTTTTGGAAATAGTTTGGGGCAAAAGGTTGGCATGCTCATGGATTCTATTAGCTAATTTAAAAATAATTTTAAGAAGCTTATTGTGTTCTCTAAATTTTAGATTTTGGCCAAACGGAAAGGCTAAAGTCATGGTTTTCCTCTATTGGACATTTTAGGTGTTATTAATTTATAAGCAGGATTTTATGGTGGAGAACACAAAAGGGACCTTTGTACAAAGTTCTGAGCCAAAATAAACATTCCATTGTTCCATGGTTTTGTATTGCACACAGGAAAACATTATTATCATTATTTTATTAAATGGATACAGATTATCCGATTAGTAATAAAGGCCAGTGGTTAGTTGAGACATTTGGTGTATAAGAGGTAGTAAGTGCTGACTGCCAAATTTCTGTCAACACAAGAAAAAAACATTCATATATCAAAGTATTTTCCTCATTTATTATGTAACAAATTTATGCGTGTTAGTACACACCAGCATAAATGTCAAAAATACTTTCCATTTTTAGTAGTCTGTTGAAATACTATCTTTCTGTTTGAAGATTAAAAGGGACCATATGATAGATATATCCAGTTTTAATAGATTCATTTTTCTATTGTTTTATTACATGTTTTCTCTCTGTCAGCCATATTGAAATCAACATATATTCAGCTGCAAGGCTGATTATTTCTGTTTATCTTAAACTTTTTTATCCTTTTTCCTTTTATTGAAAATAGATTATTTTTTCAATAATATATCCTGGTTATGGTTTTCTTTCCTTCTACTCCTCCCTTCCTATCTAAATCCACTTTCTGTCTTTCATTAGAAATTTTTTTTTTTGTTTTGTGAGACAGTGGTTCTTTCTTTGTATTCTTTGTATAGCTTTGGTGCCCCTGTTCTGGAACTAGCTCTTGTAGACTAAGCTCTCCTCAAACTCACAGAGATCTGCCTGCTTCTGCATCCCAAGTGCTGGGATTAAAGGCGTGTGCCAGCACCACTTAGCCTAGACAAGAACAGGATTCTAAGAGAAAATAATAAAATATAAGAAGATTTTTAAAAAAGCTTGTGATGCCTTTTATTGCTAATGTGTTACTATTTTATGCCCACCAAAGAAATCTGTTTTATTGGAGCAGAAGGAACAAGACAGTGTGTAGTAAACGGAGGCAGAGATCATGGAGGAGGAGCATTAGATGAGACTTCCAGACCCCAGTAATCACTTTGTCGTTTATTCAAAGTGAGATGGGATGCTAGTACAACTGTGTTAAACCAAGGGATGGCATGTTCTTTCATTGGTGAAATCAGTTTCCCAACACATCATCAGATCCAGATAAGAAATGTGAAGATTGTTCACAGATTTGAATGGTCTTAAGAGACTGAACAAAATGGAATTAGAGACAGAAGAGTTTTGATTTCGAGGGGAATAGAGAAATAAACCAATAGCCACATTGGCAATGACTGGAATAGTTAGGAGAGAGAGAGAGTTGTTTTTGTTTGTTTTTCTTTTTTTAAAAAAACAAACTTTTAGCCTGTAGACAGCTCTTAAAGGCACAATTTAAATATGACTACTGAGCTAGTCAACAGTCACTGTTTACTTAATGTTTGTTGATAGTTTAGTTGGGTATCAAATTCATACTGTAAGTTGATTATTTTCTAACATTTTAAAGGTTATAATCTAGCACCTGTTGTTGCCGAAGAACACTCTTTTACTCTATCCCTCTAAACTCCCTCTTATTTGAAATACTTTCCTGAGATTTTCCATATTCCAATGCCTTGTAGTACTCTTCAGTGATAAATATAGGCTTTTTATATATAGTTTGAATTCCTTCTTTGGCTTTGTAAAATTAACATTTATAACATTTTCTGTTTTTTCATAATTGAATTAGATCCTTTCTTTCGGGAACTTTTGTGAGATGTATGTTGGAGATTATCAATTTGTATCCCATTGATGATAACTGCTCATTCAAATGTTTCACAGATAATTACAGTCTTCAGCACAAAGAAGAAGTTCAAAGTATAAGCATTCAATGTCACATTGTCCAGCAGTTCTGGCATTGGTCATATTTTAAAGTTGTTTTTAGGGATAATATTTCTCATTGGCTACCCAGTTTTGGAAACCAAGTGAAAAATAAAAACCTAAAAGTATGCTGACATCAGTCTGACAAAATCCAGATGATTAAAATGTCCTCTCTCGTTTTTTACTAATTTATATTATTTTACATCCCAACCACAGCCTCTTCTCCCTCCTTTCCTCCCACTCTCTCCCCCTTCTCACCCCTGCCCCTCAATGTACCCCCTCCTCCAAGATTGCTTAGGAAGAATCAGGCCTTCCATGGGCTTCAGCAAAGCATGGCATAACAAGCTGCCCTAAGACTAAGCACTTCCCTATGTATTCAGGCTGAGCAAGGCAATCCAGCATGAGGAATAGGTTCCCAAGAGCAAGTAAAAGCACTGGGGACAACCCCTGCTCCCGTTGCCAGGAATCCCACATATGTACCAAGCTATACAACTGTCACATATATGCAGAGTGCCTAGGTCAGTCCCATGCAGCCTCCCTGGGTGTTTGTTTAGACTCTTTGAGTTCCCATGAGCCAGACTAGTGGTTTCTGTGGGTTTTCCTACTAGGCTCCTGACTTCCCTGTTTTCTACAATCCCTCCTCCCTCTCCTCAGCAGGACTTCCTTAGTGCAGCCCAGTGTTTGACCAGTCACTGGATGAAGGCTTTCCAATCTGATCACAGGGGATGGCCAGTTCAGGCTATGCATTCACTGCTTCTAGTCTTTCTCGAAGTTTCCCTTGCATCAGGCTTCTATCTAACTCCACAAAATTCCCCTTTCTAGTCATCTCTTTCAGCACCATCCCCCTTCACCCACCCCAAAACCCCTCAAGTTCCCAAGCCCACCAACTCCCCAGTCCAACTAGGGGATATCTTCTATTTTCCTTTCCCAGGGAGATCCATGTGTCATTCCTCTCTCTGCGTGTGTGGATTGTAGCTTGATTATCCTTTACTTTAGAGCTAAAGTCCACATATGAGTGAGCACATACCAAGTTTGTCTTTCTGGGTCTGGGTAACCTCACTCAGGATAATTTTTTCTAGTTCCATCCATTTGCCCTCAAGTTTCCTGATATCATTGTTTTTTATTTTACTTCATTTATATAACATTTTTTTCATTTATTTTACAAACCACAACAGTTTCCCCTCCCTTCTCTCCTACCATTTCCACCAATAATACTCCATTGTTTAAATGTACCACATTTTCTTTATTCATTCTTTAGTTGAGGGGCCACCTATGTTCTTCCCAGATTCTCACTATTACAAATAAAGCTTCTATGGACATAGTTGATCAAGTGTCCTTGTGGTATGATTAAGTATCCTGTGAAAATATGCCAAAGAGTGGCATCACTAGGTCTTGAGGTAGAATGATTCTCAGTTTTCCAAGAAACTACCATACTGATTTCCAAAATGGCTGTTCAAGTTTGTACTTTCTCTTTTTCAATTCCTATTGTTGTTGGGTTTTTTTTTATATCTGGCAAGTAATGATTATGTGACCCTTAAAATAAAATGTATGCAAATGCAGAAAGAAAAAGGAAGGGACCATCAACAAAGGAGTCTAACAAAATTGACAGCGCATATTTTTAGATATTTTACCATAAATGTTTGAAAAAGGTCAAGCATGGTGGTGGCACACCTTTAACCCCATTCCATCCTTCATTATCCCAGAGAGGTTCACTGTGATATTTTCCATGTTATTGAAAAATTGGCAACACTATATTGATTCACCTGCAAACATTTTAATTGTCAGATCATAACAAGAAAACTGAGCCCAAATAGACAAACATAGGCATTCAAGGCTTCAAGTGAAGAACTGACTGTTCTATTCCATTCTTTACACATATAAGGGAAAAAAACATACTGGTTTTAAGTCATTGATTGAGTTCATAGCCAAAAGACGGTTTGTGGTTCACAGTTGAAAAATCACTTGCCTACATGGCCAGTAGTAGCTACCTCATGAAATACTAACTCATATGGTCATTAAATTTTATGTCCTTACTTTTGTCTATAATGGAGTATGAATGGGAGATACTACTCCTCCATGTAGGAGGCGAATGCTTCCCATCATGTCAAGATTTTTCTGTAAGATACAGATCTCTCCCCCTTCCAACAACAGCCTGTCATGAATCCCTCAGGGATGCTGAGTGCTGCTCCTAAGTCTTCTTTCCACATCCCTTGCAACTTTGGCAAGCAGATGGGATCTTTTCAGTTGGCCCAGCATCTTATGTGCAGCATCCCCTGTTACTCAGCCTTTGATATTAGAAATTCATTCTCAGCATATTCAGATAATAGCAATAAAGTTGGGCTAATTTCATTTGGATTAACAAAGAACAAAAGGCCTTTTCTAGCTGGGAGGCAGAGAGGGTGAAAATATATCCATTTATGTACTTAGGAAATTCTAACAAATAATTTTCTAGAAAAAAAAAGGAGACTATATCTGGAAAGTACTTAAAAGATTCTAACATAAATGAAGCAAAAATCAAAATAAGAAGGGAAAACATTTATACAAAACCTTTTTCATTTTCTTTATAAATTTTATTAGAAGATCCCATCTTTTCCTCCTCTTCACATTTCTTCCTCCTCCTCCACCTCTCCACATACATGTACACATATGCTTACTAATTTCCATGTAATCAATTGTTGTCCACTTATAATAGAAAATCAAGGTTGACTCTGTAGATGTGAAAGTCTTGATTTAGCTCATCTTCTTGAAATAAATACAAAGTTCCCATGTCAACAATTCTGTTTGAAGCAGAAAAATCTCAGTTTACCCCACTGACATTATCAGAGTAACTGCTTTGTATTCAAGTGGTTGTATGGAGCCAGTACAAAAACCTAGAAAGAAAGAGCCCAGGCTCATTTTCTAGATATGTTCTTTCCTATTCTCTTGGTCTAAACACTCTTTTAATTTTATGAAGCCCCTAGTGGCTTGAGGCTTGAAATTTTGGTTTAGGGTAACATGAGACAGAATATCATTTATTTTCTTTATTAGACCAAAGTGACATTCTTATCTAACAAAGACTTTGCCTCTGCCAAGTCCAATAATTTCCCCCCAATAAAACTACTGATAAGTTATAACTATTCCAAATACATCTGGCTTCAACACTGCAGTGGGGTTTATCACTCTCTTAATAAAAAAAAGAAGTTATTCTTGAAGATTTATAAAAGGGCAGATGCAGACTTTATACACTTATTTGCACTCCTTTTCTGTAAATGTTTGGATAGCATTTTAAGTTATGTTGTTCTACAAATCTTTTCACTCATTCTTTCTTGTTGTACACTGGAATCTGAAAAGTAAGCAGAAAAAGATTCCCTTTTAATGATACATTCAGAAGATCTAGGTCTACATAGGAATCCTCATCATCCAGGATCGAATAACACTCAATCTAATAGAAGATGGAGAAGGGGTGCTCAATCCCACAAATCACATGCCACTTCTATCATGACTTGATAGCCAGGACATAGTCATGAGACTACGGTTAGCGATAAGGTTGTCTGTGAAATGTGTTTAACTAGATCCTATTACTAATTCAGAGTAGAAAATGTACTTAAGAATGGCAACTAGTAACGTACTTAAAGTGTATTGCATTAATTTGATGAGAAAGGACATTTGTATGTTTAGTCAGAAGGTATAACTGTGTTGTTTCATGTGTGTGTGTGTGTGTGTGTGTGTGTGTGTGTGTGTAAACATGAATTGTAAAGAGTGAGGAAAGCAGTCAAGTCTAAATAAGAATGATGGCTAGGACATGGGCATTTCCCACAGAAAAGATAATGAAAATGTAATAGACTCAAAAATTAACTGAAAAGGTAACTTGGAGAGATGAAATCGGCAATAAGATGAAATCTAGAGAAAGCCTCTAAATAAGACCTCCCACTTCTGACAGGTAGTACAAACTGGGCAGACAGTTATTTATGCGTACCTAAGTTTTGTTTTAGAGGCATCTCCTATGCTGTCAGTTTCTGTGTGTCCAAAACATAATTTCAAACAAATTAATAACAGAAAAGTCACTGAAATTCTCAACGCTAGTTATTGTTAATTATTCAATGGAATGCTCTCTCTTGGCTGGCTTATCCTAAAGGAGTTTGAATACATTCATTACATGTCATGAAATGGTTCATTTCATACATACCTCAAAAATCTAGCTATGCAAAGAGGTCTAATAACCAGCACACTAATTCTGTCAACAATCATGGACAACAGAATTCTTCTTGTGGTGACAGTGTGGACAGGATTGTTGCTCACTCAATGGAATATTCTTCACAGTCTTGTGTGTGGAGTTATTCAGTGCATTCTTATTGGGAACCATGACTGTTCCAACTGCATGAACAGTTACAAGAACTATGGCACAATTCCACACCTGGGAAGTCATCCTTTTGTATTTTATATCGCTCACGTACTTAATTCACTAAATACTTAGTAATTTGTACCCTATCTTGATTCGTGACCTTTTTCGTCTGAGAAAGCTCAATTATATGGTAATTAAAAACTATCCAACGAAGCATGGGTGGGATGTGTACATCTGTAATCACAACAGCCAGCAACTAAAGACAATAAAGAGTTCAAGGTCATCCTGGACTACATAACAAACTCTTTCTAGGAAAAAATCCTCAAAAAAAGAGAGAAGTAAAATAAATAAAAACATATCTAAGTGCATGCTCCTTTTCAACTAAATGTTCTTGGATGGTCAGGAACTTTGGTGGGTCGAGATGAAGGAGGAAAGCAATACATAGGACATGCTAACGGTGTTCTAATTAAAGACACTGTTAACAATGACTAGTTGAATGTCTATAATAAAATGAAATATTCTAAGATTTCCGATCCATAGTGGTATTTTAGAATTTGTTCTTGCATTTATTTTTTCAATTAAAAAGTACTCAACGTTTTGCACCCTGAGTCCTTGGCAAACTCAAGTCCAGTACCAGTGCATTTTTGCTCCTTTGCTCTTGCCCTTCTTAGAGGTGTTGAAGGACCAGAATAAAACTACTCAGTTATTGTATTCCATCTATCTAGATGAGAAGCATGGTCCGCCTTGAGTTCTACCATTCAACTCTCTTAAACATAGTGTGGCCTCAGGTAGACGCCAGCTCAGCTTGACCTTCACTGCAGCTGGAAGCATCCAAAAATGTTCTGGGCATAGGTCAACAGCTGCATTAGATGGAGCAATCATCTGGCACAGTGGATATACTCTTCTAGCACCAGGTGTGTGTGAGAGAGTAGGAGAGACCACAAGATAGAGGGTTATAAATTTATGGAGATTTTTTTCGGAGATTTATATACCCAACCAACAACTCCTAGAAGCTGCGGACCATGACAGCCAAGCAATGACCAAGAAACTTCTGTGAAATTCTACCTTCAATATAAATCTTTCAGATCTTCTTTCAAAGGTAAATGAATGGAAAAGAAAATTGGAAAGATTCTTGATATAAATTCCGACAGAAATTATAATAATACCTAGCCTTGACTCCAAAAGTATGTGGTTTGTATTCCTGTACGGTTAGCTTTGATTAAAAGCTCCTAGAGTAAGGACAGGTCTCCTTTGCTCCCACTGCATGCTTTTACATTTTTAAAAATGAATTTCTGACCTAGCTAAGCTTGGAAGTATTTTTTCATTGTTGTTCTTCTACTTTATTAATTCCTCTTTTACCTAGATTTTTCTGTATCCTTCTTCGATCTAATTCTCCAAATAATTCATTTCCAAGTGCTAGCAAGCGCTGGCAAAGCCTTTGACTGCTTGTTCCTTTCATCACTGAAATGTGATTTGGGCTTCTAAAGTCTATTAATCAAAGGCAGGGCTAGTTTCTTGAGCGTTAATCCATTGGTGGAGCTGGTACAATTTGAAAGATTAAACTTTGCATCTGGAAATGCTTCAAGATCTTAATTCTGCTCCGTGTTTTCCATTTCTGCATTGGATTTACATTGATGAAAACATCCTAACGATCTTCCATACTTAATTTATCTTTCTCTTTCTCTGAAGTCTAAGGGATGGCCATTTTGAAAAAAAGGAAAACCAAGATCTTGTCCTTCTAGGGATCTAGCCATAGGTCTTTGCCTATTAAATCTGATGTCTTAGGTTTCTTCCTATCTGGTTGACAATAATCACATTTCTTTGCCTGCTGTGATAGAAACCATCATTTTCTTATATCCCTCTGAGGCAAGCAGGTAAACTTTCAACAGAAGAACATGTTCCCACCACCTCCAAATACCTTTGAAAATACTATCATGAGGTCTTTGTCTGCTCTAACAATAGCTCATTTAAAACTAGGTTGCTATGTACTGTGACAGACAGTTGAGACCCCAAGAGGATCCTCTAAAGAGAGAAGAGAAAATCGCTCACTGTACAGGAGAGGTTTATAGAAGCCAGGCTTCTATGGAAGTAGAGAAGAAAATGACCCAACTTTACATGGTAAGAGGTAGGCATTGTTGCTAAGAGGCTTCTAATTGAAAAGACCTTGAGCTAAGGGTCAGGAGAAGGAGTGATCAAGGCGATAGAGTTGGAATAGAAAAGAGAAAAGGGGCCCAGAGATTCAGAGATGGCTTCGTGGACAGAAGAAGAAGAAAGAAAGAGAAAGTTTGGAGAAATGGTAAAAGAAGGGAATGGCGTGGTAGAAAGAGGCCAGATGAGATCACACAGAGCTGGATGTACATTTCCGAGAGTTTATTATTTATGCTAGAGGGCTTGAAACAGGCAACAGATCTGCTGTGAGAGAACAGCGCTGTTTTTTTCTGTATGGAAAATAGACGTTTCCGCACCCCCCAATAATCTAACAGGATTATTCCATCTAGATGTAAGAGTTGATTGGAAGCAAATGCTTCTCTTAGCTTTGTCTACACCTTTGCCTTACTTTGAAGAAAATGACATGGAGAGCTCGATTCACACGGGAGTGGTGTATACCTAGCGAGCCAGCTGAGGCAAGATGGATGGGAGTCACTTTGTGTCCATACTTGTTACGGTTTGTTTATGCCCAATGCCTTACCATACATCAGAGTAGGAAAGTTGATATGTATGAGCCTGGGAATGAGTTTGTCTGGTTGTCCCCTGAAATGCTTCTTGAAAATAATCCAAGTGGCAGGCTAGAGGGAACATAAACACTGAAGCCGGTCATCTGAGTGGGACTAGGTGACCGGGTGCTCCCCTAACCAAGCCGCAGGGTCTTACATTTCTATTCAGCCACTCTCTGCTCCCCTTCCCACATCAATAGACTGAGACTGCTAACCTAAAATGATTCTTAGGATTCCATCCCTCTTCCAGGCTGTTTTTGATTCTGTTCCTTCAGTAGTTTTCTTGGGCTTCATCATGACTTTCCTTGACCTCTAATACACTATGATCAATAGAAATTAGCAAGGCTCTTTGTCATCAAACAAGTTACATCCTTGAATAAAATTTATTTTAGTGGCATGGGTAATGCTTTTCAATGGAAAATTCATGATTCATGCTTTTGATGAAAAATAAGTAGAAAGACATTTACACAACCTCACCAATTCTTTTTTACTTTTTATCCTCTTGATGTTTTTCTGTTTATCTCTCCTGTAGAAGCAGAGTAGAGATTGGATGTGCATTCTGAGGAGACTGAGGGAAAGGCCCCAATGGGAAAGCTGTCCTCATCCATTTTACCAGTAGTCCATTGTCTTGGGGCTTGGATTTGTGGCGTGAAGTAGAGGTTAAAATTTGGTATAGGCATAAAAGAGTGATTGATTAACTCATGGGGGTGATATAGACAATGCAATGAGGAGACTGATTTGATTGCAATTTTGAAGGTTTCCTTGTCTAACAGCAACCTGGGAAGCAAAGAAGATAGTCCATGAGGGTGACTGTTGAAAGTCCAGTGAAGAGATGAGGTAGTGGTCTAGGGTGGGGGCAGGAAAAAGCGCTATGTTCCAGAGAAAAGCCAGGATAAAAAGAAAAGAACAAACCACCTTTCACAGTGCTAATTTAAATGTGAGAATAAATGAGGAAATCAGCAATCAGCTCGGGTAACTGGGTGAACCCTACTTACTAAGTAGATAGGAAATTTTAAAAAGAAAAGATAAGCCTACTTGGCCATTAGATAAGGATTTGGGCCAGGTGTTAATTTGTTTTGTTTCTAAGTGAACTCAGCAAATAAGATAAGAATCAGGTTGACTCTAGGACTCAACTGAAACTGGGAGAACTGAATGACCCTAAAGCCCGGGAGATAGCAGCACCTGTGTCTGCATTGGGACATTCTTGTTTACAGGTCAGAGAACTTTAATTCCAGGAAGATTCAAGAGACAGCTCCAGTTCAGCTAGGAGTTGTTTCAGATGCTGACAATCATCCAGTTTCTACTATTTGCCACTGTCTGAAATGCCTCCATTTTGTTCGTCAGCATTTGGGAATCCTGTTCTTTGAACAGCTTCCTGAAGATTTTTTTTTTTTAGCCTTTAGAAATTCAATGAAAATTTATTATCGAGACATCATTTAGCTATGTCATAAATGTCCAAATCATTCATTTACTTTAGAACTTCTGAAGGAGACATAACTTCTAATTGCCAACATGTGTCAGACCTTGCCCAAGGTTATGATAAAGAAAAAGGACTTGATTTTTAAAAAAAAAAAATTGTTCCGGCATACCAAAGTAACTGTTAGTTTTGAACTTCTTCTGCCATTCAGAGAATTTGGATCAAGCCGCTTCTTCATTTAAACATCCCGCTGTTCACCAGTAACTTCATCAGAAGAGCTTCAAATGTGAAAATTCTATTCAGATCACTTTAATTTGAAAGGAAGAGGAATGGTTTGTTTCTGTTAGACAAACTGCAGAATTACAAAATCCACTCAGTGACATTTTGGGTATCTATCGCTCGGGCTTCCTGGTGGATGGACGGTGTGTGAAGAATGCTGATTCACACTTTGGGTCAACCTGTTGATTCCAGTTCTCTTCATTGTCTATCTGATTGGCTCTAGGGAGGTGTTGATGCTGCTGATTCTACAAAAATACCATTGATATTAGTAACCAAAGGCCAAGTCTCCTCATAGGCGAGATGCCCGTAGTCTACAATGGAGATACAACCAATGAAAGGAAGAAAATGTCAAAACCCTAGCACAGTGTACATAAAGCCTTTGATTTACAGTAATGGGCTATTTGTCCACCTGTTTTCAAAATAAAGACTTTAAATTACAAAAAATAAAATAAAATAAAAATAAAAGAAATACAGCGAGGTCCTTTAATTATAATTTCCTGAGAAACACTGTGATGGCCTCCTCAGAAAGTCAACATAAATCTCTTTGGAATTAAATGTGTAATTCAGGAGTATGAGAAACATGCCCCCCACAAGATTGGCACAGTGTGCCACCAAGATAGACTGCCCATCACCACACAGACCCCATGTGCTTATCTTTCCCATGCCCCAGTCAGTGATAGGTTGCAACCTCAGTTTGGATATACTTTTTTACAGATTTATTCCAGTTTTTAATTCCCAAGTTTGGTCTTGAATTAAAATAAAAAGCAAGGCCGACAAACTCATGAAGGCACCGTCTTTCAGGCTTTTCTTTTTTTTTTTTCTTTTCTTTTTTTTTTTTTTTTTTTTTTTTGCAGTTCCTTGCAAGTCCAGCTGGCCTTGGTGAGCTCCCAATAGATCAGCTCCACTGTCTCAGTGGGTGGGTGCACCCCTCGTGGTCCCGACTTCTTTGCTCATGTTCTCCCTCCTTCTCCTCCTCATTGGGACCTTGGGAGCTCAGTCCAGTGCTCCAGTGTGGGTCTCTGTCTCTATCTCCATCCATCACCAGAAGAAGGTTCTCACTCAGGATTGTGTTTTCTATTTCCATCCATTTGCATGCAAAATTCGAGAAATCATTGTTTTTTACCGCAGCGTAGTACCTTCCCTTTCACAATCTCATGCAGATATATGTGTTCTGGCTTTGTGGGAGCCTAGCCAGTTTGGATGTTCACCTTCCTAGACACGGACGGAGGGAAGAGGACCTTGGACTTCCCACAGGGCAGGGAACCCTGACTGCTCTTTGGACTGGAGAGGGAGGGGGAGAGGAGTGGGGAGAAGGGGAGAAGGGTGGGAGGAGGGTGAAGGAAATGGGAGGCTGGGAGGAGGCAGAAACTTTTTTTTTCCTTTTCTCAATAAAAAAAAAAATTAAAAAATCAGTTTTGCTGAGTGGCCCATAGGGCCTGATTTATACAAGCCAAAGTCAAGATAAAAGATCAATGCTCTTGAATAAAAATCTTTTTGTTTTCCATTCCTTGCTGTGCTGGGAACAAGTTCTATTTCAACTGACTACTGGATTCGTTTTTAAAAAGTGAACTCGGAAAACAAGAATCAGAACATGGCTTTGTGACCCTCGAGTTGCAATAGAGGAAAATCAATGATCTTAAGATATGAGAGAACATTGTAGCTGTCTCCGTTGAGACATTCTACTTTTCAGGTCTCAGTCTTCTTAGCCCAAGAAATTGTAGAAGACAAAACTATATAAAAACTGTCTAACTTGTTTGTTGTAGCTCATAACAATTATCAGTATATATTATTGCAAAGTGCCTTTAGGATCCAAGTTTCTATATACAGGTAAGATTGAATCGCGTATTATCTTCCTGACCAAGGAAGTCAGCCTAGGACTCAATTCTGGACTTTTAGATCCTGTCTTAGTTTCCAAGTGCTTCTGTAACAAATTACCTTAAATGCAGTGGCTTATAATACCCACTTATTGCTTCACAATTATGTTGATGGCAAGGCACACTGTGGCCCAATTGGGCTCTCCGCTTGGAGCCCACAGGGAGTGAATGAAAATATCCTAAAAGCAGGGTTATCCCCTTTGGAGCTCATTGGATTTGTTGACTGGTATTAGGTCCCCGCTCCTATCAGAGTGTTTCAGTTTCTTTGGTAGACAGCCAGAAGGCAGTTTGTGCTGCCAGTGGCTGTTTGTACTCCACCTCAAGCTCTTCCTCCACCAAAGGCAGATAAAGTCCCTCAAATTCCTAATTCCTCTGGTTCCCGCCACACACACACTGCAGTGACTGACTTCCTCTTCCACTCTCATAAGCTCCTGTGACAGGATAATCTCCTTATTTTCAACAATTGCTTCGTCATTCTTTTTTTTTAATTAATTTATTTATTTATTAAAGATTTCTGTCTCTTCCCCGCCACCGCCTCCCATTTCCCTCCCCCTCCCCCAATTAAGTCCCCCCCCCCCACACCACTCAGCCCGAAAAGCAATCTGGGTTCCCTGTCCTGTGGGAAGTCCAAGGAACCCCCACCTCCATCCAGGTCTAGTAAGTTGAGCATCCAAACTGCCTAGGCTCCCACAAAGCCAGTGCGTGCAGTAGGATCAGAAACCCATTGCCATTGTTCTTGAGTTCTCAGTAGTCCTCATTGTCCGCTATGTTCAGAGAGTCCGGTTTTATCCCAGGCTTTTCCAGACCCAGGCCAGCTGGCCTTGGTGAGTTCCCAGTAGAACATCCCCATTGTCTCAGTGTGTGGGTGCACCCCTCGTGGTCCTGAGTTTCTTGTTCGTGCTCTCTCTCCTTCTGCTCCTGATTTGGACCTTGAGGTTTATGTCCGGTGCTCCAATGTGGGTCTCTGTCTCTGTCTCCTTTCATCGCCTGCTGAAGGTTAATATTCAGGAGGATGCCTATATGTTTTTCTTTGGGTTCTCCTTATTTAGCTTCTCTAGGATCCCTAATTATAGGCTCAATGTCCTTGGTTTATGGCTAGAAACCATATATGAGTGAGTACATCCCATGTTCCTCTTTTTGGGTCTGGCTTACCTCACTCAGGATAGTGTTTTCTATTTCCATCCATTTGTATGCAAAATTCAAGAAGTCCTTGTTTCTTACTGCTGAGTAGTACTCTAATATGTATATATTCCATACTTTCTTCATCCATTCTTCCATTGAAGGGCATCTAGGTTGTTTCCAGGTTCTGGCTATTACAAACAATGCTGCTATGAACATCGTAGAGCATATATTTTTTGTTGTATGATAAGGCCTCTCTTGGGTATATTCCCAAGAGTGGTATTGCTGGGTCCAGGGGTAAGTTGATCCCGAATTTCCTGAGAAACCGCCACACTGCTTTCCAAAGTGGTTGCACAAGTTTGCATTCCCACCAGCAATGGATGAGTGTACCCCTTTCTCCACAACCTCTCCAACAAAGGCTATCATTGGTATTTTTTATTTTAGCCATTCTGACAGGTGTAAGATGGTATCTTAAAGTTGTCTTGATTTGCATTTCCCTGATCGCTAAGGAAGTTGAGCATGACCTTAAGTGTCTTTTGGCCATTTGAAGTTCTTCTGTTGAGAATTCTCTGTTCAGCTCATTGCCCCATTTTATAATTGGGTTGACTAGCCTTTTAAGGTCTAGTTTCTTGAGATCTTTATATATTTTGGAGATCAGACCTTTGTCAGTTGCGGGGTTGGTGAAGATCTTCTCCCAGTCAGTGGGTTGCCTTTGTGTCTTAGTGACAGTGTCCTTTGCTTTACAGTCATTCTAGTTAGACCTGCGAAGTCCCTTGACAGCAGCGGTAACCAAATCAGTCAGCATTGGACAGAATAGTTAGGAGGTCTTGGAGGGATTTCATCATCATTTGGCCTGCCCAAATGATGTCATCAGTGACATTTTGAAACACGGCCTGAATGATCGCTTCTCTACCTGTGTATATCTTTATCTTGGCCTGCCCAGTTCGTCAGTGACATTTTAAAATATGGTCTGAGTGATTTCACCTTTTCCTGTGCTATTTTTTTTATCTTGGCATTTCATAGAATAATAATTTGTTTCCTAATTTTATATTTATTATTTCAACCATTTGACACAGAAGATTAATGAAAAGTCAACTTAAGAGCTGGGCATAGAGGCAAGAGACTCTTGAGTTCTAGGGCAGTTTTGTCTGGCTATGTGGCAAGTTCTAGAATAGCTGAGCTGCATGAAACCTCATCTCTGAAAACTAAAACAGAAAGAAGCAAAGAAGGAAAGAGAGAGAGAGAGAGAGAGAGAGAGAGAGACCATACGATTCAGCCATTCAGTTCTTGGGTATAAACTCAGAAACACCATAGAGTTATTTCCACATCCAAGTGGATTGCTGTTCGGTCCATGACAGCAAGGAAATGGAACCAACTTAGATGTCTAGTAATGGTGAGTGGCTAGTAAAAACGTGACACACCTACAAAGTGGAATCTCATTCACTCACTGGTGAGAAAAAAGTGAACTCATGAAAAGCTGTAAGAAAGTGGATGAACTTGGACAGTATAGTTTTAAGTGAGGGGACCTGAACTCGGAAAGAAAGGAACCCATACGTTCTTTTCGCATATGCAGACCCTAGCCTACAATGTATGCATATATTCATGTAAACAGCTGTGTGATTATAGTATAGAATATCGAAAAGAGACCAAGAGAGGCTCATGAGGATGGGGTGATAAGAAAAGACAGACCGCAGGCAAAAGGACAGGACACAGGAATCATGAAAGAGGACATAAAGCTACTTTTTTTTGCGGTGCTTTTGGGTTGTTTTGGTTTCAACTCCATCAGTAACAAAATTGATAATGAAAATGTAAAATCCTAAGCAAAGCTCCATTTGTTCTAAGTGGTCATTGTTCTGTAAAGAAGTTTATGAGATGCATAGAGCTTAGGACTGGGCAAGTATTTGAGTGGCTAACTTAATCTAACTGTGTGGTGGTTTTGCTATTGAATTAACTAGAATACATTGACTTTATTGAATGTATCTTATTAATATTAATATTATCCAGTTTTTTTCTTTTTTAATGTGACTATAAGAAAGTTTAAAGTGATAAATGTGACTTGCATTTCTCTTAGATCAGTGGTTCTCATCCTTCCTAATGCTATGACCCTTTAATACAGTTCCTCATGTTGTGGTGACTCACGACCATAAAATTATTTTATTGCTACTTCATAACTGTAATTTTACTACTGTTATGAATAGTAATATAAATACCTGATATGTGGATATCTGACATACAACCCCCAAAAGGTTGGAGACCTACAGGTTGAGAACCATTGTATTAGACTGTTCCAAAACACAGTTGTTATTACAGCCATTAGCAATGAATGGTCTAAGTTCAAGTACCTGTGATCTTAAAGAGTGAAGTCATTAGTATACAGCAATCTTCTTAGTGATGAGACATGACCTTGATCTGCCTGTGTTTTCTATATCTCTGGTATCCAGTCAGTCTAGCCAAAGTAAGTTCTATCTATTTTTATATATCGGCTTAAAAGAGGCAAGGTGATTGACCCCATGTCATTTAGTGAGCACACAGCACAGCCTTTAGGTAATGTGTTCAAACAAAGACCAGGTGTTCTTGGAGGCTCCAAGGCAAAGAGATGACTATGATGCTCCTCAATCAGTACAACTCTTTAATAAACTGCTACATGTGCACTCATGAATTATTACTGGCATTATGAGCTAGTGCCAACATTAATGTGTCAGCATTCATGCTCTCACCATCCTTGACAGCCCTGTGCATGGGAAATAGTAGGGTGTCTGCCTCTCTCTGTGATTCCAATATCAAGTTTACTCTTTCTGATCTTTTTTTTAATTGATAAAATTTTATTGAAACATAGTCACATGCATTAATCTATGTGTTGCCCATATATACTTCCCTATTACAATAGTGGAATGAGTTCATTCAGACAGAGGCTCAAAACCCACAGAGCATAAAATATCACCAGCTGGTCCTTTTCAGAAGAAGCCATTGACCCTCATTCTGTAATGGAAGCCACAACTTCAAGTGCGTAGAAGAGAAAACTTTCTAGCTTTCCTGAAGACACGTCCTGTGTCTAAGGGTTAATAAGGAAGCATGGGTATATGGCCACTGGTAAGTTGCTTATGCTCATTTAGGCAGCACTAATTGGACTCAGTGGGGTATTTTTTAAAAAAAGATGTAAAGTTGGGAGAGGCAGCTGTTTCAGGGGATGGGGGGTGGATATAGGGATCAAGATACATTGTATACATGTCTGAAAATGTCAAAGAATATGTAAAAGCGTTTTAAAAAATAAGAGCGAAATCAGAATGTTTTCAGCTATGCACAAACATTTTAAAAATAAATTAAATAATAAGATAATTCCAGAAGTGACCTCTAGTCTATTCAGCAAAAGCATTCTCATGGGGAGGTAATAGCGTCCTCATTTTCATAAAAAAACTATAACTTCTTGGTTTGTCATCCCTGCTCTTAATTGGATGAGGACAGGGTATAATTTCTTGTACTGATAATAACTATTAAGCAAACTTGTCACACCTCGAGTAATTGAGATTGTTGACTCCAAAACGGCTGCTTTCCTAAATGTCACCACAAATTAGACGACATTTGCTGGGAAAAATAAATGAGAGACATAATGTCTGTGCCCCTCTAGCTGTGATTTTCTGTCTGCCCTCTAGGTTAGGTAGTGAGACTATTCCATCACTCCAGGCAAGAAGCCTGCACCTGGTGACACAGCAGGTACGAAGCACATGTTTTAACAAAACGCCCTTTTATTAATTTAATTATTTCTGCTCTTTTTGTTCCTTCCCGTTTTTTCCTTATTCTCTGACCATGTTTTTAGTCCATATAGTTTGCGTGCTGAGAAGTAGACAATACAAAAGCAGGTGTTAGAGATATTGAAAGCACTTTGCAGACCCTGCCCAAACAAAACAGATCTTTCTGAGCCTAGGAGATTCACTTCGTTTTGATGTTCTTCTAAACCTCTGTTTTCTCACTTGTTACACGAGGTTTGCATTTGTAGTATCTGTGTGAAGGCTGAAGGAAATAATAAGATGCCCCATGTATTTCTTTAATAAAAAAAATTCTAATGCAAATTCTTTGGTTAAAAGACTGAGTGGTGCACAGTTGCTGTCTCTCCTTTGATGAAGAGTGGAAGAACAGGGAGATAAAGAGCCCAGGAATGTCAGAACATGGGTGGCCCTTGATAAATGCACTTAGTTTCTCTCAGAATCGAGGGCTGGTACTCGGAGAAGGCAGTCAAGGTTCTCTGTTGAGTGACCACCAGGTCACCACTTTAAGCAATACTGTGCTGGCACTGTAGTGTGCATGACAATTGCTGACTCCTCTCGTGATGCTTTTCCTAGAAGAGCTGGTTGCCTCACTCTTAATTTGTTAACTCCCAAGTACTTTACCCGAAAAGAACAGCTCTACCCAGTAAAGTTGAGAAAAACAAGAGATTTCATTTCAAATGTTACCAAAGTAATTCTGTTTCAGAGAAACCTGTTTCTGATATTTGTCAAAAGAGGTGGAGACATGTGCATTCCTTAAAAATTTAAAAGCACTTGGGACAGTCTGACTTGCTAAATCGCTCACTGTTGGATAACCGTCTTATCAAGACAAGGAATGCTTTGGTTTGGAGACTTTGTTTAGTGAGATGCTGCCTCTCATAGTCTATGAACCTCTGCTTATGTGAGCAGAAATGAAGAGCATTTCTGTCTTAGAGCATAAAAGAAATTCCAATATCTTTAAAGTTGTTTAAATAGCATTCTTCTTGTTCTCTATGTTCTAACACAGTCATTAGTAATCATCAACCCTACACAGAGAACTACAAACATCTAAGGACTGGGGAGAGCTGGAGAAACAGTTTTCTCCAGGGAAGAGCACACAAACTGGTTATTCCAAACCAATAGTCAGCTACCAGAATACACACACAAGTAACATTGTCCAGATTGAGCAGGTGATATATATGCATATACTTGGATACATATAATAACAATTAATAAAGAAAGCAGTCATGAATTTGAAAGAGAGCAAGGAGGGATGTATGTTTGAAAGAGAGAAAGTTATATATTATAGTCTCAAAAGTAAAAGAAAAACAGTTTCTAATTCAGAATTTTAAAGAGTTACTTGTGAAAAAAAGAAAGACCAGGACACTAGTAAGGGTTTTTTTTTTTTTTTTTTCAAGTTCTGATCTGGGGGAAAGATGGCTTGATCGAGGAAATGGTATAAAGTAGGGGCGCTCTATTCAAGTCAGCACCACAGAATTGATTTTTCTCTTTATGGCGTCATGTCTATATCGTGAATCCATGAATGTGCCAAGTAAATAAGTCTGGGTGAGCTGAGGACCCTCTAGACCAGTGGTTCTCCACCTTCCTAACGCTGTGACCCTTTAATGCAGTTCCTCATGTTGTAGTGACCCCAACCATAAAATTATTTTATTGCTACTTCATAGCTGTCATTTTTCTACTGTTATGAATCGTAATGTAAATATCGGATATGCAGAATACCTGACATTAGAGTCCTGTGAAGGTCATTTGACCGGCCCCCCAGAGGGGTTGTGACCCACAGGTTGAGAAGCATTGCTCTAGACTCTAGAATCTAGAGGAGAAACCCTTCTGAGAGAAGTTGCTGCTAAGTATTAAGTGTACCCAGCTGACTTAAGTAGAATGTCCCTGACAGTATGGAAATTCCTGTCTAAAGAGGATCACCATGTACATCTCCATAGAAAGAGCTCCAAACATCTGGCTGCGAAAATGTTCCTTCTGCTTTAAGTCCATAAAGGAAGGGGAGGCCCCACCTTCTCTGTGTTCTCCTAGGAAAGGTCTCCAGAACAAGCCAACACTCATATTGTTAGACTTTATCTACTCAATCAGCTCTACAATTCTATACTTCACAAAATGAATGATCAGAGCCCTGTAAGAACATCAGATGAACTTATTGGAATGATATATCAAACACCTGGAATAGTCCCCACACAAATGGAACTCTATGTAAGAGCTTTAAATTCCCTACATAACTAAACACAAACAGAACATTCCTGCATAGTCCCAGAAAACACAAGTTACTTAAGTGTGGGTTTGTCCCTTCTCTGCACCCTCATGTAATGTATATCTATTGCTTTACCACCTCACAGTCTTCAGTTTCACATAGAACGTAAATTAAGGCCTCGCTCTTGGTCTAATCTATGGGAACAATGTGATACTTGAATAATTCTCAGAACTTGAATAATTATAAATTTATTGAAGAATGAAAAACTGATTTGAATAGGCTATTTCATCTAATTTTGAGGGATTTTTAATAAAAAAAAAAGTCTTCCTACTAAGTAAAGTTGAGTAAAGCCTGGATTTGAACCCATCTTTCTCTGGTTCAAGAACAACACATTCACATAGCTACTTAGCTCAGCCTCTCTGTAGAGGAAGCCCAAGGTGAGACGGCTATGATAATGGCTACAGACCTGGGTATGTATCTCGGAGTGATTATTAACTAAACAGGATCTGCTGACAATGTCGTTAGATGTCCAGGGTTCACTCTAAAGCTCCCTTAAATTTTATGTTCATGTCAGCAGATTCCTTAATCTTTGTATCTGATTCTTCACAGAGAACTAGCCAGCGACAGTCACTCTTCCTGCCAGGATGGGCTGGATCCAGCTTCTTCTGGCTTCATACTGGTCAGCTTTGGCAGAGCTTGGCAAAAGGAGATCACGGTCCTTTTTAATTCCAAACAGACAGTAAGAGGCACTTGCCACTGCACAGCAAAGGCCTGTGACTCAAAGGTAGACACACTGTAGATGGTCACACTTATGGAAGAAAAAGTAACACTCCCCCTAAGAACCTCCTGCAAAACCTTGGGCAAATGCTGTCACGCAAAGTCTCCAAAGGTGAACTTAGGGTCCCCATTGTCCTGCACTTGGGAGAAAAGAACCTCTGAAAATATGCTACTATTCTTATGCTCCTAAAAAGTTGTTAAATTGCTTATTGATTTGTTACAAAATATGTGATGTTAGTGCAATGTAAGCAAAAATGAGCTGTTTTAATGTAAATATAAATATATAAACCAAAAAATGTATTAACCAGTGTTGCCAAATAGAAACCTATTGTACACCTATTGTTTTAAGTTTTCAGCTAACCACATTTGGAAACAAGAAATGAATGTTCATTATAGTAACATATTTTAACTAACTCCATGATCTAAATTATAAGCTTAATATTCAGTCAGTATAAACATTAAGATAACCTGTATCCATTTTTGTACCAGTTTCTCAAAATCTCTATGTAGTTTATTCTTCACAACACATTTCAACTTAGCAGCTAAAATTTTTATCAAAAATATTTTATCTTAATTTAGATTATAAAATGTGCAGCTGGAAAAGTATATTCACCTTATAACCTTTTCCAAATACACTTAAGTTCTTAATTAAAGCAATCGCTCATGATAAAATGATGTATAAAATTATTTTATTCCTCAGTCACATTAGCCATATCTCAAATGTTCAGTAGTCACTTATGACTGGTGGTAACTTAAGCTGATCAGCCTGGACATAAACAACATAAGCTTATTTGTTAGGTAGAAATGAGCTCTACTTTATATAGACCACTATCCCAGAAACTTTTTTAGTTATGATTTACAATATATGTAACTAATGTTCCTATCCTGGAATCCCACTGGATTCCAGAGGAAAGAGTAATCTTAACAAAATTAGTGCTTTGTTCTGTATAACTGTGTTTCAGACCACATCAGGATCCATACCTAAGAGTGTTCTCATACCATTTACAAAGATGAGGAATTCCTTTCACCAGTTGACTTCATAACATAGTGAGCTACATAGCTCATGTTTGGGTGATGATTGGGGTTAGGGGTTAGGGGTTAAGGTTAGGGGTTAGGGTTAGGGGTTAAGGCTAGGGATTAGTGTTAGGATTAGGATTAGAAGTTAGGGTTAGAGGTTAGGGTAAGGGGTTAGTGTTAGATAAACCTGATGCTTTTATCCAGTCGCATAAAGCTTACTTCAGTAATAATCTTTGATACTGATGGTGATAACTAATTATGATACAAGTTCATGTATTTCTTTAGCACTGTATTTTCTACCATTGGTTTAGGGTACATACCTACTTGTGAAAATAAAAGGAACCATTTTTGCTCCATTTTGATTACATTATTGTCTTTTTCACTTATTTTAATCTTGTTCATCATGACCTAGGCTATTCCTCATATGTGTATTCGTCATGTACCATTATTATGCATTGCTATATGCCATCTAGATTAGGCTAAGAAAACTCTTCAGTTTTCAAATGACAGAGGCGCCTAACAACATTTTTCTCAGAACATGTGCCCAATGTTGAACGACACACAACTTTTGGTTTTTTTTTTTCTTTAAAAATACCAGGGGCTAGAAGATGGCTCAGTGAATATAGTACTCTCCATGCCAGATTGATGACCTGTATTAGGTTCCCTAGAATACACCTAAGTAAAACGAGAACTGGCACCACACAATTGTTCTCTGACCTACAGACACGTGTTGTGACTTGTCCGTGTGTGCGTGCACACACACACACTCACACATAAACACACACACAAATATTTTTCTAATTGAAAATAAAATTCTAAACTTTTCCTTTGCTCACTAGTGTGAGGGAAATAAATTGACTTAAAACATTTGATGCTGACCAGTTTTCAAATTATCCCCACCATTAAAATAGTCCTAACATGAACTCTGAATGCAAACTATTCAAATAAATGCTTGGAGCTAATTAGAAGAGGTGATTTGACTATCATTTTGGACAAGCCTTTGCATTTTTCTGCACTGAGTTAATTCCGTTTTGCAACAATTCATTAGTAATACACACCGACACGGGGAAGCACATATTTATTAGTTTACCTACCTGAGGTTTTTGCCGTGCAACACAAACAATTCTATTCCAACTTGAATTTTTAAATCAACTCTTTGTCAATATCAAAAAAGTAAAATTAGGAAAATGAGAGTTTGAGGGAACTTCACTATTTCTGATTAATCCTGCTGTCTGTCATCATGATGTTTTTCCTGACTTGCTTGGCAGGACTCCAGCCACAATTCTTCTTCAACTGTTCCCATATATTAATCTGCTAGCATCACACTTTAAGGAGGTCATTACCCAGTTTCCTTCAAAATACTTTGCAAAAGTTAGAGGTGGTTAAAGGGCGATGATTCACTTTGTGTGCACTTAATCATAAGCAAACTGTGACTACAGATTGCCTCCCGTGCCGTTGATACACATTTTACTATCATTTTTGACAGCAATGGGTATTTTTTACAAAATAGTCTAGCCTAAGTGTTAAATTCACCTAGCCCTCATCTCTATACAATGCTCACATTCGTTGATAGTTTCTTTCCCTTTAGTTGTTGTTCTTGTACCTTGAACTTCACACTAGACAACTCCCAGACTGACTGTGTCAGTCACCAAGAAGCCCAAACAATCCTGTGACCTCCTCTTCCCCTAAGCAACTCAGATCCCAGCATCCTGACTCCTGTCTTTCATTCATGTGTTCACTCTCTCATGTATCGTAGATATGTCTTTCCTGTATTCAGAGCTCTTCAGTATACCTCAATGTAACTAACGTAAGACAGCATGAGAAGCATGCTTTATCTTAAGGAAACTTCATTTTTGCTCATGTTATATATGCTAAAAGCTGATTTATATAATTAAAACTTCTGAGGCAGTACTGTATTACCTTGCTAACCCAATCTTGCCTTTAAGTCTGGGCAACAATCTCTATGCACTAGTCTCAGAATATTAACTAAACAGCTTCAAAATTCACCCCTGCACCAGGTCATTGGCAATTAGCTTTGGTCTGTACAAGTTTGCCATAGCTGTCTCACTTTCTTTACACATAAAACCTTGCCTGTCATTTGGTTCTAACTTTAAGCCCCTCAACTCGAGCTAATTTCTTTTTCCTACTTTAACTTTCCCTTCTCGGGTAGGCGCCATCTTCTTCTCGGTTTCAAGGATGGCCCAGTTCTTATAGTTAGCAACCATGGTCTGGTTAATTTTGCATCAATTTCTATCATGCTTTCTACAATACCAGCAACCACTAATCATTCCAGAAATACTTGCTCATTTTAATTTAAAATAATGTAGCCTATTACCTTCTTTGCTAGGAGTTGGTTATGATATGTTGAGAAGTGTCATATCTAACTTCTATCTCTTCTGTCTGTTTACTATGTCATAGCCACAAAATGAAGATCAGTATATCATAACCCTGATTGTATAACTTGGTTGCATTCTTTGTTGGGCAGTCTATAGAATACACCAGCTGGATTATTCTGGTTTTAAACTAGTTCTCCTCAGAGGAAAGCAGGCAAAATGCCTCAGGCATTGAAAATGGAAATGGTGTGAGATCCATTATGTAAGAAAAAAAAAAACACTTTCTCCCTCTTTCTTTGCCAGGAGTCTGTAGCCAAAGAATGAATTAATATCACAAGAAATTTAAATAACGATTTTTTCCCTAGGAAAATACTGCACGTCTAAAAATTAAATTTGATATATTCCTCTGGGGGGAAAATGCCTGCCTTAAAATGTGTCTCTTAAAGGGGCACTTTGGATGAACTCTTCTATCTCGAGGTTAATGGATCATTATAAGTTTGGACATTTGGGCAAAGAAAGCTCGAGGAAGGGGAATCTCTCTTTCTGGCATCTGGCACAGTATAAATTAAATTAATTCCAAACTCTGTGTGGCGACGGAACTCTGCCCTCTCCCAACTTCACAGAGACACATGTAGACGTCAGACAAGACATTTGATCTCAGCGAGAGCTTAGTATAGAAGAGACCTGTCACCAAGGAGGTGCCACTTGGAGTTCTGCAAAGCCGCCAGGGACAAGTTCTCAAAGTCAATGGCAAGTTCCCTAGACTTTATCTGCCGAAACATCAATGAAAGGAGAGGGGAGACTAGAGGCTGAAAAAGCTGTTAGCTCCTGTAGAATGTTCCTTTGACCTCCTGGTTCCTATGCTTAGAGTGTTACAAATCTAGTCCTTCTCAGTGTGCTCCAGGTGACAATGAGCTGTTCTGATTTCCCACTGGGGAGAATTGCAACTTTAAATATGCCTGTTTCTGTGATGGATGTGTGGAAATAGACCCCTGGCTAATTTTGTTTGGGGGATTCTGGTTTGCTTGTTTTGTTTTGTGACAGAAAAATGTGTCGTGTGGAGCCATGCTTGCTTTATAAGAGCATTGTAGTAACTCTAGCTCCTTGTTTGGGGGAAGTAGGATTCATGTGCAAGAAGCGCTTTGGAAAGACTGGGGACAAAGGCAGAATGTGATTCTGTGGTGGAACCTACCTAATGTGTGCAGTGCTTCTGGGCATCAATCTCTGGTATCGCAGAATGAAGAATGCACAAACGTCTGAGGACTGGAGAGTTGTGTACTAGTTGTCTGACCCAAACCCCACTTGTTTCTGGCACCTGCCTGGTCTCTTTGATGCAATTACAGAAGACCTGACTTCTAAGGCAGGGATGGTGTCTTCTAAGAAGTGCAAACATTTTCATATTCTTGGAAAGAAAAGTAAACAACCTGGGAGTTGAGAGTTCACTATCAGGATGGCAGATGGCCGGAGCTTCTGACCTGACTGTATGTTCTGAGATGGTTAGTTAAATTACCACTATTAAAATTTAGAGTCTGCTTCCTCAATGTCTTAGGGTTTCTAGTGCTGTAGAGAGCACTAGAATTTTCCTTCCTTTAATATATATATATATATATATATATATATGGAAAATTCCACATGATAGCACTTTCAGTCTATGACTTGCTTTGTCTAGCCATTTAATGCATTTCTGCTAGAGGCTCCAAACTAACGTTACACAGCCTACATCCTTAGATGTGAGGACAGTGCTAGTGATTCATGCTTGCACCGTACATAATACAAGCCAACATCCCATAGTCTTCCACTTAAGAATAAAAGTGTGGGGGTCCTAGTAACATCCCACTCGCTCGAAATCTCCCCATTAACCATCACATTTAATGCTACCAGAGATCCCAAAGGGCAGTGTTTGGCAGGGGAGGGTCACCCGCATGTAGGAAGGTGTGCAAATATATTCAGACCCAAGAAAATCCTCAGTTTGCATAAAGATGTGTTTTCTTAAGTAAAAATGCTTTGAGAACACAGAATTGGAAGGCTGTCCTCTACCTCCAAAGGAAAATGTAAAACATTTGACATTTTATAACCCTTCAGAATTCCATGGATGTTCCCTCGGAACCACACCTGCAGACCCATGAAAGCAAACATTCTTGCTCGTCGTTTCAGCATGACTGGGGAGAGCAAAGAGAACTATTTCAGCATTGTGAAGTTTGCACAATGGTAAAAATGCAGTTCAGAGAGGTGTGGCAACCAGGTGGGCCTCGGGGACTTGTAAATAGGGCAGTTTTATGGAATGCTGGGACTGAGCTTTAAAGTAGTTGGTATTAACTGTCCAACTCACTGATCGTTCTAGCAAGTGCAGGATACTGAGTTTCTTTCCAAACAGTCCGGACTTCTCCCTAGCGAATCCTGGACATAAGCACCATCGTTTACTTTTCCAGAGAAGTGTATTTTCTTCAGAAAAAAAGGTGTGTGCCGACAGAACACATTCATCACTCCCTCATTCAGTAGACTGAAGGGCTGAAGGTGCAGGCACACATGAGTTCATAAATGGTTAGAAAGACCAGGACTGCTTGCTCTTGGTGGACATATTCCTGGGTGTTTCAGAGCACACAGTCTTCACAAGATCAAAACCTACCAGGCCTCTCTTGATGTCTGGAAAGTTCTTCTCGCCTTTCAGCTTCCCTCCAGTTAAGCCTCCCTGCGAAGGCTTATCAGTACAGTGATTTTAGTATCAATTAAGCCATTTGGTCCTTAAAAAAAATGTGCCCTGTGATTGAAGCAGTGTGTGGGGGTCATTTGCTGTGAGGTGATCCTGGGGCTATAGGCCAGGACCTGAAAATCTGTACTGCTATGCTATTTCCTGAGGCAAACGCTCACAGGACATAGTATTTACTCCAACCCGCTGTGCATACTCATGAAAAGTATGACAATACCGAAGTCTGAGGCAATGCAAGACTTGCTAAGATTCCTTCCACACATGTCCCATCAGCTCACTCCGGGCTTCACCGGGTTTTGAATGTAGTATTACAACCACGGTCACTCGCTGCTCTGCCTGACTCTGTCTGTGCTCCTTCTGATTTGCAGGTCACACAGGTATGGATCTTTGGCGGGTGCTCTTAACCTTGGCACTGGCGGTCTCCAGCAACACGTTTTCTGGAAGTTGGGGTAAGTCCTCCTTTCCTTTTCTCACCTGTGGTGTTAGGGAATGAAGGAGATTGTCTCAGTTTTCAGAGCAACTAGCAGGGAACCTGTCTTAGCTTTAAAACCATAAACCAGCAGGGCTGCTCTGGGGATGGTTCAGAAGGGCTGTGGTAGTCGGTTTGGGCATCTGGTGTTTTCACATTGGAAATCAATATTGCATAGTGTGCTGGGGCCATTTATGATGAAGACAAGCAGGTCTCAGGGGGGAGATATTAAAATCTCACTGAATTATTTTAACCTACTAATTGCTCGGTTCACCTGTGACTAAGCATCATGTAGTCTTTTCCAGAGCATGGAATGCAGTCCTCCTAATCATTTTCTCTGAAAAGGGCAATTGCAGATTTCCAACAAGTTTGTTCTCTTATTCTCTGTGTGGTTTCTGTTTGGCTAAGTTACAGGGGAGAAGACACCTGAGCTAGGTGACAGATACACCCAGGAGTCATGAGCTGCCCTGACTGTCTGAATACGTTCCCTTCCCTTTCATATCCTCCAGGCTGACTCAATATTTTCAGACTCACATGTCATAGCAGAAGCAACAAACAATGAAAGTGGCTGTGGGGTGTCTGCCTGGGGTACAAAGTGTCCTCACTAAGACATTGGGAACTTTTTTCAAAAACTGTCTTGAACACTTGGCAGTTTCCTTTGCCTGGGTTTCACCTGAGGGCAGGAACAATGTGTTTTTTTGCCTTGGGGTGGCACTGGGCTCGGTTGTCGCTTTAAAAGTAGCTGACTCCCTTACTCAACACCCAGCTCGTGTTGGAAAACACAGTTTAACAGGCGACTTAACGCCTTAATGTGTCCTGCTGACCTTGTGACCAAAAATAAACGCACAGTAGTGAGCTGCTGACGATGTCAAGAGGAGCCTAGAAGGGGGGAACGGATGGAATGTGTTATTTTATTTCTTAAGGCGATTCCAAAATATTTATAGCAAAGAAGTCATAATTGTTTGAAATATTTTTGGGTCTCTCTGGTGTTATAATGTCAACATTATGCAAGGCAGACGTGGGGAGAATGGCGAACTCCACTTCAGCAGCTTTCCCATGGCTGCTTTTAGACCCTGGGTCTGAGCCAAAGCATGACAGCTCAGCTCCTCTACCGTGCCAAAGTCGTGGTGGTTTAATCTCTCCTTTCTTCACTGAGGTGACTTTCAGTCTGCGGGGCAAGGCTTGAGGGACTTTAAAGCCCAAGAAGTGAAAAGTACCACCTAAGAATTTTTCAAATGGTTGAGAAAAGCATCCCAGACTCAGAGAAGGGAGCTCGAACTGTTTTCCAGCCTAGAGAATTTCCAGCGCCCACTCAACAGCTTAAACATTGGAGCAGCCTTCCACTTCATGGAGTGATGGACAAAAAGAAAATAGTGGCTTATTTTAAATGAATTTCATTGTATATATTTATGGTATAGAATGTTAAAAGGTGTGTGTGTATGTGCGTGTGTGTATGTGTGTGTGTGCGTGCACGTGTGTGTGTGTGCGTGCGCACGTGTGTGTGTGTGTGTGTGTGTGTGTGTGTGTGCATTACCCATTTTCTCTCTCTGTGGCAAAAGAAGCCATGATCTACTTCAGCAGAAATCCTGAAGATAATAATCTGTCTTTGGCTACAGTCATCTTGGGGCCATTGAGATACTGGCCATGTTAATACTGCACATTTGCTACTTTGTACTCTATGAATGACAGTCCCTCCTATGCATTTGGCCGTTTCTTTTTAAAATTACATATCAATACAATCATGTTTATTCTTCTTTCTATATCTGACCTATTTTACTTACATGGATGTCCTATAGATCTTCAGTCTTAAGCCTGTGCTGTTTCCTGTCTTGACCGTTGTGCTGCAGTGAATGCAAGAATGGAGCCCCTTACACCAAGTGGTGATTTTAACAGCCAGTTCCCAAACGAGCTGCTTAACTTTCTTTCTAATAATTTGTGTTGGCTTCTTGTTGGCTTGGAGAAAGAACAGTAAGAAAATATATTTACCAGTTCTTCTATATGGGAAACAATTTAGCAAAGAAGCATTATTCTCTTTCTTTTCTTGTTAAACTAAGCAAATTAAAATATTTAAGTATTCTAGAAAATTTCTTTAAAATGCCATGTGCATAGGGTATATTGGTTGCTTAAGAGGATATAGGCAAGCATGTTTAAGCATGCTCATCCACACTGGTGGGTGTGATTATCTGCCACTTACAAACTTAGCACATGATACAACATGGATCATGATCTCAGATGACATTCATGGACCATGTGTTCCTTTATTTGCCAAGTCTAGATCAAATTATTTGATTTTCAATTTCTCTCTCTTAATATAAGGCAGACTAAAAATCTAGATGGAGAATTAAAAGAAGCATAGTTTTATAATTCATTCTTTATTGTTTGCTCAGTGCAATGTGTGTCACTACTGAGTTAGTTATCATGAAGAAATCACCTGAAAAAAAAAGGCATATTCCCTGGAGCTAGATTGAAGATGATAGGTCTGTATGGTAAGGGAATGTTGACTCTTCAATCTTTAAGCAGGGCTTTACTTGTTTGGGCAAATACATAACGAGAAATACACTGGGTCTAAGAGGATTTTTTTTTAATTAAATATAATTTCCCTGTGGAAAACTTCATAGGAACCAAACATTGAACAGTGTCTTCCTTGTACTGTTTAAAATTTTGTAATAGTGTGTGTGGTTTTTTTTTCTCACTCATACTTAATATGAGGCTCTATATCTCCTCCTCAGTGCAAGTTATTTATCCCCGTGGAGAATTTCTTAATCCATCATTAAAAATAGTCAAAGTTGTGTCATTGCTACAAGGCTTTACCAGGTTGCTCTATCCACTGGCTGTACGTGGATACTGCTGCTGAGAAGTGTCCATAAAGATCTGATAGATGTAAAAAATGCCCATTATAACGTATGCTGTCCATCGTTGTAGATGCGTCAGTCAGCAGCTCGGCATTCCCTTTGGTTTCACAGAAGCCTCTGTGCAGAGAAGCTCTGTCTCGCTAGGCCACAGAGAGCTGCTGGAAATGATGAGGGACTGCCACTTTAATGTCTAGCTTTCATAATGAAGACAAAGCATCAAGATTCTCTGAACAAGTTTACTCAAAGTAAACTTAGAATCATTAAGTCACCAAGTTTGGTGCATAGACAACTCTTCAGCTATTCCTATTTTTTAAATCTTGAATTTAGGGCCATAAAGAATACAAGTAAGTCTTCAGGAATTATCATAAGTTTGTAGATTAGGTAATTATAGTGAAAATTAGAGTGTCAGCTCTGTATATGAACTGTGGAAATGATCATTCTGCATAGCAGTAGCAATGAACACAGAAAACAGTTCATCCAGTTACCAACTTGGGCAATGTTCAGTGCATGAGCGAGCAAGGAGGAGCTCTATTATATGCATTTAAAAATCAACAAGTATCTACTGAGCATTTCCTTTGTAAACAAGAGAGAAGTCATTTGGCAAATCCCACTGTACCTGAGCACCCTGTTTATATTTGCTTCTCTTGAAAGTAGACTTAAGGTAGTCAGTTTCAGTCAAATTACACACAGTCTACAGGGCTTCATGGTTGAAAACAGGACTTGCCAGGCCTTGAAGAATTGGCTGTGTATGGAAAGGAAGGAAGAGTATGTGCCAAATCCATCAGATGAAAATCATTGTCAAAGTTGTAAGCAGGTCAGTCAAAACAAAAGTGTTAACCACAGGATGGAACATTAGTTACACATGTTTGATATTTATAGACTGCATATGTACTATTTAGGTATGATAAATATAATATGTATATATATATACAGAAATATACAATAAGTATAATCTATTAATACAACTTATAGGCAAAGTTCATAATTTATATCTTTAACTCCCCACTCTAGAGAGAGCTTCTATAAAACATGTTGCATCTTTATCATTTAAGAGAAAAAAACTTACCTAGAATGATTTGTGTTCTGAAGGAAGCAGGATTCACTAAGTCATGTTCTCTTTGTATTTCTGAGCATTCCTTATAAGCACATGCAGAATGTCCCAATGCTTATTTGGAAGACTCTGCTGCTCTTATTGTTCAACAGGAAATAATTGCACAGTGGGGGGATTTTAGTTTTTAAACAAACTCTACCCCACTACAGTTGAAGCCCCACATGGCCGTTAGAGGTTGCCAAGACATACTGGATATGTTTCAAAGAAGTATTGGAGTCACAGTTGAAGCTGATAAACATTAAAGGGTGTCCCTTTAATCACTGTCAAAGAAAGAGTAATTTAAATCTTTGGTTTCTTGCTGAAGTGAGTGAGGAAGCCACAGACATTTCAACTACTGCTTTCTTGACGGTCATCCAAGGCAAGAAGAGTCCCGTAATGTGTCTAATGTCATGGCCCATGGCCAAGTACATCAACAATACTGTGTCACCTTGACCTCCTTTATATCACAAACTGACTTTGAGACTGGATTTCAGCATGCTGGAGCAAGCCAGGTGACTCTAGATGGTGCCAGTGAGAAAAATAAGCACACGCATTTGTAAACAATGGCACCAAATAGACTTAAAGTATTTTTTAAATACTTTTTGGTTTCAAAGAGGAAATTATAACTCATATTCCTGACTTCAAGAAGCCCACAATTTACAGAAGATGAAACAGATATACACATAATTCAGTTGTGAGTCCCCTTGGCTCTTACAGAGTTTTAAGATAGATAATAATACTATTAAGGTTTCACCTGGGAAACGATACCAGCAATGAGAATAAATTGAAAGGAATGAGTGTAGAAGAACCAGATTAAAAATAGGTCAAAAGAGAAATGATCTAGATATGATAGGATGGTAAAAAAAACATAAATGGAACATGATCAGAGAAATCTTAAGGAAGTGCTAACTCCAGTACTTATGATTTAACTAACATATAGACTTTAGCTTTGAGAACTATCAAAACACAAACTTTGAGAGCTCTCAGTGTGTTCTTACTGCATCCAGTTCTAAGTTCCACACACTTAACTAAACACTCTCAACAAAGCATTGGCTCGCTTTAATAAAGTAGAGTCAGGAAAAGCAGGTCAGACTTCAAACAGTGAAGTGTAAGGGCTACAGGGAGTACTATTCTGCGTGGGAACGGAGGAGGCTGGGGAGAGGACAGACTGCCTTTAACACCTTTGGCATCCTTTCTCTGAACTCCATTTACCTTTGCCTAGCCCAGCTCCTATGACCATCTTAATCCCCTGTGCTTATGGCTGTCACATGACAAAGGCTACCATACAGTGACAAGTACCCTTTGTGTACCTGTACACAGTACAAGACAAAGAGCAGGACTCTCTTTCCAGGGAAGTCTTTAGGCATTCGTTACTATATCCTTAAGACCCTGACCAACTCTCAAAGATTCTCTCATGGCAGCGTATGGACTTACCTCATAGAATGCAATAAAGAACAAGCAGCAGGTTTTGAGAAACACAAAACTTTGCACTGGACAGAATCTGAGAAGTTGGCTAGGTTTACCTGGTAGCTGATTCAGTCCTATGAAGAGATTGGGAGTGCAGGTGATTAAGCTTGTGTCTCAACTAATAAGTAGGCCCAGGACCACTCATGAGTAGTCCAAGAGACCATGACACGTTGTCATTCCATTCATCGACCCTGGATCCCGGTTTTCCTAAGACAAGAGCTTGTCCTGATTTACAAAATGTCCCCACACCACCTTGATTCAGTAACCCAAAGTGAGCCTCCTTTCATGGGTTGACGGGAAAGAGGCTGCCATAAATTAATTGTGTGGAGCACCTGCAAATTGTAGATGTTCATGAGCACACCTGGTGGTCTGCCTGTGGCTAGAGGCCGTTCCAGTTCCAGCTCTGCAGAAGCCCATGCTAGCTTGGACTCATTCAGCCAGGACCCCTCCATCGTAGAACACGTAGGAGAACCCTCAGAGAAGCGACTCAGTGTTTTCTAATCTGTGGTTGGGGTTTTAAACTTTCTTCTGCTCCCCTGTCGTCCTCCTCTTCCTCCCCCACCTCCTCCTCCTTCATCTTCTTCTCTGTCGAAGCTAATGCTGTGGTCTCCCCATGGATGATTTGTGTTTTAACCTTAAACTCCACATGATGAAGAACTGTAGGCTTATCAAAGCCATCAACAAAGGTGCCTTTGCAGCTTGGCTTTGGGTCCTTGTAGCTGCTTATCCTCACTGCTATGCGCCTAACTTGCCTTCAGGCGGCCTCCAGCATCCACAATCCCAAGAACAACACTCCTTTTTCAGAGCGCAGGCCCTGCAGTTCTATATTATCTTTTCCTGCAATACTAGCTTGTATGTTTACACAGTGCTGTCAACATCGTCTCCAAACCAAGAGCAACACTTCCTCGCCGTCTATAGAAGAGATGTGGGGATCAATGCTACCTGAAAGCTGATCACGCAATTGATCCGCCAAACAGAATATTCCTTGGTGTTTTGTATGGAGACCGCCATACAAACAAGAGGTTCTGAGGCTTGGAGAACTTTATCAACTGGCCTGTTAAGTGAGAGTTTTCTTTGGACTCTTCTTATTCCTCCAATTGACTCAAAATGAATCAGCATAATTTCCTCCAATGCATTTACCAGAAGTCTCTGTTTCTGGTTCTGTGACAATGTGTGGTCTTAAGCCTTCACAGTGTCTTGACATTATCTCCATTATGTTTCCATGGCATGTACGAGAGCTGGTGGCTTATGTCTCAATCACTAGAGAAGTGTTTCAAAATGCTTTTACAGAGTCTCTTACCAAGAATTGGGAGTGGGAAGATGTGTGTATGGAGAGTGGTATGTGTTTTGTGCCCATTTTCTAAATAAAGTTGTGATGCCATCTGTACTTCAAGTTGTTGAACTTGGAATAAATAGCCTCAAATGGCTGGCACAGTGGCACCACATACCCTGTGCACAAAGCATTCTCGGTGTGGAAGTCACTAGGCCTTCGACGGCATGAATACTGCTCCTCATCCCTGTGTCTCATCCTCCGGCATTCTAATGACTATCGTTATTTATTTGTTGGTTAGTGAGTGAATCAGCATTAAAATTCTGACCTGGCCTTTCTCCAGTCCTGTCCCACAACTGTCCCTGATACTTTGAATGGCCAGATATAAGAAGGATGTAGGTTAAACTGGAATTCCCTTTCAGGAGGAAGGGTCCAAAATTAACTGTCTCACAGGTGAAACTGGGATTTAGAGCTTTTTCCTGAACCTGGGATGCTTTGATTGACTGATTAATATGCCTGATGCCACCAGGACCATGATTTTGCCCCAAACATTAATATCCCTGAGCACGATGTCCTTGCTAAATTCTGCCATCCCCTTTCCAGGTCACCGATCTCTGTCCTCTCCCAGTACACCAGTCATTGGCTAACACCTTTACTGGATGAACTGGCCACCCAACACTATCACCCTGATACCACCTTTATCTATGTCCCACCTACCTGATAAGTCTACTCAAATACTGACAGACACAGACAGAAGACCTGGAGATCCCAAGTCAAAGTTTTCATCGACCTTTCAGACATTGAACTGGAGATCATACAAGACCCTGACTGGGAATTCTATAAATACATAAATCAGTTTTCAACCTTCTTAGCATGCCTCCCTGATTTTCTAGTAAGAAATGTGAAACTCTCCAGGTTAAAAGTAAATATGATCTCAGAAAATCTTTAACTTCTTGATCTCTAAGTGTGAAAATGAAGTTGCATGTCCCCTTTAATTTTTTAACCTTGCAAATGTATGGAAAGAGAAAGAATTCTTTGACATCGGGCTTTCGGATAGGGGTGTGCTTTGGGTAAACCTTATGAACACCTTGACCTTAGTGAGGTGAGAATTGGTGTTTTTATCATGACATAGTTTGGGGAAGCTTGGCTTCCCCAGAAAGAAATGAGAAGAAAATGAATCAAAGCTAAAATTGATTTTAACTTTAAAAGCCCATGAGGGTTAGAATATAAGTCACCAGCAAAGATGTACTTAGCATATATAAGGCACTTAGAGGGCAATTGTTTATTCTAGAAAAGGACCTCTTTCACCCACCTAAATTTTAGCATGTGCTGTCATTTCTCCTTTACCCTTCATTGACCCACTGCTTCTTTGGTTTGAGCAAGGAAGAGGGTCATCTTTTGAGCATTAGCTATGACCAAAGGATGTGCTGCGGAGGGGGAGGAGCCTAGGGAAGCAAATGAATGACATCATCTCAGTAGCATCACCCTGAGTCAGGCAGTCTGGCCTGACCAACTTGTTCAGGGTAGCTTCTAAGTGGTGCTCAACCTTGCTAATGCTGTGACCCTCGTGCTATGGTGACTCCCAATCATAAATTACTTTTGTTGCTTCTTCACAACTGTAATTTTGCTACTGTGATGAACCATAATGTAAATATCTGCGTTTTCTGAGGGTCATGGGCAACTCCTGTAAAAGGATTGTTCAGCCCAACAAAGGGGTCGCAACCCACAGATTGAGAACCCCTGGGTAGAATATAGCAAAGTCCCTGAGGTGCCATGCTCAGATGACACTGCACAGGTGGGCAGACTGGTGTATCACGAACCATGGGTTTTCTTTGTTGGCAGGACCAGCACCACATTTTCTGGATGTTCACTCTGAAGTTCATAAGTATGGTTGCCTATCTCTGTAACCATTAAAATTACCCTTAGTTTCCAAAATTTCCTGTACAATTGAACTGTTTCCATTAGGCCTGTACTAGTATAAATTTAAATTGTACACCTGTGTTTGGCCTGCATGTTTACTTATGCCCTAGGGTTTGCAGTACCTCTGCTGGAAGCCAAGAAAAATCGCTGGTAATTGGATGCTTGAACGCTCTTCCTCCATTGTCTTTGTCCATCATTCACTTGTTGAAAGCTTTAAATAAGTCATTTCCCTCCTGGGTAGCAGATGGGTAAACTGAGGACCAGAGAATGTAATAAAATATTCTAGAGGATGTTGTCCTTTGCCGTCTTTATGCACACAGATTTCTCTGTGGCTGACACTCCCAATACCTAAAGCTTTTCTCCTCATCTGCTGCCTTCAGGCTACAAGAGTTATGTGCCCCTGCCCATGCCCCTGCCCCTGCCCCTGTCCCTGCACCTTGAGAGTGGAGAGTGTCTGAGAATGTGTATCCTTGGGACCACCCTTAGCTACCAGTAGAGGATTATCTGCACAACTCGCCAGGGGACTGTCCAGATACAGTCTTCTTCCACACTACCAAGGGACAACAGTGGGTTTCAGTGTTTTAAGGGTGAAAACTAATGGACAAGAGAATAGCTGAGGGCCTTTTCTTCTTGATCTAAGCACTTCTATATTGTGGGGATTGCGATTCTCTGGGGCCCATGAGTTACTGCTGTAAGACTAACTGCTGTACAAAGACCCAAATATGTTACTCCACTATGTATACTCGGGAAATAATTCTTATCAACAATAGGAAAATGTTCAGTTGTGACAGATGAAAGATTTCTGGGTGATCCTTTATCGATCTCTACATGATTTCAGTCCCGACACCTTCTGCCTACTGCCCCACACTCATGTATGGCTTGCTTCGAAGCAAAAGATGGGACTAATCTCTTCACATTTTAGCTGAGTCTTTTAAAAAAAAATGGGCATTTAAATTCATTCATTGTTTTCCAGTTATCTCAGGATCCTTAATTGAGAAAGGTGAATCTGTAAATTTTGTAGGAGAGCTCATGTAGTTCCCTCCCCCGCACACACCCAAATATGAGTGTCTGGGTGCTAGCTACAACTGTGCGTCTTTTCTAAGAAAGCTAGCCATTCATTTTGGTCAGGAATTAGGAATCAAACCCCAAACTGATCATTTCCCCATCTTCTGGTTACTTTGTGTGTATGAGAGAGCTGGCTCACTAAAAATCTCATCTTTTATGGCACCCTAACTCTTTTCTTATAAGAGAGACCCAACCAGAACAATATTTTAGGCAAGAACTCACAAAACAGACAATTATAATAGACTCATAAATCTATATGAGGATTTCATGTCCTTCATGGACATTGTTGTGATCTTAGGTCAGATAGGTTTTCTGGAGTGGTAGATGTTTCATGTGTCATAGCTTATTAACAACATCCATGACTCCTATACACCAGATCCCAGTAATACTGTCTAATAAGCTCAACCCCCTGCCAAGTGCCTTCACACATTGATAAGTGTCCCCTGCCATGTGGGGCATAAAATAATTCTACTTGGAAACAAGTCATCTAGCTACAGTGGCTGCATGTTAAACTGACTCTTCCGGGATTGCTGCATAGCGACCGAGATGAAACAGGTCTAGGAGCTTGTAAAAGTAAGGCAAATATTTATATACCCAGTCACAGTGCCTCCATTATCTCCTTCCAGGTTCATTTGTTCTTTTATTTATCTAAGATCTTTTTTTTTCAAACAGGTGCTAAAACCCTATAAGTTAGCCTTTAAGAGGGCAAAGGTTTCCAGCTAAAAGGGTCACATTGAAAGAGGACATCATGTGAACTACTCCATAGCGAATGTATGCATATAATGTATACAAAATGTGGTGAGTGTCCGGAGAAAAAGGCTACTTCTACGATAGACAATGGCAACGCAGCTGGGCCATACAATTAAAGCTGAACACAGGGGCACAGGAGTTAGCAGCTGGTAGCGGCTGATGCCCTTTCATGCAATGCCACAAAATCGTGCCCAAGGTGTTTGCAGTGTGTGCTGACAGTTAGTATTCCACCTTGCTTGGAATCTTAGCACTTTTCAGGGCCATTCTTAGAGTGGGATCCAATCTGAATGAGCAACTTCACCCTTGTAGCTTTTCAAGGACAGCTGCAATTTTCCTCTTTTTCAGAATACCTACTCCAATGTCAGACAAAAATAAAAAGAGAAAAACAATACAAAACAATTTAGCCAGTTTCCTTAGCCATAAAATAAATATCAGGGACTTCAGGGACTCATACTAGGTCAAAGAGACACTCAGTTCCAAGTGTCTTCTTCAAACGGAAGTAATGTGTGTATTTTAGTTTTGTTGACCCAGAAAAGAAACACAGGGAACACCGTGAACACCTGCCTGCAAACTCTGAACCTGGTTCTCTTCAAAGAGCCAGGAATATGTCAGCCTTGGTCATAAGAAAATTAACTCGACTGTCACATAAGAGCCAGAACTTCCAGACTTCGTTCCATTGTGCTTTTCATGAAATAGCCCATGACCAGGAAATTCCACATAAAAGCCGGTGTGCTGGGTGGGACCGCATTTATGTTAAAGACTAGGGGATTTCTCTTCTAAAGCTCCTGTGAGGCTTGACCAATTCTGGGCTCCAGAGGGACTCATTGGCTGCACAGAGCTGGAGTTCTTAGCTTTAGGCTGTGCTATGCTAATGGTTCTGATTCACATTTGCTTGAGAAACTCACCATTCAAGCCTGTCACTCACGCCTGTTTATCAGGAATGCAGCAACTTAAAACACCAGTTAGCAAATCCCCGTGAGTGTGCAGTAACATCTGAGGGATCCCAGCAAATGCTTCCTACCATTTGTCCCTCGACAGTCTCACGAGTTAAAGTCTGGTGGACCACACTGACAGACATCTGCCAGTGTTTATTCAAAGGAGCGTGGGAGGGTATAACTGCAAAGCCAACTGTTGAAACTAATATTAATTGATGTGAGATTGCATGTCATCAGACTTAAGACTTGCTCTTTACCAGCAGAGAAATCAACCTGCTATATTTAAGGTTCCATGTATACAAAGCATCTCACATGCTGAGCTGGCTTATACCTTTGAAATGAGCAAGCCACACTGGGTTTTGAGCACCGTGAGTGAAAGAAATGGCTGCCAGGGAGATATTTTGGCAGATCCAGCTACTTGTGAAAATTTCCCGTTATTTTCTTTTTTTTTTAAATGTTTATTTATTTATTATGTATGCAATATTCTGTCTGTGTGTATGTCTGCAGGCCATAAGAGGGCACCAGACCTCATTACAGATGGTTGTGAGCCACCATGTGGTTGCTGGGAATTGAACTCAGGACCTTTGGAAGAGCAGGCAATGCTCTTAACCACTGAGCCATCTCTCCAGCCCTTTTTTTTTAAAGATTTATTTATTTATTATGTATACAACATTCCTTCCGTGTATGCTTGCATGCCAGAAGAGGGCACCAGATCTCATTACAGATGGCTGTGAGCCACCAAGTGGTTACTGGGAATTGAACTCAGGACCTCTGGAAGAGCAGTCAGTGCTGTTAACCTCTGAGCCATCTCTCCAGCCCCCGTTATTTTCAAATTATTATACAGCATAGCTCCCAAATGCATCCTTGGGTTCAATCAATCATAGGTCAAAAATACCTTCATTTTTTCCAGTGTTGAGAATCAAACACTTGTATTTGCACATCTTAATCTGGTACTCTGTTCTTGAGCCATTACACCTATATTAAGTGCACAGGCTTTTTCTTATCCGTATTGTTTTCTTCTTTATTTTTTCAAATCTTGCATAGCAGGCACATCATGCTGGGTACCATAAGTGATATTAAGGACTGGTTATGTGCTAATACTGTACCCCTTTATACAAGGGGCTTGAGCCTGAATGAACTTTGGCGTGAGGACAGTCCCAACACAGGTACCAAGGGGCAGTACACATAGAAGAATAGATAAATTTTCCATGTCTAGCCTAATCATGAATCAATAGCCTTTGTGTGGCAGCTGACTCTGAAACACTAATCTGTGTTGGGCGGTGACATCTTCAGTGTCTCTAACTTGAAAATGATCATACTTTTTGTAAAGATGCCAGGAGTTAATATGTTCAACAAATAATTTTGAGCACTCACTAACTTCCGTAGTATCCTATGTAATTATAATGACTCAATGAGCAAAAACTTTAAAACAAAAATAAAATCCCTGTAGTCAGGGAGCGTCCTTGAGTGAAACATGGAAGAATGGGAAATGGACATGCAGATGAAGTGGACAATAAGCTGAAAAAATAATAAATAATTAAATTGCCTAGTATTTTAGAAGGTATAGAAGGCTGCAGAAAGCAGTCCATAGTTTCTTCATCTAATTGTATACAGAAGCTGATCTTGACTAGTTCATGCCGATCTCCCAAGGCTTAGATGTTAGAATCCAGTTAAACAGCATAAGAATGAACCTCAATGACACAAAGAGCGGATCTGGTAGGAAACCGTAGGAACAAGAATGACATCTACAGCAGACTGGAAGTTCATATCCAGAGGAATCATTGGGTTACCCAACATTCACCGTGGTTATAGGCAGGGTCGGGACCAAATTACAGCCTCTAACCATGTGCAGGTTAGCCTTTGGCAGAAAAAGCCAGTGGAACCGATTTGAAGATCTTGAAACCTTGCAAAGTAAGAAATGCCATCTGCTTGTCTCACTGCAGAATGGCCTTCAAAAGAAAAAGTTAAGGTGTACATTTTAGGTTGAGACAACATTAGGAAATCAGTATGCTCTCTGATGTGACAAAATTTCGTCACTTGACCCATGAACCCTCCCTTGCCTTGTACACAACTTGAACATTGCCGTCATTCTTAGAGTTCTACTCAGATATTTGACAAAGGGATTAATTCTGACTAGAACTGAGACCTCACTAAGCCTTGGAATGGAGTACAATAAAAAGTCCGAAGTCCTTACTCATGCTCCCACCAGCGGAAGACAGCCTTGCTGGAACTTGCTTCCCTCCGCCATCAGTGGGGTCAAGAATCTTTCTACCCACAGGTTTGTGGCATGACTTAAAACGTTCAGAGAGGCCATGCCTGGCACAGTACTCCGAAAACTATAAATTGCAAACCACTGTGGCAACTTTAGTTACCTCTGCCCTTTCTTTCTCGAAAAAAACAAATTACAAGAGACAAGTTTGAAGATTTCTTAAACATATAGTGTGTTCACGTAGTCAGTCTGTTTATACTTGAAGAGACCTCAGAGTTCCTGTTTAGGATCAACTTTGGCTGCTCTTAGAATAAGGGATAATATTTTGAAAATTGCTAATTCCTGAGACACACACTTACAGACATTGGAAAAGTAGAGAGATTCTCTGGAGTGTGCATGGTGTGTACGTGAGTATGTGTGCATGTGTGTGTGTTTCTGTGTGTGTGTCTGTGTGTATGATTGTGTGACTATGTGTCTGTCTGTCTGTCTCTGTGTATGTGCATGTAAAATGCCAAACATAGTGCAAGGGCTGCTTTGATAAAGACCTTCTCTGTCCTCTTCCTGCGCTGAGCTCCTTCAGTCCTCCAGGACTACGCTTAGAAATGGAAGCCCAGCAGTTACAAGACTCACGTTCCCCATTCAATCAACTTACCCGTTGACTCCCTTTGCACTCAACCTTGACAGCCGCTGTCGTCAACTATCAACGCTAATCCCTTTTGACATCCTCTTCTTTCCACCTGCTGCCCTCTAGTGGAGGTGCTGACAAGAAGCAAACTAGCAACCAACCGAAATAACTGGCTAGTTCACACAGGTCACCACATGCCCCCCCCCCCCCCCCCCCCCCGGATGTCACCGACCATAGTTATGCCAGGAATTATTAGGACTGCCTCAAGCTGTTTAGACACCATTGGCACACAAGTTCCTGGCATCTGTCCATGAACTTCTTTCCAGGCTTCAGAGACCTGTCTACAAGATAACCCTGACTCTTCTCTCTCCTCATCCTGTTCTTCTTCTTTTTCTAACATTAACCCAAATTGCACTCTCTTGAAAAACAAAGTAGTTCTTCATCTACCTTCTCGACATTTAGATTTTGTAATCTTTAGGGAAAATTAAAAGCTGTGGGGTTTCTTTCCTCCCAGTCACCATGTGATAAGGTGAAAGGGACTCACCGGAGCCGAGCTTTGCCAGTGTGAAGGGCTCTTAGTTGATGTAATGTCCATGCATCCTTCCTAGACCCTCTGAGATCCTGGCGTGGTCCTTTCTCATCCTGGAGGCAATGAAATTAAATGTCCTTAAAAGGTCATGGAATATCACACAGCAAGTGGAAAAACTCGAGCTGCAATGCAACCTGGCTAGACAAAGGCCCTCCTGTATTGCTGTAAGGTTTCCATATAGGGTTCAATGGTTGTTTCATCTTCTATTTAGTAATATGAAAATAACATCTTCCATGGGAAAATGAAATTTAGTCCCACAGAATGGTTCTTACGATATTTATGATTTAAAAAGACAGCTTTCCTATCAGTTAATATTTAACAACTATCCGGTCTCTGTACAATCCCCAGCCCTTGACTTAATACTCCTGGATTCAGAATCGCTTAGCAGCCAAGTTTAGTGGAGGTAGCTTTGGATGGGAGGATAAAAGCAGTAAATGCGAGTTAAAAACTCACTGCTGATGCACTTGCTCACAAGGTAGGTGCCATGTTCTCCTGCCAGCTTTGGGGAAACCAAATAGTCAATCTGTTGTAACCAGCAGAGCAGAGCCACAAGAAAGCCCTGATACAAATTATGTGAATGCCTGTGTCCACCCCCTCTCCCATTCCCAGATCATGGGCAACTGCCAGCCACCTTGAGTGTGATGGCCTTTTTCATGTTCTTCTTTCATTAGCTTATTTCAGTAATATCTTAGGGCACATAAACAATGTGAGGTTTCTTTGACTAATTTCTCTTGAATTACAGCTATACAGCATTATTTTTGCTAGCATATTCTCTTACAATTTCTTCAACTTCTTTTTAAGTTTTTTTTAGATGTATAGGTTTTATTTTATAAATTTTTGTCTGCACATATGGATGTGATTACATGTATGCCCGGTGCCCGAGGAAGTCAGAAGAGGGTGTCAGATCTCCTGGAATTGGAGTTATGGGTAGTTGAGCCATAGTGTGGGTACTGGGAATTGAACTCAAGTCCTCTGCAAGAGCAACACACACTCCTAACTGCAGAGGAAACGCTGCAGCCCTAACCTCTTCAACTTTTGACTGTAATGCAAGGCAGGGATGGGGGGATATCTCTGGATGATACAACTCTGTGGAGATAGGACAATTTCCTATGGGATCTGGGTCCACTCGTTGCTCTCCATGTGACTGGTGTAGTCAGGAAAGAGTCATAGCGAGAAGCAGGATTCCAGCTCTCTGCCTTCTTGTCTCTTCTAAGCATTGTTATCTGCTAGGTAGATACATTTCCAGGAGCTCCCAGTGCTGCTGGAAAAAAAAAAAAAAGCCATTGTTAGCTTAGATGTGTGTCTCTGCAGAGCAAACCCATCCAAAGACTACTAAGGTCGTCCCTAGTCTTCATGCTGTTTGGTGCAATAGTTGAGGTTCCTGAAGAATTAAAATTAGAAAACCGTGACTTGAGTCCGCTTTGTCCCTGGTTTGCATGAATAGTGCTTTTCCTTTTCTGGTGGCACTTAGCTCAAAGGATTCCTCCAGGCTCGTCCTCATTGTCTCTCCCTTAGTTTCGAAGCTCATAGTCCATCAGCAATGCCAAAATGTCACAGCTATAAAGGTTCACAGTTAAGCCTGTTATTTAAAAGCAAAGAAAATAGACCCATATAAACACTGGCGTTGTGTTTTATGTTACATGTGTTAGTCTGGGTTTGAACTTTCTGGGGGCTGAAAGCTGAGTTCCAAGTAACCTGTATTCTTTTACCCTCTCCCCTAGCCTTTCATTCTCTTCTCATAACAAAAACAAAAAAACAACAACAAAAAAAACCCTGTAGGTTTTATAAGGTCCAAAGAATAGCCACAGACCTTTGCTGCAGTTTTTAGTCTGTTACTGTTTTCACAGTTTCTTTGCTTTTATATCAGCATTATAAGAGCAGACACTATTTCCCAGATTTTAAGCCCTTTGAAGTTTCAAGATGCCAAAGAATGGATGTATCTCTATTTTTATTTTTCTAAAAAATGAAATTGTAAGTAAATATACAAACGTATATTTTCTCTTAACAAATCTAAAAAGAAAAAAGCTCATAAGTCTAAGAGGAATGTTATCTAAGGCACTAAAATCAGTGTTGATGCAGTGAGTGTCACTGTGGCTGTGTAGTGTGCAGGCAGAAGCCGATGCTGGCTCAGGGAGTAGGCTGGATTCCACGCTGGCCATGCTGACCTCAGGGAAGTGACTTCACCTCTTCACATCTCAGCTTCCTTGTTTGTGAAAGGGAATAATTGTATGCTTAACACAAACAGTTACTGAGAGGATTAAATGTCAATACATATAAAGAAACCAGAAGTCTCGCAGTTCTAAGATGCCCAGGAGCCTGCTTTCCTTCCCTTTCCTCTTCCTCAGCCTTCTCTGACTGCATCGCGTTTGCCTTTCCGATTCACGCCCATCTCCTGTCTTTCCTCCTCCTAACTTGTGAATATCCCATGGAAGTCTTTAATGGAAGAGCGACATATGTTTCAGGCTTCATGATGGTTAAAAATATTTTCCAACTAAAGTCACCATGTCCAATGATGATGGGCTTTATGGCAAGAGAAAGCTCCGTTCTTTTAACTTTATGAGGCAATGCCATCTTTGAATGGGTGGGTTTTTTTTTTTTAAAAAAAAGGATAGAAATTGGCCCTACACAATTAATGGCTATTGAGTGCTGAGAAAGGAAGAATAGGTCCCCTAACAGGCCATCTAACACACACACACACACACACACACACACACACACACACACACACATATATATGTATGTGTGTGTATATATATATATATATATAAACATACATATATGAGCAAATATTAATGAGCCCAGCAGGTTATTTACATATATGTATATATGTATGCATGTATATATGTGTGACAATAATAATTAAATAATAAGAGGCCATGAATTTGAGGAGTTGGGATGTGGGAGGACTTAGAGGAAGGGCATAAGTTATGTAAATAAAGTAACTGTGTACAAAATTCTCAAAATATAAATTTAATTTTTTTTTTAATTTTAAAAGAAATTGGCCCTGTTTTGTTTTGTTTTTTTTTTTTCAAAAAAAAAAAAGGAACCATTGGGCTTGAATAAAAAGGATGAACACTCTGGGGATTTCATACCTGCTGTTAGGCAACAGTTGTCTTCATCAGGTCAGGGACACAGTGCCCACATTTTGTACAGGTAAGGTCCAGAAAAGCATAATAAAAAGCAACATGCCAAAACAGACCCATCCTTCTGGACAGCAGTGCACTTGGACTGTCTCTCCAGACCCTCTACTCTTCTCCCCTCCTAGCCAGGGCCCCACTGACCTCCCAGCTTCCCTCTTGCCAAGCTGTAAAGGACATCTGAAGCAGAGGACTGGGGCTCCAGCCAACGCTGGTAAAGGTGAAGAATGCATGACTATAAAAAGCCCAAACATGTGGCATTGGATATAGCACATAAGGTTTTTATCTTTATTTTTTATTTTTTTGGAGAAATGGTTTATAAATAACACGGAAAAAGTACAAGGGTCAAAATATTGAATTGTCAGAGACTTGAAAACAATCATTCTTAACACTGAGCCCAAGGGTGATCTATACCAAAAGAGAGGGGAGCCTGAATAGAAGTGCATCTACTCATCTTATTTTTTCTTATTAAGTTATTTATACATTCATTAATGTTTTTTAAACAAAATCACCTTTGTCTGGAATACAGTACATTGAGTATGTAGCTATATTTCAGAAAGAACAAAAAGAAAAAGCACAAGACAATCCATTTAGAAGATTTATACGCTCTGAGGGCTATCCAAGTTGAAATGCTATAGAAATGGGAACATCTAAGAATCCTATTGAAAAGCCTTCCTTATCTCAACCCATTACTGATGAGTGAGAGGATGGGCTGAAGACAAGGAGAAAAGGAACAAAGGAAGGAGGGGGAGGGAGGGAGGGAGGGAAGAAAATAATCTTTTTTTAATTTATTTATTTATTAAAGATTTCTGTCTCTTCCCTGCCTCCCATTTCCCTCCCCCTCCCCCAATTAAGCCCCCCCCCCTCAGCCCGAAGAGCAATCAGGGTTCCCTGCCCTGTGGGAAGTCCAAGGAACCCCCACCTCCATCCAGGTCTAGTAAGTTGAGCATCCAAACTGCCTAGGCTCCCACAAAGCCAGTGCGTGCAGTAGGATCAGAAACCCATTGCCATTGTTCTTGAGTTCTCAGTAGTCCTCATTGTCCGCTATGTTCAGAGAGTCCGGTTTTATCCCAGGTTTTTTCAGACCCAGGCCAGCTGGCCTTGGTGAGTTCCCAATAGAACATCCCCATTGTCTCAGTGTGTGGGTGCACCCCTTGCAGTCCTGAGTTCCTTGCTGGTGCTCTACTGGACATAAATCTCAAGGTCCAAATCAGGAGCGGAAGAAGATAATCTTAACACGTTTCTGGCGTGGCTGTCTTGACTGTTCCCTGTCAAAGCCAGCAGGGATCTGATTTCTGGTCCAGAACTCCCAAGACTAAAGAGTCAGGGATGGACAGGCAGTGACCATAGCCTTTGAACTTAGTGGTCTAAACTTCTCTATCTTCCTCCCTGGAACTCTGTACAAGCACAGCCATCTTATCTTTTGCGTGGTCCCCAGAGCTTTGCTCCTTTCCCTTTTGTATGAGAATATGTAGTCTGGGGATGTCTTTCCATTGCTCTTTGTACTTTTTTCTTAAGAAATTAAGGTATCACTTATTCTCACAAATCCTTCCCTTTGCACAGAGTCCACAAACTAACCAAAGTATGTGAGGTGCTTGCACAAGCTAAGCCGCATGCTTTCCCCTCAGTCTGAAACCTGAGGTTGTGTCTTCTCCCCACCAACTCTCCATCGCTCCATGCTTTGTAGACATCTTTTCTCCTTGTCAGGCGTCTGTGTCTGTCGGAGAGGACAGAGTCTAGCAAACAAAGATTCTTATACTAAAATGTAGATTGTTAAAATGTGGTCATTTTCTTTCTTCTTCGAAGCTTGTTTTCAAAATGAGGATAATGCCTTGAATGAAATCACACTGAAAGAGATTCTGCAGGCATCAGGAGAGCTTCTGGAAGAGCTCTTACCAGCTGTGGATCAGCCAGTGTCAGGTGGCTATAAGAAGAGGTTTTGTTTTGTTTTGTTTTAATTTTGTCGCTTTTTGGTTTTGTCAGTTTTTGAATTTAGACATAGGATTTCATATTTCCTCCAAACTAAATTGTATTTTGTTCATTGATCAGAGAAAAGAAACTGGAAAGTCTGCACTCTTTCATGACGGAATTAGCATAGTATGTCTTTTATTTCATACCAAAACCTTTATAAAAACAATTGCAGAATATTTTGACGCCTACAGTGAAGGCCTATGACTGAGAGTCTCCTTGATTCTGTAATCAATTTCTCAATCATTTTTCATCATCAGTGAATTCATTTAACTTCATGATTATTCAGACCACCATAATATACTTAGTTCACAGCATATGGTAAGTTTCACTGAAATTGAGAAGTATTACATGGCCACACTTCACTAAACAATTGTCCAATAATCCATCTATCTAAGGAAAGGAAGGGCATTTCCTGTCAAGGTTTGTTCTCAACAGAGCCCTGTGGGCGCCCAGTGACCTGCTGTTTCCCTTCCAGGCACACAGGAACAATCCAACAATTCGTTGTAAAAACGTTGCTCAGAATTCAGGTCAAAGGCATAGGTTTAAGAGCTAACCTTTTCTATCAGTTCCATCATTGACAAATCTCTTCCCTTCTGCCCTTCAAAAGTCAGCTTAACTTATCAGTCTGTTGATATCCTCAGTGTCTGGGACAAAACCCATCAGGTCTTGAATAGTTGAACATATCATTAGCTCTGAAACCGTGCTCCAGAAATCGCTTATCTTGACTTACTATTCTGCGTTATCCTCACACGACTGTGCTCAGTAAGAAAACGTTTCTGTTTCCAGGGCTGGGAAGATGGCTCCATGGTTCGCAGTACTTGCTGTTCTAGAGGAGCCAGGTTCAGTTCCTATAGCCACATCAGGTGGCTCACAACAGCCTGGAACCCGGTTCTGGGAGATCTGATGTCACCTGGCCTTCGGTGGCACCTGAACTCACATAGTGCACATAAACCCACATAAGCTCACACAAAAACACATAATCTATATAGCATGTGTATAGGAAGGAGAGAGAGAGAGAGACTTTAGTAGTAACTTGGTCTTTGTCTTCCAGTGTCCTCTGAGTATCTAGGTTATTTGTATAGGATGAGGTTATTTGTATAGGATGAGTATCTAGGTTATTTGTATAGGTGAGGTAGCACTCATGTGTAAGGTTTAAGGTAGAAACAAAACAAATCTTTGGGTATTCTTGGAATAAATAATAAGCCTTAAAATTGCAATCTGGATCTAATGGATAAGCAAACCCCAGTGAAACAGAGGCTATTACCTTTGAGTGGAGGAGAGTGGCGATGAGAGAATCAGAGGAAAAGAGGGACAGATGGAGGCAAAACCACTTGCGAAAGACTCTGGGACCAAGTCAATAGGAGGTAATTCGGACGGTGGAGAACAGGAAGGCAACAGTAATGATATGGTTCTCCTGGCCACCAACGTTACTTGGGAGCATGCTGCTGCTCAGCTGGCATCAGCTTAGCTTCGCTAAAGAGGAGGTTGGAGAGGGACACCGGAAAGGTGAGAATAAACGAGAAACACTCTGCACCCTCACTTTCAGCCGGGCCCGTGCCGTGTGAATCTCCTATTCTGAACACACGCTAAGCTCTTAGGGTAAAAACTACTTGCAAGCATGAGGTTTCAAATATTGCAAACCTATTCCAGAACAGTCTATCTGCAGCCATTTAGAAACCTAAGACTGGGTAGGGAGGAAGGAGAGGAGCTTCTGCGGAGCCAAGTGTTTTAAACTGGTGTTTTCTACCCTGCTCCTAGAGACTTTTTTTTTTCTCCCTTCCTGTGAGCTTTCTTGTGGCATGGAGAATGCCACCATGTCAGCACCATGGTGGAGATACAAATTAAGACACTGAAACCATCACTCGGTATTCAAGAGCTACTGTCTCCCCAAAAAACAAACACAGATTTTTATCACATATTCAGACTGTAAATACAGGATGAGAAATAGAGTTTCTATTACAATCAATTATTCCAGTACTTTGGTATTTAAATTCTTCTGTCACAAATGTGACCATAGGCCAGCATAAAATGAACTAATTATGACATTAAACAGAGTTACAAATAGCAATCGATACACAGTTATTGGTGTTCTAACAGGTGACTGCTAACAGATCTGCAGGTCTGGAAGTAGGTTGTGTGTGCCTAGAATGCTCAGGCAGCCCACAGCCAGAGTGAAATACCCACTTGAATGAAATCTTCATTCCCTATTAAATTTCTTTATCCAATTCTGTGTGTTAGGAAGCTGGGCTTGATCCCCCTGATCTAAGCCTAGCAACTCGTTTTCCAGTTCTGCCCAGGAAAATGCGCTGTTGGCCACCCACCTCACAGTCTCTAGGAGGGAGTGCTGAGAGGAAGCCTTCTGCATTAGGTGAATTCACATTTCTGCAATCAAGAAAAAAAAACACTTGAGTCCAATCATCTACCCTTAGCTCTAGCTAACGGAAAAGAATGCAGGGAACTCTGGGAGTTTAAGTGGCTTTGGCAGGAGAGGAAACAGCTGTAACCCTGTCAAGGGTTGTCTGTGGGAGTCAGAGCAGCTGCTGACAGTGTCAAGAATGCCTAGAAATGGGGAAGGCGCTTGCAGCCTTTGGTCAAAGCCTTTAGGTTCAGGAAGTGAACTCTTGACCCCATGAGAGGCATCCAGCTTTCATGGGCCGCTTTCTGTCATTCTTCAGGCCGATTATCTCTTTTAGAACCAGAAGAAAGGATGCTTAAATTTTGAACTGTTCCACTTTGGTTCACACAAAGATGTACCCACACAGATACAACCAGAAGGAGTGGAAAGAAAGGAAGGGAGCTTCAAAAACATGGCAAGGGCTGTTCCAGTAAACCTTAGGTATGCTCCAGAGTAAGCCAGGCAGTCAAGAAGGTTGTTTTCTGCATCAAAGGCCTTCAAAACTTTTTGAAGCTCCTATCCCATCTCCACGCACTGTGCTTATCCATCCAGTTCAGCAACCACCACTATCTATCCCCTTTGTCTGGCCTTCCCTCTGCAGCTTCCTCACCAGGCTCACCCATCCCAAAATAGCTCCACACTTCACCTTCAAGACCTATTAAACCTTAGCTGCTGGGGGAAAGAGTCGGGCAACCTATTTATTCTGAAGTCTGATGGCCTGGGAATTCTGAATGTGACAGATAATTCTCTTAAGGGCGAGCTCATTTGAAATATGCTCCATCCAAATGAGTGCTTCTCTAGTGGTAAAATCTATTTTCTCTATGAATGAGAGCTTCTTCCCTTAGGCTTCGTAGGTAATTCTCTCTCTCTCTCTCTCTCTCTCTCTCTCTCTCTCTCTCTCTCTCTCCCTCTCTCTCTCAATCCCCTTCCATACATTCATACAAGGAAAGCCAAGTGACAGGGTTAAAAGAAACTGCTTTATCTATTTAGAAAACGGTGGTAGCTCTCCCTGAAGAATGAAATAGTTTCTATGAGTCTCTGTGGAAGGTTAAGTCATTGCCCACTGAAAATCCTGGCTTCTCCACTCAAGATTTTAACATAAATTTATGGTTTAGAAGCAATCAATGATAGGGGCATCATTCTTATAAAATGTTGATTAATTATGCAAGCATTATTTATTGTTACCAAATAACAGATATTGTTAAAATTATTTATGATAACACTGGACTTCAATATTCAACTATGAGATCCCTGCACTGTCATCTTTCAGCTATAAATGGCTGTGTCAATAACCATACTCCTGTTTACATAGCATCTGAGAAACGGTTTTGTATAACATAGGCAATTAATAAACACTTACTTAAGAGGTAGATAGTTTCGTCTTTGTTTTGTTTGAATTTCTGTTTTTTCTTGAGGGTGCGAAATCTGAAGTTGTCTCTTTCAAGTGCTTATGTAAAAATACTGATATCAGACTCCCTATTTTCTCATAAACAAATACAGTCAGCTGCTGTGGTAAGCATTTACATAGCTCACCTCTGAGGAAGCCCCGGATTGAGCACTGAGCAGCATAAGAACAATGAAGCATGGGTACAGCTATTCTGCTTCTCATCTGGGTCTGAAATCTCAGATCCATAGACTTGCCTTCCCATAGAGGCCAAGCTGTGTTAAAGGGCCATCAAACAAGTGACTAGATGGCAGATATTTCCGAAGGCGGTGCCCTGGAATGCAGAGACTGATATAGGAATGTGTAGTAAAACCAACGGGACTGCACACATTTCTCATTTGTGGCACAGTTCCCTTGGCTGGAAATAGATGGAGACTTCAGATACTTAGTCTAAATGCTGCTTGCTTCCTTTTGGGTTGAATAGGGCACTGACAACTCTTGAAGATCTGAAATGGTGAGGGAATCCTCCTAACTGAGTGCTCAGCTGCCAATTTCTAAAGCAGTTTTGAAACTGAAAGATGAAAAGGGAGCAAGCCAATAAGTTTAGCTTTGAATGGGGGACTAGGTATAAAATCTACCCACCCACACAGTCACCATATTGTAGCTGTTCCTTCATAATGGTATGAAAAGGATCTCTCCAGTACCCAATTTACTTGCTTGTATTTATCTGGAAACTCCTACTGCAGCAATTTTTCCGTATAAATTTGTGTGTATATGTATATGTAAAATTTATGTGTATAAAACACACATAAATGGTATATATAGATGTATGTGTATGTATAGACTATACGCTTGCCCAATCATATCTATGTAGAGGCCAGAGGTTGACATTGGGGCTAGAAATCTTACTCTATTACTCTCTACATTGCTTTTGAGATAGGGTCTCTCACTGAACTCACGATCTCAGCCAGACTGACTGGTCACTAATCCACTCACCTCTGGGCCCTAGTATTGGGATTACAGGCATGTGCCTTTACACTAGCTTTTGTGTGGTTCTAGGAGCTGAGCTAATGTCCTCATGTTTATTGAGCAAACAGTTTACCCACGGAGTTGTCTCCCCAGCTCCTAAATGGCTCCTTATGAAATTTGCCAGCGTTTTGTCAGTACTGAGCTCACCAAAGCATCTCATGTCTACATATATTCTGTCGCTTCCGCCTTCTTCAGTCCTAGACCATGAGTTCTTAAACTTTGTAAATGGCACCCTTATAGCAGCAGGCAAATCTCCTTCCGACACTTTTATTGCCTCAGATGTTAGATAACACTGATAGGTGGCGTGGGTTCTTCACTCCAAGTCACTTCACTCTCGGTGTGTGATGGATCCCACACTACTTGGTGGAGCCGCTGGTTTGGGAAACACAATTTAAACTTGAATATCATTCACCTTTCCGTTACTTTTTGTCATGATTCATATGCTTTCCTTTTTTCTTTCCTTTCTTTTTTCCCTTTTCTCCAGCCGTGACTAGAAGTAACGTTAACATTATTACCAATGTAGTACTTAAAGCCAGATTTATCCTCTTAGTCAGTGGTGTCTGGGTGCCAACTGTGGCTTATCTGTAATCACCTTGGTAACAAAGCCCTCGAGCATTGGGCCTTCCAGAACTTTGTCTAGACTTAGTGTGTACAAAGTGGTCCCCAGAGGTATTTTTGTCTCAGGGTCCCTTCATTTATGCTTTTAAACTTGTCAAAGATAAAAACAAAAGTTTTGCTTGCATTGACTTTAGTTATTACTATTTACTGTTTTATATGTTACAGCAGAAGATATTAAAATAGTGCATTAGCTGTGAGAGTGATGATGTCATTGAATGCCATAAAGCATCTGAAACTCCAGAATACTCTTGGGAAAGAAAAATAAAGAAAAAAATGATGTACGGTGTTATAATAATAATAATAGTTTGACTTTGTGAACTTGCTAGAATTAAACATTCATGAGTCAATCCTTAACATGTGGAATCCAAGATCTAAAGTAAACACTAATGGGAGATGCTGAATTCTCATTTAAGAGTGCTCCCAGGGGGCGGGGGGGGGGGAGGGAGAGAGAAAGAGAGAGAGAGAGAGAGAGAGAGAGAGAGAGAGAGAGAGAGAGGCATAAAAGCTGGGATGCACTCATTAACCACTTGGTTTTGCCTAACCTCTTAGTAAGAAGCCTAGACAATTGTTACTATGGACTAGCCTTTTTAAAGGGGCAGCTCTATAGAATGTGTCACGGCAATCTCAGCAGTGGTTTGGAGCTCACCGCTCCCTTTGAAATGGTCCATGGATGAAGGGGACCTATTGATGTCTACTGCTGCAGTAAACAACACTTCTTAGACTCTGGAATATTCTTCTCTTATGGTTGTTGTAAATCTCTTATCTGTTCTTTCTAGCTTGCTCTTTGGACAGAGGACTATAAGAGCTGAAAATCCAGTTCATATTTTTTTATTGAATAGGGCTCAACAGTGCAGTTTTTATTTGCAGTTTTTCTTGGTATTGCCATCTTCCTTGGAGGTTATTTGTCCGTTGATTTATGGTTCATTATGTATGCTTCTCAATGTGTTTTTTGTTTGTTACTCTTCAATGAGAGTGAATGAATTAGTGAGAAAGAGACGGGATCCAGTTGAGAGGGTTTGCTCGAGTATCTGGCCTGGTACCAGCGAAGCAGAGTGGCTGTATAATGTTTCATTAATGAAACAGATCTTAAGTGGAGATTAGGAGAGGAAGTCTGTTGATGGAGACATGGGTGTTCCTTTAGATGAGAGATTGGCTCTAGGGTAAGTGCAGTTGTGGAGTGGGTGAGTGATGTGCTAAGCGTGGTAAGGAGATCTGTCTGACTGCAGTACCAGGGGTGACTGCCTTATTATCATTTTGTTTGATTGAAGAGGCCACTGGGTATAAGGCTATGGAGTAGCAGTTACCAATTGAGGCAGGATTCTCATTTCCATTTGTAAATCGGAAGGGAGGAAATGGACAGTCTGGACGCCAGTTAGGAGGCGGTTCTGTGGTCTGCAAGGAAGTAGGTGAAAGAACAAAATCAGGTGAAGGTAAGATTAGTCAGGTGTTAGCTCATTGAGTTCATCTTAATTTCCTACAGCGGCGACTTATTGGCTGCTCACCAGTTCTGCCTTAGTCATCGTTGCACGGGATATTCCAGCTTGGCATCTGTGGTTGTATACCAGTGCCTCTCCTTGGTATGATAAAGAGACTGGACTCCACAGTTCAAGCTGAACAGAACTGATCACCTGTAACAATGAGATAGAAAGCTCCCATGGTCCTTTGCAGGAATCCATCTCCTTTTGTTGGATACCAACTTGTAGAAAGGTGAATCTTGAATAAATTAGTCCTTAGCTCGTGACTTTCTAATCTCGCTTTGATGGTGTCCGCTCAGCATCACACACCACTCTACTTGTAACCGGTTCCATTTCAGCCTGTAATGCCTAGGAGTTTGACTGTGACATGATTTAGGACAAAGTAGAGGCTGGGCTTGAGTAGCTGAATGAGCTCTGGGAGCAGGGGGTAGACCCTTCACTCAAGGCTAGTGAATGAGGACTATTTCCGTGGCATGTCGCTCAATGGCTCAAAATGTAACTATTGGGTAGGCCTCCTGCAGCATTTGCTGATTTCCATAGTGTTCCCACTTTGTCAACATGACTAAAAGTAAATTTGGGTGTGGTCCACCACTACGTGGTATTTTCAGCCATTAGACATCATAGACAAAAATAACTTCAAAAGCGCAGATAAAAATTAATTTTGGTAGCCGGGCGGTGGTGGCGCACGCCTTTAATCCCAGCACTCGGGAGGCAGAGGCAGGCGGATCTCTGTGAGTTCGAGACCAGCCTGGTCTACAAGAGCTAGTGCCAGGACAGGCTCCAAAGCCACAGAGAAACCCTGTCTCAAAAAACCAAAAAAATAATAATAATAATAATTTTGGTAAAATGAGTGTGGGATGTTCGATTTGTAAGAATCACTTTGCTTTCAATGAAATTGAATTTTACGTGGAGATAGTGTAGTTTTGAATGAAGTCTGTGTTTAATCAGTACCTCAGGAGATTACTGAAGGTATAACTGCTAGGTGACTTGAACTGGTGAGAGCCAGCCTCTCATACTACTAGAAAGAAAGCCTAGTTCCGGAAGCATTTGTTTGTTTGTTTTTTTCCAAGAAAGGCATCAGTACTGATATTTTTAGGTTCAAACACCAGGGTTCAGAAAACACCAAGTCTCAGGCACTAGAACTACCATCAAATGCTTCCAAACGGCCAGCAAAAAGATCACCCTGACAGAACTATGAATTGACCTCCGTAACTTCCTGGGTATTCCAGTATCCTTGGATATCAGCCCGCATCATTTCCAGGTACTAGAAGGCCCAACAACTTTCTGCACTTTCCAAGAGGCTGGGAAGCACTGAGGGTAGAATATCTTCGTCAGAAGACATCTGGAGACCTTCCAGTTCCCCTTCCCAGCACTAAGTGAAAAGTCCAGAGGCATATTTACCAAGGACTCTACCACCCGTGCAGAATTTCCCGAGGAACTTTCGAGACAACATGGAATTTTATCTTGGAAGGATTCAAATAGAAGATAGTCAGGATGAAGAAAGCAGGGGTGGTGGGGGGAGGGAGGTGAATGATCATAGCTCAGAAGCAGACCAAAGAAAAGTTCAGAGAAGAAAAAGAAACGTTCCCAAATTAGATCGTTAACGATGTCTAGCAATGAAATCGCATCTTTAATGATGTGTAGAGTCCACTGACCCAGCAGCTGTGACGTACAGAGCTATGAGAGGGAAACATTCCTGGGAAAGGAAGCAAGCAAGACAGAGGGTAGAAACGTGAAGGACAGAGTTTTTAGGAATCGTTTAGTGACTTACTGGATACCGTGGTAGTGGACTGAGAGAAGTTAGAAATAAGAAGAGTTAGGTTAGGGAGTTTTGCGTCATTCTAGGGAATTTCTTCTTCTCTTTTCAGCCATAGAGAGTCCTTACACTGAGGAGAGTTTTGTTCTTGAGGAAATTAGGAAAACATCTCCAGATCCCACTCCCTTAGCGGAACATGATTGAAGTTCCTGCATTGATACTTGGGCAGCTGATATTGCTTAAGGCTGTCTCTTGGTTCAATTAGCCTTGACTGAACTGGACTTGTTTGCGACTTGTTCTTCAAGGTGATGAGGTCATAGCTCATAAACCTGTCAAAGAAAGCAAATAAATTAGGTCTTCAGGATGACCATCACCAATATAAGTAATCATAACAAAAGTTAGTCTCCCTTTTTCCGAATAGAAAATTTAAAAAGTGGTGTGCCTTTAGTCAATAGAATTAAAATGTGATTATTGAAATAAATGTCATTGCCCAGGTTAAAAGATATATAAGACCCTGAAACTTTCATTAAGTTTGCATATTAAATTTACCAGAGAATCCTTTTTCCTTATGGTTCTAGATTTTCTTTCTTATCATTAAGAAAGCTATGTGTACAGGTTGGTATATTTGAAAAGATACATATTTCTTTATAAGAAATAACCAGCTACTTGAAAAGATCTTAACCAGAAAAAAAATTAAGTAGACATGTCAATGGGATTTAGAAATAAATGAGAATTGTGAAAAACATCTGCAGACAGGCACTTCTCAGGAGAGCACTACTTCATTTAAAACTGAAATTATAGAGTATTGTTTCATAGCTCTGTGGGAAGAAAAAGCCCTAGCAAGTCCAGCTCCTTTGCATAACCACCACGAGGGGCAGTGGACAAAGTTATTCTGTAAGAGATAAACAGCGTTGGTGCAGCCTTGGTCGGTGAGTCAGAGTCCTTGGAAGAAATGACTTGTTGAGACAGGTTAAACTCAGCTCCTTGACTCCAGCCTCATCTCAAGCTTGCTGCAAGATGTCATATCAGGCTGAAATTGGAAAAGTCAGCCAACTTCCAAATATTCTGCTGGAATTGGCCTCCAGGGCCTGTGGACCAGAGAGATCTTATCATTGGGGTCACAAATACAGACTCCCGAGCCAAGTCCAATACACAGGTGTGTTTTGTTTGGCTCATACAGAATTTTTTTTAATGAAGTTGAATTAGGTATTGCTTAAAATTTGAAGTATTAACAATAAAGCAACATTCTCTTCTCTGCTTTTTCTTTGACTGATTGGACCGGCTTTGGTCTGGATTCTTTAAACTGTTGGCTAGAGCTAAGTAGCCTATACCCCCTTTAAGTGAGGAAAGTGTTCTGGTCTTTTCCACAGCACCTTTCCCTACATACTGTGGGCATACTTAAACACTGGTTAGCGAGTCTTGTACCAGCTCTTCCCTCACACCAGGATAGTCCCAGAGCTTGAAGCCACAAGGCTAGGCTCTAGACTTTCAGTTGCAGGCTTGTGGAAAGGCTGAGAACGTCCCAGGGAAAAGAGTGGGAAGGCAGTTTAGAGAATGGGGCACTTAGAGATGTGCTGATAGCTTTCTTATCGGCTAACATGGAAGTACTATTGTAAGGTAAGAGAAAATTGTCCCAGATGGGGTATTCCAGGAAATTGGACTCTGAGATGGAAATTAGCATGTGTTTATTAACAAGTGTCTTTGGGATTAGTGCATGGAAGATAAACTGAACAACTGCGAGCAAACCTCAGCTGCCTCCATGAAGCACTTCTGGAGCTCATGAAGTACCCTTGTGATGTTTTCTCTAGGTCCAAGATGGAGAGCCATTCTATTCAACTGCTTGGCACATTGAACATAGGGAGAACCTTGCCATTGAGAGTGGCTGTCATTTACCACTGGAGCAATTTCTCAAGAGCATGGGAAATTGAAAGCTATGCCTAGAGTACCTCCAATACCAACAAACCTTCTTATAGATAAGCACATTAGAGTGGCCACATGGCCAGCAGCTATACTAGAGACAACATATTAATATCAAAACAATCCCCAAATGTTGATGGACTTTCCTTTCTGCCACCAGCTCCATATAATGACATGGAGATCTCTTATTAATTATGAAAGCTTGGCCTTTAGCTTACGTTTGTCCCAACTAGATCTTATAACTTAAATTAATCCATTTATATTAATCTCCATGCCACATGGTGTTACCTCTCTTTTATCTTGAACGTCCTGTTTCCTCTCTGTGTCTCCTGGTATCTCCCCATCTCTTCTTCCCAGAGTCCTCTCTGTGTCTAGAAGTCCCACCCATACCTCCTTTCTAGCTATTGGCCATTTAGTTCTTTATTAAACCAATCAGAAGGTGCCTTGGCAAAGACACATCTTCACAGTGTACAAAAAGATTATTCCATGACACCAGAACCATTGGCATGACCCTACTCTTCAATGTGCCCTAGGCTATGCTCAAACTCTCTGAACTGCTTCTTAACAAAGCAAACTCCAGTCCAAAAGATAGCAATGTTGCTGGGTCAGTCTCCATCCATACAACACTGACTTGTTTTCAAAACACCATCTTCATCCTCACTTGGTGCTTTCCCCTGTTGCCATTCTGTGCTCATGCCTTGACCTCTATCCTTAATATGCCTAGTAACCTCAGAAAGGAATATATTTTGAGAAAGACTGGAATCTTCTTCTGTATAAAACCTACAGTTCTGCTGAGTTTGCCACACAATGAATCATGATGTGCCTTAAACCATGGCTTATATAATTTTTAGTGTAATATTTATTTTACATTTTTATTTCATTTTTAATCTATTTATGATGTCATCAAAGTTATAAAAATCATACTCCAGAGTTTTAGAGATAATGGCTCCCCAGGGATTTTATGACCTTGTTTCATTAATAGATATATTTTTCTAAGTGGTTATCAAGTACTTGTCCCAAATAAGAAACTAAATTCAAAACACATCATAAGCTTATTATTTTTCCAAAGTCTCATTAAATGATCAGTGCAAATGGAATTTTCCTATTACTTCCCTGCCTCTCTCATTCCTGACATGATTAACATCATTAATTGCTGAAGTTGACTCTGATTTATTTCAATTTGCTGTCAGATTAAGGAGTATAATTCATTTGTCCATAGGTGTCAGACACTACAGGACCTGCTACTATTTCCTTGGCACTGGTTCTTCTCTTCCATGCCTCCCACTCAGCCATTCATTCATCTCATAAATACTGATGTAATACTATATGTAAATACTACACGCCATTTATATATAGTTGTAAAGATGTTCAGAGCCAAACTTATTCTTCTTTAGCCTGAGAATTTTAAATATATACCAAGAAAGAGAAAAGAGAATATAAAAATAAATCTTGCCGGAATAAGAACTTAAACAATTCTCTTATATGTAATTTATTTAGTGGACTATATTTTCTTTGACATGTTTTTGGGCAGAGTCTCACTATGTAGTCCTGGTTAGCCTATAACTTATGTATAAATCAGGGTGGCCTTAAATTCACAGAGGTCTGCCCATCTCCGCCTCCTAAGTACTGAAATTAAAAGCATGTGTCACTAGGCCTGTCTGTATTTTCTTAATTATTTGTTTTATTATACATATTATGTATAATGTATATATACATGCATATATGAGAGGCTTATAGCTAATAAAGTCAAACAAATTACTATCTCCTTATTCACCTTCTAGTAAGGAAAATCTCTTAGCAAATTTCCAGTGTAAAATATATTAATGTGTGTGTGCACACAAAAACACACGTGTGCACGCTCACATGTATTCGTTCATGCCATGGTGCACATCCAGAGGTCAAGGGGCAGTTTGCAGGAGTCATCCTCTCCCTAAGCCTCATGACTCCTGGGATTTAGTCTCTTAACCTAACTTTTGATGAACTTCTCTGCTGATTTGTTTTAAAGCCATTATTATGTGCTTCTGATCCTTCATTTCTGCTTATAGTTTTTTATATTTTCTGTCTTGGTTGAAATCACATTTATCCATACAATTCTCTCTTGACATGGGGGAGGACCTTTTGGCACCTATTTTAAATTCTCTGCTGGATAAGTTATTCATCATTTTCCTAAGGAAATCTATGATCAGTGTCCATAAATTTACTGTGCTACTTTCTTGGAACATAATTTTCTTATTCTTCATTTTCCTTGACTGCTATCTGTTTAGTTTGGGCATATAAGATGAAAAAACAATTGCCATTCTCAAACTTGTCAGCCTGGCTGTGCAGTAAGTGAACCTCACTGATAAACCTGGACAGAAATTCTCAGAACCACTCAGACTTGTTCTGTTCATTCAAATCAGCATTTTAACTTTTGGTGCCCCTCATTGGTCCCCTGAGGTAGAGAAGATCAAAGTTTCTCCATTGAAAAGCAACTGGAATAGAGAGGGATATATTTATGTGTGTGTGTGTGTGTGTGTGTGTGTGTGTGTGTGTGTGTATATATATATATATATATCTGTGTGTATATATATATATTCCACTTCACTCTCTCATCCAAAAAAGTCGGCAGCTGGAGTCCCACACACACCCTTCGCTAAGCCAAGAAGAGGCTGTGTGGCAGATGTCCCCGCTAGCTTTTACAGCACACATGTTATAAGCCCCTTAGAACTCCTCTGTCACTCCCGGGGCCTCTGAATGGAGTCTATCTGCTCTCAGGGACAAGTGGGCTGGAGGCTGGATTCTCTCTTTGAAGCCAGCTAGGGGAAGGACCTATGATGGGACACGGCCACATGCCTGTTCAGCCTCTCACAGTTGTTTTCTCTGTCAGCCCCCAGGTGCAGGCTAATAAGAAGCCTGACCCATGGGCAACAGCTGGTATAGCTATGACTTTAGGTGTGCAGTCGGTCACAGGAGCTGTGTGTTTTTTGCCTGCTTGCCCTGTGCTGAGCAGACAGAAGACCTGCTGGCATATTCTCGCAACTACTTAAACCCAGCTGTTTGTTCTCTGTGCTCCTGGGGCAATCGTGAATACCAAGCTCCAGTAGTTCGCAGACCTGGGCTATTTAGAAATCAGTCCCTTAAGTGGAAGCTGGAAGAGTTGGGTATTTAAAGTACGGGCAAATTCCATCCAAGGAGAAGCTGAGAAATTGCTTGTGTCCCTGAAGTGAACTGGGAAATTGGGGCTTTCTTCAAAATTGTAAGGTACCGTGCCCAGGGTGGTATTTTTGTTTTGTTTTGCTAAAGGCTGAGAAAGATATAGCCACCAAAAGACTCAGTTGCTCTTATTGTAAGAGAACATAGTCTAATCAGAAATTTTTAATATATGCATATAAAATAACATCAAAATAACAAGGCAGCATAGTCCGTTGCTAATATTGTGACAGGATATAAATGAGGATAGGACTTCAAACACTGAAAAGGATCCCAGGAGATAATAATGTTAAGGAAACATGTATGAAAACAAAAGTGCTTGATCTGGGCATGGAAAACGTGACTTGAATTTCAAATGACAAAAAGAGGGCCATCCCAGTAATAGTAACAGTAATAAGAACAGGGAACATAAATGAGGGACGAGCAGAAGCCTCACGTTGGCAAAACTAATAGTGTTCTCCTGAGAATTCCGGGGGTTGACAGCAGACACCTCCACTTACTTTGAAGATTCCTGAGAATGTGAGAATGGCCGAAATCTTTATTATTTTACAGTTAGGTTTATTAACTTTCTTAATTATACCTTACGATTATTCAAACTGCCTACAAGCAACCTACAAGAGCCACAGGAGTTGGAATTCCAGTCTGAACTTGGACATCTCCATTGTCTGGCAGTGGGATGTGTGTAAAGCCCTTCATCTTGATTTTCTACTCATTGATCTGACTGCTATTGTAGCCATCAAATTATACTAGAGAAAATGAAAATCCTGTCCTAATTATAAGAATACACACAAACTCAGCATTTTCTTTTGCTTTCCACCCAACCATAAATATGTAAGTTCTCTTAGAATAAAAGATAATGTGGAATTCATTTTTATATCATGGATTTAGACTTGTTTGCTAACTAAGTTCATCAGTGCATTTTATAGTGTAAACAGCAACTGTCATGTTTCCATAAAACATATTAGCAAGCTCCAGCTACTGGCCTAGTTAATGCAATTTTCTGGAGCAGAAGCATAAACTATCACTTATATTATAAAGATTCTGTCACTTAGTGGAAAGATAAACATTTTTTGACTAACAGAGACATAAATGAGGTGTTTATTGGTCAAAATATAAAGTGTATTTCCTTTGTAGATTGATGTTTATATATATATATATACAATATATATGTATATATATACATCAAATATATATAGATATATATTTGAAAATCGCTGGTTGTCATGTAGTATCCAGTACAAAGCACTAAGTTCTCATTTTATGAACCCTCGGGTTTGACCAAAAATGATACATTTCAGAGAGAAGTTGCGTTATGTAAATAAAGCAAGGTTATGATGACATGAGACATAGTACCATGTGTTCTGAAGTTTTCCCTCGCATCTGTTGCTGAAATTCTGCTTTCACCTCTACCTCCAGAGTGGGAAATCGGTACAGTCAGCGTGGTGCGGCCGTTAATAACTGAGTAGAGGAAGCAAATGGTTGCTCTACTTTCATCAACTCCTGCATGCCCTTAGCCCACGCCTCTGCTTATGCAAGGAGCCATCAAAGCAACAGGAGATTTTTATTTGACTTTTCTTTCTTAAAAGCTTACTCTAACGCTTTATGAATAGCTTATGTTAAAAATAACTCCACCATTGAGTGTTAGGCGTCTTCGAAGTTGTGAAGAGATCAATACTTGACAATAGTATTGTAAAATAGCATTCAGACAGTATTTGAATCAAATTCTAGATTCCAGTGCTGAAAGTTATCTTAAACATGTCTATTCATGAAGCATCTTAGTTACAGTCTTTGAGCAAGCACATCCCAGTGAAAGTCCCCTGCTGTTTTGATGTCTCATACAGACAGATTCTGAGACAAGGAACAAAGCAGATATTGTTATCAAGTTCTAAAACTTGAGCAATGTATTATCATCCCACGCTTCATTTCCTTTCAGCTCTTAAATTGTTTGGTTTTGAATACTACCAATCAGCATTTATGGAATCAAAAATTCAACTCAACTCTATTTATTAGTCTGGGTCTAGGAAGGAAAAGATGGTAAATGCAAAGGACCTGGCTGAGAACACACACGCACAAGCACATGCACATACACATGCATACACACACACATTCACACACACAAACATGCACACTCACACTGATATTATCAGCTTACAAAAAGGTTGAGAGAATTAAGAAAATCAGCCTGCAATGGTGAATGTTAGGTGCAGTTAGGTGAACACTGTCTCATCTCCGGATCTGATAGAGCACAGCAATTCAGAGACTTGATAAAACTCTGGGCAGTGCAAAGAGAGCCATCGTGGAGGAGCATCATGTTTTCCAGAATCAGAGACAGTCGTGGGCCTGCAGACGCCTAGCAATAGGTCCCAGTGGCTAAACTCAACTGACAGTGAGGAAGCCTAGAGCTCTGGGTGATGCTGTCCGCAGAGACCAGTCTCCTGCATCACAAACCAGGGTACAGAAGGATGAAAAATGGAGCTAGGACAGCAAATGGGGAGAAACTAGAAGACTTGCTGCATGAATTATTATTTTTCATTTCACATAGGGTAAGCCCAGTTTCCTTCCATTGTATTCGGTTGAAGCCCTCGCACTCTCTTACTTAAGTCAGTCTGTTAGCAAATCCCTCAGTGTGCTCAAAGAAGAATGGGGGAAAGGTACATTAGTGAATCCCCTGGATAACTTGTCCATTGGTTAATTAAATACTTAATTGAAGGAAAAAACTACGAATATACTTAAACCATTTTTCAAATGTCTATCTAAATGATCAGTGATTATACCTGGCTTCGCAGTTTGACTTTGATGGGAAGCATAGTCTGAGGTGCGGTTGTGTATAACATGGTTCACTAAAGGCAAACAGTTGTTCCAGGACAGCCAGGCTACACAGAGAAACCCTTTCTGGACAAAAACAAAAACAAACAAACAAAAGTCAAAAAGCTCTTAAGAGAGATTTTGATTAGTAATGGTCCCACTTTCAAATTCCCATCCAGCGTCCACCTTGAATGATACAGCCATATTTAATTGGCAGTCAGTTACTGAGACTTTGATGTAGACTGTGCCAGGAAGAACCATGAACTCAGGCAGGTGACTTTACAGCTAAGACAATCTTTAAGTGACCTAAGATTCTTAAAGCAATGCTTCCTTCCTAAAGGTGAAATTTGGGTAAATATTGCAGAGCCCATTATACCTTCTGCATTAGTCAGGCTTCTGTAGAGGAACAGAACTGATAGAATGAACACATATATGAAGGGGATTTATTAGAATGGTTTCCAGGCTGTGTTTCAAGTAGTCCAACGGTGGCTGTCTACCAATGGAAAGTTCAAGAGGTTGGATGTCTCAGCTGGCCTTAAGTATACATAGGAATCCAAAGAAGCAGACCCTAATGCCAGTAAAGGCATGAGCTGGCTAGAGAGAACAAGAGCAAGCAGGCAAGAGAGAGCAAGTTTCCTTCTTGCATGTCCTCTATATAAGTTCCAGCAAGAGTGGCCCAGATTAAAAGTGGATCTTCCCACCTCAAAGATCCAAATTGTAACTAGGTCTTCCCACTTCAAATGATTGAATTAAGAAAAACAATCCTAGCCGGGTGGTGGTGGCGCACGCCTTTAATCCCAGCACTCGGGAGGCAGAGGCAGGCGGATCTCTGTGAGTTTGAGGCCAGCCTGGTCTACAAGAGCTAGTTCCAGGACAGGAACCAAAAGCTATGGAGAAACCCTGTCTCGAAAATCAAAAAAAAAAAAAAAGAAAGAAAGAAAGAAAGAAAGAAAGAAAAGTGTTGGCATAAGTCGCAAACAATGCCACACCAGTTTGGAATTATGACTAATAGGGTGGTATTTATTTAAAGGGGAAAAAACTTACAGATAACCGTCCCAGACAACAGCCCTCTGCGCAATCAGGAAGGAGTCTAGTGGCTGGAAATGGAGCAGGGAGCGAAGAAGAGAGTGAGAAGGGAAGTAGCCGTTTTTTTTTTAAAGGGAGAGAGACCACGCCCCAATGGGCTAGTATCTCAGCGGCTATAGGCTGGAGGAGCAGAAGGACCTCCCACAACAGAAAAGAAAAGAAAAAAAAATCCTTCACCGGTATGCCCACACATTTTTTACTTTTAGTTAATTCCATATGTAGTCAAGCTGACAACTAAGAAGAGCCATCACAAGTCCACCCCTTGTCAGTTTGACACACAATCGTATCTCCTTATGACAGGCTTAATTTTCAAATGAAAACAATAGTTAGGTCACAATTATGCCCACCATAGTGTAGTGAGGAGCTGCGGGCAGGCCTGCTTTTTGTCCCACCCGGCTCCGCACGGCTAGCTTAGCCCCGGAAATAATAACCTGGAAACTGTATTCTTTTAAACACTGCCTGGCCCATTGTCTCTAGCCTCTTACTGGCTAACTCTCACATCTTGACTAACCCATTTCTAATAATCTGTGTAGCACCACGAGGTGGTGGCTTACCGGGAAAGATTCTAGCCTACATCCATCTCGGGTCAAAGAATCATGGTGTCTAACTCACTTCCCTTCTTCCCAGCATTCTGTTCCGTCTACTCTACCCACCTATGTTCTGACCTCTCAGGCGAGATGACCCTCCTCCATCACCATGGTATCACTATCCCTTGTACAACTGCAAATGCATTAAAAAAAATTAGAATAAGTACCAATGTCTATTGAGGGACATTCCTTTAGTACCTCAAATATAATAACCACTGATAGTCTCTTAATTGATGTTGCATTGCATAATGAGAAACTGAGGAAAGAAAACACAAATATCTGTACTCACATTCTTAACAAAATATGACAGAAACACTCATATTAGTTACAATCCTTATTTCTGAAACTGATCAAGTGGACTTAGCTGCTATCCATAATTTCCTTCCTTTACTACCCATTCTATATTTCCTACCCCCTCAGCAAACACCTCGGCAGATCTTGGACCTTTCTTGGGAGAACAACCCATATCTTCATTCCTGCAAGGTCTGTGCCTAGATTAGGTTGTCATAGTTTCCCGTTGACCTTAATCACATGATGTGATGGCACCAAGAGATGCCCTAAAGGATCTCCTGCTTACCAATCATAATCTTTCTTCCCTCCAATTCCCCCTTGGTAATCTAGATGAATCAACCCTCTTAACAGCGCCATTCCTTTTAGCTTTAAGGCATAGGAAGCCCACAGTGTCCAAGGAAAAGTCTGAGCTTCCAGTTCCGTGGATTGTTTATGTCTCCTGGCAAGAGTACTTCCCACTCTGGAATCAAAACTTCTAGGCCAGCAGAACTTAAGGTCATGGCAACAGGAAGCAAAGATTTTCTAGTGGGTTATTAGGCATAATTATGAGTGGAACTATTCCTTTTTCCCCCCCTCGTTTCCTGGACCTGTGGATCCTGGCTATGGGGGAAGCCATATCATATATTAATTACTCAGAGCTTATATGGCCTTCTGGAGAACCCTACCCCAGCCCTCCAGGCTGTTTCCACCTACATGGCACCATAATTGTGTCTTCAAAAGGCCATTGCATTTTTCTAACAGGCCGGCTGCTTCAGGGTGGTGTGGGGAACATGATAAGACCAGTGGATTCCACGATAACGGGCCCACTGCCACACATCTCTGGCTATGAAGTGAGTTCTTTGGTCAGAAACAACACTGTGTGGAATATAATGGTGATGAGATAGGCATTCTGGAAGTCGACAGATGGTGGTTTTGGTATAAGTAATATGTGTAGGAAAGGAAACTCCATAACCAGAATAAGTATTTACTTTAGTAAGGACAGAACATTCTCCTTTCTAGGGAGGATGTGGTTCAACCTGCCAGCAAGTCACTGACCGCTCACCCCAGGGAATGGTGCCCCATCTGGGGCATAACTCTGTTGTTGGCACGTCTGGCACTCAGCAGCAGCTGGAGCTGTGTTACCCTTGCTTATTGGAAGTCTCTACGGTCGAGTCCATGTATAACCCCATGTCTGCCACCAAGGCCAGTTTGTTCATGGGTCCATCGGGCAATGACAGAATGGATTAGGAAGAGGCTGACTGCCTTCAGAATGGATCGTACTATCTACTTGATTATTGAGCTCCTCTTCAGCTGATGTCACCTTTTGATGAGCATTTCCATGGGACACAAGTGTCTTCATATTCTCCCCACATTTGGAGAGATCTAGCCACAAACTTCTTTTCCAAATGTGTTGCACACCATTTTCCAGTAGTGCTCTTTCAGTCCCTGGCCATTTAGCCAATCTATTGGCCACAGCCCATGAATCAGTGAACAATCACACATCTGGCCATTTCTCCTTTCTAACAAATATATAATCGGGTGTACTGCCCAAAGTTCTTCCCACTGTGACAAAGACCCTTCACTGGTGTCTTGCAAGGTTGTCACAGAAAGGCATTTAATTTAGATACAGCTCTCCACTTCTTGGTGGTGCCTGCATAACATACAGAACCGTCAGTAACCCAGGCCTTAGTCTTCTCTTCCCCAGTCAGCCAATCACAGGGTATATCCTAGGAAGCCTCTTTCCAGTAACATATTTTCCTTAGATATTTTAGAAAATAAATTTCTCTAGGTTTTGAAAAGGTTATCTCCTTTCAAATGGGTAGAGCATTAGTGTTTGTTAGGAATCGGGATAGCCCCCAGGGCGTAACCCTCCCACACATTTAAAAAAAAATACATTTAAGTATAGTACTTTGTCATCCTGTGGGTGAGTTCTGGAGGTTCTGCTTGCTCGGAGCTCTCACTGGCAAATATTAATCTCTTCCAGCTCCCAGAAATGTCTAGAAGCCAAATGAGAAAAGTTGACTTAAATGAAACTGTTCATGAATTACTTTTTGTATTGCTCGTTTTTGTGCAAGAGGAGGCCAATAACAGTCTCCTGTTGTTTCTATTGCTTTCTATAGATTCTGAAAAGGATATTAAAAAAATTATAAGGAATACTAAACTGTTCGAGAGAGACCACTTCAATTTTGTCTATCTTCTGTTGCTATAACAATATCTCAGAGAAGTTCATTTATGAAAATTCTGGAAGCAGACAGAGGTTCTGAGATCAGGCATCTCTGTCTGGTGAGGGTCTTGGCATGGCGCTGACTTCCCACAGATGAGCTCACAAACGAGAGGACTGCACCTATGTGTGGAGGAGATAAAACACAAAGGGTAGTTAGAGAAGGAGAATTTCTGAATAAAGACAGCCAAAATGCACAGGTGTAGAACACAAATTTAAAGATAGCAAATATAAAGATTGTTCAAGAGGACAATGAAAAGTAAAAGACTCTGAATGATGAGACCAGCCATGCTATTCCAGCGCCAGACATCCCACCCTCACCCATTGGCATGAACACCACTGGCATGGAGTTAACCTGAGTGTGAACCCCTCCAAGTCCTTGAGACTCTCCCAGTGTGTGAACTCCATTCATAGAAGAAAAACAAGGTCAGTTGCTCATAAAGCCATAGTACGGTGCTCTCTGGTCTCCTCTGCAGTCAGCAAGTTCTTAACAAATAGAAATTATTTTGTTTAGTCAAAATGTTGTGATCCTAAGAATATTAGGTTTGGTTGTTGTGCTAGCTTGGACTTTCTGAGATGTGAACCTGCAGGATACTTACTGGGGTATTAGGTATCTGATGGATTTATTAGGAGAAATGCCTGGGAGGGAAAAGGTGGGGAGCTAGAGGAGAATGGGCTGCAAATTCAATCTCTATGCAGTAGAAAAAGAAAAAAAAACAGAATAAAAAGAGAAAGAAGGCTAAAAGAAAGGGAAGAGGAAGAGATGGAAAGTCTTAGCAGAGATATGCTAAGAAAACTTCAGCAAGCTTGACAGCCTTCATATCAAAGTCAGTGGAGAGAAGACTCTTGAGTCTCCTGGGACTGATCTCTATCATGACAAGTCACTGGATGAATGACCTTAGAGGGTGGAATCTATTCCTTAGCCACAGGAGACCTAAGACATACATTTTTCTTGGCTACTGAGATATGAGAACTTGTTTGGGGCAATGGACTTGCCAGTTGATTTGGAGAAGTCCTGATGAAGTCAGTTAGTTATGTGGCATCTAGTGGGCAGTTTGTGCTTGTGAATCTTTTCAGTGCCTTGGCCCTTGCCTTTAGATACAGTACACCTCGGTTTGGTTGTAATAGCCCCATTGGACTGTGGACATACACAATTGGTTTAACTTATGCTTGAAAGATATAGCTATTGCATCTTAATTCTTAAACAATCAAGTTTACTAGCCTAGAGGTCAAAGTACCTATAATCCACACATCTTTCCACTTTAATTTTATGGCATTTGCCCTGTGTTCCAACTACTTTGCCATTCCCCAACTCTTACTTATCTGATATTGGCTTCTTTGCTCATAGTGTTCTTTCCTATTTTAATTAGTCAATCAACATACATTCCCTGTGCCCTTTCCAGGGCCAAGCACTGTACTTAGACCTGAGTGTGTGCCCCAGAGCGAGACAAATGTCACCTCAGCCTTTGGGGATTTTGAATGTACTAAAGGAGCAACTGTCAGTCCCCAAGTTGTGTGGAACCGCACAAAAAAGTAGAACAGGGTACTTCACAGACTAGCAGAGAAAGGTTGGTTTTTTGTGATCGGGAAAGAATATGGGTGATGAAGGGATAGTTACATAAGAGCAGAAGCCCTTCCGATACAAATTCCATCATCTTCAAAATATCGCCAGGATCTCCCACAGTCTCCTTTCTTCATTGAACGCGACCATCTTTTTCTGTTATTATGCACATTTTGTGCAACACATGTGTATGCATAAACATGCTCTTGTGTTTGTCTATTATATTGTACAACCTTGGAACGTTTGATACCTGTATGATTCGCCTCTGAATCTTGTATGACATTTAGGATGACACTATCTGCTAACCTGCAGCAAACACTCATCACGTTAATAACTACTGTCCTACTCTGTGCAGTGGCCTTTCTGACATTTGAATGGAGAAGGAATGCGAGATTGCATGTGAGAGGGGCAAGTAGCATTGCACGTAAGACAGAGCTCCTATTGCCACCTTCCCCAGACCACTTACGCCAAGGATCTTAACCCTCAGGATGGGATTCTGTATGTGTATCATCTATTTGGTAATCTATCATAGCACATCTGTCAGGTTTAGGAAGAAAGCCTCACCGAATGATAGATCAGCTAATACTCTGAAATGGTTCTTCAGAGGCAGTTACTACTTCCAGAATCTAACTGATTGTTTCATCCAGTTAGCATGTAATGTTTCAAAGCTAGTTTGAAAATGTTCTTTACCTTAAAACAGGGGTGACTATCTCTGATTCTTCCAGTCCAAAACTTGGGAACATACACACCAACCTTAACTCTGCACACACATGTTTAAAAGAACAAAGTGAATACTAGTCACACAACTTCCATATTTATTTTTACAATTTGGCTAGTTTCCAGAAACAGGTAGTTATGGTATAAATCTGGGATAGAAATCAACCAACATCAGCTTCAGAATGCTTTTGAACATGTTCCTTATTTTTTTACATTTTGACAATGTAATTTTCAATTTGTTTCAAGCATAAAAATTTCAATTGTACATTAAATATTTGACTTCTACCAAATTTAACCTTATGTTCATCTACTGACCAAGAGATACTTCTCAGCACTGGTTTTTGAAGAACTTTAAAATTCTTCCCTGCCTCTGTTCCCCCTCCATTATCTTCCATTCTCCCAGGCTGCCCCTCCACCCCCAAACGCACACACACACACACACACACAATTTCCTGGACTTTAAAGAATATTTTAGAAACAGGGAAACTTCTTTTTTAATTAATTAATCAATTAACATGTAGACACACATACATGTCTATTTCTATATTTTTATTTTTAACTGATTTTTAATTGATAACTTATAAACAGAAAGCTTCAAAGAGAACATATGAAGTACATACTCCTGCATCCTGGACTCTCACTTCTAAACTAATGTCATACTTCGGTCTGCCTGCTTTTAGACTTCTGCATATCCCGAAGTTTTGCTTTAGGATTGAGAAATTATGTAACAAGTGAATAATAGATAAGAAATCTAGAAGGAAATGAAAAATGGAAAAAGAACATTGTGTGATTCTTTTAAGGTCAGATGACCGAAGTCATCAAATGGAGACATTGTGTTTGACGTCCAAAGAACCTGGAACACGTACACACAGAAGGAGTTTCTGTACAAAACAGTAAAGAAAGCCCAATTAGACCCATTCTAAAAGTAGTTCAGGGGCAAAGACATAGCTTTTCCATAGTGTTATGATTCGCAGGAAAAGAAAAAGAATAAAAGATAATCAATTTAACCCTCTGGGAAGGTGAGCTGTACCATTGACTTGAGCTAGAGTCATTATAGCTATCAGAAACGGTCTCAGTGGGCATGTTGGGAAATCCAGTTGTTTTCATAACTTAATAATTTTAATAATTAATAAGTAAATTTCCAGACCTGGCAGATTAATGTTGGAAATGCTTTGAAACTTTTCTTTGGTTCCTACAAAAAAAAACACACCCACATAGGTAGACATAAAACTCCCTGCTGGTATTTTGTTTTGCAAAATGTTTTTAAAAGCATCCTTGAATGGAAGCCAGGAATGTGTAATAACTGACTTCATAGTGAACAGTGGATGGTGATTCACCCAGGCATTAGCTAGAAATGGGGAAGAATGAGTCAGACAGGAAGATCATTCTGGGGAGAGTCTTTTACTAGCCACTGGGTTTTGATTTCTAGACCGTGAGATCTTTGCGGTCATGTGGTTTGGGGTTTTTGTTTGTGTTTTGGTTTTGGTTTTGAGATAGCATCTCATTAGGTGTCTCTGATTGCCTAGCACTTGCTGTGTAGATACACTGGCCTCGAGTTCACAAAGAGCTGCGTGATTCTGCTTCCTGAGTGCTGGGATTAAGGGCAGTCATGTGGGGTTGTATTGAAATGTTTTGCTTGTGTTAACTTAAAGGGTTTACTGTTTATTTGTTGTCAATTCCTATTTCAGTTTGGTGTGTGTGTGTGTTGCAAGGAGAGGCGGCTTGTTTGTCCCGGCCGCCCGGCTAGCTTACACACAAAATAACCACACAGAAACTGTATTAATTAAAACACTGCTTGGCCATTAGCTCTACCTTCTTATTGGCTAACTCTTACATATTAGTTTAACCCATTTCTATCAATTTGTGTATCACCACGAGGTCGTGGCCTACCAGAAAAGTTTCAGCACATCTACCTCCGGCCACAGATCTATAGCATCTCTCTGACTCTGCTTTCTTTCTCCCAGAATTCAGTTCTGTCTTCTCCGCCTACCTAAGTTCTGCCCTATCAGCTAGACCAAGGCAGTTTCTTTATTCATTAACCAAAGAAAGCAACACACAAACAGAAGGAACTCCTACGCGCACGTGTGTGTGTGTGTGTGTGTGTGTGAGAGAGAGAGAGAGAGAGAGAGAGAGAAAGAGAGAGAGAGAGAGAGAGGGGTGTGAGTATGATGTATGTGAGTGTGTGTGGTGTCTGTGTGTGGTCTGTATATATGTATGCATGTGTGCTGGCATATCCATGCATGGTCCTTTGTGTGTAGGTGTGCATACAATTTTCTACCATGCCTGTGCTTGTATGTATGTAGAGGTGTGTGTGAATGTGTTTGTGTGTCTGTGTGTGCATATCTGTGCATGTTCAGCTGTGTGCAGGTGTGCAAGGATGTGGAGACCAGAGGACAACCTCGGGAAATTTTCTGAGTGACAACCACCATGTGGTTGTGAGGGGGTGGGGGGGAAGGAGGAAAGGAGAGAGAGAGTCTGGAACTTATGAAGTAAGCTGTGTTGGCTGGACAGCAGGGCCTGGGGCCCAGAAATCTTCATGTCTCTATCTCTCCAGCACTGAAATCAAAAACCATACCCAGGCATTTACATAAGAACTAGGAATAGAATCAGATCCTAATGCTTGCAAAACAAGCACTTTAATGACTGAGATATCCCCCCCAAGTCTCCTGTTATTTATTTATTTTATAATTTAATAATAGTGTAAGACTGTTGGCTATTCAAACTAGTTGTTGCTCAGTTGAATGAGGATTTAGGATTTTGTCTTTCCTGGGTTAATTTAGAATGTCCTTGCTTTCAATATAACAACTTCGCTTTTCGTAAGAGACCCTGCATCCTCTGACTACATGATCCTGTCTGTCACACACAGTGTTGTTTGCCACGGCTCTTGCTCAGACTCTCTCAACCTCCTCAGCATGCGACACAGCCCCTTAAACTTTCCCCACCGTTTATAGAAGCTTAAAATATAGACCTGGAAATTAAGCTTCATTTACTATCAAAATCGTTCTCAAATTGTCCTTACTATGGTGAAATTACATTCTTTTGCAGTTGCTGCTTCAGAGTCTAAATGAAGGCATGATATTTTGTATGACTGTGACCTGTTGGCATTTCTCTTCTCCAGCACATACCAATGCATCCTCCAGAGACCCTGCAAGTATAGATCTCCCAGCTGCTTCAGTGCTCAGGCATCCCATCCTTGATCTAGGCGGGACTATTGGGCAATGTTGTAGAAAGATCATAGTGTACTTTCTCGTTCTGACTCACCCTGGCTGTTGTGCCACAGTATATATGCTTCCGGATGCCTCCATTAAGCTGTACTTAGAGAGTGAAGACTTGTTCAGTAATTTTAGTTCTAAGTGTAAGATTCCGTGTTTCTTTTGTTGCTTCACCTATGCTTGATGATTGATGGGATACAAGAGTCATATGATAAACATCTTTTTTAAAAATGAGCACACTATTTAGTATAAGAAACCATCTGGTGTTCTCATCCCTGAAAACATATACATATAAGTAGCATTATATGTATTGAGGTTGCATTTGTATATGTAAAAATATATGATATATACACACATATGTAACAAATATAACATATTGTGTCCACATAGTTGATAGACAAAACATATATGTGTATATATATATATATATATTCTGTTATATATATAACAATTAAAAGAAAAGGAGCCATGGATTTGAATGAGAAGAAGAGATTTACAAGGGAAGGGTTGGAGAGAAGAAATGAAAGTGTGGAAATGATACAATTATATTAAAATCTCAAAATATTACTTTAAAAAACCCATCTCTATATTATCTTTATGAAGCAACTGAGATCAGCTTTCTTTCGTGATGTTTGCTAAGTTTACTAAGTTTATTCTAGTGATGCCAGCAGATATGGTAATAGAGTACTTTAAGCAGAAAAACTTGAGCAAATCGAGTATTTTCCTTGGTAGAACACGATACCAGGTACCATTATGAAAAACCACATAATTGGGAACACACTGTTTCAGAAACAGGAAGAGGAAACAGTGGCGAATTTTTGGAGGAATTTGACATTATCTTGAAGACAAAATGAGCCTTAAAATTTGATTCTTAAAAATAGACAAAACTGGGACCGAGCTAACAAACACCATCGAATGTGGAGAAGATGCGCGATGTTAACCCATTCTGGTTTTCTTCCTTGATCAACCTCACGGGGTTGAGAGTTAGGGGTGCTGAGAAAGAAGTGGATTATTTGTAATTGACAAATATCCCAATCCTTAACCTACCACAATTAGGGGCATGTGAAGAGGTCTGTCTAGGTGGAAAATAAATTGGCATTACACAGTGTAAATTGTTAGCCCAAGTGCAAATTTTATTAGCCGAATTGAATTTTCACACATCTATTAACTTTTCAAGACTACTTGTAACCAGGCTCAGAAGATGTCTCTGTGTCTGGAATAGACAGTTCATAACAGCATTTGGGATTGGAACAAAATGCCGGCCTCTCATTCCTCAAATTACAGCTTAGCCCAGCTCAGAAAGTCCCTCCAAACATGGGTTAGTAAAATTGACAGCATAAATTTAGAAACAGAAAGCAACTGCGCTTTGTTCCCAACAGAAGTAAACTGAACCTTTTCCTATTGCAAGTCTGTCATGGGCAGAGTGTTCCTGACTCCTACTGGCCCCCTTTAGTATTGACTGGGAGGGGCGTTTTGTTTTGTTTTGTTTTGTTTTGTAAAATACAACGTCTATGAGAAATACAGTGATACAGCCTCAATTTGAACAGGAGAAAAGGAAAAGGGCAAAAACAAATAATGCCATCTAGAAAGGTGCTTCTCAGCCCTTATGTCACCTATGAACACGTAGTGAGCTTCTGATGCTGAGGTCTGCAGTGCTGTCTGAGATTCTCCATCCCTAACAAGTGTCTGGGTGGTACTGATGCTGCAAGTCTCACACTACACCATTTCAAGCAGCGAGTTCACAAGACATGAAGAGAGAGAGACAGAGACAGAGAGAGTCACATTGATGTTTTACTCTAGGTTTTATTTCCAAGGAAATAGTAACTAAACGTACTGCCTTTCAACACTTTTTCAGCCACTTAGTATGAGCAAAAGGTGAAAATTAGCCAATTAACGCGAAGCAGGAGACTTTCCTAATGTATTAATTTGTGCTTTGTTCTTGCCAAGTCTTTTGATTCTCTTGGCTCCAGGCACTAGGCAAGGCTAAAATGGTACTTTTCATGGCTGGGTTTATTTTCAAATAGAAGGAGAGAGCCCTTCATCTTTGGAGTTAAGAAGAGTTGGGGTCTTGGGAATAAGATCTCCAAAGACCTTGTCTTGACGAAAAAGCAGGAAATGAAGATGTAGTGCTCACTAAAGCGGAATATTCCCCCAGTGTGGTGAGACTACAGGAGGCTAAGGATCAAACCTGAATCAGCTTCTGGGAATTTCGATCATATGGCATTCCCTGCATCCTGAAGACACGCAGAAACTTCCTATCTGTTTCTCAGGAACTTTAAAGAAACTTTAAATATGAACATTTTTTTCTTTTTTTGAGACAGGGTTTCCCTGTAACTTTGGACCTCTTGTAGATCAGGCTGGCCTCAAACTCATAGAGATCTGCCTGCCTCTGCCTCCCGAGTGCTGGGATTAAAGGAGCACGCCACCACTGCCTGGCTAAATAGGAACATTTTTTAAATGCCCTTAGAAGATTTGAAGTTTACAGCAGCAAATTCTAAAGAGAAAATGAGGATCTCTACCACCCCTCCCCGCCCCCCGGAACATTCTCAATAAGCTTTGCAATCTTGTGTTTCCAGAAACTTTGCTCTCACATCACTGATTACAGACACTTTCAGAAGAAGCATGAAGCACCTCTTCCACTTCCCAAACATCTTCTGAGCCGTCAAGTCCTAAACTCAAGAGCTCCCAGGGGCCTCTGCTCTTGAGTTCTGCTCCCTGACTACTCCGCAACAGCTAAGCTTGGCAATCCTATCATGACGCTTTTCTTTAGCCCTAACCTTGTAAAACACTAGACATTTAGGAAACAAAGTACTCCCTGCTAGTGTTTCAGTGGAATGAGTGAAACTGGTTTTTGTTGTTATGAAACAGATTGAAGGAAGATGTTTTCAAGCATCGTACTTATATCGTCTGATTATCTTGAGTTGGATTTTTCCAATTACAGATGAAGATTAATTAATTTTAAGATTAATAAATGGGTGGCTACCTTTCAAAGTTGCATGCACTTATGGAAATTTTAAAAAATTTCAAACAAAGAAAGTTTTAGTTTAAAAAAATGCATGTGAGCTGGGTGGTGGTGGCGCGTGCCTTTAATCCCAGCACTTGGGAGGCAGAGGCAGGCGGATCTCTTTGAGTTCATGGCCGGCCTGGTCTACAAGAGCTAGTTCCAGGACAGGCTCTAAAGCTACAGAGAAACCTTGTCTCAACAAAAAAGAAAGAAAAAAGCATGCGACTATAAATTACAATATTTCTAAACTATGTGTGTCTATTGTAAAACTTCCGCAGAGGGCAGTGATAAAAATTAATGTTCTAGAAGCTCTAGCTAGATTTTTTTTTTTGGAAGAAAGAAAGTACTATAAATGCTTTACACTCCAATTTGACTTGTAGAATTTTGCAGGGCCTTGGTGTCTTCCCAGCGCTCTTATGCTCTTGTGTGCATTGTGTCCCACGGTCCTGTTTGTGAAGTCGTCTTAGTGGTGAACCGTATATAAAGATATTTATTCCATGTCCTCTCACCAACAGTTTTCAGAAAAATCACTGAAAGAAAGCTTAAGGGATTCAAGAAGAAACGTAAAATGTGAGAACTGTCAAAGTGGAGCCAATTATCAAGACAGGCGTTCTGGAAGAAATTAATGATAGGTTTTGGAGAGGGGGCTGTCCTGGATAGTTTTATGTCAACTTGACATAAGCTAGAGTCATCAGAGAGGAGGGAACCTCGATTGAGAAAAAATGCCTCCACAAGTTGGGTTTGTGGGCAAGCCTGTAGGGCATTTTCTTAATTAGTGATTAATGGAAGAAGGACCAGCCCACAGTGGGTGGTGCCATTCCTGGGCTGGGTGGTCCTAGATTCTATGAGAAAGCAGGCTGAGCAAGTAATGTAAAGCAAGCCAGTAAATAGTGCTCCTCCTTTGTCTCAGCATCAACTCCTGCCTCCAGGTCCCTGCCCTGCTTAAGTTCCTGTCCTAACTTCCTTTGATAATGAACTGTGTTGGGCAAGCATAAGCAGAACAAACTTTTCCTTCCCCAAGTTAGGACAGGAACTTAAGCAGGGCAGGTGTTTCATCACATCAGTAGATTTTAGCACAACAAAAAGAATAAAAATCAAAAGCTTTAAGGAGAGAGAGAACAGGACACAGACAGAGAATGAAAAGTATGCTATATTGTCTGAAGCACGTGTTAAAGAGGAAATTGGAGAGAAGACAGTTTTTCCTAAAGAAACACCGAGCAAGAACACAGACTTAACTACAGACTGGTGTTGCTTGAGTCCATAGCAAAGGCATGGCAGATGTGGTGGTTTGAATTTCATTAGGCCCCATAAGCACATAGGAAATGGCACTTATTAGGAGGTGTGACTTTGTTGGAGTAGGTATGGCCTTGGGGGAGGAAGTATGTCACTGTAGAAGCTGACTTTGAGGTCTCATATATGCTCAAGTCATGCCCAGTATCTCGGTTCACTTCCTGTTGCCTGTGGGATCAAGATGTAGCTCCTTCTCAGCTTCTTCTCCAGCATCACATCTGCCTGCATGTCACTATGTCCCACCATGACAATAATGAACTGAACCTCTGAATGGAAGCTAACCCTAATTAAATGTTTTCCTTTGTAAGAGTTGCTGTTGCCATGATGTCTCTTCACAGCAATAGAAAGTCTAACTAGGAACCACAGGATAAAAATGGCACCTTAGAAAGAAGGCTAATGCAGCAGGAATTCAAAGAATGGGCTGGAATCCCTATACAGAGTGTAAATAACTGGAAGCTTGGAAGTAAGGAACAGGAGAGGAAATGGGCCCAGGAAAGACTGGTAAGAATGAAAGTAAGCAGGGAATGAGTCTAAAAACACTTCAAAGAATGAGTCAAATGTATGTGCTAACCCCTGGGGAGAAAAGGAGACATCAACAAGCCACAGACTTTAAGACAGAGTCAGAAAATAATGGTTATGCACCATTGCTAGACCATGGATGAAAGACACTACCTTCTCTGCTTAAATACAGATTTTATTAGTAAATGTGCTTTGTACATACTGATGGGTTCCGTGAAAGTGTTTACTTACAATTATATCACATTCTTTGATGCTATTTCTCTCTATTCTTTCTTTCCACTAGTGTTAAATTGCCAGTTGTTTGTACTTAAAGATTCTGCTTTTGCATCCAACTGACCAAATTAGCAAGCATCTCTCTAATTCAAACTTAAAAAAAATATCATAGCTTTTCTAGAAAAGTATTTACAGTTGTATCTTTAGAATGCATAATTTTTGGCTCTTAAAGGTGTTGCAGATAAGATAGTATGGACAAAATAGATGAGAACCTCATTACTATATGCTCCAAGGCGTCATTCATGTGTGTCTCCATCTCATAAATGTTTATGGATATCTGTCCCATATTAAAAAATGAATACTTTGGTTTTCAGACATTATATTCTGATAAAGAGAAGATAGGATACACACAACAAAAGTAAATAGTTAAAACACCTTAACACGAAGATAAATTAGGGCTGTGGAGAATATAAACATTAGAAGTGACTAGGAAAGTCTCTGAGGTTGTTTTGTAGGATCAAGTTTCCCTGGGAAGGTGTGGTTTGAGCCTAAACCTGAACTAGTAGCACAAAGGCCACTCACGAACTAGAAGTAGCAATAGCTAAAGATGGAATAAGCTTGGCACATTTAAAGGTTGGACCTAACACCATAAAGAGATTGGCACAGGAATGTAGAGCAGTAGACTGGGGCCCATTCTGGAATGCATCAGCCAAAAAGAGGGCTGATTACAAAAGCATAATTCAAGCTGACTCCAGTAGTAAGTGAATCAACTCATTCAAATAACTGAAACCAGAGGAGGGAGAGTCTAAAGGACTGTCTAAGTCGAGGTATTCAGATTCATTTCCTAAAAGCTGTTTTTCCTTTGACCTCTTGAGTGTATCAACTCGTTGGTGGAGGAAATGAGGTGCCAGGAGTTAGGGAAGGTGAAGAGAAAAAATGACACCGGTTTTGGTTTAGATGCCCAGGTGGATGGCAAAGGATCTGCAGAGATAATGCAGTACTGAGAAGGAACGTGTTCTGCCAGGGTACTTGGGTTTTGTGTTAGGATAGACACCAATCAGACATCACATGAAGAAATTGAAGAGACCGAGTGAGTCTAAAACTTAGTGGAGATAACTAAACTAAACATAGAAATTTGACTCCACCAAAAGCTAGGTGATATTAAAGCTGTTAGACATGAGGAGAGTCATTTTTTCAGGAGAAACAATAGCTGAAGTAGCAGAGAGAAGAGTTCCATGGCAGGTTAATACTTAAGGGACAGGTATAAGGGGAGGTCCAGGGAAGGAGACCATGAGGAGCAGTGGCCGAGGGGGGGGGCAGAAGGAAAGCCACCAATCGCGAACTGTGAAAGCTAAGCAAAGCTTCTATTTTTAGGGAGTAATCTCCTGGATGAGGTGCATCTGAATTGTCGAGAAATACAAAAATTGAAATGGCACCATTAGATTTAACAAGAGCCTGTTTCAAAGAGGAGAAGAGTCAGAAACGCAACTGAGGAAGATTCCGAAGAGAACGGAAACCTCTGAGTTAGAGACAACCATTCAAACAAGAACGTTAAAATTACCATGAGTGAAATTCTTTACAAGTCAAAAATAACATGTACTTTAGGCGCGAGTTGTGTTCTTTCGAAAACGCTCCTCTTTAGAAAGAGGAACAATGTAGTGTGATCCTTGTTTAAAATTATGCCGGTGTCCCGGGTGTTCTGCCTTCTACAGAGCTCTTTTTGCTGTGTGCTTACTTTCTCATAAGGGCATTAGGCAATTCAGATATTCCAGCTTAGGCTTAGAGGCTAATAGAAACTTCTTTTTTTTTCTTTTTTTTTTATTTAATTTATTTATTTATTAAAGATTTCTGCCTCCTCCCTGCCACCGCCTCCCATTTCCCTCCCCCTCCCCCGATCAAGTCCCCCCCCTCATCAGCTCGAAGAGCAATCAGTGTTCCCTGACCTGTGGGAAGTCCAAGGACCACCCACCTCCATCCAGGCCTAGTAAGGTGAGCATCCAAACTGTCTAGGCTTCCCCAAAGCCAGTACGTGCAGTAGGATCAAAAACCCATTGCCATTGTTCTTGAGTTCTCAGTAGTCCTCATTGTCCACTATGTTCAGCAAGTCCTGTTTTATCCCATGCTTTTTCAGACCCAGGCCAGCTGGCTTTAGTGGGTTCCCGATAGAACATCCCCATTGTCTCAGTGTGTGGGTGCACCCCTTGCGGTCCTGAGTTCCTTGCTCGTGTTCTCTTTCCTTCTGCTCCTGATTTGTACCTTGAGATTTCAGTCCGGTGCTCCAATGTGGGTCTCTGTCTCTGTCTCCTTTCATCGCCTAATGAAGGTTATATAAATAAGAAGGTGAATCCAAAGACAAACATATAGGCATTCTCCTGAATAATAGAAACTTCTTGATACTCCAGGAACAAGAGACTAGCGGCTTGGGCTACAACCTAGTGCTGGATGTTGACAGAAGAGAATGTGTTGAGATGAACTGACATCACTTATTGCCAAGTAAGGAGTTGAAAGTTCGGGAAAGGAAGGAGGAAATATGACACCATTGCAGTTTGACTGCAGATTATTTTAGTTGCTCTTCAGTTACATTAGCTGTGACCAGGAAATACGTATACAGTTTGATACATTTTTCCTACATTGAAATTATGGAGATCCTAAGCCATCCTTCACTCCCTCTAACCAAAAGTGTCTTTGTATGCCTTTAAGCTTGTATCCCCCGGAAAGTAGAGCACGATGCAAGTTCTTCAGGAGTTGCCCCTCACCCTCTATGTTCCCCTGCACCTTCTGGCCTCCATACAATGAAAACTCTGTTCTGAACTTGGCTAGCTGTTCCTTTACCCACACTGAACCAAGGAACATTTAAAACTATACACTGCCCTTGTCCTGCCAAAGCCTATGGGCAGGGTGCCTCCTCTAGGCTGACACAAAGACATATTGTGCCAGACACTGATGGCCAGAGAAGCCAGTCACATATGGATTATCAATAAGGCTTTTGATTTTGTTCATAGCATATCATCAACAAATGAAATGTCATTCAAACAAGGAAAACGAGACTCATGCTCTAGATTTTAACACTTTGTCTGCCTCAGAACTGCAAAGATATATAACTACTTTTCTATTTACTGTATTCCTTCCAGGAAGAAAATGGCCTAAAAAGAAAAAAAATAATAAGCCCAGTGTAATTTCACATTTAAATGACAGTTTGTGGTCTGACTGACTATTTTGATTTTAATTTTAATTGTTATCATAAAGTTAGATTTTTATTTAAGGCACAATACCATAAAGGATGCCAGAAGGTGCAAAAAGGAAAAAACCAAATTTAAAGAAAAGAACCTGGTCGCATCAGGCCCAGATGTATGCTCACAGTGTGCCATGACGTTGCCTTCCACTTACTTTGGGCAGAGTTTCCATTTTCTACTACAAGATCGTATGGCTGTCACTTCCCTCGAAGCCACAAAGCAGATTTTCAACAATTCCCTTCTAAAATTCGCATTCAGAAAATGAATGTAGATGTTGTAAATGTTTGAGAGAGGCTTTTTTTTTTTTAAGCTTTCTGTCATTTTGCTACAAGTATGACACAACTAGAAAACGTTCCGTTCCCACCCCAGCTAGAGAGATGGCTCAGGGGTTAAGGGCACCGCTTGCTCTTCTAGAGGACCTGGGTTCGATTCCCAGCATGCACATGGCTGCTCACAACCATCTGCAAATCCAGTCCCTGGGGATCCAACTCCCTCTGTGGCCACCTCAGGCACCAGGTGTACACATGGTACACAGATACACACGCAGGTAAAACAAACATGCAGGCAAAACGCGCATACACATAAAACAGAACCCATCCACTAAGGTGTTTGTTTCCTTTATAAGTAATAATAAGCAGACAATACAGACAGATCTTAATTTTAAAGAGGATATTAGAACAAAAGGTAGGATAGTTGTTGTGTTATAAATTTTGGTTGGTAGTCAACTATGTGCAGGGGTCAGAGAGGTTAAAATATGGTTCTTTCAATGGGCTGAAATGCCATCTAGGGGGTAAGAATACATGCAGGGGCAGATGAAACAATGCAAGCAACAGCACAGAACAGCGCCCGTGCTGCTGATGAATGGCACGGATCTTAATAGTATTCATTCACGGTATCAAACTCAGCATGCGCCTGGATTTCGGCTGAGCGCTTACACTTCGTCTTCTCATAAATGAGAATTGTCTCTGATCGTTTCATTCTAGGGAAAGCAAGGTAGATAACAGAAGGTAGGCAAAGACCTAAAGCCAGGAGTGCACTTTACAACAATTAAATTCCTTGGTCTTGACCTCAGGATACTTCTAGAGAAACAGAGAGAAGAGCATCTTGGGACCCGTGTTAATCACCTCACTCCCTTTGTGTGCCTACTAGGTATTCAGTAAGTATATGTTGGACACACATGCTCCACTGGTCTGTGTCTGCATCCCAAGCAAAGTGCCCAGCCTGAAAGGACTTAATTAAAACCATAACCACATGGCCTTGAGCTCATTCCCAGCGTCTCCCATTTCACAACTGCTGCAGTAAAGAACTGAAGCGGGATGCTCACACTGCAGTGGGAGTCTGAAGTAATAAGGGCGGCGGCGGGGCTGCGTCCCCAACACCCCAGCCGCCTGCCCGGCTAACTTATGCCCCGAAATAATTACACGGACACTGTATTCTTTTAAACACTGCTTGGCCCATTCTCTTCTAGGCTAATTCTCACATATTAATTTAGCCCATTTCTAATCATCTGTGTGTAGCACCCCAAGGTGCGCTTACCGGGGAGATTCTAGCCTAGTCCATCCTGGGTCGGAGCTTCATCCCGGGAGCGGGGCATGGCGTCTCTCTCTGAGGTGTCTGCTCCCGAGAGAGCTGTGGAGTCTCTGAGCTCACTTCCTCTTCCTCCCAGCGTTCTGTTCTGTTTACTCCTATCACCTTATCCTCTAACAAATAAAATGGGCCAACGCAGTTCCTTTATTAGCCAATGACCTTCCTCCATCAGGAGTCTGTCTGAGTTTGATCTCGTTGGGGTCCTTTTCATGGACGCTGATGTATTTAATTGTCCACAAAGCCTCCGTCTGGCTGCATGCAGACCTGGCCTCCGGCATCTCTGCAACCACAAGTACTGTCCTCCCATCACCCCCTCTGCTCCTGTCACACAATCCTCTGCTATCTCCCCTGATCCATTTCAGGACCTATATATTTCCTAGGCCTGGAAGGTTGTCTCACAAAATATCCGTGGCTCATTACCAGACTATGATCTGTGGTGGGGTTTTTGTCTGTGTGTTACTATTCTGAACCCCAACCTGGAATGATATTACATACCTGTTTGCTTCTCTCCTTAACCCCCCACCGCACGTGCACCGAAGCATGGGTCCAAAGCAGCTGAATCCCATCTGCTGTCTACCATGGTGCCCCCAGCATCTGAGGACAGAGGCCAACACCCTGAGCCCCCTTCACGGCAATCCTAGCTCAGCAACGCTTTCTCTAGCTCAGAAATATCTATTTCCCAAGGGAACGGGAGCTTGTTTGAGAACATCTGGGAAGAAATTGACAAGCAGAGCCTAGAAACCAGAGAAAAGGTGGCAGCAACCCAGACGAACCTGTTTATGAAAGATGACCGTGCCCAGAGTGGGAAAGACACACCTAAAAACCTCTGCCAAAGTATATTCTTTCTTAAGACAGCCTTGACAAACTGGGCTTCTGCTTGTCTCTGGGGCTGAACAAGAAGATCCACTCATCTGTCAATCATTTTCCAGGAACCAAGAGTTGCCACTGCAAACACGCAAGGATCTGGCACCTCGGTGTTGTAAGACCACTGCTCTAAGGGAAATCCATCCATCCCCACCAATAAAAGGGGTAAAGAGGGTTAGCAGACCAGTTACTATGTCTTCCCTTCCCTTTGAAAGCCTGGGATAGTAACGTGGGATGAAATCTCATGAAAGCTAGTTGAAATATGCTCTTGCCCCAGACATAACTGCTCATGACCCGAATTTATTACAAGACCTAATGACAAACTTTATATAATTCCTTTTTTGTGTAGGCTGAGACTTCAGAGACCATAAAATAGATGGTAAATTCAGAACACTAACCAAGTCACAATGCCTTGCAGCATGTCCTGACCCTGAGAACACTCAATAAATGTGTGACTATGTACTACACACTCATGCTATTTAAAGAATTGCACAGGGGCTATGACAGACCAAAGGGGGAATGAGGATGAGACACGTGAGACAGTCTTCATCTTCAGTCTGTGAGGGGTGTTTTTATTGGACAAGTCTGATAACTAAAATATAAGAAATACTTTATTTATACTTTAATAAAGTATAAGCAAATGCCATAGTCCGGATGATTTTTTTAAGTGTTGTGGAAATACAAAAAATAAAGAGATTGCATTCCAACTGAAACAAACAAGTCTTCTTAGAGGAGAAGATAATCACACTGATACTGAAAAGTAGGTGGAATTTGCCCAGCATTCAACAGAAGTGGGCCCTAACATGCATCCAGTTCCAGTTTTCATTGTGTAAATATCCCCACTCTGGATGACTTCAAGTTAAAGACATGATGTCACTGAACACAGAGCTGGGGAGGGCCACTGTCCATGAGTCACCAGCTTAATTAACTGAGGTTTCCGCTTAATTAAATCAGCCTTTCTCTGCCATTTGCAGTGGATGAATTAACATGTACTAGAAGTATCTCAGACACCACTGAAAACAAGGACCGCTCTGTCCTCCACACACTTCAGAGCAATTTCATCGTATTCCCTTGGTTTGTTTTTCTGATCGCATTTCACTGACTGTCCTTCCAGGGGTTGATCTTGGCCCAGCGCCAACTTGTGATTCCCTTTGTTGCTTTCTGCATGGCTGTGATTGATCTGGGTTCCTGTTATTATGTGGCATAACTCTTTGCTTGTTTCTGTGGCCTAGGGTTCACACTCCTGCTGCTCTTCATAATGAAAAGCAGCTTTGGAGGCGACACAGCTGGGTAGGATGCTCCCTAGCTCTTGGTGGCCACAGAAAGGGAAAACCAGGGAAATTGCAAGGGGGCTTTTCGTAAGGAAAATGAATGCTGGACCTCACCTAGCCCATAGCTCCCTTCTACAAAGTTTCCTTGAAATTTCTCTGATTGCAAGGTGGTTACTCTTTATTTTACTTGTGGAAAACACGAGAGAGAGAGAGAGAGAGAGAGAGAGAGAGAGAGAGAGAGAGAGAGGGAGGGAAAGAGGTGCGTATGCAAATGCACACACACATACCACCACTGCCGCTAATGTGCTTTTCAAAATTACCTGTACTGTATAATACAACAAGCTGTAGTTGAAACATCAGACTCCAGTATCTGCCTTTAATTGCAAGCAGATGTCCTTGGTTCGTGCAGAAGCTGTATCGGGGGGATGTTTATGAACTCCCCAACCAGAGCACTAAAGACAGGAAAAGGGCTACTTGATAGCTTGAAGTTAGACAGGAAACTTTCCCATTAGTCCCTTCTATGGGAGATAAATCCCAATCCCGGGAGAATGAAGGTTGGGTTCTGGTTTCCTGCCAGCCCAGTCAGTCACAGAATACACATAAAGCAAAGTGACTGCCGTGGACATATGCAAGCCCATGCATCTTTTCCCTCCTCTACTTTCTCTTCCAAATGTGTTCTGTAGTATCTGGCTATCTAGTAGCTTTCTTTGTTTTTCTGTTATGAAACTACAATGTTGCTTCAAGCCTGCTTCTTTAGTCTGTTTAACTCTCTGTCCCCTGCAATGGGCCCTATGGCTTACTGCCGAAGTACTGAAGAGATATGTGGCTTCATGGAGTCGTGGAGATGTCATAGCATCCTTGCAAAAGGCTTTGGTCCGGATTACACGTGATTCTTCACAGTTGCCAACAACCATGATGAATGCATACAAGATAATGCACTTTAATTCAGAGAAACTATGTGTGGGAAGTCAATTAATTTAATGAGCTACAAAGGGGAAGAAATTCTAGCTTAAACCATGATGGGGTTTGGGGTACCAAGGGACCAAGAGGGAAACCGTAGCCGTAGAATCTGCCTGGTACCACCTGCTTCCAGTGATAGGGAGGAGGCCTGGCTCAGAGGGGGCCACACACCTTATCTGGTTCCTCATAAACCAACTCCTGAGGGCATTTCTGCTCAAATGTTCATCAACCCGGCCCTATCAATGTGCCTTCTAGAATTTCTGAAGCATTCGTATAAGTCAGTGTACTCATTTATCAAATTCCTTCTAATGAGCACAGGCTGGGGCATAGCATAGGGGCGGGACCTGTAGAGTTTCCCAGTGCATCTTGTCACACGATTTCCTTGAAGTGGAGAGGGTGAGAGGAAATGATAAACATTGTCATAGGACTTTGTCTTGCCCATGCTGACCAGTGCCTCTGGGATTCTATAAATCAGTGCCTTGGCCTATAGATGTCATAAATGCCATAACCATTGTGATGACTCAGCAAGTTTGGGAAAGAGTAGAGGAAGTAAAATTAGTGTCTAGCCCCCATTCAAATATAAACTCTAATCTATAATTGCTAAGACCAGATATTAACTTCCTGATTTAAATAACTCAGAGATCTACTCCCTCACTTAGCATGTATAACTTCTAATACCTTTACAGACAGTTGTAGTTAGAGTTAAGTGAGGGGAAAAAAATCATAAAAACCCAGTGCCTGGTATGGTGCTTAAGTGCATTTTAAGCATATGAGAAATTTGGAATTTTAATAGTGCCTTGCACTTTTAATATTCTCATCACATCAACCTCTTCAGGGTCGCGGGGTGGACTGAGACATTGTCCAGACAGAGAATTTGATAGTGAGCCTCTTGCAAGTGCAAACGGGAAGGAGAGAAGTACTCATTTGGCAATGGGGGTTATAATTTGACAAAGAAGAAAAGAGAGGCAGGCATGGGTCTGAAGGGTTTCAGAGGTTGAGATATAAGAATGAAAATTTTATAGACTATTGTTAAGAATAAACAGGCTTCATAAAAATGCAAAAGTCCTCAACAAGTTTGATAGTTTCCGAATGGAGATCCTACTTCTAGAGTGTTTGATTCCTTTGTGGCCCCACACAAACATTTAAAGCATCTGTAGTTTTACAAATTGCATTAGTCTCCTAGGCAGCACCTCCTGTGCTCCTAACAGCTCGTAAAGCAATTAAAGCGATAATCCTGACCCTGAGGAGTTCATTGTGTACCCTTGAACACTAGCAAACAGGCCAAGGCAGCGAGGGATGGAAGCATAGTATCGACAGCTGGACAGCTGCTGCGGGGAGAACAATTTACTTGCCCAAGGGAGGAAGCAAACCCTCTCAAGGGACATCTTGAGGGTTTCATAACAGTTACAGCATCATCATTAGCTTTAGCATATATTAGCAGTAACGCAATAGTTCTCATTACTCAGAGCTTACTTTGTAGTAGGCACCCTGTGTCCTGCTGTGCATGGATTGAATTCCGTCATTGTATAAAAGGGTTATCATACGAGGTACTGTGCTTCCCTTACTGTGTCTCCACCATTCTTGGGGGACTGGTTATAATTGCCGTTCTTATACAAGTGGCAAATTACAGTACTTGCCAGAACCTTAATCCTCCTACTTTTGCTCCCTTAATAATACTAGAACTAGGATGGAGTGTGTTTCCTCTCAGACTGAATTGCTCACCTAAATGAATTTCTATCCTATACTCCACTGATACCACATCCTCAAAGTCCTTTAGGGAGGGAAAATCTACTAACAAAATGTAAGCAGAGTGCTTGGGCTTATGGCTGCATACTGTCCTGAAGAAAGTGTCAGAACTCAAGTTCCAATAGAAAGGCAATGCCAGGTTGTCCGTGGGAAAGGGCATGCTCCACTGTGACGCCAGTGCCTACTAATAAGAAGGAAAACAATCGTAACAGGAAGACTAACATTTAGTAACCACTTGAAGAAAATTATTTGTATGTAGGAGTTGGTTTAACCCCTTACACGTAAACAGAAAGACTCCTGTTTCACAGGCATAAACAGAGGTCCAGATGCATGCTTCATTTGAAAAGTACAAGCAGAGAACATACAGTAGAGAAGGTTCCTAGTGGGAACCTGTTCTTGAACAAGTCCAGCAGGAGGCGCTCAACCTCAAAACACAAGAAATTCGTAGCTCCCTAGTGATTGCAGAATCACAATGTCTTTCAGCAAGATCATTCCCAAGGTGTGCCTGATTCTATCCCCAACCCAACATATCTCAACTCACATATTCAGTCCATGGCCAGTGCATTACAGTTCTATATTTATAGGTTATGTCTTTGCCACAGCACACTTTTGAAGTAGTGCTCTTGACTCAATTGCATTTGTCCTTTGTCACCATTGCTTATTGTCCTAAGCTCGTAAGCTGTCTCATTTTTCGCCGTATTGCACCCCATGTCCTTGGACACTCCTTTTACATATTCCTGACCCCCAAAAAAAGGAAGGAAGGAAGGAGGGAAGGAGGGAAGGAGGGAAGGAAGGAAGGAAGGAAGGAGAAAGAGAGAGACAGAGAAGGAAGGAAGGAAGGAAGGAAGGAAGAAAGGAGAAAAAGAAAGGAGAAAAAAGAAAGCTACCATGGGCTTGTTGAGGCCAGGAGCTGTTGTTAGTTCCTTCATTTTAAAAATTCCAGTACCTAAAGGTCCCTATAAAATGTTTATTGATCCCATTGAGTTAGATAATAAGTTAAATCCCTGCAGATCATAACCAAACCCCTGTGTGGTCGCCTCATTAATCGCTATGACTGTCAGAGTTGTGGTCTCTGCTTATGCTCTTCCTTTTGTTTACCTTTCCCTGACTGGTCAGAGGCACTGGGTACATGACTTTGACACTAATTAAATTGATGGGTAAGCGTGATACTTGCATTTGCTAAGGCAGCATGGTTTGTGCTCCATTTGTAACCAGCATCCACTTGGCACTGGCAGAAGTCTGTGGTCTGTCCACTGGAAGGTCACTTGTTCTTTTTATATTTCGATTCGCTGCATGGTTTAGAGTGTGTTGGCTCAGTAAAGCTTTTGCTTGATGAGAATGTCACTTAGTGTACCACAGAGAAGGAAACACCAGATGTCTCTGTGAGAAGTCAGGGAGTCCAAGGCTCCCCAAGATTTTCCAGAACAGCCGTTTGGCTCAGACCCTACTTGTGGCCTCAGGACTGACCTGCACATTCTGCTCCAATCATCTTCTTAGGAAACCTGTCAACATTGCTGCTAAGAACTGGACTTAATGATATTGTCATAAAAGACAGTTTTTACTTTCTGCTCATATTAAAACTTGATGCTTAGTACAGTGTATATTCTGGGAAATATATGCTGCCTGCTTTTATTTTAAATATTTGTTGCAATCAGTTATGGGAGTAATAAATAAGTTCAATAAATGAAAAACTATAAAATTTCAAGAGTAAATAGGAACATTGAAAACCAATAGACATGCAATTTAAAATAGTATAATAACAGTTTAAAATTGATTGATTCACCAGAGAAAATCCAAATCTTTCTTTTAGTATTTTCAGTGATAATGCCCAGATACCCGCCAGAAATTCTACTCATATTAGAATTCTGTATTCGAAAGAAGCCTTCACTCTATCTATTAGATTTTACATTATTTCAGCAAACACAATGGCTGCTTCTTACCAGCCAGATAAGTGGGGAGAGGTCATGAAAACATTCAACAGAAAGGACCTCAAGAAGCAGGTGGCCCAAACTCACCAGGCCTGAAGTTCAGAGCGATGGGAGTGTGCAGTCTCGCTGCCCACTTGATCTTTGTTTTCTTTTTGTTTCCTGTGTTTTATGAGAGACAAAGTTCTCAGTGTGTGGCCTTTTATTTAAGCACTAAGACAATATTATCAGTTGTCTGAGAGGATACAGGAAAAACAAACACAGTGTGTCTGACTACACCCTTGAAAGCAGAATTCTTTGGTGCCCTTTGGTCACCAAGATGTTATGTGTGAGAACACACTTGGCTAATACTTAGGGGAGAGGGACCATCCTATAGAACGTGAAGGTACTGTCACCTCCCATAGGTTGACATCTCAGTCCCACAAAACTGTCTCCCACTTCAGATAACCAATGTGTGGAATATGCTATACTTCTGAAAGACTTCTTAGCTATCAATTATAAATATGCTATAGTTCTGAAAGACTTTTCAGCTAAAAAGTACAGTTCCCGTGACTTTTTGATTAGATTTGAAGAATTTGCTACCCTAGCTCACAGAACTCAGACAAGCATTAATTAATTAATGATTTTAGTTTATTACTGGGGGTCTCACAAAGGATACAGATGATGAGGTATTATGTGAATAAGCTTCTGCTACTGCAACAAGTACCTGAAACAATCAACTTACACAGAGAAAAGGTCTTCCTTTAACCCACAGCTTTGGAGTTTTCATACCATCAGTAGCTGGCCCCACTGCTTTGGGGCCTATGAAATGGAGGATGCTTTAGCAGCATGTGGAGAGACTATTTTACCTCAGGACTGGGAAAGGGCTAAGTGTCCAGCATCCATTCTAAATCCACTCTTCCCCCAGTGATGGGAAGACCTCCCAACTCACCTCAGCTCCTGAATTCCCACTGCCTCCAACTAGTGTCAGTCTGAGAAGCAAAGTTTTTATGCATGGGCCCTTGAAGGATGATTCACATCCACACTGTAGCATATGAAGAATGTGAGATAGGGCTGAGGAAGCCCCCGTGTCCTCTAGCCATCTCTAGGTTGTCTGCTAACTGAAGCTTCCTAAACTCAGACCTTTAATTATTTTCTTTTTTCTTTTCTTTCATTCCTTCTTTTTTCTTAAATGCTGCATTCTTTGGCTACATTTATTTTTTTTCTCTTTTTTCTTTTCTTCACCCTGGCTACATTTATTAAACCACTGCCCATTGATGATGAACTTATTAAACCACTGTCCATTGGATGAACCGCCATCCAAAAGGCTTCAGATAACACTGGAAAAAATATGTCAGTTCTATAATCATGCCTTGATTTTTCCTGTGCCGGTTCCCACACTAAGGAAGGAAGTCCCCAGCCACCAGTCAACCATTGACCTATGAGAAAACTCATCACTGAGTATTGCAAATATTTTTAAGAATTTATATTTTTAGTAGAAAGACTAAATGTCAATTTAGCCATATCATGGGTAGTTTCCCTGGATTTTATTTAAATCTCAGTGTTTGGTGTGCCCTGGTGGTATCAACAAATTATCTATCCAGTCCTATTGCACTATTTTCCACCAAGACCAGACAGCAGTGCATTCCTTTTGTAGCTGAGCACTTGCAAAGCAACCCAGCTAGAAAGATGTCCCTGCTAACCACTTTCCATTTTTGCCTACTTTCCGTGCATCCTGCTCCTAGCTGCATGCATTATAATGACTGACTTACTGCCCAATTTTTTCCTTCAAAAAACTCCAGTGTCTCCCTTTTTCAATTGTGTACTTCTCTTTTCCCAGTGCCTAAGAATGTTCACGCTTATATTATATCCAAAAATAAACATTTTTTTACTTTAGTTTTTGTGATTTTAAAAAATAAAAATAAACTTGTGTTCCCCATCATATGCACAAGGGGAAAGCGGAGTTTGGACTGGAGTGATAGATGCAGGTATTGTTTTCATTGCTCTCTGTTGTGTCTGGGCATGGGACCAGAAGTAACGGCAACCAAAAGGCTTCCATTTGCTCTGCCTTTACAAGCTCTTCTCAGTACACAGAGACAATTTTAATTTTCATGGGAGTTTTTGCATGGGAGCTGGTTATTCAAAAAGGACGCTGTAACAGGGTCACAGCAGATGGTGTTTCTACAAGGTTGACTAATGATTTTCTTCTCTTTCTTTTCCAGTTACACCAGTTACTCTTGGCAGAGCTTCTCCAATTCTGCAAAGAATTATTCCAGACCTGGGGACAAGTAAGAATTCCTGTCGTTTTACTAACTTGCTCTGATGGCTTCCATGTGTTAATATAATTCAAGCAGCTACCCTTTCTCTATTGGGGATACTGGTAACAGGAAAAGTGACAGAATTAAAATTTTATAGGCAAAAAATATTTTTCAGGATTTATCTTTCACTTTCTCTATGGAGCTCTTTCTTCATTTTTCCGTTTTGCTTATGCTTACATGCTAAGTGTGGCCAAGCTTACAGAGAGGAAAGGATTTATTGTGAATCAGTAGCAATTTGTTGAATTTAGAAAATTGCCTTGTTTTACAAATCCTTTTGTAACATTATTATTGTTATTTGGAAGTATTATATAATGTTAGCATTGGCAAAAGATAGAATTTGTCTCTCCAACTAAATTTCCTTGTACCTCAAAATGCTGTCTTCATACAAACGATCTATTCTCTTTTAAATGCTACCACATACCCCCTTGTGTCTTTTGATGATCTCCTCTTTATCCACAAGCTTGAACTCCATCTTCAACTCATGGGAAAGGTTCCACAAATTCTCTAGTCCCAGTTTTCCTACCTTCTGTTCTACCATGGAACTTTGCCCATTGTTCCATGATACCATTTACCTCCTGTAATTCTGATTCTTTATGCCCTGTGCGCACCAACCATCACGCCAGGATCACACTAAGCATTCAAGAGATTTTGCAGCACCAATTTTAAGGTCGTTTCTATCTAGTTTAGTATGTTTATTAAGGTAGTCTAGAAGAACAGAACCAAATATATGAGTATATATATAATATTCATAATAAACAGTGAAGGTTTTATCACTGGCATGAGTCCACATCAGAAGATTGAAGAAGATGAAAGTAATGTCCAGCACAGATTATAATAGCAACGACAGCATTCACGCATAGCAAGTGGGGCCTGACACATACTGTTCTCTTCTCCTTCCAGCTTTGTTCCACTGGGGCCCCCACCCTCTTGGGAAGTACTACCCACTTTCAGGAAAGTACTTTCTTCCTTATCTGCTGTCGCACACGTCAGTCTTCTCTATGCACCTTGTACACGCTCCTGGATGTGTATTCTGCTCTCATGTACCTCACTCTGCTCAAGTTAAGGTTCACAATGAGCCACCGCAACCTCCATATTTCCATTCCTGGCATCCTCACATGATCATTTCCCCTTTGCCAGAATTTCCTCTTTCCTCCTGGTATGGAACAGTCCATCATGAATTTTTGTGTGTGCTTTAGGCATGGTTTTAAATATTACTCTATACAAAACTTTTCCTAGTCTTCCCAAATATATACATGCTTCATCTTGGAATCTCTGTGATTCTCTTTCTCTAAAAGAGAAGTAATATAATGCAGTTTAAGAACTTACTCTTTGAAGTGGACAATGTGGTCTTAAGTCCCTCATCTGTGGCTTATGTCTTACATGATTATGTCCATTCATTGCTTCTCTGTGCCTTGTGTCTCTCTTTAGGTATTATAATGACATTTTTTATCTTATTAATGTGTTGCTTGAGGATTTCATACATGAACATGTTATATTTTAATTAAATCTATTCCCTCCCCTCTAGCTCCTGGTGTACTCTCCCAACCACCACTCTTCCCTGCCAGGTTCATGTACTGTCTTTGAAACTCCATGTCCTCTTAGCAGTGCCAGTATGTGCATGGCTGTAGTTCATCCACTGGAACATGGGCAGCCTATCAGGGATGCATCTGAGGAAAACTAACTCTTCTTCCAGCAGCCACCAGTTGCCAGAGGCTTCTCAGATAGTATAGGACTTCATGAGCCCTTCCCCATCCCATGCTGGAACTGTGTCTGCCTTGATCTTGTCCAGGCCTTGTGCATGTCGTCATACATGTTGTGAGTTCATGTGTGCAACAGCCATAACATGTCTGCCCAAAACACAGTGTTTTCCTGCAGTCATTCTCTACCTCTTGCTCTAACAATCTTTCCACCTCCTCTTGCTTCTGCCGAAATCTCTGATCCCTCGATGTTGGGATAGGATACAGATGTCTCTTTAGAATGGAGCACTTCACAGTCTCCTATCCTCTGCACACTGGCTTGACGTGCATTTCTGTACTAACCACCATCTACTGCTGAAAGAGGCTTCTCCAATGAGGCTTGAGAGCTGCTGTAATCTACAGATATAAAGACAAGTGTATAGAGCCATTTAATTCCAGGTCCATTTTGCAGAAATGCCTCTAAATGGAGATTTGATAATAGCCAACCCAGAAAATTCTTATAAGACTATATTTAAGCTCAAGTCCTTAGACCCTTTCTAAACTTTTATGGTATGTAGTGTACACTCTGGTGGCTCTTATTTTAGTCCAACATACATCAGATTGAACACTGTGCAACTATCTCCAATCAACTCTACTGTATGTGATAAGATCATCATTGGCTCAGCCTAATATAAACTTTTATGCATTTTCTATCCCCTACTAGTAAACTGTACCATCCTAAGATGGTTGTATCTTATAAATCCTTGTATCTTATAGTTCCTGTAAGAATTTAGAACATGCAGAGATTTTAGTAAATGGTTGAATTTTACACTTGAAAGAAATGTAGACAAAATGGTTCCCCAAATGCTTATGTCCTCACTCGCTGCTTCAATTTCCGTCATGTCCTTCACTGGTCATTCCTAAACAAGGAGGAATGCACGTAAGGGTAGACATTTATCTCATCCATTGCTAAGTGCACTTAAATCTTTCCTAAAAGCCTTCCGCTGGTCTCTAAAATCGGGTAGTGGAGCTAGAAGCACAGTCAGGTGTTGGTGCATGTTACAAAAGATCTCTATGGAATCATTTTTGTATCCGGACATCACCTCAGCTCCTGCTTCCAGTCCATCACTGCCCCAGCAAACGCGAACTACCCTCTCGGCTTCAAGCACTGCTTTTTATTGAATAATTTCAACGTTCAGAACTCGTTGCTTTTACCTGCAAATGAAAATTTAGCTCCCTCCAAAAGAGTCTCACTGGGGACCAGGCTACTCTTAGGGTTGGCTGCATGCCCAGCCATAGATAGACGGCCAACAGGAAACAAACGCAGAGGCGCTTTGAAGTTTTTGTTCATAATGTTCTGTCAGGGCATTTCCTCTTTTTTTTTAATTTTATCTTTTTTATTATTTATATCTTTTCTTCTCTCTTTTTAATGTATAGGCCCTTTGTGGGTATATTATGGTTCCCAGTTTAGTATTTTTATGGGATTCCTGAGTGTTTGAACAATTTTTTCTCTGTGTCTATATCTGTTTCTTGAGCCTTTTCCTGGGCTCCTTTACTCCTGTTTGTTTGATTTGTACTATTCTGGTGTGTGAGTTTTTGTTTTATTTTATTCTATTATTATCCCTGCGAAGCTTATTTGTTTCCTAATGAAAGACAGAGAGGGGATGGATTCAGGTGGGAGTGGAGAGGAACTGCAAGCAGTAAAGAGAGTAATAAAGAGAATAGTAAAGTAGCAAATATGTAGCCAGGACATATTATGTGAGAAAAGAAATATTTTTAATAAAAGGAAAAAATACCCTCATTGCCTGACAGTAGAGCTAAATGAGGTACAGAATAAAGGAAGTGCAGCTCTGCCCAGTGTGTATTATACAGCATTCCTGTGTTCCAAGGTACTTGGGCTCCAGGCACACACAGGAAAGCAGAACTGACTAGGTTCTGACATCGAAGCTGACAGTGAATTCTTGACAGTCTGCTTGTTTATAAAAGTCCAGTCAGCGATTCAGTAAGTAAACATGGATTCCGTTGATGGTTTATAAGGAGACAGTGTTTATGTTGGCTCGCGTTCTAGAACCGAAATGAGTGGTAAACTCTTCCTGACTCACATACAGCCCTGATCTCCAGACGATGCCAGGGAGTCTAGTGGTGATTCCCAACCCTCTTCCTTGCTTTTCAGAAACAGCAGGCAGGCAGGTAGAACTGCATGCTTTATATAAGGAAAAAGGGAGCACAGCGATGCTGGCTTACTAGGCACTCCTAGCAGGCCAGCAGAGAGTGAAGAAGATGCTGGGACAGGGCTGGGTGTCTGCTCCTCGTAGAGCAAAACAAAGAATAAAGCCTGATTTAGTGAGGTTTGCCTGCAACCCAGCTCTTGGGAAGTGGCAGCATGAAGGTCAATAGTTCAAGACCAGCCTCAGTTACATAACAAGTCAAGGTGAGCCTGAACTGTGTGAGATCAACTCAGGAAGAAAGAAAAAGATTAGACAACTCTTCAAACAGCTACAAGAAGATTTACTTCACAGTGACTCTTTTCCAACCTTAAATACCCAAACAGAGTCCACAATTATCCTGACATGCAGGTCAGAACTTTGTTACAGACTGTGTTCTTTTCACGTGGAGTACATGGGAAATAAGGGCTCTTTATGAGATAAATACCCAGTCATAACGTTTTTTAAATGTTCCTTTGATTCCTAAATCTTTATTTACCCCTTACTTATAAGAAACCTAGTCCCCCTTTCTGCTCATGCTTCAGCCACTGATAATGAAACCTCTAAAATGGAGGTCTTTTTGCTGATAGACACATAGGGTACTCTTCCTTTTCTTTGGGGAATGAATTTAAAACAAACAGAAAACAATAACACTTTCCTTTAGAAGTCTGTTAAGTATGTTCAAGCACTTCCCTGGAAATTGCTGCGTGCCTGCGCGTACTCTATATACAGACACCTAGCATAGTTTTTCTGCCAGAGTATAGCGCGCATGCGTGCTCAAGAATAAAATCCAAAATAAACATTCTCTCACCCTAGATGGCCTCAGTAGGTGGTGAGCAAGCTCTCTTGAGCGACTCCAGGAAGTTTAGCAGCCCACAGCTGGTTACAACCTTTGTGGTCTGGCCGGTAGCCTATTTATTTGCTGATTAGTTAATTCCACTACTTCAAACCCAATTCTTTACTCACCAAAGAGAGCCCCAGATTCTAAATTGTAGATAGAGATTATGTATCACCAGATAGAACATCTACAACTCTCATTCCAGAAAGGTCGTTGGTCCGCAAAGCTCCTGTGTATGATAAACAGGGCTCTTAAGGTCTTATACAGTTATGCGTTGAAGGAAAAGTATTGACTCTTCCTTAGGTAGGTCATGTATTTTATACAAGTTAATCTCAATGTTTACTGAGACAGAAGAATCTACGCTGCATATATTTTGAAAGATTTACGGACTTAATAAAGAGTCGAAGCAAAAGTACCAGGATTACTTTTCAAGTGATTGGGTACCTAGTGGCAAGCACGCAATGTGAGCCAATATGCACTTGAACCAAAACCACTCAAGAGTTGATTGATTTCTAAACAGAGTGCTTATAACTGAGTAAAGAGGCTTTATGTCTTTTTTTAAAACTATGTAAATGTATGACTTCTTGGATATATATTTTTCACATGATCCACAATATATAGTATATATTGGTCAACCGCAAGGCAAGTATTTTCTTCAGTGTTTCTTAGCAATCTAAAGTTTGATCTTTTTTGTGCACATCTGAGCCCTTTTGACTGGGGATCTTTTGTACACATGAGTTGAGCTGGGAGCCTATACTCTTCTTTGCCATGGAGATGTTTGATTTCCCCAGAATCATTTGAAGTTTTAGTAAGATTTACTTGTCCCTACAAGGGAAGGGTAAATACAGTAAAAAAAAAATGTGTTATACTTGAGAGAAATGTTATCAATATGAAATAGCAACAATAATGAAAGTATCAGTTTTATAAAGAATGTATTTACCTACAATTCACAACTTGTGTTACAAGATAAGTTACGTCAGGCTTTCTTTTCTTTAGGTCAACAATCGTTTAAAGCTAACAAACGTTTAAAGCTGATCGTTTAAATCTGGTCTGAGGGTTCCAAACTAACCCTCAGACCACATGCATATTCTATAAAGAAGTCTTGTTGGAACCCAGCCATGTCTGTCTGTTTCAGCTTTTCTAGGACTCAATGATCTTCGGAATCATTAAGATACAAATCATAGGTCATAAGCCTACAATATGTCCTATCTGTCCCCTTAAGAAATTACACCACCTCCTATCTCAAACACATAAATGATTCTTCTTGTGGTGTGGCATTTTATGACGCTCATCACGCATTTTATGTAGGTGGCCATCTTTTAGTTTCCTGTAAAAAAAAAAGGGGGTCTTCAATTTGGTAATGCATTAATGAGGAAGCCCAGAGAAGCAGCTCCAGCCCAGCTGACTTGCTTCCATGTCTCCACGGGGCTGTTCTTTGATTCTGTAAAATGTTTATCACAGTGTTTGGCACCTGGGAAATGCTGACCTGGTCCTGCCTTCTCTGTTAGAAATAGTCGCTGGGAATAAAAGAGATGAAGCTTGCATGCACAGCTAAACGTTCGGCCATTGTAACACGCTTTTTCTGTTTGCAAAATGGAAAGTCCATCCCTGATTGTAGAAACCTCAGTCCAGAGCTCCTTTCTCAGAGCCTTCAGAAGATTTACTGCACAGACGAAGCGTGTGTCCTTCACTGAGGGACTCTGAGCTGTTAACGTGTGTTGAGCTAAGACTGTCATTTTCTTCTGTGATGGAACAACTGAAAAGTTGCCCGTGCTCTACTAAATAACCCCCACTCACATTCATGCCAGCAACCCTGATTAAACTCTGTGGGTGAAAAAAAAAAAGCTGAAAAACGTCATCAAATTAGGGAAAGGCTTGTTGGCAAAGAGGGGTTCAATAGGAGAGAAGGGAAAGGGAGAGAGGGTAGTATGGAGTAAAAATGACCCAAATTCAGGATACTCATGTATGAAATTGTCCGAGTGAGAAAAAAGGAAGAACATTGTATGCACAGAGAGTTGGGAGGCTCTGGGAGGAGTTTGTGGAGGGAAAAGAATACATTGTATGAAAACCTAATTTTAAAAGAAAGGAAGAAAGGGGGAAAGGAAACGGGAGGTTTCAATCCAATGTTGTCTGAGTGAAATGGTGTGCGAGAGAGGGTGGATACGTCTACGCCACTCATCAGCATCCAAACTTTCCTTTTATTCACCAGACTGATAGGCAAAGGACAACTTTTATGTAGGTTAGATTCCCATAAGAGAAAACATTTCTATTTTGTTCTTGCTGATTACTTAGCAAGGATGTCTGGCTCATAGTGGGTACAAAGTGTGTCATGTAGAAATGAGTGGACCTGTAGAATAAATGTGTATTGTAATTGGATGAGTGGCAATATTGTATGCTCACATCCCAGGAGAAAAATTACTGTCCTGAAATTCCACAAACTGGCAGTAGAAGCTTAGCCATACCATACCCTGCACAATAAGGCAGACCAAGTGAGGGAACCCTGAGATCCACAGTCCCCAACAGCATGCTAACCCCACAATCTTGCCCACCCTTGCCTTTCAAATCAAGAGTCATTGTGGTGTCTGACTGGCAATCGTGTGTACACCTCTTCATTTGGGATTTAGGACTTTTAGGGTTTTATTTTCCCTTTTAGTTTCTTGGTATATGAAACTGTTGCTCAGAAAACTGTTTCGGGACTATGATTCTTTCGTTAGTATGTAATTCAGCTACCAACAGAAGCCGTGAACGGATCCCTTAAAAGGAAACAAATCCACCCCTTTTAGTACACTGTAAACATAGCCTTGGCTTTAACTATAATTATAGTGTGTGGGTGATGCTGCTGAAAAAAAATGCTGTAATTATGACATTATGGTTGAGAACCATCTGAATAGAAAACACTGAGCTTCGTTGTGCATGGCTTAAGAAGCCTTCCTGACCCTCTTCAGTATGAACAAGACTGATTAGCCCATCACTACAAACGCGTTGGAGTATGCTAATAACACAAGATCAGGGGCCAGAGTAAAATTACAGGGGACATGTTGCCTTTGTTTAACTTTCCTGTGCTCCCATGAATCTTATGCAAAGGTCAAATGGAGAGCAGGGAAGCTTGCTGACTTGGAGGACACATGAGTGACATCACAGGCAGAAAGAAGCCTGGAAGACCAGCGCCCTAGCTTGCTTTGCTCCTGACTCCTGGCAAGAGAACTTTTCAGAGGCTGATGGACTGCTATTCTAAAGTTTGTTTCCCTGAATCCAGTTTTCTTTCCTCTTCAACAGACAGATCAGGTAGCTCTAGATGTCATGACATCTACTATAGTGATGAATCTTGACTGTGTTTTTTCTAATACTAAATTCATTTGTCAGGTCATTGAAACATAAGTTTAAATTTGATTTAATATATATATATATATATATATATATATATATATATATATATATATATATATGAGATTTACAGCAACGACAACAACAAAATGTTTTAAAATAAGAAGAGTGTTGGTTCACCTGGGGAACCTGACCCATCACTTCAAAGGCATGTGCTGTTGGACACCTGTTTATTATCAACATGGGAATATTTGTATTTTCATTCCACCTTCCTGTGCATGGGTGTAGCAAAGACACATGTGTTCCTTACAAGCAATGACAGAATCTGTGAAACACAGTAATCTGGGATTTGCTGCCACAGCATAGGGAATTGTGGGTGACTCCAGTTGGTGAATCAGGTTGGCAGGATATTTCTGGCACATAAGCAAGTATTTAGGGTGTTCTCTGAAGTAAAGGTGGACATGGTCACTCATTATGCATATCGGGAGTATACGTTTATATATGTTTTGGAGTATAAAGGGAGAAATAACTTGTTTCCTTGGCTTTCTCTTTATTCCAGGATTTTACCACAGCCCTATTCATGCCTGCACATTAGATTCCTCACGCATTCCTGTTAATCTAGAAATATGAGACTTCATTTTCCTTCTTATTCTACTCTCTTGTATCTCTTCTCTAATATATAAGGAAGAGAGGGGAGGAAGAGAAGGAAAACAAGAATCTAATAGCAGAAGTAGAAACATGTCTTGTTCCTAACCAGTAGCTTATGTGACAAGCGTCTGATGTTAGGCAGCTTCTCACTTCATATATTTTGCGGCATCTCCCAAATTAACCAGCATTAATTGTTTTTTAAACAGTATTGATAGCCTTTCCTTTCTGGAAACTTCCTAAAACACCACGGAGGAGCCATCTCAGCAGTCTGACTAAACATGCAGACGACATCACAGAGCCTGCACCTCGGCTCTCAACTGCCACTCTGGAAAAGTCACTTAAGCGCCGAGGCTTCAACTGCGCATCAGTCAACAAGAATACATGCCTCCTTGAATGAAAATTTCCAGAGCATGATGTTAGCTTCTCTCTGTTTCCTGTCCAGCTCTGAAAACATTGACAAATCACTAACAGAGGAGAGTACGTGCACACATCCAACCCAGCCAATCTCAGGGCCGTCAGGGAGTTTTGATAAGGAGGCACTAATTTTATACCTACTTTTGGGAATCAGTCTCGTGGCTCATCAGCAAAGAAACAGACAAAGAAAATGTGACTATATTAGTATTTAATTAGCATATATTTACTAAATTCACATATGTGGGAATTTAATTCAGCAATAAAGAACAAAATTATGTCATTTTCGAAAAAAAATGCAAACTGGAAATCACCATGTGAGCAAAGTCAGTCAGTTTCCAAAGAACAAACACTGCTTCTTTTCTCATTTGTGATTCATAGATTTTTATATGGATGCTTAAAATTATGTATGCATAGGTAACATGAGAGTTGAAGTTTAACTGTCTAGGGTATAAAAGGGGGACTAACAGAAAAGAGAAGGGAGGAAAAGGGGAGGAGGCAGAAATATGTAGAGAGTAGGGGAGGGGATATGCCCAAAACAAATAGAAGAGAGCAATTTAAATTTTGTAAAGAATCTATGTATTTGTAAATAAATAGAATAAATAAATAGACAAAAAAAACCCTAGTTAATGAGCTTGAGGAAAAAAGCAGGAATGAAACTAATACTCAAAGAAAAATACTTAGCAAAAGAGATTTTTTTTTATTGCGAAAAGAAGAAGAAAAAAACATAAACAAAAAACAAGTTTCCACCTCCTCCCAGCCTCCCATTTCCCTTCCCCTCCTCCCACCCTTCTCCCCCTCCTCCCACCCTTCTCCCCCTCTTCCCACCCTTCTCCCCCTCCCCCCACTCCTCTCCCCCTCCCTCTCCAGTCCACAGAGCAGTCCGGGTTCCCTGCCCTGTGTTAAGTCCTAGGTCCTCCCCCCTCTGTCCATATCTAGGAAGGTGAACATCCAAACTGGCTAGGCTCCCACAAAGCCAGCACATTAAGTAGGATCAAAACCCCCTGCCATTGTCCTTGGTGTCTCATCAGCCCTCATTGTTCGCCATGTTCAGAGAGTCCGGTTTTATCCCATGCTTTTTCGGTCACAGTCCAGCTGGCCTTGGTGAGCTCCCCGTAGATCAGCTCCACTGTCTCAGTGGGTGGATGCACGCCTCGTAGTCCCGACTTCTTTGCTCATGTTCTCCTAGATGCCCTTCAATGGAAGAATGGATGAAGAAAGTATGGAATATATACACGCTAGAGTACTACACTGCGGTAAAAAACAATGACTTCTCGAATTTTGCATGCAAATGGATGGAAATAGAAAACACTATCCTGAGTGAGGTGTCCCAGACCCAAAAAGATGAATATGGGATGTACTCACTCATAATTGGTTTCTAGCCATAAATAAGGACCACGGAGTCTACAATAGGTGAACCTAAAGAAGCTAAGTAAGAAGGTGAACCCAAGGAAAAACATATAGTTATCCTCTTGGCTAAGGGAAGTAGACCAAATTTCCGGGGAGAAAATGGGATCTTGGGGGTGGGGTGGGATGGGGGTAAGGGGAGATGGGGAGAGAAAAGGTAGAAGGGAAGGAGGGGGGACCTGGGGAAACAGGAGAATTGGGATAAAGGAAAGGTGGATAGGGGAGCACGGAACCACAATTCTTAGTTAAGGGAGCCACTTTAGGGTGGGCAAGAGACTTGACCCTAGAGGGGCTCCCTAGTGCCCAAGATGAGGTTCCCAGTTAGTTCCTTGGGCAGCTGAGGATTGGGAACCTGAAATGACCCTATCCTAGAGCAATACTGACGAATATCTTGCATATCATCATAGACTCTTCATCTGGTGATGGATAGAGATAGAGACAGAGACCTACACAGGAGCACTGGACTGAGCTCCCAAAAACCCAAGGAGGAGCAGAAGGAGGGAGAACATGAGCAGAGATTTTTTTTTTTTGAAAAAAGCGTAGTCATACACTGTTTAACAATGGGGACACATTCTGAAATGCATCATTTGGTGCTTTGCCCAACATGAGAACCTAAGAGTTTGCACTCGAAAGGTAACTAGTCACCGCCACCATACAGACAATTGGTCACTGGCTGAAGCATCACCAGGTGGGACATGACTGTCCTTGATGTTTGCCAAGCCATAAAGTCCCACTGAAGAAGTGGCGAAGCCTTCTAAAAAGGAGAGTTCTCTGTGAAGGACTCTTGGCCACAGATATTTGGAAATTTGTCACTTGTTCTGTGAGCTTTATTTACTGCTCAAGCTCAAGGATGTCCTCGCTCTCTTACACTAAAGAATATGCAGGATAATTTCACAGGAGATGAAACGATTTATCAGGACCAGCTACATTGATTAAATATGAAAAGTGTGCTCTTAGACACAGAACAGGCTGATTTATGCAGCACTTTGAAAGCAAAATAGTTGACTCTGTTTGAACTGCTACCGATGAATATGACAAGAAAACTGGGCTGGGGAGACAAAACAAAGCCCTGAAAATCCAATTTACTTTGGTAGACAGTCAACTGTCAGGTGAACAAACCAGAATTCTTTCAAGAAATGTAGATTTCAGTTGGAAAAGTAATTACAAGTAGGAGATTTTAAAGTCTTAAAGGGACCAAGGTTAAAGAGGCTCACTTTCCTAAGTCCACTTTGTGGAGATTTGACTGGGAAGCAAATGAAGATGTTTAATAGAGAAAGGTTATGTGTTTGTCTGATATCTCTATCCTAGTCAAAAGACCCCTGCCTGGGTTTCAACCCTCAACCTACAAGTGAATGGGGGTGGGTATTTGAAGAATGCCTACTTATGACAATAACATTTCCAGAGTCCCAGGGAAGCCAGGTGTGATGGTGCACACCTTTAAATCCAGCACTGGAGGGGCACTGGCAGATGGATTCTGTGAGTTTTTGAAAATGGGTTTCAGGAAAGCCAAGGCTACATCATTGTGAAAGTCTGTCTCAAAAACAAACAAGGTAGAAACGAAATTTGGGCTGAACGGATGGTTCAGCAATTAAGAGTGCACGCAACACTTGCAGAGGTCCTAGGTTTGAGTCTCATGACTGTCTATAACTCCAGTTCCAGGCCATCTGACACCCTCTTCTAGCATATGCTGTCACCATCACTAAATATTTACACCCCCACACAAGCATACATATGTATGGTTAAAGATAAAATAATTATTTGGGTTTTTTTAAGTCCTGAGGAGCAGACAGAGGAAGGTTGAGGAGTTGGATGATACAACTCTCAGATCAGCAGTGGTTGCTGAAACATGCTAGAAGCCATTGTCCCCATCTTAGCAGACCGTGGTATTACTCAAAGTCACGTAAGAAGGCATATTAATTTATTGAGTCATATTACAGAAAGCACTAGTAACAATGAAGGGCTTGTATTTTGTTCATTTTGCCAGTTATCTGCAGTTGCCTTGGGAATTTGCAAGCAAGAACAAGAACACAGCCAGTAACAGCCAGTCACGGATAATGAAAATATTTGTTCCAAAATTTTTCTTGCATTATTAAATGATACTGAGTTGGGACTGAAAAGTAATAAGATTTGTTTTCTTTGATGCATCATGAATGAAGTTAAAGAGAATTTCCAAAGAAGAACTTTAAGAATCACTTGAGTCATTATGATACTGCTGGATGTATTCCCTTTTAAAGATCACATTATTTAAGAGTGTGAGACTGAATTATAACTTGTATAACTTAGTAATCAAATAAGATTACTGCTAGCATTGGAACAAAATCTGTGACTTTAGTGGCTGTGATTACAATATACAATATGAGGGAGTCTTCCTCTTTGAAATACCTTTGGGGACTCTAAAGTGGGCTCTCCATACAAGCATGGAATATAGCTTGCTCTTGATTTTATATTTTCCTTATATACAAATACTGTACATTCATCATGTTTACTTTCTATCACCACCATCCTCCTTCCCACTCTTCCCTCACTGATCATCCTTCTTACCCCAGCCATACCCCTACTGCTTTCTCCTCTCTCTCTCTCTCTCTCTTTCTCTCTCTCTCTCTCTCTCTCTCATATGAGAGATTTAATTTAAGCCTAGTTCTCCCTCACTTCTCTCTATTACCCCTCTTTGTTGGGAACATGAGTTTTTGCAACCATTTTGGCAACTAAATTTTCTGAAAAGGAAAAACTGAAAAATTAGGTACTATATAAAACAGGTATACTACTCCAGTATATATGTTCATGAGTGAATCTAAGTCAGCACACCACAAAAACTCCTGCATATTCATGTCTAACACTATATTGTACACAGTAGCCAAGATATAACCAGCCTCAGTGCCCATCACAGAAGAATGATGGGTTCATACCATTTATAAAAATTAGATAACATCGGAAATTGCCGTATTAAAGAAAAATAATCCAAGCTCAGAAAGACAAGTATCATGTTTTCTCTAATAAGCAAAGTCTAAAAAGTATGTGTCTGCAGAGATATATAGCTGTATGTATGACAATGAAGCAGAAGGTGTGGGGAGTGAGGCAGGTGTGTGCTACAGCTGTTACTTGGAACATTATAAAGTCATTAGCTGCAAACCATAAACTCCAACATGACCTTAAAGTTTGAAGGATTCTAGATCTTAATTGAGACAACATAAACTGAACCATCTAAATCTGTGCCATGGGAATTTTGCTGAGAAGGAAATGAAGCTGTTGGAGGGAGGAAAAGATAAAGATAGCATAACAAGTTCTACCTGATATCTTCACCTGAGCATGAAGGACCCAGCGAGTAATCCCAGGAGGATTTCAGGGATGTTGACAAGGTTTGAGCCTCTGTGGTAATAAAAAGATCATGGTGCTCATGTTCTCTTGAGACATCGCATCCAAGGCAGAGGCTCTAATTATTTGTAGCTGTTGAACCTTAAACTACCCTCGAATTCCACACAAGCTACTTTCTAATCTTTGCATTGCCTTCTCGTGTCTTGCACGTAAGAAGAATGCCAGAGAGCCTCCATGTTCTCAAGGCTAGGCTTACTTGTAAGTGGATAGCCAGTGAAACCTGAAAACAAAAGAAGAGATTTCCCTGTGTGCTAACCTGCTGAGTGGGAGCCTCACCCAGGAGCTCTAAGTGGACAGACACTCAAGGGCCAAAAAAGGCTTCTCTCTTGGATGGACTACAGGGCACACTGGGACAAACAGGTCTGCTCTCACTGTCTCCCTCTGTTCTTCAGGCTCCACCTAGTCCCTTTATTTCATCTGTCCAATAACTTGGAGGGGGAAGAGAAGACTACTATAAAAAAAATATGGATGGTGTTTTTTTTATTAAAATGGAAAAGCCATTTTATTTGGTAAACTTATAGTCTCATTTCCATGTGATTTCTCTATGCTAAGGCTGTAATATATTTGCCTCATTCTTGTATTAAATTTCTGGTTCCAAAGCCATCCAAAAAACACAAAATATAAATACACTATTTTAAATTCTACAGGATATTTTGGGCATGACTCACTGTAGTTTACATTTAGGGACATGTAGATGCTACTTTTTTCTACTTTGTAAACCACAAGGCGTGGGAGGCTAGAAGAAAGTTTAAATTTTGAACTTGATGAATTGCTCACTGTAAAAATTAACTGAAATATTGTCTCTATCCCATCTTGAGATTAAATGAAAGTACCAGAATTTATATCACATTATTTGTAAAAATTAGAGTAAATTATAACCTTTCAAATGTTTATATATTGAACTTGAGGTTTGTGGCCTTTAAAAATAAATCTGACATAGCAACTATAGCATGAATTTCAAAATTGCAGGCTATGTATCATGGGGTGAACACTCGCTTGTGGTAGAGCTAGGATTCAGATGGAGACTCTGGTCTGATTGTAAAGACCATGCTTTCATTCTCTCTCATTTTCTTACCCTGTGATTTAACATGCATCTAACATACATCTCAGTGTCATTCATATCACAAAGAGGCTGAAGTAAGTTCCTATATCAAGAAAGCATTGAGGTGTTGCAATTGATAAAACCCCAGCAGAACTATTACCTGATGCAAACCTGTAGGATGTTTTGTAAGTGTTGAAAAGGAGCAAGAAACAGATTTACCTCTGAACTCACTGTTGGAAAACATGTTTATCATCACAGTTGTTTGGTCATGTGCTGTTCTCAACACTTTCCAACAGCTAGGAGTCCTCCTAACAAGCCTCTGAGGTAGATGCTGTTTTCCATATCTAACACAAGTCTAGACTTGGAGGGCCAGGGGAGAGAAGTGACTTGTCCAAAGTATACACAGGTAGGCGATGCTGATCCGTGATTCAAACCCAGGCACTCTAATGCAGGGGTCCGCAGTCTGTGCTACTCTGCTCCCAGCCTCTCTATCTGCTCTTGCAGTAGAAATCATCGTCTAGGCTCACGTAGTGGTAAGAAGTTGAAAATACGAGCCTTGAGGTAGAACTTCCAAGCAATGATGCTCCCCATCTTTGGGTCCAGGTTTTCTTATCTTGATCAAGGTCTTCAAACCAAATTCCCTTCGATACTCTTGATGAGAGGACTGACCAAGATAATACACCAAAAGGATCACCACAGAGCATAGCGAATTACAGTAACCATTATCCATTACCTGAAAAAAAAAAGTTAGAATTAACTTTAGGGTGTGAATTGTGGTAACCAAATTTTCTAGGTGAGGGGTGATAAACATTTGCTAAACCAGCACCATCCAGAGCTTCGCTCACAATCATTCTGTAAGTTTACTCTTGCCGTATGCATTTCGTTGATCTGGAGGAAACTCAACTTGTGCGACTGAAGACTGGTTTTCTGAAATCGTTTAAAGAAGGACTCGAGGTGTCCAAGCCCAGAACTCCCATTCCTTCTCTGTTTTTCTAAAACCTGCTTTGGCACATGCAGTCCTTATTCATGGTTGAAGAAGCATGAGTAAAAGTCACGGGAGAAAAAGTGCCGTCGACCTCGGGAAATGCTTTTGGGGCATGCTAGCTAATGTAAGTCAGCTGCATTGGCACAGGGAATAACAGCTACCCTGGGCCTCAGTACTCAGACCCACCTAAATCTGTCAATAAAGCTGCATTTAAAATTAGAGCATGGGAAGAGACCCAGGACATCTGTGTTGGTATCAGAAGTGACCACTGTCGCTCCAAACCCAAAGATACTGCTCTTGAATCAGTGATGGATCGTTGCTCTCTGGAGATGGGGGTATTAGCCTTCGCTGCCAATGGAAATGTGAAATTTAGCAGCTGATCTGAACATTTGCTGCTGTTGACATTCTATAAAATTTCCCCTGAAACAGGAACTCTGTGTTCTAGTCCAAATTAAGTGACTGTTTCCTGTTTGTTGACCTACAGCTTCAAGGTTACTAAGCCATCAGCTTAGAAAGGTTCATTATCTCCCTCTGTTCTAACAAAGTGCTTGGGTTCTACTAATGGGCCCAAGAAAATAGCTTATATTCCCTTCATGTCATACACATTAGCCGTTCTCTCTCTCTCCCTATCCTCTCTATATTTTTACTTCTCCTCATCCATTTACTAATATTACCCTGAATTTAGAGCCATATAGGTGGATAAAGCAGTAGATCAAGCAGTTGAAAACTCACCAATGAATTCCAGAGATCTGGTTTGAATCCATGTCCTCCTCTTTCTAGTTCTGTGGAGATAAGACATTCAACTTCTCAAAGACTCAATCATGCTTTTCTAAATGTAGTTATCTTGAACTAAGTGTTTTGAGTTTCTTCAATGCTTCCAACATTCAGCTGTGTGTAGGAATGATCCAGCCTCTGTGTAGACAGACACATGTCTATTTCAAAAGAAAGATTCAAAGTCTCTCTTCTAATGCATCCAGTTCCAGTGTTTAATTCCCTTTATAGCCACACGTTGCTTTACATTGTACAACTTACATCTTTACAGCCTTTGTCTCATATCATAATGTGAGTTTAATTACCATTCAATTATGAGTGTCTGCTGACTTGACACAAGCAAAGAGACCTCTGACCATGACTTGCCTCCTTTTCCAACTAGCAGACTGCACATTTTGCCTGAGAGTTCAGACTGAAAACCACACAAATCAAGAAGAGGCATTAAAAACAAAGACCCCCATGCTTTCTACCAGCTAGAGCAATGCAGTGGGTCTGGGGTGGAGCCCACATGCCCAATGATGGGCAAACAAGCTCCTCTGCTTATTCTGGCTTAAAACTCGCAGGCCCATGTGTCAAGCATTGGCTCACAGGAAGGGCATAGATTTTGTCTAGTAGAGTTTGTATAAGCCATTACCATCAATAACAAAGTGCTGCAAAGAAAAGATACCAGGTGTGGTGGCACACACCTTTAATTCAGGAGGCAGAGGTAGTCAGACTTTTGAGAATTTGAGGTCAGCCTGGTGGTCTACATGGTGAGTTATGGGGCCATCCAGGCATGCAGAGTGAGACTCTCTCCCCAAAATGAAAGAAGGGAGAGAAAAGGGGGGAATGAACCAAAAGAAAGGCAGTGTGCAAGAAAATCATCATAGTCATAGAAACCCCTCATTCGAAAGGGAAATTCTCCATGTGTCCATCTTGTAACAGCAAGCTGATTTCTTCATGCCTGTGCAAAACTTTTACTTAAGCCATTCCTTATATAGCACAAAATACTGGAGACAATTTTAAGAATTTTTTTACTTAATCTGACAAGATTTCATGGTAAGAAAAGTGGTTGGCTCACACTAGAGTATTGCTCTGTTTTGATGCCTGCTCCCTTCCTGTATACATAGCTACATCTTATCTGATGGGCAGGTACCTCCTTTTTTATATTTCCTGTAACTCTACTTCCAACAGAGCAGTCCTTTAAGGACGAAGGTATCTGGAGCATTATAAGGGGATAAAAATCTCAACTCTCTCTTGGCTCTATTCACATAAGTATATGCTTGGCGATCTGGGGAAAGTTTAGAAGCCAAAAAGAATAAAATAGTAATTTTTAAATAACAAATTGACAGTATATTTTCTGTAGTGATGCTATTATTTCTACATGGTAGGGCTCCAAAAATATTCATGTCGGAAGCTCAATAGCAAATATGGCGGCATCATGAGGTGGTGGATTTAAAAGGCTGGGTTTAGTATAAGGTTCTTAGGTATTGTGATTGACTTTGGAATGGAATCACAATTCATTCCCAAGAAAGATGTTCTTTAAAAAAAAAGTGTGACACTAACTCCCCAGTTTCTCTGGCTTCCTGTGTTACCATGAGCTCTCTCTCACCCTCACTCCCAACCTTGTCTTGTCATCCACCATGAAGCCCTCACCAAAGCTCAGCAGAAGTAAGAGCCTTGATCTTGAATCTCAGAATTGCAAGATAAATGAACTTCTTTTCTTCATAAATTTCCCAGCCTCTGGTGTTTTATAATAGTAATGGAAAGTCAGATAGCCTCTTTGTCTCTTGCTTCATTTTACTTATTTATCTATAAATATATTAAGCTATCATAAGTCACAAAAAATTTGGATTCTGTATCCCATTAGTAAAAATACTTTAACATATAGTCACAGTTTACATGTTCACAAGCTTAGAAACTGCACACACTTAGTGTGTGTGTATTTAATCATAAGACTTATATAAAAATAAAATTCATAGAGTGATAATATAGCTAAGTGATAGAGAGCTTTCCTAGCATGTACAAGGCCCTGAATTCAACTGATATCACAATTGATATGTATATGTTTATATATTTAAAATTTGTATATAGTTGAACCAAATAATATTCTGAAATGTGTTTAATATTTATTAGATTAGAATGCTTCTTACAATGCACATTAACAAGTTTAGTTGTTTGGGAAGATAGAATCTCATTTAGTGGTTTATAAAATAGCAATTTGAAGGCTGAGTCTGTATCTCATTCATCTGTGTGTTATTCCAAAGGCATTGTGATTACCCATCAAGTCAGAAGTTCATCCAGAGTAAGAATGGGAGTCAATCTTTATTTCTTCCAAGTCGATTCTGACTTGGAGGTTAACTTCTCATCAGATGTGTCTGGAGCTCATGAGAGCTTCTTCTGCAAAAGCTCCCAATCAGCTGCTTTCTGATTGTTAATGGACTTGCGTTGTCAGTTCAATTTAAGTCAAGGTTTCTTTGCATGAAACTTCTTAGGCTACTTATGTGTTCCAAAACATTTATAGCTGAACAACATGATATCCCTTAAATCCGTGGATCCTTTGAATCGGCCAAGACGAGCCTGAAAAGCTTCTGTTATGTGAGGAGATAAGAGTTGATTCTATGAACAAGCACTCTGAATCATGACCCTCCCACTTTTTCTGTGAAATTCCTCTTATAGAAAAGGTGACACACACACGCAGGCTAAGTGAAGATTCTGTGTGAGTCTGATTCTCAGTATTAGAAATTGTTCTTTATTTTTTTCTGTATGAGATAAATAACACATAAAATATATTTTAATATTTTCTTCCTGTCCTGTAATGATGGTTCACCAGACATAACCACCTTGAGACACTAGATAATGTTTTGGGTCCCTATGGATGAATGTGGTATAAACTCTAATTTTAATTTCAAATATCTTTGTTGCCAGTATCCACAGCCAGTCTTTGCTGACATTTTTCTTCTGTCCTATGACTCTGGGGCATATCCTGCACTACGCCTCCTGGAACCTCACTTTTCATGTCTATCCATTCCCTGTTCCTGATTGTTACTTTCCCTCCTATAGCCAGGGGAAACATTCTTGAAATGCATAGCCCATTGCCACGCCTCCCCGAGAATCAGCAGCCGCCTAACTCCAAGCTGTAGCTGTCTACCACCCATAGGTTTTAAGGGGCAACCTTGGTAAGGAAAGCTGATGGGAAGACCTGTGACTTTACCATGCGTGTTTGAGAGCACCGAAGGATTAATCCCCTTGGAAACTTTATGCAGGCAGCATTAGACCCAAACTGTCCGTTTCATTTTGTTTTTAATCTGCCCTTCTATTGACTTCATGCCTAAATACCTATTTGCTGCCACCTAGTGTATTGAAATATGCTGCTTACATGTGGGGTTTGGACTCACTGGATATTAGAATATTACTACTCAGAGTGATTCTTGGTTTTGGGTTTCTCATAAGTTTTCAATTTATTATTGTGATCCTAAAACATTGTCCCAACTTTCTGTCATACAACCGAGGGCTCAGGAACAAGGCAAGCTCTGTAAGTTGTACCCTTATGTCTATAAGTGGACATTAGGCTTTGCAACCCCTCGATATGTAGTAAGTATAAAAGAGCAATATTCAAGGGGTCATCTCAAACCAGAAGCCATAATTTTCACTTTATGACCTTTGGTCATAGTTAGAAGTGAGCAGAGATCCTGACTTGAAAAAGGAAGAACCAAATACAGCCATCATTTTATTCCATCTATTCTTGAGCATTGACAGTGGACTGTTGTGCACCCACATATAAGACACTCACAAATACTCATCCAGTCTCTTCACCTATAATGGACATTTAGAAGTGGACCATAGTAAATAACCAATTTCCTAAACTTTCCTCTTATTTTTTGTCTCCCTGTTTTCTCATCAGAACCTCGCCATGATATTGTTTAAGTAGACTATAGCTTAGAGTGATGCTTCTCTTTATTTAAACAACTCTATATAGTGTTTCTAGTATATATCAAAGTGTTTCCTTTGGGGTTGTCCTATGAGTCCTATTTCCCTCGTCAGTCAAGTTTCTTGAGGCTGGGACAATCTTGAGTCTCTCATTTCTGTGAGGAAATCTGGCACATCCTCAAAGGCAATGCATATGTTTCTCATAATGAGTATGTTTTCCCCATTGTCTAACACACATAAGGGTTAAATGTAGGACCTTTTCAGATCAAGAGCAAGATTCAGTTTCTAGGCTCTGTTCTCCACAGCTATCTAGCAGCTCATACATGCCAATAAGTCTTTGAACTTCATGCCAAAAAAAAATAATAATAATAAAAACCCTACAGCTCAGCACACCATATGAGGAGAAAAGCTTTGATCTGAGAAAACTGTGGCTCTGCATCCGAGCTTTACTGTCTACTGCATCTGTGTTTTGCCTAGAAATTATCTGACCCCTCAGAACCTCAGAAACAGCTTCTTAGCTTTGTTTGAGGATCATACCACGAACACACAATATTCCACACACAAGAAGCATGCAGATGAAATGACAAGGCACATGCTAGGAACGTGACACACAGTAGGAACTTAATTAGTATCTTTTAAAAGACTTTTATGCTTCAGTAAATGCTTTTACTTATATAAAAAAAAAACTGAGCTGAAGAGCCAACTCAGTTGGTAGAGCGCTTGTCATGCAAGCATGAGAACCCATGGGGCAGCAGCATGCATCTGGAATACTCGGGAATCTCGTGGGTCATCTCTCCTGGTGTAAGCAGGGATGAACAACAAAGAAAGTTGTCTCAAATAAGGCAGAACATGAGCACATGTACAGTGGTATATTACTTGTGTTTTAATAAATAAAGCTTGCCTGAAGATCAGCAAAGAAAAGCAGCCAAGCCGCTAGAGAGCTCTTACCTCTCTGAAATCTTCAGGCTGAAAGAGAGAGTAAGTTCCTGTCTCATCCCACCTTATATTCCTCTCTAGTGCTGGCATTAAAGGTGTGCACCACCACTGCCTGGCCTCTATGGGTGACTAGTGTGATTGCTTTGCACTGACCTTCAGGCAAGCTTCATTTATTAAAACGAAAAAATGCTATTTATGTATGTACCTACACTCATACATAAACATTCACACACAGACACACACACACACACACACACACACCATAAACACTCAAAATATTTTTCAGTTACAAAAGTTAGAAGTAATCAGAGCACTATTGTAATTGTGTGATACATTTCCATGTGGAAGCTGTTCTCCCCAGATGTGATTTTGTTGCCCGGGAAAAGAATTCTGGGAATGTGGAGACTTTTGGTAGCAATGCAGATAAAGAAAGGAGTGCTCCTAGCATCTCACAGGCAGAGAGTAGGAGTTAAATATTAAATAGCCCAAATGCACAGGAAGGCACTGAGAACAAAGATCACCTAGTCTAAAATGCCAATTGTGCAGAGGTGTAAAAATTCTGTTAGCTTCTAGGCACTTGATCCATTTGTTTAACATCCTGACTAGACACACGGATAGAAAATAAACTTTCACTGTGGTTAGCTATGAAGAACTCCACCTTGTCTGGGACTCAGATTCTAATTATGGGGCATGTTTTTAGGTTAAAGTCAAATAAAGCTTTGCTGTGTTTCAATTTTTTCCTTGAAGTGCAATTCCCAGGATCTACTAATGCACTGGAAATGTTGTGTTTGCTCTCCTCGGTCCTGGTAGTAATTGTTTGCTGGAGACTAGCCATGTCTCAGTGACTATAAAGAATGGGTATAATACTGCCAGCAAGTTGTACAATTGGGACCCAGGTTCAAATCCCACTGGCTTACATGCAGGCTTCGGGACTTTCCGGATTTATATCAGTGATGTGCTCTACGGGCAGTTGGGACTCAAGTTCAAATCCCACTGGCTTGCACTCAGGCTTGTGGTCTTTCCAGGCTGATATCAATGAAGCACTCTATGGGCAGTTGTAACTTTCTGCCAAAGCGACTGTGGCTCTTCTCTTTGAACTATATAGAGCTAGAGCCTGTATCTGCATCTCCAGGATCTGCATCCCAGAATCTAAGACTAAGTCCCATGACTACCACAATTTATGCAGCTGAACTCTCAGGACCACACATAATAAGACAACGACATGAGAACCCCTGGCAGACAGCTGTGAGCTTGCATTTCTGCTCCCCACACATGGAAGCTAAGGCCTGACCGATCTGCTTGATAGTCACCAAACCAGTCATGGACAGCAGAGAGTCATGTTGACATGCATGCTGTCAGTCTCTGAAGGCTCCACAGACAGTTTTGCATCCTCGGTACATGGAGGTGCCTCCCCTGCTTTCTCAGGATTCAGTGCTTGCTGCTTTACCTTGCTAACCCGACCCATATTTGGCTTGTTTTCCCCAAGACTTGGTACTTGAGAGAACTTTCAATATAAACACTCGAGAAATTCATTGTTGTACTAGTGTAATACAGAAGTTCATTGTTCTAATCAGTGATCCTCAACTCATCACAATCACCTGGGGCACTTCAACAATACCGATGCTCGGGTATCACCCCTATCTAATTAAATTAGTCCTCCAAAGATTCTGTTTACCACTCTGAGTAATTATAATATGCTGCCAGAATTAAGACCCACTAGTCCAACTGGAAAGAGCCGGCAAGCAGGTGCCAAATGCATGAGTCTCAATCTTTTTTTTTCTTTGTTTTTTTTTAGATTATAATATAGTTATGATATTTCTCCCTTCCCTTTCCTCTTTCAAAACCCTCACATATACCCCTCCCCACTCTCCTTCAAATTCATGGCCTCTTTTTTCATTAATTATTACTGATTGCATATATATGTGTGTGTGTGCATTCAGTATATAATATTATATATTAAATTTAGAAATATAGTCATATTAATATATTAATTGATATGTTAAATACTAATTATATCAATTAATATATTTATATGCATTAAGAATATATATATATTCCTAAATATAACCTGTTCTGTCTGTATCATGTTAGTTAAAATGGTCAGGGCTGACCATTTGGCACTAAACAACTACTTGGTAAGCTCTTCTCTGGGGAAGACCACTCTCCTGTCCCCAGCTTTCCTCAGTTGCCTATCATTCTCTGTGTTGTCGTGTTGAGGTCTCATGGGCTTTTCCCTATCCACTTTGAAAAGTCCATTGCATAGCTCATGCTTGGGCCGTCATATTGGTTTGATGGGTATATCTTCTGAAATCTCTAGGAGACACAATCTCACAACAAGCTCCCTGATCCTCTGGCTCTTACAATATTTCTTACCCCCCTCTTCTACAATGCTCTCTGAGCCTTGGATGTGGAGGTGATTTGTAGATGTACTTATTGGAACTGGGATCCATAAATGCGTTTTGGTTGGCTATAGATTTCTGAACTGGTCTTGATCTGTTGCAACTAGAATCTTCCTTGATGAGGGGTAAAATATATATACTTACATATTACATTGGATATAAGGATACAAGGACATATATGAGGACAATGGATATAAGGACAGATGTTTGTAGATTGCTGTTAGGGATTTTTCTGGTTTAGTGAAGAAGTGGTTGGAGATTCTCCTCCATCACCCATGACTTCATTAGCACTGAGAAATCCAGGACCAGGCATGGTTTCCCTCTTGTTGAGTGGATCTTCAGTCCAATCGAGAGCTGTTAGTTACGACCAAAGTAAGTGTGCCACTGCTGCTCCTTTAGGTATTGTCCCAGGCTGGTCATTGATGTGCATCATGGATGTCACAGCTGCAGGGTTCCCTGGCACCCTCTGCTATCATGAAAGCTAGTCCCATGAGTTCCAAGCTTAATATGCAGAGAGAGATGGTCAAAGCGCATGCTAGAATGCTGATCTTAATCTAGTAGGTACAGAAGTAAACAAACCTAACTAGCATGCCACTTACTAGTGATGTTTGGCTAGTAAATGCCATGTGCTTGGGCTTCATCTCAGGAAACTAGATAAAGCCATTTGCTCCAGCCTCCCTCTTCTTTGAAACCTTCCTCTACTCTCCAGTACACTAACCTCTAGTTCTTAGTAACCATTTCATTCTGTTTCCTAAAGTTAGCATTGCCTCTAACTGCCTTTATTCTTAGCTACTTCTGCATCTGGACGTACATCATTTTATCTGTATGTTTATGGCCCTTCCAAAGCAGAATTCACATACAGTGTTATTTTTGTGATTCTCGGTGCAATTTGCACACATACATGCATACATGCCTCTGAATTAATTGAAACTTTGAATGTCTGACATGTATTGTCCCAAAATATCCAATAGTCTTGAAAGTGCCAAACATTTTTTTCTTTGTTAAACAAAAAGCAAAAAGGGGGTAAGAGAGATTGAAGCTTTAGATACTTATGTGTTTATTTCATTTTGTGTGCCTATTTAAATGTTAGGAAAATATTCTGTGCTCTGTGCTGTGGCTTTTTGGAACAAGGCAGGACTGATACTGGTCTAGACTGTTGTTTGCCACGCCCACTGTCCCGTGCATGTTCACCTCTCTAATAGTTGCAGTATCACGGTGTCTCCAGTCATGGCCAAATATCCACTGGAAAGGAAACAGAACCTTATTTGAGAACTTGCAGCTGAGAACCATCAAGTGTGGCTCAAACACCTTGTTACACCAATATATACCTGAAAGTATTTTAAGTATAATATTAGTAGCACACACATAAGAGAATGGCAATCTGTTTTTTGAGGAATATAATTTTTAAGGATTGAAAGAAAAATATTTTCTTCTTTGTGATTTAAGGTCATGTCTAAGTATATGTATCTTCGTAGTTGCCAGATTGGTCTCTTTTTTTCCAAGACAGGGTTTTCTGTAGCTTTGGAGACTATCCTGGAAACTAGCTCTTGTAGACCAGGCTGACCTCAAACTCAAGAGAGCCATCTGTCTCTGCCTCCCAAGTACTGGGATTAAAGGCGTGCGCCACCACCACCCAGTTAAGAATGGTCATCCTTTTTATACCATAGAAATATGCTGTCCATATAAAGCAATTTTTAAATATGAATGTGTACATAGGAACTCAAGTAGATAGTGACAGGAATTCCACCAAGCAAGAGAATGTAAAAAGGGCAGAAATTAATAAGAAACAGTGACTCATGGTTCTTCCCCCTCAGGAATTTCGCCCAAGCTCTTTATGTAAAATATTCTGTCTGATTTGCCATATGAACTAAATATACTACCTCAGGAAGTTATGATTATTAGTCTAATGCCTACCCATAAGTAATCACTCACTGGTTTTGAGTGATGCACAAATGAATGCATGTAGCTCAACCCTAAAACCAAAAACTTTCAGTGTGCTGTCTTAGTTTAGCTTTTGTTGCTGTGATTTAAAAAAAAAATACCCTAAAAATAGCAATCTAGGAAAAAAAGGGTCTATTTTAACTCATAATTCCTGGCTATAGTCCATTAGTACAGGGCGCCAAGCCAACAAGTACTTGAAGCTGCTGGTCATACCCATAGTCAAGAGCCGGGAGGAATAAATACAAACCTGGGCTCTTCTAGCTTTCTTCACACTCACGTGTTCGGGATCTTCCCACCAGGAGATGGTGCCACCCACAGTGGGCAGGTCTTCCAGCTCCAGTGAACAAAACCAAGCTAATCCCCCACAGACCATGCTAATCTACACAGTCCCTAGTGAGACTTTCCAGGTGAAACTAGGTTGTGCTGACAATCAAAACCATCACGTGTGCTCATTACAAAAGTGTGCTCCTCGCATTTGGAACTTTAAGCCAATGAGGTTACCTAAAGGGTGGATCATTGTCATTTAGAATTGATGTCCTCAACAAAACAAACAGGAGTGGTGACTAATTTGCCCACTGCTTTCCTCTGGCAATAAGGCTTCCTTGGACTTGAGATTCCAAGATTTCGGTGACATCAACTTAATGTTGGCAAAGGCACTGCCATACTTCCAAGCTTGCACTCTGATAATTCCCATACTTCTTTCTCCCATCATTCCTGGTTAAGAACTTGACATGTGAAATCCAGACATGAGACTCCAGTGGTAACAAACAGAATACCTTCTAATGCTCAGAAAGGCAATGGTGATACGACCTAGTTGTTCCTAAATTAACCATCAAATGCCACTTTTGAAAGCCATTGGGGAACATTAGAAACTCCAGTGCCCAGACAATTAAATTGTTGACCCATAAATTACCAACTGAAATGGAATTTTAAAGGATGGAACATAAGCATCAATATTTGCTTAATTCTCCAATAAATTCAAACATGCATTATTTCTATCTGTGGATTCTTCGCTGAGAATTTTAATAATGGTACCAGACAATCCCTCTTAGAAGTGCTTCAGTAAAGTCCCACTAAGGAATTTTTCATAAGGCCAAGGTTCTAGCAGTGCTTTTTGTACAGTGACTTACAAAATTCTGTTCCCAGGACAGTGGAGACCCAATTTAATAACATCAAAAGATAAGAAGAAAATTCAAGTTACCTCATAATTAGTGAACTTTATAACTTTTTACCTTATATATTTTACATAGGTATTTTGTTAAGGGGAATAGATTTTGATTCATTCTGAACTTTGTCTAACCATTGTCCCGCTCTACTTCTAGAATATTTCCAATTCTTCATCAAACAATCCTGTACCCTGTTAGCAGTCAATCCCAGTTCCCCATTTGCCTCACTCTTTGGTAACCATTGACATTTTTGTCTATGAATCTGACTGTTCTTTAGGCTTTATATGGACACTATAGCAGGCAATGCTTTGTGCCAGGCTGCTCTCACAAAACAAAATGTTTTCAGGTTCCATCTAGTTTTAACATATATTGTCACTTTATTCCTTTATATTATTAAGTAATATTATATATGTATCCTACCATGTATTCTTTTTTCATTCACCAGTTGATAAACACTTGGATTGTTCCTACTCTTGAGGCCATTTTATGTCATTCTCCTATGGGCATATTTATTTTGTATGTATTTTTGTATTTTGTATGACATACATATTTTTGTATGACTATGTTTTCATTCTTTTGGACATAATATCCCTAGAAGCAGCAGTATTGTTGGGTCATACAGTAAGCCTGTATGTAGCTTTAAGACAGCTTCTCATTATGTGGTGACAACTAACCTCAAACTCACAGCCCTACTTCAGTCTCTCAAGTGTTGGGATTACAAGTATGTACCACTGTGCCCAACCTTGTATTTAGTTTTTTGAAAAATCATCAAATTGGTTTTCCACAGTGGCTATGCTACTTCACATCTCTGCCAGAAGTCTCCAATTATCCTATAGCCTCTTACTTTAGATATTAATCATTTATTATATTTGCTAGTATAAGTTTAGCCCTAATCTTCTAGAAAATAAATTTATCAGAAGTCAGTGCTAATTGTTTTGCAGTTGTCCTTGAGAAAAAGCATGCGAGGCAATATATTTTTTCACTCTTTTTATTTGTTTTTATTAGATTTGTTCTTCAGCAATTTCATTAATGTTGTGTTAGTTGGTGTTACTATTGCTGTGCTGAAACATCATGATCAAAGCAGCTAGAAAAGGGAAGGTTCAACTGGCAAATACTTCCATCAAAGGAACTCCGGACTGGATATCAAACAGGGCAGGAAACCTGGAGGCAGGAGCTGATGCAGTGGCCGTAAAGGGATGCTGCTTATTGGCTTGCTCAGCCTGCTGTCATATAGAAACCAGGACCACCATCCCAGGGATGGCCCCAGTCACATGATCTGGGCCCTCCCCCATAAGTCACTAATTAAGAAAATGCCTTGCAGCCTGGTTTTATGCAGGCATTTTTAAATTAAGTTCCCCCTTTCAGATAACTCTAGCTTGTGTCAAATTGACATAAAACTAGCCAGCACACATGTATATAATGCTATCTAGTTACTCTCTCCCCTCTGCCCATTCTCTCCTATCGTCCAACCCTATCAACACTATTCTTCCTTATAGTTGCCTTTCTCACATTTACCTTTTCCCCATCATCTCTCCCATCCCACTACCCCATCCCTGCTTACCCTCTCTTCTTTCATATAAGTTATGTTCTATTCTCCATCTTCCCTTAAGCATTCCTCGCCCGATGGTTCCTTTCTTGTTTCTTGGTTTCTACAGGTTCTCCAAATTAAACACATAAATCTAAGCATCAAAGGCAGCACACTATATGATCGAGAACATGCAGTGTTTGTCTTTCTGTGTCTGGATTACCTCACTCATCTTTTTCCAGTTCCAAGCACGTACCTGAAAATTTCATGCTTTGATTTTTCTTTACAGCTGAATAAGTTTCCATCGTGTATACACACCACATTATCATTATCCATCCATCAATTAATAGACACATAAGCTGACTTCGTTTTAAAATACATTTTTTAAAAAAAACTAGTAAAAGCATAGTAATTCTACTAGTATTTTGTCAGTATGTTCTTCTGAAAGGCCATACATTATGTGTATTTAAAGTACATTCTTATTTTCATCTTCCCAATGATTAGTATTTTGGGATGTAGTATATACCTTGATAGATCCCCTCTCTGACAGAAAAAAAAAAGAATACCAAGGAAATAATGCCCTCACCTTCTCAACCAAGAAGTGTGCTAGTTGGGAATCTTTAATATTGTTTAAAATCTCATATATTCACATAGGGAGGTGATAGGACCTTTAAGAAGTTGGGCCTGCCCACTGAGGTATTGATAGTATAGCAGAAGCCAGAAGCCTTGAACCAGACCAATGGCTCATTGTAATGAACACTTGTAAGTAAAGATGTATGGACTAGAGGATATACTGTGTGATTTGCTGTGACACACTACAGCTCCCATAATGAGATTTTTATATATTTATATTATTTTATTTTATTTTGAGGGGGAAGGTTGCAAGGGCAGAGGGAAGATACAAAGGGATGGGGAGATGAGTGGGTTTGGGGTACATGAAGTGAAATCTACAAAGAATCAATAAAAAGAAAAACCATGGGACATGGTGGGAGATCTTTAGGTCACCAGGAGTTTGTCATTATAGAACAGAGACTTTGGCCCATTACCTCTCTCTTTTCTTTGCTTCTTAGCAATGAGGTGAGCAGATTTGCTTTGCCACATATGTCCTTCAGCCCCTAATATGCCACCTCTCTACAGACACAAGGGAATGGGTCCAATTGGTTGTGGTTTGACTTCCAAAAGGTTAAGCCAAAATAATTTTCCCTCTTTACAATTTTTATCTTGGGTATTTTACCGTAGAGACAGAAAGATGACTAACACACAGTCCTTTTCACAGAATTGATAGGTTAAAAACCTGAAATCTAGAACAAAAGAAATACTTGGAAACTTTAAATTCTGTCCATGATGATTAAATGCAATAATGTGAAAGCCATGACTAAATAAATGCATCAGACAAATGCCACGGAGAAGAAAAGTCAAGAGGTGATTCCGCCTGAGCGCTGGAAATTAGAGTAAACTGACTTTGGCTGCAATTACTAAAAGAACTAAACAATGAAAGAATTCTGTGAAAACCAAAATCAAGTTACAGAAAACTGAATGACTCCTGTGAGCAGCACGGCCCTTGGTCTCCCAGTGTGGTCCCAAAATAACCTGTCAGTGCTGCCTGTGTGCAGTTCATTTTATCTCCCAGACCCGATAGAAGAACTTTCCTAAAATACAACCAAGTTCAGTGATTGGCATTCAAGGCCCATGGAAATTCAGCTGGTGCCTTCAATGGATGTCAGCTTTGCAAACATTTTAGTGACCCGGGAATCTGCTTTTCAAATGCCACTATATTTGAATTCAAAATAATGATTTTTTTTAAAAAATTAAAGTTAAGGAGAGATTTTTATAGGCTCTGCTTTTCAATTCTAAACAAATCCCTAAGATTTTACAGCTGCATCTTCTCAATTTTATAAAGAAAACCACAAAAAAAAAATCTAGTATAAGTGTGAATTACTTACATTCAGTATTTTCTACTAGAAAATACCATACTTACTGTTAACCAGGACCGTTACGGTTTAAAGCCTTTTTACTAATAGCCTACAGTATGCTTTCAATCTCAGTATCTGTAGTTTCATTATTATTTGTCAGCTCCATAGGTTTAAAACCAAAATGTCTACCCGAGCTTTTCAGATCTATTCTTTGCCATCATATTATCTATGAGCAGTTTATTTGCAGACTTATTTGCAGCATTTTAGTTGGCCAATATTCCTCAAAGATAGAATACTTACTGAAACAGAACTTCAACTCTCTTACGTAGAGAAATCAGTGAATATCTCCAGCTCCAAACAGTAGGTCATTTTGGGAAATGGCATGCACACTTCAGAAGGGTGTTTGGCCAAAAAAGCAGAGCTTCGAGTGAGGAGATTCCAGCAGGATGAGCATGGAGCGCATCCCTGTAGATGGAACTGCACAGTGTAGAGCTGCTCGGTAGCAGACACCGACTGCTCAGTAAACCCAGTGTCCCTGGCACTGGGCACAGGCAGAGCAAGAATTTCAGGCTTCATTTTCTTTCAAAAAGTAAAATACTAAATCAGAATTTCAACCAGCCAGTCCATCCTGACTAGACTGGCTTTGGGTAGGAGCTGGACCACTTGATTGTACTACTGATTGGTAAGACAGCTTGGACTCGCACAATTTGAGTTCTGCACTCTTCCTTTCTCACCTGGTTTTCCTGAAATGAGTATTGCCAACAGCTCAATAAAGCTCCTGCTCAGATTCCCTGGTGCCTGTCACCAAGCATCAGGTGACATTGGAGACATCCCAGAGGCCTTTTGAAGGCCAGTTCCACAACATCTGGATGAATTTCTGGTAATTCTCCCCCCATATGCTTTTTCACACATTTGATACATTCTTTTTCAATGGATTCTCAGAAATACAGAGAGAAAGCATTTGCTTGGAACCTCATTTTAATGCAAATCATAAAAATATAGCAACATTTCCCAGTTAGCCAGAACTCAGACTTCAAAAGCTGGGACTATAGAGAGCACAACAGAAAACCATCTCCCAACCGTGAGGGTAAAGCTAACTCTATACCACACACATTTCATATGCCAGATCCCCTCACATGGCACACCTAGTGCCCGTGGACCTTCATTACATGGTTTCACAGTACAAATACAGATGATAACGGGATGAATTTCAGGCTTAACAATGGCCATCATTTTCTACACCAACAGTCAATGCTTCATAAGGTGATTATCACAATTGACATAAAAGTTGCGGTCACAGCGAACATTTATGGAATGCTTATTCTGTATCAAGCACTATTCCCAGAGCTTTGCATGTATTAGCTCACTTAATCTTCACAATGACCCTGTGATAATCTCCTTTAACCAATATCCTCAGTTAACTAACAGGGTTTAAATAAATCTGATTAAGATTTTACAGACTGTATAAAGTGGTAGTGAATATAGAACCTGCGTGTCTGGGATCAAAACTGAAGTTGCCAGTCTCTACCTAACATCAGCGAGTTGCTTTCTGGTAGTTTCCATTGGGTGTCAAGAGGACCCCCAAGATAAAGAATTGTTCATATTTATAATAAATAATGCCATTCTAGTGGAATGTATGGGACCTCTACAGAGCTTCTGTGAAAGCATGGGTGTCACCAGCTAAAGTGAAGCTACCTAGTGGAGGCTGGCCTCCCCAGCAGTCCTGGCAGTCACAGCATAGCTCACCATGGTGATTCCTGATCCCCATGCAGTCATTCTAAAGACCCCAAAGCTTTTCATCAGAAAAGTTTTATTAAAGGTAACTTAGATCTTAATACAAATTAGAAAAAAAAAAGTCACAAATAGGTCTAAGTCATGTGCCAGCAAAGGAAGCATTCTTGCCTTGTTTTGAAAGAATCAGAAGTCAAAATTAATTTTCAACTTTTGTAGAAGGATGATTAGTTTGGTAAACTTTCATATGCAGCTTTTCCTTAAACAGAAAGTGGTAAGCCATTAGTAAATCAGCTTACAAGGTTGCAAGCAGCATTGTACATATGTATATAGTATGTATATGTGTATTTATATGACTATATACAGTCAGAAATTTATTAAGTACAGTGAGGATCATAGTTGTGAGATTTTCATTTTATGTACGTGTACATATAGAAAACATACAAAAATCATATATATGGGGAAGTTATGTAAAAACATCTTCCTCCCAGGGATCACTTCTTCAAACTTTGAAAGCCATAGGTGAAATGATTGAGAATAAAGACTTTGAGACATAATTGTTTGGTGGCAATTAGGGCTGTACAATAGCAAGGTGACCTTTATACTGTTCTTTTACTTCTCTGTGCCTCAGTTTCCACATCTACAAAATGGTGACAATAAGAGCACCTTCTTGTGCAAGACAGTAGCTGTCACATGACCCTCAAGAACACTCAATGACTATTATGTTGTCACTTCCCCTTTTCCATTCCACTACTAACCTAAATGAGGACCTTTTAAAGCAACAACACTCAGTGCAGTCATTCCTTTCTGTCATCGTGGTATTATGATGCCAAATATTTACTCATCAAATCTCCAAGAATCACGTGTGTCCTGTTCTTCACTGCTGCTTGACCCAAATAGAAAGGCTAAATACATACCTGCTCCTAAATCACTGATACATGTGTGCTCATCATCACCCAAACCCTGGGAAGCACAGATAAGGAAGTGGAAGATCTCTCAACTGGAACCACCATCTCTTGTTTATCCCTTGTAGAAGGAACATTGCAATTTCACCACACTTGGCCTCGACCTGTGTGCTTATGCAAGCCTCACAACATATGAGACCATTTCAGCAGACAGTGTTTCCTCATTTGGCTTACACTCCGCAGTAATCATTCCTTCTGGAGAGAAGGAAGTCTGACTGACTGCATATACAGGATCCTTTTCAGAACCCAAGTCTACCATAATGCGCCCAACGTCATTCAGTCTGGTGTGTTTTTTATGGTTGGAGTATTTCCTTCCTCAATTTTTCTTGTTTTATTACCATACACAGTGATTTGGTCTTTCAATTTTTTCAGCATTTAGGATGGAAGCCATATATCAAAGTCATTTATTTGTATTTTCTTTTTGTGATGCTGAGAATCTGTTTCAGGGCCTCACACATATTAGTCAAGACTCTATCACTGAGAGCCAGCCCTAAAACCATTTTTTTCAAGTGTGTCTTTGTACAAGTTTAATTTGGTGATTTTTTTCTTGATCATGTTAAGGAATGTTATCTTTTAATTGAAAATAAAAACTTTTTCATACAATATATTCAGATCACAGTCTCCCCTTCCCTCATCTCCTTCCAGATCCTCCCCACCATCCAACTCCATGCCTCTTTTCTGTCTCTCTTTAGGAAACAAACAGGAAATAAAAAAATAAATTAACAAGAACAAAATTTTAAAAAATAAAACATGAGAAACACATACATACACTCCCCCCTGCAAAAAAACACCCACAACATTGGAAACATAATATACAGGCAAAAGATTGACAAGCAGGAAAATACCCAAACAAAGCAATATGAGATGAAAAAAATCCCCAAAAAGCCATCGAGTTAGTTTGGGGCTGGACGGGGAGCTTCTTTTGAGTATGGTTTGTGTACTCAGTGAGACTCCATTGAAGAAAATAAAGTTTTCCCTTGCAAACAGTTGTGAATTGGAGATCGTTTCTTGGTTACTTTTGGGAGCTTGTATCCACTTTTTCCTCTCAGCGTTGGGACCTCATCTGGCTTAGACCTGTGCAGGCCCTGCCCATGCTGTCCTAGTCCCTGTGAGTTCATATGTGTGTCAGTCCTGTGGTGTGAGGAAGACACTGATTCCTTGGCTTCATCCATCCCCTCAGGCTCTTACAATCTTTCTGCCTCCCCTTATGCATAGCTCTCTGAGCCCTGAGGGTAAGGATTTAGTGAAGGTATCCATATTATAACTGAATATTCCAAAGTCTCTCACTCTGCACTTTTTCTGTATTAGTTCCTATCTGCTGAGGGGGGATGAGCTTCTCTGATGATGGCTGAGTGAGATGCTGATCTCCAGGTATAGCAGAATAGCATTAGGAGTTATTTTATAGCTATGCTCCTTTAGTGGAGCAATAGTATATAATTTTCTCCTAGGTCTATAATCTATTGTTCTCAGGTTCTTGACCGTTCATGCCACCCATACAGTATAAAACATGGATTCCATCTCATGGAGTGGGCCTTGGATCTAAGCACATAGTAGTTGGCTACTTCCACGATATTTGTAACATTATTATGGTGTAAGTCATGTAGGTATTGTGCAGGTAAGTCACAATTGTACATTGAAGCATTTGCAGCTGGATCTCTTCTGGTAGAGTGCAGAGTACCTTCTAGTACCATCAACCTGGTCAGTAGGGTGAAAGAACTAGTTAGGCACTGGCTCAGTGTCCCCATGTTCAGTGAGATATGTAAGTGTTATCTTCAACAATAGGGCCTAACAATCAGTTTAGGGAGAGCAGCCCACACTGTGTTATTTTTGCCTTGTTTTGCCTTCTTATTCCCCTTATTGTTTGTTTACTGACACCCTAAATCAAAAGGAAGTTATCTACTGGTGGAAATTACTATAGCCAAGGAGAAAGACTTCCCCTTCAAGTTGCTACCCCCCCTCCCCCGTGAAAGATAGCTCAATCATGTACCTGTGACAAGCGTTAGGCTGTTGGAAACAGACGGTTTTCAAGATATGGTATGCTGGGGAGTCTCTATTTCTCAGAAGAAAACCACCCTTCCCTTCTAAGACTTCTTTCCCCATTCTCCTCCCTTCTCACTTTAGATCCCCTTTTCGCTTCTCCCTAAGCCCCAGCCCCCAAGCAGACTTTGGGAAAATATGTGCAGTTTCCTTTGGGATTTGTTTCTGTGTGTTGTGAGTCCAGCACAGAAAAGCGTCTCTGAAAATTAATCCTATGATGTAGCAGCTGCTTGCTGTGCTCCCTCTGTGGGCTGTCTGGGAGATCATCTTCCTCCAAGGGGAGAGCCAGTGGAAGAAGCTCACTTAAGCTGTGCAGTCCTTCTAACCTGCAAATCAATCCTGGTAGTGTTGATGGGACACAATGCAAGCAGCATTCTTTTTCCACCATTGTAGCCTTGGATACAAGAGCAAACTTTATCAACTTTTTAAAAACAATATCAATGCAAATATAAAAAAATTAATACAGCCCTCCTGGAAGTTTCTGAATTAATTTAATAGAAACCTCACTATAATGTTTTGATTTTTATTGTGATTGTATTCTCTGGATATTTAAACACAAGTATCATGTATACAGTTTTGCACAGAGATTTTAAATAGCTTTCCTACTCCCAGTTTTCATGAAGCGTTGTTCTAAGAAGTGTTTCTGAGATGAAAATGGCATCCTCAATGGGGCTCCTCGTGTGTCCACCAGGAGCTGGTGCACACCTCTGCGGGAACAGTCCTATGAACACAACTCGGCAAAAGCCCCATCTTCGGGTCTCATACAAAAGTTCATCTGCAGTTGTGCTTCTCAAACTGGAATACGCATTGCAAGTACATAAGGAACGTTTGTTTGTTTGTTCTTTGTTTATCAAGACAGGATTTCTCTGTAGCTTTGAAGCCTACAAGCTCTTGTAGACCAGGCTGGCCTTGAACTCACAGAGATCTGCCTGCCTCTGCCTCCCAAATGCTGGGATTAAAGGTGTGCACCACCACTGCCAGGCCCTACATAAGGAATCTTTTAAAAATATATCCCTACATTGTACCCCAAAAGAAATTCAAGTCTCTAGAAATAAGCAAAGAACTATTTTAAAACCATCTCTGTTGGTTCCAGTGTGGAAGACTGGAGGTTCCCGGTGACTGATTTCGGAACGCTGAATTGAGAAGATGTCTAAACTTGTCATTTCCACCCCTACCCCTGAATTTTTTTTTTCAGAAAGCAAAAGGCAATCTGTAGTCAGTACTGAATGAAATATGCATGTAAAAATGCTAATGTGATATAATATAAAATACAATAGAAAGAGTAATAACAACTAAAATGAAGCTGTAACTAGAAATGGGAATCCTCAGCTTTTGTTTGTGTTTTTTTACTTTTGTTTTAAATCCCATGTGCATATACAATGTGTCTTGGGGATATCCATCCCCAACTCATCCTTACTACTAGCTTCTCCTGCCCTGCTTCAATTGAACGTCCATCTCTCTCCCCCGTGTCTATATCTTGAAATCCTCACTTTTAAATGAAGACTTTGGGGCCTGAGAAGATGCCCAAGTGGCTAAAGTGTGAGGTGTGAGAAACCAAGTTTGAATCCCCGACACCCACATGAAAGTCAGGCATGTGGTACATATCTCTAGCCCTGGTACTAGGGAAGCAGACAAGTGAATTCCTAGGTCTTGCTGGCCAGTCAGTCTGCCTACATGGCAAACTCCAAATTCAGTGAGAGACCCTGAACATGAAATACGAGCCAGAGAGAAAATCAAATGTCAACCTTTGGCCTACACACACACACACACACACACACACACACACAAATAAAAAAACCTCCAAAGAAGAAGAATAATGTTAATGCTAGTTTCTTCAGAATGTGAGACATCTTCCTTTGTACAGGTGGAAATTAATCTGGGGACAAAGATTGAACTCTTATCTGTTGCAACGTTCTTTTCAAGGATGATGTCAAAGGAAATACCACCTTTAGGCTTACTCATTCCTTAGGACCTTGCCCCTCTCTGCTCTTTATCTGACTTCTGGTCCTTGGCATGCTTCCCAAATGAACCACTGTCCCCAAATCCCTTTCTCGAGCGCTATCTTAAACAGGCCCTAAGGAAGAATGCTGGAAATGAAGGCACAACTGTTTGACTTCAGAATTGATGACTGACAGCAGCCAGCAATAGATGCGGAGATGATGAGCCAGGAAAACAGCTTTCCCGAATGTTAGCATCGCCTCCTAGATAGGGAATAAGCTGGCTTTATCCCCGCAGTTCCTTCTTTATATACTTCATATGTATGTTTCATAGGAACATGACATGACCCTCCTAATTCCCTGCATGGCTTTTCTCCTTATTCTACAGGGTCTCCTGGACAGCCTCAATTCACCAAGTGCCGTTCGCCTGAACTGGAGACATTTTCATGCTACTGGACAGTAGGAAACTATCAAGACTTAAAGACCCCGGGATCGGTCCAGGTGTTCTATGCTAGAAGGTGAAGGCTTCATGCCCTTCTGACTTTTCTCCATTATTTTGTCAGTGTGGATCGGATAGAGGATAGGAGTGGGGTGATTCAGATTATGAGTGAGAGGTTGTGGGCATGCCTGTGCGCATATGTAATAAGGCTTGAGCGATACTGGAGCTGAGGACGTCTCAGGGACCTCTCTTATGCAGCGTGTTAACTCAGCGAAGGAAATGAAGTGAGAGAAACTGCATACGTATATGAGGGGCATCTGTGTATATGAGGGACGTCTGTGTATATGAGGGACGTCTGTGTATATGAGGGGCGTCTGTGTATATGAGGGACGTCTGTGTATATGAGGGGCATCTGTGTATATGAGGGACGTCTGTGTATATGAGGGACGTCTGTGTATATGAGGGACGTCTGTATATATGAGGGACGTCTGTGTATATGAGGGACGTCTGTGTATATGAGGGACGTCTGTGTATATGAGGGACATCTGTGTATATGAGGGACATCTGTGGAGGCGAAGAAAATGAAAAGTGAGATGCCCTGCAGTCATGTTGGCAAGTCTGAGAATCAGAAGAGCCTGTACAGATGGCATGAGACTGAAAACTTGGGAGGGTGACATGGGTAGAGGTCACAGTGACACTCAGAGACTGAGCCAGTGCTTGTAGGCCACGGAAGAACACTGAATCTTCCTTTGTGTCTTGAAAAGCCTCCCTTTGTTTTCTACAGAACAGACCATTGTCTTAAACTAATTAAACTAAATGAGGAAACTTGATCTTTCATTTTTACCCACAGTCCTCTAGACTGACACCAGCCAAGGAAAACAAGCATCTAGAAATCTGGTCATCAGGCAGTACTTAAGTTTCATCCCCCTGAAATGTCTTCCTCTTCTCTTCTACCACTTTTAATACACACAGTAAAAGTATAATTTATGGGGTGCACTGTGATATTTGAAAATACCTATATGATGTGTAGTTATCAAACCAAAAACAACTGTTGTTATCTATCACATTGGACATTTATCATTCCTTTGTGTTGGGACCATCCAAAATCCTCTATACTAGATATTTTGAAATACATAATTGATCATTGTCAATTACAATTAATCACCCTGCTGTGCCACAGAATAAAACTGCACCTTTCACCTTTTCAAATGATAAACACTTTCTTGTCTCTTCTCTTCCTCACAAATCCCAAGGGAAGTCCTAAGAGAAGCTGCAGGTTAGCAAGGCGACTTGGTCTTAGACTCTGGTCCACAGATCTGAGATTGACACTTTGTATCCCATGGATGACAGGAACGGGAAGGACAATGGATGGAGCAGTTAGTCAGAGCCAGTCCCCAGCCATCCATCCTGGCTTCAGCCCTTGCTCACCGAGTGACAGAAAATTAGTCAAGCTGGACACAGCTCTGCCTCTTTGCTTCTAGGACGCTGATAATAGACACAGCTCTTAGCTTTCTATGAGGGTTTTCCTTAGCTAGAAAAATATGGCACAGTGCATTCTCATAGTAAGTACACAATAAATGAATAGATAAATAAACAAATATTTTCTTAAAATTAATATATAATATTAGTTTTTAAATAATAATGATATAGCATCCAGATTTCAGAGCTATAGAAGTGATTTTTAATTTTTTACGGCTTGTGATTATTGGTAGACTATAAGAACTTTCTAATGCCTACCTGAGTGTTTGATTTACCGATATTAAAAGCGGTAAGTGAATAACCAAGACTGGCCCTATACACCTTTTAGTTATGAGAGGCATCACAGAACACCCCGCCCCTGAAGGCACACAGAGATGAGGTAGTTTGGCCACAATTACACGACTTATTTACTTCGAGGTTGATACTGTAGAGAGCTATGGCCCAGTAGAGGCGGATAGACAGACAGACAGATGGATAGACTCAGATATGAAGGAAAGGTGTTTGGGAACACTTTTCAGTATGTGTGAACTGATTCTGTTATCTCTAAAATGGAAAGGAAGAGAAACCCACAATATGCCATGTTTACACCTTGCTTGGGCAGCTCAGACAATTAGTCTTCAAAACAATGAGAAACTTTTATACAGTCAGTCACCATTGACCAAACTTATCCGAGAAACAATAGGACAATATCCTGAACTGGTTCCACCCTCGGACGATGGTTCTTCCACCCTCATCATAGTCACCTGACTTAATTTGAAAGCCAAAAAATAAGTCCAGAGATATGAAGCCCTCACAAACATGCTGTCTCCTGCTTTCTTCCATCAGAGCCGCAGTGATCTGTCCGCAGGTCTCCCCCCATCCCCACCCCCACATTCCACCCATCCCCATCCTCCCAGCACCCCAGTCTGCACTCAGCCTGGGAACTAACAAGGATTCTGCTGCAAGAGTGAACAGAGGGAGGAAAATATGCTCAGGAGAATATCCTTGTTTTATCCGTAGTAGAACCTAGAATCTCAGGAGAAAAATATACAGCCCTCACCCCCGCCCATACATACCATGAATACAAACTCATAACCATGTGCCAACCCATAACTCCCCAAATCCGGATTTTGTGTTTTCTCTAAAAAAAACATGCTTTGCATATCCTAGCCAAACCACATAAGCCCTCAGTTCTGTTTATCTGAGAAGGGTACAGTTGAGAGTTAGGAGATCAGGATGAAGCCACACTGGCCCATGGATTCTTAGCACCCACTTACCCAGAGACAATGATACAGAAGGCACTTCCAACTCGCGTTATTATTTCTGAATGTTCCTTCCTAGGCAACTCCTGAAACTATAGAACCACGCCTCTCATCCCTGACTCACAACACGCCAGCATGCTTTCAGTCAACATTGTAACCTCTGGAGGCAGAACACACACACACACACACACACACACACACACACACACACACACACCAGGGACCAACCTTCAGTTCACTGGGCTGTTCTTGGAATCCAAAGCATACAAGAGTCTAAGCACGCAGAGCTGTCAGCAAGGCAGAAGGGCGCGAGCACTCCTGTTCTGCTTGGACCCGATCCTAGCCAGGTAAGCTGGCAGAGGAGATGGCCCCAGCTTATGAAAGCAGCGGATTCAGAGCAGACTCTGACGGCCTGTGATGGAGATGCTGCCAAATCCAGCCTCTGCACTGGAAGGGGACCCAGCATGAGTGTAAAGCAGAGGCACTGGTAGAAAGCGGCACCGGGCAAGTGCGGCAGAGCTTTTGGAAGACTTCACAGGAGCCCGCTGGAGCTGCCCAATGTCAACCTCGATGTTTTAATTGTTTTATTTTACCATTTACTTTAAAAAGAATGTTTTGTATCATCGCACTTTCTCCTAAAGGATTTGAGACCCAGTTTACTGGGGTGTAGGACAATGACTAATCTGGCTCCTTTGTCTGTGGGGGTGGGCTGGATTTGTTCCTCCCCAAAGTTTATTATGGGATAATAAACCAGAGAGAGGTGGGATATGTGTCTTGTGGGTTCAAGGACTCCAGATGATCCAATGGCTCCTGGTAAAAGGAGCTGGTCATGGTGGTTAATGGGTGGCAAACCTAAATTGGAATTATTTAAAGTTGGTGGGCCCGGAATCTGGTTTTATTTTTATGACTTTTCCACTCTTTATTTTTACTCCAATCCAAACCTTGAGGGAGAAAATACTGCTTTCACTCTCTGTTTTTATTTTTATTTATTTATTTATTTATTTATGTGCTGTTTTTATTTTTAACGAAATCTCCTACAGCCCTTATTTGTGTCACGAGGTAGTCTGGGAGCAAACCTGAAGAGTTTTCCTCTGAGGGCTAAGAAGATTAAAGTAGCTTTCTTAGACCGTGTTATGCCATGTATAGGAAGGGAAGACAGGTGACTTCACATGCCATAAGATTGTTTATTTGGCTTTTAGATTTACTAGCTAAAGAGATACACTTTAGTCAGGCTTGGTGGCATGCCTTTAGTCCAGTATTCGGGAAGCAGAGGTTGGCAGATCTCTGAGCTCAAGGCCAACCTGGTCTACAAAAGAAGTTCTGGGACAGCCAGGGCTACATAGAGGAACCCCATCTCAAAAAGACAAAAGCAGTGGGTGCGTGGGTGGGGGACCCGAGATTGATAGTTGTGTTTTGAACTAGCTATTCCTGATCCACCCTGCTTCACATCCAAATTAACTCTGGTAAGAGCTGTGTCCTGTGGAGCTAACGGATTTAGAAACCCAACCAGGGGGCTACACATATACTTCTCAGAACAGGGCTTCTTACATTACCAAAGTCCAGAAGCTGAAGCATGGCAGAGCTGGGCGGTTCCTTACAATAAATGCAGACCTGCTGACCGCGGGCTACCCTGAATCTTTGTACCATCCTAAGACTCACTTTTTTTTAAAATTAACACCATTCGTTACATAATATCAATATACTTGATATCGTCTCTGATATTATATGAATGCCTAATTTTCCGGGCAATTTTTGGTAAAACTTTTTAATTCGCCTAGTTTGATTGCCAAGGTTAAACAAAAATGCATCCACTCAGGGAGTCACCTGTCCCTGATCTTTTGCTATCACACCAGACACGACGCATGCGCATACAAAAAGACGCCTTGTCCTTCCTCCTTTCTCCATTTACTTCCTAATAATAGATGACTCTCTTTTCATCTAAAGACATACAGCTTTTAAGACTCCCAATTAGAATGTGAGCAACAGTTTGCTGTCTCAAATTCACTGCTGTTTTAATCCAAAGTGTGTGCAAACAGCTGACCAGCAGCTGTCTCCGTGGCCCCAATAAATCCCTAGTCCCAAACACAGAGCCTGAGAAGCAGCTGTGAAGAAGGAAATGTAAATGTGTCTTCCAGGCTTCTCATTCCTTCCTTCCAGGCCATGCCGTCCCCCAAGCCCGTGTTCTCATTCATTGTCCATCGCTGCTAACACCACCCTAGAGTGGGAAAGCCTCAAACAGCCCTGGTACCTACACCTACGCAGTAACACCTGTCACATGTGCGTGTGTGTGTGTGTGTGTGTGTGTGTGTGTGTGTGTATGTGTGTGTGTGTGTGTGTGTGATGTAGAGGGCAGAAGTTGATGGCAGGTGTCTTCTTCAGTTGCTTGCCACCTCTTATTTTTTGAGATAGAGTCCCTCACTGAATCTGGAGCCTTGCCTATTTGGCTAGACTAGCAGACTGAGCATGCGAGAGGGATGATCCTGTCTCTACCACCGCAGCGTTTGGATTTCATGTGCTCTCCTTCTCACCCAACATTTCTGTGGGTTCTTGCAGGGCTCTGTGTGTTTGTTCAGCAAGCACATTAGCAGCTGAAGCAAGTCATCAGGCCCTGCTTTAACCTACATTCTTAATCAAAGGTTCCCTGACTTTTGTGTCTTCCTCACCTAGAAATCCTCTTCTCACCTAAGACGGGCCAGTAAATAAAACAGAAACAACAAATTACCCCGCTTATTATGTCAATCATCTCACCACTTTGGCAAATACGTGAGAAACAATTTGAAGGAGGAGGGGTTTAGTTTAGCCCACTGGTGCAAAGGGTTTAGTCCACAGTCTACTGAATATGATACTATAGGCCTGTGGGAAGACAGAACATCATGGTGGCAATAGAAGAGGCTACTTGGCTCATAAGCCGGACACGGAGAGTGACTAGCAAGAAGATAACCCTCTGTAATGTCACACCCCAGTGACCTGCTTCCTCCAATCAGCCCTACCTTCTCTTTCCTACCATTCCCAATAATGCCATCAACTCACTAAGGAGTTATTGGATCCATCAGCTGGGAACCCACATCGTATACACCCAATAAACCGATGTTTTATTTTAGTACATATAGGCTCCTGACAATATTCAGACACTAGTTAATACTGTCTGTAGATGTGATGCTTCTTAGAAGGGGTACAGCTAAAATGTTATATTTTTATGTCGTGAGATATTTGTGTCTTGGCTTTTCTGAATCTGCCTGTCGGACACCTCACTTTGACTAAAGCTATGGCATAATTTGGGGGAATGATTAATCCTTTTTTACCCTCCATTTCAGAATCGTTCATGAATGGACCCAGGAGTGGAAAGAATGCCCTGACTATGTCACTGCTGGAGAAAACAGCTGTTACTTCAACTCATCGTACACCTCCATTTGGATACCCTACTGCATCAAGCTAACTATACATGGCGATTTGTTGGACCAAAAGTGTTTCACTGTTGATGAAATAGGTAAGCCACAGGTTTGTTTCACTTGACATGACTTTAGAATAAATATAAAGGAAGCCCCAACTTCCAAGTCCAATCAAGTAGAGAGACTTTGTGTTTTTAGGTATATGGAGTCTGTCTCATGGGAGCCTAAAAGGACAGAGGAAAATTAACTGACCTGAAGGAAGTCTGGTAGACGAGCTAGAGAGATGCTCAGTGGCTAAGACCACTGGCTACTCTCCAGAGGACTCTGGTTTGTTTCCCATCATCCATGTAGCAACAAACAGCCATCCCGAGTCTAGGGCAGAGGTTCTCAACCTTTCTGATGCTGTGCCCCTTGAATACCGTGCTTCATGCTGTGGTAACTCCCCAAGCATAAAATTATTTTCATTGCTACTTCATAATTATGATTTTGCTACTGTTATGAATCATGATGTAAATGTCTGTGTTTTCCAACAATCTTGGGCTGTTGATTGCCTTGGTGGGTTACTTAGTCTAGGGGATTGTAACCCGCCTGGCAGTTCAGTTATTCCAGGGTCCCGGAGGGGCACTATCTGGAAGATATGAGCTGAGAGAGAGGAAGGAGGCCATGCTAGGTTTGTCAGAGCCTCCGTTTATTAGAGATGGGGTACAGCTTATATAGGGTAAGGAGTTGGGGGGTGGGCACAGGGGCCTGGGCTATTGCCGTGTGGTTCACGTTGGTCACGTGGTCCGTGTTGGTCACATAGCCAGGAGGTTACCTTCGGTCAGGTCACCTAGGCCAGGAAGTCACGAGTTGACACACCTAGTTCTTTAGATTGGAATGTGGGGTGGGTTCTGCTAACAGATTGCTCTCCATTAACAGCCAATTTGGGTGTGGGGTAGGCTCTGTCAATAGAACGATTCCTAACACAATTAGGGGTGTGGGGTTCTCTGCAGACTCCCCAGGGTCATGGTTCCTGTAATGATTTTAGGTGGAAATTGGCTCCTGGCCTTAGGCAACCCCTGTGACAGGGTCATTCAACCCCCAAAGAGGTCACTAACCATAGGTTAAGAACTACTTGTCTAGGGGCATCTGATACGTTCTTCTGGCCTCTGAACACAAAATACACAGTGCACAGACATGCACACAGACAAAACACCCATTCTAATAAAATAAATAAATACAATTTTAAAGTTAAAAAAGGAAACCTGGAGCCGGGCGGTGGTGGCGCACACCTTTAATCCCAGCACTCAGGAGGCAGAGGCAGGCGGATCTCTGTGAGTTTGAGGCCAGCCTGGTCTAGAAGAGCTAGTTCCAGGACAGGAACCAAAAAAGCTACAAAGAAACCCTGTCTCGAAAATCAAAAAAAAAAAAAAAAAGGAAAAAAGAAACCTGGTAGTAAATGTAGTAAATGCTATGAAGAAATGGATCAGGGTCTGAGGAATGGCTTGGTAGTTAAGAGTACTTAATGCTCCTTTCAGAGGACCTGTCACCCACATGGTGTTTCACAACCACCTAGAACTCAGTTCCAGGAATCTTCTTCTGACCTCTGTGGCACCAGGTATGCACCTGCTGAATATACATACAAGCAGGCAAGCAACATAAAATAAAAATAGATCTGAAAAAAATCTAATTAGAAAAGAAATAATTCATCCTTTCCTTCACAACGTCTAACCCTGAACAGAATTCTTGTTGCCAAAACAAGGTACTAACTCAACATACTCTTAATTTTTCTTTAATTTTTGACAAGGTTTTCATATTCAGTATACTGAAGAATGTTGGCCTTTGACCTCTATCATTGCTATAATCAAAGCCTAGATTGCCTTGATCACAAAACAAAATAACCATAGACTTTAGCATTAACCAAACAGCTACAATCAGGCCAAAGTCATGTTTATAGGATTTCAAACAAACACAAGGAAACAAGTCAAAGAGCCATATGGATGATTCATTGCCCATCCTAGGGACATGAAGAGGAACTGAAACAAGCAACCATAACTGAGATGTCCATGTTTACAGCATCATAGTATAAACATCAAGAAGCAAGGGAGCAACGAAAGACTTTCAGTAGCTGACCTACTAACCACAAGAGTCCATTTGTTTCTCACAGAATTCCTGCCCCTTCTCTCAGATAAACGTGGTTTCTTAGGCAGCAGCAGACTGAAAGAGAGCAGGAAATGTGACTGAATGCTGCAGACAAAAGCAAGCAAAACCTGGAAGCCTGCCTTCCAGAGAGAAGGTTGGGAAAACTGTAAGAAGCAGAAAAGGTTATCTGGTGGCTACTTATTATTTAATGGCCTCCCCCAGCTGCAGAGCTAATGCTAAGTGAGGGAATGGGTGGCTTAGTTGTAAGCTGTCTTTGATAGAGTTTCTATTGCTGGAAAAAGACACCGTGACCATGGCAACTCTTATAAAGAAAAATATTTACTTGAGGTGAGGTAATAGACTTAAGTTCAGTCTATTATCATCACAGTGGGAGTATGGTGGTAGGCAGGCAGACGTGATGCTGGAGAAGTAGCTCAGAGTCCTACATCTTGACGGCAACAGGAAATGGTGTATCTCGCTGGGAGTTATCTTGAGCATATATGAGACCTCAAAGCCCACCCCACAGGGACGCACTTCCTCCAACAAGGATATACCTACTTCAACAAAGCCACACCTCCTAATAGTGTCACTCCCTTTGAGCTTAGGGGGCCAATTACACTCAAACCACCACACAAGAATACTAGTTAAAGATTCATGCTCTGCCCCTGTCTGACAATAGCAAGCCTTCCCATTTACCTAGCTGACTCTCACTGAGCTCCTGCATGTTTACTGACTATACTGTATGATACAGTCAAGTAGTGGGATAGGGAGTTTCTAAAATAATTGCAGGAATGTGTGCCACGACACAGTTCCTTCACTTGATGTGTTTAGATTCATAAAAAACAAGGTAGTTGATCAAATGCACGAATGACCTGCTATGTCTGTGGAATCAAGAGGAGCCAGCTGAACCGACTGTGACAGTTCAGTTATAAAGTATGAATAAGAGTTACCAAGTGTCACAAGCCTTCCCTAAACTACTCTATTCTAATAGTGACAAAAGAAAAAAAAATGGTCAAGGACTCAAGAGCAATTGCATAGGTCTAGCACCCCCTTGAAAACTCACCATTGGCTTTGTGGGCCTCACAAAAAAGTTTGGGATTGGTCTTACTGCCAAAAGTAACATTGCCATGTCTTTTTAAAAAGTACATTACTAACCCAAAGAACCTATGTCTTATATAATCATCATAAGAGATAGGCTCTATTATGAACCTCATTTTATAGATATTGCAACTGAGGCTTGGGACTGTTAAATGATGACATCGAGGCAAAATATAATAGCACACAAGTTGTTATTTTAACCTACCACCATATGTTGTTAGTGTTTTCAAGAAATTGACTTTGCCACTCGTGGTTGATAGATTGGAGAGGGACAAAGCAGAGGCAGAGCTGTTAAAAGACTGATAGTCAGGTGAAAGATGACTAAAAGAATCACAAAGTATCGCACACAAAAAAAGGGAAGGGAAAATGAGTGAAAAAGCAAGGTCTATAGTAACCTTGGTATGTTCTGAGAAAGGATGTCAGTGGCCTGAATCCATAGTTGACTCGTGCCGGGCGGTGGTGGCACACGCCTTTAATCCCAGCACTCGGGAGGCAGAGGCAGACGGATCTCTGTGAGTTCGAGGCCAGCCTGGTCTAGAAGAGCTAGTTCCAGGACAGGAACCAAAAAGCTACAGGGAAACCCTGTCTCGAAAATAAAATTTAAAAAAAAAAAAAACTATAGTTGACTCGTGTATTGAGCATGTATTGTTCCTCACAGGACTGTTCTTTGGATTTAGATGAAATGATAGATTAGTTAGATGCTTGTCATTCATTCAGCAAATATTGTACCCTTACCTTAGTCCAGGCAGCATTTCATGTGATGAAGAAAATGTCTTTCTAGTAGAGTTGAATCCCAGTGAGGATGGAAAGGGTCAGAGCCATGGAGAAATTCAGGGAACAAGCACCGAGTGTGGGAGAGGCTGCAGTGTTATGTAGGATCATCAGGATTGGCTCCCCTGAGGTAGGGGCAGCTGAGTAAAGCACGCTTCTGTTTCTGAGAGAAAAGTATTTCAGCAGGAAGGCATGGGCAACCATTCTGAGATGCTAGCATGCCTTTCTCACAAAGAAAGCACAGGCAGCAGGAGAGCTGATGCAGACTGGGAAGGAAGGGGAGTGGAAGAGACAAGATTTGATATAGTCATTTTCAGGCTCTTGCAATAACTGTGGCTTTCATTTGGAGGAAGATAGAAAACTCTGGAAGGTTTTTGGTGATTACTGAATGCCCTACCTTAAGAGATAAGGGAATGGCTGTGTCTGTGGAACTGGTGATTGTGTGGAGAACAGACTGAAAGAAAGGGGCAAAGACCTAAAGGAGACAACATGGAAGAGACCAACACAATGAAAAGTGATAATTCTCTTTCATGGAGCAGCTGACAGAATATGTGGTCATAGCAAAAAGATAAGTCATGGAAGAGATTGCTGCTTTTATGCTGAGTAATTGGAAGGGTAGGGTCACCACTGAGAGAGATGGAAGATGAAAAAGGAGCAGCTGGATGTTGGACAGGAAGACCAGAAGGTTTCCTGCAAATATTGTTTTAAACACCTTTAAATATCTAAGAGAAATCATCAGCTACAGCATGTAAATATGTATGGGAGAGGAAGGAGCAGGCTTTTATGTTTCTGACAGTGGTCCTGAGTCTTCTCCCATAAGACACTATGCCATCTCATCTTTCTAAAGTGAAGAGGGAACATTTTTATAAATAAATGTAAGGAATTAATTTTATAAAAATTTACATAAAAATATTTTTATAAGGCACAAGTATGGTAACTTACCTGTAAATCCAGCACTGGGGAAACTGAGTCAGAAAGATCATCAGTGTGAGCCCAGGGTGGGCTACATAATGAAATCCTTCCTCAAACATTTTATATATACACATAGATGTACATCTAGATCAGCAATTCTCAACCTGCGGGTTACAACCCCTTCAGCAAATCTCTATCTTCAAAAATATTTGCATTACAATTCATAACAGTAGCAAAGTGACAGTTATGAAATAGAAACAAAAATAATTTTATGATTGGGTGGTCACCACAACATGAAGAACTATACTAAAGGGTCTCAGCATTAGGAAGACTTGAGAACCACTGATATAGACAGACAGATGTGAACTGGAGAGGTAGGCCAGCTATTAAAGAGTACTTTCTCCTGCCTAGCTCTATTTTGGGGGGTTCTAATGTCCTCTCCTAACCTTTTCATGACTCATGCATGAGGTGCATATGCATACATTCAGATAAAACATCATACATGTAAAAAGAGAGATTTTCATAGAGCTAGAAAGGTGTCATGAGAGAACAGGAAGGTGTCTTGTGAGAAGAGGAGAAAGAGAACAATGAAACATGAAATCAGCAGTGGGGACTATGCTCATGGAGGGAGGGGACTAGTATTTGAAGGAATGCAATGAAGGAGGGAGATGAATGAAAGCCATGTACATTAACACATACATATGAAAATATCATAATTAATGTATTATTTTGTACATTCCTTGTAAAACTTAATTTAAAATGCAAATACACAGTCAAAGCTAATCACCTAAAAAGTTGTCTGTGGTTATTTTTCAATTTCTGACAAAGTATTGCTGTCATTGTGTAGGCATATGTAGTTTGAACAGCCTTCAAATTTAATTTCTAAAAATGTATTCATCTGTATATATAATTACTGTTTTAAAATGAAATTTTTTTTATTTCTAAAAAAAAGACAAACTGGTGTCTAAGTGGTGGTGGCTGAAGCAGTTCCTTCCATCATATGTGTGTGTCCACTGTGGGCCAGTGCAAACGTTTCTCTCTTTGGCTCAATAAGAGCTCCTCAGAACATTTATTCGCAGACTTATCTCTGATAAATTCTAGAGATCCAAACTGTCTAAGTAGCTATGCGCATGTGTTAAAAAAATAAAGTAAACTTTAACTGTGAATCTTCAAGTAGTTTCAAAAGGCCTGGTAAGAAGCCCCATATGGCAATACTTCGCTTGAGACACAGCATAAATTTAGATATAAACCCTGTGAAATCCATACTTGTCTTCATCATCCTAGTTTATGAAACTCTACTCTTTATGGTCCTTATAATAAAAATACAGAGATTTATATGAGAATATAATAGTGGATTACGAACAGAAACTGAGCAAAATACACTTTTAAATGCTCACTTAACCATTAAGAAAAGACAGAAAACGCCGAGTTATCACTAGGTCAAGATAGCAGCATAATGCCTTCTTTCTTGCAACTAAGATACAAAATAAAAGCCGGGCGGTGGTGGCGCACGCTTTTAATCCCAGCACTCGGGAGGCAGAGGCAGGCGGATCTCTGTGAGTTCGAGACCAGCCTGGTCTACAGAGCTAGTTCCAGGACAGGCTCCAAAGCCACAGAAAAACCCTGTCTCGAAAAAACCAAAAAAAAAGAAAAAAGAAACAAAATAAGATGGCTAGGAATGTGGCAAAATTAGGAAGCATTTGCAGAACTCTCAGGAGACTGAGTTGTGCCAGCATAGACAGAGATGCATAAGGGAAGGCTCTTTTCCAGGAAGGAAAAAATCTTCTACTTCCTGTCCCAAACAGTCCATATTTAAAAAATGAAGTCTTTCTGGCACTCTACTTCTTAATTTTTTTCTAAAATCCTAAAATACAAATGCTATCAGAGCTAAAAACCAATGTGTAGCATGACAATTCTTCCAATTAAAGTTATAGATCAGATTTGAGGCACAAAAGAGAGTTGGGAAGCTTTTATAAATATTTTAAAAATGAAACATATCATTTTTCTATTAAAAATGTGACTCTGTTATAAAGTATAATTCTAATAATGTGGATTTCTGGAAGAATTAAGAGTGTAGTTGAAAGAAATGAAGGCATTTGGTCGCTAAAGAAAGAAAACCATTAATATCAAGTGTTTCTCTGGGGACTGGTTCTCCTTTGAATTCACAGTGCAACCTGATCCACCCATCGGCCTCAACTGGACTTTACTGAACATCAGTTTGACCGGGATTCACGGAGACATCCAAGTGAGATGGCAGCCACCACCCAGCGCAGACATCAGGAAGGGCTGGATCGCTCTGGAGTATGAAGTTCAATTCAAAGAAGTGAATGAAACTAAATGGAAAGTGGTAAGGGTCACTACATCCTACCCTTGGACATCTCTTCTTCCTAACTCAATACTCACTTAACTGTGATAATGTTTCCTTCCACCTAATACCACGTGCCAAGCTATGTGCCCTACAATTCAGTATTAGAGGAAAACTGATACAATCATTAAATTAAGATCTTAAAAGTCTGTATGACAACAAATGCTGATGTGAATCTTCCATGTCGATCTATGAAAGACTACTGGGTGAAGAAAACCACTTCCCTAGTCATCTTTGTTATTCAGTTTATCCATAGCACAAGGTCACACACTAACCATGCTGCTATCTTTAGAGATGTGGCTGAACATAAGTAGGATCATAATCAAGGTCAATAGTAGGTGATGACCAAATGTCTGCCCATGATTTTCACTGCTGCTACTCATTAGACCTCTATTAATATCTGTTAATAGGTCTCTCCAGGAGAAAGACATAGAGAAGGAATTTGCCCCATAGAGGTTTCAGAAAGATGTTCTGTTACATACCTCAGAGAAAATAAGTTAAGAGGTCCCCACATAGGTGAGCAGAAAGCAAATTGGCCCCTGAACTTCTCACTTCTCTGCCAAGAGCACAGGAACTCGGCACTGAGATAAATTCCCCATGGCACACAACAAGAAGGGAAACAGGATTACCATGCCATTCCAAATATAACTAATTCTAAATCAGTTTAACCACAATCACAGCCCTGGCCAAGATAAGCAATTTCTGGGTAGGCATGAGGTTGTACCCAGCACTCTGGCAGGACTCACTCTCGAAATTTTGAGACACGAGGCCCTGTCCTTCAGTGTAGCACCAAAATGAAGTTAATTTTGTCAACAGTAGAGAGTACAACTTGGCTGCTTCAAACAGTTACTTGTCTTCAAGGTTCTTTTTTCTGAATCATTTTAATTTAGGTATCTTGTTTGTAAGTTGGTACCAAAAAGGAGCTGGTTGGATGCTAAGTCAAATAAGACTTTCTAAATCTCAGTCATAATCAAACATTTATTCAACAACAAGGTGCAGGAACAACTATTTTACCCAAGGAACCAAGGGCGTCTGAGGTAGCAGTTCTCAAAATGAGAATCATTCACTTCTGAGGGTTCTTGAGACCATTCCAAGGGAGCATACAAGGTCAATGCTAATTTCACAATAAACTATAATAACATTTTTTTATTCCATAATGCAAAGACAGTGGTAAAGAAACTGCTGATTCTTGGCATGAGTCAAGGCAGATGTCCCATTGTTTGCTAATAGTCATTATATTCTTCATCATTGTGACGTTCACAGTAAAGGGTGGGAGCAGTTTCATAGGTGTCTCTGATTAAATCTCAACCTTTGAGTCCGTCACTGTCTAAGCATCCGTGTGGAGCATGAAGAGAACACACAGTGCCTTTCGGCATTCCAAAGTCATGATGGAGCAAAAAACTTAAAAAACTGATTCAACAACTGAACTAGCAACTCTTTTGCATGAAACACAAATTTTACATGAAGAGCAACAGATATACTAGTAGATCATTATTCATATCTGACTTGTCAGACATTTCTCAAGAAGTCTACATTTCCAGTAAACATATAACAATGTTTGTACCTATGACCAATTTTATCTTTTAGGAGATATGTAAAAGTTGTCAAATGTGTATCTATGAGTTTGATAGCCTTCCAAATATATGAAGACTTAATTCCAAAAAGATCCACAGTGATATTAGAAAAAAATGGTGGTTTTGTTATATAATAAAATCTATGAAAACTTCCAAAGTCTACATCTTAGTGAACCAATATACTAGATAGAATAGTTTTTCAAATATTCTGAGAAGGGCTGGAGAGATGGCTCAGTGGTTAAGAGCATTGCCTGCTCTTCCAAAAGTCCTGAGTTCAATTCCCGGCAACCACATGGTGGCTCACAACCATCTGTAATGAGGTCTGGTGCCCTCTTCTGGCCTGCAGACATACACACAGACAGAATATTGTATACCTAATAAATAAATAAATATTAAAAAAATATTCTGAGAACAATTGTACTAGTTATCATTATTAATTATCATGTCAATGATGTTTTGAAATGTTTATACAAGGTATGATAGGAAGGCAATTAATGTATGCATTCTTTCACATATTTTTTGAACTGACAGTTTAAAATCTGCTCTCTTGTACATCAGTAGAATTCATAGTTACTAACTTCGGGCTCTAAGACAGTGGTTCTCAACCATCTGAATACTGCGACCCTTTAATACAGTTCCTCATGCTTGACCTCCCCAACCATAAAGTTATTTTTATTGCTACTTCATAACTGTAGTTTTGCTACTGTTATGAATCATAATGTACAGACCTATGTTTTCCAGTGGTTTTAAGTGAGCCCTGTGAAAGGATCATTAAGTCCCCAAACAGGTTGAGAACTGCTGTTCTAAGCTGTTCAATGGCTGCAGTCAGTATTTTTCTCCAATACTGCTGTCTCGGGGACCAACCTCCAGCATCAAAGGGCTTTGGCAGGAATCCGTGGAGTCAGCGAGGCTAAACTTTTCCATCTGCGGAGGATTAGGGGAAAAGGCACTCACAAATTCTCTTGGTGTTTTCCTTCTTTATTCTCTCTCCTTCTATCTCATGTTGTTTTACAGCTTTTACACCCCAACAGAATCTTCCAGGCAATACAAGAGTCAAAACAGTTGTAATCCATTTCTCAAGTGAATGATTATAGTTAAAAACATGTTTTTCATCTCCCCTACATGATTAAACATTTTATGTATTACAGGTGAAAAACAAATTATCCCAAGAAAGAACCCACATACATTCATACCCAAGCAACTTGTTATAGATTAACCATGTGGCAAGCAAGGTGTTCTTGTCAGATCTTTTACTGGCAGGCTGCATTTTGCAGTGACAAGGAAAGGGCCAATTACTTTATTACTTATTTGAAAGGTAATCTTATAAGAATTCTTAAAGAAATCACAAACCTAAACATTCATATATGAAAAAGAATCAATCAGCTCTACTTTATATCTTTAGGGTACATACCTATTTGTTAATATTTTTTATATCAGGAGATTGAGGACATAAATGGGTATAAGGAACTAATCATCACCTTTAGTCATCAATCAAACCTAGCAATGGAGAGTATGTCAATCGGCTAGCAATAATTGGGCTGCTTTGTTCTTGTTCCCTGACCTTAAAGAGTTCTGCATTCAACTCTGTGCCTTTCTAAAACTTTAGATTGCCATCTAGGGTTTTTCACCTCAATGTTATTTAACAAAAACATCTTAGTCCAACTTTGTTATTTTCAAAGCTTTGTTTCAGCTGTGACACATTCCGAGACCTGTGAACACATCTCCCAACATTAAGGTTGAAAAAATTTAAACTAGCTGGGCTGTTGGGACTCAACTGTTAAGTCATTAACTTGAGCTACAATTCATGCAGCTCCTTAGGTGAGACTCACAGATCCTGGCTGTGAAACATCCTTGTATTTCTCTTTATTCATGAAAACTCTGTATAAGCTATTATTACTATTATTAAATTAGACAGTACAGCGTAGGGAGGGGTCATCTTCTGAACAACTCCAAAGGTAAAAATGCCCAGTAGAATGGGATATTTCCAAGAGATAAGCACTACATTACAGACAGTGAAGAACTCCCCACTTTCACTCCTCACACCTTGCTAGATACCAGAGAAAGAGGGCCACAGCAAACATGTAAAGGCACAGCAGAAGCAAAAGACATTGTGGGGTCTGCAGTCCCAGAGTCTCCAATGACTTTCTGTTATATCCATTTTCCTGGGGGAAATGTGATCCTCTAGATATGATACCAATGACAGATCAATAAAACTATTCCACCTAAATCCAACTTACCATCCCAGTGAGTTTATTGCGTGCTGAAAGGAGAATAGATGAGGTTTACCTACAGGAGTGTGGATGACGCCAATGTGCCTACACTCGCAGGGTAACCGCCACAGCACATGACTCATGAAGGTGACATCTCAGCGAGTCCCTGCCCAGCTTGCAGGAGACTAAGGTGATTCGGCAGGTTCCCCTCCCCAGAGATACAGTGTACATAACCCTTGTAGAAAAGCCTTGTGAAAACCTCCTTCTGGAAGATCATGTTTCCATTCAGAGGAACTAGCTACACTGCACTTTTCTACACAGATTCTAGAGCAACAGACTTTCCTGAGGTAGATTTAAGACTTCTGGCATAAATGAAGTGTGTAACTGCTCCCAGTAAAATTATTGACATTTTGAGACAACTATAGTATTTCTAGAATTATTTCAAATTCTGTGATTATTAATAAATGACTACCAAGATTTTCCAGAGAATACATATTCTACAGATATATAATCTGCTTGTAGCCTTTGGGGTATGGAAATATGGGGTTTTCTGTTCTAATATATTGCTCTATACAAAGGTCTAAAGTCCCAGAGAAGTAGGTAAAATATTTGTACTCATCTTTATAGTTCTGCCATGCTCAAATCTGTTATAACTTAATCTTCTCATGACCCAATGTAAAGACATAATCATATTTCTTTAAACAAATGTGTACCTTTGAGATTATACTAAGAGAAATTTGAAGATTATTATTATTATTATTTTAGCAAAATTATTATTCTTTTAACAAAATGATTCATTACATAATTTGTCTCAGTGTATTTTATTTAATAGCCAACTCCCTCTGGACATGTTAAAATACTACTCAATTTCTAGTAACCCCGTGACTTGCATTTGTGCCTTGAGTTGCATAGTACCTGAGGCCCTATGTCTTTATATTTTGTTTTGAAAGACGGGTCCTTTATGGTCAACATCCGTCCCACTCTACTCGTTGAGACTGGAAAAGGAATATGAAGTGCGCGTGAGATCCAGACAACGGAACCTGGAGAAGTACAGCGACTTCAGTGACGTGCTCTACATAACATTTCCTCAGATGAACGCAGTGACGTGTGAAGAAGGTAAAGTGGGGGTGGGAGTTAAACTGCTGCTATCATGACTTTGGGTGACATAGCAACTACCATGTGCCCACACTGTTAGTCTATTGTCTAGGTCAGCATACCCTAGTTTCATGTATCAGGGGCAAGACATTGAAGTCGCTATCTGGAGAAGATGTATGCATTAGAAAAAAAAACAAACAAAAGGAAAGACTGGAGAGATGGTTCAGTGGTTAAGAGCACTTCCCGTTCTTCCACAGGACCCAAGTTCAATTCCCAGCACCCACATTAAGAGATTGACAGCCACCTGTAACATCAGCTCCAGAAGATCCGCCATCTCTAGCCCTTGCTGGCACCTGCACTCACGTGCACACATACACATAATTAAAAATAATAAGATCAATTTTAAAGAAATAACAAAAGGATTCCATTTCCAAATTATTTGATTTAGGAAACATCTGAGGACAGGTCAAAACTCAAATAGGGGAATAAGGTGTTTGTTTGTTCCTGAACAGTAGAATTCTAAGGGAGTATTTTTTTTTCCTTTATATATTTCTTTGTATGTATATTTTCAATTTTTTCTGCAATGTGTGTGTTTTGCATTTGTATCTGGATGAAATGGTAGTGCTTGTGGATTTGGGGAAGTACGGGCGTGGTGTGCATACTTAGAAAAAGCATAGTAAGCCAAGTGTTAGTCATATGCATGGGACGCATGAAGCGTTTGGAAATTCTACACAGGAGAAGCACAGAGATGACTCAGGATTTCTAGCTGTAGTTAGCTTCTGCCTTCGTGGGAAGAATATGGGGAACCAACCTCGAGGTAACTAGGGGCTATTTAGTCATAAGGAAAGAGATGGGGGGGGGTTCACAGACAAATTCTCCCAAGGCTCATAAAGTACACCAATATCTGAACGACCTCAGTACAATGTACATAAGCAGTTTTAAAGCTATAAAACCTGTTCCATGTACCTAGGTATATCATGGTTACTCTGCCCTCACAATGTTGAACAGCCTCAACGTGAAAACTAAAATATTGTCATTACAGCTTAAAATATCAATTGAGCATTATTTACCTAGGTTTAACAAACAACAATTTCTTCTTGCCACAGAAGCCTTGGTGATATTCCTTAGATATTTGAACATATGAAAATATTACAGTTTTGACTTTTTTTGCAACCTATTTGAAACATGTGCTTTTGGTTTTAAATTTTTCCTTTTTAATAATACTGTGTTTTTGAAATTATAATATAATTATATCATTTCCCCTTCCTTTCTTCCAACACTCCCATACGCCACCATCACTGCCACCTCAATTTCTCTCAAATTTTTGACCTCTTTTTCTTTTGTTTTTTGTTTGTTTTTGTTGTTGTTGTTGTTGAGACAGGGTTTCTCTGTGCAGCTCTGGCTTTCCTGGAACTCACTTTGTAGTCCAGGCTGGCCTTCAATTCACAGAGATCCACCTGCCTGAGTCCCAGGTGCTGGGATTAAAGGTGTGTAACATCATTCCCAGCGATCTCTTTTTCTTTAACTGATTTTAAACACACACACATATATGTAAAAATATATATGTATACATGCATGCATGTGTGTGTTTTAATCTAAAGAGATTTACATTTACAGTGGACAAGCATGTTGTATCCTTGAGAAAGAAAAACAACCCCGATTCATCCACTGTGTTTCCATGGTTATCAAGAGAAACACTAACTTTGTCATATGAATTCAAATTAACAAATGTTTTCTTGTGGGAAAGGGCAGTGCAATGTAAACTTTGCTTCAATTATTCATAATTCTGTTAGTGAAATATTCTTTCCTGTTTTAGATTTCCAGTTTCCATGGTTCCTAATTATTATCTTTGGAATATTTGGAGTAGCAGTGATGTTATTTGTAGTGATTTTTTCAAAACAGCAAAGGTAGGTGGAAACATTCTAATATGTTTTTGCAAATTCTGATGTTCTTGTGCACTCCCCCGTGTTGTGTCAAAATTTCCCCTGTAGAGTAGGAGGTAACATCTTAATTAACTCAGAAAATTTAATTTCTGGTTTTGCCTTTACCATACCTGTACTCAGTCTGTAGTGTTCACCTTAGAAAATAGAGAGTTTAGATCAGGATGTCGTGTAGCACATTAAGAGATTTGCAATGGTGCCTATGCAGATGTTGACAGCACTTCCTTGACTGAAGAGCTCCCCAAAGCTGTTCAACAAGTCACCCCTTCACATCAGGACCCCACAGTATCCCTGGATCTTGAGCAGAATCTGTAACCGTCATCATATACAATCTCACTGAAACAACAAACTGAACCCACCTGGACACTTCATTCTAAGAAACTTTCTCAAGTTTTTTCATAAGGTGTTGGTTTCAGATAAATTTTGGTTTCATTTAAATTATTTGCTCATCCATGATTTTATATTTTACCTATGTTTGTAAATTCGGTCAAAATTCCTTCCAAGTTTTTAAGAAATTCTATTTTGCAGTCTCTTGGAGTCCAGAGAGTTGAGTACAACTATTCAACCATTGCTGTTTGAGCTTGTTTATACCATTCATCCTCTCTGAAAGTCTACATTTTTGTGTGCAATGTGATCTTTTAAAACCCTTCCAACAATAAAATATTATTTTTCCTCTTGAAAATTTAGATTGCAGAAAACATTTGTGCAACATGCAGGAAAAATATTGATATTAATTTCCCTTTGTTTACATTAAGATATTTTTAGAATATCATGAGATCATGAGCCTCTTTCTAGGGCAAATATGACTACCACTTTCAAGATTCCTAGGACTCAGTTGGTCTTTGTACTGTAAGTCCTGCATCCTGAAAATCTTCAGTTTTAGGCCACCAATAGTCAGTTGCTCTATCTAAATTAAAATCAAGCCCTTCAGCTGAAGTCTAGAGGTATCAGCGACTCAAAATGGGTTGTAGGAATATATGGTTTGGGCTTTCAGTTGTTGCAACAATCTAAAACTCTCAAACCTCAAAGTTAGCCATCCTCAAAATAGAATTCAACTAGAAATAATTCAGGTAATACCAGCACACTCTTGAATGCCAAGAATACTGAAGACTACAATTGAATGAACTCCATTTTCAACCATGTTTTATGTTCAATTTTATGATGTAAATGAGGGGGAACACAAAACTCAAACTCACTGCATAATTTTTTTTTGTGGGGGGGATTTTTCGAGACAGGGTTTCTCCGTAGTTTTTGGTTCCTGTCCTGGAACTAGCTCTTGTAGACCAGGCCAACTTCAAACTCACAGAGATCCGCCTGCCTCCCGAGTGCTGGGATTAAAGGCGTGCGCCACCACCGCCCGGCCTCACTGCATAATTTTATTTTGAACTTATTTTTAGCCACATTCTTGTTTTATGAAAACTTCTACAATTGAAACAAAAGTGTTTTCAGTTGCTTGAGAAAAATAGATATATCTTTAGAATTGTAAGTAAAGTTTGAACTTGAATAATGCCAACAAGAATCAAATTAATGGATTTGAGTTAATTAATCTATAGAATTAGTGAAATTCCAAAATTTATATGATGATGTAGTAAATAAAATTGCTATGTATATAAAGCCATTCACTTTTAACACTAGTTGTTGATTTCAAGTCATGAAGGACAAGAAAAGATGTGAAATTGTCTAGCTATATTAGCTTAAAATCATATGAAACAAACTATCATCCTCTCAATAAATCGGACTTTAAATATATTAAATATATATTCAAAATCATATATAAATGCGTATATATGTGTGTATATACATGTGTGTACATACATGTGTATATTGACATATATTATATGTATTTATATACAATTTATTGCTATAATAATATTAATTAATATTGTATAATATATGCTGCTTATAATTATATCATATGAAGTCATATAACCTATTTTAATTATAATAGTTAATAATATAATATATGTGTTACATTATATAATATATTACAAATATTATATATGCATATATGTGTACATATATGTATACATATTAGCCTCTATTTTGCTTTGTTTGCTCACACTAATTGATTTTTCACTTCTGATTCTTCTGCCTCTACCATTCTGTGGTGCTAAGAATTCAACCCAAGGTTCTATGCATCCTTACTAAGTAAACATTATACCAACAGAGTTCAGTCATCACCTCTAACTAAAAGAATGTTTTGCTTTCTTATTGTTTTTGGTGAGATTAGGAGGTGAAGAAATGGGTTTCACTGGACATTTCCATGCATATATATCATCATGTTTCTTATTTCCTCCTATTGCCCTCCTCCTCCAACTCCTCTCCTTGCTGGTCCTCTTCTTTGTCCCTTCCGTTTTCTGCATATATATCACATTATCTTCCCTATTCTCCACATTCCCTTGCACCTCTTTTTCATCTCTCATAGCCTCCTTTCCACTTTTGTTTCCTATATATATGTGAATATACGGAGAAATTTAAATCTGCATTCTGTATCCGAATGAAAAGATGGTAGCTTTTGTTTTTCTGCATCTGCCTTATTTCATGGAACCTAACAATCTCCCGATTCATCCAGCTTCCCACAAATGTGATTTTTTTTCTACTATGGCAGAATATAGATAAATATGTGCACCACACTTGCTAAGAGTATATTTTCTATAAATAATGAAGCTTTAAACAAACTGTAATGCTCAGTCAAAATCAACAAAATTTGAAATCCTTATTGCACTCCAATCAATTTCTTTCAATTTCCTACAGAAACCTTTATCACTACCCAGATCTACACATGATAAAAGCAGAAAATGATAGGAAATAGCACCAACTGGAACAAAACTAACACACAGTTCTAACGTTAGAAAGCTTTAAGTCTTGCTCAAGATCCCAGGGATGTCAAGGGCTCCAGGATCAATATATCTTTCAAGTTTGTGAAAGAAGTTTACCCTGTTATAATCCAGATGATTAAAAGTAATGGGTGGCAAAATTCATATTGACATTCATATTTGAATTAAGTAAATTTGGACATATTTTCAGCCCAGGCTATCTTTCCTCTGTGCTTGTTCCCACCGTATGGCCGACCCAGCCCTTGAGCTGAAAGGGCTTATGAAAGAAAGAGCTGCATTCCCATCCAGCAGAAGTGAGAAACTGTGTGACTGTAGATCCTCAGTGTAATTCTTGTTTCTATTTTGGAGTGAGGATTTTGCTATAAAGCATGAGATGTTGTGAGACTCCTAACAATGGGAGGGGGTGTGTCTCTGACTTTTTTTCCTGCTCTTGAGACTCTTTTCCTCTTATTAGGTTGCCTGGGCCAGCCTCCTTTTAAGAACTTTTGCCTTGTCTTATTGTATCTTGTTTTGTCCTGTTTGACTATGTCTCTTGGAGACCTGCTCTTTTCTGAAGAGGAAACAGAGGGAGAATTGATCTAGGGGAGATGGGGGCAGGAGGGTGGAGGAGTGGAAGAAGGGTAAACTATGGTTGGGATGTATTGTATGAGAGAAGAATCTGATTTCAACAACAGCAAAAAATGAGACTTCTAGCTTAGCACTGAATGTTGAGATGTTTAACAAACTAGGCCGATCTCCCTTTGGCAAGCATGACCTGAAGTAGAGAGCCATCACTCCCATTAGAGGAGATACACAGCTTACCGGCATCACCAGTCCTCTTAATAATAACACTGCAACCCACCTGATTCATTGATTTATACTACTAGCTTGGGCCTTCAGTTATGCTAGCAACAAATAGATGGTTTATTCTAATTTGTTCAAGCAGCTTCCGTGTACTAAGTAATAGAATTTTAACAAGACACAAAATCTATAGAATAAAGATTAAAATTAATTATTCTAGGGACTAGAGAAGTGACTTAGCAGTTAAGAGTGCATACTTCTCTTGTAGAGAACCTAAGTTCAACTCCCAGCACCACCTAGGGGGGCTCACATCTGCCTCTAACTCCAGCTCTCGGGGATCTGAAGCCCTCTTTTTGCCTCACTTGGCACTCTCTCATCTGTGGAGTGTATTCAGGGAGACACATAAAATAAATCTTGAGGGGAAAGGGGTTCAAGAGAGGACAACTAGGAGAAGCTAGAGGAAAGAAAGGAGGGGAAATGTGAGGTAATTCAATTTCAATTAAAAACATTAAAAATAAACCTTTTCTCCAAAGAAAAAAATAATCTCAATATTTGAAGGAGAAACTGTAAATACATCGTAATATTATGTATATAAATCTATCCTAGTTAGAGACAGTTCAGAATTAGTCTGTCCTATTTAAAATGGTTATTCAACGTCACGCTGGTTAGAAGTCATCTTGAGTGTTTTATGGTTGCTATGGACTGTGCAGTAGTAACTCAGTCCCCTCCCCCACTCTCTTTTTCAAGGGTGAAAACGACTTTGGTTTCACTTTATGGACCAGTTTGTTTGCTTCTTGGTGCTGTGTGCTTTAAAGGTGGAATCCTATTTATGAGTTACTTGGAAATTGGCTCTAGACAGAGTTAGATTCCTCCAGTCAAATATTAAAATTGGCTATTCATCAAAAGTGCTAAGAAAAGAAAAAAGAAAAAAATAGAAGAAACCATATTTTACTGAAATGATCTTAAAGGCTTTTGATGATGTTTTTCTCCTGTACTTTTTGTCACCAACTGTTTCTCATAGAACATGTAATCTTTAAGATCTGTAAAAATAAAACTTTATTTGTTTTCAAGGATTAAGATGCTGATTTTACCCCCAGTCCCGGTTCCAAAGATTAAAGGAATTGATCCAGATCTTCTCAAGGTAATTAACTCTAAGCTGTGGGTCATTCAGTTAAGTACACTGAAGAACACTGTCCTCTATTGAAAGGGTTTGAGTTGTTTGGTTGGTTGGTTATTGGTTTTGGTTTGGTTTTGGTTTGGTTTGGTTTGGTTTGTTTTTTGCAAGCTCAATATATCCTACTGAACATTATTTAATCGTTTTGAGTTGTTCTTAGGTCTCCATTTTCTGTCTGTTTCCTAGGAAGGAAAACTGGAGGAGGTGAACACCATCTTGGGCGTTCATGACAACTACAAATCTGAACTCTACAATGATGATTCGTGGGTCGAATTCATTGAGCTAGATATCGATGATGCAGATGAAAAGAGTGAAGGGTCGGACACAGACAGACTTCTAAGCGATGCCCATGAGAAATCACTCAACATCCTGGGGGCAAAGGACGATGATTCTGGGCGCACCAGCTGTTATGACCCTGACATTTTGGACACTGATTTCCACACCAGTGACATGTGTGATGGTACCTCGGAGTTTGCTCAGCCACAGCAGTTAAAAGAGGAAGCCGATCTCTTGTGCCTTGACCAGAAGAATCTGAAGAACTCGTCTTCCTGTGCTTCCCTTGGCTCTCTGCACCCCTGCGTTACCCTAATGGCGGAAGACAAACCACAGCCACTTCTGAGCGGTGAAACTGAGTCAACCCACCAGCCTGCCTCTACACCGATAAGCAATCCTGCTTCACTAGCAAACATCGACTTTTATGCGCAAGTAAGCGACATTACACCAGCGGGCAGTGTAGTCCTTTCGCCAGGCCAAAAGATTAAGGCAGGGATAGCCCAGTGCAACTCGCAGCCACAGCCGGAAGTGGCTGCGCCCTGCCAGGAAAATCACAGCATGAACAGTGCCTACTTCTGTGAGTCAGATGCCAAAAAGTGCATCGCTGTGGCCCCTCACTCGGAGGTCACGTCATGTGTAAAGCCAAGCTTTAATCAGGAGGACATTTACATCACCACAGAGAGCCTTACCACTACTGCCCGGATGGAGACGGCAGAGCTTGCTCCGGATGCTGAGATGCCTGTCCCAGACTACACCACTGTCCACACCGTGCAGTCTCCACGGGGTCTTATACTCAACGCAACCGCTTTGCGTTTGCCTGACAAAAAGAAGTTCCTCTCCTCGTGTGGCTATGTGAGCACAGACCAACTGAACAAGATCATGCAGTAGCCTTTCCTATCTAAATAGCAAAGAAATGGCTGGGCATGAATGCCTAAACCAAAATCAGGTTTTAAATCTGTGCTGGGAGAGTGAGATGGTGTGTGTGGGTTCTAAAATACGTTTTTCTGGAAATGTTGAAACATTATCATAAAGTGGAAAATCAAGAATACTTAATCAGATAGATACTCCCATTGGAATTATAAATACTTTAAAGAATCGTCTCTAATACTGCTTAGTGGCAGTGATTGTCTGTATTGTGGGTCTTAATTTTGTGATACTAAGCATTAAATAGTTATGTTTTTCATGTATGTAAATCATGCTTTTTGAAAAAGCAAAACAATCAGGTGGCTTTTGCAGTTCAGGAAATTGAATGCCGATTATAGCACAGGCTAATTTTTTTTTCTTTTTTAAATAACTGGGAACTAAAATCTAGGCGAGAAGGTAAGGCTAGTTTGGATAGGTAAAGCACTTATTTTGACAAAAAAAATTGATAAAGATATTTTTAATAATTTACACTTAAGCATGGCTATTTTATAATATACCACACACATATTGTAGTTCACAACGATCCATGCAAGGATGTTAGAAACTACAGGGTAGAGCGTAATGCTCTGGTCAATGAACCTAAAGAAAAACAAACAAGTTAGATTTTTTACAAAGCCCTTTTTATAAGCCCCAAATTTTCTTAAATCTACAATGTCCAATAACCTGCATTATTGGAACGAATTCATTTTAAAGGTTTAAATGGATATTTTTTTAATTTATAAAACAAAATTTTTATACAGATCAACATATCGCACACCCAACAATGACAGACAGGATAGTAACAAACAGAACACTTTCCTCACCAAATTTAAGTCCAAACCACAGGGCTCCACGCCAAGAGAAGCAGAAGTGACAGTGGTCCTCATCAGTCAGGATGTGGAAGAGCAGCGGAAACATGTGGAGTGGGATTTTGAGAGCCCAGGGGTTGGGAGAAGAAGGCTCCCACACCTGTGCAGCATTGTCTCTTCGAACACAGCTTGGTTTTTACAGGACCCTAAGAATTAATTCGTACGAAAGGAAAGTCACCTGTTGAAGCACAATGGATAAAGTCAACCAGGAAGTAGAATAGAAAACTGAAGGCCTAGATCTCTGTTTCACAGCCAGACACATACTTCTAACTCATAGGGGAAAAGGGGACAGAATAAATGAGTTTCCCATCACAAAGGACAACTCAGAATCAATTAAACAAGTAGCAGAAACTTTGTCGTCAAACCTTTTATAAGGTGTATTTTAAATAGTAAGAAGGGATTTATCACTTCTTATTTACCCCCAGGAAGATTAGTCTCAGCCAAGGTAGAAAAATACCCGATATAAAAATCACTCTTGGACTCCCTAATAACATAAACATAGTTTTTTTGGTTAGCCCCCCAAAAAGATGTGTGAGAGAAAGAGGACTCTCAGCCCACTGAAGAATACGTCTCATTTTTAAGTATTTTTTAGAAGCTTGAAACTTTAAAGTTACCTTTAACTTTTAATGATATTTACCATTTTGCTCAGACCTTTGTGGGGAAACGGGCTTAATGTTTAGTGGTTTTAAATTCTCCTTCTTGCAGGAGAGACAGTGACAATCTAGCATTGGGTGTTTACGGTTCACTGTGTTACTTACTTGGTAATCATTTTTAATAGATTTTTCTGCTACCTTGCTGCTATGGTTTCTCCAATGGCTACATGATTTAGTTCACATGAAATATCATCAACTCGGAATCTATTCAGCTTAAAGACGTGTGTTTTGATGAACTATCTTACCATTGCACCATAGGCTGACCATGTTTCTATAGCCAAAATTAGCTAAATACCTCAATTAGTCCCAGAATGTCAGTTTTGGTACTCTGCTGGCCACACAGCCATTATTCACAGTATGACTAGTTGTGTCCAGCAGTCTGTATTTAACTTCCTTATATGTCTGTGGATTTTCCCCTTCAAAGTTCAATAAATTTATTTTCTTGGATTTCTGATCGTGTGTTCCTGTTAACCCCAAAATGAAAGCACCCCAACCCAGACTCTGTTCTGAGACCCGCACAGTAAAGGAAATGGCAAAGTTAGCTTAAATAACAGCAGGTGGTGGATCAAAAGGAGCAGAGGGACAGGGGGTGACTAAGATACTCTTTGTCTTGTATGGACTGTGTCCTCTCTTGAGGCTACGACTTTACGCAGACAGAGACCTACAGAGCCATGCTTTGAACACATCTTAACAGTCCAAGCTGATGTGAAGTCTGTGGGAAATGGAAAGAGGGAGAAGGTTGGCATTCTCTCTAAGATGCATTGCTAGCTTGACCTAGTAACTTCTCCTGGTCAAAATGATCTCTTACTGGTAAGTCACATGGGGATGGATTGCAAACTACAAAATCTAGAGATACACCATGGTTTAGACTTCAGTAGGACTCCTGTAGCCGAGCAGATGCCACGTGGGAGACAGCGGAGGTGATGTTTACAGAACTGTAAAAAGAGCTATTAATGCCACTGGAGTAAAAACTTTTAGGCCTGGGAACCCCTTCCCCAGCCTTGAGATTCTATCCCTCGCAAATGAGCTGCCACTTGGGGAAGGAAAGGAAGTAAAATCCCCGCTGGGCAGCTGTACAACCAGCTGCTACATGAACTGTTGCCAATGTTGTGGTTCTGAAGCAGAGAGCTTGCTGCTACATCCTTCAGAATAGACGAGGACCAAGTGTGTTCTGTGGTTCTGTGACCATCTGATTGCTTGTTTGAGCTAAAATGGTCCTCCCCAGACCCAGATGTATTTGGAAACATTTGCTATTTCTTGAACAAAGTTTGTGGTTCCTAGCTCTACATTCTTGCTCCTGCCCCTTTCTCAGCAGGAAAATCTCCACATATCAAATGTCTATCAAAATCCTTCTTCAATCAAGGTTCAGTTCAAATGCCACCATGAAGAATCAATCTTCCGATTGTCTCCAGCCTTACTTAAGTGATCATCCTCTCCTCTGAGCCGTTTTTCATGGCGTTTATCATTCCTTGCCCTTTAGTTTGCCTGGAAGTCATTTAGGATAGGGTTACTTACATACATTTCCTGAAAGCACCTGATCCTAAAATGTTTTTAAATGAATAATTATAAAGCAAAACAAGTTTAGGAAACATTTTAAGTTATACTCCTCTCTGGGACAGCCATGGCACATTTTTAGATTTGTAAACATTAAAAAAATAAGTTTAACACACTATTTTCAAATTTACTTAAAGATGAAATATATCACATAGATTAGAGAAGGATGAAATTAGATTCAGATATTTTACCATGTACAAAAATCAATTTGAAATGGACAAAAGATCTAAAGGGAGAGAATGGAGCAAGAAGGGTTAAATTTGGGTGAGGGACTGGAGGGTATGGTAGAGAATGAAATGTCGGGAGGGACTGCACTAAAGACCTTTAAAAAAAGACAATTGAAAACCTACATCTGTAGAAGCTTCCTAAATACATATTCCTACATGTTATATATGTATACATATATAATATACATATATGAAAATGAACTAAAATAAACTTACCCTGTTTCAAGACAGCAATGCCCCTCGTAGACGCTACTAAAAGGCCTAGTGACAGGAAGAAATTACTTTTTTGGAGTTGTTGGCCACTGAGATCTCATAGACCTCCAAATTTCACAGGCCATTGCCATTGCTTTTGGTTACACTCCAGAACTTGATGGTAAGACTCAGTTGCTGAAGCTACCACAAACTTGAATCATGAACATGGCAAACTCAACATGGTATGGACTTCTAAGCACTGCATGTACGTGGTGCACAGACATATATGCAGGAAAGACACCCATGCACTTAAAATACAAATAAATAAACCTTTTTTCAAAGTTTCTGCATCACAGTTAAATATTTTCAAGGTTTTTCCTGAGCAGCAATTCTCAACAGTGAGCTTAACATCCTCAATAAGCCATATGATGAGCACATGTGCTGTCTAGGGTTTATTATTCCATTCATAAAGTAAGAGCACTTCAAATTTAGTATGATTCTGAAAGGTTCTTCATAATAGTAAATGTATACTGTCATAGAATTAAAGCAACCAGCCTCAATCCCTCTAACAAAACATCTGCGTTGCCCTTTGACCCTGTGAAGGTGGGCACTGATTTATGCTCAGTAGTTATGACAGTCCTAGGTGACATCTCTCAAAATAAAGCAGTCTTGTTTACATTTAATATTTGTTACTTAATGTAACTACCTTCATCAGTTATCTGGGAGCTTCTGGATGGCTTGCTCCAGTTTCTGTGCCCACACTTGCCGCTTCTCTTGTACACTCGTTATGAAGATGACTCCTTCTCTTCAAACCTCACAAAGACCCTCTGCTGGGCTTCCTGTTCTGCTTCCGTAGCCACCTCACCTCCCTCAGCCTTCAAAGGCTCAAAGAGACTCAGGCTTCCTCTCAGCACTCGACTTCGCCCCAAGAGAACATTGTGGCCACTTTGATCTTCTGTGCATAGTGTTCCTGCTTTTTCTGAAACAAAAATACTACTATTCCACATTGTCGGCCACATGGAGCTTTTATAAAGTGCTGTCTGTTCACTACTGAGACCTCAGTGTCTTCCCACTACTGCCCACCTCCAGGGCAGCTGCCCCTCCCCTTCTCCAACTCTACTTCACAGGGCACTGCAAATCAGTGCCAACAATCCCTTCACTTTCACAGCTTGGGCAAACATCTGATACCAAATAACTAGCTTTTAGCCTATCTTATCTTTTAACATCCCTTTCTCACTAAGTGACGTCACTTCTGGTTTTGATATAAAGTGAAATATATACACTTACTTTTTATACTTCGACTTTTAGACACCACTGAAGAATGATTAATTGGCCTCAAGTTTTTGCTCCTCAGCCTTTTGAATAAGACCAATTTATAGTCATTGGCACAACTTTAGTATCATTGTTTCTTAGGGAATAAGGTGACCTGAGGAAAGGGAGAGGAGGGGAGGAATGTCAGTCGGTGACGCAGTTAGCGCACAAAACAGTTAAGTTTACCATTTAATATGGGCCTTGCGTATAGCATCCACAGGCAATTGCAATAGTAATATCAAACATGACTGATCGCAAACCATCATGACAGGTAGAATAGTAATAAAATGTTTGAAGTAGGAAAATCACCAAGATATGGTACAGAAAGACACAGGAAGGGAACGCACTCTGTCGAAAAACTGAAATAGGTTTGTCTAAGACTGGGTGCTATAAACTTCCAATTCATAAAGCATGCAATAAAGACAAGAGCCATAACCTAGGTCTGTCTGCAGCGGCAAAACTTCCACTGTTATGTGTAGTAATAAGGGCGGCGGCGGGGCTGCGTCCCCAACACCCCAGCCGCCTGCCCGGCTAGCTTATAGGGGCGGCGGCGGGGCTGCGTCCCCAACACCCCAGCTGCCTGCACGGCTAGCTTATGCCCCCAAATAATTACATGGACACTGTATTCTTTTAAACACTGCTTGGCCCATTCTCTTCTAGGCTAATTCTCACATATTAATTTAGCCCATTTCTAATCATCTGTGTGTAGCACCCCAAGGTGCGCTTACCGGGGAGATTCTAGCCTATGTCCATCCTGGGTCGGAGCTTCATGCTGGAAGCGGGGCATGGCATCTCTGTCAGGCGTCTGCTCCCGAGAGGACAGCGGTCGAGTCTCCGCTCACTTCCTCTTCCTCCCAGCGTCCTGTTCTGCCTACTCCTCCCACCTATCTTTCAACCAATAAAATGGGCCAAGGCAGTTCCTTTATTAGCCAATGACCTTCCTCCATCAGTTATGCTCATCTTTAACACTTTAGAAAAGCTGTTCTAAAAAGAATAACACTCCTGGCACAAAGGAAAATGATAAATTCCAAAGGGATATAAATTTGAATGGAACGTTTTTATATGCTCTCATTAAACTTTTATCCTGCAAAACTTCCTTTTAAAAAGGCAAAACAGCTGTGTGATTAAGGTAACCCAAGAGTCTCCTCATTTCAGCCCAGGTGGATTACTGATAATCTGAGGGATGACATCTTTTTTAATAAGCTCCTGCCCTTATCCGGGACTTCTGACTTTTTCTGAAGTCTGAAGCTTACAATACTGGGAAATGTTTATGTTGCCCTTCCTGGGAGGAACATATTCGCTGTGGGACTGCAGGACAATGCTAATATGTTACTGCCCAAACAAAAATAATTCACACTTCACTCCTGCCTGCCAAGTTAAAAAAAAAAAATCACCAGATAGAACTTCAGATAATAGATTTTTTTCATTACAGCCCCAGGAAGCTATCTTTAAAGGAACACACAGAAAGCAATTTTCTATTGATGTTTTTAATAATGTCTATGTGATTGTTCTGTGGGCATTAAGAGATGTCAGCAGCGTTTGATAAAGGAATGAAACTCCCTATCAGGAAATTGTTTTCAATTTGTCTTTCCCAGTGGAGCGATATGCAAATATATGAAGAAGGAAGATGCTTGCTGTTCTTGTTCATATGGCAGCACACAGCCAAACTAGCAGACCATGCCAATTTCATAAAGTGCCTTCTCCCATATTATTTCACCTAAAAGAACAAATCAGTTGTAAGCAAGTCAAACACTAATTATTAATACTTTATGGATGAAAACAAAACAGTGTTTAGAAAATGCAAATGATTTACCTAGTTAATCAACTAAGTGACTGGATCATAGAAAAGACCCAGCACCTTCAACTGGTTAAAGGTTAAGAAACAAGGCAAACTAAGTATGACTTGATAGAGGAAACGCTTCTAAAATGGTTCAAAATGCTAAGAAAATTAAAATCAATTGCTTGAAATTTAAAGACATTTCCAGTGCACATGCACATAACAGACACATGTATACATAATTCAAAACTTCCAAAAAAATAAGAACAAATCACACCCAAATCCAGTAGGTGGAAAAAAAGAATAAAAATCAGAACAGAAATAAATGAAATAGAAGCAAAGAAAATAAGACAAAGAATCAATGACTGTAAGAGCTGGCTCCTTGAGAAGTTAAGCAAGATCAATAGACCTTTAGCCCCATTAACCAAAAGAAAGAAAGAAAAGACCAAAAATAACCAGAATCACACATGAACTGAGAAACATTACAACAGGCACTAAAGAAATTCAGAATATTATAAAGACCTACACGCCATTAAATTAGAAAAATCTAAAAAGAAATGGACACACCTCTAGATCGATATGAACCATCAAATTTAAACCAAGAAGTGGTCAACAGATTAAACAAGCCCTTAAGAAAAAAGAAAGCCGAGAGAGTAATAAAGTCTTCTGACAAAAAAAAAAAAAGCCCACCCAGATGGATTTACAGCAGAATTCTCTCAAGCTTTCAAAACAGATCTAAAGCAGAGCTTTTTAAATTATTTGGGGGAAAAAAAGAGAAAGAAACAGGTGGAGCACTTCCAAAACTTCTCTGGTGAAGCCAGTATTTCTTTAATACCCAAGCCAGGTAAAGAGAAAAACCAAAGAAAGAAAACTGCAGGTCAATATCCTTGGTAAAGATTCCCAATAGCCATTTATTTTTAATATTCCTATGTGTTGGTGCTAATATTAAGGAAGCCTTAGCTGAGCAACCGTGAGGACCACATTTCTCCACTTGGATCCAATACTTACACTCTGCCATTAGCACCTTTCAAATAATGAAATATGAATAATCCTATAACCATTTATAAGTCTCTGCTTGACAAAGTTTTAATCCTATAGAAAAATTAAATTAATGAAAGTAAATCTTGTATTTCTCATTCAAAAAAAAAGTTGCAGCTGATACATTTTCAACTACTATGGAACAATATAATATTGGAAATTATAATATTTTTGAATACTTGAAGCAAGAAAGCCAATCATCCTTTAAGTGCAAAATTTCACTTAATTAGTACAACAATGTTAATGGGTAGAAACTTTATTAATCATACTATACAGATAAAAAATTGAGAAATACACCTAAAGTGTTCAGCTACGACCTACGTAAGAGTACATGTCCTAGATCCATAAGCCAGTAAAACAAACACAAAATGAGAAACTGTATCTGTTAACTGAATCTGGTACTTGGAAAGACCTATAAATCACAGGAATGAATATGGGTTATTATTTATTTAATCCTGCTGACTGATATAAACCAAGTATAACTGTGGCTTATTTATGACTTATCCAATGAATCTGGCAGTCGCTGAATGTTGATCCATGGTCTAAGAAACACATTTAAGCACCTAGGAGGCAGTAAATGATTGAAGGAACCTAGAATGGCCCAGTGGGAGGGGCTCCAGGAGAGGGCACAGACTGTCCAGGAGAATGGCGGACCCATAGTTGAGGGAACCTGTTTCCCACCCGGAAGAGGACAGCAATCTAGAATGGACTGGACCGACCTCGGGTGCCCAGAGCACCTGGGTGGAGACTGGAATGTGCGCCTTGGCAGGTACGTTCCAAGGTCTTCCTGGGAGTTTCGAACTTCAGTTTCCATAGGTTCCTTTCCTTACACCTCTTAAAAGCGTCCTGGATTCCTAGTGTCTTGTCCCATCCGTTTCTCTCACACCCCTGGCCCTCGCCCGCACCCCTGCGTGTCTGTTGGGCCCCGAGGACACTTGGTGGGCCTGAGTCACAGGCTCTGAGAGAGAGTTCTTGGAGAGTTCAGAAGAAAAAAGAAGCGACCCTGAGCCCCGCTCCTGGCACCTGCAAGTACTGGCCAGAGCTGAGGAGATGACAAGAGTTGAAGCCAAAGAAGGAAATGGAACTATTGGCTAGCCTGTGGCCTTGAAAGTCTTGAATCATTCTGCTCAGTAGAGAAGTCTCAGGCACTGAATCTCTGAATCACAAGGTTCTACTGGGCAAGACCACTTCTGTTGAAAGAATCTGGACCTAGGAAATTGAGGGGAGAGGGAAATTAAGAAATCTAGAAGTGACTGGGCAGTAGTGGCACATACCTTTAATCCCTGCACTCAGGAGGCAGAGGCAGGTGGATCTCTGAGTTTGAGAACAACCTGGTCTACTAGTGAGTTCCCGGAAAGCCAAGGCTACACAGGGAAACCCTGACTCGGAAAACATCTAGAAATGGATGTGACAGAAGCAGGAAATAGTAATTAGAATATTAATGTTACGTTTTTGTTTGTCCCGTGATGGGGACTTCTACCCAGTACTTCACTGCCTGCCTCCCACCGCGCGCACGCACAAACACACACACAGGCTTGCTTGTCAAGAAAATGCACTTCCATTGATCAACATCTTCAGTCATAATTACAAGTTATATATGTTATATGAAGAAAAAAGTGGAGATAACCTAGGCTCAAATTAAAATGCATTTAGTTCAGTAATCTAGTTCTGAGGCAGAATAAGTTTTTAAAAATTATTTGAAACATTAGGGACTAAAGAAAAATAAAATTAGAGAGAGGTTTTTAAATCCTTCAAATTATCCTCTAGTTTAAGTAACAATATCAGCTAGTGATGTTTTTAACTTTATTCAACAAATAACTACTTATCATAGAGGGGTCTACTATAATTATTTTTTTACCATAAGAATCAAGTTTTACTAAGGAAAATTTTGTTTCGTTTTGTTTTTTTCGAGACAGGGTTTCTCTGTGTAGATTTGGTGACTGTTCTGGAACTTGCTCTGTAGCCCAGGCTGGCCTCGAACTCACAGAGATCTGCCTGTATGTGCCTCCCAAGTGCTGGGATTAAAGGCATGCACCACCATTGCCCGGCTAGAATTTTAAATATAATTTTACTTGTGATTCAGAATTGATAATATTTCACTAAACTGAAAATACATAACCAAAATTCAGATTTCAAAACCATTAAAGCTGCTACTATCAAGTAATAAAAAAGAAGAAACTGCAATTTCTTGATGGAGTAATGTCAGGCAACTCCCAGTTTAATAACAATATGACCACCAAAAAGATATTTTTGAGTAACTGCTTCAGGAATTTTATTTACTGTTTACTTTTGACTAGTTCACGTCCAATATATCGGCTTGTAGTCCTTCCCCAAATCTAGAATGCCTGAGCTTCAGATTTGCATTTCACCACCGCTTTCACTTGTGAAAAGTCCAGCGACAAGTATTTCATACTTTGACACTGTATTAGTCTTGATTCTGTTAAGACACCTTCCCACTCCGACATATAAAATGCTGGCTGTATTCACTTTCTCCATCCTGTGTGGATGAGTTCACCTGTGGAATTCTGAAGCACGTTTTATGATTGGTTCCACAGGGTTAAAACTGAAAAACTTTTGCTTATTTCAGTTCTTAGCTGTTACTAAAAATTAATCATATCCCAAAAAACAGGAAAAAATGGAAAAGCATAGAAATACAGAAACATTTGTGTGAGCACATTATTTTCTATGTATCATTTATTTAATAAACATGCTGCCAGACAAAATATGAAACATACGCAAGCTAACAAGGTATCTGTGGCATAGCATTTAAAAAGCGTGTTTAGCATATCAAGTGAGAATGCTTACCTTTAAAGTCACACCTCAGATTGGATAATAGATTGGATTTAAGTCCAGCCAGGCTGATATGCAGAGAGGTGAGTGTTAGGCAGTGGCATTAGTAGATTTTATTAAATATTGGAAGCAAGTAATTTCTCTACATGTATACATAACCCTACAAATTTTAGGTGTGTTTAGAGAAAAATTGGCAAAGGTGGGTGTGGTAAAGAGTAGAGAAAACAATGCATTTCACTTCTGCTAATACTGAGTATAACAAAAGTCCTCCAAGTAAAATGGAGCTCAGAGGATAATTAGTGTTTGAACTACGACCAATGCTGCAATACTCTGGGTCTTCCTTAGTATTGTCTACTCTTTGTTATTTCAGGCATGGCTCAAAGCAATGAAGAAAGTATGAAAAAGATTAGCAATGTGAATCTTGACAAACTGATAGAGGACTTCTCACAGATAGAAAAGGTATGTAAAAACACATAGCAAGTGGCCGCAGAGAAACAAAGATTTTTGTCAGGGAGAGGAACTGGGAAGAAAGGGAATTCATTTTTTAAAAAAGTGACCCAGGTCTGGAGATACTGCTCAGTAGTTAGGGACACTGGCTGCTCTTAAGGGTGAGAGTTCAGTTCCCAACACCCTCTCGGCAGCTCACAACTGTCTGTAACTTCAATTCCAGAAGATACACCATCCCCCTGTGGCATTTACAGGGACTATACATTCATGGTGCGCTTAGATGCAGGCAAAACACTCACGACATAAAATAAAAATAAGCAAAGGCTTTAATTTTAAAAACATAAGGCAGTGTCTGTATTTGTTTCTATGAGCAGCTATTTGCTTACTGGGAGACCCAAATTTTGAGTTACGTTTTTCATTGTTTGACTATTTTTGTAGGCTGTATTTCTTTGTAAGAACTAATAAGCTTGGTGTAGTTTAGTCTTCAGACATGAATTTTAGCTATGTTAGCTAAATAATAAAAGTGTGGCCAGGCATGGTGGCACACATAATTAATTCACATACTCTGGAGGCAGAGGCAGGTGAACTTCAGTTCAAGGACGGCCTGATCTACAAAGCAAGTGCCATGACAGGCAGGGCAACACAAGGAAACCATGTCTGAAGAGGAAAAAAGTGTGAAGGCTAAGAATTCGTGGGAATGCTGATTTATTGTCTCCAAATCTCAAAGAATACTATGCCAGAAATTTGAGAACACCAATAAACATACTTTTTTCCACTGTATGATATTATAGTAAAATGTATCATTGTTGAACAAACATACATTTTAATTTTTAAAATGAATCAGATTTGAGTAGCAAAAGTGTGTTTTGCTAAATCTTTTCTTATATTTTAAACTTTAATGTTTTACATATTCTTTGGCAATATCATACATGTTTACAATGTTTCTTAATCATATTCAACCCAAACCCCGCTCACATACCATGGAACACCCCCCAGGACTTCCCCTTCCCACCATCTCATCATCAGCATCCTTCTTTCTCCTCCTCCTCCTTTAATAGCTCACTAAGTCTGGTTAGTATTTCCTGCGTGCATAGGGATGTGACACACCCGACCATCAGTGAGGAGGAGCTCCTCAGCTAGAAGGAGAGCCTCATAGGTCCGTTTCCACTCCCACTGGAATGTTGACTGCCTTGATCTTGTACAGACCGTGGCTGCTATGAGTCATGAGTACAACAGCCATGTCCTGTCCCTGTCCAGAGAACAGGGTTTTACAACTCTCTTCCTCATCCTCTGACTCTTACATTCTTTCTGCTTTCTCTTCCATAATGCCCTTTCTCTTTTCATCTTATTTGTACCAATATATAAAAATGTTCCTAGCACAAGGAAACAAACAGTTGATGTATTTTTGCTAAAGTTAAGAGAATCCCAGAATGCCCACAAACTCTAAAATAGTTTTAATGAAAGTAAAATAGGTTCATGTTTCAGTCTTACCATGATGATTAATTATAATATAGAACATACATGTGTTTAATTTTTCTCCTCTCCTATCTCTTTTCCTTCTCATAGCCTAAAATTTAGTCCAGAAATTAATATAGCAACAGGGAAAAGAAATAAGTACTCTTGTGAAAAAGGAATCAGTGCCATATGTTTGGACATAAATTAGAAATACATTATCATATTCTCAAGTGTCTTAAAAAGAAATAATTGTTCATTTCTTAATTTGATATAGTATTCTGACATTTAGAATTTTACCTCCTAGAGAAATACATAAATGGTAATGCAGATGAAGTAATACAGCGTGAGCTGCTGAAGATAAAATGGGGAAGTGAATAGAGGTGCAGAAGCACAAGATCAATGATGAATTGATGTACTTGAAGAATACAAGGAAGCTTATTGTACTCTTAACAAAGACACCAAAGAGACATATTCAGAATGCTTCTTTATTGTCTATAATAGAAAAATTATAAACAACAAAATTTTCCCTAATAGCAGCTTCAAAAGTAAGACTCAGAATAGCTGTTAAAAGAATGCAGTAGATTTGTGCTTGTGATATTGTCTCCCAGATAATAGTGCTAAGTGGAACAGCTAAGTGCAGAACAGAATAAATAGTGTACTTATATCATCATAAAGTCGTCTGGAAAGAAAAGTTTTAAGACAAAACATCACTGTCATCTCCAGGCTAGTCTTAAACTCCTGGGCTCAGGACATCCTCCTGCATCAGCCTCCAGAGAGGCTGACTGTAGGCATCTACCATTATGCTTGGTAGATGCCTTTGATTAACATGTAATTAAAGGTTAAATAATTGAAAGAAAGGTGCTCAGACTAGGTCATATTTTCCTCTTGTTTAGAACAGGCTCATTTAATATTTTGCCATGCCCCTTTCTATGAGTGTGTGTGTGTGTGTGTGTGTGTGTGTGTGTGTGTGTGTGTAAGGGGGCCTCATGAATGTTAACATAGCAGTTTATCACTGGCCTGCATCGCCAACCCTACCATGTTATTTTTAAAATAGAAAATAGATCAGGAAGTCATAATTATAGTGAGGGTGCTCACTACAGCGACTGCCATGGTGCCCTGCAAGTGTAACCTACTTTAAGTGCACGTAGAACTTTTCAGACCCTTGTCTGATTGCACTCTGCTTAGCATAGTTTTAAGTACATGAGAACCTAGAATAAAGGAAGTCGTCTGCTACCAGAGGCTATGCTTGTAAAAAAGGGAATATTGAAGGCTCAGTACACTAGTTTGTTTAAAATTATATCCCATATTCAGTTATTAGACTTTCAGATGTTAAGTGGGTTTTGTTCTTATTTGTCTTCATATTTGTCTTAGCAAAAGAGTCAAAATAATGCCATTTATTTTGTGTTAACATGCTCCTAATTTCTTCTGCAGAAGATGATAGAAACCACTGGAAAGAATAACCGTTTGGATATTCAGCTGGAGAAGAGTAATAGTTTATTAAAGATAATGCAAACAAAAGAGGCCACCATAAAAGAAGGTCAGTCCTCCACTGCCTGTGGAAATAGTAGTCCAATGAGGTGCTCACTACAGGGACTGACCTTATGCCCTGTGTGGCACCTACCTTAAGTGCATATAGTACTTTTCAGACCGTTGTCTCATTGTGCTTTTTTAGTATACCTCCAAAATATGACAGAAACCTAGGATGAAGAAAGTTAAGTCTTCTGCCAGACACTACCCATGTAACAAATGGCGAATTGAAGGTTCAGTACAAGTCTATAAAACCATGTGGGGCAAAACTTGATTTCCTCGTAAGTAAATGTAAGATGGATCACCAGTTTTAAGAGTTTAAAAGGAAGCTATGCGCTGACAAGATGGCTCAATGGGCAAAGGCACCTGTGGACAAGTCTAGACTTAGTTTGATCCACATAGGATAAGAACACCAGCTCTTCCAAAAAAAAAAAAAAGCCGGGCGGTGGTGGCGCACACCTTTAATCTCAGCACTCGGGAGGCAAAGGCAAGGGGATCTCTGTGAGTTCGAGGCCAGCCTGGTCTACAAGAGCTAGTTCCAGGACAGGCACCAAACACTACAGAGAAACCCTGTCTCCAAAAAAATCCAAAAAAAAAAAAAAAACACCAGCTCCCCCAAAATTGTCCTCTGACTTAACATGTCACACTTACTTGCAAACATGCATATGCACAGACACACAAAGAAAGTGGTAAATGTGAAAACATTTTTTAAATGAAACTATGTGCTTGTATTTTCCTTTTGGGTTTTTTATTTTTATTGCTTCTTTTATTTTTTGAGATTATAATAATATCATTTCCCTCTTCCCTTTCCTTCCTCCATACCCTCCCATATCCCTCCTTGCTTTCTTTCAAATGCATGACCTCTTTGTTTGATTAATGTTGTTACATGAATATACATATATATCCCCAAATATAACCTGCTCAGTCTGTATAATGTTATTTGTATGTATGTTTTCAGAGCTGACCATTGAGCACATTTATTTTCTTCCTGTGTCATATTCAGAAGCCCTAAATAGCAATGATCCAGTACCAAGATCTTGTCTTCAAATACCTTCTCTAATAAAAAAAAAAAACTGGGTGAAGGTTAGGATTAAATTTGTACTGTAAGACTGAAGTATCTTGTAGTGTCAGAAGAAAGACAATACTCAAACAGAAAAAATAGCTAGGTGTGGTGTTACATTACAGGATTCCAGCACTCGAGGAGCTAAAGGAGGAGGATTATGAGTTCACTTCAACTTGGGACAGAGAGAGAGAGAGAGAGAGAGAGAGAGAGAGAGAGAGAGAGAGGGCCTTTTTCATTATAAAACATGTTTTTTAAAAAGTGAAAGAGAAGAAAAAAAACCATAGTGATAGAATTTGTCCAAAACAACTCAGAAACCAACTGAAAGAGCTCTCAATGACCAAATCTGAGATAATTTCAGCAAGAAAAAGAACAGTATTGAATTATACCCATAATGCAAAGCAAATAACCTTAGTCAACTTTTATAAATAAATAATAAAGGAAAAAGAGATCTCCCATGTGGCTGAATTCTAAATGCTTCCATAAATAATTTGTTCTAGATAGGTGGAGCTTGACTCCCCTGGGTAAGCGTCAGCCGAGTAGAGTCGTTTCCTTTACTGCAGGGAAGCACACAGTATAACAAGATGGAGTGTGTAAATTACATGGTGCTAAACCTTGACACTGGGCAAATGCTACCTCTGCCACATGATCAGTGACATCAGAAACACTGTCTTGTTAACTGTCTGTACCTTTGATGTGGTATGATATGATGAAAATGATGCTTTAGTTTTGTAAACTTCCTCCCTATTCCACAACCCCAGTCTAATCATGAGGTAAACATCAGCAGCTTCCCACAGAAGGACATGACAAGAAGGGTTGTCAAGGTCATCAAAACCAAAAAAACAGAATGTCAGAACCCAGAAGCCTAAGACGACATGGTAAATAATAAGTATAAAATGGTATGGTGGAAGACCATAGGGCAAGCAAAAGAAGTTAATATATAGAAATGTGAATAAAGCATGAATTTTAGTTAATAACATCAATATTGATTCATAATTACAGCAGATATACCATATCAATATAGAGTATTGATAATAGGGGTAACTGGCCATATATTATATATATATTTATCCTATTGTATATTAGTGATAATATATAATCAAAAATTTTATATCAGAAATAAGTTAAATATATATAAATATTTTCAATTTTTCTTTACATCTAAAATTTTAGCAAATGTCAGAAAGATAAAACTACAAAAAACTTTAAAAGTACATGTACTTATTATGGAAAAGCTTTTTCAAAGTGTATGACACTGTGTGTCAAAATCATAACAGAAATTATTTTATTTTGAATTTGTTAATTGGCAGACATTTTGGAAAGTTTAAAATATATAGAGAAAAATTAATGAAAGTATAGAAAATTCCCATATATTGTTCGGTTCTTCAGTTTTCTTATCATCAACACCTTGTTTTGTTACAGCTCCTGGGGCAATACTGAGTTGAGAGATATTTAGTTAAAATCCAAAGTTTACTTAGTGCTCACTTCTTATGTTAGTCATTCTATGGATTTTGATAAATGTGTAATGACATTGTCATATTATTTATCATTACAGTATCAAACCAGATACTAGTTTCACTGCCCTAAAAGACTCCCAGTGCTCTGTTTATACATCCTCCCTTCCCTTGATCCCTCTGGATGTCTGATCTTCACTGATTTTACTGTGTATAGGTCTTCATTTTCCAAATCATCATATAGTTGGAATCATATAATATGCAGCTTTTTCAGACAGACTTCTATGACTTTGCATTTAAAATTGCTTCATGTTTCTGTGCTCAATAAAAAACTTATTTTTATTGAATTTTGTGGCAGAACCACAGTTTATTCATTCGCCTATTAAAAGACTCATTGTTCTCATCCAAATTTTAGCTGTTATGAATATAACTGCTGAGGTCATCTCTGTGGTGGTTTTTGCATAGCTTCTTGACTAAATACCAAAGAATGTCAATCTTGGACACTTTGTAAGAGTGATCAAGAGGGCAATAATATTAGTGTTGAAGACTAAGTACTGGTAGACTCTTTTTTTATAGGCTTAAGTTAACTATCTCTCTTTTACTGTAACAATCACTTGGGGAAAATCAACCAAAAAAGAAGAAAGATCATTTAGGGCTTACCGCTTTGGAGTGTCGTCTCTGACCGTGTGCCACCGCTACTCTGGGCTGGTGCAGCACGTGATGGCATGGCACACAGCAGAAAGGACCCATAAGCCTATGGCTGAATGTGAGACCCAGGAAGAGAGCTGGGTCCCACAGTTCCCTTTGAAGGAATACATCAGTGACCTAACTTCTTGCTAGATTCTGGCTCAAGGTTCTACCACCTCCTAGTGGCTCCATGAGCCAAACCTTTATTTAGCACATGAGTCTTTGGGAGAAATTTCAGATCCAAGCTGTAAGTTATGTTTTAATTGTATTTAATATTTCAAACTATTCTGTGAAGTATTTACTAATACACAAATTGATAATTAATACTAGATCCTAAATTTGCACTAAAATCATTAAATTATTAAGAAATAGCTTAATAATCAAGAAAATTTTAATAAAACAGCATAATAAATTCTGAGGGAAAGAATAATGTAGATTAAAGTTTACAAAGACAATGAAAAGCTTTTATCTAAATCATTGAATGGCATTCTAGTTGATGAAGAATTCCTTGGCTAGCTAATTTCTAACGTGTAAAAATATGGTGAGCCTGCCATCTTGTGTTCAAATTTTAAAAATACTTTAAAAACCTCCAGTATGCACAGAGTAGCAAGGTGATTTTCATTTGCTGATTACTAAAGGAACTTCAGCTACCTTATTTTACTAATTGCTGGATCCTTACAATAAATGATGAAGTAATGACTGAGCACACCTCTCTTATCCTATCACCTAGCACAGTAGCATGTGTGAAGCAAGTTATCAGCTAACGCCTGTCTGGGAAATGTAGTTAACCATCATTCCGTTACTGGGAAATTGCAACATGGAGAAAGGAGAATGTGATGGAGAGCTTTGTGTGAGTGGGTGGCAAGGACAGGAAGAGCAGGAAAGGTGACAGGCCACAAATGGGGAACCTGTTACTGGTCATGAGGCTTTGAGCTTTGGCAAAATACTTTTCATCATCATGACTGAAGAAAGTATTTTGCATTATGTATGAAGCCACTGGCACTCAGGTTGCTTTGTAACAGTGTTTAGGGGTTTTAATGATTTCATAGCTCTGTCTTGCCCAGGACTTAGTTTTGAGTACCAAGAGAAGGAGCTTATTGCTCAGCAGTAACAAAAATCTCCTCTTACACCATCTCACTAGCTGTGGCCCTCCACCTTTGAACAAATTTAATGTGACTTGACTCTCTTTTTTTAAGAATGTGCTTTCCTGGAAGAGTTGCATGGAAACACTTTTGGTGATTCCTTGACATGTCCAGGTGTGGAGCACTTTCAGGGAAGACATTGTTAAGGCCCAGGGGGACGGTCTCTACTGTACTGTGCCTTAGAAAATTATTGCTAAGTGTTGGGATTTGTTTCACATAAAAGGTGAACTAAAATACTTACTGTATGTGTTGGCTAGTTTTCTGTCAACTTGACAAAAGCTAGAGTCATCAGAGAAGAGGGAGCTTGCAGAAAGGTGGTGGTTCATGCTTTTAATCCCAGCACTTGGGAGGCAGAGTCAGGTAGATTTCTGAATTTAGAGCCAGCCTGGTCTACAGAGCAAGTTCCAGGACTTCCAGGGCTACACAGAGAAACCCTGTCCCAAGAAAAAAAAATAGAGAAATGGGTGGGGAAAGAACGGAGGGAGAGAGAAGTGCAGGTTATGGGGAAGTGAGGAGGAGGGAGTCTCATTTGAGAAAATACTTCTAGAAGATTAAGCTATAGGCAAGCCTGTAGGGCATTTTCTTAATTAGTGATTTATGGGGGAGGCCCCTGCCCACTATAGGTAGAGGCGCCCATGGGTGGTCCTGGGTTCTATAAGAAAACAGGCTGAGAAAGTCATGGGGAGCAACCAGTAAGCAGCACTCCTCCCTGGACTCTGCATCAGCTCCTGCCTCCAGGTTTCATCACAGCAATAGTCACCTAAGACAGAAATTGGTACCAGGGTAGCTCTTGCCTCCAGGTTTCATCACAGGAATAATAGCCCTAACAGAGACACCGTATATTGTAATGTACCTTGAGATGTCTGGTTGCTTTATTAAGATCACATAATTTTCAGTTAAATATTATTTTATTTCAATTCTTTCGATCAAGAAGATTCCAAGATGATTTTCAAATAAATATATCTTCTATGTTTTAGAATGTGCTACTCTTCATACTATGATAAAAGGGCTACAAGAGACTATTCAGTATCAACACAATTTGAAAGGTAAGTTGGGGAAATCATTCTTAAAATCATGGTTTGGGGGGAGGATAGTTAATTCAATAAACTGCTTACATGAGTACAATCCATAGGGAAAGTGTATTTAAAAGAGGAAAGGGAGGGAAGGAAGGAGGGAAGAGTGAGCAAAAGAAAGTCAGGTATGGTGGTATCTGCCTATAAACACAGCATGGTAAAAGGCAGAGACAGGTGAAGCCCTATAGCTCATTCAGGGGCCACCTAGACTGACCTACTTGGCAAACTCCAGACCACTGAGAGACTCTATCTCAAAACACAAGGTGTGTTGGTATTGCTGATAGAATGTAATGTAGCCATTATCACAAATTAGTGATTACTCAGAAAAATGAAACCTAGAATTACCATTTGGTTCAGAAATTTCACTCTGAGGAATTTACAAAAAAAAATAAAAATCAGATACATAAAATTTTGTATGCTAGTATTCATAGCAACTTTAATCACAAAGGCCAAAAGGTGGAAATAGCCTCCTTGTAGATTGGATATAAAATGTGTCCATGTGTTAGAAACTTTGTCTTCAGCCCATAGGAGAAAGAACACTGGGGGAGAACCTTTGCCTCTTTTTTCTCTATCGCAAACCAGCCACATACAGTGAACAGCTTTGACCTGCCCTGCACTTTCACTGTGTGCTACCACAGGCTCAAATCAATGGGTAGAGTCATGAACAGAAACTCACAGAACTGTAAGCAAAATAAACCTTTTCCTTTTTGTAAATGTCCATCAAAATAACATAGCTGCTGAGTAATGCCAGTGTTCATCTACAGATGGGTAAACAAGTGAGGTATATGCATAGGGCGAAATGTTAGGTGTGGCGGACCTCTCGACCGGCGAGAAAGAACGACCACCACATCAGGATTCCACTCAGATCACGCTTTTACTGGAGTGCCCTTGATTGATGGGGAGCATGGAACGAGAGGGCGGGAAAACGAGGAACAGGGAGCGGAGGGGCAGGGAGCGAAGGGGAGAGGCAGCAGGAAGCGAAGGGATGGGGGGGGCACTTTGGCAGCCGCTTAAATAGGGAATTGGCACATGGGTCGCCCTGTGATTGGCTGCCACCAACAGCTGACACCAGACCACATCGGGATAGGCTCAAGGATCCTCATCCACCGCGCATGCGGGAAGCAGGGACACGCAGCTCTCAAAGCCATAGCCAAATATGGAGTTGTTTATAACCAACAAGACAGGATGTCGGCGCCATCTTGTAATGGCGATCCTGTCCGGCTCACTACAGTTAGGCATCCTTAAGATGGAGTGAAATTTGGATACATGCTACAACATAAACTTGAAAACATTGTGCTAGGTGAAATATGCTAAACAAGTACAGAGTCTCAGAGACTATCTAGTTCCGCTTTTGCCTGGTACCTAGAATAGTAAAATTCATAGAGATGGAAATAACAAGTTACCAAGGGCTGGAGGACAGAATAGGAGAGATTAGTGTCTCATAGACACAGCATATACACTATGGGAAGATAATAAATTCCAGAGATGGAAGTCAAGATGGTTACTCACATTATACTTAATGCCTCTGAACTGTGCGCCTAGAATAGCTGAAGCAGTAAGTGTTGTTGAATATATTTCATCACGATAAAATGGTGCCTAGACTTTTAAAGCATAGGAAACTCAATCATAAAATAAAGCTCATTAAAAACAACAAGAAAAAGCCCATTATAATTTAGCACAGACTGGTCCAGAATTTGCAGTAGTCCTTCTACCTTAGTCTCCTAAGAGCTAGAATTACAAGGGCAAGCCATCACACTGGCTTCTGAAATTGTTTCCCTCCTCTGCTACACACTTCTCTGTGTCTGGAATGCAGTTCTCAAAGGCAGAACAAGCCTTACCTCTTAAATCTCAGTTCAGGTTGGCTGCTTCTTCCCCAAACCCTTATTCAATATCAAGATGACCCAGGTCTGCCTCACCACATGTTCTCACAGAATTTCAAGCACAGTGCCACTAGAGAAAGTTTATCTAATAAAGCTGTTGCATCTACCACACAACTAGACTGTAAGTTCAGTGAAAAGCAAAAAAATTCTTAATGTTCCTGCATTCCCAGTGTCTAGCATACTTCCAGAGCACATGCATGATCAGAAATGTAAATGTTACAGATAATTAATTTTAAGTCTATTTAGTAATATGTTCCTTGATTATTTATATACAGATGAAAATGAACAACTAAAAAGAAATGTTGATTTTATGAAAGAAAAGTTAAAATCTCATGAGCAGGTGAGTTTATAATCTATTGTATTCAGTTAGACCCTTGAAAAGCATTTGTTCACTCAAAGAAGAAGCAAGTTGAGTTTTTTAATATTTTTTATTATTTTTATTGAGCTATATATTTTTTCTGCTCCTCTCCCATTCTCTCCCCTCCCCTTCAAAGCTCTCCCATGGTTCCCATGCTCCCAATTTACTCAAGAGATTTTGTCTTTTTCTACTTCCCATGTAGATTAGATCCATGTATGTCTCTCTTAGGGTCCTTTTTACTTCTAAGTTCTCTGGGATTGTGAATTGTAGGCTGGTTTTTCTTTGTTTTATGTCTAAAAGCCACTTATGAATGATTATTATATTTACCCTTCTAGGTTTGGGTTACCTCACTCAATATGATGTTTTCCAGATTCATCCATTTGCCTGCTTCATGATGTCATTATTTTTTTCTGCTATGTAGTACTTCATTGTGTATTGCTGGGTCTTGAGGAAGGTTGTTTCCTAATTTTCTGAGAAATCCCCATACAGATATCTGAAGGGGCTATGCCAGTTTGCACTCCCACTAGCAATGCAGAAGTATTCCCATTTCTCGCATCCTCTCCAGCATAAGTTGTCATCAGTGTTTTTGATCTTGGCCATTCTTAAAGGTGTAAGATGAAATCTCAGAGTTATTTTGATTTGCATTTCTCTGATGGCTAAGGATGTTAGGCATTTTCTTAAGTGTCTTTCAGCCATTTTAGATTCCTCTGTTGAGAATTCTCTGCTTAGGTCTCTACTCCATTTTTTATTGGATTATCTGTTCTTTTGATGACCAATTTCTTGAGTTCTATGTATGTTTTGGAGATCTGACCTCTGTCCAATGTGGAGTTGGTGAAGATCTTTTCCCATTCTGCCATTTTGTCTTGTTGACTGTGTCCTTTGCTTTACAGAAGGTTTTCAGTTTAGAAAGTCCCATTTATTAATTATTTTTCTCATTATCTTGCTACTGGGGTTATATTTAGGAAGTGGTCTCCTGTGCCAATGCATTCTAGTGTACTTCCCACTTTCTCCTCTATGAGGTTCTGTGTGGTTGGCTTTATGTTGAGCTTTATGTTATGGCTTTGATTCATTTGGACTTGAGTTTTGTTCATAGTGGTAGATATGGATCTAATTTTATTCTTCTACATGCTGATATCCAGTTATGTCAACACAATTTGTTGAATATGCTTTCTTTTTTCCATTTTATATTTTTTTTTGCTTCTTTGTAAAAAATCAGGTGTTCATAGGTGTGTGGATTGATATTTGGGTCTTCAGTTCAATTCCATTGGTTCTCCTGTCTATTTTTATGCCAGTACCAGGCTGTTTTCAGTACTGTAGCTCTGTAGTCGAGTTTGAAATCAAGGATTGAGATGCCTCCAGAAGTTCCTTTATTGTACAGGATTGTTTTGGCTATCTTGGGCTTTTTGCTTTTCCATATGAAATTGAGTATTGTTCTTTTGAGGTCTGTGAAGAATTTTGCTGGGATTTTGATGGGCATTGTATTGAATCTATAGGTTGCTTTTGGTAAGATTGTTATTTTTACTATATTAATTCTACCTACCCAAGTGTATGGGAGATCTTTTCATTTTCTGGTGTCTTCGTCAATTTCTTTCTTTAAAGATTTAAAGTTCTTGTCATACCAGTCTTCCAATTGTTTGGTTACAGTACTCTGAGATAATTTATGTTATTTGTGGCTATTGGACGGGTAATGTTTCTCTGATTTCTTTCTGAGCCCATTTATCATCTGTGTACAGGAGGGCTACTGATTTTATTTTAGTTAATCTTGTATCCTGCTACATTACTGAAGGTGTTTATGAGTTGTAGAAGTTCCTCGGTAGAAATTTTGGGTTCCTTTATGTAATAATATCCTATTATCAGCAAATAGTGAGAGTTTGACTTCTTTTCTGATTTGTTTCCCTGGATCTCCTTTTGCTGTCTTATTGCTCTAGCTAGAACCTCAAGAACTATATCGAATAGACATGGAGAAAGCAGACAACCTTTCCTAGTTTCAGTGGGATCACTTTGAGTTTCTCTCCATTTATTGTGATGTTGGCTGTTGATTCACTGTATATTGCCTTTATTATGCTTAGGTATGTTCCTGAAGCAAGTTGTTTTAATTAACGAACACACCAAAAATTATATAAGTGTAATATATATATATATATATACATGTCATATATGTAAAAATCTTTAATAAATGAGTGATAACTTTTGTGACTTGTAGACTTTTTTACAAAACATAATGCACTAATACCACTTACACACTGTTTTTTTTAACCAGGAAGAAATGTAATTATTTTGCTATATGGTTTTCAATTGTGCTAATAGACTTACTTTAGATTATATTCTGTTGGTTAATATTTTTAATTGTTTTACTATAAAAGAGTGAGTCTGTATTCTTTGTGATTTGGGTAATCATTGCACCATCCAAATAATGGGGGGACTTCGTGTAGAGCACACATTAGTTCTTTCCAGTGGTCATTATACTCTGCCACATTGACTTCCATCCTTCAGAAACAGTGTAGTGATATGAACTGCAGAACATGTAACACAGTTTCTCAAAAAGGTAAAAAAAAAAAAAAATGCTAATTCTTAGCCACCTACCCATTGAGGGGATTTGTTGAATAACTTTTTTCTCATTTCCAAGAACCAACATATCAAACTCAAAGATCTCCAAAATTCATGTTGAATCTGTGCAGGCTTAGCTTGAAGGATCTTCTTATAACTTAATGAGTTCCTGTGTGACGGGCTCTTAAGGAAACACTGCTTATCTTAGCACCCAGCCTGGGACTTCTGAGTAATGCCCACCAGTAAGAACAAGCATTCGCCTATTCTTTTGGAGGACTTAGACTTTCAGTTAAGTATCTGAGATACTTTTTTCTGTTTTTCTTTCCTCTCCTTCCTTAATTCTTCTCTGCTCCTTTCTTTCCAAATCTTAACTGCCGAGTTCCACAGTAGATGGTGAGTCAGTTTGCAGTCCAGGTACAGAAACAGAAAATTTTACCCTTTTCCCTTCTAAAACTTCAAGACTGACCATGCTTCTTCCTATATATAACTCAGTGAGGTGAAAAGTATAAAGCACCACAATCCATTTTTAATTTTTTAAACAACTTGCCCAAAGTATACTTCTTACATGACCTCAATGCAATGATAATTTACTAATATGGACCCTCATGCTAAAACCAAAACTCATGGAGAACCACTTCTTAGGAACAATGGAAGATGCTTAATAGAAATAGTTGGTAGGTGATTCTGTACATTACACATAGAAAATTCATAAGTTTCATGAGACAAGAACACAGCCAGAAGCTATCCCTTATAATTTAAAGTTTCCAGAAACTAAGTAAAAAGGCAGGATTGGCGTTATTAAGGAAAAGAAGGTATTATTCCTTTGAACTTACACAGGCTAATATAATAAGAAAGATTTCCCTCACTCCCTACCAAGTTAGAGCCTACCTCAGTCTACATGTATGACAGCCCTTATGCCCAGAAGCTGGAGTGAAATTATGGATTTTATCAAATTGATGCATGCTTTCCACTTAGTAGTGGCATCTGCAGGTGGAAAGGTACATAGAATTTTCTCACGCTTCTTAGAGCAACAGTGACTTACTCACCTCATGTAGTTTATAGGGAACATTCTGTTGCCTCTTCTAGTTGCCCTAGAAACCTGGGTACACACAAATGGGTAAAATAGCCAGCTTTGAGGTTCTCTCTGCATTGACTCTGCCCAGCTTTAATCACATCTAAAAATCTTACAGGTTTGGTCAATCCTGCAACTCCTGTAGCAGGATAAATAGCACAAATGGTAGTCTAGACTGTGCATTTAAACTAGTTGTCCTGGCTATTTTTATGTTGCTGTGGCAAAAGACACTAACAAAAGGACTTAATGAAGAAAGGATTTGTGCTGACTCACAGATCAAAAATCCACTATACCTTCATGGTTGAGAAGGCAGGGGCAGGAGCTAGAAGCAGCTGGTCTTATCACCCACAGCCAGGAGACGGACAGGGGTGAAAAAGTGTTTGCTTGGTTTCAATACTTGTTATAGACCAGAACACACATGCACACACGCACACACATACATACACACACAATTAAAATGAGTCCTCCCATATCAATTAACGTAGTCAATATACTCCCTAACAGGCATACCCTGGCCTATCTCCCAGGTAATTATAGGTTCTGTCAAGTCGACAACACCAATCATCATTCATCTCACCGAGTAATTGTATTTAATTATAGACACACCAGCCAGTACATCTAGATTTTTCTGAAGTCTTTGTTTTGTTTTACCTTCTCAATACCACTGAATATTAGGAATAACTATAAACCATTTGTCAAAAGAACATGCTCACAAATATATGCACACATGGTTTTGCACAAAATCTCAGCTGTAATTTCAAGTTATACTGCAAAGCCTTAGTAATAAAAAAAAATAACATGGTACTAGCACAAAAACAAGCATGTGGCTCAACGGACTAGAATAAAGAACCCAAATATAGACTAGATACACAACCGCACAACTTTAGGCTCCTGGTTATTTACAAAGATGTCAAAAGTAGATACTAGAGAAATGACAACTTCTTCAACAACTGGATGTCCAGGAAAAGAAGAACGAAATTAACTACCTTTCTCAACCTCCACAAGAATCACCTCCAATTGGACTGAAGGGTTAGTGTGAAACATGAAATCCTAAAGCTGTTAGAGGAAAACCTGGGGAAACAAATAAAGATAGAGCATAGGTAAGGACTTTTTCAGTGGCCACTCCAGAAAACAATGCCAGCAGCAGATAAATGGCACCTCGTGGGGTTAAAAGTCTTCTTACAGCAAGGAAAACAGTTGAGTAATGAAATAACCTACAAAATGGAAGAAAACCTTCACTACCTGCTCATCAGACAGGATCAATACCTAGACTACACAAAGAGCTCTCAAAAATCTGTACAAAGGCCAATGAGGTTAAAGCACACGCCTGTCAAGCAAGCCAGAAAACTTCATTTTAATCCCCAGAACCCATGTAAAAGTGGAATCACCTCCAGGTAGTTGTCTTCTGACCTCTACATACATGTGCACCATTCTCTCTCTCTCTCTCTCTCTCTCCCTCCCTCCCTCCCTCCCTCACTCACTCCCTCCCTCCTGACTTCTACTTTTGGATAAGAATATGCTCTCAGCTACTTCTCCAGGACCCTGCCTGCCTCCTTCCATCTCCCTGCTGTGATGATCATGAACTGTAAGCAAGCCCCAATAAACTCTTTCTTCTATCAGTTGCCTTGGTTATGGTGTTTCTTCACAGCATTAGAAAAAGTAACTAAGGACATGAACAAGAAGAAGCCCCTATATGTGCTAGTGGGAATATAAACTAGTCCAGGCACCATGGAAGTCAGTGTGCAGGTTTCTCAAGAAACTAAAACTACATTTACAATATGACCCTGCTATACCGTTCCTGGCTATTTACCAAAGAGGTTCTATATCATCAAATCATAGAATTACTTGTACATCAGTATTTATTGTAGCACTGTTCATAATAACTAAGTTATAGAACCAACCTAAATATCCAACAGTAAAGTAATGGATTTAAAAATATATATCATTAATAAATGAGACCTCCTGAAACTGAAAAGCTTCTGTAAGGAAAAGAAAATCATCAAAAGGGCACAATGGCAGCCTACAAAATGGGAAAAGCTCTTCACCAACCTCACATCTGACAGAGGGCTGATTTCCAAAATATATAAAGGACTCCAGAAACTAGACATCATATTAAAAAATGAGGCACAGGAGGGAACTTCAGCAACAGCTCCGGACCATGCCAGAAAGATGGGTACTATTATGGGGAGCAAATATATGGTGTGTTCTGGAAGAGAGGGCGAGAAAGACTGTATGTTCATATGCTATGGTCAAAGGTAGACCTGGAGAAGTGAAAGAGCTGAGGAGTGGGCTGAAATGGGTGCCTTGATAACCACCCAGGGCCATGATGATGTCTGGGCCTGGGCTGCTCCTAGGACCCATGTCTGGTTTCATAGCTCTGATGCATCTCTTTTGATGTCCATGGCCCCTGATACCACCAAAACCAAGAGGACAGGACTGTACAGCATTGGCCCCACCCCCTCACTAGCTGCAACACTACGGAGAACTGGTCCTGCCCCTCACTGGCTGAAACACTCAGGAGAGAATCCTATACGTCACCTGGGCATCACTATAGAAACAAAGTCAATGAAATGATTCCTAATGATATTCTGCTATACTCATAGATGGTACCTAGCCCAGTTGTCATCAGAAAGGTTTCACCCAGCAAATGATGGAAACAGATGCAGAGACCCACAGCCAAACATTAGGCAGAGCCCAAGGAATCCTGTGGAAGAAAAGGAGGAAGGGTTATGGGAACCAGAGAGGCCAAGGACACTACGAGAAAACACACAAAGTCAACTGACCTGGGCTCATGGGGACTCACAGAGACTGAACCATCAACCAGAGAACTTGCATAGGACTGACCTGGGTTCTCTGCACATGTGTTCAGTTGCATGACTTCATCTTCCTGTGGGACTCCTGGCAGCAGGAGCAGAAGTTGCCTCTGCCTCAGTTGCCTGCTCTTAGCACCCTTTCCTCCTGCTGGATTACCTGTCCAGCATTAATGAGGCACCTAGTCTCACTGCAACTTGATAAACTGTGACTGGTTGATAAACATGGATGACCTGCACTTTTCTGAAGGGATGGGGAGAGGGAGAGACGTGCAAGGAGGGACTGGGAGAAGAGGAGGAAGGGAGGGGAAACTGTGATCACGCTGGAGAAAATTAACTAATTAGTTAATTAATAAGAAAGAGAGAAACAAACAAAAATGTATCTATATAAAGTGATATCTTTTTTCAGCCATAAAGAAAAATGAAGTTAGGTTGTTTGTAGGGAAATGGATACAACTGGAGATAATCATATTAAATTAAACCAATCTTCTAAAAACAAATATCATTATATTTTCTTTCATTTGTGCTTCCTAGATTTTATATAAATGCATAAGATCATGCACATATATTTGACATGAAGGTGGAAACAAAATGTCTTGAACAAAGACTTGAGTAAAATGAGGCTAGGAATGGGAATATATACACAGTTTAAGTAAGTGAGAGAGAGAGCATGCGTGTGTGTTGTAGAAGAGTATGTGAGAGTGTTGTGAGTGAGTGTGTATGTGTGTGTGTGTGTGTGTGAGAGAGAGAGAGAGAGAGAGAGAGAGAGAGAGAGAGAGAGAGAAAGAGAGAGAGAGGAACAGAGTAGAAGGGGTACAATACAACGTGGAGGAAAAAGGAGTCTCGAGGAAGTGGGGAGGAGGAACAAGGAAAGATAATACACATCAGTACTTTTGCTGCCACAGCTAAGTACCTGACAAGAAACAGTTTAAAGAAGGAAAGTTTTCTTTAGGCGCACAGTTTGGAGAACACATCTGGTCACAGCAGAGAAAGAACAAGGAACTGAGGCCACAGGCCACATTGCAGCCCCTGTCAGGAAGCAGATTTTGAGCAGAAAGTAGAGACAGGCTGCGAATCTCAAGATTTACCCCCAGTGATAAGCCTTTACACATTGTGTAAGTGCCTCCTAACTGTTCCAAGATCTCTGAAAACAGGATTCCTGTCTGGTGATCAGGCATCCGGACACATGAGCATGTGGGATTAGTCCACATTCACACCACAACAGGGAGGAAGTCAAACAAAATACAGCAAAATCTCTTACGCAGAATCTGGGTATGTCTTCAGCATAAGAGGGGCTGTCTTGAGAGAGGAAAAGGAATAGCTGAGGGAGGGACAGGAAATGGGTGCACATATGAACAAGGCACAGTGATCTATATGTGTGGATAATAAAACTTGTTATTTGTGTATAATAAAAAGCACTGGATATGGTTGCATGCCAAAATTAATGTTAGCTGGGAATTTAATCTTTTTAATTATTACATTGAAAATGAATATATTTTAATGTCTAGGAATATAAGAACAGTATTTCCAAACTCATAAGTGAAATGAAAATCAAAGAGGAGGGACATAAAATCGAAATGAGCAAACTTTATCAGGATATGCAGAAAAAAGGTAACTTTACATTTTTAATTTATTGAGTTCTGACATATTGTGCAGCAATTTAAAGGTGCATATTATTTTTTCCAATAATAGTATTCTTGAATGAACACACCTTGATACATTTTAATTTAAGTTTTGTATATTTATGCAACATAAATATAATAGTTCTAAGCCTTGTTCATGTTTGTTATCAATTCTGCCTAATGTGGACCAATAGTTCCATTCCCTGGTGACTAAGCATTAGCATTTGAACACATGAACCTATGGGGCCATTCTCATTCAAACCACCACAACTCAAATGTGTGTGCTCTGTGCAGTCTAGGGGACCACATGCATGCAAATAATAGCTGGGAAGCCAGGTTCCCCAACAAAACCACACTGTAAAGTGACCTTGGGTAATGAGTCCATCTTGTACCTCTGGTTTCTTTCTCCTAAGATGGAGCCAGCACTTCTCTCAACAGTTCTCATTTGTTTTAACACCTGTACCTAGAAACGGCTTTTTATGTGATGTTCTGCCTTAGAGATAGCATCCCGAGAAAGGCCCCTCCATTTTAGGCTTATTTGGTTAACAATTTTCTCACCTTTTGGATGTAAAATGTCCCCACTGGCTGTTTGCACAGTTGGTCCCCAGTTGGTGCTGTTTGGGGAGATTGTGGAACCTTTGGGAGGGAGAGCCTACCTAGAAGAAGTGTGTCATGGGCAGGAAACCTTATGTTTACAGTCCAACCTGACTTCATATTATCTGTCTGCTTCCTGGTCCACTGAGATCAAGAAGCCACTGCAGGCTGCCAGCACTACAGACCTACTCATGGTGTGTCTTTTCCACACGGTGGCTTGAATCTACTAATACTGTGAGCCAAAACAAACCTTTCTTCCCCTAAGTGGCTTCTTTTCGGGTATTTTGTTACAGTGATGGGAAAAGTAATAGTTTCCCCTAAGTTGCCAACACTTTGCATGTTCTTCCTGCATTGTCCCAATCACAGCTGTAATTAATGGCTGCCTCCTAGCCCAAAGCAGAAATTCAGTGAAAACAGAGGACACATATATTCTGTATGGATGTTTAGTATAATGCCTGGTACACATGTGATCAATAAACATGCTGAATAAGCAAATGAAAAAAATAATAAATGGAAGCACATAACTTTGAACTGTTAAATGACTAAATTTATTTTTGTTTTACTTAGTTGAATTAAATGAAGAAAAGCACAAAGAATTAATGATAAAGAAAGAGATGGAAATATCAGAGTTAAATGAAAAGTTAAGAACTCAAGAGAAGGAAAAGCAAAACGAAATACTCAAACTACATCTAGAAGTAGGTGCTTGCAAGTCTGCTAAACACAAGTGTGTTCCTTAGTCTAACCATGCTTTGTCTCCTATTGCAGTGACATCAATTTCAGGACTAGATAGAACCTTCTAAGAAGGCTCCACGCATTCTCATTCTCCAGCAAGAGCAGCGCTCAGTCAGCAGGCTACCAGTCATAGGCTTGATCAAAAGAAGGTCCTGACTTCCAGGAAGGACATTGCTTCCTCTGAGAATGAGGAGAGCAACTCGGGAGTTAGCTGTTTTACAGTCTGCTCCACACAGGAGGCGCACAGCCACCACGCCAGCATGGCAAGAGTACAACAAATCTTTGGCAAAATTTCTCTCCAGAAGAAATCACGGAACCCTTTTGTTCTATATGGGATAAAAGCAGGCAAATTTCTCTAATATAGTTCCAGGAAAACATATATTCTAGAGACAAACAAAACTTCTTTGAAACATTTGTATATGTACTTTAAATAAGTATATCTCATAAGTTTTGTAGTTTCTTTCTTTTCAATGAACTATTTATTCCACTAATGTCAGAATCTCATGGATACTGATGTGTTAACAAAGTATTTGTCTTTTGCGTATTTTCTACATTCTACCAACCTCTTCTTCCAGTATTATGCCATGACTTCCACCCATCTCTACTTTGACATTACATTATGCAAAAATTCACAGAGCTTAATTAAAATAATTTACTCTTTATTTTCCAGGAACGTTGCAATGCCTAGGGTGCTTTTAGGTAACATTTGGGGACAGAAAGGGTTACACTGCTTCAGAGGGATTTTGCTACTGCTGTTGCTGCCACTGCACTGCTAGACAGCTGCTGATGGGTCACCTCTGCCTCCTAGGCTAGTCTATCCACAGAGAGGGCTGGATTGCCAACTGAAATACAGCGGGCCTTATTTCAAGATGTACCCGCAACTTACCATCTCTCAGTTAGGAATTTGTGTTTTATTTGCTATCTGGGATCTGCCAATAGACTAGTCTGATTATACTATTTGACTAGTACTCGGATGTCTTTGTGTATCTTCATTATAACTCCAGTTCTCTCCTAAAACCAGAACACAATCTCATGGAAAGCTTATCTAGTTTTCTGAGAGGCCACACTAAGGTTCATCTAAAAGGAAGAACTATAGTGGAACATTGTGCTTTAAAAATGGGCCAGGCGGTGGCGGCGCACGCCTGTAATCCCAGCACTCGGGAGGCAGAGGCAGGCGGATCTCTGTGAGTTCGAGGCCAGCCTGGTCTACAGAGCTAGTTCCAGGACAGGCTCCAAAGCCACAGAGAAACCCTGTCTCTAAAAACTAAAAAAAAAAAAAAAAAAAAAAAAAAAAAAAAAAAAAAAAAAAAAGGCTTATAAGAATAGGCTGTACAGATCTTTTAATTTGACTCAATTTAATCCAAAAAAAAGCCTGAATTGACTAAATCAATTTCTAATATTTGGCTTCAAAGTTTGAAAGATCTGTGAGCATATCTCCTGAGACTGTGGATTACAGGGGATTTTTGTAGTGACGGGAAACGTTTTCTACTTGGAGATCAAGAGTATGCCTCACATGGAATGGGGGAGAGCAATGGTATTTAGAGGAAAAGTACCGTGCTATCTCTAGAGGTAGCACCCAGGCTTTTGGCCCTCTTTTAAAGCCCCCCAAACAATTTTAACCCACCATCTAGCTGAATCTTGTTTGGATAGTCTTTGTTCTTTTTTCAAATTGTTTCATAAAGACTTTTCTGTCTGCTATTAGAGTGTGTTCAATTACAAAATATATAGCAAAGGATGTTGCTGGTATACATTTTCTGTAGAAACATTGTTTCTGAGTATTGAACCACAATAGCCTTAATGACTTTCTTTTTTTGAATTTGGTTCAGTTTGACACAAAACTAGCAAGAGTTCAAACTAAATCAAAGTCGTATCCGGATGCTACTATTTTGCCGCAGAGTATCTACAGAAGGGTAGGTGCATTTTGTCCCATGACTCTGTCTTCAGTAAATTAATTGCATCAATGTGTTCCTATGAACATTTATTTCCTAATGTTTATTTTAAATATAGTAAATTAGTTTTGTAGCCTTATACCAGTTTTTTCCTTTCAATCACACAAAAGTGAAGCTATAGGTTTTTCACAGTAAGATAGTCTTAAAAATATAAGCCTCCGGTGTGTTTTGATTGTTGTTTTGTCTTTCCTTATACTTAATCTTACTTCTAAATTGCAATGACAGCCTTTCTTCTGCTTCATTTAGAAGCTTCAACATCTTCAAGAGGAAAAGAGCAAGGAGATTGCGAGTCTCCAGAACACTATCCGAGACCTGGAGCGGCGCCTCGCAGCTGCCAAAAACTCCCACCCCCCTCGGGGACGGTTTTGAGCAGAGCACTTTAGGCTTTAGCTACAACTTAGTTTCTTTAAAGGCATTAAAATTCACTTCTGTTTTCAATGTGAGCATCCTAAATAATAAAGACGCACACTTTTAAGCTTTTTAAAATTGCATTTATTTAGATAAATCCGTTCTGTGCCCAATTCTGTACTGCATTCTTGCTTATTGGTATTAGCCATAAAAGAGTTCAGGTTCATAGGGCTGAGTTTCTCTATTGAACCATCATTGATTATGGGAATACTGTTTTAAGCAGTATGCAGATTACCAACATACTTTTCTTCCGTTACGTCTTTCAAGACAGTCACTCACAATTCAGAAGAACAATACAACACAGGATGAGGAAAACAGGATACATAGATGTATGTAGTGAAAGTAAAGCTAGTATAAAAAGATAGGAAGATATTCAAAATGCAGTCCGTTAAAGACTTAATTGGTTAAAAATGAAAGTTTAAAAAGATAAAAGTTCCTATTGTTTTGAGAGTTTAAGTAAAGAAAAAAACTGGAAAATGTGTCTTTGTTGTTCTTCCTCCATTCTAAATTACGAACTATCCAACAGAAACCCCTAGGTCATAGTTTATGTTTCTGTTCTCATCAATGTAATTAGAACACGGGAAAAAGAAAAAGAAAGACATATTAACCAAAAGCTGCAGTCACCTTTTAGTTACCCCATAATACAAATTTGATTTGGGTCAATTTTTCCATGGCATCAAATTTTAAATTTAGGCGCCAATATGATAGATATCTTCGTGTTTGGACAAATCCAATTCCACTTTTAGTTCACTGATTAATTAAATGGGTTGCAAAATTTCTAGAAATGAAATTGTCTCTTTAGGCTGACTTAGGGAGTATACAATTTATTTTAAATATTTAATTTGAACGTCATTTTCACTTTTTGGTCTTATTATTTCAGCTTCAGGTGGTGCCAGCTTCTGTGGGGTTTAGTGGCTGACTCTGTCAGGCAGCAGGAGGTGATCGACATTGACAAGATTCAATGACTTTCTCCTCCGCAAAAAGCCCCTGTCAGCTACATAAAGATGGGAGGTTTTCGGCACACTGTCAAGTGATTGCAGACCCTGACTTCTCAAATATGAGATGGCGACAGTGGCAGCAGCAGCTATTAGTGGTTGTCCCTGACTCCTTAGACAGCGTACATAGGAGCTGGTTTACGCACCCCTTCCGACAAAGCTTCCTTTGAGCAAGTGAAAGTTGTACACCTTCACTTGCCTGCATGTCTCAGCTCTCTAAGTGACCCTGCTTGTGCTGGCCCCTGTGCTTATGGCGGTGATGTAGGCCTGAAGGAGGCAAAGCTGGCTCCATATTTAGTGCTCCTGGTTGCTGGTTCTCTGAAAGCTCACTGTTCCCGAGATGCCCATGCCCGTGCCTGTGATGGTGCTTGTGGTGGTGGTGTGCTTTGGAGGGCTCCGCTGATATACCCACAGCAGCTAAGGACACATTTTTACAGAACTCTTCATCTTCGAGACTCTGGAACAAATTTACAGATCACTTATTAACAAGCTCATAGATTTACCTTGAGTGCATAAAAAAGTTACTTGTAGAGTCAATATTTATGTTATTCCAACAAGTTAATTAGAATACAGTTAACAGTATATTACTATAATATAGTATATTAATATGTGTATATAATATATATGTATACAGTATATATATATGTGTATATAATATATAAATACTAATTAATTTTATGTATTGGTGTTTATGTGCATAATAGTTGTGTTTATATTACATACATATATCACATACTGTATATATTATATGTGTGTTAGTATATACTTATTGTATTATATTAATATGCTATTTTTATATAATATATATATTATACAGTATATTAGTGAAAAAGAGCCTGACCTTGGTCTCAATGTCTACATTTTTTTATTAAAGGTTTAAAGAAGTCAAACTACTGTATTTCCGTAAAATCAAAACTAAACTGACTGAAAAAACTTAAGTTGTAGTGAAGTCAGCCAAACATGGAATTCTGACATCAGTAACTTTTCATGCCTATCATCGAATCTAGTTTTTTTTTTCTAAGCAAAATTACTTCTTTCTAACTATTCAAAAACGCCAGATAAAAACTGGCAGCTTTTCATTCTGCAATATGTGTGAGAAAATGTTTTTAATTTCACCAAAGCTTTGGTAATCTTTACACAGTTCTGTCGAGTAAAAATAGCATCATGGCCTATTTTAATTGACAGCATAGCTGTACTGGTACCCTCAGAGGCCAGGAGAGGGCACCGCATCCCTTGGAACTGGCCTTGGGGTAGCTCTGAGCTGCCAGGTCGGTGCTGGGAACTGAACAGGAGTCCTCTGCAAAAGCAGTCAGTGTCTTTGGGGGAGCCTAGGCAGTTTGGATGCTCACCTTACTAGACCTGGATAGAGGTGGGCGGTCCTTGGGCTTCCCACAGGGCAGGGAACCCTGATTGCTCTTCGAGCAGATGAGGGAGGGGGACTTGATTGGGGGAGGGGGAGGGAAATGGGAGGCGGTGGCAGGGAGGAGGCAGAAAACCTTAATAAATAAATAAATTTTTTTAAAAAAAGCAGCCAGTGTTCTTAACCACTGAGCCATCTCTCCAGCCATGATTTGTTTACTTGTTTGTCTCTAAAGCCTTTCAAAATGAAGGAGCAATATAAGTCTTGCAAATATGTTTTAAAGAGTGTTACATGACAGAAAATGTGTGTTTAAGATTTTCTTACATAATTGTTGATGGACCACTTATTTAGGTAGATTTTTAAAGTTTTCTCCTTATCCCCCAGTAAAAACAACTGTGAAAAATACCTACCGTGAAAGAGCAGTTTCCACACTTATTCTCACAGTAAGCAATCTTAATGGCTTCTTCAACATATGGGAAAGTGAGGAAGGAATAGGGCAAGCCAAGGTGATACACAAGACGGCCACATCTAAAAGGCAAATGGTGATGTTACTACTTTACTCTCTGTGGTGTGACCCTACTCAGACTAGACTGTATTAGGTATTACATGCTAAGCCCCTTCCCTGCCTTTAATAAATTTCCTTGAGTGGGATATATAATTGAGTTCCCAGGCAATATACCAGGTAAGGTTATAGCAAGATTAGTGATTCTAATTTTAGTATTTTAAAATGCTATAGATGTCATTAAAATAATTTTTAGAAAGTGTGTAATGACTGTGACCTAGTCAAATACTTTTTAATTAGCATATATTCTGCCAAAGACTAACCATGGGAGCTTTTCATAACTGCTCAGGCAAGACAGATTCCACAGAAACAGAAGCCATTGCATAACAAAAACAATGTCGAAGTTTTGGGTAGTGTCTTCTTTATTTATTAATGTGTAGTGTAGGAAACAAACCCGAGCCTTACATATCCTATGTATGTGCTCTGCCAGGGAGCTATATCACCAGCCCTTAAGTTGAGAGAGACTCTCATAATGAACTCACAGTGAAGTCTAAGCTAGCCTGAAACTCCACATACTGGCATTGCAGGTATATAGCACATGCGTGCACTATGCCCATTAGCTCATTTATCCCAAGAAACATATCTGAGATAAGAAAATTTTCAGCTTAATAAAACAACTAGAATTATAATTCGACATTCTTCAAAGTGATAAGGAAAAGTAACAAGAAAGTCATTTGAGAGACTGATTATGAAGGCATCATAGATAAATGCAAGACTTAGAGTCTGGTGAATGACTAGAAGTCCCAAACTGCCTGTTAGACTTTTCTGAAGGGTATATGACAGCAATGCCATCACACATGATCATGTAACACGACATAGATAAAGGGTAAAAAGGGGCTGGAGGCAGAATGCAGTAGGATTGGATTGTGTCCCCTAGAGCCGGCCTCTCTCCCTCCAAGAAAACTCACAGAAAGGTCAAAGCTTAAGGAATAGGTTTTAAAAGAATGTAAGAGTCATGGAATTTAAGATGCTTGTGGCTATAACTGTAGAGAGATATCTGGGTTTGTGTTCAGAACTGTATTTGAACATTGGACTTAATTCACTAGGATATATGTGGTATGGTCAGAGAATAGATGAGGTCAGTTTTACAGATTGTCTAGTGGGAAAAGAAGGAAAACTAAACCACTCTGAATAACACGGACATGTTAATAGGAAGAACAGAGGAACAAGAATGAGGAGGAGGTAGGGTAGGGATCCGAGTAGAAGAAAACTGTAGAGAAAAACAGCAGAACAATGTCAGAAGGATCCAAACCGAAAGTGTTCCCAACAGCAAGGAATCACATGAGACGAAAACTGAACTGTGGCACTGGGCAGTGGAAAACGCCACCGTGAATGATTAAAGGAATTAATAGCTCGTAAGAGTCTGGGAGGGTGGCTCACCTGTCGTATATGAGGAAGTCATCTTTGTTTCCATTTAGGAGAGTCCAGACATCTGTTTGATGTTCTTCCTGTCGGTAAACAGCAATCTGGGCTGACACCTGCTTTTTCAGGTGTGTGTGTTTTAGCTGAGAAGGGGACCCTTGGTGGTTAACAACAATGTAGGAAATGTTAGAATACCCCTGGTGCTCTAGTTTTAGTCGCAGGTCTTCCAGTCTAGGGGAAAACACGCAAAACAAACGATGACATTTAGTTTGTTTGTACTGTCTTCTACATTCATTTTATTTTCTGCAAAGCTCTTATTATTTTTAAGTGACTGTAATTTTTCTATGCATTGTAAAACTGAACCTTTCATCTTTACTTAAAACTTGAAGCTTTTTTTATGTTTCTCTGTGCAGCCCTAACTGTCCTGGAACTCACTCTGTAGACCAGGCTGGCCTCGACCTCAGAGATCCACCTGCCTCTGCCTCCTGAGTGCTGAGATTAAAGATGTGTGCCATGACCATCTGGATAAAACTTGAAGCTTTATGCTAAAATGCTTGCATGAAATTAGTAAATATTTAAATTTGCCTTGCAGATATATAGAACGTTGTGCAATTAATATTTGATGGGTGACTCAATCTATATTTTTGACTTATGATTGTTAAGTGAAGCAAAACCTTCTATTACAATTCTAGTGTTTACTGTCTGTGCTGGCAGCCTTCCTCTGCTTCTTATATTAACTTTTGCTCTAATAAGAGTGAATTTTACATGGGTAAACCATACTGAGAAGTTACAAAATGTAGGAACACAAAAAGGAAAACGTAGTCAAAGCCCAGGAATACCACAGTAAACATTTTGGTTATATTTTATATATCCATGTGGTGTGTGTGTGTGTGTGTGTGTGTATGTGTGTGTGTTTGAGATGTGTGTGTGTGTGTGTGTGTATGTGTGTGTGTTTGAGATGTATGTGTGTGTCTTCCTGGTCTTTTCATCAAATTTGTGTTATACAAACATACTCATCTACAAAAGCATTATTTAATAATTACATTATTTCTATTTTATTGCATTTTACATACATTTGTTTGTATTTAATAGGCTTTCCCTAAAGATATTCTAAACCTTCGAAGACTGCTTACCTGGATGCCTGCAAAAGGCACAGGTATCAGCTGGCTTGCAGAAGAGCAACCACAGTCACTGTGCCCTCGGAGTTTAGCATTGGATTTTCATCTCCTATCTTCCAGGCTGGAGGTTGCTTACAAGCAGGGCTTTGGCCTTGGCTCTCTGCTCCTCCATAGGGGAGGAGACAGAGAGCCAGGGCTAGCCCTAGGCTTCTCCACATTGCTGACGTTGTCCTATAAAACCAAAATGAACTTCATCAATAACTTCATAGTCATTGCTATGCATTTCTCTAAACACAGTAGGTACGATCCTAGTAAAACTCAGCCTATGGGTTCTGTCTTCATCTTGTTGCACTCAGTCTTCCGTTGCCATGAACCTCCTTCCACTAAACTTTCCTGCAAAGGGGAAAGTGCCAGCTAAAAGGCCGAGGAGTGGCCAAAGAAATCAGCTAGCTCTCTGCAGCACGATACTGCAATTAGCACGCTTATGGAAATGTGCCTGACTGACAGCCAGGCACTTCTCTAGGAGAGGACACCTATTTAGAAGTGTACAGTCATATCCACTCTGCAAACACATTCTGACTTTCATTCGAGATGCACTAAGTTCTGACAGCTTTGTTCTGTCCTCTGTCCGTCTAGCAAATGTTAGAGGGAATTCTACACAAGGCTACACAGAGCCAGCACAGAAAGAGATGTGAGAAGAAAGGGTGTAGCGGTGGAGTCAGGGCCCCAGTGTGAACATGGCTCATGATGGCCCTTAGATCTTCTTGTATGAGAGCTTCCTGGAAAGTCCCAGGCAAAGGCAGAGAGCAAACTATGACATCAAGTTCAAGCCTTCCACATTTATAAACATCTTGGGTACATTCAATACTTTTGGCTTGTTAGTTCTCCATGTTTAGTTATATGATAATAAAGAATTTGAATCTCTTCAAATATAAGACTACTTGCTTTGATATTACCACCATACTTAATTTAAATACACCCAAAAGGAAAATCTTAGCCAAGGAGAAACATTACAAGTCATTGCTCTTGCCACATCTAAGATTCATTTCTGTTTCTAATACCACCTTCATGAAGCTCCAACAACTAGATAGAACATTCATGCATGAAAAGATGCCCCGTTACCCATGAAAATTAAAATATTATAGAATATTAAGTACCTGAACAGAAATAGCCCCCAAAATAGGGGACATTTCTCTCATTTTTGTTTTTTGTTGTTGTTGTTGTTGTTGTTGTTTTGTTTTTTTTGTTTTGTTTTTTTTTTTTTTTTGCTTTTTGATGAAGGGTTTCTCGGTAGCTTTGGAGCCTGTCCTGGAACTTGCTTTGCAGACCAGGTGGCCTCAAACTCACAGAGATCTGCCTGTCTCTGCCTCCTGAGTGCTGGGATTAAAGGCATGTGCCAAACCACCTGACTTTCTTAGAACTTTTTAAGGTAAATTTAGAGACGATGAAAATGTGCAAAAATCATTAAAAAAAAAAAAAGATCCACACAGCTGAGTCATGTTGATAAAAGAACAAAAGAAGTCAGGTGTGGGGGTCCATGCCTATAAAGGTAACACCTAAAACACTGAGGCAGAAGGATACCTCTGAATTCAAGAATAGTCTGACTATACGGTAAATTCTAGGCCTGTCTGGAATACAGAGTGAGAATGTGCCTCAAGGTATTCCGTGCTTCAGCAGCACACCTACAGTTCCAGCATTTGGGAAGCTGAGGCAGAAGAATTTCAAATTAGAAGCCAGACTCGGGCATGTAGTGAGACTGCCCTCTCCAAGAAAACTCTGACCTAAGAGGCTCACTAAAGAAAGGAGGGGGATCCAGGTGTAAAGTGGCGCACACCTTTAATCCCAGCTTTCAAGAGACAGAGGCAAGCAGATCTCTGTGAGTTCAAGACCGACCTATTCTATATAGTGAGTTCCAGGACTGCCAGAACTACTTGTGAGACCCTATCTTGAAAAAACAAACAAAAAAGAAAGAATGAAAGGAAGGAGAACTGGGTCTGGTGTGCTCATCTTTAATCTCAGCTCTCGGGAAGTAGAGGCAAGTGGATCTCTGTGTGTTCAAGGCCAGCTAGGTCTACACACAGCAAGTTCCAGGCCAGCCAGGGTCACAGGGTAAGGCCCTGTCTGAGAGAAAGAAGAGAGAAAGAGAGAGAGGAGAGAGAGAGAGAGAGAGAGAGAGAGAGGAGAGAGGAGGGAGACCACATGCCTTTTAACTCCGTCTTGACTATTTGTACTAACACATTTTTAATTCTGACATTTAATTCCGGGAATTCCTATAGGGTGGTATTTACAATAATAATGGGATTACTCTTATATTGGTCAGTTACTCAGTTTTTCTAGAACTATAAAGCCAAAAACAGTGCTAAGCACATTTACGTATGCCAGTGGTGCCTGGGAAGATTACACCCTTCCTGCAGCTGTGGCAGCTATGGCTCAGAGAGACGGCAGGTGCCGTGTCTATGACCACACAGATAAAATCCACAAGAGCAGGTTCATATTGATTCTGCCCAATCCAAAACAGGATCTCTCCACCACTGGGGTACATTGGTATTTTTTAAATACGTCACCTTGCAATAGTAGAGCAGCCAGTTTTCCATGTGCTCTGGGACAGCGAAATGAGCATCAAAACAAGTTGTTCAGTTTCTTAACAGGAAGTCTAGCTTGCACATATTTCCTAAACTGAGTTTATGCGGGGCTCTGGGTCCAATCTCTAGCACACACACACCTCTCAAAAATGTAAATTAAATTCAGTCGTTACAAAATCGTCAGCATGAAGATGGTACTTGATATTCTGCCATGAAATAGACATTTTCAAATGGCGAACATAATAGAGGAAATTATTCCCCTCACCTATATTTCTAATGAAAAGAATTATCTGAGTACATTGGGAGCATGGGGACCTTGGGGGAGGGTTGAAGGGGAGAGGAGAGGCAGGGAGGGGAGCAGAGAAAAATGTAGAGCTCAATAAAAAAATCAATAAAAGAAAAGAATTATCTAGTGGCAGAGGGAAAACTAAAGAGACTGGATGTCCACTGGCAGATTTCCCTGTCGTTATAATCAATAGGCTGCTCAACGTTGCTTAAAGTTGTTTTTGTAAAATAAGCTTTGCACTTTAACTGTCAAGGAACTATATAAAAGAATGGGGGTAAATAAAGTTAGATACAGTGACAACCTTCAGTGCCTTTCACTCTTATTCTGCACACAACTGCATTTGATTTCCCACACACACACACTAAAAGGGAAATACGCATACTCCTTGCCACACAGCCTCTCCCTTTGAACTTCCGACCAACACTTTAAAGCCCCTCGCCCACCTAAGGGCTCCCATTCCCCACTTAAACTCAAAAACTACCCATGGGCCGGGCGGTGGTGGCGCACGCCTTTAATCCCAGCACTTGGGAGGCAGAGGCAGGCGGATCTTTGTGAGTTCGAGACCAGCCTGGTCTACAAGAGCTAGTTCCAGGACAGGCTCCAAAACCACAGAGAAACCCTGTCTCGAAAAACCTAAAAAAAAAAAAAAAAAAAAAAAAAAAAAAAAAAAAAAAAACTACCCATGGACCACCTGTGGCACAGCCACGGACCTCCTCTAAAGGTGACCACTTCTGCAGTGTGGGTGAAGCCTGCTCCCTCCCTACTCTTTATTCTGAAACTGCTTGCCATTTCCCCGGACCCCTCTAAAGTACAGAGAGCTGAGTGTCTTTCTGTCTCTGTTCTTGAAATCCATTAGCTTTTCCTCGTTTGCCTTCGCTCTACCCTTCAGTGGAAAAACTGAGACTGAATCAAATAATATTGCCCACATAACACCACACTCCTGCACAGAGAAAAGACTGCCTCTCCATTCTCCAGCTCCCCCTGGGCACAACCCAGTAAAAGACAGAAATCAACAAAAAGTGCTAACTGTGCTCCCCAGACACTTCACCTACCACACCCAAATCCTTGTTCATTTTTTAAAATCTGTTTTTAATGTCTTTTTTCAATCTTTTTACAAAGCCTATTGTGAAGGGGAGGAAAGGACTTTATCGGTCTCAGAAGACATTTCCCAAACTAAAAGAATCAAGTCCTACTTACGCAACCCCTTCGGACTAGTTTGCTTCCTCTCCCTCTCTTTGCTCTAGCAGGGCAGCTCCACAAAGCCTGTGCCTGACACTGACATTTATAGCCCTGTTGTTTACTTCACCCTCTGAGGTGCAGTCCAAAGTTCAGTGCTCCCTTTTGCAGCGACCTTGCAAGCGCAGCAAGCCCCTGAACAGATTCTGGTCACCACCATCGGAAGCAAGCGACACGCGAGGCCCTGCGTGCAGAGGGACGGGTTGTGACTAGTACTAACTTAATTTCTGCTTTAGATCACCCCATTATCTAAGATTTAATGGTACAGTCCAGGGTGGGAGGAAGGGCTAGGGGGAGAGAGGTCCTCCAACCGCTGCTCCCTTCCAAGCTACAACAGGGGAAAACATTTTGCTTAGCCAGCAAGTTCCGCAGCTGTTTCAGAAGAAGGAAAAAACATTTCTGTTCTTCCTTTTCCTTTGGGTTGAGGAAGTTCTAGCCTAAACCCACACCGTAAGCTTCTTTAGAGAAGTCACCTGCTCTTCACATTGTTTGTGTCTCCTGCCTCTGCAGATCTAGGTCCACTCTTGGGCTGTGTTCAACTGCATGAACTGGTGGCAATCTCATGGGGTCTCTGCTCTTTTGTTTTTCCATAAAATAATAAAAAAAGAAAGTAGTTTCTAATTTGAAAGAAATCAGTCCTCATTTTTAAAAAATAGTAATTTTTCTGTCTGTGTGTCTCTGTCTCTCTCTCTCTCTCTCTCTCACACACACACACACACACACACACACACACACACACGGTGGGGGAGGAGGCAGGCAGTACATACTTACGACAGTGCTAATGTGGAGGTCAGAAGGCAATTCTGCATTGGTTCCCTCCTTCCACTTTAGGTACCTTCCCCTTTAAATGGGCTCCCCTATGTGTGAGTTCCAGGAATCCAGTTCTAGCCAGTCTTGCTTGGCTACAATGCTTCCCCTCTGAGCCACTTGCACAGCCTGGAACCACATTTCCTATTAGCAGTAGTCCCGACTCAAAGGAAGACCAATAAACCTCAACAGAATGTTTTTAACCTGTTACTTTAGGGTTATATGTTTTATATTTTTTTATTAATCTTAAATAACTTCATGTGTGATACAATATATTCTGATCAAGTCTACCCCTCCTGGTCCCTCCAATTCTTCCAAACCCCTCCCCAACACATCTTCCTCCCAAATTTCATGTAGTGTTGTGGTTGGTTGGTTGGTTGGTTGGTTTTGTTTTGCTTTCAACTTACTGAGCCCAGTTAATGCTGTTGATATCTATATAGGCACGGGGCCAAACCCTGGAGAATTAGCAACCTACCAAAAGCCACACCCTTGAGGAAAAATGACTCTCTCCTGGTTGCCACCAGCTGCCTGTATCTCCTCAGCCAGGGGTGGGAGCCTCCTGAGCCCTCTCCTGTGCGCATGGAAATCTTAACTGCCTTGATTTTGTGCAGGCAACAGCAGCTGCTGGGAGTTCCCCAGAGCAATGGCCCTGTGGTGCCCAAAAGACACTCCTTCACAGAAGTCCTCCCCAAACTCTGGCTATTACAAACTTCCACACCTTCGGTGGTGCTCCCTGAATATTGAGGAAGTTGATAGAGATGTTCATTTAGGGCTGAACCCTCCACAGTCCCAGATTCTCTGCACTTGAGGAGCCTTGAGTCTCTCTACGACTGCAGAAAGAAACTTGTCTGATGAGGGCTGTGAGCTGCTCTGATCTTCCCCAAGAAGTTTTAAAGATCCTAACGTAAAATCTTTACAAAGATAAGTATCGTACAAATAAATTCCTAGTTGGATTTTGGGAAGGTAAAGAAATTTCAAAGTAAAAGAAGATTCCTTCTTTCTAGAAGCCGTGTGATGTGGCATACTTAAATGAGGTAAGGGACAATGACTGTGTAGGGTGTCCCACCCCTGCCCACTCTCTATGTCCCGAGTGAAATTCCTAGAAAGCTTTGATCACTTTGGATCCCCAGCCAGCTGCTATATTTTCTTCAGCAAGTTTGAGCCCAAGTTTCCAGGGCCTTGGATATTCCAAAGCATAAATAACCATTGTTAAACAAAACATTTTAAAGAAACGAATCTCTAGCCTTGAGCCAAATCTCCTCAAACCCTCCTATAGAGCCAATATTCAAACCCCACACTGAGGGAACAATTAGGAGGGGCCTCTCTTGTCTCTCCATAGTCTGCTCAAGGACGTACTGCTTCTTGGATCAGGACATTTCAGGTGACGCCCTACTGCTTACTGCTTCTTGTCTCAGCTTTCTGTATGACTTCAGCTGTGAGGCCAGCAGGACAGGACACAGTGATGAGTGACGTCATCCTTGGTAGTGACATTTGCAAGGAAGCCTTCTTTGCATGGTCAATGTGCTTTGTACAAACAAACCCCTATTGATTGCCCTGTGCTAAATACTGTCATACGGGGTATAGGAAACACAAGAGTCTCAGCTGTTCCTCTTCCCATAGAGAAACTTCATCTGAAATTAGAAGGCATTTGAGGACTCAATTTTATTTTCTTGTACCAAGTAGCCAGCCTACTAGGATCTCAGATCCCTATAAGAATCCAAGTAAAATAATTTCTCAAAAAATGCACATATGCCTATTCTATTTTTTAAATAGTCTAATAAAAACATTTGTCCAAAGCAGCTAAGTTTCTTGTCCTTTGTTGTCTTGTCTGACTTACACAGTCAGGGGATCTGTGTATATCAGGGAAACGAGTCATTTTCACCTTCTCTTCTTTCCTTTGCAGGTGACTTAGCAGGTACCCTATCCCCCACCAGGATTCCTGTCAAGTGTCCAGCTGGCTCCAAGGGAAAACACCCAGCAATGTGTGTGCCCAGGCAAGTGCAAACAGAGAGAGGAGGTGCCAGGCAGCATGAGATCATTGAGCACCATCAAGAAAGCAGAATTCATGCCGGGCCGTAATGGTACACGCCTTTAATCTTAACATTCAGGAAGCAGGTGGGTCTCTGTAAATTGAGATCAGCCTGGTCTATAGAGATAGTTCCATGACAGGATAGTTTACACAGAGAAATACTGTCTCAAAGGGGGAAAATAAACGGAATTTTTAGGTAAAAATTGATGAGGTGCTAAATCAAATTACATTAAATCTAATGAATGCTTCTAGGAAGGTATCTTGGAAGTAAAAAAAAAAGTCTGCTAGGCAGACACTTTTAATCCCAGCACTAGGGAGGCAGAGGCAGGTGGATCTCTATGAGTTCAAGGCCAGCCTGGTCTACATAGCAAGTTCCAGGACAGTCACAGCCATATAGGAAGACCCTGCCTCAAAAATAAATCAATAGTAAGTAAATAAAGGAGCCCTGAACCCAGACAGAGAATGAGATGGGCATGGTGAGGGCAGCACACACCCAAGCAGGTTCAGCAGACATCTTATCTCTGCTTTGATCATCTGCCTTCAGAGTGCCCGGCAAACCTGAACTCAGCACAGTGCTATCTAGCCTGTTCTTGATGACCTCAGGATTTTTGAACAATTCTAATTGTCTGGCAGGTTTCCCTGGCAACCCGAACACACTCCAGTATTAACATCACTGAGAGTAACTAAATGACTATCAAGTTTACCTTTATCCTAATGATCTCATCGACTGCCAACCCGGAGTCAGGACCTAGTGCCTTCCCAGAGCATTAGTCTATACCCAGGCATTTCTACAAATGTGTAGCCTGTGTTTTCAATAAGCATTTTTGCCTCTGTAAGATATGAGTAATTTCTCTGGAGCATGTGAGTCCATGATAACAGAGCTGTATAGACTATAAACTGTGGTTTTATAGCCCAGTTATTAGCTAGGAAAGCTGATAACACAGCATCAGTTCACCAATTAACAATCGTGAGACACTGAGATCTAAAGAATAGAAAGTGAAGAAATGCTATTCTTAAATAAAACACGTCCACAAATTATTAACCTCTGTAGTTTAAGCTATGTTTTAGATGTGAAGGAAAACAAAACTTCTACAACAATATTGGGAATGGTGCCTATTGACCCAAGATATCCCTCCCTGGCCCAAGCAAGCACAAAGTCGTCCGAAATGTTCTCAGATGAATGGTCCCAAAAATAGTAGCGTTAAGACATCTATATTAAAGAATTAATGGAAAGGATGTTTGGGGGAAAACCAAGTGTTTTTAAGTAAACACAATTTCTGGACCAGCGGAAGGTTTCAGGAACAGCAGTGCTGATTAGATAAGGCCTAACAGACCCTTTGAAAAGTGCTTTGAAAGATTTCCGTGAAGCTCACAAGTTTATAGACCTTAAACCTGTTTGATGACTCCAACATAAATAAAGTCGGGAGTTGCTACATACAGAGCCAAGTTTCGTGTGGGGCTGAGTACTGCCAGACAATAACAGATATCAAAAGAATGTTTCTCCCTCCCCCGCCCAAAAAAAATGTGTTAATTGAAAAACAACCTTGCCCAAATCAAAGCCACGGTGTCTGTCAGCTCTTCACGTATCAATATCAATTACCGTGTTAGAAACGAGGGTAGGAAATCAGGTAGCCACTGAAAGAGTGTCGATCTCTTAATAGAGCCCACATAGGATTAAGTCAGACAGCTGGGATCAGAAAAGTAAGTGGAACACGTCTGTCCAGACACCTGCACAGGCGTTGATTGCCGACGGTAGTTGGCTCTTAGACATTCATTCAGCAGGGCAGGGTGAGAAGGGCCAGATGCAGGATCCCCTGGACAGCAACTAGCAGCCTGGCACAGTGGCCTAGCTCACAGCAGTGAAGTCTCGTTGACCACTTTGACACACATTTTTAATATTTGCTGAGAGAATGGAGAAATGAATAGTGAATTTCTCCAGGAGGCCTAAGAACCGGAAAGTCTGAATTCTGAAACTAGAAAATTCCTTATAAGCCAGCGTGCCCCCAAACAAAGTCAATCATTTACTAATCTCTACCTTAAAATTATTTTATCTTGGAGATTTGCCAAGGTCAGAGTTATCATTCTGCCAGTGAGCCCCGTTACATATTTACTTCCTCGCATGTTCTTGTTGTAAAAGGTATGGTCTCCCTGACCACCATTCAGAAATAAAAAAACCTTTTGCCATCCCCCAGATAAACACTTATTCCTATTTCCCTTGAAGCTTAGCTACTTCCTCTACATGTTATCCAGTTCACAAAGAGACAAAGGTTTAAGTAACACAAATCTTTTTCCAGAACATTGCTTCCATTTTCATTACATGGCGGTTACAACACAGTTTAATCTTCTGCTGATTTTGGTTTGCTTCTTCATTTTACATATTATGTGTGCTATTGAAGCGTCTTCTGGGATTTGTGCCCATAATTTCTCCAATTTTGAGTGTTTTGATAGAAGCTTAAAACAAATCTTCAAAGCTTCCTGGAAGAATAACCAATTAGACATACTAGATGATTTGAGACAGATGCAGTTCATCACCGTGGAGAAGTCATGGCAGCAAGAAAGATGTGACTCGTCACACTGTGTCCACAGTCAGTCAGGAAGATGTGACTAGTCACACCGTGTCCACAGTCAGTCAGGAAGATGTGACTAGTCACACTTGTCCACAGTCAGGAAGATGTGACTCGTCACACTGTGTCCACAGTCAGTCAGGAAGATGTGACTCGTCACACCGTGTCCACAGTCAGTCAGGAAGATGTGACTCGTCACACCGTGTCCACAGTCAGTCAGGAAGATGAGACTCGTCACACTGTGTCCACAGTCAGTCAGGAAGATGTGACTAGTCACACTGTGTCCACAGTCAGTCAGGAAGATGTGACTCGTCACACTGTGTCCACAGTCAGTCAGGAAGATGTGACTAGTCACACTATGTCCACAGTCAGTCAGGAAGATGTGACTAGTCACACTGTGTCCACAGTCAGGAAAATGTGACTCGTCACACCGTGTCCACAGTCAGTCAGGAAGATGTGACTCGTCACACTGTGTCCACAGTCAGTCAGGAAGATGTGACTAGTCACACTGTGTCCACAGTCAGGAAGACGTGACTAGTCACACTGTGTACACAGTCAGTCAGGAAGATGTGACTAGTCACACTGTGTCCACAGTCAGTCAGGAAGATGTGACTTGTCACACCGTGTCCACAGTCAGTCAGGAAGATGTGACTAGTCACACCGTGTCCACAGTCAGTCAGGAAGATGTGACTAGTCACACCGTGTCCACAGTCAGTCAGGAAGATGTGACTAGTCACACCGTGTCCACAGTCAGTCAGGAAGATGTGACTCGTCACACCGTGTCCACAGTCAGTCAGGAAGATGTGACTCGTCACACCGTGTCCACAGTCAGTCAGGAAGATGTGACTCGTCACACTGTGTCCACCCTCAGTCAGGAAGATGTGACTAGTCACACTATGTCCACAGTCAGTCAGGAAGATGTGACTAGTCACACTGTGTCCACAGTCAGGAAGATGTGACTCGTCACACCGTGTCCACAGTCAGTCAGGAAGATGTGACTCGTCACACTGTGTCCACAGTCAGTCAGGAAGATGTGACTAGTCACACTGTGTCCACAGTCAGGAAGATGTGACTAGTCACACTGTGTCCACAGTCAGTCAGGAAGATGTGACTAGTCACACTGTGTCCACAGTCAGTCAGGAAGATGTGACTTGTCACACCGTGTCCACAGTCAGTCAGGAAGATGTGACTCGTCACACTGTGTCCACAGTCAGTCAGGAAGATGTGACTCGTCACACCGTGTCCACAGTCAGGAAGATGTGACTTGTCACACCGTGTCCGCAGTCAGTCAGGAAGATGTGACTAGTCACACTGTGTCCACAGTCAGGAAGATGTGACTCGTCACACTGTGTCCACAGTCAGTCAGGAAGATGTGACTCGTCACACTGTGTCCACAGTCAGTCAGGAAGATGTGACTAGTCACACTATGTCCACAGTCAGTCAGGAAGATGTGACTAGTCACACTGTGTCCACAGTCAGGAAGATGTGACTAGTCACACTGTGTCCACAGTCAGTCAGGAAGATGTGACTAGTCACACTATGTCCACAGTCAGTCAGGAAGATGTGACTAGTCACACTGTGTCCACAGTCAGGAAGATGTGACTCGTCACACTGTGTCCACAGTCAGTCAGGAAGATGTGACTTGTCACACCGTGTCCGCAGTCAGTCAGGAAGATGTGACTAGTCACACTGTGTCCACAGTCAGGAAGATGTGACTCGTCACACTGTGTCCACAGTCAGTCAGGAAGATGTGACTCGTCACACTGTGTCCACAGTCAGTCAGGAAGATGTGACTAGTCACACTATGTCCACAGTCAGTCAGGAAGATGTGACTAGTCACACTGTGTCCACAGTCAGGAAGATGTGACTAGTCACACTGTGTCCACAGTCAGTCAGGAAGATGTGACTAGTCACACTATGTCCACAGTCAGTCAGGAAGATGTGACTCGTCACACTGTGACCACAGTCAGTCAGGAAGATGTGACTCGTCACACCGTGTCCACAGTCAGTCAGGAAGATGTGACTAGTCACACTGTGTCCACAGTCAGGAAGATGTGACTCGTCACACTGTGTCCACAGTCAGTCAGGAAGATGTAACTAGTCACACCGTGTCCACAGTCAGTCAGGAAGATGTGACTAGTCACACTGTGTCCACAGTCAGGAAGATGTGACTAGCACACTGTGTCCACAGTCAGTCAGGAAGATGTGACTAGTCACACTGTGTCCACAGTCAGGAAGATGTGACTCGTCACACTGTGTCCACAGTCAGTCAGGAAGATGTGACTCGTCACACAGTGTCCACAGTCAGTCAGGAAGATGTGACTAGTCACACCGTGTCCACAGTCAGTCAGGAAGATGTGACTAGTCACACCGTGTCCACAGTCAGTCAGGAAGATGTGACTAGTCACACCGTGTCCACAGTCAGTCAGGAAGATGTGACTTGTCACACCGTGTCCACAGTCAGTCAGGAAGATGTGACTCGTCACACCGTGTCCACAGTCAGTCAGGAAGATGTAACTAGTCACACCGTGTCCACAGTCAGTCAGGAAGATGTGACTCATCACACCGTGTCCACAGTCAGTCAGGAAGATGTGACTAGTCACACTGTGTCCACAGTCAGGAAGCAGAGATGGCTGTTGCGACTCTGCTACCCAGCCAATGAAAGAGTGCCACCCACTATGAATGTAGATCTTCCTTCCTCAATTTACATAACCTAAAATCCCTCACAGACATGCTAGGGGTTAAATATAAATGCCGTCAATTTGACCATCAAAATCAATCATGGTAGTGTCTTTACATAATGTTCATTACTTTCAAAAAAAAATAAGATCTTATTTTCTATCTTAAACTAACAAAAAGGATACAGAAGCTGTAAATAAATAAATGCAACCACTCTGTCTTACTAGTTTACTACTACTTTTACTCTCCGTATGTAGGTATATGGATATGTATGACCTGTGTGTGCAAGTACAGACAGATTGGTGTAGGAAGATCTTCTTTCTATGTGCTGCTTTCATTGGTCAAATAAAGAAACTGCTTTGGCCTTTTGATAGGGCAGAACTTAGATAGGCGGGGAGGACAGAACTGGATGCTGGGAGGAAGAAGGCAGTGTGGCAGATGCCGTGAATCTCCGACCCGAGACGGACATAGGTTAGAGTCTTGCAGGTAAGCCACAGTCACATGGTGATTCACAGATTTAATAGAAATGGGTTAATTCAGATGTGAGAATTATCCAAGAAGAGGCTAGAGATAATGGGCCAGGCAGTGTTTAAATGAATACAATTTCTGTGTAATTATTTCAGGGTTAAGCTAGCGGGCAGTGGGATGCAGCCTGCTCCTCATTACCACAACATATGGGTACATGTGCCCGTGTATACGCATATGGAGGTCAGAAGGTGACATTAGTTGACTTCTTAGATCACTGCCCATCTTATTTTTTTGAAACAGGGTTCCTCACTGAACCTGGAGCTCACCAACTGGCCAAACTGGCAGGCTGATTAGGCCCCAGGGTTTTCCTTTCCATTTCTCAGAGCTAGGGTTATAAGCATTATGATGGTCACACAGTTATACGGGCTTTAAAGGGACACAAGCTTAAGTCATCACACTTGTGCAGCAAACACTGTCCCCACCAAGATGTCTCCACAGCCTGTCCACCACTACTCTCAAACTAACACTACATCATAGACTTCTTCCAAGCCACGGACAGTTTCCTTTTAACATGGTTAATTATCTCATTCCTTTTCTTTAAGGGCCCACTTTCTCCAACCTAGGAATTATTCCCACTTCGTTAGTCTTTTTAATGGATACACTGGATGTTTTTCACTGATAAATGTTAAGGTATTACACATATAAATCCTGCTTGGGGTAGAATTGTTCAGTCAAAGGGAATGTAGATATCAGTTTGTTTTGAGACGGGATCTCACTGTATAGCTCTGGCTAGCCTGGAACTCACTATGTAGACCAGGCTAGCCTCGCACTCACAGAGCTCTACCTTCCTCTGCTCCCCTGACACTTTGATTAGGTGTCAACTAATAAATAAAATAAAAACACTTTGTTATTGCCAACTGCTCTTCTAAGTACATACCAAGTAAATAGTCTTACCCACAAGTATATGACACAAATGTGTGATATTTTCTGCTCAAATTATTGTTTAATTTGTATGTATTTTAGTATTTACATTTTGAGTCATTTAGTTTGCTAATAACACGCCACAGAGTTGATATTTTGAACAATAGAATTTTATTTTCTCATAATTCTGTAGACCAGGAGTGTAGGATTCAAGTGTTGGTAGGTGTAGTTTCATCTGAGTCGGACTCCTTGGCTGACAGCTGTCTTACTTTGTCCTTCCTCCACGGGTGTATGTCCTACGCACTTTTCCTAGGAGAGTATCCTGGATTAAACCCACCCTAGGCACTTCATCTTGTATAATTGCTTCTTCTCTAAATACAGTGACATTCTGAAAGATAAAGGGTTGGGATATCAACATACACACTAGGGGGGACATTTCTGTCTTTATTGCTTCCTTTCTGAGATGCCAGTTCTGTGCTTTGGCCATTTTCCTATTAATCAATCAACTTTTTCCTATTATTACATGAATTGTTAATATACTAATGAAATGTTTTCTCCATGCATTTTTCTTTGTTTTCTGATATACTGACTTACAATAATTGTGTACCTCACATTTTGAATTATTATCAATATGATTGAGTGCAGGAAGAATTTTCTTTTTTTATGCCATTAAGATGTCAGATAGAAGTGTAATCGTTCTTATTTCTCTTGAGTTTTCAGATGACTTCCTGCTACAACTTAGTGTTAATACAATGCTGATAGCATGAAGCATCCTGTAAGTAGAAATGCAAATCAGGACAGGAATGTAACTCGGTGGTTGAGTGCTTGCTCAACAAACACACAGAGGAACCAGGTTTCATACACAGTACACGGAAATACAACAAAAAAAGAAGGAAGGAGGTAGGGGACAGAGGGAGGAAAGGAGAGAGGAAGGGAGGAAGGGAGGGGGAAGCCAATAAAATCATCAGTGAATATTTCTGCAGTTTCTCAGTTGTCTAAACCTAAACCATCCAGCCTGGCCTCCTTCTCCTCTGTCCTCAAGGCTGCTGAGTACATTTGACTTCCAGAACATTGTGTTCTTGGCTGACACTTCTGAGGATGTCCCAGCTCCAACTTTGGATTTGCCCCATGCGCTGGGGTCTGGCTGTGCTCATATTCAGCATTTCCCATCATACCAACCCTGTGCACATTCCTTAGCCCAATCTTTGCCTCCTAGACAAGGTCGCCCTTCTTGCAAAAGTTCCTTGCCTATCTGTCTTTTCACTCACAGGTCTGACAAGGCTTAATTACGGTAGTGCAGGAACCCAAACCCTTTCCCACCCTGCCTGGTGCTGCTTCTCCTGGCTCAGGGAAGCTTTTTCCAGTCCTGGCCCTCACTTGCACATAACTGCTCCCACCACCTAGGTGAGTAACTCCTTTCTCTATCCCTTCCCTCCTCTCTCCAGCTCAAATTCTACACACAGATGTTCAGGCTTTGGAAATCACATTGCCTGGTTTTGTATCCAAGTTTTTTTTTTATTTATTAACCATATGACTTTGAACAAACTACTTAGCCCACAATGTCCAGGGTTCCTCATGCATAAAATGAGAACAATGGTACTGTGTGGTAGGATGGCTAACTACCTAATATCGGCCTCTGAATGCTGCCTCCAATCCTATCCAGGGAGGTTGGGATGACTTGGTAAATTGCAGCAGACGAAACTGACATGGTTTGCAATCAGCTTCTCTAGCAAACTTGAACCCTTGGAAGACACATGGTGGCCATTTTGAATTCACTCAGAGACAATCATTTAGCCTGGTACTGACACTCTGGGGAAACCTGGATCCAAATGAGACATTAAGATGAGTTGCTTAGCAGCAAAGCTGATTGTGTTCTTCCTTCCATTGTGTGTGTGTGTGTGTGTGTGTGTGTGTGTGTTTTAAATGTGTTTATAAGTAAGTGAACATGTATGAAGCCGTCACTCTCTTCCAGGTACTGGTGACTGCAGTCATGCTTTCTGAGATCTAGGTCCCCAAGGCAGGGAGACATACGCCTGACCCTAGTTCCAGCTATCAGATGACACTTGACTTGGACCAAATTCTCAGCACCGTGAAGAAGCAGATCTGAGCTTCACTTTACAGGCATAGAAACCTCAGGGCAAACCAGACACGTGGTGCACACTGAGAATCCCAGCCCTTGGGAGGATAAAGCAAGAGGACTCTGTGCTCCAGGCCACACAGAGAGACTCTGTTTTAATAAAAAAGAAAAAAAAAAAGAAAAACCTGCATTCAGATGAATTTAGAACATCAGCAGAGACTTCAACACTACTATCATTTTTATTGCCACTTTTAAATAGGAAACTTTAAGACAGAGTTGTAGCTCCAGATACTGTGAGATGAAGTGTGTGGTGTTTTAGGCTTTCAGTGGCAAAGTTCTGGTGCCATGTGTTAGGCAGCCATGTAAGAAACAAAGGTAAGAGTGCCATTACTTGCCTTATTTATTTATCCATAGGATTAATTATCTCTTAGGCATTACTAAGATAAAACCAACCCAAGATAAGAAGAGTTTCTCGTGTTCTGAGAATTTCATGGAAAAGTTTGCAAACATCTAGAAGGGAGAAGAGAAAAATTCTTTTTCCTAGAATGTAAAAGAATTTGGTTTCCATCACCAACAATGCAAAATTAATAAGAATAATAATCTCTTATTAATCAAAGAAATTTATTGGAGATAAATCTAGAATATATACATAATCAAAACAAAGACTGTATAAATGACCCATTATCCTTCACCAGCTATTGTTTATTAACCAAAGTTCACCTCTGTAGGTAGACACACTGAATCAGAGTAGTCTATGACTATGGGATTCTCTAACATATCATCTGTATCACTGGTCAAACTAACTAAACTTGACCTCAGTTTTGTTTGTTGCAAACTGGGCATATTAAGAACTCTCTATCATGGATTAGGTTCAGTGCTTTATTATTTTTTTAAGTGTATGAAGTTGGGAGGGGGTGTGGAGGAGGGCTCTTAAAAGAGTTAGCAGAGGGCAAAAGAGTATGACCAAAATACATTACATACACACACACATGAAATCCTCCAGCAATGAACTAAAAATATGTTTTGTTTAGGGTTTCCTCCTTCTTTTAATTATTCTTTCACACATGCGGAGTCCTTTGAGTACTGTCCATACGTGCATGGTTGAGGGCAGTAGCTCGAGCAAGAATAACAAACCAGTGGTCAAATCAAAGCTTTAAAGAAGACTGATTCTCCTTCCCCAACAACCAGCGACTACCGATAGCTCCTTGGTTACGGGTGGAGCCTGTGGCGGTCTGAATGAGAATGGCCCCCATAGGCTCAGATGTTTGACTCCTTGGTCCCCAGTTAGTGGAACTGTTTGGGAAGGATTAGGAGGTATGGCCTTGTTAGAGGACGTGTGTCATTAAAGGCAGGCTTTGAGGTTCCAAAAGCCTACACCAATGCCAATTAGCTCTCTCTGTTTCAGGTGGTTTTGTCTCAAGTTGTTGTTACTATTCTAGGAACATGCCTGTCCTGTTTGTCTGCTGCCATGCTTCCCACCACGAAGGTCATGGGCTCTAACCCTCTGAAATTGTGAGGCCCAAACAAACTTTTTCTTATATAAATTGCCTTGGTTGTTTCTTATTTCAGCACAAGTAAAGTAAATAAGATAAAACCACATAAGTACCCCCTAAGCATGCTGGAATTTTCTTTGGCTTGATCTTGTGCAGGCTTTACTCAGGCAACCACAGCTGCCATGGTCACAAGTGCATTAATCATGCCCAGATGAGACCATTGTACAGCACTCCTCCCCATCCTCCAGCTGTGGCATTCTTATGACCTCCTCCAAGATGTTTCCTGAGCCTTGCTTGTGGTAGGGATGTTTGGCAAAGACGTCTTGTTTAACCAGGTATGGTAGTGCACACCTTTGACCCCAGCACTCAGGAGGCAGAAGCAGGCAGAACTCAGAGGTCAAGGATATACTGGTCTGTATTTCAAGTCCTAGGTCAGCCAGGTCTACACAATGAAATCATGTCTCAAAAATAAACAACAAAAATGTCCTATTTAGGGCTGAGCATTTGCAGTCATTTATTCCTATATTATTTAAACATTTGATTTTTGATAACTTCATATGTGATACTGTATTTACATAATTTCCACCCTTCCTTATTCTCTCTCCACTTCCTACCATTCCCAAGTCTCTTTCAAATTCATTACCTCTTCTCCTATAATAATTATTATGTATACATTTGTGCATACACACACATGCACAGCCTACTGTATCCACTTAGTGTTGCTCGTATATACATGTGCTTAGGAACTTCATTTACTCTTGGACTAGTTATGAGTCTCCACACCAACTGCTGTCCACTCACCAAGGCTGAGAACAGTCCAGTACTTGGGGATAAATATAAATATTTAAAAGGCAGTTTAACAGCATGACCATTTTTTTTTTAAGAAAGAAATCATGGCTCAATTTTCCTGACAAAAGCAAATACAAAAATTACTTTTTCTTCTTTTATTTTTAGCCTGTCTTCATTATACAATGTGGTGGGTTTCATTATGACGTTTTCTTATATACATTTGCTCAATTCCCTTCCTATGACCCTGTCTCATTCCTCTTTTCCTTCCCTCTGGTCCACCCACCTCCACCTAAATCATGCCCTTCTGCCTCGCTTCTTAAGCACATGCATTTCAAATGTAGCTTCTAGATAACAGAGGAGCCATGTGATATTCGCCTTTATGACTCTGTCTATTGTGCTTAACACATAATGGTCGACACTTCCATCCTTTTTGCTGGTTTACTTTTTAATTAGCACGCCGCACAATAGGCTTCATTGTAGAACTGTGATAATTTTGTTGTTGATTCTCTTCCAACCAACCTCGAATGTACATGTGTGTCACATTATCTTCATCTGTTGATTTACTGATGGGCATGTGGCTTGATTATATAACTTGTTTTCGTAATTGGTACCATAAAGATGGTGGATATGAAGGGGGCAAGTAAGAAGTACCTCTCTGGATTTTTCTCAGTTATACACATAAAACACTATATATAAAGCACTTAGCAAAACATCTGACCTTGGCAAGCCCATGTATATTTATACATCCTGTATTTTACCACAGTGAGGTCATTCTGCATATTACTTTCACAGAATGTTTGGCATGGTTTTGCTACTGGTTATCTACTAAATTTGCTTTCTAAAATTAAAAGTAACCTACACGTAAGAATGTCTTCGGATCTCATGGTGTTTCATTTAAACAATCTTCTTTTTTCTTTAGCTTCCTGGTGTATAATTTTATGCAACTTTAGGATTCTTATGTTTGGGAACACGTCCAAAGGCAGAGTCAGGCCTGAGAACTCTTGTTCAAACTTAAGACGAAGCCAGGCCATGAAGTGAAAACAGGGCCTCTCTTGCTGACTCTGCACCACAGCTGCCAGATGCACTGGTTGACATGTGAAAAGGAAAACATGAAATTATGAAATGAAGTGCTTTCAGAGACCAGAATAATGGTGTCAGAGTTGAGGTTTTCTCCTCTGGAATGCTTATGCCTAAAGACAATCTATCTATAGCTCAAGCCCAAACATCTCAGGCCCAGAAAGGCTAACCACATGGGACAAACTGACAAGAGATTCCAGTAAGGTACCAAGGTGACCAGGAAGTCTGGCAATCTTCTGAGCCATCACTACTATCAAAAAGAAACTTCAGTGTTCTGATGTTTTACTCATTGAACTTTTCTAGAATTCAGAAACTCATCAGAGGATTTAAGTCTGAAGTTCTTAGGATGAAAAGAGTTTCTGTCCTTTCCCAAAGCAAGCTTTAATGGGGGGGGGGCGGAGAAAACCTTGAGTCAGCACCTAATACATGGGGGAGGGCAAAGAAAATCAATGAGATGCTGAAGGATGATTCCTTAAAATCACACAATTACATCCCACTTCCCTCCAAGTGTGCAAGGGCAATGGAGGATGTGCAGCCGTGGGACTGGGGTAGGTGGTGACTATTACAAGCCCTAAAGTCATCATGAGAAAAATCTGCATTCTGACAGGGCATCAGGATACCTCCCAGACGTGTGCAGGATAAAGCTTCCTCCATCGGAAAAGCAGCTGTCAGAATCTAAAGGCACTTGATGATGCAGCTTGGGCTGCAGAGACAGACATACGGTAGGAGGGTGAGGGTCTCTCCCTGTTGAGCTCTTGCATCTAGTGGTTCTGTCATCATGTCAGGGCAACTAAAATCATCACCAGGCATCCACTAGGAGCTGAGCATGGCAGTAAAATAGATCTGCCAGACAGAATTCTGCAGGAAGCTTGGAGCGCTTGTGCAACTGTTGCCTGAGATCTTATCACTGCAGATTGTGAAGAATCAGATAGGGAGACGTATAGAGAACACCCTCACCTCATCGCCAAAAGGTCACCGGGCTGGGAAATGGGTAAAAGAAAAGCACATATAACACTACAAGCTGGCTCATTACAACTTTCCTACCAACCAACTTTTTTTCTTTTAAGCAGAGCCTCCTGATCAGGGCTCAATAGAATGTGGACTGTTGAAAAACACCAAGAAACAGATGTGACTGTTTATTTCACAATACACAATGCATTCATAAGTTCAGAAAAGTAGGTTAATGGCAAAATATTGCCGCAGTTGGATACGTACATTTCACGAATTTGTGAATTTGACTCTAATAAAGACCCTAAAACGACATTCTTCCAAGAACATTGCTTACAAACTCAAATAAGCAAACCAATAATTTGTTTCAGTATGCAAATATGAAATGTATGAAAAAGTATGAAATGTGCAGTGCACTAGATGAATCCCTCCCAAACCTACAGATTCCTCCTAGAGGAAGTTGCTGGCTCAAGTGCTTTGGAGGAAAATCAGTTAGGACCCTTGGTCACCACCCTGCACAAAAGAATCACTGCAGAACTTTAAAACAAAGGGCCTAGAGATGCTAATGCTAACAACCTACTTATTCTGGGTTGGGATCTAATTTTTTGTAGGCATTATAGAATATTCTGCTTTGCAGTCCAAATTGAGAACCATTGCTATAGACCATTCCATAAGCTGGAAAGAACATAAATTATGACTCTCTCTCTCCATCCCTCATAAACAATTAAATGGATTCATTAGTTACAGTGGTCTGTGTCAAGATGATCAAGACCGTCCCTATATGCAGAGACTTTCTAGGAAGCTCAGGACTTAGCACACAGTTGGGCTCATGGCTAATAGCTTCTACAGTGATCTAATCACAAAGGCACACAGTCAGATAATAGGCAGAATCTAGATAAATGCACACACAAGAGTCTACATCCTTTTGTGAGGAGATACTCAAGTATGCTGCTTTCTCTGGCAATGCAAAAATGCACTAACATGAGTGATGTCTCCCAGTGGAGGCCGTCAGCATTTTTGTTTGAGGCTGGCCACAAATTAGTGTATGTGTGTGATTAGTATGTGCCAAACTTCCGGATTCCTTGAAATAAAATGTGTTTTACATATAAACCATATTACTTGCATAAACAGTGTGGACCTAGAGAAGCACCGTTCTCAGTCCTGGGTGTATGTAGTGAAAACACCAAACAGAAGCCCAGGACCATCTCCGTGGTCTGGTGCCCTCACAGCATTGACAACAGCCTGAGGCAGACAGCACAGAGAAGAGAAGATGGTTGTTGGATAAACAGTAGCTTCTCAGGAACCTGGCTTGAAGAAGATGAAGATGGCTGATCTTGAAAAGAGTTAAGAGACACAGAGGGAAGCAGCCTTTGAGAACACAGTTGAATCATGTCCGTGACTATGCTCTACCAAACAGTGACTCCACCAGGATGGCTTGGTTTTGAAGCTCTATGCCACATCTTTCTCTAAATCGATCATCCTAGCTCTTCTTAGTTTTCCAAAGGTTCCTCTAAATATCACTTTTATCTTTTCGATGCTTCAGTCAACCTAGGGACCCTGCTCAGTGGTAGAGTTCCTTCTTAGGATGCACAAGGTTCTGGGTTTATACTCCAGTTTGAGAGAGTGAGAGAAAGGGAAAATGGAAGAGAGAGAGAGACGTGGGGTGGGGGGAATCACCAGTCAGCCACAATGAATAATGAACTCTTTATGCCTTTTAAAGAAACAAATTATCAAGCCTACACATCACATAATACTGATCCAGGAAGAAAGAACAATCCCCTATAGCTGAAAGGAAAATTTGGAATGTGAGCCAATCACACAGATGAGGCATCATGAAGCCACAACCATCACCCTTAGAACCTATTGCCTTCTGTCTCCATGGATTTCAGCTGTGTTTTGCCACATCTCTTCAGAAAGTTATTGAAAATTGGATCAACGGAACTATTTGTCCCCCAACCAAAATTTTCCACTAATCTTTCAGTCCAGGAATTTGTCCTTGCCTTGTGGACCAAATTCCCAGAAGGGGGAAGAAAACATACCTTTGTTATGACCGATACTATCTGTACATGGTTGCAGCAGTTGGCTCCGTGGTGACTGTGATTGGTTGCTCTGCTTAAGCCTTGGTGCCGATTCTTCAGTAGACAGCTCCATCCAGTTCTACCATTCATTTCAGTTTGTGGGTTTCATACGTTAGACTTAGACTCTTCCGGCATACTCGGATTAGCCATAACGATCCCAATTTCTACTTCGTATCACCTATTGGGCTACATATCCAGAACACTGAGCTTCACTGGAACAAACACAAAACAAAGCCCAGGAGAGGAATTTGTTGTGGCACATCAGGCCCATATGTAACACAAATTCATTTAAACCTAATGTTTCTAGTCCATCTTACCGGCATACATCAGAGAAATTTTATTTTTACGAATATGATATTTTGATTTGGGGGACTTAGTATAGTTTCTTTATGTATATCAGTGTTATGTCTGTATTTGTGCCTGATCACAGAGGCCAGAAGAAGGAATCAGATCCTCTGGGACTGCAGTTACAGATGCTTGTGAATCAGATGGGTGCTAGGAACAAACCCCGGTCCTCGTGAGGGGCAGGAAGTGCTCTTTACCCCTGAGCCATCCATCTCCTCAGCCCCAGAGATTACTATGTTTTAAAATAAACATCAAAGGGAAAATCCTTCCATCAGCTATATCTAAGAAACAAATTATTCAAATTATTTGAATTTTTTATTATGGAGATCAAGGAGATTTGGGTCTCATGGCCCCAAATTCAAAGCAAACGATTGAGAGTTGTGTAAGCGCCCCTAATTCTACGTAACTTTATATGTTGGTCTTGTGTAGTGTTTAGATGAACATATCTTGAGCCTTCAAAATCTCTTTCAATAATTTACATAAAAATTCAGTTCAGATCTATAAGAATCAAATATTCAGATTAAAAGATTAAGCCCTCTTTCTGTCAAAAGGTCATGCCTTTATTCTCTTCCATTCTATAGCCCACATTTCTATGGCTGACAAGAACCACCACCAGTACACATTCCTCCTATCAGAGGTGTTGCTGATTCAATAAACAAAGACCTTAAAATAGGAAAAGATGTTAATCATCAGAAATTCAGGCCTCTCTTTTGAGGAACTGGAGGCCCTGCAAGAGGTTAGATTACCCATACCCTGCCAGATGTTAGAAGCAGAACTTAAGTCAGCCCTGCCATTCCGGGGCTAAGTTATTACCAACATAAGCTCTTCACCCGAGTCCTTTCTGTTGCAAAAAGCTAGGCTTCTGCACTGTGGATCACTGTGAACTCTTATAGCTGTTAACTTTTCCAAAGTCTGATGTCATTCCCAGAAAATATTAACATCCACTAGGCTGTGGATTTGTGGTTGTGCAACAAATAAATAATAGAGCACTCTCATATTTGCTCATGTTTGCAGACTACCATCACATGCCTTTGAAAAACAGGAAGTTATGCTCAAATTCTGCACTTTGGAATCTCTAGGACAAGTCAGTAAAATATGCTGTTTGCTAGTTACTTAAAAGATAATTTAATCTTCACACACTCATTTTTAAAGCTGTATCTTGTAGCAGTATTTAACTTAAGGAAAAAAATATTATCTGTGTAACTTCTTATGCAAAAGCTAAGGATCTGCAATTGAACAACAATCAGTGGAGAGCTAGGTTAGCTATGGTTAGAAACCCTGTCCCAGGGTTGAGTGTGCTTGAGGCTAAGTAATGCAAACCAAGACGACGTGTTGTACAGAAAATGAATCTCATAAATGTCTTAGTAATGTTAAGGAAAGCATTTAAACACTAGGCACTATATCTCACAGTAACTCAAAATGTCATAAGAACGAAAGGATGACAGCATAGCACAGATGAGGCTGGTCCACATCACTTTTACTGACTACGAGTTTGGGTTTGGAAAGAGTCTTCAAGCCATCTTTGACCCCGAGGTCTATTAGAAAATCAGTCCACCTTTTTTCATTCTCTAATTCTTCCCCCAATACCATAAATATCTACGAGGCACATCCTATAATATTCATCAATAACTACCAGGAGCAAGATTTTGACTATAACGTTACACTGACAGCTGAGCTTGCGGAAGACGGTAGAAAGTTGACTGGAGACCAAGTGTGATGCCACACATCTGGAAACCCGGCACTTGGGCAGGGGAGGCAGGAGGGTTAGGAGTTTGAGGTCCTCTTTAGCTATATCGTGAGTTCAGTACCAGTCTGGGCTACATGAGACCCTGTCTTTAAAAAGAAAAGAAAAGAAAAGGTGATTTGATGATTTGACTACAAATTTGGAGACTGTGGCAGAATACTTTGAAAAGATTAGTTTGGCCAAGGTCTGCTCTTCGGGCTGATGAGAAAGGGGGAGTTGATTGGGGGAGGGAGAGGGATATGGGAGGCGGTGGCAGGGAAGAGACAGAAATCTTTAATAAATAAATAAATTTTAAAAAAAGAAAAAAAAAAGATTAGTTTGGCCAAGAGAAGAAAAGAGGAGCTTAAGAGATACAACTCAAGAGAGAGACATATATTTTTATCTTGAACAAAAAGAAACCTGAATGTTTTTATAGCCTCAGAGTTGGACTCCTGAAGAAGTAAAGAGACAGAAAATACTAAAGAAAGGGGGAATATTGCAAATGATAGGGGAAACTGACACGGAGCAGCAGCATGGGGTTTACGTTAAGCAGATGTTGGGATTTAAATCATTTTCATTTATAAAGTACTGACTACACCAAGTGTCAGCCCAGGTTTGTATCTTTCTCCTCCCATCCCCTCACTCTTTTCCTACTTTATGCTCCCATTCCATTTCTATTTTAACTTTTTTTTATTTGTTCTTTGTGTCATTCACATCCTGTGTCTCGATTACATTCTTTTTTCCGTCCCTTTGTATCTACCCTCTGCCCTTGCAACCCCCTCAAAAAAATAAAAATAAATTAAAAAAAGAAAAACGAAAAATCTCATCACAGAAACTGTAGTGTGACACAGTGAGTCACATAGCAAACCTTTTGTCTTTATATCTTTACTTTACTGTTCATTGCAGAGAGTCATTGGCCTGGCTCAAGGTCTCTAGCTTCTGTTACGCTATCAATGCTGGGCCTCACTGGGACTCTTCTTGGACATCCTGTTGTTGACCTGGGTCATGGAGGTCCTGCAGCTTTGGGTCTGCAAATTCAGCCCCTTCACATGCTCCCGCAGGTCACAGATGAAGTAGATGTTGGGGTGGGTCAACTCAAAACCCTGGTTCTGGGCCTGGGTAGCTGCGGGGTTGGACAGCCCGCCAGCTCTCCCCTGTCCTCACCACTGGGTGAGCTCTCCAGCCTTGCCCTGGCTAATTAATCCTTTGAAGCAATGAGCAATGAATGAAGGGACCGGGTTAGTTCTCCTGCTTTCGTGTCCTCAGGGTAGGCTCTCCCACAGTGGACCATCAGGGCCAACTCCACTGCCTTGCCCAGGAGAGTACATGAGCCACTCACCTAAGTACTGCAGCTGGTGAGGGGCAGAGACAGCTCTCCTGCTCTTAGGACTCCAGGGCCAGCTGTCTCCCTGCCACAGACAGTGAGGAGTGGGGAGGAAGCATGTCTCCCCCATCCACACAACCACATGACAGATGAGGGGCAGGGCCAGATCTCCCACACTCAGGGGTTCACCCACACCCTGCTCTGCTGTGCTGCCCAGACCAGGTGCAGGGCATGTGATTGAGTGAGTGCATAAGTGAGCATGGGTGTGCATGCACACGTCTGCGCACACACACGCGCACACACAAGGATATATACATACACACACACGCGCACACACAAGGATATATACATACACACACACGTGCACATACACACACATGTACGTAGCGGCGCGCACACACACACAACACAAACGATTCCCTTGCATGCAAATAAGTAAATAAATGTAGCAAATTTATTCTCTCCTTTAAAAGTAAAGATATTTGACTCAGAATGATTTTTAATGTAAGGTTAACTATTGTAGAAACAAAATTACAATCTCTGACTCTAACAGGAGAAAGACAAAGAATACTTGAATTCATTAAAACAGATTGACAGTTTTTTCTGTAGAAGGTAAATAGCAAAAGTTTCTGTCTTTATTGACCACATGTTCTCTGTTACAATTCTACACTCTATCATGATATGATGAACGCCGCTAGACACTGAGTGAGCTCTACTCGTGTTTCAACAAGACTTTACTTATATGTGTTTGGGGAAATACAGTGAATTTCCAAATACATTACAATGCTTAGTTTACCATCAGAATATCGAGAACCTGAAAATGGTATCCTTTGCCCTTACTTTCCATCAGTTATTACCTTATTTGAGATAAAGGCACACTAGTCTTTACACAACATGCATTTGCCTTGGTCTTACATTATTGCATGTGCTTACTTTGGTATTGTTCCTCCACATTTAGAGTTCATGATTACACAGTCAAGGAAATTCCAGAGCTTCACAGAAAACATAGTCACAGAGAAGGGTAGAGAAGTTCACTGAAAACTGCCTAAGAGGACTTAGCAGTGTTCACATACACACACACACACACACACACACACACACACACACCTAGAAAATCATGGTTTTGAGGAAAGTGTAGGCATGGGTATGACTTTAACTGTGGCTATAACAAATTTCTACAAAGAAAAAAACCTTTTTTTTTTTAAGAAAAAAACTTTTAAAACTGCTAAATGTTAATATTTACTAGCTAATATTTGCATGTCTAGTTATTATTCTCTATATTATAAAGATATCTTAGAATTAACTTTTTGACCAAGGGATGTGTTAAGATGCTTTCATAGAAGGCTTTAGCTAATTGCACAAGCTGTAGTTACTCAGCCGTTAGCAAACAAAGAAGCCAAACTGATAAAGCTGGCTTTGCCTTGGGAGGATACCTCCCTCCAGAATTGGAAGCAGATTTAATGTTGTTTTCTGTTTCTGTAAATGTGTCCCAGAGGCTTCTGAACTTTGAGCTCATGAGTCAAGCTCACAGCAGCCATTTTCAATCACCGTGGCCTAGTCAGCGGCTATCACCTAGCTTCTCCTCAAGAGTAGTGTCAGCAGTCACTCAAAGTCCTTACCAGGTCCTTGCTGCTTCGCATTTATCATTGTCGTGACTAAATTAGGAAAGCTTCATAAACTGATATCCAGTGTGACCACATGATCGCAGCCTTATTTTGCAGCTATCATAAAGGTGATTGAGCCAACCCTGTCTGGTGATATGTGTTTCTCTGATTTAGTGTGCTTATACTAAGAGTCTTTATGCCTAATCCCCAGGGAAATCATATTTCCTTTACTTAAAGTTCATGCACCACGAATCTGGAAGCCTAATTGGGGACCTAGCCTTATTATCAGTCTAATAACATAACTGCATTCCTGAGATGCCACAGGTTAACGTGTGTTGCCTGTGAAAATCCTCCACGTATCAAATGTTTAGACACCATGATTTATTCCTTGTGGACGAGCAATGCATCTGGCACTAGAGATCGTGTCCCTGTGTGATACTGTGAGCCGGCTTGTACCTGTCAGTGCAGCCATGTTCCTGGAAACGTAATCTAACAGATAAGCCCCTTTTTATGACTTCATATTGTAAATAGTTTGAAGTGGACCTTGTCTGTGGACATCAGCCTTAACTGCCCAAGCAACAGTCATAACATTGCTGACGTGGTTAGGCACAGCCCCTAGGAATTATCAGAATTGCCCGGGTCAGCTGCAGTTGAGTTAAGAAAACACTAGAGAGGACTTCGAGGAGACAAAGAAGATGCTTGGATCTAATACATTGTTTCTTACCCTTTCGTGTGTATGTGATTCATTCGGAGATCTTGTTAAAATACAGGTTCTTTTCAAGAAAGTTTAATGTGTGGTTCAGAAATCCTTCATTGCTAACTATGTCTGGGTAACTCCAGTGCTTTTGGTTCAATGACTGCCCTCAAGTACCAAAGCCTTTTCCTTGCACTTCAGAACCCTACAGGCTGTAACGAAGCAACAATCCTTGTTCTAAGGCAGGATTTAGGTGGCCCGAGGGAGTTAGAAGCGTGTTATTTGTGTAAGTTGCACACACAATTCTAGAAATAAGCTGTCCAAAATAAGCTTCGCCCAAATGAGGACTGTCTAGGGAGAGGGCACACTACCACCCCATGGCAAGGTGAGAACAAGGATCATGTGGTAGTGGAGACCCAGAGCAAGTGGGCAAGCAGCTAATACCTCCCTCAACTGTTCCGTGAGCTATCTGCCTAAAGAAGCAGATTAAAGCAGGGGTTGAGAACGAAAGTCAAAATGAAAGGATTCTAGTATTAAACGCCAGTTCTTCTGGTTACCTGTGTGGCCTTGATGAAGTTGTTTAAAGAGTTGAGATTCCGTTTCCACAATTCCAAAGGGGAACTAATACTAACACTATTACTTTTGATGTGAAAAGTCGCCGTGTGTTGACAGCTTGGCTTATAGCAAGATTCAGACATGGATTTGGGAGAAGAAAGTGGATAATTAGAGTGCTGAGCATAGCAACTGATGCATCCACTGATGGATTCATTATTTGATGCAGTATTTGGAGTAACATTTATTTGAGGAGGGGAGTAGGATCAAACTGAAGGGAGTAGATCCTTGGAGAAGTGCCCTGGTAAACTACACTTTCTTCCATCCCTACCCTTACCCCCTTCTCATCAAATGGGGTGAGTAGCATCCCTCCACTTCTCTCTTCCACCTTGTTACAGACCCGGGAGCAGAGGAGCCAGCTGCAGACAGAAACTTCCGAAACCACAAGCTCAAATAAACTCTTTCTCCTTTAAGTAGTTCAAGTCAGGTGTTTAGTCACAGTAGTGAGAAGGTAAGAATCACAACTTAGTCACAAAGGATTTTTTGCACTCAAGAAGGTAATTACTTGAAAAGTACTTTTGTAAACTCAGGATTCTGCCTCTAGCCCTTTTGTTTAGAAGATGCATGCTTATAAGGGAAGCAACAGATGGACCATAATGCTATCGTCATTGAATTGAGAAAGCTCCAATGACTATGCTTTAACTCTTTATTTATCCCCAGTGAGCCTGACTTTAGAAAGAGGCCAGCTTGCTTCTGGGGAGCTCATCTGAAATGGACCACAGCTAATCTTCTAACAGTGTTCTTGTCAGTCCCTGTACAGTACTTGGAAGAACAGCCCTAATTCTGTTCAGCACAGTGTGACACACCACAAATCACCAGAGGTCCCCAAAATAGTCTTTTTTTTTTCTCCCTCAGATTTATCCTGTGGTCTTTCCACTGTCATTTAATCTCATCATACCATAAAAAGCAAACAGGGCTCAGCTGCAGATCTTATGTAATACTCAACTTAAAAATCTTCTTTTTTTTCTGGAGAAGGCTCAGAAGTTAAGAGCACTAGCTGCTGTTCCAAAAATACTAAGTTCAGTTCCCAGCAACCCTATGGAAGCTCACAACGGTCTCTACCTGCAGTCCCACGGGGCCTGATGCTCTTTTCTCGTGTGAAGACATGCAGAGAAAACACTCACATACATCAGATACATAAGAAACAAACAAATCTTTTCTTAAAATTCCTTTTGGAGAGAGAGTCGTACTGTGTACCCCTGATGTAGAACTCACTATGTAGACCAGGCTAGCCTTGGATTCATAGAGATTAGCCTGTCTCTGAGGATCAGGTGCTAGGGCAAAATTATGTGCCACCACTCTCCGCTTGTCTTCAAAATCCTGCGGCATGGTGATACATGCTTGCAACACAAACACTTAGGAAGCAGAGAAAAGATGATGGAAGGTTCAAGGCCAGCCTCAGCTACATGGTAAGACCTCGTATAAGCAAATAAGTGAGTGAATAGAAGCAGGATAAATGAAATATGAACCAATGATTGTAATTATAATACGCATAATAGTGTGTTCTGTGCCACGCATTGCCGGGTTTTAAGTCTGCATTGTATTGTCGCACATGGACCTAACTGGATTCTGCTGGCCGTCTATAGTGTATTTATCCTAGTGCCTAAGAATTATATCATATCCAAACTGAATGTCTAAATTATTTGTTTGCCCATCCCCCTCACTGCAAAATATTATAAGTGAAGATTACAGAGGACAGTTATAATTATTGTATCTCGTTTTCTTGTATTTCTCTATTTTATTAGGTATTTCCACCTCCTCATGGAGCCAACTTGGGATAGCTACTCTTTACCCAAGAGCTATTTTGTCCCACGCCAGGGGCATCCTGCAGTATCAACTATCATAATTGGGATAGAGGTGGTTCTAGCAACCTCTGAGTAGGGAACAAAGATGATGTTAAATATTATACAATGATCCTAAAACCCAATAAATCAAAAAACATATTCAACCGACAATGCTACTACTGCAGAGGTTGAGAAGCTGACGTGGAGAAAGGCTAATTCCACCTTTATCTAGCTCAAGTTCCCATGAAAACTCACAAACCGAACTCCTTGCAAAAGTAACAGATTAATGGTGAACACGTGATCACTAGGATCAATGAACCCAAACAAGAGATAAACTAAGGATTCTGGGAGAGAGAGTCTCTTGTCAACTTTTGAGGGGTTTTGTAACTAGCTCCTCATGGCTGTTTCTACCTAACATAGACTATCAGGAAAGAGTTCTACTCTCTGTTGGAGAAAAAAAATTAAAATACAAAAAAGCACAGAAAGCAGCAGAAATGCCAGGTATGAGGATGTGTAGAGACGTGAGCCCTGAGTAGGGGTGGGATGGAGAAGTGAAAAGAAATCAGAGTCAATAAGTTTTCCAAGAAGTCCACCCAATTTAGTAACATGGGATTATTGGATTAGCTGAAAGAGGAGCAGAAAACTAGCTGAGGAAATAGTGGCTAAGGTTTTCTACATTTGAGAAACTGTAAACACAAAATACAGTAATTTCAATAAACACATGGGGGAGAAAGACTATCATTTATATAGAAAGACTATATAAAAGTAATTGAGGTCAGTGGTAAAAATCTGTGAAGAATTTCTCCTTAAAACTGTCCACAGGCAGCACTGGGCTGAGCTCCCAAAGTCCAGTCGAAGAGTGGGAGGAGTGAGAATATGAGCAAAGAGGTCAAGACCATGATGGGGACACCCACTGAAACAGTCTACCTGAGCTAATGGGAGCTCACCAACTCCAGCCGGACAGGGAAGGAACCAGCATAGGACCAAGCCAGACCCTCTGAATGTGGGTAATAGTTGTATTGTTTGGGGCAGACTGCAGGGCCACTGGCAGTGGCACAAGGATTTATCCCTACTACATGTACTGGCTTTTTTGGAAACCATTCTCTTTGAATGGATACCTTGCTCAGCCTAGATATAGTAGGGAGGGCCTTGGACCTTCCCCAAAGCAAACTTACCCTCTCTCAGGAGTGGATGGGGGGTGCAGTGGAGGGGAAGGTGGAGAAAATTGGAGGAGGGGAGGGAGTGGGAACTGGGATTGGTGTGTAAAATGAAAAAAGATAGTTTGTTTTCTTTTTTAGAAAAATAAAAAAAGAACCACAGGCTTTGCAAGCACTGATTTAAAAGGTTTGTCTTTCTCCTCAGAGTCAGCGCCGCTGTGAGAAGAGTCCCAGTTCTCTTGCAGGGAACTCAGGGCTAGCTTGGATTAGTGAATAGATCTCATTGTCCAGCTAAAGCATTATGCATCGCAATCACATGGCCAGCCAGACCAAGTTGGAAATGCAGCCAAACTTGTGACCCTGATTTACTTAACTCTTCCGCTGCAGCTGCAAATCCTATGTTGCCCTACTGTGTGCTGAGTTGATCCCATCCCACTCATCCCTTGGAGACACTCAAAGCCACTATTATTCTTAGGAGAAGGATGGTGACACCTTCCTTTTTATTAATTTCTTCTAATCGTCGGATGTCCATCATGTCCAGAGTCTCCTCTCGGGCACTTATTCCTCTGCTTCATAAGATGCAACTCTTTGTGTTCCAAGAGCACAGAGGCTTATGAGAATCAAGTGAAGAGAACTAGAAATTTTCACCGGTCCACTGAGCACCATGGCCACTCCCAAGCCTTCCTACCTGTGAGGACACCCTCAGCCCTTCCCCTACTCTAGATTATATTTGAAGGCTTCAGTTCTTCCATTTCAGTTACCCGGCATCTGTTGCCCAGCCATGCTTCATACAAAGATTTGAACTCCATGATACCCTGTGCCATCTCAAGAGGGCCTCGCCTTGAATAAATACCACCCTGAATTTGAGCTCATCTCAAATCCTTAGTTGCCTGTGTGGAGCCTAGAACCCAGTGTCCTCCTGGTATGGTCTCTTGGAAAGCCATGCTGTCCTTTGCCTTCAACAGACTTCACTTCAGCCTGACGATGGTTCTCAACCTCCCTTACGCTGTGACCCTTTACTGCAGTTTTTCATGTTGTGGCGACCCCCAAATACAAAATTATTTCATTGGTATTTCATAACTGTAATGCTGCTACTGTTATGCATTGCAGTGTAAATAGCTGACGTGCACAATATTTAATATGCAACCCACAAAGAGGTTGCAAGCCCCAGGTTGAGAACCGCTGGAACAGGTTTCCCAAGTTACCGCCCAAGGAACAACTGTAGAAAAATGCCTTTCCTTTCTTATTAGAAAGGCCCAGCTCTCATTGGGCAATTGTTCTCTCTTTCTCCAGAACTCTGCACAAGGAAGAGGCCCTCTTCATGAAAAAAACAATCGGCTCTCCTAATCTGGAGCCACCAGAGTAATCCCACTCACTAAGGATGGTTTTCTAATCAGGCAGGCTTGTGCATGCCTGTAGCCTCAGCAGAAGGACTGCAAGTCTGACACCAGTCAGGCCGAATAATAAGACCTTGGCGCAAACCAAAACAAGGAGACAGCAGGACAGGAGTTGACTTCCTAGCAGCTACACTGGGCAGTTCCCAGCGACCGTAAATCCAGAACATCAGAGGACCTCTCTGGCCCCTTCCGACATTTCACTCTAGAGCACAAGCCCACACAGACATACTCAGATTCACATACTTCAGAACAACAAAAGAACACCCTTTCCAAAGAAAATGAAGATGATTTTCTCTTTCTAAAGATATGTATATAAACACACTTACTAATACAATGTGTTTTGGGTTTAGTTTGAGAGACTCTTGTAGGTAATTTAAGGTTGGTTTGTTGGTTGGACGGACGGATGGATGGATGGATGGATGGATGGATGGCAGAGACAGGATCTTGATATGCAGCCCAGTCTGGTCTCAAATTTATGATCCTCCTGCCTCAGTTACTGGGATTGCAGGTATGTACCACCAGCTGTGGCCTTAACACACGTCTTTCAATTTCACTTCAGAACTAGAAGTTCACTGTCACACCCATCAAAATGTGTAAAAAACGTGGGTGTTCCCTTTCTCCTAACTTCCAGGGAGACCAGACAACTTGGTTTCAGTTTGGTCATGGAGCTGCCGGTGTAACTGCTTTGAGATTTAATCTGAGCTGTTGGGGACAAGTGCAGGAGCTTAGTCACAAAGGCCTTCTGTGGTTCTCAACAATCTGTTCCGTGTAAACAGTGTATTTTCAAAGTCCAGGGGTGTCCAGATAAAAGTGGCTTGGAGTTTTAGTAAACATTTGCTTTGATGGCAGAAATAATGACAGTTCTCAGCATGACCTCTGACCTTAACCCTTTCTGTCTCAGGATTCTCCCTGCGAAGCCCCAGTTCTCCTTCTGGGCTCCCTGTGCTAATCACGTTATACCAGAAGCAAAGTTCTTCCCACAACTTCAGATGAAGCTAAACTGAGCTTTCTCGGAAAAGTCAAGACACCTGCGGACATTCCCTCCGCCTACTCCTTTTCGTTGTACACCTTTCTTCTCTAGGCCTGGATAATTACTTCTATTTTTTTTTTTTTTTTTTTATCTCTCAGGGCCAATCAACCCAAAATTGAAAACTCCATCTGTATGAAGCCCTGGAGGCAAAGGTTCAGAAAGTATGGAACGAATGCTTGACACGATGTGGGAAAAGAGGGAATATATGCGAGCTACTGAATGCAGAGGGTGAACAAGGGCAGCATGACAGGTGGGAGGAAAGAACTCATAAGCAGAACGGAAGCGTCCAGACTGAGCCTAATAAACTCTTGATGCATCGTAGGCCTTTGGATTCAGTAGTTCTAATGATTCAGATGCCTGTAGTCAAGGAGGTGATAAATACTCGTATTTCTAGGTAGGAGTTAAAACCATCCACAGTCCTGCCCACGTAATAGCCTCCCAGTTCCAGTTTGGAAAGCTCTTCAGCAAGGTTTACATTGTGTTTTTCCTTTTAACGTGGTGCTCTATAAACCTAGAAGCTAAGCACCACCGCCTTTACATGAAGCCTTCCTGTGCATGTGATTCTCCCTTTTATTACATTTTGTATATTTATTTTGTTTTGTTTTTTTTTTTCGAGACAGGGTTTCTCTGTAGCTTTGGAGCCTGTCCTGGCACTAGCTCTTGTAGACCAGGCTGGCCTCGAACTCACAGAGATCCGCCTGCCTCTGCCTCCCGAGTGCTGGGATTAAAGGCGTGCGCCACCACCGCCCGGCTTGTATATTTATTTCGTGTATATGCACATGTGTACATGTACATGTGTGTAGCTCACCTGCCATGGATTGAGTGCGGAGCTCAGAAGACAACTCACAGGAATTGGTTCTCTCCTTCCACGGCGTGGATCCTGGAGCTCACACTCAGGTAATCGTGTTTGGAGGGAAGAATCTTTACCTGCAAAACCAATTAATGAGTGATATTTGATGGTAACCTCTACTGAATCTTTTCTAATTAGCTGTTGCCACTAAGCTCAACAATCTTCAGGAATTTCTAAAAGGAAGAGTATTCTAATAAACAGCTTTTATTAGAATGTTATACCTATGGCCTCCCTCACCCTCGAGTCAGTGATCAAATCCTCACCCTCCGTCACCGTCCCCCACCCTCCCTCGCCCTCCCGCACCCTCCCACACCTTCCACTGGGGAAATTTAAAGGATTTCCTAAGTAGGAAATTTGGTTGCATTCACTGAGCACTGGCTGCTTGCGATGCCGGTCCCAAGGGCTTGGAATGAATGACTCCAGTGTCCTCAGCAGGTCTGAGGTCTATTACCATTTGCTCTTTATGTTACATAATTTTCCCTTTCAGAGGAAGCAGCAGAAAGCACCGCCCAAAGCATGCCATGTTTTAGTTACTGATTGCTGTAGAATGAAGCAAATTTTTATAAAACAGACATAAGAAAAATTCTTTTACCTCCCTCTTCACCATCTCTGTCAGGAAGATCAGTAATTTTTTTTTTTTATTTCAGTTTTGGTTTAGGTCTGTTCTTCCAAAGGCTGAGGACAACTCTAGGCTTCATCAACCCAGAAAAAGGACAGAAGGATATTCACAGCAGACCTGGCTAACTGGTCTTTCTCTTCCTTTGCTCACCCACAAAGGATTCCTTCCTGTAGCTTGAGCCACCATGGAAGGCCAAGGTGCTTTTCCTTTGTTTTCTCATTTATCTACAAGACCATGGTCTTCTCAGAGATTGTGTAAGAGCTCAGGCTCTAACCACCCCCTCCCAGCTGCCAAATAACCCTACGTGAGCACACAGCGTGCATGTTAATATTGCCTGTTTTACTCATCCATCACTTCTTATTCACGGAGCCTCAGTTGGCAAATCGAAGAACAGTACAGGGAAAACTTGAAGGTCAGTAGTTGACGGAGTAGGAAACCAAGGGCAACAGCCAATAGCGGTGTGTGCACCAAGGGCAACAGCCAATGCGGTGTGCGCACCAGCTACAGAGAGGAAATAAATAGGAATTTTGTGGTGTGGAGGGTTTTGCGCTCACAGATACTTAGGGGAACCAGGAGTGTGATCATTATTTTTCAAGGGAAGGGACGCTATACCTATTATCCATCCAGAAGGGTAGGAGCAGATGGACGCGCATTCTAGCCTGGTGACCCTTGTGCTATCTGTGTGACCCTCCCGCAGACCGTTGTTGTTCTCAGCCAGTCAATCTTTATAGAAAGTGTCACACATACTTAAAACTATTTCAGTGTAATCACACCCAGTCTGTCTTCACTGTTCCTCAAAGAGATTTCTGTGTGCTTTATTGTGCACAGAAGATTGGGTTAATTATTCACCAGAATAAGCTTTCACGAAATTGTGCTATACTTAAATACACCTAAAATAAACTATTTGGCGCCAGGTTTAAACCAACACCGGCTACTTAGTCATGTTGAACTGAACTACCTCCTTGCTTCCCATAGACCATTGCTCTGCTGGCCATGGAGGTCGAAGAGACCCCTGAAGCCAGGAAGGAAACCGGCTCACTGGTTTAATGATGAGGATCCCTCCCTGCAAAGACACAGTGAACAGGGAGACCTGGAGCCTTGCACCTCCTCCTGCTAGGCTTTTCTCCTCCTGCTTCTTCCCACCTATCTGTGCCCACGGCATTGGCTCCCTGCCTTCTTCCCTCTCCTGCAGGCCCAGCCAAGTCTTTTTTGGCTCTTTTTCAACTTTCAGTAGCTAAATGAGTTAATTCATAAGAGAGCCAAAAGGAAGCTGTGTTTTAGCATTTAATCCAAAATCCTTTCTCCCATTCAATTTTTCCATTATTAAGACTTACACTTTAAACCACCAATAAATAACTATTTTTTAAGGACACACACGTTTGTTGGATAGGGAAGGGAGGGTGGACCTGGGAGGAGGTGGGGGAAGGCTGAATATGATCAAAAAATATCATGAGAGGGTCTCAAAGAACTAGTAAAAATGAAGAGGAAAAATAAAACAAAATAAACACAATTTAATTTTTTTTTTTTACAAAAACCCTCTCGAGCATAAAAAGAAAATCACAATTTTTTTAAAGTATCGTTTCCACAATCTGGAGGAATAGTCTTCCAGGCTTAAGGCATCAACCTGCTGACTCCAGTTACTGGCGAAGAAGTCCCGGAAGAGAAGCTGCAGCTGCGGTTTTGAAATAGTTCCGAGTACAGAGTGATCTCTTTCTAGTCAGGCCCCTGATTGTGGAGAAGAAGATCATCTCCCTTTAGTACTCCAACAAAAGCTAGGCATTAATTCACTGACCCTTGACCTCTGGGCAGTCACTGTGTGTCCTTGGGTCCTTAGAGACCAGCTGCATACCCTTATTAAACAATAAGTGATACGTCAGTAGGGAAGCGACTGATGCATTGTTTATCAGCTCTCCCTGCAGGGGCACTGTTTACAGCACACACTTAAAAGGCACCCTTTTCAAACAGCAACACAAGTTTCTGGAAACAAAGGCAAATGGGAACAGCCTGTTCAGAGCACAGCTTCCTGATCCATTTAACAATTTTTTTTAAAGATGTACTGACCTTGAATTCATTATCCTCCTGCCTCCTCACAAGTGTGCACCACAATAAATCCAGGACATCAGAGGACCACTTTGGCCCCTTCCTACATTTCACTCTAGAGCACAAGCCCACACAGACATACTCAGATTCACATACTTCAGAACAACAACAAAAGAACACCCTTTCCAAAGAAAATGAAGATGATTTTCTCTTTCTAAAGATACATATATAAACACGCTTACTAATGCACTTACTTTGCACTCCTCATTAGCTCTGCCTGTGAAAGGCACGAGCAAGAGGTCGAAAGAGAAGAGTGGAAGAAATCAGGTCCGGAGCTGCAGGGCTTGGAGGTGTGCCCAGGAGTGGCCACATTCCTTTGCTGAAGGCCACCAAGACATCAAGCACTGCTCCTTTGGGTGCAACTTGCCCTCCCCCTCTGACTGGAGATGGTACCCTTCCCTTTCCCTTCAGGCCTAGCACTAAAGCCGTTCTCCTCTGTAGCCTCTTCCGGGTGCCATGTCATCCTTTGTCATTTGTTGCCTATTTACATTATGCCCTTCTTCTTTTTTTTATTTATTTATTTATTTATTTAAGATTTCTGTCTCTTCCCCGCCACCACCTCCCATTTCCCTCCCCCTCCCCCGATCAAGTCCCCCTCCCTAGTCAGCCCAAAGAGCAATCAGGGTTCCCTGCCCTGTGGGAAGTCCAAGGACCACCCACCTCCATCCAGGTCTAGAAAGGTGAGCATCCAAAGTGCTTAGGCTCTCACAAAGCCAGTACGTGCAGTAGGATCAAAAACCCATTGCCATTGTTCTTGAGTTCTCAGTAGTCCTCATTGTCCGCTATGTTCAGCGAGTCCGGTTTTATCCCAGGCTTTTCCAGATCCAGGCCAGCTGGCCTTGGTGAGTTCCCAATAGAACATCCCCTTTGTCTCAGTGTGTGGGCGCACCCCTCACTGTCCTGAGTTCCTTGCTCGTGCTCTCTCTCCTTCTGCTCCTGATTTGGACCTTGAGATTTCTGTCCGGTGCTCCAATGTGGGTCTCTGTCTCTGTCTCCTTTCATCGCCTGATGAAGGTCAAGACAACTTTAAGATACCATCTTACACCTGTCAGAATGGCTAAAATAAAAAACACCAATGATAGCCTTTGCTGGAGAGGTTGTGGAGAAAGGGGTACACTCACCCATTGCTGGTGGGAATGCAAACTTGTGCAACCACTTTGGAAAGCAGTGTGGCGGTTTCTCAGGAAATTCGGGATTAACCTACCCCTGGATCCAGCAATACCACTCTTGGGAATATACCCAAGAGAGGCCCTATCATACAACAAAAGTATATGCTCAACTATGTTCATAGCAGCATTGTTTGTAATAGCCAGAACCTGGAAACAACCTAGATGCCCTTCAATGGAAGAATGGATGAAGAAAGTATGGAATATATACATATTAGAGTACTACTCAGCAGTAAAAAACAAGGACTTCTTGAATTTTGCATGCAAATGGATAGAAAGAGAAAACACTATCCTGAGTGAGGTAAGCCAGACCCAAAAAGAGGAACATGGGATGTACTCACTCATATTTGGTTTCTAGCCATAAATAAAGGACATTGAGCCTATAATTCGTGATGCTAGAGAAGCTAAATAAAACGGTGAACCCAAAGAAAAACATATAGGCATCCTCCTGAATATACCCTTCTTCTTAATTATTCTCCAGTAAATTCTGCTCTTTCTCCCTTGTGACAGATTCCTCCACATGTTTTTGAGAAAGACCCTAAGCAGTGAGAAGGCACATTACCATTTACGCAAATGTATAGAATTTTCTTCAACCTGATATATAATCTAGGAACTGCCCAATTGATAACTCAAAAATGAGAATGATCCTAAAGTCTTTCCCAAAGTGCGACACTTCAAAAGTGGACTTCAACTTGGGTCCCAGCTCTGCAGTCTTCTAAATTACTGGGGGCTTAAGTGAGAAGTCGGCTACAAGTTGCCTGCCTCAGGATGCTTACTGTTGTCTCAGCAAACAACACTGAAAGCACACACTGATCAAGACCTCACTCAAGACTGGAAGACTCCACGGCTACACCCGAATTCTGTCGCCTCTAGTTCTTTATATATTCTCACACTTACAGACACATAGATTTATAACACAGGTAAATGCACATATACATATACATGTATTGTACGCTCACATGCATATAAGTGTTTCCAAGCAGGTACAACGATACATATTCATTCACAAAAACACGTGTACAGTCATCTTGTAGTATTTAAGGGTGATCGGTTTCCCAACCTTCCACAGACATCATAAGCCATAGATACCCAAAGCCCTTCTGTAAAATACCACTGAATTTGTTTGCAGATTACCCATGCATATCCTGCCAGGCATTTAAAATCATCTCTAGGTCATTTATAAGACCCACGGTGATGTGAATCGCTGTTACACTGTATTGTTTAAGGGATGATGGTAAAAAAAAAAATATGAACATGAGCAGAACATTCGCAGTTTTTTCTAATATTTTTCATCTGTGGTTAGCTGAATGCAGAGATGGGAACTAAAGAAGTCACGGATAGGGATACAGAGGACCAGCTACGTATCACACTGTTGTGAACACACGCACACGTTCACATTTTTCTCCTAAGACAACTCAGGAAAATGAAACGAAGAAGTTTTCCAACTTGTGCTGCTCTCTCTTCTGAAAGCCACACTATTCCTGTGGACGGTCTCCCCTAACCACAGCGCGGACAAGGCCCAGATATGCAAGGCACCAACATATTTTCACTGCAATGTAAACAACATTCCAAACAAAACCGCCACCTCGCCGCAGTCTTCATTACAATCATTTTTAAATAATTTATGAAAAAACAAAATTGTTGTGTTTTATGTACTTCTGCCTTGTCCCTTGGAACTAAATGCGACTGTAGGCATGCATTTCAAGTACTCAAGGCGATTAAAACAAAAAGTGACGATGTTTTCTAAATCTTTACATTTCATTTCATCTGTTGTGCAAACTTGTATGACTCTTAATCTGTCTCTTGAAAACATGAATAAAGAATTACAGTATCCACGTACGCACTGAGAAGAGGCCAGCTCAGAGAAAACTGGGTCAGGACCTCTGCTCACCGAGTCATGCTGGCTTCAGTGAAAAGTAAAAGGCAGAGTCAGAGCCCAAGGACACTGTTCCCAATTCTGTGTCTCCCGGGGTCAGTTGTAAGAAAGAATGTTCATGACGTTGGTAACACACCATTTGGGCTCATCCTCTGGTTTTTTTGTTTTGTTTTCATTATCCTTACATTTCTTTACTCTACTATTTATGAATTATATGGAAGAAATGATAAGACAGATGTGTTTGGCTGTGTCCTGTACAAGCCTGTTCTGAGATAGGGATTCCTGTGTAGGGAGTTGTCAAGGAGGAGACTAGTGTGGAGAAGGCCAATAGGAGCGGCAGGGAGGGCAGCCAATCAGCCATTAGAGTCCAGCCAAAGCCTTGCCAAAAACTTGCCAAGGACAGTTTGGGACATTCTGCCTGGAGTCAAGGAAAGAAGGGACCCCATACTGCCTTTGTACAAGGTGGGCCTCGCAAGCCTGGGACAAAGTTCCAGAACAGTGTTTCTCAACCTGTGGGTCATGACCTGTTCAACAAACCTCTATCTCTGAAAATATTTGCATTGCAATTCATAACAGTACCAAAATTACAGTCATGACATAGCAATGAAATAACTTTATGGTTGGAGGTCACTACAACATGAGGAACTGGATTAAAGGGGCTCAACTTCAGGAAGGTTGAGGACCACTAGATGCAGGGCAACTGTGAGTTTGAGTCCAGCACTCACCACAGCTGCTTCAGCAGGTAATGACAGCCTGTGCAGCGCCTCGAGCAGCGAGTGCCTCGAGCAGCAAGTGCCTCGAGCAGCGAGCGCATAGACTTGCAGACTTGGGAATCACTCAGCCCCTCAGCTTGTGTCCCTCACAGGTGTGAAGCTAGTTCTCGCTGCAAACTTCTAGAAGATCTTCCAAAGTCCACTGGGGCTTAGCTGGGATAAGCAAGCAGAACTTTAGCCCCTGTTCTCATCCCTCTTTGTTTATTTTCCCTATTGGATTTCCAGGTAAGACTATCACTGAGAAAACACATGCTGTGATGTAAGGGCCTTGATGGCAGTGTCCTTGTCTGTCTTGCCCGCCGAGAAGCCCCATGGTCTACAACACAGGGGACAAAGAGCAGACTCTCCATCACCCCTGCAAAACATGAATGAGAATATGTGTAACAGAGACCAAACAGTTGTTCTCTCTCGCTCTTGCATCGGAAGAAACTTAGTATCAGAGACTTGGCCTGGCTCCTGCATGTTGCCTGTACTGACCTGAGTTGTTTGTCTGGGATGTCTTGAAATTGAACATGTTTTGGCTTATGTTCACAACTTTCCCCCTCCTATAGCAAAATAAATATGCAAGTATCAGAAACGACATAAAGAAGTAGAATCATTCATTCATTAGACAATCAATCCACCTGGAGTTTGTAACTTTGTATGAAATTAAAAGAGAAGCCTCTCACAAGATATAAGGGTTCCCTGATAGGCCAGTGTGCTAGGACAGGCCACCTCTGCACACCTTTGCTGGGTCTGGCCCACAGGCTCTCTAACCCTGACTACCACAAGACAACCTGGCCCCAGATTTTGCCTACCATTCCTCTCCTCCCCCAGGTTCCCAAGTATTTAAGATCCAAAATCTTATACTCAAAATGCCACCCCATATCCAGTGAGACAGGATGAACCAACATCTAAGTTTGGCGTAAGTTTCTGCTTCCTCTTGGGAGTCACCCTTCCTCTTCCTCCGACCTCAGAGGAGGAAGCACCACCCTAAGATCAAATTCTGACCCTGGGGTGAAAACAGGAAATTGATAAACATGGATCTCAATCTCCCATAGGTTCATAAACCAGGAAAAGTAGCTTCGGTGAACAGGCTAATCTAGACTAATTACAAGTGCAGTAAGGTAACTAACAAGCCGTTACTTTTCAGTAACATTTAAAAACTAAGAGACCTGAGCTACCGGCCTTGTGTACAGTGTAGAAAATAACTGAGAGGAGAAGAAAACCTGAAACCCTACCAGTTTAACACCCCTTTAGAGCTAATTACCCCAAACAAGAAACCCATTGTTAAAGGGAGAGACAGTTAACAGGCAGTCATGTGGTGTTGCATAGAGGCTGTGAAAACAAAAGTATCTTTTGAGGCTCTGGGGTAGACAGACTGGGACTTTGGTACTCTCCTAACGAGGAAAAAGTGCTGGAATTTAAGTAGTTGGGGGGTTGAGAAAGGAAGGTTGACTCCACCAGGCCTTCTTGATAAATGTTGTGTCTCCAAAGGAAAGAGAGAGAAGGGAAAAAGAAGTGTTGCTTTTTGGTTTTGTTTTCAGTTTTCTTTGTTGTTTGTTTTGGGGTTTTTTTGTTTTTTTGTTTTTTGTTTTTTTGGTTTTTCGAGGCAAGGTTTCTCTGGCTGCCCTGGAACTTGCTTTGTAGACCAGGCTGGCCTCAGACTCACAGAGATCCACCAGCCTCTGCCTGCTAAATTCTTGGATTAAAGGCATGCACGGGCACCATCCAGCAAGAGTGTCACATTTTAAGAGGCTAAAATTCTATAAGCAAACAGTGGAAGAGGAAACAGGAAAATCTGAAGCCTGTCACTGCTAGCACCAGAGAGGATAGGAAATGCAATACACTAGCCAGGCTGGTAGAGGGAAAAGTCCCAATGCTTTGGCTTAATTTATCACATTGTTCCCTCCCAAAGCCAGGGGAGGTCTACCAAAAGGATCCAAAATGGAGAAAGAACCCATTTAGAATTAGGAGTTCATAAACACATTTTCCAGAATATTAGACCAAATATTCTGTTGGAGAACCCACACAATGAGTCTGGTGGAAGCATGTGTTTTAATTCCTAGCTAATAAAACATGGTTATGCCATTGGAGATGGCAATCAGCAAAACTGAGGGACAACTCTGAATCTGCCTTTTACTGAATTTGCCTTTTAACTTTGGGCAGCTGACCTAAATTCTCTGAGCAACAGTTTTCTCAGTAGCAAATGGATTGGCAATACCCTGCTAAAGAGTAGATTAAATTAGACAGCCCACTCAAGACTGTTACTTAAATGCCTAAACTGGAGAGATGGCTCGGCGGTTACAAGCACCTAGCTCTCATCTGCATGTGCAGAATCCTGCTTAGCCTCCAAGGATGATGGGAAGTCTGATCATTCTTTCTTCAGTGAATTAGTCTTCCCTTGGGCCAGGAGCTAACGGGCCCAATCCTTCCCTGTTTCCTTCATTTAGAATCAGGGCAAACCAAAGACTTGGCCTCGAAAGGGTCTTAGATGTAACCAAATTTTACCTGATCGGGCAGATACTGGGCCTCCAAAAGACTCGCAGACTTGCCCTGCCACATACCTAAGTGTTGATGCGGCCTGAAGGTGAACCCAGTGTTTCACTCTTCTTCAATATGCTGCATGTGGAGACTTGTCCTGAGATTTCTGGAGGAAGTTGACCAATCTTGCAATGTCCTGTAGTGTGCAAATTTTTAAAACTGGAATGCAAAAAGCCTGAACTCAAGATCCAAGCTCTGGTACAGGGCAGTCTTGGTCTAGTGGCCAAACATCACAGACCTCCAACTGTGCCACCCAGAAATTGAGATCCTACTGCGCAGGTTTTCCTGAACATGAAGGGAGCTAGCGTGTACAATCACTTGTGTGCACTGCCAGCCTCGCAGGTACTTGGTACTGGTTCCTAGTGTCAATGATCAAGCTGTGGTCAGCCACGGAATTTCAGATCACTGAAAAGAGCTGAAAGATGTCAGAAGCCTTAAGAAAGCACACATTTTTCTCAAGATCAGCTTCGTACCCTAGATAATTCTAAGATTAGTTAAACTCAAAAGCATATGGGGTTATCAGAAGCCAGAAGAAGGCAGTAAGACTCCTCCTGGCTGTGTTATTGAATTCCATTCCAAGCCTTTGACCCACAGAGGACTCAGGGCCACAAGAAAGAGCACAGAAAGTGATAAGCACCAAGCAGAAAGGCTTTGTCCTTGGAATGAAAACAGGATCCGCGTGACAGTGGTGAGCTCACAGGACAACGTACTTCAGACATTTACAAGGAAAGCAAGCAAAGAAAGATAACCCTAAAGAGTCAACAGCGATTTTCAGCAAACGCCCGTTTTTCCACAGCCGCAGTTATCAGGCTGAACAAAAGCTATGGGTGGCCTCTGCTAGAAAGACAGGCTTTTTCTGGAATTCCAGCTCCGACTTTGTTGGCCAACATGCATAGCCACACACGTTTTGCATCATTGTAACCCTAAAGTTAACTATCCAAAACACAAAAATAAAATCCTCTCGAGCAGTAGTTAGGCCACGCCTTTAATCCCAGCACTCGGGAGACAGAGGCGGGTGGATCTGTGTGTTCAAGGCCAGCCTGGTCTACAAGACTATTACATAGAAAAAAAACTTGTCTAGAAAAACATAAAAAATAAATAAATAAATAAAGCCTTCTTACTTGAGTATTTCTCGGAGGGAAGCAAGGAAATGAGCGAACATCCTTTCTTTTAAAGACTAAAGGCAACTATTTAAAGTTGAAGTGCCGATTCTAGCGCAAGATTTACATTTAGCTCTTTCAATGAAAACGAAGAGAAGATGAGGAAAGAGAACATGTTGGCCGACATTTAATTCTTTTGTAGGATAATCCGCACATGAAAATATTAGATTTCAGAAAACAGAAGGCAATTTGTAGGCACATGCTTGGTGACCTTGTTCTTGGGTCAAGTGTCCAGCTCGTAAGAAGAAAACAAGTTGAAAGGAGCGCTCAGAGGTACACTGTTTCTCTAGGTCCCTTCTCTGGAGACGCATGCGCATTCCGCAAAGTAGCGGTTGCCCATAAGCAGGGCTGCCAGAGACGCTAGTGTGAGCTATAGTTCCACTGTGTCCCTAAAAGTTCGTGTATTGGAGCAACATGGTCCCCAACTTCATACAGGGGTAATATTTGGCAATAGGACTTCTTGGGAAGTAATGAGACTTAGAAGTCATGAAGGTAGCGCATGCATGGCACGGCCCTGGTGACTGTAAGATAAAGTTGGGAAGGCTGAGTTCACAGATTTCTGCTTTTTCTAACACACCCTTTCTTGTTCTTCTACCTCCTTCTAAATTTTCCACTCCTTTGCCTTACATTCTTGAGAACCTGTATCCAGTCCCCAGATAATCAATCAATCAATCAATAATCCAATGCCATATATTTTGTTACAAAGAAAGACAGTAACTCATTGAGATCTTCAGAACTTGAAGAATCCCGGAAAGCTGGAAAAGGCTAAGATGTCTCTGTGAACAAGTGTTACATAGTTTCTTCTCTGAACTAGTGCTACCTAGTTTCCAAGGCATACTTAAACAGCAGTGTTTTGTCAGCATCTGTTCCGTTGCTCTCTGAGCCTGCTCAATAAAGGAAGAAAAACATGGCTACGACATAATCCCAAAGTTCAGCAAGGCGGAGGACGTACAGAGTACCACAGGTCTTCACATGCCAGCACAGAATTCTTACTCTTCCCTGAGTCTTCACAGTTTAATTCACTATGATGATCACCAAATAATCCTTAAAAACATGGTGGCATGTTTTCTATTCCCTTGAAATCAGACCCTATGATACATGATTGGTTTAAGCAGTTTATGAAGGATCACTAGGGCCAAGGATAACTCTCTGGGTGAGGCTGCTTGCTATAACCACCAAGCCTAAAAATACAGTCCCCGCGGTCCTCGTGGTAGGAGAAAACAGTTAGTTTTGTTCTAGTTGTTGCGGTTTTGTTTGTTTGTTTGCTTGCTTTTTCTGTTCCTCACTCCATCATGAATTTTTTTTTATATGAGATGGTGGGTAAGAACATAAAAAATACATACATATAGAAAAAAAGTAAGATCCAATGTGCTGCTTCACAGCTTCAGAATGGCTATTCTAATTGTATAAAAGTTCACTGAGATGTATAGACTTTGGATCTGGTTAATTTCTGTGTGCAGTTTTTTTATCCACAAGTTTTTTATAATAAAATTTATGAAAATTAAATGTCCTCTGACCTCCACATTTATCCATATCACTCACACACACTAAATAAATAAATCATAATATTAATATTTTTATTATTTTTATTTTTGATGAAGGTGTAAAAAAAGGATAATAATATTGGGTAATAGAGTGAGTAGTTGTGAGCTACAGATGGCTGTAAGCTGCCATATGGGTGTTAGGAGTCAAACCTGGGTCCTGTGGAAGAGCAACCAGTGCTCTTGCCCACTGAACCATCTCTCCAGCCCCATGTCTGCATATTTTGTCACCTGTGGGATAAAAACTAACTTCTTCCCCAGGTTCTGAGCGGTAACTCTACTCTGGTAGCATTCAAACCAGAATGTGGCCAGAACTTTTGAGCTCCACTTAACAAACGCCACAGACGTTCTCAAAGCATTAGAGATGACCAAGAACAGAATACACAAAGGCCAAAGACAGGAGCAGCTTGTGTCAAGCCTGCCTGTTTTACCAGATTAAAATCAGAAGGGATTTAAGAAGACGAAGTAATGACCTCAGGCATGATGGAGGAAGGTCATTGGTTAAAAAAAATAAAGAAACTGCTTGGCTGGCCCTCATAGGTTAAAACATAGGTGGGAGGAGTAAAAAGAACAGAATGCTGGGAGGAAGAGGAAGTGAGCTCAGACTCGACAGCTCTCCTCTCGGGGGCAGTTACCTCAGAGAGACGCCATGCCTCCCTCTGGGGCAGACACACGCGATGAAGCTCCAACCCAGGATGGATGTAGGCTAGAATCTTCCTGGTAAGACCGGTGCTCACAGATTATTAGAGATGGGTTGATTGGGATATCAGAATTAGCCAGTAAGGGCTAGAGCTAAAGGGCCAAGCAGTGTTTAAATGAATACAATTTGTGTGTTGTTATTTCGGGGCATAAGCTAGCCAGGCGACCCGGGTGCTGGGGACGCAGCCCCGCCGCTCTTATTACTACACAGGCACATTGCCAGAGTGGACCATCCATATGTCTTTCTCCTTGTATTAATGGGAGTGTAATAAACTCTCCAAGATTTCTTAGAGAATAAAGAGTATGCCATTGGCGGGATATGATTTTATTTGTATGAATCATCTGATTTCTCAATAATTACTTTTAGAGATTTGGGGGGGGGTGTTGCTTTGTTTTGTTTTTTCAAGACAGGGTTTTTCTGTGTAGCCTTGGCTGTTCTGGAACTCACTATGTAGACTTGGCTGGCCTCAAACTCCAGAGATCCATCTGCCTCTACCTTCTGAGTGCTGGGATTAAAGGCATGTGTCATCACGCCTGGCTTTATTTTTGCGGGTTTTTTTTTACATGTTTTCTTACTTTTAAATATCATCTTTGCTTGTTGCAGAAATTTCTTTTAATTACTACAACATATAAAGGCTTACACAAGGGTGGGAAGATGGCTTAGCAGTTAAGAGCACTTCCTGCTCTTGCAGAGAACCCAGGTTAGAGTCCCAGCACCTATATTAGGGTGTCTACAACTGTGTGACTTCATTCCAGGGGATTCACACCCTCTCCAGGACCTGCACTTATGCAGTGTACATACAGACAAGCAGGTACACATATGTACACATGTATATGCACATACATATCTGTTTAAAGTCTTTAATAAATGTATACTCTTTAGCGAATAATTCAATACCTGAAACAGACACAAAAAGAAAATGTTGACAAAACTCATTTTAGTATGGCATTACTTAAACTCTTGTGTGTGGATGTGGGTGTGGTGTACGTGTAGGGGTATGGATACACTCATCTGTGCTTGTGTGTAGAAGCAGAGGTTAACTTCTAGCATCTTTCTCTATCACTTTTCACTGAACTTAGAACACCCATCTTGTCTAGACTGGCTGGCCAGCAAGCCCTGGCGATTATTCTCTTTCCACGCCTCCTAGCTCTAGGGTCACAGGCCAGTTCCTCCACACCCAGCTTTTTATTTATGGGTGCTGGAATATGAACTCAGGTCGTCATTCCTGCTTGGTGAGTACTTCACTCACTGAGCCATCTTCTCAGCCCTTATTTAAACAAGGTATAAACCACTTAATTGCCTGACTGTAAAGAAAGGGTGCTTGTGGTGAGAAGCTTCCTGTGCAGTCTCTTCCCACATGCTTCAGTGCATGGCCAAGGAAAGAAGGCAGAAGTAACACCATTCCAGCCACAGTACAGGATTAGCCTAGGTTCCCACCGTAGATGAATGGATAAAGAAATGTGGTGTGTATATACTGGATGGGGTATCATTTGATCACCAAGAAGAACACATTGTTTACAGGAAAATGAATGGAACCAGAGATTACTCTGCTCAGTGAAATAAACCAGACATCAAAAGACAAATACCACATTGCCTCCCTTATGCACAATTTAGATTTTTTAAAGAATCCATGAAAGTATAAGGGGACTAGTTAGGGCAGAAACAAGAAAAGATAGTGGGCTAAGATGGTTAAAGTATGTACATGTATGAAAGTGTCATAAAGAAGCCCATTTTTTCACATAATTAGTACATATTAGGTTTATAAAAGAATACCTCAACCATGGTAAAAGAAGCTTTTATTCCAGTGTGCAGTGGTTAATGAAGAGACTTGTAACTGGTCTGCGTACTGAGAGCAAGTGCCCGTGAGGACTTACCCTTGGATGGGACATCATCACACCAGCTGACCGCAATCTTGTGTCAAACCCTGGACCAGAATGTCCAACCAAACCCTGAGATTCCTCACATGGAAACATTCACTGTATGATACATATTTTTGTTGATGCAGGCTGCTGATTTTGGAAGATAACTTTTTACACAATAATAAGTAACAAATAGAATAATATAAAGTAGTTAATTTGTTAATAACATACCAGATTTTCAAGCTACATGTGGTGACACGTGCCTCTAATCCTAGCACTCAAGAGACTGAAGCAGGAAGATCTTAGGTTCCAAGCCAACCCAGGCAAGCTGAGTTGTAATCTAATCTATCCTGGGTTAACATAGAGAGATTCAGTAAGGGGGTATCAAAGACTACTTGAGGACATGAAAAAGTGGTGAGTATAAAATACTAAAGAAAATATCAAGAATTGAAACTGTGGAATATTGCATATTTGCTGTTTCCTTCAGATCAGCAAACATCTTTCCTTCCCCTCTCTCGTCTGCTGATTGAACTTCCTCTTCTGGTAGGAAAACTCTGATGATATATCTTCACTGCCAACCTACCTGGACTTAGAGTCACCTAGAGTATGCCCGTGAGGGTGTTTTCAGAGCATTTGTTGAGCTAAGGAGGGAAGACCCATCCTGAAAGTGGGTTGAGGTCCTAGACCGAATAAAGATGAACAACGAATAAAAGGATATGAATGCAAGTGGCCGTCCCTCTCTGCTCTGTCTGCAAGATGCAGTGCCCCAGCCTTCTCACCATCCCTTCCCTGCCAAGAAGAGTGACATCGGCTGGATCTTGAGCTACAAAAAGTCCTTCTTTACTTAAGCTGCTTTTATATCAATATGTTGCACAACCCTGAGAGAAATCATGCAGAAACTTCCTTATGTGTTTCAAGTTGTGCCACCTCCAACCCATGTAAATCAAGCAGGGGAATCAGATCGAAGGGGGGCACATCAGGAAAGGCAGGCTAGCAAGAGCAGGGCTGAGAAGGGAGGTAATAGCCTAAGTGGTCAAATAAAATTAGACGTGGTGAAGGGATCAGACACCCAGATGGAGTAGTTATGAGAGTCACGGCCAGCTCACATTAATCGGTGTTGGGGTCCTTCCATTGCACATGATACACAGTGCAGTGTGTGATAGTATCTCAATTTGGCATCAGAGTAAATAAACATAAATATTTTAGAGAAAATGGTCGAGTCTATGAAACGGTAACAGGGATGCCACCTAGATCTTTCATTTCAGATTAGTAAACTTGCTGTATCAGAATTTTTTCATTCATTAAATTTAGCCTTCAACTATTTAATATGTGTATAATATGCATTCTGATGACTCCCTGTTGAGAGAGACTGCTTGTTTGTTTCCAGGCTGCTCAGACTCGAAATAATCACTCAGAAACCATATTGTTTGCAATACTTTTTGGCCAATAGCTTAAGCCTATAATAACTCTTATATCTTAAATTAACCCATTTCTGTTAATCTGTGTATCACCACGTGGCTGTGGTTTACCGGCAAGGTTCCATCTGGCATCTCTCTGGTGGGGTTGCATGGCTTCTCTCTGACTCTGCCTACTCTCTCTTCCTCTGTCTGCTTGAACTCCTGCCTTGCACTATTCTGCTAAGACACTGGCCAAAACAGTTTTATTCATTAACCAATAAAAACGACACATATTCAGAAGGCCTTCCCACACCAACTCTCCCTTGCCTGGCACCTCTTTTTGTCTCTCTCTCTCATCCCTACTATTCCCCCACTCCCTACACATTCTTTCCCCACACTCCTGTCTGTTGTGTTTTGTTATGTTTTGTTTTATGACCCACTAAGTTTAATCAGGACCATCTTTGAGATCAAGGATTTGGAACTCTCCTTTGAAGCCTGGCAGAACCATCAATGTGTATACAACTGATAGATATTCTCCCAGAGTATGTCAGAAGCCAATCACTCAGCAGAGATAGGCCCCTTCCCCGTCTGTGACTGACAGTTGCCAGACTTGTTCAGACCCCATGCAGATAAATAGCCACAGCTGTTTTGAGTATATCCTTGCAATGGCTCTGTCCTGCCGAGAAGATGGTATTTTGCATGAATTTTTAATATACAGGTTCTCAGCTTTCAAAATTGGAAGCTTTGAGAGCTGGAGATATGGCTTAGTGGCTACGAGTATTTGGTGTTCTTGCAGAAGACCTAGGTTTGGTTCCCAGTATCCACATGCTGACTCATTCCAGTTTCAGGCGATCTGATGCCTTTACTGACCTCTAAAGCACCAGGCATGCATGTAATGCATGTAAATGCAGGCAGGCAAAACACTCATACACATAAAATAAAATCTAAAAACGCAAAGAATTGGAAACTTTGACCTAGTATTTCTGCTTTGCAGACTAGATTTTTTATTACATACCTGGCAACTTTTAATAGTAATAATAATAATATACATATTTCTCTCTGTGTATGTATATATACACAAGATGTTTATGAAGGCATTAACATGGGGAGGAGATGTGTGTGCACATGTGTGCATGTATGTGAAGATGCCAAAGAGCAACAGGTGACGTCCTTGCTCTTCAACTTCTTATTTTAGACAAGGTCTCTCACTGAACCTGGAGCTCTCTAATTCTAGACTGACCAGCCAGTGAGCTTCAAGGACCCACCAGTCTCCACTTCCTCTGTGTGGGGATCACAGACATGCCCTGCTGCAGTCAGTTGGCTTTTTCCTTATTGGGTGGGGTTGAGTGGAACACAAGATCTCATGCTAGCCCTACTAGCACCATTCCACTGAGCCACACACCACACCCTCACAGGCAGTTTTCAACGTGTGTCCTGGGGATTTGAACCCAGGTCTTCATGCTTCATTTCCCCAGCTGTGTTATTATTTCAACTACAAGAATCCCCACGCAAAAGACAAGCGTCAGAGAATTGATCGCCTTTCCTTGCAAGCTTCCCTTCTCTTTCTTGGTCCGTTGTGATTTCAGGTTCGCACAATCCAGTTCACACTCTCAGGTCCACACTATTACATTAAGATTCACAAGCTTAAAGTGCAAACTTTGATCTGAGATTTTTGATTAAGAGGAACTGAACGCCCTGTTGGTTTAACATATCAGCGATAGTAAAATATAGATGTGTATTCACAATAATAGGGAGCATTATTTTCATCTTTGATAAAGAATATAGCTCAGCAATTAGGGCAAAATGTAGGGAATGCAGCTCTCAAGACTTGAGTCTCCAGAAAGTGGGAGTCACTGCGGGTCAGACGAGGGGCCTTGAACCGTCGTAGTCACACCCCTACATCCAGCTAACTCGGAAAAACATCACAGAAAGAAAAGTATTTGATTTGGTTACATCACTCTGGATAAAACATAAGTCCTGTTGCTTCTATTTTTAAAACAAAAACAATCCCATCATCTGCTTTAGAGACAATATTGGAGCTCTAAAGCAGTAAGTACTGAGTAATATGTATCAAACCTCTGAGCTGCTTCTGCTTCTTTCGATGTATAATTTCAACCTTGGCAGCAATATTGAGTGATGAGTGTTAGAGGATATTTAATTCATTCGGTATATTTAAAGCACACATGCCTGGTGTCAGCCTCTGATTTTATACATCTTTATTCTCTACCCTCCACGGCTGCACTGTCCGGCCACTGAGTGCCGTGCATGTACTTTGAACGGTCCCTACAGAAAAGCTGCACCTTACAATGAGCATCTACAAAGGCTGATTGACAGGTTAGGAGAGGGTGAAACACTGCAGGTCCTGAGCCTACATGCAGTTTACTTTAGGCTACCTTTGAACCCCTTAACAGCATTCCTTGCCCAACTCTGTTTCTGACTTAACATCCTTATGGCAAATCATGTGAGACTTTTTGGATTGTATTAACTTAATAGACCACTGGTCTCCAGCTTTCACCAATCCAAGGCCTAAGAATGTCATCAGATAGCATCTGGACTTTATAGCAAGGTCCCCCAAATCTCCACCGCTACACTTCTACAGATGGTTCCAATTTGAAAAGGATTCACTTCATGACTTTCTTCAATCTGATGTGTGTGTGTGTGTGTGTGTGTGTGTACACAAACTTTGTGAAATTGGAAATTTGAGGTAGTCTGAATCTGTTTCCAGGCCATGGTCACTCATATTTGGCACCAGAATAAACTATATTTTATGCCCTTGGATGTAAAAAGTGTTTTTATGTCAAGAAACAATAGAAGACTTTTTTCCTTTTTCTAAAATTTTCTTCAACTATATTTTAATTTGAAAATAAAATTTTAAGCACTAGAGACTGAAGCAGGAGAATCTCAAATTTCAGGCCAGCCTGGGCTACATAGTGAGCTCTTGTCTCAAGAGAGAGAAGGCAGATGGGGGAGCTAAAAATCATATGTGGAAAATAAACTACAATACAGAAATTATAATATGTGCTATCTAAACTACCAATGACTGCTACAGCTGTTAGAGGAAATATGGATTATAACACTTGCATCTTGGGATTGTTGTGTTAAAAATATTGGTTAAAATAATGACAGGCAAGGACATGCTTCATCAAGGTGTCATGTGATAGATGCAGGATGTGACTGCTGTCATCCATGGGGACCGGTTACTACGAGAAGGAGCTCTGTATAATTGACTGGTGTTCTGAGCTTGTCTGAACTCGGATGGAGAGCCGGTGAGGAACTGAGCATGAACCATAAGCCCACACTCACCTCCTCTCCTCTGATCTGTTTTATCTCTGCCAAAAAAAAAAAAAACTTACCAAACTTAATAGAAGTCAAAGAGAGGAAAAGAGATGCCAGTTAAGTTGCAGAAGGGCCTCCAGTCATTTAGTCAGTTTGGGAATTGTTAAGGCCACTAACAATGAAATGACAAGTTTGAATTTAAGAGGCCTAAGTCCTCAGCATTGCTGTGAAGGAAGAGCTGCCTACCACTTTCCTTTTCCCAGAGCACTGACTAGAAAGTATTACCTTGACATTCTTTCTGTGGCTTTAAAATATATGCACACTTAAATGCTTGGCACTTTCTTTTATTGATTTGGAAATCAGAGGACAACCCACAAGAGCTGGCTTTCACTTTATACCGTGTGTGTCCCCGGACCAAACTCAGACTTCGTAGCAAGCACTTTACCCATTGGGCCATCTCACTGGTCGTGTTTAAACAGCTGTATGAGCTTTTTTTTTTTTTGCCAACTTTAAGACACGGAAATATCCTTTTTCAGACCCCCACAGCCCTCTCTAAATGTTAACCATCAAGGGAGACAGTGCCATTCTTTCTGTTTCCCTGAGACTGTGGGAGACCGACTTTGGTGGATACCTCCGTTCCAAAGTGCAAGCCCCCATCTGGCATACAGATAGGAGATGTTTGTTTTTCCACTAGATGAGCTGAACTAACTAACACAGATAGCAAACCCATTACCTGCGGGATCTAGGACGAGATTTTTTTTTTTTTTTTTTTTGAGCAAATGCTACTGCAAAATCCTCTCACGGGAGAACTGTCTAGCTACTGTTTACACACACACACACACACACACACAGAATGATTACAGGTTGTACCTGCTTAACTACTTTGAAAGATGAGACTGTGGTCTCTTAAGAGATTGCCTGACAAATGAGCATCACCTTCTGACTTAATGCTCAGTCAACAGCGAGACTGTTTTCTTTCTCGCTACTTTTGTGCAAAGGTGCATGATGGGGATGGGGGTGCGTGTATGCCACAGAGCTCCTGCGGACATCGGAGGACATCAGGAGCTGGTTATCTTCTTCTACCCAGGTTCCAGAGATCAAGCTCGTGTCCTCAGGCTTGCTGAGGCAAGCTCCTTTCTCTGCTGAGCCATCTCATTGGCCCAAGAGATAATTTTTTATTATTATATTTTCCCAGACTCAATTATGTCTCTGCCCATGAGCAGAAATTACTGACCCTGCCATGGAACTAACCATATAGCACAAGTTGCCCATTTGTAAACCCCCCAGAATAGAATTTGAAGAAAATATAAGCATCCATACGAATCTTATCGGATCACATACGCAGCTGTCAGCCTTATCACACAGTGTGAGCATGCTGCTTCTACCCAGGTTTCTGAAGTGGGAAGATGAAAATGGTTCAACGTGTATTGTGGGCAGCTCAAGAAGAACAACAAAATAAGATTTTTGGGTTTTTGTTTTTAGTGGAAATTGTAGGTTGTTTAGGGAATTATCAAAGAAACACTTACAAAAGAAAATAGCATTCACAATCTATAGACTCCATTCAAGCCATAGTCTTTATTTTATTTTTCTTGCATAATTTTGAGTTGGTTTTTGTTTGTCCTACAGTTATCAAATTGTATATGTTGATTTTTTAAAAAAAAAAAAAACTAAACGTTCTTATCGGTCTTTTTCAGACCTCCCTGTATCTCCATGAAAAGAAGTTGAGTGAATATAATATAACCATTTCTCTTTTAGGCAGTACTTGAACTACGTCTAATTCTGATGATTTCAATACCAAGAGTTACACAGGCAAGGAAGTATGCAGAAAGCTAAATCTAAGGATATAGTTGCAGAAACCAAATGCTTTCACCAGAAACTTTCATTGTTTTCTAGGAAAGTAGTAAATTAAGTACATTCTCTTGTGTCTGCAATTTAGTCTCATTAAAAGCCCTGTGCTTAATCGTTCCCTCCGGCCTTGTTCGGCGACCTACAATGTTTCTTTACAGCGTTCATCTTTTCTACAGCGACACCTAGTGTTGCAACTGGGTTATAACACTTCAGGAAAAATTCGCCGATTCCAATTGCCAGCAATCTCACAGGCATGTAAAAGAGCTGGGACACTGTTAAAATCTGAATTCTGATTTACAGCTTCCCAGCAGGCTTCTCAGGCTTGACTGACTCCAGCACCACCTGGATGCCTGGTCATTCAAGGCTGTGATAAGCACCCCTGGGTCATTCTAACGTGCAGCCAAGGCTGAGAGCCGCAGCTCCGTTTACACCACATCGTAATAAGACCTAGGACTTGTTAAACAGAGGGGACTTGGGATGTTTTTTCCTCTCCCATAACTTACTTTGTAGATACAATCTTAATTACCAACTTGATTACACTGAGACACGGCAGGAACAAGCACTCTTCTGGGTACGTCAGTGAAGACATTTCCGAAGGAGATTGAGGGAGAAGACCTTCCCTACAAGTGGGATGTGGGTGGCACCTTCCCACAGGCTGTAGGCACGTACAGAATAAGAAAAGGAAAAAGGCAGGCAGGCACACATCCCACCCGCCCCACCTCTTACTCCCCCTGCCCCGTGCTTCTCATCCCTCAGTTCCATTGGTGGATGCCATGGTCTGACCAGCTCTGCTCTGCTCTGCCCTTATCGCTGTGGTGGACGGAAGCCCTGAAGCCATGAGAATAAACTTATAATTTTCCCCCTTGGAGTTCGTTCTCGGGCAGTTGTCACAGCAGTAAAAATGCTAGCACAGCAGATAAGCTGAGGTCCAGGAGCAGCGCAATCCACAGGGTCACATATTGAAGTTTGTTCAGAGCAATTTCCACGGAGACTTAAGATAACCAGGGCGTCTGAGTCTCTCGTGCACCTTAATCTTACCATCCAGTAGCCTTCTTGAGGTTGGTACTGCTCCTCAGGCGAGGTCAGCCTATGCTAACCTATTTTTCTTATGAGGTAGAGATGAAAAGAGACAAGGTAGAGGCAAAGGAAAATATCGGTATGCCTCCCCTCGTTATCCCCCCACCTTGAAAAATGAAATAAGGATTTGACCTTTGGCCTTGATCTTTCCCTCAGAACACAGAATAACTGGCCTATAATAATCCATAGGCCTTGGATCACATCTCAGATGCCAGATTCAGTTTCCCCGGTACTTAGAGGGAAAGACTTGGAGTTTGTCACAGCTGAATGATTTGTGTGTTACCCACTACGAAACTTCAGGACAAAGTAAAGTTCTGAATCTCAACCCACTATGGCCACTTGACGCCCTCACCACCTCACACACCACGTACTTTGGCTCCGACTCTTCTATGCAACCTAAACTCTCAGGCAAAAGTCCCTCAGACTGACCCTAGCAATGAGGGACACCGTGTTTCAAGTCCTGTGTCCTTACCTTTAATACTCTGAGAAAGAGCCAGGGGTGGTGGTACATACTTGTAATCTCAGTAGTGAGGAGACCAAACCAAGAGGAGAGCTAATTCTGCTTCACCCGGTCTTCTCCAAGAGGAGAAAAAGGTGATGTGACATCCTCATCTGACAGGAGGAAGAACCAACTGTAGACATCCCCTTCTCATCCAACTCCTGAAATGAATCTGAGAAACCACGGCTCTGTGCTCACTTCAGCTGCTTCCTCGGCTCGCTCTATGGTTCGCACCCACACTAGCTGAGTCTTCATGCCTTTGTCCAGGTACAGAGATCTCTTCTCATTGACCTATACACATCGCTGAGTTCGTTTATCTTCCCTGCAGCTGTGCCTGGAAAACCCCTCAGATCTCACTGCGTATTTTCTTTCGACATCTCTCTGTTGATCTTCCTTCCCACATCTCAAAACCCAGGTTTTTTTTTTTTAATGCTTTGTTTATCTAGGCTCCTCCTGGTCATTTGATCCATGGCTTTAAGAGAAGAATATGGAACCTATTTCTCTGTGCTGGATCATATCTCCAGCTGCCTACCTAACATTTATGTTTCTGGAATCCATGCTCCCATCTCTAGCTGCCTTCATATCATCTATAGTTGAAGAACACATACTCGTAGTGAGCCCTCTGTCTGATCTTTCCTGTTTCGAACAACAGTCCCAATAGTCATGCAATTGTTAAGACTCAAAACACAGGGAACATTTTTTAAATGTCTTTAAATGTCCAACTTTTCTTCAGAAAGTCCAACTTACTCTGAGCAAAAATAGACAAGAAAAACTGTGGGGCAGTAAGGAGGAAAAAGAGCCCCTCACTCGGAGATAGGTTGAAACCTCTTGCCATCTGAGGAGCAAGAAGCCCAGCAAGATTAACATTTCCTGTGAAGGTGGCTGTGTTGGTTTGAATAAGAATGGACTCATAGGCATATAGATTTGAATGCTTGGGCACTCTTGGGAGGTGTGACCTTGTTGGAGTGTGTATGGCTAGTTGGAGGAAGTGTATCTCTGGGGATTGGCTTTGGGGTCTCAAAGGCTCAAGCCAGACCCAGTCTCTCTCTTCCTGCTGCCTGGTGATCAAGACATACAACTCTCACCATCGTGTTTATCATGTCTTCCTGTGTGCTGCCGTGCGTCCCACCATGGCAATAATGAACCAAACCTCTGTCTTAGTTAGGGTTCTATTGCTGCCATGAAACACTATGATAAAAAAAACCAAGTTGGGGAGTGAAAGACCCAGATAAATCCAGACCCCTCTCTGTTTTAGGAACTAGCCAATGATAAAGTTAGATTATAATCCTGAGAATAATCTTGAGAAACAGGGAGTTACCCCCTTGTGATTATCACTGGTATTTTCAGAATTTTTTTAATGATCACTGGTATTTTCGGAATTTTCCAGTGATGCCCTCCCTACCCCCTTTGGATTACTGGATTGTGGTTTCTTCCCTTAAATACCCCTTCTCCCAGCTTCTCGGAGTCCGACTCTCTACCCCTGCGTGGGAAATGAGTTTCGGCCCCAGTGCACTGGTTCCTGTCCTGCCAATAAACCTCATGTGATTGCAGCAAGGACAGTCTCACCCCTGCCTCAGTGGCCTCTCATAATACTTTGAATAAAATCCAAACTCCTACTAGTGCTACATAAGGTTAAAAATCTCTGACCTCTGCCTGTTTCCCCAGCCTTATTTCTTGCCCTCTGTCTCACCCCCTTCAGCCTGCTGGCACAGACCTGCTTGGTTTTCCTGGAGCAAGCCAAGCTGACTTGTGAGATAGATTGCCGCTCCCTCTGGAACTTCCCTCTGCCCAGATGTCCACATATTCCACACTCCTCTATCCTTTTAAGATGTACTCAACTTCTCCTTCCCAGAAAGATCACCCCTGAATTCCTCTCACATCACCACCCTCTCCTGTTTATCCTATAACACATGGCTGCAGCCCTTCGTTCTTTACCAACATTATGTATTTACTTGTCATTGTCCCTCTGCCACACTAGATCCCAACCTCTGTGATGTTAGAAAAGATCGATATTATTAAATTCTACCCACGCATGACCTAAAACTCAGCTTGGCATTTAATATGAGTTGAATAAATATTTGGCAGGTGAATTGATATCATATAAGTTATTGAAAGGCTACCTGCTGGTGAAGGTAGGGACATCAAAGGTGAATTCCAGAGAGAAATGAAGCCCCAGACGAGTCTTAAAGGAGATATCTTTTCTCTGATTTTCAAACAAAATTGAGCAGCATTCTGAAATGAGAGTCCCTGGTGAATATACTTGGGATCTGTCTGTCTCAATAACCTTTTTTTTTTTTAAGCTTTTTGAGACAGGGTTTCTTTGAGTAGCCCTGGTTGTCTTGGAATTCATGCTGTAGACCATGCTGGCCTCAAACTCAGAGATTCGCTTGTCTCTGCCTCCCTAATGCATGTGCCACCACGGCCCAGCCACTTTTTTTTTTTTTTTTTTTTTTTTTTGACTAGCACAGTGATTTTAACACTCTTCTCAGAGCCCGGTGGGAAGAAGAAGCAGTGCAGGACCAGTACTGAATCAGCTCAGCAGCAAAGGGCGTGTGGAAAAGGGCATTACATGGCAGTGTCCTCCATAGCAGGGGCCTTACTCGCTGAACCGATGCTAACACAGTCATGCCTGGGTCAGGTGACTCGCTCAGCCCAGCAACCTCTCTCTTTGTACCCTTGCTTCTATCTACAGAAGCTTCTGTACCCTGTGCCGCATCCACTTCGTGTCCTCCCTACAGGGGTCATTACTTCAGGACTGTTTCTGAAGAAAAGGCAAAAATGTCTTTTCTCTGATTTTTTCTTTTTTTTTTTTTTTTTTTTTTTTTTTTTTTTTTTTTTTTTTTCTAACCTCCTATTTCTTACATGAGGCAGTGACTACCTCCCGGTCTAGACCTAGGTAGCCTCATAGCACACCCTCTGTGTGGTGATTTCTGTTCAAATCACTGTTACGTGGAGTTTTAAGCTTCTCTATTGCGTGTGCTCAGACAGTGGCAAGCAGCTGCTGTGGCTCAGTACAAGTAGAGAACATTTCTTTTACCTCAGAGAGTTATAACTGTTCTAGATGAAATTGCAGAGAATTTCTAGGAACAAAAAAAGAAATGGGGGGGGGGACAAAAAATACAGAACTGTCTTAGTTAGGGTTTCTATTGCTGCACAGAAACACCATGACCAGAAAGCAAGCTAAGGAGGAAAGGTTTATTTGGCTTACATTTCAGCATCGCTGTTCATCACTAAAGAAAGTCACAACAGGAACTAAAACAGGGCAGGATCCTGGAGGCAGAGCTGATGTAGAAGCCGTGGAGGAGTGCTGCTTATTAGCTTGCTCCCCGTGGTTTGCTTAGCTTGCTTTCTTATAGAACCCAGGACCAGCAGCCCAGGAACAGCACGACCCACCATGGGTTTGCCCCCACCCCTCACCGCCCGCCATTGATCACTAATTGAGAAAATGTCTTACAGCAGGATCTCAATGAGGCATTTCCTCAGCTGAGGTTTCTTTCTCTCTGATGACTCTATAGCTTCTGTCAAATTGACACACAAAACCACCCAGAACAAAAACAAAATAGAATGAAATTCTGCTACAATGAGCAATAAAAAGACAGCATCCTGAAAGGTGCCGGAATATAAGAATGAAGCCCAGAAACTGACATCACCAAAAGACAAAGGCTAGTGAGTGGGACAGGAAGGAAAACACAGGCCTGGGAAAGCAGCTGCACTGTGCTTTGTAATTTCAGGGCTGCTGAGAAGTCAAGAGAGATAAAGAAGGGCACCCTAGGGTGGTGGAGGTGGCTTAGTAGTTAAGAGCAATGACTGCCTTTTCAGAGGACCCAGGTTCAATTCTCAGATCCCTCATGGTGGCTCATAACCATCGGTAACACCAGTCTCAGAGATCTGGGGCCTCTTCTGCCCTCTGTAGGCACCAGGCACACATGAGATGCACAAACATTCATTCACGTATACTAGAGTCAGTCTTTTTAAAACTAGTCATAAAGTTCCAGAGAAATGGGAAGGTGGGAGGTGATGCAGTCCAATGCGGTTTCTCAGGATAGAATCTGAATATGTTACAAGTCAATATGAGAACTCTTCAAAAGAGAATGAAGTTAAATCTTTCAGTCAGGCCTTTCTGTTCTACAAGATAGAAAGTGTGGTCATTTAAAGCTATGGTATTTTTAGGGGATTTGGAGAGGGGATGAGAAGAAATAAAATTCCGTGGAAAATAAAACTGTTCTGGGGTGGGCTGTCAATCATTAGGCACCTATCAGCCAACACTCAGGTGTGCATGCAGGAAAGTGATCAACTTTGGGTACAGACGAGAAAATCAAGTTGTTTGGGGCAGGTCAATGACCTCAACAGGGGAAACGAAAGATCTAGATTAACAAACAGAAAACTTGTACCTCATACATACAACATGTTTAGGAAGCAACGTTGGGCGTGTGATTAAAGCATTTTAATGATTTATTTTTATTTTTACGTACAGTGGTGTTTTGCCTGCATGTATGTCTGTGTGAAGGTGTCCGATCCTCTGGAACTGGAGTCACAGGCAGCTGTGGACTGCCATGTGGGTGCCGGGTTCTCTGTAAGGGCAGCCAGGGCTCTTAACCCATGAGCCATCTCTCCAGCCCCAAGGTATTTTAATATAAGCTTAAACACGAGAATTTTAAGGAGGGTTGCTCATAAGGAAAAGCAAGACACACTAGCAAGTATGAAAGACACACTTAATAGAGGAGGTGACCTCCTCAAGTGTAATTCAGTCACCCATACATCCTTTCCTCTTGGGGTGACATTTGATAAGTTGTAAGATCATTCCAAAGACTAGTCTCTAAACTAGGGAGGTAGACAGTTTCTAAAAAGTCAAGTGATTTACTGTGTTCAGGAAGCAAGGCCCGAAAGCAGGAACAACCAGCCTGGAGTACATGGCCCATCTCCTCGTCACTGCACTGAAGGCAACTACCTAAAACCAGAGGCTCTGGAGTCTGGCTGGAAACCCTCAGAGACCTGTATCATTCTGAGGCTTGGGGCTGCAGTGGAGACCAACGTGCCTTTCTATGAGGAGGACAGAGAGCAGGCTGTGCCCTTCCGAGAAAGTGTCAGATCAAGGGACAGCAGCAGCTCAGCTCTGTGACTTTCCTCGGACCTGGAATCTTCCTAAGAAAGGCCAGAGGAAGCCACTTCCGTGGGAAGGTAGCGTCCTTGTCTTCACACTCGGTGTTTTCAGGCAGCTCTCCTTCCCTGCTGTCTAGGAACAGCTTGATACATAACCTGTCTTTGTTTCTCCCATGCTTAGTGCACAGAATGACACACAAGGATCCTCCAAAAAGTGCGGCCGGTAAGACAGCTCAGCAGGTAGAGGTGCTTGTCACCCAACAGTGTAAGCCTGATGATCTGAGTTCAGTCTCCAGAACTCAGAATCTGAAGGTGGCAGGGGAGAACCAACTCCACAGTGGTGTCATCTGACTTCCACCAGTGGCATGGAATGATTTATATAAAATCATTTTAAAACATACTGCTGTGGCTCTCATCTCACCTCAAAATCTAAAGGTCCAATAACAATCCAATAATAAAATATACTTTTATTAATAAAATATTATTGCTTTGTATGCCTTTACATACACTGGTAATCTTTCCTAGAACCTTCTTGTGAAAATTATGTTATAATTCACAAATAGTTTCCTATTGCATACTTAGCCCATCTTTCTTGACGTTAAAATGCAGATCTGGGCCGATGGCACCACCAGGTGGTAGCACTGGGGAATTGTTCAAATGCCTTGAGACCAACAACGCCTGTAATAAATGGTGTTTCTCTTACTTGCCTTGGTGTCCAGGTCTTGATTAGGAAACTTGAGAATAGATGAGCATCTCCATAAAGGCAACGGATGAGAGAAATCTTGTCCCCAAGTAAGAAAGGGGATGGGCTTGCCCTGTGACTTGGAATCTGTGTGTCTTAGTAATGTACAATGATAGCTTGTTGATGCAAATTAGCGCATCAAAGGGAATAAGAGTTTGTTAATTATGGAGCCAAATATGACTGTTCTTGGCCCAGGAACACAGATTCAGGTTGTCCCAAATTATATGATCCAACATGGGAATGGTTTCATAAATGTTTTTACAGTGAAAGAACAAAAGAAAGTCATGGCATTCTGACAATAGAATGGTGGAAACACTAGCTAGGCAGGTTACACAGCAGGGTGAGGAAATCCCCACCGTGGCCTCAGATGCTGCCTGTGGTCATTCTTAGATTGGTGGATGATAGAGGTCTCCATAGTGCTTTGAATGAGAATAGCCCCATTGGTCACTGATGCTCAGTCAGGAGGGAGGAGAACTGTTTGGGAAAGATCAGAAGGGTTAGGAGGTGTGCCACTGGGGTGGGCTTTGAGGTTTCAAATGCCCACAGAAGCTCAGAAGCTCATTCTCTCTCTCTTTCTCTCTCTCTCTCTTCTCTCTCTCTCTCTCTCTCTCTCTCTCTCTCTCTCTCTCTCTCTCTGTGTGTGTGTGTGTGTGTGTAATTTATATATGAGATGTGTGTAGAGAGAAATAGATAGTAGGTAAATAAATAGATATGAACATATTGTATATATATTATATATATATATGCCCTAAAGAAAGAGAAATAAGCACTTAAATAATTCCAGAGGTAAATGTAAATTTGTCATTTCTGTGTTGTTGAAATAAAGGATTTAGCATGTGCAGAGCCCTGTGTTCAATCCCCAACATTGCAAACAACAAAGAAACAAGAAGAAAAGGGGATGATGGTAATATAGGAGAAGTATAGCATGATGTAACCAGTGTGTTTCTTTTGTTATGTGACTCACCGTAAAAGACTCTTGACCCCAGAGAGAGGCAGGGCAAGGTTCAGAAAGCCCAAAACCACAGTTACCTGAGGCAGAGGCAAGACAGGGAGCAGAAGTTTCTGTTAACAAAGGTTTCACAAGCTTTAACTGATTAAAACTCTTTTACGCGTTACAAAGCAATGGGCCTCCAGAAACTGCAGGCGCAGCTGTTGTAGAATGTTCTGTTCAGCAAGGATGTGGCTATGGGGCTCCAGGAGCAGTTAGTGAAACATTAAACGGAGTTAGCTAAAATTAGGACAAAATAGAGTTACTCCTAGGTCAAGACTATATTATAATAAATGGGGAAATGAAACTGGAAACACTGCAGAGCAGGAACTAGATTCCATACATCTCTGAGGTTTATGTCACATTCTCAAAGACTGAAATCCCCAAAGACTCATATCTCTATAGTTTTGGAAATAGAGGGATTTGGTTAGGAGAAATGAAGATGGAGGAAAACCTACTAATGTAGTCTTTGTTTGAAATGCCTATAATGAGGCAGGACCATGGTGGCACACACCTTTAATCTCAGCTTTTGGGAGGCAGAGGAAGATGATCTCTGAGTTCCAGTCTAGCCTGGTCTACAGGAGTTCCAAGACAGCCAGGGCTACACATTTTTTAAAATCTGGCTCAGATTTAAAAAATAAAAGTACAAAAAATAAATTATAAAACTGAAAATGTCCTGAAAAAATTATTTCAAAAGATTTGTTTATACTAGTATATCAATAAAGAGATATTTGCCTTTTAATAGAAGCTAATCTAAATACAACGATAAGCCAGGTGTGGTGGAACACATCTCTAATCCCAGGACTCATGAGATCACAAGTTTAAAGCCAAACTGGACCACATTGTAAAACACTATCTCAAAATAAGCAAACACAAAATAGAAAACAACAGAAAAAGAGACAGAACATGTTATAAGACCCTTTACACAATAAAATAGAAAATAATAACAAATGTATTTTTGCAAGTACAAGCATGAAGGGAAATGATCCGCTTTTAGAAGTTTCTAAAATCTTAGACAACCTAGTGCCTTCAGTATGGGAAAATGAGAAGAGAGAATGTTCTACATGGTTTAGGACAAAACCAACAATGGCAATTTAAAAATTTTTTAAAAGCATTAAAAAAGAAAATCTAGCATTTGAAAAACAAGGAGAGTTTATATGTAATTGAGTAGAGATGTCCCATAACCATCAGGAGACTTCCAGAAAAGATGAGTTAATCTTCAAAGTTTAGCATTGGAATGACTATCTGTTTTTTTCTCTTGTTTTTTGTTTTGTTTGTGGTGGTGGTGGTGGTTTGTTTGTTTGTTTGCTGTCTTTGGAGAATATGTTCACAATTGCTTCCTATGTGGGATGATCTTCCTACAATTCCTCCAGGATGAGTTACACCACAACATGAGCCCTTTCTGTTCACCTTCTCCTCATCTGTGTTACTTGGGGTACTTGGAAATTCCCTCTACACTTACTCACACACAAAGCACAGGTCTGACAGCCACCATACCAGTGCTCAGCCAACAAAACCGCATCTTACCAAGCTTCTTCTGCTGGAGCAATATTACCTTCTGTCCATCCATTACTATTGCCGGTTTCATGAAAAACAGGGTTTCAGTTGAGACAACAGCAACAAGTTAAAACCTTGGATTTTCATCACCTAGAAAAAAATGCCAAAGCAAGAAAGTAATGTTTTGAACTGTTTATCTTTTCATTCTTATATCAAGTAGCATATCTGAATTTTCCACATAAAATACATTAGGCTGAATGGGAAGAAAAAAATCTTTTCTTGATGACTTTGTTTGTTTGTTTGATTGGTTTGGTTTTTTAAAACAGGGTTTCCCTGTGTAACCGTGGCTGTCCTGGAACTAGCTCTGTAGACCAGGCTGGCCTCAAACTCACAGAGATCCACCTGCCTCTGCCTCCCAAGTACTGGGATCAAAGGCGTGCACCACCACGCCCAATTTTCATAACGTCTTAAGACTCAAGTTTAGAAGCCTTGATTCCGGGCTGAGTAATTGGCTCAGTGAATGGATAATGCCGGAGATCTGTGTTTGTATCCTTGGAACCCAAATAATGGGGTGGGCTCACTGTAACTGCAGTCCTCTGGAAGAGGGGCTGAAAGACGTGGAGTCTAAGAACTCACAAGCAACCTTAGCCAAAAAGGTAAGTTCCTGGTTCAGTTAAAGACCTTATCTCACAAAAAAAAAAAAAAATTAAAGGCAGGCAGAAAGCAATAAAAGAAGATACCAGATGTCAGCAGTTGGCCTTCATATACGAATGCATAGGTACATGTATACACACACAAATAGAGACTTTCATTGGACCTAATTTCAAATCTGCTTTATGGCTTGGGAATTCAGATAAAAATCTGTTCTTTGGGGATTTGTTTTTCTGTTGGCTTGTTTGAGGCATCGTCTTTCTATGAAGCCCCGGTTGGCCTGGAACTCCCCATGAAGACCAGGCTACCACTGAACTCAACAGAGATCCGCTGATCTCTACCCCCTGAGTGCAGGAGCAAGGCATCCATCACCACACCCAGCTTAAATCCATTTTCTCCTGTAAAGTCCCCCAACTTTTAAACAAGCATCTATGAAGCCAGACTGTGGGAGCCAGACATGGCACTTGGGAGGCAAACGCAGGTCTACATAGCGAATTCCGAGACAGCCAGAGCTGCACAGTGAGATGCAGTATCAAAAAGAGTTAGAATGTGGGGAGGTGACTCAGGAGTGAAGCTGGGGCTTAGTGTGCACAAGCCCTGAGATACAACCCCAGCCACACACACAAGGCAGGTGTACCCCAAAAGAGCTTTCCTCCCTCTGGACTAACAGGACTTCAGATTCTCCACCACAACTCCAGCCTATCCCAGAAGGCACTGAATTCCTTTACTTTCCTTCACATTGGACCAAAGTTTAGACTGACTCACCCTAGAAATTCTTCTCTTGAGGTAAGCAACGACTGGACCTCCAGCATGACTCAGCCTGCTCCTGTAAGCCTAGGACTGCCAGGACCCAATGAAACTCCAATTCCCCAGACTCCAAAAGCAGTCCAAATACCCAGAAATGAGATCAACCTGGACTAGAGGAGGGTTTCTGGTGGTTAGATAAAAGCCAGCATTCCTCAGGAACGTGTGAAGCCTGTTGCCCTCTGCCAAAAGGAGCCATTTATTTCCCTTACCTCCTGCAAAAGGGACATATGGCCCTTCGTTAGCATATACATGTGGAACCTATGGGCATAGCTAGGTCCATGCTCATGATCAGGCCCCTCCAGTCCCTACTCACAGATACTTGCTATATATTGTAAAGCCCCACACACCAGTCTCCCGGCACCTCCCTTCCCTTAGCTACTCATCCTTCTCATAATCTGGCTATTCTCGCTATTCTAGGCTCCACCTTCTGCTTTTCTCAGTGTACTCTCTGTATTCTCTATCTCTGTTCTCCCTTCTCTTGTAGATAGCCCTGACCATGTCCAGTCTGCCAGCCATGTTCAGTCTAGTTCTTTCTCTCTCTGCTCTGCGCTCCTCTACTTCCTCTGGCTGTTTTCGTTCTTTCAGTGAAGCCTTAACCATACCATGACAGTCATGGTTTCACTTTAAACAGGACAAATAAATTAACCAGAAGGGGGTTAGAGCCTAGGGGCAGAGGTTTCGGCATCCCGGTGGTTATATGGCACTTAGAGAAGCCTAGGTGCGTGCCCTTTCATGGCTTGGGGCTTGGGAGAAAAACAGTATCAGAAAGTCCAGAGAAGAGGTATCATTCTCAAGATATCACCACCCTGAATACAGAATACTGAACATTCAAACCTTCCCTTTCTACTCAGTGATGACCCATTTCTTTTGCCATGGCAGAAGCCTCTGGGAAACTGTTTAGTGGCCCCAGCAAGATGCTAAGATGAGTTGACAAGAAGAGGTAAAACACAGAGTATCCTGTGATAGGTCACAGAGTTATCCATGTGGGGACACAATGCTGGTGGCCCAGGCTGATTATTACCCCCAAGTCTCCCACAGGCTGAGCACCCACCTCTTCAGAAGCCTTCAGCTTACTCTTCACTGGCTTCAGACACTTCTGTCTCCCTCAGCTTCCAACCATTTAGTCTCCAGTTCAGCTGTGACGATGCCGTAGGGTTGAGACAGCAACTGTGTGTGTTGTTTGACAACACTACTCTATTCTGGGATGGGGGCTGGAGAGATGGCTCAGTAGTTAAGAGCATTGCCTGCTCTTCCAAAGGTCCTGAGTTCAATTTCCGGCAACCACATGGTGGCTCACAATCACACCTGTAATGAGGTCTGGTGCCCTCTTCTGGTCTGTAGACATATACACAGAATATTGTATACATAATAAATAAATATTATTATAAAAAAACAACTCTATTCTGGGAATTATTTTATTAGATGGTTTTGTTCTTGCAGGAAATTACTCCTCTTCACCTCCTTTTTTACTTCACCTCTTTTCTGTCTTTATTTTTTTTTAAAAGACGGGATTTCTCTGTATAACAGCCCTAGCTGTCCTGGAACTCGCTCTGTAGACCAGATGGACCTTGAACTCACAGAGATCCCTCCTGCCTCTGCCTCCCAAGTGCTGGGATTAAAGGTGTGTGTCACCACTGCCTGGCTCCAATTTACCTATTAATGCAATGAGAAGATGAGATAAACATTGGCTGTTCCAGGCATATTGCAGTATTCTGTTCACAGAAAATATTTTTTATCAATATATAGTAAGTATATATTTTCATTAAAGGATAATTATATCATTTCCCCCCTTCCTTTTCTTCCCTCCCACCACTTCCACACACCCTTTTCTTTCATATTGTGGCCTCTGTTTTTTTCTTTAAAAGTCCATTATTTTACATTGTTGGAGTTTTTTGTTTTATATTGTTTTGTGTGTGTGTGTTTTCTTTCTTTTTTTTTCCCAAGGAAGCCAAAAGAAGATTCTAGATCTCTTTGAACTGGAGAAAAGGGCAGTTTTAAGCTGCCATGTGAATTCTGGGAACAAAACCTGGGTCCTCTGCAACAGCAGCCAGTGCTTTTAAGTACTGAGCCATCTCTTTGGACCCTCAGTCTTCCTTTTCCTTTTTTTCCTTTAGGTCATAAAAATTTTTTCAAACATCTAGATGTTGCTTAAGTACCCCAGAAAGGATTAACAAAACTAAATGTTTCTAAATTCCCAATTTAGCTCTAGTAGAGTTTCAAAAAAGAAGAAAACAATCACCTCCCAAAAGAAGTATGGATTCCTCAGAAGAAGCAGGATGTGACTGCCTTGCTGAGAAAGGGTACTGAGACATGTGGCTAACATAGACAGGAATAATGGGTTAATATAAGTTATAAGAGTTAATAAGAAGGCTGAGCTAGTGCGCCAAACAGTTTATAACTAATGTAGACCTCTGTGTGCTTTCTTTGAGACTTACTGACTGCGGGGACCAGGCAAGACAGAAACCTCAGATAACAAATGGTGCCCAGCGTGTGGACGATTGCATCCACATAAAGCCTGAGAGAGCTTGGGAAGAAATTATAGCCAAAAAAGAATAGAGTTGAGCACAGCTTATTGATAACAGCTTTTTCTCAGATGGGCTCTGTTTGCTAGAGGTGAATGTGTCTTATTTAAGAGAGGCTTCCTGACTCAGCTTTAGCTATAAAACCTTGCAGCTCTTTTAAGAGGCTCTGCCACAAAACACTTAAATGGTGTTGATGAAAAGCTGACCGCATGCTTTTTTCAGCCATAGTGGGAAAAAAGCCACACCATTTTAAAATGCTGGCTTTCCGGGCCATCCTGCCAGGGCAAACTCTGCCTCCAAAGTGTTGGGATTAAAGGTATGTTCCACCACACCCAACTACCTCCTATTTTTTTTCTCTCAAGCCTACATATTTTTAAACACACAGTAAACCATTTAGAGGTTTGAACTCTACAAGTTAAAGGCATAGTGGCACACGCCTTTAATCCCAGCACTTGGGAGGCAGAGGCAGGCAGATCTCTGTGAATTCAAGGACAGCCTGGTCTACAGGGGGAGTTCCAGGACAACCAAAGATACACAGAGAACCTGCCTCAAAAAGCCAAATGTTAAAAGTAAAAATAAAAGAAATAAAGGTTAAAATAAAGCCACATAAAGATGAAAAATACACAGAGAGTCTGGATACTGTATGTTATTATGTTCTCTTTGAATTGTTTGAATGCTGAGGAAGGAGCAACAGCTGCTAAAATATATTTATTTATAAATGCTGCTGAATTAATCCAAGATAGGTATTTTGATCTTTTTCATCTTTAATGAGCTAGTCTGGGGACGATTAGCCTTGTACTGTAGTAACATTTATAGTATAAAATCCAAGCATTTGCTGTGAACAGCTGAGCAAGCAGTCAGCAAGAAGCCAGGGTTAATAGTAACAGAGGTTACTTTAAGTCCTCTGTGAAAGAGCCCCAGAAAGCACTCCGTGCTGAGCCCAAGTCTCTTCTTCTAGCCATAAAGAGTCTCTCCTCCTGGGGATTTGCTCTGGAATGTTGTGGAACCTTTAGATGGTAGAACCTTGCTGGAGAAAGTAGAGGACTCGGAGGAAGAAGGAAAGGCATGCCTTAAGATTTCGTAATTTCTTGTTCCATCTCTACTTCTCACCTTCTCACAAAATGTGACCAACTGGCTCATTTTCCTGCTGCTCTACCTACTCTGCTGTGATGGACTGGATTTCACTGCAACTCTTACCCAAAATAAGCCTTTCTTCCCTTTATAGAAAAAAATAAACAGCACACAGAAACACATTTTTAAGAGCTTAAAAACACAATGACCATTGGTGTTTAACGTTGACTCTGCTTCTTCTAGACATGGAGCCAATGGCAGTGACAACCTGGAGCCTTGCTGGTGTTTCTGTCTTTGGAGAATAGCAGAAGATCCAGGCGCTCAGGTTTGGTGGTCTGCCCACTGCACCCACCAACCCATGCACCCCGATTTCAAATGTCATGTATTCATAAATACATTGGTATAATCATTCATTTATTCACTCATTTTAAAAAATATTTATTTACTGGATGAGATTAGTCTGCATAATGTCAGTTATGCATACAGTTACATAATTGTCTTTGAGCCCATTCACAACCCAATATCCTTTCATTTCTTAAACCTCCCATCATTAGCCCACTTCTCCACAACGTTGGTCCAGCTGCCCTCATGTGTTCAGAACATATACCATTTCATGTGTCTATCATGTGTAGAAGGAGCCACACCTAAGAGACATGCCATGCCTGTCACTCTAAGGCTGACTTTTTTTTCACTCAGTGCGATTATCTTCCTGAGAACCATCTGTCTAAGCTACTATTCTATTGCTGTGAAGAGACACTATGACCAAGACAGCTTCACTAGGAACTTGCTTACAGTTTCATGAGGGAGCCCATGATAATCAAGACAAAGAGCATGGGCAGGCATGGCAGCAAGAGCAGGCATAGAGAAGGTACAGTACCTAAGAGCGTGTGTCTGACCCACAAGCAGGAAGCCGGGAGAGAGAGAATGAGACTGTGCCCAGTGTAGGCTTTTGATACCTCAAATCCCACAGCCGCGATACATCTTCTCCAACTGGGACACAACTCTCAGTCCTTCCTAAAGAGTCCACCGACTGTGAACCAAACACTCTCATATATGAGCCTATGGAGACTCTCAGTAAAACCACCACACCACAGGACTCCATTCTTCTCTATGGGTGAAAGTAATTCCACTGGGCTTATAAAACTTTCCTTCTTTGTCCATTCCTCCATTATGTGATACCCAGGTTGGCTCCATCTCTCAGCTGTTGTGAACAGGGCTGCAAAACAACAACAACAACAAAAAGATGTGCAAGTTTCTCTAGGATATGTTGACTCAGAGTTAGGCAAATACAAACAAGTGAAAAGGTAGAGACTGATGGAGCTCTCTTTAGTTCTTGTGAGACTCCTTCCCTTCGACCCACACTTACATCCTCACCAACAATCTACAAGGGTCCCAGTTCTCCACACCCCCTTCTCCAATCCCCACCAGCGTTTGTTCTCCTTTGTTTTCTTGACAACCTCCACTGCCCTTCTGACTGGGATCTGATGGAATCTGAGCGTCAGTGCCTGCTCAGATAGCTAGCAAGGATGAACACTTTCCCCACGCCGAATGGCATTTGCACTTTAGACTCTGAGAACTGACTGTTCACTTTGTCAGGCCTTTGTTGGCTGGGAGATTTGGTGTTTTTCTTCTTTAGAATTCTGGGTTCTTAGTGTCTTCTAAACAGGAATCTTCTGCCAGATGAAGAGCTAGCAAAAAACATTCTCTTCAGTTCTGTGGGTACTTGACAAACATATCACTCCCTTTGCTGGGAGAAAGATTTTCAGTTTAATGACATACATTTGCCAGATGGTGGCACCATTTCCTCAGTCCTATTCAGAAATGCTTGCCCAGGAGGATAGCCTGTCCTGTTTTGGCTGCTTCTTTCTCTTCAAGCTCTAGAGCTTTGGGTAGAATAGAACGGTCTTGGAACCATTTGAACTGGTATTGCTACAGGGTGAAAGAGAGAGAGAGAGACAGAGACAGAGAATAATTTAATTGCATTCTCCTGGTGGCCATCAAATTTTCCAAGGAACCTTTGTTGAAAGTATTGTCTGTCTTTTGTCTCAAGAATATATTTTCATCTGCATCTTGGTGAAAAATTAGGTGTGCCTGAATGCAGGCCATCACAATGTCATCAATCTATGCAAGTATCTGGATATCAGCAAACTGAATGCTATCTCTATGACTAAATATCACTATCACTGATAGTACCGTAAGTCTGGTGTGATGACACAGCCTTCATCGCGTTGACAAGAAAGGCACTGGCTATCATGACTGTTTGAGGTTCCCCGTGAACTGAGATTTTTAATAAAATTTCCAGAGAGTCTGGCTGGGTAGCTGTGCCTGGCCTGACAGTCACTGCTCTGAACTGATGGATTGGCCTGGAATTTTCAGGCCCCACACCCTATCCATGCAGTCTACAACATCACACACAAGAACGCTATGGACCTAACATTCTTAAGCATACAATTAAACAAACATTGGCCAAACACAAGAGGCACTTGCTGATTTCTGGGCGCTTCAAAGAACCAATGGAGCTGATTTCTCTCTGCAATGACCCCCCATGGCTCCTGGGCTGTGACTGGGAGTTTCTGGAGTTTTCTAAGCCTAGCTAGTGCACTTCCCTTTGAAGGCAAGCGCTTTTTGTGGCTGGAAGGCATCTGGGCCCCAGCACAGCTTGGAGTTGGATGTCGACAACTCGGCTGTTTCTGAATTTTGCTGTACGTTTTCAGCAGGGCCAACACAGGGCATACAAGTGTGTAAGAGGATGCTTCTGCCGGGTCCCCCTCTCCCACCCGGACCCTCTGGTTTCTGTCTTCTCGCACAGAAAGCAGACTGGGACCTGCCGGACTTACCCTGCTCTCCGTGAGAATCCCTTACCCTCCACAGCCTTCCAAGCTCACCACCAGGCTGGGAAGCTGCTCTAAGCCTGTGAATGCTGTCCTCACTAAGTCCCCTGACAAAGGTAGCAAGGCAGAGGCCAAGGGTCAGGACAAAACAAGGCTGGGGCTCTGAAGCTGTTCCTCCGGAGGCATCCCACGTGTCTTTCATTCACACACACACACACACACACACACACACACACACACACAAGACATTTGGCTCTATGCCACAAGCATCACGTCCAGGAGGAGACCTTATGGATTAATTACAGCGATTTATATCGGCATCTCACCCAGTTTCTCCGTGATAGTTTTTCAGCCTTAGAAACTTTGGAAAAACAGGGCTGACTTAGCAGCTTGGGTACAGTGAGGCAGAGCCAGCAGCTGTCAGCCTGCTGTGAAGCCTTATACCGTTTTGGTTAATCTCTGCTGCAAAATCTTGTACCGATTTGGTTTCTCGGAGACGGTTTTCCAGTCTTACACAGTTTAGAACGGCAGCATTTGCTTAATAACTTGAGTACAATGAGCGGAGCCTACCTCAGCCTGTGGGCTCTCTCTTTTTTTGCAGTCCCAGCTGGGGGCGGGGCTGCCACTGACTGCCCAAATATTGGCAGAGCCCAAAGGGGCGAATGTGAGGCAAATAGCAACTTTAACCATGGATATTTTTAATAGAGTATTATGTTTTAGGTTCTTTTTTACAAACCAATTTAAAAAGAAATAGGCTTCATTAAGCTTGTGTCTGTGTGTCTGTGTATGCATATAAACCCTTGCACGCACCATTACAGCTCCTATTTCTATCCTCTTCTGCCTCTTCTGTTCGCTGCTCCTAGCCCCTTTTGTGGGTTTCCGTCCATCCCTGAAGGCGAAGGTGTAAGTCACAAACAATCCCACACCAGTTTGGAATTATGATTAATAGAATGGTTATTTATTTAAAGGGGAAAAAACTTACAGATCACCGTCTCAGACAACAGCCCTCTGCGCAGTCAGAAAGGGAGTCTAGTCACCAGAAGCGGAGCAGGAAGTAAGAGAGCGAGGAGAGGGAAGTGGCCGCTTTTTTAAAGGGAGAGAGACCACGCCCCAGTGGACTGGTATCTCAGCGGCTGTTGGCTGGAGGAGTGGAAGGACCTCCCGCAACACATCCCCAAGTATTTCCTCACTCTGACCTGTTATCATATGTATTACATACTGTGCCCCCTGCTTCTTGTCCACAACATCTTCTCTCCCCTTCTCACACTGGCCCACTCTTGCTTTTATATCGTATGCGTAGACACACACAGTCGCACACATAGACACACACACAGGCGCACACACGCACTCACACAGAGAGGCATACAGAATACAGAAACACCTAGCTTCTGCTTACTACAGAAAACCTAGCATTTGTCTCTCTGAGTCTGGCTTATTTATTTCACTCCCATAACGATCCCCAGGTCTACCCATTCCTGCTCATCTGATTCTCCTCTACAACTACTGATGTGTTCACACTCCTGATTTCTTGTCCCCATTCGTGTGTTGGTGGACATCCTGGCTGGTTCCCTTTCTGGGCTGTTGTGAGCAGTGCAACAACAAACTCGGATGTGTAGACATCCCTGCCGTACACTGATGGGTGAGACAGCCGTCCTACTGTAGCTGTTCTGCTTCCTGCTGGTAGCCAGAGAGGCTGCCCCAGTTTCAGTTCCTGCTAGCAGTGTGAGTGTGAGCATCTGTGTTCTCCACACCTTGTCCAGCACTGTTGGCCTTGGTTTCCTTGATTCTAGCCATTGTGACTGGAGTGAGTGGTTGCTTCCAAACACTCTTTATTCCACTTCCCGGGTGACGAGTATGGTGAACAATTGCTCAACTTTGTGCTTCTTCTTTTGAGGACCATCTCTTCCGTTCACTGTCCCATTTATGGATTAGATGACGTGGTGTTTCTTGTGTCGTTGTACAGTTTTACATGTGTGTGAAGAATCACTCAGATCTAGAGCTGACAACTTTGATTTTGTTTTGTTTTTCACCTGTTCTGCAGGTGTCCCTTTACTTTGTTCATGTTTCCTTCGTTGTACAGAAGCTTTTCAATTTCACATAAGCCCACTTGTCAATTCCTGAGGTTTTTTTCCTACCCTGCCCATATCTTTGTCAAAGTCCTAGGCTTACTTGACTGTGTGGTTAGGTTGCTCTGATTTCTTGTAGCACTTCAGGTCTTGTCTATGAGACTTTGATTCATTTGGAATGATTCTAATGTGGTGAAAGACTTTGAGCCACCGTAGCATTACTGCACCCCCCTTCCTGGGAACCAGAACCCTGGTAACCAACCACGTGTGCACTGGAGCTTTGAGTACTTTCCATCCCCATAATAAAGAGTGTTTGGAAGCAACCACTCACTCCAGTCACAATGGCTAGAATCAAGGAAACCAAGGCCAACAGTGCTGGACAAGGTGTGGAGAACACAGATGCTCACACACACACACTGCTAGCAGGAACTGAAACTGGGGCAGCCTCTCTGGCTGCCAGCAGGAAGCAGAACAGCTACAGTAGGACGGCTGTCTCACCCATCAGTGTACGGCAGGGATGTCTACACATCCGAGTTTGTTGTTGCACTGCTCACAACAGCCCAGAAAGGGAACCAGCCAGGATGTCCACCAACACACGAATGGGGACAAGAAATCAGGAATGTGGGGCTGGAGAGATGGCTCAGAGGTTAAGAGCATTGCCTGCTCTTCCAAAGGTCTTGAGTTCAATTCACAGCAACCACATGGTGGCTCACAACCATCTGTAATGAGGTCTGGTGCCCTCTTCTGGCTTGCAGTCATACACACAGACAGAATATTGTATACATAATGAATAAATAAATATTTTTAAAAAGAAAGAAATCAGGAGTGTGAACACATCAGTAGTTGTAGAGGAGATGAACAGGAATGTGTAGACCTGGGGATCATTATGGGAGTGAAATAAATAAGCCAGACTCAGAGAGAGAAATGCCACGTTTTCTGTAATAAGCAGAAGCTAGGTGTTTCTGTATTCTGTATGCCTCTCTGTGTGAGTGCGCGTGTGTGCCTGTGTGAGTGTGTGTGTGTGCATGCCTCAGTGAGCCTGTGTGTTTGAGTGTGTGCATGTGTATCTGTGTATGTGTGTCTATACTTAGGACATGAAAACAAGAGTGGACCAGTGTGAAAGGGAAGAGAAGATGTTGTGGGCAAGAATCAGGAGACATAGACATATGATACAAAATCAGAATGAGGAAATACTTGGATATGGAAGGAACCCCAGAAAAAGGGCCAGGAACAGTGAACAGAACAGGCAGAAGGGAACAGAAGTAGGAACTGTAATGGTGTATGCAAAGGTATATGCGCATGCACAGGCACACAGACGCAACCTTAATGAAGCCCATTTCTTTTTAAATTGGTTTGAAAGAAGAACATAAAATAGAATACTCTATTTTAAAAAGAGAGCAAGGACATAAACAAGATGGTTGTTCAAACCCAAGGACACCTTTTCCATCTCCAAACGCCAGGTAAAAAGCATTATTGTAATCCCTACAGCAAAGTGGGAGGGGGAGACAGAATGGCCTGGAAACTTGTAGGCCAGCTAGACAGAGATATGCAGCCCACAAAGAAACAACAGACTCTGACTCAACAAGGTAGAAGAAAAGAACATACCTCCAAATGTTTTCCTCTGACCAACACATGTGTGCCCGTGCCTGGCCTATGAGTGCCCAGCACACAAAGGGAGAAGGGGACTTGTGTTCTTCAGGCACACTTAAAGGTTTTGTAAATTATTCTGAAATAATTCCAATGGATGAAATAATGGTCCTAATGGATGTTTGACTCCAGGCACAGACTTAAAAAGTCCCCAAACCGTACTCTATAAACTCATGAGTTGTGTGTGATGAAAAGCTTCATAAATTTGTAAATTCCCAAAATAACAAAGCAGAGCATTTAATTAAACAGGAAAAAAACAACAACAAACCAAAAACAAAGATCTAGGCCTGTTGGTACCATTGAGGGCTTCGGCTCTGAAGCCTGCTCATGAATTGGATCTGGTCTGCTAAATGTGGTTTGGGGAGCTCTGACTGACAGCCGGGCTGGCAGTTCATCTGCTTCTCTTCTCTAAATTCCTGGAAGCCTACACAGTTCCTGCCAAGCCCTTAAGAACCAACTGGCCCTTGGCCTGGAGAGATGACTCAGTGGTTAAAAGCACTGGCTGCTCTTCCAGAGACCCTGAGAGTTCCTGAGAGTTCAATTCCTGACTCACAACCATCTATACTGGGATCTGATGCCCTCTTCTATCTGATGCCCCCTTCTGGCATAAAGTTGTACATGCAACTAGAGCACTCATACATAAAATAATCTTTAAAAGAAACAGAATCAACCCCCATTGAGGGTTTAGAGACAGGGTGTAGCTCACAGCTCTTTTATCTTCCTCCTAGTTAGTAGCGCTAACTAAATCTCACCGTTCTAACAAAACCAGAGATTAGAGAGTCCTAGGCTACGTTGGAAATCTGCAAGCTCAGAGAGAATAGCCACTGGCTAACTTCCTCTCTTCGCTGGCTTCAGGGAAGCCATTTCCTTCCCCACTACCCCAACAAAAACCAAAGAAACAGAAAACCACTATGCTCTTCCCTGCTACTTCCCATCAACCAGTCGCTAACCCTGCCTCTCTGAGTCCAGGTTAATTTTATGTAATGGATGCAAATGCAAACACATCTTTACATCGTTAACAAAGGCAGCAGAAACAAACCTAACACACCTTCACTTAATATTCCACGGCTAAAACGAATGTAATACATTTTGGCTACATTTAAATAATATTCCGCAGCAGGTCACCAAGGTTCTGTCCAGAGTGTCATGTCCCCCACAGCTTGGATCCCATGCCTGTGAGGGAATGGGACGTGGACAGTGAAACTGGAATCAGCAGGGTTCTCTAATGAGGCCTGTAGCTACCAGGACCATCAGCCTGTTCACTGGGTACACCACCAGCAAAGATCAGCTAGACTCGGTGGGAGGTCTCTGCTCATGAGCAAACTCAGGCTGTAGACAACATCCCAGAGGAGGAAACTACAATTGCTAGTCTGAACATACTGATCCATCATTCATAAACAATCATGCTTGACTCTTAAGTTTGGCCGTTCCTCTTGAACCTGGCTCATATGGGTAATGGCTCTGCCTAGTTACGGTGGGACAGCTGGTCTCTGAGTCTCTCGATGACCCTGTCCATGTCAAAATACACATATCCTCTGGACTTCACTCATCCAAGGCTTCCTTGCTCCCTAAACAAAAGCAGGATGGAGACCACCTCCCTAACAGGAGGAGGACCAGTCAGGGTCTCGCTGTGCCTTCAACCTTCTCTAGCAGGCAGGTTAGATCCATGGGTTTCTCTCAGACCTGTGACAAACAGGGCACAGTCTCCACACGGTCCACTGATGAGCTCTTTTAGGCAATCCTCCAGGTCCTCGGTTCTGCTACAAATGGGTCCTGGCCAGCTATGCAGCAAACGCCAGCTGCTTCCTGACACTTAGGTATTCTACCTGAGGATCCTGCCTCTGGTGTCATGTCACCTAGATCTAACATTGGTCAGCCCATCTGAGGGGTGCCCATGGGTGACAGTCAGCTTACCAGCTTTACATAGCATGAGGTATCTGAAAAGAGAGGGCCTCAACTGAAAGGATGCCTCCATCAGATTGCCTGTAGGGAGGTGTGGGGGGGTAGTATTTTCTTCATTAACAGATGGTACAGGAGGGTGGTAGTGTAATGTAAAAGGGCCAAGGAAAGACCCTGACCTTGACTTGGCCCCCAGACCAAGGCCAAGGGAAAGGATGCCCTGGACCTGACTTGACCCCCAAGCCCAGACCTGGACCAAGAATAAAACAAAACAAAAACAAAAAACAAACAAACAAAATAACCCTACTGGGCTGGAGAGATGGCTCAGTGGTTAAGAGTGCTGCCTGCTCTTCCCAAGGTCCTGAGTTCAACTACCAGCAACCACATGGTGGCTCACAGCCATCTGTAATGGAGTTTGGCACCCTCTTCTGGCCTGCAGGCATACATACAGACAGAATATTGTATACATAATAAATAAATAAATAAATAAATAAATAAATATTAAAAAAAAATAACCCTACTAACCCTGAACATAAAATCCCTGAGCTTCAAGATCAGGCCACAGAATCTCACCACCCTCTGAGTTTACTCCCGAGATCAGACCACATAAACCCTCCAATCCCAGGCCACGCAGGAAAGCTCTGCTCCCCTCCCCCGCCACCAAGAAACCTTATATAAAACCTGCTTTCTGTTTTCTCTGCTTCTTCTCACCCCAGTAGAGGTTGCCTCCCTCCTGGCCTTTCCCCTCTCAATAAATCTCTAATTGTGAGGGGTTTTTGTACCCAGTGATACTGGCTCCTGACTGCCAGGATGCCTTTCCATTTGATGTGTAAATGTTATACGTTTTTCCCACTGGGGGTTGCAGCAACACCAGGCAGGATGCTCTAGGAGGTATAGAAGAGCTGGCTCAGCAAGCCAGTGAAAAAGCAAGACTGTGAGCAGCCCTCCTCTGCGGTCTCCATTTCACTTCCTGCCTTGACATCCCTCCTATGACGGTCAACAATCAGGACATTTGAGCCAAATAAACCTCCTCCATCCCAGGTTGCTTTTGGTCATGATATTTGCCACATCAATACAAAGTAACCTAGGATAGATGTGTACTTGGTCCATTGGTCCTCATCAGGGCCAGTGGATGCTTTTGGTGGCAAAGAATGAAGATGAAAGGGAGGCTGAGAGACACGCCCCTTTTGAGAAAGGGGGTTGGTGGACAGAACTTTGGGGGATGGGCAAGTCCTAACTGCCACAGGCTGGACGTTATATAGCCCACTGCTGGAGCTGTGGTCCTCAGACAGGCAGTCTTTATCTCCTTGTGGCGTTTCTAGCAGCTCAGATACCAAAGGTGGCGAGCCAAATGGCCATCGCCAGCCATCCGGGCACAGGAGTGGCAGCAGAAGGGAAGCAGACCCTGTGCTCAAAGGGAACATTCAGACATTCTGCACACCAGGGCAGTGATCCTCAAGTAAACTCTCCAAGGATGTTCAGAGCAGCCGCCTATGGGCATCCCATGCCCCTGGCCATCTTAAGTAGACAGCGTGGAGACCCAGAGCCCTGTGGTTCAGAGGAGTTGGGTAGGGACCTAAGAAAGTTTGGGCTCTTCCAGTGACAGTGGAGTCAAGGTATAAAGCCAGTGTAGTTGATGCCCCAGGCCTCAGCCTATTGGCCCTCCCAAGCTAGACAGTCAAGAGGCGGGGAGTATGAAGCTGCAGTTGACCGGGACCATGGCACAGGTCCTGTATTGAATGAAAGTCACCGATGAGGCCCTTGGAAAGGAATACAAAGGTGACTGCAGAAGCAGATCTGGAAGTCATCTGTCCCATTATTTCATAAGGCTGTCTGCAAAGCTGAAAGAGGAGGCTGGAGACATGCCTGTCTCCTATAATTTACAACTGCTCTTCTCCCCACCCCAAATGGATCCTCAAAGCCAAGCCTTTCTTAGAGACTAACATCCAGGCACGGAAGATACCTGGGTTGTATTCAGCCTTGCTGTGTGGGTTGAATGAAGGTCTGGGTGGGCACCACACCTGCATTAGTCTCAGCCTGAGCTAAATGCCTTGCTCTTCCATCTGCTGTTATCACTTCCCACAATGTCCTCAAGAAGGAAGCACACAGATATCGAGACATAAACACCCCTGTGGGCCTTCTCCATGTCCCTCTACACTATTCTTAACTGCAAGGCTCTGCTCACTGAGGGTGGGAGAAGCTCAACTACTCTTTGCCAGCTCCAGTACCACCTACAAACAACGGAGTATTGTAGACTTAATGTTGAGCCCCTTGTAAACATTTGTAGCCTGACCAGGTTCTGGAAGCCCATGTGCTATATGAGGAAGCACAGCCTCCAGAAAAGCAGGACGGGTGCAGCCTGATCCCAAACAGCTGCCACGACTGAGTGAGAAACAGATCCATGAGCAGCCTTTCCTACAAGCTCTAGCAAGGGTCTTTGCAGTTAGCTGGCAGGGTTTTGACTTAGGATCCTATGTAAGCAGAAAAACAAAGTGCAAGGAGCCATGACACCTCTACTGGAAGGGGAGTTCGTTTCTCTCCTGGACTCTAGCTGGCATACCCAGGGTGGTGAACAAGAGAGGAAGCCTGGGGTTTTCCATGACTCCTGTAGCCCAGCAGGACTCTGGGCTTTCTGGAGCAGTCCACCACCAAATCTACACATCACCTGATAGCAATACATTGATAATGTTTCCCCCGCTTCTACCAGCTAGCCGCTCTCTGAAATCAGACCTCATTTAGTGTGTGTGGTGGAACGGCAAAATACACAGCTATGGCTCTATGTAACTCTTCCGTTTTCGTCAAGATGCTTGGGTCCCATGACAATTTTATCATGTCAATCAAGATGACTGGGAGGTGGGGCTTGCCTAGTTGGCCCTTTCCTCAAGAGAAAAACCTGGTGAGCATTTGTCACCCCAGATCAGATGCTGGTGACATCATCATAAGTTCCACTGTAGGGTTCTATCTCAGGAGGACAGCTAACTGTTAACAGTCAGTGAAAGAGTAGATGGAAAAGAGTCTGAACATCCTTTGAGGCCTCTGCTGCTTTTGAAAAGTGGTAGGGACCACTTTTCCTACTATGAGAACAATAGTAGTAAAATGAGTTCCTGAAAACTCTTTAAGCCTGAGTTCAGGCGGAGGCCCCAGTAGTTCAAGGCAGAGAAATTTCAGGAAGCTGGGGTCACAGCTTGAAGATAAGGGCCTAGGGCCCTGCACTGAAATGCTATCTATCAGGACTGAGGGTGAGGGACAAGTGGGAGGGACCAAAGAGGTCAGTGCCCCTGAAGCAAGAAGAAAGCAGTGGCCCGGGAAGCTCAACCTTGGGCTCATATGTTCAAAACCACAAATTCTCTCTCTCTCTCTCTCTCTCTCTCTCTCGATAATGTGCCTAGAATGACCCCAGTTTTCTTTTGGCCATGAGCCTTGTCTCCAAAGTCACGCATTTTGTTGTTCCTGCATCCTATAGCAGGATGTTTTCGACTTTACATCTCTAAACTCAGTGCCCTCAATGTTTCATGGCTATGGCACTTACTTTGCCAGACTGATGCCTCCACAGTACCCAGCACTTTGTGGGTTATTTCTACTTTTGCTGGGACCTCCCTCCCATTCTTCAGCTAAGTACTGTTTCTCTTTATCAACTGGAAAATCCCAATGTGATGCGGCATAATAACCAGGCTAGCTTAATATGAAATAGTAAACTTTAATGAGGAAATAGCTCAACACCAGGGATCCAGGGATGAACCAGAAATACAAAAGGGACCGGCAGGGCTCATGCCTGCCAGATTTATACGTAAACATTAGCCCGAGGCGAACACGCCCCCTTGGGCTGGACTTTTCCTACACCAATGATGATGTTTGGGTGATCTAGTGCCCTCCTTAAATCCCCAGTGGGGGTTCTACTGCTCTAGAAACACCCTTGAGGAATTCTGAAGTCCATCTTCACACATCAGAGGGAACAAAGGCTGGCCTCTCTAGACATATGGAGTTTCCAACTGTCCAGCATGGGCAAGCTGGTAGGGTCTCCATTTGCACATACAGGGATGATATCCACATCCTCCACATCCAGGTCAAGGATTGCACTGTAGTGTAGGAGGGCTTGAGCACAATAGTAGTGAAATGAGTTACTGGGGACTCTTTAAGCCTGGGTCCAGGCAGAGCCCCCAGTAGTGCAAGGTAAAGAAATTTCAGAAAGCTGGGGTCACAGTGGTATGGAAATAAGGCCCAGGATTCCTGCAGTGAAATGTTGTCCACCAACACTGGTGCGACAAGTGGGAGGGCTGGATGACATGGCATCAATGTGACTTTAAAGCTCGGCTGAGCTCTTAGGACCTCTGTGTTGTAGTATGGATGCAGGTACTTGGACACATATATACTGGTTTGTGTAGTAAACAAAGAGCTAGACAAAAGAAGTTCTTTGACATTCTCTACCTCGAGAGGAGGAAGAGCAAGCAACCTGAGCAAGAATTTACATATTAAGGAGTTGAGTCCCCATGAAGTGGTTTGATGGAGGTCACACAACAAATGAGGTTTCTGGGTCTCTTCATTCTGCAGCCTGTAGGCCCTTTTGATCAGCTGCATCAATGATTGTCTGTTTGCATTTCCCCTGGCGCCTTTGTATAGTAGATAGGTTCTACTGCCAAATAGATAGGCTCTACACTTTGCTCTCAGACAAATATCTATGACCTTTATATTGTGGGGTGCATCTAACAGGATGCTCCTATTTCGTAATGAAGCGAGTGCTTGGCCATTCTTTCCATCAGTTGTGACAAGTGGCTGATAATCAGACATGACCGGCTCGCCTTGGGAGAAGGTGGGTAATAGAGTACCCCTCCGGTGGGCATTGTGCCGGGTGACCTCCTTCCTCGGACGGACTTTTTCCGCTCTCTAGAGGCACTGTGCCGGGTGATCGGCTTGCCTTGGACGGACTTCAGCTGATTCTCCTGGGCATTGTGCCGGGTGACCTGCTCGCCTTGGAGGGACTTTTTCTGAATCTCTGTGACCTGCTCACCTTGGAGGGACTTTTTCTGAATCTCTGTGGGCACTGTGCCGGGTGATCGGCTCGCCTTGGAGGGACTTTTTCTGAATCTCTGTGGGCATTGTGCCAGGTGACCGGCTCGCCTTGGTTGGAGCCCATCGGATTCTCATTGGGCGTTGTGCCGGGCCGGTTCGCCTTGGACCCTTTCGGCTGATTCTCCTCCGGGGCATTGTGCTGGGTGACCTCCTCTTCTTGGCTGACTTTACTGTTGATTCTATAGAGTCATTCTGCTGGGTGACCGGCTCGCCTTGGGTGGAACCCATTGGATTCTCAAGTGGGCGTTGTGCCGGGCCGGTTCGCCTTGGACCCTTTCGGCTGATTCTCCTCCGGGGCATTGTGCTGGGTGTCCTGCTCGCCTTGGAGGGACTTTTTCTGATTCTCTGTGGGCATTGTGCTGGGTGACCGGCTCGCCTTGGACTGAGTTTGGCTGATTCTCCTGGGCATTGTGCCGGGTGACCTCCTCTTCTTGGCTGACTTTACTGTTGATTCTATAGAGTCATTCTGCTGGGTGACCGGCTCGCCTTGGGTGGAACCCATTGGATTCTCAAGTGGGCGTTGTGCCGGGCCGGATCGCCTTGGACCCTTTTGGCTGATTCTCCTCCTGGGCATTGTGCCGGGTGACCTCCCCTTCTTGGCTGACTTTACTGTTGATTCTATAGAGTCATTCTGCTGGGTGACCTGCTCGCCTTGGAGGGACTTTTTCTGATTCTCTGTGGGCATTGTGCTGGGTGACCGGCTCGCCTTGGACTGAGTTTGGCTGATTCTCCTGGACATTGTGCCGGGTGACGACCTCTTCTTGGCTGACTTTACTGTTGATTCTATAGAGTCATTCTGCTGGGTGACCGGCTCGCCTTGGGTGGAACCCATCTGATTTTCAATGGGCGTTGTGCCGGGCTGGTTCGCCTTGGACCCTTTCGGCTGATTCTCCTCCGGGGCATTGTGCCGGGTGACCTGCTCGCCTTGGAGGGACTTTTTCTGATTCTCTGTGGGCATTGTGCTGGGTGACCGGCTCGCCTTGGACTGAGTTTGGCTGATTCTCCTGGGCATTGTGCCGGGTGACCTCCTCTTCTTGGCTGACTTTACTGTTGATTCTTAGAGTCATTCTGCTGGGTGACCGGCTCGCCTTGGTCAGAGTCCATCGGATTCTCAGTGGGCGTTGTGCCGGGTGACCTGCTCGCCTTGGTTGGAGCCCATCGGATTCTCAGTGGGCGTTGTGCCGGGTGACCTGCTCGCCTTGGACGGACCTTTTTTGATACTCTGTGGGCATTGTGCCGCCCGTTTCCCTTCCTTGATGTGTCCTGGGCTTCATCCCCCTCAGCTATTGCTCAGGGACTAGAGAAAAAGGCATTTGCAGTTAGTACTCATCAGGTAACAGAGAATGGACTCCAGGTGAGGCCCCTTCCTGCTCTGCAGAGGCTGCTGCTCTCTGGGTCTTCACATGATGGGGACTTTTTCCTAGCTGCACTTAAGTACATGCTGAAAGCCCTGCCCATGACCAAATTTGTCTGCCTCCCTACAGAAGGCCTGTCTCTAAACACTATCACACATGTGTGAGGGTCTTGCCATTCAGTCTGGGGAAGACTCCAGCATGCCTCTCTTTTGAGCTGCAGGCGGCCAAAGAACCGTGAAAGGCATGCTTTCATTCTTCCTCTCTGCCTCTTCTGGGGTTCCTTTCAGTGTGGAAGCAGTCTGAAAATCAGGATGTTGCCCAGGTGTCAAGGGCATTGCTCCTGAGGAGTTTGCTGAATCTCAGGCAAAGGCGAGCCACAGCTGAGCATGGGGGAGCTGGATTCTACTGGAGGCTCTCCTACTTGGGACAATAGAAGAAAATCAAAAGCATGAAGACAATTTAACCCTTATGACCTGTCCTCCGGCAGGTGCTGGTCTGGGAGGAGATGCCTGAAAGGCCAAGGGCAGGATACTGGCTCTTGGTTTCTGGGGGAAAGCAGAAGGGGAGGGACTTTTGTGTCATGGGAAGGTGTATGGCTGGGGTACCAATCTTTGCTGAGGTGCTTCAGACAAGCCCAAAGTTGTAGAGAGTCTTTCAGGGTGAGAAACATCCCTGTGTTTTCTCATAATCTCTCTTCTGCACTGATGTACAGATGAATTTATGTCATGCCCAAGGGTGGAAAGCGCTGTTAAATGGTGTGGCTTGCGTACTGGCTTTGTGGGAGCCTAGGCAGTTTGGATGCTCACCTTACTAGACCTGGATGGAGGTGGGTGGTCCTTGGACTTCCCACAGGGCAGGGAACCCTGATAGCTCTTTGGGCTGACGAGGGAGGGGGACTTGATTGGGGGAGGGGGAGGGAAATGGGAGGCGGTGGCGGGGAAGAGACAGAAATATTTAATAAATAAATAAACCGAAAAAAATGGTGTGGCTTGGGCAGGTCTCACTTGGAATAATCTGTGGACTTTGCTCATATTCGGTGGACTATGGATTTTGCTGAATGTCTTTAATGGAATGGGTGCAACTGCCAAAAGTTGGTGTACAAAGGTTTATAGCTGCCCAGAGACATGAGCTGGAATATCATACATCCTTATTAGGATGTATTCCTGCAGTCTATAAATAGTGTTCCCTGAGCAGGGGAGGCGCCCAGTGCTCATAACTCAGAGAGCATCCTGCCCAGCCTCCACCCATCATTCTCTTCACATCCTCTTCTGAGAAGGAGTTTAGGAGCATTAAAGTGCTCAGCTCCAGTGTCCAACTCCAGTCTTGGTCTGGAGAGCAAAGTCAATGACCTTGACATTGCTGTCTGCGTCCATGTGTGTAATTTAGGCTTTGCTCTGTGGCGGTATTCGATTGCTGTTGTGGTCTGTTCAGAAGGTTTCTGGGCTTCTTCCTGCAGCCATATCAAGAATCCTCCACAGCACATTCAGTTAAGCAAAACTAGTTGCTATCACCACGTGGTGTTGGCAGATTGCGTTCAGACGCTGGGACCTTTGGAGAAAGGGTATTTCTAAAAAAAGTATAGCACAGATGCTTCTCTGTGCTTTCCAGGGTAGGGTTTGTGTGTCCACTGGGTCCCTGGGAGGCCAGAGTAGTCTCTTTTTACAGAGTAAAGTCCACACAATTATAGTAAAAAGCACCACATACTTAGTCCTGAGGTTCTTTCTAAAAAGGTTGGTCTAGAAGTGAGGTCCAGCTCCTGCTTGCTCCTCCCCTGACAGATTCTGGAAAAATCTCAACCCAAGACTTGGAAACCAAACCAACACAGGTACATATGAGTCCCTTAGGTTACAAAACCCATCTCCCTGGAGTATAGGGACAAAACCCAGAGCACAGACTTAAATACCTGTCCTCTCTTCTTTACTCTCGGCTGCCCCATGTGAACAAGTAATGGACCCCCAAACTGCTAACGTTAACCCATAATGGCTGTCACACCTTTCACCCTCAGGGACCTCTACTCTTCTTGTGATAATGCTAAGGATCTCTGGAGTGTTTGAATGGTCCCCATAGGTACATGTGTTCAATACTTGCTCGCCAGTTTGTGTAACTGCTTGGGAAGGATTAGGAGGTGTGGCCTTGTTGGAGCAGGTGTGTCACTAGGGCTGGGTTTAGAGGTTTCAAAAGTCTATGCCTTCCCCAGAGATTCCCTCTCTGCCTCCTACTTGTGGATCAAAGTGTGCCCTTAGCTGTTCCCTCCCACCATGGCTTTGCTCTTATGGACTATTTCTGTAATTGGCATGGCTGAATTAACACACTTCTTTTACAAGTTTCTTGCATTGGTCATGGTATCTTATTACAGCAGAAGTAACTAAGACACCTTAGTAGCTTTTGCCTCAATGAATCAAAGAGGCTGATATTTGCTTATTCAGAAGTCTAAATTTGTGTGATGCTTCAGCGGCCTTTGTGCTTGAGTATCTCAGTTCATGTCATGCGTTTAAGGACATTTTTGAGGGGAGGAGCAATAAATAGTCTTACCCAAATGAGATGTCTATGAACCATAGCAATGACCAGCGTGGCAAGATATCCAGTTTGTCAGAGAGCTCCTGAGCACAGTTTTTCTAAGCTGAAGCCAATGCTGGGACTGGCATGGAGAGATGCCGCTGCTCTTTAATCACCCCTTCTGTGTCTCTGCATCCATGCTTCTGCAAGGAGCTCCAATAAACCCACTGCTTGAATAAGGACTGGGGTAGAATAATTTCTTCAGTCTGCTGTTAGTACCGGATCTGGGGTGCACTGTTGGGTTTCATGTCTATCCTAGGAACGCCTCTGACCGCACATTTAAGGAAGGCAGGGTGGCGGCAGAGTCTTGCTCCATAGTCGATGTTCCATGGTTTCTGCCAGTGTGCAGTGCCTGGCTGTGCCGGTGCTGGGTGACTATACTTAGTAAGTACTCAATTTTTCACTCTAGCTTAAAATGACCCATGAGGAAGCCCGGGGTTTGGTGGCCTAGCCCATGGCAAAAGAACTTTTGGTGAGCTATCTCCAGTACCCTATGGAACAAGCCTGGACAACTCTGTTTAAGAGAAAGACTGTACCCTCAGATTCGCCATCCTGAGGCACCTCCTACTCTTTCACGTATGTCATTCTGACAGAGTTTCACATCCACGGTCTAGTCAACCTTGATCAGAAAGCTAGGTGAGGGGAAGTTACCATCCCACCATCCTCTTCAGAGATGGCAGCCGGGCTGCCGCTAGTGCGGTTGAACTCAGTGGCCAGCCTCCTCCTGTGGGTCACTTCGGGATTTTACAAGTGGACTGCCCTTGGGCAGACTCTCAGGACACAGCTACTAGTCAACATTGGCTCAGTAGGAGTTGAGCGCAGCCTGAGGGACAGCCCCCGGCCTCACTGCTACAGCAACATAGCCCCATGCCTTTGCCTACCCATGGCACTCTCGCTCCGCCCCACCCCACTCAATGGCAGGTAGGGTCTTGTCCAGGAAAGCATTTTAGAGGCTCCTGCTCCTGTTTCTCTTAATAAATATGGAGAAGAAAACTAAAACCTAATACCCAATAAATGGAGGTATCCCCTTAGTCATATATGCCTCATATAATACAATCCATAGTATTAGCAAAAAAGTTACTAAAAGTTGCATTGGTAACAGAGTCTGCCATAATGATTTACTTATTCCTGTTATGCGGTCCGGTACACAGCAAATTTTATTGTCCAGCAGATGGAGTGGTTGCAGAGTTGCAACTAGAAGCAATGCAACCAGTGACAGGAACGGTCCTGGGCTACTTTAGTTTCTGCCTTGGTACTGTTTAACTACTGAGAAATATGCGCTGTTTGACAAAATAAAGGCAATTAAGTCAATTCTATACACGGAGCAAGAAACCCAGAATCCAAGGGCAGGGAGCAGAAACCTGAAGCTGCACAAGTCACCATGCAGCAAGGAATTGCCCTTGGGAATGCAGCGGTCTTGCATGGATGCACTTGGGAAATTTCCAAGTTGCCACGCGCAGCAAACTCCACTGTGATGTCAATTCTACAAAAACGAAAACAAAAACAAAGCAGAACAAAACAAAAATGCTTAGGCAAAAGCAAGCCTGTCTGGGCCGTAGAATGGCCAGGCCGTCCACCTGGTAGTCGTGGAGTTTAAATTCACGTGGGCGAACGCTGGAAAAAAAATTCCACACTAACTCAAAAATAAAAAAATAGATATTTATTTAGGGGTAAACTCCCAAACCAAATTCTCTGCTTAAACAGTGGACATCGATCAAATTTAGCAATCCAACAATCTGAACGAGCAGCCAGCAAAAAGGAGGAAGGAGCAGGCAGACGCAGGCTCTGCATCAGCATACATGGTATAAAAGGCCACACCCCAGTAGGAGCGTAACCACAAGCTACAAGCCTTTTTACAACAGAGCTGTATGGACCTGAGCTAAACCCATGGTTTTCTTCTTGGAGTAACTAATGTTTCCCCTCCTTAACACTCCCAAAAGCTTTCTGCAGGAGATTAAGCTCAGAGCTGCCAGGCAAGGGCTCTACCAGTGAGCTAAGTCCCCAGCCAGCAGTTATTTAACTTCCGTAGCATCAATGTCCAGCACCTATACGATGACATAGTGTTGGTTTAAACAAGATTAAATAAGACAATAAAAACCCGCATTGTAGTTGAGGCTTTGGTTTATGTTTTTTTGATCTTTGGGAGTCCAACACCAAGCTCTTAGATGAATACACAGACTTATTCTTACTTATGAATGCCTGGCCTGAGCTTGGCTTGTTCGTAGCCGCCAGCTTTTCTAACTTAAATTATCCCATTTCTCTGTAACTATCCCTTGTCTCTGTGCTATCAGCCACAACATTACACAGTAATTACCCAGCCATCTTTTCATGAGATGGCTCATCAGAGCCTCGGGTTTTGGTGAAGGTTTAAACCTAGGTGCAGGGCATATTGGTGTTATTGCCTTATGAATAAAGTGGCTGGTTTTGCTGTAGATTTTTCACTGTAGCTGACTCCCCTTCTGTTACAAATTTGGGATTTAGCTCCTACCCTTCACTAGTTAAGTTACATGTAAAGACCATCACACAGTCAAGAAATCTGCTTCCCACTACCAAGGCCTTGCTCCTCTCTCCTATGTAAACATAGAAATCTGCCTTCCTGCAATTATCTTTATTGATAGACGTTTGGTCAGCATTTATGGTCAGGGCAAAATCATTCCATTTAAGACATTCCCAGATATCCAAGAACATAGAATTACTACATGCCTAAAGCTGTTAATTCATAGCTTATCACATAGATTAAAAAAAATAAGCATGCCTTGGTTTTCCCTCACTTATAGATAAGGAAAGTGATGACCTAGAACTAGCATTGCATTAAAAGATTCCTAACTCCTCACCTCACCTCCAGCTCAGTTTACTGATGACTTTAATTCAGAAGATTTACTGCTTGTCACAGAAAAATTAACCATCTACCCACAGCCCAGAGGAAGACAGACCTTGACTGGTGCCTCTGAGAAGCACAAGCTTAAGAGCTTGCTAACATTGAAGCTTGCTAACATTTGACAAAAATGCTATGGACCAAGGACCATCAACTTCTCTTGTCTGTTTATGTAGGTTGCCTGGTTACCTATGCCTGCAAGGTTTCTTGAGACTATATAGTTGGGTAAGAACAAAGAGTTAACAGAAGCAGGAACAGAAAGAAGCTGGAGCAGAAGTTAGAAGCATCCCAGAAATTAGCAGAGATAGAAAAATGGAAAAGAAAAGGAAAGTAGTAAATTGGAATTAGAGTTGAGACAGGGAATTAGAGCTGAGAAATTATAGACAACACAGAAGAATTAGAATGTAGAACAAGAAAGAATAATAAAGAGACATGGATAGAAAGAGCACGTTGTGAGAAGGCTTCTTAACCATTAGGTTTTAGTTCCTTTTGCTTATTGAGGCATCTTTATTTTGAACCCTGAGAGGAAGTTTTAGAGGCTGCACCTTTAAGGTTTCTGTTACCTCTGGGCTCTTTAGTTTTCTGTATTCTATGTATCTTTCTTTCCTTCTTATTCCTTGACTGGCCCCTGGTGTCCTCATCTCCTCCTTTTTACATTCCTCCTCCTTCTCTTGAGCCTAGATTTCTCCTACTTATTCTCTGTATGCCAGTCCCTCCTATCCTTTCTCCAACCTAGCTATTGGTCATTCAGATCCTTAGTAGACCAATCAGATGTTTTTGGCAAAGTCACACAGCTTTACAGAGTTAAACAAATGCATCAGAAAAGAATGCAACACATCTTTGCATTATTAAACAAATACCACAGCATAAATGACTGCGACGCATCTTAAACCAATATTTCACAACACCATATAATGTTTAATTTATTGCAACATTCATAATTTATTCATTGCTTCCCACTCTTTCTTCCTATTTTAATGTTTTTTAGTTACCCATCTTCTCACCATTAAACTTTCCTAGTTTTCTATGTAGAGTACCTAGGAATTGATGTAAATTTATAGATTCCATCTCTATCTCTGCACACAGGTATCTCCAAGATCCAACCCGACGCACCTTTCTCTTCCATTCTAAAGAACTGGGAAAATTCTATCACTAAGTACTTAAACAGAAGGGTCCTAACTTCTTATGCACCCAGTCCTAGGAGTTGTTGAGTCTGCAATATCTTGACACCCCACACACACACAAAGAAGCTATGTTCCAGTTGGGCTTTTTGTACAGAGAGAAAGACAGGAAGTTGGTGAGAGATTCCCTGTGTAGAGGGAGAAAGGGAGCTGGTGAGAGATGTCCTGTGTGCAGGGAGAGTTGGTGAGAGATGCCCTGTGTGCAGGGAGGGAGATGGTGAGAGATGCCCTGTGTGCAGGGAGGGAGATGGTAAGAAATGTCCGTGTGCAGGGAGAGAGCTGGTGAGAGATGCCCTGTGTGCAGGGAGGGAGATGGTGAGAGATGCCCTGTGTGCAGGGAGGGAGATGGTGAGATGAGATATGCCCTGTGTTTCACTGCTCTTCTATGAGTTACTCTGGGCCTCACCCTTGGATTCCAGCTATGATTAACTCACCCATGAGGGCTCTACCAAGGACAGGAATAAAATCCCTATGCAAAAAATAATCTCCCATATTTGAGTTCTCCCCATTTTTGATAGCTAAGTCCCCTCTCTACCTGAGATTTCTAAATGAGTACCACCAAAACAACCATTCCTTTATGGGGAATCTTGGCTCCTTCAGGAGGGATATTTTCCCTTAGGTTGGCACTGTGGCCCCTAGGCACCCTAATGCATAAAGGTCCAATTCTCCCTGTCTCAATTCAAAGAAATCAAAATGGATTTAGGAAGCTTCACTGACAACCATGACCAGTTATGTCCAAACAGTTGAATCTATAACCCAATTGTATAATCTGGTCAACAAAGATGTGATGTTGTTGACCAACGGCCCCAAGAGGCTCCAGGGCAAATGAACCTCTAAAGTTCCTGTCGCTCTACAACACATGGGCACAGGAGACCATTTCCTACGTATAACCCCAGCAGCACAGACATTAAGGGCCTCATTGAATAAATGGGACCTCCTGAGACTGAGAAGCTTCTGTAAAGCAAAGGACACTGTCACTAAGACAGAAAGGCAACCCACTGTCTGGGAGAAGATCTTCACCAACCCCGCAACTGACAAAGGTCTGATCTCCAAAATATATGAAGAACTCAAGAAACTAGACTGTAAAAGGCTAATCAACCCAATTATAAAATGGGGCACTGAGCTGAACAGAGAATTCTCAACAGAAGAAGTTCAAATGGCCCAAAGACACTTAAGGTCATGCTCAACTTCCTTAGCGATCAGGGAAATGCAAATCAAGACAACTTTAAGATACCATCTTACACCTGTCAGAATGGCTAAAATAAAAAACACCAATGATAGCCTTTGCTGGAGAGGTTGTGGAGAAAGGTGGTACACTCATCCATTGCTGGTGGGAGTGCAAACTTGTGCAACCACTCTGGAAAGCAGTGTGGCGGTTTCTCAGGAAATTCGGGATCAACCTACCCCTAGACCCAGCAATACCACTCTTGGGAATATACCCAAGAGAGGCCCTATCATACAACAAAACTATATGCTCAACTATGTTCATAGCAGCATTGTTTGTAATAGCCAGAACCTGGAAACAACCTAGATGCCCTTCAATGGAAGAATGGATGAAGAAAGTATGGAACATATACATATTAGAGTACTACTCAGCAGTAAAAAACAAGGACTACTTGAATTTTGCATACAAATGAATGGAAATAGAAAACACTATTCTGAGTGAGGTAAGCCAGACCCAAAAAGAGGAACATGGGATGTACTCACTCGTATTTGGTTTCTAGCCATAAATAAAGGACATTGAGCCTATAATTCGCGATCCTAGAGAAGCTAAATAAGAAGGTGAATCCAAAGACAAACATATAGTCATCCTCCTGAATATTAACCTTCATCAGGCAATGAAAGGAGAAAGAGACAGGGACCCACATTGGAGCACCGGACTGAAATCTCAAGGTCCAAATCAGGAGCAGAAGGAGAGACAGTACGAGCAAGGAACTCAGGACCGCGAGGGGTGCACCCACACACTGAGACAATGGGGATGTTCTATCGGGAACCCACTAAGGCCAGCTGGCCTGGGTCTGAAAAAGCATGGGATAAAACTGGACTTGCTGAACATAGCGGACAATGAGGACTACTGAGAACTCAAGAACAATAGCAATGAGTTTTTGATCCTACTGCACGTACTGGCTTTGGGGGAGCCTAGGCAGTTTGGATGCTCACCTTACTAGACCTGGATGGAGGTGGGTGGTCCTTGGACTTCCCACAGGTCAGGGAACCCTGACTGCTCTTCGAGCTGATGAGGGAGAGGGACTTGATCGGGGGAGGGGGAGGAAAATGGGAGGCGGTGGCGGGGAGGAGGCAGAAATCTTTAATAAATAAATTTAAAAAAACAAATATGCAGGCAAAACACCCATACACATAAAATAAAAATAAATAAATCTAAATAAATATATAGATAGATAGATAGATAGATAGATAGATAGATAGATAAAAATTTTTAAAAAAAGTTCCTGTCGTTGAAGGGCCAAGTGGCTGGGCAACTGTCCTTCATCTTGCCCCGCCCCTTTTCACCTTGCGGGGCTGTGTACCCCATGTGCTGGTTCCACTGTCTCGTGTGACCGCCTTTCCTGCACCACCCCTAGGGCACTTTGCTTACCTTTGTTGGGACTCAGAAAAGAGCAACACCCAACAGTAAAGAATGTCACCTCCATCCTCGTCTCACGTGAATGGGGCCCTTTATTTAGTAAAGGTTGCAGAGGGCTCAACAGATCGTGTCCTTCTGCCCTGGAGGTCTCAGCAGTGAGACAATGTCTGAGGGAGTAGAGCCTTTTTCTGGGTTCAAAAGAGAGGTGAGTTGATGCCTCAACTACTGCAGAACGAGGGCTATTTCTCCACAGTCAAAAATGCTCTGGTGACGGAGGAACTCTAAACGTCGCCCCTTTGAGAGTCCAATGACCCTAACATTGCTGCTGAGGCCATGGTAGGTGTGGTAGCATTGAACTCTTTTCAGGGGTTGAAGAAAAGAGGTCCCACTGGCATGAGGAAGAAACAGCAGCCAAGCAAGAGAGCTCCACCTCCTTCTGGAGACCCAGCCAATACAACCTGTAGACAGCAGGACCCTGAATAGGTACATCTGAGGCTGAGAATAAGTCATGGGCCAAGCACAGCTCATTGTCCCTAGAAAGGACAGGGGCAGGGTGGGCATCACCTAACAAAAGGGCAGAGAACTGCTGTTAGCACAGCCTCCTGAAGCCAGTCGGAAAGCTGACCTTGAGCCAGGCACTATGGGGACAATCAGACTCAGGGAATGAGGTGCCCCAAGTCATGTTCCTTCAGGATTAACTGGATTTGTCCTGGTGGCTTTTCTATGTAAGCACGAAACTGGATTTTACTGCATCTGGAAGGCTGGGGTAGACGTCACAGTCTGCATATGCCTTTGACCATCTTAGGTCAAACAGAGAATAAAAGGAGCCTATACCAGACAGGGGTGTGACTTCTCTGCAGGGAGATAAAAGCCCGTGAGAAGCCCCATTTCAGGATGGGGAGGTCTGGGGCACAGGGAACACACCTAACATCCACCAAGCAGCAAAGTCACCAAAGGTGACTTTGACCTCCACGCGGTCTCATATCAACTTTGCCAGGACAGGAGGGTGGGCATATTGATCCAGAAGCACAATGTTGGCAAAGTCCCTCTGGTGCATAATGACTCAAAAGTTGGTATCCTCACGTTCAGCTTGCCTTACAATGCTGCGGGTCCATTGGAGTGGTCAGATCCAAGTAGGCCAACTGCTCTTGCAGCTCTGGAGACATAATGTTGGAGTTTGGCATCCCCACCATCACCACACACCTATAGCGGGTTGCATGGCCCATGGCATAAGTGATCAAACAGCCATGGGATGGTCATCCATATGAGATCAACTAACTGCTATTTTAAACCCATTGTGTGTGATTGAAAGTCACGGCTGCCCACTTCTCTCTTCTACATAGCCAGATGGAAAGGGGTTTCAAACACTCCACCCACAGCCTACAGACCCCAAGCAGGCCCCATGGATATCAACTCTATGGCATGACTCAGCGGGCAGGGCCCAGGGCTCCGGCAGACAATACGACACCATACCTATGGGCTAAGGTCATCAGGGAAGTTGATCCCTTCACTAATCTTCCTTCCAGCCACAGAGAGGAGCAAGGTGTCTGTTAGATGGCCTCCTGCCTACTGTAGCACCATGGCGGGGGGGGGGGGGGGGAACCACACCAGAGCTGCTGAGCCCAACCTGGGAGCCTCAGTTTCCAGCTGCCAGACACAGAGGGTTTCTGGATCCCACCTCACTTCCACCTCTCACCGCAATGGACTTGGGATATGCCATCAGCACCTGCTCCACCTGGCTTGTTCTCTTGGCCTCTCAGAATAGCTGAAAAAGAAAGGCCACCCAGCAAACGGCTCCAAAAGACTGAGACTTGAGCCTCCTTCTGAGTTTTGAAGCCTGAGGATGGAACATGTAATCAAGCTTTGGGAAATCCCTGTAGCCAGTGTCCCAGCCTAGACTTGGTAGATTTAGGAGCTGGAAGAATCTGGACCATGCAAAGTCCACAAGACTAGGAAGAGCTACAGGTATCAATGTCCTCATAAACAGGCTAAGAGGCATTCACTTTTTCCTTGACAAATGTGCCAGCAGGCCATTCTTGTCCCAGTGAGCATGTACCTGGCATAGGTACTCATAGGAAGGGAAGAAGCTTGCCACCCCTCCAGAGACAACATTGCACAAATTACAGAGCATGCAGCCTGTCTCCATCTGCAGGAGGCAAAGAGCTAGCCTGGAACAGGTCCCACAGCCACACCCACAGAGGATGGAGGCCTATCAGCGTCCCTTCTACAGCACAGAATGCACTATTCTCTTAACAGACATGCCCAACTGGGGGTTCTAGTGACTGCCGTCATGACGCATCCCATCACTGGCACCCCAGAAATGAACCAGACCTTTGGTGTGCCACTGAGATCTCTCAAAGTCCCAGTGTCCTGAGGGGCACTATAGAAATGTCATAGGACTTGTGCCCAAGGAATGCATCCTTCCACAATAGAGGCAAGGAGCAAGAGCCCCCCCCCCCCAAAATGGTCGGCCTTCTTCCTTCCAGCATTAATGGGATACTGGGAGCTCTTTAGAAAACATTTAGTAGCCTAAGGAGAGAGGTAGCTAAGATCTTCCTTGATAAATATCTTTTAAAAAATGAATCTACTCATGCCTGATATGACTATCTTCCACAATGCCAATGCTGGTAAAAGAATTCTCCCCTGGCCACACACCAGAGAAGTTGGGACATGGACTGGCACTAACCACCTGAGACAGCTCTCTTTTTCTGGGAGGTGAATTCCAGGTGTTGGTTAGAGGGCCGGTGATGTGGGAGTGTCATATATCAATCTGTTGATTTCATTGGTTAAGTAATAAACAAACTGCTTTGGCTCATAGCTTAGAACATAGGTGGGTGGAGTAAACAGAACAGAATGCTGGGAGGAAGAGGAATTGAGCTCAGAGACTCGACAGCTCTCCTCTCAGGAGCAGACGCCTCAGCAGAGATGCCATGCTGCCCGCTCCCGGGCAGACACAAGCGATGAAGCTCTGACCCAGGATGGACGTAGGCTAGAATCTCCTTGGTAAGCCACCTCGTGGGCTACACTAGATATGGGCTAGTCCAGGTGCGAGAGTTAGCCAAGAAGAGGCTAGATAAAAATGGGCCAAGCAGTGTTTAAATGAATACAGTTTCCGTGTAATTATTTAGGGGCATAACCTAGAGCTAGCCATGTGGGCGGCCAGGCGCCGGGGACGCAGCCCCGCCACTCCTATTGCTACACATATTAAGGGACAAGATGTTGTCTGGAAGGATCACGTGACCTGGAGATGGCAAAGGAGAGCTGAAAAGTAGGGCAGTTTATCAAACTGTCTCCCCAGCTAGGAGCAGAAATTTCAAAGCACACAGCTTCTCTCTGCACTGGCATATCCAATGCCAGCAATGTGGTGAGGAGAGCCTAGGACTTTAGAATCTGGAAAAGTACGCCAGTGAACCCTCTGAGAATAAGGTTCCAATCCAGTGGTGCCCTCTGCCTTTGGCCAAGTGTAACTAAATCAAGACCTCGGAGTTCTGGACCATTCTACCCTCCCCACAGTTCCTTACCACAGGAGAATCAACCCCTCTAGAACATGTCAGACACCTGCAACCATGAGGTTAGGGCCTTGTGACATCAGACCTCGGGCGGTTGTGTACTCTGCAGTACAGGTAAGAAGTCTGGGATAGGAGGCAGCAAGAAAAGGAAGTACAAGGAAGTGCCAAAAATTTTTTAGCTAAAATGGCCGGTAACCGCATCCAGTGTTGACTGAAAACTTAAGAATAGCAAAGAAAGTTGGCACATTTGGCTCCAGGCCCTTTCTATGTGTCAAAATCTACAGTGTCAACTATCTCCAACATACAAGAACTAAAATTAAAAAATGAAACTGTAAGACCCTCACCCCATATTCTCAAAGGGGCAAGAAGAAATTTCCTAGCAGAATGTTTTCCAAGGAAGATAGTGGCCTTCCCACACACACACCAGAAATTATGCCCGGCCACCTGGCACAGGCTGATAAAGATGACTTGACTCAGAAACAAGGTGGCCTTGCTCTAAAAACAAAAAACTAGCTAACACAGCAGGATGAGATATAGTAAAAAACCTTGCACCCATGCCAAAACAGCTTCAAAAAGCCTCTTTGTGGTTACACCTTTAAAAGACAAACCCTGAAGAGGAGATACAACATCTCTCTCTACCTCACTGCAAAGGGGTGTTGGAGACAGGAGTTCCGAACTAGTTTGTATTATGCTAATAAACCTTGCTTATCACAGTCTGGGCCTCTCTGGTGGTCTCTCTCTGGGGGTTGTAATCTGGGCACAACAGAAACAAGAAATCAAACAATAAAATGGACCAATGAAACGAAGAGTTCTCAAAACAGGGAAAAGAAATAGCCAATAAATGTACGAAATGACAAATTCAACTTACTAGCTACCAGAGAAATGAAATCAAAATGACATTAATTAAGATTTCTACCTTATCTTAACCGAGTGACAGTCAAGAAAACAGAACACTCAAGGCTTAGGGACCATGAGGAAGAGGGGGAAGGGGAGGAAAGAACGTAAGAGCCACAGATGGGAGCTGGCATCAGGACACAAGAGAACAGGTTAAATCTGTCACAGTGATTGTGACAGACTGAGACCACCTGGCACAGGCCAAGCAGAATCACAGCATGGAGGTGGGCTGTGGGGACAAAATCCCAGCACTAACTGAGGATCTCCTGGGCTTTGACAGCTGCTGGGAGGGGGGAATGTCAGTTCTCTTTGATGATGCCAACACCTAGCACACCAATCACACACCAAGGCAGGACTTACTACCAAAACTAAGTGGGCAACATAAAATGGACTTGATGGAAAAAGGAGAAGGAAGTGGAGGGGACAATGGATATGTTCAAAATACATCGAATGTGTTAGGATCTCAGCATTATACTGACCCCGCCACCCAGCAGCCAACCAGCATTCAGGCAAGCACCTAGCCAGCCCAGGGGCCCTGTGACCATTCGTCATACGTCATACTTCATAGGTCATTGCATGACTACATCACGTGTTGCATCGTCACTTAGGCTCTGAACGCATGCGCAGGCTTTCCCTTTTAAGTAAGCTCCGCTTGCCTGTTCTCCCCTTTACTATCCCATCTCGGTTGACCAATGTTTCCTCTTACTCCCGCCCTTTCCTAATAAACTTGCACGTGGGTTTGTTGAGCTACATGAATCATTCTTCACCGCCACAGCTGCAGGCTAGCAACATTTGGTGCCGCCATGAGACTCGGCCAGGCTCTCTCTGTGTCCCTTCCCATCCGTGAGCAGGCAGCCCAGGGCACGCAGGGACGCTGACCCCAACCAACCGGCTTTCCAATTACCCGGGATACTCCGCACTGACTAGGATTGGTAAGATCCCCTCCTCCTGGTCGGCATAAAAGTTTCCTTGAACCTGTGGGACTGACTGTTGAGTATCCCGCACCTTTCTGGTGTCCTTGGGAACTGGGGAAGGGGCTGGGAGGTGGGAGGGCACCCCCAGCACCCCACTGGAGGGCACCCCACCCCTGACCACAGCCTTCAAGGCTACTGCTGGTCCCTTTCTCCAACAATCACCTCTGACACTTCCCATGAGCAAGGCTTTCAGACCTAGTACCCTAGCACCTCCCTCACTAACTACCTCTGCTTCTCGGACCTATGGGACCTTTTGGGCTGCAGCCTTTTCTTTCAGCTTCATTTCTTTAGGGTTACAGCCCTCTTTCAGCTTAATGGCTTCAGTCTCTGTGCCTTTGGGGTTTCCTTCCCTTGGCCCCTGTAATTTCGTTGACGATCGAAATTGACAGCCTGAGCCAGTATCACTATCCTTGCTTGTAAAACGCCATTGACTCATCCTGCCTTACTCATGGACAACAAACTGGCAAAAAGGATAAGCCCATCCACTCCTCTAGGATGCCTTTTAGAAAACTTTCTACTTAATGCCATGTATCAAGGCCCCTAAACTCACTTGCCTCTGTCCTAAGAAATGGCACAAATATCCCCTAATTAACAACTCAAATTGGTCGCCTTGTGGCTCCTTAGATCCTGACATTTTACGGGACCTTTCCAACTACGGCCAGCAGACAGGTAAATGGAAGGAGTTACCATATGTTCAAGCATTTCTGTGTCTCAGTGCTAAATATCCTCTCTGCTCATCTTCTTGGTCTCATATCCTTATAGATATGAAACCTGCACCAGAGGAGCTCCCGCTCCTTCAGATCCTGCTAATGAACCCCCACTGTTTGATCCTCAACATCCAACTTCTGTGTCCCCCAGCCTCTTCTCCCTCTCCAGCAACACTGGGCTATTCCTGCGACCAACCAGGCTCCTCCTTTCACCCCCACCCCCACCCTGTTATCTGCTCATGTCACTATGGGCCCCTGCCCTAGATAAGCCAGTGGGGCTATAGTTCTCCCTTTGTGAGAGGTAGCTGGTGTGGATGGCCTGATTAAAGTTCATGTCCCCTCCTCACCAGCAGAACTCTCTCAAATAGAAAAGAATTGCTTTCATAAAGAATTCCAATATATCCAATATATATATTCCAATATATCACCCCATCTTGTAGTCTCACCTTTCATTGTGTTTTTAGACACACACACACACACACACACACACACACACACACACGATTTTACTAACAACCTACTTACCTGAGGAATGCAGACGACTTTGTGAGCAGGCTAGCGCCCAAGCTTATCCACCTAATGCAGCTCACCCAGATGGGGCCGATGTTGTCCCAGGTTGTGACCCCCACTGGGACTATAATATAATACCCCAAGGGCACTTTAGCTTGAGATTGGCTCACAGCCTGCCTCCTGGTGGTCTCCATAAGGCTGCCCTCAAGCATAGTAAACTATGAAAAACTTCAGGAACTAGTTCAGACAGACAGGAAAATCCATCTCAGGGTCTGGAATGCCTCACAAAGACCCTCTTATGGTGTACTAAACTTAGACCCTGAAAACCCAGAGGGCAGGCAACTTCTTATGACCTATTTTTCCCCCACAGCTTCCCTGATATTAGGGCTAAGCTTAGGCATCTAGAGAGAGGGTCCCCTTCTCCCACAGACAGAATCTTAGCACTGGCCTTTAAGGTGTACCATGAGAGATGAGAAAGCTTGTTAACAAAAGTACCAGATGCTGACCAAGGGCATCCGACCCAACTCAGAATCTACCCAGGATCCCTTGCCCTCTGGGGCTCGAGGACCACCTGGTCCTTGTTTCAAGTATGGTCAAGATGGACACTGGGCCCAGGCTTGCCCTAATCCCCATAGGCCATATAGTGTCCAAAGCGGCAGCAAGAGGGACACTGGTCAGTGGATTGCCCTCGTGTACCTCATGGCATGGGGACATCAAACACAGACCACCCTCAAGCCAATTTCCTAGCCCTGGCCATGAATGTCTGAGGATACTTGGGTCTTCTTGACCCAGCCACTGTCATCTCTGACAGGAAGCCCTGGGTGGACATGATGGTATCAGGGTGATCCAACTCCTTTTTCTTGGATATTGATGCCACATACATGGTCCTGGGGAAGTTGAGGACCCACTTCTTTTCATCTCCCTATTGTTGGAGTAGGGAGACAACCTTATCGACCTCATCAGATCCCACTACTCAATTGCATTTTCAGGGATATTCCTCTCATTCATTACTGGTAGTACCAACCTGTCCTGTGCCCTTCCTGGGAAGGAATCTCTTAGCCAAAGTAGGAGCTTTTCATTTGCTCCCCCTATTCACCTGACACCAGATTCACCAGCAGTTCCTCTCCTCCTCCTCCTAACTGGTTCCTGGTGTAGGAGGTCCTTCTGTCCATGTGTTGCTTTCATTGTCATCCAATTCCAGGACCCCTTGTGGTCCATCACTCACTACTCACTCCCACTCCAGAGCCTTAAGGGGCCAGTGCCTATCATCTCTGACCTTCTAAGAAAAAAGCTACTTTGCACACCTTTTCTCCTTTCAGCACTCCTATACTTGTAGCTAAGGAACCTAACAGGACCTACCGCATATTTCAAGACCTCCAAGTCATTAATTCTGCATTCATCCCACTTTATCCCATTGTGCCTAATCCCTACACCCTTCTTTCCACCAGCTCCTCAGGGACCTCTCGCTTGCTCGGTTGTGGATCTCAAGGATGCCTTTTTCTCTATCCCTCTCAGCCTCATGCTGCCACCTAGACCGACCTTGACACCGCTCACCCAGACTGTCCTACCACAGGGGTTCCAGGAGATCCCACATCTATTTGGCCAGACCCCAGCTTCTGACCTACTCTCCCTGTCTCTCCAAATCTAAACTCATACAGTATGTAGATATTTTACTTTGCAGTCCATCCTTAGAAATTAGCCAAACTAATACTTCTGCTCTTCTAAATTTCTTGTCCAGCAGGGCCTATAGAGTCTCACCGCCCAAGGCCAAAATGTCCACTCCTCGGGTCACCTACTTAGGACTAACCATTACCCTAATTCACAAAGCTATTACTTTAGACAGAAAGAACATAATCCACTCTCTTACAGTCCCTTCTACTAAGAGGAAATTTTATTGTTCCTAGGAATAGGTGGTAGAGAGGGGACTTAGCTATCAAAATTGGGAAGAACTCAATCTGGGAGATGTTTTGCATAGGGATTTCATTCCTGCTCTTGGTAGAGTCCTCCATAGGCTCAATTCAAAGAAAGCAAAATGGATTTAGGAAGCTTCCCTGACAGCAATGACCAGTTATGTCCGATGCAAGACTTAGACTCTTTAAAATAAAATGATTATTAAACATTTAGCATGTGTTGCTTGCTTAATATTATTTCTGTTGGTTGTAATTTTATACTTGATATCTGTTTCTATTGTATATAGTTTTGAATTGGGTTTGGATCACTCTTATTTAGACAAAAGGGGGAAGTGATGGGGAATCTTTGTCAGCCAATGGTCTTTAAGGGGTGGGACCAAGTCAGGGCGTGACTTTTGGGTTCCCACACTACACAGCAGAGCTTGGCCTTCTCATTCCTGTTTCGTGAGTTTGCCCCTTATAATAAAGAAAAATATAACTGGTCTATCTCATAACTAGCCTGGTATTTCTTGATCCAGGATAATTCATCAGCCTGCATATACTTTTGACCATCTTAGGTCACACAGAGGATAAAAGGAGCCCTAACAGGGGTGTGACTTCTCCACAGGGAGAGAATGGCCCATGAGAAGCCCCATTTCAAGCTGGGGAGGTCTGGGGCACAGGGAACACACCTAACCTTCTGCCCAGCAGCAAAAGTGGGACCAAGGGTGACTTTGACCTCTGCACGGTCTCCTCTCCGGGCTAGCAGCTTCACCAGGACAGGAGGGTGGGCATATTGATCCAGATGCATGATATTGGCAGAGTCCTCCTGGTACCTAATGGTCCTGCCTGTGTAGACTCACAGGTTGGTATCCTCAAGTTCAACTGGGGTGGTCTCCCCTGTTTGTCCCTCAAATGGACAATAGAGCAATAAAATCCCTTCTTTCCCAATATCTCCATTTGCTCCGGTAGCAGCCCTAAGCTTACCTGTGGACTGGTTTACCCCCAAAACAACCATCACAAAACCATCCTCTTTCGGGGATCCCAGCTCCTTCAAGTGGGATGTTTTCACTTAAATTGACGCTGTGGCCCCTAGGTACCGTAATGCAGATAAAGGTCCAATTTTCCTGCTTTCTTGGATCTTTTTCCCTCCCGGCCCTCCCGTTATATGAGGCAACTCTGGGCCCCCTCCATGAACCTCTTCTCAATGCTTTCACTAAGCCCTTTCAAAAACTGCAACAAGCTCTGCTCCAGGCTCCAGCCCTTCATCTCCCAGACCTAACTCATCCTTTCTCCCTCTGTGTATGGGAAAAGAAGGATATGCCCTTTTCTAGGGCATATGTGTTATGTTCTAGGTACCAGCTGGGGCTTTCCTGTGCATCTGTAGCATACCTGTGGCGAAAACTAGACCTTACCACCTACAGATGGGCACTGTATGTGCTTTAGCAGCTGCTGAGCTCCTTATTTGTGAACCAAAAAAACTAACCTTTGGGTCACCCACCACTATCTTCTCCCACCCCAACCTGTCCCATCTCTGAACCCTATAACGGCTTACAAACCTTACCTCCTTCCTGAGTTCTTTCTCTCCAAGTGGCCCTAGTAGAAGATGCCACACTTACTTTCCAATCCTGCCCACCCCTCAATATCTCAAATCTCCTCCATCAACCTAATACTGACTATTCCTCCATCTCATTCCTGCATTGAAGCCCTTAAGGAACTACTTCCCCATCCTTCACACATACAGGAGGGCACACTGCCTCAGGCCACTTGTACCTGGTACACAGATGGCAGCTCCTTTTTACATGAGTGGGCCCAAAAAGCAAGCTTTGCCCTGGTATCAGATACTGGGGTGGAGGAGGCACAGTACTATCCGCCCATACTACTAACCAACAGGCTGAATTAATAGCTTTCACCTGTGCCTTTCAGTTGACACAGGGTTGATCCCTAAATGTTCTTACACAGACTCCAAATATGCTTTTCATATCCTCCTGTCCCACACTGCTATCTGGAAAGAGCATGGGCGACTTAACAACAAAAGGAGTACCCATAACTAACTCAGGCCCAGTTGTGGCTCTGCGAAAAGCCTCCCATCTCCCCAAGGTTACTGGGATTATTCACTGCTGGTCTCATCCGAAGACAGCTCCATTATCTCTAGGGGAAACAGCCGGGCTGATGAGGCAGCTAGAGCTTCTGCCCTCCAAGGCTAGATTCACCTCACCCACTGCGGGGACTCCACCCACTGCAATCCGCATCCTCACAACCACCCCCTGACACTCGACAGATTCTGTCCTAATAGACTCTGTCTCATTGTGTCAAGGCTCACCTCCAGCCCACTCCTGGCTTGCATTTCTTAAGAACTATCTGCAAAAAAAAAAAAAAAAAAATCTGTGCCTCCTATAAAATCTATCAGATGTCAGTCCCTAATCCCAGGTAGCATAGCCTCCCTTTTCCTACCCAGGCCAGGGACTCTCTCCCAGGGACTGACTAACAACTTGACTTTACCCACATCCCCACAGTCAGACGTGGGAACTATCTCCTGGTATTAGTGGATACATTATCAGGGTGGACAGAAGCATTTCTGGCTTCTAATAAGAAGGCCCAGACAGCTTGTAACATCCTTCTCCAGGAAATTGTTCCGTGATTTGGAGTTCCAGACTCTCTTCAGTCAGAACTATGGTCCTGAGTTCACCTCTCAGATCTCTCAAACTCTATCTAAAGCTCCCAACATCCCTTGGCATTTTCATATCCCATACCACTCCCAGTTCTCAGGGAAAGTAGAACAAACTAACTCCTCTTTAAAAAGAAGAAGAAAGAAGGAGGAGGAGGAGGGGGGGGAGAAGAAAAGAGAAAAAACATTCTAGTTAAAATTTCACAGGAACTTCACCTTGACTGGGTAAAGCTCTTGCCTCTGGCTCCTTTCAGGCTCTGGACTCTGGCCAAATGATCCCTTTCCATCTGGCCCTTTGAACTCACATATGAGACCCTAGTTCTAACTCCCAGTCTCTCACCTACACCTTCTCCTCTCCCTGATTACCTGCTTGCGTCCCTCCTTTATCACCTCCACTCCCTCCTGTGGAAATTCATCGACTACACCCTACCTCGACTGTATACCAACCCCTGTCCATCTCCAATCAACATCAGAAATCAGACCAACTTCTCTCTCCTCCAGACCAACCTCACCCCTTTCTCCTAAGTGGTGGAGCCCCTTCAAAATAATTTTTATAACTCCCAACAGCTGCTAAGCTTGAAGGCCTCCCTCATTGGATTCATTTATGTCATCTCAAACCCTTCACCCCTCCACCTCACACTCATACTCCTTCGCACACGGTAACTACAACAGTAAGCTGTGGAGGACACCAAGATCAACTGTCTTGTCTGCGGTTTCAGAAGAATGAAATACTGTACTCTGCCGGATGGAGAGCTCCATATGCTTTCCTTCCTGACCCCTCTACCTCCCCGCAGCTGATCCACAGTCTCCTGTTTCTATTAATTGCACCCTGCTTCATCAATCTCCTCTCTATCACCAATGACTCATTCAAAACTCTGAATCAAACCAATTAGCTATTGTTACAGGACGGCCAGCCATTAGCCATGGACCTGGAGGCATAAAGACCACCAAGCATGCCCAGGTACCTGCAGAAATCAACTGCCAGTCTCTCTTGAATTTTAAGGTGATGCTATGATGATGGGGAAGAAACAGGAGCTTTAAAATTTGCTTATATAAACATAAAAGATAAAAGTTTGTTGGGGGGGCGCTGGAGAGATGGCTCAGTGGTTAAGAGCACTGCCTATTCTTCCAAAGGTCCTGAGTTCAATTCCCGACAACCACATAGTGGCTCACAACCATCTGTAGTGAGATCTGGTGCCCTCTTCTGGCCTCCAGGCATACATGCAGACAGAATACTGAGAATACTGTAAACATAATAAATGACTTGGGTTCACCTCAAACAGGTCAGACACCCCCTTCTTTCAATTGCTAGTACCTAAGAAAAATTCTCTTCCTAAGTTTTTTATCTTTTCTACAGACTCCCAGGTGGATCTCTGTGAGTTTGCAACCAGCCTGCTCTACACAGTTGAATACAAGAGAAATACATAGACCCTGTCTCAAAAACAAAAACACAAAGACAACATAATAAGAGCTGGGTCGTGGCAGTGCACACCTTTAATCCCAGCACACAGGAGATGGAGACAGGTGGATCTCTGTGAATTTGAGGCCAGCCTGGTCTACAGAGTGAGTTCCAGTACAACTAGGATTGTTATATAAACATTTTCTCAAAAAAAATTAAAAATTACATAGTAAGACCCCATCTCACAAAAAAAACAGCAATAATGACCACATACAACGTTAACCCACTAAATGAATACAAATGTAGAAATCTGTACACACACACACACACACACACACACACACACTGCAAACCAAAACCAAATGCCTATATGTGTCTTGACGGCAGAGTATTTGCCTGACCTGTACATGGTTCTGAGGTCCATCCACGAAAACAAAACAGAAAATCCACAGAAAGCTCTGGGCCATTCCAACAGGCAGTCAAGGCTGGAACGCATGCTTAGGAGCCCAGCGGTCCACACCCCCACTGCACTCAGGATAAAAGAAGGAAACAATCCTTAAATTTGTTTGTTTGCATTGATCACAGAACCATGAAAAGCAGAGATAACCAGGAAATAGTCTAAGTAACCAACAAACCGGATGTGGAGTGAGTGGCATATGGTGAAACGTAACAGCACATCTATGTGGTTAGGGTGCAGCACAGTAGACTGTGCTAGAATAAATATTTGCTGACAAGGATAAATAGTAATGTTTTGTTGCGGAGAGAAAAAGCAAATGATAATACTGATAATGGAGACGTGTGATTTCAAAAATATGCACGTACATGTGCAAAATGTACATACACACGTTACATGCACCAGTTCGAGTCTTCTGTTGGTAGAATTCTGATGTCTACAGCTCATCTGATTTCTATAATAAAACTGTTAACTTTTCTAAAAGCATACATGTAATGACTTTCTAAGAGATGCTGGTACAGGAAGTGAATGGGGGGTGCCTAAGTGAGTCCAGGACCACAGAGGGCTTTTGCTCAGAGAAGCCTACTCCAGGGGCTGCACACAGGTAAGAGCCTTAGCACTACTCCCCCACCAGCCTAAAAGGCAAGGGCAGCGGCATCTAGTGGGCACTGCTGGGGTTGCAAGTGCTGGCCCATTTCTGTTCAGTGTTGCAGGGGACGGAGAAGAGAGACCTGATGAGTATCATGGTGCCACCAGCAAGGACCGCTGCTCAACATTCCTTCACCACCTGGGCAAAGTGCACAGCTGGGTTCAAGAGTAAGAATATGAGGCTGCCTTGACCAACACTGCCTGATAGACAGACAGACAAAACACAAAGAGAGGAGTAGGCTACGCCTAAGAAACCCCTAAGAAGGAAGTGCCATCGGTACTATGGACTATGTGACACCCATTTCTCTTGCCATCGGTACTATGGACTTACATGAAGACTCCGGTGCAAAGATAATCTGGCCAATGTCACATAACCCTCAGACAAGAGAGCAAAAAATGAAGTCCAACCCCATCTAACCTCAACCATAAGATTCTTGGTTCTGTAGGGCCCTTGCCTGAGACAATTCACACCTCTAAAACCCTGTCTATGGGACCACTGATGGCTCCAAGCCTAGCAGGCATGTGGCTCCTTGCCATATAGAGTCAGGGCTACTAGTACTATAGAGCCCTTTCAAGTTAGGTCCCTATGCTCCAAGCAGTTGATTACCTTGGCAGCCAAGGATAATCCTCCCATCCTGGTTGACAGTGGTAAGAGCTGCTAGAAAGGGCTCATATAATCAGTGGGGAGGCAAGCTGTGAGGCTGTGGCCTGGCCCTCCTCCAGGGAGTCGGAAGAAAAGGATAGGATGGGGAAAAAAGCTTCCCTTTGATCAAGTAAATGTCCTTTCCAAGGGCCTGTGCCTGGCTCTTCTCTCTCACCCTCCTAACTCACCCTCAGTAGGCCCTGACTGCAGGCTCTTGAAAAAGTGCTGGAAGCCATCCAGATTGTGATTCTCCTGAGAGGCTGAAAGATGGAAGAACAACTCGAAAACATTCTGGGAAGCCAAAGAGCTACGTGTGGGGAGAGCAGGATAGACACGCAGAATGAGAAGAAGCCCTGGATGAGACACCAAGCCAGTCTACAACCTATTTCCTCTGAAGTCAGCAAACTGTGAGAAGGAAACAAATTGTGGTCTGAACTCTAAAGACATGGCCACCCCACACCATTATGGGAAGGTAGCTCACCGGCACCTCAGAGGAGTTCAAAATCTCACAAGAAATCTTACTGGTCTGCTTCCTGAGGTCACTGCTCTATTACCTGTAAGAACCCAGATTCCTCAGAACCATGGCCTCCTCACAAATACCCCACTGCTCTCATCACCCTAAGGGTGTTCAAGACAAGATCTGAAGAGTGGGAAGTTTGGGAAGGTTGGCTCAGCCAGTAAGAGCACTAACTGTTCTTCCAGAAGACCTGGAACCTACCCAATGTCTCACAACCACCAATAATTCCAGTTCTGCTGGATCTGATGCCCTCTTATTCAGACCTCTTTGGGCACCAGACATACATACATGCAGTCCACGTGCATACATGTAGGTAAAACACCTATACATAGAAGATAAAATAAGAACAACTTCAAAAAGAAGACGATAATGATGTGCTGTTTCCTCCCGAAGGCACATATGCAGACAGGGCCCTGAAGGAGTAAGGGTTAGTTTAAAAACAAACCCTTGGGAGGCTGTGAAGATGGCTCACAAGCTTGCCACATCATCGTGAAAACCTGAGTTGGGATACTCAGCGAACACATAGAAGCCAGAGACAGTAACCTGAGTGTCTATAATCCCAGTGTTCTTATTGCACAGTGGGATACAGAGACAAGAGATGCCCCAGAAGCCTGCAAGCTAGCTTGCCTGGCAAACACAGTGGCAAAACAATCCAGAGACCCTGCCTCAGAGTAGAAAGCAGGAAGCAGCACGGGAAGAAATTGTCCTCTAAGCAGATACACACACTGTAGCACATGCACACCTGGATTCACAACACGAATGTGTGCATACACACAGCACACACACAGGAAAGCCGAATCTTAAAAAAAAATAAAAAGAAAAGAAAAGAAAAAAGAAAATGAAAAATTCAATCCTTTGCACAAAGGGAGGTAAGTCCTGGACCCGTCCCAGGGAAGGCCAAGGTGTAGGCTCCCTGCCATGGAGGGGTAGATGCCTCAGCTCATCTCACAGGGTGCGAGCATTAGATTCGGCGGGACTTAGAAAAATTGCTACAAAGACTGGCATCTGGTTAAGACTACTTCACTCAGCCTTTATAAACAAGTGAAAAGGAAACAAGCAGGTGAAAGAAGCCTGCCACAAGAATCCAGGCTGTGGGAATGGAAGTCTGTGGTGACTTAAGAACATGGGGCCATTGTCCGCTATTTAGAGTCAAACACCAACTGTGACTGAAGAACACTTTGGCAGCTTCTTTTCCCTATAAATGCATTGGCACGACCACTGTAGTGATGTAGGACAGTGTAGTCAAAGAAGGTTTTCAATTTATTAATAATAAACTGGGTCTTAGGGTTATTAATATTTGGACTTTGAAGAGATGGATCTGTCCAGTGAGAACTCTCAAGAAAAGAGGTCTGCATGAGTGTGACCTCCAGATGGCAAAGAGATGGTAGAGGAGAAGAGATGGAAATGAAACACACCATGGAGCTGCTGAGAGCCCCTGGCCTGGCAGGGGAAGAAGAACGCTGCGGCCTTAGTGTTGGGAAGCCACTCTGCTCAGAGGTTAGTGGCTGTGAGAGGCGTCCTTCCAGTCTGGAACCAAACAGCTGTTGGTTTTGTTTTTGTTTGGTTGGTTTGGTTTGGTTTCATTTGGGGGGGGGGGGGTTAGGGTCTCAGGAATCATCCCCCCAAGGCTCCCACTAGCAGCTAGTAAGCTTTCTTGAACTCCAGAAGGCTCTTATGTCTTGAGGCAAAAAAAAAAATGACCAGTAGAAGGCGCTGCTTGTCTTGCAATCAAGATTAGGATGAAGAAAAGCAGATGTGAACTGTCTGACACTGGAGGCTGTAGATGGGAACTATCATGGTCTAAGAAAGTCCATTCCATGCTATTTCCCATAGGTCTGTGGGCCTTCAGCACAGGAGCAGGCGAGGCAGCTTGCAAATACCCCATTACAGTGGCCTTGGGAAGAAGTCGCAAGGGGCAGCTGTGGTCCAAATGACACTCACCTTGGTGTGGAAGGCTCTGCTTTTGTGCAAGTAAGGGAAGAGCGTCTGGAACCAACACGAGACACTCATCGTAGGGCTTTCCTGGCCTGGACTCTGCAATAATATCTGACCAGCATCACCAGATGGATTGTATGGTCTTGGTACATCATGTAAATGGACAGAATGGGGTCTCTGCCTGCCAGAAAATATACCACTAGGAGGGAAATTCTGTGACACGTGGGAAAACTGTTTGGGGCTATGTAGAGTTAGAGCCACTTCATGGCTTGTGAGAAAGGTAGTAGATTTCTCTTCTTTTTTTTTTTTTTTTAACTCTAGGGCAATAGCTGACAAAAGCCAGGAGATGGCTGGAACCCATTTCCCTTTCCCCTTCCCACCCTATCCTACCCAGAAGGACTTCATGACAGAGCTCTACAAGGTTTTGGAGGCTGGCAAGATTGGAATATTTGAGAGTCCAGTTGGCCCGGGGAGTGAGGGATGAAGGGCTAACACTAAGACTTGGATGTAGCCAGGAGAACTTACCTTGACAGTTCTGTGCAGACATTGCTTTCCTTGGGAAGAAACTGGGCACAGGAGTCCTCGGTTTAGCTTTCTGCATAGCAGTTACTTCCTCTATTAAACTTCTCAGCGCAGCACCATGGTCTGAAAAAAACCATGCCAATGACAGCTTGTTGGGGCCCGTGTTGCTCCAACACAGATAACTATTCTTCCCTAACTGGACTGATAAGGAGACGTAAGGAATAATCAGCCGCAACTTACAGGGTCATCATGGAAGGGCATCTCAGGGTCCTTTCTCCTGACGATCTCCGGCGTTTATCATCCAAACAGCTTTTATACCATCACATCAATTGAGCGGGAAAATACATTAGGCTGTCTGCTAGGTAACCAGGTGAATGGCCTTCTGTCATGTCCGCATCTACCTGTATGCTAGCTGTCACGGAGGCCTGAAGTGGCATCTCTAGAAGATATCCTCTAAATTACAAAGGAAGCAGCACCGAACATCCCGACATTTGTTCGGGAAAGACAGCTTGTCTGCAGAGCTACGTGGCCCCCACAGATGGGGCCTATGGCTTTGGCACCTGACTGCCACACCTTATAGAAATATGGGCCTACAGCAGCTGAAACTTTAAAATTGCAATGCAAATCATAACACCAATGCTTTTGAGATTTCTCTGGCACACTGCTGCCTTGGTGCTGAGGGACATAAACATGGCTGTGGCTTTTCCCCAGGTTCAGCATACTGAGTTAGAGTGTAGAATATAGGTTACTGAGTGTCGTTAAGAACCAACCAAGGGATCCTTGATCAGACTGAATGAGGGATTATTGAGGCGGACTCTTGAGGCCAAATAGGACTGTGGCAGCTGATCCCCAGCCTCTTGCCAGCACTTTGGTGCATTGCTGCCACACATCGGACGATATGATAGGGAACTGCATATTTTGGTGTGAAGATTTTCAAACTCTAGGCTTCAGCCTCACAGATATTGGTGCATTGCTGCCACACATCGGACGATATGATAGGGAACTGCATATTTTGGTGTGAAGATTTTCAAACTCTAGGCTTCAGCCTCACAGATATTGGAACCTTTAGTCCCTGATAACTTCATACCTGGTACCTGTGGAGCTTGGCAAGGTTGGCTCTTCACATGAATTTTCTGATGGAACAAATAAGACAGTGAATTATCCCTGTCCTATGTGTGCAGAAGTTCATCTCCAGAACTGACACCCAGGATTCTGGGACAGAGAAAATGTCCACTGGGATACTCTGCTGTTCCTTTTCATTCCTTTTAGACCAGTGGATATCAACGTGTGGGCTGCGACCCCTTAGGGGAGGAAAAAAATCAGCCTTTTCACAAGGGTTGCATATCAGCTATTCCACACATCAGATATTACATTACTATTCATAGCAGTGGCAGAATTACAGTTATGAAGTAGCAACAAAAATATTTTGTGGTTGGGACCACCACACATGAGGAACTACATTGAAGAGTCACAGCATTAGGAAGGCTGAGAACCACAAATCTGTATGATGAGGGGGAGCACTTTCTGGGTGCCTTGTGAAGACTGTCCCATGACTTAGGCGAGCATTTGGATCTGAAACTTAAAAAAAAAAATAACGGATTTTTCTGTGTAGCTTGGCTGTCTTGGAACTCACTCTGTAGACCAGGTTGGCCTCGAACTCAGAGATCTGCCTGCCTCTGCCTTCCAAATGCTGGGATTAAAGGTGTGCACTTCTACCTTTCGGCTGGATCTGCAGCTTTTTAACAAATTCCAGTTGACCTTTTTTTCAGTACCACTAGCATTATTATTTTTATTATCTCTGTTGTTCCGATGTAATGTTGTAATTGTTAAAAATTCTATTGGATTTTAAAATTTTGTAACTCACTTTTATTTAAGTATTTTATTTAGGTTCTTGGGATTTATTTTTTTGTTGTTGTTGTTTTTTTTTGTTCTGTTTTGGTTTTCCCAAGACAGTGTTTCTCTGTGTTTTCTTCTCTGTCCTGGAAGACACTCTGCAGATATATATCTGCATCTGCCTCTGGAGTGCTAGAATAAAGGTGTGTGCCACCACTGCCCAACGACTTTTTATTTTTATTTTTTATTGGTTTTTCAAGACAGGGTTTCTCTGTAGCTTTGGAGTCTGTCCTGGAACTAGCTCTTGTAAGTCAGGCTGGTCTCGAACTCACAGAGATCCACAGGCCTCTGCCTCCTGAGTGCTGGGATTAAAGGCGTGCGCCGCTGTTGCCCGGAGTAACTTTTTATTTCTTATGTGTGTGTGTTACTCATGATATGTGAGTGCGTGCAGGCATGCTAGACCCGCAGCTCGCTGTGGAGGTCAGGGGACAGCCACCAAGTCAGTACTCACTCCACCATGGGGGTCAGAGGGTGAAGCTCAGGTCATATTTATTTGTCCGTCTGTCCGTCCGTCCGTCCGTCCGTCCATCCATCCATCCGTTTATTGCTCTCTGTGGATTTTCTTGAGAATCTGCACTGTAGCTCTTTACTAAGTGTTCTTACTGGGGCAGATGCCAAGATGCAAAGCTAGTGCCGTCTCCCAGGGCGACCGATCCGGCAGAGGTTGCGAGCTGTTTCCACTAGGTGGCAGCCAAGGCTCAAGCTGGAGGGCCCAGGTACCAAAAAGCTTCTCAAAGCAGGTCTCCCTAGCAACCTTTGGGACTTTCTCCTGGGAAGTCTAAGGCATTTAGACTTGGGTTTGTCCCTCTGAGTACAAACCCCAAACGCACAGAACGTTTGCGTATTTGCAATAAGAAAGGCGAGATTCGCAAGCAGGTTATTTTTTGACTGGAAAATGAAATGGAGGTTTTATTCAGGAGACTTTGGCACAATCTTATCGGAAGACTTACCAGAAGCAGAAGTTTCTGGGCATGAGGAATTGAAGTTGAGACACAAAATACTAATCAGAGAAATAATTTATTCATTTTTTATGGTTTTTCAAGACAGGCTTCTCTGTGCAGCAGTCCTTGCTGTCCTGGAATTTCCTTTGTAGATCAGGTTGCCTCAAAGTCACAAAATCAGGAAGAGTAGAAGACAGGAAATCATCAAATTGAGTGCTGAAATCAATAAAATAGAAACAAAGAAAACAATACAAAGAATCAATGAGACACAGAGCTGCTTCTTTGGGAAAATCAACAAGATACACAAACCCTCCAACCACAAAAAGCTCAGGGCTGGATGGTCTTAATGCAGAATGCTACCAGAACTTCAAAGAAGAGCTAATACCTATACTCCTCAAAGTGTTTCACATAATAGAAACAGAAGGAACATTACCAAACTCTTTTTATGAGGCTACAGTTACCTTGATACCAAAACCACACAAAAATTCAACCAAGAAAGAGAATTACAGACCAATCTCATTTATGACCATTGATGCAAAAATACTCAATAAAATACTGGCAAACAGAATCCAAGAAACACAAAAAGAATCACTAACCATGATCAAGTCAGCTTCATCCCAGAGATGCAGGGATGGTTCAATATATGAAAAATCTATCAATGTAATCCATCGTAAAAATAAACTTAAAGAAGAAAAACCATACGATTATCTCATTAGATGCTGAGAAAAGCATTTGACAAAACCTAATACCCATTCATGATAAAGGTCTTGGAGAGATCAGGGATACAAAGAACATGTCTAGACATAATAAAAGCAATACACAGCAGTCGACAGCCAACATCAAATTAAATGGAGAGAAACCCAAAGCGATTCCACTAAAATCAGGAACAAGACAAGGCTGTCCACGCTCTCCATATCTCCAACATAGTTCTTGAAGTTCTGTCTAGAGCAATAAAACATCAAAAGAGGATCGAGGGGATACAAATTGGAAAGTAAAAAGTCAAACTTTCACTATTTGCAGATAATATGATAGTATACATAAGTGACCCCAGAAACTCTAGCAAGGAATTCCTACAACTGATAAATACCTTCAGTGGTGTGGCAGGATACAAGATCAACTCAAAAATTAAAAATCAGTAGCCCTGCTATATACAAACAATAAAGGGGCTGAGAAAGAAATCAGAACAATATCACCTTTCACAATAGCTACAAATAACATAAAATATCTTGAGGTAACACTAACCAAAGATGTGAAAGACCTATTCATCAAGAACTTTAAATCTTTGAAGAAAGAAATTGAAGAAGATACCAGAAAATGGAAAGATCTCCCATGTTCTTGGATAAGGAGAACCAACATAATAAAAATGACAGTCCTAGCAAAAGCAATCTACAGATTTAATGCAATCCCCATCAAAACCTCAACGCAATTCTTCACAGACCTTGAAAGAAAAATAATCAACTTCATATGGAAAAACAAAAACCCAGAAGGCCAAAACAATCTTGTACAAAAAAAAAACTTCTGGAGGCATCGCTGGTGTAGGAGATCCTTCTGTTTATGCGTTGCTTTCATTGGTTGGATAAAGAAACTGCCTTGGCTTTTTGATAGGGCAGAACTTAGGTAGGCGGAGTAGACAGAACTGAATGCTGGGAAGAGAGGCAGAGGGAGAGCCACCATGGACCTGCCAGAGACAGACATGCCGAATCTTTCCCAGCAAGCCACTGCCACGTGGTAATATAACAGAAATGGATTAAATCAAGATGTGAGAGTTAGCCAATAAGAGGTTAGAGATAATGGGCCAGGCAGTGATTTAATTAATACGATTTCTGGGTGATTATTTCGGAGGTCAAACTAGCATGGCGACCAGAACAAGGGGCCCCCTCCCTACAATACATCACCATCCCTGACATCAAGCTCTATTTACAGAATTACAATACTGAAAACAGCCTGGTAGTGGCATAGAAACAGAGAGGTTAACCAATGGAATCATCCACATGCACAAAACTCAAGCCCAAATGGATTAAAGACCTCAGTATAAATCTGACTACACAAAACCTGATAGAAGAGAAAATGGAAAGTAGCCTTCAATGCATGGGCATAGGAGACCTCTTCCCAACTATAACCCCAGTAGCATAGACACTGAGAGCAACAGTAAATAAATGGGAACTCCTGACACTGAGAAGCTTCTGTCAAGCAAAGGACACAGTCAATAAGACAAAAAGGCAGTCTACTGAATGGAAAAGAACCCCACATCAGATAGATGAATGATCTCCAGAATATATCAAGAACTCAAGAAATTAGACATAAAGCCAGGCGGTGGTGGCGCACGCCTTTAATCCCAGCACTCGGGAGGCAGAGGCAGGCGGATCTCTGTGAGTTCGAGACCAGCCTGGTCTACGGAGCTAGTTCCAGGACAGGCTCCAAAGCCACAGAGAAACCCTGTCTCGAAAAAACCAAAAAAAAAAAGAAAAAGAAAGAAAGAAAGAAAGAAATTAGACATAAAAATTCCAAATAATCCAATTAAATACGGGGTACAGAACTAAACAGAGAATTCTCAACAGAAGAATTTCAAATGGCTGAAAGAACATTAAGCTAATGTTCAACATCCTTAGCCATCAGGGAAATGAAAATCAAAACAACTCTGAGATTCCATCTTAGACCTGTCAGAATGGCTAAGATTCAAAACACCAATGCTAGCTTATACTGGAGAGGATGCAGAATAAGGGGAACATTCATTCATTGCTGGTGGGAATGCAAACTTGTACAACCACTTTGGAAATCAATATGGCTGTTTCTCAGAAAATGGGGAATCAACTTACTGCAGGACCCAGCAAAACCACTCTTGGGCACATACCAAAAGATGCTCAATCATACTACAAAGACATATGTTCAACTATGTTCAAAGCAGCATTATTTGTAATAGCCAGAACCTGGAAACAGCCTAGATTCCCCTCAACTGAAGAATGGATAAAGAAAATGTAGCACATTTACACATTAGAGTACTACTCAATGGTTAAAAAATAATAATAAATAAATAAATAAATAAATAAATAAATAAATAAATGACATCTTGAATTGCATAAAATGGACCAAAATAGAAATCACCATCCTGAGTGGGGTAACCAAGACCCAAAAAGGTGGCCCGGAGGGGAAACCAGAAGCTCCAAGTGCAGTGCGACCAGGAGTAAGGAACAGAGACCAGTGTTCCTCTTTGGGGAGTTCATTTAAATACTCTGTGGGAGTGGTTCTGACTGCCGCCCCCAGGGAGGGGTCAGAACATGGCTTGCTGGGATTTGGAGTTCAGACCAATCCAGGCCTGGGGGCTGGGATAGATGCCAGGGGCTGGGGCCTACTCTCCCAACTTAAAAGTGTTCTCTTATTCAGCAAGGTGGGGTGGTACATGTCTTTAATGCCAACACTTCAAAGCAAAGGAAGGCAAATCTCAATGAGTTGAGAGGCAAGATTCTCTCTCAAACAACTAAGCAAAAACCACATGTCCTCTGGAAGAGCAGTCAGGGCTCTTAACCACTGACCATCTCTCCAACCCCATCTGTCAGTCTTTTAACAATCCACAGAAGTGAATCTTAAGGAAGTTATACGTTTGAAACTTTTATTTAGATCTTAGGGAGGATTGGGATGGCTTGCTTGTTGGAGGAGGTGTGTCACTGCAGGTGGGCTTTGGAGTTTCAGAAATCCCACACAAGTCCAGTTTCTCTGTCACTCTCTGTCTGTTTCTGTGTGTGTGTGTGTGTGTGTGTCTGTTTCTCCCTGTCTCTGTTTTTCTCTGTATCTCTGTCTCTCCCTCTGTCTGTGTGTGTGTGTGTGTGTGTGTGTGTGTGTGTGTGTGTGTGTGTGTCTCGGTTTCTCTGTTTCTGTTTCTCCCTGTCTCTGTTTCTCTCTGTATCTCTGTCTCTGTCTCTGTCTCTCTCTCTCTCTCTCTCTCTCTCTCTCTCTCTCTCTCTGTGTGTGTGTGTGTGTGTGTGTGTGTGTCAGACCAGATCTAACCTGTCAGCTAGAGTGTCATGCATGCCTGCTTGCCCTCCCCTCCCCATCTTTATGGTCATGCACTCTCTGAAACTGTAGAAAAGCCTCCAATTAAATGTTTTCTTTTGTACGTTATCTAGGCAATGGCATCTTTTCACAGTAATAGAAAACTAAGACACATCCTAAAGCTATCTGTTGAGCATACTGATGATATCCAGATGTCACTGTGAGTCTGCAAATACAGGACAACCTCTATAAAGGTGACTTTGCTGAAACAAAACAAAACCACCTGAAATTTTCAGCAGGGGTCACTGTTGCGTCAGCAATCACACAGCTTTATTTATTTAAAACAAGCTTTATTTAGTAAAACACAAATCAAATATCACTAGAAGATAACATACTGATATTGGGAGTGGACTCGAGGTCCTCTGACAGAGCAACCAGGACTCTTGACTGTTGAACCATCTCTCTCCAAGCCTCATAAATTCTTAAACCAGTCAAAGAACTTGGCCAGAGTTTTACCTGTCCTTCCTTCCCTACAAAGTTATAAATTAAACTTTTTATTGACATGCATTTATTAACATGTTTTATTCAATTAATAAAACATGGTTATACCTACAATAGCCTTTGAATCCTGTTATATTCTATTATACCATTAAAATGCAGGCAGTTTGGGCTAGAGAGATGCCTCAGAGGTTAAGAGCACTGACTGCTTTTCCAGAGGTCCTGAGTTCAATTCCTGGCAACCACATGGTGGCTCACAACCATCTGTAATGAGATCTGATGCCCTCTTTGGTGTGCAGGAAAACATGCTGTATATAACCAATAAATAAGTCTTAAACAAAAAAGTTTTAAAAATGCAGGCAGTTTTGTATGTTTTCTTATTTACAACAAGGTTTCATCATTATGTAGCCCAGTGGGTAGCCAGATACTCACAGATATGTATAAAGGTCGCCTTTTGTCCTCACAGCTTACTCCCTGTCCTGATAGCTGTTCCCAAATTACCACTCAGAGGCTTATATTAATTATAAATGCTTGATCTATAGCTCAGATGCAGTCAGGACGCCGCGGTTCCGTTCGTTTTGGGGTTCCTCTAGTCTCAGCTCGCTGTCGTTCATAAACGCTGAAAATTCGTGGGATTTCTTTCCTCAGCAGACTCAGTGTCTACTGCCATTGGCAAAGGCACGTTTTGGCCAGGGAAGTGTCCAAGACATCTGACACCGCCCCTGGAAGATGATAACATCGGTGTTTGCCCGACCAAATCCCCACTGCAGCAGCATTTTTTGTGTTGCCCTGACTAAAAAGCACTGTCCACGACTCCAGCACTGGGCTGTCTACTGTGGCCCCTTTCTCTTTTTTCCTGGTCATGGCACTGCTGAGTGCTCTCTTGCCTTGGGAAAGACAAGCAACCAGGCCGCCCTGACTGCTTCTCACTTGCCCCTGGGTAAATGAAGAAGTCCCAACCAGAAGTCAAAAATAAATAAATAAATAAATAAATAACCCTTCCTATACAGTCTACAGCTCAGCTTCTCAGCTTGCCGGCTACAGACCAGACACTTCTTCACCTCTGAGATCCCTGTGGCGCCAGCACTCAGCCTAGCAGAGATTCTCCATGCACAACACCAGGGCTAGCAGTTTTCCCCGCCGATTATCCACACTCCACGCGTGTACGGGATTCGTCACCCGAGCCAACTTCTGAAGGGCTGTCAGCAGGCCCGAGCTGCAATCCGACTGCAATTTCTAACCGCATCCGTGATTTTCTGCTTTGGTCCTTTCGTTTTGGGCAGGAATCAGGCTCTACAAAGTGGCTCTTCCGCGGGATTCCACCAGAACCAAGGTCCCGAGGACTTGAGCAAAACGCTGCTAGAAACGGCTGACGCCCGGGTTTGAGTGTGCACCAGATGCGATTAGGACGCCGCGATTTCGTTTCGTTTTCGAGTTCTCTACACTTGGCTTTTATATCAACGCTGAAAATTCACCCGATTTCTTTCGGTAGCAGATTCAGTACCGACTGCCGTCGGCAAAGATACGTTTTGGTCGGGCAAGTGTCCCAAGACATCCCACCTGAGCCTAATTGAAATGGACAAATTTGTTGTTTTTTCCCACAACCTAATCTCCATCGCGCCAGCGCAATGGTTTTCAGGGACATCACGGGTCAGGGAGAGTGGCTTTCTCTCCGAGGGCCGGCCGGCCATCTATCTCCTTTCACCGGTCACGGCGAGGCTAAGGTTCCTACGAGTGCCCTCCTGCGGGCAAGACGCCAGTCCACGCCTGCCTGACCGTTTCTCACGCTCACTGGAGCCAATGAAGAAGACACGGGCCGGAAGCAGAAACGATTCTGACGCCAAACGCAGCTCCGCCTGCCAGACGCAGTACAGTCGCTTCCACACCGCCAGCCGCCGAGGTCGCTGTGGCGCGGGCACTCAAGATTCAAAATGTACTGTTTGCTTATTTTTGTAAAAAACTTATTTTGCCAAATGGTGTTGGCAATGGCCTTAAGTCTCAGCAATTGAGAGGCTGAAGCAGGTGAATCTCAGCCTATTCTTTTTAATATTTGTTTATTTATGTATTATGTATACAGTATTCTGTCTGAGTGTATGTCTGCAAGGCTGAAGAGGGCACCAGATCTAATTACAGATGGTTGTGAGCCAACATATGGTTGCCGGGAATTGAACTCAGGACCTATGGAAGAGCAGGCAATGCTCTTAACCACTAAAGCCATCTCTTCATCCCTCAACCTATTCTTTTTATTTTTTATTTTTTTAAATATTTATTTATTATGTATACAATTTTCTGTCTGTATGAATATCTGCAGGCCAGAACAGGGCACCAGACCTCATTACAGATGGCTGTGAGCCACCATGTGGTTGCCGGGAATTGAACTCAGCACCTTTGGAAGAGCAAGCAATGCTCTTAACCACTGAGCCATCTCTCCAGCCCTCAATCTATTCTTTTTAAAACAGATTGTTTCCTGATACTTAAATATTATTTTCTTTTTAAATTATCTCTGGTAAGAAATCATTGCCTTTACTGAGTATACCCAAAGGATATTAACGTCATTTCATTAGAATAATAACAAATAACAATATGTTTCATTTCTTTTCCTTTTTGTTTGTTTGTTTCGAATTGAACACAGGGTTTCTCTCTCTGAGTGCTGGGATAAAAGGTGTGCTCCTTCAACCACCTCCTGGCTTGTTTCTTTTCTTTCTTTGTAACTTAAGGAAGTATTTTAAAGAGACCTATTTTCTTTCAGTTTATATGTAGGAGTGTTTTTCCCGCATGGATATCTGTGCACATTGTGTGTGCCCGGTGCCCACACAGGCCAGAAGAGTATTTCAGATTCGCAGGAAAATGTGGGTGCTGGGAACTAACCCTGGACCCTCTGCAAAAGCGACATATACTGAAACCTCTAAGCTATCTCTCTCCAGACCCTCCAAGAGTATTTTAATTTAGTTACTTATTTGATGTGTACTAATGTTTTGCATACATGTGTTTCTGTGTACCACATGTGTGCCTGGTGCCTGCAAATCCTAAAAGAGGGTGTCTGATCTCCTGGAACTCATCAAAGAAGAGTCTCAGCATACAAATAACATATATGAATTTTAAAAATCAAAACTATGAGATGTAGGATATGAAAATAAATGTTGATTAAATACATATAAATCATTATGTTAAATTTCCTCTTCATTATGGTAATGGCAATAGACACAGTGGTAACTAACATCCTACAGCATGTTCAGCAGGTAACTTTAGAGTCATTTGGAAACCCAAGTTGGGGCTTTTTGGGGGTTGACTGTATTCAACAAACCTCAAGACTATTTGTTGCCTGATTATTTCAGATATATGCTTTTAACATTTTCTATAAAGGACAAAATAAAACTGGATTTAGAATAAAAGCATGTCTGTCTTAGTAAGTTTGTTGGCACATGGCCTTTGGTCTCAGCACTCTGAGTGCAGAGGCCAGCCTGATCTACTAGCAAGTTCCAGGACATACTTTCTGTATTTGAATAAAATTACTTTGGATGAAGATGGTTAAAAGTAGTTTTAGATGAAAACCAAATGTCTGCAGTCTAAATTACATCCTAAAATAAAGGATTGTTTTAAAAGAGAAACAGAAAAGGATATTACAGAGCTTTACCAAAATGTATTTGAAAGTTAGGATTTGAAAGTAGGACATGGTCAGGTTAGCAGGGCTTACCAGGGAGCAAGCTAGGATGTTATTGTGTCCAGAGAGTTCTCTGTAGCCTCTAGAGCACTCCAGACCCAGTGGTCATCTCTAGCCTAGTTTTGCATCTGCAAGTGTGGCCTCAGGAAGCCTCCTTTGTTTGGGTGGAGAGTTCCATTCTCAAGAGATGCTTGTCCCTGCTCCAGGTTACAGGATCTTGCCTCAAGGCATTTGCCTTCCCCTGGGGATGTTACTGGAACACTGTGCAGATCTGAAAAACTGAGACAGGCACACACTGAAGACAATGACTACTCTCTGGGTTCTGAAGTGCTGGTTTGTGGATGGGAACTCAAGTCCAAAGGACAGGACTTGAATCAACACAGTGAAAACTTACCCTGTTCTTCCTTGGCCTTAGGGATCTCAGTGAGAAACTCATCCTTCTCATGAAGGCTGACTTTTTCATGAAATCAACCTTTCAAATGAAAAGTCAGTCTTTTAAATAAATTCCTAACCTAGCTATGCAGTAATGCCCCATGATTTTGGTCCCAGCACTCAGGAGGAAGAGGCAGGAGGATCTCTGTGAGTCCAAGTCTGATGTCTAGACCAAATTCCAGGACAGCTAGTGCTACACAGAACAATCCTGTCAAGAAATAAATATCTAACCTGTCAATCATTATCACTAAAAGTCAATTTTAAAGTGTCTAAAACATTGAGGGTAACACCACCCTGTCCTGACTCCATGTTGATTTTACACAGACAGTTCTCAGCCCTCTCTATGCCACCCTTCAATGCCCACACATTTGAGATTTCCATGGCTGTGACTATGGTCCACATGTATTCACCAAAACAATTAAAGTAAACCAAAATATCACAAAACTATGGACAAGAAAGTAACTGACATAACATGTCTGGAGTGAGCATTTTAATATTACCTTGATCATTATTGAATGTTGATGTTAATTAAATATTGTTTCTGAGGTTTTTCCCATTAAAAACTCTGTACGCGTAACTTGGATTCCAAGAGATATTTCAGAGGAACAAGATTCCTGTTTATTTAGTCATCAATAAAAAGGACTTAATGCTTTTAATTGCCTTAATTAGTATGGTTGTCAAACATTGCTTCGTGAAGTTACTATTAAGCCAATCCTTAAATGAATTTTTCAACGTGTACAAAAAGATTATCATTTCAATAAAATATCAATTTAATGGAGAGTCAATCCTTCAAAAAAAAAAAAAAACCTTTAAAGAAAAACTTGAGCCGGGCGGTGGTGGCGCACGCCTTTAATCCCAGCACTCGGGAGGCAGAGGTAGGCGGATCTCTGTGAGTTCGAGACCAGCCTGGTCTACAAGAACTAGTTCCAGGACAGGCTCCAAAACCACAAAGAAACCCTGTCTCGAAAAACCACAAAAAAAAAAAAAAAAAAAAACAAAACAAAACAAAACCTTGATCTGTTTCATAAAAAGTGAGTTTTTGGATGAAGAGTCATTCATTTCCAAAATCCCAAGCCCTATACTAAAGTAGATCCTTCCCATCCAAATCCTCCTTTTGCTCCAGGGGTGCAGTGTCCTCTGGGCCTGGCTGCCTCTTTATAAGGAGAACAAGGATAGATTTGCTGACCTGGAAGTAGGAAGCTCATGAGGCCTGAGCTTTAGACAAAAAAAAAAAAAAAAAAAAAAAAAAAGAGGTAAGAAAGGAACCCTGATAGTAGCCTGGCAGTGGTGGCACACACCTTTAATCCCAGCACTCAGGAGGCAGAGGCAGGCTAATTTCTTAAATTAGAGACCAGCCTGGTCTACAAAATGAGTTTCAAGACAGCCAAGGCTACACAGAGAAACCCTGCCTCAATAAACAAACAGCAGCAAACAAGCATGCGTGGAAACAAATCCCAACAACATAGAACAAAACAAGGAACGTTCAGAGCATGAAAAATACTCTTCCCCAGCAAAGAGCCCCAGATTGGCTATCCAATGCCAAATGCTCAGCCTTGAACACATATACATACAAGTGGCATTATACAGACTAATCAGTTTTAATGTCTGTGTTTAGGAATACACACATAAACACACATGTATGCACACACAATAACACACATATATTTGTAACAAACAAAGAAAAAGGGCGTTATCATTGGGATAAATAGAGAGGGATGGAGAGAAAGACAGTAATTAAAGTACTAAATTCTAATTTCAAAAAGATACAAAAGTTTTAAACGTCAATATATTTGAGCCAAGCTTGATAGCACACACTTTTAATCCAAACAGCCTGGAAGCAGAGGCGGGATGATCTCTGGCAGTTCAAGGCCACCCTGTTCTACACAGCTAGTTCCAGGACAGCCATGGCTCTTTAGAGAGACACTGTCTGAAAAGAAGTAGATAAATGATAGGTGATAGACAGACAGACAGGCAGACAGACCGACAGACAGAACCAAATTCTTTTTAAATTCAGTGTTTAACTAAAGCCAGTTCTTTACATAAATGCTGGGCAGTCTTGAAAGAAAGCTTGTTCCAAAGTCACCCTTTGAATAAATGTTCATCCTTTAAATGAGGTGCTGTCCTCTTCCTAGAAAGTCTGTCGTTTAATGAAGGCCATTATTCTAATAAAAACTTGATGTCATGCGAGTAGCTCTTTTAAATGTGGTGTCCATGATTTGAAGAAAAGCAGTTTCTAAGGCCTCACACACTACACCTTAAATCAGCGTCCTGTACTTTCACTGAAAGAGAGCGATCTTAATTAACCAAAAGGTAATGCTCTCTAAAGTTTGTAAAACTGGAAAGAATAAAATGGGGCAAAACCATCCATGCAGATGCCAGAAGTCATCATTACAAAACATATATATTTTTAAAAAGGAGCTTCAAAATCACTTTAAGATGAAAACTAATCATTTTTACTGGAAATCTGTCCCAAGATAAAGGACTTTCCCAAAGAGGAAAAACACATAAGGGCACAACCAAAAAATGAACTATGTCACAGAAAAATTTATAAAATTTTAAAACTCAGGCGTTGGGTGTGTCGTCCAACACTTACCTGGGTACCCGCATTTCAAGGTCTACATCACAAGGATTACTTAGTTTCTGCCAGGATCAGGCCCTGAATCAGGAAGTGGGCCTCCCAAAGATGAGATTCTGCTGCCTTTTAAACTCAGTCTGTGCTGCTTTTTCCTTTTGAAAGCTTAGTAAGTTTTTCCAGTTACTGCCAAATTCCTGCTGGATGTTGAACAACCCAGCTTGGTGAAGAAGAGGAAAGGACTGGCATAGCCTGGCCTGCAGGAACAGAGGCTTCCAGGTCGGGATGCAGCCTTGAGTGTGATTGCTGAGTCATAAGAAGACTGATTCCCAGTATTCCTCATTGTCCGCTATGTTCAGCTAGTCCGGATTTATCCCATGCTTTTTCAGACCTAGGCCAGCTGGCCTTGGTGAGATCCCAATAGAACATCCCCATTGTCTTAGTGTGTGGGTGCACCCCTCGTGGTCCTGAGTTCCTTGCTCGTGCTCCGTCTCCTTCTGCTCCTGATTTGGACCTTGAGATTTCTGTCCGGTGCTCCCGTGTGGGTCTCTGTCTCTGCGGACAATGAGGAATACTGAGAATTCAAGAACAATTGCAGTAGGTTTTTGATCCTACTGCACGTACTGGCCCTGTGGGAGCCTAGGCAGTTTGAATGCTCACCTTAGGAGACCTGGATAGAGGTGGGCAGTCCTTGGGCTTCCCACAGGTCAGGGAACCCTGATTGCTCTTCGAGCAGATGAGGGGGGGGGGGACTTGATCGGGGGAGGGGGAGGGAAATGGGAAGCGGTTGTGGGGACGAGGCAGAAATCCTTAATAAATAAATAAATTTAAAAAATAAAAAAAAATAAAAAGTGAAAAAAAAAAAAAGAAGACTGATTCCCATGAGCCTGCTGTGGCACACACTTTTAATCCCAGCATTCCAGAGGCAGAGGCAGGCCGATGTCTGTGAGTTCAAGACCAGCCTGGTCTACAAGAATTGTTCCCTGACAGTCAGGACTATTACACAGAGAAACCCTATCATGAAAAACAAACAATCAAACAAAAAAGACCTGATTCAAACAGACAAATCATAAGGATTTTGCTCCCTAGATTTCTATTGTTCGCACTATCCCATTTCTATATTCGCCCCGAAGGATGGCTCCTGTCTGGAAGCCACATTCATCCAGGCTGGAGAACAAAAACTCCTGGCTCCCGCGTGATAAAGATGCCAGATTTTTGGTAGATGGGTAGTAGAAGCCTTGCCAGCAAGGAAAGGCTGGCAACCTCCAGATTGGGCCCATTTCTCTCTGAAAATGGCCACAGTTGGCTCTTGGGCTGTGCCTGAGATTTGTTTCAGTTTTCATTTAGACTAGTGGGTGCACTTTCCCTTGCTGGAGGAAAGCGTTTTTTTTTTTTGGGTGCGAGGGGTCATGCTTTCTAGATTTCTCAGTGTGTTTTCAGCAGGGCGCTGGCCTTGGCAGACAAGCTGCTGAGGACCCAGTTAGGATATCCTTTTCTCTGCTGGTCTGAGCAAGGACTGATTCTCCAGGCAGCACCCCCTCCCCTCCAGGGGCTAAGCTGCCAGGCCTGTCCACCCTGAGACAATCCACTGTAGCCCCACCTCTCTTCTTCCTGTCCTCAGCCCTGGCCTGACTTCAGTTTGTTTGCTCAACTGCTTACTGAGTGAGTCACTCCTCTTCCTAGGGCGTGTTTGCTTCCTGTTTGTAGCACTGATAAAACTGAAACCACTTTCTCTGAGCTTTCTTGAGTCCAGGAGGGGGGTTTGCAACAAATACTTAGCTAGTACTTCATTTATTTAGTAGATTGTTAAGGGCAGAGCCTCCGCACAGCAAGTTATGCCTCATCACACCTGGGCTCCTAAGGAAGCACAGCTGCTCTAAACTTTTTTGATTGTTTGTTTGGTTGTTTTGGTTTTTCGAGACAGGGTTTCTCTGTAGCTTTGGAGCCTGTCCTGGAAGAGGCTGGCCTCGAACTCACAGATATCTGCCTGCCTCTGCCTCCCGAGTAGTGGGATTAGAGGCCTGTGCCACCCGTGCCCAACTCCTAAACTCTGTAATCTAGAAAAACTGAAACAGAAACTGTGTGGCTGGGGATTCAGGGCATTGCAGTTGTTGCCTCCGGCTACTGTGAGCTGTGTTTGTGCTAGGGAGCTGAGTTATGGCTCTGCTCCTTTGATCAAAGAGGCACAAGGACAGAGACCCAGCTGTCAAACTCCAAAGTCATTACAGCTGCCTTTCATGCTCCTCCTAGATGTTTCAAAGTTTTATGATGGCAAATTCCAGGCCTTTCACTTCATCACAGAAAGTACCAGGCCAGCACTGGCCTCCCAGACTTACTCTGGGATTTTTCATAAATACTGCATTTCATGTAGAATTCCAAAAGACCCAGGATAACCACGCTGTCACTAAACACACACATGCACACATGCACACACACACAGAGAGAACAATGCGGAATGTGTCTCCACATCTGGTCTCTGGGGCTTTATAGAGCTATAGTAGTACAAACAGCACACACTTCACTGACAACCGGACACTTGGCTAGACCTAAAGTTCCATAAACACGCACTTGTCAAAACTGGACTTGATTTTCACAATCATACAAAAAATAGAATTTTATTTCCAGGACAAGTTTTCTCGGGGTAGCATCAACTACCCTGAAAGAAGCCGACCTTGACCTCAGAGATTCACCTGCCTTTGCCTCTGGGATTAAAGTCATGCATTGCCACTGAACAGCAAAAACTAGCTTTTGAGAAATGACAAAACCTTCAACAAATGGTCTCTGGAAAGTGAATACCACAAGTAGGAAGCAAGTAGATCCCTCTCAGTGTTTCCCTGGGGGACACCAGTTCACACACACCCATCCTTCCCATGAACTCCAAAACTCTATAGGTGGCAGATAAAATAACCCAAAGTGCAGGATCCCTCATGGGCTAGCACTTGCTGAGCAGGGCTTTAGCACTGAAGAAATAGTGCTACCGATGGCAAGAGGGACGTCATGAAGCTGAGAACCTCAGGTCCAGTATAGGAAATGGTCAAATGCCCACACAATGGGAAAACTCTCTGATGACTTTCATCTGGCAGAGGATTAGTGTCTACAACACACCAAGGACTCAGATTTTAAAAAATATTTTGTAAGAAACTCTTTCTCTTTACTAGTTCTAATTTCTATGTGTGTTGGTGTTTTGTGTGAATGCTGGTCTGTAGGTGGACGTCAGAAGTCCTGGACATGGAGTTACAGACAGAAGGAAGCTGCCATGTGTGTTCTAGGAATTGAACCTAGGTCCCCTGTAAAGGCTGCTGGTGCTCTCACCCACTGAGCCATCTCTACAAGCCCCAGAATTCATTTGTTAAAGAAGATAACACAGAACCATTTCAGACTATAAAACGCCCAGCAAAGGGAACAGCTGAAGTCCAGCATCAGCAGGCCAGAGACACTGGACAAGAGAGGTGGGGTCAGCCTCTAAACACACCCAGGAGACTTCTCTCAGGAAGCAAAGTTGAATTCAGGTTATTTTTCTCCTTTTTTAATATTTATTTTATTTATTTATTATGTATACAATATTCTGTCTGTGTGTATGCCTGCAGGCCAGAAGAGGGCGCCAGACCTCTTTACAGATGGATGTGAGCCACCATGTGGTTGCTGGGAATTGAACCCAGGACCTTTGGAAGAGCAGGCGGTGCTCTGAACCACTGAGCCATCTCTCCAGCCCTTTTTCTCTTTTTTTTAATTGTCTCTTGATTGTTCTTTTATCCCCTTTATACCACTCTGGACAATAGTTTCTAACCAAAGAAAGATAACTTCACAACCACAACTCATATTTTCCTAAAACAGTATCCTTAAATTAAAAAAGATTTATTTTATTAATTATGTATACAGATTCTGCCTGCAGGTACCCCTGGAGGCCAGAAGAGGGCACCAGATCTCATTATAGATGTTTGTGAACCACCATGTCCTTGCTGGGAATTGAACTCAAGACCTCTGGAAGAACAGTCAGTGCTCTTAATCTCTGAGCCATCTCTCAGCCCCCTAAAACAGTATTTTTACACAAGAAAAACTCACAGTATGATCATAAGTTATATATTTTTTTCAAGAGCTCAAAAGTGGTTAAACATTTTTCTTAGTATTAATTTGCATTAATTAACACGTGTAATATCAACTTCACCCCAAAGCAATGATTCTTCTATTAACCATTGACAAATTTTAAGCAAGTCAAGCACCTTTCAGCCAGGTCTTTTGACTGGCAGGGAGCTTTCTGTGGCTCCAGTGTAGCAGATTCCTGTCCTATTGCCACTCTACCAAACCGTAAACAAGTGGTCTAGCTAACCATCTAGTTTTCTTTCTTATTTATACACAATTATTTCATTTAAATTTCCTTTGGCAACTTTATTTTCTCAGTGTGCTTATCAGATCCTGTGATTCTTTCTGTAAGCTACATGGCCAAGGAACTCAGACCTAACCTTGAGTGTTGGGGTTTGGAGACATAATTGCTTTCTTTGATTGTCAACCCACTTTGCCACAGAGAGAATTTGTGTCTCTACAATGCCTGAAACTTCTTGTTCTGACTCTCCATCCTCGGAAAAACTCACACATGGAAAAGAGGAGGGTGTCTTCTTTCTGTCTCTTGTATTTTTCCTTGAAGCAACTGGCAGAGCAGCCTAAACCATGGGATATCTCCACGTGGGATGTCTCCATGCCTGAATTCCAACAGAGTTGACACATCTCCCCTCCCCCTTGCCCATTTGCTGTATAACAGCTTCTGAGGAAATAATAAAGGGCGGTTTGATCAGAAATAGTGTCCTGCCATCACTTCTCCTGTCTCTTGCTCTTCCATTGCTCTCCCCTAGGCTTATCAGGGACCATCTTTTCCATCCTGCTGGCCTGGATACCCCCTTCCCTTCTCCCCAGCATTAGTTCTCCTTTGCTCTCTTGATGACCACCACTGCCGCTCTGACTGGGATAACATGGATCTCAGTGGTATTAGCGCCTCTCTCAGCTGGCTAGCAACGGTGAACATAACAGTTGTGCTGCTGCCTCTGCCAATGACATGATCACTTTGCTGGACCTTTTGTTGTTTGGGTCATCCCATGTTCTCTTCCTTGATAAGTGACTTCTGCATCCTGGAGAGCACCAGCTGCCTGTCCAGAGGACCCAGGTTAAATTCCCAGCACACACTTGTCAGCTCACTACTGTGTAAATCCAATTCCAGGGCATCTGACACCCACACACAGACAAGCATTCAGGCAAAACACTAATACACATAGAAATCAAACGTAAGTGAGACAAAGAGTTTCTTTAAAAAGATTTTTTAAAGGCTGAGTGCTTTGTGGATTGTAGACACTAATACAATACCAGATGAAAAGTTATCAAAGAGTTTCTTCTGTTCGGTGGACATTAGACCACTGCCTTTGCTGGACCTGAGAATTTCAGTTTCATGATGTCCCTCTTGCAGTTGGTAGCACTATGTCTTAGTGCTGAAGTCCTGCTCAGCAAGTGCTTGCCCATGAGGGATCCTGCGAGTTTGGGGTACTTTTTCATCTGCCACCTTTAGAGTTTTGACTTCCATAGGAAGAATTGATCTGTGTTGAATGGTGCCCCTATAGGGTCATACAGAGTGAGAGCTAGGTGCATTCTGCTTGTGGCTATTCAATTGTTAAGAACCATTTGTTGAATATCATTGTGTCATTTCCCAAAAGTTTATTTTTCATTTTTTATTATTTTATTGATTTTTATTGATTTCTATATTTTTCTCTGCTCCCCTCCCTACCTCTTCTCCTCTGCTTCACACCTCTGGCAAGGTCCCCATGCTCCCAACTTACCCAGGTGATCTTGTCTTTTTCTACTTGCCATGGAGATTATAGTTATGTAAGCCTCTCAGAGTGCCCTCATTGTTGTCTAGATTCCCTAGGGTTGTGATTTGTGGGCTGGTTTCCTTTGCTTTATGTTTTACAACCACTTATGAGTGAGTACATGTGATGATTATCTTTCTAGGTCTGGGTTACCTCATTCAAAATGATGTTTTCTAGCTCTATCCATTGCCTGCCAAATTCACCTTAACCATGATGTCTTCAGGTGGATCTCTGTGAGTTCGAGACCAGCCTGGTCTACAGAGCTAGTTCCAGGACAGGCTCCAAAGCCACAGAGAAACCCTGTCTCGAAAACAAACAAACAAACAAACAAAAAACAAAAAAAAAAACCATGACGTCTTGATATATGGTATCTGACGCAGACGGGTCCCCCGTTCCTGGGCTCCAACCTCGCCTCCATCATAGGCTCCACAATCATCTCTGCCCTCTGCTCTGGACCCATAAACATTGTCAGCTCTGGACCAGAACCCTTTCTGGGTTCGGAACACACACCTGTCCTTGGCTGCACACTCACCCCATTCACCTGTTGCGGTTTTGCGTCAGATCTGGACTCAAACCCTTGGTCGGATCCGGGCACGCCCCCTTAGTAAGCAGCAGATTCCAACAGTTCTATGGAAGCGATTTCGCCCCTGTCGTCGGATCCGCACTCTCCTCCTTGGTGGTCTGCAAGGGAACCTCTGCTCCATTGTCTCCATCGCTTGGGCAGCACTTGGGCGGGGAGGACAGCAGTGCCTGCACTGGCGCAGGAAGCATATCCTGCTACAGGCTCCTCCAGGCCTGGGTATTTGTAGTCATGAAGGGAGGCGGGGTCAGAAAATGGCGAAATTTCAGAAAAGAAACCGCGGCCTCTAGACGTACAGTATCCGGCGCAGACTCGCCCCCGTCGTCCCTATCGCCGGCTCCGCACCCGTCCCGTCGGTCATCTGCTGCGGACCCGTACCCACCATATGCTCCCACCCTCCACCACACCCCGGGCCGGTACTCGGCTGCTCGCTGGCGTCAATCGTCAGCTGCAGACTCGCACCAGTCCACGTCGTCGGTTTGGTCGTGCGGATCGAACCCCGCAGCAGCCTTACATACAGAGTTTGATTCAGGTCTCTAAACGAAAGGACAGTGGCAGAAAATCACGAACGCCCTTTGAAAATCACCGTCGGATTGCAGCTCCGGCGAGCCGACGTCCGATGGGAATTCGGCTCCGCGCACGAATCCGCGCACTCGCGGACAGCGACACAGTGGTCGGGGAACCCCTTAATGCTAGCTCCATGCCCCGGAATCGCCTTGACGCTGAGTTCTGGCAAAACAGCGACGCCAGCGGCCGGCGGTGCAGCCGGCATGCTGAACTGCGTTTGGCGTCAGTAGCGTTTCTGCTTCTGCCTGGGTCTTCTCTTTTGACTCCGGTGAGAGTGAGAAACGGTCGTCCCGCGGTGGACCCGCCGCATCGTCCGGGCGTCCCGACGGGACCCGTCACCGTTGTCCAGCGGTGGACTCGCCGCATGGTCCCACGGTTTCCCACGGTAGACCCGCCGCGTTGTCCCGCGGTGGACATGCCGAGTCGTCCGGCGGTCCGGACGGGACCCATCCACGTCGCCCGGCGGTGCACCCGCCGCACAGTCTCGCGGTGGACCCGCCGCACGGTCTCGCGGTGAACACGCCGCCTCATCCCCCCGGTCCGCAGGGGACCCGTCACCGTGTCCCGCGGTGGACCCGCCACATGGTCCCGCGATGGACCTACCGCATCGTCCGGGCGTCCGGACGGGACCCGTCCGCGTCGTCCTGCGGTGGAACCGCCTCGTCGTCCCAAGGTCCGGATCGGACCCTTTATCGTTTTTCGGCGGTCCTGACGGGACACGCTGAGTTCCGGCGCCACAGCGACGCCAGCGGCCGGCGGTGCAGCCGGCATGCTCAACTGCGTTTGGCGTCAGTAGCGTTTCTGTTTCTGCCTGGGTCTTCTCCTTTGTCTCCGGTGAGAGTGAGAAAAGGTCGTCCCGCGGTGGACCCGCCGCGTCGCCCTTCGGTCCAGATGGGACTCGTTAGCGTCGTTCCGCGGCGATACCGCCGCGTCGTCCCGAATTCCGGACGTGATCGGTCACCGTTGTTCAGCCGTCTAGACTGGACCCGACCGCATCGTCCCGCGGTGGACCCAACGCGTCCTCCCGCGGTCCGGACGGGACCCGTCAACGTCATCCCACGGTGGACTCGCCGCATGGTCCCACGGTTTTCCACGGTAGACCCGCCGCGTTGTCCCGCGGTGGACCTGCCGAGTCGTCTGGCGGTCCGGACGGGAACCATCCGCGTCGTCCCGTGGTGGACCCGCCGCATCGTCCCGCGGTGAATTTACCGCGTCGTCGGGGCGTCCGGACGGGACCCGTCACCGTTGTCCAGCGGTGGACCCGCCGCATGATCCCACGGCTTCCCACGGTAGACCCGCCGAGTTGTCCCGCGGTGGACCTGCCGAGTCGTCCGGCGGTCCGGACGGGACGCATCGGCGTCGTCCCGCGGTGAACCCGCCGCGTCGTCCCGAGGTCCGGAAGGGACCCGTCACCGTTGTCCGCTGGTCCATACCCGAACCGTCCGCGTAGTCCCGCGGTGGACCTGCAGCGTTGTCCCGCGGTGGACCCGCTGCGTCTTCCCGCGTTCCGGACGGGACCAGTCAACATCGTCCCGCGGTGGACCCGCCGCATGGTCACACGGTATCCCACGGTAGACCCGCCGCGTTGTCTGCGGTGGACCTGCCGAGTCGTCCCGAGGTCCGGACCAAACCCTTTAGCGTTTTCCGGCCGTCCGGACGAACACGCTGAGTTCGGGCGCCACAGCGACGCCAGCGGCTGCCGGTTCAGCCGGCATGCTGAGTTGCGTTTGGTGTCAGTAGCGTTTCTGTTTCTGCCTGGGTCTTCTCCTTTGACTCCGGTGAGGAAAAACGGTCGTCCCGCGGTGGACGTGCCGCGGGTCCTTAGGGAAAACTGCACGATAGGGCACAGGGAAGTGGCACTTGGTCCAGTGCCTGCCTCACAGTGACCCCAGCTGCAAAGATTTGACTGGCCTGCAGCTTGGAGGCATAGCTGAGGACTGGCATCAATAGTCTTTCTGCTATTTATTGGCTAGCACTTCCTCATGGCCCCTGTCCCCTGATCCCAGCGGCGCCTACCCACCCCGTTCACCCAAGGGCCTGAGGATTGACCACGTGGTCCCCATACCAGCATGTCCAGGAATCCTAGAAACGTCGACTTCGGGGTGTCGTCAGGTCAGTACCTTTGAAAACCGGCGCGGGTACAACCAAGTAAATTACGTTTATGTATTAAGTAATTAAGAATTGACACGGACCACCGAAAGCACATTGACGTGTTTATTTTTGGAAGAAACCGGCTGCACTGAAGACCGAACCGGCTGCGACGACTGAAGAGGTTTAGGCAAGAATCATCTTGGCACGGAACTCACTTTCAAACGCTGAAAGTCTCCTGGAGCTCTCTAAGGCGCTCTGCTGTGGAACACAGGCAAGCAGCAGCCACACGAAATGCAGAATATTGGGCAAGTAATGCATTCCGGATTCGGACATGACGTCGTCTGCAGACTGGACCTCCGTCCTCGGGTCCGTACTGGAAACCGTCGTCGGTTCCCGACCCGGAGCCGTTGTGGGCTGCACACTCGCACACGTCGTCGGCTCCGGCCACGGCCGCCGCTCGGTCTGCTGCAGACTCTCCGCAGACATGGGATCCGGAATGGTCGGAACGGGAATGATCCCTGTCGTCTCGTCGTAACGGAACCGGTCCCCTTCTCACCGTCGTCGGAACGGGAATGGTCCCCGTCGTCTCGTCGTCGGAAGTAGACAAGTTCCCGTCGTCCAGTGGTCGGGACTGGACCGGTACCGGTAGTCCTGTCGTCGGGACATTTCTCGTCCCCATCGTCCCGTCGTCTGGACGTACTCATCCCAATCGTTCCGTCCTCGGAACGGGACTCGTCCCAGGAGAAGACTCCGGAGTTGGCCCCATCTTCGGCCCTGCACTCGCTCCCGTTGTCCGCTCAGGACCCGCTGCTCTGTCATCCAGACCATTGCTCCAGCAGCACTTGCACCGGGAGGACAGCAGAGCATGCACAGGGGCAAGCAGAACAGCTTTTTACAAGCTGCTCCAGCCAGGGTATTTGTAGTCTTGAAGGAAGGCGGGGTCAGAAAATTGTGAAATTTCAAAAAAAAAAAAAAAAAAACGAAACCTCTAGTCCCGTATCCGGTGCAGCAGACTCGTCGCATCAGCAGGACTGGACTGGACCCGTCGTCCCGCGGTCCGGACAGGACCAATCCCCGTCGTCCCGCGATCCGGACGGGACCCATCCGAGTCGTCCCACGGTCCGGACGGGACCCTCCGCATCGTCCCCGCGGTGGACCCGCCTCGTCCGGACAGCGGGACGACGCGGCGAGTCCACCGCGGGACGTTGCTAACGGGTCCCGTCCGGACCGCGGGACGACGAGAAAGGGTCCTGTCCGGACCGAGGACGACTCAGCAGGTCCACCGCGGGACAACGCAGCGGGTCTATCGTGGGACCATGTGGCGGGTCTACGGCGGGACGCCGCGGACTGGTCCCTTTCGGACCGCGGGAAGACGCGGCGGGTCCACCACGGGACGATGCGGCAGGTCCACCGCGAGAGGACGCGGGCGGGTCCCGTCCGGACCACCGGACAACGCTAAACGGCCCGGTCCGGACCTCGGGACGACGCGGCAGGTCCATCGCGGGACCATGCGGCGGGTCCACCGCGGAAAGACGAGGATGGGTTCCGTCCGGACCGCCGGACGACTCGGCAGGTCCACCGCGGGACAACGCGGCGGGTCTACCGTGGGATACCATGGGACCATGCGGCGGGTTCATCGCGGGACAACGGTGACGGGTCCCGTCCGGGCCGCGGGAAGACGCGACGGTTCCACAGCGGGACGACCTTTTCTCACTCTCACCGGAGTCAAAGGAGAAGACCCAGGCAGAAGCAGAAACGCTACTGACGCCAAACGCAGTTGAGCAGGCCGGCTGCACCGCCGGCCGCTGGCGTCGCTGTGGCACCCGAACTCAGCGTGTCCCGTCGTGACCGCCAGAAAAAGCTAAAGGGTCTGGTCCGGACTATGGGACGACGAGGCTGTTCCACCGCGGGACGACGCGGACGGGTCCCGTCCGGACGCCTTAAAGTTGCGGCAGGTCCATCGCGGGACCATGTGGCGGGTCCACTGCGGGACACGGTGACAAGTCCCGTGCGGACCGCGGGATAAGGCGGCGTGTCCACCGCAGGACAACGCGTCGGGTCTACCGTGGGAAACCGTGGGACCATGCGGCAGGTCCACCGCTGGACAACGGTGACGGGTCCCGTGCGGACGCCCGGACGACGCGGCGAGTCCACCGCGGGACGATGCGGCGGGTCCACCGCGGGACGACCGTTTCTCACTCTCACCGGAGCCAAAGGAGAAGACCCAGGCAGAAGCAGAAACGCTACTGACGCCAAACGCAGTTCAGCATGCCGGCTGCACCGCCGGCCGCTGGCGTCGCTGTGGCGCCGGAACTCAGCTTCACCGCGATTCCCGGGACACGGAGCTAGCACTAAGGGGTTCCCCGACCACTGTGTCGCTGTCCGCGAGTGCGCGGATTCGTGCACGGAGCCGAATTCCCATCGGACGTCTGCTCGTCCGAGCTGCAATCCGACGGTGATTTTCAAAAGGCGTCCTTGATTTACTGCCACTGTCCTTTCGTTTAAAGACCGGTATCAAACTCTGTATGTAAGGCTGCTGCGGAATTCGATCCGAACGGCCAATCCGACGACGTGGACCGGTGCGAGTCCGCAGCCTAGGATTTGGGCCAGCGCGCAGCCGAGGACCGGTCAGAGGTGCTGGGGGACGGGGGCGTACGGTGGGTATGGGTCCGCAACAGATGAGCGACCGAGGGGACGAGTGCGGAGCCGGCGACGGGGACGATGGGGGTGAGTCTGTACACCATACCTTAGGTCAAGTGGCTGCGGTTTCTATTCTGAAAAGTCCCAATTTTCTGACCCCGCCTTCCTTCAAGACTATAAATACCCAGGCTTGGAGGAGCCTGTAGCAGGCTCTGCTGCCTGCTACAGTGCAAGCTCTGCTGTCCTCCCGCTGCAAGTGCTGCTCAAGCGATGGAGACGATGACGGAGCACCGGTTCTGGAGCAGACCACCACGGGGGCCAGTGCAGAGCCGACATCGACGCGGGCGAGGCCGAGGCCGAGGCCGGAGCCGACGACGTGGTGTGCGAATCTGCAGTCGCCGCCGCCAACCTGTGCGGGTCCGCCAAAGCCGACGGTGGGGGCGAGGATGGAGCCAACGACGGGGTTCCAGGCTGCAGACGACGCCTAGGCCGACGCCGACGACGACGCCGACGACGATGCCGACGACGACGCCGACGACGATGCCGACGACGGGTGCAAGTCCGGAGAGCGTTCGTTGCCTAATATGCTGCCTGCTGTGCTGTGTGGCTGCTGCACACCGGTGTTCCAGAGCAAAGACCCTTAGAGAGCTCCGGGAGACTTTCAGCGTTTCAAATTGAGCTCTATGCTAAGAAGATCCTTGCCTAAACCTAGCCAGGTTGTCTTCAGTGCAGCCGGTTCCTCTCAAAATAAACACTTCAATGTGTTTTCGGTGGTCACTGTCAATTCTTAATTACTTAATACATAAACGTAATTTACTTGGTTGTAACCGCGCCAATTCTCAAAGGTACTGACCACACCCACCCCGAAGCTCATATTTCTAGGATTCCTGGAAAGGCTGGTGTGGGGAAAAGGGTGGTCTCTCCTCAGGTCCACAGGTGAAACTGGTGGGTAGGCACCACCTGGGTCTGGTGTGCTGTGGCGTGTCGTGGGTGGGGGGGGGAGTGATGAGGAAGTGCTAGCCAATAGCAGAAAGGCTGCTGATGCCAGTCCTCAGCTCAAACCCCAAGCTGCAGGCCTGCCACTTCCTTGCAGCCAGCGTCCCTGAGAGTCAGGCACTGGGCCAAGTGCCACTTTGCGGTGCACAGCGCCCCATCCTGCAGTTTTCCACGGTTGCTGCGGAATTCCATCCCTACCGCGTTCCCTTCGACGGGAGACAAACGGTGCAGTACAAGAACCCTCTGATGCCATGGTGCCAGTTCGCACCCTATAGCGGTCAGGAGGACGCGGTTTCTTTCCGTGTTCGCGTCCTCTACGTTCGGTTCTCTGTGGTTTCTATACACGCCGCTGTAACTTCACCCGATCCCGTTCCGTAGCAGATTAAGTGCCAGCTTCCGTGGGCAAAGACACGTTTTTGTCGGGCAAGGGTCCCAAGGCATCCGACTAGAACCGCGTGGAAGACGACGGATTCGGTGTTTGCGCAGCCCCCCCCCCCCCCCCCCGCACCCTCCCCTGCGCCGAATCTCCTTCTCGCCGGCGGTGCATTCCCAGCGCCAACGGTGTTCAGGACATTCTGGACTCAGGACTCCAGTATGGCCCTGTCTCCGATGGCCTTTTTCGTCGCCTCCTTTTGTAGCGGTCGGTCTCGACGCAGCTAAGGACCCTCCGCGTGGCCCCACTGCGGTCAAATGCCGGGCCAAGGCTACCCGACCATTTCTCACTTTCACTGGAGCCAAAGGAGAAAACCCAAGCAGAAGCAGAAACGCTACTGACGCCAAACGCAGTTGAGCAGGCCGGCTGCACCGCCGGCCGCTGGCGTCGCTGTGGCGCCGGAACTCAGCGTGTCCCGTCAGGACCGCCGGAAAACGATAAAGGGTCCGATCCGGACCTTGGGACGACGAGGCGGGTACACCGCAGGACGACGCGGACGGGTCCCGTCCGGACGCCCGGACGATGCGGTAGGTCCATCGCGGGACCATGTGGCGGGTCCACCGCGGGAAACGGTGACGGGTCCCCTGCGGACCGGGGGGGATGAGGCGGCGTGTTCACCGCGAGACCGTGCGGCGGGTCCACCGCGAGACTGTGCGGCGGGTGCACTGCCGGGCGACGTGGATGGGTCCCGTCCGGACCGCCGGACGACTCGGCAGGTCCACCGCGGGACAACGCGGCGGGTCTACCGTGGGAAACCGTGGGACCATGTGGCGAGTCCACCGCTGGACAACGGTGACGGGTCCCGTCCGGACGCCCGGACGATGCGGCGGGTCCACCGCGGGACGACCGTTTCTCACTCTCACCGGAGTCAAAGGAGAAGACCCAGGCAGAAGCAGAAACGCTACTGACGCCAAACGCAGTTCAGCATGCCGGCTGCACCGCCGGCCGCTGGCGTCGCTGTTTTGCCAGAACTCAGCGTCAAGGCGATTCCGGGGCATGGAGCTAGCATTAAGGGGTTCCCCGACCACTGTGTCGCTGTCCGCGAGTGCGCGGATTCGTGCGCAGAGCCGAATTCCCATCGGACGTCGGCTCGCCGGAGCTGCAATCCGACGGTGATTTTCAAAGGGCGTTCGTGATTTTCTGCCACTGTCCTTTCGTTTAGAGACCTGAATCAAACTCTGTATGTAAGGCTGCTGCGGGGTTCGATCCGCACAACCAAACCGACGACGTGGACTGGTGCGAGTCTGCAGCTGACGATTGACGCCAGCGAGCAGCCGAGTACCGGCCCGGGGTGTGGTGGAGGGTGGGAGCATATGGTGGGTACGGGTCCGCAGCAGATGACCGACGGGACGGGTGCGGAGCCGGCGATCGGGACGACGGGGGCGAGTCTGCGCCGGATACTGTACGTCTAGAGGCCGCGGTTTCTTTTCTGAAATTTCGCCATTTTCTGACCCCGCCTCCCTTCATGACTACAAATACCCAGGCCTGGAGGAGCCTGTAGCAGGATATGCTTCCTGCGCCAGTGCAGGCACTGCTGTCCTCCCCGCCCAAGTGCTGCCCAAGCGATGGAGACAATGGAGCAGAGGTTCCCTTGCAGACCACCAAGGAGGAGAGTGCGGATCCGACGACAGGGGCGAAATCGCTTCCATAGAACTGTTGGAATCTGCTGCTTACTAAGGGGGCGTGCCCGGATCCGACCAAGGGTTTGAGTCCAGATCTGACGCAAAACCGCAACAGGTGAATGGGGTGAGTGTGCAGCCAAGGACAGGTGTGTGTTCCGAACCCAGAAAGGGTTCTGGTCCAGAGCTGACAATGTTTATGGGTCCAGAGCAGAGGGCAGAGATGATTGTGGAGCCTATGATGGAGGCGAGGTTGGAGCCCAGGAACGGGGACCCGTCTGCGTCAGATACCATATATCAAGACGTCATGGTTTTTTTTTTTTTTGGTTTTTTTGTTTGTTTGTTTGTTTTCGAGACAGGGTTTCTCTGTGGCTTTGGAGCCTGTCCTGGAACTAGCTCTGTAGACCAGGCTGGTCTCGAACTCACAGAGATCCACCTGAAGACATCATGGTTAAGGTGAATTTGGCAGGCAATGGATAGAGCTAGAAAACATCATTTTGAATGAGGTAACCCAGACCTAGAAAGATAATCATCACATGTACTCACTCATAAGTGGTTGTAAAACATAAAGCAAAGGAAACCAGCCCACAAATCATAACCCTAGGGAATCTAGACAACAATGAGGGCACTCTGAGAGGCTTACATAACTATAATCTACATGGCAAGTAGAAAAAGACAAGATCACCTGGGTAAGTTGGGAGCATGGGGACCTTGCCAGAGGTGTGAAGCAGAGGAGAAGAGGTAGGGAGGGGAGCAGAGAAAAATATAGAAATCAATAAAAATCAATAAAATAATAAAAAATGAAAAATAAACTTTTGGGAAATGACACAATGATATTCAACAAATGGTTCTTAACAATTGAATAGCCACAAGCAGAATGCACCTAGCTCTCACTCTGTATGACCCTATAGGGGCACCATTCAACACAGATCAATTCTTCCTATGGAAGTCAAAACTCTAAAGGTGGCAGATGAAAAAGTACCCCAAACTCGCAGGATCCCTCATGGGCAAGCACTTGCTGAGCAGGACTTCAGCACTAAGACATAGTGCTACCAACTGCAAGAGGGACATCATGAAACTGAAATTCTCAGGTCCAGCAAAGGCAGTGGTCTAATGTCCACCGAACAGAAGAAACTCTTTGATAACTTTTCATCTGGTATTGTATTAGTGTCTACAATCCACAAAGCACTCAGCCTTTAAAAAATCTTTTTAAAGAAACTCTTTGTCTCACTTACGTTTGATTTCTATGTGTATTAGTGTTTTGCCTGAATGCTTGTCTGTGTGTGGGTGTCAGATGCCCTGGAATTGGATTTACACAGTAGTGAGCTGACAAGTGTGTGCTGGGAATTTAACCTGGGTCCTCTGGACAGGCAGCTGGTGCTCTCCAGGATGCAGAAGTCACTTATCAAGGAAGAGAACATGGGATGACCCAAACAACAAAAGGTCCAGCAAAGTGATCATGTCATTGGCAGAGGCAGCAGCACAACTGTTATGTTCACCGTTGCTAGCCAGCTGAGAGAGGCGCTAATACCACTGAGATCCATGTTTTCCCAGTCAGAGCGGCAGTCAGAGCGGCAGTGGTGGTCATCAAGAGAGCAAAGAAGAACTAATGCTGGGGAGAAGGGGAGGGGGTATCCGGGCCAGCAGGATGCAAAAGGTGGTCCCTGATAAGCCTTGGGGAGAGCAATGGAATAGCAAGAGACAGAAGTGATGGCAGGACAGTATTTCTGATCAAACCGCCCTTTATTATTTCCTCAGAAGCTGTTATACAGCAAATGGGCAAGGGGGAGGGGAGATGTGTCAACTCTGTTGGAATTCAGGCATGGAGACATCCCACGTGGAGATATCCCATGGTTTAGGCTGCTCTGCCAGCTGCTTCAAGGAAAAATACAAGAGACAGAAAGAAGATACCCTCCTCTTTTCCATGTGTGAGTTCTTCTGAGGATGGGGAGTCAGAACAAGAAGTTTCAGGCATTGTAGAGACACAAATTCTCTCTGTGACAAAGTGGGTTGACAATCAAAGAAAGCAATTATGTCTCCAAACCCCAACACTCAAGGTTAGGTCTGAGTTCCTTGGCCATGTAGCTTACAGAAAGAATCACAGGATCTGATAAGCACACTGAGAAAATAAAGTTGCCAAAGGAAATTTAAATGAAATATTGTGTATAAATAAGAAAGAAAACTAGATGGTTAGCTAGACCACTTGTTTACGGTTTGGTAGCGTGGCAATAGGACAGGAATCTGCTACACTGGAGCCACAGGAAGCTCCCTGCCAGTCAAAAGACCTGGCTGAAAGGTGCTTGACTTGCTTAAAATTTGTCAATGGTTAATAGAAGAATCATTGCTTTGGGGTGAAGTTGATATTACACATCTTAATTAATGCAAATTAATACTAAGAAAAATGTTTAACCACTTGTGGGCTCCTGAAAAAAAATATATAACTTATGATCATACTGTGAGTTTTCTTGTGTAAAAATACTGTTTTAGGGGGCTGAGAGATGGCTCAGAGATTAAGAGCACTGACTGTTCTTCCAGAGGTCTTGAGTTCAATTCCCAGCAAGGACATGGTGGCTCACAAACATCTATAATGAGATCTGGTGCCCTCTTCTGGCCTGCAGGGGTCCCTGCAGGCAGATGCTGTATACATAATTAATAAAATAAATCTTTTTTTTAAAAAGGATACTGTTTTAGGAAAATATGAGTTGTGGTTGTGAGGTTATCTTTCTTTGGTTAGAAACTATTGTCCAGAGTGGTATAAAGGGGATAAAAGAACAATCAAGAGACAATTAAAAGAAAGAGAAAAATAACCCGAATTGAACTTTGTTCCCTGAGAGAAGTCTCCTGGGTGGGTTTAGAGGCTGACCCCACCTCTCCTGTCCAGTGTCTCTGGCCTGCTGATGCTGGACTTCAGCCGTTCGCTTTGCTGGACCTTTTATAGTCTGAAATGGTTCTGTGTTATCTTCTTTAACAAATGAATTCTGGGGCTTGTAGAGATGGCTCAGTGGGTGAGAACACCAGCAGCCTTTACAGGGGACCTAGATTCAATTCCTAGAACACACATGGCAGCTTCCTTCTGTCTGTAACTCCATGTCCAGGACTTCTGACGTCCACCTACAGACCAGCATTCACACAAAACACCAACACACATAGAAATTAGAACTAGTAAAGAGAAAGAGTTTCTTACAAAATATTTTTTAAAATCTGAGTCCTTGGTGTGTTGTAGACAATAATCCTCTGCCAGATGAAAGTCATCAGAGAGTTTTCCCATTGTGTGGGCATTTGACCATTTCCTATACTGGACCTGAGGTTCTCAGCTTCATGACGTCCCTCTTGCCATCGGTAGCACTATTTCTTCAGTGCTAAAGCCCTGCTCAGCAAGTGCTAGCCCATGAGGGATCCTGCACTTTGGGTTATTTTATCTGCCACCTATAGAGTTTTGGAGTTCATGGGAAGAATGGGTGTGTGTGAACTGGTGTCCCCCAGGGAAACACCAAGAGGGATCTACTTGCTTCCTACTTGTGGTATTTAGTTTCCAGGGACCATTTGTTGAAGGTTTTGTCATTTCTCAAAAGCTAGTTTTTGCTGTTCAGTGGCAATGCATGACTTTAATCCCAGAGGCAAAGGCAGGTGAATCTCTGAGGTCAAGGTCGGCTTCTTTCAGGGTAGTGGATGCGACCCCGAGAAAACTTGTCCTGGAAATAAAAGTCTATTTTTTGTATGATTGTGAAAATCAAGTCCAGTTTTGACAAGTGCGTGTTTATGGAACTTTAGGTCTAGCCAAGTGTCCGGTTGTCAGTGAAGTGTGTGCTGTTTGTACTACTATAGCTCTATAAAGCCCCAGAGACCAGATGTGGAGACACATTCCGCATTGTTCTCTCTGTGTGTGTGTGCATGTGTGCATGTGTGTGTTTAGTGACAGCGTGGTTATCCTGGGTCATTTGGAATTCTACATGAATTGCAGTATTTATGAAAAATTCCAGAGTAAGTCTGGGAGGCCAGTGCTGACCTGGTACTTTTTTTTTTTTAAATATTTATTTATTTATTTATTATGTATACAATATTCTGTCTGTATGCCTGAAGGGCAGAAGAGGGCGCCAGACCTCTTTACAGATGGTTGTGAGCCACCATGTGGTTGCTGGGAATTGAACTCAGGACCTTTGGAAGAGCAGGCAATGCTCTTAACCACTGAGCCATCTCTCCAGCCCCTGACCTGGTACTTTCTGTCCTGAGGTGAAAGGCCTGGAATTTGCCGCCCCTCCTCATCTTCCTCTGAAGGTGGAGTTCAGGAATCACTGCCTTTGCTCTGTAAACAACATTAGATATCATAAAACTTTGAAACATCTAGGATGAGCATGAAAGGCAGCTGGTATGACTTTGGAGTTTGACAACTGGGTCTCTGTCCTTGTGCCTCTTTGATCAAAGGAGCAGAGCCATAACTCAGCTCCCTAGCACAAACACAGCTCACAGTAGCCGGAGGCAACAACTGCAATGCCCCGAATTCCCATCCACACAGTTTCTATTTCAGTTTTTCTAGATTACAGAGTTTAGGAGTTGGGCACGGGTGGCACAGGCCTCTAATCCCACTACTCGGGAGGCAGAGGCAGGCAGATATCTGTGAGTTCGAGGCCAGCCTCTTCCAGGACAGGCTCCAAAGCTACAGAGAAACCCTGTCTCGAAAAACCCAAACGAACAAACAAACAATCAAAAAAGTTTAGGACAGCTGTGCTTCCTTCCTTAGGAGCCCAGGTGTGATGAGGCATAACTTGCTGTGCGGAGGCTCTGCCCTTAACAATCTACTAAATAAATGAAGTACTAGCTAAGTGCTTGTTTGCAAACCCCCTCCTGGACTCAAGAAAGCTCAGAGAAAGTGGTTTCAGTTTTATCAGTGCTACAAACAGGAAGCAAACACGCCCTAGGAAGAGGAGTGACTCACTCAGTAAGCAGTTGAGCAAACAAACTGAAGTCAGGCCAGGGCTGAGGACAGGAAGAAGAGAGGTGGGGCTACAGTGGATTGTCTCAGGATGGACAGGCCTGGCAGCTTAGCCCCTGGAGGGGAGGGGGTGCTGCCTGGAGAATCAGTCCTTGCTCAGACCAGCAGAGAAAAGGATATCCTAACTGGGTCCTCAGCAGCTTGTCTGCCAAGGCCAGCGCCCTGCTGAAAACACACTGAGAAATCTAGAAAGCATGACCCATGGCACCCCAAAAAACCGCTTTCCTTCAGCAAGGGAAAGTGCACCCACTAGTCTAAATGAAAACTGAAACAAATCTCAGGCACAGCCCAAGAGCCAACTGTGGCCATTTTCAGAGAGAAATGGGCCCAATCTGGAGGTTGCCAGCCTTTCCTTGCTGGCAAGGCTTCTACTACCCATCTACCAAAAATCTGGCATCTTTATCACGCGGGAGCCAGGAGCTTTTGTTCTCCAGCCTGGATGAATGTGGCTTCCAGACAGGAGCCATCCTTAGGGGCTAATACAGAAATGGGATAGTGCGACCAATAGAAATCCAGGGAGCAAAATCCTTATGATTTGTCTGTTTGAATCAGGTCTTTTTTGTTTGATTGTTTGTTTTTCATGGTAGGGTTTCTCTGTGTAATAGTCCTGACTGTCAGGGAACTAGCTCTTGTAGACCAGGCTGGTCTTGAACTCACAGACATCGGCCTGCCTCTGCCTCTGGAATGCTGGGATTAAAAGTATGCACCACAGCAACCTGGTGTAATCAGTCTTCTTATGACTCAGCAATCACTCTCAAGGCTGCATCCCGACCTGGAAGCCTCTGTTCCTGCAGGCCAGGCTATGCCAGTCCTTTCCTCTTCTTAACCAAGCTGGGTTGTTCAACATCCAGCAGGAATTTGGCAGTAACTGGAAAAACTTACTAAGCTTTCAAAAGGAAAAAGCAGCATAGACTGAGTTTAAAAGGCAGCAGAATCTCATCTTTGGGAGGCCCACTTCCTGATTCAGGGCCTGATCCTGGCAGAAACTAAGTAATCCTTGTGATTTAGACATTGAAATGCTGGTACCAGGTAAGTGTTGGACGACACACCCAACGCCTGAGTTTTAAAATTTTATAAATTTTTCTGTGACATAGTTCATTTTTTGGTTGTGCCCTTATGTGTTTTTCCTCTTTGGGAAAGTCCTTTATCTTGGGACAGATTTCCAGTAAAAATGATTAGTTTTCATCTTAAAGTGATTTTGAAGCTCCTTTTTTAAAAATATATATGTTTTGTAATGATGACTTCTGGCATCTGCATGGATGGTTTTGCCCCATTTTATTCTTTCCAGTTTTACAAACTTTAGAGAGCATTACCTTTTGGTTAAGATCGCTCTCTTTCAGTGAAAGTACAGGACGCTGATTTAAGGTCTAGTGTGTGAGGCCTTAGAAACTGCTTTTCGGGGCTGGAGAGATGGCTCAGCAGTTAAGAGCACTGACTGTTCTTCCAGAGGACCTGAGTTCAATTCCCATCAACCACATGGTAGCTCACAACCATCTGTAATGAGATCTGGTGCCCTCTTGCCTGCAGGCATACATGGAGGCAGAATGTTGTATACATAATAAATAAAATTAAAAAAAACAAAGAAACTGCTTTTCTTCAAATCATGGACACCACATTGAAAAGATCTATTCGAATGACATCGAGTTTTTATTGGAATAATGGCCTACATTAAACGACAGACTGTCTAGGAAGAGGACAGCACCTCATCTAAAGGATGAACATTTATTCAAAGGGTGATACTTGGTGAAGGAGCTTCCTTTCAAGACTGCCCAGCATTTGTGTAAAGAACTGGCTTTAGTTTAACACTGAATTTAAAGTATTTGGTTTTGTCTGTCTGTCTGGCTGGCTGGCTATCACCTATCATTTATCTACTTATTTTCAGACAGTGTCTCTCTAAAGAGCCATGGCTGTCCTGGAACTAGCTGTGTAGACCAGGCTGGCTTTGAACTGCCAGAGATCGTCCTGCCTCTGCTTCCAGGTTGTTTGGATTAAAAGTGTGTGCTATCAAGCTTGGCTCAAAAATATTGACGTTTAAAACTTTTGTATCTTTTTGAAATTAGAATTTAGTTACTTTATTTAATTACTGTCTTTCTCTCCAACCCCCTCTATGTATCCCAATGATGATGCCCTTTTTCTTTGTTTATTACACATATATGTGTGTTATTGTGTGTGCATACATGTGTGTTTATGTGTGTATTCCTAAACACAGACATTAAAACTGATTAGTTTGTCTAGTGTCACTTGTGTATGTGTGTGTGTGTGTGTGTGTGTGTGTGTGTGTGTGTGTGTGTTCAAGACTGAGCATTTGGCATTGGATAGCCAATCTGGGGCTCTTTGCTGTGGAAGAGTATTTTTCATGCTCTGCATGTTCCTTGTTTTGTTCTATGTGGTTGGGATTTGTTCCCACGCATGCTTGTTTGCTGCTGTTTGTTTATTGAGGCAGGATTTTTTCTGTGTAGCCCTGGTTGTCTTGAAACTTACTCTGTAGACCTGGTTGGTCTCGAGTTAAAAAAAATTAGCCTGCCTCTGTTTCCTGAGTGCTGGGATTAAAGGTGTGTGCCACCACTGCCAGGCTACTATCAGGGTTCCTTTTATTTTTTTAAATATTTATTTATTTATTATGTATACAATATTCAGTCTGTGTGTATGCCTTCAGGCCAGAAGAGGACACCAGACTCCATTACAGATGGTTGTGAGCCACCATGTGGTTGCTGGGAATTGAACTCAGGACCTTTGGAAGAGCAGGCAATGTTCTTAACCTCTGAGCCATCTCTCCAGCCCTCAGGGTTCCTTTCTTACAGGTGTTTTTTTTTTGTCTAAAGCTCAGGCCTCATGCGCTTCCTACTTCCAGGTCAGCAAATCTATCCTTGTTCTCCTTATAAAGAGGCAGCCAGGCCCAGAGGACACTGCACTCCTGGAGCAAAAGGAGGATTTGGATGGGAAGGATCTACTTTAGTATAGGGCTTGGGATTTTGGAAATAAATGACTCTTTATCCAAAAACTCACTTTTTATGGAACAGTTCAAGTTTTTCATTAGATGTTGTTTTTTTTATTTGAAGGATTGACTCTCCATTAAATGGATATTTTATTGAAATGATAATCTTTTTGTACACGTTGAAAATTCATTTAAGGATTGACTTAATAGTAACTCCACAAAGCAATGTTTGACAACCATACTAATTAAGGCAATTAAAAGCATTAAGTCCTCTTTATTGATGGCTAGATAAACAGGAATCTTGTGCCTCTGAAATATCTCTTGGAATCCAAGTTACGCGTACAGAGTTTTTAATGGGAAAAACCTCAGAAACAATATTTAATTAACATCAACATTCGATAATGATCAGGGTAATATTAAAATGCTCACTCCTGACAGGTTATATCAGTTACTTTCTTGTCCATAGTTTTGTGATATTTTGGTTTACTTTAATTGTTTTGGTGAATACATGTGGACCATAGTCACAGCCATGGAAATCTCAAATGTGTGGGCATTGAAGGGTGGCATAGAGAGGGCTGAGAACTGTCTGTGTAAAATCAACATGGAGTCAGGACAGGGTGGTGTTACCCTTAACATTTAATACCCTTAAAAATTGACTTTTCGTGAAAATAATCGACAGGTTAAATATTTATTTATTTAATTCTCGACAGGATTGCTCTGTATAGCACTAGCTGTCATGGAACTTGATCTGGACATCAGACTTGAACTCACAGAGATCCTCTTGCCTCTTCTTCCTGAGCGCTGGGACCAAAAGCATGGGAAACTACTGGAAGACTAGGTTAGGAATTTATTTTAAAAAAATGACTTTTCATTTGAAAGGTTGATTTCATGAAAAAGTCTGCCTTCATGAGAAGGATGAGTTTCTCACTGAGATCCCTAAGGCCAAGGAAGAACAGGGTAAGTTTTCATTGTGTTGATTCAAGTCCTGTCTTTGGACTTGAGTTCCCATCCACACACCAGCACTTCAGAACCCAGAGAGTAGTCATTGTCTTCAGTGTGTGCCTGTCTCAGTTTTTCAGATCTGCACAGTGTTCCAGTAACATCCCCAGGGGAAGGCAAATGCCTTGAGGCAAGATCCTGTAACCTGGAGCAGGGACAAGCATCTCTTGAGAATGGAACTCTCCACCCAAACAAAGGAGGCTTCCTGAGGCCACACTTGCAGATGCAAAACTAGGCTAGAGATGACCACTGGGTCTGGAGTGCTCTAGAGGCTGCAGAGAACTCTCTGGATACAATAACATCCTAGCTTGCTCCCTGGTAAGCCCTGCTAACCTGACCATGTCCTACTTTCAGATCTTAACTTTCATATACATTTTGGTAAAGCTCTGTAATATCCTTTTCTGTTTCTCTTTTATTTTTTTAAATATTTATTTATTTACTTATTGATTAGTTATACAATATTCTGTCTGTGTATATGCCTGCATACCAGAAGAGGGCACTAGACCCCATTACAAATGGTTGTCAGCTACCATGTGGTTGCTGGAAATTGAACTCAGGACCTTTGGAAGAGCAGGAAATGCTCTTAACCTCTGAGCCATCTCTCCTGCCCCCTTCTGTTTCTCTTTTAAAACAATCCTTTATTTTAGGGTGTAATTTAGACTGCAGACATTTGGTTTTCATCTAAAACTACTTTTAACCATCTTCATCCAAAGTAATTTTATTCGAACACAGAACGTATGTCCTGGAACAGGCTAGTAGATCAGGCTGGCCTCTGCACTCAGAGTGCTGAGACCAAGGCCATGTGACAACAAACTTACTAAGACAGACATGCTTTTATTCTAAATCCAATTTTATTTTGTCCTTTATAGAAAATGTTAAAAGCATATATCTGAAATAATCAGGCAACAAATAGTCTTGAGGTTTGTTGAATACAGTCAACCCCCAAAAAGCCCCAACTTGGGCTTCCAAATGACTCTAAAGTTACCTGCTGAACATGCTGTAGGATGTTAGTTACCACTGTGTCTATTGCCATTACCATAATGAAGAGGAAATTTAACATATAGATTTATATGTATTTAATAAACATTTATTTTCCATATCCTACATCTTATAGTTTTGATTTTTAAAATTCATATATGTTATTTGTATGCTGAGACTCTTCTTTGATGAGTTCCAGGAGATCAGACACCCTCTTTTAGGATTTGCAGGCACCAGGCACACATGTGGTACACAGAAACACATGTATGCAAAACACAAGTACACATCAAATAAGTAACTAAATTAAAATACTCTTGGAGGGTCTGGAGAGAGATAGCTTAGAGGTTTCAGTATATGTCGCTTTTGCAGAGGGTCCAGGGTTAGTTCCCAGCACCCACATTTTTTTGGGAATCTGAAATACTCTTCTGGCCTGTGTGGGCACCGGGCACACACAATGTGCACAGATATCCATGCGGGAAAAACACTCCTACATATAAACTGAAAGAAAATAGGTCTCTTTAAAATACTTCCTTAAGTTACAAAGAAAGAAAAGAAACAAGCCAGGAGGTGGTTGAAGGAGCACACCTTTTATCCCAGCACTCAGAGAGAGAAACCTTGTCTTCAATTCAAAACAAACAAATAAACAAAAAGGAAAAGAAATGAAACAAATTGTTATTTGTTATTATTCTAATGAAATGACTGTAATATCCTTTGGGTATACTCAGTAAAGGCAATGATTTTTTTTTTTTTACCACAGATAATTTAAAAAGGAAATAACGGCCGGGCGGTGGTGGCACATGCCTTTAATCCCAGCACTGGGGAGGCAGAGGCAGGCGGATCTCTGTGAGTTCGAGGCCAGCCTGGTCTACAAGGGCTAGTTCCAGGACAGGCACCACAAACTTCAGAGAAACCCTGTCAAAAAAAAAAAAAAAAGGAAATAGCATTTAAGTATCAGGAAACAATCTGTTTTAAAAAGAATAGGCTGAGATTCACCTGCCTCTGAATCTCAATTGCTGAGACTAAAGGCCATTGCCAACACTATTTTGCAAAATAATTTGTTTTCTTTTTTTTAAAATAAGCAAACAGGCCGGGCCGTGGTGGCGCACGCCTTTAATCCCAGCACTCGGGAGGCAGAGGCAGGCGGATCTCTGTGAGTTCGAGACCAGCCTGGTCTACAAGAGCTAGTTCCAGGACAGGCTCCAAAACCACAGAGAAACCCTGTCTCGAAAAACCAAAATAAATAAATAAATAAATAAATAAATAAATAAATAAAATAAGCAAACAGTACGTTCCATAAAGTATTTAAATATCTCAATTATTCTGCTTTATTTCTCTTCAAGGTGGTGTACTTCTTAATGTTGTGCTCAACTTATTTTAAGGTTTTGTAAAATTTGTTTCATGGGTCTCCAAATACATAAGTATTAATGAGTACTTATGAATTTATCGCTGCACTGAGTCAAAAGTACCTAGGATCTTTTTTGCTTATTAATTTCATTTCTTAATTTATTATTGTGTTAGTTTGTTTTTGGTTTGTTGAGACAGGGTTTCTCTGTGTGACAGCCCTAGCTGTCTTGGAACTCACTTTGTAGAACAGGCTGATCTTGAATTCAGAGAATCCATCTGCCTCTCCCCTTTGAGTGCTGGAATAAAAAGATGCGCAACACCATACAGGAAATTTTTTTTCTTACCTTCGATTTATTCAGTGGACATCCATAAGTCTCATCTCTCCGACATGAACTGTGCAGAAGAAGATGTGTCTTAAAGCCAATGGGTGTTGGGTAGTTTCACCTATGAATGGGATTTCCCAAGCTCTCTAGTGCTCTTGAGTGTGATGGAATCTGAACTCACAAAGGAATGGAGAGGGTTGGGCTGTCAGCAAGTGAGAGCACAGATCACCTGTCCATCAACAGATCCTAAAGCACTCTGGAGTGATCTTCCATGAAGAACTTTGAAATCTCATGACAATGTCCTCCATTCAAGCAGAGATCAGAGAAGCTTAGGCGAGAGAAGGGGGCTGAGAGGAGCTGCAGCTGGGCATTCAGAAAAGTCATCTTGAAGAGAACTCCTGGACTCTGGCTCTGAGATTACTAAGGTGAGCTCTGTGAACTAAAGGAGCCTCATGTGGAATCCCTCCAAAAAGATCTCTGCGCTGTGCAATCAATAGTCTGCTTCTGGTCACAAATTAAAAGAAAAACCTTCCATCCATGTGACCAGAACATTTCTGTCTCATGCTGCCCCAGCAGAATCTCAAGGGGACAGATCCCATCCTCACAGCCTGAAGGCTTGGCAGCATGAGATCCAGGCAGCCCAGATGTGGTGGTCTGCCCACTGCACCCACCAACATATACACCCTCATTTCAACTGCTAGGGCATCAGCATGGGGTGCCTTGTCACTGGTAAAGTATTTGGGTCCTTTGTTCATAACTCATCTGGTGATGGTTTTACTGAAGGCGGTCCTAAGGCTCATGTTTGAATGCTTCATTCCTAGTTGGTGGTACTTTTGTAAGAATACGGAGGTGTGAAGTTTTTGGAGGAAATATATCATTGTGTATGAAAGTTCAGATCTCAAAAGACCCCGATTATGAACTTAAGGAGTAGGTTCTCCCACCTCCCCCCAGTCGCTTTCTCTTTGCCCCCCCCCCCCCCCGCCTTTCTCCACTCCCCTCTCCCTTTACTTACTTTCTGGTGTCTGATCAAGATATGAGCTCTCTCAGCTATTGCTTCTCTCTGCCATCATGGACTCTTCCCCCATCACTTTGGTGTGATTATCTCCAGGCTCAGGTGTCTCTCTGCAGACCACATGACTTCATCCTTCTTGGTGAAGGGCAACAATGCTTTCATGTCTGTTCCCCACACAGTCTTCACATTGCTGGATGTTTTCCTTGGTTATATCACATAGCTTTTGCAAATGAGGCTGCAAATAACATCATTGTTTAAGTATCTCTGGGGTCTGTTGTTTCTCTGGCCTTCAAGAACGTTGGACATGCAAGTGCTATTCAGACATCCAGAGACAGGTAAAATACAAACTAAAAAGACCAACATCAGCCTCGACCAAATCCAGGTGGATACATATACCAACCAGATGATTTAGAATATTAAAAATCATAAAAAATACAAACCTAACACAGTGTTTCCTAAATTACAGAGTTGAAAATTCAACTACTCCATGGGATGCTGATAGCCAAGCCAAATAAATACCAGTGAATCAAGAAACTGCCTGCAGCTGGGGGTGGAGTTAAGGTTCTCCCTATGAACTATATAGCTTTCTGATACCCACCTTCAAGAGCCCCAGCTCCCACTGTTCCCTCCCAATGATGGGAAAGATGGGCTGGCAAAATAACTATGCACTTGTCCTGGATCACAAAGACAGAGCAAAATCCGCAGAGTGTGAGAGAGAAGCCCTCAGGTCAGCGTGGTCCAGGGTGTTGCCAGCGGTAAGAAAACTGGCCTGTGGTGGATCCAGGAAGGACAACAAGGGAATGGCAATTCCAGACAGCAGTTCCTGGGAGCACTAACCATGGGCATCACAAAAGGAACACAGTCCAAGCTTGCTGGCAGCCTATCCAAAATCAGAGAAGGAAGCTATAATACTGGCTGAACATGGGTCCAGAAAGCCATAGAGCTGGCTTTGGGTATCAGAATAGCCCAGAGGCCAAGTTCTGTCTCTCCCTGAGGTGAAAAATGTTTGGGTCCTCAGGTAGGAGAGTGAGCTGTGGAATGTTGTCTGAAGAGCTTTTGCCTGCAAGCACACACTTCCCCATTAGCTGCATCTGCTCCTCTTCCCACCCACCACCTTGGACCCCAGGGCTGTCTAACCAACTGTGGACTGAGAGAGGTTCTCAAGGCCAGACCAAATCTCAGAGGCCGACTTTCATGGTCTGGTTTCTTGGCCGCGGTAGGAGCCTTAGCCTGGGCCTTACCAGCGCTGCTTATGGAGAAAGGACCTCGAGCTGGAGATGGCCATCAAGAGAGAGCCATATTCGAGCCTTGGACCGTGCTGTCGCCGAAAACCGTGGCGCAGCGAAAGGGACAAATATTCACTGGTACAAACCCCGAATTTGTCGTCTTCCAGGGGGCCAGGGTCAAAAGTCTTGGGACACTTGCCCGGCAAAAAATGAGCATTTGCCGACGGCTTCGCTTCGGTATCGGCTATCTAAAGAAAACGACCTTGAGCTGACAATAGAGGATCCCATAAGGAACCAGAACCGCGGCGTCCTGACTGCACCACTGCACGCTTGCAACAGGGCAAAGCCATCTCTTTCAGCATGTTTGCTCACATCGTCCGGTTAGTGGTTCCTGGCTCGGGGCGAATCCCAAGGCAGCCTGCCTGGCAGAGTCTGATTCAGTCTGAAAAACGAAAGAAGCTGTGAAGAAAATCACCGATGTGGTTCAAAATGGCAGTCTGATTGCAGTCCCGGCCTGCTGACTTTCGATCAGAAGTTGACTAGGTGGATGAATCCTGGCACTAGTAGACAGCGGAGCAGGACCCCGGAAACCCCTAGCGCTGGCTTCGTGCACCAGCGCCACAGCGACGCCAGCTACCGGTAAAGACGAGTCCGGACTGCAGCTCAGAGGCGGAGCTGCTTACTGGGACTTCTTCCCTGTCTGCCCTGCGATCCAGAAGCCCTCAGGCAGGCGTGGTCCGGCGTCTTGACCACAGTAGGGGCACTCGTTAGGGACCTTAGCTGCGCCGTGAGTGATGAAAGAGAGAGATGGCCGGCCGTCGGAGAGAAGGCCATTCTCCAGTACTGACCCGTGATGTCCTGAAAACCTTTGGTGCAGTGAAAGGACCGTCAGGCGATGGAGATTAGGTTGCCGGGGGGGGGGGGGGGGGGGCGGGTGGGGAGGACACACCAAATTTGTCCTTTTCCATTGGGTTCTGGTCGGAAGTCTTAGGACACTTGACCGGTCAAAACGTATCTTGGCCTATGGCAGTCGGTACTGATTCTGCTACCGGAAGAAATCGGGTGAATGTTAGCGTTTATACAAACTGTGGCTAGCCGAGTGTAGAGGATGCAAAAAACGAATTCAACCCGGGGCATCCTGAGACCTCATCTGGTGTGGACTCGCCCTGGGGCCTCAGACAGTTCTCGCAGCGGTTTGCTCAGGTAGTCGTGACTGCGGTTCGTGGTTCAGGTGGAATCCCGCAGCAGCCTGCCTGGCAGAGCCTGATTCAGTCTGAAAAACGAAAGAAGCTACGGAGAAAATAACGGATGCGGTTTGAAATCGCGGTTGGACTGCAGCTCGAGCTTGCTGACATCCGATCGGAAGTCGACTCGGTGGATGAATCGTGGCACTCGCGGACAGCGGGGCAGGAGCCGGAAAACCCATAGCGCTAGCTCCGTGCACCCACTCTCAAAACGAATGGACACTTGCCAAAAATCGCAAAGGCGGTTTGAAAATCGCGGTCCATTTGCAGCATGGGCGAGCTGACACCGGATTGGAAGTCGCCTAGGTGGAAGAAACACCGCCCTGGCGGAAAGTGCCACAGGGGCCAAGTAACCCAAAGCTAGCTTTGAGCACCCAGAATGCGAATCCTTGCCAAGCAGAGTGCCTGGGCCACAGCGACCCCAGCGGCTGGCTGTACAGAGGTGTCCGGAATGCAGCTGGCAGGCCAAGCTGCCTTTGGCTTCAGAGGCTTTTCTGCTTCTGCCCGAGTCTTCCCCATTGGCTCCAGTGAGAGTGAGAAAAGGTCAGGCAGGCTTTGTCTGTCGTCTTGCCCGAAGTAGGGGCACTCATAGGAACCGTAGCTGCGTCGCGACCTCTAAAAGAGAATAAAAGGAGAAGGCCGGCATAGACAAGGCCATACTCGAGTCCAGACAACTGAAAGTCTCCCGAAAACCTTCCGCGCGAGGAATGGAACGCAGGGACAACGGAGATTCGGAGGTGCAGACACCGAATCCATCGTCTTCTTTCGGTGAGGGTCGGATGTTTTAGGACCCTTTCCCGACCAAAATGTTTTAGGACCCTTTCCCGACCAAATGGTTTTTTTTTTTTCCCACGAAAGTTGGCACTGAATCGCTATGGAAAGGAATCGTGTGAATTTACAGCGTTTATATAAAGGAGAACGAACCGAACGTAGAGGACGCAAACACGAAAGAAACCGCGGACTCCTGAACGTTATAGGGTGCGGACTGGCCCGCGCGGGCAGCAGATGTTTCTTGCTCTGCACCATTTGTCTCCCATCGTCGGGATCGCGATACGGATGGAATTCCTCAGCAACCTTGGGAAACTGCACGATAGGGCACAGGGAAGTGGCACTTGGTCCAGTGCCTGCCTCACAGTGACCCCAGCTGCAAAGATTTGACTGGCCTGCAGCTTGGAGGCATAGCTGAGGACTGGCATCAATAGTCTTTCTGCTATTGATTGGCTAGCACTTCCTCATGGCCCCTGTCCCCAGATCCCAGCGGCGCCTACCCACCCCGTTCACCCAAGGGCCTGAGGATTGACCACGTGGTCCCCATACCAGCATGTCCAGGAATCCTAGAAACGTCGACTTCGGGGTGTCGTCAGGTCAGTACCTTTGAAAACCGGCGCGGGTACAACCAAGTAAATTACGTTTATGTATTAAGTAATTAAGAATTGACACGGACCACCGAAAGCACATTGACGTGTTTATTTTTGGAAGAAACCGGCTGCACTGAAGACCGAACCGGCTGCGACGACTGAAGAGGTTTAGGCAAGGATCATCTTGTCACGGAACCCACTTTCAAACGCTGAAAGTCTCCTGGAGCTCTCTAAGGCGCTCTGCTGTGGGACACCGGTTAGCAGCAGCCACACTAAATGCAGAGTATTAGGCAAGGAATGCATTCCGGACTCGGACACGACGTCCTCTGCAGACTGGACCTCCGTCCTCGGGTCCGTACTCGAACCCGTTGCCGGCTCCGGACTCGGAGCCGTCGTGGGCTGCACACTCGCACACGTCGTCGGCTCCGGCCACGGCCGCCGCTCGGTCTGCTGCAGACTCTCCGCAGACATGGGATCCGGAATGGTCGGAACGGGAATGATCCCTGTCGTCTCGTCCTCGTAATGGAACCGGTCCCCTTCTCCCCGTCGTCGGAACGGGAATGGTCCCTGTCGTCTCGTCGTTCCGGTCGTCCTGTGGTCGGGACCTGACCAGACCTCGACGTCCCGTGGTTGAGACGGAACCAGTACCCGTCGTCCCTTCGTCGGGATGGGTCCCGTCCCCATCGTCCCGTCGTAGGAACGGACTCCTCCCAGTAGTCCCGTGGTCGAAACGGGACTTGTCCCAGTAGAAGACTCCGGAATTGGCCCCATCTTCGGCTCTGCACTTGCCTCTGTCGTCTGCTCGGGACCCGCTGCTCTGTCATCCACACCATCACTCCAGCAGCACTTGCACCGGGAGGACAGCAGCGCATGCGCAAGGGCAGGCAGAAGAGCCCTTTCCAGCCTGGGTATTTGTAGTCTTGAAGGAAGGCGGGGTCAGAAAATTGCGAAATTTCAAAAAAGAAACGGCAACCTCTAGTCCGGTATCCAATGCAGCCGACTCGTCGCGTCGGCAGGACGGGACCGATCCCCGTCGTCCCGCTGTCAGGACGTAACCCGTCCCTCTCTTCGGGCGATCAGGACGGGACCGGTCCGCGTCGTCCCACGGTCCAGACAGGTCAACGCGGAGGTTTCCAGTCCAGACCGCCAGGCGACGGGGCGGGGACGACGCTGACGGGTCCTGTCCGGACCACGGGACGATGCGGCGGGTCCACCGCGGGACAACGCGGACCGGTCCAGTACGGACCGAGGGCCGACGCGACCGGTCCACCGAGGGACGACCGTTTCTCACTCTCACCGGAGCCAAAGGAGAAGACCCAGGCAGAAGCAGAAACGCTACTGACACCAAACGCAGCTCGGCATGCCGGCTGCACCGCCGGCCGCTGGCGTCGCTGTGGCGCCGGAACTCAGCTTCACTGCGATTCCCAAGGCGCGGAGCTAGCACTAAGGGGTTCCCCGACCACTGTGTCGCTGTCCGCGAGTGCGCGGATTCGTGCGCGGAGCCGAATTCCCATCGGACGTCGGCTCGCCCGAGCTGCAATCCGACGGTGATTTTCAAACGGCGTCCTTGATTTGCTGCCACTGTCCTTTCGTTTAGAGACCGGTATCAAACTCTGTATGTAAGGCTGCTGCGGAATTCGATCCGAACGGCCAATCCGACGACGTGGACCGGTGCGAGTCCGCGGCCGAGGATTTGGGCCAGCGCGCAGCCGAGGACCGGTCCGAGGTGCTGGGGGACGGGGGCGTACGGTGGGTATGGGTCCGCAACAGATGAGCGACCGAGGGGACGAGTGCGGAGCCGGCGACGGGGACGAAGGGGGTGAGTCTGTACACCATACCTTAGGTCAAGTGGCTGCGGTTTCTATTCTGAAAAGTCCCAATTTTCTGACCCCGCCTTCCTTCAAGACTATAAATACCCAGGCTTGGAGGAGCCTGTAGCAGGCTCTGCTGCCTGCTACAGTGCAAGCTCTGCTGTCCTCCCGCTGCAAGTGCTGCTCAAGCGATGGAGACGATGACGGAGCACCGGTTCTGGAGCAGACCACCACGGGGGCCAGTGCAGAGCCGACATCGACGCGGGCGAGGCCGAGGCCGAGGCCGGAGCCGACGACGTGGTGTGCGAATCTGCAGCCGCCGCCGCCGACCTGTGCGGGTCCGCCAAAGCCGACGGTGGGGGCGAGGATGGAGCCAACGACGGGGTTCCAGGCTGCAGACGACGCCTAGGCCGACGCCTACGACGACGCCACGCCGACGACGACGCCGACGACGATGCCGACGACGGGTGCAAGTCCGGAGAGCGTTCGTTGCCTAATATGCTGCCTGCTGTGCTGTGTGGCTGCTGCACACCGGTGTTCCAGAGCAAAGACCCTTAGAGAGCTCCGGGAGACTTTCAGCGTTTCAAATTGAGCTCTATGCTAAGAAGATCCTTGCCTAAACCTAGCCAGGTTGTCTTCAGTGCAGCCGGTTCCTCTCAAAATAAACACTTCAATGTGTTTTCGGTGGTCAGTGTCAATTCTTAATTACTTAATACATAAACGTAATTTACTTGGTTGTAACCGCGCCAATTCTCAAAGGTACTGACCACACCCACCCCGAAGCTCATATTTCTAGGATTCCTGGAAAGGCTGGTGTGGGGAAAAGGGTGGTCTCTCCTCAGGTCCACAGGTGAAACTGGTGGGTAGGCACCACCTGGGTCTGGTGTGCTGTGGCGTGTCGTGGGTGGGGGGGGGGAGTGATGAGGAAGTGCTAGCCAATAGCAGAAAGGCTGTTGATGCCAGTCCTCAGCTCAAACCCCAAGCTGCAGGCCTGCCACTTCCTTGCAGCCAGCGTCCCTGAGAGTCAGGCACTGGGCCAAGTGCCACTTTGCGGTGCACAGCGCCCCATCCTGCAGTTTTCCACGGTTGCTGCGGAATTCCATCCCTACCGCGTTCCCTTCGACGGGAGACAAACGGTGCAGTACAAGAACCCTCTGATGCCATGGTGCCAGTTCGCACCCTATAGCGGTCAGGAGGACGCGGTTTCTTTCCGTGTTCGCCTCCTCTACGTTCGGTTCTCTGTGGTTTCTATACACGCCGCTGTAACTTCACCCGATCCCGTTCCGTAGCAGATTAAGTGCCAGCTTCCGTGGGCAAAGACACGTTTTTGTCGCGCAAGGGTACCAAGGCATCCGACTAGAACCGCGTGGAAGACGACGGATTCGGTGTTTGCGCAGCCCCCCACCCCCGCACCCTCCCCTGCGCCGAATCTCCTTCTCGCCGGCGGTGCATTCCCAGCGCCAACGGTGTTCAGGACATTCTGGACTCAGGACTCGAGTATGGCCCTGTCTCAGACGGCCTTTTTCGTCGCCTCCTTTTGTAGCGGTCGGTCTCGACGCAGCTAAGGACCCTCCGCGTGGATCCACTGCGGTCAAATGCCGGGCCAAGGCTACCCGACCATTTCTCACTTTCACTGGAGCCAAAGGAGAAGAACCAAGCAGAAGCAGAAACGCTACTGACGCCAAACGCAGTTGAGCATGTCGGCTGCACCGCCGGCCGCTGGCGTCGCTGTGGCGCCGGAACTCAGCGTGTCCCGTCAGGACCGCCTAAAAACGATAAAGGGTCCGATCCGGACCTTGGGACGACGAGGCGGGTACACCGCAGGACGACGCGGACGAGACCCGTCCGGACGCCCGGACGATGCGGTAGGTCCATCGCGGGACCATGTGGCGGGTCCACCGCGGGACACGGTGACGGGTCCCCTGCGGACCGGGGGGATGAGTCGGCGTGTTCACCGCGAGACCGTGCGGCGGGTCCACCGCCGGGCGACGTGGATGGGTCCCGTCCGGACCGCCGGATGACTCGGCAGGTCCACCGCGGGACAACGCGGCGGGTCTACCGTGGGAAACCGTGGGACCATGCGGCGAGTCCCCCGCTTGACAACGGTGACGGGTCCCGTCCGGACGCCCGGACGATGCGGCGGGTCCACCGCGGGACGTCCGTTTCTCACTCTCACCGGAGTCAAAGGAGAAGACCCAGGCAGAAGCAGAAACGCTACTGACGCCAAACGCAGTTCAGCATGCCGGCTACACCGCCGGCCGCTGGCGTCGCTGTTTTGCCAGAACTCAGTCTGCGCCGGATACTGTACGTCTAGAGGCCGCGGTTTCTTTTCTGAAATTTCGCCATTTTCTGACCCCGCCTCCCTTCATGACTACAAATACCCAGGCCTGGAGGAGCCTGTAACAGGATATGCTGCCTGCCCCAGTGCAGGCACTGCTGTCCTCCCCGCCCAAGTGCTGCCCAAGCAATGGAGACAATGGAGCAGAGGTTCCCTTGCAGACCACCAAGGAGGAGAGTGCGGATCCGACCACAGGGGCGGAAGCGCTTCCATAGAACTGTTGGAATCTGCTGCCAACTAAGGGGGCGTGCCCGGATCCGACCAAGGGTTTGAGTCCAGATCTGACGCAAAACTGCAACAGGTGAATGGGGTGAGTGTGCAGCCAAGGACAGGTGTGTGTTCCAGACCCAGAAAGGTTTCTGGTCCAGAGCTGACAATGTTTATGGGTCCAGAGCAGAGGGCAGAGATGATTGTGGAGCCTATGATGGAGGCGAGGTTGGAGCCCAGGAACGGGGACCCGTCTGCGTCAGATACCATATATCAAGACGTCATGGTTAAGGTGAATTTGGCAGGCAATTGATAGAGCTAGAAAACATCATTTTGAATGAGGTAACCCAGACCTAGAAAGCTAATCATCACATGTACTCACTCATAAGTGGTTGTAAAACATAAAGCAAAGGAAACCAGCCCACAAATCACAACCCTAGGGAATCTAGACAACAATGAGGACACTTGAGAGGCTTACATAACTATAATCTACATGGCAAGTAGAAAAAGACAAGATCACCTGGGTAAGTTGGGAGCATGGGGACCTTGCCAGAGGTGTGAAGCAGAGGAGAAGAGGTAGGGAGGGGAGCAGAGAAAAATATAGAAATCAATAAAATAATAAAAAATGAAAAATAAACTTTTGGGAAATGACACAATGATATTCAACAAATGGTTCTTAACAATTGAATAGCCACAAGCAGAATGCACCTAGCTCTCACTCTGTATGACCCTATAGGGGCACCATTCAACACAGATCAATTCTTCCTATGGAAGTCAAAACTCTAAAGGTGGCAGATGAAAAAGTACCCCAAACTCGCAGGATCCCTCATGGGCAAGCACTTGCTGAGCAGTACTTCAGCACTAAGACATAGTGCTACCAACTGCAAGAGGGACATCATGAAACTGAAATTCTCAGGTCCAGCAAAGGCAGTGGTCTAATGTCCACCGAACAGAAGAAACTCTTTGATAACTTTTCATCTGGTATTGTATTAGTGTCTACAATCCACAAAGCACTCAGCCTTTAAAAAATCTTTTTAAAGAAACTCTTTGTCTCACTTACGTTTGATTTCTATGTGTATTAGTGTTTTGCCTGAATGCTTGTCTGTGTGTGGGTGTCAGATGCCCTGGAATTGGATTTACACAGTAGTGAGCTGACAAGTGTGTGCTGGGAATTTAACCTGGGTCCTCTGGACAGGCAGCTGGTGCTCTCCAGGATGCAGAAGTCACTTATCAAGGAAGAGAACATGGGATGACCCAAACAACAAAAGGTCCAGCAAAGTGATCATGTCATTGGCAGAGGCAGCAGCACAACTGTTATGTTCACCGTTGCTAGCCAGCTGAGAGAGGCGCTAATACCACTGAGATCCATGTTTTCCCAGTCAGAGCGGCAGTCAGAGCGGCAGTGGTGGTCATCAAGAGAGCAAAGAAGAACTAATGCTGGGGAGAAGGGGAGGGGGTATCCGGGCCAGCAGGATGCAAAAGGTGGTCCCTGATAAGCCTAGGGGAGAGCAATGGAATAGCAAGAGACAGGAGAAGTGATGGCAGGACAGTATTTCTGATCAAACCGCCCTTTATTATTTCCTCAGAAGCTGTTATACAGCAAATGGGCAAGGGGAAGGGGAGATGTGTCAACTCTGTTGGAATTCAGGCATGGAGACATCCCACGTGGAGACATCCCATGGTTTAGGCTGCTCTGCCAGCTGCTTCAAGGAAAAATACAAGAGACAGAAAGAAGATACCCTCCTCTTTTCCATGTGTGAGTTCTTCTGAGGATGGGGAGTCAGAACAAGAAGTTTCAGGCATTGTAGAGACACAAATTCTCTCTGTGGCAACGTGGGTTGACAATCAAAGAAAGCAATTATGTCTCCAAACCCCAACACTCAAGGTTAGGTCTGAGTTCCTTGGCCATGTAGCTTACAGAAAGAATCACAGGATCTGATAAGCACACTGAGAAAATAAAGTTGCCAAAGGAAATTTAAATGAAATATTGTGTATAAATAAGAAAGAAAACTAGATGGTTAGCTAGACCACTTGTTTACGGTTTGGTAGCGTGGCAATAGGACAGGAATCTGCTACACTGGAGCCACAGGAAGCTCCCTGCCAGTCAAAAGACCTGGCTGAAAGGTGCTTGACTTGCTTAAAATTTGTCAATGGTTAATAGAAGAATCATTGCTTTGGGGTGAAGTTGATATTACACATCTTAATTAATGCAAATTAATACTAAGAAAAATGTTTAACCACTTGTGGGCTCCTGAAAAAAAATATATAACTTATGATCATACTGTGAGTTTTCTTGTGTAAAAATACTGTTTTAGGGGGCTGAGAGATGGCTCAGAGATTAAGAGCACTGACTGTTCTTCCAGAGGTCTTGAGTTCAATTCCCAGCAAGGACATGGTGGCTCACAAACATCTATAATGAGATCTGGTGCCCTCTTCTGGCCTGCAGGGGTCCCTGCAGGCAGATGCTGTATACATAATTAATAAAATAAATCTTTTTTTTAAAAAGGATACTGTTTTAGGAAAATATGAGTTGTGGTTGTGAGGTTATCTTTCTTTGGTTAGAAACTATTGTCCAGAGTGGTATAAAGGGGATAAAAGAACAATCAAGAGACAATTAAAAGAAAGAGAAAAATAACCCGAATTGAACTTTGTTCCCTGAGAGAAGTCTCCTGGGTGGGTTTAGAGGCTGACCCCACCTCTCCTGTCCAGTGTCTCTGGCCTGCTGATGCTGGACTTCAGCCGTTCGCTTTGCTGGACCTTTTATAGTCTGAAATGGTTCTGTGTTATCTTCTTTAACAAATGAATTCTGGGGCTTGTAGAGATGGCTCAGTGGGTGAGAACACCAGCAGCCTTTACAGGGGACCTAGATTCAATTCCTAGAACACACATGGCAGCTTCCTTCTGTCTGTAACTCCATGTCCAGGACTTCTGACGTCCACCTACAGACCAGCATTCACACAAAACACCAACACACATAGAAATTAGAACTAGTAAAGAGAAAGAGTTTCTTACAAAATATTTTTTAAAATCTGAGTCCTTGGTGTGTTGTAGACAATAATCCTCTGCCAGATGAAAGTCATCAAAGAGTTTGCCCATTGTGTGGGCATTTGACCATTTCCTATACTGGACCTGAGGTTCTCAGCTTCATGACATCCCTCTTGCCATCGGTAGCACTATTTCTTCAGTGCTAAAGCCCTGCTCAGCAAGTGCTAGCCCATGAGGGATCCTGCACTTTGGGTTATTTTATCTGCCACCTATAGAGTTTTGGAGTTCATGGGAAGAATGGATGTGTGTGAACTGGTGTCCCCCAGGGAAACACCAAGAGGGATCTACTTGCTTCCTACTTGTGGTATTTAGTTTCCAGGTACCATTTGTTGAAGGTTTTGTCATTTCTCAAAAGCTAGTTTTTGCTGTTCAGTGGCAATGCATGACTTTAATCCCAGAGGCAAAGGCAGGTGAATCTCTGAGGTCAAGGTCGGCTTCTTTCAGGGTAGTGGATGCGACCCCGAGAAAACTTGTCCTGGAAATAAAAATCCATCTCAGGGTCTGGAATGCCTCACAAAGACCCTCTTATGTTGTACTAAACTTAGACCCTGAAAACCCAGAGGGCAGTCAACTTCTTATGACCTATTTTTCCCCCACAGCTTCCCTGATATTAGGGCTAAGCTTAGGCATCTAGAGAGAGGGTCCCCTTCTCCCACAGACAGAATCTTAGCACTGGCCTTTAAGGTGTACCATGAGAGATGAGAAAGCTTGTTAACAAACCAGATGCTGACCAAGGGCATCCGACCCAACTCAGAATCTACCCAGGATCCCTTGCCCTCTGGGGCTCGAGGACCACCTGGTCCTTGTTTCAAGTATGGTCAAGATGGACACTGGGCCCAGGCTTGCCCTAATCCCCATAGGCCATATAGTGTCCAAAGCGGCAGCAAGAGGGACACTGGTCAGTGGATTGCCCTCGTGTACCTCATGGCATGGGGACATCAAACACAGACCACCCTCAAGCCAATTTCCTAGCCCTGGCCATGAATGTCTGAGGATACTTGGGTCTTCTTGATCCAGCCACTGTCATCTCTGACAGGAAGCCCTGGGTGGACATGATGGTATCAGGGTGATCCAACTCCTTTTTCTTGGATATTGATGCCACATACATGGTCCTGGGGAAGTTGAGGACCCACTTCTTTTCATCTCCCTATTGTTGGAGTAGGGAGACAACCTTATCGACCTCATCAGATCCCACTACTCAATTGCATTTTCAGGGATATTCCTCTCATTCATTACTGGTAGTACCAACCTGTCCTGTGCCCTTCCTGGGAAGGAATCTCTTAGCCAAAGTAGGAGCTTTTCATTTGCTCCCCCTATTCACCTGACACCAGATTCACCAACAGTTCCTCTCCTCCTCCTCCTAACTGGTTCCTGGTGTAGGAGGTCCTTCTGTCCATGTGTTGCTTTCATTGTCATCCAATTCCAGGACCCCTTGTGGTCCATCACTCACTACTCACTCCCACTCCAGAGCCTTAAGGGGCCAGTGCCTATCATCTCTGACCTTCTAAGAAAAAAGCTACTTTGCACACCTTTTCTCCTTTCAGCACTCCTATACTTGTAGCTAAGGAACCTAACAGGACCTACCGCCTAGTTCAAGACCGCCAAGTCATTAATTCTGCATTCATCCCACTTTATCCCATTGTGCCTAATCCCTACACCCTTCTTTCCACCAGCTCCTCAGGGACCTCTCGCTTGCTCGGTTGTGGATCTCAAGGATGCCTTTTTCTCTATCCCTCTCAGCCTCATGCTGCCGCCTAGACCGACCTTGACACCGCTCACCCAGACTGTCCTACCACAGGGGTTCCAGGAGATCCCACATCTATTTGGCCAGACCCCAGCTTCTGACCTACTCTCCCTGTCTCTCCAAATCTAAACTCATACAGTATGTAGATATTTTACTTTGCAGTCCATCCTTAGAAATTAGCCAAACTAATACTTCTGCTCTTCTAAATTTCTTGTCCAGCAGGGCCTATAGAGTCTCACCGCCCAAGGCCAAAATGTCCACTCCTCGGGTCACCTACTTAGGACTAACCATTACCCTAATTCACAAAGCTATTACTTTAGACAGAAAGAACATAATCCACTCTCTTACAGTCCCTTCTACTAAGAGGAAATTTTATTGTTCCTAGGAATAGGTGGTAGAGAGGGGACTTAGCTATCAAAATTGGGAAGAACTCAATCTGGGAGATTTTTTGCATAGGGATTTCATTCCTGCTCTTGGTAGAGTCCTCCATAGGCTCAATTCAAAGAAAGCAAAATGGATTTAGGAAGCTTCCCTGACAGCAATGACCAGTTATGTCCGATGCAAGACTTAGACTCTTTAAAATAAAATGATTATTAAACATTTAGCATGTGTTGCTTGCTTAATATTATTTCTGTTGGTTGTAATTTTATACTTGATATCTGTTTCTATTGTATATAGTTTTGAATTGGGTTTGGATCACTCTTATTTAGACAAAAGGGGGAAGTGATGGGGAATCTTTGTCAGCCAATGGTCTTTAAGGGGTGGGACCAAGTCAGGGCGTGACTTTTGGGTTCCCACACTACACAGCAGAGCTTGGCCTTCTCGTTCCTGTTTCGTGAGTTTGCCCCTTATAATAAAGAAAAATATAACTGGTCTATCTCATAACTAGCCTGGTATTTCTTGATCCAGGATAATTCATCAGCCTGCATATACTTTTGACCATCTTAGGTCACACAGAGAATAAAAGGAGCCCTAACAGGGGTGTGACTTCTCCACAGGGAGAGAATGGCCCATGAGAAGCCCCATTTCAAGCTGGGGAGGTCTGGGGCACAGGGAACACACCTAACCTTCTGCCCAGCAGCAAAAGTGGGACCAAGGGTGACTTTGACCTCTGCACGGTCTCCTCTCCGGGCTAGCAGCTTCACCAGGACAGGAGGGTGGGCATATTGATCCAGAAGCATGATATTGGCAGAGTCCTCCTGGTACCTAATGGTCCTGCCTGTGTAGACTCACAGGTTGGTATCCTCAAATTCAACTGGGGTGGTCTCCCCTGTTTGTCCCTCAAATGGACAATAGAGCAATAAAATCCCTTCTTTCCCAATATCTCCATTTGCTCCGGTAGCAGCCCTAAGCTTACCTGTGGACTGGTTTACCCCCAAAACAACCATCACAACCATCCCCTTTCGGGGATCCCAGCTCCTTCAAGTGGGATGTTTTCACTTAAATTGACACTGTGGCCCCTAGGTACCGTAATGCAGATAAAGGTCCAATTTTCCTGCTTTCTTGGATCTTTTTCCCTCCCGGCCCTCCCGTTATATGAGGCAACTCTGGGCCCCCTCCATGAACCTCTTCTCAATGCTTTCACTAAGCCCTTTCAAAAACTGCAACAAGCTCTGCTCCAGGCTCCAGCCCTTCATCTCCCAGACCTAACTCATCCTTTCTCCCTCTGTGTATGGGAAAAGAAGGATATGCCCTTTTCTAGGGCATATGTGTTATGTTCTAGGTACCAGCTGGGGCTTTCCTGTGCATCTGTAGCATACCTGTGGCGAAAACTAGACCTTACCACCTACAGATGGGCACTGTATGTGCTTTAGCAGCTGCTGAGCTCCTTATTTGTGAACCAAAAAAACTAACCTTTGGGTCACCCACCACTATCTTCTCCCACCCCAACCTGTCCCATCTCTGAACCCTATAACGGCTTACAAACCTTACCTCCTTCCTGAGTTCTTTCTCTCCAAGTGGCCCTAGTAGAAGATGCCACACTTACTTTCCAATCCTGCCCACCCCTCAATATCTCAAATCTCCTCCATCAACCTAATACTGACTATTCCTCCATCTCATTCCTGCATTGAAGCCCTTAAGGAACTACTTCCCCATCCTTCACACATACAGGAGGGCACACTGCCTCAGGCCACTTGTACCTGGTACACAGATGGCAGCTCCTTTTTACATGAGTGGGCCCAAAAAGCAAGCTTTGCCCTGGTATCAGATACTGGGGTGGAGGAGGCACAGTACTATCCGCCCATACTACTAACCAACAGGCTGAATTAATAGCTTTCACCTGTGCCTTTCAGTTGACACAGGGTTGATCCCTAAATGTTCTTACACAGACTCCAAATATGCTTTTCATATCCTCCTGTCCCACGCTGCTATCTGGAAAGAGCATGGGCGACTTAACAACAAAAGGAGTACCCATAACTAACTCAGGCCCAGTTGTGGCTCTGCGAAAAGCCTCCCATCTCCCCAAGGTTACTGGGATTATTCACTGCTGGTCTCATCCGAAGACAGCTCCATTATCTCTAGGGGAAACAGCCGGGCTGATGAGGCAGCTAGAGCTTCTGCCCTCCAAGGCTAGATTCACCTCACCCACTGCGGGGACTCCACCCACTGCAATCCGCATCCTCACAACCACCCCCTGACACTCGACAGATTCTGTCCTAATAGACTCTGTCTCATTGTGTCAAGGCTCACCTCCAGCCCACTCCTGGCTTGCATTTCTTAAGAACTATCTGCAAAAAAAAAAAAAAAAAACTATCTGTGCCTCCTATAAAATCTATCAGATGTCAGTCCCTAATCCCAGGTAGCATAGCCTCCCTTTTCCTACCCAGGCCAGGGACTCTCTCCCAGGGACTGACTAACAACTTGACTTTACCCACATCCCCACAGTCAGACGTGGGAACTATCTCCTGGTATTAGTGGATACATTATCAGGGTGGACAGAAGCATTTCTGGCTTCTAATAAGAAGGCCCAGACAGCTTGTAACATCCTTCTCCAGGAAATTGTTCCGTGATTTGGAGTTCCAGACTCTCTTCAGTCAGAACTATGGTCCTGAGTTCACCTCTCAGATCTCTCAAACTCTATCTAAAGCTCCCAACATCCCTTGGCATTTTCATATCCCCATACCACTCCCAGTTCTCAGGGAAAGTAGAACAAACTAACTCCTACTTTAAAAAGAAGAAGAAAGGAGGAGGAGGAGGAGGAGGAGGAGGAGGAGGAGGAAGAGGAGGAGGAGGAGGAGGAGGGGAAAAGAGAAAAAACATTCTAGTTAAAATTTCACAGGAACTTCACCTTGACTGGGTAAAGCTCTTGCCTCTGGCTCCTTTCAGGCTCTGGACTCTGGCCAAATGATCCCTTTCCATCTGGCCCTTTGAACTCACATATGAGACCCTAGTTCTAACTCCCAGTCTCTCACCTACACCTTCTCCTCTCCCTGATTACCTGCTTGCGTCCCTCCTTTATCACCTCCACTCCCTCCTGTGGAAATTCATCGACTACACCCTACCTCGACTGTATACCAACCCCTGTCCATCTCCAATCAACATCAGAAATCAGACCAACTTCTCTCTCCTCCAGACCAACCTCACCCCTTTCTCCTAAGTGGTGGAGCCCCTTCAAAATAATTTTTATAACTCCCAACAGCTGCTAAGCTTGAAGGCCTCCCTCATTGGATTCATTTATGTCATCTCAAACCCTTCACCCCTCCACCTCACACTCATACTCCTTCGCACACGGTAACTACAACAGTAAGCTGTGGAGGACACCAAGATCAACTGTCTTGTCTGCGGTTTCAGAAGAATGAAATACTGTACTCTGCCGGATGGAGAGCTCCATATGCTTTCCTTCCTGACCCCTCTACCTCCCCGCAGCTGATCCACATTCTCCTGTTTCTATTAATTGCACCCTGCTTCATCAATCTCCTCTCTATCACCAATGACTCATTCAAAACTCTGAATCAAACCAATTAGCTATTGTTACAGGACGGCCAGCCATTAGCCATGGACCTGGAGGCATAAAGACCACCAAGCATGCCCAGGTACCTGCAGAAATCAACTGCCAGTCTCTCTTGAATTTTAAGGTGATGCTATGATGATGGGGAAGAAACAGGAGCTTTAAAATTTGCTTACATAAACATAAAAGATAAAAGTTTGTTGGGGGGGCGCTGGAGAGATGGCTCAGTGGTTAAGAGCACTGCCTATTCTTCCAAAGGTCCTGAGTTCAATTCCCGACAACCACATAGTGGCTCACAACCATCTGTAGTGAGATCTGGTGCCCTCTTCTGGCCTCCAGGCATACATGCAGACAGAATACTGAGAATACTGTAAACATAATAAATGACTTGGGTTCACCTCAAACAGGTCAGACACCCCCTTCTTTCAATTGCTAGTACCTAAGAAAAATTCTCTTCCTAAGTTTTTTATCTTTTCTACAGACTCCCAGGTGGATCTCTGTGAGTTTGCAACCAGCCTGCTCTACACAGTTGAATACAAGAGAAATACATAGACCCTGTCTCAAAAACAAAAACACAAAGACAACATAATAAGAGCTGGGTCGTGGCAGTGCACACCTTTAATCCCAGCACACAGGAGATGGAGACAGGTGGATCTCTGTGAATTTGAGGCCAGCCTGGTCTACAGAGTGAGTTCCAGTACAACTAGGATTGTTATATAAACATTTTCTCAAAAAAAATTAAAAATTACATAGTAAGACCCCATCTCACAAAAAAAAAACAGCAATAATGACCACATACAACGTTAACCCACTAAATGAATACAAATGTAGAAATCTGTACACACACACACACACACACACACACACACACTGCAAACCAAAACCAAATGCCTATATGTGTCTTGACGGCAGAGTATTTGCCTGACCTGTACATGGTTCTGAGGTCCATCCGCGAAAACAAAACAGAAAATCCACAGAAAGCTCTGGGCCATTCCAACAGGCAGTCAAGGCTGGAACGCATGCTTAGGAGCCCAGCGGTCCACACCCCCACTGCACTCAGGATAAAAGAAGGAAACAATCCTTAAATTTGTTTGTTTGCATTGATCACAGAACCATGAAAAGCAGAGATAACCAGGAAATAGTCTAAGTAACCAACAAACCGGATGTGGAGTGAGTGGCATATGGTGAAACGTAACAGCACATCTATGTGGTTAGGGTGCAGCACAGTAGACTGTGCTAGAATAAATATTTGCTGACAAGGATAAATAGTAATGTTTTGTTGCGGAGAGAAAAAGCAAATGATAATACTGATAATGGAGACGTGTGATTTCAAAAATATGCACGTACATGTGCAAAATGTACATACACACGTTACATGCACCAGTTCGAGTCTTCTGTTGGTAGAATTCTGATGTCTACAGCTCATCTGATTTCTATAATAAAACTGTTAACTTTTCTAAAAGCATACATGTAATGACTTTCTAAGAGATGCTGGTACAGGAAGTGAATGGGGGGTGCCTAAGTGAGTCCAGGACCACAGAGGGCTTTTGCTCAGAGAAGCCTACTCCAGCGGCTGCACACAGGTAAGAGCCTTAGCACTACTCCCCCACCAGCCTAAAAGGCAAGGGCAGCGGCATCTAGTGGGCACTGCTGGGGTTGCAAGTGCTGGCCCATTTCTGTTCAGTGTTGCAGGGGACGGAGAAGAGAGACCTGATGAGTATCATGGTGCCACCAGCAAGGACCGCTGCTCAACATTCCTTCACCACCTGGGCAAAGTGCACAGCTGGGTTCAAGAGTAAGAATATGAGGCTGCCTTGACCAACACTGCCTGATAGACAGACAGACAAAACACAAAGAGAGGAGTAGGCTACGCCTAAGAAACCCCTAAGAAGGAAGTGCCATCGGTACTATGGACTATGTGACACCCATTTCTCTTGCCATCGGTACTATGGACTTACATGAAGACTCCGGTGCAAAGATAATCTGGCCAATGTCACATAACCCTCAGACAAGAGAGCAAAAAATGAAGTCCAACCCCATCTAACCTCAACCATAAGATTCTTGGTTCTGTAGGGCCCTTGCCTGAGACAATTCACACCTCTAAAACCCTGTCTATGGGACCACTGATGGCTCCAAGCCTAGCAGGCATGTGGCTCCTTGCCATATAGAGTCAGGGCTACTAGTACTATAGAGCCCTTTCAAGTTAGGTCCCTATGCTCCAAGCAGTTGATTACCTTGGCAGCCAAGGATAATCCTCCCATCCTGGTTGGCAGTGGTAAGAGCTGCTAGAAAGGGCTCATATAATCAGTGGGGAGGCAAGCTGTGAGGCTGTGGCCTGGCCCTCCTCCAGGGAGTCGGAAGAAAAGGATAGGATGGGGAAAAAAGCTTCCCTTTGATCAAGTAAATGTCCTTTCCAAGGGCCTGTGCCTGGCTCTTCTCTCTCACCCTCCTAACTCACCCTCAGTAGGCCCTGACTGCAGGCTCTTGAAAAAGTGCTGGAAGCCATCCAGATTGTGATTCTCCTGAGAGGCTGAAAGATGGAAGAACAACTCGAAAACATTCTGGGAAGCCAAAGAGCTACGTGTGGGGAGAGCAGGATAGACACGCAGAATGAGAAGAAGCCCTGGATGAGACACCAAGCCAGTCTACAACCTATTTCCTCTGAAGTCAACAAACTGTGAGAAGGAAACAAATTGTGGTCTGAACTCTAAAGACATGGCCACCCCACACCATTATGGGAAGGTAGCTCACCGGCACCTCAGAGGAGTTCAAAATCTCACAAGAAATCTTACTGGTCTGCTTCCTGAGGTCACTGCTCTATTACCTGTAAGAACCCAGATTCCTCAGAACCATGGCCTCCTCACAAATACCCCACTGCTCTCATCACCCTAAAGGTGTTCAAGACAAGATCTGAAGAGTGGGAAGTTTGGGAAGGTTGGCTCAGCCAGTAAGAGCACTAACTGTTCTTCCAGAAGACCTGGAACCTACCCAATGTCTCACAACCACCAATAATTCCAGTTCTGCTGGATCTGATGCCCTCTTATTCAGACCTCTTTGGGCACCAGACATACATACATGCAGTCCACGTGCATACATGTAGGTAAAACACCTATACATAGAAGATAAAATAAGAACAACTTCAAAAAGAAGACGATAATGATGTGCTGTTTCCTCCCGAAGGCACATATGCAGACAGGGCCCTGAAGGAGTAAGGGTTAGTTTAAAAACAAACCCTTGGGAGGCTGTGAAGATGGCTCACAAGCTTGCCACATCATCGTGAAAACCTGAGTTGGGATACTCAGCGAACACATAGAAGCCAGAGACAGTAACCTGAGTGTCTATAATCCCAGTGTTCTTATTGCACAGTGGGATACAGAGACAAGAGATGCCCCAGAAGCCTGCAAGCTAGCTTGCCTGGCAAACACAGTGGCAAAACAATCCAGAGACCCTGCCTCAGAGTAGAAAGCAGGAAGCAGCACGGGAAGAAATTGTCCTCTAAGCAGATACACACACTGTAGCACATGCACACCTGGATTCACAACACGAATGTGTGCATACACACAGCACACACACAGGAAAGCCGAATCTTAAAAAAAAATAAAAAGAAAAGAAAAGAAAAAAGAAAATGAAAAATTCAATCCTTTGCACAAAGGGAGGTAAGTCCTGGACCCGTCCCAGGGAAGGCCAAGGTGTAGGCTCCCTGCCATGGAGGGGTAGATGCCTCAGCTCATCTCACAGGGTGCGAGCATTAGATTCGGCGGGACTTAGAAAAATTGCTACAAAGACTGGCATCTGGTTAAGACTACTTCACTCAGCCTTTATAAACAAGTGAAAAGGAAACAAGCAGGTGAAAGAAGCCTGCCACAAGAATCCAGGCTGTGGGAATGGAAGTCTGTGGTGACTTAAGAACATGGGGCCATTGTCCGCTATTTAGAGTCAAACACCAACTGTGACTGAAGAACACTTTGGCAGCTTCTTTTCCCTATAAATGCATTGGCACGACCACTGTAGTGATGTAGGACAGTGTAGTCAAAGAAGGTTTTCAATTTATTAATAATAAACTGGGTCTTAGGGTTATTAATATTTGGACTTTGAAGAGATGGATCTGTCCAGTGAGAACTCTCAAGAAAAGAGGTCTGCATGAGTGTGACCTCCAGATGGCAAAGAGATGGTAGAGGAGAAGAGATGGAAATGAAACACACCATGGAGCTGCTGAGAGCCCCTGGCCTGGCAGGGGAAGAAGAACGCTGCGGCCTTAGTGTTGGGAAGCCACTCTGCTCAGAGGTTAGTGGCTGTGAGAGGCGTCCTTCCAGTCTGGAACCAAACAGCTGTTGGTTTTGTTTTTGTTTGGTTGGTTTGGTTTGGTTTCATTTGGGGGGGGGGTTAGGGTCTCAGGAATCATCCCCCCAAGGCTCCCACTAGCAGCTAGTAAGCTTTCTTGAACTCCAGAAGGCTCTTATGTCTTGAGGCAAAAAAAAAAATGACCAGTAGAAGGCGCTGCTTGTCTTGCAATCAAGATTAGGATGAAGAAAAGCAGATGTGAACTGTCTGACACTGGAGGCTGTAGATGGGAACTATCATGGTCTAAGAAAGTCCATTCCATGCTATTTCCCATAGGTCTGTGGGCCTTCAGCACAGGAGCAGGCGAGGCAGCTTGCAAATACCCCATTACAGTGGCCTTGGGAAGAAGTCGCAAGGGGCAGCTGTGGTCCAAATGACACTCACCTTGGTGTGGAAGGCTCTGCTTTTGTGCAAGTAAGGGAAGAGCGTCTGGAACCAACACGAGACACTCATCGTAGGGCTTTCCTGGCCTGGACTCTGCAATAATATCTGACCAGCATCACCAGATGGATTGTATGGTCTTGGTACATCATGTAAATGGACAGAATGGGGTCTCTGCCTGCCAGAAAATATACCACTAGGAGGGAAATTCTGTGACACGTGGGAAAACTGTTTGGGGCTATGTAGAGTTAGAGCCACTTCATGGCTTGTGAGAAAGGTAGTAGATTTCTCTTCTTTTTTTTTTTTTTTTTAACTCTAGGGCAATAGCTGACAAAAGCCAGGAGATGGCTGGAACCCATTTCCCTTTCCCCTTCCCACCCTATCCTACCCAGAAGGACTTCATGACAGAGCTCTACAAGGTTTTGGAGGCTGGCAAGATTGGAATATTTGAGAGTCCAGTTGGCCCGGGGAGTGAGGGATGAAGGGCTAACACTAAGACTTGGATGTAGCCAGGAGAACTTACCTTGACAGTTCTGTGCAGACATTGCTTTCCTTGGGAAGAAACTGGGCACAGGAGTCCTCGGTTTAGCTTTCTGCATAGCAGTTACTTCCTCTATTAAACTTCTCAGCGCAGCACCATGGTCTGAAAAAAACCATGCCAATGACAGCTTGTTGGGGCCCGTGTTGCTCCAACACAGATAACTATTCTTCCCTAACTGGACTGATAAGGAGACGTAAGGAATAATCAGCCGCAACTTACAGGGTCATCATGGAAGGGCATCTCAGGGTCCTTTCTCCTGACGATCTCCGGCGTTTATCATCCAAACAGCTTTTATACCATCACATCAATTGAGCGGGAAAATACATTAGGCTGTCTGCTAGGTAACCAGGTGAATGGCCTTCTGTCATGTCCGCATCTACCTGTATGCTAGCTGTCACGGAGGCCTGAAGTGGCATCTCTAGAAGATATCCTCTAAATTACAAAGGAAGCAGCACCGAACATCCCGACATTTGTTCGGGAAAGACAGCTTGTCTGCAGAGCTACGTGGCCCCCACAGATGGGGCCTATGGCTTTGGCACCTGACTGCCACACCTTATAGAAATATGGGCCTACAGCAGCTGAAACTTTAAAATTGCAATGCAAATCATAACACCAATGCTTTTGAGATTTCTCTGGCACACTGCTGCCTTGGTGCTGAGGGACATGAACATGGCTGTGGCTTTTCCCCAGGTTCAGCATACTGAGTTAGAGTGTAGAATATAGGTTACTGAGTGTCGTTAAGAACCAACCAAGGGATCCTTGATCAGACTGAATGAGGGATTATTGAGGCGGACTCTTGAGGCCAAATAGGACTGTGGCAGCTGATCCCCAGCCTCTTGCCAGCACTTTGGTGCATTGCTGCCACACATCGGACGATATGATAGGGAACTGCATATTTTGGTGTGAAGATTTTCAAACTCTAGGCTTCAGCCTCACAGATATTGGAACCTTTAGTCCCTGATAACTTCATACCTGGTACCTGTGGAGCTTGGCAAGGTTGGCTCTTCACATGAATTTTCTGATGGAACAAATAAGACAGTGAATTATCCCTGTCCTATGTGTGCAGAAGTTCATCTCCAGAACTGACACCCAGGATTCTGGGACAGAGAAAATGTCCACTGGGATACTCTGCTGTTCCTTTTCATTCCTTTTAGACCAGTGGATATCAACGTGTGGGCTGCGACCCCTTAGGGGAGGAAAAAAATCAGCCTTTTCACAAGGGTTGCATATCAGCTATTCCACACATCAGATATTACATTACTATTCATAGCAGTGGCAGAATTACAGTTATGAAGTAGCAACAAAAATATTTTGTGGTTGGGACCACCACACATGAGGAACTACATTGAAGAGTCACAGCATTAGGAAGGCTGAGAACCACAAATCTGTATGATGAGGGGGAGCATTTTCTGGGTGCCTTGTGAAGACTGTCCCATGACTTAGGCGAGCATTTGGATCTGAAACTTAAAAAAAAAAAAAATAACGGATTTTTCTGTGTAGCTTGGCTGTCTTGGAACTCACTCTGTAGACCAGGTTGGCCTCGAACTCAGAGATCTGCCTGCCTCTGCCTTCCAAATGCTGGGATTAAAGGTGTGCACTTCTACCTTTCGGCTGGATCTGCAGCTTTTTAACAAATTCCAGTTGACCTTTTTTTCAGTACCACTAGCATTATTATTTTTATTATCTCTGTTGTTCCGATGTAATGTTGTAATTGTTAAAAATTCTATTGGATTTTAAAATTTTGTAACTCACTTTTATTTAAGTATTTTATTTAGGTTCTTGGGATTTATTTTTTTTGTTGTTGTTGTTTTTTGTTCTGTTTTGGTTTTCCCAAGACAGTGTTTCTCTGTGTTTTCTTCTCTGTCCTGGAAGACACTCTGCAGATATATATCTGCATCTGCCTCTGGAGTGCTAGAATAAAGGTGTGTGCCACCACTGCCCAACGACTTTTTATTTTTATTTTTATTTTTTATTGGTTTTTCAAGACAGGGTTTCTCTGTAGCTTTGGAGTCTGTCCTGGAACTAGCTCTTGTAAGTCAGGCTGGTCTCGAACTCACAGAGATCCACAGGCCTCTGCCTCCTGAGTGCTGGGATTAAAGGTGTGCGCCGCTGTTGCCCGGAGTAACTTTTTATTTCTTATGTGTGTGTGTTACTCATGATATGTGAGTGCGTGCAGGCATGCTAGACCCGCAGCTCGCTGTGGAGGTCAGGGGACAGCCACCAAGTCAGTACTCACTCCACCATGGGGGTCAGAGGGTGAAGCTCAGGTCATATTTATTTGTCCGTCCGTCCGTCCGTCCGTCCGTCCGTCCGTCCATCCATCCATCCGTTTATTGCTCTCTGTGGATTTTCTTGAGAATCTGCACTGTAGCTCTTTACTAAGTGTTCTTACTGGGGCAGATGCCAAGATGCAAAGCTAGTGTCGTCTCCCAGGGCGACCGATCCGGCAGAGGTTGCGAGCTGTTTCCACTAGGTGGCAGCCAAGGCTCAAGCTGGAGGGCCCAGGTACCAAAAAGCTTCTCAAAGCAGGTCTCCCTAGCAACCTTTGGGACTTTCTCCTGGGAAGTCTAAGGCATTTAGACTTGGGTTTGTCCCTCTGAGTACAAACCCCAAACGCACAGAACGTTTGCGTATTTGCAATAAGAAAGGCGAGATTCGCAAGCAGGTTATTTTTTGACTGGAAAATGAAATGGAGGTTTTATTCAGGAGACTTTGGCACAATCTTATCGGAAGACTTACCAGAAGCAGAAGTTTCTGGGCATGAGGAATTGAAGTTGAGACACAAAATACTAATCAGAGAAATAATTTATTCATTTTTTATGGTTTTTCGAGACAGGCTTCTCTGTGCAACAGTCCTTGCTGTCCTGGAATTTCCTTTGTAGATCAGGTTGCCTCAAAGTCACAAAATCAGGAAGAGTAGAAGACAGGAAATCATCAAATTGAGTGCTGAAATCAATAAAATAGAAACAAAGAAAACAATACAAAGAATCAATGAGACACAGAGCTGCTTCTTTGGGAAAATCAACAAGATACACAAACCCTCCAACCACAAAAAGCTCAGGGCTGGATGGTCTTAATGCAGAATGCTACCAGAACTTCAAAGAAGAGCTAATACCTATACTCCTCAAAGTGTTTCACATAATAGAAACAGAAGGAACATTACCAAACTCTTTTTATGAGGCTACAGTTACCTTGATACCAAAACCACACAAAAATTCAACCAAGAAAGAGAATTACAGACCAATCTCATTTATGACCATTGATGCAAAAATACTCAATAAAATACTGGCAAACAGAATCCAAGAAACACAAAAAGAATCACTAACCATGATCAAGTCAGCTTCATCCCAGAGATGCAGGGATGGTTCAATATATGAAAAATCTATCAATGTAATCCATCGTAAAAATAAACTTAAAGAAGAAAAACCATATGATTATCTCATTAGATGCTGAGAAAAGCATTTGACAAAACCTAATACCCATTCATGATAAAGGTCTTGGAGAGATCAGGGATACAAAGAACATGTCTAGACATAATAAAAGCAATACACAGCAGTCGACAGCCAACATCAAATTAAATGGAGAGAAACCCAAAGCGATTCCACTAAAATCAGGAACAAGACAAGGCTGTCCACGCTCTCCATATCTCCAACATAGTTCTTGAAGTTCTGTCTAGAGCAATAAAACATCAAAAGAGGATCGAGGGGATACAAATTGGAAAGTAAAAAGTCAAACTTTCACTATTTGCAGATAATATGATAGTATACATAAGTGACCCCAGAAACTCTAGCAAGGAATTCCTACAACTGATAAATACCTTCAGTGGTGTGGCAGGATACAAGATCAACTCAAAAATTAAAAATCAGTAGCCCTGCTATATACAAACAATAAAGGGGCTGAGAAAGAAATCAGAACAATATCACCTTTCACAATAGCTACAAATAACATAAAATATCTTGAGGTAACACTAACCAAAGATGTGAAAGACCTATTCATCAAGAACTTTAAATCTTTGAAGAAAGAAATTGAAGAAGATACCAGAAAATGGAAAGATCTCCCATGTTCTTGGATAAGGAGAACCAACATAATAAAAATGACAGTCCTAGCAAAAGCAATCTACAGATTTAATGCAATCCCCATCAAAACCTCAACGCAATTCTTCACAGACCTTGAAAGAAAAATAATCAACTTCATATGGAAAAACAAAAACCCAGAAGGCCAAAACAATCTTGTACAAAAAAAAAACTTCTGGAGGCATCGCTGGTGTAGGAGATCCTTCTGTTTATGCGTTGCTTTCATTGGTTGGATAAAGAAACTGCCTTGGCTTTTTGATAGGGCAGAACTTAGGTAGGCGGAGTAGACAGAACTGAATGCTGGGAAGAGAGGCAGAGGGAGAGCCACCATGGACCTGCCAGAGACAGACATGCCGAATCTTTCCCAGCAAGCCACTGCCACGTGGTAATATAACAGAAATGGATTAAATCAAGATGTGAGAGTTAGCCAATAAGAGGTTAGAGATAATGGGCCAGGCAGTGATTTAATTAATACGATTTCTGGGTGATTATTTCGGAGGTCAAACTAGCATGGCGACCAGAACAAGGGGCCCCCTCCCTACAATACATCACCATCCCTGACATCAAGCTCTATTTACAGAATTACAATACTGAAAACAGCCTGGTAGTGGCATAGAAACAGAGAGGTTAACCAATGGAATCATCCACATGCACAAAACTCAAGCCCAAATGGATTAAAGACCTCAGTATAAATCTGACTACACAAAACCTGATAGAAGAGAAAATGGAAAGTAGCCTTCAATGCATGGGCATAGGAGACCTCTTCCCAACTATAACCCCAGTAGCATAGACACTGAGAGCAACAGTAAATAAATGGGAACTCCTGACACTGAGAAGCTTCTGTCAAGCAAAGGACACAGTCAATAAGACAAAAAGGCAGTCTACTGAATGGAAAAGAACCTCACATCAGATAGATGAATGATCTCCAGAATATATCAAGAACTCAAGAAATTAGACATAAAGCCAGGCGGTGGTGGCGCACGCCTTTAATCCCAGCACTCGGGAGGCAGAGGCAGGCGGATCTCTGTGAGTTCGAGACCAGCCTGGTCTACGGAGCTAGTTCCAGGACAGGCTCCAAAGCCACAGAGAAACCCTGTCTCGAAAAAACCAAAAAAAAAAAAGAAAAAGAAAGAAAGAAAGAAAGAAATTAGACATAAAAATTCCAAATAATCCAATTAAATACGGGGTACAGAACTAAACAGAGAATTCTCAACAGAAGAATTTCAAATGGCTGAAAGAACATTAAGCTAATGTTCAACATCCTTAGCCATCAGGGAAATGAAAATCAAAACAACTCTGAGATTCCATCTTAGACCTGTCAGAATGGCTAAGATTCAAAACACCAATGCTAGCTTATACTGGAGAGGATGCAGAATAAGGGGAACATTCATTCATTGCTGGTGGGAATGCAAACTTGTACAACCACTTTGGAAATCAATATGGCTGTTTCTCAGAAAATGGGGAATCAACTTACTGCAGGACCCAGCAAAACCACTCTTGGGCACATACCAAAAGATGCTCAATCATACTACAAAGACATATGTTCAACTATGTTCAAAGCAGCATTATTTGTAATAGCCAGAACCTGGAAACAGCCTAGATTCCCCTCAACTGAAGAATGGATAAAGAAAATGTAGCACATTTACACATTAGAGTACTACTCAATGGTTAAAAAATAATAATAAATAAATAAATAAATAAATGACATCTTGAATTGCATAAAATGGACCAAAATAGAAATCACCATCCTGAGTGGGGTAACCAAGACCCAAAAAGGTGGCCCGGAGGGGAAACCAGAAGCTCCAAGTGCAGTGCGACCAGGAGTAAGGAACAGAGACCAGTGTTCCTCTTTGGGGAGTTCATTTAAATACTCTGTGGGAGTGGTTCTGACCGCCGCCCCCAGGGAGGGGTCAGAACATGGCTTGCTGGGATTTGGAGTTCAGACCAATATAACTCTCAGGCCTGGGGGCTGGGATAGATGCCAGGGGCTGGGGCCTACTCTCCCAACTTAAAAGTGTTCTCTTATTCAGCAAGGTGGGGTGGTACATGTCTTTAATGCCAACACTTCAAAGCAAAGGAAGGCAAATCTCAATGAGTTGAGAGGCAAGATTCTCTCTCAAACAACTAAGCAAAAACCACATGTCCTCTGGAAGAGCAGTCAGGGCTCTTAACCACTGACCATCTCTCCAACCCCATCTGTCAGTCTTTTAACAATCCACAGAAGTGAATCTTAAGGAAGTTATACGTTTGAAACTTTTATTTAGATCTTAGGGAGGATTGGGATGGCTTGCTTGTTGGAGGAGGTGTGTCACTGCAGGTGGGCTTTGGAGTTTCAGAAATCCCACACAAGTCCAGTTTCTCTGTCACTCTCTGTCTGTTTCTGTGTGTGTGTGTGTGTGTCTGTTTCTCCCTGTCTCTGTTTTTCTCTGTATCTCTGTCTCTCCCTCTGTCTGTGTGTGTGTGTGTGTGTGTGTGTGTGTGTGTGTCTCGGTTTCTCTGTTTCTGTTTCTCCCTGTCTCTGTTTCTCTCTGTATCTCTGTCTCTCTCTCTCTCTCTCTCTCTCTCTCTCTCTCTCTCTCTCTCTCTCTCTGTGTGTGTGTGTGTGTGTCAGACCAGATCTAACCTGTCAGCTAGAGTGTCATGCATGCCTGCTTGCCCTCCCCTCCCCATCTTTATGGTCATGCACTCTCTGAAACTGTAGAAAAGCCTCCAATTAAATGTTTTCTTTTGTACGTTATCTAGGCAATGGCATCTTTTCACAGTAATAGAAAACTAAGACACATCCTAAAGCTATCTGTTGAGCATACTGATGATATCCAGATGTCACTGTGAGTCTGCAAATACAGGACAACCTCTATAAAGGTGACTTTGCTGAAACAAAACAAAACCACCTGAAATTTTCAGCAGGGGTCACTGTTGCGTCAGCAATCACACAGCTTTATTTATTTAAAACAAGCTTTATTTAGTAAAACACAAATCAAATATCACTAGAAGATAACATACTGATATTGGGAGTGGACTCGAGGTCCTCTGACAGAGCAACCAGGACTCTTGACTGTTGAACCATCTCTCTCCAAGCCTCATAAATTCTTAAACCAGTCAAAGAACTTGGCCAGAGTTTTACCTGTCCTTCCTTCCCTACAAAGTTATAAATTAAACTTTTTATTGACATGCATTTATTAACATGTTTTATTCAATTAATAAAACATGGTTATACCTACAATAGCCTTTGAATCCTGTTTTATTCTATTATACCATTAAAATGCAGGCAGTTTGGGCTAGAGAGATGCCTCAGAGGTTAAGAGCACTGACTGCTTTTCCAGAGGTCCTGAGTTCAATTCCTGGCAACCACATGGTGGCTCACAACCATCTGTAATGAGATCTGATGCCCTCTTTGGTGTGCAGGAAAACATGCTGTATATAACCAATAAATAAGTCTTAAAAAAGTTTTAAAAATGCAGGCAGTTTTGTATGTTTTCTTATTTACAACAAGGTTTCATCATTATGTAGCCCAGTGGGTAGCCAGATACTCACAGATATGTATAAAGGTCGCCTTTTGTCCTCACAGCTTACTCCCTGTCCTGATAGCTGTTCCCAAATTACCACTCAGAGGCTTATATTAATTATAAATGCTTGATCTATAGCTCAGATGCAGTCAGGACGCCGCGGTTCCGTTCGTTTTGGGGTTCCTCTAGTCTCAGCTCGCTGTCGTTCATAAACGCTGAAAATTCGTGGGATTTCTTTCCTCAGCAGACTCAGTGTCTACTGCCATTGGCAAAGGCACGTTTTGGCCAGGGAAGTGTCCAAGACATCTGACACCGCCCCTGGAAGATGATAACATCGGTGTTTGCCCGACCAAATCCCCACTGCAGCAGCATTTTTTGTGTTGCCCTGACTAAAAAGCACTGTCCACGACTCCAGCACTGGGCTGTCTACTGTGGCCCCTTTCTCTTTTTTCCTGGTCATGGCACTGCTGAGTGCTCTCTTGCCTTGGGAAAGACAAGCAACCAGGCCGCCCTGACTGCTTCTCACTTGCCCCTGGGTAAATGAAGAAGTCCCAACCAGAAGTCAAAAATAAATAAATAAATAAATAACCCTTCCTATACAGTCTACAACTCAGCTTCTCAGCTTGCCGGCTACAGACCAGACACTTCTTCACCTCTGAGATCCCTGTGGCGCCAGCACTCAGCCTAGCAGAGATTCTCCATGCACAACACCAGGGCTAGCAGTTTTCCCCGCCGATTATCCACACTCCACGCGTGTACGGGATTCGTCACCCGAGCCAACTTCTGAAGGGCTGTCAGCAGGCCCGAGCTGCAATCCGACTGCAATTTCTAACCGCATCCGTGATTTTCTGCTTTGGTCCTTTCGTTTTGGGCAGGAATCAGGCTCTACAAAGTGGCTCTTCCGCGGGATTCCACCACGGTCCCGAGGACTTGAGCAAAACGCTGCTAGAAACGGCTGACGCCCGGGTTTGAGTGTGCACCAGATGCGATTAGGACGCTGCGATTTCGTTTCGTTTTCGAGTTCTCTACACTTGGCTTTTATATCAACGCTGAAAATTCACCCGATTTCTTTCGGTAGCAGATTCAGTACCGACTGCCGTCGGCAAAGATACGTTTTGGTCGGGCAAGTGTCCCAAGACATCCCACCTGAGCCTAATTGAAATGGACAAATTTGTTGTTTTTTCCCACAACCTAATCTCCATCGCGCCGGCTCAATGGTTTTCAGGGACATCACGGGTCAGGACTCGAGAGTGGCGAATCTCCGACGGCCGGCCGGCCATCTATCTCCTTTCACCGGTCACGGCGAGGCTAAGGTTCCTACGAGTGCCCTCCTGCGGGCAAGACGCCAGTCCACGCCTGCCTGACCGTTTCTCACGCTCACTGGAGCCAATGAAGAAGACACGGGCCGGAAGCAGAAACGATTCTGACGCCAAACGCAGCTCCGCCTGCCAGACGCAGTACAGTCGCTTCCAGAACACCGCCAGCCGCCGAGGTCGCTGTGGCGCGGGCACTCAAGATTCAAAATGTACTGTTTGCTTATTTTTGTAAAAAACTTATTTTGCCAAATGGTGTTGGCAATGGCCTTAAGTCTCAGCAATTGAGAGGCAGAAGCAGGTGAATCTCAGCCTATTCTTTTTAATATTTGTTTATTTATGTATTATGTATACAGTATTCTGTCTGAGTGTATGTCTGCAAGGCTGAAGAGGGCACCAGATCTAATTACAGATGGTTGTGAGCCAACATATGGTTGCCGGGAATTGAACTCAGGACCTATGGAAGAGCAGGCAATGCTCTTAACCACTAAAGCCATCTCTTCATCCCTCAACCTATTCTTTTTATTTTTTATTTTTTTAAATATTTATTTATTATGTATACAATTTTCTGTCTGTATGAATATCTGCAGGCCAGAACAGGGCACCAGACCTCATTACAGATGGCTGTGAGCCACCATGTGGTTGCCGGGAATTGAACTCAGCACCTTTGGAAGAGCAAGCAATGCTCTTAACCACTGAGCCATCTCTCCAGCCCTCAACCTATTCTTTTTAAAACAGATTGTTTCCTGATACTTAAATATTATTTTCTTTTTAAATTATCTCTGGTAAGAAATCATTGCCTTTACTGAGTATACCCAAAGGATATTAACGTCATTTCATTAGAATAATAACAAATAACAATATGTTTCATTTCTTTTCCTTTTTGTTTGTTTCGAATTGAACACAGGGTTTCTCTCTCTGAGTGCTGGGATAAAAGGTGTGCTCCTTCAACCATGTCCTGGCTTGTTTCTTTTCTTTCTTTGTAACTTAAGGAAGTATTTTAAAGAGACCTATTTTCTTTCAGTTTATATGTAGGAGTGTTTTTCCCGCATGGATATCTGTGCACATTGTGTGTGCCCGGTGCCCACACAGGCCAGAAGAGTATTTCAGATTCGCAGGAAAATGTGGGTGCTGGGAACTAACCCTGGACCCTCTGCAAAAGCGACATATACTGAAACCTCTAAGCTATCTCACTCCAGACCCTCCAAGAGTATTTTAATTTAGTTGCTTGTTTGATGTGTACTAATGTTTTGCATACATGTGTTTCTGTGTACCACATGTGTGCCTGGTGCCTGCAAATCCTAAAAGAGGGTGTCTGATCTCCTGGAACTCATCAAAGAAGAGTCTCAGCATACAAATAACATATATGAATTTTAAAAATCAAAACTATGAGATGTAGGATATGAAAATAAATGTTGATTAAATACATATAAATCTATAAGTTAAATTTCCTCTTCATTATGGTAATGGCAATAGACACAGTGGTAACTAACATCCTACAGCATGTTCAGCAGGTAACTTTAGAGTCATTTGGAAACCCAAGTTGGGGCTTTTTGGGGGTTGACTGTATTCAACAAACCTCAAGACTATTTGTTGCCTGATTATTTCAGATATATGCCTTTAACATTTTCTATAAAGGACAAAATAAAACTGGATTTAGAATAAAAGCATGTCTGTCTTAGTAAGTTTGTTGGCACATGGCCTTTGGTCTCAGCACTCTGAGTGCAGAGGCCAGCCTGATCTACTAGCAAGTTCCAGGACATACTTTCTGTATTTGAATAAAATTACTTTGGATGAAGATGGTTAAAAGTAGTTTTAGATGAAAACCAAATGTCTGCAGTCTAAATTACATCCTAAAATAAAGGATTGTTTTAAAAGAGAAACAGAAAAGGATATTACAGAGCTTTACCAAAATGTATTTGAAAGTTAGGATTTGAAAGTAGGACATGGTCAGGTTAGCAGGGCTTACCAGGGAGCAAGCTAGGATGTTATTGTGTCCAGAGAGTTCTCTGTAGCCTCTAGAGCACTCCAGACCCAGTGGTCATCTCTAGCCTAGTTTTGCATCTGCAAGTGTGGCCTCAGGAAGCCTCCTTTGTTTGGGTGGAGAGTTCCATTCTCAAGAGATGCTTGTCCCTGCTCCAGGTTACAGGATCTTGCCTCAAGGCATTTGCCTTCCCCTGGGGATGTTACTGGAACACTGTGCAGATCTGAAAAACTGAGACAGGCACACACTGAAGACAATGACTACTCTCTGGGTTCTGAAGTGCTGGTTTGTGGATGGGAACTCAAGTCCAAAGGACAGGACTTGAATCAACACAGTGAAAACTTACCCTGTTCTTCCTTGGCCTTAGGGATCTCAGTGAGAAACTCATCCTTCTCATGAAGGCTGACTTTTTCATGAAATCAACCTTTCAAATGAAAAGTCAGTCTTTTAAATAAATTCCTAACCTAGCTATGCAGTAATGCCCCATGATTTTGGTCCCAGCACTCAGGAGGAAGAGGCAGGAGGATCTCTGTGAGTCCAAGTCTGATGTCTAGACCAAATTCCAGGACAGCTAGTGCTACACAGAACAATCCTGTCAAGAAATAAATATCTAACCTGTCAATCATTATCACTAAAAGTCAATTTTAAAGTGTCTAAAACATTGAGGGTAACACCACCCTGTCCTGACTCCATGTTGATTTTACACAGACAGTTCTCAGCCCTCTCTATGCCACCCTTCAATGCCCACACATTTGAGATTTCCATGGCTGTGACTATGGTCCACATGTATTCACCAAAACAATTAAAGTAAACCAAAATATCACAAAACTATGGACAAGAAAGTAACTGACATAACATGTCTGGAGTGAGCATTTTAATATTACCTTGATCATTATTGAATGTTGATGTTAATTAAATATTGTTTCTGAGGTTTTTCCCATTAAAAACTCTGTACGCGTAACTTGGATTCCAAGAGATATTTCAGAGGAACAAGATTCCTGTTTATTTAGTCATCAATAAAAAGGACTTAATGCTTTTAATTGCCTTAATTAGTATGGTTGTCAAACATTGCTTTGTGAAGTTACTATTAAGCCAATCCTTAAATGAATTTTTCAACGTGTACAAAAAGATTATCATTTCAATAAAATATCCATTTAATGGAGAGTCAATCCTTCAAAAAAAAAAAACCTTTAAAGAAAAACTTGAGCCGGGCGGTGGTGGCACACGCCTTTAATCCCAGCACTCGGGAGGCAGAGGTAGGCGGATCTCTGTGAGTTCGAGACCAGCCTGGTCTACAAGAGCTAGTTCCAGGACAGGCTCCAAAACCACAGAGAAACCCTGTCTCGAAAAACCACAAAAAAAAAAAACAAAACAAAACAAAACCTTGATCTGTTTCATAAAAAGTGAGTTTTTGGATGAAGAGTCATTCATTTCCAAAATCCCAAGCCCTATACTAAAGTAGATCCTTCCCATCCAAATCCTCCTTTTGCTCCAGGGGTGCAGTGTCCTCTGGGCCTGGCTGCCTCTTTATAAGGAGAACAAGGATAGATTTGCTGACCTGGAAGTAGGAAGCTCATGAGGCCTGAGCTTTAGACAAAAAAAAAAAAAAAAAAAAAAGAGGTAAGAAAGGAACCCTGATAGTAGCCTGGCAGTGGTGGCACACACCTTTAATCCCAGCACTCAGGAGGCAGAGGCAGGCTAATTTCTTAAATTAGAGACCAGCCTGGTCTACAAAATGAGTTTCAAGACAGCCAAGGCTACACAGAGAAACCCTGCCTCAATAAACAAACAGCAGCAAACAAGCATGCGTGGAAACAAATCCCAACAACATAGAACAAAACAAGGAACGTTCAGAGCATGAAAAATACTCTTCCCCAGCAAAGAGCCCCAGATTGGCTATCCAATGCCAAATGCTCAGCCTTGAACACATATACATACAAGTGGCATTATACAGACTAATCAGTTTTAATGTCTGTGTTTAGGAATACACACATAAACACACATGTATGCACACACAATAACACACATATATTTGTAACAAACAAAGAAAAAGGGCGTTATCATTGGGATAAATAGAGAGGGATGGAGAGAAAGACAGTAATTAAAGTACTAAATTCTAATTTCAAAAAGATACAAAAGTTTTAAACGTCAATATATTTGAGCCAAGCTTGATAGCACACACTTTTAATCCAAACAGCCTGGAAGCAGAGGCGGGATGATCTCTGGCAGTTCAAGGCCACCCTGTTCTACACAGCTAGTTCCAGGACAGCCATGGCTCTTTAGAGAGACACTGTCTGAAAAGAAGTAGATAAATGATAGGTGATAGACAGACAGACAGGCAGACAGACCGACAGACAGAACCAAATTCTTTTTAAATTCAGTGTTTAACTAAAGCCAGTTCTTTACATAAATGCTGGGCAGTCTTGAAAGAAAGCTTGTTCAAAAGTCACCCTTTGAATAAATGTTCATCCTTTAAATGAGGTGCTGTCCTCTTCCTAGAAAGTCTGTCGTTTAATGAAGGCCATTATTCTAATAAAAACTTGATGTCATGCGAGTAGCTCTTTTAAATGTGGTGTCCATGATTTGAAGAAAAGCAGTTTCTAAGGCCTCACGCACTACACCTTAAATCAGCGTCCTGTACTTTCACTGAAATAGAGCGATCTTAATTAACCAAAAGGTAATGCTCTCTAAAGTTTGTAAAACTGGAAAGAATAAAATGGGGCAAAACCATCCATGCAGATGCCAGAAGTCATCATTACAAAACATATATATTTTTAAAAAGGAGCTTCAAAATCACTTTAAGATGAAAACTAATCATTTTTACTGGAAATCTGTCCCAAGATAAAGGACTTTCCCAAAGAGGAAAAACACATAAGGGCACAACCAAAAAATGAACTATGTCACAGAAAAATTTATAAAATTTTAAAACTCAGGCGTTGGGTGTGTCGTCCAACACTTACCTGGTACCCGCATTTCAAGGTCTACATCACAAGGATTACTTAGTTTCTGCCAGGATCAGGCCCTGAATCAGGAAGTGGGCCTCCCAAAGATGAGATTCTGCTGCCTTTTAAACTCAGTCTGTGCTGCTTTTTCCTTTTGAAAGCTTAGTAAGTTTTTCCAGTTACTGCCAAATTCCTGCTGGATGTTGAACAACCCAGCTTGGTGAAGAAGAGGAAAGGACTGGCATAGCCTGGCCTGCAGGAACAGAGGCTTCCAGGTCGGGATGCAGCCTTGAGTGTGATTGCTGAGTCATAAGAAGACTGATTCCCAGTATTCCTCATTGTCCGCTATGTTCAGCTAGTCCGGATTTATCCCATGCTTTTTCAGACCTAGGCCAGCTGGCCTTGGTGAGATCCCAATAGAACATCCCCATTGTCTTAGTGTGTGGGTGCACCCCTCGTGGTCCTGAGTTCCTTGCTCGTGCTCCGTCTCCTTCTGCTCCTGATTTGGACCTTGAGATTTCTGTCCGGTGCTCCCGTGTGGGTCTCTGTCTCTGCGGACAATGAGGAATACTGAGAATTCAAGAACAATTGCAGTAGGTTTTTGATCCTACTGCACGTACTGGCCCTGTGGGAGCCTAGGCAGTTTGAATGCTCACCTTAGGAGACCTGGATAGAGGTGGGCAGTCCTTGGGCTTCCCACAGGTCAGGGAACCCTGATTGCTCTTCGAGCAGATGAGGGGGGAGGACTTGATCGGGGGAGGGGGAGGGAAATGGGAAGCGGTTGTGGGGACGAGGCAGAAATCCTTAATAAATAAATAAATTTAAAAAATAAAAAAAAATAAAAAGTGAAAAAAAAAAAAAAGAAGACTGATTCCCATGAGCCTGCTGTGGCACACACTTTTAATCCCAGCATTCCAGAGGCAGAGGCAGGCCGATGTCTGTGAGTTCAAGACCAGCCTGGTCTACAAGAATTGTTCCCTGACAGTCAGGACTATTACACAGAGAAACCCTATCATGAAAAACAAACAATCAAACAAAAAAGACCTGATTCAAACAGACAAATCATAAGGATTTTGCTCCCTAGATTTCTATTGTTCGCACTATCCCATTTCTATATTCGCCCCGAAGGATGGCTCCTGTCTGGAAGCCACATTCATCCAGGCTGGAGAACAAAAACTCCTGGCTCCCGCGTGATAAAGATGCCAGATTTTTGGTAGATGGGTAGTAGAAGCCTTGCCAGCAAGGAAAGGCTGGCAACCTCCAGATTGGGCCCATTTCTCTCTGAAAATGGCCACAGTTGGCTCTTGGGCTGTGCCTGAGATTTGTTTCAGTTTTCATTTAGACTAGTGGGTGCACTTTCCCTTGCTGGAGGAAAGCGTTTTTTTTTTTGGGTGCGAGGGGTCATGCTTTCTAGATTTCTCAGTGTGTTTTCAGCAGGGCGCTGGCCTTGGCAGACAAGCTGCTGAGGACCCAGTTAGGATATCCTTTTCTCTGCTGGTCTGAGCAAGGACTGATTCTCCAGGCAGCACCCCCTCCCCTCCAGGGGCTAAGCTGCCAGGCCTGTCCACCCTGAGACAATCCACTGTAGCCCCACCTCTCTTCTTCCTGTCCTCAGCCCTGGCCTGACTTCAGTTTGTTTGCTCAACTGCTTACTGAGTGAGTCACTCCTCTTCCTAGGGCGTGTTTGCTTCCTGTTTGTAGCACTGATAAAACTGAAACCACTTTCTCTGAGCTTTCTTGAGTCCAGGAGGGGGGTTTGCAACAAATACTTAGCTAGTACTTCATTTATTTAGTAGATTGTTAAGGGCAGAGCCTCCGCACAGCAAGTTATGCCTCATCACACCTGGGCTCCTAAGGAAGGAAGCACAGCTGTCCTAAACTTTTTTGATTGTTTGTTTGTTCGTTTGGGTTTTTCGAGACAGGGTTTCTCTGTAGCTTTGGAGCCTGTCCTGGAAGAGGCTGGCCTCGAACTCACAGATATCTGCCTGCCTCTGCCTCCCGAGTAGTGGGATTAGAGGCCTGTGCCACCCGTGCCCAACTCCTAAACTCTGTAATCTAGAAAAACTGAAACAGAAACTGTGTGGCTGGGGATTCAGGGCATTGCAGTTGTTGCCTCCGGCTACTGTGAGCTGTGTTTGTGCTAGGGAGCTGAGTTATGGCTCTGCTCCTTTGATCAAAGAGGCACAAGGACAGAGACCCAGCTGTCAAACTCCAAAGTCATTACAGCTGCCTTTCATGCTCCTCCTAGATGTTTCAAAGTTTTATGATGGCAAATTCCAGGCCTTTCACTTCATCACAGAAAGTACCAGGCCAGCACTGGCCTCCCAGACTTACTCTGGGATTTTTCATAAATACTGCATTTCATGTAGAATTCCAAAAGACCCAGGATAACCACGCTGTCACTAAACACACACATGCACACATGCACACACACACAGAGAGAACAATGCGGAATGTGTCTCCACATCTGGTCTCTGGGGCTTTATAGAGCTATAGTAGTACAAACAGCACACACTTCACTGACAACCGGACACTTGGCTAGACCTAAAGTTCCATAAACACGCACTTGTCAAAACTGGACTTGATTTTCACAATCATACAAAAAATAGAATTTTATTTCCAGGACAAGTTTTCTCGGGGTAGCATCAACTACCCTGAAAGAAGCCGACCTTGACCTCAGAGATTCACCTGCCTTTGCCTCTGGGATTAAAGTCATGCATTGCCACTGAACAGCAAAAACTAGCTTTTGAGAAATGACAAAACCTTCAACAAATGGTCTCTGGAAAGTGAATACCACAAGTAGGAAGCAAGTAGATCCCTCTCAGTGTTTCCCTGGGGGACACCAGTTCACACACACCCATCCTTCCCATGAACTCCAAAACTCTATAGGTGGCAGATAAAATAACCCAAAGTGCAGGATCCCTCATGGGCTAGCACTTGCTGAGCAGGGCTTTAGCACTGAAGAAATAGTGCTACCGATGGCAAGAGGGACGTCATGAAGCTGAGAACCTCAGGTCCAGTATAGGAAATGGTCAAATGCCCACACAATGGGAAAACTCTCTGATGACTTTCATCTGGCAGAGGATTAGTGTCTACAACACACCAAGGACTCAGATTTTAAAAAATATTTTGTAAGAAACTCTTTCTCTTTACTAGTTCTAATTTCTATGTGTGTTGGTGTTTTGTGTGAATGCTGGTCTGTAGGTGGACGTCAGAAGTCCTGGACATGGAGTTACAGACAGAAGGAAGCTGCCATGTGTGTTCTAGGAATTGAACCTAGGTCCCCTGTAAAGGCTGCTGGTGCTCTCACCCACTGAGCCATCTCTACAAGCCCCAGAATTCATTTGTTAAAGAAGATAACACAGAACCATTTCAGACTATAAAACGCCCAGCAAAGGGAACAGCTGAAGTCCAGCATCAGCAGGCCAGAGACACTGGACAAGAGAGGTGGGGTCAGCCTCTAAACACACCCAGGAGACTTCTCTCAGGAAGCAAAGTTGAATTCAGGTTATTTTTCTCCTTTTTTAATATTTATTTTATTTATTTATTATGTATACAATATTCTGTCTGTGTGTATGCCTGCAGGCCAGAAGAGGGCGCCAGACCTCTTTACAGATGGATGTGAGCCACCATGTGGTTGCTGGGAATTGAACCCAGGACCTTTGGAAGAGCAGGCGGTGCTCTGAACCACTGAGCCATCTCTCCAGCCCTTTTTCTCTTTTTTTTAATTGTCTCTTGATTGTTCTTTTATCCCCTTTATACCACTCTGGACAATAGTTTCTAACCAAAGAAAGATAACTTCACAACCACAACTCATATTTTCCTAAAACAGTATCCTTAAATTAAAAAAGATTTATTTTATTAATTATGTATACAGATTCTGCCTGCAGGTACCCCTGGAGGCCAGAAGAGGGCACCAGATCTCATTATAGATGTTTGTGAACCACCATGTCCTTGCTGGGAATTGAACTCAAGACCTCTGGAAGAACAGTCAGTGCTCTTAATCTCTGAGCCATCTCTCAGCCCCCTAAAACAGTATTTTTACACAAGAAAAACTCACAGTATGATCATAAGTTATATATTTTTTTCAAGAGCTCAAAAGTGGTTAAACATTTTTCTTAGTATTAATTTGCATTAATTAACACGTGTAATATCAACTTCACCCCAAAGCAATGATTCTTCTATTAACCATTGACAAATTTTAAGCAAGTCAAGCACCTTTCAGCCAGGTCTTTTGACTGGCAGGGAGCTTTCTGTGGCTCCAGTGTAGCAGATTCCTGTCCTATTGCCACTCTACCAAACCGTAAACAAGTGGTCTAGCTAACCATCTAGTTTTCTTTCTTATTTATACACAATTATTTCATTTAAATTTCCTTTGGCAACTTTATTTTCTCAGTGTGCTTATCAGATCCTGTGATTCTTTCTGTAAGCTACATGGCCAAGGAACTCAGACCTAACCTTGAGTGTTGGGGTTTGGAGACATAATTGCTTTCTTTGATTGTCAACCCACTTTGCCACAGAGAGAATTTGTGTCTCTACAATGCCTGAAACTTCTTGTTCTGACTCTCCATCCTCGGAAAAACTCACACATGGAAAAGAGGAGGGTGTCTTCTTTCTGTCTCTTGTATTTTTCCTTGAAGCAACTGGCAGAGCAGCCTAAACCATGGGATATCTCCACGTGGGATGTCTCCATGCCTGAATTCCAACAGAGTTGACACATCTCCCCTCCCCCTTGCCCATTTGCTGTATAACAGCTTCTGAGGAAATAATAAAGGGCGGTTTGATCAGAAATAGTGTCCTGCCATCACTTCTCCTGTCTCTTGCTCTTCCATTGCTCTCCCCTAGGCTTATCAGGGACCATCTTTTCCATCCTGCTGGCCTGGATACCCCCTTCCCTTCTCCCCAGCATTAGTTCTCCTTTGCTCTCTTGATGACCACCACTGCCGCTCTGACTGGGATAACATGGATCTCAGTGGTATTAGCGCCTCTCTCAGCTGGCTAGCAACGGTGAACATAACAGTTGTGCTGCTGCCTCTGCCAATGACATGATCACTTTGCTGGACCTTTTGTTGTTTGGGTCATCCCATGTTCTCTTCCTTGATAAGTGACTTCTGCATCCTGGAGAGCACCAGCTGCCTGTCCAGAGGACCCAGGTTAAATTCCCAGCACACACTTGTCAGCTCACTACTGTGTAAATCCAATTCCAGGGCATCTGACACCCACACACAGACAAGCATTCAGGCAAAACACTAATACACATAGAAATCAAACGTAAGTGAGACAAAGAGTTTCTTTAAAAAGATTTTTTAAAGGCTGAGTGCTTTGTGGATTGTAGACACTAATACAATACCAGATGAAAAGTTATCAAAGAGTTTCTTCTGTTCGGTGGACATTAGACCACTGCCTTTGCTGGACCTGAGAATTTCAGTTTCATGATGTCCCTCTTGCAGTTGGTAGCACTATGTCTTAGTGCTGAAGTCCTGCTCAGCAAGTGCTTGCCCATGAGGGATCCTGCGAGTTTGGGGTACTTTTTCATCTGCCACCTTTAGAGTTTTGACTTCCATAGGAAGAATTGATCTGTGTTGAATGGTGCCCCTATAGGGTCATACAGAGTGAGAGCTAGGTGCATTCTGCTTGTGGCTATTCAATTGTTAAGAACCATTTGTTGAATATCATTGTGTCATTTCCCAAAAGTTTATTTTTCATTTTTTATTATTTTATTGATTTTTATTGATTTCTATATTTTTCTCTGCTCCCCTCCCTACCTCTTCTCCTCTGCTTCACACCTCTGGCAAGGTCCCCATGCTCCCAACTTACCCAGGTGATCTTGTCTTTTTCTACTTGCCATGTAGATTATAGTTATGTAAGCCTCTCAGAGTGTCCTCATTGTTGTCTAGATTCCCTAGGGTTGTGATGTGTGGGCTGGTTTCCTTTGCTTTATGTTTTACAACCACTTATGAGTGAGTACATGTGGTAATTGTCTTTCTAGGTCTGGGTTACCTCACTCAAAATGTTTTCTAGCTCCATCCATTGCCTGCCAAATTCACCTTAACCATGACGTCTTGATATATGGTATCTGATGCAGACGGGTCCCCTTTCCGGGGCTCCAACCTCTCCTCCACAATCATCTCTGCCCTCTGACCTGGACCCATAAACATTGTCAGCTCTGGACCAGAACCCGTTCTGGGTTCGGAACACACACCTGTCCTTGGCTCCACACTCACCCCATTCACCTGTTGAGGTTTTGAACAGGTTGTCAGATCTGGACTCAAACTCTTTGTGGGATCCGGGCACGCCCCCTTGGAAAGCAGCAGATTCCAACAGTTCTATGGAAGCCCTTTCGCCCCGGTCGTCGGATCCACACTCTCCTCCTTGGTGGTCTGCAAGGGAACCTCTGCTCCATTGTCTCCATCGCTTGGGCAGCACTTGGGCGGGGAGGACAGCAGTGCCTGCACTGGGGCAGGAAGCATATCCTGCTACAGGCTCCTCCAGGCCTGGGTATTTGTAATCATGAAGGGAGGCGGGGTCAGAAAATGGCGAAATTTCAGAAAAGAGACTGCGGCCTCTTCACGTACAGTATCCGGGTGCAGACTCGCCCCCGTCGTCCTGATCGCCGGCTCCGCACTCGTCCCCTAGGTCATCTTCTGCGGACCCGTACCCACCATACGCTCCAACCCTCCACCACACCCCGGACCGGTACTCGGCTGCTCGCTGGCATCAATTGTCAGCTGCAGACTCGCACCGGTCCACGTCGTCGGTTTGGTCGTGCGGATCGAACCACGCAGCAGCCTTACATACAGAGTTTGATTCAGGTCTCTAAACGAAAGGACAGTGGCAGAAAATCACGAACGCCCTTTGAATATCACCGTCGGATTGTAGCTCGGGCGAGCCGACGTCCGATGGGAATTCCGCTCCGCGCACGAATCCGCGCACTCGCGGACAGCGACACAGTGGTCGGGGAACCCCTTAGTGCTAGCTCCGTGCCCCGGGAATCGCCTTGACGCTGAGTTCCGGGGCCACAGCGACGCCAGCGGCCGGCGGTGCAGCCGGCATGCTGAACTGCGTTTGGTGTCAGTAGCGTTTCTGCTTCTGCCTGGGTCTTCTCCTTTGGCTCTGGTGAGAGTGAGAAACGGTCGTCCCGCGGTGGACCCGCCGCATCGTCCGGCGGTGGATCCGTCGCGTCGTCCGGGCGTCCGGACGGGACTCGTCACCGTTGTCCAGCGGTGGACTCGCCGCATGGTCCCACGGTATCCCACGCTAGACCCGCCGCATTGTCCCGCGGTGGACCTGCCAAGTCGTCCCAAGGTCCGGATTGGACCCTTTATCGTTTTTCGGCGGTCCTGACGGGACACGCTGAGTTCCGGCGCCACAGCGACACCAGCGGCCGGCGGTGCAGCCGGCATGCTCAACTGCGTTTGGCGTCAGTAGCGTTTCTGCTTCTGCTTGGGTCTTCTCCTTTGGCTCTGGTGACAGTGAGAAATGGTCGGGTAGCCCTGGCCGGGCATTTGACCGCAGTGGGGCCACGCGGAGGGTCCTTAGCTGCGTCGCGACTAAAAAAGGAGGCGACGAAAAAGGCCGTCGGAGACAGGGCCATACTCGAGTCCTGAGTCCAGAATGTCCCCAACACCGTTGGCGCTGGGAATGCACCGCCGGCGAGAAGGAGATTCGGCGCGGGGGAGGGTGCGGGGGTGGAGGGCCGCGCAAACACCGAATCCCTCGTCTTCCACGCGGTTCTAGTCGGATGCCTTGGAACCCTTGCCCGACCAAAACGTGTCTTTGCCCACGGAAGCTGGCACTTAATCTGCTACGGAACGGGATCGGGTGAAGTTACAGCGGCGTGTATAGAAACCACAGAGAACCGAACGTAGAGGACGCGAACACGGAAAGAAACCGCGTCCTCCTGACCGCTATAGGGTGCGAACTGACACCATGGCATCAGAGGGTTCTTGTACTGCACCGTTTGTCTCCCGTCGAAGGGAACGCGGTAGGGATGGAATTCCGCAGCAACCGTGGAAAACTGCAGGATGGGGCGCTGTGCACCGCAAAGTGGCACTTGGCCCAGTGCCTGACTCTCAGGGACGCTGGCTGCAAGGAAGTGGCAGGCCTGCAGCTTTGGGTTTGAACTGAGGACTGGCATCAACAGCCTTTCTGCTATTGGCTAGCACTTCCTCATCACTCCTCCCCCCCCCCGCCTCCAAAACTCCACAGCACACCAGACCCCGGTGGTGCCTACCCACCGCTTTCACCTGTGGACCTGAGGACAGACCACCCTTTTCTCCACACCAGCCTTTCCAGGAATCCTAGAAATATGAGCTTCGGGGTGGGTGTGGTCAGTACCTTTGAGAATTGGCGCGGTTACAACCAAGTAAATTACGTTTATGTATTAAGTAATTAAGAATTGACAGTGACCACCGAAAACACATTGATGTGTTTATTTTGAGAGGAACCGGCTGCACTGAAGACAACCTGGCTAGGTTTAGGCAAGGATCTTCTTGGCATAGAGCTCACTTTGAAATGCTGGAAATCTCGCGGAGCTCTCTAAGGGTCCCTGCTCTGGAACACCGGTGTGCAGCAGCTACACAGCACAGCAGGCAGCATATTAGGCAACGAACGCTCTCCGGAAATGCACCCGTCGTCGGCATCGTCGTCGGCGTCGTCGTCGGCGTGGCGTCGTCGTCGGCGTCGGCCTAGGCGTCGTCTGCAGCCTGGAACCCCGTCGTTGGCTCCATCCTCGCCCCCACCGTCGGCTTTGGCGGACCCGCACAGGTCGGCGGCGGCGGCTGCAGATTCGCACACCACGTCGTCGGCTCCGGCCTCGGCCTCGGCCTCGCCCGCGTCGATGTCGGCTCTGCACTGGCCCCCGTGGTGGTCTGCTCCAGAACCGGTGCTCCGTCATCGTCTCCATCGCTTGAGCAGCACTTGCAGCGGGAGGACAGCAGAGCTTGCACTGTAGCAGGCAGCAGAGCCTGCTACAGGCTCCTCCAAGCCTGGGTATTTATAGTCTTGAAGGAAGGCGGGGTCAGAAAATTGGGACTTTTCAGAATAGAAACCGCAGCCACTTGACCTAAGGTATGGTGTACAGACTCACCCCCTTCGTCCCCGTCGCCGGCTCCGCACTCGTCCCCTCGGTCGCTCATCTGTTGCGGACCCATACCCACCGTACGCCCCCGTCCCCCAGCACCTCTGACCGGTCCTCGGCTGCGCGCTGGCCCAAATCCTCGGCCGCGGACTCGCACCGGTCCACGTCGTCGGATTGGCCGTTCGGATCGAATTCCGCAGCAGCCTTACATACAGAGTTTGATACCGGTCTCTAAACGAAAGGACAGTGGCAGCAAATCAAGGACGCCGTTTGAAAATCACCGTCGGATTGCAGCTCGGGCGAGCCGACGTCCGATGGGAATTCGGCTCCGCGCACGAATCCGCGCACTCGCGGACAGCGACACAGTGGTCGGGGAACCCCTTAGTGCTAGCTCCGCGCCTTGGGAATCGCAGTGAAGCTGAGTTCCGGCGCCACAGCGACGCCAGCGGCCGGCGGTGCAGCCGGCATGCCGAGCTGCGTTTGGTGTCAGTAGCGTTTCTGCTTCTGCCTGGGTCTTCTCCTTTGGCTCCGGTGAGAGTGAGAAACGGTCGTCCCTCGGTGGACCGGTCGCGTCGGCCCTCGGTCCGTACTGGACCGGTCCGCGTTGTCCCGCGGTGGACCCGCCGCATCGTCCCGTGGTCCGGACAGGACCCGTCAGCGTCGTCCCCGCCCCGTCGCCTGGCGGTAGGGACTGGAAACCTCCGCGTCGACCTGTCTGGACCGTGGGACGACGCGGACCGGTCCCGTCCTGATCGCCCGAAGAGAGGGACGGGTCACGTCCTGACAGCGGGACGACGGGGATCGGTCCCGTCCTGCCGACGCGACGAGTCGGCTGCATTGGATACCGGACTAGAGGTTGCCGTTTCTTTTTTGAAATTTCGCAATTTTCTGACCCCGCCTTCCTTCAAGACTACAAATACCCAGGCTGGAAAGGGCTCTTCTGCCTGCCCTTGCGCATGCGCTGCTGTCCTCCCGGTGCAAGTGCTGCTGGAGTGATGGTGTGGATGACAGAGCAGCGGGTCCCGAGCAGACGACAGAGGCAAGTGCAGAGCCGAAGATGGGGCCAATTCCGGAGTCTTCTACTGGGACAAGTCCCGTTTCGACCACGGGACTACTGGGAGGAGTCCGTTCCTACGACGGGACGATGGGGACGGGACCCATCCCGACGAAGGGACGACGGGTACTGGTTCCGTCTCAACCACGGGACGTCGAGGTCTGGTCAGGTCCCGACCACAGGACGACCGGAACGACGAGACGACAGGGACCATTCCCGTTCCGACGACGGGGAGAAGGGGACCGGTTCCATTATGAGGACGAGACGACAGGGATCATTCCCGTTCCGACCATTCCGGATCCCATGTCTGCGGAGAGTCTGCAGCAGACCGAGCGGCGGCCGTGGCCGGAGCCGACGACGTGTGCGAGTGTGCAGCCCACGACGGCTCCGAGTCCGTAGCCGGCAACGGGTTCGAGTACGGACCCGAGGACGGAGGTCCAGTCTGCAGAGGACGTCGTGTCCGAGTCCGGAATGCATTCCTTGCCTAATACTCTGCATTTAGTGTGGCTGCTGCTAACCGGTGTCCCACAGCAGAGCGCCTTAGAGAGCTCCAGGAGACTTTCAGCGTTTGAAAGTGGGTTCCGTGACAAGATGATCCTTGCCTAAACCTCTTCAGTCGTCGCAGCCGGTTCGGTCTTCAGTGCAGCCGGTTTCTTCCAAAAATAAACACGTCAATGTGCTTTCGGTGGTCCGTGTCAATTCTTAATTACTTAATACATAAACGTAATTTACTTGGTTGTACCCGCGCCGGTTTTCAAAGGTACTGACCTGACGACACCCCGAAGTCGACGTTTCTAGGATTCCTGGACATGCTGGTATGGGGACCACGTGGTCAATCCTCAGGCCCTTGGGTGAACGGGGTGGGTAGGCGCCGCTGGGATCTGGGGACAGGGGCCATGAGGAAGTGCTAGCCAATCAATAGCAGAAAGACTATTGATGCCAGTCCTCAGCTATGCCTCCAAGCTGCAGGCCAGTCAAATCTTTGCAGCTGGGGTCACTGTGAGGCAGGCACTGGACCAAGTGCCACTTCCCTGTGCCCTATCGTGCAGTTTCCCAAGGTTGCTGAGGAATTCCATCCGTATCGCGATCCCGACGATGGGAGACAAATGGTGCAGAGCAAGAAACATCTGCTGCCCGCGCGGGCCAGTCCGCACCCTATAACGTTCAGGAGTCCGCGGTTTCTTTCGTGTTTGCGTCCTCTACGTTCGGTTCGTTCTCCTTTATATAAACGCTGTAAATTCACACGATTCCTTTCCATAGCGATTCAGTGCCAACTTTCGTGGGAAAAAAAAAAACCATTTGGTCGGGAAAGGGTCCTAAAACATTTTGGTCGGGAAAGGGTCCTAAAACATCCGACCCTCACCGAAAGAAGACGATGGATTCGGTGTCTGCACCTCCGAATCTCCGTTGTCCCTGCGTTCCATTCCTCGCGCGGAAGGTTTTCGGGAGACTTTCAGTTGTCTGGACTCGAGTATGGCCTTGTCTATGCCGGCCTTCTCCTTTTATTCTCTTTTAGAGGTCGCGACGCAGCTACGGTTCCTATGAGTGCCCCTACTGCGGGCAAGACGACAGACAAAGCCTGCCTGACCTTTTCTCACTCTCACTGGAGCCAATGGGGAAGACTCGGGCAGAAGCAGAAAAGCCTCTGAAGCCAAAGGCAGCTTGGCCTGCCAGCTGCATTCCGGACACCTCTGTACAGCCAGCCGCTGGGGTCGCTGTGGCCCAGGCACTCTGCTTGGCAAGGATTCGCATTCTGGGTGCTCAAAGCTAGCTTTGGGTTACTTGGCCCCTGTGGCACTTTCCGCCAGGGCGGTGTTTCTTCCACCTAGGCGACTTCCAATCCGGTGTCAGCTCGCCCATGCTGCAAATGGACCGCGATTTTCAAACCGCCTTTGCGATTTTTGGCAAGTGTCCATTCGTTTTGAGAGTGGGTGCACGGAGCTAGCGCTATGGGTTTTCCGGCTCCTGCTCCGCTGTCCGCGAGTGCCACGATTCATCCACCGAGTCGACTTCCGATCGGATGTCAGCAAGCTCGAGCTGCAGTCCAACCGCGATTTCAAACCGCATCCGTTATTTTCTCCGTAGCTTCTTTCGTTTTTCAGACTGAATCAGGCTCTGCCAGGCAGGCTGCTGCGGGATTCCACCTGAACCACGAACCGCAGTCACGACTACCTGAGCAAACCGCTGCGAGAACTGTCTGAGGCCCCAGGGCGAGTCCACACCAGATGAGGTCTCAGGATGCCCCGGGTTGAATTCGTTTTTTGCATCCTCTACACTCGGCTAGCCACAGTTTGTATAAACGCTAACATTCACCCGATTTCTTCCGGTAGCAGAATCAGTACCGACTGCCATAGGCCAAGATACGTTTTGACCGGTCAAGTGTCCTAAGACTTCCGACCAGAACCCAATGGAAAAGGACAAATTTGGTGTGTCCTCCCCACCCGCCCCCCGGCAACCTAATCTCCATCGCCTGACGGTCCTTTCACTGCACCAAAGGTTTTCAGGACATCACGGGTCAGTACTGGAGAATGGCCTTCTCTCCGACGGCCGGCCATCTCTCTCTTTCATCACTCACGGCGCAGCTAAGGTCCCTAACGAGTGCCCCTACTGTGGTCAAGACGCCGGACCACGCCTGCCTGAGGGCTTCTGGATCGCAGGGCAGACAGGGAAGAAGTCCCAGTAAGCAGCTCCGCCTCTGAGCTGCAGTCCGGACTCGTCTTTACCGCTGGCGTCGCTGTGGCGCTGGTGCACGGAGCCAGCGCTAGGGGTTTCCGGGGTCCTGCTCCGCTGTCTACTAGTGCCAGGATTCATCCACCTAGTCAACTTCTGATCGAAAGTCAGCAGGCCGGGACTGCAATCAGACTGCCATTTTGAACCACATCGGTGATTTTCTTCACAGCTTCTTTCGTTTTTCAGACTGAATCAGACTCTGCCAGGCAGGCTGCCTTGGGATTCGCCCCGAGCCAGGAACCACTAACCGGACGATGTGAGCAAACATGCTGAAAGAGATGGCTTTGCCCTGTTGCAAGCGTGCAGTGGTGCAGTTAGGACGCCGCGGTTCTGGTTCCTTATGGGATCCTCTATTGTCAGCTCAAGGTCGTTTTCTTTAGATAGCCGATACCGAAGCGAAGCCGTCGGCAAATGCTCATTTTTTGCCGGGCAAGTGTCCCAAGACTTTTGACCCTGGCCCCCTGGAAGACGACAAATTCGGGGTTTGTACCAGTGAATATTTGTCCCTTTCGCTGCGCCACGGTTTTCGGCGACAGCACGGTCCAAGGCTCGAATATGGCTCTCTCTTGATGGCCATCTCCAGCTCGAGGTCCTTTCTCCATAAGCAGCGCTGGTAAGGCCCAGGCTAAGGCTCCTACCGCGGCCAAGAAACCAGATCATGAAAGTCGGCCTCTGAGATTTGGTCTGGCCTTGAGAACCTCTCTCAGTCCACAGTTGGTTAGACAGCCCTGGGGTCCAAGGTGGTGGGTGGGAAGAGGAGCAGATGCAGCTAATGGGGAAGTGTGTGCTTGCAGGCAAAAGCTCTTCAGACAACATTCCACAGCTCACTCTCCTACCTGAGGACCCAAACATTTTTCACCTCAGGGAGAGACAGAACTTGGCCTCTAGGCTATTCTGATACCCAAAGCCAGCTCTATGGCTTTCTGGACCCATGTTCAGCCAGTATTATAGCTTCCTTCTCTGATTTTGGATAGGCTGCCAGCAAGCTTGGACTGTGTTCCTTTTGTGATGCCCATGGTTAGTGCTCCCAGGAACTGCTGTCTGGAATTGCCATTCCCTTGTTGTCCTTCCTGGATCCACCACAGGCCAGTTTTCTTACCGCTGGCAACACCCTGGACCACGCTGACCTGAGGGCTTCTCTCTCACACTCTGCGGATTTTGCTCTGTCTTTGTGATCCAGGACAAGTGCATAGTTATTTTGCCAGCCCATCTTTCCCATCATTGGGAGGGAACAGTGGGAGCTGGGGCTCTTGAAGGTGGGTATCAGAAAGCTATATAGTTCATAGGGAGAACCTTAACTCCACCCCCAGATGCAGGCAGTTTCTTGATTCACTGGTATTTATTTGGCTTGGCTATCAGCATCCCATGGAGTAGTTGAATTTTCAACTCTGTAATTTAGGAAACACTGTGTTAGGTTTGTATTTTTTATGATTTTTAATATTCTAAATCATCTGGTTGGTATATGTATCCACCTGGATTTGGTCGAGGCTGATGTTGGTCTTTTTAGTTTGTATTTTACCTGTCTCTGGATGTCTGAATAGCACTTGCATGTCCAACGTTCTTGAAGGCCAGAGAAACAACAGACCCCAGAGATACTTAAACAATGATGTTATTTGCAGCCTCATTTGCAAAAGCTATGTGATATAACCAAGGAAAACATCCAGCAATGTGAAGACTGTGTGGGGAACAGACATGAAAGCATTGTTGCCCTTCACCAAGAAGGATGAAGTCATGTGGTCTGCAGAGAGACACCTGAGCCTGGAGATAATCACACCAAAGTGATGGGGGAGAGTCCATGATGGCAGAGAGAAGCAATAGCTGAGAGAGCTCATATCTTGATCAGACACCAGAAAGTAAGTAAAGGGAGAGGGGAGTGGAGAAAGGCGGGGGGGGGGGGGGCAAAGAGAAAGCGACTGGGGGGAGGTGGGAGAACCTACTCCTTAAGTTCATAATCGGGGTCTTTTGAGATCTGAACTTTCATACACAATGATATATTTCCTCCAAAAACTTCACACCTCCGTATTCTTACAAAAGTACCACCAACTAGGAATGAAGCATTCAAACATGAGCCTTAGGACCGCCTTCAGTAAAACCATCACCAGATGAGTTATGAACAAAGGACCCAAATACTTTACCAGTGACAAGGCACCCCATGCTGATGCCCTAGCAGTTGAAATGAGGGTGTATATGTTGGTGGGTGCAGTGGGCAGACCACCACATCTGGGCTGCCTGGATCTCATGCTGCCAAGCCTTCAGGCTGTGAGGATGGGATCTGTCCCCTTGAGATTCTGCTGGGGCAGCATGAGACAGAAATGTTCTGGTCACATGGATGGAAGGTTTTTCTTTTAATTTGTGACCAGAAGCAGACTATTGATTGCACAGCGCAGAGATCTTTTTGGAGGGATTCCACATGAGGCTCCTTTAGTTCACAGAGCTCACCTTAGTAATCTCAGAGCCAGAGTCCAGGAGTTCTCTTCAAGATGACTTTTCTGAATGCCCAGCTGCAGCTCCTCTCAGCCCCCTTCTCTCGCCTAAGCTTCTCTGATCTCTGCTTGAATGGAGGACATTGTCATGAGATTTCAAAGTTCTTCATGGAAGATCACTCCAGAGTGCTTTAGGATCTGTTGATGGACAGGTGATCTGTGCTCTCACTTGCTGACAGCCCAACCCTCTCCATTCCTTTGTGAGTTCAGATTCCATCACACTCAAGAGCACTAGAGAGCTTGGGAAATCCCATTCATAGGTGAAACTACCCAACACCCATTGGCTTTAAGACACATCTTCTTCTGCACAGTTCATGTCGGAGAGATGAGACTTATGGATGTCCACTGAATAAATCGAAGGTAAGAAAAAAAATTTCCTGTATGGTGTTGCGCATCTTTTTATTCCAGCACTCAAAGGGGAGAGGCAGATGGATTCTCTGAATTCAAGATCAGCCTGTTCTACAAAGTGAGGTCCAAGACAGCTAGGGCTGTCACACAGAGAAACCCTGTCTCAACAAACCAAAAACAAACTAACACAATAATAAATTAAGAAATGAAATTAATAAGCAAAAAAGATCCTAGGTACTTTTGACTCAGTGCAGCGATAAATTCATAAGTACTCATTAATACTTATGTATTTGGAGACCCATGAAACAAATTTTACAAAACCTTAAAATAAGTTGAGCACAACATTAAGAAGTACACCACCTTGAAGAGAAATAAAGCAGAATAATTGAGATATTTAAATACTTTATGGAACGTACTGTTTGCTTATTTTATTTATTTATTTATTTAGTTATTTATTTATTTATTTATTTTGGTTTTTCGAGACAGGGTTTCTCTGTGGTTTTGGAGCCTGTCCTGGAACTAGCTCTTGTAGACCAGGCTGGTCTCGAACTCACAGAGATCCGCCTGCCTCTGCCTCCCGAGTGCTGGGATTAAAGGCGTGCGCCACCACGGCCCGGCCTGTTTGCTTATTTTAAAAAAAAGAAAACAAATTATTTTGCAAAATAGTGTTGGCAATGGCCTTTAGTCTCAGCAATTGAGATTCAGAGGCAGGTGAATCTCAGCCTATTCTTTTTAAAACAGATTGTTTCCTGATACTTAAATGCTATTTCCTTTTTTTTTTTTTTTTTGACAGGGTTTCTCTGAAGTTTGTGGTGCCTGTCCTGGAACTAGCCCTTGTAGACCAGGCTGGCCTCGAACTCACAGAGATCCGCCTGCCTCTGCCTCCCCAGTGCTGGGATTAAAGGCATGTGCCACCACCGCCCGGCCGTTATTTCCTTTTTAAATTATCTGTGGTAAAAAAAAAAAAAATCATTACCTTTACTGAGTATACCCAAAGGATATTACAGTCATTTCATTAGAATAATAACAAATAACAATTTGTTTCATTTCTTTTCCTTTTTGTTTATTTGTTTGTTTTGAATTGAAGACAAGGTTTCTCTCTCTGAGTGCTGGGATAAAAGGTGTGCTCCTTCAACCACCTCCTGGCTTGTTTCTTTTCTTTCTTTGTAACTTAAGGAAGTATTTTAAAGAGACCTATTTTCTTTCAGTTTATATGTAGGAGTGTTTTTCCCGCATGGATATCTGTGCACATTGTGTGTGCCCGGTGCCCACACAGGCCAGAAGAGTATTTCAGATTCCCAAAAAAATGTGGGTGCTGGGAACTAACCCTGGACCCTCTGCAAAAGCGACATATACTGAAACCTCTAAGCTATCTCTCTCCAGACCCTCCAAGAGTATTTTAATTTAGTTACTTATTTGATGTGTACTTGTGTTTTGCATACATGTGTTTCTGTGTACCACATGTGTGCCTGGTGCCTGCAAATCCTAAAAGAGGGTGTCTGATCTCCTGGAACTCATCAAAGAAGAGTCTCAGCATACAAATAACATATATGAATTTTAAAAATCAAAACTATAAGATGTAGGATATGGAAAATAAATGTTTATTAAATACATATAAATCTGTATGTTAAATTTCCTGTTCATTATGGTAATGGCAATAGACACAGTGGTAACTAACATCCTACAGCATGTTCAGCAGGTAACTTTAGAGTCATTTGGAAACCCAAGTTGGGGCTTTTTGGGGGTTGACTGTATTCAACAAACCTCAAGACTATTTGTTGCCTGATTATTTCAGATATATGCTTTTAACATTTTCTATAAAGGACAAAATAAAATTGGATTTAGAATAAAAGCATGTCTGTCTTAGTAAGTTTGTTGTCACATGGCCTTGGTCTCAGCACTCTGAGTGCAGAGGCCAGCCTGATCTACTAGCCTGTTCCAGGACATACGTTCTGTGTTCGAATAAAATTACTTTGGATGAAGATGGTTAAAAGTAGTTTTAGATGAAAACCAAATGTCTGCAGTCTAAATTACACCCTAAAATAAAGGATTGTTTTAAAAGAGAAACAGAAGGGGGCAGGAGAGATGGCTCAGAGGTTAAGAGCATTTCCTGTTCTTCCAAAGGTCCTGAGTTCAATTTCCAGCAACCACATGGTAGCTGACAACCATTTGTAATGGGGTCTAGTGCCCTCTTCTGGTATGCAGGCATATACACAGACAGAATATTGTATAACTAATAAATAAGTAAATAAATAAATATTTAAAAAAATAAAAGAGAAACAGAAAAGGATATTACAGAGCTTTACCAAAATGTATATGAAAGTTAAGATCTGAAAGTAGGACATGGTCAGGTTAGCAGGGCTTACCAGGGAGCAAGCTAGGATGTTATTGTATCCAGAGAGTTCTCTGTAGCCTCTAGAGCACTCCAGACCCAGTGGTCATCTCTAGCCTAGTTTTGCATCTGCAAGTGTGGCCTCAGGAAGCCTCCTTTGTTTGGGTGGAGAGTTCCATTCTCAAGAGATGCTTGTCCCTGTTCCAGGTTACAGGATCTTGCCTCAAGGCATTTGCCTTCCCCTGGGGATGTTACTGGAACACTGTGCAGATCTGAAAAACTGAGACAGGCACACACTGAAGACAATGACTACTCTCTGGGTTCTGAAGTGCTGGTGTGTGGATGGGAACTCAAGTCCAAAGACAGGACTTGAATCAACACAATGAAAACTTACCCTGTTCTTCCTTGGCCTTAGGGATCTCAGTGAGAAACTCATCCTTCTCATGAAGGCGGACTTTTTCATGAAATCAACCTTTCAAATGAAAAGTCATTTTTTTAAAATAAATTCCTAACCTAGTCTTCCAGTAGTTTCCCATGCTTTTGGTCCCAGTGCTCAGGAAGAAGAGGCAAGAGGATCTCTGTGAGTTCAAGTCTGATGTCCAGATCAAGTTCCAGGACAGCTAGTGCTATACAGAGCAATCCTGTCGAGAATTAAATAAATAAATATTTAACCTGTCGATTATTTTCACGAAAAGTCAATTTTTAAGGGTATTAAATGTTAAGGGTAACACCACCCTGTCCTGACTCCATGTTGATTTTACACAGACAGTTCTCAGCCCTCTCTATGCCACCCTTCAATGCCCACACATTTGAGATTTCCATGGCTGTGACTATGGTCCACATGTATTCACCAAAACAATTAAAGTAAACCAAAATATCACAAAACTATGGACAAGAAAGTAACTGATATAACCTGTCAGGAGTGAGCATTTTAATATTACCCTGATCATTATCGAATGTTGATGTTAATTAAATATTGTTTCTGAGGTTTTTCCCATTAAAAACTCTGTACGCGTAACTTGGATTCCAAGAGATATTTCAGAGGCACAAGATTCCTGTTTATCTAGCCATCAATAAAGAGGACTTAATGCTTTTAATTGCCTTAATTAGTATGGTTGTCAAACATTGCTTTGTGGAGTTACTATTAAGTCAATCCTTAAATGAATTTTCAACGTGTACAAAAAGATTATCATTTCAATAAAATATCCATTTAATGGAGAGTCAATCCTTCAAATAAAAAAAACAACATCTAATGAAAAACTTGAACTGTTCCATAAAAAGTGAGTTTTTGGATAAAGAGTCATTTATTTCCAAAATCCCAAGCCCTATACTAAAGTAGATCCTTCCCATCCAAATCCTCCTTTTGCTCCAGGGGTGCAGTGTCCTCTGGGCCTGGCTGCCTCTTTATAAGGAGAACAAGGATAGATTTGCTGACCTGGAAGTAGGAAGCGCATGAGGCCTGAGCTTTAGACAAAAAAAAAAACACCTGTAAGAAAGGAACCCTGAGGGCTGGAGAGATGGCTCAGAGGTTAAGAACATTGCCTGCTCTTCCAAAGGTCCTGAGTTCAATTCCCAGCAACCACATGGTGGCTCACAACCATCTGTAATGGAGTCTGGTGTCCTCTTCTGGCCTGAAGGCATACACACAGACTGAATATTGTATACATAATAAATAAATAAATATTTAAAAAAAAAAAAAGGAACCCTGATAGTAGCCTTGCAGTGGTGGCACACACCTTTAATCCCAGCACTCAGGAAACAGAGGCAGGCTAATTTTTTTTAACTCGAGACCAACCAGGTCTACAGAGTAAGTTTCAAGACAACCAGGGCTACACAGAAAAAATCCTGCCTCAATAAACAAACAGCAGCAAACAAGCATGCGTGGGAACAAATCCCAACCACATAGAACAAAACAAGGAACATGCAGAGCATGAAAAATACTCTTCCACAGCAAAGAGCCCCAGATTGGCTATCCAATGCCAAATGCTCAGCCTTGAACACACACACACACACACACACACACACACACACACACACACATACACAAGTGACACTAGACAAACTAATCAGTTTTAATGTCTGTGTTTAGGAATACATACATAAACACACATGTATGCACACACAATAACACACATATATGTGTAATAAACAAAGAAAAAGGGCATCATCATTGGGATACATAGAGGGGGTTGGAGAGAAAGACAGTAATTAAATAAAGTAACTAAATTCTAATTTCAAAAAGATACAAAAGTTTTAAACGTCAATATTTTTGAGCCAAGCTTGATAGCACACACTTTTAATCCAAACAACCTGGAAGCAGAGGCAGGACGATCTCTGGCAGTTCAAAGCCAGCCTGGTCTACACAGCTAGTTCCAGGACAGCCATGGCTCTTTAGAGAGACACTGTCTGAAAATAAGTAGATAAATGATAGGTGATAGACAGACAGACAGACAGACAGACAAAACCAAATACTTTAAATTCAGTGTTAAACTAAAGCCAGTTCTTTACACAAATGCTGGGCAGTCTTGAAAGGAAGCTCCTTCACCAAGTATCACCCTTTGAATAAATGTTCATCCTTTAGATGAGGTGCTGTCCTCTTCCTAGAAAGTCTGTCGTTTAATGTAGGCCATTATTCCAATAAAAACTCGATGTCATTCGAATAGATCTTTTCAATGTGGTGTCCATGATTTGAAGAAAAGCAGTTTCTTTTTTTTTTAATTTTATTTATTATGTATACAACATTCTGCCTCCATGTATGCCTGCAGGCAAGAGGGCACCAGATCTCATTACAGATGGTTGTGAGCTACCATGTGGTTGATGGGAATTGAACTCAGGTCCTCTGGAAGAACAGTCAGTGCTCTTAACTGCTGAGCCATCTCTCCAGCCCCGAAAAGCAGTTTCTAAGGCCTCACACACTAGACCTTAAATCAGCGTCCTGTACTTTCACTGAAAGAGAGCGATCTTAATTAACCAAAAGGTAATGCTCTCTAAAGTTTGTAAAACTGGAAAGAATAAAATGGGGCAAAACCATCCATGCAGATGCCAGAAGTCATCATTACAAAACATATATATTTTTAAAAAGGAGCTTCAAAATCACTTTAAGATGAAAACTAATCATTTTTACTGGAAATCTGTCCCAAGATAAAGGACTTTCCCAAAGAGGAAAAACACATAAGGGCACAACCAAAAAATGAACTATGTCACAGAAAAATTTATAAAATTTTAAAACTCAGGCGTTGGGTGTGTCGTCCAACACTTACCTGGTACCAGCATTTCAATGTCTACATCACAAGGATTACTTAGTTTCTGCCAGGATCAGGCCCTGAATCAGGAAGTGGGCCTCCCAAAGATGAGATTCTGCTGCCTTTTAAACTCAGTCTATGCTGCTTTTTCCTTATGAAAGCTTAGTAAGTTTTTCCAGTTACTGCCAAATTCCTGCTGGATGTTCAACAACCCAGCTAGAGGAAAGGAGGCCGGGCCGTGGTGGCGCACGCCTTTAATCCCAGCACTCGGGAGGCAGAGGCAGGAGGATCTCTGTGAGTTCGAGACCAGCCTGGTCTACAAGAGCTAGTTCCAGGACAGGCTCCAAAACCACAGAGAAACCCTGTCTCGAAAAACCAAAAAAAAAAAAAAAAAAAAAAAAAAAAAGAAGAGGAAAGGACTGGCATAGCCTGGCCTGCAGGAACAGAGGCTTCCAGGTTGGGATGCAGCCTTGAGTGTGATTGCTGAGTCATAAGAAGACTGATTACACCAGGTTGCTGTGGTGCATACTTTTAATCCCAGCATTCCAGAGGCAGAGGCAGGCCGATGTCTGTGAGTTCAAGACAAGCCTGGTCTACAAGAGCTAGTTCCCTGACAGTCAGGACTATTACACAGAGAAACCCTATCATGAAAAACAAACAATCAAACAAAAAAGACCTGATTCAAACAGACAAATCATAAGGATTTTGCTCCCTGGATTTCTATTGGTCGCACTATCCCATTTCTGTATTAGCCCCTAAGGATGGCTCCTGTCTGGAAGCCACATTCATCCAGGCTGGAGAACAAAAAAGCTCCTGGCTCCCGCGTGATAAAGATGCCAGATTTTTGGTAGATGGGTAGTAGAAGCCTTGCCAGCAAGGAAAGGCTGGCAACCTCCAGATTGGGCCCATTTCTCTCTGAAAATGGCCACAGTTGGCTCTTGGGCTGTGCCTGAGATTTGTTTCAGTTTTCATTTAGACTAGTGGGTGCACTTTCCCTTGCTGAAGGAAAGCGGTTTTTTGGGGTGCCATGGGTCATGCTTTCTAGATTTCTCAGTGTGTTTTCAGCAGGGCGCTGGCCTTGGCAGACAAGCTGCTGAGGACCCAGTTAGGATATCCTTTTCTCTGCTGGTCTGAGCAAGGACTGATTCTCCAGGCAGCACCCCCTCCCCTCCAGGGGCTAAGCTGCCAGGCCTGTCCACCCTGAGACAATCCACTGTAGCCCCACCTCTCTTCTTCCTGTCCTCAGCCCTGGCCTGACTTCAGTTTGTTTGCTCAACTGCTTACTGAGTGAGTCACTCCTCTTCCTAGGGCGTGTTTGCTTCCTGTTTGTAGCACTGATAAAACTGAAACCACTTTCTCTGAGCTTTCTTGAGTCCAGGAGGGGGTTTGCAAACAAGCACTTAGCTAGTACTTCATTTATTTAGTAGATTGTTAAGGGCAGAGCCTCCGCACAGCAAGTTATGCCTCATCACACCTGGGCTCCTAAGGAAGGAAGCACAGCTGTCCTAAACTTTTTTGATTGTTTGTTTGTTCGTTTGGGTTTTTCGAGACAGGGTTTCTCTGTAGCTTTGGAGCCTGTCCTGGAAGAGGCTGGCCTCGAACTCACAGATATCTGCCTGCCTCTGCCTCCCGAGTAGTGGGATTAGAGGCCTGTGCCACCCGTGCCCAACTCCTAAACTCTGTAATCTAGAAAAACTGAAATAGAAACTGTGTGGATGGGAATTCGGGGCATTGCAGTTGTTGCCTCCGGCTACTGTGAGCTGTGTTTGTGCTAGGGAGCTGAGTTATGGCTCTGCTCCTTTGATCAAAGAGGCACAAGGACAGAGACCCAGTTGTCAAACTCCAAAGTCATACCAGCTGCCTTTCATGCTCATCCTAGATGTTTCAAAGTTTTATGATATCTAATGTTGTTTACAGAGCAAAGGCAGTGATCCCTGAACTCCACCTTCAGAGGAAGATGAGGAGGGGCGGCAAATTCCAGGCCTTTCACCTCGGGACAGAAAGTACCAGGTCAGGGGATGGAGAGATGGCTCAGTGGTTAAGAGCATTGCCTGCTCTTCCAAAGGTCCTGAGTTCAATTCCCAGCAACCACATGGTGGCTCACAACCATCTGTAAAGAGGTCTGGCGCCCTCTTCTGGCCTTCAGGCATACAGACAGAATATTGTATACATAATAAATAAATAAATAAATATTTAAAAAAAAAAAGTACCAGGTCAGCACTGGCCTCCCAGACTTACTCTGGAATTTTTCATAAATACTGCAATTCATGTAGAATTCCAAATGACCCAGGATAACCATGCTGTCACTAAACACACACATGCACACATGCACACACACACAGAGAGAACAATGCGGAATGTGTCTCCACATCTGGTCTCTGGGGCTTTATAGAGCTATAGTAGTACAAACAGCACACACTTCACTGACAACCGGACACTTGGCTAGACCTAAAGTTCCATAAACACGCACTTGTCAAAACTGGACTTGATTTTCACAATCATACAAAAAATAGACTTTTATTTCCAGGACAAGTTTTCTCGGGGTCGCATCCACTACCCTGAAAGAAGCCGACCTTGACCTCAGAGATTCACCTGCCTTTGCCTCTGGGATTAAAGTCATGCATTGCCACTGAACAGCAAAAACTAGCTTTTGAGAAATGACAAAACCTTCAACAAATGGTCCCTGGAAACTAAATACCACAAGTAGGAAGCAAGTAGATCCCTCTTGGTGTTTCCCTGGGGGACACCAGTTCACACACACCCATTCTTCCCATGAACTCCAAAACTCTATAGGTGGCAGATAAAATAACCCAAAGTGCAGGATCCCTCATGGGCTAGCACTTGCTGAGCAGGGCTTTAGCACTGAAGAAATAGTGCTACCGATGGCAAGAGGGACGTCATGAAGCTGAGAACCTCAGGTCCAGTATAGGAAATGGTCAAATGCCCACACAATGGGAAAACTCTCTGATGACTTTCATCTGGCAGAGGATTATTGTCTACAACACACCAAGGACTCAGATTTTAAAAAATATTTTGTAAGAAACTCTTTCTCTTTACTAGTTCTAATTTCTATGTGTGTTGGTGTTTTGTGTGAATGCTGGTCTGTAGGTGGACGTCAGAAGTCCTGGACATGGAGTTACAGACAGAAGGAAGCTGCCATGTGTGTTCTAGGAATTGAATCTAGGTCCCCTGTAAAGGCTGCTGGTGTTCTCACCCACTGAGCCATCTCTACAAGCCCCAGAATTCATTTGTTAAAGAAGATAACACAGAACCATTTCAGACTATAAAAGGTCCAGCAAAGCGAACGGCTGAAGTCCAGCATCAGCAGGCCAGAGACACTGGACAGGAGAGGTGGGGTCAGCCTCTAAACCCACCCAGGAGACTTCTCTCAGGGAACAAAGTTCAATTCGGGTTATTTTTCTCTTTCTTTTAATTGTCTCTTGATTGTTCTTTTATCCCCTTTATACCACTCTGGACAATAGTTTCTAACCAAAGAAAGATAACCTCACAACCACAACTCATATTTTCCTAAAACAGTATCCTTTTTAAAAAAAAGATTTATTTTATTAATTATGTATACAGCATCTGCCTGCAGGGACCCCTGCAGGCCAGAAGAGGGCACCAGATCTCATTATAGATGTTTGTGAGCCACCATGTCCTTGCTGGGAATTGAACTCAAGACCTCTGGAAGAACAGTCAGTGCTCTTAATCTCTGAGCCATCTCTCAGCCCCCTAAAACAGTATTTTTACACAAGAAAACTCACAGTATGATCATAAGTTATATATTTTTTTTCAGGAGCCCACAAGTGGTTAAACATTTTTCTTAGTATTAATTTGCATTAATTAAGATGTGTAATATCAACTTCACCCCAAAGCAATGATTCTTCTATTAACCATTGACAAATTTTAAGCAAGTCAAGCACCTTTCAGCCAGGTCTTTTGACTGGCAGGGAGCTTCCTGTGGCTCCAGTGTAGCAGATTCCTGTCCTATTGCCACGCTACCAAACCGTAAACAAGTGGTCTAGCTAACCATCTAGTTTTCTTTCTTATTTATACACAATATTTCATTTAAATTTCCTTTGGCAACTTTATTTTCTCAGTGTGCTTATCAGATCCTGTGATTCTTTCTGTAAGCTACATGGCCAAGGAACTCAGACCTAACCTTGAGTGTTGGGGTTTGGAGACATAATTGCTTTCTTTGATTGTCAACCCACTTTGCCACAGAGAGAATTTGTGTCTCTACAATGCCTGAAACTTCTTGTTCTGACTCCCCATCCTCAGAAGAACTCACACATGGAAAAGAGGAGGGTATCTTCTTTCTGTCTCTTGTATTTTTCCTTGAAGCAGCTGGCAGAGCAGCCTAAACCATGGGATGTCTCCACGTGGGATGTCTCCATGCCTGAATTCCAACAGAGTTGACACATCTCCCCTCCCCCTTGCCCATTTGCTGTATAACAGCTTCTGAGGAAATAATAAAGGGCGGTTTGATCAGAAATAGTGTCCTGCCATCACTTCTCCTGTCTCTTGCTATTCCATTGCTCTCCCCAAGGCTTATCAGGGACCACCTTTTGCATCCTGCTGGCCCGGATACCCCCTCCCCTTCTCCCCAGCATTAGTTCTTCTTTGCTCTCTTGATGACCACCACTGCCGCTCTGACTGCCGCTCTGACTGGGAAAACATGGATCTCAGTGGTATTAGCGCCTCTCTCAGCTGGCTAGCAACGGTGAACATAACAGTTGTGCTGCTGCCTCTGCCAATGACATGATCACTTTGCTGGACCTTTTGTTGTTTGGGTCATCCCATGTTCTCTTCCTTGATAAGTGACTTCTGCATCCTGGAGAGCACCAGCTGCCTGTCCAGAGGACCCAGGTTAAATTCCCAGCACACACTTGTCAGCTCACTACTGTGTAAATCCAATTCCAGGGCATCTGACACCCACACACAGACAAGCATTCAGGCAAAACACTAATACACATAGAAATCAAACGTAAGTGAGACAAAGAGTTTCTTTAAAAAGATTTTTTAAAGGCTGAGTGCTTTGTGGATTGTAGACACTAATACAATACCAGATGAAAAGTTATCAAAGAGTTTCTTCTGTTCGGTGGACATTAGACCACTGCCTTTGCTGGACCTGAGAATTTCAGTTTCATGATGTCCCTCTTGCAGTTGGTAGCACTATGTCTTAGTGCTGAAGTCCTGCTCAGCAAGTGCTTGCCCATGAGGGATCCTGCGAGTTTGGGGTACTTTTTCATCTGCCACCTTTAGAGTTTTGACTTCCATAGGAAGAATTGATCTGTGTTGAATGGTGCCCCTATAGGGTCATACAGAGTGAGAGCTAGGTGCATTCTGCTTGTGGCTATTCAATTGTTAAGAACCATTTGTTGAATATCATTGTGTCATTTCCCAAAAGTTTATTTTTCATTTTTTATTATTTTATTGATTTTTATTGATTTCTATATTTTTCTCTGCTCCCCTCCCTACCTCTTCTCCTCTGCTTCACACCTCTGGCAAGGTCCCCATGCTCCCAACTTACCCAGGTGATCTTGTCTTTTTCTACTTGCCATGTAGATTATAGTTATGTAAGCCTCTCAAGTGTCCTCATTGTTGTCTAGATTCCCTAGGGTTGTGATTTGTGGGCTGGTTTCCTTTGCTTTATGTTTTACAACCACTTTTGAGTGAGTACATGTGATGATTATCTTTCTAGGTCTGGGTTACCTCATTCAAAATGATGTTTTCTAGCTCTATCCATTGCCTGCCAAATTCACCTTAACCATGATGTCTTCAGGTGGATCTCTGTGAGTTCGAGACCAGCCTGGTCTACAGAGCTAGTTCCAGGACAGGCTCCAAAGCCACAGAGAAACCCTGTCTCGAAAAAAAACAAACAAAAAAAAAAACCAAAAAAAAAAAAAAAACCATGACGTCTTGATATATGGTATCTGACGCAGACGGGTCCCCGTTCCTGGGCTCCAACCTCGCCTCCATCATAGGCTCCACAATCATCTCTGCCCTCTGCTCTGGACCCATAAACATTGTCAGCTCTGGACCAGAACCCTTTCTGGGTTCGGAACACACACCTGTCCTTGGCTGCACACTCACCCCATTCACCTGTTGCGGTTTTGCGTCAGATCTGGACTCAAACCCTTGGTCGGATCCGGGCACGCCCCCTTAGTTGGCAGCAGATTCCAACAGTTCTATGGAAGCGATTTCGCCCCTGTCGTCGGATCCGCACTCTCCTCCTTGGTGGTCTGCAAGGGAACCTCTGCTCCATTGTCTCCATCGCTTGGGCAGCACTTGGGCGGGGAGGACAGCAGTGCCTGCACTGGCGCAGGAAGCATATCCTGCTACAGGCTCCTCCAGGCCTGGGTATTTGTAGTCATGAAGGGAGGCGGGGTCAGAAAATGGCGAAATTTCAGAAAAGAAACCGCGGCCTCTAGACGTACAGTATCCAGCGCAGACTCGCCCCCGTCGTCCCGATCGCCGGCTCCGCACCCGTCCCGTCGGTCATCTGCTGCGGACCCGTACCCACCATATGCTCCCACCCTCCACCACACCCCGGACCGGTACTCGGCTGCTCGCTGGCGTCAATCGTCAGCTGCAGACTCGCACCGGTCCACGTCGTCGGTTTGGTCGTGCGGATCGAACCCCGCAGCAGCCTTACATACAGAGTTTGATTCAGGTCTCTAAACGAAAGGACAGTGGCAGAAAATCACGAACGCCCTTTGAAAATCACCGTCGGATTGCAGCTCCGGCGAGCCTACGTCCGATGGGAATTCGGCAACGCGCACTCGCGGACAGCGACACAGTGGTCGGGGAACCTCTTAGTGCTAGCTCCGTGCCCCGGGAATCGCGGTGACGCTGAGTTCTGGCAAAACAGCGACGCCAGCGGCCGGCGGTGCAGCCGGCATGCTGAACTGCGTTTGGCGTCAGTAGCGTTTCTGCTTCTGCCTGGGTCTTCTCCTTTGACTCCGGTGATAGTGAGAAACGGACGTCCCGCGGTGGACCCGCCGCATCGTCCCGCGGTGAACCCGCCGCATCGTCCCGCGGTGGACCCGCCGCATCGTCCGGGCGTCCGGACGGGACCCGGCACCGTTGTCCAGCGGGGGACTCGCCGCATGGTCCCACGGTTTCCCACGGTAGACCCGCCGCGTTGTCCCGCGGTGGACCTGCCGAGTCATCCGGCGGTCCGGACGGGACCCATCCACGTCGCCCGGCGGTGGACCCGCCGCACGGTCTCGCGGTGAACACGCCGCCTCATCCCCCCGGTTTGCAGGGGACCCGTCACCGTGTCCCGCGGTAGACCCGCCACATGGTCCCGCGATGGACCTACCGCATCGTCCGGGCGTCCGGACGGGTCTCGTCCTCGTCGTCCTGCGGTGTACCCGCCTCGTCGTCCCAAGGTCCGGATCGGACCCTCTATCGTTTTTCGGCGGTCCTGACGGGACACGCTGAGTTCCGGCGCCACAGCGACGCCAGCGGCCGGCGGTGCAGCCGGCATGCTCAACTGCGTTTGGCGTCAGTAGCGTTTCTGCTTCTGCTTGGTTCTTCTCCTTTGGCTCCAGTGAAAGTGAGAAATGGTCGGGTAGCCTTGGCCCGGCATTTGACCGCAGTGGGTCCACGCCGAGGGTTTTTAGCTGCGTCGAGACCGACCGCTACAAAAGGAGGCGACGAAAAAGGCCATCGGAGACAGGGCCATACTCGAGTCCTGAGTCCAGAATGTCCCCAACACCGTTGGCGCTGGGAATGCACCGCAGGCGAGAAGGAGATTCGGCGCAGGGGAGGGTGCGGGGGTGGGGGGCTGCGCAAACACCGAATCCGTCGTCTTCCACGCGGTTCTAGTCGGATGCCTTGGTACCCTTGCCCGACAAAAACGTGTCTTTGCCCACGGAAGCTGGCACTTAATCTGCTACGGAACGGGATCGGGTGAAGTTACAGCGGCGTGTATAGAAACCACAGAGAACCGAACGTAGAGGACGCGAACACGGAAAGAAACCGCGTCCTCCTGACCGCTATAGGGTGCGAACTGGCACCATGGCATCAGAGGGTTCTTGTACTGCACCGTTTGTCTCCCGTCGAAGGGAACGCGGTAGGGATGGAATTCCGCAGCAACCGTGGAAAACTGCAGGATGGGGCGCTGTGCACCGCAAAGTGGCACTTGGTCCAGTGCCTGACTCTCAGGGACGCTGGCTGCAAGGAAGTGGCAGGCCTGCAGCTTGGGGTTTGAGCTGAGGACTGGCATCAGCAGCCTTTCTGCTATTGGCTAGCACTTCCTCATCACTCCCCCCCCCACCCACGACACGCCACAGCACACCAGACCCAGGTGGTGCCTACCCACCTGTTTCACCTGTGGACCTGAGGAGAGACCACCCTTTTCCCCACACCAGCCTTTCCAGGAATCCTAGAAATATGAGCTTCGGGGTGGGTGTGGTCAGTACCTTTGAGAATTGGCGCGGTTACAACCAAGTAAATTACGTTTATGTATTAAGTAATTAAGAATTGACAGTGACCACCGAAAACACATTGATGTGTTTATTTTGAGAGGAACCGGCTGCACTGAAGACAACCTGGCTAGGTTTAGGCAAGGATCTTCTTGGCATAGAGCTCACTTTGAAATGCTGGAAATCTCGCGGAGCTCTCTAAGGGTCCCTGCTCTGGAACACCGGTGTGCAGCAGCTACACAGCACAGCAGGCAGCATATTAGGCAACGAACGCTCTCCGGAAATGCACCCGTCGTCGGCATCGTCGTCGGCGTCGTCGTCGGCGTGGCGTCGTCGTCGGCGTCGGCCTAGGCGTCGTCTGCAGCCTGGAACCCCGTCGTTGGCTCCATCCTCGCCCCCACCGTCGGCTTTGGCGGACCCGCACAGGTCGGCGGCGGCGGCTGCAGATTCGCACACCACGTCGTCGGCTCCGGCCTCGGCCTCGGCCTCGCCCGCGTCGATGTCGGCTCTGCACTGGCCCCCGTGGTGGTCTGCTCCAGAACCGGTGCTCCGTCATCGTCTCCATCGCTTGAGCAGCACTTGCAGCGGGAGGACAGCAGAGCTCGCACTGTAGCAGGCAGCAGAGCCTGCTACAGGCTCCTCCAAGCCTGGGTATTTATAGTCTTGAAGGAAGGCGGGGTCAGAAAATTGGGACTTTTCAGAATAGAAACCGCAGCCACTTGACCTAAGGTATGGTGTACAGACTCATCCCCTTCGTCCCCGTCGCCGGCTCCGCACTCGTCCCCTCGGTCGCTCATCTGTTGCGGACCCATACCCACCGTACGCCCCCGTCCCCCAGCACCTCTGACCGGTCCTCGGCTGCGCGCTGGCCCAAATCCTCGGCTGCGGACTCGCACCGGTCCACGTCGTCGGATTGGCCGTTCGGATCGAATTCCGCAGCAGCCTTACATACAGAGTTTGATACCGGTCTTTAAACGAAAGGACAGTGGCAGTAAATCAAGGACGCCTTTTGAAAATCACCGTCGGATTGCAGCTCGGACGAGCAGACGTCCGATGGGAATTCGGCTCCGCGCACGAATCCGCGCACTCGCGGACAGCGACACAGTAGTCGGGGAACCCCTTAGTGCTAGCTCCGTGTCCCGGGAATCGCGGTGAAGCTGAGTTCCGGCGCCACAGCGACGCCAGCCGCCGGCACGCTGAACTGCGTTTGGCGTCAGTAGCGTTTCTGCTTCTGCCTGGGTCTTCTCCTTTGGCTCCGGTGAGAGTGAGAAACAGTCGTCCCGCGGTGGACCCGCCGCATCGTCCCGCGGTGGACTCGCCGCGTCGTCCGGGCGTCCGCACGGGACCCGTCACCGTTGTCCAGCGGTGGACCTGCCGCATGGTCCCACGGTTTCCCACGGTAGACCCGACGCGTTGTCCTGCGGTGGACACGCCGCCTTATCCCGCGGTCCGCACGGGACTTGTCACCGTGTCCCGCAGTGGACCCGCCACATGGTCCCGCGATGGACCTGCCGCAACTTTAAGGCGTCCGGACGGGACCCGTCCGCGTCGTCCCGCGGTGGAACAGCCTCGTCGTCCCATAGTCCGGACCAGACCCTTTAGCTTTTTCTGGCGGTCAGGACGGGACACGCTGAGTTCGGGTGCCACAGCGACGCCAGCGGCCGGCGGTGCAGCCGGCCTGCTCAACTGCGTTTGGCGTCAGTAGCGTTTCTGCTTCTGCCTGGGTCTTCTCCTTTGACTCCGGTGAGAGTGAGAAAAGGTCGTCCCGCTGTGGAACCGTCGCGTCTTCCCGCGGCCCGGACGGGACCCGTCACCGTTGTCCCGCGATGAACCCGCCGCATGGTCCCATGGTATCCCACGGTAGACCCGCCGCGTTGTCCCGCGGTGGACCTGCCGAGTCGTCCGGCGGTCCGGACGGAACCCATCCTCGTCTTTCCGCGGTGGACCCGCCGCATGGTCCCGCGATGGACCTGCCGCGTCGTCCCGAGGTCCGGACCGGGCCGTTTAGCGTTGTCCGGTGGTCCGGACGGGACCCGCCCGCGTCCTCTCGCGGTGGACCTGCCGCATCGTCCCGTGGTGGACCCGCCGCGTCTTCCCGCGGTCCGAAAGGGACCAGTCCGCGGCGTCCCGCCGTAGACCCGCCGCATGGTCCCACGATAGACCCGCTGCGTTGTCCCGCGGTGGACCTGCTGAGTCGTCCTCGGTCCGGACAGGACCCTTTCTCGTCGTCCCGCGGTCCGGACGGGACCCGTTAGCGACATCCCGCGGTGGACTCGCCTGTCCGGACGAGGCGGGTCCACCGCGGGGACGATGCGGAGGGTCCCGTCCGGACCGTGGGACGACTCGGATGGGTCCCGTCCGGATCGCGGGACGACGGGGATTGGTCCTGTCCGGACCGCGGGACGACGGGTCCAGTCCAGTCCTGCTGATGCGACGAGTCTGCTGCACCGGATACGGGACTAGAGGTTTCGTTTTTTTTTTTTTTTTTTTGAAATTTCACAATTTTCTGACCCCGCCTTCCTTCAAGACTACAAATACCCTGGCTGGAGCAGCTTGTAAAAAGCTGTTCTGCTTGCCCCTGTGCATGCTCTGCTGTCCTCCCGGTGCAAGTGCTGCTGGAGCAATGGTCTGGATGACAGAGCAGCGGGTCCTGAGCGGACAACGGGAGCGAGTGCAGGGCCGAAGATGGGGCCAACTCCGGAGTCTTCTCCTGGGACGAGTCCCGTTCCGAGGACGGAACGATTGGGATGAGTACGTCCAGACGACGGGACGATGGGGACGAGACATGTCCCGACGACAGGACTACCGGTACCGGTCCAGTCCCGACCACTGGACGACGGGAACTTGTCTACTTCCGACGACGAGACGACGGGGACCATTCCCGTTCCGACGACGGTGAGAAGGGGACCGGTTCCGTTACGACGAGACGACAGGGATCATTCCCGTTCCGACCATTCCGGATCCCATGTCTGCGGAGAGTCTGCAGCAGACCGAGCGGCGGCCGTGGCCGGAGCCGACGACGTGTGCGAGTGTGCAGCCCACAACGGCTCCGGGTCGGGAACCGACGACGGTTTCCAGTACGGACCCGAGGACGGAGGTCCAGTCTGCAGACGACGTCATGTCCGAATCCGGAATGCATTACTTGCCCAATATTCTGCATTTCGTGTGGCTGCTGCTTGCCTGTGTTCCACAGCAGAGCGCCTTAGAGAGCTCCAGGAGACTTTCAGCGTTTGAAAGTGAGTTCCGTGACAAGATGATTCTTGCCTAAACCTCTTCAGTCGTCGCAGCCGGTTCGGTCTTCAGTGCAGCCGGTTTCTTCCAAAAATAAACACGTCAATGTGCTTTCGGTGGTCCGTGTCAATTCTTAATTACTTAATACATAAACGTAATTTACTTGGTTGTACCCGCGCCGGTTTTCAAAGGTACTGACCTGACGACACCCCGAAGTCGACGTTTCTAGGATTCCTGGACATGCTGGTATGGGGACCACGTGGTCAATCCTCAGGCCCTTGGGTGAACGGGGTGGGTAGGCGCCGCTGGGATCTGGGGACAGGGGCCATGAGGAAGTGCTAGCCAATCAATAGCAGAAAGACTATTGATGCCAGTCCTCAGCTATGCCTCCAAGCTGCAGGCCAGTCAAATCTTTGCAGCTAGGGTCACTGTGAGGCAGGCACTGGACCAAGTGCCACTTCCCTGTGCCCTATCGTGCAGTTTTCCCTAAGGACCCGCGGCACGTCCACCGCGGGACGACCGTTTTTCCTCACCGGAGTCAAAGGAGAAGACCCAGGCAGAAACAGAAACGCTACTGACACCAAACGCAGCTCAGCATGCCAGCTGAACCGCCAGCCGCTGGCGTCGCTGTGGCGCCCGAACTCAGCGTGTTCGTCCGGACGGCCGGAAAACGCTAAAGGGTTTGGTCCGGACCTCGGGACGACTCGGCAGGTCCACCGCGGACAACGCGGCGGGTCTACCGTGGGATACCGTGTGACCATGCGGCGGGTCCACCGCGGGACGATGTTGACTGGTCCCGTCCGGAACGCGGGAAGACGCAGCGGGTCCACCGCGGGACAACGCTGCAGGTCCACCGCGGGACTACGCGGACGGTTCGGGTATGGACCAGCGGACAACGGTGACGGGTCCCTTCCGGACCTCGGGACGACGCGGCGGGTTCACCGCGGGACGACGCCGATGCGTCCCGTCCGGACCGCCGGACGACTCGGCAGGTCCACCGCGGGACAACTCGGCGGGTCTACCGTGGGAAACCGTGGGATCATGCGGCGGGTCCACCGCTGGACAACGGTGACGGGTCCCGTCCGGACGCCCCGACGACGCGGTAAATTCACCGCGGGACGATGCGGCGGGTCCACCACGGGACGACGCGGATGGTTCCCGTCCGGACCGCCAGACGACTCGGCAGGTCCACCGCGGGACAACGCGGCGGGTCTACCGTGGAAAACCGTGGGACCATGCGGCGAGTCCACCGTGGGATGACGTTGACGGGTCCCGTCCGGACCGCGGGAGGACGCGTTGGGTCCACCGCGGGACGATGCGGTCGGGTCCAGTCTAGACGGCTGAACAACGGTGACCGATCACGTCCGGAATTCGGGACGACGCGGCGGTATCGCCGCGGAACGACGCTAACGAGTCCCATCTGGACCGAAGGGCGACGCGGCGGGTCCACCGCGGGACGACCTTTTCTCACTCTCACCGGAGACAAAGGAGAAGACCCAGGCAGAAACAGAAACGCTACTGACGCCAAACGCAGTTGAGCATGCCGGCTGCACCGCCGGCCGCTGGCGTCGCTGTGGCGCCGGAACTCAGCGTGTCCCGTCAGGACCGCCGAAAAACGATAAAGGGTCCGATCCGGACCTTGGGACGACGAGGCGGTTCCACCGCAGGACGACGCGGACGGGTCCCGTCCGGACGCCCGGACGATGCGGTAGGTCCATCGCGGGACCATGTGGCGGGTCCACCGCGGGACACGGTGACGGGTCCCCTGCGGACCGGGGGGATGAGGCGGCGTGTTCACCGCGAGACCGTGCGGCGGGTCCACCGCGAGACTGTGCGGCGGGTGCACCGCCGGGCGACGTGGATGGGTCCCGTCCGGACCGCCGGACGACTCGGCATGTCCACCGCGGGACAACGCGGCGGGTCTACCGTGGGAAACCGTGGGACCATGCGGCGAGTCCACCGCTGGACAACGGTGACGGGTCCCGTCGGGACGCCCGGACGATGCGGCGGGTCCACCGCGGGACGACCGTTTCTCACTCTCACCGGAGTCAAAGGAGAAGACCCAGGCAGAAGCAGAAACGCTACTGACGCCAAACGCAGTTCAGCATGCCGGCTGCACCGCCGGCCGCTGGCGTCGCTGTTTTGCCAGAACTCAGCGTCAAGGCGATTCCGGGGCATGGAGCTAGCATTAAGGGGTTCCCCGACCACTGTGTCGCTGTCCGCGAGTGCGCGGATTCGTGCGCGGAGCCGAATTCCCATCGGACGTCGGCTCGCCGGAGCTGCAATCCGACGGTGATTTTCAAAGGGCGTTCGTGATTTTCTGCCACTGTCCTTTCGTTTAGAGACCTGAATCAAACTCTGTATGTAAGGCTGCTGCGGGGTTTGATCCGCACGACCAAACCGACGACGTGGACTGGTGCGAGTCTGCAGCTGACGATTGACGCCAGCGAGCAGCCGAGTACCGGTCTGGGGTGTGGTGGAGGGTGGGAGCATATGGTGGGTACGGGTCCGCAGCAGATGACCGACGGGACGGGTGCGGAGCCGGCGATCGGGACGACGGGGGCGAGTCTGCGCCGGATACTGTACGTCTAGAGGCCGCGGTTTCTTTTCTGAAATTTCGCCATTTTCTGACCCCGCCTCCCTTCATGACTACAAATACCCAGGCCTGGAGGAGCCTGTAGCAGGATATGCTTCCTGCGCCAGTGCAGGCACTGCTGTCCTCCCCGCCCAAGTGCTGCCCAAGCGATGGAGACAATGGAGCAGAGGTTCCCTTGCAGACCACCAAGGAGGAGAGTGCGGATCCGACGACAGGGGCGAAAGGGCTTCCATAGAACTGTTGGAATCTGCTGCTTACTAAGGGGGCGTGCCCGGATCCGACCAAGGGTTTGAGTCCAGATCTGACGCAAAACCGCAACAGGTGAATGGGGTGAGTGTGCAGCCAAGGACAGGTGTGTGTTCCGAACCCAGAAAGGGTTCTGGTCCAGAGCTGACAATGTTTATGGGTCCAGAGCAGAGGGCAGAGATGATTGTGGAGCCTATGATGGAGGCGAGGTTGGAGCCCAGGAACGGGGGACCCGTCTGCGTCAGATACCATATATCAAGACGTCATGGTTTTTTTTTTTTTGTTTTTTTTTTGTTTGTTTGTTTGTTTTCGAGACAGGGTTTCTCTGTGGCTTTGGAGCCTGTCCTGGAACTAGCTCTGTAGACCAGGCTGGTCTCGAACTCACAGAGATCCACCTGAAGACATCATGGTTAAGGTGAATTTGGCAGGCAATGGATAGAGCTAGAAAACATCATTTTGAATGAGGTAACCCAGACCTAGAAAGATAATCATCACATGTACTCACTCATAAGTGGTTGTAAAACATAAAGCAAAGGAAACCAGCCCACAAATCACAACCCTAGGGAATCTAGACAACAATGAGGGCACTCTGAGAGGCTTACATAACTATAATCTACATGGCAAGTAGAAAAAGACAAGATCACCTGGGTAAGTTGGGAGCATGGGGACCTTGCCAGAGGTGTGAAGCAGAGGAGAAGAGGTAGGGAGGGGCGCAGAGAAAAATATAGAAATCAATAAAAATCAATAAAATATTAAAAAATGAAAAATAAACTTTTGGGAAATGACACAATGATATTCAACAAATGGTTCTTAACAATTGAATAGCCACAAGCAGAATGCACCTAGCTCTCACTCTGTATGACCCTATAGGGGCACCATTCAACACAGATCAATTCTTCCTATGGAAGTCAAAACTCTAAAGGTGGCAGATGAAAAAGTACCCCAAACTCGCAGGATCCCTCATGGGCAAGCACTTGCTGAGCAGGACTTCAGCACTAAGACATAGTGCTACCAACTGCAAGAGGGACATCATGAAACTGAAATTCTCAGGTCCAGCAAAGGCAGTGGTCTAATGTCCACCGAACAGAAGAAACTCTTTGATAACTTTTCATCTGGTATTGTATTAGTGTCTACAATCCACAAAGCACTCAGCCTTTAAAAAATCTTTTTAAAGAAACTCTTTGTCTCACTTACGTTTGATTTCTATGTGTATTAGTGTTTTGCCTGAATGCTTGTCTGTGTGTGGGTGTCAGATGCCCTGGAATTGGATTTACACAGTAGTGAGCTGACAAGTGTGTGCTGGGAATTTAACCTGGGTCCTCTGGACAGGCAGCTGGTGCTCTCCAGGATGCAGAAGTCACTTATCAAGGAAGAGAACATGGGATGACCCAAACAACAAAAGGTCCAGCAAAGTGATCATGTCATTGGCAGAGGCAGCAGCACAACTGTTATGTTCACCGTTGCTAGCCAGCTGAGAGAGGCGCTAATACCACTGAGATCCATGTTATCCCAGTCAGAGCGGCAGTGGTGGTCATCAAGAGAGCAAAGGAGAACTAATGCTGGGGAGAAGGGAAGGGGGTATCCAGGCCAGCAGGATGGAAAAGATGGTCCCTGATAAGCCTAGGGGAGAGCAATGGAAGAGCAAGAGACAGGAGAAGTGATGGCAGGACACTATTTCTGATCAAACCGCCCTTTATTATTTCCTCAGAAGCTGTTATACAGCAAATGGGCAAGGGGGAGGGGAGATGTGTCAACTCTGTTGGAATTCAGGCATGGAGACATCCCACGTGGAGATATCCCATGGTTTAGGCTGCTCTGCCAGTTGCTTCAAGGAAAAATACAAGAGACAGAAAGAAGACACCCTCCTCTTTTCCATGTGTGAGTTTTTCCGAGGATGGAGAGTCAGAACAAGAAGTTTCAGGCATTGTAGAGACACAAATTCTCTCTGTGGCAAAGTGGGTTGACAATCAAAGAAAGCAATTATGTCTCCAAACCCCAACACTCAAGGTTAGGTCTGAGTTCCTTGGCCATGTAGCTTACAGAAAGAATCACAGGATCTGATAAGCACACTGAGAAAATAAAGTTGCCAAAGGAAATTTAAATGAAATAATTGTGTATAAATAAGAAAGAAAACTAGATGGTTAGCTAGACCACTTGTTTACGGTTTGGTAGAGTGGCAATAGGACAGGAATCTGCTACACTGGAGCCACAGAAAGCTCCCTGCCAGTCAAAAGACCTGGCTGAAAGGTGCTTGACTTGCTTAAAATTTGTCAATGGTTAATAGAAGAATCATTGCTTTGGGGTGAAGTTGATATTACACGTGTTAATTAATGCAAATTAATACTAAGAAAAATGTTTAACCACTTTTGAGCTCTTGAAAAAAATATATAACTTATGATCATACTGTGAGTTTTTCTTGTGTAAAAATACTGTTTTAGGGGGCTGAGAGATGGCTCAGAGATTAAGAGCACTGACTGTTCTTCCAGAGGTCTTGAGTTCAATTCCCAGCAAGGACATGGTGGTTCACAAACATCTATAATGAGATCTGGTGCCCTCTTCTGGCCTCCAGGGGTACCTGCAGGCAGAATCTGTATACATAATTAATAAAATAAATCTTTTTTAATTTAAGGATACTGTTTTAGGAAAATATGAGTTGTGGTTGTGAAGTTATCTTTCTTTGGTTAGAAACTATTGTCCAGAGTGGTATAAAGGGGATAAAAGAACAATCAAGAGACAATTAAAAAAAAGAGAAAAAGGGCTGGAGAGATGGCTCAGTGGTTCAGAGCACCGCCTGCTCTTCCAAAGGTCCTGGGTTCAATTCCCAGCAACCACATGGTGGCTCACATCCATCTGTAAAGAGGTCTGGCGCCCTCTTCTGGCCTGCAGGCATACACACAGACAGAATATTGTATACATAATAAATAAATAAAATAAATATTAAAAAAGGAGAAAAATAACCTGAATTCAACTTTGCTTCCTGAGAGAAGTCTCCTGGGTGTGTTTAGAGGCTGACCCCACCTCTCTTGTCCAGTGTCTCTGGCCTGCTGATGCTGGACTTCAGCTGTTCCCTTTGCTGGGCGTTTTATAGTCTGAAATGGTTCTGTGTTATCTTCTTTAACAAATGAATTCTGGGGCTTGTAGAGATGGCTCAGTGGGTGAGAGCACCAGCAGCCTTTACAGGGGACCTAGGTTCAATTCCTAGAACACACATGGCAGCTTCCTTCTGTCTGTAACTCCATGTCCAGGACTTCTGACGTCCACCTACAGACCAGCATTCACACAAAACACCAACACACATAGAAATTAGAACTAGTAAAGAGAAAGAGTTTCTTACAAAATATTTTTTAAAATCTGAGTCCTTGGTGTGTTGTAGACACTAATCCTCTGCCAGATGAAAGTCATCAGAGAGTTTTCCCATTGTGTGGGCATTTGACCATTTCCTATACTGGACCTGAGGTTCTCAGCTTCATGACGTCCCTCTTGCCATCGGTAGCACTATTTCTTCAGTGCTAAAGCCCTGCTCAGCAAGTGCTAGCCCATGAGGGATCCTGCACTTTGGGTTATTTTATCTGCCACCTATAGAGTTTTGGAGTTCATGGGAAGGATGGGTGTGTGTGAACTGGTGTCCCCCAGGGAAACACTGAGAGGGATCTACTTGCTTCCTACTTGTGGTATTCACTTTCCAGAGACCATTTGTTGAAGGTTTTGTCATTTCTCAAAAGCTAGTTTTTGCTGTTCAGTGGCAATGCATGACTTTAATCCCAGAGGCAAAGGCAGGTGAATCTCTGAGGTCAAGGTCGGCTTCTTTCAGGGTAGTTGATGCTACCCCGAGAAAACTTGTCCTGGAAATAAAATTCTATTTTTTGTATGATTGTGAAAATCAAGTCCAGTTTTGACAAGTGCGTGTTTATGGAACTTTAGGTCTAGCCAAGTGTCCGGTTGTCAGTGAAGTGTGTGCTGTTTGTACTACTATAGCTCTATAAAGCCCCAGAGACCAGATGTGGAGACACATTCCGCATTGTTCTCTCTGTGTGTGTGTGCATGTGTGCATGTGTGTGTTTAGTGACAGCGTGGTTATCCTGGGTCTTTTGGAATTCTACATGAAATGCAGTATTTATGAAAAATCCCAGAGTAAGTCTGGGAGGCCAGTGCTGGCCTGGTACTTTCTGTGATGAAGTGAAAGGCCTGGAATTTGCCATCATAAAACTTTGAAACATCTAGGAGGAGCATGAAAGGCAGCTGTAATGACTTTGGAGTTTGACAGCTGGGTCTCTGTCCTTGTGCCTCTTTGATCAAAGGAGCAGAGCCATAACTCAGCTCCCTAGCACAAACACAGCTCACAGTAGCCGGAGGCAACAACTGCAATGCCCTGAATCCCCAGCCACACAGTTTCTGTTTCAGTTTTTCTAGATTACAGAGTTTAGGAGTTGGGCACGGGTGGCACAGGCCTCTAATCCCACTACTCGGGAGGCAGAGGCAGGCAGATATCTGTGAGTTCGAGGCCAGCCTCTTCCAGGACAGGCTCCAAAGCTACAGAGAAACCCTGTCTCGAAAAACCCAAACGAACAAACAAACAATCAAAAAAGTTTAGGACAGCTGTGCTTCCTTCCTTAGGAGCCCAGGTGTGATGAGGCATAACTTGCTGTGCGGAGGCTCTGCCCTTAACAATCTACTAAATAAATGAAGTACTAGCTAAGTATTTGTTGCAAACCCCCCTCCTGGACTCAAGAAAGCTCAGAGAAAGTGGTTTCAGTTTTATCAGTGCTACAAACAGGAAGCAAACACGCCCTAGGAAGAGGAGTGACTCACTCAGTAAGCAGTTGAGCAAACAAACTGAAGTCAGGCCAGGGCTGAGGACAGGAAGAAGAGAGGTGGGGCTACAGTGGATTGTCTCAGGGTGGACAGGCCTGGCAGCTTAGCCCCTGGAGGGGAGGGGGTGCTGCCTGGAGAATCAGTCCTTGCTCAGACCAGCAGAGAAAAGGATATCCTAACTGGGTCCTCAGCAGCTTGTCTGCCAAGGCCAGCGCCCTGCTGAAAACACACTGAGAAATCTAGAAAGCATGACCCCTCGCACCCAAAAAAAAAAACGCTTTCCTCCAGCAAGGGAAAGTGCACCCACTAGTCTAAATGAAAACTGAAACAAATCTCAGGCACAGCCCAAGAGCCAACTGTGGCCATTTTCAGAGAGAAATGGGCCCAATCTGGAGGTTGCCAGCCTTTCCTTGCTGGCAAGGCTTCTACTACCCATCTACCAAAAATCTGGCATCTTTATCACGCGGGAGCCAGGAGTTTTTGTTCTCCAGCCTGGATGAATGTGGCTTCCAGACAGGAGCCATCCTTCGGGGCGAATATAGAAATGGGATAGTGCGAACAATAGAAATCTAGGGAGCAAAATCCTTATGATTTGTCTGTTTGAATCAGGTCTTTTTTGTTTGATTGTTTGTTTTTCATGATAGGGTTTCTCTGTGTAATAGTCCTGACTGTCAGGGAACAATTCTTGTAGACCAGGCTGGTCTTGAACTCACAGACATCGGCCTGCCTCTGCCTCTGGAATGCTGGGATTAAAAGTGTGTGCCACAGCAGGCTCATGGGAATCAGTCTTCTTTTTTTTTTTTTTCACTTTTTATTTTTTTTTATTTTTTAAATTTATTTATTTATTAAGGATTTCTGCCTCGTCCCCACAACCGCTTCCCATTTCCCTCCCCCTCCCCCGATCAAGTCCTCCCCCCTCATCTGCTCGAAGAGCAATCAGGGTTCCCTGACCTGTGGGAAGCCCAAGGACTGCCCACCTCTAACCAGGTCTCCTAAGGTGAGCATTCAAACTGCCTAGGCTCCCACAGGGCCAGTACGTGCAGTAGGATCAAAAACCTACTGCAATTGTTCTTGAATTCTCAGTATTCCTCATTGTCCGCAGAGACAGAGACCCACACGGGAGCACCGGACAGAAATCTCAAGGTCCAAATCAGGAGCAGAAGGAGACGGAGCACGAGCAAGGAACTCAGGACCACGAGGGGTGCACCCACACACTAAGACAATGGGGATGTTCTATTGGGATCTCACCAAGGCCAGCTGGCCTAGGTCTGAAAAAGCATGGGATAAATCCGGACTAGCTGAACATAGCGGACAATGAGGAATACTGGGAATCAGTCTTCTTATGACTCAGCAATCACACTCAAGGCTGCATCCCGACCTGGAAGCCTCTGTTCCTGCAGGCCAGGCTATGCCAGTCCTTTCCTCTTCTTCACCAAGCTGGGTTGTTCAACATCCAGCAGGAATTTGGCAGTAACTGGAAAAACTTACTAAGCTTTCAAAAGGAAAAAGCAGCACAGACTGAGTTTAAAAGGCAGCAGAATCTCATCTTTGGGAGGCCCACTTCCTGATTCAGGGCCTGATCCTGGCAGAAACTAAGTAATCCTTGTGATGTAGACCTTGAAATGCGGGTACCAGGTAAGTGTTGGACGACACACCCAACGCCTGAGTTTTAAAATTTTATAAATTTTTCTGTGACATAGTTCATTTTTTGGTTGTGCCCTTATGTGTTTTTCCTCTTTGGGAAAGTCCTTTATCTTGGGACAGATTTCCAGTAAAAATGATTAGTTTTCATCTTAAAGTGATTTTGAAGCTCCTTTTTAAAAATATATATGTTTTGTAATGATGACTTCTGGCATCTGCATGGATGGTTTTGCCCCATTTTATTCTTTCCAGTTTTACAAACTTTAGAGAGCATTACCTTTTGGTTAATTAAGATCGCTCTATTTCAGTGAAAGTACAGGACGCTGATTTAAGGTGTAGTGCGTGAGGCCTTAGAAACTGCTTTTCTTCAAATCATGGACACCACATTTAAAAGAGCTACTCGCATGACATCAAGTTTTTATTAGAATAATGGCCTTCATTAAACGACAGACTTTCTAGGAAGAGGACAGCACCTCATTTAAAGGATGAACATTTATTCAAAGGGTGACTTTTGAACAAGCTTTCTTTCAAGACTGCCCAGCATTTATGTAAAGAACTGGCTTTAGTTAAACACTGAATTTAAAAAGAATTTGGTTCTGTCTGTCGGTCTGTCTGCCTGTCTGTCTGTCTATCACCTATCATTTATCTACTTCTTTTCAGACAGTGTCTCTCTAAAGAGCCATGGCTGTCCTGGAACTAGCTGTGTAGAACAGGGTGGCCTTGAACTGCCAGAGATCATCCCGCCTCTGCTTCCAGGCTGTTTGGATTAAAAGTGTGTGCTATCAAGCTTGGCTCAAATATATTGACGTTTAAAACTTTTGTATCTTTTTGAAATTAGAATTTAGTACTTTAATTACTGTCTTTCTCTCCATCCCTCTCTATTTATCCCAATGATAACGCCCTTTTTCTTTGTTTGTTACAAATATATGTGTGTTATTGTGTGTGCATACATGTGTGTTTATGTGTGTATTCCTAAACACAGACATTAAAACTGATTAGTCTGTATAATGCCACTTGTATGTATATGTGTTCAAGGCTGAGCATTTGGCATTGGATAGCCAATCTGGGGCTCTTTGCTGGGGAAGAGTATTTTTCATGCTCTGAACGTTCCTTGTTTTGTTCTATGTTGTTGGGATTTGTTTCCACGCATGCTTGTTTGCTGCTGTTTGTTTATTGAGGCAGGGTTTCTCTGTGTAGCCTTGGCTGTCTTGAAACTCATTTTGTAGACCAGGCTGGTCTCTAATTTAAGAAATTAGCCTGCCTCTGCCTCCTGAGTGCTGGGATTAAAGGTGTGTGCCACCACTGCCAGGCTACTATCAGGGTTCCTTTCTTACCTCTTTTTTTTTTTTTTTTTTTTTTTTTTTTTTTGTCTAAAGCTCAGGCCTCATGAGCTTCCTACTTCCAGGTCAGCAAATCTATCCTTGTTCTCCTTATAAAGAGGCAGCCAGGCCCAGAGGACACTGCACCCCTGGAGCAAAAGGAGGATTTGGATGGGAAGGATCTACTTTAGTATAGGGCTTGGGATTTTGGAAATGAATGACTCTTCATCCAAAAACTCACTTTTTATGAAACAGATCAAGGTTTTGTTTTGTTTTGTTTTTTTTTTTTTTTTTGTGGTTTTTCGAGACAGGGTTTCTCTGTGGTTTTGGAGCCTGTCCTGGAACTAGCTCTTGTAGACCAGGCTGGTCTCGAACTCACAGAGATCCGCCTACCTCTGCCTCCCGAGTGCTGGGATTAAAGGCGTGCGCCACCACCGCCCGGCTCAAGTTTTTCTTTAAAGGTTTTTTTTTTTTTTTGAAGGATTGACTCTCCATTAAATTGATATTTTATTGAAATGATAATCTTTTTGTACACGTTGAAAAATTCATTTAAGGATTGGCTTAATAGTAACTTCACAAAGCAATGTTTGACAACCATACTAATTAAGGCAATTAAAAGCATTAAGTCCTTTTTATTGATGACTAAATAAACAGGAATCTTGTTCCTCTGAAATATCTCTTGGAATCCAAGTTACGCGTACAGAGTTTTTAATGGGAAAAACCTCAGAAACAATATTTAATTAACATCAACATTCAATAATGATCAAGGTAATATTAAAATGCTCACTCCAGACATGTTATGTCAGTTACTTTCTTGTCCATAGTTTTGTGATATTTTGGTTTACTTTAATTGTTTTGGTGAATACATGTGGACCATAGTCACAGCCATGGAAATCTCAAATGTGTGGGCATTGAAGGGTGGCATAGAGAGGGCTGAGAACTGTCTGTGTAAAATCAACATGGAGTCAGGACAGGGTGGTGTTACCCTCAATGTTTTAGACACTTTAAAATTGACTTTTAGTGATAATGATTGACAGGTTAGATATTTATTTCTTGACAGGATTGTTCTGTGTAGCACTAGCTGTCCTGGAATTTGGTCTAGACATCAGACTTGGACTCACAGAGATCCTCCTGCCTCTTCCTCCTGAGTGCTGGGACCAAAATCATGGGGCATTACTGCATAGCTAGGTTAGGAATTTATTTAAAAGACTGACTTTTCATTTGAAAGGTTGATTTCATGAAAAAGTCAGCCTTCATGAGAAGGATGAGTTTCTCACTGAGATCCCTAAGGCCAAGGAAGAACAGGGTAAGTTTTCACTGTGTTGATTCAAGTCCTGTCCTTTGGACTTGAGTTCCCATCCACAAACCAGCACTTCAGAACCCAGAGAGTAGTCATTGTCTTCAGTGTGTGCCTGTCTCAGTTTTTCAGATCTGCACAGTGTTCCAGTAACATCCCCAGGGGAAGGCAAATGCCTTGAGGCAAGATCCTGTAACCTGGAGCAGGGACAAGCATCTCTTGAGAATGGAACTCTCCACCCAAACAAAGGAGGCTTCCTGAGGCCACACTTGCAGATGCAAAACTAGGCTAGAGATGACCACTGGGTCTGGAGTGCTCTAGAGGCTACAGAGAACTCTCTGGACACAATAACATCCTAGCTTGCTCCCTGGTAAGCCCTGCTAACCTGACCATGTCCTACTTTCAAATCCTAACTTTCAAATACATTTTGGTAAAGCTCTGTAATATCCTTTTCTGTTTCTCTTTTAAAACAATCCTTTATTTTAGGATGTAATTTAGACTGCAGACATTTGGTTTTCATCTAAAACTACTTTTAACCATCTTCATCCAAAGTAATTTTATTCAAATACAGAAAGTATGTCCTGGAACTTGCTAGTAGATCAGGCTGGCCTCTGCACTCAGAGTGCTGAGACCAAAGGCCATGTGCCAACAAACTTACTAAGACAGACATGCTTTTATTCTAAATCCAGTTTTATTTTGTCCTTTATAGAAAATGTTAAAGGCATATATCTGAAATAATCAGGCAACAAATAGTCTTGAGGTTTGTTGAATACAGTCAACCCCCAAAAAGCCCCAACTTGGGTTTCCAAATGACTCTAAAGTTACCTGCTGAACATGCTGTAGGATGTTAGTTACCACTGTGTCTATTGCCATTACCATAATGAAGAGGAAATTTAACTTATAGATTTATATGTATTTAATCAACATTTATTTTCATATCCTACATCTCATAGTTTTGATTTTTAAAATTCATATATGTTATTTGTATGCTGAGACTCTTCTTTGATGAGTTCCAGGAGATCAGACACCCTCTTTTAGGATTTGCAGGCACCAGGCACACATGTGGTACACAGAAACACATGTATGCAAAACATTAGTACACATCAAACAAGCAACTAAATTAAAATACTCTTGGAGGGTCTGGAGTGAGATAGCTTAGAGGTTTCAGTATATGTCGCTTTTGCAGAGGGTCCAGGGTTAGTTCCCAGCACCCACATTTTCCTGCGAATCTGAAATACTCTTCTGGCCTGTGTGGGCACCGGGCACACACAATGTGCACAGATATCCATGCGGGAAAAACACTCCTACATATAAACTGAAAGAAAATAGGTCTCTTTAAAATACTTCCTTAAGTTACAAAGAAAGAAAAGAAACAAGCCAGGAGGTGGTTGAAGGAGCACACCTTTTATCCCAGCACTCAGAGAGAGAAACCCTGTGTTCAATTCGAAACAAACAAACAAAAAGGAAAAGAAATGAAACATATTGTTATTTGTTATTATTCTAATGAAATGACGTTAATATCCTTTGGGTATACTCAGTAAAGGCAATGATTTCTTACCAGAGATAATTTAAAAAGAAAATAATATTTAAGTATCAGGAAACAATCTGTTTTAAAAAGAATAGGTTGAGGGCTGGAGAGATGGCTCAGTGGTTAAGAGCATTGCTTGCTCTTCCAAAGGTGCTGAGTTCAATTCCCGGCAACCACATGGTGGCTCACAGCCATCTGTAATGAGGTCTGGTGCCCTGTTCTGGCCTGCAGATATTCATACAGACAGAAAATTGTATACATAATAAATAAATATTTAAAAAAATAAAAAATAAAAAGAATAGGTTGAGGGATGAAGAGATGGCTTTAGTGGTTAAGAGCATTGCCTGCTCTTCCATAGGTCCTGAGTTCAATTCCCGGCAACCATATGTTGGCTCACAACCATCTGTAATTAGATCTGGTGCCCTCTTCAGCCTTGCAGACATACACTCAGACAGAATACTGTATACATAATACATAAATAAACAAATATTAAAAAGAATAGGCTGAGATTCACCTGCTTCTGCCTCTCAATTGCTGAGACTTAAGGCCATTGCCAACACCATTTGGCAAAATAAGTTTTTTACAAAAATAAGCAAACAGTACATTTTGAATCTTGAGTGCCCGCGCCACAGCGACCTCGGCGGCTGGCGGTGTTCTGGAAGCGACTGTACTGCGTCTGGCAGGCGGAGCTGCGTTTGGCGTCAGAATCGTTTCTGCTTCCGGCCCGTGTCTTCTTCATTGGCTCCAGTGAGCGTGAGAAACGGTCAGGCAGGCGTGGACTGGCGTCTTGCCCGCAGGAGGGCACTCGTAGGAACCTTAGCCTCGCCGTGACCGGTGAAAGGAGATAGATGGCCGGCCGGCCGTCGGAGATTCGCCACTCTCGAGTCCTGACCCGTGATGTCCCTGAAAACCATTGAGCCGGCGCGATGGAGATTAGGTTGTGGGAAAAAACAACAAATTTGTCCATTTCAATTAGGCTCAGGTGGGATGTCTTGGGACACTTGCCCGACCAAAACGTATCTTTGCCGACGGCAGTCGGTACTGAATCTGCTACCGAAAGAAATCGGGTGAATTTTCAGCGTTGATATAAAAGCCAAGTGTAGAGAACTCGAAAACGAAACGAAATCGCAGCGTCCTAATCGCATCTGGTGCACACTCAAACCCGGGCGTCAGCCGTTTCTAGCAGCGTTTTGCTCAAGTCCTCGGGACCGTGGTGGAATCCCGCGGAAGAGCCACTTTGTAGAGCCTGATTCCTGCCCAAAACGAAAGGACCAAAGCAGAAAATCACGGATGCGGTTAGAAATTGCAGTCGGATTGCAGCTCGGGCCTGCTGACAGCCCTTCAGAAGTTGGCTCGGGTGACGAATCCCGTACACGCGTGGAGTGTGGATAATCGGCGGGGAAAACTGCTAGCCCTGGTGTTGTGCATGGAGAATCTCTGCTAGGCTGAGTGCTGGCGCCACAGGGATCTCAGAGGTGAAGAAGTGTCTGGTCTGTAGCCGGCAAGCTGAGAAGCTGAGTTGTAGACTGTATAGGAAGGGTTATTTATTTATTTATTTATTTATTTATGACTTCTGGTTGGGACTTCTTCATTTACCCAGGGGCAAGTGAGAAGCAGTCAGGGCGGCCTGGTTGCTTGTCTTTCCCAAGGCAAGAGAGCACTCAGCAGTGCCATGACCAGGAAAAAAGAGAAAGGGGCCACAGTAGACAGCCCAGTGCTGGAGTCGTAGTGCTTTGGAGTCGACAGTGCTTTTTAGTCAGGGCAACACAAAAAATGCTGTTGCAGTGGGGATTTGGTCGGGCAAACACCGATGTTATCATCTTCCAGGGGCGGTGTCAGATGTCTTGGACACTTCCCTGGCCAAAACGTGCCTTTGCCAATGGCAGTAGACACTGAGTCTGCTGAGGAAAGAAATCCCACGAATTTTCAGCGTTTATGAACGACAGCGAGCTGAGACTAGAGGAACCCCAAAACGAACGGAACCGCGGCGTCCTGACTGCATCTGAGCTATAGATCAAGCATTTATAATTAATATAAGCCTCTGAGTGGTAATTTGGGAACAGCTATCAGGACAGGGAGTAAGCTGTGAGGACAAAAGGCGACCTTTATACATATCTGTGAGTATCTGGCTACCCACTGGGCTACATAATGATGAAACCTTGTTGTAAATAAGAAAACATACAAAACTGCCTGCATTTTTAAAACTTTTTTGTTTAAGACTTATTTATTGGTTATATACAGCATGTTTTCCTGCACACCAAAGAGGGCATCAGATCTCATTACAGATGGTTGTGAGCCACCATGTGGTTGCCAGGAATTGAACTCAGGACCTCTGGAAAAGCAGTCAGTGCTCTTAACCTCTGAGGCATCTCTCTAGCCCAAACTGCCTGCATTTTAATGGTATAATAGAATATAACAGGATTCAAAGGCTATTGTAGGTATAACCATGTTTTATTAATTGAATAAAACATGTTAATAAATGCATGTCAATAAAAAGTTTAATTTATAACTTTGTAGGGAAGGAAGGACAGGTAAAACTCTGGCCAAGTTCTTTGACTGGTTTAAGAATTTATGAGGCTTGGAGAGAGATGGTTCAACAGTCAAGAGTCCTGGTTGCTCTGTCAGAGGACCTCGAGTCCACTCCCAATATCAGTATGTTATCTTCTAGTGATATTTGATTTGTGTTTTACTAAATAAAGCTTGTTTTAAATAAATAAAGCTGTGTGATTGCTGACGCAACAGTGACCCCTGCTGAAAATTTCAGGTGGTTTTGTTTTGTTTCAGCAAAGTCACCTTTATAGAGGTTGTCCTGTATTTGCAGACTCACAGTGACATCTGGATATCATCAGTATGCTCAACAGATAGCTTTAGGATGTGTCTTAGTTTTCTATTACTGTGAAAAGATGCCATTGCCTAGATAACGTACAAAAGAAAACATTTAATTGGAGGCTTTTCTACAGTTTCAGAGAGTGCATGACCATAAAGATGGGGAGGGGAGGGCAAGCAGGCATGCATGACACTCTAGCTGACAGGTTAGATCTGGTCTGACACACACACACACACACACAGAGAGAGAGAGAGAGAGAGAGAGAGAGAGAGAGAGAGAGAGAGAGACAGAGATACAGAGAGAAACAGAGACAGGGAGAAACAGAAACAGAGAAACCGAGACACACACACACACACACACACACACACACACACAGACAGAGGGAGAGACAGAGATACAGAGAAAAACAGAGACAGGGAGAAACAGACACACACACACACACACAGAAACAGACAGAGAGTGACAGAGAAACTGGACTTGTGTGGGATTTCTGAAACTCCAAAGCCCACCTGCAGTGACACACCTCCTCCAACAAGCAAGCCATCCCAATCCTCCCTAAGATCTAAATAAAAGTTTCAAACGTATAACTTCCTTAAGATTCACTTCTGTGGATTGTTAAAAGACTGACAGATGGGGTTGGAGAGATGGTCAGTGGTTAAGAGCCCTGACTGCTCTTCCAGAGGACATGTGGTTTTTGCTTAGTTGTTTGAGAGAGAATCTTGCCTCTCAACTCATTGAGATTTGCCTTCCTTTGCTTTGAAGTGTTGGCATTAATGACATGTACCACCCCACCTTGCTGAATAAGAGAACACTTTTAAGTTGGGAGAGTAGGCCCCAGCCCCTGGCATCTATCCCAGCCCCCAGGCCTGAGAGTTATATTGGTCTGAACTCCAAATCCCAGCAAGCCATGTTCTGACCCCTCCCTGGGGGCGGCGGTCAGAACCACTCCCACAGAGTATTTAAATGAACTCCCCAAAGAGGAACACTGGTCTCTGTTCCTTACTCCTGGTCGCACTGCACTTGGAGCTTCTGGTTTCCCCTCCGGGCCACCTTTTTGGGTCTTGGTTACCCCACTCAGGATGGTGATTTCTATTTTGGTCCATTTTATGCAATTCAAGATGTCATTTATTTATTTATTTATTTATTATTATTTTTTAACCATTGAGTAGTACTCTAATGTGTAAATGTGCTACATTTTCTTTATCCATTCTTCAGTTGAGGGGAATCTAGGCTGTTTCCAGGTTCTGGCTATTACAAATAATGCTGCTTTGAACATAGTTGAACATATGTCTTTGTAGTATGATTGAGCATCTTTTGGTATGTGCCCAAGAGTGGTTTTGCTGGGTCCTGCAGTAAGTTGATTCCCCATTTTCTGAGAAACAGCCATATTGATTTCCAAAGTGGTTGTACAAGTTTGCATTCCCACCAGCAATGAATGAATGTTCCCCTTATTCTGCATCCTCTCCAGTATAAGCTAGCATTGGTGTTTTGAATCTTAGCCATTCTGACAGGTCTAAGATGGAATCTCAGAGTTGTTTTGATTTTCATTTCCCTGATGGCTAAGGATGTTGAACATTAGCTTAATGTTCTTTCAGCCATTTGAAATTCTTCTGTTGAGAATTCTCTGTTTAGTTCTGTACCCCGTATTTAATTGGATTATTTGGAATTTTTATGTCTAATTTCTTTCTTTCTTTCTTTCTTTTTCTTTTTTTTTTTTGGTTTTTTCGAGACAGGGTTTCTCTGTGGCTTTGGAGCCTGTCCTGGAACTAGCTCCGTAGACCAGGCTGGTCTCGAACTCACAGAGATCCGCCTGCCTCTGCCTCCCGAGTGCTGGGATTAAAGGCGTGCGCCACCACCGCCTGGCTTTATGTCTAATTTCTTGAGTTCTTGATATATTCTGGAGATCATTCATCTATCTGATGTGAGGTTCTTTTCCATTCAGTAGACTGCCTTTTTGTCTTATTGACTGTGTCCTTTGCTTGACAGAAGCTTCTCAGTGTCAGGAGTTCCCATTTATTTACTGTTGCTCTCAGTGTCTATGCTACTGGGGTTATAGTTGGGAAGAGGTCTCCTATGCCCATGCATTGAAGGCTACTTTCCATTTTCTCTTCTATCAGGTTTTGTGTAGTCAGATTTATACTGAGGTCTTTAATCCATTTGGGCTTGAGTTTTGTGCATGTGGATGATTCCATTGGTTAACCTCTCTGTTTCTATGCCACTACCAGGCTGTTTTCAGTATTGTAATTCTGTAAATAGAGCTTGATGTCAGGGATGGTGATGTATTGTAGGGAGGGGGCCCCTTGTTCTGGTCGCCATGCTAGTTTGACCTCCGAAATAATCACCCAGAAATCGTATTAATTAAATCACTGCCTGGCCCATTATCTCTAACCTCTTATTGGCTAACTCTCACATCTTGATTTAATCCATTTCTGTTATATTACCACGTGGCAGTGGCTTGCTGGGAAAGATTCGGCATGTCTGTCTCTGGCAGGTCCATGGTGGCTCTCCCTCTGCCTCTCTTCCCAGCATTCAGTTCTGTCTACTCCGCCTACCTAAGTTCTGCCCTATCAAAAAGCCAAGGCAGTTTCTTTATCCAACCAATGAAAGCAACGCATAAACAGAAGGATCTCCTACACCAGCGATGCCTCCAGAAGTTTTTTTTTTGTACAAGATTGTTTTGGCCTTCTGGGTTTTTGTTTTTCCATATGAAGTTGATTATTTTTCTTTCAAGGTCTGTGAAGAATTGCGTTGAGGTTTTGATGGGGATTGCATTAAATCTGTAGATTGCTTTTGCTAGGACTGTCATTTTTATTATGTTGGTTCTCCTTATCCAAGAACATGGGAGATCTTTCCATTTTCTGGTATCTTCTTCAATTTCTTTCTTCAAAGATTTAAAGTTCTTGATGAATAGGTCTTTCACATCTTTGGTTAGTGTTACCTCAAGATATTTTATGTTATTTGTAGCTATTGTGAAAGGTGATATTGTTCTGATTTCTTTCTCAGCCCCTTTATTGTTTGTATATAGCAGGGCTACTGATTTTTAATTTTTGAGTTGATCTTGTATCCTGCCACACCACTGAAGGTATTTATCAGTTGTAGGAATTCCTTGCTAGAGTTTCTGGGGTCACTTATGTATACTATCATATTATCTGCAAATAGTGAAAGTTTGACTTTTTACTTTCCAATTTGTATCCCCTCGATCCTCTTTTGATGTTTTATTGCTCTAGACAGAACTTCAAGAACTATGTTGGAGATATGGAGAGCGTGGACAGCCTTGTCTTGTTCCTGATTTTAGTGGAATCGCTTTGGGTTTCTCTCCATTTAATTTGATGTTGGCTGTCGACTGCTGTGTATTGCTTTTATTATGTCTAGACATGTTCTTTGTATCCCTGATCTCTCCAAGACCTTTATCATGAATGGGTATTAGGTTTTGTCAAATGCTTTTCTCAGCATCTAATGAGATAATCATATGGTTTTTCTTCTTTAAGTTTATTTTTACGATGGATTACATTGATAGATTTTTCATATATTGAACCATCCCTGCATCTCTGGGATGAAGCTGACTTGATCATGGTTAGTGATTCTTTTTGTGTTTCTTGGATTCTGTTTGCCAGTATTTTATTGAGTATTTTTGCATCAATGGTCATAAATGAGATTGGTCTGTAATTCTCTTTCTTGGTTGAATTTTTGTGTGGTTTTGGTATCAAGGTAACTGTAGCCTCATAAAAAGAGTTTGGTAATGTTCCTTCTGTTTCTATTATGTGAAACACTTTGAGGAGTATAGGTATTAGCTCTTCTTTGAAGTTCTGGTAGCATTCTGCATTAAGACCATCCAGCCCTGAGCTTTTTGTGGTTGGAGGGTTTGTGTATCTTGTTGATTTTCCCAAAGAAGCAGCTCTGTGTCTCATTGATTCTTTGTATTGTTTTCTTTGTTTCTATTTTATTGATTTCAGCACTCAATTTGATGATTTCCTGTCTTCTACTCTTCCTGATTTTGTGACTTTGAGGCAACCTGATCTACAAAGGAAATTCCAGGACAGCAAGGACTGTTGCACAGAGAAGCCTGTCTCGAAAAACCATAAAAAATGAATAAATTATTTCTCTGATTAGTATTTTGTGTCTCAACTTCAATTCCTCATGCCCAGAAACTTCTGCTTCTGGTAAGTCTTCCGATAAGATTGTGCCAAAGTCTCCTGAATAAAACCTCCATTTCATTTTCCAGTCAAAAAATAACCTGCTTGCGAATCTCGCCTTTCTTATTGCAAATACGCAAACGTTCTGTGCGTTTGGGGTTTGTACTCAGAGGGACAAACCCAAGTCTAAATGCCTTAGACTTCCCAGGAGAAAGTCCCAAAGGTTGCTAGGGAGACCTGCTTTGAGAAGCTTTTTGGTACCTGGGCCCTCCAGCTTGAGCCTTGGCTGCCACCTAGTGGAAACAGCTCGCAACCTCTGCCGGATCGGTCGCCCTGGGAGACGACACTAGCTTTGCATCTTGGCATCTGCCCCAGTAAGAACACTTAGTAAAGAGCTACAGTGCAGATTCTCAAGAAAATCCACAGAGAGCAATAAACGGATGGATGGATGGACGGACGGACGGACGGACGGACGGACGGACGGACAAATAAATATGACCTGAGCTTCACCCTCTGACCCCCATGGTGGAGTGAGTACTGACTTGGTGGCTGTCCCCTGACCTCCACAGCGAGCTGCGGGTCTAGCATGCCTGCACGCACTCACATATCATGAGTAACACACACACATAAGAAATAAAAAGTTACTCCGGGCAACAGCGGCGCACACCTTTAATCCCAGCACTCAGGAGGCAGAGGCCTGTGGATCTCTGTGAGTTCGAGACCAGCCTGACTTACAAGAGCTAGTTCCAGGACAGACTCCAAAGCTACAGAGAAACCCTGTCTTGAAAAACCAATAAAAAATAAAAATAAAAATAAAAAGTCGTTGGGCAGTGGTGGCACACACCTTTATTCTAGCACTCCAGAGGCAGATGCAGATATATATCTGCAGAGTGTCTTCCAGGACAGAGAAGAAAACACAGAGAAACACTGTCTTGGGAAAACCAAAACAGAACAAAAAACAACAACAACAAAAAAAATAAATCCCAAGAACCTAAATAAAATACTTAAATAAAAGTGAGTTACAAAATTTTAAAATCCAATAGAATTTTTAACAATTACAACATTACATCGGAACAACAGAGATAATAAAAATAATAATGCTAGTGGTACTGAAAAAAAGGTCAACTGGAATTTGTTAAAAAGCTGCAGATCCAGCCGAAAGGTAGAAGTGCACACCTTTAATCCCAGCATTTGGAAGGCAGAGGCAGGCAGATCTCTGAGTTCGAGGCCAACCTGGTCTACAGAGTGAGTTCCAAGACAGCCAAGCTACACAGAAAAATCCGTTATTTTTTTTTTTTTTAAGTTTCAGATCCAAATGCTCGCCTAAGTCATGGGACAGTCTTCACAAGGCACCCAGAAAATGCTCCCCCTCATCATACAGATTTGTGGTTCTCAGCCTTCCTAATGCTGTGACTCTTCAATGTAGTTCCTCATGTGTGGTGGTCCCAACCACAAAATATTTTTGTTGCTACTTCATAACTGTAATTCTGCCACTGCTATGAATAGTAATGTAATATCTGATGTGTGGAATAGCTGATATGCAACCCTTGTGAAAAGGCTGATTTTTTTCCTCCCCTAAGGGGTCGCAGCCCACACGTTGATATCCACTGGTCTAAAAGGAATGAAAAGGAACAGCAGAGTATCCCAGTGGACATTTTCTCTGTCCCAGAATCCTGGGTGTCAGTTCTGGAGATGAACTTCTGCACACATAGGACAGGGATAATTCACTGTCTTATTTGTTCCATCAGAAAATTCATGTGAAGAGCCAACCTTGCCAAGCTCCACAGGTACCAGGTATGAAGTTATCAGGGACTAAAGGTTCCAATATCTGTGAGGCTGAAGCCTAGAGTTTGAAAATCTTCACACCAAAATATGCAGTTCCCTATCATATCGTCCGATGTGTGGCAGCAATGCACCAAAGTGCTGGCAAGAGGCTGGGGATCAGCTGCCACAGTCCTATTTGGCCTCAAGAGTCCGCCTCAATAATCCCTCATTCAGTCTGATCAAGGATCCCTTGGTTGGTTCTTAACGACACTCAGTAACCTATATTCTACACTCTAACTCAGTATGCTGAACCTGGGGAAAAGCCACAGCCATGTTCATGTCCCTCAGCACCAAGGCAGCAGTGTGCCAGAGAAATCTCAAAAGCATTGGTGTTATGATTTGCATTGCAATTTTAAAGTTTCAGCTGCTGTAGGCCCATATTTCTATAAGGTGTGGCAGTCAGGTGCCAAAGCCATAGGCCCCATCTGTGGGGGCCACGTAGCTCTGCAGACAAGCTGTCTTTCCCGAACAAATGTCGGGATGTTCGGTGCTGCTTCCTTTGTAATTTAGAGGATATCTTCTAGAGATGCCACTTCAGGCCTCCGTGACAGCTAGCATACAGGTAGATGCGGACATGACAGAAGGCCATTCACCTGGTTACCTAGCAGACAGCCTAATGTATTTTCCCGCTCAATTGATGTGATGGTATAAAAGCTGTTTGGATGATAAACGCCGGAGATCGTCAGGAGAAAGGACCCTGAGATGCCCTTCCATGATGACCCTGTAAGTTGCGGCTGATTATTCCTTACGTCTCCTTATCAGTCCAGTTAGGGAAGAATAGTTATCTGTGTTGGAGCAACACGGGCCCCAACAAGCTGTCATTGGCATGGTTTTTTTCAGACCATGGTGCTGCGCTGAGAAGTTTAATAGAGGAAGTAACTGCTATGCAGAAAGCTAAACCGAGGACTCCTGTGCCCAGTTTCTTCCCAAGGAAAGCAATGTCTGCACAGAACTGTCAAGGTAAGTTCTCCTGGCTACATCCAAGTCTTAGTGTTAGCCCTTCATCCCTCACTCCCCGGGCCAACTGGACTCTCAAATATTCCAATCTTGCCAGCCTCCAAAACCTTGTAGAGCTCTGTCATGAAGTCCTTCTGGGTAGGATAGGGTGGGAAGGGGAAAGGGAAATGGGTTCCAGCCATCTCCTGGCTTTTGTCAGCTATTGCCCTAGAGTTAAAAAAAAAAAAAAAAGAAGAGAAATCTACTACCTTTCTCACAAGCCATGAAGTGGCTCTAACTCTACATAGCCCCAAACAGTTTTCCCACGTGTCACAGAATTTCCCTCCTAGTGGTATATTTTCTGGCAGGCAGAGACCCCATTCTGTCCATTTACATGATGTACCAAGACCATACAATCCATCTGGTGATGCTGGTCAGATATTATTGCAGAGTCCAGGCCAGGAAAGCCCTACGATGAGTGTCTCGTGTTGGTTCCAGACGCTCTTCCCTTACTTGCACAAAAGCAGAGCCTTCCACACCAAGGTGAGTGTCATTTGGACCACAGCTGCCCCTTGCGACTTCTTCCCAAGGCCACTGTAATGGGGTATTTGCAAGCTGCCTCGCCTGCTCCTGTGCTGAAGGCCCACAGACCTATGGGAAATAGCATGGAATGGACTTTCTTAGACCATGATAGTTCCCATCTACAGCCTCCAGTGTCAGACAGTTCACATCTGCTTTTCTTCATCCTAATCTTGATTGCAAGACAAGCAGCGCCTTCTACTGGTCATTTTTTTTTTGCCTCAAGACATAAGAGCCTTCTGGAGTTCAAGAAAGCTTACTAGCTGCTAGTGGGAGCCTTGGGGGGATGATTCCTGAGACCCTAACCCCCCCCCCCCCCCAAATGAAACCAAACCAAACCAACCAAACAAAAACAAAACCAACAGCTGTTTGGTTCCAGACTGGAAGGACGCCTCTCACAGCCACTAACCTCTGAGCAGAGTGGCTTCCCAACACTAAGGCCGCAGCGTTCTTCTTCCCCTGCCAGGCCAGGGGCTCTCAGCAGCTCCATGGTGTGTTTCATTTCCATCTCTTCTCCTCTACCATCTCTTTGCCATCTGGAGGTCACACTCATGCAGACCTCTTTTCTTGAGAGTTCTCACTGGACAGATCCATCTCTTCAAAGTCCAAATATTAATAACCCTAAGACCCAGTTTATTATTAATAAATTGAAAACCTTCTTTGACTACACTGTCCTACATCACTACAGTGGTCGTGCCAATGCATTTATAGGGAAAAGAAGCTGCCAAAGTGTTCTTCAGTCACAGTTGGTGTTTGACTCTAAATAGCGGACAATGGCCCCATGTTCTTAAGTCACCACAGACTTCCATTCCCACAGCCTGGATTCTTGTGGCAGGCTTCTTTCACCTGCTTGTTTCCTTTTCACTTGTTTATAAAGGCTGAGTGAAGTAGTCTTAACCAGATGCCAGTCTTTGTAGCAATTTTTCTAAGTCCCGCCGAATCTAATGCTCGCACCCTGTGAGATGAGCTGAGGCATCTACCGCTCCATGGCAGGGAGCCTACACCTTGGCCTTCCCTGGGACGGGTCCAGGACTTACCTCCCTTTGTGCAAAGGATTGAATTTTTCATTTTCTTTTTTCTTTTCTTTTCTTTTTATTTTTTTTTTAAGATTCGGCTTTCCTGTGTGTGTGCTGTGTGTATGCACACATTCGTGTTGTGAATCCAGGTGTGCATGTGCTACAGTGTGTGTATCTGCTTAGAGGACAATTTCTTCCCGTGCTGCTTCCTGCTTTCTACTCTGAGGCAGGGTCTCTGGATTGTTTTGCCACTGTGTTTGCCAGGCAAGCTAGCTTGCAGGCTTCTGGGGCATCTCTTGTCTCTGTATCCCACTGTGCAATAAGAACACTGGGATTATAGACACTCAGGTTACTGTCTCTGGCTTCTATGTGTTCGCTGAGTATCCCAACTCAGGTTTTCACGATGATGTGGCAAGCTTGTGAGCCATCTTCACAGCCTCCCAAGGGTTTGTTTTTAAACTAACCCTTACTCCTTCAGGGCCCTGTCTGCATATGTGCCTTCGGGAGGAAACAGCACATCATTATCGTCTTCTTTTTGAAGTTGTTCTTATTTTATCTTCTATGTATAGGTGTTTTACCTACATGTATGCACGTGGACTGCATGTATGTATGTCTGGTGCCCAAAGAGGTCTGAATAAGAGGGCATCAGATCCAGCAGAACTGGAATTATTGGTGGTTGTGAGACATTGGGTAGGTTCCAGGTCTTCTGGAAGAACAGTTAGTGCTCTTACTGGCTGAGCCAACCTTCCCAAACTTCCCACTCTTCAGATCTTGTCTTGAACACCTTTAGGGTGATGAGAGCAGTGGGGTATTTGTGAGGAGGCCATGGTTCTGAGGAATCTGGGTTCTTACAGGTAATAGAGCAGTGACCTCAGGAAGCAGACCAGTAAGATTTCTTGTGAGATTTTGAACTCCTCTGAGGTGCCGGTGAGCTACCTTCCCATAATGGTGTGGGGTGGCCATGTCTTTAGAGTTCAGACCACAATTTGTTTCCTTCTCACAGTTTGTTGACTTCAGAGGAAATAGGTTGTAGACTGGCTTGGTGTCTCATCCAGGGCTTCTTCTCATTCTGCGTGTCTATCCTGCTCTCCCCACACGTAGCTCTTTGGCTTCCCAGAATGTTTTCGAGTTGTTCTTCCATCTTTCAGCCTCTCAGGAGAATCACAATCTGGATGGCTTCCAGCACTTTTTCAAGAGCCTGCAGTCAGGGCCTACTGAGGGTGAGTTAGGAGGGTGAGAGAGAAGAGCCAGGCACAGGCCCTTGGAAAGGACATTTACTTGATCAAAGGGAAGCTTTTTTCCCCATCCTATCCTTTTCTTCCGACTCCCTGGAGGAGGGCCAGGCCACAGCCTCACAGCTTGCCTCCCCACTGATTATATGAGCCCTTTCTAGCAGCTCTTACCACTGCCAACCAGGATGGGAGGATTATCCTTGGCTGCCAAGGTAATCAACTGCTTGGAGCATAGGGACCTAACTTGAAAGGGCTCTATAGTACTAGTAGCCCTGACTCTATATGGCAAGGAGCCACATGCCTGCTAGGCTTGGAGCCATCAGTGGTCCCATAGACAGGGTTTTAGAGGTGTGAATTGTCTCAGGCAAGGGCCCTACAGAACCAAGAATCTTATGGTTGAGGTTAGATGGGGTTGGACTTCATTTTTTGCTCTCTTGTCTGAGGGTTATGTGACATTGGCCAGATTATCTTTGCACCGGAGTCTTCATGTAAGTCCATAGTACCGATGGCAAGAGAAATGGGTGTCACATAGTCCATAGTACCGATGGCACTTCCTTCTTAGGGGTTTCTTAGGCGTAGCCTACTCCTCTCTTTGTGTTTTGTCTGTCTGTCTATCAGGCAGTGTTGGTCAAGGCAGCCTCATATTCTTACTCTTGAACCCAGCTGTGCACTTTGCCCAGGTGGTGAAGGAATGTTGAGCAGCGGTCCTTGCTGGTGGCACCATGATACTCATCAGGTCTCTCTTCTCCGTCCCCTGCAACACTGAACAGAAATGGGCCAGCACTTGCAACCCCAGCAGTGCCCACTAGATGCCGCTGCCCTTGCCTTTTAGGCTGGTGGGGGAGTAGTGCTAAGGCTCTTACCTGTGTGCAGCCGCTGGAGTAGGCTTCTCTGAGCAAAAGCCCTCTGTGGTCCTGGACTCACTTAGGCACCCCCCATTCACTTCCTGTACCAGCATCTCTTAGAAAGTCATTACATGTATGCTTTTAGAAAAGTTAACAGTTTTATTATAGAAATCAGATGAGCTGTAGACATCAGAATTCTACCAACAGAAGACTCGAACTGGTGCATGTAACGTGTGTATGTACATTTTGCACATGTACGTGCATATTTTTGAAATCACACGTCTCCATTATCAGTATTATCATTTGCTTTTTCTCTCCGCAACAAAACATTACTATTTATCCTTGTCAGCAAATATTTATTCTAGCACAGTCTACTGTGCTGCACCCTAACCACATAGATGTGCTGTTACGTTTCACCATATGCCACTCACTCCACATCCGGTTTGTTGGTTACTTAGACTATTTCCTGGTTATCTCTGCTTTTCATGGTTCTGTGATCAATGCAAACAAACAAATTTAAGGATTGTTTCCTTCTTTTATCCTGAGTGCAGTGGGGGTGTGGACCGCTGGGCTCCTAAGCATGCGTTCCAGCCTTGACTGCCTGTTGGAATGGCCCAGAGCTTTCTGTGGATTTTCTGTTTTGTTTTCGCGGATGGACCTCAGAACCATGTACAGGTCAGGCAAATACTCTGCCGTCAAGACACATATAGGCATTTGGTTTTGGTTTGCAGTGTGTGTGTGTGTGTGTGTGTGTGTACAGATTTCTACATTTGTATTCATTTAGTGGGTTAACGTTGTATGTGGTCATTATTGCTGTTTTTTTTGTGAGATGGGGTCTTACTATGTAATTTTTAATTTTTTTTGAGAAAATGTTTATATAACAATCCTAGTTGTACTGGAACTCACTCTGTAGACCAGGCTGGCCTCAAATTCACAGAGATCCACCTGTCTCCATCTCCTGTGTGCTGGGATTAAAGGTGTGCACTGCCACGACCCAGCTCTTATTATGTTGTCTTTGTGTTTTTGTTTTTGAGACAGGGTCTATGTATTTCTCTTGTATTCAACTGTGTAGAGCAGGCTGGTTGCAAACTCACAGAGATCCACCTGGGAGTCTGTAGAAAAGATAAAAAACTTAGGAAGAGAATTTTTCTTAGGTACTAGCAATTGAAAGAAGGGGGTGTCTGACCTGTTTGAGGTGAACCCAAGTCATTTATTATGTTTACAGTATTCTCAGTATTCTGTCTGCATGTATGCCTGGAGGCCAGAAGAGGGCACCAGATCTCACTACAGATGGTTGTGAGCCACTATGTGGTTGTCGGGAATTGAACTCAGGACCTTTGGAAGAATAGGCAGTGCTCTTAACCACTGAGCCATCTCTCCAGCGCCCCCCCAACAAACTTTTATCTTTTATGTTTATATAAGCAAATTTTAAAGCTCCTGTTTCTTCCCCATCATCATAGCATCACCTTAAAATTCAAGAGAGACTGGCAGTTGATTTCTGCAGGTACCTGGGCATGCTTGGTGGTCTTTATGCCTCCAGGTCCATGGCTAATGGCTGGCCGTCCTGTAACAATAGCTAATTGGTTTGATTCAGAGTTTTGAATGAGTCATTGGTGATAGAGAGGAGATTGATGAAGCAGGGTGCAATTAATAGAAACAGGAGAATGTGGATCAGCTGCGGGGAGGTAGAGGGGTCAGGAAGGAAAGCATATGGAGCTCTCCATCCAGCAGAGTACAGTATTTCATTCTTCTGAAACCGCAGACAAGACAGTTGATCTTGGTGTCCTCCACAGCTTACTGTTGTAGTTACCGTGTGCGAAGGAGTATGAGTGTGAGGTGGAGGGGTGAAGGGTTTGAGATGACATAAATGAATCCAATGAGGGAGGCCTTCAAGCTTAGCAGCTGTTGGGAGTTATAAAAATTATTTTGAAGGGGCTCCACCACTTAGGAGAAAGGGGTGAGGTTGGTCTGGAGGAGAGAGAAGTTGGTCTGATTTCTGATGTTGATTGGAGATGGACAGGGGTTGGTATACAGTCGAGGTAGGGTGTAGTCGATGAATTTCCACAGGAGGGAGTGGAGGTGATAAAGGAGGGACGCAAGCAGGTAATCAGGGAGAGGAGAAGGTGTAGGTGAGAGACTGGGAGTTAGAACTAGGGTCTCATATGTGAGTTCAAAGGGCCAGATGGAAAGGGATCATTTGGCCAGAGTCCAGAGCCTGAAAGGAGCCAGAGGCAAGAGCTTTACCCAGTCAAGGTGAAGTTCCTGTGAAATTTTAACTAGAATGTTTTTTCTCTTTTCCCCTCCTCCTCCTCCTCCTCCTCTTCCTCCTCCTCCTCCTCCTCCTCCTCCTCCTCCTCCTCCTCCTTTCTTCTTCTTTTTAAAGTAGGAGTTAGTTTGTTCTACTTTCCCTGAGAACTGGGAGTGGTATGGGGATATGAAAATGCCAAGGGATGTTGGGAGCTTTAGATAGAGTTTGAGAGATCTGAGAGGTGAACTCAGGACCATAGTTCTGACTGAAGAGAGTCTGGAACTCCAAATCACGGAACAATTTCCTGGAGAAGGATGTTACAAGCTGTCTGGGCCTTCTTATTAGAAGCCAGAAATGCTTCTGTCCACCCTGATAATGTATCCACTAATACCAGGAGATAGTTCCCACGTCTGACTGTGGGGATGTGGGTAAAGTCAAGTTGTTAGTCAGTCCCTGGGAGAGAGTCCCTGGCCTGGGTAGGAAAAGGGAGGCTATGCTACCTGGGATTAGGGACTGACATCTGATAGATTTTATAGGAGGCACAGATAGTTTTTTTTTTTTTTTTTTTTTTTTTTTTTTTTTTTTTTTTTTTTTGCAGATAGTTCTTAAGAAATGCAAGCCAGGAGTGGGCTGGAGGTGAGCCTTGACACAATGAGACAGAGTCTATTAGGACAGAATCTGTCGAGTGTCAGGGGGTGGTTGTGAGGATGCGGATTGCAGTGGGTGGAGTCCCCGCAGTGGGTGAGGTGAATCTAGCCTTGGAGGGCAGAAGCTCTAGCTGCCTCATCAGCCCGGCTGTTTCCCCTAGAGATAATGGAGCTGTCTTCGGATGAGACCAGCAGTGAATAATCCCAGTAACCTTGGGGAGATGGGAGGCTTTTCGCAGAGCCACAACTGGGCCTGAGTTAGTTATGGGTACTCCTTTTGTTGTTAAGTCGCCCATGCTCTTTCCAGATAGCAGCGTGGGACAGGAGGATATGAAAAGCATATTTGGAGTCTGTGTAAGAACATTTAGGGATCAACCCTGTGTCAACTGAAAGGCACAGGTGAAAGCTATTAATTCAGCCTGTTGGTTAGTAGTATGGGCGGATAGTACTGTGCCTCCTCCACCCCAGTATCTGATACCAGGGCAAAGCTTGCTTTTTGGGCCCACTCATGTAAAAAGGAGCTGCCATCTGTGTACCAGGTACAAGTGGCCTGAGGCAGTGTGCCCTCCTGTATGTGTGAAGGATGGGGAAGTAGTTCCTTAAGGGCTTCAATGCAGGAATGAGATGGAGGAATAGTCAGTATTAGGTTGATGGAGGAGATTTGAGATATTGAGGGGTGGGCAGGATTGGAAAGTAAGTGTGGCATCTTCTACTAGGGCCACTTGGAGAGAAAGAACTCAGGAAGGAGGTAAGGTTTGTAAGCCGTTATAGGGTTCAGAGATGGGACAGGTTGGGGTGGGAGAAGATAGTGGTGGGTGACCCAAAGGTTAGTTTTTTTGGTTCACAAATAAGGAGCTCAGCAGCTGCTAAAGCACATACAGTGCCCATCTGTAGGTGGTAAGGTCTAGTTTTCGCCACAGGTATGCTACAGATGCACAGGAAAGCCCCAGCTGGTACCTAGAACATAACACATATGCCCTAGAAAAGGGCATATCCTTCTTTTCCCATACACAGAGGGAGAAAGGATGAGTTAGGTCTGGGAGATGAAGGGCTGGAGCCTGGAGCAGAGCTTGTTGCAGTTTTTGAAAGGGCTTAGTGAAAGCATTGAGAAGAGGTTCATGGAGGGGGCCCAGAGTTGCCTCATATAACGGGAGGGCCGGGAGGGAAAAAGATCCAAGAAAGCAGGAAAATTGGACCTTTATCTGCATTACGGTACCTAGGGGCCACAGCGTCAATTTAAGTGAAAACATCCCACTTGAAGGAGCTGGGATCCCCGAAAGGGGATGGTTGTGATGGTTGTTTTGGGGGTAAACCAGTCCACAGGTAAGCTTAGGGCTGCTACCGGAGCAAATGGAGATATTGGGAAAGAAGGGATTTTATTGCTCTATTGTCCATTTGAGGGACAAACAGGGGAGACCACCCCAGTTGAATTTGAGGATACCAACCTGTGAGTCTACACAGGCAGGACCATTAGGTACCAGGAGGACTCTGCCAATATCATGCTTCTGGATCAATATGCCCACCCTCCTGTCCTGGTGAAGCTGCTAGCCCGGAGAGGAGACCGTGCAGAGGTCAAAGTCACCCTTGGTCCCACTTTTGCTGCTGGGCAGAAGGTTAGGTGTGTTCCCTGTGCCCCAGACCTCCCCAGCTTGAAATGGGGCTTCTCATGGGCCATTCTCTCCCTGTGGAGAAGTCACACCCCTGTTAGGGCTCCTTTTATTCTCTGTGTGACCTAAGATGGTCAAAAGTATATGCAGGCTGATGAATTATCCTGGATCAAGAAATACCAGGCTAGTTATGAGATAGACCAGTTATATTTTTCTTTATTATAAGGGGCAAACTCACGAAACAGGAACGAGAAGGCCAAGCTCTGCTGTGTAGTGTGGGAACCCAAAAGTCACGCCCTGACTTGGTCCCACCCCTTAAAGACCATTGGCTGACAAAGATTCCCCATCACTTCCCCCTTTTGTCTAAATAAGAGTGATCCAAACCCAATTCAAAACTATATACAATAGAAACAGATATCAAGTATAAAATTACAACCAACAGAAATAATATTAAGCAAGCAACACATGCTAAATGTTTAATAATCATTTTATTTTAAAGAGTCTAAGTCTTGCATCGGACATAACTGGTCATTGCTGTCAGGGAAGCTTCCTAAATCCATTTTGCTTTCTTTGAATTGAGCCTATGGAGGACTCTACCAAGAGCAGGAATGAAATCCCTATGCAAAAAATCTCCCAGATTGAGTTCTTCCCAATTTTGATAGCTAAGTCCCCTCTCTACCACCTATTCCTAGGAACAATAAAATTTCCTCTTAGTAGAAGGGACTGTAAGAGAGTGGATTATGTTCTTTCTGTCTAAAGTAATAGCTTTGTGAATTAGGGTAATGGTTAGTCCTAAGTAGGTGACCCGAGGAGTGGACATTTTGGCCTTGGGCGGTGAGACTCTATAGGCCCTGCTGGACAAGAAATTTAGAAGAGCAGAAGTATTAGTTTGGCTAATTTCTAAGGATGGACTGCAAAGTAAAATATCTACATACTGTATGAGTTTAGATTTGGAGAGACAGGGAGAGTAGGTCAGAAGCTGGGGTCTGGCCAAATAGATGTGGGATCTCCTGGAACCCCTGTGGTAGGACAGTCTGGGTGAGCTGTGTCAAGGTCGGTCTAGGCGGCAGCATGAGGCTGAGAGGGATAGAGAAAAAGGCATCCTTGAGATCCACAACCGAGCAAGCGAGAGGTCCCTGAGGAGCTGGTGGAAAGAAGGGTGTAGGGATTAGGCACAATGGGATAAAGTGGGATGAATGCAGAATTAATGACTTGGCGGTCTTGAACTAGGCGGTAGATCCTGTTAGGTTCCTTAGCTACAAGTATAGGAGTGCTGAAAGGAGAAAAGGTGTGCAAAGTAGCTTTTTTCTTAGAAGGTCAGAGATGATAGGCACTGGCCCCTTAAGGCTCTGGAGTGGGAGTGAGTAGTGAGTGATGGACCACAAGGGGTCCTGGAATTGGATGACAATGAAAGCAACACATGGACAGAAGGACCTCCTACACCAGGAACCAGTTAGGAGGAGGAGGAGAGGAACTGTTGGTGAATCTGGTGTCAGGTGAATAGGGGGAGCAAATGAAAAGCTCCTACTTTGGCTAAGAGATTCCTTCCCAGGAAGGGCACAGGACAGGTTGGTACTACCAGTAATGAATGAGAGGAATATCCCTGAAAATGCAATTGAGTAGTGGGATCTGATGAGGTCGATAAGGTTGTCTCCCTACTCCAACAATAGGGAGATGAAAAGAAGTGGGTCCTCAACTTCCCCAGGACCATGTATGTGGCATCAATATCCAAGAAAAAGGAGTTGGATCACCCTGATACCATCATGTCCACCCAGGGCTTCCTGTCAGAGATGACAGTGGCTGGATCAAGAAGACCCAAGTATCCTCAGACATTCATGGCCAGGGATAGGAAATTGGCTTGAGGGTGGTCTGTGTTTGATGTCCCCATGCCATGAGGTACACGAGGGCAATCCACTGACCAGTGTCCCTCTTGCTGCCGCTTTGGACACTATATGGCCTATGGGGATTAGGGAAAGCCTGGGCCCAGTGTCCATCTTGACCATACTTGAAACAAGGACCAGGTGGTCCTCGAGCCCCAGAGGGCAAGGGATCCTGGGTAGATTCTGAGTTGGGTCGGATGCCCTTGGTCAGCATCTGGTACTTTTGTTAACAAGCTTTCTCATCTCTCATGGTACACCTTAAAGGCCAGTGCTAAGATTCTGTCTGTGGGAGAAGGGGACCCTCTCTCTAGATGCCTAAGCTTAGCCCTAATATCAGGGAAGCTGTGGGGGAAAAATAGGTCATAAGAAGTTGCCTGCCCTCTGGGTTTTCAGGGTCTAAGTTTAGTACACCATAAGAGGGTCTTTGTGAGGCATTCCAGACCCTGAGATGGATTTTTTTTTTTTTTGATTTTTCGAGACAGGGTTTCTCCGTAGCTTTTGGTTCCTGTCCTGGAACTAGCTCTTGTAGACCAGGCTGGCCTCGAACTCACAGAGATCCGCCTGCCTCTGCCTCCCGAGTGCTGGGATTAAAGGCGTGCGCCACCACCGCCCGGCTCCCTGAGATGGATTTTTATTTCCAGGACAAGTTTTCTCGGGGTCGCATCCACTACCCTGAAAGAAGCCGACCTTGACCTCAGAGATTCACCTGCCTTTGCCTCTGGGATTAAAGTCATGCATTGCCACTGAACAGCAAAAACTAGCTTTTGAGAAATGACAAAACCTTCAACAAATGGTACCTGGAATCTAAATACCACAAGTAGGAAGCAAGTAGATCCCTCTTGGTGTTTCCCTGGGGGACACCAGTTCACACACATCCATTCTTCCCATGAACTCCAAAACTCTATAGGTGGCAGATAAAATAACCCAAAGTGCAGGATCCCTCATGGGCTAGCACTTGCTGAGCAGGGCTTTAGCACTGAAGAAATAGTGCTACCGATGGCAAGAGGGATGTCATGAAGCTGAGAACCTCAGGTCCAGTATAGGAAATGGTCAAATGCCCACACAATGGGCAAACTCTTTGATGACTTTCATCTGGCAGAGGATTATTGTCTACAACACACCAAGGACTCAGATTTTAAAAAATATTTTGTAAGAAACTCTTTCTCTTTACTAGTTCTAATTTCTATGTGTGTTGGTGTTTTGTGTGAATGCTGGTCTGTAGGTGGACGTCAGAAGTCCTGGACATGGAGTTACAGACAGAAGGAAGCTGCCATGTGTGTTCTAGGAATTGAATCTAGGTCCCCTGTAAAGGCTGCTGGTGTTCTCACCCACTGAGCCATCTCTACAAGCCCCAGAATTCATTTGTTAAAGAAGATAACACAGAACCATTTCAGACTATAAAAGGTCCAGCAAAGCGAACGGCTGAAGTCCAGCATCAGCAGGCCAGAGACACTGGACAGGAGAGGTGGGGTCAGCCTCTAAACCCACCCAGGAGACTTCTCTCAGGGAACAAAGTTCAATTCGGGTTATTTTTCTCTTTCTTTTAATTGTCTCTTGATTGTTCTTTTATCCCCTTTATACCACTCTGGACAATAGTTTCTAACCAAAGAAAGATAACCTCACAACCACAACTCATATTTTCCTAAAACAGTATCCTTTTTAAAAAAAGATTTATTTTATTAATTATGTATACAGCATCTGCCTGCAGGGACCCCTGCAGGCCAGAAGAGGGCACCAGATCTCATTATAGATGTTTGTGAGCCACCATGTCCTTGCTGGGAATTGAACTCAAGACCTCTGGAAGAACAGTCAGTGCTCTTAATCTCTGAGCCATCTCTCAGCCCCCTAAAACAGTATTTTTACACAAGAAAACTCACAGTATGATCATAAGTTATATATTTTTTTTCAGGAGCCCACAAGTGGTTAAACATTTTTCTTAGTATTAATTTGCATTAATTAAGATGTGTAATATCAACTTCACCCCAAAGCAATGATTCTTCTATTAACCATTGACAAATTTTAAGCAAGTCAAGCACCTTTCAGCCAGGTCTTTTGACTGGCAGGGAGCTTCCTGTGGCTCCAGTGTAGCAGATTCCTGTCCTATTGCCACGCTACCAAACCGTAAACAAGTGGTCTAGCTAACCATCTAGTTTTCTTTCTTATTTATACACAATATTTCATTTAAATTTCCTTTGGCAACTTTATTTTCTCAGTGTGCTTATCAGATCCTGTGATTCTTTCTGTAAGCTACATGGCCAAGGAACTCAGACCTAACCTTGAGTGTTGGGGTTTGGAGACATAATTGCTTTCTTTGATTGTCAACCCACTTTGCCACAGAGAGAATTTGTGTCTCTACAATGCCTGAAACTTCTTGTTCTGACTCCCCATCCTCAGAAGAACTCACACATGGAAAAGAGGAGGGTATCTTCTTTCTGTCTCTTGTATTTTTCCTTGAAGCAGCTGGCAGAGCAGCCTAAACCATGGGATGTCTCCACGTGGGATGTCTCCATGCCTGAATTCCAACAGAGTTGACACATCTCCCCTTCCCCTTGCCCATTTGCTGTATAACAGCTTCTGAGGAAATAATAAAGGGCGGTTTGATCAGAAATACTGTCCTGCCATCACTTCTCCTGTCTCTTGCTATTCCATTGCTCTCCCCTAGGCTTATCAGGGACCACCTTTTGCATCCTGCTGGCCCGGATACCCCCTCCCCTTCTCCCCAGCATTAGTTCTTCTTTGCTCTCTTGATGACCACCACTGCCGCTCTGACTGCCGCTCTGACTGGGAAAACATGGATCTCAGTGGTATTAGCGCCTCTCTCAGCTGGCTAGCAACGGTGAACATAACAGTTGTGCTGCTGCCTTTGCCAATGACATGATCACTTTGCTGGACCTTTTGTTGTTTGGGTCATCCCATGTTCTCTTCCTTGATAAGTGACTTCTGCATCCTGGAGAGCACCAGCTGCCTGTCCAGAGGACCCAGGTTAAATTCCCAGCACACACTTGTCAGCTCACTACTGTGTAAATCCAATTCCAGGGCATCTGACACCCACACACAGACAAGCATTCAGGCAAAACACTAATACACATAGAAATCAAACGTAAGTGAGACAAAGAGTTTCTTTAAAAAGATTTTTTAAAGGCTGAGTGCTTTGTGGATTGTAGACACTAATACAATACCAGATGAAAAGTTATCAAAGAGTTTCTTCTGTTCGGTGGACATTAGACCACTGCCTTTGCTGGACCTGAGAATTTCAGTTTCACGATGTCCCTCTTGCAGTTGGTAGCACTATGTCTTAGTGCTGAAGTCCTGCTCAGCAAGTGCTTGCCCATGAGGGATCCTGCGAGTTTGGGGTACTTTTTCATCTGCCACCTTTAGAGTTTTGACTTCCATAGGAAGAATTGATCTGTGTTGAATGGTGCCCCTATAGGGTCATACAGAGTGAGAGCTAGGTGCATTCTGCTTGTGGCTATTCAATTTTTAAGAACCATTTGTTGAATATCATTGTGTCATTTCCCAAAAGTTTATTTTTCATTTTTTATTATTTTATTGATTTTTATTGATTTCTATATTTTTCTCTGCTCCCCTCCCTACCTCTTCTCCTCTGCTTCACACCTCTGGCAAGGTCCCCATGCTCCCAACTTACCCAGGTGATCTTGTCTTTTTCTACTTGCCATGCAGATTATAGTTATGTAAGCCTCTCAGAGTGTCCTCATTGTTGTCTAGATTCCCTAGGGTTATGATTTGTGGGCTGGTTTCCTTTGCTTTATGTTTTACAACTACTTATGAGTGAGTACATGTGATGATTATCTTTCTAGGTCTGGGTTACCTCATTCAAAATGATGTTTTCTAGCTCTATCCATTGCCTGCCAAATTCACCTTAACCATGATGTCTTCAGGTGGATCTCTGTGAGTTCGAGACCAGCCTGGTCTACAGAGCTAGTTCCAGGACAGGCTCCAAAGCCACAGAGAAACCCTGTCTCGAAAACAAACAAACAAAAAAAAAAAACAAAAAAAAAACCATGACGTCTTGATATATGGTATCTGACGCAGACGGGTCCCCGTTCCTGGGCTCCAACCTCGCCTCCATCATAGGCTCCACAATCATCTCTGCCCTCTGCTCTGGACCCATAAACATTGTCAGCTCTGGACCAGAACCCTTTCTGGGTTCGGAACACACACCTGTCCTTGGCTGCACACTCACCCCATTCACCTGTTGCGGTTTTGCGTCAGATCTGGACTCAAACCCTTGGTCGGATCCGGGCACGCCCCCTTAGTTGGCAGCAGATTCCAACAGTCCTATGGAAGCGATTTCGCCCCTGTCGTCGGATCCGCACTCTCCTCCTTGGTGGTCTGCAAGGGAACCTCTGCTCCATTGTCTCCATCGCTTGGGCAGCACTTGGGCGGGGAGGACAGCAGTGCCTGCACTGGGGCAGGCAGCATATCCTGCTACAGGCTCCTCCAGGCCTGGGTATTTGTAGTCATGAAGGGAGGCGGGGTCAGAAAATGGCGAAATTTCAGAAAAGAAACCGCGGCCTCTAGACGTACAGTATCCGGCGCAGACTCGCCCCCGTCGTCCCGATCGCCGGCTCCGCACCCGTCCCGTCGGTCATCTGCTGCGGACCCGTACCCACCATATGCTCCCACCCTCCACCACACCCCGGGCCGGTACTCGGCTGCTCGCTGGCGTCAATCGTCAGCTGCAGACTCGCACCGGTCCACGTCGTCGGTTTGGTCGTGCGGATCGAACCCCGCAGCAGCCTTACATACAGAGTTTGATTCAGGTCTCTAAACGAAAGGACAGTGGCAGAAAATCACGAACGCCCTTTGAAAATCACCGTCGGATTGCAGCTCCGGCGAGCCGACGTCCGATGGGAATTCGGCTCCGCGCACGAATCCGCGCACTCGCGGACAACGACACAGTGGTCGGGGAACCTCTTAGTGCTAGCTCCATGCCCCGGGAATCGCGGTGACGCTGAGTTCTGGCAAAACAGCGACGCCAGCGGCCGGCGGTGCAGCCGGCATGCTGAACTGCGTTTGGCGTCAGTAGCGTTTCTGCTTCTGCCTGGGTCTTCTCCTTTGACTCCGGTCAGAGTGAGAAACGGACGTCCCGCGGTGGACCCGCCGCATCGTCCGGGCGTCCGGACGGGACCCGTCACCGTTGTCCAGCGGTGGACTCGCTGCATGGTCCCACGGTTTCCCACGGTAGACCCGCCGCGTTGTCCCGCGGTGGACCTGCCGAGTCATCCGGCGGTCCGGACGGGACCCATCCACGTCGCCCGGCGGTGGACCCGCCGCACGGTCTCGCCGTGGACCCGCCGCACGGTCTCGCGGTGAACACGCCGACTCATCCCCCCGGTCCGCAGGGGACCCGTCACCGTGTCCCGCGGTGGACCCGCCACATGGTCCCGCGATGGACCTACCGCATCGTCCGGGCGTCCGGACGGGACCCGTCCGCGTCGTCCTGCGGTGGAACCGCCTCGTCGTCCCAAGGTCCGGATCGGACCCTTTATCGTTTTTCGGCGGTCCTGACGGGACACGCTGAGTTCCGGCGCCACAGCGACGCCAGCGGCCGGCGGTGCAGCCGGCCTGCTCAACTGCGTTTGGCGTCAGTAGCGTTTCTGTTTCTGCCTGGGTCTTCTCCTTTGTCTCCGGTGAGAGTGAGAAAAGGTCGTCCCGCGGTGGACCCGCCGCGTCGCCCTTCGGTCCAGATGGGACTCGTTAGCGTCGTTCCGCGGCGATTCCGCCGCGTCGTCCCGAGTTCCGGACGTGATCGGTCACCGTTGTTCAGCCGTCTAGACTGGACCCGACCGCATCGTCCCGCGGTGGACCCAACGCGTCCTCCCGCGGTCCGGACGGGACCCGTCAACGTCATCCCACGGTGGACTCGCCGCATGGTCCCACGGTTTTCCACGGTAGACCCGCCGCGTTGTCCCGCGGTGGACCTGCCGAGTCGTCTGGCGGTCCGGAAGGGAACCATCCGCGTCGTCCCGTGGTGGACCCGCCGCATGGTCCCGCTGTGGACCTGCCGGGTTGTCCCGCGGTGGACCATTCGCATCCTCCCGCGGTGGACCCGCCGCATCGTCCCGCGGTGAATTTACCGCGTCGTCGGGGCGTCCGGACGGGACCCGTCACCGTTGTCCAGCGGTGGACCCGCCGCATGATCCCACGGTTTCCCACGGTAGACCCGCCGAGTTGTCCCGCGGTGGACCTGCCGAGTCGTCCGGCGGTCCGGACGGGACGCATCGGCGTCGTCCCGCGGTGAACCCGCCGCGTCGTCCCGAGGTCCGGAAGGGACCCGTCACCGTTGTCCGCTGGTCCATACCCGAACCGTCCGCGTAGTCCCGCGGTGGACCTGCAGCGTTGTCCCGCGGTGGACCCGCTGCGTCTTCCCGCGTTCCGGACGGGACCAGTCAACGTCGTCCCGCGGTGGACCCGCCGCATGGTCCCACGGTATCCCACGGTAGACCCGCCGCGTTGTCCGCGGTGGACCTGCCGAGTCGTCCCGAGGTCCGGACCGAACCCTTTAGCGTTTTCCGGTCGTCCGGACGAACACGCTGAGTTCGGGCGCCACAGCGACGCCAGCGGCTGGCGGTGCAGCCGGCATGCTGAGCTGCGTTTGGTGTCAGTAGTCCTGTCGTCGGGACACGTCTCGTCCCCATCGTCCCGTCCTCTGGACGTACTCATCCCAATCGTCCCGTCCTCGGAACGGGACTCGTCCCAGGAGAAGACTCCGGAGTTGGCCCCATCTTCGGCCCTGCACTCGCTCCCGTTGTCCGCTCAGGACCCGCTGCTCTGTCATCCAGACCATTGCTCCAGCAGCACTTGCACCGGGAGGACAGCAGAGCATGCACAGGGGCAAGCAGAACAGCTTTTTACAAGCTGCTCCAGCCAGGGTATTTGTAGTCTTGAAGGAAGGCGGGGTCAGAAAATTGTGAAATTTCAAAAAAAAAAAAAAACAAAAAAAAAAAACAAAAACGAAACCTCTAGTCCCGTATCCGGTGCAGCAGACTCGTCGCATCAGCAGGACTGGACTGGACCCATCGTCCCGCGGTCCGGACAGGACAAATCCCCGTCGTCCCGCGATCCGGACGGGACCCATCCGAGTCGTCCCACGGTCCGGACGGGACCCTCCGCATCGTCCCCGCGGTGGACCCGCCTCGTCCGGACAGCGGGACGACGCGGCGAGTCCACCGCGGGACGTCGCTAACGGGTCCCGTCCGGACCGCGGGACGACGAGAAAGGGTCCTGTCCGGACCGAGGACGACTCAGCAGGTCCACCGCGGGACAACGCAGCGGGTCTATCGTGGGACCATGCGGCGGGTCTACGGCGGGACGACGCGGACTGGTCCCTTTCGGACCGCGGGAAGACGCGGCGGATCCACCACGGGACGATGCGGCAGGTCCACCGCGAGAGGACGCGGGCGGGTCCCGTCCGGACCACCGGACAACGCTAAACGGCCCGGTCCGGACCTCGGGACGACGCGGCAGGTCCATCGCGGGACCATGCGGCGGGTCCACCGCGGAAAGACGAGGATGGGTTCCGTCCGGACCGCCGGACGACTCGGCAGGTCCACCGCGGGACAACGCGGCGGGTCTACCGTGGGATACCATGGGACCATGCGGCGGGTTCATCGCGGGACAACGGTGACGGGTCCCGTCCGGACCGCGGGAAGACGCGACGGGTCCACAGCGGGACGACCTTTTCTCACTCTCACCGGAGTCAAAGGAGAAGACCCAGGCAGAAGCAGAAACGCTACTGACGCCAAGCAGCCGGCCGCTGGCGTCGATGTGGCGCCCGAACTCAGCGTGTCCCGTCCTGACCGCCGGAAAACGCTAAAGGGTCTGGTCCGGACTATGCGACGACGAGGCGGTTCCACCGCGGGACGACGCGGACGGGTCCCGTCTGGACGCCTTAAAGTTGCGGCAGGTCCATCGCGGGACCTTGTGGCGGGTCCACTGCGGGACACGGTGACAAGTCCCGTGCGGACCGCGGGATAAGGCGGCGTGTCCACCGCAGGACAACGCGTCGGGTCTACCGTGGGAAACCGTGGGACCATGCGGCAGGTCCACCGCTGGACAACGGTGACGGGTCCCGTGCGGACGCCCGGACGACGCGGCGAGTCCACCGCGGGACGATGCGGCGGGTCCACCGCGGGACGACCGTTTCTCACTCTCACCGGAGCCAAAGGAGAAGACCCAGGCAGAAGCAGAAACGCTACTGACACCAAACGCAGTTCAGCATGCCGGCTGCACCGCCGGCCGCTGGCGTCGCTGTGGCGCCGGAACTCAGCGTCAAGGCGATTCCCGGGACACGGAGCTAGCACTAAGGGGTTCCCCGACTACTGTGTCGCTGTCCGCGAGTGCGCGGATTCGTGCACGGAGCCGAATTCTCATCGGACGTCTGCTCGTCCGAGCTGCAATCCGACGGTGATTTTCAAAAGGCGTCCTTGATTTACTGCCACTGTCCTTTCGTTTAGAGACCGGTATCAAACTCTGTATGTAAGGCTGCTGCGGAAATCGATCCGCACGGCCAATCCGACGACGTGGACCGGTGCGAGTCCGCAGCCGAGGATTTGGGCCAGCGCGCAGCCGAGGACCGCTCCGAGGTGCTGGGGGACGGGGGCGTACGGTGGGTATGGGTCCGCAACAGATGAGCGACCGAGGGGACGAGTGCGGAGCCGGCGACAGGGACGAACGGGGTGAGTCTGTACACCATACCTTAGGTCAAGTGGCTGCGGTTTCTATTCTGAAAAGTCCCAATTTTCTGACCCCGCCTTCCTTCAAGACTATAAATACCCAGGCTTGGAGGAGCCTGTAGCAGGCTCTGCTGCCTGCTACAGTGCAAGCTCTGCTGTCCTCCCGCTGCAAGTGCTGCTCAAGCGATGGAGACGATGACGGAGCACCGGTTCTGGAGCCGACCACCACGGGGGCCAGTGCAGAGCCGACATCGACGCGGGCGAGGCCGAGGCCGAGGCCGGAGCCGACGACGTGGTGTGCGAATCTGCAGCCGCCGCCGCCGACCTGTGCGGGTCCGCCAAAGCCGACGGTGGGGGCGAGGATGGAGCCAACGACGGGGTTCCAGGCTGCAGACGACGCCTAGGCCGACGCCGACGACGACGCCGACGACGATGCTGACGACGATGCCGACGACGGGTGCAAGTCCGGAGAGCGTTCGTTGCCTAATATGCTGCCTGCTGTGCTGTGTGGCTGCTGCACACCGGTGTTCCAGAGCAAAGACCCTTAGAGAGCTCCGGGAGACTTTCAGCGTTTCAAATTGAGCTCTATGCTAAGAAGATCCTTGCCTAAACCTAGCCAGGTTGTCTTCAGTGCAGCCGGTTCCTCTCAAAATAAACACTTCAATGTGTTTTCGGTGGTCACTGTCAATTCTTAATTACTTAATACATAAACGTAATTTACTTGGTTGTAACCGCGCCAATTCTCAAAGGTACTGACCACACCCACCCCGAAGCTCATATTTCTAGGATTCCTGGAAAGGCTGGTGTGGGGAAAAGGGTGGTCTTTCCTCAGGTCCACAGGTGAAACTGGTGGGTAGGCACCACCTGGGTCTGGTGTGCTGTGGCGTGTCGTGGGTGGGGGGGGGAGTGATGAGGAAGTGCTAGCCAATAGCAGAAAGGCTGTTGATGCCAGTCCTCAGCTCAAACCCCAAGCTGCAGGCCTGCCACTTCCTTGCAGCCAGCGTCCCTGAGAGTCAGGCACTGGGCCAAGTGCCACTTTGCGGTGCACAGCGCCCCATCCTGCAGTTTTCCACGGTTGCTGCGGAATTCCATCCCTACCGCGTTCCCTTCGACGGGAGACAAACGGTGCAGTACAAGAACCCTCTGATGCCATGGTGCCAGTTCGCACCCTATAGCGGTCAGGAGGACGCGGTTTCTTTCCCGTGTTCGCGTCCTCTACGTTCGGTTCTCTGTGGTTTCTATACACGCCGCTGTAACTTCACCCGATCCCGTTCCGTAGCAGATTAAGTGCCAGCTTCCGTGGGCAAAGACACGTTTTTGTCGCGCAAGGGTACCAAGGCATCCGACTAGAACCGCGTGGAAGACGACGGATTCGGTGTTTGCGCAGCCCCCCACCCCCGCACCCTCCCCTGCGCCGAATCTCCTTCTCGCCGGCGGTGCATTCCCAGCGCCAACGGTGTTGGGGACATTCTGGACTCAGGACTCGAGTATGGCCCTGTCTCCGACGGCCTTTTTCGTCGCCTCCTTTTGTAGCGGTCGGTCTCGACGCAGCTAAGGACCCTCCGCGTGGACCCACTGCGGTCAAATGCCGGGCCAAGGCTACCCGACCATTTCTCACTTTCACTGGAGCCAAAGGAGAAGAACCAAGCAGATGCAGAAACGCTACTGACGCCAAACGCAGTTGAGCATGTCGGCTGCACCGCCGGCCGCTGGCGTCGCTGTGGCGCCGGAACTCAGCGTGTCCCGTCAGGACCGCCTAAAAACGATAAAGGGTCCGATCCGGACGTTGGGACGACGAGGCGGGTACACCGCAGGACGACGCGGACGAGACCCGTCCGGACGCCCGGACGATGCGGTAGGTCCATCGCGGGACCATGTGGCGGGTCCACCGCGGGACACGGTGACGGGTCCCCTGCGGACCGGGGGGATGAGTCGGCGTGTTCACCGCGAGACCGTGCGGCGGGTCCACCGCGAGACCGTGCGGCGGGTCCACAGCCGGGCGACGTGGATGGGTCCCGTCCGGACCGCCGGATGACTCGGCAGGTCCACCGCGGGACAACGCGGCGGGTCTACCGTGGGAAACCGTGGGACCATGCGGCGAGTCCCCCGCTTGACAACGGTGACGGGTCCCGTCCGGACGCCCGGACGATGCGGCGGGTCCACCGCGGGACGTCCGTTTCTCACTCTCACCGGAGTCAAAGGAGAAGACCCAGGCAGAAGCAGAAACGCTACTGACGCCAAACGCAGTTCAGCATGCCGGCTGCACCGCCGGCCGCTGGCGTCGCTGTTTTGCCAGAACTCAGTCTGCGCCGGATACTGTACGTCTAGAGGCCGCGGTTTCTTTTCTGAAATTTCGCCATTTTCTGACCCCGCCTCCCTTCATGACTACAAATACCCAGGCCTGGAGGAGCCTGTAACAGGATATGCTGCCTGCCCCAGTGCAGGCACTGCTGTCCTCCCCGCCCAAGTGCTGCCCAAGCGATGGAGACAATGGAGCAGAGGTTCCCTTGCAGACCACCAAGGAGGAGAGTGCGGATCCGACCACAGGGGCGAAAGCGCTTCCATAGAACTGTTGGAATCTGCTGCAAACTAAGGGGGCGTGCCCGGATCCGACCAAGGGTTTGAGTCCAGATCTGACGCAAAACTGCAACAGGTGAATGGGGTGAGTGTGCAGCCAAGGACAGGTGTGTGTTCCAGACCCAGAAAGGGTTCTGGTCCAGAGCTGACAATGTTTATGGGTCCAGAGCAGAGGGCAGAGATGATTGTGGAGCCTATGATGGAGGCGAGGTTGGAGCCCAGGAACGGGGACCCGTCTGCGTCAGATACCATATATCAAGACGTCATGGTTAAGGTGAATTTGGCAGGCAATTGATAGAGCTAGAAAACATCATTTTGAATGAGGTAACCCAGACCTAGAAAGATAATCATCACATGTACTCACTCATAAGTGGTTGTAAAACATAAAGCAAAGGAAACCAGCCCACAAATCACAACCCTAGGGAATCTAGACAACAATGAGGACACTTGAGAGGCTTACATAACTATAATCTACATGGCAAGTAGAAAAAGACAAGATCACCTGGGTAAGTTGGGAGCATGGGGACCTTGCCAGAGGTGTGAAGCAGAGGAGAAGAGGTAGGGAGGGGAGCAGAGAAAAATATAGAAATCAATAAAAATCAATAAAATAATAAAAAATGAAAAATAAACTTTTGGGAAATGACACAATGATATTCAACAAATGGTTCTTAAAAATTGAATAGCCACAAGCAGAATGCACCTAGCTCTCACTCTGTATGACCCTATAGGGGCACCATTCAACACAGATCAATTCTTCCTATGGAAGTCAAAACTCTAAAGGTGGCAGATGAAAAAGTACCCCAAACTCGCAGGATCCCTCATGGGCAAGCACTTGCTGAGCAGGACTTCAGCACTAAGACATAGTGCTACCAACTGCAAGAGGGACATCGTGAAACTGAAATTCTCAGGTCCAGCAAAGGCAGTGGTCTAATGTCCACCGAACAGAAGAAACTCTTTGATAACTTTTCATCTGGTATTGTATTAGTGTCTACAATCCACAAAGCACTCAGCCTTTAAAAAAATCTTTTTAAAGAAACTCTTTGTCTCACTTACGTTTGATTTCTATGTGTATTAGTGTTTTGCCTGAATGCTTGTCTGTGTGTGGGTGTCAGATGCCCTGGAATTGGATTTACACAGTAGTGAGCTGACAAGTGTGTGCTGGGAATTTAACCTGGGTCCTCTGGACAGGCAGCTGGTGCTCTCCAGGATGCAGAAGTCACTTATCAAGGAAGAGAACATGGGATGACCCAAACAACAAAAGGTCCAGCAAAGTGATCATGTCATTGGCAAAGGCAGCAGCACAACTGTTATGTTCACCGTTGCTAGCCAGCTGAGAGAGGCGCTAATACCACTGAGATCCATGTTTTCCCAGTCAGAGCGGCAGTCAGAGCGGCAGTGGTGGTCATCAAGAGAGCAAAGAAGAACTAATGCTGGGGAGAAGGGGAGGGGGTATCCGGGCCAGCAGGATGCAAAAGGTGGTCCCTGATAAGCCTAGGGGAGAGCAATGGAATAGCAAGAGACAGGAGAAGTGATGGCAGGACAGTATTTCTGATCAAACCGCCCTTTATTATTTCCTCAGAAGCTGTTACACAGCAAATGGGCAAGGGGAAGGGGAGATGTGTCAACTCTGTTGGAATTCAGGCATGGAGACATCCCACGTGGAGACATCCCATGGTTTAGGCTGCTCTGCCAGCTGCTTCAAGGAAAAATACAAGAGACAGAAAGAAGATACCCTCCTCTTTTCCATGTGTGAGTTCTTCTGAGGATGGGGAGTCAGAACAAGAAGTTTCAGGCATTGTAGAGACACAAATTCTCTCTGTGGCAAAGTGGGTTGACAATCAAAGAAAGCAATTATGTCTCCAAACCCCAACACTCAAGGTTAGGTCTGAGTTCCTTGGCCATGTAGCTTACAGAAAGAATCACAGGATCTGATAAGCACACTGAGAAAATAAAGTTGCCAAAGGAAATTTAAATGAAATATTGTGTATAAATAAGAAAGAAAACTAGATGGTTAGCTAGACCACTTGTTTACGGTTTGGTAGCGTGGCAATAGGACAGGAATCTGCTACACTGGAGCCACAGGAAGCTCCCTGCCAGTCAAAAGACCTGGCTGAAAGGTGCTTGACTTGCTTAAAATTTGTCAATGGTTAATAGAAGAATCATTGCTTTGGGGTGAAGTTGATATTACACATCTTAATTAATGCAAATTAATACTAAGAAAAATGTTTAACCACTTGTGGGCTCCTGAAAAAAAATATATAACTTATGATCATACTGTGAGTTTTCTTGTGTAAAAATACTGTTTTAGGGGGCTGAGAGATGGCTCAGAGATTAAGAGCACTGACTGTTCTTCCAGAGGTCTTGAGTTCAATTCCCAGCAAGGACATGGTGGCTCACAAACATCTATAATGAGATCTGGTGCCCTCTTCTGGCCTGCAGGGGTCCCTGCAGGCAGATGCTGTATACATAATTAATAAAATAAATCTTTTTTTAAAAAGGATACTGTTTTAGGAAAATATGAGTTGTGGTTGTGAGGTTATCTTTCTTTGGTTAGAAACTATTGTCCAGAGTGGTATAAAGGGGATAAAAGAACAATCAAGAGACAATTAAAAGAAAGAGAAAAATAACCCGAATTGAACTTTGTTCCCTGAGAGAAGTCTCCTGGGTGGGTTTAGAGGCTGACCCCACCTCTCCTGTCCAGTGTCTCTGGCCTGCTGATGCTGGACTTCAGCCGTTCGCTTTGCTGGACCTTTTATAGTCTGAAATGGTTCTGTGTTATCTTCTTTAACAAATGAATTCTGGGGCTTGTAGAGATGGCTCAGTGGGTGAGAACACCAGCAGCCTTTACAGGGGACCTAGATTCAATTCCTAGAACACACATGGCAGCTTCCTTCTGTCTGTAACTCCATGTCCAGGACTTCTGACGTCCACCTACAGACCAGCATTCACACAAAACACCAACACACATAGAAATTAGAACTAGTAAAGAGAAAGAGTTTCTTACAAAATATTTTTTAAAATCTGAGTCCTTGGTGTGTTGTAGACAATAATCCTCTGCCAGATGAAAGTCATCAAAGAGTTTGCCCATTGTGTGGGCATTTGACCATTTCCTATACTGGACCTGAGGTTCTCAGCTTCATGACATCCCTCTTGCCATCGGTAGCACTATTTCTTCAGTGCTAAAGCCCTGCTCAGCAAGTGCTAGCCCATGAGGGATCCTGCACTTTGGGTTATTTTATCTGCCACCTATAGAGTTTTGGAGTTCATGGGAAGAATGGATGTGTGTGAACTGGTGTCCCCCAGGGAAACACCAAGAGGGATCTACTTGCTTCCTACTTGTGGTATTTAGATTCCAGGTACCATTTGTTGAAGGTTTTGTCATTTCTCAAAAGCTAGTTTTTGCTGTTCAGTGGCAATGCATGACTTTAATCCCAGAGGCAAAGGCAGGTGAATCTCTGAGGTCAAGGTCGGCTTCTTTCAGGGTAGTGGATGCGACCCCGAGAAAACTTGTCCTGGAAATAAAAATCCATCTCAGGGAGCCGGGCGGTGGTGGCGCACGCCTTTAATCCCAGCACTCGGGAGGCAGAGGCAGGCGGATCTCTGTGAGTTCGAGGCCAGCCTGGTCTACAAGAGCTAGTTCCAGGACAGGAACCAAAAGCTACGGAGAAACCCTGTCTCGAAAAATCAAAAAAAAAAAAAATCCATCTCAGGGTCTGGAATGCCTCACAAAGACCCTCTTATGGTGTACTAAACTTAGACCCTGAAAACCCAGAGGGCAGGCAACTTCTTATGACCTATTTTTCCCCCACAGCTTCCCTGATATTAGGGCTAAGCTTAGGCATCTAGAGAGAGGGTCCCCTTCTCCCACAGACAGAATCTTAGCACTGGCCTTTAAGGTGTACCATGAGAGATGAGAAAGCTTGTTAACAAAAGTACCAGATGCTGACCAAGGGCATCCGACCCAACTCAGAATCTACCCAGGATCCCTTGCCCTCTGGGGCTCGAGGACCACCTGGTCCTTGTTTCAAGTATGGTCAAGATGGACACTGGGCCCAGGCTTTCCCTAATCCCCATAGGCCATATAGTGTCCAAAGCGGCAGCAAGAGGGACACTGGTCAGTGGATTGCCCTCGTGTACCTCATGGCATGGGGACATCAAACACAGACCACCCTCAAGCCAATTTCCTAGCCCTGGCCATGAATGTCTGAGGATACTTGGGTCTTCTTGATCCAGCCACTGTCATCTCTGACAGGAAGCCCTGGGTGGACATGATGGTATCAGGGTGATCCAACTCCTTTTTCTTGGATATTGATGCCACATACATGGTCCTGGGGAAGTTGAGGACCCACTTCTTTTCATCTCCCTATTGTTGGAGTAGGGAGACAACCTTATCGACCTCATCAGATCCCACTACTCAATTGCATTTTCAGGGATATTCCTCTCATTCATTACTGGTAGTACCAACCTGTCCTGTGCCCTTCCTGGGAAGGAATCTCTTAGCCAAAGTAGGAGCTTTTCATTTGCTCCCCCTATTCACCTGACACCAGATTCACCAACAGTTCCTCTCCTCCTCCTCCTAACTGGTTCCTGGTGTAGGAGGTCCTTCTGTCCATGTGTTGCTTTCATTGTCATCCAATTCCAGGACCCCTTGTGGTCCATCACTCACTACTCACTCCCACTCCAGAGCCTTAAGGGGCCAGTGCCTATCATCTCTGACCTTCTAAGAAAAAAGCTACTTTGCACACCTTTTCTCCTTTCAGCACTCCTATACTTGTAGCTAAGGAACCTAACAGGACCTACCGCCTAGTTCAAGACCGCCAAGTCATTAATTCTGCATTCATCCCACTTTATCCCATTGTGCCTAATCCCTACACCCTTCTTTCCACCAGCTCCTCAGGGACCTCTCGCTTGCTCGGTTGTGGATCTCAAGGATGCCTTTTTCTCTATCCCTCTCAGCCTCATGCTGCCGCCTAGACCGACCTTGACACCGCTCACCCAGACTGTCCTACCACAGGGGTTCCAGGAGATCCCACATCTATTTGGCCAGACCCCAGCTTCTGACCTACTCTCCCTGTCTCTCCAAATCTAAACTCATACAGTATGTAGATATTTTACTTTGCAGTCCATCCTTAGAAATTAGCCAAACTAATACTTCTGCTCTTCTAAATTTCTTGTCCAGCAGGGCCTATAGAGTCTCACCGCCCAAGGCCAAAATGTCCACTCCTCGGGTCACCTACTTAGGACTAACCATTACCCTAATTCACAAAGCTATTACTTTAGACAGAAAGAACATAATCCACTCTCTTACAGTCCCTTCTACTAAGAGGAAATTTTATTGTTCCTAGGAATAGGTGGTAGAGAGGGGACTTAGCTATCAAAATTGGGAAGAACTCAATCTGGGAGATTTTTTGCATAGGGATTTCATTCCTGCTCTTGGTAGAGTCCTCCATAGGCTCAATTCAAAGAAAGCAAAATGGATTTAGGAAGCTTCCCTGACAGCAATGACCAGTTATGTCCGATGCAAGACTTAGACTCTTTAAAATAAAATGATTATTAAACATTTAGCATGTGTTGCTTGCTTAATATTATTTCTGTTGGTTGTAATTTTATACTTGATATCTGTTTCTATTGTATATAGTTTTGAATTGGGTTTGGATCACTCTTATTTAGACAAAAGGGGGAAGTGATGGGGAATCTTTGTCAGCCAATGGTCTTTAAGGGGTGGGACCAAGTCAGGGCGTGACTTTTGGGTTCCCACACTACACAGCAGAGCTTGGCCTTCTCGTTCCTGTTTCGTGAGTTTGCCCCTTATAATAAAGAAAAATATAACTGGTCTATCTCATAACTAGCCTGGTATTTCTTGATCCAGGATAATTCATCAGCCTGCATATACTTTTGACCATCTTAGGTCACACAGAGAATAAAAGGAGCCCTAACAGGGGTGTGACTTCTCCACAGGGAGAGAATGGCCCATGAGAAGCCCCATTTCAAGCTGGGGAGGTCTGGGGCACAGGGAACACACCTAACCTTCTGCCCAGCAGCAAAAGTGGGACCAAGGGTGACTTTGACCTCTGCACGGTCTCCTCTCCGGGCTAGCAGCTTCACCAGGACAGGAGGGTGGGCATATTGATCCAGAAGCATGATATTGGCAGAGTCCTCCTGGTACCTAATGGTCCTGCCTGTGTAGACTCACAGGTTGGTATCCTCAAATTCAACTGGGGTGGTCTCCCCTGTTTGTCCCTCAAATGGACAATAGAGCAATAAAATCCCTTCTTTCCCAATATCTCCATTTGCTCCGGTAGCAGCCCTAAGCTTACCTGTGGACTGGTTTACCCCCAAAACAACCATCACAACCATCCCCTTTCGGGGATCCCAGCTCCTTCAAGTGGGATGTTTTCACTTAAATTGACGCTGTGGCCCCTAGGTACCGTAATGCAGATAAAGGTCCAATTTTCCTGCTTTCTTGGATCTTTTTCCCTCCCGGCCCTCCCGTTATATGAGGCAACTCTGGGCCCCCTCCATGAACCTCTTCTCAATGCTTTCACTAAGCCCTTTCAAAAACTGCAACAAGCTCTGCTCCAGGCTCCAGCCCTTCATCTCCCAGACCTAACTCATCCTTTCTCCCTCTGTGTATGGGAAAAGAAGGATATGCCCTTTTCTAGGGCATATGTGTTATGTTCTAGGTACCAGCTGGGGCTTTCCTGTGCATCTGTAGCATACCTGTGGCGAAAACTAGACCTTACCACCTACAGATGGGCACTGTATGTGCTTTAGCAGCTGCTGAGCTCCTTATTTGTGAACCAAAAAAACTAACCTTTGGGTCACCCACCACTATCTTCTCCCACCCCAACCTGTCCCATCTCTGAACCCTATAACGGCTTACAAACCTTACCTCCTTCCTGAGTTCTTTCTCTCCAAGTGGCCCTAGTAGAAGATGCCACACTTACTTTCCAATCCTGCCCACCCCTCAATATCTCAAATCTCCTCCATCAACCTAATACTGACTATTCCTCCATCTCATTCCTGCATTGAAGCCCTTAAGGAACTACTTCCCCATCCTTCACACATACAGGAGGGCACACTGCCTCAGGCCACTTGTACCTGGTACACAGATGGCAGCTCCTTTTTACATGAGTGGGCCCAAAAAGCAAGCTTTGCCCTGGTATCAGATACTGGGGTGGAGGAGGCACAGTACTATCCGCCCATACTACTAACCAACAGGCTGAATTAATAGCTTTCACCTGTGCCTTTCAGTTGACACAGGGTTGATCCCTAAATGTTCTTACACAGACTCCAAATATGCTTTTCATATCCTCCTGTCCCACGCTGCTATCTGGAAAGAGCATGGGCGACTTAACAACAAAAGGAGTACCCATAACTAACTCAGGCCCAGTTGTGGCTCTGCGAAAAGCCTCCCATCTCCCCAAGGTTACTGGGATTATTCACTGCTGGTCTCATCCGAAGACAGCTCCATTATCTCTAGGGGAAACAGCCGGGCTGATGAGGCAGCTAGAGCTTCTGCCCTCCAAGGCTAGATTCACCTCACCCACTGCGGGGACTCCACCCACTGCAATCCGCATCCTCACAACCACCCCCTGACACTCGACAGATTCTGTCCTAATAGACTCTGTCTCATTGTGTCAAGGCTCACCTCCAGCCCACTCCTGGCTTGCATTTCTTAAGAACTATCTGCAAAAAAAAAAAAAAAAAAAAAAAAAACTATCTGTGCCTCCTATAAAATCTATCAGATGTCAGTCCCTAATCCCAGGTAGCATAGCCTCCCTTTTCCTACCCAGGCCAGGGACTCTCTCCCAGGGACTGACTAACAACTTGACTTTACCCACATCCCCACAGTCAGACGTGGGAACTATCTCCTGGTATTAGTGGATACATTATCAGGGTGGACAGAAGCATTTCTGGCTTCTAATAAGAAGGCCCAGACAGCTTGTAACATCCTTCTCCAGGAAATTGTTCCGTGATTTGGAGTTCCAGACTCTCTTCAGTCAGAACTATGGTCCTGAGTTCACCTCTCAGATCTCTCAAACTCTATCTAAAGCTCCCAACATCCCTTGGCATTTTCATATCCCCATACCACTCCCAGTTCTCAGGGAAAGTAGAACAAACTAACTCCTACTTTAAAAAGAAGAAGAAAGGAAGAGGAGGAGGAGGAGGAGGAAGAGGAGGAGGAGGAGGAGGAGGGGAAAAGAGAAAAAACATTCTAGTTAAAATTTCACAGGAACTTCACCTTGACTGGGTAAAGCTCTTGCCTCTGGCTCCTTTCAGGCTCTGGACTCTGGCCAAATGATCCCTTTCCATCTGGCCCTTTGAACTCACATATGAGACCCTAGTTCTAACTCCCAGTCTCTCACCTACACCTTCTCCTCTCCCTGATTACCTGCTTGCGTCCCTCCTTTATCACCTCCACTCCCTCCTGTGGAAATTCATCGACTACACCCTACCTCGACTGTATACCAACCCCTGTCCATCTCCAATCAACATCAGAAATCAGACCAACTTCTCTCTCCTCCAGACCAACCTCACCCCTTTCTCCTAAGTGGTGGAGCCCCTTCAAAATAATTTTTATAACTCCCAACAGCTGCTAAGCTTGAAGGCCTCCCTCATTGGATTCATTTATGTCATCTCAAACCCTTCACCCCTCCACCTCACACTCATACTCCTTCGCACACGGTAACTACAACAGTAAGCTGTGGAGGACACCAAGATCAACTGTCTTGTCTGCGGTTTCAGAAGAATGAAATACTGTACTCTGCCGGATGGAGAGCTCCATATGCTTTCCTTCCTGACCCCTCTACCTCCCCGCAGCTGATCCACATTCTCCTGTTTCTATTAATTGCACCCTGCTTCATCAATCTCCTCTCTATCACCAATGACTCATTCAAAACTCTGAATCAAACCAATTAGCTATTGTTACAGGACGGCCAGCCATTAGCCATGGACCTGGAGGCATAAAGACCACCAAGCATGCCCAGGTACCTGCAGAAATCAACTGCCAGTCTCTCTTGAATTTTAAGGTGATGCTATGATGATGGGGAAGAAACAGGAGCTTTAAAATTTGCTTATATAAACATAAAAGATAAAAGTTTGTTGGGGGGGCGCTGGAGAGATGGCTCAGTGGTTAAGAGCACTGCCTATTCTTCCAAAGGTCCTGAGTTCAATTCCCGACAACCACATAGTGGCTCACAACCATCTGTAGTGAGATCTGGTGCCCTCTTCTGGCCTCCAGGCATACATGCAGACAGAATACTGAGAATACTGTAAACATAATAAATGACTTGGGTTCACCTCAAACAGGTCAGACACCCCCTTCTTTCAATTGCTAGTACCTAAGAAAAATTCTCTTCCTAAGTTTTTTATCTTTTCTACAGACTCCCAGGTGGATCTCTGTGAGTTTGCAACCAGCCTGCTCTACACAGTTGAATACAAGAGAAATACATAGACCCTGTCTCAAAAACAAAAACACAAAGACAACATAATAAGAGCTGGGTCGTGGCAGTGCACACCTTTAATCCCAGCACACAGGAGATGGAGACAGGTGGATCTCTGTGAATTTGAGGCCAGCCTGGTCTACAGAGTGAGTTCCAGTACAACTAGGATTGTTATATAAACATTTTCTCAAAAAAAATTAAAAATTACATAGTAAGACCCCATCTCACAAAAAAAAACAGCAATAATGACCACATACAACGTTAACCCACTAAATGAATACAAATGTAGAAATCTGTACACACACACACACACACACACACACACACACTGCAAACCAAAACCAAATGCCTATATGTGTCTTGACGGCAGAGTATTTGCCTGACCTGTACATGGTTCTGAGGTCCATCCGCGAAAACAAAACAGAAAATCCACAGAAAGCTCTGGGCCATTCCAACAGGCAGTCAAGGCTGGAACGCATGCTTAGGAGCCCAGCGGTCCACACCCCCACTGCACTCAGGATAAAAGAAGGAAACAATCCTTAAATTTGTTTGTTTGCATTGATCACAGAACCATGAAAAGCAGAGATAACCAGGAAATAGTCTAAGTAACCAACAAACCGGATGTGGAGTGAGTGGCATATGGTGAAACGTAACAGCACATCTATGTGGTTAGGGTGCAGCACAGTAGACTGTGCTAGAATAAATATTTGCTGACAAGGATAAATAGTAATGTTTTGTTGCGGAGAGAAAAAGCAAATGATAATACTGATAATGGAGACGTGTGATTTCAAAAATATGCACGTACATGTGCAAAATGTACATACACACGTTACATGCACCAGTTCGAGTCTTCTGTTGGTAGAATTCTGATGTCTACAGCTCATCTGATTTCTATAATAAAACTGTTAACTTTTCTAAAAGCATACATGTAATGACTTTCTAAGAGATGCTGGTACAGGAAGTGAATGGGGGGTGCCTAAGTGAGTCCAGGACCACAGAGGGCTTTTGCTCAGAGAAGCCTACTCCAGCGGCTGCACACAGGTAAGAGCCTTAGCACTACTCCCCCACCAGCCTAAAAGGCAAGGGCAGCGGCATCTAGTGGGCACTGCTGGGGTTGCAAGTGCTGGCCCATTTCTGTTCAGTGTTGCAGGGGACGGAGAAGAGAGACCTGATGAGTATCATGGTGCCACCAGCAAGGACCGCTGCTCAACATTCCTTCACCACCTGGGCAAAGTGCACAGCTGGGTTCAAGAGTAAGAATATGAGGCTGCCTTGACCAACACTGCCTGATAGACAGACAGACAAAACACAAAGAGAGGAGTAGGCTACGCCTAAGAAACCCCTAAGAAGGAAGTGCCATCGGTACTATGGACTATGTGACACCCATTTCTCTTGCCATCGGTACTATGGACTTACATGAAGACTCCGGTGCAAAGATAATCTGGCCAATGTCACATAACCCTCAGACAAGAGAGCAAAAAATGAAGTCCAACCCCATCTAACCTCAACCATAAGATTCTTGGTTCTGTAGGGCCCTTGCCTGAGACAATTCACACCTCTAAAACCCTGTCTATGGGACCACTGATGGCTCCAAGCCTAGCAGGCATGTGGCTCCTTGCCATATAGAGTCAGGGCTACTAGTACTATAGAGCCCTTTCAAGTTAGGTCCCTATGCTCCACGCAGTTGATTACCTTGGCAGCCAAGGATAATCCTCCCATCCTGGTTGGCAGTGGTAAGAGCTGCTAGAAAGGGCTCATATAATCAGTGGGGAGGCAAGCTGTGAGGCTGTGGCCTGGCCCTCCTCCAGGGAGTCGGAAGAAAAGGATAGGATGGGGAAAAAAGCTTCCCTTTGATCAAGTAAATGTCCTTTCCAAGGGCCTGTGCCTGGCTCTTCTCTCTCACCCTCCTAACTCACCCTCAGTAGGCCCTGACTGCAGGCTCTTGAAAAAGTGCTGGAAGCCATCCAGATTGTGATTCTCCTGAGAGGCTGAAAGATGGAAGAACAACTCGAAAACATTCTGGGAAGCCAAAGAGCTACGTGTGGGGAGAGCAGGATAGACACGCAGAATGAGAAGAAGCCCTGGATGAGACACCAAGCCAGTCTACAACCTATTTCCTCTGAAGTCAACAAACTGTGAGAAGGAAACAAATTGTGGTCTGAACTCTAAAGACATGGCCACCCCACACCATTATGGGAAGGTAGCTCACCGGCACCTCAGAGGAGTTCAAAATCTCACAAGAAATCTTACTGGTCTGCTTCCTGAGGTCACTGCTCTATTACCTGTAAGAACCCAGATTCCTCAGAACCATGGCCTCCTCACAAATACCCCACTGCTCTCATCACCCTAAAGGTGTTCAAGACAAGATCTGAAGAGTGGGAAGTTTGGGAAGGTTGGCTCAGCCAGTAAGAGCACTAACTGTTCTTCCAGAAGACCTGGAACCTACCCAATGTCTCACAACCACCAATAATTCCAGTTCTGCTGGATCTGATGCCCTCTTATTCAGACCTCTTTGGGCACCAGACATACATACATGCAGTCCACGTGCATACATGTAGGTAAAACACCTATACATAGAAGATAAAATAAGAACAACTTCAAAAAGAAGACGATAATGATGTGCTGTTTCCTCCCGAAGGCACATATGCAGACAGGGCCCTGAAGGAGTAAGGGTTAGTTTAAAAACAAACCCTTGGGAGGCTGTGAAGATGGCTCACAAGCTTGCCACATCATCGTGAAAACCTGAGTTGGGATACTCAGCGAACACATAGAAGCCAGAGACAGTAACCTGAGTGTCTATAATCCCAGTGTTCTTATTGCACAGTGGGATACAGAGACAAGAGATGCCCCAGAAGCCTGCAAGCTAGCTTGCCTGGCAAACACAGTGGCAAAACAATCCAGAGACCCTGCCTCAGAGTAGAAAGCAGGAAGCAGCACGGGAAGAAATTGTCCTCTAAGCAGATACACACACTGTAGCACATGCACACCTGGATTCACAACACGAATGTGTGCATACACACAGCACACACACAGGAAAGCCGAATCTTAAAAAAAAATAAAAAGAAAAGAAAAGAAAAAAGAAAATGAAAAATTCAATCCTTTGCACAAAGGGAGGTAAGTCCTGGACCCGTCCCAGGGAAGGCCAAGGTGTAGGCTCCCTGCCATGGAGGGGTAGATGCCTCAGCTCATCTCACAGGGTGCGAGCATTAGATTCGGCGGGACTTAGAAAAATTGCTACAAAGACTGGCATCTGGTTAAGACTACTTCACTCAGCCTTTATAAACAAGTGAAAAGGAAACAAGCAGGTGAAAGAAGCCTGCCACAAGAATCCAGGCTGTGGGAATGGAAGTCTGTGGTGACTTAAGAACATGGGGCCATTGTCCGCTATTTAGAGTCAAACACCAACTGTGACTGAAGAACACTTTGGCAGCTTCTTTTCCCTATAAATGCATTGGCACGACCACTGTAGTGATGTAGGACAGTGTAGTCAAAGAAGGTTTTCAATTTATTAATAATAAACTGGGTCTTAGGGTTATTAATATTTGGACTTTGAAGAGATGGATCTGTCCAGTGAGAACTCTCAAGAAAAGAGGTCTGCATGAGTGTGACCTCCAGATGGCAAAGAGATGGTAGAGGAGAAGAGATGGAAATGAAACACACCATGGAGCTGCTGAGAGCCCCTGGCCTGGCAGGGGAAGAAGAACGCTGCGGCCTTAGTGTTGGGAAGCCACTCTGCTCAGAGGTTAGTGGCTGTGAGAGGCGTCCTTCCAGTCTGGAACCAAACAGCTGTTGGTTTTGTTTTTGTTTGGTTGGTTTGGTTTGGTTTCATTTGGGGGGGGGGGGGGGGTTAGGGTCTCAGGAATCATCCCCCCAAGGCTCCCACTAGCAGCTAGTAAGCTTTCTTGAACTCCAGAAGGCTCTTATGTCTTGAGGCAAAAAAAAAATGACCAGTAGAAGGCGCTGCTTGTCTTGCAATCAAGATTAGGATGAAGAAAAGCAGATGTGAACTGTCTGACACTGGAGGCTGTAGATGGGAACTATCATGGTCTAAGAAAGTCCATTCCATGCTATTTCCCATAGGTCTGTGGGCCTTCAGCACAGGAGCAGGCGAGGCAGCTTGCAAATACCCCATTACAGTGGCCTTGGGAAGAAGTCGCAAGGGGCAGCTGTGGTCCAAATGACACTCACCTTGGTGTGGAAGGCTCTGCTTTTGTGCAAGTAAGGGAAGAGCGTCTGGAACCAACACGAGACACTCATCGTAGGGCTTTCCTGGCCTGGACTCTGCAATAATATCTGACCAGCATCACCAGATGGATTGTATGGTCTTGGTACATCATGTAAATGGACAGAATGGGGTCTCTGCCTGCCAGAAAATATACCACTAGGAGGGAAATTCTGTGACACGTGGGAAAACTGTTTGGGGCTATGTAGAGTTAGAGCCACTTCATGGCTTGTGAGAAAGGTAGTAGATTTCTCTTCTTTTTTTTTTTTTTTAACTCTAGGGCAATAGCTGACAAAAGCCAGGAGATGGCTGGAACCCATTTCCCTTTCCCCTTCCCACCCTATCCTACCCAGAAGGACTTCATGACAGAGCTCTACAAGGTTTTGGAGGCTGGCAAGATTGGAATATTTGAGAGTCCAGTTGGCCCGGGGAGTGAGGGATGAAGGGCTAACACTAAGACTTGGATGTAGCCAGGAGAACTTACCTTGACAGTTCTGTGCAGACATTGCTTTCCTTGGGAAGAAACTGGGCACAGGAGTCCTCGGTTTAGCTTTCTGCATAGCAGTTACTTCCTCTATTAAACTTCTCAGCGCAGCACCATGGTCTGAAAAAAACCATGCCAATGACAGCTTGTTGGGGCCCGTGTTGCTCCAACACAGATAACTATTCTTCCCTAACTGGACTGATAAGGAGACGTAAGGAATAATCAGCCGCAACTTACAGGGTCATCATGGAAGGGCATCTCAGGGTCCTTTCTCCTGACGATCTCCGGCGTTTATCATCCAAACAGCTTTTATACCATCACATCAATTGAGCGGGAAAATACATTAGGCTGTCTGCTAGGTAACCAGGTGAATGGCCTTCTGTCATGTCCGCATCTACCTGTATGCTAGCTGTCACGGAGGCCTGAAGTGGCATCTCTAGAAGATATCCTCTAAATTACAAAGGAAGCAGCACCGAACATCCCGACATTTGTTCGGGAAAGACAGCTTGTCTGCAGAGCTACGTGGCCCCCACAGATGGGGCCTATGGCTTTGGCACCTGACTGCCACACCTTATAGAAATATGGGCCTACAGCAGCTGAAACTTTAAAATTGCAATGCAAATCATAACACCAATGCTTTTGAGATTTCTCTGGCACACTGCTGCCTTGGTGCTGAGGGACATGAACATGGCTGTGGCTTTTCCCCAGGTTCAGCATACTGAGTTAGAGTGTAGAATATAGGTTACTGAGTGTCGTTAAGAACCAACCAAGGGATCCTTGATCAGACTGAATGAGGGATTATTGAGGCGGACTCTTGAGGCCAAATAGGACTGTGGCAGCTGATCCCCAGCCTCTTGCCAGCACTTTGGTGCATTGCTGCCACACATCGGACGATATGATAGGGAACTGCATATTTTGGTGTGAAGATTTTCAAACTCTAGGCTTCAGCCTCACAGATATTGGAACCTTTAGTCCCTGATAACTTCATACCTGGTACCTGTGGAGCTTGGCAAGGTTGGCTCTTCACATGAATTTTCTGATGGAACAAATAAGACAGTGAATTATCCCTGTCCTATGTGTGCAGAAGTTCATCTCCAGAACTGACACCCAGGATTCTGGGACAGAGAAAATGTCCACTGGGATACTCTGCTGTTCCTTTTCATTCCTTTTAGACCAGTGGATATCAACGTGTGGGCTGCGACCCCTTAGGGGAGGAAAAAAATCAGCCTTTTCACAAGGGTTGCATATCAGCTATTCCACACATCAGATATTACATTACTATTCATAGCAGTGGCAGAATTACAGTTATGAAGTAGCAACAAAAATATTTTGTGGTTGGGACCACCACACATGAGGAACTACATTGAAGAGTCACAGCATTAGGAAGGCTGAGAACCACAAATCTGTATGATGAGGGGGAGCATTTTCTGGGTGCCTTGTGAAGACTGTCCCATGACTTAGGCGAGCATTTGGATCTGAAACTTAAAAAAAAAAAAAAAAACGGATTTTTCTGTGTAGCTTGGCTGTCTTGGAACTCACTCTGTAGACCAGGTTGGCCTCGAACTCAGAGATCTGCCTGCCTCTGCCTTCCAAATGCTGGGATTAAAGGTGTGCACTTCTACCTTTCGGCTGGATCTGCAGCTTTTTAACAAATTCCAGTTGACCTTTTTTTCAGTACCACTAGCATTATTATTTTTATTATCTCTGTTGTTCCGATGTAATGTTGTAATTGTTAAAAATTCTATTGGATTTTAAAATTTTGTAACTCACTTTTATTTAAGTATTTTATTTAGGTTCTTGGGATTTATTTTTTTTGTTGTTGTTGTTTTTTGTTCTGTTTTGGTTTTCCCAAGACAGTGTTTCTCTGTGTTTTCTTCTCTGTCCTGGAAGACACTCTGCAGATATATATCTGCATCTGCCTCTGGAGTGCTAGAATAAAGGTGTGTGCCACCACTGCCCAACGACTTTTTATTTTTTATTGGTTTTTCAAGACAGGGTTTCTCTGTAGCTTTGGAGTCTGTCCTGGAACTAGCTCTTGTAAGTCAGGCTGGTCTCGAACTCACAGAGATCCACAGGCCTCTGCCTCCTGAGTGCTGGGATTAAAGGCGTGCGCCGCTGTTGCCCGGAGTAACTTTTTATTTCTTATGTGTGTGTGTTACTCATGATATGTGAGTGCGTGCAGGCATGCTAGACCCGCAGCTCGCTGTGGAGGTCAGGGGACAGCCACCAAGTCAGTACTCACTCCACCATGGGGGTCAGAGGGTGAAGCTCAGGTCATATTTATTTGTCCGTCCGTCCGTCCGTCCGTCCGTCCATCCATCCATCCGTTTATTGCTCTCTGTGGATTTTCTTGAGAATCTGCACTGTAGCTCTTTACTAAGTGTTCTTACTGGGGCAGATGCCAAGATGCAAAGCTAGTGTCGTCTCCCAGGGCGACCGATCCGGCAGAGGTTGCGAGCTGTTTCCACTAGGTGGCAGCCAAGGCTCAAGCTGGAGGGCCCAGGTACCAAAAAGCTTCTCAAAGCAGGTCTCCCTAGCAACCTTTGGGACTTTCTCCTGGGAAGTCTAAGGCATTTAGACTTGGGTTTGTCCCTCTGAGTACAAACCCCAAACGCACAGAACGTTTGCGTATTTGCAATAAGAAAGGCGAGATTCGCAAGCAGGTTATTTTTTGACTGGAAAATGAAATGGAGGTTTTATTCAGGAGACTTTGGCACAATCTTATCGGAAGACTTACCAAAAGCAGAAGTTTCTGGGCATGAGGAATTGAAGTTGAGACACAAAATACTAATCAGAGAAATAATTTATTCATTTTTTATGGTTTTTCGAGACAGGCTTCTCTGTGCAACAGTCCTTGCTGTCCTGGAATTTCCTTTGTAGATCAGGTTGCCTCAAAGTCACAAAATCAGGAAGAGTAGAAGACAGGAAATCATCAAATTGAGTGCTGAAATCAATAAAATAGAAACAAAGAAAACAATACAAAGAATCAATGAGACACAGAGCTGCTTCTTTGGGAAAATCAACAAGATACACAAACCCTCCAACCACAAAAAGCTCAGGGCTGGATGGTCTTAATGCAGAATGCTACCAGAACTTCAAAGAAGAGCTAATACCTATACTCCTCAAAGTGTTTCACATAATAGAAACAGAAGGAACATTACCAAACTCTTTTTATGAGGCTACAGTTACCTTGATACCAAAACCACACAAAAATTCAACCAAGAAAGAGAATTACAGACCAATCTCATTTATGACCATTGATGCAAAAATACTCAATAAAATACTGGCAAACAGAATCCAAGAAACACAAAAAGAATCACTAACCATGATCAAGTCAGCTTCATCCCAGAGATGCAGGGATGGTTCAATATATGAAAAATCTATCAATGTAATCCATCGTAAAAATAAACTTAAAGAAGAAAAACCATATGATTATCTCATTAGATGCTGAGAAAAGCATTTGACAAAACCTAATACCCATTCATGATAAAGGTCTTGGAGAGATCAGGGATACAAAGAACATGTCTAGACATAATAAAAGCAATACACAGCAGTCGACAGCCAACATCAAATTAAATGGAGAGAAACCCAAAGCGATTCCACTAAAATCAGGAACAAGACAAGGCTGTCCACGCTCTCCATATCTCCAACATAGTTCTTGAAGTTCTGTCTAGAGCAATAAAACATCAAAAGAGGATCGAGGGGATACAAATTGGAAAGTAAAAAGTCAAACTTTCACTATTTGCAGATAATATGATAGTATACATAAGTGACCCCAGAAACTCTAGCAAGGAATTCCTACAACTGATAAATACCTTCAGTGGTGTGGCAGGATACAAGATCAACTCAAAAATTAAAAATCAGTAGCCCTGCTATATACAAACAATAAAGGGGCTGAGAAAGAAATCAGAACAATATCACCTTTCACAATAGCTACAAATAACATAAAATATCTTGAGGTAACACTAACCAAAGATGTGAAAGACCTATTCATCAAGAACTTTAAATCTTTGAAGAAAGAAATTGAAGAAGATACCAGAAAATGGAAAGATCTCCCATGTTCTTGGATAAGGAGAACCAACATAATAAAAATGACAGTCCTAGCAAAAGCAATCTACAGATTTAATGCAATCCCCATCAAAACCTCAACGCAATTCTTCACAGACCTTGAAAGAAAAATAATCAACTTCATATGGAAAAACAAAAACCCAGAAGGCCAAAACAATCTTGTACAAAAAAAAAACTTCTGGAGGCATCGCTGGTGTAGGAGATCCTTCTGTTTATGCGTTGCTTTCATTGGTTGGATAAAGAAACTGCCTTGGCTTTTTGATAGGGCAGAACTTAGGTAGGCGGAGTAGACAGAACTGAATGCTGGGAAGAGAGGCAGAGGGAGAGCCACCATGGACCTGCCAGAGACAGACATGCCGAATCTTTCCCAGCAAGCCACTGCCACGTGGTAATATAACAGAAATGGATTAAATCAAGATGTGAGAGTTAGCCAATAAGAGGTTAGAGATAATGGGCCAGGCAGTGATTTAATTAATACGATTTCTGGGTGATTATTTCGGAGGTCAAACTAGCATGGCGACCAGAACAAGGGGCCCCCTCCCTACAATACATCACCATCCCTGACATCAAGCTCTATTTACAGAATTACAATACTGAAAACAGCCTGGTAGTGGCATAGAAACAGAGAGGTTAACCAATGGAATCATCCACATGCACAAAACTCAAGCCCAAATGGATTAAAGACCTCAGTATAAATCTGACTACACAAAACCTGATAGAAGAGAAAATGGAAAGTAGCCTTCAATGCATGGGCATAGGAGACCTCTTCCCAACTATAACCCCAGTAGCATAGACACTGAGAGCAACAGTAAATAAATGGGAACTCCTGACACTGAGAAGCTTCTGTCAAGCAAAGGACACAGTCAATAAGACAAAAAGGCAGTCTACTGAATGGAAAAGAACCCCACATCAGATAGATGAATGATCTCCAGAATATATCAAGAACTCAAGAAATTAGACATAAAGCCAGGCGGTGGTGGTGCACGCCTTTAATCCCAGCACTCGGGAGGCAGAGGCAGGCGGATCTCTGTGAGTTCGAGACCAGCCTGGTCTACGGAGCTAGTTCCAGGACAGGCTCCAAAGCCACAGAGAAACCCTGTCTCGAAAAAACCAAAAAAAAAAAAGAAAAAGAAAGAAAGAAAGAAAGAAATTAGACATAAAAATTCCAAATAATCCAATTAAATACGGGGTACAGAACTAAACAGAGAATTCTCAACAGAAGAATTTCAAATGGCTGAAAGAACATTAAGCTAATGTTCAACATCCTTAGCCATCAGGGAAATGAAAATCAAAACAACTCTGAGATTCCATCTTAGACCTGTCAGAATGGCTAAGATTCAAAACACCAATGCTAGCTTATACTGGAGAGGATGCAGAATAAGGGGAACATTCATTCATTGCTGGTGGGAATGCAAACTTGTACAACCACTTTGGAAATCAATATGGCTGTTTCTCAGAAAATGGGGAATCAACTTACTGCAGGACCCAGCAAAACCACTCTTGGGCACATACCAAAAGATGCTCAATCATACTACAAAGACATATGTTCAACTATGTTCAAAGCAGCATTATTTGTAATAGCCAGAACCTGGAAACAGCCTAGATTCCCCTCAACTGAAGAATGGATAAAGAAAATGTAGCACATTTACACATTAGAGTACTACTCAATGGTTAAAAAATAATAATAAATAAATAAATAAATAAATGACATCTTGAATTGCATAAAATGGACCAAAATAGAAATCACCATCCTGAGTGGGGTAACCAAGACCCAAAAAGGTGGCCCGGAGGGGAAACCAGAAGCTCCAAGTGCAGTGCGACCAGGAGTAAGGAACAGAGACCAGTGTTCCTCTTTGGGGAGTTCATTTAAATACTCTGTGGGAGTGGTTCTGACCGCCGCCCCCAGGGAGGGGTCAGAACATGGCTTGCTGGGATTTGGAGTTCAGACCAATATAACTCTCAGGCCTGGGGGCTGGGATAGATGCCAGGGGCTGGGGCCTACTCTCCCAACTTAAAAGTGTTCTCTTATTCAGCAAGGTGGGGTGGTACATGTCATTAATGCCAACACTTCAAAGCAAAGGAAGGCAAATCTCAATGAGTTGAGAGGCAAGATTCTCTCTCAAACAACTAAGCAAAAACCACATGTCCTCTGGAAGAGCAGTCAGGGCTCTTAACCACTGACCATCTCTCCAACCCCATCTGTCAGTCTTTTAACAATCCACAGAAGTGAATCTTAAGGAAGTTATACGTTTGAAACTTTTATTTAGATCTTAGGGAGGATTGGGATGGCTTGCTTGTTGGAGGAGGTGTGTCACTGCAGGTGGGCTTTGGAGTTTCAGAAATCCCACACAAGTCCAGTTTCTCTGTCACTCTCTGTCTGTTTCTGTGTGTGTGTGTGTGTGTCTGTTTCTCCCTGTCTCTGTTTTTCTCTGTATCTCTGTCTCTCCCTCTGTCTGTGTGTGTGTGTGTGTGTGTGTGTGTGTGTGTGTCTCGGTTTCTCTGTTTCTGTTTCTCCCTGTCTCTGTTTCTCTCTGTATCTCTGTCTCTCTCTCTCTCTCTCTCTCTCTCTCTCTCTCTCTCTCTCTGTGTGTGTGTGTGTGTCAGACCAGATCTAACCTGTCAGCTAGAGTGTCATGCATGCCTGCTTGCCCTCCCCTCCCCATCTTTATGGTCATGCACTCTCTGAAACTGTAGAAAAGCCTCCAATTAAATGTTTTCTTTTGTACGTTATCTAGGCAATGGCATCTTTTCACAGTAATAGAAAACTAAGACACATCCTAAAGCTATCTGTTGAGCATACTGATGATATCCAGATGTCACTGTGAGTCTGCAAATACAGGACAACCTCTATAAAGGTGACTTTGCTGAAACAAAACAAAACCACCTGAAATTTTCAGCAGGGGTCACTGTTGCGTCAGCAATCACACAGCTTTATTTATTTAAAACAAGCTTTATTTAGTAAAACACAAATCAAATATCACTAGAAGATAACATACTGATATTGGGAGTGGACTCGAGGTCCTCTGACAGAGCAACCAGGACTCTTGACTGTTGAACCATCTCTCTCCAAGCCTCATAAATTCTTAAACCAGTCAAAGAACTTGGCCAGAGTTTTACCTGTCCTTCCTTCCCTACAAAGTTATAAATTAAACTTTTTATTGACATGCATTTATTAACATGTTTTATTCAATTAATAAAACATGGTTATACCTACAATAGCCTTTGAATCCTGTTTTATTCTATTATACCATTAAAATGCAGGCAGTTTGGGCTAGAGAGATGCCTCAGAGGTTAAGAGCACTGACTGCTTTTCCAGAGGTCCTGAGTTCAATTCCTGGCAACCACATGGTGGCTCACAACCATCTGTAATGAGATCTGATGCCCTCTTTGGTGTGCAGGAAAACATGCTGTATATAACCAATAAATAAGTCTTAAAAAAGTTTTAAAAATGCAGGCAGTTTTGTATGTTTTCTTATTTACAACAAGGTTTCATCATTATGTAGCCCAGTGGGTAGCCAGATACTCACAGATATGTATAAAGGTCGCCTTTTGTCCTCACAGCTTACTCCCTGTCCTGATAGCTGTTCCCAAATTACCACTCAGAGGCTTATATTAATTATAAATGCTTGATCTATAGCTCAGATGCAGTCAGGACGCCGCGGTTCCGTTCGTTTTGGGGTTCCTCTAGTCTCAGCTCGCTGTCGTTCATAAACGCTGAAAATTCGTGGGATTTCTTTCCTCAGCAGACTCAGTGTCTACTGCCATTGGCAAAGGCACGTTTTGGCCAGGGAAGTGTCCAAGACATCTGACACCGCCCCTGGAAGATGATAACATCGGTGTTTGCCCGACCAAATCCCCACTGCAGCAGCATTTTTTGTGTTGCCCTGACTAAAAAGCACTGTCCACGACTCCAGCACTGGGCTGTCTACTGTGGCCCCTTTCTCTTTTTTCCTGGTCATGGCACTGCTGAGTGCTCTCTTGCCTTGGGAAAGACAAGCAACCAGGCCGCCCTGACTGCTTCTCACTTGCCCCTGGGTAAATGAAGAAGTCCCAACCAGAAGTCAAAAATAAATAAATAAATAAATAAATAACCCTTCCTATACAGTCTACAACTCAGCTTCTCAGCTTGCCGGCTACAGACCAGACACTTCTTCACCTCTGAGATCCCTGTGGCGCCAGCACTCAGCCTAGCAGAGATTCTCCATGCACAACACCAGGGCTAGCAGTTTTCCCCGCCGATTATCCACACTCCACGCGTGTACGGGATTTGTCACCCGAGCCAACTTCTGAAGGGCTGTCAGCAGGCCCGAGCTGCAATCCGACTGCAATTTCTAACCGCATCCGTGATTTTCTGCTTTGGTCCTTTCGTTTTGGGCAGGAATCAGGCTCTACAAAGTGGCTCTTCCGCGGGATTCCACCACGGTCCCGAGGACTTGAGCAAAACGCTGCTAGAAACGGCTGACGCCCGGGTTTGAGTGTGCACCAGATGCGATTAGGACGCTGCGATTTCGTTTCGTTTTCGAGTTCTCTACACTTGGCTTTTATATCAACGCTGAAAATTCACCCGATTTCTTTCGGTAGCAGATTCAGTACCGACTGCCGTCGGCAAAGATACGTTTTGGTCGGGCAAGTGTCCCAAGACATCCCACCTGAGCCTAATTGAAATGGACAAATTTGTTGTTTTTTCCCACAACCTAATCTCCATCGCGCCGGCTCAATGGTTTTCAGGGACATCACGGGTCAGGACTCGAGAGTGGCTTTCTCTCCGACGGCCGGCCGGCCATCTATCTCCTTTCACCGGTCACGGCGAGGCTAAGGTTCCTACGAGTGCCCTCCTGCGGGCAAGACGCCAGTCCACGCCTGCCTGACCGTTTCTCACGCTCACTGGAGCCAATGAAGAAGACACGGGCCGGAAGCAGAAACGATTCTGACGCCAAACGCAGCTCCGCCTGCCAGACGCAGTACAGTCGCTTCCAGAACACCGCCAGCCGCCGAGGTCGCTGTGGCGCGGGCACTCAAGATTCAAAATGTACTGTTTGCTTATTTTTGTAAAAAACTTATTTTGCCAAATGGTGTTGGCAATGGCCTTAAGTCTCAGCAATTGAGAGGCAGAAGCAGGTGAATCTCAGCCTATTCTTTTTAATATTTGTTTATTTATGTATTATGTATACAGTATTCTGTCTGAGTGTATGTCTGCAAGGCTGAAGAGGGCACCAGATCTAATTACAGATGGTTGTGAGCCAACATATGGTTGCCGGGAATTGAACTCAGGACCTATGGAAGAGCAGGCAATGCTCTTAACCACTAAAGCCATCTCTTCATCCCTCAACCTATTCTTTTTATTTTTTTAAATATTTATTTATTATGTATACAATTTTCTGTCTGTATGAATATCTGCAGGCCAGAACAGGGCACCAGACCTCATTACAGATGGCTGTGAGCCACCATGTGGTTGCCGGGAATTGAACTCAGCACCTTTGGAAGAGCAAGCAATGCTCTTAACCACTGAGCCATCTCTCCAGCCCTCAACCTATTCTTTTTAAAACAGATTGTTTCCTGATACTTAAATATTATTTTCTTTTTAAATTATCTCTGGTAAGAAATCATTGCCTTTACTGAGTATACCCAAAGGATATTAACGTCATTTCATTAGAATAATAACAAATAACAATATGTTTCATTTCTTTTCCTTTTTGTTTGTTTGTTTCGAATTGAACACAGGGTTTCTCTCTCTGAGTGCTGGGATAAAAGGTGTGCTCCTTCAACCACCTCCTGGCTTGTTTCTTTTCTTTCTTTGTAACTTAAGGAAGTATTTTAAAGAGACCTATTTTCTTTCAGTTTATATGTAGGAGTGTTTTTCCCGCATGGATATCTGTGCACATTGTGTGTGCCCGGTGCCCACACAGGCCAGAAGAGTATTTCAGATTCGCAGGAAAATGTGGGTGCTGGGAACTAACCCTGGACCCTCTGCAAAAGCGACATATACTGAAACCTCTAAGCTATCTCACTCCAGACCCTCCAAGAGTATTTTAATTTAGTTGCTTGTTTGATGTGTACTAATGTTTTGCATACATGTGTTTCTGTGTACCACATGTGTGCCTGGTGCCTGCAAATCCTAAAAGAGGGTGTCTGATCTCCTGGAACTCATCAAAGAAGAGTCTCAGCATACAAATAACATATATGAATTTTAAAAATCAAAACTATGAGATGTAGGATATGAAAATAAATGTTGATTAAATACATATAAATCTATAAGTTAAATTTCCTCTTCATTATGGTAATGGCAATAGACACAGTGGTAACTAACATCCTACAGCATGTTCAGCAGGTAACTTTAGAGTCATTTGGAAACCCAAGTTGGGGCTTTTTGGGGGTTGACTGTATTCAACAAACCTCAAGACTATTTGTTGCCTGATTATTTCAGATATATGCCTTTAACATTTTCTATAAAGGACAAAATAAAACTGGATTTAGAATAAAAGCATGTCTGTCTTAGTAAGTTTGTTGGCACATGGCCTTTGGTCTCAGCACTCTGAGTGCAGAGGCCAGCCTGATCTACTAGCAAGTTCCAGGACATACTTTCTGTATTTGAATAAAATTACTTTGGATGAAGATGGTTAAAAGTAGTTTTAGATGAAAACCAAATGTCTGCAGTCTAAATTACATCCTAAAATAAAGGATTGTTTTAAAAGAGAAACAGAAAAGGATATTACAGAGCTTTACCAAAATGTATTTGAAAGTTAGGATTTGAAAGTAGGACATGGTCAGGTTAGCAGGGCTTACCAGGGAGCAAGCTAGGATGTTATTGTGTCCAGAGAGTTCTCTGTAGCCTCTAGAGCACTCCAGACCCAGTGGTCATCTCTAGCCTAGTTTTGCATCTGCAAGTGTGGCCTCAGGAAGCCTCCTTTGTTTGGGTGGAGAGTTCCATTCTCAAGAGATGCTTGTCCCTGCTCCAGGTTACAGGATCTTGCCTCAAGGCATTTGCCTTCCCCTGGGGATGTTACTGGAACACTGTGCAGATCTGAAAAACTGAGACAGGCACACACTGAAGACAATGACTACTCTCTGGGTTCTGAAGTGCTGGTTTGTGGATGGGAACTCAAGTCCAAAGGACAGGACTTGAATCAACACAGTGAAAACTTACCCTGTTCTTCCTTGGCCTTAGGGATCTCAGTGAGAAACTCATCCTTCTCATGAAGGCTGACTTTTTCATGAAATCAACCTTTCAAATGAAAAGTCAGTCTTTTAAATAAATTCCTAACCTAGCTATGCAGTAATGCCCCATGATTTTGGTCCCAGCACTCAGGAGGAAGAGGCAGGAGGATCTCTGTGAGTCCAAGTCTGATGTCTAGACCAAATTCCAGGACAGCTAGTGCTACACAGAACAATCCTGTCAAGAAATAAATATCTAACCTGTCAATCATTATCACTAAAAGTCAATTTTTAAGGGTATTAAATGTTAAGGGTAACACCACCCTGTCCTGACTCCATGTTGATTTTACACAGACAGTTCTCAGCCCTCTCTATGCCACCCTTCAATGCCCACACATTTGAGATTTCCATGGCTGTGACTATGGTCCACATGTATTCACCAAAACAATTAAAGTAAACCAAAATATCACAAAACTATGGACAAGAAAGTAACTGACATAACATGTCTGGAGTGAGCATTTTAATATTACCTTGATCATTATTGAATGTTGATGTTAATTAAATATTGTTTCTGAGGTTTTTCCCATTAAAAACTCTGTACGCGTAACTTGGATTCCAAGAGATATTTCAGAGGAACAAGATTCCTGTTTATTTAGTCATCAATAAAAAGGACTTAATGCTTTTAATTGCCTTAATTAGTATGGTTGTCAAACATTGCTTTGTGAAGTTACTATTAAGCCAATCCTTAAATGAATTTTTCAACGTGTACAAAAAGATTATCATTTCAATAAAATATCCATTTAATGGAGAGTCAATCCTTCAAAAAAAAAAAAACCTTTAAAGAAAAACTTGAGCCGGGCGGTGGTGGCGCACGCCTTTAATCCCAGCACTCGGGAGGCAGAGGTAGGCGGATCTCTGTGAGTTCGAGACCAGCCTGGTCTACAAGAGCTAGTTCCAGGACAGGCTCCAAAACCACAGAGAAACCCTGTCTCGAAAAACCACAAAAAAAAAAAAAAAACAAAACAAAACCTTGATCTGTTTCATAAAAAGTGAGTTTTTGGATGAAGAGTCATTCATTTCCAAAATCCCAAGCCCTATACTAAAGTAGATCCTTCCCATCCAAATCCTCCTTTTGCTCCAGGGGTGCAGTGTCCTCTGGGCCTGGCTGCCTCTTTATAAGGAGAACAAGGATAGATTTGCTGACCTGGAAGTAGGAAGCTCATGAGGCCTGAGCTTTAGACAAAAAAAAAAAAAAAAAAAAAAAAAAAAAGAGGTAAGAAAGGAACCCTGATAGTAGCCTGGCAGTGGTGGCACACACCTTTAATCCCAGCACTCAGGAGGCAGAGGCAGGCTAATTTCTTAAATTAGAGACCAGCCTGGTCTACAAAATGAGTTTCAAGACAGCCAAGGCTACACAGAGAAACCCTGCCTCAATAAACAAACAGCAGCAAACAAGCATGCGTGGAAACAAATCCCAACAACATAGAACAAAACAAGGAACGTTCAGAGCATGAAAAATACTCTTCCCCAGCAAAGAGCCCCAGATTGGCTATCCAATGCCAAATGCTCAGCCTTGAACACATATACATACAAGTGGCATTATACAGACTAATCAGTTTTAATGTCTGTGTTTAGGAATACACACATAAACACACATGTATGCACACACAATAACACACATATATTTGTAACAAACAAAGAAAAAGGGCGTTATCATTGGGATAAATAGAGAGGGATGGAGAGAAAGACAGTAATTAAAGTACTAAATTCTAATTTCAAAAAGATACAAAAGTTTTAAACGTCAATATATTTGAGCCAAGCTTGATAGCACACACTTTTAATCCAAACAGCCTGGAAGCAGAGGCGGGATGATCTCTGGCAGTTCAAGGCCACCCTGTTCTACACAGCTAGTTCCAGGACAGCCATGGCTCTTTAGAGAGACACTGTCTGAAAAGAAGTAGATAAATGATAGGTGATAGACAGACAGACAGGCAGACAGACCGACAGACAGAACCAAATTCTTTTTAAATTCAGTGTTTAACTAAAGCCAGTTCTTTACATAAATGCTGGGCAGTCTTGAAAGAAAGCTTGTTCAAAAGTCACCCTTTGAATAAATGTTCATCCTTTAAATGAGGTGCTGTCCTCTTCCTAGAAAGTCTGTCGTTTAATGAAGGCCATTATTCTAATAAAAACTTGATGTCATGCGAGTAGCTCTTTTAAATGTGGTGTCCATGATTTGAAGAAAAGCAGTTTCTAAGGCCTCACGCACTACACCTTAAATCAGCGTCCTGTACTTTCACTGAAATAGAGCGATCTTAATTAACCAAAAGGTAATGCTCTCTAAAGTTTGTAAAACTGGAAAGAATAAAATGGGGCAAAACCATCCATGCAGATGCCAGAAGTCATCATTACAAAACATATATATTTTTAAAAAGGAGCTTCAAAATCACTTTAAGATGAAAACTAATCATTTTTACTGGAAATCTGTCCCAAGATAAAGGACTTTCCCAAAGAGGAAAAACACATAAGGGCACAACCAAAAAATGAACTATGTCACAGAAAAATTTATAAAATTTTAAAACTCAGGCGTTGGGTGTGTCGTCCAACACTTACCTGGTACCCGCATTTCAAGGTCTACATCACAAGGATTACTTAGTTTCTGCCAGGATCAGGCCCTGAATCAGGAAGTGGGCCTCCCAAAGATGAGATTCTGCTGCCTTTTAAACTCAGTCTGTGCTGCTTTTTCCTTTTGAAAGCTTAGTAAGTTTTTCCAGTTACTGCCAAATTCCTGCTGGATGTTGAACAACCCAGCTTGGTGAAGAAGAGGAAAGGACTGGCATAGCCTGGCCTGCAGGAACAGAGGCTTCCAGGTCGGGATGCAGCCTTGAGTGTGATTGCTGAGTCATAAGAAGACTGATTCCCAGTATTCCTCATTGTCCGCTATGTTCAGCTAGTCCGGATTTATCCCATGCTTTTTCAGACCTAGGCCAGCTGGCCTTGGTGAGATCCCAATAGAACATCCCCATTGTCTTAGTGTGTGGGTGCACCCCTCGTGGTCCTGAGTTCCTTGCTCGTGCTCCGTCTCCTTCTGCTCCTGATTTGGACCTTGAGATTTCTGTCCGGTGCTCCCGTGTGGGTCTCTGTCTCTGCGGACAATGAGGAATACTGAGAATTCAAGAACAATTGCAGTGGGTTTTTGATCCTACTGCACGTACTGGCTTTGTGGGAGCCTAGGCAGTTTGAATGCTCACCTTAGGAGACCTGGATAGAGGTGGGCAGTCCTTGGGCTTCCCACAGGTCAGGGAACCCTGATTGCTCTTCGAGCAGATGAGGGGGGGGGGGGACTTGATCGGGGGAGGGGGAGGGAAATGGGAAGCGGTTGTGGGGACGAGGCAGAAATCCTTAATAAATAAATAAATTTTAAAAATAAAAAAAAATAAAAAGTGAAAAAAAAAAAAAGAAGAAGACTGATTCCCATGAGCCTGCTGAGGCACACACTTTTAATCCCAGCATTCCAGAGGCAGAGGCAGGCCGATGTCTGTGAGTTCAAGACCAGCCTGGTCTACAAGAGCTAGTTCCCTGACAGTCAGGACTATTACACAGAGAAACCCTATCATGAAAAACAAACAATCAAACAAAAAAGACCTGATTCAAACAGACAAATCATAAGGATTTTGCTCCCTAGATTTCTATTGTTCGCACTATCCCATTTCTATATTCGCCCCGAAGGATGGCTCCTGTCTGGAAGCCACATTCATCCAGGCTGGAGAACAAAAACTCCTGGCTCCCGCGTGATAAAGATGCCAGATTTTTGGTAGATGGGTAGTAGAAGCCTTGCCAGCAAGGAAAGGCTGGCAACCTCCAGATTGGGCCCATTTCTCTCTGAAAATGGCCACAGTTGGCTCTTGGGCTGTGCCTGAGATTTGTTTCAGTTTTCATTTAGACTAGTGGGTGCACTTTCCCTTGCTGGAGGAAAGCGTTTTTTTTTTTGGGTGCGAGGGGTCATGCTTTCTAGATTTCTCAGTGTGTTTTCAGCAGGGCGCTGGCCTTGGCAGACAAGCTGCTGAGGACCCAGTTAGGATATCCTTTTCTCTGCTGGTCTGAGCAAGGACTGATTCTCCAGGCAGCACCCCCTCCCCTCCAGGGGCTAAGCTGCCAGGCCTGTCCACCCTGAGACAATCCACTGTAGCCCCACCTCTCTTCTTCCTGTCCTCAGCCCTGGCCTGACTTCAGTTTGTTTGCTCAACTGCTTACTGAGTGAGTCACTCCTCTTCCTAGGGCGTGTTTGCTTCCTGTTTGTAGCACTGATAAAACTGAAACCACTTTCTCTGAGCTTTCTTGAGTCCAGGAGGGGGGTTTGCAACAAATACTTAGCTAGTACTTCATTTATTTAGTAGATTGTTAAGGGCAGAGCCTCCGCACAGCAAGTTATGCCTCATCACACCTGGGCTCCTAAGGAAGCACAGCTGCTCTAAACTTTTTTGATTGTTTGTTTGGTTGTTTTGGTTTTTCGAGACAGGGTTTCTCTGTAGCTTTGGAGCCTGTCCTGGAAGAGGCTGGCCTCGAACTCACAGATATCTGCCTGCCTCTGCCTCCCGAGTAGTGGGATTAGAGGCCTGTGCCACCCGTGCCCAACTCCTAAACTCTGTAATCTAGAAAAACTGAAACAGAAACTGTGTGGCTGGGGATTCAGGGCATTGCAGTTGTTGCCTCCCGCTACTGTGAGCTGTGTTTGTGCTAGGGAGCTGAGTTATGGCTCTGCTCCTTTGATCGAAGAGGCACAAGGACAGAGACCCAGCTGTCAAACTCCAAAGTCATTACAGCTGCCTTTCATGCTCATCCTAGATGTTTCAAAGTTTTATGATATCTAATGTTGTTTACAGAGCAAAGGCAGTGATCCCTGAACTCCACCTTCAGAGGAAGATGAGGAGGGGCGGCAAATTCCAGGCCTTTCACTTCATGGACAGAAAGTACCAGGCCAGCACTGGCCTCCCAGACTTACTCTGGAATTTTTCATAAATACTGCATTTCATGTAGAATTCCAAAAGACCCAGGATAACCACGCTGTCACTAAACACACACATGCACACATGCACACACACACAGAGAACAATGCGGAATGTGTCTCCACATCTGGTCTCTGGGGCTTTATAGAGCTATAGTAGTACAAACAGCACACACTTCACTGACAACCGGACACTTGGCTAGACCTAAAGTTCCATAAACACGCACTTGTCAAAACTGGACTTGATTTTCACAATCATACAAAAAATAGACTTTTATTTCCAGGACAAGTTTTCTCGGGGTCGCATCCACTACCCTGAAAGAAGCCGACCTTGACCTCAGAGATTCACCTGCCTTTGCCTCTGGGATTAAAGTCATGCATTGCCACTGAACAGCAAAAACTAGCTTTTGAGAAATGACAAAACCTTCAACAAATGGTCCCTGGAAACTAAATACCACAAGTAGGAAGCAAGTAGATCCCTCTCGGTGTTTCCCTGGGGGACACCAGTTCACACACACCCATTCTTCCCATGAACTCCAAAACTCTATAGGTGGCAGATAAAATAACCCAAAGTGCAGGATCCCTCATGGGCTAGCACTTGCTGAGCAGGGCTTTAGCACTGAAGAAATAGTGCTACCGATGGCAAGAGGGATGTCATGAAGCTGAGAACCTCAGGTCCAGTATAGGAAATGGTCAAATGCCCACACAATGGGAAAACTCTCTGATGACTTTCATCTGGCAGAGGATTAGTGTCTACAACACACCAAGGACTCAGATTTTAAAAAATATTTTGTAAGAAACTCTTTCTCTTTACTAGTTCTAATTTCTATGTGTGTTGGTGTTTTGTGTGAATGCTGGTCTGTAGGTGGACGTCAGAAGTCCTGGACATGGAGTTACAGACAGAAGGAATCTGCCATGTGTGTTCTAGGAATTGAATCTAGGTCCCCTGTAAAGGCTGCTGGTGCTCTCACCCACTGAGCCATCTCTACAAGCCCCAGAATTCATTTGTTAAAGAAGATAACACAGAACCATTTCAGACTATAAAACGCCCAGCAAAGGGAACAGCTGAAGTCCAGCATCAGCAGGCCAGAGACACTGGACAGGAGAGGTGGGGTCAGCCTCTAAACACACCCAGGAGACTTCTCTCAGGAAGCAAAGTTGAATTCAGGTTATTGTTCTCTTTTTTTTAATATTTATTTTATTTATTTATTATGTATACAATATTCTGTCTGTGTGTATGCCTGCAGGCCAGAAGAGGGCGCCAGACCTCTTTACAGATGGTTGTGAGCCACCATGTGGTTGCTGGGAATTGAACCCAGGACCTTTGGAAGAGCAGGCAGTGCTCTGAACCACTGAGCCATCTCTCCAGCCCTTTTTCTCTTTTTTTTTAATTGTCTCTTGATTGTTCTTTTATCCCCTTTATACCACTCTGGACAATAGTTTCTAACCAAAGAAAGATATCCTCACAACCACAACTCATATTTTCCTAAAACAGTATCCTTAAATTAAAAAAGATTTATTTTATTAATTATGTATACAGATTCTGCCTGCAGGTACCCCTGGAGGCCAGAAGAGGGCACCAGATCTCATTATAGATGTTTGTGAACCACCATGTCCTTGCTGGGAATTGAACTCAAGACCTCTGGAAGAACAGTCAGTGCTCTTAATCTCTGAGCCATCTCTCAGCCCCCTAAAACAGTATTTTTACACAAGAAAAACTCACAGTATGATCATAAGTTATATATTTTTTTCAAGAGCTCAAAAGTGGTTAAACATTTTTCTTAGTATTAATTTGCATTAATTAACACGTGTAATATCAACTTCACCCCAAAGCAATGATTCTTCTATTAACCATTGACAAATTTTAAGCAAGTCAAGCACCTTTCAGCCAGGTCTTTTGACTGGCAGGGAGCTTTCTGTGGCTCCAGTGTAGCAGATTCCTGTCCTATTGCCACTCTACCAAACCGTAAACAAGTGGTCTAGCTAACCATCTAGTTTTCTTTCTTATTTATACACAATATTTCATTTAAATTTCCTTTGGCAACTTTATTTTCTCAGTGTGCTTATCAGATCCTGTGATTCTTTCTGTAAGCTACATGGCCAAGGAACTCAGACCTAACCTTGAGTGTTGGGGTTTGGAGACATAATTGCTTTCTTTGATTGTCAACCCACTTTGCCACAGAGAGAATTTGTGTCTCTACAATGCCTGAAACTTCTTGTTCTGACTCTCCATCCTCGGAAAAACTCACACATGGAAAAGAGGAGGGTGTCTTCTTTCTGTCTCTTGTATTTTTCCTTGAAGCAACTGGCAGAGCAGCCTAAACCATGGGATATCTCCACGTGGGATGTCTCCATGCCTGAATTCCAACAGAGTTGACACATCTCCCCTCCCCCTTGCCCATTTGCTGTATAACAGCTTCTGAGGAAATAATAAAGGGCGGTTTGATCAGAAATAGTATCCTGCCATCACTTCTCCTGTCTCTTGCTCTTCCATTGCTCTCCCCTAGGCTTATCAGGGACCATCTTTTCCATCCTGCTGGCCTGGATACCCCCTTCCCTTCTCCCCAGCATTAGTTCTCCTTTGCTCTCTTGATGACCACCACTGCCGCTCTGACTGGGATAACATGGATCTCAGTGGTATTAGCGCCTCTCTCAGCTGGCTAGCAACGGTGAACATAACAGTTGTGCTGCTGCCTCTGCCAATGACATGATCACTTTGCTGGACCTTTTGTTGTTTGGGTCATCCCATGTTCTCTTCCTTGATAAGTGACTTCTGCATCCTGGAGAGCACCAGCTGCCTGTCCAGAGGACCCAGGTTAAATTCCCAGCACACACTTGTCAGCTCACTACTGTGTAAATCCAATTCCAAGGCATCTGACACCCACACACAGACAAGCATTCAGGCAAAACACTAATACACATAGAAATCAAACGTAAGTGAGACAAAGAGTTTCTTTAAAAAGATTTTTTAAAGGCTGAGTGCTTTGTGGATTGTAGACACTAATACAATACCAGATGAAAAGTTATCAAAGAGTTTCTTCTGTTCGGTGGACATTAGACCACTGCCTTTGCTGGACCTGAGAATTTCAGTTTCATGATGTCCCTCTTGCAGTTGGTAGCACTATGTCTTAGTGCTGAAGTCCTGCTCAGCAAGTGCTTGCCCATGAGGGATCCTGCGAGTTTGGGGTACTTTTTCATCTGCCACCTTTAGAGTTTTGACTTCCATAGGAAGAATTGATCTGTGTTGAATGGTGCCCCTATAGGGTCATACAGAGTGAGAGCTAGGTGCATTCTGCTTGTGGCTATTCAATTTTTAAGAACCATTTGTTGAATATCATTGTGTCATTTCCCAAAAGTTTATTTTTCATTTTTTATTATTTTATTGATTTTTATTGATTTCTATATTTTTCTCTGCTCCCCTCCCTACCTCTTCTCCTCTGCTTCACACCTCTGGAAAGGTCCCCATGCTCCCAACTTACCCAGGTGATCTTGTCTTTTTCTACTTGCCATGTAGATTATAGTTATGTAAGCCTCTCAGAGTGCCCTCATTGTTGTCTAGATTCTCTAGGGTTGTGATTTGTAAGCTGGTTTCCTTTACTTTATGTTTTACAACCACTTATGAGTGAGTACATGTGATAATTATCTTTCTAGGTCTGGGTTACCTCACTCAAAATGTTTTCTAGCTCCATCCATTGCCTGCCAAATTCACCTTAACCATGACGTCTTGATATATGGTATCTGATGCAGACGGGTCCCCTTTCCTGGGCTCCAAACTCGCCTCCACAATCATCTCTGCCCTCTGACCTGGACCCATAAACATTGTCAGCTCTGAACCAGAACCCGTTCTGGGTTCGGAACACACAACTGTCCTTGGCTCCACACTCACCCCATTCACCTGTTGAGGTTTTGAACAGGTTGTCAGATCTGGACTCAATCTCTTTGTGGGATCCGGGCACGCCCCCTTGGAAAGCAGCAGATTCCAACAGTTCTATGGAAGCCCTTTCGCCCCGGTCGTCGGATCCACACTCTCCTCCTTGGTGGTCTGAAAGGGAACCTCTGCTCCATTGTCTCCATTGCTTGGGCAGCACTTGGGCGGGGAGGACAGCAGTGCCTGCACTGGGGCAGGAAGCATATCCTGCTACAGGCTCCTCCAGGCCTGGGTATTTGTAATCATGAAGGGAGGCGGGGTCAGAAAATGGCGAAATTTCAGAAAAGAGACCGCGGCCTCTTGACGTAGAGTATCCGGGTGCAGACTCGCCCCCGTCGTCCCGATCGCCGGCTCCGCACTCGTCCCCTAGGTCATCTGCTGCGGACCCGTACCCACCATACGCTCCAACCCTCCACCACACCCCGGACCGGTACTCGGCTGCTCGCTGGCATCAATCGTCAGCTGCAGACTCGCACCGGTCCACGTCGTCGGTTTGGTCGTGCGGATCGAACCACGCAGCAGCCTTACATACAGAGTTTGATTCAGGTCTCTAAACGAAAGGACAGTGGCAGAAAATCACGAACGCCCTTTGAAAATCACCGTCGGATTGTGGCTCGGGCGAGCCGACGTCCGATGGGAATTCGGCTCCGCGCACGAATCCGCGCACTCGCGGACAGCGACACAGTGGTCGGGGAACCCCTTAGTGCTAGCTCCGTGCCCCGGGAATCGCCTTGACGCTGAGTTCCGGGGCCACAGCGACTCCAGCGGCCGGCGGTGCAGCCGGCATGCTGAACTGCGTTTGGCGTCAGTAGCGTTTCTGCTTCTGCCTGGGTCTTCTCCTTTGACTCCGGTGAGAGTGAGAAACGGTCGTCCCGCGGTGGACCCGCCGCATCGTCCCGCGGTGGATCCGTCGCGTCGTCCGGGCGTCCGGACGGGACTCGTCACCGTTGTCCAGCGGTGGACTCGCCGCATGGTCCCACGGTATCCCACGCTAGACCCGCCGCATTGTCCCGCGGTGGACCTGCCGAGTCGTCCCAAGGTCCGGATCGGACCCTTTATCGTTTTTCGGCGGTCCTGACGGGACACGCTGAGTTCCGGCGCCACAGCGACACCAGCGGCCGGCGGTGCAGCCGGCATGCTCAACTGCGTTTGGCGTCAGTAGCGTTTCTGCTTCTGCTTGGGTCTTCTCCTTTGGCTCTGGTGACAGTGAGAAATGGTCGGGTAGCCCTGGCCGGGCATTTGACCGCAGTGGGGCCACGCGGAGGGTCCTTAGCTGCGTCGCGACTAAAAAAGGAGGCGACGAAAAAGGCCGTCGGAGACAGGGCCATACTCGAGTCCTGAGTCCAGAATGTCCCCAACACCGTTGGCGCTGGGAATGCACCGCCGGCGAGAAGGAGATTCGGCGCGGGGGAGGGTGCGGGGGTGGGGGGTTGCGCAAACACCGAATCCCTCGTCTTCCACGCGGTTCTAGTCGGATGCCTTGGAACCCTTGCCCGACCAAAACGTGTCTTTGCCCACGGAAGCTGGCACTTAATCTGCTACGGAACGGGATCGGGTGAAGTTACAGTGGCGTGTATAGAAACCACAGAGAACCGAACGTAGAGGACGCGAACACGGGAAAGAAACCGCGTCCTCCTGACCGCTATAGGGTGCGAACTGACACCATGGATGGCATCAGAGGGTTCTTGCACTGCACCGTTTGTCTCCCGTCGAAGGGAACGCGGTAGGGATGGAATTCCGCAGCAACCGTGGAAAACTGCAGGATGGGGCGCTGTGCACCGCGAAGTGGCACTTGGTCCAGTGCCTGACTCTCAGGGACGCTGGCTGCAAGGAAGTGGCAGGCCTGCAGCTTTGGGTTTGAACTGAGGACTGGCATCAACAGCCTTTCTGCTATTGGCTAGCACTTCCTCATCACTCCTCCCCCCCCCCCCCCCCGCCTCCAAAACTCCACAGCACACCAGACCCCGGTGGTGCCTACCCACCGCTTTCACCTGTGGATCTGAGGACAGACCACCCTTTTCTCCACACCAGCCTTTCCAGGAATCCTAGAAATATGAGCTTCGGGGTGGGTGTGGTCAGTACCTTTGAGAATTGGCGCGGTTACAACCAAGTAAATTACGTTTATGTATTAAGTAATTAAGAATTGACACTGACCACCGAAAACACATTGATGTGTTTATTTTGAGAGGAACCGGCTGCACTGAAGACAACCTGGCTAGGTTTTAGGCAAGGATCTTCTTGGCATAGAGCTCACTTTGAAATGCTGGAAATCTCCCGGAGCTCTCTAAGGGTCCCTGCTCTGGAACACCGGTGTGCAGCAGCTACACAGCACAGCAGGCAGCATATTAGGCAACGAACGCTCTCCGGAAATGCACCCGTCGTCGGCATCGTCGTCGGCGTCGTCGTCGGCATCGTCGTCGGCGTCGTCGTCGGCGTCGTCGTCGGCGTCGGCCTAGGCGTCGTCTGCAGCCTGGAACCCCGTCGTTGGCTCCATCCTCGCCCCCACCGTCGGCTTTGGCGGACCCGCACAGGTCGGCGGCGGCGGCTGCAGATTCGCACACCACGTCGTCGGCTCCGGCCTCGGCCTCGGCCTCGCCCGCGTCGATGTCGGCTCTGCACTGGCCCCCGTGGTGGTCTGCTCCAGAACCGGTGCTCCGTCGTCGTCTCCATCGCTTGAGCAGCACTTGCAGCGGGAGGACAGCAGAGCTTGCACTGTAGCAGGCAGCAGAGCCTGCTACAGGCTCCTCCAAGCCTGGGTATTTATAGTCTTGAAGGAAGGCGGGGTCAGAAAATTGGGACTTTTCAGAATAGAAACCGCAGCCACTTGACCTAAGGTATGGTGTACAGACTCACCCCCTTCGTCCCCGTCGCCGGCTCCGCACTCGTCCCCTCGGTCGCTCATCTGTTGCGGACCCATACCCACCGTACGCCCCCGTCCCCCAGCACCTCGGAGCGGTCCTCGGCTGCGCGCTGGCCCAAATCCTCGGCCGCGGACTCGCACCGGTCCACGTCGTCGGATTGGCCGTTCGGATCGAATTCCGCAGCAGCCTTACATACAGAGTTTGATACCGGTCTCTAAACGAAAGGACAGTGGCAGCAAATCAAGGACGCCGTTTGAAAATCACCGTCGGATTGCAGCTCGGGCGAGCCGACGTCCGATGGGAATTCGGCTCCGCGCACGAATCCGCGCACTCGCGGACAGCGACACAGTGGTCGGGGAACCCCTTAGTGCTAGCTCCGCGCCTTGGGAATCGCAGTGAAGCTGAGTTCCGGCGCCACAGCGACGCCAGCGGCCGGCGGTGCAGCCGGCATGCCGAGCTGCGTTTGGTGTCAGTAGCGTTTCTGCTTCTGCCTGGGTCTTCTCCTTTGGCTCCGGTGAGAGTGAGAAATGGTCGTCCCTCGGTGGACCGGTCGCGTCGGCCCTCGGTCCGTACTGGACCGGTCCGCGTTGTCCCGCGGTGGACCCGCCGCATCGTCCCGTGGTCCGGACAGGACCCGTCAGCGTCGTCCCCGCCCCGTCGCCTGGCGGTAGGGACTGGAAACCTCCGCGTCGACCTGTCTGGACCGTGGGACGACGCGGACCGGTCCCGTCCTGATCGCCCGAAGAGAGGGACGGGTCACGTCCTGACAGCGGGACGACGGGGATCGGTCCCGTCCTGCCGACGCGACGAGTCGGCTGCATTGGATACCGGACTAGAGGTTGCGGTTTCTTTTTTGAAATTTCGCAATTTTCTGACCCCGCCTTCCTTCAAGACTACAAATACCCAGGCTGGAAAGGGCTCTTCTGCCTGCCCTTGCGCATGCGCTGCTGTCCTCCCGGTGCAAGTGCTGCTGGAGTGATGGTGTGGATGACAGAGCAGCGGGTCCCGAGCAGACGACAGAGGCAAGTGCAGAGCCGAAGATGGGGCCAATTCCGGAGTCTTCTACTGGGACAAGTCCCGTTTCGACCACGGGACTACTGGGAGGAGTCCGTTCCTACGACGGGACGATGGGGACGGGACCCATCCCGACGAAGGGACGACGGGTACTGGTTCCGTCTCAACCACGGGACGTCGAGGTCTGGTCAGGTCCCGACCACAGGACGACCGGAACGACGAGACGACAGGGACCATTCCCGTTCCGACGACGGGGAGAAGGGGACCGGTTCCATTACGAGGACGAGACGACAGGGATCATTCCCGTTCCGACCATTCCGGATCCCATGTCTGCGGAGAGTCTGCAGCAGACCGAGCGGCGGCCGGTGGCCGGAGCCGACGACGTGTGCGAGTGTGCAGCCCACGACGGCTCCGAGTCCGGAGCCGGCAACGGGTTCGAGTACGGACCCGAGGACGGAGGTCCAGTCTGCAGACGACGTCGTGTCCGAGTCCGGAATGCATTCCTTGCCTAATACTCTGCATTTAGTGTGGCTGCTGCTAACCGGTGTCCCACAGCAGAGCGCCTTAGAGAGCTCCAGGAGACTTTCAGCGTTTGAAAGTGGGTTCCGTGACAAGATGATCCTTGCCTAAACCTCTTCAGTCGTCGCAGCCGGTTCGGTCTTCAGTGCAGCCGGTTTCTTCCAAAAATAAACACGTCAATGTGCTTTCGGTGGTCCGTGTCAATTCTTAATTACTTAATACATAAACGTAATTTACTTGGTTGTACCCGCGCCGGTTTTCAAAGGTACTGACCTGACGACACCCCGAAGTCGACGTTTCTAGGATTCCTGGACATGCTGGTATGGGGACCACGTGGTCAATCCTCAGGCCCTTGGGTGAACGGGGTGGGTAGGCGCCGCTGGGATCTGGGGACAGGGGCCATGAGGAAGTGCTAGCCAATCAATAGCAGAAAGACTATTGATGCCAGTCCTCAGCTATGCCTCCAAGCTGCAGGCCAGTCAAATCTTTGCAGCTGGGGTCACTGTGAGGCAGGCACTGGACCAAGTGCCATTTCCCTGTGCCCTATCGTGCAGTTTCCCAAGATTGCTGAGGAATTCCATCCGTATCGCGATCCCGACGATGGGAGACAAATGGTGCAGAGCAAGAAACATCTGCTGCCCGCGCGGGCCAGTCCGCACCCTATAACGTTCAGGAGTCCGCGGTTTCTTTCGTGTTTGCGTCCTCTACGTTCGGTTCGTTCTCCTTTATATAAACGCTGTAAATTCACACGATTCCTTTCCATAGCGATTCAGTGCCAACTTTCGTGGGAAAAAAAAAAAACCATTTGGTCGGGAAAGGGTCCTAAAACATTTTGGTCGGGAAAGGGTCCTAAAACATCCGACCCTCACCGAAAGAAGACGATGGATTCGGTGTCTGCACCTCCGAATCTCCGTTGTCCCTGCGTTCCATTCCTCGCGCGGAAGGTTTTCGGGAGACTTTCAGTTGTCTGGACTCGAGTATGGCCTTGTCTATGCCGGCCTTCTCCTTTTATTCTCTTTTAGAGGTCGCGACGCAGCTACGGTTCCTATGAGTGCCCCTACTGCGGGCAAGACGACAGACAAAGCCTGCCTGACCTTTTCTCACTCTCACTGGAGCCAATGGGGAAGACTCGGGCAGAAGCAGAAAAGCCTCTGAAGCCAAAGGCAGCTTGGCCTGCCAGCTGCATTCCGGACACCTCTGTACAGCCAGCCGCTGGGGTCGCTGTGGCCCAGGCACTCTGCTTGGCAAGGATTCGCATTCTGGGTGCTCAAAGCTAGCTTTGGGTTACTTGGCCCCTGTGGCACTTTCCGCCAGGGCGGTGTTTCTTCCACCTAGGCGACTTCCAATCCGGTGTCAGCTCGCCCATGCTGCAAATGGACCGCGATTTTCAAACCGCCTTTGCGATTTTTGGCAAGTGTCCATTCGTTTTGAGAGTGGGTGCACGGAGCTAGCGCTATGGGTTTTCCGGCTCCTGCTCCGCTGTCCGCGAGTGCCACGATTCATCCACCGAGTCGACTTCCGATCGGATGTCAGCAAGCTCGAGCTGCAGTCCAACCGCGATTTCAAACCGCATCCGTTATTTTCTCCGTAGCTTCTTTCGTTTTTCAGACTGAATCAGGCTCTGCCAGGCAGGCTGCTGCGGGATTCCACCTGAACCACGAACCGCAGTCACGACTACCTGAGCAAACCGCTGCGAGAACTGTCTGAGGCCCCAGGGCGAGTCCACACCAGATGAGGTCTCAGGATGCCCCGGGTTGAATTCGTTTTTTGCATCCTCTACACTCGGCTAGCCACAGTTTGTATAAACGCTAACATTCACCCGATTTCTTCCGGTAGCAGAATCAGTACCGACTGCCATAGGCCAAGATACGTTTTGACCGGTCAAGTGTCCTAAGACTTCCGACCAGAACCCAATGGAAAAGGACAAATTTGGTGTGTCCTCCCCACCCGCCCCCCCCCCCCCCCCGGCAACCTAATCTCCATCGCCTGACGGTCCTTTCACTGCACCAAAGGTTTTCAGGACATCACGGGTCAGTACTGGAGAATGGCCTTCTCTCCGACGGCCGGCCATCTCTCTCTTTCATCACTCACGGCGCAGCTAAGGTCCCTAACGAGTGCCCCTACTGTGGTCAAGACGCCGGACCACGCCTGCCTGAGGGCTTCTGGATCGCAGGGCAGACAGGGAAGAAGTCCCAGTAAGCAGCTCCGCCTCTGAGCTGCAGTCCGGACTCGTCTTTACCGGTAGCTGGCGTCGCTGTGGCGCTGGTGCACGAAGCCAGCGCTAGGGGTTTCCGGGGGTCCTGCTCCGCTGTCTACTAGTGCCAGGATTCATCCACCTAGTCAACTTCTGATCGAAAGTCAGCAGGCCGGGACTGCAATCAGACTGCCATTTTGAACCACATCGGTGATTTTCTTCACAGCTTCTTTCGTTTTTCAGACTGAATCAGACTCTGCCAGGCAGGCTGCCTTGGGATTCGCCCCGAGCCAGGAACCACTAACCGGACGATGTGAGCAAACATGCTGAAAGAGATGGCTTTGCCCTGTTGCAAGCGTGCAGTGGTGCAGTCAGGACGCCGCGGTTCTGGTTCCTTATGGGATCCTCTATTGTCAGCTCAAGGTCGTTTTCTTTAGATAGCCGATACCGAAGCGAAGCCGTAGGCAAATGCTCATTTTTTGCCGGGCAAGTGTCCCAAGACTTTTGACCCTGGCCCCCTGGAAGACGACAAATTCGGGGTTTGTACCAGTGAATATTTGTCCCTTTCGCTGCGCCACGGTTTTCGGCGACAGCACGGTCCAAGGCTCGAATATGGCTCTCTCTTGATGGCCATCTCCAGCTCGAGGTCCTTTCTCCATAAGCAGCGCTGGTAAGGCCCAGGCTAAGGCTCCTACCGCGGCCAAGAAACCAGACCATGAAAGTCGGCCTCTGAGATTTGGTCTGGCCTTGAGAACCTCTCTCAGTCCACAGTTGGTTAGACAGCCCTGGGGTCCAAGGTGGTGGGTGGGAAGAGGAGCAGATGCAGCTAATGGGGAAGTGTGTGCTTGCAGGCAAAAGCTCTTCAGACAACATTCCACAGCTCACTCTCCTACCTGAGGACCCAAACATTTTTCACCTCAGGGAGAGACAGAACTTGGCCTCTGGGCTATTCTGATACCCAAAGCCAGCTCTATGGCTTTCTGGACCCATGTTCAGCCAGTATTATAGCTTCCTTCTCTGATTTCGGATAGGCTGCCAGCAAGCTTGGACTGTGTTCCTTTTGTGATGCCCATGGTTAGTGCTCCCAGGAACTGCTGTCTGGAATTGCCATTCCCTTGTTGTCCTTCCTGGATCCACCACAGGCCAGTTTTCTTACCGCTGGCAACACCCTGGACCACGCTGACCTGAGGGCTTCTCTCTCACACTCTGCGGATTTTGCTCTCTCTTTGTGATCCAGGACAAGTGCATAGTTATTTTGCCAGCCCATCTTTCCCATCATTGGGAGGGAACAGTGGGAGCTGGGGCTCTTGAAGGTGGGTATCAGAAAGCTATATAGTTCATAGGGAGAACCTTAACTCCACCCCCAGATGCAGGCAGTTTCTTGATTCACTGGTATTTATTTGGCTTGGCTATCAGCATCCCATGGAGTAGTTGAATTTTCAACTCTGTAATTTAGGAAACACTGTGTTAGGTTTGTATTTTTTATGATTTTTAATATTCTAAATCATCTGGTTGGTATATGTATCCACCTGGATTTGGTCGAGGCTGATGTTGGTCTTTTTAGTTTGTATTTTACCTGTCTCTGGATGTCTGAATAGCACTTGCATGTCCAACGTTCTTGAAGGCCAGAGAAACAACAGACCCCAGAGATACTTAAACAATGATGTTATTTGCAGCCTCATTTGCAAAAGCTATGTGATATAACCAAGGAAAACATCCAGCAATGTGAAGACTGTGTGGGGAACAGACATGAAAGCATTGTTGCCCTTCACCAAGAAGGATGAAGTCATGTGGTCTGCAGAGAGACACCTGAGCCTGGAGATAATCACACCAAAGTGATGGGGGAGAGTCCATGATGGCAGAGAGAAGCAATAGCTGAGAGAGCTCATATCTTGATCAGACACCAGAAAGTAAGTAAAGGGAGAGGGGAGTGGAGAAAGGCGGGGGGGGGGGGCAAAGAGAAAGCGACTGGGGGGAGGTGGGAGAACCTACTCCTTAAGTTCATAATCGGGGTCTTTTGAGATCTGAACTTTCATACACAATGATATATTTCCTCCAAAAACTTCACACCTCCGTATTCTTACAAAAGTACCACCAACTAGGAATGAAGCATTCAAACATGAGCCTTAGGACCGCCTTCAGTAAAACCATCACCAGATGAGTTATGAACAAAGGACCCAAATACTTTACCAGTGACAAGGCACCCCATGCTGATGCCCTAGCAGTTGAAATGAGGGTGTATATGTTGGTGGGTGCAGTGGGCAGACCACCACATCTGGGCTGCCTGGATCTCATGCTGCCAAGCCTTCAGGCTGTGAGGATGGGATCTGTCCCCTTGAGATTCTGCTGGGGCAGCATGAGACAGAAATGTTCTGGTCACATGGATGGAAGGTTTTTCTTTTAATTTGTGACCAGAAGCAGACTATTGATTGCACAGCGCAGAGATCTTTTTGGAGGGATTCCACATGAGGCTCCTTTAGTTCACAGAGCTCACCTTAGTAATCTCAGAGCCAGAGTCCAGGAGTTCTCTTCAAGATGACTTTTCTGAATGCCCAGCTGCAGCTCCTCTCAGCCCCCTTCTCTCGCCTAAGCTTCTCTGATCTCTGCTTGAATGGAGGACATTGTCATGAGATTTCAAAGTTCTTCATGGAAGATCACTCCAGAGTGCTTTAGGATCTGTTGATGGACAGGTGATCTGTGCTCTCACTTGCTGACAGCCCAACCCTCTCCATTCCTTTGTGAGTTCAGATTCCATCACACTCAAGAGCACTAGAGAGCTTGGGAAATCCCATTCATAGGTGAAACTACCCAACACCCATTGGCTTTAAGACACATCTTCTTCTGCACAGTTCATGTCGGAGAGATGAGACTTATGGATGTCCACTGAATAAATCGAAGGTAAGAAAAAAAATTTCCTGTATGGTGTTGCGCATCTTTTTATTCCAGCACTCAAAGGGGAGAGGCAGATGGATTCTCTGAATTCAAGATCAGCCTGTTCTACAAAGTGAGTTCCAAGACAGCTAGGGCTGTCACACAGAGAAACCCTGTCTCAACAAACCAAAAACAAACTAACACAATAATAAATTAAGAAATGAAATTAATAAGCAAAAAAGATCCTAGGTACTTTTGACTCAGTGCAGCGATAAATTCATAAGTACTCATTAATACTTATGTATTTGGAGACCCATGAAACAAATTTTACAAAACCTTAAAATAAGTTGAGCACAACATTAAGAAGTACACCACCTTGAAGAGAAATAAAGCAGAATAATTGAGATATTTAAATACTTTATGGAACGTACTGTTTGCTTATTTTATTTATTTATTTATTTATTTATTTTGGTTTTTCGAGACAGGGTTTCTCTGTGGTTTTGGAGCCTGTCCTGGAACTAGCTCTTGTAGACCAGGCTGGTCTCGAACTCACAGAGATCCGCCTGCCTCTGCCTCCCGAGTGCTGGGATTAAAGGCGTGCGCCACCACGGCCCGGCCTGTTTGCTTATTTTAAAAAAAAGAAAACAAATTATTTTGCAAAATAGTGTTGGCAATGGCCTTTAGTCTCAGCAATTGAGATTCAGAGGCAGGTGAATCTCAGCCTATTCTTTTTAAAACAGATTGTTTCCTGATACTTAAATGCTATTTCCTTTTTTTTTTTTTTTTTTGACAGGGTTTCTCTGAAGTTTGTGGTGCCTGTCCTGGAACTAGCCCTTGTAGACCAGGCTGGCCTCGAACTCACAGAGATCCGCCTGCCTCTGCCTCCCCAGTGCTGGGATTAAAGGCATGTGCCACCACCGCCCGGCCGTTATTTCCTTTTTAAATTATCTGTGGTAAAAAAAAAAAAATCATTGCCTTTACTGAGTATACCCAAAGGATATTACAGTCATTTCATTAGAATAATAACAAATAACAATTTGTTTCATTTCTTTTCCTTTTTGTTTATTTGTTTGTTTTGAATTGAAGACAAGGTTTCTCTCTCTGAGTGCTGGGATAAAAGGTGTGCTCCTTCAACCACCTCCTGGCTTGTTTCTTTTCTTTCTTTGTAACTTAAGGAAGTATTTTAAAGAGACCTATTTTCTTTCAGTTTATATGTAGGAGTGTTTTTCCCGCATGGATATCTGTGCACATTGTGTGTGCCCGGTGCCCACACAGGCCAGAAGAGTATTTCAGATTCCCAAAAAAATGTGGGTGCTGGGAACTAACCCTGGACCCTCTGCAAAAGCGACATATACTGAAACCTCTAAGCTATCTCTCTCCAGACCCTCCAAGAGTATTTTAATTTAGTTACTTATTTGATGTGTACTTGTGTTTTGCATACATGTGTTTCTGTGTACCACATGTGTGCCTGGTGCCTGCAAATCCTAAAAGAGGGTGTCTGATCTCCTGGAACTCATCAAAGAAGAGTCTCAGCATACAAATAACATATATGAATTTTAAAAATCAAAACTATAAGATGTAGGATATGGAAAATAAATGTTTATTAAATACATATAAATCTATATGTTAAATTTCCTCTTCATTATGGTAATGGCAATAGACACAGTGGTAACTAACATCCTACAGCATGTTCAGCAGGTAACTTTAGAGTCATTTGGAAGCCCAAGTTGGGGCTTTTTGGGGGTTGACTGTATTCAACAAACCTCAAGACTATTTGTTGCCTGATTATTTCAGATATATGCTTTTAACATTTTCTATAAAGGACAAAATAAAATTGGATTTAGAATAAAAGCATGTCTGTCTTAGTAAGTTTGTTGTCACATGGCCTTGGTCTCAGCACTCTGAGTGCAGAGGCCAGCCTGATCTACTAGCCTGTTCCAGGACATACGTTCTGTGTTCGAATAAAATTACTTTGGATGAAGATGGTTAAAAGTAGTTTTAGATGAAAACCAAATGTCTGCAGTCTAAATTACACCCTAAAATAAAGGATTGTTTTAAAAGAGAAACAGAAGGGGGCAGGAGAGATGGCTCAGAGGTTAAGAGCATTTCCTGCTCTTCCAAAGGTCCTGAGTTCAATTTCCAGCAACCACATGGTAGCTGACAACCATTTGTAATGGGGTCTAGTGCCCTCTTCTGGTATGCAGGCATATACACAGACAGAATATTGTATAACTAATAAATAAGTAAATAAATAAATATTTAAAAAAATAAAAGAGAAACAGAAAAGGATATTACAGAGCTTTACCAAAATGTATATGAAAGTTAAGATCTGAAAGTAGGACATGGTCAGGTTAGCAGGGCTTACCAGGGAGCAAGCTAGGATGTTATTGTATCCAGAGAGTTCTCTGTAGCCTCTAGAGCACTCCAGACCCAGTGGTCATCTCTAGCCTAGTTTTGCATCTGCAAGTGTGGCCTCAGGAAGCCTCCTTTGTTTTGGGTGGAGAGTTCCATTCTCAAGAGATGCTTGTCCCTGCTCCAGGTTACAGGATCTTGCCTCAAGGCATTTGCCTTCCCCTGGGGATGTTACTGGAACACTGTGCAGATCTGAAAAACTGAGACAGGCACACACTGAAGACAATGACTACTCTTTGGGTTCTGAAGTGCTGGTTTGTGGATGGGAACTCAAGTCCAAAGACAGGACTTGAATCAACACAATGAAAACTTACCCTGTTCTTCCTTGGCCTTAGGGATCTCAGTGAGAAACTCATCCTTCTCATGAAGGCGGACTTTTTCATGAAATCAACCTTTCAAATGAAAAGTCATTTTTTTAAAATAAATTCCTAACCTAGTCTTCCAGTAGTTTCCCATGCTTTTGGTCCCAGCGCTCAGGAAGAAGAGGCAAGAGGATCTCTGTGAGTTCAAGTCTGATGTCCAGATCAAGTTCCAGGACAGCTAGTGCTATACAGAGCAATCCTGTCGAGAATTAAATAAATAAATATTTAACCTGTCGATTATTTTCACGAAAAGTCAATTTTTAAGGGTATTAAATGTTAAGGGTAACACCACCCTGTCCTGACTCCATGTTGATTTTACACAGACAGTTCTCAGCCCTCTCTATGCCACCCTTCAATGCCCACACATTTGAGATTTCCATGGCTGTGACTATGGTCCACATGTATTCACCAAAACAATTAAAGTAAACCAAAATATCACAAAACTATGGACAAGAAAGTAACTGATATAACCTGTCAGGAGTGAGCATTTTAATATTACCCTGATCATTATCGAATGTTGATGTTAATTAAATATTGTTTCTGAGGTTTTTCCCATTAAAAACTCTGTACGCGTAACTTGGATTCCAAGAGATATTTCAGAGGCACAAGATTCCTGTTTATCTAGCCATCAATAAAGAGGACTTAATGCTTTTAATTGCCTTAATTAGTATGGTTGTCAAACATTGCTTTGTGGAGTTACTATTAAGTCAATCCTTAAATGAATTTTCAACGTGTACAAAAAGATTATCATTTCAATAAAATATCCATTTAATGGAGAGTCAATCCTTCAAATAAAAAAAACAACATCTAATGAAAAACTTGAACTGTTCCATAAAAAGTGAGTTTTTGGATAAAGAGTCATTTATTTCCAAAATCCCAAGCCCTATACTAAAGTAGATCCTTCCCATCCAAATCCTCCTTTTGCTCCAGGGGTGCAGTGTCCTCTGGGCCTGGCTGCCTCTTTATAAGGAGAACAAGGATAGATTTGCTGACCTGGAAGTAGGAAGCGCATGAGGCCTGAGCTTTAGACAAAAAAAAACACCTGTAAGAAAGGAACCCTGAGGGCTGGAGAGATGGCTCAGAGGTTAAGAACATTGCCTGCTCTTCCAAAGGTCCTGAGTTCAATTCCCAGCAACCACATGGTGGCTCACAACCATCTGTAATGGAGTCTGGTGTCCTCTTCTGGCCTGAAGGCATACACACAGACTGAATATTGTATACATAATAAATAAATAAATATTTAAAAAAAAAAGGAACCCTGATAGTAGCCTGGCAGTGGTGGCACACACCTTTAATCCCAGCACTCAGGAAACAGAGGCAGGCTAATTTTTTTTAACTCGAGACCAACCAGGTCTACAGAGTAAGTTTCAAGACAACCAGGGCTACACAGAAAAAATCCTGCCTCAATAAACAAACAGCAGCAAACAAGCATGCGTGGGAACAAATCCCAACCACATAGAACAAAACAAGGAACATGCAGAGCATGAAAAATACTCTTCCACAGCAAAGAGCCCCAGATTGGCTATCCAATGCCAAATGCTCAGTCTTGAACACACACACACACACACACACACACACATACACAAGTGACACTAGACAAACTAATCAGTTTTAATGTCTGTGTTTAGGAATACACACATAAACACACATGTATGCACACACAATAACACACATATATGTGTAATAAACAAAGAAAAAGGGCATCATCATTGGGATACATAGAGGGGGTTGGAGAGAAAGACAGTAATTAAATAAAGTAACTAAATTCTAATTTCAAAAAGATACAAAAGTTTTAAACGTCAATATTTTTGAGCCAAGCTTGATAGCACACACTTTTAATCCAAACAACCTGGAAGCAGAGGCAGGACGATCTCTGGCAGTTCAAAGCCAGCCTGGTCTACACAGCTAGTTCCAGGACAGCCATGGCTCTTTAGAGAGACACTGTCTGAAAATAAGTAGATAAATGATAGGTGATAGCCAGCCAGACAGACAGACAGACAAAACCAAATACTTTAAATTCAGTGTTAAACTAAAGCCAGTTCTTTACACAAATGCTGGGCAGTCTTGAAAGGAAGCTCCTTCACCAAGTATCACCCTTTGAATAAATGTTCATCCTTTAGATGAGGTGCTGTCCTCTTCCTAGACAGTCTGTCGTTTAATGTAGGCCATTATTCCAATAAAAACTCGATGTCATTCGAATAGATCTTTTCAATGCGGTGTCCATGATTTGAAGAAAAGCAGTTTCTTTTTTTTTTTTAATTTTATTTATTATGTATACAACATTCTGCCTCCATGTATGCCTGCAGGCAAGAGGGCACCAGATCTCATTACAGATGGTTGTGAGCTACCATGTGGTTGATGGGAATTGAACTCAGGTCCTCTGGAAGAACAGTCAGTGCTCTTAACTGCTGAGCCATCTCTCCAGCCCCGAAAAGCAGTTTCTAAGGCCTCACACACTAGACCTTAAATCAGCGTCCTGTACTTTCACTGAAAGAGAGCGATCTTAACCAAAAGGTAATGCTCTCTAAAGTTTGTAAAACTGGAAAGAATAAAATGGGGCAAAACCATCCATGCAGATGCCAGAAGTCATCATTACAAAACATATATATTTTTAAAAAAGGAGCTTCAAAATCACTTTAAGATGAAAACTAATCATTTTTACTGGAAATCTGTCCCAAGATAAAGGACTTTCCCAAAGAGGAAAAACACATAAGGGCACAAGCAAAAAATGAACTATGTCACAGAAAAATTTATAAAATTTTAAAACTCAGGCGTTGGGTGTGTCGTCCAACACTTACCTGGTACCAGCATTTCAATGTCTACATCACAAGGATTACTTAGTTTCTGCCAGGATCAGGCCCTGAATCAGGAAGTGGGCCTCCCAAAGATGAGATTCTGCTGCCTTTTAAACTCAGTCTATGCTGCTTTTTCCTTTTGAAAGCTTAGTAAGTTTTTCCAGTTACTGCCAAATTCCTGCTGGATGTTGAACAACCCAGCTTGGTTAAGAAGAGGAAAGGACTGGCATAGCCTGGCCTGCAGGAACAGAGGCTTCCAGGTCGGGATGCAGCCTTGAGAGTGATTGCTGAGTCATAAGAAGACTGATTACACCAGGTTGCTGTGGTGCATACTTTTAATCCCAGCATTCCAGAGGCAGAGGCAGGCCGATGTCTGTGAGTTCAAGACCAGCCTGGTCTACAAGAGCTAGTTCCCTGACAGTCAGGACTATTACACAGAGAAACCCTATCATGAAAAACAAACAATCAAACAAAAAAGACCTGATTCAAACAGACAAATCATAAGGATTTTGCTCCCTGGATTTCTATTGGTCGCACTATCCCATTTCTGTATTAGCCCCTAAGGATGGCTCCTGTCTGGAAGCCACATTCATCCAGGCTGGAGAACAAAAGCTCCTGGCTCCCGCGTGATAAAGATGCCAGATTTTTGGTAGATGGGTAGTAGAAGCCTTGCCAGCAAGGAAAGGCTGGCAACCTCCAGATTGGGCCCATTTCTCTCTGAAAATGGCCACAGTTGGCTCTTGGGCTGTGCCTGAGATTTGTTTCAGTTTTCATTTAGACTAGTGGGTGCACTTTCCCTTGCTGAAGGAAAGCGGTTTTTTGGGGTGCCATGGGTCATGCTTTCTAGATTTCTCAGTGTGTTTTCAGCAGGGCGCTGGCCTTGGCAGACAAGCTGCTGAGGACCCAGTTAGGATATCCTTTTCTCTGCTGGTCTGAGCAAGGACTGATTCTCCAGGCAGCACCCCCTCCCCTCCAGGGGCTAAGCTGCCAGGCCTGTCCATCCTGAGACAATCCACTGTAGCCCCACCTCTCTTCTTCCTGTCCTCAGCCCTGGCCTGACTTCAGTTTGTTTGCTCAACTGCTGACTGAGTGAGTCACTCCTCTTCCTAGGGCGTGTTTGCTTCCTGTTTGTAGCACTGATAAAACTGAAACCACTTTCTCTGAGCTTTCTTGAGTCCAGGAGGGGGTTTGCAAACAAGCACTTAGCTAGTACTTCATTTATTTAGTAGATTGTTAAGGGCAGAGCCTCCGCACAGCAAGTTATGCCTCATCACACCTGGGCTCCTAAGGAAGGAAGCACAGCTGTCCTAAACTTTTTTGATTGTTTGTTTGTTCGTTTGGGTTTTTCGAGACAGGGTTTCTCTGTAGCTTTGGAGCCTGTCCTGGAAGAGGCTGGCCTCGAACTCACAGATATCTGCCTGCCTCTGCCTCCCGAGTAGTGGGATTAGAGGCCTGTGCCACCCGTGCCCAACTCCTAAACTCTGTAATCTAGAAAAACTGAAATAGAAACTGTGTGGATGGGAATTCGGGGCATTGCAGTTGTTGCCTCCGGCTACTGTGAGCTGTGTTTGTGCTAGGGAGCTGAGTTATGGCTCTGCTCCTTTGATCAAAGAGGCACAAGGACAGAGACCCAGTTGTCAAACTCCAAAGTCATACCAGCTGCCTTTCATGCTCATCCTAGATGTTTCAAAGTTTTATGATATCTAATGTTGTTTACAGAGCAAAGGCAGTGATCCCTGAACTCCACCTTCAGAGGAAGATGAGGAGGGGCGGCAAATTCCAGGCCTTTCACCTCAGGACAGAAAGTACCAGGTCAGGGGCTGGAGAGATGGCTCAGTGGTTAAGAGCATTGCCTGCTCTTCCAAAGGTCCTGAGTTCAATTCCCAGCAACCACATGGTGGCTCACAACCATCTGTAAAGAGGTCTGGCGCCCTCTTCTGGCCTTCAGGCATACAGACAGAATATTGTATACATAATAAATAAATAAATAAATATTTAAAAAAAAAAAAGTACCAGGTCAGCACTGGCCTCCCAGACTTACTCTGGAATTTTTCATAAATACTGCAATTCATGTAGAATTCCAAATGACCCAGGATAACCACGCTGTCACTAAACACACACATGCACACATGCACACACACAGAGAGAGAACAATGCGGAATGTGTCTCCACATCTGGTCTCTGGGGCTTTATAGAGCTATAGTAGTACAAACAGCACACACTTCACTGACAACCGGACACTTGGCTAGACCTAAAGTTCCATAAACACGCACTTGTCAAAACTGGACTTGATTTTCACAATCATACAAAAAATAGACTTTTATTTCCAGGACAAGTTTTCTCGGGGTCGCATCCACTACCCTGAAAGAAGCCGACCTTGACCTCAGAGATTCACCTGCCTTTGCCTCTGGGATTAAAGTCATGCATTGCCACTGAACAGCAAAAACTAGCTTTTGAGAAATGACAAAACCTTCAACAAATGGTCTCTGGAAAGTGAATACCACAAGTAGGAAGCAAGTAGATCCCTCTTGGTGTTTCCCTGGGGGACACCAGTTCACACACACCCATTCTTCCCATGAACTCCAAAACTCTATAGGTGGCAGATAAAATAACCCAAAGTGCAGGATCCCTCATGGGCTAGCACTTGCTGAGCAGGGCTTTAGCACTGAAGAAATAGTGCTACCGATGGCAAGAGGGATGTCATGAAGCTGAGAACCTCAGGTCCAGTATAGGAAATGGTCAAATGCCCACACAATGGGCAAACTCTTTGATGACTTTCATCTGGCAGAGGATTATTGTCTACAACACACCAAGGACTCAGATTTTAAAAAATATTTTGTAAGAAACTCTTTCTCTTTACTAGTTCTAATTTCTATGTGTGTTGGTGTTTTGTGTGAATGCTGGTCTGTAGGTGGACGTCAGAAGTCCTGGACATGGAGTTACAGACAGAAGGAAGCTGCCATATGTGTTCTAGGAATTGAATCTAGGTCCCCTGTAAAGGCTGCTGGTGTTCTCACCCACTGAGCCATCTCTACAAGCCCCAGAATTCATTTGTTAAAGAAGATAACACAGAACCATTTCAGACTATAAAAGGTCCAGCAAAGCGAACGGCTGAAGTCTAGCATCAGCAGGCCAGAGACACTGGACAGGAGAGGTGGGGTCAGCCTCTAAACACACCCAGGAGACTTCTCTCAGGGAACAAAGTTCAATTCGGGTTATTTTTCTCTTTCTTTTAATTGTCTCTTGATTGTTCTTTTATCCCCTTTATACCACTCTGGACAATAGTTTCTAACCAAAGAAAGATAACCTCACAACCACAACTCATATTTTCCTAAAACAGTATCCTTTTTAAAAAAAGATTTATTTTATTAATTATGTACACAGCATCTGCCTGCAGGTACCCCTGCAGGCCAGAAGAGGGCACCAGATCTCATTATAGATGTTTGTGAGCCACCATGTCCTTGCTGGGAATTGAACTCAAGACCTCTGGAAGAACAGTCAGTGCTCTTAATCTCTGAGCCATCTCTCAGCCCCCTAAAACAGTATTTTTACACAAGAAAACTCACAGTATGATCATAAGTTATATATTTTTTTTCAGGAGCCCACAAGTGGTTAAACATTTTTCTTAGTATTAATTTGCATTAATTAACACGTGTAATATCAACTTCACCCCAAAGCAATGATTCTTCTATTAACCGGTGACAAATTTTAAGCCAGTCAAGCACCTTTCAGCCAGGTCTTTTGACTGGCAGGGAGCTTCCTGTGGCTCCAGTGTAGCAGATTCCTGTCCTATTGCCACTCTACCAAACCGTAAACAAGTGGTCTAGCTAACCATCTAGTTTTCTTTCTTATTTATACACAATATTTCATTTAAATTTCCTTTGGCAACTTTATTTTCTCAGTGTGCTTATCAGATCCTGTGATTCTTTCTGTAAGCTACATGGCCAAGGAACTCAGACCTAACCTTGAGTGTTGGGGTTTGGAGACATAATTGCTTTCTTTGATTGTCAACCCACTTTGCCACAGAGAGAATTTGTGTCTCTACAATGCCTGAAACTTCTTGTTCTGACTCTCCATCCTCGGAAAAACTCACACATGGAAAAGAGGAGGGTGTCTTCTTTCTGTCCCTTGTATTTTTCCTTGAAGCAACTGGCAGAGCAGCCTAAACCATGGGATATCTCCACGTGGGATGTCTCCATGCCTGAATTCCAACAGAGTTGACACATCTCCCCTCCCCCTTGCCCATTTGCTGTATAACAGCTTCTGAGGAAATAATAAAGGGCGGTTTGATCAGAAATAGTGTCCTGCCATCACTTCTCCTGTCTCTTGCTCTTCCATTGCTCTCCCCTAGGCTTATCAGGGACCATCTTTTCCATCCTGCTGGCCTGGATACCCCCTTCCCTTCTCCCCAGCATTAGTTCTCCTTTGCTCTCTTGATGACCACCACTGCCGCTCTGACTGGGATAACATGGATCTCAGTGGTATTAGCGCCTCTCTCAGCTGGCTAGCAACGGTGAACATAACAGTTGTGCTGCTGCCTCTGCCAATGACATGATCACTTTGCTGGACCTTTTGTTGTTTGGGTCATCCCATGTTCTCTTCCTTGATAAGTGACTTCTGCATCCTGGAGAGCACCAGCTGCCTGTCCAGAGGACCCAGGTTAAATTCCCAGCACACACTTGTCAGCTCACTACTGTGTAAATCCAATTCCAGGGCATCTGACACCCACACACAGACAAGCATTCAGGCAAAACACTAATACACATAGAAATCAAACGTAAGTGAGACAAAGAGTTTCTTTAAAAAGATTTTTTAAAGGCTGAGTGCTTTGTGGATTGTAGACACTAATACAATACCAGATGAAAAGTTATCAAAGAGTTTCTTCTGTTCGGTGGACATTAGACCACTGCCTTTGCTGGACCTGAGAATTTCAGTTTCATGATGTCCCTCTTGCAGTTGGTAGCACTATGTCTTAGTGCTGAAGTACTGCTCAGCAAGTGCTTGCCCATGAGGGATCCTGCGAGTTTGGGGTACTTTTTCATCTGCCACCTTTAGAGTTTTGACTTCCATAGGAAGAATTGATCTGTGTTGAATGGTGCCCCTATAGGGTCATACAGAGTGAGAGCTAGGTGCATTCTGCTTGTGGCTATTCAATTGTTAAGAACCATTTGTTGAATATCATTGTGTCATTTCCCAAAAGTTTATTTTTCATTTTTTATTATTTTATTGATTTCTATATTTTTCTCTGCTCCCCTCCCTACCTCTTCTCCTCTGCTTCACACCTCTGGCAAGGTCCCCATGCTCCCAACTTACCCAGGTGATCTTGTCTTTTTCTACTTGCCATGTAGATTATAGTTATGTAAGCCTCTCAGAGTGCCCTCATTGTTGTCTAGATTCCCTAGGGTTGTGATTTGTGGGCTGGTTTCCTTTACTTTATGTTTTACAACCACTTATGAGTGAGTACATGTGATGATTATCTTTCTAGGTCTGGGTTACCTCATTCAAAATGATGTTTTCTAGCTCTATCCATTGCCTGCCAAATTCACCTTAACCATGATGTCTTCAGGTGGATCTCTGTGAGTTCGAGACCAGCCTGGTCTACAGAGCTAGTTCCAGGACAGGCTCCAAAGCCACAGAGAAACCCTGTCTCGAAAACAAACAAACAAACAAAAAAAAAACAAAAAAAAAAACCATGACGTCTTGATATATGGTATCTGACGCAGACGGGTCCCCGTTCCTGGGCTCCAACCTCGCCTCCATCATAGGCTCCACAATCATCTCTGCCCTCTGCTCTGGACCCATAAACATTGTCAGCTCTGGACCAGAACCCTTTCTGGGTTCGGAACACACACCTGTCCTTGGCTGCACACTCACCCCATTCACCTGTTGCGGTTTTGCGTCAGATCTGGACTCAAACCCTTGGTCGGATCCGGGCACGCCCCCTTAGTAAGCAGCAGATTCCAACAGTTCTATGGAAGCGATTTCGCCCCTGTCGTCGGATCCGCACTCTCCTCCTTGGTGGTCTGCAAGGGAACCTCTGCTCCATTGTCTCCATCGCTTGGGCAGCACTTGGGCGGGGAGGACAGCAGTGCCTGCACTGGCGCAGGAAGCATATCCTGCTACAGGCTCCTCCAGGCCTGGGTATTTGTAGTCATGAAGGGAGGCGGGGTCAGAAAATGGCGAAATTTCAGAAAAGAAACCGCGGCCTCTAGACGTACAGTATCCCGCGCAGACTCGCCCCCGTCGTCCCGATCGCCGGCTCCGCACCCGTCCCGTCGGTCATCTGCTGCGGACCCGTACCCACCATATGCTCCCACCCTCCACCACACCCCGGGCCGGTACTCGGCTGCTCGCTGGCGTCAATCGTCAGCTGCAGACTCGCACCAGTCCACGTCGTCGGTTTGGTCGTGCGGATCGAACCCCGCAGCAGCCTTACATACAGAGTTTGATTCAGGTCTCTAAACGAAAGGACAGTGGCAGAAAATCACGAACGCCCTTTGAAAATCACCGTCGGATTGCAGCTCCGGCGAGCCGACGTCCGATGGGAATTCGGCTCCGCGCACGAATCCGCGCACTCGCGGACAGCGACACAGTGGTCGGGGAACCCCTTAATGCTAGCTCCATGCCCCGGAATCGCCTTGACGCTGAGTTCTGGCAAAACAGCGACGCCAGCGGCCGGCGGTGCAGCCGGCATGCTGAACTGCGTTTGGCGTCAGTAGCGTTTCTGCTTCTGCCTGGGTCTTCTCCTTTGACTCCGGTGAGAGTGAGAAACGGTCGTCCCGCGGTGGACCCGCCGCATCGTCCGGGCGTCCGGACGGGACCCGTCACCGTTGTCCAGCGGTGGACTCGCCGCATGGTCCCACGGTTTCCCACGGTAGACCCGCCGCGTTGTCCCGCGGTGGACCTGCCGAGTCGTCCGGCGGTCCGGACGGGACCCATCCACGTCGCCCGGCAGTGCACCCGCCGCACAGTCTCGCGGTGGACCCGCGCACGGTCTCGCGGTGAACACGCCGCCTCATCCCCCCCGGTCCGCAGGGGACCCGTCACCGTGTCCCGCAGTGGACCCGCCACATGGTCCCGCGATGGACCTACCGCATCGTCCGGGCGTCCGGACGGGACCCGTCCGCGTCGTCCTGCGGTGGAACCGCCTCGTCGTCCCAAGGTCCGGATCGGACCCTTTATCGTTTTCCGGCGGTCCTGACGGGACACGCTGAGTTCCGGCGCCACAGCGACGCCAGCGGCCGGCGGTGCAGCCGGCATGCTCAACTGCGTTTGGCGTCAGTAGCGTTTCTGTTTCTGCCTGGGTCTTCTCCTTTGTCTCCGGTGAGAGTGAGAAAAGGTCGTCCCGCGGTGGATCCGCCGCGTCCCCCTTCGGTCCAGATGGGACTCGTTAGCGTCGTTCCGCGGCGATACCGCCGCGTCGTCCCGAGTTCCGGACGTGAGCGGTCACCGTTGTTCAGCCGTCTAGACTGGACCCGACCGCATCGTCCCGCGGTGGACCCAACGCGTCCTCCCGCGGTCCGGACGGGACCCGTCAACGTCATCCCACGGTGGACTCGCCGCATGGTCCCACGGTTTTCCACGGTAGACCCGCCGCGTTGTCCCGCGGTGGACCTGCCGAGTCGTCTGGCGGTCCGGACGGGAACCATCCGCGTCGTCCCGTGGTGGACTCGCCGCATCGTCCCGCGGTGAATTTACCGCGTCGTCGGGGCGTCCGGACGGGACCCGTCACCGTTGTCCAGCGGTGGACCCGCCGCATGATCCCACGGTTTCCCACGGTAGACCCGCCGAGTTGTCCCGCGGTGGACCTGCCGAGTCGTCCGGCGGTCCGGACGGGACGCATCGGCGTCGTCCCGCGGTGAACCCGCCGCGTCGTCCCGAGGTCCGGAAGGGACCCGTCACCGTTGTCCGCTGGTCCATACCCGAACCGTCCGCGTAGTCCCGCGGTGGACCTGCAGCGTTGTCCCGCGGTGGACCCGCTGCGTCTTCCTGCGTTCCGGACGGGACCAGTCAACATCGTCCCGCGGTGGACCCGCCGCATGGTCACACGGTATCCCACGGTAGACCCGCCGCGTTGTCCGCGGTGGACCTGCCGAGTCGTCCCGAGGTCCGGACCAAACCCTTTAGCGTTTTACGGCCCTCCGGACGAACACGCTGAGTTCGGGCGCCACAGCGACGCCAGCAGCTGGCGGTTCAGCCGGCATGCTGAGCTGTGTTTGGTGTCAGTAGCGTTTCTGTTTCTGCCTGGGTCTTCTCCTTTGACTCCGGTGAGGAAAAACGGTCGTCCCGCGGTGGACGTGCCGCGGGTCCTTAGGGAAAACTGCACGATAGGGCACAGGGAAGTGGCACTTGGTCCAGTGCCTGCCTCACAGTGACCCTAGCTGCAAAGATTTGACTGGCCTGCAGCTTGGAGGCATAGCTGAGGACTGGCATCAATAGTCTTTCTGCTATTGATTGGCTAGCACTTCCTCATGGCCCCTGTCCCCAGATCCCAGCGGCGCCTACCCACCCCGTTCACCCAAGGGCCTGAGGATTGACCACGTGGTCCCCATACCAGCATGTCCAGGAATCCTAGAAACGTCGACTTCGGGGTGTCGTCAGGTCAGTACCTTTGAAAACCGGCGCGGGTACAACCAAGTAAATTACGTTTATGTATTAAGTAATTAAGAATTGACACGGACCACCGAAAGCACATTGACGTGTTTATTTTTGGAAGAAACCGGCTGCACTGAAGACCGAACCGGCTGCGACGACTGAAGAGGTTTAGGCAAGAATCATCTTGGCACGGAACTCACTTTCAAACGCTGAAAGTCTCCTGGAGCTCTCTAAGGCGCTCTGCTGTGGAACACAGGCAAGCAGCAGCCACACGAAATGCAGAATATTGGGCAAGTAATGCATTCCGGATTCGGACATGACGTCGTCTGCAGACTGGACCTCCGTCCTCGGGTCCGTACTGGAAACCGTCGTCGGTTCCCGACCCGGAGCCGTTGTGGGCTGCACACTCGCACACGTCGTCGGCTCCGGCCACGGCCGCCGCTCGGTCTGCTGCAGACTCTCCGCAGACATGGGATCCGGAATGGTCGGAACGGGAATGATCCCTGTCGTCTTGTCGTAACGGAACCGGTCCCCTTCTCACCGTCGTCGGAACGGGAATGGTCCCCGTCGTCTCGTCGTCGTAAGTAGACAAGTTCCCGTCGTCCAGTGGTCGGGACTGGACCGGTACCGGTAGTCCTGTCGTCGGGACATGTCTCGTCCCCATCGTCCCGTCGTCTGGACGTACTCATCCCAATCGTTCCGTCCTCGGAACGGGACTTGTCCCAGGAGAAGACTCCGGAGTTGGCCCCATCTTCGGCCCTGCACTCGCTCCCGTTGTCCGCTCAGGACCCGCTGCTCTGTCATCCAGACCATTGCTCCAGCAGCACTTGCACCGGGAGGACAGCAGAGCATGCACAGGGGCAAGCAGAACAGCTTTTTACAAGCTGCTCCAGCCAGGGTATTTGTAGTCTTGAAGGAAGGCGGGGTCAGAAAATTGTGAAATTTCAAAAAAAAAAAAAAAAAAAAAACGAAACCTCTAGTCCCGTATCCGGTGCAGCAGACTCGTCGCATCAGCAGGACTGGACTGGACCCGTCGTCCCGCGGTCCGGACAGGACCAATCCCCGTCGTCCCGCGATCCGTACGGGACCCATCCGAGTCGTCCCACGGTCCGGACGGGACCCTCCGCATCGTCCCCGCGGTGGACCCGCATCGTCCGGACAGCGGGACGACGCGGCGAGTCCACCGCGGGACGTCGCTAACGGGTCCCGTCCGGACCGCGGGACGACGAGAAAGGGTCCTGTCCGGACCGAGGACGACTCAGCAGGTCCACCGCGGGACAACGCAGCGGGTCTATCGTGGGACCATGTGGCGGGTCTACGGCGGGACGCCGCGGACTGGTCCCTTTCGGACCGCGGGAAGACGCGGCGGGTCCACCACGGGACGATGCGGCAGGTCCACCGCGAGAGGACGCGGGCGGGTCCCGTCCGGACCACCGGACAACGCTAAACGGCCCGGTCCGGACCTCGGGACGACGCGGCAGGTCCATCGCGGGACCATGCGGCGGGTCCACCGCGGAAAGACGAGGATGGGTTCCATCCGGACCACCGGACGACTCGGCAGGTCCACCGCGGGACAACGCGGCGGGTCTACCGTGGGATACCATGGGACCATGCGGCGGGTTCATCGCGGGACAACGGTGACGGGTCCCGTCCGGGCCGCGGGAAGACGCGACGGTTCCACAGCGGGACGACCTTTTCTCACTCTCACCGGAGTCAAAGGAGAAGACCCAGGCAGAAGCAGAAACGCTACTGACGCCAAACGCAGTTGAGCAGGCCGGCTGCACCGCCGGCCGCTGGCGTCGCTGTGGCACCCGAACTCAGCGTGTCCCGTCCTGACCGCCAGAAAAAGCTAAAGGGTCTGGTCCGGACTATGGGACGACGAGGCTGTTCCACCGCGGGACGACGCGGACGGGTCCCGTCCGGACGCCTTAAAGTTGCGGCAGGTCCATCGCGGGACCATGTGGCGGGTCCACTGCGGGACACGGTGACAAGTCCCGTGCGGACCGCGGGATAAGGCGGCGTGTCCACCGCAGGACAACGCGTCGGGTCTACCGTGGGAAACCGTGGGACCATGAGGCAGGTCCACCGCTGGACAACGGTGACGGGTCCCGTGCGGACGCCCGGACGACGCGGCGAGTCCACCGCGGGACGATGCGGCGGGTCCACCGCGGGACGACCGTTTCTCACTCTCACCGGAGCCAAAGGAGAAGACCCAGGCAGAAGCAGAAACGCTACTGACGCCAAACGCAGTTCAGCATGCCGGCTGCACCGCCGGCCGCTGGCGTCGCTGTGGCGCCGGAACTCAGCTTCACCGCGATTACCGGGACACGGAGCTAGCACTAAGGGGTTCCCCGACCACTGTGTCGCTGTCCGCGAGTGCGCGGATTCGTGCACGGAGCCGAATTCCCATCGGACGTCTGCTCGTCCGAGCTGCAATCCGACGGTGATTTTCAAAAGGCGTCCTTGATTTACTGCCACTGTCCTTTCGTTTAAAGACCGGTATCAAACTCTGTATGTAAGGCTGCTGCGGAATTCGATCCGAACGGCCAATCCGACGACGTGGACCGGTGCGAGTCCGCAGCCGAGGATTTGGGCCAGCGCGCAGCCGAGGACCGCTCCGAGGTGCTGGGGGACGGGGGCGTACGGTGGGTATGGGTCCGCAACAGATGAGCGACCGAGGGGACGAGTGCGGAGCCGGCGACGGGGACGAAGGGGGTGAGTCTGTACACCATACCTTAGGTCAAGTGGCTGCGGTTTCTATTCTGAAAAGTCCCAATTTTCTGACCCCGCCTTCCTTCAAGACTATAAATACCCAGGCTTGGAGGAGCCTGTAGCAGGCTCTGCTGCCTGCTACAGTGCAAGCTCTGCTGTCCTCCCGCTGCAAGTGCTGCTCAAGCGATGGAGACGATGACGGAGCACCGGTTCTGGAGCCGACCACCACGGGGGCCAGTGCAGAGCCGACATCGACGCGGGCGAGGCCGAGGCCGAGGCCGGAGCCGACGACGTGGTGTGCGAATCTGCAGTCGCCGCCGCCAACCTGTGCGGGTCCGCCAAAGCCGACGGTGGGGGCGAGGATGGAGCCAACGACGGGGTTCCAGGCTGCAGACGACGCCTAGGCCGACGCCGACGACGACGCCGACGACGACGCCGACGACGATGCCGACGACGACGCCGACGACGATGCCGACGACGGGTGCAAGTCCGGAGAGCGTTCGTTGCCTAATATGCTGCCTGCTGTGCTGTGTGGCTGCTGCACACCGGTGTTCCAGAGCAAAGACCCTTAGAGAGCTCCGGGAGACTTTCAGCGTTTCAAATTGAGCTCTATGCTAAGAAGATCCTTGCCTAAACCTAGCCAGGTTGTCTTCAGTGCAGCCGGTTCCTCTCAAAATAAACACTTCAATGTGTTTTCGGTGGTCAGTGTCAATTCTTAATTACTTAATACATAAACGTAATTTACTTGGTTGTAACCGCGCCAATTCTCAAAGGTACTGATCACACCCACCCCGAAGCTCATATTTCTAGGATTCCTGGAAAGGCTGGTGTGGGGAAAAGGGTGGTCTCTCCTCAGGTCCACAGGTGAAACTGGTGGGTAGGCACCACCTGGGTCTGGTGTGCTGTGGCGTGTCGTGGGTGGGGGGGGGAGTGATGAGGAAGTGCTAGCCAATAGCAGAAAGGCTGTTGATGCCAGTCCTCAGCTCAAACCCCAAGCTGCAGGCCTGCCACTTCCTTGCAGCCAGCGTCCCTGAGAGTCAGGCACTGGGCCAAGTGCCACTTTGCGGTGCACAGCGCCCCATCCTGCAGTTTTCCACGGTTGCTGCGGAATTCCATCCCTACCGCGTTCCCTTCGACGGGAGACAAACGGTGCAGTACAAGAACCCTCTGATGCCATGGTGCCAGTTCGCACCCTATAGCGGTCAGGAGGACGCGGTTTCTTTCCGTGTTCGCGTCCTCTACGTTCGGTTCTCTGTGGTTTCTATACACGCCGCTGTAACTTCACCCGATCCCGTTCCGTAGCAGATTAAGTGCCAGCTTCCGTGGGCAAAGACACGTTTTTGTCGGGCAAGGGTCCCAAGGCATCCGACTAGAACCGCGTGGAAGACGACGGATTCGGTGTTTGCGCAGCCCCCCCCCCCCCCGCACCCTCCCCTGCGCCGAATCTCCTTCTCGCCGGCGGTGCATTCCCAGCGCCAACGGTGTTGGGGACATTCTGGACTCAGGACTCCAGTATGGCCCTGTCTCCGATGGCCTTTTTCGTCGCCTCCTTTTGTAGCGGTCGGTCTCGATGCAGCTAAGGACCCTCCGCGTGGCCCCACTGCGGTCAAATGCCGGGCCAAGGCTACCCGACCATTTCTCACTTTCACTGGAGCCAAAGGAGAAGAACCAAGCAGAAGCAGAAACGCTACTGACGCCAAACGCAGTTGAGCAGGCCGGCTGCACCGCCGGCCGCTGGCGTCGCTGTGGCGCCGGAACTCAGCGTGTCCCGTCAGGACCGCCGGAAAACGATAAAGGGTCCGATCCGGACCTTGGGACGACGAGGCGGTTCCACCGCAGGACGACGCGGACGGGTCCCGTCCGGACGCCCGGACGATGCGGTAGGTCCATCGCGGGACCATGTGGCGGGTCCACCGCGGGACACGGTGACGGGTCCCCTGCGGACCGGGGGGGATGAGGCGGCGTGTTCACCGCGAGACCGTGCGCGGGTCCACCGCGAGACTGTGCGGCGGGTGCACTGCCGGGCGACGTGGATGGGTCCCGTCCGGACCGCCGGACGACTCGGCAGGTCCACCGCGGGACAACGCGGCGGGTCTACCGTGGGAAACCGTGGGACCATGCGGCGAGTCCACCGCTGGACAACGGTGACGGGTCCCGTCCGGACGCCCGGACGATGCGGCGGGTCCACCGCGGGACGACCGTTTCTCACTCTCACCGGAGTCAAAGGAGAAGACCCAGGCAGAAGCAGAAACGCTACTGACGCCAAACGCAGTTCAGCATGCCGGCTGCACCGCCGGCCGCTGGCGTCGCTGTTTTGCCAGAACTCAGCGTCAAGGCGATTCCGGGGCATGGAGCTAGCATTAAGGGGTTCCCCGACCACTGTGTCGCTGTCCGCGAGTGCGCGGATTCGTGCGCGGAGCCGAATTCCCATCGGACGTCGGCTCGCCGGAGCTGCAATCCGACGGTGATTTTCAAAGGGCGTTCGTGATTTTCTGCCACTGTCCTTTCGTTTAGAGACCTGAATCAAACTCTGTATGTAAGGCTGCTGCGGGGTTCGATCCGCACGACCAAACCGACGACGTGGACTGGTGCGAGTCTGCAGCTGACGATTGACGCCAGCGAGCAGCCGAGTACCGGCCCGGGGTGTGGTGGAGGGTGGGAGCATATGGTGGGTACGGGTCCGCAGCAGATGACCGACGGGACGGGTGCGGAGCCGGCGATCGGGACGACGGGGGCGAGTCTGCGCGGGATACTGTACGTCTAGAGGCCGCGGTTTCTTTTCTGAAATTTCGCCATTTTCTGACCCCGCCTCCCTTCATGACTACAAATACCCAGGCCTGGAGGAGCCTGTAGCAGGATATGCTTCCTGCGCCAGTGCAGGCACTGCTGTCCTCCCCGCCCAAGTGCTGCCCAAGCGATGGAGACAATGGAGCAGAGGTTCCCTTGCAGACCACCAAGGAGGAGAGTGCGGATCCGACGACAGGGGCGAAATCGCTTCCATAGAACTGTTGGAATCTGCTGCTTACTAAGGGGGCGTGCCCGGATCCGACCAAGGGTTTGAGTCCAGATCTGACGCAAAACCGCAACAGGTGAATGGGGTGAGTGTGCAGCCAAGGACAGGTGTGTGTTCCGAACCCAGAAAGGGTTCTGGTCCAGAGCTGACAATGTTTATGGGTCCAGAGCAGAGGGCAGAGATGATTGTGGAGCCTATGATGGAGGCGAGGTTGGAGCCCAGGAACGGGGACCCGTCTGCGTCAGATACCATATATCAAGACGTCATGGTTTTTTTTTTTGTTTTTTTTTTGTTTGTTTGTTTGTTTTCGAGACAGGGTTTCTCTGTGGCTTTGGAGCCTGTCCTGGAACTAGCTCTGTAGACCAGGCTGGTCTCGAACTCACAGAGATCCACCTGAAGACATCATGGTTAAGGTGAATTTGGCAGGCAATGGATAGAGCTAGAAAACATCATTTTGAATGAGGTAACCCAGACCTAGAAAGATAATCATCACATGTACTCACTCATAAGTGGTTGTAAAACATAAAGTAAAGGAAACCAGCCCACAAATCACAACCCTAGGGAATCTAGACAACAATGAGGGCACTCTGAGAGGCTTACATAACTATAATCTACATGGCAAGTAGAAAAAGACAAGATCACCTGGGTAAGTTGGGAGCATGGGGACCTTGCCAGAGGTGTGAAGCAGAGGAGAAGAGGTAGGGAGGGGAGCAGAGAAAAATATAGAAATCAATAAAATAATAAAAAATGAAAAATAAACTTTTGGGAAATGACACAATGATATTCAACAAATGGTTCTTAACAATTGAATAGCCACAAGCAGAATGCACCTAGCTCTCACTCTGTATGACCCTATAGGGGCACCATTCAACACAGATCAATTCTTCCTATGGAAGTCAAAACTCTAAAGGTGGCAGATGAAAAAGTACCCCAAACTCGCAGGATCCCTCATGGGCAAGCACTTGCTGAGCAGTACTTCAGCACTAAGACATAGTGCTACCAACTGCAAGAGGGACATCATGAAACTGAAATTCTCAGGTCCAGCAAAGGCAGTGGTCTAATGTCCACCGAACAGAAGAAACTCTTTGATAACTTTTCATCTGGTATTGTATTAGTGTCTACAATCCACAAAGCACTCAGCCTTTAAAAAATCTTTTTAAAGAAACTCTTTGTCTCACTTACGTTTGATTTCTATGTGTATTAGTGTTTTGCCTGAATGCTTGTCTGTGTGTGGGTGTCAGATGCCCTGGAATTGGATTTACACAGTAGTGAGCTGACAAGTGTGTGCTGGGAATTTAACCTGGGTCCTCTGGACAGGCAGCTGGTGCTCTCCAGGATGCAGAAGTCACTTATCAAGGAAGAGAACATGGGATGACCCAAACAACAAAAGGTCCAGCAAAGTGATCATGTCATTGGCAGAGGCAGCAGCACAACTGTTATGTTCACCGTTGCTAGCCAGCTGAGAGAGGCGCTAATACCACTGAGATCCATGTTATCCCAGTCAGAGCGGCAGTGGTGGTCATCAAGAGAGCAAAGGAGAACTAATGCTGGGGAGAAGGGAAGGGGGTATCCAGGCCAGCAGGATGGAAAAGATGGTCCCTGATAAGCCTAGGGGAGAGCAATGGAAGAGCAAGAGACAGGAGAAGTGATGGCAGGACACTATTTCTGATCAAACCGCCCTTTATTATTTCCTCAGAAGCTGTTATACAGCAAATGGGCAAGGGGGAGGGGAGATGTGTCAACTCTGTTGGAATTCAGGCATGGAGACATCCCACGTGGAGATATCCCATGGTTTAGGCTGCTCTGCCAGTTGCTTCAAGGAAAAATACAAGGGACAGAAAGAAGACACCCTCCTCTTTTCCATGTGTGAGTTTTTCCGAGGATGGAGAGTCAGAACAAGAAGTTTCAGGCATTGTAGAGACACAAATTCTCTCTGTGGCAAAGTGGGTTGACAATCAAAGAAAGCAATTATGTCTCCAAACCCCAACACTCAAGGTTAGGTCTGAGTTCCTTGGCCATGTAGCTTACAGAAAGAATCACAGGATCTGATAAGCACACTGAGAAAATAAAGTTGCCAAAGGAAATTTAAATGAAATATTGTGTATAAATAAGAAAGAAAACTAGATGGTTAGCTAGACCACTTGTTTACGGTTTGGTAGAGTGGCAATAGGACAGGAATCTGCTACACTGGAGCCACAGGAAGCTCCCTGCCAGTCAAAAGACCTGGCTGAAAGGTGCTTGACTGGCTTAAAATTTGTCACCGGTTAATAGAAGAATCATTGCTTTGGGGTGAAGTTGATATTACACGTGTTAATTAATGCAAATTAATACTAAGAAAAATGTTTAACCACTTGTGGGCTCCTGAAAAAAAATATATAACTTATGATCATACTGTGAGTTTTCTTGTGTAAAAATACTGTTTTAGGGGGCTGAGAGATGGCTCAGAGATTAAGAGCACTGACTGTTCTTCCAGAGGTCTTGAGTTCAATTCCCAGCAAGGACATGGTGGCTCACAAACATCTATAATGAGATCTGGTGCCCTCTTCTGGCCTGCAGGGGTACCTGCAGGCAGATGCTGTGTACATAATTAATAAAATAAATCTTTTTTTAAAAAGGATACTGTTTTAGGAAAATATGAGTTGTGGTTGTGAGGTTATCTTTCTTTGGTTAGAAACTATTGTCCAGAGTGGTATAAAGGGGATAAAAGAACAATCAAGAGACAATTAAAAGAAAGAGAAAAATAACCCGAATTGAACTTTGTTCCCTGAGAGAAGTCTCCTGGGTGTGTTTAGAGGCTGACCCCACCTCTCCTGTCCAGTGTCTCTGGCCTGCTGATGCTAGACTTCAGCCGTTCGCTTTGCTGGACCTTTTATAGTCTGAAATGGTTCTGTGTTATCTTCTTTAACAAATGAATTCTGGGGCTTGTAGAGATGGCTCAGTGGGTGAGAACACCAGCAGCCTTTACAGGGGACCTAGATTCAATTCCTAGAACACATATGGCAGCTTCCTTCTGTCTGTAACTCCATGTCCAGGACTTCTGACGTCCACCTACAGACCAGCATTCACACAAAACACCAACACACATAGAAATTAGAACTAGTAAAGAGAAAGAGTTTCTTACAAAATATTTTTTAAAATCTGAGTCCTTGGTGTGTTGTAGACAATAATCCTCTGCCAGATGAAAGTCATCAAAGAGTTTGCCCATTGTGTGGGCATTTGACCATTTCCTATACTGGACCTGAGGTTCTCAGCTTCATGACATCCCTCTTGCCATCGGTAGCACTATTTCTTCAGTGCTAAAGCCCTGCTCAGCAAGTGCTAGCCCATGAGGGATCCTGCACTTTGGGTTATTTTATCTGCCACCTATAGAGTTTTGGAGTTCATGGGAAGAATGGGTGTGTGTGAACTGGTGTCCCCCAGGGAAACACCAAGAGGGATCTACTTGCTTCCTACTTGTGGTATTCACTTTCCAGAGACCATTTGTTGAAGGTTTTGTCATTTCTCAAAAGCTAGTTTTTGCTGTTCAGTGGCAATGCATGACTTTAATCCCAGAGGCAAAGGCAGGTGAATCTCTGAGGTCAAGGTCGGCTTCTTTCAGGGTAGTGGATGCGACCCCGAGAAAACTTGTCCTGGAAATAAAAGTCTATTTTTTGTATGATTGTGAAAATCAAGTCCAGTTTTGACAAGTGCGTGTTTATGGAACTTTAGGTCTAGCCAAGTGTCCGGTTGTCAGTGAAGTGTGTGCTGTTTGTACTACTATAGCTCTATAAAGCCCCAGAGACCAGATGTGGAGACACATTCCGCATTGTTCTCTCTCTGTGTGTGTGCATGTGTGCATGTGTGTGTTTAGTGACAGCGTGGTTATCCTGGGTCATTTGGAATTCTACATGAATTGCAGTATTTATGAAAAATTCCAGAGTAAGTCTGGGAGGCCAGTGCTGACCTGGTACTTTTTTTTTTTTAAATATTTATTTATTTATTTATTATGTATACAATATTCTGTCTGTATGCCTGAAGGCCAGAAGAGGGCGCCAGACCTCTTTACAGATGGTTGTGAGCCACCATGTGGTTGCTGGGAATTGAACTCAGGACCTTTGGAAGAGCAGGCAATGCTCTTAACCACTGAGCCATCTCTCCAGCCCCTGACCTGGTACTTTCTGTCCTGAGGTGAAAGGCCTGGAATTTGCCGCCCCTCCTCATCTTCCTCTGAAGGTGGAGTTCAGGGATCACTGCCTTTGCTCTGTAAACAACATTAGATATCATAAAACTTTGAAACATCTAGGATGAGCATGAAAGGCAGCTGGTATGACTTTGGAGTTTGACAACTGGGTCTCTGTCCTTGTGCCTCTTTGATCAAAGGAGCAGAGCCATAACTCAGCTCCCTAGCACAAACACAGCTCACAGTAGCCGGAGGCAACAACTGCAATGCCCCGAATTCCCATCCACACAGTTTCTATTTCAGTTTTTCTAGATTACAGAGTTTAGGAGTTGGGCACGGGTGGCACAGGCCTCTAATCCCACTACTCGGGAGGCAGAGGCAGGCAGATATCTGTGAGTTCGAGGCCAGCCTCTTCCAGGACAGGCTCCAAAGCTACAGAGAAACCCTGTCTCGAAAAACCCAAACGAACAAACAAACAATCAAAAAAGTTTAGGACAGCTGTGCTTCCTTCCTTAGGAGCCCAGGTGTGATGAGGCATAACTTGCTGTGCGGAGGCTCTGCCCTTAACAATCTACTAAATAAATGAAGTACTAGCTAAGTGCTTGTTTGCAAACCCCCTCCTGGACTCAAGAAAGCTCAGAGAAAGTGGTTTCAGTTTTATCAGTGCTACAAACAGGAAGCAAACACGCCCTAGGAAGAGGAGTGACTCACTCAGTCAGCAGTTGAGCAAACAAACTGAAGTCAGGCCAGGGCTGAGGACAGGAAGAAGAGAGGTGGGGCTACAGTGGATTGTCTCAGGATGGACAGGCCTGGCAGCTTAGCCCCTGGAGGGGAGGGGGTGCTGCCTGGAGAATCAGTCCTTGCTCAGACCAGCAGAGAAAAGGATATCCTAACTGGGTCCTCAGCAGCTTGTCTGCCAAGGCCAGCGCCCTGCTGAAAACACACTGAGAAATCTAGAAAGCATGACCCATGGCACCCCAAAAAACCGCTTTCCTTCAGCAAGGGAAAGTGCACCCACTAGTCTAAATGAAAACTGAAACAAATCTCAGGCACAGCCCAAGAGCCAACTGTGGCCATTTTCAGAGAGAAATGGGCCCAATCTGGAGGTTGCCAGCCTTTCCTTGCTGGCAAGGCTTCTACTACCCATCTACCAAAAATCTGGCATCTTTATCACGCGGGAGCCAGGAGCTTTTGTTCTCCAGCCTGGATGAATGTGGCTTCCAGACAGGAGCCATCCTTAGGGGCTAATACAGAAATGGGATAGTGCGACCAATAGAAATCCAGGGAGCAAAATCCTTATGATTTGTCTGTTTGAATCAGGTCTTTTTTGTTTGATTGTTTGTTTTTCATGGTAGGGTTTCTCTGTGTAATAGTCCTGACTGTCAGGGAACTAGCTCTTGTAGACCAGGCTGGTCTTGAACTCACAGACATCGGCCTGCCTCTGCCTCTGGAATGCTGGGATTAAAAGTATGCACCACAGCAACCTGGTGTAATCAGTCTTCTTATGACTCAGCAATCACTCTCAAGGCTGCATCCCGACCTGGAAGCCTCTGTTCCTGCAGGCCAGGCTATGCCAGTCCTTTCCTCTTCTTAACCAAGCTGGGTTGTTCAACATCCAGCAGGAATTTGGCAGTAACTGGAAAAACTTACTAAGCTTTCAAAAGGAAAAAGCAGCATAGACTGAGTTTAAAAGGCAGCAGAATCTCATCTTTGGGAGGCCCACTTCCTGATTCAGGGCCTGATCCTGGCAGAAACTAAGTAATCCTTGTGATGTAGACATTGAAATGCTGGTACCAGGTAAGTGTTGGACGACACACCCAACGCCTGAGTTTTAAAATTTTATAAATTTTTCTGTGACATAGTTCATTTTTTGGTTGTGCCCTTATGTGTTTTTCCTCTTTGGGAAAGTCCTTTATCTTGGGACAGATTTCCAGTAAAAATGATTAGTTTTCATCTTAAAGTGATTTTGAAGCTCCTTTTTTAAAAATATATATGTTTTGTAATGATGACTTCTGGCATCTGCATGGATGGTTTTGCCCCATTTTATTCTTTCCAGTTTTACAAACTTTAGAGAGCATTACCTTTTGGTTAAGATCGCTCTCTTTCAGTGAAAGTACAGGACGCTGATTTAAGGTCTAGTGTGTGAGGCCTTAGAAACTGCTTTTCGGGGCTGGAGAGATGGCTCAGCAGTTAAGAGCACTGACTGTTCTTCCAGAGGACCTGAGTTCAATTCCCATCAACCACATGGTAGCTCACAACCATCTGTAATGAGATCTGGTGCCCTCTTGCCTGCAGGCATACATGGAGGCAGAATGTTGTATACATAATAAATAAAATTAAAAAAAAAAAAGAAACTGCTTTTCTTCAAATCATGGACACCGCATTGAAAAGATCTATTCGAATGACATCGAGTTTTTATTGGAATAATGGCCTACATTAAACGACAGACTGTCTAGGAAGAGGACAGCACCTCATCTAAAGGATGAACATTTATTCAAAGGGTGATACTTGGTGAAGGAGCTTCCTTTCAAGACTGCCCAGCATTTGTGTAAAGAACTGGCTTTAGTTTAACACTGAATTTAAAGTATTTGGTTTTGTCTGTCTGTCTGTCTGGCTGGCTATCACCTATCATTTATCTACTTATTTTCAGACAGTGTCTCTCTAAAGAGCCATGGCTGTCCTGGAACTAGCTGTGTAGACCAGGCTGGCTTTGAACTGCCAGAGATCGTCCTGCCTCTGCTTCCAGGTTGTTTGGATTAAAAGTGTGTGCTATCAAGCTTGGCTCAAAAATATTGACGTTTAAAACTTTTGTATCTTTTTGAAATTAGAATTTAGTTACTTTATTTAATTACTGTCTTTCTCTCCAACCCCCTCTATGTATCCCAATGATGATGCCCTTTTTCTTTGTTTATTACACATATATGTGTGTTATTGTGTGTGCATACATGTGTGTTTATGTGTGTATTCCTAAACACAGACATTAAAACTGATTAGTTTGTCTAGTGTCACTTGTGTATGTGTGTGTGTGTGTGTGTGTGTGTGTGTTCAAGACTGAGCATTTGGCATTGGATAGCCAATCTGGGGCTCTTTGCTGTGGAAGAGTATTTTTCATGCTCTGCATGTTCCTTGTTTTGTTCTATGTGGTTGGGATTTGTTCCCACGCATGCTTGTTTGCTGCTGTTTGTTTATTGAGGCAGGATTTTTTCTGTGTAGCCCTGGTTGTCTTGAAACTTACTCTGTAGACCTGGTTGGTCTCGAGTTAAAAAAAATTAGCCTGCCTCTGTTTCCTGAGTGCTGGGATTAAAGGTGTGTGCCACCACTGCCAGGCTACTATCAGGGTTCCTTTTTTTTTTAAATATTTATTTATTTATTATGTATACAATATTCAGTCTGTGTGTATGCCTTCAGGCCAGAAGAGGACACCAGACTCCATTACAGATGGTTGTGAGCCACCATGTGGTTGCTGGGAATTGAACTCAGGACCTTTGGAAGAGCAGGCAATGTTCTTAACCTCTGAGCCATCTCTCCAGCCCTCAGGGTTCCTTTCTTACAGGTGTTTTTTTTTGTCTAAAGCTCAGGCCTCATGCGCTTCCTACTTCCAGGTCAGCAAATCTATCCTTGTTCTCCTTATAAAGAGGCAGCCAGGCCCAGAGGACACTGCACCCCTGGAGCAAAAGGAGGATTTGGATGGGAAGGATCTACTTTAGTATAGGGCTTGGGATTTTGGAAATAAATGACTCTTTATCCAAAAACTCACTTTTTATGGAACAGTTCAAGTTTTTCATTAGATGTTGTTTTTTTTATTTGAAGGATTGACTCTCCATTAAATGGATATTTTATTGAAATGATAATCTTTTTGTACACGTTGAAAATTCATTTAAGGATTGACTTAATAGTAACTCCACAAAGCAATGTTTGACAACCATACTAATTAAGGCAATTAAAAGCATTAAGTCCTCTTTATTGATGGCTAGATAAACAGGAATCTTGTGCCTCTGAAATATCTCTTGGAATCCAAGTTACGCGTACAGAGTTTTTAATGGGAAAAACCTCAGAAACAATATTTAATTAACATCAACATTCGATAATGATCAGGGTAATATTAAAATGCTCACTCCTGACAGGTTATATCAGTTACTTTCTTGTCCATAGTTTTGTGATATTTTGGTTTACTTTAATTGTTTTGGTGAATACATGTGGACCATAGTCACAGCCATGGAAATCTCAAATGTGTGGGCATTGAAGGGTGGCATAGAGAGGGCTGAGAACTGTCTGTGTAAAATCAACATGGAGTCAGGACAGGGTGGTGTTACCCTTAACATTTAATACCCTTAAAAATTGACTTTTCGTGAAAATAATCGACAGGTTAAATATTTATTTATTTAATTCTCGACAGGATTGCTCTGTATAGCACTAGCTGTCCTGGAACTTGATCTGGACATCAGACTTGAACTCACAGAGATCCTCTTGCCTCTTCTTCCTGAGCGCTGGGACCAAAAGCATGGGAAACTACTGGAAGACTAGGTTAGGAATTTATTTTAAAAAAATGACTTTTCATTTGAAAGGTTGATTTCATGAAAAAGTCCGCCTTCATGAGAAGGATGAGTTTCTCACTGAGATCCCTAAGGCCAAGGAAGAACAGGGTAAGTTTTCATTGTGTTGATTCAAGTCCTGTCTTTGGACTTGAGTTCCCATCCACAAACCAGCACTTCAGAACCCAAAGAGTAGTCATTGTCTTCAGTGTGTGCCTGTCTCAGTTTTTCAGATCTGCACAGTGTTCCAGTAACATCCCCAGGGGAAGGCAAATGCCTTGAGGCAAGATCCTGTAACCTGGAGCAGGGACAAGCATCTCTTGAGAATGGAACTCTCCACCCAAAACAAAGGAGGCTTCCTGAGGCCACACTTGCAGATGCAAAACTAGGCTAGAGATGACCACTGGGTCTGGAGTGCTCTAGAGGCTACAGAGAACTCTCTGGATACAATAACATCCTAGCTTGCTCCCTGGTAAGCCCTGCTAACCTGACCATGTCCTACTTTCAGATCTTAACTTTCATATACATTTTGGTAAAGCTCTGTAATATCCTTTTCTGTTTCTCTTTTATTTTTTTAAATATTTATTTATTTACTTATTTATTAGTTATACAATATTCTGTCTGTGTATATGCCTGCATACCAGAAGAGGGCACTAGACCCCATTACAAATGGTTGTCAGCTACCATGTGGTTGCTGGAAATTGAACTCAGGACCTTTGGAAGAGCAGGAAATGCTCTTAACCTCTGAGCCATCTCTCCTGCCCCCTTCTGTTTCTCTTTTAAAACAATCCTTTATTTTAGGGTGTAATTTAGACTGCAGACATTTGGTTTTCATCTAAAACTACTTTTAACCATCTTCATCCAAAGTAATTTTATTCGAACACAGAACGTATGTCCTGGAACAGGCTAGTAGATCAGGCTGGCCTCTGCACTCAGAGTGCTGAGACCAAGGCCATGTGACAACAAACTTACTAAGACAGACATGCTTTTATTCTAAATCCAATTTTATTTTGTCCTTTATAGAAAATGTTAAAAGCATATATCTGAAATAATCAGGCAACAAATAGTCTTGAGGTTTGTTGAATACAGTCAACCCCCAAAAAGCCCCAACTTGGGCTTCCAAATGACTCTAAAGTTACCTGCTGAACATGCTGTAGGATGTTAGTTACCACTGTGTCTATTGCCATTACCATAATGAAGAGGAAATTTAACATATAGATTTATATGTATTTAATAAACATTTATTTTCCATATCCTACATCTTATAGTTTTGATTTTTAAAATTCATATATGTTATTTGTATGCTGAGACTCTTCTTTGATGAGTTCCAGGAGATCAGACACCCTCTTTTAGGATTTGCAGGCACCAGGCACACATGTGGTACACAGAAACACATGTATGCAAAACACAAGTACACATCAAATAAGTAACTAAATTAAAATACTCTTGGAGGGTCTGGAGAGAGATAGCTTAGAGGTTTCAGTATATGTCGCTTTTGCAGAGGGTCCAGGGTTAGTTCCCAGCACCCACATTTTTTTGGGAATCTGAAATACTCTTCTGGCCTGTGTGGGCACCGGGCACACACAATGTGCACAGATATCCATGCGGGAAAAACACTCCTACATATAAACTGAAAGAAAATAGGTCTCTTTAAAATACTTCCTTAAGTTACAAAGAAAGAAAAGAAACAAGCCAGGAGGTGGTTGAAGGAGCACACCTTTTATCCCAGCACTCAGAGAGAGAAACCTTGTCTTCAATTCAAAACAAACAAATAAACAAAAAGGAAAAGAAATGAAACAAATTGTTATTTGTTATTATTCTAATGAAATGACTGTAATATCCTTTGGGTATACTCAGTAAAGGCAATGATTTTTTTTTTTTTACCACAGATAATTTAAAAAGGAAATAACGGCCGGGCGGTGGTGGCACATGCCTTTAATCCCAGCACTGGGGAGGCAGAGGCAGGCGGATCTCTGTGAGTTCGAGGCCAGCCTGGTCTACAAGGGCTAGTTCCAGGACAGGCACCACAAACTTCAGAGAAACCCTGTCAAAAAAAAAAAAAAAAAGGAAATAGCATTTAAGTATCAGGAAACAATCTGTTTTAAAAAGAATAGGCTGAGATTCACCTGCCTCTGAATCTCAATTGCTGAGACTAAAGGCCATTGCCAACACTATTTTGCAAAATAATTTGTTTTCTTTTTTTTAAAATAAGCAAACAGGCCGGGCCGTGGTGGCGCACGCCTTTAATCCCAGCACTCGGGAGGCAGAGGCAGGCGGATCTCTGTGAGTTCGAGACCAGCCTGGTCTACAAGAGCTAGTTCCAGGACAGGCTCCAAAACCACAGAGAAACCCTGTCTCGAAAAACCAAAATAAATAAATAAATAAATAAATAAAATAAGCAAACAGTACGTTCCATAAAGTATTTAAATATCTCAATTATTCTGCTTTATTTCTCTTCAAGGTGGTGTACTTCTTAATGTTGTGCTCAACTTATTTTAAGGTTTTGTAAAATTTGTTTCATGGGTCTCCAAATACATAAGTATTAATGAGTACTTATGAATTTATCGCTGCACTGAGTCAAAAGTACCTAGGATCTTTTTTGCTTATTAATTTCATTTCTTAATTTATTATTGTGTTAGTTTGTTTTTGGTTTGTTGAGACAGGGTTTCTCTGTGTGACAGCCCTAGCTGTCTTGGAACTCACTTTGTAGAACAGGCTGATCTTGAATTCAGAGAATCCATCTGCCTCTCCCCTTTGAGTGCTGGAATAAAAAGATGCGCAACACCATACAGGAAATTTTTTTTCTTACCTTCGATTTATTCAGTGGACATCCATAAGTCTCATCTCTCCGACATGAACTGTGCAGAAGAAGATGTGTCTTAAAGCCAATGGGTGTTGGGTAGTTTCACCTATGAATGGGATTTCCCAAGCTCTCTAGTGCTCTTGAGTGTGATGGAATCTGAACTCACAAAGGAATGGAGAGGGTTGGGCTGTCAGCAAGTGAGAGCACAGATCACCTGTCCATCAACAGATCCTAAAGCACTCTGGAGTGATCTTCCATGAAGAACTTTGAAATCTCATGACAATGTCCTCCATTCAAGCAGAGATCAGAGAAGCTTAGGCGAGAGAAGGGGGCTGAGAGGAGCTGCAGCTGGGCATTCAGAAAAGTCATCTTGAAGAGAACTCCTGGACTCTGGCTCTGAGATTACTAAGGTGAGCTCTGTGAACTAAAGGAGCCTCATGTGGAATCCCTCCAAAAAGATCTCTGCGCTGTGCAATCAATAGTCTGCTTCTGGTCACAAATTAAAAGAAAAACCTTCCATCCATGTGACCAGAACATTTCTGTCTCATGCTGCCCCAGCAGAATCTCAAGGGGACAGATCCCATCCTCACAGCCTGAAGGCTTGGCAGCATGAGATCCAGGCAGCCCAGATGTGGTGGTCTGCCCACTGCACCCACCAACATATACACCCTCATTTCAACTGCTAGGGCATCAGCATGGGGTGCCTTGTCACTGGTAAAGTATTTGGGTCCTTTGTTCATAACTCATCTGGTGATGGTTTTACTGAAGGCGGTCCTAAGGCTCATGTTTGAATGCTTCATTCCTAGTTGGTGGTACTTTTGTAAGAATACGGAGGTGTGAAGTTTTTGGAGGAAATATATCATTGTGTATGAAAGTTCAGATCTCAAAAGACCCCGATTATGAACTTAAGGAGTAGGTTCTCCCACCTCCCCCCAGTCGCTTTCTCTTTGCCCCCCCCCCCCCGCCTTTCTCCACTCCCCTCTCCCTTTACTTACTTTCTGGTGTCTGATCAAGATATGAGCTCTCTCAGCTATTGCTTCTCTCTGCCATCATGGACTCTCCCCCATCACTTTGGTGTGATTATCTCCAGGCTCAGGTGTCTCTCTGCAGACCACATGACTTCATCCTTCTTGGTGAAGGGCAACAATGCTTTCATGTCTGTTCCCCACACAGTCTTCACATTGCTGGATGTTTTCCTTGGTTATATCACATAGCTTTTGCAAATGAGGCTGCAAATAACATCATTGTTTAAGTATCTCTGGGGTCTGTTGTTTCTCTGGCCTTCAAGAACGTTGGACATGCAAGTGCTATTCAGACATCCAGAGACAGGTAAAATACAAACTAAAAAGACCAACATCAGCCTCGACCAAATCCAGGTGGATACATATACCAACCAGATGATTTAGAATATTAAAAATCATAAAAAATACAAACCTAACACAGTGTTTCCTAAATTACAGAGTTGAAAATTCAACTACTCCATGGGATGCTGATAGCCAAGCCAAATAAATACCAGTGAATCAAGAAACTGCCTGCATCTGGGGGTGGAGTTAAGGTTCTCCCTATGAACTATATAGCTTTCTGATACCCACCTTCAAGAGCCCCAGCTCCCACTGTTCCCTCCCAATGATGGGAAAGATGGGCTGGCAAAATAACTATGCACTTGTCCTGGATCACAAAGAGAGAGCAAAATCCGCAGAGTGTGAGAGAGAAGCCCTCAGGTCAGCGTGGTCCAGGGTGTTGCCAGCGGTAAGAAAACTGGCCTGTGGTGGATCCAGGAAGGACAACAAGGGAATGGCAATTCCAGACAGCAGTTCCTGGGAGCACTAACCATGGGCATCACAAAAGGAACACAGTCCAAGCTTGCTGGCAGCCTATCCGAAATCAGAGAAGGAAGCTATAATACTGGCTGAACATGGGTCCAGAAAGCCATAGAGCTGGCTTTGGGTATCAGAATAGCCCAGAGGCCAAGTTCTGTCTCTCCCTGAGGTGAAAAATGTTTGGGTCCTCAGGTAGGAGAGTGAGCTGTGGAATGTTGTCTGAAGAGCTTTTGCCTGCAAGCACACACTTCCCCATTAGCTGCATCTGCTCCTCTTCCCACCCACCACCTTGGACCCCAGGGCTGTCTAACCAACTGTGGACTGAGAGAGGTTCTCAAGGCCAGACCAAATCTCAGAGGCCGACTTTCATGGTCTGGTTTCTTGGCCGCGGTAGGAGCCTTAGCCTGGGCCTTACCAGCGCTGCTTATGGAGAAAGGACCTCGAGCTGGAGATGGCCATCAAGAGAGAGCCATATTCGAGCCTTGGACCGTGCTGTCGCCGAAAACCGTGGCGCAGCGAAAGGGACAAATATTCACTGGTACAAACCCCGAATTTGTCGTCTTCCAGGGGGCCAGGGTCAAAAGTCTTGGGACACTTGCCCGGCAAAAAATGAGCATTTGCCTACGGCTTCGCTTCGGTATCGGCTATCTAAAGAAAACGACCTTGAGCTGACAATAGAGGATCCCATAAGGAACCAGAACCGCGGCGTCCTGACTGCACCACTGCACGCTTGCAACAGGGCAAAGCCATCTCTTTCAGCATGTTTGCTCACATCGTCCGGTTAGTGGTTCCTGGCTCGGGGCGAATCCCAAGGCAGCCTGCCTGGCAGAGTCTGATTCAGTCTGAAAAACGAAAGAAGCTGTGAAGAAAATCACCGATGTGGTTCAAAATGGCAGTCTGATTGCAGTCCCGGCCTGCTGACTTTCGATCAGAAGTTGACTAGGTGGATGAATCCTGGCACTAGTAGACAGCGGAGCAGGACCCCCGGAAACCCCTAGCGCTGGCTTCGTGCACCAGCGCCACAGCGACGCCAGCTACCGGTAAAGACGAGTCCGGACTGCAGCTCAGAGGCGGAGCTGCTTACTGGGACTTCTTCCCTGTCTGCCCTGCGATCCAGAAGCCCTCAGGCAGGCGTGGTCCGGCGTCTTGACCACAGTAGGGGCACTCGTTAGGGACCTTAGCTGCGCCGTGAGTGATGAAAGAGAGAGATGGCCGGCCGTCGGAGAGAAGGCCATTCTCCAGTACTGACCCGTGATGTCCTGAAAACCTTTGGTGCAGTGAAAGGACCGTCAGGCGATGGAGATTAGGTTGCCGGGGGGGGGGGGGGGGGGGCGGGTGGGGAGGACACACCAAATTTGTCCTTTTCCATTGGGTTCTGGTCGGAAGTCTTAGGACACTTGACCGGTCAAAACGTATCTTGGCCTATGGCAGTCGGTACTGATTCTGCTACCGGAAGAAATCGGGTGAATGTTAGCGTTTATACAAACTGTGGCTAGCCGAGTGTAGAGGATGCAAAAAACGAATTCAACCCGGGGCATCCTGAGACCTCATCTGGTGTGGACTCGCCCTGGGGCCTCAGACAGTTCTCGCAGCGGTTTGCTCAGGTAGTCGTGACTGCGGTTCGTGGTTCAGGTGGAATCCCGCAGCAGCCTGCCTGGCAGAGCCTGATTCAGTCTGAAAAACGAAAGAAGCTACGGAGAAAATAACGGATGCGGTTTGAAATCGCGGTTGGACTGCAGCTCGAGCTTGCTGACATCCGATCGGAAGTCGACTCGGTGGATGAATCGTGGCACTCGCGGACAGCGGAGCAGGAGCCGGAAAACCCATAGCGCTAGCTCCGTGCACCCACTCTCAAAACGAATGGACACTTGCCAAAAATCGCAAAGGCGGTTTGAAAATCGCGGTCCATTTGCAGCATGGGCGAGCTGACACCGGATTGGAAGTCGCCTAGGTGGAAGAAACACCGCCCTGGCGGAAAGTGCCACAGGGGCCAAGTAACCCAAAGCTAGCTTTGAGCACCCAGAATGCGAATCCTTGCCAAGCAGAGTGCCTGGGCCACAGCGACCCCAGCGGCTGGCTGTACAGAGGTGTCCGGAATGCAGCTGGCAGGCCAAGCTGCCTTTGGCTTCAGAGGCTTTTCTGCTTCTGCCCGAGTCTTCCCCATTGGCTCCAGTGAGAGTGAGAAAAGGTCAGGCAGGCTTTGTCTGTCGTCTTGCCCGCAGTAGGGGCACTCATAGGAACCGTAGCTGCGTCGCGACCTCTAAAAGAGAATAAAAGGAGAAGGCCGGCATAGACAAGGCCATACTCGAGTCCAGACAACTGAAAGTCTCCCGAAAACCTTCCGCGCGAGGAATGGAACGCAGGGACAACGGAGATTCGGAGGTGCAGACACCGAATCCATCGTCTTCTTTCGGTGAGGGTCGGATGTTTTAGGACCCTTTCCCGACCAAAATGTTTTAGGACCCTTTCCCGACCAAATGGTTTTTTTTTTTTCCCACGAAAGTTGGCACTGAATCGCTATGGAAAGGAATCGTGTGAATTTACAGCGTTTATATAAAGGAGAACGAACCGAACGTAGAGGACGCAAACACGAAAGAAACCGCGGACTCCTGAACGTTATAGGGTGCGGACTGGCCCGCGCGGGCAGCAGATGTTTCTTGCTCTGCACCATTTGTCTCCCATCGTCGGGATCGCGATACGGATGGAATTCCTCAGCAATCTTGGGAAACTGCACGATAGGGCACAGGGAAATGGCACTTGGTCCAGTGCCTGCCTCACAGTGACCCCAGCTGCAAAGATTTGACTGGCCTGCAGCTTGGAGGCATAGCTGAGGACTGGCATCAATAGTCTTTCTGCTATTGATTGGCTAGCACTTCCTCATGGCCCCTGTCCCCAGATCCCAGCGGCGCCTACCCACCCCGTTCACCCAAGGGCCTGAGGATTGACCACGTGGTCCCCATACCAGCATGTCCAGGAATCCTAGAAACGTCGACTTCGGGGTGTCGTCAGGTCAGTACCTTTGAAAACCGGCGCGGGTACAACCAAGTAAATTACGTTTATGTATTAAGTAATTAAGAATTGACACGGACCACCGAAAGCACATTGACGTGTTTATTTTTGGAAGAAACCGGCTGCACTGAAGACCGAACCGGCTGCGACGACTGAAGAGGTTTAGGCAAGGATCATCTTGTCACGGAACCCACTTTCAAACGCTGAAAGTCTCCTGGAGCTCTCTAAGGCGCTCTGCTGTGGGACACCGGTTAGCAGCAGCCACACTAAATGCAGAGTATTAGGCAAGGAATGCATTCCGGACTCGGACACGACGTCGTCTGCAGACTGGACCTCCGTCCTCGGGTCCGTACTCGAACCCGTTGCCGGCTCCGGACTCGGAGCCGTCGTGGGCTGCACACTCGCACACGTCGTCGGCTCCGGCCACCGGCCGCCGCTCGGTCTGCTGCAGACTCTCCGCAGACATGGGATCCGGAATGGTCGGAACGGGAATGATCCCTGTCGTCTCGTCCTCGTAATGGAACCGGTCCCCTTCTCCCCGTCGTCGGAACGGGAATGGTCCCTGTCGTCTCGTCGTTCCGGTCGTCCTGTGGTCGGGACCTGACCAGACCTCGACGTCCCGTGGTTGAGACGGAACCAGTACCCGTCGTCCCTTCGTCGGGATGGGTCCCGTCCCCATCGTCCCGTCGTAGGAACGGACTCCTCCCAGTAGTCCCGTGGTCGAAACGGGACTTGTCCCAGTAGAAGACTCCGGAATTGGCCCCATCTTCGGCTCTGCACTTGCCTCTGTCGTCTGCTCGGGACCCGCTGCTCTGTCATCCACACCATCACTCCAGCAGCACTTGCACCGGGAGGACAGCAGCGCATGCGCAAGGGCAGGCAGAAGAGCCCTTTCCAGCCTGGGTATTTGTAGTCTTGAAGGAAGGCGGGGTCAGAAAATTGCGAAATTTCAAAAAAGAAACCGCAACCTCTAGTCCGGTATCCAATGCAGCCGACTCGTCGCGTCGGCAGGACGGGACCGATCCCCGTCGTCCCGCTGTCAGGACGTGACCCGTCCCTCTCTTCGGGCGATCAGGACGGGACCGGTCCGCGTCGTCCCACGGTCCAGACAGGTCGACGCGGAGGTTTCCAGTCCCTACCGCCAGGCGACGGGGCGGGGACGACGCTGACGGGTCCTGTCCGGACCACGGGACGATGCGGCGGGTCCACCGCGGGACAACGCGGACCGGTCCAGTACGGACCGAGGGCCGACGCGACCGGTCCACCGAGGGACGACCATTTCTCACTCTCACCGGAGCCAAAGGAGAAGACCCAGGCAGAAGCAGAAACGCTACTGACACCAAACGCAGCTCGGCATGCCGGCTGCACCGCCGGCCGCTGGCGTCGCTGTGGCGCCGGAACTCAGCTTCACTGCGATTCCCAAGGCGCGGAGCTAGCACTAAGGGGTTCCCCGACCACTGTGTCGCTGTCCGCGAGTGCGCGGATTCGTGCGCGGAGCCGAATTCCCATCGGACGTCGGCTCGCCCGAGCTGCAATCCGACGGTGATTTTCAAACGGCGTCCTTGATTTGCTGCCACTGTCCTTTCGTTTAGAGACCGGTATCAAACTCTGTATGTAAGGCTGCTGCGGAATTCGATCCGAACGGCCAATCCGACGACGTGGACCGGTGCGAGTCCGCGGCCGAGGATTTGGGCCAGCGCGCAGCCGAGGACCGCTCCGAGGTGCTGGGGGACGGGGGGCGTACGGTGGGTATGGGTCCGCAACAGATGAGCGACCGAGGGGACGAGTGCGGAGCCGGCGACGGGGACGAAGGGGGTGAGTCTGTACACCATACCTTAGGTCAAGTGGCTGCGGTTTCTATTCTGAAAAGTCCCAATTTTCTGACCCCGCCTTCCTTCAAGACTATAAATACCCAGGCTTGGAGGAGCCTGTAGCAGGCTCTGCTGCCTGCTACAGTGCAAGCTCTGCTGTCCTCCCGCTGCAAGTGCTGCTCAAGCGATGGAGACGACGACGGAGCACCGGTTCTGGAGCAGACCACCACGGGGGCCAGTGCAGAGCCGACATCGACGCGGGCGAGGCCGAGGCCGAGGCCGGAGCCGACGACGTGGTGTGCGAATCTGCAGCCGCCGCCGCCGACCTGTGCGGGTCCGCCAAAGCCGACGGTGGGGGCGAGGATGGAGCCAACGACGGGGTTCCAGGCTGCAGACGACGCCTAGGCCGACGCCGACGACGACGCCGACGACGACGCCGACGACGATGCCGACGACGACGCCGACGACGATGCCGACGACGGGTGCATTTCCGGAGAGCGTTCGTTGCCTAATATGCTGCCTGCTGTGCTGTGTAGCTGCTGCACACCGGTGTTCCAGAGCAGGGACCCTTAGAGAGCTCCGGGAGATTTCCAGCATTTCAAAGTGAGCTCTATGCCAAGAAGATCCTTGCCTAAAACCTAGCCAGGTTGTCTTCAGTGCAGCCGGTTCCTCTCAAAATAAACACATCAATGTGTTTTCGGTGGTCAGTGTCAATTCTTAATTACTTAATACATAAACGTAATTTACTTGGTTGTAACCGCGCCAATTCTCAAAGGTACTGACCACACCCACCCCGAAGCTCATATTTCTAGGATTCCTGGAAAGGCTGGTGTGGAGAAAAGGGTGGTCTGTCCTCAGATCCACAGGTGAAAGCGGTGGGTAGGCACCACCGGGGTCTGGTGTGCTGTGGAGTTTTGGAGGCGGGGGGGGGGGGGGGAGGAGTGATGAGGAAGTGCTAGCCAATAGCAGAAAGGCTGTTGATGCCAGTCCTCAGTTCAAACCCAAAGCTGCAGGCCTGCCACTTCCTTGCAGCCAGCGTCCCTGAGAGTCAGGCACTGGACCAAGTGCCACTTCGCGGTGCACAGCGCCCCATCCTGCAGTTTTCCACGGTTGCTGCGGAATTCCATCCCTACCGCGTTCCCTTCGACGGGAGACAAACGGTGCAGTGCAAGAACCCTCTGATGCCATCCATGGTGTCAGTTCGCACCCTATAGCGGTCAGGAGGACGCGGTTTCTTTCCCGTGTTCGCGTCCTCTACGTTCGGTTCTCTGTGGTTTCTATACACGCCACTGTAACTTCACCCGATCCCGTTCCGTAGCAGATTAAGTGCCAGCTTCCGTGGGCAAAGACACGTTTTGGTCGGGCAAGGGTTCCAAGGCATCCGACTAGAACCGCGTGGAAGACGAGGGATTCGGTGTTTGCGCAACCCCCCACCCCCGCACCCTCCCCCGCGCCGAATCTCCTTCTCGCCGGCGGTGCATTCCCAGCGCCAACGGTGTTGGGGACATTCTGGACTCAGGACTCGAGTATGGCCCTGTCTCCGACGGCCTTTTTCGTCGCCTCCTTTTTTAGTCGCGACGCAGCTAAGGACCCTCCGCGTGGCCCCACTGCGGTCAAATGCCCGGCCAGGGCTACCCGACCATTTCTCACTGTCACCAGAGCCAAAGGAGAAGACCCAAGCAGAAGCAGAAACGCTACTGACGCCAAACGCAGTTGAGCATGCCGGCTGCACCGCCGGCCGCTGGTGTCGCTGTGGCGCCGGAACTCAGCGTGTCCCGTCAGGACCGCCGAAAAACGATAAAGGGTCCGATCCGGACCTTGGGACGACTCGGCAGGTCCACCGCGGGACAATGCGGCGGGTCTAGCGTGGGATACCGTGGGACCATGCGGCGAGTCCACCGCTGGACAACGGTGACGAGTCCCGTCCGGACGCCCGGACGACGCGACGGATCCACCGCGGGACGATGCGGCGGGTCCACCGCGGGACGACCGTTTCTCACTCTCACCGGAGTCAAAGGAGAAGACCCAGGCAGAAGCAGAAACGCTACTGACGCCAAACGCAGTTCAGCATGCCGGCTGCACCGCCGGCCGCTGGAGTCGCTGTGGCCCCGGAACTCAGCGTCAAGGCGATTCCCGGGGCACGGAGCTAGCACTAAGGGGTTCCCCGACCACTGTGTCGCTGTCCGCGAGTGCGCGGATTCGTGCGCGGAGCCGAATTCCCATCGGACGTCGGCTCGCCCGAGCCACAATCCGACGGTGATTTTCAAAGGGCGTTCGTGATTTTCTGCCACTGTCCTTTCGTTTAGAGACCTGAATCAAACTCTGTATGTAAGGCTGCTGCGTGGTTCGATCCGCACGACCAAACCGACGACGTGGACCGGTGCGAGTCTGCAGCTGACGATTGATGCCAGCGAGCAGCCGAGTACCGGTCCGGGGTGTGGTGGAGGGTTGGAGCGTATGGTGGGTACGGGTCCGCAGCAGATGACCTAGGGGACGAGTGCGGAGCCGGCGATCGGGACGACGGGGGCGAGTCTGCACCCGGATACTCTACGTCAAGAGGCCGCGGTCTCTTTTCTGAAATTTCGCCATTTTCTGACCCCGCCTCCCTTCATGATTACAAATACCCAGCCTGGAGGAGCCTGTAAGCAGGATATGCTTCCTGCCCCAGTGCAGGCACTGCTGTCCTCCCCGCCCAAGTGCTGCCCAAGCAATGAGACAATGGAGCAGAGGTTCCCTTTCAGACCACCAAGGAGGAGAGTGTGGATCCGACGACCGGGGCGAAAGGGGCTTCCATAGAACTGTTGGAATCTGCTGCTTTCCAAGGGGGCGTGCCCCGGATCCCACAAAGAGATTGAGTCCAGATCCTGACAACCTGTTCAAAACCTCAACAGGTGAATGGGGTGAGTGTGGAGCCAAGGACAGTTGTGTGTTCCGAACCCAGAACGGGTTCTGGTTCAGAGCTGACAATGTTTATGGGTCCAGGTCAGAGGGCAGAGATGATTGTGGAGGCGAGTTTGGAGCCCAGGAAAGGGGACCCGTCTGCATCAGATACCATATATCAAGACGTCATGGTTAAGGTGAATTTGGCAGGCAATGGATGGAGCTAGAAAACATTTTGAGTGAGGTAACCCAGACCTAGAAAGATAATCTATCACATGTACTCACTCATAAGTGGTTGTAAAACATAAAGTAAAGGAAACCAGCTTACAAATCACAACCCTAGGAGAATCTAGACAACAATGAGGGCACTCTGAGAGGCTTACATAACTATAAATCTACATGGCAAGTAGAAAAAAGACAAGATCACCTGGGTAAGTTGGGGA